>NC_090386.1:5660023-8490035 GCF_036365525.1 Heterodontus francisci
CCCACACACTGAAACCCCTTCCCCGCACACTCAAACCTCTTCCCCACACACTGAAACCTCTTCCCCACACACTGAAACCTCTTCCCCAGACACTGAAACCCCTTTCCCGCACACTGAAAACTCTTCCCCACACACTGAATCCCCTTCACCACACACTGAAACCCCTTCCCCACACACTGAAACAACTTCCCCACACACTGAAACCCCTTCCCGACACACTGAAACCCATCCCCACACACAGAAACCCCTTCCCCACACACTGTAACCCATCCCCACACACTGAAACCCTTCCCCACACACTCAAACCTCTTCCCCACACACTGAAACCTCTTCCCCGCACACTGAAACCTCTTCCCCACACACTGAAACCACTTCCCCACACACTGAAACCACTTCCCCACACACTGAAACCCCTTCCCGACACACTGAAACCCATCCCCACACACAGAAACCTCTTCCGCACACGCTGTAACCCAACCCCACACACTGAAACCCTTCCCCACACACTCAAACCTCTTCCCCACACACTGAAACCTCTTCCCCACACACTGAAACCCCTTCCCCACTCATTGAAACCTCCTCACCACACACTGAATCCCCTTCACCACACACTGAAACCCCTTCCCCACACACTGAAACCCTTCCCCACACACTGAAACCTCTTCCCCACACACTGAAACCTCTTCCACACACACTGAAACATCTTCCCCACACACTGAAACATCTTCCCCTCACACTGAAACCTCTTCCCCACACACTGAATCCCCTTTACCAGATACTGAAACCCATTCCCCACACACTGAAACCCATTCCCCACACACTGAAACCTCTTCCCCACACACTGAAACCCCTTTCCCGTTCGCTGAAACCTCTTCCCCACACACTGAAACCTCTTCCCCAGACACTGAAACCCATTTCCCGCACACTGAAAACTCTTTCCCACACACTGAATCCCCTTCACCACACACTGAAACCCCTTCCCTACACACTGAAACCACTTCCCCACACACTGAAACCCCTTCCCGACACACTGAGACCCATCCCCACACACAGAAACCCCTTCCCCACACACTGTAAACCATCCCCACACACTGAAACCCTTCCCCACACACTCAAACCTCTTCCCCACCCACTGAAACCTCTTCCCCACACACTGAAACCTCTTGCCCACACACTGAAACCCCTTCCCCGCACACTGAAACCTCTTCCCCACACACTGAATCCCCTTCACCACACACTGAAACCCCTTCCCCACACACTGAAACCACTTCCCCACACACTGAAACCCCTTCCCGACACACTGAAACCCATCCCCACACACAGAAACCCCTTCCGCACACACTGTTACCCATCCCCACACACTGAAACCCTTCCCCACACACTCAAACCTCTTCCCCACACACTGAAACCTCTTCCCCACACTCTGAAACCTCTTCCCCACACACTGAAACCCCTTCCCCGCACACTCAAACCTCTTCCCCACACACTGAAACCTCTTCCCCACACACTGAAACCTCTTCCCCAGACACTGAAACCCCTTTCCCGCACACTGAAAACTCTTCCCCACACACTGAATCCCCTTCACCACACACTGAAACCCCTTCCCCACACACTGAAACAACTTCCCCACACACTGAAACCCCTTCCCGACACACTGAAACCCATCCCCACACACAGAAACCCCTTCCCCACACACTGTAACCCATCCCCACACACTGAAACCCTTCCCCACACACTCAAACCTCTTCCCCACACACTGAAACCTCTTCCCCACACACTGAAACCTCTTCCCCACACACTGAAACCACTTCCCCACACACTGAAACCACTTCCCCACACACTGAAACCCCTTCCCGACACACTGAAACCCATCCCCACACACAGAAACCTCTTCCGCACACGCTGTAACCCAACCCCACACACTGAAACCCTTCCCCACACACTCAAACCTCTTCCCCACACACTGAAACCTCTTCCCCACACACTGAAACCCCTTCCCCACTCATTGAAACCTCCTCACCACACACTGAATCCCCTTCACCTCACACTGAAACCCCTTCCCCACACACTGAAACCCTTCCCCACACACTGAAACCTCTTCCCCACACACTGAAACCTCTTCCACACACACTGAAACATCTTCCCCACACACTGAAACATCTTCCCCTCACACTGAAACCTCTTCCCCACACACTGAATCCCCTTTACCAGATACTGAAACCCATTCCCCACACACTGAAACCCATTCCCCACACACTGAAACCTCTTCCCCACACACTGAAACCCCTTTCCCGTTCGCTGAAACCTCTTCCCCACACACTGAAACCTCTTCCCCAGACACTGAAACCCATTTCCCGCACACTGAAAACTCTTTCCCACACACTGAATCCCCTTCACCACACACTGAAACCCCTTCCCCACACACTGAAACCACTTCCCCACACACTGAAACCCCTTCCCGACACACTGAGACCCATCCCCACACACAGAAACCCCTTCCCCACACACTGTAAACCATCCCCACACACTGAAACCCTTCCCCACACACTCAAACCTCTTCCCCACCCACTGAAACCTCTTCCCCACACACTGAAACCTCTTGCCCACACACTGAAACCCCTTCCCCGCACACTGAAACCTCTTCCCCACACACTGAATCCCCTTCACCACACACTGAAACCCCTTCCCCACACACTGAAACCACTTCCCCACACACTGAAACCCCTTCCCGACACACTGAAACCCATCCCCACACACAGAAACCCCTTCCGCACACACTGTTACCCATCCCCACACACTGAAACCCTTCCCCACACACTCAAACCTCTTCCCCACACACTGAAACCTCTTCCCCACACTCTGAAACCTCTTCCCCACACACTGAAACCCCTTCCCCGCACACTCAAACCTCTTCCCCACACACTGAAACCTCTTCCCCACACACTTAATCATCTTCCACGCACTCTGAATCCTCTTCCCCACACCCTGAAACCTCTTCCCCACACAGTGAAACCCCTTCCCCACACACTGAAACCTCCTCACCACACACTGAATCCCCTTCACCACACACTGAAACCCCTTCCCCACACACTGAAACCTCTTCCCACACACTGAAACCTCTTCCCCACACACTGAATCCCCTTTACCACATACTGAAACCCATTCCCCACACACTGAAACCTCTTCCCACACACTGAAACCCCTTTCCCGCTCGCTGAAACCTCTTCCCCACACACTGAATCCCCTTCACCACACATTGAAACCCCTTCCCCACACACTGAAACCACTTCCCCACACAATGAAACCCCTTCCTGACACACTGAAACCCATCCCCACACACAGAAACCCCTTCCCCACCCACTGCAACCCATCCCCATACACTGAAACCCTTCACCAAACACTGAAACCTCTTCTCCACACACTGAAACCTCTTCCCCACACAGTGAAACCCCTTCCCCGCACACTGAAACCACTTCCCCACACACTGAAACCTCTTCCCACACACTGAAACCTCTTCGCCACAGACTGAAACACTTCCCCACACACTGAAACCTCTTCCCCACACACTTAATCATCTTCCACGCACTCTGAATCCTCTTCCCCACACCCTGAAACCTCTTCCCCACACAGTGAAACCCCTTCCCCACACACTGAAACATCCTCACCACACACTGAATCCCCTTCACCACACACTGAAACCCCTTCCCCACTCACTGAAACCTCTTCCCACACACTGAAACCTCTTCGCCACAGACTGAAACCCTTCCCCACACACTGAAACCTCTTCCCCACACATTGAAACCCCTTCCCCACACACTGAAACCACTTCCCCACACAATGAAACCCCTTCCTGACACACTGAAACCCATCCCCACACACAGAAACCCCTTCCCCACACACTGCAACCCATCCCCACACACTGAAACCCTTCACCAAACACTGAAACCTCTTCCCCACACACTGAAACCTCTTCCACACACACTGAAACCTCTTCCCCACACACTGAAACCCCTTCCCCACACACTGAAACCCCTTCCCCATACACTGTAACCTCTTCCCCACAAACAGAAACCCCTTCCCCACAGACTGAAAGCTCTTCCACACACACTGAAACTCATTTCCCACACACTGAAACCCATTCCCCACACACTGATACCCATCCCCACAGACTGAAACCTCTTCCCCACACAGTGAAACCCATCGCCACACACTGAAAACTCTTCCTCACACTCTGAAACCTCTTCCCGACGCACTGAAACCCCTTCCCCACACACTGAAACCCATCCCCACACACTGAAACCTCTTCCCTACACACTGAAACACCTTCCCCACACACTGAAACCCCTACCTCACACACTGACACGGATCCCCACAAACTGAAACCTCTTACCCACACACTGAAACCCCTTCCCCACACACTGAAACCCATTCCCACACACTGAAACCCATCCCCACACACTGAAACCTCATCCCCACACACTGAAATCCCTTCCCTACACACTGAAACCCCTTCCCCACACACTGAAACCCATCCCCACACACGGAATGCTCTTCCCCACACACTGAAACCCATCCCCAAACTCTGAAAGACTTTCCCACACACTGAAACCTCTTACCCACACACTGAAACCTCTTCGCTACACACTGAAACCCCTTCCCGACACACTGAAACCCATCCCCACACACAGAAACCCCTTCCGCACACGCTGTAACCCAACCCCACACACTGAAACCCTTCCCCACACACTCAAACCTCTTCCCCACACACTGAAACCTCTTCCCCACACACTGAAACCTCTTCCCCACACACTGAAACCCCTTCCCCGCACACTCAAACCTCTTCCCCACACACTGAAACCTCTTCCCCACACACTGAAACCTCTTCCCCACACACTGAAACCCCTTCCCCACACACTGAAACACTTCCCCACACACTGAAACCTCTTCCCCACACACTGAAACATCTTCCACAGACTCTGAAACCTCTTCCCCACACACTGAAACCTCTTCCCCACACACTGAAACCCCTTCCCCACTCATTGAAACCTCCTCACCACACACTGAATCCCCTTCACCACACACTGAAACCCCTTCCCCACACACTGAAACCCTTCCCCACACACTGAAACCTCTTCCCCACACACTGAAACCTCTTCCACACACACTGAAACATCTTGCCCACACACTGAAACATCTTCCCCTCACACTGAAACCTCTTCCCCACACACTGAATCCCCTTTACCACATACTGAAACCCATTCCCCACACACTGAAACCCATTCCCCACACACTGAAACCTCTTCCCCACACACTGAAACCCCTTTCCCGTTCGCTGAAACCTCTTCCCCACACACTGAAACCTCTTCCCCAGACACTGAAACCCCTTTCCCGCACACTAAAAACTCTTTCCCACACACTGAATCCCCTTCACCACACACTGAAACCCCTTCCCCACACACTGAAAACACTTCCCCACACACTGAAACCCCTTCCCGACACACTGTAAACCATCCCCACACACTGGAACCCTTCCCCACACACTCAAACCTCTTCCCCACCCACTGAAACCTCTTCCCCACACACTCAAACCTCTGCCCACACACTGAAACCCCTTCCCCGCACACTGAAACCTCTTCCCCACACACTGAATCCCCTTCACCACACACTGAAACCCCTTCCCCACACACTGAAACCACTTCCCCACACACTGAAACCCCTTCCCGACACACTGAAACCCATCCCCACACACAGAAACCCCTTCCGCACACACTGAAACCTCTTCCCCACACACTGAAACCTCTTCCCCACACAGTGAAACCCCTTCCCCGCACACTGAAACCACTTCCCCACACACTGAAACCTCTTCCCCACACACTCAAACCTCTTCCCCACACACTGAAACCTCTTCGCCACACACTGAAACCTCTTCCCTACACATTGAAACCTCTTCCCCACACAGTGAAACCCCTTCCCCGCACACTGAAACCACTTCCCCACACACTGAAACCTCTTCCCACACACTGAAACCTCTTCGCCACAGACTGAAACACTTCCCCACACACTGAAACCTCTTCCCCACACACTTAATCATCTTCCACGCACTCTGAATCCTCTTCCCCGCACCATGAAACCTCTTCCCCACACAGTGAAACCCCTTCCCCACACACTGAAACCTCCTCACCACACACTGAATCCCCTTCACCACACACTGAAACCCCTTCCCCACACACTGAAACCTCTTCCCACACACTGAAACCTCTTCGCCACAGACTGAAACCCTTCCCCACACACTGAAACCTCTTCCCCACACACTGAAACCTCTTCCACACACACTGAAACATCTTCCCCACACACTGAAATATCTTCCCCTCACACTGAAACCTCTTCCCCACACACTGAATCCCCTTTACCACATACTGAAACCCATTCCCCACACACTGAAACCTCTTCCCACACACTGAAACCCCTTTCCCGTTCGCTGAAACCTCTTCCCCACACGCTGAAACCTCTTCCCCAGACACTGAAACCCCTTTCCCGCACACTGAAAACTCTTTCCCACACACTGAATCCCCTTCACCACACACTGAAACCCCTTCCCCACACACTGAAACCACTTCCCCACACACTGAAACCCCTTCCCGACACACTGAGACCCATCCCCACACACAGAAACCCCTTCCCCACACACTGTAAACCATCCCCACACACTGAAACCCTTCCCCACACACTCAAACCTCTTCCCCACCCACTGAAACCTCTTCCCCACACACTGAAACCTCTTGCCCACACACTGAAACACCTTCCCCGCACACTGAAACCTCTTCCCCACACACTGAATCCCCTTCACCACACACTGAAACCCCTTCCCCACACACTGAAACCACTTCCCCACACACTGAAACCCCTTCCCGACACACTGAAACCCATCCCCACACACAGAAACCCCTTCCGCACACACTGTTACCCATCCCCACACACTGAAACCATTCCCCACACTCTCAAACCTCTTCCCCACACACTGAAACCTCTTCCCCACACACTGAAACCTCTTCCCCACACACTGAAACCCCTTCCCCGCACACTCAAACCTCTTCCCCACACACTGAAACCTCTTCCCCACACACTGAAACCTCTTCCCCACACAGTGAAACCCCTTCCCCGCACACTGAAACCACTTCCCCACACACTGAAACCTCTTCCCACACACTGAAACCTCTTCGCCACAGACTGAAACACTTCCCCACACACTGAAACCTCTTCCCCACACACTTAATCATCTTCCACGCACTCTGAATCCTCTTCCCCACACCCTGAAACCTCTTCCCCACACAGTGAAACCCCTTCCCCACACACTGAAACCTCCTCACCACACACTGAATCCCCTTCACCACACACTGAAACCCCTTCCCCACACACTGAAACCTCTTCCCACACACTGAAACCTCTTCCCCACACACTGAATCCCCTTTACCACATACTGAAACCCATTCCCCACACACTGAAACCTCTTCCCACACACTGAAACCCCTTTCCCGCTCGCTGAATCCTCTTCCCCACACACTGAATCCCCTTCACCACACATTGAAACCCCTTCCCCACACACTGAAACCACTTCCCCACACAATGAAACCCCTTCCTGACACACTGAAACCCATCCCCACACACAGAAACCCCTTCCCCACCCACTGCAACACATCCCCATACACTGAAACCCTTCACCAAACACTGAAACCTCTTCCCCACACACTGAAACCTCTTCCACACACACTGAAACCTCTTCGCCACACACTGAAACCCCTTCCCCATACACTGAAACCTCTTCCCCACAAACTGAAACCCCTTCCCCACAGACTGAAACCACTTCCCCACACACTGAAATCAATCCCCACACACAGAAACCCTTCCCCACAAACTGAAACCCTTCCCCACACACTGAAACCTCTTCGCCAAAGACTGAAACCATTCCCCACATACTGAAACCCCTTCCCCACACACTGAGACCTCTTCGCCACAGACTGAAACAATTCCCCACACACTGAAACCTCTTCCCCACACACTTAATCATCTTCCACGCACTCTGAATCCTCTTCCCCACACCCTGAAACCTCTTCCCCACACAGTGAAACCCCTTCCCCACACACTGAAACCTCCTCACCACACACTGAATCCCCTTCAGAACACACTGAAACCCCTTCCCCACACACTGAAACCTCTTCCCACACACTGAAACCTCTTTGCCACAGACTGAAACCCTTCCCCACACACTGAAACCTCTTCTCCACACACTGAAACCTCTTCCACACACACTGAAACATCTTCCCCACACACTGAAACATCTTCCCCACACACTGAAACCTCTTCCCCACACACTGAATCCCCTTTACCACATACTGAAACCCATTCCCCACACACTGAAACCTCTTCCCCACACACTGAAACCCCTTTCCCGCTCGCTGAAACCTCTTCCCCACACACTGAATCCCCTTCACCACACATTGAAACCCCTTCCCCACACACTGAAACCCATCCCCACACACAGAAACCCCTTCCCCACACACTGCAACCCATCCCCACACACTGAAACCCTTCACCAAACACTGAAACCTCTTCCCCACACACTGAAACCTCTTCCACACACACTGAAACCTCTTCCCCACACACTGAAACCCCTTCCCCACACACTGAAACCCCTTCCCCATACACTGTAACCTCTTCCCCACAAACAGAAACCCCTTCCCCACAGACTGAAAGCTCTTCCACACACACTGAAACTCATTTCCCACACACTGAAACCCATTCCCCACACACTGATACCCATCCCCACAGACTGAAACCTCTTCCCCACACAGTGAAACCCATCGCCACACACTGAAAACTCTTCCTCACACTCTGAAACCTCTTCCCGACGCACTGAAACCCCTTCCCCACACACTGAAACCCATCCCCACACACTGAAACCTCTTCCCTACACACTGAAACACCTTCCCCGCACACTGAAACCCCTACCTCACACACTGATACGGATCCCCACAAACTGAAACCTCTTACCCACACACTGAAACCCCTTCCCCACACACTGAAACCCATTCCCACACACTGAAACCCATCCCCACACACTGAAACCTCATCCCCACACACTGAAATCCCTTCCCTACACACTGAAACCCCTTCCCCACACACTGAAACCCATCCCCACACACGGAATGCTCTTCCCCACACACTGAAACCCATCCCCAAACTCTGAAAGACTTTCCCACACACTGAAACCTCTTACCCACACACTGAAACCTCTTCGCTACAGACTGAAACCATTCCCCACACACTGAAACCTCTACCCCACACACTGAAACCGCTTCCCCACGCACAGAAACCTCTTCCACACACACTGAAACCTCTTCCCCACACACTGAAACCTCTTCCCCACACACTGAAACCCCTTCCCCGCACACTGAAACCTCTTCCCCACACACTGAATCCCCTTTACCACTCACTGAAACCCCTTCCCCACACACTGAAACCACTTCCCCAAACACTGAAACCTGTTCCCCACACACCGAAACACCATCCCCACACACCGAAACCCATCCCCACACACAGCAACCCCTTCCCCACACATTGAAACCCATCCCCACACACGGCAACCCTTCCCCACACACTGAAACATCTTCCCCACACACTGAAACCCGTTCCCCACACACTGAAACCCATCCCCACACACGGAATGCTCTTCCCCACACACTGAAACCCATCCCCAAACTCTGAAACAATTTCCCACACACTGAAACCTATTCGCCACAGACTGAAACCCTTCCCCACACACTGAAACCTCTTCCACACGCACTGAAACCTCTTCCCCACACACTGAAACCTCTTCCCCACATACTGAAACCACTTCCATACACACTGAAACCTCTTCCCCACACATTGAATCCCCTTTACCACACAGTGAAACCCCTTCACCACACACTGAAACCCCTTCCCGACACAGTGAAAACCCTTCCCGACACACTGAAACCTCATCCCCATACAGTGAAACCCTTCCCCACACACTGAAACACATCCCCACACACTGAAACCCTTCCCCACACACTGAAACCACTTTCCCAGACACTGAAACCCCTTTCCCGCACACTGAAAACTCTTCGCCACACACTGAATCCCCTTCACCACACACTGAAACCCCTTCCCCACACAGTGCAACAACTTCCCCACACACTGAAACCCCTTCCCGACACACTGAAACCCATCCCCACACACAGAAACCCCTTCCCCACTCACTGTAACCCATCCCCACACACTGAAACCCTTCCCCACACACTCATACCTCTTCCCCACACACTGAAACCTCTTCCCACACACTGAAACCTCTTCGCCACAGACTGAAACCCTTCCCCACACACTGAAACCTCTTCCCCACACACTGAAACCTCTTCCACACACACTGAAACATCTTCCCCACACACTGAAACATCTTCCCCACACACTGAAACCTCTTCCCCACACACTGAATCCCCTTTACCACATACTGAAACCCATTCCCCACACACTGAAACCTCTTCCCACACACTGAAACCCCTTTCCCGTTCGCTGAAACCTCTTCCCCACACACTGAAACCTCTTCCCCAGACACTGAAACCCATTTCCCGCACACTGAAAACTCTTCCCCACACACTGAATCCCCTTCACCACACACTGAAACCCCTTCCCCACAC
Source organism: Heterodontus francisci (assembly GCF_036365525.1). Taxonomy (NCBI): domain Eukaryota; kingdom Metazoa; phylum Chordata; class Chondrichthyes; order Heterodontiformes; family Heterodontidae; genus Heterodontus; species Heterodontus francisci. The sequence continues at coordinate 5,670,736 of NC_090386.1, forward strand.
AGTGAAACAACTTCCCCACACACTGAAACCCCTTCCCGACACACTGAAACCCATCCCCACACACAGAAACCCCTTCCCCACTCACTGTAACCCATCCCCACACACTGAAACCCTTCCCCACACACTCATACCTCTTCCCCACACACTGAAACCTCTTCCCACACACTGAAACCTCTTCGCCACAGACTGAAACCCCTTCCCCACACACTGAAACCACTTCCCCACACACTGAAACCCCTTCCCGACACACTGAGACCCATCCCCACACACAGAAACCCCTTCCCCACACACTGTAAACCATCCCCACACACTGAAACCCTTCCCCACACACTCAAACCTCTTCCCCACCCACTGAAACCTCTTCCCCACACACTGAAACCTCTTGCCCACACACTGAAACACCTTCCCCGCACACTGAAACCTCTTCCCCACACACTGAATCCCCATCACCACACACTGAAACCCCTTCCCCACACACTGAAACCACTTCCCCACACACTGAAACCCCTTCCCGACACACTGAAACCCATCCCCACACACAGAAACCCCTTCCGCACACACTGTTACCCATCCCCACACACTGAAACCATTCCCCACACACTCAAACCTCTTCCCCACACACTGAAACCTCTTCCCCACACACTGAAACCTCTTCCCCACACACTGAAACCCCTTCCCCGCACACTCAAACCTCTTCCCCACACACTGAAACCTCTTCCCCACACACTGAAACCTCTTCCCCACACAGTGAAACCCCTTCCCCGCACACTGAAACCACTTCCCCACACACTGAAACCTCTTCCCACACACTGAAACCTCTTCGCCACAGACTGAAACACTTCCCCACACACTGAAACCTCTTCCCCACACACTTAATCATCTTCCACGCACTCTGAATCCTCTTCCCCACACCCTGAAACCTCTTCCCCACACAGTGAAACCCCTTCCCCACACACTGAAACCTCCTCACCACACACTGAATCCCCTTCACCACACACTGAAACCCCTTCCCCACACACTGAAACCTCTTCCCACACACTGAAACCTCTTCCCCACACACTGAATCCCCTTTACCACATACTGAAACCCATTCCCCACACACTGAAACCTCTTCCCACACACTGAAACCCCTTTCCCGCTCGCTGAAACCTCTTCCCCACACACTGAATCCCCTTCATCACACATTGAAACCCCTTCCCCACACACTGAAACCACTTCCCCACACAATGAAACCCCTTCCTGACACACTGAAACCCATCCCCACACACAGAAACCCCTTCCCCACCCACTGCAACCCATCCCCATACACTGAAACCCTTCACCAAACACTGAAACCTCTTCCCCACACACTGAAACCTCTTCCACACACACTGAAACCTCTTCCCCACACACTGAAACCCCTTCCCCATACACTGAAACCTCTTCCCCACAAACTGAAACCCCTTCCCCACAGACTGAAACCACTTCCCCACACACTGAAATCAATCCCCACACACAGAAACCCTTCCCCACAAACTGAAACCCTTCCCCACACACTGAAACCTCTTCGCCAAAGACTGAAACCATTCCCCACATACTGAAACCCCTTCCCCACACATTGAGACCTCTTCGCCACAGACTGAAACAATTCCCCACACACTGAAACCTCTTCCCCACACACTTAATCATCTTCCACGCACTCTGAATCCTCTTCCCCACACCCTGAAACCTCTTCCCCACACAGTGAAACCCCTTCCCCACACACTGAAACCTCCTCACCACACACTGAATCCCCTTCACCACACACTGAAACCCCTTCCCCACACACTGAAACCTCTTCCCACACACTGAAACCTCTTTGCCACAGACTGAAACCCTTCCCCACACACTGAAGCCTCTTCTCCACACACTGAAACCTCTTCCACACACACTGAAACATCTTCCCCACACACTGAAACATCTTCCCCACACACTGAAACCTCTTCCCCACACACTGAATCCCCTTTACCACATACTGAAACCCTTTCCCCACACACTGAAACCTCTTCCCCACGCACTGAAACCCCTTTCCCGCTCGCTGAAACCTCTTCCCCACACACTGAATCCCCTTCACCACACATTGAAACCCCTTCCCCACACACTGAAACCCATCCCCACACACAGAAACCCCTTCCCCACACACTGCAACCCATCCCCACACACTGAAACCCTTCACCAAACACTGAAACCTCTTCCCCACACACTGAAACCTCTTCCACACACACTGAAACCTCTTCCCCACACACTGAAACCCCTTCCCCACACACTGAAACCCCTTCCCCATACACTGTAACCTCTTCCCCACAAACAGAAACCCCTTCCCCACAGACTGAAAGCTCTTCCACACACACTGAAACTCATTTCCCACACACTGAAACCCATTCCCCACACACTGATACCCATCCCCACAGACTGAAACCTCTTCCCCACACAGTGAAACCCATCGCCACACACTGAAAACTCTTCCTCACACTCTGAAACCTCTTCCCGACGCACTGAAACCCCTTCCCCACACACTGAAACCCATCCCCACACACTGAAACCTCTTCCCTACACACTGAAACACCTTCCCCGCACACTGAAACCCCTACCTCACACACTGATACGGATCCCCACAAACTGAAACCTCTTACCCACACACTGAAACCCCTTCCCCACACACTGAAACCCATTCCCACACACTGAAACCCATCCCCACACACTGAAACCTCATCCCCACACACTGAAATCCCTTCCCTACACATTGAAACCCCTTCCCCACACACTGAAACCCATCCCCACACACGGAATGCTCTTCCCCACACACTGAAACCCATCCCCAAACTCTGAAAGACTTTCCCACACACTGAAACCTCTTCGCTACAGACTGAAACCATTCCCCACACACTGAAACCTCTACCCCACACACTGAAACCGCTTCCCCACGCACAGAAACCTCTTCCACACACACTGAAACCTCTTCCCCACACACTGAAACCTCTTCCCCACACACTGAAACCCCTTCCCCGCACACTGAAACCTCTTCCCCACACACTGAATCCCCTTTACCACTCACTGAAACCCCTTCCCCACACACTGAAACCACTTCCCCAAACACTGAAACCTGTTCCCCACACACCGAAACACCATCCCCACACACCGAAACCCATCCCCACACACAGCAACCCCTTCCCCACACATTGAAACCCATCCCCACACACGGCAACCCTTCCCCACACACTGAAACATCTTCCCCACACACTGAAACCCGTTCCCCACACACTGAAACCCATCCCCACACACGGAATGCTCTTCCCCACACACTGAAACCCATCCCCAAACTCTGAAACAATTTCCCACACACTGAAACCTATTCGCCACAGACTGAAACCCTTCCCCACACACTGAAACCTCTTCCCCACACACTGAAACCTCTTCCACACGCACTGAAACCTCTTCCCCACACACTGAAACCTCTTCCCCACATACTGAAACCACTTCCATACACACTGAAACCTCTTCCCCACACATTGAATCCCCTTTACCACACAGTGAAACCCCTTCACCACACACTGAAACCCCTTCCCGACACAGTGAAAACCCTTCCCGACACACTGAAACCTCATCCCCACACAGTGAAACCCTTCCCCACACACTGAAACCCATCCCCACACACTGAAACCCTTCCCCACACACTGAAACCCTTCCCCACACACTGAAACCTCTCCCCACACACTAAAACATCTTCCCCACACACTGAAACCTCTTCCCCACACACTGAAACCTCTTTCCCTGACACTGAAACCCCTTTCCCGCACACTGAAAACTCTTCCCCACACACTGAATCCCCTTCACCACACACTGAAACCCCTTCCCCACACAGTGAAACAACTTCCCCACACACTGAAACCCCTTCCCGACACACTGAAACCCATCCCCACACACAGAAACACCTTCCCCACTCACTGTAACCCATCCCCACACACTGAAACCCTTCCCCACACACTCAAAACTCTTCCCCACACACTGAAACCTCTTCCCCACACACTGAAACCTCTTCCCCACACACTGAAACCCCTTCCCCACACACTGAAACCACTTCCCCACACACTGAAACCCCTTCCCGACACACTGAAACCCATCTCCACACACATAAACCCCTTCCGCACACACTGTAACCCATCCCCACACACTGAAACCCTTCCCCACACACTCAAAACTCTTCCCCACACACTGAAACCTCTTCCCCACACACTGAATCCCCTTCACCACACACTGAAACCCCTTCCCCACACACTGTAACACATCCCCACACACTGAAACCCTTCCCCACACACTGAAACCTCTTCCCGACACATTGAAACCTCTTCCACACACACTGAAACCTCTTCCCCTGACACTGAAACCTCTTCCCCACACACTGAAACCTCTTCCCCACACACTGAAACCCCTTTCCCGCTCGCTGAAACCTCTTCCCAACACACTGAATCCCCTTCACCACACATTGAAACCCCTTCCCCACACACTGAAACCCCTTCCCCACACAATGAAACCCCTTCCCGACACACTGAAACCTCTCCCCACACACAGAAACCCCTTCCCCACACACTGTAACCCATCCCCACACACTGAAACCCTTCCCCACACATTGAAACCTCTTCCCCACACACTGAAACCTCTTGACACACACTGAAACCTCTTCCCCACACACTGAAACCCCTTCCCCACACACTGAAACCCCTTCCCCATACATTGAAACCTGTTCCCCACAAACTGAAATCCCTTCCCCACGGACTGAAACCACTTCCCCACACACTGAAACCTCTTCCCCACACACTGAAACCTCTTCACCACATACTGAAACCCCTTATCCACATACTGAAACCCCTTCCCCTCACAATGAAACCTCTTCCCCACACACTGAAACCTCTTCCCAATGACTGAAACCCATTCCCCACACACTGAAACACATCCCCACACACTGAAACCTCTTCGCAACACACTGAAACCTCTTCCCCACATGCTGAAACACTTCCCCAAACACTGAAACACTTCCCCACAAACTGAAATCAATCCCCACACACAGAAACCCTTCCCCACAAACTGAATCCCCTTCCCCACACACTGAAACCTCTTCGCGAATGACTGAAACCATTCCCCACATACTGAAACCCATTCCCCACACACTGAAACCTCTTCCACACATAATAAAACCTCTTCCCCACATACTGAAACCCCTTCCCCACCCACTGAAACCTCTTTCACACACACTGAAACCCTTCCCCACACACTGAAACCTCTTTCCCACACGCTGAAACCACTTCCCCACACACTGAAACCCCTTCCCGACACACTGAAACCCATCCCCACACACAGAAGCCCCTTCCGCACACGCTGTAACCCATCCCCACACACTGAAACAATTCCCCACACACTCAAACCTCTTCCCCACACACTGAAACCTCTTCCCCACACACTGAAACCTCTTCCCCACACACTGAAACCCCGTCCCCGCACACTCAAACCTTTTCCCCACACACAGAAACCTCTTCCCCACACACTGAAACCTCTTCCCCACACACTGAAACCCCTTCCCCACACACTGAAACACTTCCCCACACACTGAATCCTCTTCCCCACACACTGAAACATCTTCCACAGACTCTGAAACCTCTTCCCCACACACTGAAACCTCTTCCCCACACACTGAAACCCCTTCCCCACTCATTGAAACCTCCTCACCACACACTGAATCCCCTTCACCACACACTGAAACCCCTTCCCCACACACTGAAACCTCTTCCCACACACTGAAACCTCTTCGCCACAGACTGAAACCCTTCCCCACACATTGAAACCTCTTCCCCACACACTGAAACCTCTTCCACACACACTGAAACATCTTCCCCACACACTGAAACATCTTCCCCACACACTGAAACCTCTTTCCCACACACTGAATCCCCTTTACCAAATACTGAAACCCATTCCCCACACACTGAAACCCATTCCCCACACACTGAAACCTCTTCCCCACACACTGAAACCACTTTCCCGTTCGCTGAAACCTCTTCCCCACACACTGAAACCTCTTCCCCAGACACTGAAACCCCTTTCCCGCACACTGAAAACTCTTTCCCACACACTGAATCCCCTTCACCACACACTGAAACCCCTTCCCCACACACTGAAACCACTTCCCCACACACTGAAACCCCTTTCCCGACACACTGAGACCCATCCCCACACACAGAAACCCCTTCCCCACACACTGTAAACCATCCCCACACACTGAAACCCTTCCCCACACACTCAAACCTCTTCCCCACCCACTGAAACCTCTTCCCCACACACTGAAACCTCTTCCCCACACACTGAAACCCCTTCCCCGCACACTGAAACCTCTTCCCAAAAACACTGAATCCCCTTCACCACACACTGAAACCCCTTCCCCACACACTGAAACCACTTCCCCACTCACTGAAACCACTTCCCGACACACTGAAACCCATCCCCACAAACAGAAACCCCTTCCGCACACACTGTAACCCATCCCCACACACTGAAACCCTTCCCCACACACTCAAACCTCTTCCCCACACACTGAAACCTCTTCCCCACACACTGAAACCTCTTCCCCACACACTGAAACCCCTTCCCCGCACACTCAAACCTCTTCCCCACACACTGAAACCTCTTCCCCATACACTGAAACCTCTTCCCCACACAATGAAACCCCTTCCCCGCACACTGAAACCACTTCCCCACACACTGAAACCTCTTCCCACACACTGAAACCTCTTCGCCACAGACTGAAACACTTCCCCACACACTGAAACCTCTTCCCCACACAGTTAATCATCTTCCACGCACTCTGAATCCTCTTCCCCACACCCTGAAACCTCTTCCCCACACAGTGAAACCCCTTCCCCACACACTGAAACCTCCTCACCACACACTGAATCCCCTTCACCACACACTGAAACCCCTTCCTCACACACTGAAACCTCTTCCCACACACTGAAACCTCTTCGCCACAGACTGAAACCCTTCCCCACACACTGAAACCTCTTCCCCGCACACTGAAACCTCTTCCACACACACTGAAACATCTTCCCCACACACTGAAACATCTTCCCCACACACTGAAACCTCTTCCCCACACACAGAATCCCCTTTACCACATACTGAAACCCATTCCCCACACACTGAAACCTCTTCCCCACACACTGAAACCCCTTTCCCGCTCGCTGAAACCTCTTCCCCACACACTGAATCCCCTTCAATACACATTGAAACCCCTTCCCCACACACTGAAACCACTTCCCCACACAATGAAACCCCTTCCTGACACACTGAAACCCATCCCCACACACAGAAACCCCTTCCCCACACCCTGCAACCCATCCCCACACACTGAAACCCTTCACCAAACACTGAAACCTCTTCCCCACACACTGAAACCTCTTCCACATACACAGAAAACTCTTCCCCACACACTGAAACCCCTTCCCCACACACTGAAACCCCTTCCCCATACAATGAAACCTCTTCCCCACAAACTGAAACCCCTTCCCCACAGACTGAAACCACTTCCCCACACACTGAAATCAATCCCCACACACAGAAACCCTTCCCCACAAACTGAAACCCTTCCCCACACACTGAAACCTCTTCGCCAAAGACTGAAACCATTCCCCACATACTGAAACCTCTTCCCCACACACTGAAACCTCTTCCCCACACACTGAAACCTCTTTCCCAGACACTGAAACCCCTTTCCCGCACACTGAAAACTCTTCCCCACACACTGAATCCCCTTCACCAAACACTGAAACCCCTTCCCCACACAGTGAAACAACTTCCCCACACACTGAAACCCCTTCCCGACACACTGAAACCCATCCCCACACACAGAAACCCCTTCCCCACTCACTGTAACCCATCCCCACACACTGAAACCCTTCCCCACACACTCAAACCTCTTCCCCACACACTGAAACCTCTTCCCCACACACTGAAACCTCTTCCCCGCACACTGAAACCCCTTCCCCACACACTGAAACCACTTCCCCACACACTGAAACCCCTTCCCGACACACTGAAACCCATCTCCACACACAGAAACCCCTTCCGCACACACTGTAACCCATCCCCACACACTGAAACCCTTCCCCACACACTCAAAACTCTTCCCCACACACTGAAACCTCTTCCCCACACACTGAAACCTCTTCCCCACACACTGAAACACCTTTCCCGCTCGCTGAAACCTCCTCCCCACACACTGAATCCGCTTCACCACACACTGAAACCCCTTCCCCAAACACTGTAACACATCCCCACACACTGAAACCCTTCCCCACACACTGAAACCTCTTCCCGACACATTGAAACCTCTTCCACACACACTGAAACCTCTTCCCCTGACACTGAAACCTCTTCCCCACCCACTGAAACCTCTTCCCCACACACTGAAACCTCTTCCCCACACACTGAAACCCCTTCCCCGCACACTGAAACCTCTTCCCAAAAACACTGAATCCCCTTCACCACACACTGAAACCCCTTCCCCACACACTGAAACCACTTCCCCACTCACTGAAACCCCTTCCCGACACACTGAAACCCATCCCCACAAACAGAAACCCCTTCCGCACACACTGTAACCCATCCCCACACACTGAAACCCTTCCCCACAGACTCAAACCTCTTCCCCACACACTGAAACCTCTTCCCCACACACTGAAACCTCTTCCCCACACACTGAAACCCCTTCCCCGCACACTCAAACCTCTTCCCCACACACTGAAACCTCTTCCCCATACACTGAAACCTCTTCCCCACACACTGAAACCCCTTCCCCGCACACTGAAACCACTTCCCCACACACTGAAACCTCTTCCCACACACTGAAACCTCTTCGCCACAGACTGAAACACTTCCCCACACACTGAAACCTCTTCCCCACACACATAATCATCTTCCACGCACTCTGAATCCTCTTCCCCACACCCTGAAACCTCTTCCCCACAGAGTGAAACCCCTTCCCCACACACTGAAACCTCCTCACCACACACTGAATCCCCTTCACCACACACTGAAACCCTTCCCCACACACTGAAACCTCTTCCCCGCACACTGAAACCTCTTCCACACACACTGAAACATCTTCCCCACACACTGAAACATCTTCCCCACACACTGAAACCTCTTCCCCAGACACAGAATCCCCTTTACCACATACTGAAACCCATTCCCCACACACTGAAACCTCTTCCCCACACACTGAAACCCCTTTCCCGCTCGCTGAAACCTCTTCCCCACACACTGAATCCCCTTCACCACACATTGAAACCCCTTCCCCACACACTGAAACCACTTCCCCACACAATGAAACCCCTTCCTGACACACTGAAACCCATCCCCACACACAGAAACCCCTTCCCCACACCCTGCAACCCATCCCCACACACTGAAACCCTTCACCAAACACTGAAACCTCTTCCCCACACACTGAAACCTCTTCCACACACACAGAAACCTCTTCCCCACACACTGAAACCCCTTCCCCACACACTGAAACCCCTTCCCCATACAATGAAACCTCTTCCCCACAAACTGAAACCCCTTCCCCACAGACTGAAACCACTTCCCCACACACTGAAATCAATCCCCACACACAGAAACTCTTCCCCACAAACTGAAACCCTTCCCCACACACTGAAACCTCTTCGCCAAAGACTGAAACCATTCCCCACATACTGAAACCCCTTCCCCACACACTGAAACCTCTTCCACACATAATAAAACCTCTTCCCCACATACTGAACCCCCTTCCCCACACACTGAAACCTCTTTCACACACACTGAAACCCTTCCCCACACACTGAAACCTCTTTCCCACACGCTGAAACCCCTTGCCCACACATAGGAAGCCGTCCCCACACACTTAAACCTCATCCCCACACACTGAAACCCCTTCCCCACACACTGAAACCCATCCCCACACACTGAAACATCTTCCCCACACACTGCAACCTCTTCCCCACATACTGAAACGCCTTCCCCACACACTGAAACCCCTTCCTCACACAATGAAACACTTTCCCCACAGACTGAAACCATTTCCCCACACACTGAAAGCTCTTCCACACACACTGAAACTCATTCCCCACACACTGAAACCCATTCCCCACACACTGATACCCATCCCCACAGACTGAAACCTCTTCCCCACACAGTGAAACCCATCGCCACACACTGAAAACTCTTCCTCACACTCTGAAACCTCTTCCCGACGCACTGAAACCCCTTCCCCACACACTGAAACCCATCCCCACACACTGAAACCTCTTCCCTACACACTGAAACACCTTCCCCACACACTGAAACCCCTACCTCACACACTGATACGGATCCCCACAAACTGAAACCTCTTACCCACACACTGAAACCCTTCCCCACACACTGAAACCTCTTCCCCGCACACTGAAACCTCTTCCACACACACTGAAACATCTTCCCCACACACTGAAACATCTTCCCCACACACTGAAACCTCTTCCCCACACACAGAATCCCCTTTACCACATACTGAAACCCATTCCCCACACACTGAAACCTCTTCCCCACACACTGAAACCCCTTTCCCGCTCGCTGAAACCTCTTCCCCACACACTGAATCCCCTTCAATACACATTGAAACCCCTTCCCCACACACTGAAACCACTTCCCCACACAATGAAACCCCTTCCTGACACACTGAAACCCATCCCCACACACAGAAACCCCTTCCCCACACCCTGCAACCCATCCCCACACACTGAAACCCTTCACCAAACACTGAAACCTCTTCCCCACACACTGAAACCTCTTCCACATACACAGAAAACTCTTCCCCACACACTGAAACCCCTTCCCCACACACTGAAACCCCTTCCCCATACAATGAAACCTCTTCCCCACAAACTGAAACCCCTTCCCCACAGACTGAAACCACTTCCCCACACACTGAAATCAATCCCCACACACAGAAACCCTTCCCCACAAACTGAAACCCTTCCCCACACACTGAAACCTCTTCGCCAAAGACTGAAACCATTCCCCACATACTGAAACCTCTTCCCCACACACTGAAACCTCTTCCCCACACACTGAAACCTCTTTCCCAGACACTGAAACCCCTTTCCCGCACACTGAAAACTCTTCCCCACACACTGAATCCCCTTCACCAAACACTGAAACCCCTTCCCCACACAGTGAAACAACTTCCCCACACACTGAAACCCCTTCCCGACACACTGAAACCCATCCCCACACACAGAAACCCCTTCCCCACTCACTGTAACCCATCCCCACACACTGAAACCCTTCCCCACACACTCAAACCTCTTCCCCACACACTGAAACCTCTTCCCCACACACTGAAACCTCTTCCCCGCACACTGAAACCCCTTCCCCACACACTGAAACCACTTCCCCACACACTGAAACCCCTTCCCGACACACTGAAACCCATCTCCACACACAGAAACCCCTTCCGCACACACTGTAACCCATCCCCACACACTGAAACCCTTCCCCACACACTCAAAACTCTTCCCCACACACTGAAACCTCTTCCCCACACACTGAAACCTCTTCCCCACACACTGAAACACCTTTCCCGCTCGCTGAAACCTCCTCCCCACACACTGAATCCGCTTCACCACACACTGAAACCCCTTCCCCAAACACTGTAACACATCCCCACACACTGAAACCCTTCCCCACACACTGAAACCTCTTCCCGACACATTGAAACCTCTTCCACACACACTGAAACCTCTTCCCCTGACACTGAAACCTCTTCCCCACCCACTGAAACCTCTTCCCCACACACTGAAACCTCTTCCCCACACACTGAAACCCCTTCCCCGCACACTGAAACCTCTTCCCAAAAACACTGAATCCCCTTCACCACACACTGAAACCCCTTCCCCACACACTGAAACCACTTCCCCACTCACTGAAACCCCTTCCCGACACACTGAAACCCATCCCCACAAACAGAAACCCCTTCCGCACACACTGTAACCCATCCCCACACACTGAAACCCTTCCCCACAGACTCAAACCTCTTCCCCACACACTGAAACCTCTTCCCCACACACTGAAACCTCTTCCCCACACACTGAAACCCCTTCCCCGCACACTCAAACCTCTTCCCCACACACTGAAACCTCTTCCCCATACACAGAAACCTCTTCCCCACACACTGAAACCCCTTCCCCGCACACTGAAACCACTTCCCCACACACTGAAACCTCTTCCCACACACTGAAACCTCTTCGCCACAGACTGAAACACTTCCCCACACACTGAAACCTCTTCCCCACACACATAATCATCTTCCACGCACTCTGAATCCTCTTCCCCACACCCTGAAACCTCTTCCCCACAGAGTGAAACCCCTTCCCCACACACTGAAACCTCCTCACCACACACTGAATCCCCTTCACCACACACTGAAACCCTTCCCCACACACTGAAACCTCTTCCCCGCACACTGAAACCTCTTCCACACACACTGAAACATCTTCCCCACACACTGAAACATCTTCCCCACACACTGAAACCTCTTCCCCAGACACAGAATCCCCTTTACCACATACTGAAACCCATTCCCCAAACACTGAAACCTCTTCCCCACACACTGAAACCCCTTTCCCGCTCGCTGAAACCTCTTCCCCACACACTGAATCCCCTTCACCACACATTGAAACCCCTTCCCCACACACTGAAACCACTTCCCCACACAATGAAACCCCTTCCTGACACACTGAAACCCATCCCCACACACAGAAACCCCTTCCCCACACCCTGCAACCCATCCCCACACACTGAAACCCTTCACCAAACACTGAAACCTCTTCCCCACACACTGAAACCTCTTCCACACACACAGAAACCTCTTCCCCACACACTGAAACCCCTTCCCCACACACTGAAACCCCTTCCCCATACAATGAAACCTCTTCCCCACAAACTGAAACCCCTTCCCCACAGACTGAAACCACTTCCCCACACACTGAAATCAATCCCCACACACAGAAACTCTTCCCCACAAACTGAAACCCTTCCCCACACACTGAAACCTCTTCGCCAAAGACTGAAACCATTCCCCACATACTGAAACCCCTTCCCCACACACTGAAACCTCTTCCACACATAATAAAACCTCTTCCCCACATACTGAAACCCCTTCCCCACACACTGAAACCTCTTTCACACACACTGAAACCCTTCCCCACACACTGAAACCTCTTTCCCACACACTGAAACCCCTTCCCCACACATAGGAAGCCGTCCCCACACACTTAAACCTCATCCCCACACACTGAAACCCCTTCCCCACACACTGAAACCCATCCCCACACATTGAAACCCCTTCCTCACACAATGAAACACTTTCCCCACAGACTGAAACCATTTCCCCACACACTGAAAGCTCTTCCACACACACTGAAACTCATTCCCCACACACTGAAACCCATTCCCCACACACTGATACCCATCCCCACAGACTGAAACCTCTTCCCCACACAGTGAAACCCATCGCCACACACTGAAAACTCTTCCTCACACTCTGAAACCTCTTCCCGACGCACTGAAACCCCTTCCCCACACACTGAAACCCATCCCCACACACTGAAACCTCTTCCCTACACACTGAAACACCTTCCCCACACACTGAAACCCCTACCTCACACACTGATACGGATCCCCACAAACTGAAACCTCTTACCCACACACTGAAACCCCTTCCCCACACACTGAAACCCATTCCCACACACTGAAACCCATCCCCACACACTGAAACCTCATCCCCACACACTGAAATCCCTTCCCTACACACTGAAACCCCTTCCCCACACACTGAAACCCATCCCCACACACGGAATGCTCTTCCCCACACACTGAAACCCATCCCCAAACTCTGAAAGACTTTCCCACACACTGAAACCTCTTCCCCACACACTGAAACCTCTTCGCTACAGACTGAAACCATTCCCCACACACTGAAACCTCTACCCCACACACTGAAACCGCTTCCCCACGCACAGAAACCTCTTCCACACACACTGAAACCTCTTCCCCACACACTGAAACCTCTTCCCCGCACACTGAAACCTCTTCCCCACACACTGAATCCCCTTTACCACTCACTGAAACCCCATCCCCACACACAGCAACCCCTTCCCCACACATTGAAACCCATCCCCACACACTGCAACCCTTCCCCACACACTGAAACATCTTCCCCAAACACTGAAACCCCTTCCCCACACACTGAAACCCATCCCCACACACGGAATGCTCTTCCCCACACACTGAAACCTCTTCCCGACGCACTGAAACCACTTCTCCACAGACAGAAACCCCTTCCCCACACACTGTAACCCATCCCCACACACTGAAACCCATCCCCACACACTGAAACCTCATCCCCACACACTGAAACCCATCCCCACACACGGAATGCTCTTCCCCACACACTGAAACCCATCCCCAAACTCTGAAAGACTTTCCCACATACTGAAACCTCTTCCCCACACACTGAAACCTCTTCGCTACAGACTGAAACCATTCCCCACACACTGAAACCCCTACCTCCCACACTGATACGGATCCCCACAAACTGAAACCTCTTCCCCACACACTGAAACCCCTTCCCCACACACTGAAACCCATTCCCACACACTGAAACCCATCCCCAAACACTGAAACCTCATCCCCACACACTGAAACCCATCCCCACACACGGAATGCTCTTCCCCACACACTGAAACCCATCCCCAAACTCTGAAAGACTTTCCCACATACAGAAACCTCTTCCCCACACACTGAAACCTCTTCGCTACAGACTGAAACCATTCCCCACACACTGAAACCTCTACCCCACACACTGAAACCGCTTCCCCACGCACAGAAACCTCTTCCACACACACTGAAACCTCTTCCCCACACACTGAAACCTCTTCCCCACACACTGAAAACCCTTCCCCGCACACTGAAACCTCTTCCCCACACACTGAATCCCCTTTACCACTCACTGAAACCCCTTCCCCACACACTGAAACCACTTCCCCAAACACTGAAACCTCTTCCCCACACACCGAAACACCTTCCCCACCAACCAAAACCCATCCCCACACACAGCAACCCCTTCCCCACACACTGAAACCCATCCCCACACACTGCAACCCTTCCCCACACACTGAAACATCTTCCCCACACACTGAAACACCTTCCCCACACACTGAAATCCATCCCCACACACGGAATGCTCTTCCCCACACACTGAAACCAATCCCCAAACTCTGAAACACTTTCCCACACACTGAAACCTCTTCGCCACAGACTGAAACCCTTCCCCACACACTGAAACCTCTTCCCCACACACTGAAACCTCTTCCACACACACTGAAACCTCGTCCCCACACATTGAAACCTCTTCCCCACATACTGAAACCCCTTCCATACACACTAAAACCTCTTCCCCACACATTGAATCCCCCTTACCACACACTGAAACCCCTTCACCACACACTGAAACCCCTTCCCTACACAGTGAAACCCCTTCCCTACACACTGAAACCTCATCCCCACACACTGAAACCCTTACCCACACACTGAAACCCATCCCCACACACAGAAACCCCTTCCCCACCCACTGTAACCCATCCCCACACACTGAAACCCTTCCCGAAACACTGAAACCTCTCCCCACACACTGAAACATCTTCCCCACACACTGAAACCTCTTCCCCACACACTGAAACCTCTTCCCCAGACACTGAAACCCCTTTCCCGCACACTGAAAACTCTTCCCCACACACTGAATCCCCTTCACCACACACTGAAACCCCTTCCCCACACACTGAAACAACTTCCCCACACACTGAAACCCCATCCCGACACACTGAAACCCATCCCCACACACAGAAACCCCTTCCCCACACACTGTAACCCATCCCCACACACTGAAACCCTTCCCCACACACTCAAACCTCTTCCCCACACACTGAAACCTCTTCCCCGCACACTGAAACCTCTTCCCCACACACTGAAACCCCTTCCCCGCACACTGAAACCTCTTCCCCACACACTGAATCACCTTCACCACACACCGAAACCCCTTCCCCACACACTGAAACCACTTCCCCACACACTGAAACCCCTTCCTGACACACTGAAACCCATCCCCACACACAGAAACCCCTTCCGCACACGCTGTAACCCATCCCCACACACTGAAACCCTTCCTCACACACTCAAACCTCTTCCCCACACACTGAAACCTCTTCCCCACACACTGAATCCCCTTCCCCACACACTGAAACACTTCCCCACACACTGAAACCTCTTCCCCACACACTGAAACATCTTCCACAGACTCTGAAACCTCTTCCCCACACACTGAAACCTCTTCCCCACACACTGAAACCCCTTCCCCAATCATTGAAACCTCCTCACCACACACTGAATCCCCTTCACCACACACTGAAACCCCTTCCCCACACACTGAAACCTCTTCCCACACACTGAAACCTCTTCGCCACAGACTGAAACCCTTCCCCACACACTGAAGCCTCTTCCCCACACACTGAAACCTCTTCCACACACACTGAAACATGATCCCCACACACTGAAACATCTTCCCCACACACTGAAACCTCTTCCCACACACTGAATCCCCATTACCACATACTGAAACCCATTCCCCACACACTGAAACCCATTCCCCACACACTGAAACCTCTTCCCCACACACTGAAACCCCTTTCCCGTTCGCTGAAACCTCTTCCCCACACACTGAAACCTCTTCCCCAGACACTGAAACCCCTTTCCCGCACACTGAAAACTCTTTCCCACACACTGAATCCCCTTTACCATATACTGAAACCCATTCCCCACACACTGAAACCCCTTCCCCACACACTGAAACCACTTCCCCACACACTGAAACCCCTTCCCGACACACTGAGACCCATCCCCACACACAGAAACCCCTTCCCCACACACTGTAAACCATCCCCACACACTGAAACCCTTCCCCACACACTCAAACCTCTTCCCCACCCACTGAAACCTCTTCCCCACACACTGAAACCTCTTCCCCACACACTGAAACCCCTTCCCCGCACACTGAAACCTCTTCCCCACACACTGAATCCCCTTCACCACACACTGAAACCCCTTCCCCACGCACTGAAACCACTTCCCCACACACTGAAACCCCTTCCCGACACACTGAAACCCATCCCCACACACAGAAACCCCTTCCGCACACACTGTAACCCATCCCCACACACTGAAACCCTTCCCCACACACTCAAACCTCTTCCCCACACACTGAAACCTCTTCCTCACACACTGAAACCCCTTCCCCGCACACTCAAACCTCTTCCCCACACACTGAAACCTCTTCCCCACACACTGAAACCCCTTCCCCGCACACTGAAACCACTTCCCCACACACTGAAACCTCTTCCCACACACTGAAACCTCTTCGCCACAGACTGAACCACTTCCCCACAAACTGAAACCTCTTCCCCACACACTTAGTCATCTTCCACGCACTCTGAATCCTCTTCCCCACACCCTGAAACCTCTTCCCCACACAGTGAAACCCCTTCCCCACACACTGAAACCTCCTCACCACACACTGAATCCCCTTCACCACACACTGAAACCCCTTCCCCACGCACTGAAACCTCTTCCCACACACTGAAACGTCTTCGCCACAGACTGAAACCCTTCCCCACACACTGAAACCTCTTCCACACAGACTGAAACCTCGTCCCCACACACTGAAACCCCTTCCCCACATACTGAAACCCCTTCCATACACACGAAAACCTCTTCCCCACACATTGAATCCCCCTTACCACACAATGAAACCCCTTCACCACACAGTGAAACCCCTTCCCTACACAGTGAAACCCCTTCCCTACACACTGAAACCTCATCCCCACACACTGAAACCCTTACCCACACACTGAAACCCTTCCCCACACACAGAAACCCCTTCCCCACCCACTGTAACCCATCCCCACACACTGAAACCCTTCCCGAAACACTGAAACCTCTACCCACACACTGAAACATCTTCCCCACACACTGAAACCTCTTCCCCACACACTGAAACCTCTTCCCCAGACACTGAAACCCCTTTCCCGCACACTGAAAACTCTTCCCCACACACTGAATCCCCTTCACCACACACTGAAACCCCTTCCCCACACACTGAAACAACTTCCCCACACACTGAAACCCCTTCCCGACACACTGAAACCCATCCCCACAGACAGAAACCCCTTCCCCACACACTGTAACCCATCCCCACACACTGAAACCCTTCCCCACACACTCAAACCTCTTCCCCACACACTGAAACCTCTTCCCCACACACTGAAACCTCTTCCCCACACACTGAAACCCCTTCCCCGCACACTGAAACCTCTTCCCCACACACTGAATCCCCTTCACCACACACTGAAACCTCTTCCCCACACACTGAAACCACTTCCCCACACACTGAAACCCCTTCCCGACACACTGAAACCCATCCCCACACACAGAAACCCCTTCCGCACACGCTGTAACCCATCCCCAAACACTGAAACCCTTCCCCACACACTCAAACCTCTTCCCCACACACTGAATCCTCTTCCCCACACACTGAAACCTCTTCCCCACACACTGAAACCCCTTCCCCGCACACTCAAACCTCTTCCCCACACAATGATACCTCTTCCCCACACACTGAAACCTCTTCCCCACACACTGAAACCCCTTCCCCACACACTGAAACACTTACCCACACACTGAAACCTCTTCCCCACATACTGAAACATCTTCCACAGACTCTGAAACCTCTTCCCCACACACTGAAACCTCTTCCCACACACTGAAACATCTTCCCCACACACTGAAACCTCTTCCCCACACACTGAATCCCCTTCACCACACACTGAAACCCCTTCCCCACACACTGAAACAACTTCCCCACACACTGAAACCCCTTCCCGACTCACTGAAACCCATCCCCACACACAGAAACCCCTTCCGCACACACTGTAACCCATCCCCACACACTGAAACCCTTCCCCACACACTCAAACCTCTTCCCCACACACTGAAACCTCTTCCCCACACACTGTAACCTCTTCCCCACACTCTGAAACCCCTTCCCCGCACACTCAAACCTCTTCCCCACACACTGAAACCTCTTCCCCACACACTGAAACCTCTTCCCCACACACTGAAACCCCTTCCACGCACACTGAAACCTCTTCCCCACACACTGAAACCTCTTCCCACACACTGAAACCTCTTCGCCACAGACTGAAACACTTCCCCACACACTGAAAACTCTTCCCCACACACTTAATCATCTTCCACGCACTCAGAATCCTCTTCCCCACACCCTGAAACCTCTTCCCCACACAGTGAAACCCCTTCCCCACACACTGAAACCTCCTCAACACACACTGAATCCCCTTCACCACACACTGAAACCCCTTCCCCACACACTGAAACCTCTTCCCACACACTGAAACCCCTTTCCCGTTCGCTGAAACCTCTTCCCCACACACTGAATCCCCTTCACCACACATTGAAACCCCTTCCCCACACACTGAAACCACTTCCCCACACAATGAAACCCCTTCCTGACACACTGAAACCCATCCCCACACACAGAAACCCCTTCGCCACACACTGCAACCCATCCCCACACACTGAAACCCTTCACCAAACACTGAAACCTCTTCCCCACACACTGAAACCTCTTCCACACACACTGAAACCTCTTCCCCACACACAGAAACCCCTTCCCCACACACTGAAACCCCTTCCCCATACACTGAAACCTCTTCCCCGCAAACTGAAACCCCTTCCCCACAGACTGAAACCACTTCCCCACACAGTGAAATCAATCCCCACACACAGAAACCCTTCCCCACAAACTGAAACCCTTCCCCACACACTGAAACCTCTTCGCCAAAGACTGAAACCATTCCCCACATACTGAAACCCCTTCCCCACACACTGAAACCTCTTCCACACATAATAAAACATCTTCCCCACATACTGAAACCCCTTCCCCACACACTGAAACATCTTTCACACACACTGAAACCCTTCCCCACACACTGAAACCTCTTTCCCACACGCTGAAACCCCTTCCCCACACATAGGAAGCCGTCCCCACACACTTAAACCTCGTCCCCACACACTGAAACACCTTCCCCACACACTGAAACCCATTCCCACACACTGAAACATCTTCCCCACACACTGCAACCTCTTCCCCACACACTGAAACGCCTTCCCCACACACTGAAACACCTTTCTCACACACTGAAACCTCTTCCCCACACGCTGAAACCCCTTATCCACACGAAGAAACCTCTTCCCCAAACAATGAAATGTCTTCCCCACACACAGAAACCTCTTCCCCACAGACTGAAACCTGTTCCCCCAAACACTGAAACCCATCCCCACACACTGAGATCATTTCCCACACAATGAAACCCATCCCCACACACGCAAACCTCTTCCCCACACACTGAAACACATCCCCACAGATTGAAACCTCTTCCCCACACAGTGAAACCCATCGCCACACACTGAAAACTCTTCCTCACACTCTGAAACCTCTTCCCGACGCCCTGAAACCACTTCTCCACAAACAGAAACCCCTTCCCCACACACTGAAACCCATCCCCACACACTGAAACCTCTTCCCTACACACTGAAACACCTTCCCCACACACTGAAACCCCTACCTCAAACACTGATACGCATCCCCACAAACTGAAACCTCTACCCCACACACTGAAACCCCTTCCCCACACATTGGAACACATTCCCACACTCTGAAACCTCATCCCCACACACTGAAATCGCTTCCCTACAAACTGAAACCCCTTCCCCAGACACTAAAACCCATCCCCAAACACTGAAAGACTTTCCCACACACTGAAACATCTTCCCCACACACTGAAACCTCTTCGCTACAGACTGAAACCATTCCCCACACCCTGAAACCTCTACCCCACACACTGAAACCTCTTCCCCCACACACTGAAACGCCTTCCCCACACACTGAAACCCCTTCCTCACACAATGAAACCCTTTCCCCACAGACTGAAACCACTTCCCCACACACTGAAAGCTCTTCCCCACACACTGAAACCTCTTCCCCACACGCTGAAACCCCTTATCCACACGAAGAAACCTCTTCCCCAAACAATGAAACCTCTTCCCCACACACAGAAACCTCTTCCCCACAGACTGAAACCTGTTCCCCCAAACACTGAAACCCATCCCCACACACTGAAACCCCTTCCCCACACACTGCAACCCATCCCCACACACTGAAATCATTTCCCACACAATGAAACCCATCCCCACACACGCAAACCTCATCCCCACACTCTGAAACCTCTTCCACACACACTGAAACCCATTCCCCACACACTGAAACCCATTCCCCACACACTGATACACATCCCCACAGATTGAAACCTCTTCCCCACACAGTGAAACCCATCGCCACAGACTGAAACCCCTTCCCCACACACTGAAACCACTTCCCCACACACTGAAACCTCTTCCACACACACTGAAACCTCTTCCCCACACACTGAAACCTCTTCCCCACACATTGAATCCCCTTCACCACACACTGAAACCCCTTCCCGACGCAGTCAAACCCCTTCCCTACACACTGAAACCTCATCCCCACACACTGAAACCCTTCCCCACACACTGAAACCCATCCCCACACACAGAATCCCCATCCCCACACACTGAAACCCTTCCCCACACACTGAAACCTCTCCCCATACACTGAAACCCTTCCCCACACACTCAAACCTCTTCCCCACACACTGAAACCTCTTCCCCACACACTGAAACATCTTCCACACACTCTGAAACCTCTTCCTCACACCCTGAAACCTCTTCCCCACTCAGTGAAACCCCTTCCCCACACACTTAAACCTCCTCACCACACGCTGAATCCCCTTCACCACACACTGAAACCCCTTCCCCACACACTGAAACCTCTTCCCGCACACTGAAACCTCTTCGCCACAGTCTGAAACCCTTCCCCACACACTGAAACCTCTTCCCCACACACTGAAACCCATCCCCACACTCTGAAACCCCTTCCCCACACACTGCAACCCATCCCCACACACTGAAATCATTTCCCACACAATGAAACCCATCCCCACACACGCAAACCTCATCCCCACACACTGAAACCTCTTCCACACACACTGAAACCCATTCCCCACACACTGAAACCCATTCCCCACACACTGATACACATCCCCACAGATTGAAACCTCTTCCCCACACAGTGAAACCCATCGCCACACACTGAAAACTCTTCCTCACAATCTGAAACCTCTTCCCGACGCCCTGAAACCACTTCTCCACAAACAGAAACCCCTTCCCCACACACTGAAACCCATCCCCACACACTGAAACCTCTTCCCTACACACTCAAACACCTTCCCCACACACTGAAACCCCTACCTCACACACTGATACGCATCCCCACAAACTGAAACCTCTACCCCACACACTGAAACCCCTTCCCCACACATTGGAACACATTCCCACACACTGAAACCTCATCCCCACACACTGAAATCGCTTCCCTACAAACTGAAACCCCTTCCCCAGACACTAAAACCCATCCCCAAACTCTGAAAGACTTTCCCACACACTGAAACATCTTCCCCACACACTGAAACCTCTTCGCTACAGACAGAAACCATTCCCCACACACTGAAACCTCTACCCCACACACTGAAACCGCATCCCCACGCACAGAAACCTCTTCCACACACACTGAAACCTCTTCCCGACACACTGACCCCTCTTCCCCACACACTGAAACCCCTTCCCCGCACACTGAAACCTCTTCCCCACACATTGAATCCCCTTTACCACACACTGAAACCCCTTCCCCACACACTGAAACCACTTCCCCAAACACTGAAACCTCTTCCCCACACACCGAAACACCTTCCCCACACACTGAAACCCATCCCCACACACAGCAACCCCTTCCCCACACACTGAAACCCATCCCCACATACTGCAACCCTTCCCCACACTCTGAAACATCTTCCTAACACACTCAAACCCCTTCCCCACACACTGAAACCCATCCCCACACACGGAATGCTCTTCCCCACACACTGAAACCCATCCCCAAACTCTGAAACTCTTTCCCACACACTGAAACCTCTTCGCCACAGACTGAAACCCTTCCCCACACACTGAAACCTCTTCCCCACACACTGAAACCTCTTCCACACACACTGAAATATCTTCCCCACACACTGAAACCTCTTCCCCACATACTGATACCCTTTCCATAGACACTGAAACCTCTTCCCCACACATTGAATCCCCTTCACCACACACTGAAACCCCTTCCCGACGCAGTCAAACCCCTTCCCTACACACTGAAACCTCATCCCCACACACTGAAACCCTTCCCCACACACTGAAACCCATCCCCACACACAGAATCCCCATCCCCACACACTGAAACCCTTCCCCACACACTGAAACCTCTCCCCATACACTGAAACCCTTCCCCACACACTCAAACCTCTTCCCCACACACTGAAACCTCTTCCCCACACACTGAAACATCTTCCACACACTCTGAAACCTCTTCCCCACACCCTGAAACCTCTTCCCCACTCAGTGAAACCCCTTCCCCACACACTTAAACCTCCTCACCACACGCTGAATCCCCTTCACCACACACTGAAACCCCTTCCCCACACACTGAAACCTCTTCCCGCACACTGAAACCTCTTCGCCACAGTCTGAAACCCTTCCCCACACACTGAAACCTCTTCCCCACACACTGAAACCTCTTCCACACACACTGAAACATCTTCCCCACACACTGAAACCTCTTCAGCACACACTGAATCCGCTTTACCACATACTGAAACCCATTCCCCACACACTGAAACCCATTCCCCACACACTGAAAACCATCCAAACAGACTGAAACCTCTTCCCCACACAGTGAAAACCATCGTCACACACTGAGAACTCTTCCTCATACAATGAAACCTCTTCCCGACGCACTGAAACCACTTCTCCACAGACTGAAACCCCTTCCCCACACACTGAAACCTCTTCCCTACACACTGAAACACCTTCCCCACACACTGAAACCCCTTCCCCACACAGTGAAACATCTTCCACACACTGAAACCCATCCCCACACACTGAAACCTCTTCCCCACACACTGAAACATCTTCCACACACTGAAACCCATCCCCACACACTGAAACCTCATCCCCACACACTGAACTCCCTTCCCTACACACTGAAACCCCTTCCGCACACACTGAACTCCCTTCCCTACACACGGAAACCTCTTCCCCACACACTGAAACCCCTTCCCCGCACACTGAAACCTCTTCGCCACACACTGAAACCCCTTCCCCGCACACTGAAACACCTTCCCCACACAGTGAAACCCTTCCCCACACACTGAAATACCTTCCCCACACACTGAAAGACATCCCCACACATTGAAACCCTTTCCCACTCACTCAAACACATCCCCACACAGTGAAACCCCTTCCCCACACACTGAAACATCTTCCCCACAAACTGAAACACCTTCCACACACAGTGGAACCCCTCCCCACACACTGAAACACCTTCCCCACACACTGAAACACATCCCCACACACTGAACCCCAATCCCCACACACTGAAACCCCTTCCACACAAACTGAAACACCTTCCCCACAAACTGAAACCCCTTCCCCACACACTGAAACCCCTACCGCATACACTGAAACCCCTTCCGCACACACTGAAACACCTTCCCCACACACTGAATCCCCTTCCCCACACACTGAAACCCCTTCCGCACACACTGAAACACCTTCCCCACACACTGAAACCCCTTCCCCCACAATGAAACCCCTTCCGCACACAGTGAAACCCTTCCCCAAACACTGAAACCCATTCCCCACACACTGACACCCCTTCTTCACACACTGAAACACATCCCCACACACTGAAACCCTTTCCCCACACACTGAAAACCCTTCCCCACACATTGAAACCCTTTCCCACACTCTGAAACCTCTTCCCCACATACTGAAACCCCTTATCCACACACTGAAACCCCTTCCCCACACAATGAAACCTCTTCCCCACACACTGAATCCTCTTCCCAATGACTGAAACCCATTCCCCACACACTGAAACACATCCCCACACACTGAAACCTCTTCCCCACAAACTGAAACCTCTTCCACACACACTGAAACACTTCCCCAAACACTGAAACCCTTCCCCACACACTGAAATCCATCCCCACACACAGAAACCCTTCCCCACACACTGAAACCCTTCTCCACACACTGAAACCTCTTCACCAAAGACTAAAACCATTCCCCACATACTGAAACCCCTTCCCCACACACTGAACCCTCTTCCACACATAATAAAACCTTTTCCCCACATACTGTAACCCCTTCCCCACACATGGAAACCTCTTTCCCACACACTGAAACCCCTTCCCCTCACACAGGAAGCCGTCCCCACACACTTAAACCTCATCCCCACACACTGAAATCCCTTCCGCACACACTGTAACCTCTTCCCGACACACTGAAACCTCTTCCACACACACTGAAACCTCTTCCCCTCACATTGAAACCTCTTCCCCACACACTGAAACCTCTTCCCCACACATTGAAACCCATCCCCACAGACTGAAACCCATCCCCACACACTGAAACCTCATCCCCACACACACTGAAATCCCTTCCCTACACACTGAAACCCCTTCCCCACACACTGAAACCTATCCCCACACACGGAATGCTCTTCCCCACACATTGAAACCCATCCCCACACACTGAAACACTTCCCCACACACTGAAACCTCTTCCCCACACACTGAAACCTCTACGCTTCAGACTGAAACCATTCCCCACACACTGAAACCTCTTCCCCACACACTGAAACCGCTTCCACACGCACTGAAACCTCTTCCACACACACTGAAACCTCTTCCCCACGCACTGAAACCTCTTCCCCACACACTGAAACCCCTTCCCTGCGCACTGAAACCTCTTCCCCACACACTGAATCCCCTTCACCACACACTGAAACCCCTTTCCCACTCCCTGAAACCTCTTCCCCACACACTGAAAACTCTTCCCGACACACTGAAACCCCTTCCCCACACACTGAAACCCATCCCCACACACAGAAACCCCTTCCCCACACACTGAAACCCATCCACACACACTGAAACCCTTCCCCACACACTGAAACCTCTTCCCACACACTGAAACCTCTTCGCCACAGACTGAAACCCTTCCCCACACACTGAAATCTCTTCCCCACACACGGAAACCTCTTCCACACACACTGAAACCTCTTCCCCACACACTGTAACCCCTTTCCCACAAACTGAAACCTCTTCCCCACACACTGAATCCCCTTCACCACACACTGAAACCCCTTCCCCACACACTGAAACCTCTTCCCCACACACTGAAACCTCTTCCCCACACACTGAATCCTCTTCCCTGCACGCTGAAACCTCTTCCCCACACACTGAATCCCCTTCACCTCACACTGAAACCTCTTCCCCACACACTGAAACCTCTTCCCCACACACCGAAACCTCATCCCCACACACAGAAACCACTTCCCCACAGACTGTAACACATCCCCACACACTGAAACCCTTCCCCACACACTGAAACCTCTTCCCGACACACTGAAACCTCTTCCACACACACCGAAACCTCTTCCCCTCACACTGAAACCTCTTCCCCACACACTGAAACCTCTTCCCCACACACTGAAACCCCTTTCCCGCTCACTGAAACCTCTTCCCCACACACTGAATCCCCTTTACCACACATTGAAGCCCCTTCCCCACACACTGACACCACTTCCCCACACACTGAAACCCCTTCCCGACACACTGAAACCCATCCCCACACACTGAAACCCTTCCGCACACACTGAAACCTCTTCCCCACACACTGAAACCTCTTACACACACACTGAAACCTCTTCCCCACACACTGAAACCCCTTCACCACACACTGAAACCCCTTCCCCACACACTGAAACCTCTTCCCCACAAACTGAAACCGCTTCCCCACAGACTGAAACCACTTCCCCACACACTGAAACCTCTTCCCCACACACTGAACCCTCTTCCCCACATACTGAAACCCCTTATCACACACTGAAACCCCTTCCCCACACAATGAAACCTCTTCCCCACACACTGAAACCTCTTCCCAATGACTGAAACCCATTCCCCTCACACTGAAACACATCCCCACACACTGAAACCTCTTCCCCACAAACTGAAACCTCTTCCACACACACTGAAACACTTCCCCAAACACTGAAACCCTTCCCCACACACTGAAATCCATCCCCACACACAGAAACCCTTCCCCACACACTGAAACCCTTCCCCACACACTGAAAATTCTTCGCCAAAGACTAAAACCATTCCCCACATACTGAAACCCCTTCCCCACACACTGAAACCTCTTCCACACATAATAAAACCTCTTCCTCACATACTGAAACCCTTCGCCACACATGGAAACCTCATTCCCACACACTGAAACCCCATCCCCACACACAGGAAGCCGTCCCCACACACTTAAACCTCATCCCCACACACTGAAACCCCTTCCCCACACACTGTAACACAACCCCACACACTGAAACCCTTCCCCACACACTGAAACCTCTTCCCGACACATTGAAACCTCTTCCACACACACTGAAACCTCTTCCCCTCACACTGAAACCACTTCCCCACACACAGAAACCTCTTCCCCACACACTGAATCCCCTTCACCACACATTGAAACCCCTTCCCCACACACTGAAACCACTTCCCCACACAATGAAACCCCTTCCCGACACACTGAAACCCATCCCCACACACAGAAACCCCTTCCCCACACACTGTAACCTATCCCCACACACTGAAACCCTTCCCCACACACTGAAACCTCTTCCCCACACACTGAAACCTCTTCCACACACACTGAAACCTCTTCCCCACACACTGAAACCCCTTCCCCACACACTGAAACCCCTTCCCCATACACTGAAACCTCTTCCCCACAAACTGAAACCCCTTCCCCACCGACTGAAACCACTTCCCCACGCACTGAAACCTCTTCCCCACACACTGAAACCTCTTCCCCACATGCTGAAACACTTCCCCAAACACAGAAACACTTCCCCACACACTGAAATCAATCCCCACACACAGAAACCCTTCCCCACAAACTGAACCCCTTCCCCACACACCGAAACCTCTTCGCCAAAGACTGAAACCATTCCCCACATACTGAAACCCCTTCCCCACACACTGAAACCTCTTCCACACATAATAAAACCTCTTCCCCACATACTGAAACCCCTTCCCCACATACTGAAACCTCATCCCCACACACTGAAATCCCTTCCCTACACACTGAAACCCCTTCCCCACACACTGAAACCCATCCCCACACATGGAATGCTCTTTCCCACACATTGAAACCCATCCCCACACACTGAAACACTTCCCCACACACTGAAACCTCTTCCCCACACACTGAAACCTCTACGCTTCAGACTGAAACCATTCCCCACACACTGAAACCTCTTCCCCACACACTGAAACCGCTTCCCCACGCACTGAAACCTCTTCCACACACACTGAAACCTCTTCCCCACACACTGAAACCTCTTCCCCACACACTGAAACCCCTTCCCTGCGCACTGAAACCTCTTCCCCACACACTGAATCCCCTTCACCACACACTGAAACCCCTTTCCAACTCCCTGACACGTCTTCCCCACACACTGAAAACTCTTCCCCACACACTGAAACCCCTTCCCCACACACTGAAACCCATCCCCACACACAGAAACCCCTTCCCCACACACTGAAACCCATCCCCACACACTGAAACCCTTCCCCACACACTGAAACCTCTTCCCACACACTGAAATCTCTTCGCCACAGACTGAAACCCTTCCCCACACACTGAAATCTCTTCCACACACACGGAAACCTCTTCCACACACACTGAAACCTCTTCCCCACACACTGAAACCTCTTCCCCACACACTGTAAACCCTTTCCCACAAACTGAAACCTCTTCCCCACACACTGAATCCCCTTCACCACACACTGAAACCCCTTCCCCACACACTGAAACCTCTTCCCCACACACTGAAACCTCTTCCCCACACACTGAATCCTATTCCCTACACACTGAAACCTCTTCCCCGCACACCGAAACCTCAGACCACACACAGAAACCACTTCCCCACAGACTGTAACACATCCCCACACACTGAAACCCTTCCCCACACACTGAAACCTCTTCCCGACACACTGAAACCTCTTCCACACACACTGAAACCTCTTCCCCTCACACTGAAACCTCTTCCCCACACACTGAAACCTCTTCCCCACACACTGAAACCCCTTTCCCGCTCACTGAAACCTCTTCCCCACACACTGAATCCCCTTTACCACACATTGAAACCCCTTCCCCACACACTGACACCACTTCCCCACACACTGAAACCCCTTCCCGACACACTGAAACCCATCCCCACACACAGAAACCCCTTCCCCACACACTGTAACCCATCCCCACACACTGAAACCCTTCCGCACACACTGAAACATCTTCCCCACACACTGAAACCTCTTCCACACACACTGAAACCTCTTTCCCACACACTGAAAGCCCTTCCCCACACACTGAAACCACTTCCCCACACACTGAAACCTCTTCCCCACAAACTGAAACCGCTTCCCCACAGACTGAAACCACTTCCCCACACACTGAAACCTCTTCCCCACACACTGAAACTTCTTCCCCACATACTGAAACCCCTTATCCACAAACTGAAACCCCTTCCCCACACAATGAAACCTCTTCCCCACACACTGAAACCTCTTCCAAATGACTGAAACCCATTCCCCACACACTGAAACACATCCCCACACACTGAAACCTCTTCCCCACAAACTGAAACCTCTTCCACACACACTGAAACACTTCCCCAAACACTGAAACCCTTCCCCACACACTGAAATCCATCCCCACACACAGAAACCCTTCCCCACACACTGAAACCCTTCCCCACACACTGAAAATTCTTCGCCAAAGACTAAAACCATTCCCCACATACTGAAACCCCTTCTCCACACACTGAAATCTCTTCCACACATAATAAAACCTCTTCCCCACATACTGAAACCCCTTCCCCACACATGGAAACCTCATTCCCACACACTGAAACCCCATCCCCACACACAGGAAGCCGTCCGCACACACTTAAACCTCATCCCCACACACTGAAACCCCTTCCCCACACACTGTAACACAACCCCACACACTGAAACCCTTCCCCACACACTGAAACCTCTTCCCGACACATTGAAACCTCTTCCACACACACTGAAACCTCTTCCCCTCACACTGAAACCTCTTCCCCACACACTGAAACCTCTTCCCCACACACTGAAACCCCTTGCCGCTCGCTGAAACCTCTTCCCCACACACTGAATCCCCTTCACCACACATTGAAACCCCTTCCCCACACACTGAAACCACTTCCCCACACAATGAAACCCCTTCCCGACACACTGAAACCCATCCCCACACACAGAAACCCCTTCCCCAAACACTGTAACCCATCCCCACACACTGAAACCCTTCCCCACACACTGAAACCTCTTCCCCAAACACTGAAACCTCTTCCACACACACTGAAACCTCTTCCCCACACACTGAAACCCCTTCCCCACACACTGAAACCCCTTCCCCATACACTGAAACCTCTTCCCCACAAAATGAAACCCCTTCCCCACAGACTGAAACCACTTCCCCACGCACTGAAACCTCTTCCCCACACACTGAAACCTCTTCCCCACATGCTGAAACACTTCCCCAAACACAGAAACACTTCCCCACACACTGAAATCAATCCCCACACACAGGAACCCTTCCCCACAAACTGAACCCCTTCCCCACACACCGAAACCTCTTCGCCAAAGACTGAAACCATTCCCCACATACTGAAACCCCTTCCCCACACACTGAAACCTCTTCCACACATAATAAAACCTCTTCCCCACATACTGAAACCCCTTCCCCACATACTGAAACCCCTTCCCCACACACTGAAACCTCTTTCACACACACTGTAAACCTTCCCCACACACTGAAACCTCTTTCCCACACGCTGAAACCCCTTACCCACACACAGGAAGCCGTCCCCACACACTTAAACCTCATCCCCACACACTGAAGCCCATCCCCACACACTGAAACCTCATCCCCACACACTGAAACCCCTTCCCCACACACTGAAAACCATCCCCACACACTGACACATCTTCCCCACACACTGCAACCTCTTCCCCACACACTGAAACGCCTTCCCCACACAGTGAAACCCCTTCCTCACACAATGAAACCCTTTCCCCACTGACTGAAACCACTTCCCCTCACACTGAAAGCTCTTCCCCACACACTGAAACCTCTTCCCCACACGCTGAAACCCCTTATCCACACGAAGAAACCTCTTCCCCAAACAATGAAACCTCTTCCCCACACACAGAAACTTCCTCCCCACAGACTGAAATCTGTTCCCCCAAACACTGAAACCCATCCCCACACACTGAAACCGCTTCCCCACACACTGCAACCCATCCCCACACACTGAAATCATTTCCCACACAATGAAACCCATCCCCACACACGCAAACATCTTCCCCACACACTGAAACCTCTTCCACACACACTGAAACCCATTCCCCACACACTGAAACCCATTCCCCACACACTGATACCCATCCCCACAGATTGAAACCTCTTCCCCACGCAGTGAAACCCATCGCCACACACTGAAAACACTTCCTCACACTCTGAAACCTCTTCCCGACGCACTGAAACCACTTCTCCACAGACAGAAACCCCTTCCCCACACACTGCAACCCATCCCCACACACTGAAATCATTCCCCACACAATGAAACCCATCCCCACACACGCAAACCTCTTCCCCACACACTGAAACCTCTTCCACACACACTGAAACCCATTCCCCACACACTGAAACCCATTCCACACACACAGATACCCATCCCCACAGACTGAAACCTCTTCCCCACACAGTGAAACCCATCGCCACACACTGAAAACTCTTCCTCACACTCTGAAACCTCTTCCCGACACACTGAAACCACATCTCAACAGACAGAAACCCCTTCCCCACACACTGAAATCCATCCCCACACACTGAAACCTCTACCCTACACACTGAAACACCTTCCCCACACACTGAAACCCCTACCTCACACACTGATACGCATCCCCACAAACTGAAACCTCTTCCCCACACTCTGAAACCCCTTCCCCACACATTGAAACCCATTCCCACACACTGAAACCCATCCCCACACACTGAAACCTCATCCCCACACACTGAAATCTCTTCCCTACACACTGAAACCCCTTCCCCACACACTGCAACCCATCCCCACACACGGAATGCTCTTCCCCACACACTGAAACCCATCCGCAAACTCTGTAAGGCTTTCCCACACACTGAAACCTCTTCCCCACACACTGAAACCTCTTCGCTACAGACTGAAACCATTCCCCACACACTGAAACCTCTACCCCACACACTGAAACCGCTTCCCCACGCACAGAAAGCTCTTCCACACACACTGAAACCTCTTCCCCACACACTGAAACCTCTTCCCGACACACTGAAACCCCTTCCCCGCACACTGAAACCTCTTCCCCACACACTGAATCCCCTTTACCACACACTGAAACCCCTTCCCCACACACTGAAACCACTTCCCCAAACACTGAAACCTCTTCCCCACACACCGAAACACCTTCCCCACACACTGAAAACTATCCCCACACACTGCAACCCCTTCCCCACTCAGTGTAACCCATCCCCAAACACTGCAACCCTTCCCCACACACTGAAACATCTTCCCCACACACTGAAACTCCTTCCCCACACACTGAAACCCATCCCCACACACGGAATGCTATTCCCCACACACTGAAACCCATCCCCACACACTGAAACCCCATTCCCACACACTGAAACCTCTTCCCCACACACTGAAACCTCTTCCCCAGACACTGAACCCCCTTTCCCACACACTGAAACCTCTTTCCCACACACTGAAACCTCTTCCCCACATACTGAAACCCCTTCCATACACACTGAAACATCTTCCCCACACATTGATTCCCCATTACCACACACTGAAACACCTTCACCACACACTGAAACCCCTTCCCTACACAGTGAAGCCCCTTCCCTACACACTGAAACCTCATCCCCACACGCTGAAACCCTTCCCCACACACTGAAACCCATCCCCACACACAGAAACCCCTTCCCCACACACTGTAACCCATCCCCACACACTGAAACCCTTCCCCACACACTGAAACCTCTCCCCACACACTGAAACATCTTCCCCACACACTGAAACCTCTTCCCCACACACTGAAACCTCTTCCCCAGACACTGAAACCCCTTTCCCGCACACTGAAAACTCTTCGCCACACACTGAATCCCCTTTACCACACACTGAAACCCCTTCCCCACCCACTGAAACCACTTCCCCACACACTGAAACCCCTTCCCGACACACTGAAACCCATCCCCACACACAGAAACCCCTTCCCCACACACTGTAACCCATCCCCACACATTGAAACCCTTCCCCACACACTGAAACCTCTTCCCCACACACTGAAATCTCTTCCCCACACACTGAAACCTCTTCCGCACACTCTGAAACACCTTCCCCGCACACTAAATCCTCTTCCCCACACACTGAATCCCCTTCACTACACACTGAAACCCCTTCCCCACACACTGAAACCACTTCCCCACACACTGAAACCCCTTCCCGACACTCTGAAACCCATCCCCACACACAGAAACCCCTTCCGCACACACTGTAACCCATCCCCACACACTGAAACCCTTCCTCACACACTCAAACCTCTTCCCCACACACTGAAACCTCTTCCCCACACACTGAAACCTCTTCCCCACACACTGAAACCCCTTCCCCGCACACTCAAACCTCTTCGCCACACACTGAAACCTCTTCCCCACACACTGAAACCTCTTCCCCACACACTGAAACCCCTTCCCCACACACTGAAACCACTTCCCCACACACTGAAACCTCTTCCCACACACTGAAACCTCTTCGCCACAGACTGAAACACTTCCCCACACATTGAAACCTCTTCCCCACACACTGAAACATCTTCCACACACTCTGAAACCTCTTACCCACACACTGAAACCTCTTCCCCACACACTGAAACCCCTTCCCCACACACTGAAACCTCCTCACCACACACTGAATCCCCTTCACCACACAGTGAAACCCCTTCCCCACACACTGAAACCTCTTCCCACACAGTGAAACCTCTTCGCCACAGACTGAAACCCTTCCCCACACACTGAAACCTCTTCCCCACACACTGAAACATCTTCCCCACACACTGAAACATCTTCCCCACACACTGAAACCTCTTCCCCACACACTGAATCCCCTTTACCACAAACTGAAACCCATTCCCCACAAAGTGAAACCTCTTCCCCACACACTGAAACCCCTTCCCCACACATTGAAACCCATTCCCACACACTGAAATCCATCCCCACACACTGAAACCTCATCCCCACTCACTGAAATCCCTTCCCTACACAGTGAAACCCCTTCCCCACACACTGAAACCCATCCCCACACACGGAATGCTCTTCTCCACACACTGAAACCCATCCCCAAACTCTGAAAGACTTTCCCACACACTGAAACCTCTTCGCTACAGACTGAAACCATTCCCCACACACTGAAACCTCTACCCCACACACTGAAACCGCTTCCCCACGCGCTGAAACCTCTTCCCCACAAACTGAAACCCCTTCCCCGCACACTGAAACCTCTTCCCCACACACTGAATCCCCTTTACCACACACTGAAACCCCTTCCCCACACACTGAAACCACTTCCCCAAACACTGAAACCTCTTCCCCACACACCGAAACACCTTCCCCACACACTGAAACCCATCCCCACACACAGCAACCCCTTCCCCACACAGTGAAACCCATCCCCACACACTGCAACCCTTCCCCAAACACTGAAACATCTTCCCCACACACTGAAACCCCTTCCCCACACACTGAATCCCATCCCCACACACGGAATACTCTTCCCCACACACTGAAACCCATCCCCACACACAGAAACTCCTTTCCCACACACTGAAACCTCTTCCCCACACACTGAAACCTCTTCCCCAGACACTGAACACCCTTTCCCACACACTGAAACCTCTTCGCCACAGACTGAAACCCTTCCCCACACACTGAAACCTCTTCCCCACACACTGAAACCTCTTCCACACACACTGAAACCTCTTCCCCACACACTGAAACCTCTTCCCCACATACTGAAACCCCTTCCATACACACTGAAACACCTTCCCCACACATTGAATCCCCTTTACCACACACTGAAACCCCTTCACCACACACTGAAACCCCTTCCCTACATAGTGAAACCCCTTCCCTACACACTGAAACCTCATCCCCACACACTGAAACCCTTCCCCACACATTGAAACCCATACACAGAAACCCCTTCCCCACACACTGTAACCCATCCCCACACACTGAAACCCTTCCCCACACACTGAAAGCTCTCCCCACACACTGAAACATCTTCCCCACACACTGAAACCCATCCCCACACACTGAAACCTCATCCCCACACACTGAAATCCCTTCCCTACACACTGAAACCCCTTCCCCACACACTGAAACCCATCCCCAAACACGGAATGCTCTTCCCCACACACTGAAACCCATCCCCAAACTCTGAAAGACTTTCCCACACACTGAAACCTCTTCCCCACACACTGAAACCTCTTCGCTACAGACTGAAACCATTCCCCACACACTGAAACCTCTACCCCACACACTGAAACCGCTTCCCCACGCACAGAAACCTCTTCCACACACACTGAAACCTCTTCCCCACACACTGAAACCTCTTCCCCACACACTGAAACCCATTCCCCGCACACTGAAACCTCTTCCCCACACACTGAATCCCCTTTACCACACACTGAAACCCCTTCCCCACACACTGAAACCACTTCCCCAAACACTGAAACCTCTTCCCCACACACCGAAACATCTTCCCCACACACTGAAACCCATCCCCACACACAGCAACCCCTTCCCCACACAGTGAAACCCATCCCCACACACTGCAACCCTTCCCCACACACTGAAACATCTTCCCCACACACTGAAACTCCTTCCCCACACACTGAAACCCATCCCCACACACGGAAAGCTCTTCCCCACACACTGAAAACCATCCCCACACACTGAAACCCCTTTCCCACACACTGAAACCTCTTCCCCACACACTGAAACCTCTTCCCCAGACACTGAATACCCTTTCCCACACACTGAAACCTCTTCGCCACAGACTGAAACCCTTCCCCACACACTGAAACCTCTTCCCCACACACTGAAACCTCTTCCACACACACTGAAACCTCTTCCCCACATACTGAAACCCCTTCCATACACACTGAAACATCTTCCCCACACATTGAATCCCCATTACCACACACTGAAACCCCTTCACCACACACTGAAACCCCTTCCCTACACAGTGAAACCCCTTCCCTACGCACTGAAACCTCATCCCCACACACTGAAACCCATCCCCACACACAGAAACCCCTTCCCCACACACTGTAACCCATCCCCACACACTGAAACTCTTCCCCACACACTGAAACCTCTCCCCACACACTGAAACATCTTCCCCACACACTGAAACCTCTTCCCCACACACTGAAACCTCTTCCACAGACACTGAAACCCCTTTCCCGCACACTGAAAACTCTTCCCCACACACTGAATCCCCTTCACCACACACTGAAACCCCTTCCCCACACACTGAAACCACTTCCCCACACACTGAAACCCCTTCCCGACACACTGAAACCCATCCCCACACACAGAAACCCCTTCCCCACACACTGTAACCCATCCCCACACACTGAAACCCTTCCCCACACACTGAAACCACAAATCCCACTCACTGAAATCCCTTCCCTACACACTGAAACCCTTCCCCACACACTGAAACCCATCCCCACACACGGAATGCTCTTCTCCACACACTGAAACCCATCCCCAAACTCTGAAAGACTTTCCCACACACTGAAACCTCTTCCCCACACACTGAAATCTCTTCGCTACAGACTGAAACCATTCCCCACACACAGAAACCTCTACCCCACACACTGATACCGCTTCCCCACGCACAGAAACCTCTTCCACACACACTGAAACCTCTTCCCCACACACTGAAACCTCTTCCCCACAAACTGAAACCCCCTCCCCGCACACTGAAACCTCTTCCCCACACACCAAAACACCTTCCCCACACACTGAAACCCATCCCCACACACAGCAACCCCTTCCCCACACAGTGAAACCCATCCCCACACACTGCAACCCTTCCCCAAACACTGAAACATCTTCCCCACACACTGAAACCCCTTCCCCACACACTGAAACCCCTTTCCCACACACTGAAACCTCTTCCCCACACACTGAAACCTCTTCCCCAGACACTGAGCACCCTTTCCCACACACTGAAACCTCTTCGCCACAGACTGAAACCCTTCCCCACACACTGAAACCTCTTCCCCACACACTGAAACCTCTTCCACACACACTGAAACCTCTTCCCCACACACTGAAACCTCTTCCCGACATACTGAAACCCCTTCCATACACACTGAAACATCTTCCCCACACATTGAATCCCCTTTACCACACACTGAAACCCCTTCACCACACACTGAAACCCCTTCCCAACACAGTGAAACCCCTTCCCTACACACTGAAACCTCATCCCCACACACTGAAACCCTTCCCCACACACTGAAACCCATCCCCACACACAGAAACCCCTTCCCCACACACTGTAACCCATCCCCACACACTGAAACCCTTCCCCACACACTGAAACCTCTCCCCACACACTGAAACATCTTCCCCACACACTGAAACCTCTTCCCCACACACTGAAACCTCTTCACCACACACTGAAACCCCTTTCCCACTCACTGAAACCTCTTCCCCACACATTGAAACCCCTTCCCCGCACATTGAAACCCATTCCCACACACTGAAACCCATCCCCACACACTGAAACCTCATCCCCACACACTGAAATCCATTCCCTACACACTGAAACCCCTTCCCCACACACTGAAACCCATCCCCACACACGGAATGCTCTTCCCCACACACTGAAACTCATCCCCAAACTCTGAAAGACTTTCCCACACACTGAAACCTCTTCCCCACACACTGAAACCTCTTCGCTACAGACTGAAACCATTCCCCACACACTGAAACCTCTACCCCACACACTGAAACCGCTTCCCCACGCACAGAAACCTCTTCCACACACACTGAAACCTCTTCCCCACACACTGAAACCTCTTCCCCACACACTGAATCCCCTTTACCACACACTGAAACCCCTTCCCCACACACTGAAACCACTTCCCCAAACACTGAAACCTCTTCCCCACACACCGAAACACCTTCCCCACACACTGAAACCCATCCCCACACACAGCAACCCCTTCCCCACACAGTGAAACCCATCCCCACACACTGAAACATCTTCCCCAAACACTGAAACATCTTCCCCACACACTGAAACCCCTTCCCTACACACTGAAACCCATCCCCACACACGGAATACTCTTCCCCACAGACTGAAACCCATCCCCACACACTGAAACCCCTTTCCCACACACTGAAACCCTTCATCACACACTGAAACCCATCCCCACACACAGAAACCTCTTCCCCACACACTAAATCCCCTTTACCACACACTGAAACCCCTTCCCCACACACTGAAACCACTTCCCCAAACACTGAAACCTCTTCCCCACACACCGAAACACCTTCCCCACACACTGAAAACTATCCCCACACACAGCAACCCCTTCCCCACTCAGTGTAACCCATCCCCAAACACTGCAACCCTTCCCCACACACTGAAACATCTTCCCCACACACTGAAACTCCTTCCCCACACACTGAAACACATCCCCACACACGGAATGCTCTTCCCCACACACTGAAACCCATCCCCACACACTGAAACCCCATTCCCACACACTGAAACCTCTTCCCCACACACTGAAACCTCTTCCCCAGACACTGAACCCCCTTTCCCACACACTGAAACCTCTTTGCCACAGACTGAAACCCTTCCCCACACACTGAAACCTCTTCCCCACACACTGAAACCTCTTCCACACACACTGAAACCTCTTCCCCACATACTGAAACCCCTTCCATACACTCTGAAACATCTTCCCCACACATTGATTCCCCATTACCACACACTGAAACACCTTCACCACACACTGAAACCCCTTCCCTACACAGTGAAGCCCCTTCCCTACACACTGAAACCTCATCCCCACACACTGAAACCCTTCCCCACACACTGAAACCCATCCCCACACACAGAAACCCCTTCCCCACACACTGTAACCCATCCCCACACACTGAAACCCTTCCCCACACACTGAAACCTCTCCCCACACATTGAAACATCTTCCCCACACACAGAAACCTCTTCCCCACACACTGAAACCTCTTCCCCAGACACTGAAACCCCTTTCCCGCACACTGAAAACTCTTCGCCACACACTGAATCCCCTTCACCACACACTGAAACCCCTTCCCCACCCACTGAAACCACTTCCCCACACACTGAAACCCCTTCCCGACACACTGAAACCCATCCCCACACACAGAAACCCCTTCCCCACACACTGTAACCCATCCCCACACATTGAAACCCTTCCCCACACACTGAAACCTCTTCCCCACACACTGAAATCTCTTCCCCACACACTGAAACCTCTTCCGCACACTCTGAAACACCTTCCCCGCACACTAAATCCTCTTCCCCACACACTGAATCCCCTTCACTACACACTGAAACCCCTTCCCCACACACTGAAACCACTTCCCCACACACTGAAACCCCTTCCCGACACTCTGAAACCCATCCCCACACACAGAAACCCCTTCCGCACACACTGCAACCCATCCCCACACACTGAAACCCTTCCTCACACACTCAAACCTCTTCCCCACACACTGAAACCTCTTCCCCACACACTGAAACCTCTTCCCCACACACTGAAACCCCTTCCCCGCACACTCAAACCTCTTCGCCACACACTGAAACCTCTTCCCCACACACTGAAACCTCTTCCCCACACACTGAAACCCCTTCCCCACACACTGAAACCACTTCCCCACACACTGAAACCTCTTCCCACACACTGAAACCTCTTCGCCACAGACTGAAACACTTCCCCACACATTGAAACCTCTTCCCCACACACTGAAACATCTTCCACACACTCTGAAACCTCTTACCCACACACTGAAACCTCTTCCCCACACACTGAAACCCCTTCCCCACACACTGAAACCTCCTCACCACACACTGAATCCCCTTCACCACACAGTGAAACCCCTTCCCCACACACTGAAACCCCTTCCCACACAGTGAAACCTCTTCGCCACAGACTGAAACCCTTCCCCACACACTGAAACCTCTTCCCCACACACTGAAACATCTTCCCCACACACTGAAACATCTTCCCCACACACTGAAACCTCTTCCCCACACACTGAATCCCCTTTACCACAAACTGAAACCCATTCCCCACAAAGTGAAACCTCTTCCCCACACACTGAAACCCCTTCCCCACACATTGAAACCCATTCCCACACACTGAAATCCATCCCCACACACTGAAACCTCATCCCCACTCACTGAAATCCCTTCCCTACACAGTGAAACCCCTTCCCCACACACTGAAACCCATCCCCACACACGGAATGCTCTTCTCCACACACTGAAACCCATCCCCAAACTCTGAAAGACTTTCCCACACACTGAAACCTCTTCGCTACAGACTGAAACCATTCCCCACACACTGAAACCTCTAACCCACACACTGAAACCGCTTCCCCACGCGCTGAAACCTCTTCCCCACAAACTGAAAGCCCTTCCCCGCACACTGAAACCTCTTCCCCACACACTGAAACCACTTCCCCAAACACTGAAACCTCTTCCCCACACACCGAAACACCTTCCCCACACACTGA
This sequence comes from Heterodontus francisci, assembly GCF_036365525.1. NCBI lineage: Eukaryota > Metazoa > Chordata > Chondrichthyes > Heterodontiformes > Heterodontidae > Heterodontus > Heterodontus francisci. The sequence continues at coordinate 5,712,184 of NC_090386.1, forward strand.
AACCCATACCACACACAGCAACACCTTCCCCACACAGTGAAACCCATCCCCACACACTGCAACCCTTCCCCAAACACTGAAACATCTTCCCCACACACTGAAACCCCTTCCCCACACACTGAATCCCATCCCCACACACGGAATACTCTTCCCCACACACTGAAACCCATCCCCACACACAGAAACTCCTTTCCCACACACTGAAACCTCTTCCCCACACACTGAAACCTCTTCCCCAGACACTGAACACCCTTTCCCACACACTGAAACCTCTTCGCCACAGACTGAAACCCTTCCCCACACACTGAAACCTCTTCCCCACACACTGAAACCTCTTCCACACACACTGAAACCTCTTCCCCACACACTGAAACCTCTTCCCCACATACTGAAACCCCTTCCATACACACTGAAACACCTTCCCCACACATTGAATCCCCTTTACCACACACTGAAACCCCTTCACCACACACTGAAACCCCTTCCCTACATAGTGAAACCCCTTCCCTACACACTGAAACCTCATCCCCACACATTGAAACCCTTCCCCACACATTGAAACCCATACACAGAAACCCCTTCCGCACACACTGTAACCCATCCCCACACACTGAAACCCTTCCCCACACACTGAAAGCTCTCCCCACACACTGAAACATCTTCCCCACACACTGAAACCCATCCCCACACACTGAAACCTCATCCCCACACACTGAAATCCCTTCCCTACACACTGAAACCCCTTCCCCACACACTGAAACCCATCCCCAAACACGGAATGCTCTTCCCCACACACTGAAACCCATCCCCAAACTCTGAAAGACTTTCCAACACACTGAAACCTCTTCCCCACACACTGAAACCTCTTCGCTACAGACTGAAACCATTCCCCACACACAGAAACCTCTACCCCACACACTGAAACCGCTTCCCCACGCACAGAAACCTCTTCCACACACACTGAAACCTCTTCCCCACACACTGAAACCTCTTCCCCACACACTGAAACCCATTCCCCGCACACTGAAACCTCTTCCCCACACACTGAATCCCCTTTACCACACACTGAAACCCCTTCCCCACACACTGAAACCACTTCCCCAAACACTGAAACCTCTTCCCCACACACCGAAACATCTTCCCCACACACTGAAACCCATCCCCACACACAGCAACCAATCCCCACACAGTGAAACCCATCCCCACACACTGCAACCCTTCCCCACACACTGAAACATCTTCCCCACACACTGAAGCTCCTTCCCCACACACTGAAACCCATCCCCACACACGGAAAGCTCTTCCCCACAAACTGAAAACCATCCCCACACACTGAAACCCCTTTCCCACACACTGAAACCTCTTCCCCACACACTGAAACCTCTTCCCCAGACACTGAATCCCCTTTCCCACACACTGAAACCTCTTCGCCACAGACTGAAACCCTTCCCCACACACTGAAACCTCTTCCCCACACACTGAAACCTCTTCCACACACACTGAAACCTCTTCCCCACATACTGAAACCCCTTCCATACACACTGAAACATCTTCCCCACACATTGAATCCCCATTACCACACACTGAAACACCTTCACCACACACTGAAACCCCTTCCCTACACAGTGAAACCCCTTCCCTACACACTGAAACCTCATCCCCACACACTGAAACCCTTCCCCACACACTGAAACCCATCCCCACACACAGAAACCCCTTCCCCACACACTGTAACCCATCCCCACACACTGAAACTCTTCCCCACACACTGAAACCTCTCCCCACACACTGAAACATCTTCCCCACACACTGAAACCTCTTCCCCACACACTGAAACCTCTTCCACAGACACTGAAACCCCTTTCCCGCACACTGAAAACTCTTCCCCACACACTGAATCCCCTTCACCACACACTGAAACCCCTTCCCCACACACTGAAACCACTTCCCCACACACTGAAACCCCTTCCCGACACACTGAAACCCATCCCCACACACAGAAACCCCTTCCCCACACACTGTAACCCATCCCCACACACTGAAACCCTTCCCCACACACTGAAACCACAAATCCCACTCACTGAAATCCCTTCCCTACACACTGAAACCCTTCCCCACACACTGAAACCCATCCCCACACACGGAATGCTCTTCTCCACACACTGAAACCCATCCCCAAACTCTGAAAGACTTTCCCACACACTGAAATCTCTTCCCCACACACTGAAATCTCTTCGCTACAGACTGAAACCATTCCCCACACACAGAAACCTCTACCCCACACACTGATACCGCTTCCCCACGCACAGAAACCTCTTCCACACACACTGAAACCTCTTCCCCACACACTGAAACCTCTTCCCCACAAACTGAAACCCCCTCCCCGCACACTGAAACCTCTTCCCCACACACCAAAACACCTTCCCCACACACTGAAACCCATCCCCACACGCAGCAACCCCTTCCCCACACAGTGAAACCCATCCCCACACACTGCAACCCTTCCCCAAACACTGAAACATCTTCCCCACACACTGAAACCCCTTCCCCACACACTGAAACCCCTTTCCCACACACTGAAACCTCTTCCCCACACACTGAAACCTCTTCCCCAGACACTGAGCACCCTTTCCCACACACTGAAACCTCTTCGCCACAGACTGAAACCCTTCCCCACACACTGAAACCTCTTCCCCACACACTGAAACCTCTTCCACACACACTGAAACCTCTTCCCCACACACTGAAACCTCTTCCCGACATACTGAAACCCCTTCCATACACACTGAAACATCTTCCCCACACATTGAATCCCCTTTACCACACACTGAAACCCCTTCACCACACACTGAAACCCCTTCCCAACACAGTGAAACCCCTTCCCTACACACTGAAACCTCATCCCCACACACTGAAACCCTTCCCCACACACTGAAACCCATCCCCACACACAGAAACCCCTTCCCCACACACTGTAACCCATCCCCACACACTGAAACCCTTCCCCACACACTGAAACCTCTCCCCACACACTGAAACATCTTCCCCACACACTGAAACCTCTTCCCCACACACTGAAACCTCTTCACCACACACTGAAACCCCTTTCCCACTCACTGAAACCTCTTCCCCACACATTGAAACTCCTTCCCCGCACATTGAAACCCATTCCCACACACTGAAACCCATCCCCACACACTGAAACCTCATCCCCACACACTGAAATCCATTCCCTACACACTGAAACCCCTTCCCCACACACTGAAACCCATCCCCACACACGGAATGCTCTTCCCCACACACTGAAACTCATCCCCAAACTCTGAAAGACTTTCCCACACACTGAAACCTCTTCCCCACACACTGAAACCTCTTCGCTACAGACTGAAACCATTCCCCACACACTGAAACCTCTACCCCACACACTGAAACCGCTTCCCCACGCACAGAAACCTCTTCCGCACACACTGAAACCTTTTCCCCACACACTGAAACCTCTTCCCCACACACTGAATCCCCTTTACCACACACTGAAACCCCTTCCCCACACACTGAAACCACTTCCCCAAACACTGAAACCTCTTCCCCACACACCGAAACACCTTCCCCACACACTGAAACCCATCCCCACACACAGCAACCCCTTCCCCACACAGTGAAACCCATCCCCACACACTGCAACCCTTCCCCAAACACTGAAACATCTTCCCCACACACTGAAACCCCTTCCCTACACACTGAAACCCATCCCCACACACGGAATACTCTTCCCCACAGACTGAAACCCATCCCCACACACTGAAACCCCTTTCCCACACACTGAAACCCTTCATCACACACTGAAACCCATCCCCACACACAGAAACCCCTTCCCCACACACTGTAACCCATCCCCACACACTGAAACACTTCCCCACACACTGAAACCTCTCCCCACACACTGAAACATCTTCCCCACACACTGAAACCTCTTCCCCACACACTGAAACCTCTTCACCACACACTGAAACCCCTTTCCCACTCACTGAAACCTCTTCCCCACACATTGAAACCCCTTCCCCGCACATTGAAACCCATTCCCACACACTGAAACCCATCCCCACACACTGAAACCTCATCCCCAAACACTGAAATCCCTTCCCTACACACTGAAACCCCTTCCCCACACACTGAAACCCATCCCCACACACGGAATGCTCTTCCCCACACACTGAAACTCATCCCCAAACTCTGAAAGACTTTCCCACACACTGAAACCTCTTCCCCACACACTGAAACCTCTTCGCTACAGACTGAAACCATTCCCCACACACTGAAACCTCTACCCCACACACTGAAACCGCTTCCCCACGCACAGAAACCTCTTCCACACACACTGAAACCACTTCCCCACACACTGAAACCTCTTCCCCACACACTGAATCCCCTTTACCACACACTGAAACCCCTTCCCCACACACTGAAACCACTTCCCCAAACACTGAAACCTCTTCCACACACACCGAAACACCTTCCCCACACACTGAAACCCATCCCCACACACAGCAACCACTTCCCCACACAGTGAAACCCATCCCCACACACTGCAACCCATCCCCAAACATTGAAACATCTTCCCCACACACTGAAACCCCTTCCCTACACACTGAAACCCATCCCCACTCGCGGAATACTCTTCCCCACACACTGAAACCCATCCCCACACACTGAAACCCCTTTCCCACACACTGAAACCTCTTCCCCACACACTGAAACCTCTTCCCCAGACACTGAACACCCTTTCCCACACACTGAAACCTCTTCGCCACAGACTGAAACCCTTCCCCACACACTGAAACCTCTTCCCCACACACTGAAACCTCTTCAACACACACTGAAACCTCTTCCCCACACACTGAAACCTCTTCCCCACATACTGAAACCCCTTCCATACACACTGAAGCATCTTCCCCACACATTGAATCCCCTTTACCACACACTGAAACCCCTTCACCACACACTGAAACCCCTTCCCAACACAGTGAAACCCCTTCCCTGCACACTGAAACCTCATCCACACACACTGAAACCCTTCCCCACACATTGAAACCCATCCCCACACACTGAAACCGCTTCCCCACGCACAGAAACCTCTTCCACACACACTGAAACCACGTCCCCACACACTGAAACCTCTTCCCCACACACTGAATCCCCTTTACCACACACTGAAACCCCTTCCCCACACACTGAAACCACTTCCCCAAACACTGAAACCTCTTCCCCACACACCGAAACACCTTCCCCACACACTGAAACCCATCCCCACACACAGCAACCCCTTCCCCACACAGTGAAACCCATCCCCACACACTGCAACCCATCCCCAAACACTGAAACATCTTCCCCACACACTGAAACCCCTTCCCTACACACTGAAACCCATCCCCACACACGGAATACTCTTCCCCACACACTGAAACCCATCCCCACACACTGAAACCCCTTTCCCACACACTGAAACCTCTTCCCCACACACTGAAACCTCTTCCCCAGACACTGAACACCCTTTCCCACACACTGAAACCTCTTCGCCACAGACTGAAACCCTTCCCCACACACTGAAACCTCTTCCCCACACACTGAAACCTCTTCCACACACACTGAAACCTCTTCCCCACACACTGAAACCTCTTCCCCACATACTGAAACCCCTTCCATACACACTGAAGCATCTTCCCCACACATTGAATCCCCTTTACCACACACTGAAACCCCTTCACCACACACTGAAACCCCTTCCCAACACAGTGAAACCCCTTCCCTGCACACTGAAACCTCATCCACACACACTGAAACCCTTCCCCACACATTGAAACCCATCCCCACACACTGAAACATCTTCCCCACACACTGAAACCTCTTCCCCACACTGAAACCTCTTCCCCAGACACTGAAACCCCTTTCCCGCACACTGAAAACTGTTCCCCACACACTGAATCCCCTTCACCACACACTGAAACCCCTTTCCCACTCACTGAAACCTCTTCCCCACACACTGAAACCCTTCCCCACACATTGAAACCCATTCCCACACACTGAAACCCATCCCCACACAATGAAACCTCATCCCCACACAGTGAAATCCCTTCCCTACACACTGAAACCCCTTCCCCACACACTGAAACCCATCCCCACACACGGAATGCTCTTCCCCACACACTGAAACCCCTTCCCCACACATTGAAACCCATTCCCACACACTGAAACCCATCCCCACACACTGAAACCTCATCCCCACACACTGAAATCCCTTCCCTACACACTGAAACCTCTTCCCCACACACTGAAACCCTTCCCCACACACTGAAACCTCTCCCCACACACTGAAACATCTTCCCCACACACTGAAACCTCTTCCCCACCCTGAAACCTCTTCCCCAGACACTGAAACCCCTTTCCTGCACACTGAAAACTCTTCCCCACACACTGAATCCCCTTCACCACACACTGAAACCCCTTTCCCACTCACTGAAACCTCTTTCCCACACACTGAAACCTCTTACCCACACACTGAAACCTCTTTGCTACAGACTGAAACCATTCCCCACACACTGAAACCTCTACCCCACACACTGAAACCGCTTCCCCACGCACAGAAACCTCTTCCACACACACTGAAACGTCTTCCCCACACACTGAAACCTCTTCTCCACACACTGAAACCCATTCTCCGCACACTGAAACCTCTTCCCCACACACTGAATCCCCTTTTCCACACACTGAAACCCCTTCCCCACACACTGAAACCACTTCCCCAAACACTGAAACCTCTTCCCCACACACCGAAACATCTTCCCCACACACTGAAACCCATCCCCACACACAGCAACCCCTTCCCCACACAGTGAAACCCATCCCCACACACTGCAACCCTTCCCCACACACTGTAACATCTTCCCCACACACTGAAACTCCTTCCCCACACACTGAAACCCATCCCCACACAGGGAATGCTCTTCCCCACACACTGAAACCCATCCCCACACACTGAAACCCCTTTCCCACACACTGAAACCTCTTCCCCACACACTGAAGCCTCTTCCCCAGACACTGAACCCCCTTTCCCACACACTGAAACCCATCCCCACACACTGAAACCCCTTTCCCACACACTGAAACCTCTTCCCCACACACTGAAACCTCTTCCCCACACACTGAAACCTCTTCCACACACACTGAAACCTCTTCCCCACATACTGAAACCCCTTCCATACACACTGAAACATCTTCCCCACACATTGAATCCCCATTACCACCCACTGAAACACCTTCACCACACTCTGAAACCCCTTCCCTACACAATGAAACCCCTTCCCTACACACAGAAACCTCATCCCCACACACTGAAACCCTTCCCCACACACTGAAACCCATCCCCACACACAGAAACCCCTTCCCCACACACTGTAACCCATCCCCACACACTGAAACCCTTCCCCACACACTGAAACCTCTTCCCCACACACTGAAACCTCTTCCCCACAAACTGAAACCTCTTCCCCAGACACTGAAACCCCTTTCCCGCACACTGAAAACTCTTCCCCACACACTGAATCCCCTTCACCACACACTGAAACCCCTTCCTCACACACTGAAACCACTTCCCCACACACTGAAACCCCTTCCAGACACACTGAAACCCATCCCCACACACAGAAACCCCTTCCTGACACACTGTAAACCATCCCCACACACTGAAACCCTTCCCCACACACTCAAACCTCTTCCCCACACACTGAAACCTCTTCCCCACACACTGAAACCTCTTCCCCACACACTGAAACCCCTTCCCCGCACACTCAAACCTCTTCCCCACACACTGAAACCTCTTCCCCACACACTGAAACCTCTTCCCCACACACTGAAACCCCTTCCCCACACACTGAAACCACTTCCCCACACACTGAAACCTCTTCCCACACACTGAAACCTCTTCGCCACAGACTGAAACACTTCCCCACACATTGAACCCTCTTCCCCACACACTGAAACATCTTCCACACACTCTGAAACCTCTTACCCACAAACTGAAACCTCTTCCCCACACACTGAAACCCCTTCCCCACACACTGAAACCTCCTCACCACACACTGAATCCCCTTCCCCACACACTGAAACCCCTTCCCCACACACTGAAACCTCTTCCCACACACTGAAACCTCTTCGCCACAGACGGAAACCCTTCCCCACACACTGAAACCTCTTCCCCACACACTGAAACCTCTTCCACACACACTGAAACATCTTCCCCACACACTGAAACATCTTCCCCACACACTGAAACCTGTTCCCCACACACTGAATCCCCTTTACCACATACTGAAACCCAGTCCCCACAAACTGAATCCTCTTCCCCACACACTGAAACCCCTTCCCCACACACTGAAACCCATCCCCACACACTGAAACATCATCCCCACTCACTGAAATCCCTTCCCTACACACTGAAACCCCTTCCCCACACACTGAAACCCATCCGCGCACACGGAATGCTCTTCCCCACACACTGAAACCCATCCCCAAACTCTGAAAGACATTCCCACACACTGAAACCTCTTCCCCACTCACTGAAACCTCTTCGCTACAGACTGAAACCATTCCCCACACACTGAAACCTCTACCCCACACACTGAAACCGCTTCCCCACGCACAGAAACCTCTTCCACACACACTGAAACCTCTTCCCCACACACTGAAACCTCTTCCCCACAAACTGAAACCCCTTCCCCGCACACTGAAACCTCTTCCCCACACACTGAATCCCCTTTACCACACACTGAAACCCCTTCCCCACACACTGAAACCACTTCCCCAAACACTGAAACCTCTTCCCCACACACCGAAACACCTTCCCCACACACTGAAACCCATCCCCACACACAGCAACCCCTTCCTACACAGTGAAACCCATCCCCACACACTGAAACCCCTTCCCCACACACTGAAACCCATCCCCACACACTGAAACCTCTTCCCCACTCACTGAAACCTCTTCGCTACAGACTGAAACCATTCCCCACACACTGAAACCTCTACCCCACACACTGAAACCGCTTCCCCACGCACAGAAACCTCTTCCACACACACTGAAACCTCTTCCCCACACACTGAAACCTCTTCCCCACAAACTGAAACCCCTTCCCCGCACACTGAAACCTCTTCCCCACACACTGAATCCCCTTTACCACACACTGAAACCCCTTCCCCACACACTGAAACCACTTCCCCAAACACTGAAACCTCTTCCCCACACACCGAAACACCTTCCCCACACACTGAAACCCATCCCCACACACAGCAACCCCTTCCCCACACAGTGAAACCCATCCCCACACACTGAAACCCCTTCCCCACACACTGAAACCCATCCCCACACACTGAAACCTCATCCCCACTCACTGAAATCCCTTCCCTACACACTGAAACCCCTTCCCCACACACTGAAACCCATCCGCGCACACGGAATGCTCTTCCCCACACACTGAAACCCATCCCCAAACTCTGAAAGACATTCCCACTCACTGAAACCTCTTCCCCACACACTGAAACCTCTTCCCCAGACACTGAACCCCCGTTCCCACACACTGAAACCTCTTCGCCACAGACTGAATCCCTTCCCCACACACTGAAACCTCTTCCCCACACACTGAAACCTCTTCTACACACACTGAAACCTCTTTCCCACATACTGAAACCCCTTCCATACACACTGAAACCTCTTCCCCACACATTGAATCCCCTTTACCACACACTGAAACCCCTTCACCACACACTGAAACCCCTTCCCTACACAGTGAAACCCCTTCCCTACACACTGAAACCTCATCCCCACACACTGAAACCCTTCCCCACACACTGAAACCCATCCACACACACAGAAACCCCTTCCCCACACACTGTAACCCATCCCCACACACTGAAACCCTTCCCCACACACTGAAACCTCTCCCCACACACTGAAACATCTTCCCCACACACTGAAACCTCTTCCCCACACACTGAAACCTCTTCCCCAGACACTGAAACCCCTTTCCCGCACACTGAAAACTCTTCCCCACACACTGAATCCCCTTCACCACACACTGAAATTCCTTTCCCACTCTCTGAAACCACTTCCCCACACACTGAAACCCCTTCCCGACACACTGAAACCCATCCCCACACACAGGAACCCCTTCCCCACACACCGTAACCCATCCCCACACACTGAAACCCTTCCCCACACACTCAAACCTCTTCCCCACACACTGAAACCTATTCCCCACACACTGAAACCCCTTCCCCGCACACTGAAACCTCTTCTCCACACAGTGAATCCCCTTTCACCACACACTGAAACCCCTTCCCCACACACTGAAACCACTTCCCCACACACTGAAACCCGTTCCCGACACACTGAAACCCATCCCCACACACAGAAACCCCTTCCGCACACACTGTAATCCATCCCCACACACTGAAACCCTTCCACACACATTCAAACCTCTTCCCCACACACTGAAACCTCTTCCCCACACACTGAAACCCCTTCCCCGCACACTCAAACCTCTTCCCCACACACTGAAACCTCTTCCCCACACACTGAAACCTCTCCCCCACACACTGAAACCCCTTCCCCACACAGTGAAACCACTTCCCCACACACTGAAACCTCTTCCCACACACTGAAACCTCTTCGCCACAGACTGAAACACTTCCCCACACATTGAAACCTCTTCCCCACACACTGAAACATCTTCCACACACTCTGAAACATTTTACCCAAACACTGAAACCTCTTCCCCACACACTGAAACCCCTTCCCCACACACTGAAACCTCTTCCCCAGACACTGAACCCCGTTTCCCACACACTGAAACCTCTTTGCCACAGACTGACCCCTTCCCCACACACTGAAACCTCTTCCCCACACACTGAAACCTCTTCCACACATACTGAAACCCCTTCCATACACACTGAAACATCTTCCCCAGACATTGAATCCCCTTTACCACACACTGAAACACCTTCACCACACACTGAAACCCCTTCCCTACACAGTGAAACCCCTTCCCTGCACACTGAAACCTCATCCCCACACACTGAAACCCTTCCCCACACACTGAAACCCATCCCCACACACAGAAACCCCTTCCCCACACACTGTAACCCATCCCCAAACACTGAAACCCTTCCCCACACACTGAAACCTCTCCCCACACACTGAAACCTCTCCCCACACACTGAAACATCTTCCCCACACACTGAAACCTCTTCCCCACACACTGAAACCTCTTCCCCAGACACTGAAACCCCTTTCCCGCACACTGAAAAGTCTTCCCCACACACTGAATCCCCTTCACCACACACTGAAACACCTTTTGCACACACTGAAACAACTTCCCCACACACTGAAACCCCTTCCCGACACACTGAAACCCATCCCCACACACAGAAACCCCTTCCCCACACACCGTAACCCATCCCCACACACTGAAACCCTTCCCCACACACTCAAACCTCTTCCCCACACACTGAAACCTCTTCTCCACACACTGAAACCCCTTCCCCGCACACTGAAACCTCTTCTCCACATAGTGAATCCCCTTCACCACACACTGAAACCCCTTCCCCAGACACTGAAACCACTTCCCCACACACTGAAACCCGTTCCCGACACACTGAAACCCATCCCCACACACAGAAACCCCTTCCGCACACACTGTAACCCATCCCCACACACTGAAACTCTTCCCCACACACTCAAACCTCTTCCCCACACACTGAAACCTCTTCCCCACACACTGAAACCTCTTCCCCACACACTGTAACCCCTTCCCCGCACACTCAAACCTCTTCCCCACACACTGAAACCTCTTCCCCACACACTGAAACCTCTCCCCAAACACTGTAACCCCTTCCCCACACACTGAAACCTCTTCCCACACACTGAAACCTCTTCGCCACAGACTGAAACACTTCCCCACACATTGAAAACTCTTCCCCACACACTGAAACATCGTCCACACACTCTGAAAGCTCTTACCCAAACACTGAAACCTCTTCCCCACACACTGAAACCCCTTCCCCACACACTGAATCCTCCTCACCACACACTGAATCCCCTTCACCACACACTGAAACCTCTTCCCCACAAACTGAAACCCCGTACCCGCACACTGAAACCTCTTCCCCACACACCGAAACACCTTTCGCACACACTGAAACCCATCCCCACACACAGCAACCCCTTCCCCACACAGTGAAACCCATCCACACACACTGCAACCCTTCCCCAAACACTGAAACATCTTCCCCACACACTGAAACCCCTTCCCCACATACTGAAACCCATCCCCACACACGGAATACTCTTCCCCACACACTGAAACCCATCCCGACATGCTGAAACCCCTGTCCCACACACTGAAACCTCTTCCCCACACACTGAAACCTCTTCCCCAGACACTGAACCCCCTTTCCCACACACTGAAACCTCTTCGCCACAGACTGAAACCCTTCCCCACACACTGAAACCCCTTCCCCACACACTGAAACCTCTTCCCCACACACTGAAACCTCTTCCCCACAGACTGAAACCCCTTCCATACACACTGAAACATCTTCCCCACACATTGAATCCCCTTTACCACACACTGAAACCCCTTCACCACACACTGAAACCTCTTCCCTACACAGTGAAACCCCTTCCCTACACACTGAAACCTCATCCCCACACACTGAAACCCTTCCCCACACACTGAAACCCATCCCCACACACAGAAACCCCTTCCCCACACACTGTAACCCATCCCCACACACTGAAACCCTTCCCCACACACTGAAACCTCTCCCCACACACTGAAGCATCTTCCCCACACACTGAAACCTCTTCCCCACATACTGAAACCTCTTCCCCAGACACTGAAACCCCTTTCCCGCACACTGAAAACTCTTCCCCACACACTGAAACCTCTTCCCTACACAGTGAAACCCCTTCCCTACACACTGAAACCTCATCCCCACACACTGAAACCCTTCCCCACACACTGAAACCCATCCCCACACACAGAAACCCCTTCCCCACACACTGTAACCCATCCCCACACACTGAAACCCTTCCCCACACACTGAAACCTCTCCCCACACACTGAAACATCTTCCCCACACACTGAAACCTCTTCCCCACATACTGAAACCTCTTCCCCAGACACTGAACCCCCTTTCCCGCACACTGAAAACTCTTCCCCACACACTGAATCCCCTTCACCACACACTGAAACCCCTTTCTCACACACTGAAACCACTTCCCCACACACTGAAACCCCTTATCGACACACTGAAACCCATCCCCACACACAGAAACCCCTTCCCCACACACCGTAACCCATCCCCACACACTGAAACCCTTCCCCACACACTCAAACCTCTTCCCCACACACTGAAACCTCTTCCCCATACACTGAAACCCCTTCCCCGCACACTGAAACCTCTTCTCCACACAGTGAATCCCCTTCACCACACACTGAAACCCCTTCCCCACACACTGAAACCACTTCCCCACACACTGAAATCCGTTCCCGACACACTGAAACCCATCCCCACACACAGAAACCCCTTCCGCACACACTGTAACCCATCCCCACACACTGAAACCCTTCCCCACACACTCAAACCTCTTCCCCACACACTGAAACCTCTTCCCCACACTCTGAAACCTCTTCCCCACACACTGACACCCCTTCCCCGCACACTCAAACCTCTTCCCCACACACTGAAACCTCTTCCCCACACACTGAAACCTCTCCCCCACACACTGAAACCCCTTCCCCACACACTGAAACCACTTCCCCACACACTGAAACCTCTTCCCACACACTGAAACCTCTTCGCCACAGACCGAAACACTTCCCCACACATTGAAACCTCTTCCCCACACACTGAAACATCTTCCACACACTCTGAAACCTCTTACCCACACACTGAAACCTCTTCCCCACACACTGAAACCCCTTCCCCACACACTGAAACCTCCTCACCACACACTGAATCCCCTTCACCACACAGTGAAACCCCTTCCCCACACACTGAAACCTCTTCCCACACAGTGAAACCTCTTCGCCACAGACTGAATCCCTTCCCCACACACTGAAACCTCTTCCCCACACACTGAAACCTCTTCCACACACACTGAAACATCTTCCCCACACACTGAAACATCTTCCCCACACACTGAAACCTCTTCCCCACACACTGAATCCCCTTTACCACAAACTGAAACCCATTCCCCACAAAGTGAAACCTCTTCCCCACACACTGAAACCCCTTCCCCACACATTGAAACCCATTCCCACACACTGAAACCCATCCCCACACACTGAAACCTCATCCCCACTCACTGAAATCCCTTCCCTACACACTGAAACCCCTTCCCCACACACTGAAACCCATCCCCACACACGGAATGCTCTTCTCCACACACTGAAACCCATCCCCAAACTCTGAAAGACTTTCCCACACACTGAAACCTCTTCGCTACAGACTGAAACCATTCCCCACACACTGAAACCTCTACCCCACACACTGAAACCGCTTCCCCACGCACTGAAACCTCTTCCCCACAAACAGAAACCCCTTCCCCGCACACTGAAACCTCTTCCCCACACACTGAATCCCCTTTACCACACACTGAAACCCCTTCCCCACACACTGAAACAACTTCCCCAAACACTGAAACCTCTTCCCCACACACCGAAACACCTTCCCCACACACTGAAACCCATCCCCACACACAGCAACCCCTTCCCCACACAGTGAAACCCATCCCCACACACTGCAACCCTTCCCCAAACACTGAAACATCTTCCCCACACACTGAAACCCCTTCCCCACACACTGAAACCCATCCCCACACACGGAATACTCTTCCCCACACACTGAAACCCATCCCCACACACTGAAACCCCTTTCCCACACTCTGAAACCTCTTCCCCACACACTGAAACCTCTTCCCCAGACACTGAACACCCTTTCCCACACACTGAAACCTCTTCGCCACAGACTGAAACCCTTCCCCACACACTGAAACCTCTTCCCCACACACTGAAACCTCATCCACACACACTGAAACCTCTTCCCCACACACTGAAACCTCTTCCCCACATACTGAAACCCCTTCCATACACACTGAAACACCTTCCCCACACATTGAATCCCCTTTACCACACACTGAAACCCCTTCACCACACACTGAAACCCCTTCCCAACATAGTGAAACCCCTTCCCTACACACTGAAACCTCATCCCCACACACTGAAACCCTTCCCCACACATTGAAACCCATCCCCATACACTGAAACCCCTTCCCCACTCACTGTAACCCATCCCCACACACTGAAACCCTTCCCCACACACTGAAACCTCTCCCCACACACTGAAACATCTTCCCCACACACTGAAACCCATCCCCACACACTGAAACCTCATCCCCACACACTGAAATCCCTTCCCTACACACTGAAACCCCTTCCCCACACACTGAAACCCATCTCCTAACACGGAATGCTCTTCCCCACACACTGAAACCCATCCCCAAACTCTGAAAGACTTTCCCACACACTGAAACCTCTTCCCCACACACTGAAACCTCTTCGCTACAGACTGAAACCATTCCCCACACACTGAAAGCTCTACCCCACACACTGAAAACGCTTCCCCACGCACAGAAACTTCTTCCACACACACTGAAACCTCTTCCCCACACACTGAAACCTCTTCCCCACACACTGAAACCCATTCCCCGCACACTGAAACCTCTTCCCCACACACTGAATCCCCTTTACCACACACTGAAACCCCTTCCCCACACACTGAAACCACTTCCCCAAACACTGAAACCTCTTCCCCACACACCGAAACATCTTCCCCACACACTGAAACCCATCCCCACACACAGCAACCCCTTCCCCACACAGTGAAACCCATCCCCACACACTGCAACCCTTCCCCACACACCGAAACACCTTCCCCACACACTGAAACCCATCCCCACACACAGCAACCCCTTCCCCACACAGTGAAACCCATCCCCACACACTGCAACCCTTCCCCAAACACTGAAACATCTTCCCCACACACTGAAACCCCTTCCCCACACACTGAAACCCATCCCCACACACGGAAAGCTCTTCCCCACACACTGAAAACCATCCCCACACACTGAAACCCCTTTCCCACACACTGAAACCTCTTCCCCA
The DNA here is from genome assembly GCF_036365525.1 of Heterodontus francisci. Lineage (NCBI taxonomy): Eukaryota > Metazoa > Chordata > Chondrichthyes > Heterodontiformes > Heterodontidae > Heterodontus > Heterodontus francisci. Next base: position 5,728,461 of record NC_090386.1, read on the forward strand.
CACACTGAGACCTCTTCCCCAGACACTGAATCCCCTTTCCCACACACTGAAACCTCTTCGCCACAGACTGAAACCCTTCCCCACACACTGAAACCTCTTCCCCACACACTGAAACCTCTTCTACACACACTGAAACCTCTTCCCCACATACTGAAACCCCTTCCATACACACTGAAACATCTTCCCCACACATTGAATCCCCATTACCACACACTGAAACACCTTCACCACACACTGAAACCCCTTCCCTACACAGTGAAACCCCTTCCCTACACACTGAAACCTCATCCCCACACACTGAAACCCTTCCCCACACACTGAAACCCATCCCCACACACAGAAACCCCTTCCCCACACACTGTAACCCATCCCCACACACTGAAACCCTTCCCCACACACTGAAACCTCTCCCCACACACTGAAACATCTTCCCCACACACTGAAACCTCTTCCCCACACACTGAAACCTCTTCCACAGACACTGAAACCCCTTTCCCGCACACTGAAAACTCTTCCCCACACACTGAATCCCCTTCACCACACACTGAAACCCCTTCCCCACACACTGAAACCACTTCCCCACACACTGAAACCCCTTCCCGACACACTGAAACCCATCCCCACACACAGAAACCCCTTCCCCACACACCGTAACCCATCCCCACACACTGAAACCCTTCCCCACACACTGAAACCTCATCCCCACTCACTGAAATCCCTTCCCTACACACTGAAACCCCTTCCCCACACACTGAAACCCATCCCCACACACGGAATGCTCTTCTCCACACACTGAAACCCATCCCCAAACTCTGAAAGACTTTCCCACACACTGAAACCTCTTCCCCACACACTGAAACCTCTTCGCTACAGACTGAAACCATTCCCCACACACAGAAACCTCTACCCCACACACTGAAACCGCTTCCCCACGCACAGAAACCTCTTCCACACACACTGAAACCTCTTCCCCACACACTGAAACCTCTTCCCCACAAACTGAAACCCCTTCCCCGCACACTGAAACCTCTTCCCCACACACCAAAACACCTTCCCCACACACTGAAACCCATCCCCACACACAGCAACCCCTTCCCCACACAGTGAAACCCATCCCCACACACTGCAACCCTTCCCCAAACACTGAAACATCTTCCCCACACACTGAAACCCCTTCCCCACACACTGAAACCCCTTTCCCACACACTGAAACCTCTTCCCCACACCCTGAAACCTCTTCCCCAGACACTGAACACCCTTTCCCACACACTGAAACCTCTTCGCCACAGACTGAAACCCTTCCCCACACACTGAAACCTCTTCCCCACACACTGAAACCTCTTCCACACAAACTGAAACCTCTTCCCCACACACTGAAACCTCTTCCCCACATACTGAAACCCCTTCCATGCACACTGAAACATCTTCCCCACACATTGAATCCCCTTTACCACACACTGAAACCCCTTCACCACACACTGAAACCCCTTCCCAACACAGTGAAACCCCTTCCCTACACACTGAAACCTCATCCCCACACACTGAAACCCTTCCCCACACAATGAAACCCATCCCCACACACAGAAACCCCTTCCCCACACACTGTAACCCATCCCCACACACTGAAACACTTCCCCACACACTGAAACCTCTCCCCACACACTGAAACATCTTCCCCACACACTGAAACCTCTTCCCCACACACTGAAACCTCTTCACCACACACTGAAACCCCTTTCCCACTCACTGAAACCTCTTCCCCACACATTGAAACCCCTTCCCCGCACATTGAAACCCATTCCCACACACTGAAACCCATCCCCACACACTGAAACCTCATCCCCACACACTGAAATCCCTTCCCTACACACTGAAACCCCTTCCCCACACACTGAAACCCATCCCCACACACGGAATGCTCTTCCCCACACACTGAAACTCATCCCCAAACTCTGAAAGACATTCCCACACACTGAAACCTCTTCCCCACACACTGAAACCTCTTCGCTACAGACTGAAACCATTCCCCACACACTGAAACCTCTACCCCACACACTGAAACCGCTTCCACACGCACAGAAACCTCTTCCACACACACTGAAACCTCTTACCCACACACTGAAACCTCTTCCCCACACACTGAATCCCCTTTCCCACACACTGAAACCCCTTCCCCACACACTGAAACCACTTCCCCAAACACTGAAACCTCTTCCCCACACACCGAAACACCTTCCCCACACACTGAAACCCATCCCCACACACAGCAACCCCTTCCCCACACAGTGAAACCCATCCCCACACACTGCAACCCATCCCCAAACACTGAAACATCTTCCCCACACACTGAAACCCCTTCCCTACACACTGAAACCCATCCCCACACACGGAATACTCTTCCCCACACACTGAAACCCATCCCCACACACTGAAACCCCTTTCCCACACACTGAAACCTCTTCCCCACACACTGAAACCTCTTCCCCAGACACTGAACACCCTTTCCCACACACTGAAACCTCTTCGCCACAGACTGAAACCCTTCCCCACACACTGAAACCTCTTCCCCACACACTGAAACCTCTTCCACACACACTGAAACCTCTTCCCCACACACTGAAACCTCTTCCCCACATACTGAAACCCCTTCCATACACACTGAAGCATCTTCCCCACACATTGAATCCCCTTTACCACACACTGAAACCCCTTCACCACACACTGAAACCCCTTCCCAACACAGTGAAACACCTTCCCTGCACACTGAAACCTCATCCACACACACTGAAACCCTTCCACACACATTGAAACCCATCCCCATACACAGAAACCCCTTCCCCACACACTATAACCCATCCCCACACACTGAAACCCTTCCCCACACACTGAAACCTCTCCCCACACACTGAAACATCTTCCCCACACACTGAAACCTCTTCCCCACACTGAAACCTCTTCCCCAGACACTGAAACCCCTTTCCCGCACACTGAAAACTCTTCCCCACACACTGAATCCCCTTCACCACACACTGAAACCCCTTTCCCACTCACTGAAACCTCTTCCCCACACACTGAAACCCCTTCCCCACACATTGAAACTCATTCCCACACACTGAAACCCATCACCACACACTGAAACCTCATCCCCACACACTGAAATCCCTTCCCTACACACTGAAACCCCTTCCCCACACACTGAAACCCATCCCCACACACGGAATGCTCTTCCCCACACACTGAAACCCATCCCCAAACTCTGAAAGTCTTTCCCACACACTGAAACCTCTTACCCACACACTGAAACCTCTTCGCTACAGACTGAAACCATTCCCCACACACTGAAACCTCTACCCCACACACTGAAACCGCTTCCCCACGCACAGAAACCTCTTCCACACACACTGAAACGTCTTCCCCACACACTGAAACCTCTTCTCCACACACTGAAACCCATTCCCCGCACACTGAAACCTCTTCCCCACACACTGAATCCCCTTTTCCACACACTGAAACCCCTTCCCCAGACACTGAAACCACTTCCCCAAACACTGAAACCTCTTCCCCACACACCGAAACATCTTCCCCACTCACTGAAACCCATCCCCACACACAGCAACCCCTTCCCCACACAGTGAAACCCATCCCCACACACTGCAACCCTTCCCCACACACTGTAACATCTTCCCCACACACTGAAACTCCTTCCCCACACACTGAAACCCATCCCCACACAGGGAATGCTCTTCCCCACACACTGAAACCCATCCCCACACACTGAAACCCCTTTCCCACACACTGAAACCTCTTCACCACACACTGAAACCTCTTCCCCAGACACTGAACCCCCTTTCCCACACACTGAAACCCATCCCCACACACTGAAACCCCTTTCCCACACACTGAAACCTCTTCCCCACACACTGAAACCTCTTCCCCACACACTGAAACCTCTTCCACACACACTGAAACCTCTTCCCCACATACTGAAACCCCTTCCATACACACTGAAACATCTTCCCCACACATTGAATCCCCATTACCACCCACTGAAACACCTTCACCACACTCTGAAACCCCTTCCCTACACAATGAAACCCCTTCCCTACACACAGAAACCTCATCCCCACACACTGAAACCCTTCCCCACACACTGAAACCCATCCCCACACACAGAAACCCCTTCCCCACACACTGTAACCCATCCCCACACACTGAAACCCTTCCCCACACACTGAAACCTCTTCCCCACACACTGAAACCTCTTCCCCACACACTGAAACCTCTTCCCCAGACACTGAAACCCCTTTCCCGCACACTGAAAACTCTTCCCCACACACTGAATCCCCTTCACCACACACTGAAACCCCTTCCTCACACACTGAAACCACTTCCCCACACACTGAAACCCCTTCCAGACACACTGAAACCCATCCCCACACACAGAAACCCCTTCCCCACACACTGTAACCCATCCCCACACACTGAAACCCTTCCCCACACACTCAAACCTCTTCCCCACACACTGAAACCTCTTCCCCACACACTGAAACCTCTTCCCCACACACTGAAACCCCTTCCCCGCACACTCAAACCTCTTCCCCACACACTGAAACCTCTTCCCCACACACTGAAACCTCTTCCCCACACACTGAAACCCCTTCCCCACACACTGAAACCACTTCCCCACACACTGAAACCTCTTCCCACACACTGAAACCTCTTCGCCACAGACTGAAACCTCTTCCCCACACACTGAAACCTCTTCCCCACATACTGAAACCCCTTCCATACACACTGAAACATCTTCCCCACACATTGAATCCCCTTTACCACACACTGAAACCCCTTCACCACACACTGAAACCCCTTCCCAACACAGTGAAACCCCTTCCCTAAACACTGAAACTCATCCCCACACACTGAAACCCTTCCCCACACAATGAAACTCATCCCCACACACAGAAACCCCTTCCCCACACACTGTAACCCATCCCCACACACTGAAACACTTCCCCACACACTGAAACCTCTCCCCACACACTGAAACATCTTCCCCACACACTGAAACCTCTTCCCCACACACTGAAACCTCTTCACCACACACTGAAACCCCTTTCCCACTCACTGAAACCTCTTCCCTACACATTGAAACCCCTTCCCCGCACATTGAAACCCATTCCCACACACTGAAACCCATCCCCACACACTGAAACCTCATCCCCACACACTGAAATCCCTTCCCTACACACTGAAACCCCTTCCCCACACACTGAAACCCATCCCCACACACGGAATGCTCTTCCCCACACACTGAAACTCATCCCCAAACTCTGAAAGACTTTCCCACACACTGAAACCTCTTCCCCACACACTGAAACCTCTTCGCTACAGACTGAAACCATTCCCCACACACTGAAACCTCTACCCCACACACTGAAACCGCTTCCCCACGCACAGAAACCTCTTCCACACACACTGAAACCTCTTCCGCACACACTGAAACCTCTTCCCCACACACTGATTCCCCTTTCCCACACACTGAAACCCCTTCCCCACACACCGAAACACCTTCCCCACACACTGAAACCCATCCCCACACACAGCAACCCCTTCCCCACACAGTGAAACCCATCCCCACACACTGCAACCCATCCCCATACACAGAAACCCCTTCCCCACACACTGTAACCCATCCCCACACACTGAAACCCTTCCCCACACACTGAAACCTCTCCCCACACACTGAAACATCTTCCCCACACACTGAAACCTCTTCCCCACACTGAAACCTCTTCCCCAGACACTGAAACCCCTTTCCCGCACACTGAAAACTCTTCCCCACACACTGAATCCCCTTCACCACACACTGAAACCCCTTTCCCACTCACTGAAACCTCTTCCCCACACACTGAAACCCCTTCCCCACACATTGAAACTCATTCCCACACACTGAAACCCATCACCACACACTGAAACCTCATCCCCACACACTGAAATCCCTTCCCTACACACTGAAACCCCTTCCCCACACACTGAAACCCATCCCCACACACGGAATGCTCTTCCCCACACACTGAAACCCATCCCCAAACTCTGAAAGTCTTTCCCACACACTGAAACCTCTTACCCACACACTGAAACCTCTTCGCTACAGACTGAAACCATTCCCCACACACTGAAACCTCTACCCCACACACTGAAACCGCTTCCCCACGCACAGAAACCTCTTCCACACACACTGAAACGTCTTCCCCACACACTGAAACCTCTTCTCCACACACTGAAACCCATTCCCCGCACACTGAAACCTCTTCCCCACACACTGAATCCCCTTTTCCACACACTGAAACCCCTTCCCCAGACACTGAAACCACTTCCCCAAACACTGAAACCTCTTCCCCACACACCGAAACATCTTCCCCACTCACTGAAACCCATCCCCACACACAGCAACCCCTTCCCCACACAGTGAAACCCATCCCCACACACTGCAACCCTTCCCCACACACTGTAACATCTTCCCCACACACTGAAACTCCTTCCCCACACACTGAAACCCATCCCCACACAGGGAATGCTCTTCCCCACACACTGAAACCCATCCCCACACACTGAAACCCCTTTCCCACACACTGAAACCTCTTCCCCACACACTGAAACCTCTTCCCCAGACACTGAACCCCCTTTCCCACACACTGAAACCCATCCCCACACACTGAAACCCCTTTCCCACACACTGAAACCTCTTCCCCACACACTGAAACCTCTTCCCCACACACTGAAACCTCTTCCACACACACTGAAACCTCTTCCCCACATACTGAAACCCCTTCCATACACACTGAAACATCTTCCCCACACATTGAATCCCCATTACCACCCACTGAAACACCTTCACCACACTCTGAAACCCCTTCCCTACACAATGAAACCCCTTCCCTACACACAGAAACCTCATCCCCACACACTGAAACCCTTCCCCACACACTGAAACCCATCCCCACACACAGAAACCCCTTCCCCACACACTGTAACCCATCCCCACACACTGAAACCCTTCCCCACACACTGAAACCTCTTCCCCACACACTGAAACCTCTTCCCCACACACTGAAACCTCTTCCCCAGACACTGAAACCCCTTTCCCGCACACTGAAAACTCTTCCCCACACACTGAATCCCCTTCACCACACACTGAAACCCCTTCCTCACACACTGAAACCACTTCCCCACACACTGAAACCCCTTCCAGACACACTGAAACCCATCCCCACACACAGAAACCCCTTCCCCACACACTGTAACCCATCCCCACACACTGAAACCCTTCCCCACACACTCAAACCTCTTACCCACACACTGAAACCTCTTCCCCACACACTGAAACCTCTTCCCCACACACTGAAACCCCTTCCCCGCACACTCAAACCTCTTCCCCACACACTGAAACCTCTTCCCCACACACTGAAACCTCTTCCCCACACACTGAAACCCCTTCCCCACACACTGAAACCACTTCCCCACACACTGAAACCTCTTCCCACACACTGAAACCTCTTCGCCACAGACTGAAACCTCTTCCCCACACACTGAAACCTCTTCCCCACATACTGAAACCCCTTCCATACACACTGAAACATCTTCCCCACACATTGAATCCCCTTTACCACACACTGAAACCCCTTCACCACACACTGAAACCCCTTCCCAACACAGTGAAACCCCTTCCCTAAACACTGAAACCTCATCCCCACACACTGAAACCCTTCCCCACACAATGAAACCCATCCCCACACACAGAAACCCCTTCCCCACACACTGTAACCCATCCCCACACACTGAAACACTTCCCCACACACTGAAACCTCTCCCCACACACTGAAACATCTTCCCCACACATTGAAACCTCTTCCCCACACACTGAAACCTCTTCACCACACACTGAAACCCCTTTCCCACTCACTGAAACCTCTTCCCCACACATTGAAACCCCTTCCCCGCACATTGAAACCCATTCCCACACACTGAAACCCATCCCCACACACTGAAACCTCATCCCCACACACTGAAATCCCTTCCCTACACACTGAAACCCCTTCCCCACACACTGAAACCCATCCCCACACACGGAATGCTCTTCCCCACACACTGAAACTCATCCCCAAACTCTGAAAGACTTTCCCACACACTGAAACCTCTTCCCCACACACTGAAACCTCTTCGCTACAGACTGAAACCATTCCCCACACACTGAAACCTCTACCCCACACACTGAAACCGCTTCCCCACGCACAGAAACCTCTTCCACACACACTGAAACCTCTTCCGCACACACTGAAACCTCTTCCCCACACACTGAATCCCCTTTCCCACACACTGAAACCCCTTCCCCACACACCGAAACACCTTCCCCACACACTGAAACCCATCCCCACACACAGCAACCCCTTCCCCACACAGTGAAACCCATCCCCACACACTGCAACCCATCCCCAAACACTGAAACATCTTCCCCACACACTGAAACCCCTTCCCTACACACTGAAACCCATCCCCACACACGGAATACTCTTCCCCACACACTGAAACCCATCCCCACACACTGAAACCCCTTTCCCACACACTGAAACCTCTTCCCCACACACTGAAACCTCTTCCCCAGACACTGAACACCCTTTCCCACACACTGAAACCTCTTCGCCACAGACTGAAACCCTTCCCCACACACTGAAACCTCTTCCCCACACACTGAAACCTCTTCCACACACACTGAAACCTCTTCCCCACACACTGAAACCTCTTCCCCACATACTGAAACCCCTTCCATACACACTGAAGCATCTTCCCCACACATTGAATCCCCTTTACCACACACTGAAACCCCTTCACCACACACTGAAACCCCTTCCCAACACAGTGAAACACCTTCCCTGCACACTGAAACCTCATCCACACACACTGAAACCCTTCCACACACATTGAAACCCATCCCCATACACAGAATCCCCTTCCCCACACACTGTAACCCATCCCCACACACTGAAACCCTTCCCCACACACTGAAACCTCTCCCCACACACTGAAACATCTTCCCCACACACTGAAACCTCTTCCCCACACTGAAACCTCTTCCCCAGACACTGAAACCCCTTTCCCGCACACTGAAAACTCTTCCCCACACAGTGAATCCCCTTCACCACACACTGAAACCCCTTTCCCACTCACTGAAACCTCTTCCCCACACACTGAAACCCCTTCCCCACACATTGAAACCCATTCCCACACACTGAAACCCATCCCCACACACTGAAACCTCATCCCCACACACTGAAATCCCTTCCCTACACACTGAAACCCCTTCCCCACACACTGAAACCCATCCCCACACACGGAATGCTCTTCCCCACACACTGAAACCCATCCCCAAACTCTGAAAGTCTTTCCCACACACTGAAACCTCTTACCCACACACTGAAACCTCTTCGCTACAGACTGAAACCATTCCCCACACACTGAAACCTCTACCCCACACACTGAAACCGCTTCCCCACGCACAGAAACCTCTTCCACACACACTGAAACGTCTTCCCCAAACACTGAAACCTCTTCTCCACACACTGAAACCCATTCCCCGCACACTGAAACCTCTTCCCCACACACTGAATCCCCTTTACCACACACTGAAACCCCTTCCCCACACACTGAAACCACTTCCCCAAACACTGAAACCTCTTCCCCACACACCGAAACATCTTCCCCACACACTGAAACCCATCCCCACACACAGCAACCCCTTCCCCACACAGTGAAACCCATCCCCACACACTGCAACCCTTCCCCACACACTGTAACATCTTCCCCACACACTAAAACTCCTTCCCCACACACTGAAACCCATCCCCACACAGGGAATGCTCTTCCCCACACACTGAAACCCATCCCCACACACTGAAACCCCTTTCCCACACGCTGAAACCTCTTCCCCACACACTGAAACCTCTTCCCCAGACACTGAACCCCCTTTCCCACACACTGAAACCCATCCCCACACACTGAAACCCCTTTACCACACACTGAAACCTCTTCCCCACACACTGAAACCTCTTCCCCACACACTGAAACCTCTTCCACACACACTGAAACCTCTTCCCCACATACTGAAACCCCTTCCATACACACTGAAACATCTTCCCCACACAATGAATCCCCATTACCACCCACTGAAACACCTTCACCACACTCTGAAACCCCTTCCCTACACAATGAAACCCCTTCCCTACACACAGAAACCTCATCCCCACACACTGAAACCCTTCCCCACACACTGAAACCCATCCCCACACACAGAAACCCCTTCCCCACACACTGTAACCCATCCCCACACACTGAAACCCTTCCCCACACACTGAAACCTCTTCCCCACACACTGAAACCTCTTCCCCACACACTGAAACCTCTTCCCCACACACTGAAACCCCTTCCCCGCACACTGAAAACTCTTCCCCACACACTGAATCCCCTTCACCACACACTGAAACCCCTTCCTCACACACTGAAACCACTTCCCCACACACTGAAACCCCTTCCAGACACACTGAAACCCATCCCCACACACAGAAACCCCTTCCCCACACACTGTAACCCATCCCCACACACAGAAACCCTTCCCCACACACTCAAACCTCTTCCCCACACACTGAAACCTCTTCCCCACACACTGAAACCTCTTCCCCACACACTGAAACCCCTTCCCCGCACACTCAAACCTCTTCCCCGCACACTGAAACCTCTTCCCCACACACTGAAACCTCTTCCCCACACACTGAAACCCCTTCCCCACACACTGAAACCACTTCCCCACACACTGAAACCTCTTCCCACACACTGAAACCTCTTCGCCACAGACTGAAACACTTCCCCACACATTGAAACCTCTTCCCCACACACTGAAACATCTTCCACACACTCTGAAACCTCTTACCCACAAACTGAAACCTCTTCCCCACACACTGAAACCCCTTCCCCACACACTGAAACCTCCTCACCACACACTGAATCCCCTTCACCACCCACTGAAACCCCTTCCCCACACACTGAAAACTCTTCCCACACACTGAAACCTCTTCGCCACAGACTGAAACCCTTCCCCACACACTGAAACCTCTTCCCCACACACTGAAACCTCTTCCACACACACTGAAACATCTTCCCCACACACTGAAACATCTTCCCCACACACTGAAACCTCTTCCCCACACACTGAATCCCCTTTACCACATACTGAAACCCATTCCCCACAAACTGAATCCTCTTCCCCACACACTGAAACCCCTTCCCCACACACTGAAACCCATCCCCACACACTGAAACCTCATCCCCACTCACTGAAATCCCTTCCCTACACACTGAAACCCCTTCCCCACACACTGAAACCCATCCGCGCACACGGAATGCTCTTCCCCACACACTGAAACCCATCCCCAAACTCTGAAAGACATTCCCACACACTGAAACCTCTTCCCCACTCACTGAAACCTCTTCGCTACAGACTGAAACCATTCCCGACACACTGAAACCTCTACCCCACACACTGAAACCGCTTCCCCACGCACAGAAACCTCTTCCACACACACTGAAACCTCTTCCCCACACACTGAAACCTCTTCCCCACAAACTGAAACCCCTTCCCCGCACACTGAAACCTCTTCCCCACACACTGAATCCCCTTTACCATACACTGAAACCCCTTCCCCACACACCGAAATCACTTCCGCAAACACTGAAACCTCTTCCCCACACACCGAAACACCTTCCCCACACACTGAAACCCATCCCCACACACAGCAACCCCATCCCCACACAGTGAAACGCATCCCCACACACTGCAACCCTTCCCCAAACACTGAAACATCTTCCCCACACACTGAAACCCCTTCCCCACACACTGAAACCCATCCCCACACACGGAATACTCTTCCCCACACAGTGAAACCCATCCCCACACACTGAAACCCCTTCCCCACACACTGAAACCCATCCCCACACACTGAAACCTCATCCCCACTCACTGAAATCCCTTCCCGACACACTGAAACCCCTTCCCCACACACTGAAACCCATCCGCGCACACGGAATGCTCTTCCCCACACACTGAAACCCATCCCCAAACTCTGAAAGACATTCCCACACACTGAAACCTCTTCCCCAGACACTGAACCCCCTTTCCCACACACTGAAACCTCTTCGCCACAGACTGAATCCCTTCCCCACACACTGAAACCTCTTCCCTACACACTGAAACCTCTTCTACACACACTGAAACCTCTTCCCCACATACTGAAACCCCTTCCATACACACTGAAACATCTTCCCCACACATTGAATCCCCTTTACCACACACTGAAACCCCTTCACCACACACTGAAACCCCTTCCCTACACAGTGAAACCCCTTCCCTACACACTGAAACCTCATCCCCACACACTGAAACCCTTCCCCACACACTGAAACCCATCCACACACACAGAAACCCCTTCCCCACACACTGTAACCCATCCCCACACACTGAAACCCTTCCCCACACACTGAAACCTCTCCCCACACACTGAAACATCTTCCCCACACACTGAAACCTCTTCCCCACACACTGAAACCTCTTCCCCAGACACTGAAACCCCTTTCCCGCACACTGAAAACTCTTCCCCACACACTGAATCCCCTTCACCACACACTGAAATTCCTTTCCCACACACTGAAACCCCTTCTCGACACACTGAAACCCATCCCCACACACAGAAACCCCTTCCCCACACACCGTAACCCATCCCCACACACTGAAACCCTTCCCCACACACTCAAACCTCTTCCCCACACACTGAAACCTATTCCCCACACACTGAAACCCCTTCCCCGCACACTCTAACCTCTTCTCCACACAGTGAATCCCCTTTCACCACACACTGAAACCCCTTCCCCACACACTGAAACCACTTCCCCACACACTGAAACACGTTCCCGACACACTGAAACCCATCCCCACACACAGAAACCCATTCCGCACACACTGTAACCCATCCCCACACACTGAAACCCTTCCCCACACACTCAAACCTCTTCCCCACACACTGAAACCTCTTCCCCACACACTGAAACCTCTTCCCCACACACTGAAACCCCTTCCCCGCACACTCAAATCTCTTCCCCACACACTGAAACCTCTTCCCCACACACTGAAACCTCTCCCCCACACACTGAAACCCCTTCCCCACACAGTGAAACCACTTCCCCACACACTGAAACCTCTTCCCACACACTGAAACCTCTTCGCCACAGACTGAAACACTTCCCCACTCATTGAAACCTCTTCCCCACACACTGAAACATCTTCCACACACTCTGAAACATCTTACCCAAACACTGAAACCTCTTCCCCACACACTGAAACCCCTTCCCCACACACTGAAACCTCTTCCCCAGACACTGAACCCCCTTTCCCACACACTGAAACCTCTTTGCCACAGACTGACCCCTTCCCCACACACTGAAACCTCTTCCCCACACACTGAAACCTCTTCCACACACACTGAAAACTCTTCCCCACACACTGAAACCACTTCCCCACATACTGAAACCCCTTCCATACACACTGAAACATCTTCCCCACACATTGAATCCCCTTTACCACACACTGAAACCCCTTCACCACACACTGAAACCCCTTCCCTACACAGTGAAACCCCTTCCCTGCTCACTGAAACCTCATCCCCACACACTGAAACCCTTCCCCACACACTGAAACCCATCCCCACACACAGAAACCCCTTCCTCACACACTGTAACCCATCCCCACACACTGAAACCCTTCCCCACACACTGAAACCTCTCCCCACACACTGAAACATCTTCCCCACACACTGAAACCTCTTCCCCACACACTGAAACCTCTTCCCCAGACACTGAAACCCCTTTCCCGCACACTGAAAAGTCTTCCCCACACACTGAATCCCCTTCCCCACACAGTGAAACCCATCCCCACACACTGCAACCCTTCCCCAAACACTGAAACATCTTCCCCACACACTGAAACCCCTTCCCCACACACTGAAACCCATCCCCACACACGGAATACTCTTCCCCACACACTGAAACCCATCCCCACACACTGAAACCCCTTCCCCACACACTGAAACCCATCCCCACACACTGAAACCTCATCCCCACTCACTGAAATCCCTTCCCTACACACTGAAACCCCTTCCCCACACACTGAAACCCATCCGCGCACACGGAATGCTCTTCCCCACACACTGAAACCCATCCCCAAACTCTGAAAGACATTCCCACACATTGAAACCTCTTCCCCACACACTGAAACCTCTTCCCCAGACACTGAACCCCCTTTCCCACACACTGAAACCTCTTCGCCACAGACTGAATCCCTTCCCCACACACTGAAACCTCTTCCCCACACACTGAAACCTCTTCTACACACACTGAAACCTCTTTCCCACATATTGAAACCCCTTCCATACACACTGAAACATCTTCCCCACACATTGAATCCCCTTTACCACACACTGAAACCCCTTCACCACACACTGAAACCCCTTCCCTACACAGTGAAACCCCTTCCCTACACACTGAAACCTCATCCCCACACACTGAAACCCTTCCCCACACACTGAAACCCATCCACACACACAGAAACCCCTTCCCCACACACTGTAACCCATTCCCACACACTGAAACCCTTCCCCACACACTGAAACCTCTCCCCACACACTGAAACATCTTCCCCACACACTGAAACCTCTTCCCCACACACTGAAACCTCTTCCCCAGACACTGAAACCCCTTTCCCGCACTCTGAAAACTCTTCCCCACACACTGAATCCCCTTCACCACACACTGAAATTCCTTTCCCACTCACTGAAACCACTTCCCCACACACTGAAACCCCTTCCCGACACACTGAAACCCATCCCCACACACAGAAACCCCTTCCCCACACACCGTAACCCATCCCCACACACTGAAACCCTTCCCCACACACTCAAACCTCTTCCCCACACACTGAAACCTATTCCCCACACACTGAAACCCCTTCCCCGCACACTGAAACCTCTTCTCCACACAGTGAATCCCCTTTCACCACACACTGAAACCCCTTCCCGACACACTGAAACCACTTCCCCACACACTGAAACCCGTTCCCGACACACTGAAACCCATCCCCACACACAGAAAACCCTTCCGCACACACTGTAACCCATCCCCACACACTGAAACCCTTCCCCACACACTCAAACCTCTTCCCCACACACTGAAACCTCTTCCCCACACACTGAAACCTCTTCCCCACACACTGAAACCCCTTCCCCGCACACTCAAACCTCTTCCCCACACACTGAAACCTCTTCCCCACACACTGAAACCTCTCCCCCACACACTGAAACCCCTTCCCCACACAGTGAAACCACTTCCCCACACAGTGAAACCTCTTCCCACACACTGAAACCTATTCGCCACAGACTGAAACACTTCCCCACACATTGAAACCTCTTCCCCACACACTGAAACATCTTCCACACACTCTGAAACATCTTACCCAAACACTGAAACCTCTTCCCCACACACTGAAACCCCTTCCCCACACACTGAAACCTCTTCCCCAGACACTGAACCCCCTTTCCCACACACATGAAACATCTTTGCCACAGACTGACCCCTTCCCCACACACTGAAACCTCTTCCCCACACACTGAAACCTCTTCCACACACACTGAAAACTCTTCCCCACACACTGAAACCACTTCCCCACATACTGAAACCCTTTCCATACACACTGAAACATCTTCCCCACACATTGAATCCCCTTTACCACACACTGAAACCCCTTCACCACACACTGAAACCCCTTCCCTACACAGTGAAACCCCTTCCCTGCACACTGAAACCTCATCCCCACACACAGAAACCCTTCCCCACACACTGAAACCCATCCCCACACACAGAAACCCCTTCCCCACACACTGTAACCCATCCCCACACACTGAAACCCTTCCCCACACACTGAAACCTCTCCCCACACACTGAAACATCTTCCCCACACACTGAAACCTCTTCCCCACACACTGAAACCTCTTCCACAGACACTGAAACCCCTTTCCCGCACACTGAAAAGTCTTCCCCACACACTGAATCCCCTTCACCACTCACTGAAACACCTTTCCCACACACTGAAACCACTTCCCCACACACTGAAACCCCTTCCTCACACACCGTAACCCATCCCCACACACTGAAACCCTTCCCCACACACTCAATCCTCTTCCCCACACACTGAAACCTCTTCTCCACACACTGAAACCCCTTCCCGCACACTGAAACCTCTTCTCCACACAGTGAATCCCCTTCACCACACACTGAAACCCCTTCCCCACACACTGAAACCACTTCCCCACACACTGAAACCCGTTCCCGACACACTGAAACCCATCCCCACACACAGAAACCCCTTCCGCACACACTGTAACCCATCCCCACACACTGAAACCCTTCCCCACACACTCAAACCTCTTCCCCACACACTGAAACCTCTTCCCCACACACTGAAACCTCTTCCCCACACACTGAAACCCCTTCCCCGCACACTCAAACCTCTTCCCCACACACTGAAACCTCTTCCCCACACACTGAAACCTCTCCCCAAACACTGTAACCCCTTCACCACACACTGAAACCACTTCCCCACACACTGAAACCTCTTCCCACACACTGAAACCTCTTCGCCACAGACTGAAACACTTCCCCACACATTGAAACCTCTTCCCCACACACTGAAACATCGTCCACACACACTGAAAGCTCTTACCCAAACACTGAAACCTCTTCCCCACACACTGAATCCCCTTCCCCACACACTGAAACCTCCTCACCACACACTGAATCCCCTTCACCACACACTGAAACCTCTTCCCCACAAACTGAAACCCCTTCCCCGCACACTGAAACCTCTTCCCCACACACCGAAACACCTTCCCCACACACTGAAACCCATCCCCACACACAGCAACCCCTTCCCCACACAGTGAAACCCATCCACACACACTGCAACCCTTCCCCAAACACTGAAACATCTTCCCCACACACTGAAACCCCTTCCCCACATACTGAAACCCATCCCCACACACGGAATACTCTTCCCCACACACTGAAACCCATCCCGACACACTGAAACCCCTGTCCCACACACTGAAACCTCTTCCCCACACACTGAAACCTCTTCCCCAGACACTGAACCCCCTTTCCCACACACTGAAACCTCTTCGCCACAGACTGAAACCCTTCCCCACACACTGAAACCCCTTCCCCACACACTGAAACCTCTTCCACACACACTGAAACCTCTTCCCCACACACTGAAACCTCTTCCCCACATACTGAAACCCCTTCCATACACACTGAAACATCTTCCCCACACATTGAATCCCCTTTACCACACACTGAAACCCCTTCACCACACACTGAAACCCCTTCCCGACACAGTGAAACCCCTTCCCTACACACTGAAACCTCATCCCCACACACTGAAACCCTTCCCCACACACTGAAACCCATCCCCACACACAGAAACCCCTTCCCCACACACTGTAACCCATCCCCACACACTGAAACCCTTCCCCACACACTGAAACCTCTTCCCCACATACTGAAACCTCTTCCCCAGACACTGAAACCCCTTTCCCGCACACTGAAAACTCTTCCCCACACACTGAATCCCCTTCACCACACACTGAAACCCCTTTCCCACACACTGAAACCACTTCCCCACACACTGAAACCCCTTCCCGACACACTGAAACCCATCCCCACAGACAGAAACCCCTTCCCCACACACCGCAACCCATCCCCACACACTGAAAACCTTCCCCACACACTCAAACCTCTTCCCCACACACTGAAACCTCTTCCCCATACACTGAAACCCCTTCCCCGCACACTGAAACCTCTTCTCCACACAGTGAATCCCCTTCACCACACACTGAAACCCCTTCCCCACACACTGAAACCACTTCCCCACACACTGAAATCCGTTCCCGACACACTGAAACCCATCCCCACACACAGAAACCCCTTCCGCACACACTGTAACCCATCCCCACACACTGAAACCCTTCCCCACACACTCAAACCTCTTCCCCACACACTGAAACCTCTTCCCCACACACTGAAACCTCTTCCCCACACACTGAAACCCCTTCCCCGCACACTCAAACCTCTTCCCCACACACTGAAACCTCTTCCCCACACACTGAAACCTCTCCCCCACACACTGAAACCCCTTCCCCACACAGTGAAACCACTTCCCCACACACTGAAACCTCTTCCCACACGCTGAAACATCTTCCACACACTCTGAAACCTCTTACCCAAACACTGAAACATCTTCCACACACTCTGAAACCCCTTCCCCACACACTGAAACCTCTTCCCCACACACTGAAACATCTTCCACACACTCTGAAACCTCTTACCCAAACACTGAAATCTCTTCCCCACACACTGAAACCCCTTCCCCACACACTGAAACCTCTTCCCCACATACTGAAACCCCTTCCATACACACTGAAACATCTTCCCCACACATTGAATCCCCTTTACCACATACTGAAACCCTTTCAACACACACTGAAACCCATCCACACACACAGAAACCCCTTTTCCACACACTGTAACCCATCCCTACACACTGAAACCCTTCCCCACACACTGAAACCTCTCCCCACACACTGAAACATCTTCCCCACACACTGAAACCTCTTCCCCACACACTGAAACCATTTCCCCAGACATTGAAACCCCTTTCCCGCACACTGAAAACTCTTCCCCACACACTGAATCCCCTTCACCACACACTGAAACCCCTTTCCCACACACTGAAACCACTTCCCCACACACTGAAACCCCTTCCCGACACACTGAAACCCATCCCCACACACAGAAACCCCTTCCCCACACACCGTAACCCATTCCCACACACTGAAACCCTTCCCCACACACTCAAACCTCTTCCCCACACACTGAAACCTCTTCCCCACACACTGAAACCCCTTCCCCGCACACTGAAACCTGTTCTCCACACAGTGAATCCCATTCACCACACACTGAAAACCCTTCCCCACACACTGAAACCACTTCCCCAAACACTGAAACCCGTTCCCGACACACTGAAACCCATCCCCACACACAGAAACCCCTTCCGCACACACTGTAACCCATCCCCACACACTGAAACCCTTCCCCACACACTCAAACCTCTTCCCCACACACTGAAACCTCTTCCCCACACACTGAAACCTCTTCACCACACACTGAAACCCCTTCCCCGCACACTCAAAACTCTTCCCCACACACTGAAACCTCTTCCCAACACACTGAAACCTCTCCCCCACACACTGAAACCCCTTCCCCACACAGTGAAACCACTTCCCCACACACTGAAACCTCTTCCCACACACTGAAACCTCTTCGCCACAGACTGTAACACTTCCCCACACATTGAAACCTCTTCCCCACACACTGAAACATCTTCCACACACTCTGAAACCTCTTACCCAAACACTGAAACCTCTTCCCCACACACTGAAACCCCTTCCCCACACACTGAAACCTCCTCACCACACACTGAATCCTCTTCACCACACACTGAGACCCCTTCCCCACACACTGAAACCTCTTCCCACACTCTGAAACCTCTTCGCCACAGACTGAAACCCTTCCCCACACACTGAAACCCCTTTCCCACACACTGAAACCTCTTCCCCACACACTGAAACCCCTTCCCCACACATTGAAACCCATTCCCACACACTGAAACCCATCCCCACACACTGAAACCTCATCCCCACACACTGAAATCCCTTCCCTACACACTGAAACCCCTTCCCCACGCACTGAAACCCATCCCCACACACGGAATGCTCTTCCCCACACACTGAAACCCATCCCCAAACTCTGAAAGACTTTCTCACACACTGAAACCTCTTCCCCACACACTGAAACCTCTTCGCTACAGACTGAAACCATTCCCCACACACTGAAACCTCTACCCCACACACTGAAACCGCTTCCCCACGCACAGAAACCTCTTCCACACACACTGAAACCTCTTCCCCACACACTGAAACCTCTTCCCCACACACTGAAACCCATTCCCCGCACACTGAAACCTCTTCCCCACACACTAAATCCCCTTTACCACACACTGAAACCCCTTCCCCACACACTGAAATCACTTCCCCAAACACCGAAACCTCTTCCCCACACACCGAAACATCTTCCCCACACACTGAAACCCATCCCCACACACAGCAACCCCTTCCCCACACAGTGAAACCCATCCCCACACACTGCAACCCTTCACCACACACTGAAACATCTTCTCCACACACTGAAACTCCTTCCCCACACACTGAAACCCATCCCCACACACGGAATGCTCTTCCCCACACACTGAAACCCATCCCCACACACTGAAACCCCCTCCCCACACACTGAAACCTCTTCCCCAGACACTGAACCCCCTTTCCCACACACTGAAACCTCTTCGCCACAGACTGAAACCCTTCCCCACACACTGAAACCTCTTCCCCACACACTGAAACCTCTTCCACACACACTGAAACCTCTTCCCCACATACTGAAACCCCTTCCATACACACTGAAGCATCTTCCCCACACATTGAATCCCCATTACCACACACTGAAACACCTTCACCACACACTGAAACCCCTTCCCGACACAGTGAAACCCCTTCCCTACACACTGAAACCTCATCCCCACACACTGAAACCCTTCCCCACACACTGAAACCCATCCCCACACACAGAAACTTCTTCCCCACACACTGTAACCCATCCCCACACACTGAAACCCTTCCCCACACACTGAAAACTCTCCCCACACACTGAAACATCTTCCCCACACACTGAAACCTCTTCCCCACACACTGAAACCTCTTCCCCAGACACTGAAACCCCTTTCCCGCACACTGAAAACTCTTCCCCACACACTGAATCCCCTTCATCACACACTGAAACCCCTTCCCCACACACTGAAACCACTTCCCCACACACTGAAACCCCTTCCCGACACACTGAAACCCATCCCCACACACAGAAACCCCTTCCTCACACACTGTAACCCATCCCCACACACTGAAACCCTTCCCCACACACTCAAACCTCTTCCGCACAAACTGAAACCTCTTCCCCACACACTGAAACCTCTTCCCCACACACTGAAACACCTTCCCCGCACACTGAAACCTCTTCCCCACATACTGAATCCCCTTCACCACTCACTGAAACCCCTTCCCCACACACTGAAACCACTTCCCCACACACTGAAACCCCTTCCCGACAATCTGAAACCCATCCCCACACACAGAAACCCCTTCCGCACACACTGTAACCCATCCCCACACACTGAAACCCTTCCCCACACACTCAAACCTCTTCCCCACACACTGAAACCTCTTCCCCACACACTGAAACCTCTTCCCCACACACTGAAACCCCTTCCCCGCACACTCAAACCTCTTCCCCACACACTTAAACCTCTTCCCCACACACTGAAACCTCTCCCCCACACACTGAAACCCCTTCCCCACACAGTGAAACCACTTCCCCACACACTGAAACCTCTTCCCACACGCTGAAACATCTTCCACACACTCTGAAACCTCTTACCCAAACACTGAAACATCTTCCACACACTCTGAAACCCCTTCCCCACACACTGAAACCTCTTCCCCACACACTGAAACATCTTCCACACACTCTGAAACCTCTTACCCAAACACTGAAATCTCTTCCCCACACACTGAAACCCCTTCCCCACACACTGAAACCTCTTCCCCAGACACTGACCCCCTTTCCCACACACTGAAACCTCTTCGCCACAGACTGAAACCCTTCCCCACACACTGAAACCTCTTCCCCACACACTGAAACCTCTTCCACACACACTGAAACCTCTTCCCCACACACTGAAACCTCTTCCCCACATACTGAAACCCCTTCCATACACACTGAAACATCTTCCCCACACATTGAATCCCCTTTACCACATACTGAAACCCTTTCAACACACACTGTAACCCATCCCTACGCACTGAAACCCTTCCCCACACACTGAAACCTCTCCCCACACACTGAAACATCTTCCCCACACACTGAAACCTCTTCCCCACACACTGAAACCATTTCCCCAGACATTGAAACCCCTTTCCCGCACACTGAAAACTCTTCCCCACACACTGAATCCCCTTCACCACACACTGAAACCCCTTTCCCACACACTGAAACCACTTCCCCACACACTGAAACCCCTTCCCGACACACTGAAACCCATCCTCACACACAGAAACCCCTTCCCCACACACCGTAACCCATTCCCACACACTGAAACCCTTCCCCACACACTCAAACCTCTTCCCCACACACTGAAACCTCTTCCCCACACACTGAAACCCCTTCCCCGCACACTGAAACCTGTTCTCCACACAGTGAATCCCATTCACCACACACTGAAACCCCTTCCCCACACACTGAAACCACTTCCCCAAACACTGAAACCCGTTCCCGACACACTGAAACCCATCCCCACACACAGAAACCCCTTCCGCACACACTGTAACCCATCCCCACACACTGAAACCCTTCCCCACACACTCAAACCTCTTCCCCACACACTGAAACCTCTTCCCCACACACTGAAACCTCTTCCCCACACACTGAAACCCCTTCCCCGCACACTCAAAACTCTTCCCCACACACTGAAACCTCTTCCCCACACACTGAAACCTCTCCCCCACACACTGAAACCCCTTCCCCACACAGTGAAACCACTTCCCCACACACTGAAACCTCTTCCCACACACTGAAACCTCTTCGCCACAGACTGTAACACTTCCCCACACATTGAAACCTCTTCCCCACACACTGAAACATCTTCCACACACTCTGAAACCTCTTACCCAAACACTGAAACCTCTTCCCCACACACTGAAACCCCTTCCCCACACACTGAAACCTCCTCACCACACACTGAATCCCCTTCCCCACACACTGAAACCTCTTCCCACACACTGAAACCTCTTCGCCACAGACTGAAACCCTTCCCCACACACTGAAACCCCTTTCCCACACACTGAAACCTCTTCCCCACACACTGAAACCCCTTCCCCACACATTGAAACCCATTCCCACACACTGAAACCCATCCCCACACACTGAAACCTCATCCCCACACACTGAAATCCCTTCCCTACACACTGAAACCCCTTCCCCACGCACTGAAACCCATCTCCACACACGGAATGCTCTTCCCCACACACTGAAACCCATCCCCAAACTCTGAAAGACTTTCCCACACACTGAAACCTCTTCCCCACACACTGAAACCTCTTCGCTACAGACTGAAACCATTCCCCACACACTGAAACCTCTACCCCACACACTGAAACCGCTTCCCCACGCACAGAAACCTCTTCCACACACACTGAAACCTCTTCCCCACACACTGAAACCTCTTCCCCACACACTGAAACCCATTCCCCGCACACTGAAACCTCTTCCCCACACACTAAATCCCCTTTACCACACACTGAAACCCCTTCCCCACACACTGAAATCACTTCCCCAAACACTGAAACCTCTTCCCCACATACCGAAACATCTTCCCCACACACTGAAACCCATCCCCACACACAGCAACCCCTTCCCCACACAGTGAAACCCATCCCCACACACTGCAACCCTTCCCCACACACGGAAACATCTTCTCCACACACTGAAACTCCTTCCCCACACACTGAAACCCATCCCCACACACGGAATGCTCTTCCCCACACACTGAAACCCATCCCCACACACTGAAACCCCCTTCCCACACACTGAAACCTCTTCCCCACACACTGAAACCTCTTCCCCAGACACTGAACCCCCTTTCCCACACACTGAAACCTCTTCGCCACAGACTGAAACCCTTCCCCACACACTGAAACCTCTTCCCCACACACTGAAACCTCTTCCACACACACTGAAACCTCTTCCCCACATACTGAAACCCCTTCCATACACACTGAAGCATCTTCCCCACACATTGAATCCCCATTACGACACACTGAAACACCTTCACCACACACTGAAACCCCATCCCGACACAGTGAAACCCCTTCCCTACACACTGAAACCTCATCCCCACACACTGAAACCCTTCCCCACACACTGAAACCCATCCCCACACACAGAAACCTCTTCCCCACACACTGTAACCCATCCCCACACACTGAAACCCTTCCCCACACACTGAAAACTCTCCCCACACACTGAAACATCTTCCCCACACACTGAAACCTCTTCCCCACACACTGAAACCTCTTCCCCAGACACTGAAACCCCTTTCCCGCACACTGAAAACTCTTCCCCACACACTGAATCCCCTTCATCACACACTGAAACCCCTTCCCCACACACTGAAACCACTTCCCCACACACTGAATCCCCTTCCCGACACACTGAAACCCATCCCCACACACAGAAACCCCTTCCTCACACACTGTAACCCATCCCCACACACTGAAACCCTTCCCCACACACTCAAACCTCTTCCGCACACACTGAAACCTCTTCCCCACACACTGAAACCTCTTCCCCACACACTGAAACACCTTCCCCGCACACTGAAACCTCTTCCCCACATACTGAATCCCCTTCACCACTCACTGAAACCCCTTCCCCACACACTGAAACCACTTCCCCACACACTGAAACCCCTTCCCGACAATCTGAAACCCATCCCCACACACAGAAACCCCTTCCGCACACACTGTAACCCATCCCCACACACTGAAACCCTTCCCCACACACTCAAACCTCTTCCCCACACACTGAAACCTCTTCACCACACACTGAAACCTCTTCCCCACACACTGAAACCCCTTCCCCGCACACTCAAACCTCTTCCCCGCACACTGAAACCTCTTCCCCACACACTGAATCCCCTTCACCACTCACTGAAACCCCTTCCCCACACACTGAAACCACTTCCCCACACACTGAAACCCCTTCCCGACAATCTGAAACCCATCCCCACACACAGAAACCCCTTCCGCACACACTGTAACCCATCCCCACACACTGAAACCCTTCCCCACACACTCAAACCTCTTCCCCACACACTGAAACCTCTTCACCACACACTGAAACCTCTTCCCCACACACTGAAACCCCTTCCCCGCACACTCAAACCTCTTCCCCACACACTGAAACCTCTTCCCCACACACTGAAACCTCTTCCTCACACACTGAAACCCCTTCCCCACACACTGAAACCACTTCCCCACACACTGAAACCTCTTCCCACACACTGAAACCTCTTCGCCACAGACTGAAACACTTCCCCACACATTGAAACCTCTTCCCCACACACTGAAACATCTTCCACACACTCTGAAACCTCTTACCCACACACTGAAACCTCTTCCCCAGACACTGAACCCCCTTTCCCACACACTGAAACCTCTTCGCCACAGACTGAAACCCTTCCCCACACACTGAAACCTCTTCCCCACACACTGAAACCTCTTCCACACACACTGAAACCTCTTCCCCACATACTGAAACCCCTTCCATACACACTGAAGCATCTTCCCCACACATTGAATCCCCATTACGACACACTGAAACACCTTCACCACACACTGAAACCCCATCCCGACACAGTGAAACCCCTTCCCTACACACTGAAACCTCATCCCCACACACTGAAACCCTTCCCCACACACTGAAACCCATCCCCACACACAGAAACCTCTTCCCCACACACTGTAACCCATCCCCACACACTGAAACCCTTCCCCACACACTGAAAACTCTCCCCACACACTGAAACATCTTCCCCACACACTGAAACCTCTTCCCCACACACTGAAACCTCTTCCCCAGACACTGAAACCCCTTTCCCGCACACTGAAAACTCTTCCCCACACACTGAATCCCCTTCATCACACACTGAAACCCCTTCCCCACACACTGAAACCACTTCCCCAAACACTGAATCCCCTTCCCGACACACTGAAACCCATCCCCACACACAGAAACCCCTTCCTCACACACTGTAACCCATCCCCACACACTGAAACCCTTCCCCACACACTCAAACCTCTTCCGCACACACTGAAACCTCTTCCCCACACACTGAAACCTCTTCCCCACACACTGAAACACCTTCCCCGCACACTGAAACCTCTTCCCCACATACTGAATCCCCTTCACCACTCACTGAAACCCCTTCCCCACACACTGAAACCACTTCCCCACACACTGAAACCCCTTCCCGACAATCTGAAACCCATCCCCACACACAGAAACCCCTTCCGCACACACTGTAACCCATCCCCACACACTGAAACCCTTCCCCACACACTCAAACCTCTTCCCCACACACTGAAACCTCTTCACCACACACTGAAACCTCTTCCCCACACACTGAAACCCCTTCCCCGCACACTCAAACCTCTTCCCCGCACACTGAAACCTCTTCCCCACACACTGAATCCCCTTCACCACTCACTGAAACCCCTTCCCCACACACTGAAACCACTTCCCCACACACTGAAACCCCTTCCCGACAATCTGAAACCCATCCCCACACACAGAAACCCCTTCCGCACACACTGTAACCCATCCCCACACACTGAAACCCTTCCCCACACACTCAAACCTCTTCCCCACACACTGAAACCTCTTCACCACACACTGAAACCTCTTCCCCACACACTGAAACCCCTTCCCCGCACACTCAAACCTCTTCCCCACACACTGAAACCTCTTCCCCACACACTGAAACCTCTTCCTCACACACTGAAACCCCTTCCCCACACACTGAAACCACTTCCCCACACACTGAAACCTCTTCCCACACACTGAAACCTCTTCGCCACAGACTGAAACACTTCCCCACACATTGAAACCTCTTCCCCACACACTGAAACATCTTCCACACACTCTGAAACCTCTTACCCACACACTGAAACCTCTTCCCCACACACTGAAACCCCTTCCCCACACACTGAAACCTCCTCACCACACACTGAATCCCCTTCACCACACACTGAAACCCCTTCCCCCCACACTGAAACCTCTTCCCACACACTGTAACCTCTTCGCCACAGACTGAAACCCTTCCCCACACACTGATACCTCTTCCCCACACACTGAAACCTCTTCCACACACACTGAAACATCTTCCCCACACACTGAAACCTCTTCCCCACACACTGAATCCCCTTTACCACATACTGAAACCCATTCCCCACAAACTGAATCCTCTTCCCCACACACTGAAACCCCTTCCCCACACATTGAAACCCATTCCCACACACTGAAACCCATCCCCACACACTGAAACCTCATCCCCACTCACTGAAATCCCTTCCCTACACACTGAAACCCCTTCCCCACACACTGAAACCCATCCCCACACACGGAAAGCTCTTCCCCACACACTGAAACCCATCCCCAAACTCTGAAAGATATTCCCACACACTGAAACCTCTTCGCTACAGACTGAAACCATTCCCCAAACACTGAAACCTCGACCCCACACACTGAAACCGCTTCCCCACGCACAGAAACCTCTTCCACACACACTGAAACCTCTTCCACACACACTGAAACATCTTCCCCACAAACTGAAACCCCTTCCCCGCACACTGAAACTTCTTCCCCATACACTGAATCCCCTTTACCACACACTGAAACCCCTTCCCGACACACTGAAACCCATCCCCACACACAGAAACCCCTTCCGCACACACTGTAACCCATCCCCACACACTGAAACCCTTCCCCACACACTCAAACCTCTTCCCCACACACTGAAACCTCTTCCCCACACAGTGAAACATCTTCCCCACACACTGAAACCCCTTCCCCGCACACTCAAAACTCTTCCCCACACACTGAAACCTCTTCCCCACACACTGAAACCTCTCCCCCACACACTGAAACCCCTTCCCCACACAGTGAAACCACTTCCCCACACACTGAAACCTCTTCCCACACACTGAAACCTCTTCGCCACAGACTGTAACACTTCCCCACACATTGAAACCTCTTCCCCACTCCCTGAAACATCTTCCACACACTCTGAAACCTCTTACCCAAACACTGAAACCTCTTCCCCACACACTGAAACCCCTTCCCCACACACTGAAACCTCCTCACCACACACTGAATCCCCTTCACCACACACTGAAACCCCTTCCCCACACACTGAAACCTCTTCCCACACACTGAAACCTCTTCGCCACAGACTGAAACCCTTCCCCACACACTGAAACCCCTTTCCCACACACTGAAACCTCTTCCCCACACACTGAAACCCCTTCCCCACACATTGAAACCCATTCCCACACACTGAAACCCATCCCCACACACTGAAACCTCATCCCCACACACTGAAATCCCTTCCCTACACACTGAAACCCCTTCCCCACGCACTGAAACCCATCCCCACACACGGAATGCTCTTCCCCACACACTGAAACCCATCCCCAAACTCTGAAAGACTTTCCCACACACTGAAACCTCTTCCCCACACACTGAAACCTCTTCGCTACAGACTGAAACCATTCCCCACACACTGAAACCTCTACCCAACACACTGAAACCGCTTCCCCACGCACAGAAACCTCTTCCACACACACTGAAACCTCTTCCCCACACACTGAAACCTCTTCCCCACACACTGAAAACCATTCCCCGCACACTGAAACCTCTTCCCCACACACTAAATCCCCTTTACCACACACTGAAACCCCTTCCCCACACACTGAAATCACTTCCCCAAACACTGAAACCTCTTCCCCACACACCGAAACATCTTCCCCACACACTGAAACCCATCCCCACACACAGCAACCCCTTCCCCACACAGTGAAACCCATCCCCACACACTGCAACCCTTCCCCACACACTGAAACATCTTCTCCACACACTGAAACTCCTTCCCCACACACTGAAACCCATCCCCACACACGGAATGCTCTTCCCCACACACTGAAACCCATCCCCACACACTGAAACCCCCTTCCAACACACTGAAACCTCTTCCCCACACACTGAAACCTCTTCCCCAGACATTGAACCCCCTTTCCACACACTGAAACCTCTTCGCCACAGACTGAAACCCTTCCCCACACACTGAAACCTCTTCCCCACACACTGAAACCTCTTCCACACACACTGAAACCTCTTCCCCACATACTGAAACCCCTTCCATACACACTGAAGCATCTTCCCCACACATTGAATCCCCATTACCACACACTGAAACACCTTCACCACACACTGAAACCCCTTCCCGACACAGTGAAACCCCTTCCCTACACACTGAAACCTCATCCCCACACACTGAAACCCTTCCCCACACACTGAAACCCATCCCCACACACAGAAACATCTTCCCCACACACTGTAACCCATCCCCACACACTGAAACCCTTCCCCACACACTGAAAACTCTCCCCACACACTGAAACATCTTCCCCACACACTGAAACCTCTTCCCCACACACTGAAACCTCTTCCCCAGACACTGAAACCCCTTTCCCGCACACTGAAAACTCTTCCCCACACACTGAATCCCCTTCATCACACACTGAAACCCCTTCCCCACACACTGAAACCACTTCCCCACACACTGAAACCCCTTCCCGACACACTGAAACCCATCCCCACACACAGAAACCCCTTCCTCACACACTGTAACCCATCCCCACACACTGAAACCCTTCCCCACACACTCAGACCTCTTCCGCACACACTGAAACCTCTTCCCCACACACTGAAACCTCTTCCCCACACACTGAAACACCTTCCCCGCACACTGAAACCTCTTCCCCACATACTGAGTCCCCTTCACCACTCACTGAAACCCCTTCCCCACACACTGAAACCACTTCCCCACACACTGAAACCCCTTCCCGACAATCTGAAACCCATCCCCACACACAGAAACCCCTTCCGCACACACTGTAACCCATCCCCACACACTGAAACCCTTCCCCACACACTCAAACCTCTTCCCCACACACTGAAACCTCTTCACCACACACTGAAACCTCTTCCCCACACACTGAAACCCCTTCCCCGCACACTCAAACCTCTTCCCCGCACACTGAAACCTCTTCCCCACACACTGAATCCCCTTCACCACTCACTGAAACCCCTTCCCCACACACTGAAACCACTTCCCCGCACACTGAAACCCCTTCCCGACAATCTGAAACCCATCCCCACACACAGAAAACCCTTCCGCACACACTGTAACCCATCCCCACACACTGAAACCCTTCCCCACACACTCAAACCTCTTCCCCACACACTGAAACCTCTTCACCACACACTGAAACCTCTTCCCCACACACTGAAACCCCTTCCCCGCACACTCAAACCTCTTCCCCACACACTGAAACCTCTTCCCCACACACTGAAACCTCTTCCTCACACACTGAAACCCCTTCCCCACACACTGAAAACACTTCCCCACACACTGAAACCTCTTCCCACACACTGAAACCTCTTCGCCACAGACTGAAACACTTCCCCACACATTGAAACCTCTTCCCCACACACTGAAACATCTTCCACACACTCTGAAACCTCTTACCCACACACTGAAACCTCTTCCCCACACACTGAAACCCCTTCCCCACACACTGAAACCTCCTCACCACACACTGAATCCCCTTCACCACACACTGAAACCCCTTCCCCACACACTGAAACCTCTTCCCACACACTGTAACCTCTTCGCCACAGACTGAAACCCTTCCCCACACACTGATACCTCTTCCCCACACACTGAAACCTCTTCCACACACACTGAAACATCTTCCCCACACACTGAAACCTCTTCCCCACACACTGAATCCCCTTTACCACATACTGAAACCCATTCCCCACAAACTGAATCCTCTTCCCCACACACTGAAACCCCTTCCCCACACATTGAAACCCATCCCCACACACTGAAACCTCATCCCCACTCACTGAAATCCCTTCCCTACACACTGAAACCCCTTCCCCACACACTGAAACCCATCCCCACACACGGAATGCTCTTCCCCACACACTGAAACCCATCCCCAAACTCTGAAAGATATTCCCACACACTGAAACCTCTTCGCTACAGACTGAAACCATTCCCCAAACACTGAAACCTCGACCCCACACACTGAAACCGCTTCCCCACGCACAGAAACCTCTTCCACACACACTGAAACCTCTTCCACACACACTGAAACATCTTCCCCACAAACTGAAACCCCTTCCCCGCACACTGAAACTTCTTCCCCATACACTGAATCCCCTTTACCACACACTGAAACCCCTTCCCCACACACTGAAACTACTTCCCCAAACACTGAAACCTCTTCCCCACACACCGAAACACCTTCCCCACACACTGAAACCCATCCCCACACACAGCAACCCCTTCCCCACACAGTGAAACCCATCCCCACACACTGCAACCCTTCCCCAAACACTGAAACATCTTCCCCACACACTGAAACCCCTTCCCCACACACTGAAACCCTTCCCCACACACTCAAACCTCTTCCCCACACACTGAAACCTCTTCCCCACACACTGAAACCTCTTCATCACACACTGAAACCCCTTCCCCGCACACTCAAACCTCTTCCCCACACACTGAAACCTCTTCCCCACACACTGAAACCTCTTCCCCACACACTGAAACCCCTTTCCAACACACTGAAACCACTTCCCCACACACTGAAACCTCTTCCTACACACTGAAACCTCTTCGCCACAGACTGAAACACTTCCCCACACATTGAAACCTCTTCCCCACACACTGAAACATCTTCCGCACACTCTGAAACCTCTTACCCACACACTGAAACCTCTTCCCCACACACTGAAACCCCTTCCCCAAAAACTGAAACCTCCTCACCACACACTGAATCCCCTTCACCGCACAGTGAAACCCCTTCCCCACACACTGAAACCTCTTCCCACACAGTGAAACCTCTTCGCCACAGACTGAAACCCTTCCCCACACACTGAAACCTCTTCCACACACACTGAAACATCTTCCCCACACACTGAAACATCTTCCCCACACACTGAAACCTCTTCCCCACACACTGAATCCCCTTTACCACATACTGAAACCCATTCCCCACAAACTGAATCCTCTTCCCCACACACTGAAACCCCTTCCCCACACATTGAAACCCATTCCCACACACTGAAACCCATCCCCACACACTGAAACCTCATCCCCACTCACTGAAATCCCTTCCCTACACACTGAAACCCCTTCCCCACACACTGAAACCCATCCCCACACACGGAATGCTCTTCCCCACACACTGAAACCCATCCCCAAACTCTGAAAGACTTTCCCACACACTGAAACCTCTTCCCCACACACTGAAACCTCTTCGCTACAGACTGAAACCATTCCCCAAACACTGAAACCTCGACCCCACATACTGAAACCGCATCCCCACGCACAGAAACCTCTTCCACACACACTGAAACCTCTTCCCCACACACTGAAACCTCTTCCCCACAAACTGAAACCCCTTCCCCGCACACTGAAACCTCTTCCCCACACACTGAATCCCCTTTACCACACACTGAAACCCCTTCCCCACACACTGAAACCTCTTCCCCACACACTGAAACCTCTTCCCCAGACACTGAAACCCCTTTCCCGCACACTGAAAACTCTTCCCCACACACTGAATCCCCTTCATCACACACTGAAACCCCTTCCCCACACACTGAAACCACTTCCCCACACACTGAAACCCCTTCCCGACACACTGAAACCCATCCCCACACACAGAAACCCCTTCCCCACACACTGTAACCCATCCCCACACACTGAAACCCTTCCCCACACACTCAAACCTCTTCCGCACACACTGAAACCTCTTCCCCACACACTGAAACCTCTTCCCCACACACTGAAACACCTTCCCCGCACACTGAAACCTCTTCCCCACATACTGAATCCCCTTCAACACTCACTGAAACCCCTTCCCCACACACTGAAACCACTTCCCCACACACTGAAACCCCTTCCCGACAATCTGAAACCCATCCCCACACACAGAAACCCCTTCCGCACACACTGTAACCCATCCCCACACACTGAAACCCTTCCCCACACACTCAAACCTCTTCCCCACACACTGAAACCTCTTCACCACACACTGAAACCTCTTCCCCACACACTGAAACCCCTTCCCCGCACACTCAAACCTCTTCCCCGCACACTGAAACCTCTTCCCCACACACTGAATCCCCTTCACCACTCACTGAAACCCCTTCCCCACACACTGAAACCACTTCCCCACACACTGAAACCCCTTCCCGACAATCTGAAACCCATCCCCACACACAGAAACCCCTTCCGCACACACTGTAACCCATCCCCACACACTGAAACCCTTCCCCACACACTCAAACCTCTTCCCCACACACTGAAACCTCTTCACCACACACTGAAACCTCTTCCCCACACACTGAAACCCCTTCCCCGCACACTCAAACCTCTTCCCCACACACTGAAACCTCTTCCCCACACACTGAAACCTCTTCCTCACACACTGAAACCCCTTCCCCACACACTGAAACCTCTTCCCCACACACCGAAACATCTTCCCCACACACTGAAACCCATCCCCACACACAGCAACCCCTTCCCCACATAGTGAAACCCATCCCCACACACTGCAACCCTTCCCCACACACTGAAACATCTTCTCCACACACTGAAACTCCTTCCCCACACACTGAAACCCATCCCCACACACGGAATGCTCTTCCCCACACACTGAAACCCATCCCCACACACTGAAACCCCCTTCCCACACACTGAAACCTCTTCCCCACACACTGAAACCTCTTCCCCAGACATTGAACCCCCTTTCCCACACACTGAAACCTCTTCGCCACAGACTGAAACCCTTCCCCACACACTGAAACCTCTTCCCCACACACTGAAACCTCTTCCACACACACTGAAACCCTTCCCCACACACTGAAACCCATCCCCACACACAGAAACATCTTCCCCACACACTGTAACCCATCCCCACACACTGAAACCCTTCCCCACACACTGAAAACTCTCCCCACACACTGAAACATCTTCCCCACACACTGAAACCTCTTCCCCACACACTGAAACCTCTTCCCCAGACACTGAAACCCCTTTCCCGCACACTGAAAACTCTTCCCCACACACTGAATCCCCTTCATCACACACTGAAACCCCTTCCCCACACACTGAAACCACTTCCCCACACACTGAAACCCCTTCATCACGCACTGAAACCCATCCCCACACACAGAAACCCCTTCCTCACACACTGTAACCCATCCCCACACACTGAAACCCTTCCCCACACACTCAGACCTCTTCCGCACACACTGAAACCTCTTCCCCACACACTGAAACCTCTTCCCCACACACTGAAACACCTTCCCCGCACACTGAAACCTCTTCCCCACATACTGAGTCCCCTTCACCACTCACTGAAACCCCTTCCCCACACACTGAAACCACTTCCCCACACACTGAAACCCCTTCCCGACAATCTGAAACCCATCCCCACACACAGAAACCCCTTCCGCACACACTGTAACCCATCCCCACACACTGAAACCCTTCCCCACACACTCAAACCTCTTCCCCACACACTGAAACCTCTTCGCCACACACTGAAACCTCTTCCCCACACACTGAAACCCCTTCCCCGCACACTCAAACCTCTTCCCCGCACACTGAAACCTCTTCCCCACACACTGAATCCCCTTCACCACTCACTGAAACCCCTTCCCCACACACTGAAACCACTTCCCCACACACTGAAACCCCTTCCCGACAATCTGAAACCCATCCCCACACACAGAAACCCCTTCCGCACACACTGTAACCCATCCCCACACACTGAAACCCTTCCCCACACACTCAAACCTCTTCCCCACACACTGAAACCTCTTCACCACACACTGAAACCTCTTCCCCACACACTGAAACCCCTTCCCCGCACACTCAAACCTCTTCCCCACACACTGAAACCTCTTCCCCACACACTGAAACCTCTTCCTCACACACTGAAACCCCTTCCCCACACACTGAAACCACTTCCCCACACACTGAAACCTCTTCCCACACACTGAAACCTCTTTGCCACAGACTGAAACACTTCCCCACACATTGAAACCTCTTCCCCACACACTGAAACATCTTCCACACACTCTGAAACCTCTTACCCACACACTGAAACCTCTTCCCCACACACTGAAACCCCTTCCCCACACACTGAAACCTCCTCACCACACACTGAATCCCCTTCACCACACACTGAAACCCCTTCCCCACAAACTGAAACCTCTTCCCACACACTGTAACCTCTTCGCCACAGACTGAAACCCTTCCCCACACACTGATACCTCTTCCCCACACACTGAAACCTCTTCCACACACACTGAAACATCTTCCCCACACACTGAAACCTCTTCCCCACACACTGAATCCCCTTTACCACATACTGAAACCCATTCCCCACAAACTGAATCCTCTTCCCCACACACTGAAACCCCTTCCCCACACATTGAAACCCATCCCCACACACTGAAACCTCATCCCCACTTACTGAAATCCCTTCCCTACACACTGAAACCCCTTCCCCACACACTGAAACCCATCCCCACACACGGAATGCTCTTCCCCACACACTGAAACCCATCCCCAAACTCTGAAAGATATTCCCACACACTGAAACCTCTTCGCTACAGACTGAAACCATTCCCCAAACACTGAAACCTCGACCCCACACACTGAAACCGCTTCCCCACGCACAGAAACCTCTTCCACACACACTGAAACCTCTTCCACACACACTGAAACATCTTCCCCACAAACTGAAACCCCTTCCCCGCACACTGAAACTTCTTCCCCATACACTGAATCCCCTTTACCACACACTGAAACCCCTTCCCCACACACTGAAACTACTTCCCCAAACACTGAAACCTCTTCCCCACACACCGAAACACCTTCCCCACACACTGAAACCCATCCCCACACACAGCAACCCCTTCCCCACACAGTGAAACCCATCCCCACACACTGCAACCCTTCCCCAAACACTGAAACATCTTCCCCACACACTGAAACCCCTTCCTCACACACTGAAACCCTTCCCCACACACTCAAACCTCTTCCCCACACACTGAAACCTCTTCCCCACACACTGAAACCTCTTCCCCACACACTGAAACCCCTTCCCCGCACACTCAAACCTCTTCCCCACACACTGAAACCTCTTCCCCACACATTGAAACCTCTTCCCCACACACTGAAACCCCTTTCCAACACACTGAAACCACTTCCCCACACACTGAAACCTCTTCCTACACACTGAAACCTCTTCGCCACAGACTGAAACACTTCCCCACACATTGAAACCTCTTCCCCACACACTGAAACATCTTCCGCACACTCTGAAACCTCTTACCCACACACTGAAACCTCTTCCCCACACACTGAAACCCCTTCCCCAAAAACTGAAACCTCCTCACCACACACTGAATCCCCTTCACCGCACAGTGAAACCCCTTCCCCACACACTGAAACCTCTTCCCACACAGTGAAACCTCTTCGCCACAGACTGAAACCCTTCCCCACACACTGAAACCTCTTCCACACACACTGAAACATCTTCCCCACACACTGAAACATCTTCCCCACACACTGAAACCTCTTCCCCACACACTGAATCCCCTTTACCACATACTGAAACCCATTCCCCACAAACTGAATCCTCTTCCCCACACACTGAAACCCCTTCCCCACACATTGAAACCCATTCCCACACACTGAAACCCATCCCCACACACTGAAACCTCATCCCCACTCACTGAAATCCCTTCCCTACACACTGAAACCCCTTCCCCACACACTGAAACCAATCCCCACACACGGAATGCTCTTCCCCACACACTGAAACCCATCCCCAAACTCTGAAAGACTTTCCCACACACTGAAACCTCTTCCCCACACACTGAAACCTCTTCGCTACAGACTGAAACCATTCCCCAAACACTGAAACCTCGACCCCACATACTGAAACCGCATCCCCACGCACAGAAACCTCTTCCACACACACTGAAACCTCTTCCCCACACACTGAAACCTCTTCCCCACAAACTGAAACCCCTTCCCCGCACACTGAAACCTCTTCCCCACACACTGAATCCCCTTTACCACACACTGAAACCCCTTCCCCACACACTGAAACCTCTTCCCCACACACTGAAACCTCTTCCCCAGACACTGAAACCCCTTTCCCGCACACTGAAAACTCTTCCCCACACACTGAATCCCCTTCATCACACACTGAAACCCCTTCCCCACACACTGAAACCACTTCCCCACACACTGAAACCCCTTCCCGACACACTGAAACCCATCCCCACACACAGAAACCCCTTCCCCACACACTGTAACCCATCCCCACACACTGAAACCCTTCCTCACACACTCAAACCTCTTCCGCACACACTGAAACCTCTTCCCCACACACTGAAACCTCTTCCCCACACACTGAAACACCTTCCCCGCACACTGAAACCTCTTCCCCACATACTGAATCCCCTTCACCACTCACTGAAACCCCTTCCCCACACACTGAAACCACTTCCCCACACACTGAAACCCCTTCCCGACAATCTGAAACCCATCCCCACACACAGAAACCCCTTCCGCACACACTGTAACCCATCCCCACACACTGAAACCCTTCCCCACACACTCAAACCTCTTCCCCACACACTGAAACCTCTTCACCACACACTGAAACCTCTTCCCCACACACTGAAACCCCTTCCCCGCACACTCAAACCTCTTCCCCGCACACTGAAACCTCTTCCCCACACACTGAATCCCCTTCACCACTCACTGAAACCCCTTCCCCACACACTGAAACCACTTCCCCACACACTGAAACCCCTTCCCGACAATCTGAAACCCATCCCCACACACAGAAACCCCTTCCGCACACACTGTAACCCATCCCCACACACTGAAACCCTTCCCCACACACTCAAACCTCTTCCCCACACACTGAAACCTCTTCACCACACACTGAAACCTCTTCCCCACACACTGAAACCCCTTCCCCGCACACTCAAACCTC
The DNA here is from genome assembly GCF_036365525.1 of Heterodontus francisci. NCBI lineage: Eukaryota > Metazoa > Chordata > Chondrichthyes > Heterodontiformes > Heterodontidae > Heterodontus > Heterodontus francisci. Next base: position 5,766,782 of record NC_090386.1, read on the forward strand.
TTCCCCACACACTGAAACCTCTTCCCCACACACTGAAACCTCTTCCTCACACACTGAAACCCCTTCCCCACACACTGAAACCACTTCCCCACACACTGAAACCTCTTCCCACACACTGAAACCTCTTCGCCACAGACTGAAACACTTCCCCACACATTGAAACCTCTTCCCCACACACTGAAACATCTTCCACACACTCTGAAACCTCTTACCCACACACTGAAACCTCTTCCCCACACACTGAAACCCCTTCCCCACACACTGAAACCTCCTCACCACACACTGAATCCCCTTCACCACACACTGAAACCCCTTCCCCACACACTGAAACCTCTTCCCACACACTGTAATCTCTTCGCCACAGACTGAAACCCTTCCCCACACACTGATAACTCTTCCCCACACACTGAAACCTCTTCCACACACACTGAAACATCTTCCCCACACACTGAAACCTCTTCCCCACACACTGAATCCCCTTTACCACATACTGAAACCCATTCCCCACAAACTGAATCCTCTTCCCCACACACTGAAACCCCTTCCCCACACATTGAAACCCATTCCCACACACTGAAACCCATCCCCACACACTGAAACCTCATCCCCACTCACTGAAATCCCTTCCCTACACACTGAAACCCCTTCCCCACACACTGAAACCCATCCCCAAACTCTGAAAGATATTCCCACACACTGAAACCTCTTAGCTACAGACTGAAACCATTCCCCAAACACTGAAACCTCGACCCCACACACTGAAACCGCTTCCCCACGCACAGAAACCTCTTCCACACACACTGAAACCTCTTCCACACACACTGAAACATCTTCCCCACAAACTGAAACCCCTTCCCCGCACACTGAAACTTCTTCCCCATACACTGAATCCCCTTTACCACACACTGAAACCCCTTCCCCACACACTGAAACTACTTCCCCAAACACTGAAACCTCTTCCCCACACACCGAAACACCTTCCCCACACACTGAAACCCATCCCACACACAGCAACCCCTTCCCCACACAGTGAAACCCATCCCCACACACTGCAACCCTTCCCCAAACACTGAAACATCTTCCCCACACACTGAAACCCCTTCCCCACACACTGAAACCCTTCCCCACACACTCAAACCTCTTCCCCACACACTGAAACCTCTTCCCCACACACTGAAACCCCTTCCCCGCACACTCAAACCTCTTCCCCACACACTGAAACTTCTTCCCCACACACTGAAACCTCTTCCCCACACACTGAAACCCCTTTCCAACACACTGAAACCACTTCCCCACACACTGAAACCTCTTCCTACACACTGAAACCTCTTCGCCACAGACTGAAACACTTCCCCACACATTGAAACCTCTTCCCCACACACTGAAACATCTTCCGCACACTCTGAAACCTCTTACCCACACACTGAAACCTCTTCCCCACACACTGAAACCCCTTCCCCAAAAAATGAAACCTCCTCACCACACACTGAATCCCCTTCACCGCTCAGTGAAACCCCTTCCCCACACACTGAAACCTCTTCCCACACAGTGAAACCTCTTCGCCACAGACTGAAACCCTTCCCCACACACTGAAACCTCTTCCACACACACTGAAACATCTTCCCCACACACTGAAACATCTTCCCCACACACTGAAACCTCTTCCCCACACACTGAATCCCCTTTACCACATACTGAAACCCATTCCCCACAAACTGAATCCTCTTCCCCACACACTGAAACCCCTTCCCCACACATTGAAACCCATTCCCACACACTGAAACCCATCCCCACACACTGAAACCTCATCCCCACTCACTGAAATCCCTTCCCTACACACTGAAACCCCTTCCCCACACACTGAAACCCATCCCCACACACGGAATGCTCTTCCCCACACACTGAAACCCATCCCCAAACTCTGAAAGACTTTCCCACACACTGAAACCTCTTCCCCACACACTGAAACCTCTTCGCTACAGACTGAAACCATTCCCCAAACACTGAAACCTCGACCCCACATACTGAAACCGCATCCCCACGCACAGAAACCTCTTCCACACACACTGAAACCTCTTCCCCACACACTGAAACCTCTTCCCCACAAACTGAAACCCCTTCCCCGCACACTGAAACCTCTTCCCCACACACTGAATCCCCTTTACCACACACTGAAACCCCTTTCCCACACACTGAAACCACTTCCCCAAACACTGAAACCTCTTCCCCACACACCGAAACACCTTCCCCACACACTGAAACCCATCCCCACACACAGCAACCCCTTCCCCACACAGTGAAACCCATCCCCACACACTGCAACCCTTCCCCAAACACTGAAACATCTTCCCCACACACTGAAACCCCTACCCCACACACTGAAACCCATCCCCACACACGGAATACTCTTCCCCACACACTGAAACCCATCCCCACACACTGAAACCCCTTTCCCACACACTGAAACCTCTTCCCCACACACTGAAACCTCTTCCCCAGACACTGAACCCCCTTTCCCACACACTGAAACCTCTTCGCCACAGACTGAAACCCTTCCCCACACACTGAAACCTCTTCCCCACACACTGAAACCTCTTCCACACACACTGAAACCTCTTCCCCACACACTGAAACCTCTTCCCCACATACTGAAACCCCTTCCATACACTGAAACATCTTCCCCACACATTGAATCCCCTTTACCACACACTGAAACCCCTTCACCACACACTGAAACCGCTTCCCTACACAGTGAAACCCCTTCCCTACACACTGAAACCTCATCCCCACACACTGAAACCCTTCCCCACACACTGAAACCCATCACCACACACAGAAACCCCTTCCCCACACACTGTAACCCATCCCCACACACTGAAACCCTTCCCCACACACTGAAACCTCTCCCCACACACTGAAACATCTACCCCACACACTGAAACCTCTTCCCCACACACTGAAACCTCTTCCCCAGACACTGAAACACCTTTCCCGCACACTGAAAACTCTTCCCCACACACTGAATCCCCTTCACCACACACTGAAACCCCTTTCCCACACACTGAAACCACTTCCCCACACACTGAAACCCCTTCCCGGCACACTCACACCCATCCCCACACACAGAAACCCCTTCCCCACACACTGAATCCCCTTTACCACACACTGAAACCCCTTCCCCACACACTGAAACCACTTTCCCAAACACTGAAACCTCTTCCCCACACACCGAAACACCTTCCCCACACACTGAAACCCATCCCCACACACAGCAACCCCTTCCCCATACAGTGAAACCCATCCCCACACACTGCAACCCTTTCCCAAACACTGAAACATCTTCCCCACACACTGAAACACCTACCCCACACACTGAAACCCATCCCCACACACGGAATACTCTTCCCCACACACTGAAACCCATCCCCACACACTGAAACCCCTTTCCCACACACTGAAACCTCTTCCCCACACACTGAAACCTCTTCCCCAGACACTGAACCCCCTTTCCCACACACTGAAACCTCTTCGCCACAGACTGAAACCCTTCCCCACACACTGAAACCTCTTCCCCACACACTGAAACCTCTTCCACACACACTGAAACCTCTTCCCCACACACTGAAACCTCTTCCCCACATACTGAAACCCCTTCCATACAAACTGAAACCTCTTCCCCACACACTGAATCCCCTTTACCACACACTGAAACCCCTTCCCCACACACTGAAACCTCTTCCCCACACACTGAAACCTCTTCCACACACACTGAAACATCTTCCCCACACACTGAAACCTCTTCCCCACACACTGAATCCCCTTTACCACATACTGAAACCCATTCCCCACAAACTGAATCCTCTTCCCCACGCACTGAAACCCCTTCCCCACACATTGAAACCCATTCCCACACACTGAAACCCATCCCCACACACTGAAACCTCATCCCCACTCACTGAAATCCCTTCCCTACACACTGAAACCCCTTCCCCACACACTGAAACCCATCCCCACACACGGAATGCTCTTCCCCACACACTGAAACCCATCCCCAAACTCTGAAAGATATTCCCACACACTGAAACCTCTTCGCTACAGACTGAAACCATTCCCCAAACACTGAAACCTCGACCCCACACACTGAAACCGCTTCCCCACGCACAGAAACCTCTTCCACACACACTGAAACCTCTTCCACACACACTGAAACATCTTCCCCACAAACTGAAACCCCTTCCCCACACACTGAAACCACTTTCCCAAACACTGAAACCTCTTCCCCACACACCGAAACACCTTCCCCACACACTGAAACCCATCCCCACACACAGCAACCCCTTCCCCACACAGTGAAACCCATTCCCACACACTGCAACCCTTCCCCAAACACTGAAACATCTTCCCCACACACTGAAACACCTACCCCACACACTGAAACCCATCCCCACACACGGAATACTCTTCCCCACACACTGAAACCCATCCCCACACACTGAAACCCCTTTCCCACACACTGAAACCTCTTCCCCACACACTGAAACCTCTTCCCCAGACACTGAACCCCCTTTCCCACACACTGAAACCTCTTCGCCACAGACTGAAACCCTTCCCCACACACTGAAACCTCTTCCCCACACACTGAAACCTCTTCCACACACACTGAAACCTCTTCCCCACACACTGAAACCTCTTCCCCACATACTGAAACCCCTTCCATACACACTGAAACCTCTTCCCCACACACTGAATCCCCTTTACCACACACTGAAACCCCTTCCCCACACACTGAAACCACTTCCCCAAACACTGAAACCTCTTCCCCACACACCGAAACACCTTCCCCACACACTGAAACCCATCCCCACACACAGCAACCCCTTCCCCACACAGTGAAACCCATCCCCACACACTGCAACCCTTCCCCAAACACTGAAACATCATCCCCACACACTGAAACCCCTACCCCACACAGTGAAACCCATCCCCACACACGGAATACTCTTCCCCACACACTGAAACCCAACCCACACACTGAAACCCCTTTCCCACACACTGAAACCTCTTCCCCACACACTGAAACCTCTTCCCCAGACACTGAACCCCCTTTCCCACACACTGAAACCTCTTCGCCACAGACTGAAACCCTTCCCCACACACTGAAACCTCTTCCCCACACACTGAAACCTCTTCCACACACACTGAAACCTCTTCCCCACACACTGAAACCTCTTCCCCACATACTGAAACCCCTTCCATACACTGAAACATCTTCCCCACACATTGAATCCCCTTTACCACACACTGAAACCCCTTCCCCACACACTGAAACCCATCCCCACACACAGCAACCCCTTCCCCACACAGTGAAACCCATCCCCACACACTGCAACCCTTCCCCAAACACTGAAACATAATCCCCACACACTGAAACCCCTACCCCACACAGTGAAACCCATCCCCACACACGGAATACTCTTCCCCACACACTGAAACCCATCCCCACACACTGCAACCTCTTCCCCACATACTGAAACCCCTTCCATACACACTGAAACCTCTTCCCCACACACTGAATCCCCTTTACCACACACTGAAACCCCTTCCCCACACACTGAAACCACTTCCCCAAACACTGAAACCTCTTCCCCACACACCGAAACACCTTCCCCACACACTGAAACCCATCCCCACACACAGCAACCCCTTCCCCACACAGTGAAACCCATCCCCACACACTGCAACCCTTCCCCAAACACTGAAACATCATCCCCACACACTGAAACCCCTACGCCACCCAGTGAAACCCATCCCCACACACGGAATACTCTTCCCCACACACTGAAACGCATCCCCACACACTGAAACCCCTTTCCCACACACTGAAACCTCTTCCCCACACACTGAAACCTCTTCCCCAGACACTGAACCCCCTTTCCCACACACTGAAACCTCTTCGCCACAGACTGAAACCCTTCCCCACACACTGAAACCTCTTCCCCACACACTGAAACCTCTTCCACACACACTGAAACCTCTTCCCCACACACTGAAACCTCTTCCCCACATACTGAAACCCCTTCCATACACTGAAACATCTTCCCCACACATTGAATCCCCTTTACCACACACTGAAACCCCTTCACCACACACTGAAACCGCTTCCCTACACAGTGAAACCCCTTCCCTACACACTGAAACCTCATCCCCACACACTGAAACCCTTCCCCACACACTGAAACCCATCCCCACACACAGAAACCCCTTCCCCACACACTGTAACCCATCCCCACACACTGAAACCCTTCCCCACACACTGAAACCTCTCCCCACACACTGAAACATCGACCCCACACACTGAAACCTCTTCCCCACACACTGAAACCTCTTCCCCAGACACTGAAACACCTTTCCCGCACACTGAAAACTCTTCCCCACACACTGAATCCCCTTCACCACACACTGAAACCCCTTTCCCACACACTGAAACCACTTCCCCACACACTGAAACCCCTTCCCGGCACACTCACACCCATCCCCACACACAGAAACCCCTTCCCCACACAGTGAATCCACTTTACCACACACTGAAACCCCTTCCCCACACACTGAAACCACTTTCCCAAACACTGAAACCTCTTCCCCACACACCGAAACACCTTCCCCACACACTGAAACGCATCCCCACACACAGCAACCCCTTCCCCACACAGTGAAACCCATCCCCACACACTGCAACCCTTCCCCAAACACTGAAACATCTTCCCCACACACTGAAACACCTACCCCACACACTGAAACCTCTTCCCCACACACTGAAACCTCTTCCACACACACTGAAACCTTTTCCCCACACACTGAAACCTCTTCCCCACATACTGAAACCCCTTCCATACACACTGAAACCTCTTCCCCACACACTGAATCCCCTTTACCACACACTGAAACCCCTTCCCCACACACTGAAACCACTTCCCCAAACACTGAAACCTCTTCCCCACACACCGAAACACCTTCCCCACACACTGAAACCCATCCCCACACACAGCAACCCCTTCCCCACACAGTGAAACCCATCCCCACACACTGCAACCCTTCCCCAAACACTGAAACATCATCCCCACTCACTGAAACCCCTACCCCACACAGTGAAACCCATCCCCACACACGGAATACTCTTCCCCACACACTGAAACCCATCCCCACACACTGAAACCCCTTTCCCACACACTGAAACCTCTTCCCCACACACTGAAACCTCTTCCCCAGACACTGAACCCCCTTTCCCACACACTGAAACCTCTTCGCCACAGACTGAAACCCTTCCCCACACACTGAAACCTCTTCCCCACACACTGAAACCTCTTCCACACACACTGAAACCTCTTCCCCACACACTGAAACCTCTTCCCCACATACTGAAACCCCTTCCATACACACTGAAACATCTTCCCCACACATTGAATCCCCTTTACCACACACTGAAACCCCGTCACTACACACTGAAAACGCTTCCCTACACAGTGAAACCCCTTCCCTACACACTGAAACCTCATCCCCACACACTGAAACCCTTCCCCACACACTGAAACCCATCCCCACACACAGAAACCCCTTCCCCACACACTGTAACCCATCCCCACACACTGAAACCCTTCCCCACACACTGAAACCTCTCCCCACACACTGAAACATCTACCCCACACACAGAAACCTCTTCCCCACACACTGAAACCTCTTCCCCAGACACTGAAACACCTTTCCCGCACACTGAAAACTCTTCCCCACACACTGAATCCCCTTCACCACACACTGAAACCCCTTTCCCACACAGTGAAACCACTTCCCCACACACTGAAACCCCTTCCCGGCACACTCACACCCATCGCCACACACAGAAACCCCTTCCCCAAACACCGTAACCCATCCCCACACACTGAAACCCTTCCCCACACACTCAAACCTCTTCCCCACACACTGAAACCTCTTCCCCACACACTGAAACCCCTTCCACGCACACTGAAACCTCTTCTCCACACAGTGAATCCCCTTCAGCACACACTGAAACCCCTTCCCCACACACTGAAACCACTTCCCCACACACTGAAACCCGTTCCCGACACACTGAAACCCATCCCCACACACAGAAACCCCTTCCGCACACACTGTAACCCATCCCCACACACTGAAACCCTTCCCCACACACTCAAACCTCTTCCCCACACACTGAAACCTCTTCCCCACACACTGAAACCTCTTCCCCACACACTGAAAGCCCTTCCCCGCACACTCAAACCTCTTCCCCACACACTGAAACCTCTTCCCCACACACTGAAACCTCTCCCCCACACACTGAAACACCCTCCCCACACAGTGAGACCACTTCCCCACACACTGAAACCTCTTCCCACACACTGAAACCTCTTCGCCACAGACTGAAACACTTCCCCACACATTGAAACCTCTTCCCCACACACTGAAACATCTTCCACACACTCTGAAACCTCTTACCCAAACACTGAAACCTCTTCCCCACACACTGAAAACCCTTCCCCACACACTGAAACCTCCTCACCACACACTGAATCCCCTTCACCACACACTGAAACCCCTTACCCACACACTGAAACCTCTTCCCACACACTGAAACCTCTTTGCCACAGACTGAAACCCTTCCCCACACAGTGATACCTCTTCCCCACACACTGAAACCTCTTCCACACACACTGAAACATCTTCCCCACACACTGAAACATCTTCCCCACACACTGAAACCTCTTCCCCACACACTGAATCCCCTTTACCACATACTGAAACCCATTCCCCACACACTGAAACCCATTCCCCACACACTGAAACCTCTTCCCCACACACTGAATCCCCTTTACCACATACTGAAACCCATTCCCCACACACTGAAACCCATCCCCACACACTGAAACCCCTTTCCCACACACTGAAACCTCTTCCCCACACACTGAAACCTCTTCCCCAGACACTGAACCCCCTTTCGCACACACTGAAACCTCTTCGCCACAGACTGAAACCCTTCCCCACACACTGAAACCTCTTCCCCACACACTGAAACCTCTTCCACACACACTGAAACCTCTTCCCCACACACTGAAACCTCTTCCCCACATACTGAAACCCCTTCCATACACACTGAAACCTCTTCCCCACACACTGAATCCCCTTTACCACACACTGAAACCCCTTCCCCACACACTGAAACCACTTCCCCAAACACTGAAACCTCTTCCCCACACACCGAAACACCTTCCCCACACACTGAAACCCATCCCCACACACAGCAACCCCTTCCCCACACAGTGAAACCCATCCCCACACACTGCAACCCTTCCCCAAACACTGAAACATCATCCCCACACACTGAAACCCCTACCCCACACAGTGAAACCCATCCCCACACACGGAATACTCTTCCCCACACACTGAAACCCATCCCCACACACTGAAACCCCTTTCCCACACACTGAAACCTCTTCCCCACACACTGAAACCTCTTCCCCAGACACTGAACCCCCTTTCCCACACACTGAAACCTCTTCGCCACAGACTGAAACCCTTCCCCACACACTGAAACCTCTTCCCCACACACTGAAACCTCTTCCACACACACTGAAACCTCTTCCCCACACACTGAAACCTCTTCCCCACATACTCAAACCCCTTCCATACACACTGAAACATCTTCCCCACACATTGAATCCCCTTTACCACACACTGAAACCCCGTCACTACACACTGAAAACGCTTCCCTACACAGTGAAACCCCTTCCCTACACACTGAAACCTCATCCCCACACACTGAAACCCTTCCCCACACACTGAAACCCATCCCCACACACAGAAACCCCTTCCCCAAACACTGTAACCCATCCCCACACACTGAAACCCTTCCCCACACACTGAAACCTCTCCCCACACACTGAAACATCAACCCCACACACTGAAACCTCTTCCCCACACACTGAAACCTCTTCCCCAGACACTGAAACACCTTTCCCGCACACTGAAAACTCTTCCCCACACACTGAATCCCCTTCACCACACACTGAAACCCCTTTCCTACACAGTGAAACCACTTCCCCACACACTGAAACCCCTTCCCGGCACACTCACACCCATCGCCACACACAGAATCCCCTTCCCCACACACCGTAACCCATCCCCACACACTGAAACCCTTCCCCACACACTCAAACCTCTTCCCCACACACTGAAACCTCTTCCCCACACACTGAAACCCCTTCCACGCACACTGAAACCTCTTCTCCACACAGTGAATCCCCTTCACCACACACTGAAACCCCTTCCCCACACACTGAAACCCCTTCCCCACACACTGAAACCACTTCCCCACACACTGAAACCCGTTCCCGACACACTGAAACCCATCCCCACACACAGAAACCCTTCCCCACACACTCAAACCTCTTCCCCACACAGTGAAACCTCTTCCCCACACACTGAAACCTCTTCCCCACACACTGAAAGCCCTTCCCCGCACACTCAACCCTCTTCCCCACACACTGAAGCCTCTTCCCCACGCACTGAAACCTCTCCCCCACACACTGAAACCCCCTCCCCACACAGTGAGACCACTTCCCCACACACTGAAACCTCTTCCCACACACTGAAACCTCTTCGCCACAGACTGAAACACTTCCCCACACATTGAAACCTCTTCCCCACACACTGAAACATCTTCCACACACTCCGAAACCTCTTACCCAAACACTGAAACCTCTTCCCCACACACTGAAAACCCTTCCCCACACACTGAAACCTCCTCACCACACACTGAATCCCCTTCACCACACACTGAAACCCCTTACCCACACACTGAAACCTCTTCCCAAACACTGAAACCTCTTTGCCACAGACTGAAACCCTTCCCCACACACTGATACCTCTTCCCCACACACTGAAACCTCTTCCACACACACTGAAACATCTTCCCCACACACTGAAACATCTTCCCCACACACTGAAACCTCTTCCCAACACACTGAATCCCCTTTACCACATACTGAAACCCATTCCCCACACACTGAAACCCATTCCCCACACACTGAAACCTCTTCGCCACACACTGAAACCCCTTTCCCGCTCGCTGAAACCTCTTCCCCACACAATGAAACCTCTTCCCCAGACACTGAAACCCCTTTCCCGCACACTGAAAACTCTTCCCCACACACTGAATCCCCTTCACCACACACTGAAACCCCTTCGCTACACAATGAAAACACTTCCCCACACACTGAAACCCCTTCCCCACACACTGTAACCCATCCCCACACACTGAAACCCTTCCCCACACACTCAAACCTCTTCCCCACACACTGAAACCTCTTCCCCAGACACTGAAACCCCTTCCCCGCATACTGAAACCTCTTCCCCACACACTGAATCCCCTTCAGCACTCACTGAAACCCCTTCCCCACACACTGAAACCACTTCCCCACACACTGAAACCCCTTCCGCACACACTGTAAATCATCCCCACACACTGAAACCCTTCCCCACACACTCAAACCTCTTCCCCACACACTGAAACCTCTTCCCCACACACTGAAACCTCTTCCCCACACACTGAAACCCCTTCCCCGCACACTCAAACCTCTTCCCCACACACTAAAACCTCTTCCCCACACACTGAAACCTCTTCCCCACACACTGAAACCACTTCCCCACACACTGAAACCTCTTCCCACAAACTGAAACCTCTTCGCCACAGACTGAAACACTTCCCCACACATTGAAACCACTTCCCACACACTGAAACCTCTTCGCTACAGACTGAAACTATTCCCCACACACTGAAACCTCTTCCCCAAACACTGAAACCTCTTCCCCACACACTGAAACCCCTTCCCCGCACACTGAATCCTCTTCCCCACACACTGAATCCCCTTCACCACACACTGAAACCCATCCCCACACACGGAATGCTCTTCCCCACACACTGAAACCCATCCCCACACTCTGAAACACTTCCCCACACACTGAAACCTCTTCCCCACACACTGAAACCTCTTCGCTACAGACTGAAACTATTCCCCACACACTGAAACATCTTCCCCAAACACTGAAACAGCTTCCCCACACACTGAAACCTCTTCCCCACACACTGAAAGCCCTTCCCCGCACACTCAAACCTCTTCCCCACACACTGAAACCTCTTCCCCACACACTGAAACCTCTCCCCCACACACTGAAACACCCTCCCCACACAGTGAGACCACTTCCCCACACACTGAAACCTCTTCCCACACACTGAAACCTCTTCGCCACAGACTGAAACACTTCCCCACACATTGAAACCTCTTCCCCACACACTGAAACATCTTCCACACACTCTGAAACCTCTTACCCAAACACTGAAACCTCTTCCCCACACACTGAAAACCCTTCCCCACACACTGAAACCTCCTCACCACACACTGAATCCCCTTCACCACACACTGAAACCCCTTACCCACACACTGAAACCTCTTCCCACACACTGAAACCTCTTTGCCACAGACTGAAACCCTTCCCCACACAGTGATACCTCTTCCCCACACACTGAAACCTCTTCCACACACACTGAAACATCTTCCCCACACACTGAAACATCTTCCCCACACACTGAAACCTCTTCCCCACACACTGAATCCCCTTTACCACATACTGAAACCCATTCCCCACACACTGAAACCCATTCCCCACACACTGAAACCTCTTCCCCACACACTGAATCCCCTTTACCACATACTGAAACCCATTCCCCACACACTGAAACCCATCCCCACACACTGAAACCCCTTTCCCACACACTGAAACCTCTTCCCCACACACTGAAACCTCTTCCCCAGACACTGAACCCCCTTTCGCACACACTGAAACCTCTTCGCCACAGACTGAAACCCTTCCCCACACACTGAAACCTCTTCCCCACACACTGAAACCTCTTCCACACACACTGAAACCTCTTCCCCACACACTGAAACCTCTTCCCCACATACTGAAACCCCTTCCATACACACTGAAACCTCTTCCCCACACACTGAATCCCCTTTACCACACACTGAAACCCCTTCCCCACACACTGAAACCACTTCCCCAAACACTGAAACCTCTTCCCCACACACCGAAACACCTTCCCCACACACTGAAACCCATCCCCACACACAGCAACCCCTTCCCCACACAGTGAAACCCATCCCCACACACTGCAACCCTTCCCCAAACACTGAAACATCATCCCCACACACTGAAACCCCTACCCCACACAGTGAAACCCATCCCCACACACGGAATACTCTTCCCCACACACTGAAACCCATCCCCACACACTGAAACCCCTTTCCCACACACTGAAACCTCTTCCCCACACACTGAAACCTCTTCCCCAGACACTGAACCCCCTTTCCCACACACTGAAACCTCTTCGCCACAGACTGAAACCCTTCCCCACACACTGAAACCTCTTCCCCACACACTGAAACCTCTTCCACACACACTGAAACCTCTTCCCCACACACTGAAACCTCTTCCCCACATACTCAAACCCCTTCCATACACACTGAAACATCTTCCCCACACATTGAATCCCCTTTACCACACACTGAAACCCCGTCACTACACACTGAAAACGCTTCCCTACACAGTGAAACCCCTTCCCTACACACTGAAACCTCATCCCCACACACTGAAACCCTTCCCCACACACTGAAACCCATCCCCACACACAGAAACCCCTTCCCCAAACACTGTAACCCATCCCCACACACTGAAACCCTTCCCCACACACTGAAACCTCTCCCCACACACTGAAACATCTACCCCACACACTGAAACCTCTTCCCCACACACTGAAACCTCTTCCCCAGACACTGAAACACCTTTCCCGCACACTGAAAACTCTTCCCCACACACTGAATCCCCTTCACCACACACTGAAACCCCTTTCCTACACAGTGAAACCACTTCCCCACACACTGAAACCCCTTCCCGGCACACTCACACCCATCGCCACACACAGAATCCCCTTCCCCACACACCGTAACCCATCCCCACACACTGAAACCCTTCCCCACACACTCAAACCTCTTCCCCACACACTGAAACCTCTTCCCCACACACTGAAACCCCTTCCACGCACACTGAAACCTCTTCTCCACACAGTGAATCCCCTTCACCACACACTGAAACACCTTCCCCACACACTGAAACCCCTTCCCCACACACTGAAACCACTTCCCCACACACTGAAACCCGTTCCCGACACACTGAAACCCATCCCCACACACAGAAACCCTTCCCCACACACTCAAACCTCTTCCCCACACAGTGAAACCTCTTCCCCACACACTGAAACCTCTTCCCCACACACTGAAAGCCCTTCCCCGCACACTCAACCCTCTTCCCCACACACTGAAGCCTCTTCCCCACGCACTGAAACCTCTCCCCCACACACTGAAACCCCCTCCCCACACAGTGAGACCACTTCCCCACACACTGAAACCTCTTCCCACACACTGAAACCTCTTCGCCACAGACTGAAACACTTCCCCACACATTGAAACCTCTTCCCCACACACTGAAACATCTTCCACACACTCCGAAACCTCTTACCCAAACACTGAAACCTCTTCCCCACACACTGAAAACCCTTCCCCACACACTGAAACCTCCTCACCACACACTGAATCCCCTTCACCACACACTGAAACCCCTTACCCACACACTGAAACCTCTTCCCAAACACTGAAACCTCTTTGCCACAGACTGAAACCCTTCCCCACACACTGATACCTCTTCCCCACACACTGAAACCTCTTCCACACACACTGAAACATCTTCCCCACACACTGAAACATCTTCCCCACACACTGAAACCTCTTCCCAACACACTGAATCCCCTTTACCACATACTGAAACCCATTCCCCACACACTGAAACCCATTCCCCACACACTGAAACCTCTTCGCCACACACTGAAACCCCTTTCCCGCTCGCTGAAACCTCTTCCCCACACAATGAAACCTCTTCCCCAGACACTGAAACCCCTTTCCCGCACACTGAAAACTCTTCCCCACACACTGAATCCCCTTCACCACACACTGAAACCCCTTCGCTACACAATGAAAACACTTCCCCACACACTGAAACCCCTTCCCCACACACTGTAACCCATCCCCACACACTGAAACCCTTCCCCACACACTCAAACCTCTTCCCCACACACTGAAACCTCTTCCCCAGACACTGAAACCCCTTCCCCGCATACTGAAACCTCTTCCCCACACACTGAATCCCCTTCAGCACTCACTGAAACCCCTTCCCCACACACTGAAACCACTTCCCCACACACTGAAACCCCTTCCGCACACACTGTAAATCATCCCCACACACTGAAACCCTTCCCCACACACTCAAACCTCTTCCCCACACACTGAAACCTCTTCCCCACACACTGAAACCTCTTCCCCACACACTGAAACCCCTTCCCCGCACACTCAAACCTCTTCCCCACACACTAAAACCTCTTCCCCACACACTGAAACCTCTTCCCCACACACTGAAACCACTTCCCCACACACTGAAACCTCTTCCCACAAACTGAAACCTCTTCGCCACAGACTGAAACACTTCCCCACACATTGAAACCACTTCCCACACACTGAAACCTCTTCGCTACAGACTGAAACTATTCCCCACACACTGAAACCTCTTCCCCAAACACTGAAACCTCTTCCCCACACACTGAAACCCCTTCCCCGCACACTGAATCCTCTTCCCCACACACTGAATCCCCTTCACCACACACTGAAACCCATCCCCACACACGGAATGCTCTTCCCCACACACTGAAACCCATCCCCACACTCTGAAACACTTCCCCACACACTGAAACCTCTTCCCCACACACTGAAACCTCTTCGCTACAGACTGAAACTATTCCCCACACACTGAAACATCTTCCCCAAACACTGAAACAGCTTCCCCACACACTGAAACCTCTTCAACACACAATGAAACCTCTTCCCCACACACTGAATCCTCTTCCCCACACACTGAAACCCCTTCCCCGCACACTGAAACCTCTTCCCCACACACTGAATCCCCTTAATCACACACTGAAACCCCTTCCCCACACACTGAAACCTCTTCCACACACACTGAAACCTCTTCCCCACACACTGAAACCCCTTCCCCACACACTGAAACACATCTCCACACGCAGAAACCTCTTCACCACACACTGAACCCCATCCCCACTCACTGAAACCCTTCGCCACACACTGAAACCTCTTCCGCACACACTGAAACCTCTTCGACACACACTGAACCCTCTTCCCCACACACTGAAACCTCTTCCCCACACACTGAAACCCCTTCCCCACACACTGAAACCTCTTCCACACACACTAAAACTTCTTCCCCACACACCGAAACCTCTTCCCACACACTGTAATCTCTTCGCCACAGACTGAAACCCTTCCCCACACACTGAAACCTCTTCCCCACACACTGAAACCTCTTCCACGCACACTTAAACCTCTTCCACACACACTGAAACTTCTTCCCCACACACTGAATCCCCTTCACCACACACTGAAACCCCTTCCCCACACAGTGAAACCACTTCCCCACACATTGAAACCACTTCCCACACACTGAAACCTCTTCGCCACAGACTGAAACCATTCCCCACACACTGAAACCTCTTCCACACAAACTGAAACCCCTTCCCCACACACTGAAACCCATCCCCACTCACAGAAACCCCTTCCCCTCACACTGCAATCCATCCCCACACACTGAAACCCTTCCCCACACACTGAAACCTCTTCCCACACACTGAAACCTCTACGCCACAGACTGAAAACCTTCCCCACACACTGAAACCTCTTGGCCACACACTGAAACCTCTTCCACACACACTGAAACCTCTTCCCCACACACTGAAACCTTTTCCCCACACACTGAATCCCCTTCACCACCCACTGAAACCACTTCCCCACACGCTGAAACCTCTTCCACACACACTGAAACCTCTTCCCCACACTCTGAAACCCATCCCCACACATGGAAACCTCTTTGCCACAGACTGAAACCCTTCCCCATACACTGAAACCTCTTGGCCACACACTGAATCCTCTTCCCCACACACTGAAACCCCTTCCCCGCACACTGAAACCTCTTCCCCACACACTGAATCCCCTTTAGCACACACTGAAACCCCTTCCCCACACACTGAAACCCCTTCCCCGCACACTGAAACCTCTTCCCCACACACTGAATCCCCTTCAACACACTCTGAAACCCCTTCCCCACACAGTGAAACCACTTCCCCAAACACTGAAACCACTTCCCACACACTGAAACCTCTTCGCCACAGACTGAAACCATTCCCCACACACTGAAACCTCTTCCACACAAACTGAAACCCCTTCCCCACACACTGAAACCCATCCCCACTCACAGAAACCCCTTCCCCTCACACTGCAATCCATCCCCAAACACTGAAACCCTTCCCCACACACTGAAACCTCTTCCCACACACTGAAACCTCTTCGCCACAGACTGAAACCCTTCCCCACACACTGAAACCTCTTGGCCACACACTGAAACCTCTTCCACACACACTGAAACCTCTTCCCCACACACTGAAACCTCTTCCCCACACACTGAAACCTCTTCCACACACACTGAAACCTCTTCCCCACACACTGAAACCACTTCCAAACACACTGAAACCCCTTCCCCGCACACTGAAACCTCTTCCCCACACACTGAATCCCCTTCACCACACACTGAAACCTCTTCACCACACACTGAATCCCCTTCACCACACACTGAAACCCCTTCCCCACACTCTGAAACCTCTTCCCACACACTGAAACCTCTTCGCCACAGACTGAAACCCTTCCCCACACACTGAAACCTCTTCCCCACACACTGAAACCTCTTCCATACACACTGAAACCTCTTCCCCACACACTGAAACATCTTCCCCACACACTGAAACCTCTTCCCCACACACTGAATCCCCTTCACCACATACTGAAACCCATTCCCCACACACTGAAACCCATTCCCCACACACTGAAACCCATCCCCACAGACTGAAACCTCTTCCCCACACAGTGAAACACAGCGCCACACACTGAAAACTCTTCCTCGTACAATGAAACCTCTTCCCGACGCACTGAAACAACTTCTCCACAGACTGAAACCCCATCCCCACACACTGAAACCTCTTCCCTACACACTGAAAAACCTTCCCCACACACTGAAACGCCTTACCCACACACTGATACGCATCCCCACAAACTGAAACCTCTTCCCCACACACTGAAACCCCTTCGCCACACACTGAAACCCCTTCCCCACACACTGAAACCTCTTCTCCACACACTGAAACCTCTTCCCCACACACTGAAACCTCTTCCCCGCACACTGAATACTCTTCCCCACACACTGAATCCCCTTCACCTCTCACTGAAACCACTTCCCCAGACACTGAAACCTCTTCCCCACACACTGAAACCTCTTCCCCACACACTGAAACCCCTTCCCCACACACTGAAACCCATCTCCACACGCAGAAACCCCTTCCCCACACACTGAAACCCGTCCCCACGCACTGAAACCCTTCCCCACACACTGAAACCTCTTCCCACACACTGAAACCTCTTCGCCAGAGACTGAAACCCTTCCCCACACACTGAAACCTCTTCCCCACACACTGAAACCTCTTCCACACACACTGTTACCTCTTCCTCACACACTGAAACCTCTTCCCCACACACTGAAACCCCTTCCCCACACACTGAAACCTCTTCCACACACACTGAAACCTCTTCCCCGCACACAGAAACCTCTTCCCCACACACTGAATCCCCTTAACCACTCACTGAAACCCCTTCACCACACACTGAAACCTCTTCCACACACACTGAAACCTCTTCCCCACACACTGAATCCCCTTCACCACACACTGAAACCCCTTCCCCACACAGTGAAACCACTTCCCCACACACTGAAACCACTTCCCACTCACTGAAACCTCTTCGCCACAGACTGAAACCCTTCCCCACACA
The DNA here is from genome assembly GCF_036365525.1 of Heterodontus francisci. NCBI lineage: Eukaryota > Metazoa > Chordata > Chondrichthyes > Heterodontiformes > Heterodontidae > Heterodontus > Heterodontus francisci. The sequence continues at coordinate 5,785,900 of NC_090386.1, forward strand.
CTGAAACCTCTTCCCCACACACTGAAACCTCTTCCATACACACTGAAACCTCTTCGCCACACACTGAAACATCTTCCCCACACACTGAAACCGCTTCCCCACACACTGAATCCCCTTCACCACATACTGAAACCCATTCCCCACACACTGAAACCCATTCCCCACACACTGAAACCCATCCCCACAGACTGAAACCGCTTCCCCACACAGTGAAACACATCGCCACACACTGAAAACTCTTCCTCGTACAATGAAACCTCTTCCCGACGCACTGAAACAACTTCACCACAGACTGAAACCCCATCCCCACACACTGAAACCTCTTCCCTACACACTGAAAAACCTTCCCCACACACTGAAACGCCTTCCCCACACACTGATACGCATCCCCACAAACTGAAACCTCTTCCCCACTCACTGAAACCCCTTCGCCACACACTGAAACCCCTTCCCCACACACTGAAACCTCTTCCCAACACACTGAAACCTCTTCCCCACACACTGAAACCCCTTCCCCGCACACTGAATCCTCTTCCCCACACACTGAATCCCCTTCACCACACACTGAAACCACTTCCCCAGACACTGAAACCTCTTCCCCACACACTGAACCCTCTTCCCCACACACTGAAACCCCTTCCCCACACACTGAAACCCATCTCCACACGCAGAAACCCCTTCCCCACACACTGAAACCCGTCCCCACACACTGAAACCCTTCCCCACACACTGAAACCTCTTCCCACACACTGAAACCTCTTCGCCATAGACTGAAACCCTTCCCCACACACTGAAACCTCTTCCCCACACACTGAAACCTCTTCCACACACACTGAAACCTCTTCCTCACACACTGAAACCTCTTCCCCACACACTGAAACCCCTTCCCCACTCACTGAAACCTCTTCCACACACACTGAAACCTCTTCCCCGCACACTGAAACCTCTTCCCCACACACTGAATCCCCTTAACCAATCACTGAAACCCCTTTACCACACACTGAAACCTCTTCCACACACACTGAAACCTCTTCCCCACACACTGAATCCCCTTCACCACACACTGAAACCCCTTCCCCACACAGTGAAACCACTTCCCCACTCACTGAAACCACTTCCCACTCACTGAAACCTCTTCGCCACAGACTGAAACAATTCCCCACACACTGAAACCTCTTCCACACATTCTGGAACCCCTTCCCCACACACTGAAACCCATGCCCACTCACAGAAACCCCTTCCCCTCACACTGCAATCCATCCCCACACACTGAAACCCTTCCCCACGCACTGAAACCTCTTCCCACACACTGAAACCTCTTCGCCACAGACTGAAACCCTTCCCCACACACTGAAACCTCTTGGCCACACACTGAAACCTCTTCCCCACACACTGAAACCTCTTCCCCACACACTGAAACCTCTTCCCCACACACTGAAACCTCTTCACCACACACTGAATCCCCTTCACCACCCACTGAAACCACTTCCCCACACACTGAAACCTCTTCCACACACACTGAAACCTCTTCCCCACACACTGAAACCACTTCCCCACACACTGAAACCCCTTCGCCGCACACTGAAACCTCTTCCCCACACACTGAATCCCCTTCACCACACACTGAAACCTCTTCACCACACACTGAATCCCCTTCACCACACACTGAAACCCCTTCTCCACACTCTGAAACCTCTTCCCACACACTGAAACCTCTTCGCCACAGACTGAAACCCTTCCCCACACACTGAAACCTCTTGGCCACACACTGAAACCGCTTCCACACACAATGAAACCTCTTCCCCACACACTGAAACCTCTTCCCCACACACTGAAACCTCTTCCCCACACACTGAATCCCCTTCACCACCCACTGAAACCACTTCCCCACACACTGAAACCTCTTCCCCACACACTGAAACCACTTCCCCACACACTGAAACCCCTTCCCCACACACTGAAAACTCTTCCCCACACACTGAAACCTCTTCGCTACAGACTGAAACTATTCCCCACACACTGAAACCTCTTCCCCACACACTGAAACCTCTTCCCCACTCACTGAAACCCCTTCCCCGCACACTGAATCCTCTTCCCCACACACTGAATCCCCTTCACCACACACTGAAACCCATCCCCACACACGGAATGCTCTTCCCCACACACTGAAACCCATCCCCACACTCTGAAACACTTCCCCAAACACTGAAACAGCTTCCCCACGCACTGAAACCTCTTCCACGCACAATGAAACCTCTTCCCCACACACTGAATCCTCTTCCCCACACACTGAAACCTCTTCCCCGCACACTGAATCCCCTTCCCCACACACTGAATCCCCTTAACCACACACTGAAACCCCTTCCCCACACACTGAAACCCCTTCCCCGCACACTGAAACCTCTTCCCCACACACTGAATCCCCTTCATCACACACTGAAACCCCTTCCCCACACAGTGAAACCACTTCCCCACACACTGAAACCACTTCAAACACACTGAAACCTCTTCACCACAGACTGAAACCATTCCCCACACACTGAAACCTCTTCCACACAAACTGAAACCCCTTCCCCACACACTGAAACCCATCCCCACTCACAGATACCCCTTCCCCTCACACTGCAATCCATCCCCACACACTGAAACCCTTCCCCACACACTGAAACCTCTTCCCACACACTGAAACCTCTTCGCCACAGACTGAAACCCTTCCCCACACACTGACCCCTCTTGGCCACACACTGATACCTCTTCCACACACACTGAAACCTCTTCCCCACACACTGAAACCTCTTCCCCACACACTGAAACCTCTTCCCCACACACTGAATCCCCTTCACCACCCACTGAAACCACTTCCCCACACATTGAAACCTCTTCCACACACACTGAAACATCTTCCCCACACACTGAAACCACTTCCCCACACACTGAAACCCCTTCCCCGCACACTGAAACCTCTTCCCCACACACTGAATCCCCTTCACCACACACTGAAACCTCTTCACCACACACTGAATCCCCTTCACCATACACTGAAACCGCTTCCCCACACTCTGAAACCTCTTCCCACACACTGAAACCTCTTCGCCACAGACTGAAACCCTTCCCCACACACTGAAACCTCTTCCCCACACACTGAAACCTCTTCCATACACACTGAAACCTCTTCCCCACACACTGAAACATCTTCCCCACACACTGAAACCTCTTCCCCACACACTGAATCCCCTTCACCACATACTGAAACCCATTCCCCACACACTGAAACCCATTCCCCACACACTGAAACCCATCCCCACAGACTGAAACCTCTTCCCCACACAGTGAAACACATCGCCACACACTGAAAACTCTTCCTCGTACAATGAAACCTCTTCCCGACGCACTGAAACAACTTCTCCACAGACTGAAACCCCTTCCCCACACACTGAAGCCCATCCCCACACACTGAAACCTCTTCCCTACACACTGAAACACCTTCCCCACACACTGAAACGCCTTCCCCACACACTGATACGCATCCCCACAAACTGAAATCTCTTCCCCACACACTGAAACCCCTTCGCCACACACTGAAACCCCTTCCCCACACACTGAAACCTCTTCCCCACACACTGAAACCTCTTCCCCACACACTGAAACTCCTTCCCCGCACACTGAATCCTCTTCCCCACACACTGAATCCCCTTCACCACTCACTGAAACCACTTCCCCAGACACTGAAACCTCTTCCCCACACACTGAAACCTCTTCCCCACACACTGAAACCCCTTCCCCACACACTGAAACCCATCTCCACACGCAGAAACCCCTTCCCCACACACTGAAACCCGTCCCCACACACTGAAACCCTTCCCCACACACTGAAACCTCTTCCCACACACTGAAACCTCTTCCCACACACTGAAACCTCTTCGCCATAGACTGAAACCCTTCCCCACACACTGAAACCTCTTCCCCACACACTGAAACCTCTTCCACACACACTGAAACCTCTTACTCACACACTGAAACATCTTCCCCACACACTGAAACCCCTTCCCCACACACTGAAACCTCTTCCACACACACTGAAACCTCTTCCCCGCACACTGAAACCTCTTTCCCACACACTGAATCCCCTTCGTCACACACTGAAACCCCTTCCCCACACACTGAAACCTCTTTCCCACACAATGAAACCTCTTCCCCACACACTGAAACCCATCCCCACTCACAGAAACCCCTTCCCCACCCAGTGTAACCCATCCCAACACACTGAAACCCTTCCCCACACACTGAAACATCTTCCCACACACTGAAACCTCTTCGCCACAGACTGAAACCCTTCCCACACACTGAAACATCTTCCACACAAACTGAAACCCCTTCCCCACACATTGAAACCCATCCCCACACGCAGAAACCCCTTCCCCACACACTGTAACCCATCCCCACACACTGAAACCCTTCCCCACACACTGAAACCTCTTCCCACACACTGAAACCTCTTCGCCACACACTGAAACCTCTTCCCCACACACTGAAACCTCTTCCCTACACACTGAATCCCCTTCACCACACACTGAAACCACTTCCCCACACACTGAAACCTCTTCCCACACACTGAAACCTCTTCCCCACACACTGAAACCTCTTCCCCACACACTGAATCCCCTTTACCACACACTGAAACCACTTCCCCACACACTGAACCCTCTTCCACACACACTGAAACCTCTTCCCCACACACTGAAACCTCTTCCGCACACACTGAAACCCCTTCCCCATCACTGAAACCTCTTCCCCACACACTGAATCCCCTTCACCACATATTGAAAGCCCTTCCCCACACACAGGAAGCCGTCCCCACACACTTAAACCTCATCCCCACACACTTAAACCCCTTCCCCACACACTGAAACCCATCCCCACACACTGAAACATCTTCCCCACACACTGCAACCTCTTCCCGACTCTCTGAAACCACTTCTCCACAGACTGAAACCCCTTCCCCACACACTGAAGCCCTTCCCCACACACTGAAACCTCTTCCCTACACACTGAAACACCTTCCCCACACACTGAAACCCCTTCCCCACACACTGATACGCATCCCCACAAACTGAAACCACTTCCCCACACACTGAAACCCCTTCCCCACACATTGAAACCCATCCCCATACACTGAAACCCATCCCCACACACTGAAACCTCATCCCCACACACTGAACTCCCTTCCCTAAACACTGAAACCCCTTCCCCACACACTGAAACCCATCTCCAAACACGGAATGATCTTCCCCACACACTGAAACACTTCCCCACACACTGAAACCTCTTACCCACACACTGAAACCTCTTCGCTACAGACTGAAGCTATTCCCCACACACTGAAACTTCTTCCCCACACACTGAAACAGCTTCCGCACGCACTGAAACCTCTTCCACAAACACTGAAACTTCTTCCCCACACACTGAAACCTCTTCCCCACACACTGAAACCCCTTCCCCGCACACTGAAACCTCTTCCCCACACACAGAATCCCATTCACCACACACTGAAACCCCTTCCCCACACACTTAAACCTCTTCCCCACACACTGAAACCACTTCTCCACATACTCAAACCCCTTCCCCACACACTGAAACCCATCCCCACACACTGAAACCTCTTCCCGACACACTGAATCCCCTTCACCACACACTGAAACCCCTTCCCCACACAGTGAAACCACTTCCCCACACACTGAAACCACTTCCCGCACACTGAAACCTCTTCACCACAGACTGAAACCATTCCCCACACACTGAAACCTCTTCCACACAAACTGAAACCCCTTCCCCACACACTGAAACCCATCCCCACTCACAGATACCCCTTCCCCTCACACTGCAATCCATCCCCACACACTGAAACCCTTCCCCACACACTGAAACCTCTTCCCACACACTGAAACCTCTTCGCCACAGACTGAAACCCTTCCCCACACACTGACCCCTCTTGGCCACACACTGATACCTCTTCCACACACACTGAAACCTCTTCCCCACACACTGAAACCTCTTCCCCACACACTGAAACCTCTTCCCCACACACTGAATCCCCTTTACCACCCACTGAAACCACTTCCCCACACACTGAAACCTCTTCCACACACACTGAAACCTCTTCCCCACACACAGAAACCACTTCCCCACACACTGAAACCCCTTCCCCGCACACTGAAACCTCTTCCCCACACACTGAATCCCCTTCACCACACACTGAAACCTCTTCACCACACACTGAATCCCCTTCACCATACACTGAAACCCCTTCCCCACACTCTGAAACCTCTTCCCACACACTGAAACCTCTTCGCCACAGACTGAAACCCTTCCCCACACACTGAAACCTCTTCCCCACACACTGAAACCTCTTCCATACACACTGAAACCTCTTCCCCACACACTGAAACATCTTCCCCACACACTGAAACCTCTTCCCCACACACTGAATCCCCTTCACCACATACTGAAAACCATTCCCCACACACTGAAACCCATTCCCCACACACTGAAACCCATCCCCACAGACTGAAACCTCTTCCCCACACAGTGAAACACATCGCCACACACTGAAAACTCTTCCTCGTACAATGAAACCTCTTCCCGACGCACTGAAACAACTTCTCCACAGACTGAAACCCCTTCCCCACACACTGAAGCCCATCCCCGCACACTGAAACCTCTTCCCTACACACTGAAACACCTTCCCCACACACTGAAACGCCTTCCCCACACACTGATACGCATCCCCACAAACTGAAATCTCTTCCCCACACACTGAAACCCCTTCGCCACACACTGAGACCCCTTCCCCACACACTGAAACCTCTTCCCCACACACTGAAACCTCTTCCCCACACACTGAAACTCCTTCCCCGCACACTGAATCCTCTTCCCCACACACTGAATCCCCTTCACCACTCACTGAAACCACTTCCCCAGACACTGAAACCTCTTCCCCACACACTGAAACCTCTTCCCCACACACTGAAACCCCTTCCCCACACACTGAAACCCATCTCCACACGCAGAAACCCCTTCCCCACACACTGAAACCCGTCCCCACACACTGAAACCCTTCCCCACACACTGAAACCTCTTCCCACACACTGAAACCTCTTCCCACATACTGAAACCTCTTCGCCATAGACTGAAACCTCTTCCACACACACTGAAACCTCTTACTCACACACTGAAACCTCTTCCCCACACACTGAAACCCCTTCCCCACACACTGAAACCTCTTCCACACACACTGAAACCTCTTCCCCGCACACTGAAACCTCTTTCCCACACACTGAATCCCCTTCGTCACACACTGAAACCCCTTCCCCACACACTGAAACCTCTTTCCCACACAATGAAACCTCTTCCCCACACACTGAAACCCATCCCCACTCACAGAAACCCCTTCCCCACCCAGTGTAACCCATCCCAACACACTGAAACCCTTCCCCACACACTGAAACATCTTCCCACACACTGAAACCTCTTCGCCACAGACTGAAACCCTTCCCACACACTGAAACATCTTCCACACAAACTGAAACCCCTTCCCCACACACTGAAACCCATCCCCACACGCAGAAACCCCTTCCCCACACACTGTAACCCATCCCCACACACTGAAACCCTTCCCCACACACTGAAACCTCTTCCCACACACTGAAACCTCTTCGCCACACACTGAAACCTCTTCCCCACACACTGAAACCTCTTCCCTACACACTGAATCCCCTTCACCACACACTGAAACCACTTCCCCACACACTGAAAACTCTTCCCACACACTGAAACCTCTTCCCCACACACTGAAACCTCTTCCCCACACACTGAATCCCCTTTACCACACACTGAAACCACTTCCCCACACACTGAACCCTCTTCCACACACACTGAAACCTCTTCCCCACACACTGAAACCTCTTCCCCACACACTGAAACCCCTTCCCCGCACACTGAAACCTCTTCCCCACACACTGAATCCCCTTCACCACATATTGAAAGCCCTTCCCCACACACAGGAAGCCGTCCCCACACACTTTAACCTCATCCCCACACACTGAAACCCCTTCCCCACACACTGAAACCCATCCCCACACACTGAAACATCTTCCCCACACACTGCAACCTCTTCCCGACGCTCTGAAAGCACTTCTCCACAGACTGAAACCCCTTCCCCACACACTGAAGCCCTTCCCCACACACTGAAACCTCTTCCCTACACACTGAAACACCTTCCCCACACACTGAAACCCCTTCCCCACACACTGATACGCATCCCCACAAACTGAAACCACTTCCCCACACACTGAAACCCCTTCCCCACACATTGAAACCCATCCCCATACACTGAAACCCATCCCCACACACTGAAACCTCATCCCCACACACTGAACTCCCTTCCCTAAACACTGAAACCCCTTCCCCACACACTGAAACCCATCTCCAAACACGGAATGATCTTCCCCACACACTGAAACACTTCCCCACACACTGAAACCTCTTACCCACACACTGAAACCTCTTCGCTACAGACTGAAGCTATTCCCCACACACTGAAACTTCTTCCCCACACACTGAAACAGCTTCCGCACGCACTGAAACCTCTTCCACAAACACTGAAACTTCTTCCCCACACACTGAAACCTCTTCCCCACACACTGAAACCCCTTCCCCGCACACTGAAACCTCTTCCCCACACACTGAATCCCATTCACCACACACTGAAACCCCTTCCCCACACACTTAAACCTCTTCCCCACACACTGAAACCACTTCTCCACATACTCAAACCCCTTCCCCACACACTGAAACCCATCCCCACACACTGAAACCTCTTCCCGACAAACTGAAACACCTTCCCCACACACTGAAACCGCTTCCCCACACACTGATACGCATCCCCACAAACTGAACCCTCTTCCCCACACACTGAAAGCCCTTCCCCACACATTGAAACCCATCCCCACACACTGAAACCCATCCCCACACACTGAAACCTCATCCCCACACTCTGAAATCCCTTCCTTACACACAGAAACCCCTTCCCCACACACTGAAACCCATCCCCACACACGGAATGCTGTTCCCCACACGCTGAAACCCATCCCTGCACACTGAAACACTTCCCCACACACTGAAACCTCTTCCCACACACTTAAACCTCATCGCCACAGACTGAAACCATTCCCCACACTCTGAAACCTCTTCCCCACACACTGAAACCTCTTCTACACACACTGAAACCTCTTCCCCACACACTGAAACCTCTTCCCCACACACTGAAACCTCTTCCACACACACTGAAACCTCTTCCCCAAACACTGAAACATCTTCCCCACACACTGAAACCTCTTCCCCACACACTGAATCCCCTTCACCACATAATGAAACCCATTCCCCACACACTGAAACCCATTCCCCACACACTGAAACCCATCCCCACAGACTGAAACCTCTTCCCCACACAGTGAAACACATCGCCACAAACTGAAATCTCTTCCTCATACAATGAAACCTCTTCCCGACGCACTGAAACAATTTCTCCACTGACTGAAACCCCTTCCCCACTCACTGAAGCCCATCCCCACACACTGAAACCTCTTCCCTACACACTGAAACAACTTCCCCACACACTGAAACCCCTTCCCCACACACTGATATGCATCCCCAAAAACTGAAACCTCTTCCCCACACACTGAAACCCCATCCGCACACATTGAAACCCATCCCCACACACAGAAACCCATCCCCACACACTGAAACCTCAGCCCCACACACTGAACTCCCTTCCCTACTCACTGAAACCCCTTCCCCACACACTGAAACCCATCCCCAAACACGGAATGCTCTTCGCCACACACTGAAACCCATACCCACACACTGATACACTTCCCCACACACTGAAACCTCTTCCCCACACACTAAAACCTCTTCGCTACAGACTGAAACTATTCCCCACACATTGAAACCTCTTCCCCACACACTGAAACCTCTTCCCCACACACTGAAACCCCTTCCCCGCACACTGAATCCTCTTCCCCACACACTGAATCCCCTTCACCACACACTGAAACCCCTTCCCCAGACACTGAAACCTCTTCCCCACACACTGAAACCTCTTCCCCACACACTGAAACCCATCTCCACACGCAGAAACCCATTCCCCACACACTGAAACCCATCCCCACACACTGAAACCCTTCCCCACACACTGAAACCTCTTCCCACACACTGAAACCTCTTCGCCATAGACTGAAACCCTTCCCCACACACTGAAACATCTTCCCCACACACTGAAACCTCTTCCACACACACTGAAACCTCTTCCCCACACACTGAAACCTCTTCCCCACACACTGAAACCTCTTCCCCAAACACTGAAACCTCTTCCACACACACTGAAACCCCTTCCCCACGCACTGAAACCTCTTTCCCACACACTGAATCCCCTTCGCCACACACTGAAACCCCTTCCCCACACACTGAAACCTCTTTCCCACACAATAAAACCTCTTCCCCACACACTGAAACCCATCCCCACTCACAGAAACCACTTCCCCACATACTGTAACCCATCACCACACACTGAAACCCTTCCCCACACACTGAAACCTCTTCCCCACACACTGAAACATCTTCCACACAAACTGAAACGCCTTCCCCACACACTGAAACCCATCCCCACACACAGAAACCCCTTCCCCACACACTGTAACCCATCCCCACACACTGAAACCTCTTCCCACACACTGAAACCTCTTCGCCACAGACTGAAACCCTTCCCCACACACTGAAACCTCTTCCCCACACACTGAAACCTCTTCCCCACACACTGAAACCTCTTCCCCACACACTGAAATCCCTTCACCACACACTGAAACCACTTCCCCACACACTGAAACCTCTTCCACACACAGTGAAACCTCTTCCCCACACACTGAAACCTCTTCCCCACACACTGAAACCCCTTCCCCACACACTGAAACCCCTTCCCCGCACACTGAAACCTCTTCCCCACACACTGAATCCAGTTCACCACATATTGAAACCCATTCCCCACACACTGAAACCCATTCGCCACACACTGAAACCCATCCCCACAGACTGATACCTCTTCCCCACACAGTGAAACACATCGCCACACACTGAAAACTCTTCCTCATACAATGAAACCTCTTCCCGACGCTCTGAAACCACATCTCCACAGACTGAAACCCCTTCCCCACACGCTGAAGCCCATCCCCACACACTGAAACCTCTTCCCTACACACTGAAACACCTTCCCCACACAATGAAACCCCTTCCCCACACACTGATACGCATCCCCACAAACTGAAACCTCTTCCCCACACACTGAAACCCCTTCCCCCCACATTGAAACCCATCCCCACACGCTGAAACTCATCCCCACACACTGAAACCTCATCCCCACACACTGAACCCCCTTCCCTACACACTGAAACCCCTTCCCCATTCACTGAAACCCATCCCCAAACACGGAATGCTCTTCCCCACACACTGAAACACTTCACCACACACTGAAACCTCTTCCCCACACACTGAAACCTCTTTGCTAAAGACTGAAGCTATTCCCCACACACTGAAACTTCTTCCCCACACACTGAAACAGCTTCCCCACGCACTGAAACCTCTTCCACAAACACTGAAACCCCTTCCCCGCACACTGAAACCTCTTACCCACACACTGAATCCCATTCACCACACACTGAAACCCCTTCCCCACGCACTGAAACCTCTTCCCCGCACACTGAAACAACTTCTCCACATACTCAACCCTCTTCCCCACACACTGAAACCCATCACCACACACTGAAACCTCTTCCCGACACACTGAAACACCTTCCCCACACACTGAAACCGCTTCCCCACTCACTGATACGCATCCCCACAAACTGATCCCTCTTCCCCACACACTGAAAGCCCTTCCCCACACATTGAAACGCATCCCCACACACTGAAACCCATCCCCACACACTGAAACCTCATCCCCACACACTGAAATCCCTTCCCTACACACAGACACCCCTTCCCCCACACACTGTAACCCATCCCCGCACACTGAAACACTTCCCCACTCACTGAAACCTCTTCCCACACACTGAAACCTCTTCGCCACAGACTGAAACCATTCCCCACACACTGAAACCTCTTCCCCACACACTGAAACCTCTTCTACACACACTGAAACCTCTTCCCCACACACTGAAACCTCTTCCCCACACACTGAAACCCCTACCCCACACACTGAAACCTCTTCACCACACACTGAATCCCCTTCACCACACACTGAAACCCCTTCCCCACTCACTGAAACCTCTTCCCACACACTGAAACCTCTTCACCACAGACTGAAACCCTTCCCCACACACTGAAACCTCAACCCCACACACTGAAACCTTTCCCACACACACTGAAACCTCTTCCCACACACTGAATCCCCTTCACCACACACTGACACCCCTTCCCCACACACTGAAACCTCTTCCCCACACACTGAAACCACTTCCCCACACACTGAAACCTCTTCCCACACGCTGAAACCTCTTCGCCACAGACTGAAACCCTTCCCCACACACTGAAACCTCTTCCCCACTCACTGTAATCCATCCCCACAAACTGAAAACCTTCCCCACACAATGAAACCTCTTCCCACACACTGAAAGCTCTTCGCCACACACTGAAACCCTTCCCCGGACACTGAAACCTCTTCCCCACACACTGAAACCTCTTCCACACACACTGAAACCTCTTCCCCACACACTGAAACCTCATCCCCACACACTGAAACCTCTTCCCCACACATTGAAACCTCTTCCCCGCACACTGAAACCTCTTCCCCAAACATTGAATCCCCTTCACCAAACACTGAAATCCCTTCCCCACTCACTGAAACCTCTTCCCCACACACTTGAAACCACTTCCCCACAGACTGAAACCCCTTCCCCACACTCTGAAACCTCTTCCCCACGCACTGACACCCCTTCCCCACACACTGAAACCTCTTCCCCGCACACTGAAACCTCTTCCCCACACCCTGAAACCTCTTCCCCACACACTGAAACCCTTCCCCTCACGCTGAAACACCTTCCTCACATGCTGAAACCCCTTCCACACACACTGAAACCCCTTCCACACACACTGAAACCCCTACTACAGACAATGAAACCCCCTCCACACACACTGAAACCTCTTCCCCACAAACTGAAACCTCTTCCCTACACACTGAATCCCCTTCACCACACACTGAAACCACTTCCCCACACACTGAAAACTCTTCCCACACACTGAAACCTCTTCCCCACACACTGAAACCTCTTCCCCACACACTGAATCCCCTTTACCACACACTGAAACCACTTCCCCACACACTGAACCCTCTTCCACACACACTGAAACCTCTTCCCCACACACTGAAACCTCTTCCCCACACACTGAAACCCCTTCCCCGCACACTGAAACCTCTTCCCCACACACTGAATCCCCTTCACCACATATTGAAAGCCCTTCCCCACACACAGGAAGCCGTCCCCACACACTTAAACCTCATCCCCACACACTGAAACCCCTTCCCCACACACTGAAACCCATCCCCACACACTGAAACATCTTCCCCACACACTGCAACCTCTTCCCGACGCTCTGAAAGCACTTCTCCACAGACTGAAACCCCTTCCCCACACACTGAAGCCCTTCCCCACACACTGAAACCTCTTCCCTACACACTGAAACACCTTCCCCACACACTGAAACCCCTTCCCCACACACTGATACGCATCCCCACAAACTGAAACCACTTCCCCACACACTGAAACCCCTTCCCCACACATTGAAACCCATCCCCATACACTGAAACCCATCCCCACACACTGAAACCTCATCCCCACACACTGAACTCCCTTCCCTAAACACTGAAACCCCTTCCCCACACACTGAAACCCATCTCCAAACACGGAATGATCTTCCCCACACACTGAAACACTTCCCCACACACTGAAACCTCTTACCCACACACTGAAACCTCTTCGCTACAGACTGAAGCTATTCCCCACACACTGAAACTTCTTCCCCACACACTGAAACAGCTTCCGCACGCACTGAAACCTCTTCCACAAACACTGAAACTTCTTCCCCACACACTGAAACCTCTTCCCCACACACTGAAACCCCTTCCCCGCACACTGAAACCTCTTCCCCACACACTGAATCCCATTCACCACACACTGAAACCCCTTCCCCACACACTGAAACCTCTTCCCCACACACTGAATCCCATTCACCACACACTGAAACCCCTTCCCCACACACTGAAACCCATCCCCACACACTGAAACCTCTTCCCGACAAACTGAAACACCTTCCCCACACACTGAAACCGCTTCCCCACACACTGATACGCATCCCCACAAACTGAACCCTCTTCCCCACACACTGAAAGCCCTTCCCCACACATTGAAACCCATCCCCACACACTGAAACCCATCCCCACACACTGAAACCTCATCCCCACACTCTGAAATCCCTTCCTTACACACAGAAACCCCTTCCCCACACACTGAAACCCATCCCCACACACGGAATGCTGTTCCCCACACGCTGAAACCCATCCCTGCACACTGAAACACTTCCCCACACACTGAAACCTCTTCCCACACACTTAAACCTCATCGCCACAGACTGAAACCATTCCCCACACTCTGAAACCTCTTCCCCACACACTGAAACCTCTTCTACACACACTGAAACCTCTTCCCCACACACTGAAACCTCTTCCCCACACACTGAAACCTCTTCCACACACACTGAAACCTCTTCCCCAAACACTGAAACATCTTCCCCACACACTGAAACCTCTTCCCCACACACTGAATCCCCTTCACCACATAATGAAACCCATTCCCCACACACTGAAACCCATTCCCCACACACTGAAACCCATCCCCACAGACTGAAACCTCTTCCCCACACAGTGAAACACATCGCCACAAACTGAAATCTCTTCCTCATACAATGAAACCTCTTCCCGACGCACTGAAACAATTTCTCCACTGACTGAAACCCCTTCCCCACTCACTGAAGCCCATCCCCACACACTGAAACCTCTTCCCTACACACTGAAACACCTTCCCCACACACTGAAACCCCTTCCCCACACACTGATATGCATCCCCAAAAACTGAAACCTCTTCCCCACACACTGAAACCCCATCCGCACACATTGAAACCCATCCCCACACACAGAAACCCATCCCCACACACTGAAACCTCAGCCCCACACACTGAACTCCCTTCCCTACTCACTGAAACCCCTTCCCCACACACTGAAACCCATCCCCAAACACGGAATGCTCTTCGCCACACACTGAAACCCATACCCACACACTGATACACTTCCCCACACACTGAAACCTCTTCCCCACACACTAAAACCTCTTCGCTACAGACTGAAACTATTCCCCACACATTGAAACCTCTTCCCCACACACTGAAACCTCTTCCCCACACACTGAAACCCCTTCCCCGCACACTGAATCCTCTTCCCCACACACTGAATCCCCTTCACCACACACTGAAACCCCTTCCCCAGACACTGAAACCTCTTCCCCACACACTGAAACCTCTTCCCCACACACTGAAACCCATCTCCACACGCAGAAACCCCTTCCCCACACACTGAAACCCATCCCCACACACTGAAACCCTTCCCCACACACTGAAACCTCTTCCCACACACTGAAACCTCTTCGCCATAGACTGAAACCCTTCCCCACACACTGAAACATCTTCCCCACACACTGAAACCTCTTCCACACACACTGAAACCTCTTCCCCACACACTGAAACCTCTTCCCCACACACTGAAACCTCTTCCCCAAACACTGAAACCTCTTCCACACACACTGAAACCCCTTCCCCACGCACTGAAACCTCTTTCCCACACACTGAATCCCCTTCGCCACACACTGAAACCCCTTCCCCACACACTGAAACCTCTTTCCCACACAATAAAACCTCTTCCCCACACACTGAAACCCATCCCCACTCACAGAAACCACTTCCCCACATACTGTAACCCATCACCACACACTGAAACCCTTCCCCACACACTGAAACCTCTTCCCCACACACTGAAACATCTTCCACACAAACTGAAACGCCTTCCCCACACACTGAAACCCATCCCCACACACAGAAACCCCTTCCCCACACACTGTAACCCATCCCCACACACTGAAACCTCTTCCCACACACTGAAACCTCTTCGCCACAGACTGAAACCCTTCCCCACACACTGAAACCTCTTCCCCACACACTGAAACCTCTTCCCCACACACTGAAACCTCTTCCCCACACACTGAAATCCCTTCACCACACACTGAAACCACTTCCCCACACACTGAAACCTCTTCCACACACAGTGAAACCTCTTCCCCACACACTGAAACCTCTTCCCCACACACTGAAACCCCTTCCCCACACACTGAAACCCCTTCCCCGCACACTGAAACCTCTTCCCCACACACTGAATCCAGTTCACCACATATTGAAACCCATTCCCCACACACTGAAACCCATTCGCCACACACTGAAACCCTTCCCCACAGACTGATACCTCTTCCCCACACAGTGAAACACATCGCCACACACTGAAAACTCTTCCTCATACAATGAAACCTCTTCCCGACGCTCTGAAACCACATCTCCACAGACTGAAACCCCTTCCCCACACGCTGAAGCCCATCCCCACACACTGAAACCTCTTCCCTACACACTGAAACACCTTCCCCACACAATGAAACCCCTTCCCCACACACTGATACGCATCCCCACAAACTGAAACCTCTTCCCCACACACTGAAACCCCTTCCCCCCACATTGAAACCCATCCCCACACGCTGAAACTCATCCCCACACACTGAAACCTCATCCCCACACACTGAACCCCCTTCCCTACACACTGAAACCCCTTCCCCATTCACTGAAACCCATCCCCAAACACGGAATGCTCTTCCCCACACACTGAAACACTTCACCACACACTGAAACCTCTTCCCCACACACTGAAACCTCTTTGCTAAAGACTGAAGCTATTCCCCACACACTGAAACTTCTTCCCCACACACTGAAACAGCTTCCCCACGCACTGAAACCTCTTCCACAAACACTGAAACCCCTTCCCCGCACACTGAAACCTCTTACCCACACACTGAATCCCATTCACCACACACTGAAACCCCTTCCCCACGCACTGAAACCTCTTCCCCGCACACTGAAACAACTTCTCCACATACTCAAACCTCTTCCCCACACACTGAAACCCATCACCACACACTGAAACCTCTTCCCGACACACTGAAACACCTTCCCCACACACTGAAACCGCTTCCCCACTCACTGATACGCATCCCCACAAACTGATCCCTCTTCCCCACACACTGAAAGCCCTTCCCCACACATTGAAACGCATCCCCACACACTGAAACCCATCCCCACACACTGAAACCTCATCCCCACACACTGAAATCCCTTCCCTACACACAGACACCCCTTCCCCACACACTGTAACCCATCCCCGCACACTGAAACACTTCCCCACTCACTGAAACCTCTTCCCACACACTGAAACCTCTTCGCCACAGACTGAAACCATTCCCCACACACTGAAACCTCTTCCCCACACACTGAAACCTCTTCTACACACACTGAAACCTCTTCCCCACACACTGAAACCTCTTCCCCACACACTGAAACCCCTACCCCACACACTGAAACCTCTTCACCACACACTGAATCCCCTTCACCACACACTGAAACCCCTTCCCCACTCACTGAAACCTCTTCCCACACACTGAAACCTCTTCACCACAGACTGAAACCCTTCCCCACACACTGAAACCTCAACCCCACACACTGAAACCTTTCCCACACACACTGAAACCTCTTCCCACACACTGAATCCCCTTCACCACACACTGACACCCCTTCCCCACACACTGAAACCTCTTCCCCACACACTGAAACCTCTTCTACACACACTGAAACCTCTTCCCCACACACTGAAACCTCTTCCCCACACACTGAAACCACTTCCCCACACACTGAAACCTCTTCCCCACACACTGAAACCTCTTCTACACACACTGAAACCTCTTCCCCACACACTGAAACCTCTTCCCCACACACTGAAACCACTTCCCCACACACTGAAACCTCTTCCCACACGCTGAAACCTCTTCGCCACAGACTGAAACCCTTCCCCACACACTGAAACCTCTTCCCCACTCACTGTAATCCATCCCCACAAACTGAAAACCTTCCCCACACAATGAAACCTCTTCCCACACACTGAAAGCTCTTCGCCACACACTGAAACCCTTCCCCGGACACTGAAACCTCTTCCCCACACACTGAAACCTCTTCCACACACACTGAAACCTCTTCCCCACACACTGAAACCTCATCCCCACACACTGAAACCTCTTCCCCACACATTGAAACCTCTTCCCCGCACACTGAAACCTCTTCCCCAAACATTGAATCCCCTTCACCAAACACTGAAATCCCTTCCCCACTCACTGAAACCTCTTCCCCACACACTTGAAACCACTTCCCCACAGACTGAAACCCCTTCCCCACACTCTGAAACCTCTTCCCCACGCACTGACACCCCTTCCCCACACACTGAAACCTCTTCCCCGCACACTGAAACCTCTTCCCCACACCCTGAAACCTCTTCCCCACACACTGAAACCCTTCCCCTCACGCTGAAACACCTTCCTCACATGCTGAAACCCCTTCCACACACACTGAAACCCCTTCCACACACACTGAAACCCCTACTACAGACAATGAAACCCCCTCCACACACACTGAAACCTCTTCCCCACAAACTGAAACCCCTTCCCCACTCGTTGAATCCCATTACACACACACTGAAACCTCTTCCCCACATACTGAAACACTTCCCCACACACTGAAACATCGTGCACAGACACTGAAATCCATCCCCACACACTGAAACAATTCCCCACACACTGAAACCTCTTCCCCACACCCTGAAACCCCTTCCGCACACACTGAAACCCCTTCCACACACATTGAAATCCCTTCCACACACACTTAAAGCTCTTCCACACACACAGAAACCCCTTCTGCACACACTGAAAACTGTTCCCCACACAGTGAAACCCTTCCCCACACACTGAAACCCATCCCCACACACTGAAACCTCTTCCCAACGCACTGAAACCTCTTCCCCACACACTGAAACCTTTCCGTACACACTTAAACCCATCCCCATACTCTGAAACCTCTACCCCACACACTTAAACCTCTTCCCCACACACTGAAAACCTTCCCCACACGCTGAGACCAATCCCCACACACTGAAACCTCTTCCCCACACACTGAAACCTCTTCACCACACACTAAAACCGTTCCCGACACACTGAAACCCTTTGCCACACTCTGAAACCCATCCCCACACTCTGAAACCTCTTCCCCACACACTGAAACCCTTCCCCACACACTGAAACCCCTTCCCCACACACTGAAACCTCTTCCCCACACATTGAAACCCATCCCCACATACTGAATCCCCTTTACCACGCACTGAAACCCCTTCCCCACACACTGAAACCTCTTCCTCACACACTGAAACATCTTCCCCACACACTGAATCCCCTTCCCCACACACTGAAACCACTCCCCACACACTGAAACCCTTCGCTACACACAGAAACCTCTTCCCACACACTGAAACCTCTTCGCCAAAGACTGAAACCCTTCCCCACAAACTGAAGCTTCTTCCCCACACACTGAAACCTCTTCCACACACACTGAAACCTCTCCCCACACACTGAAACGTCTTCTCGACACTCTGAAACCACTTCCCAGCACACTGAAACCTCTTCCCCAGACACTGAATCCCCATCACCACCCACTGAAACCCCTTCCCCACACACTGAAACCACTTCCCCACAGACAGAAACCCCTTCCCCATTCTCTGAAACCTCTTCCCCACACACTGAAACCACTTCCCCACACACTGAAAGCCCTTCCCCACACACTGAAACCACTTCCCCACACACTGAAACCCCTTCCCCACAGACTGAAATCCCTTAACCACACACTGAAACCCATCCCCACACACTGAAATCTCCTCCTCGCACACTGAAACCCCTTCCCCACACAATGAAACATCTTCCCCACACATTGAAACCCCTTCACCACACGCTGTATCATCTTCCACACCCACTGAAACCCATCCCCAAAAACTGAAACCCCTTCCACAAACACTGCAACCTCTTCCCCACACACTGAAACCCCTTCCACACACACTGTAACCCATTCCCCACACCCTGAAACCTCTTCCACACACACTGAAACCTTTCCCTACAGACTGCAACCCTTCCCCACACACTGAAACCTCTTCCCCACACACTGAAACCGCTTCCACACGCACTGAAACCCATCCCCACACACTGAAACCTCTTCCACACACACTGAGACCTCTTCCCCACACACTGAAACACCTTCCCCACACACTGAATCCCCGTCACCACCCACTGAAACCACTTCCCCACACACTGAAACCTCTTCCCACACACTGAAACCTCTTCCCCACACACTGAAACCTCTTCCCCACACACTGAATCCCCTTCACCACACACTGAAACCACTTCCCCACACACTGAAACCTCTTCCACACACACTGAAACCTCTTCCCCACACACTGAGTCCCCTTCCCCACACACTGAAACCCTTCCCCACACACTGAAACCCATCCCCACACACTGAAACCTCTCCCAAACGCACTGAAACCTCTTCCCCACACACTGAAACCTTTCCGTACACACTTAAACCCATCCCCACACACTGAAACCTCTACCCCACACACTTAAACCTATTCCCCACACACTGAAAACCTTCCCCACACGCTGAGACCAATCCCCACACACTGAAACCTCTTCCCCACACACTGAGACCTCTTCACCACACACTAAAACCGTTCCCGACACACTGAAACCCTTCGCCACACTCTGAAACCCATCCCCACACTCTGAAACCTCTTCCCCACACACTGAAACCCTTCCCCACACACTGAAACCCCTTCGCCACACACTGAAACCTCTTCCCCACACATTGAAACCCATCCCCACATACTGAATCCCCTTTACCACACACTGAAACCCCTTCCCCACACACTGAAGCCTCTTCCTCACACACTGAAACATCTTCCCCACACACTGAATCCCCTTCCCCACACACTGAAACCACTCCCCACACACTGAAACCCTTCACTACACACAGAAACCTCTTCCCACACACTGAAACCTCTTCGCCAAAGACTGAAACCCTTCCCCACAAACTGAAGCTTCTTCCCCACACACTGAAACCTCTTCCACACACACTGAAACCTCTTCCCCACGCACTGAAACATCTTCCCCACACACTGAAAACTCTTCCCCACTCACTGAAACCTCTCCCCACACACTGAAACGTCTTCTCGACACACTGAAACCACTTCCCAGCACACTGAAACCTCTTCCCCAGACACTGAATCCCCATCACCACCCACTAAAACCCCTTCCCCACACACTGAAACCACTTCCCCACAGACTGAAACCCCTTCCCCATTCTCTGAAACCTCTTCCCCACACACTGAAACCACTTCCCCACACACTGAAAGCCCTTCCCCACACACTGAAACCACTTCCCCACACACTGAAACCCCTTCCCCACAGACTGAAATCCCTTCCCCACACACTGAAACCCCTTCGCCACACACTGAAACCTCTTCCCCACACATTGAAACCCATCCCCACATACTGAATCCCCTTTACCACACACTGAAACCCCTTCCCCACACACTGAAACCTCTTCCTCACACACTGAAACATCTTCCCCACACACTGAATCCCCTTCCCCACACACTGAAACCACTCCCCACACACTGAAACCCTTCACTACACACAGAAACCTCTTCCCACACACTGAAACCTCTTCGCCAAAGACTGAAACCCTTCCCCACAAACTGAAGCTTCTTCCCCACACACTGAAACCTCTTCCACACACACTGAAACCTCTTCCCCACGCACTGAAACATCTTCCCCACACACTGAAAACTCTTCCCCACTCACTGAAACCTCTCCCCACACACTGAAACGTCTTCTCGACACACTGAAACCACTTCCCAGCACACTGAAACCTCTTCCCCAGACACTGAATCCCCATCACCACCCACTAAAACCCCTTCCCCACACACTGAAACCACTTCCCCACAGACTGAAACCCCTTCCCCATTCTCTGAAACCTCTTCCCCACACACTGAAACCACTTCCCCACACACTGAGAGCCCTTCCCCACACACTGAAACCACTTCCCCACACACTGAAACCCCTTCCCCACAGACTGAAATCCCTTAACCACACACAGAAACCCATCCCCACACACTGAAATCTCCTCCTGACACACTGAAACCCCTTCCCCACACAATGAAACATCTTCCCCACACATTGAAACCCCTTCACCACACGCTGTATCATCTTCCACACCCACTGAAACCCATGCCCAAACACTGAAACCCCTTCCACAAACACTGCAACCTCTTCCCCACACACTGAAACCCCTTCCACACACACTGTAACCCATTCCCCACAGACTGAAACCTCTTCCACACACACTGAAACCTTTCCCTACAGACTGCAACCCTTCCCCACACACTGAAACCTCTTCCCCACACACTGAAACCGCTTCCACACGCACTGAAACCCATCCCCACACACTGAAACCTCTTCCACACACACTGATACCTCTTCCCCACACACTGAAACACCTTCCCCACACACTGAAACCCCGTCCCCACACACTGAAACCTCTTCCCCATGCACTAAAACCACTTCCCCACAGACTGAAACCACTTCCCCACACACTGAAACCTCGTCCCCACTCACTGAAACCCCTTATCCACTAACTGAAACCCCTTCCACACACACTGAAACCTCTTCCTCACACACTGAAACCTCTTCCCCACACACTGAGTCCCCTTCCCCACACACTGAAACCCATCCCCACACACAGAAAGCCCTTCCCCACACACTGAAAACCTTCCCTACACACAGAAACCTCTTCCCACACACTGAAACCTCTTCGCCACAGAGTGCAACCGTTCCCCACACACTGAAACCTCTTCCCTACACACTGAAATCTCTTCCGCAAACACTGAAACCTCTTCCCCGGGCGGCACAGTGGCGCAGTGGTTAGCACTGCAGCCTCACAGCTCCAGCGACCCGGGTTCAATTCTGGGTACTGCCTGTGTGGAGTTTGCAAGTTCTCCCTGTGTCTGCGTGGGTTTCCTCCGGGTGCTCCGGTTTCCTCCCACAAGCCAAAGACTTGCAGGTTGATAGGTAAATTGGCCATTAGCAATTGCCCCTAGTCGAGGTAGGTGGTAGGGAAATATAGGGACAGGTGGGGATGTGGTAGGAATATGGAATTAGTGTAGGATTAGTATAAATGGGTGGTTGATGGTCGGCACAGACTCGGTGGGCCGAAGGGCCTGTTTCAGTGCTGTATCTCTAAACTAAAACTAAACACAGGAAGCCGTCCCCTCACACTTAAACCTCATCCCCACACACTGAAACCCCTTCCGCACCCACTGAAACCCATCCCCACACACTGAAACATCTTCCCCACACACTGCAACCTCTTCCCGACGCTCTGAAAGCACTTCTCCACAGACTGAAACCCCTTCCCCACACACTGAAGCCCATCCCCACACACTGAAACCTCTTCCCTACACACTGAAACACCTTCCCCACACACTGAAACCCCTTCCCCACACACTGATACGCATCCCCACAAACTGAAACATCTTCCCCACACACTGAAACCCCTTCCCCACACATTGAAATCCATCCCCATACATTGAAACCCATCCCCACACACTGAAACCTCATCCCCACACAATGATCTCCCTTCCCTAAACACTGAAACCCCTTCCCCACACACTGAAACCCATTCCCAAACACGGAATGATCTTCCCCACACACTGAAACACTTCCCCACACACTGAAACCTCTTCCCCACACACTGAAACCTCTTCGCGACAGACTGAAGCTATTCCCCACACACTGAAACTTCTTCCCCACACACTGAAACAGCTTCCCCACGCACTGAAACCTCTTCCACAAACACTGAAACTTCTTCCCCACACACTGAAACCTCTTCCCCACACACTGAAACCCCTTCCCCGCACACTGAAACCTCTTCCCCACACACTGAATCCCATTCACCACACACTGAAACCCCTTCCCCACACACTTAAACCTCTTCCCCACACACTGAAACCACTTCTCCACATACTCAAACCCCTTCCCCACACACTGAAACCCATCACCACACAAGGAAACCTCTTCCCGACAAACTGAAACACCTTCACCACACACTGAAAGCGCTTCCCCACACACTGATACGCATCCCCACAAACTGAACCCTCTTCCCCACACACTGAAAGCCCTTCCCCACACATTGAAACCCATCCCCACACACTGAAACCCATCCCCACACACTGAAACCTCATCCCCACACACTGAAATCCCTTCCCTACACACAGAAACCCCTTCCCCAAACACTGAAACGCATCCCCACACACGGAATGCTCTTCCCCACACGCTGAAACCCATCCCTGCACACTGAAACCCTTCCCCACACACTGAAACCTCTTCCCACACACTGAAACCTCATCGCCACAGACTGAAACCATTCCCCACACACTGAAACCTCTTCCCCACACACTGAAACCTCTTCTACACACACTGAAACATCTTCCCCACACACTGAAACCTCTTCCCCACACACTGAAACCTCTTCCACACACACTGAAACCTCTTCCCCACACACTGAAACATCTTCCCCACACACTGAAACTTCTTCCCCACACACTGAATCCCCTTCACTACATACTGAAACCCATTCCCCACACACTGAAACCCATTCCCCACACACTGAAACCCATCCCCACAGACTGAAACCTCTTCCCCACACAGTGAAACACATCGCCACACACTGAAAACTCTTCCTCATACAATGAAACCTCTTCCCGACGCACTGCAACAATTTCTCCACAGACTGAAACCCCTTCCCCACACACTGAAGCCCATCCCCACACACTGAAACCTCTTCCCTACACACTGAAACACCTTCCCCACACACTGAAACCCCTTCCCCACACACTGATACGCATCCCCACAAACTGAAACCTCTTCCACACACACTGAAAGCCCTTCCCCACACATTGAAACCCATCCCCACACACAGAAACCCATCCCCACACACTGAAACCTCATCCCCACACACTGAACTCCCTTCCCTACTCACTGAAACCCCTTCCCCACACACTGAAACCCATCCCCAAACACGGAATGCTCTTCCCCACACACTGAAACCCATACCCACACACTGATACACTTCCCCACACACTGAAACCTCTTCCCCACACACTGAAACCTCTTCGCTACAGACTGAAACTATTCCCCACACACTGAAGCCCATCCCCACACACTGAAACCTCTTCCCTACACACTGAAACACCTTCCCCACACACTGAAACCCCTTCCCCACACACTGATACGCATCCCCACAAACTGAAACCTCTTCCACACACACTGAAAGCCCTTCCCCACACATTGAAACCCATCCCCACACACAGAAACCCATCCCCACACACTGAAACCTCATCCCCACACACTGAACTCCCTTCCCTACTCACTGAAACCCCTTCCCCACACACTGAAACCCATCCCCAAACACGGAATGCTCTTCCCCACACACTGAAACCCATACCCACACACTGATACACTTCCCCACACACTGAAACCTCTTCCCCACACACTGAAACCTCTTCGCTACAGACTGAAACTATTCCCCACACACTGAAACCTCTTCCCCACACACTGAAACCTCTTCCCCACACACTGAAACCCCTTCCCGTACACTGAATCCTCTTCCCCACACACTGAATCCCCTTCAGCACACACTGAAACCCCTTCCCCACACACTGAAACCTCTTCCCCACACACTGAAACCTCATCCCCACACACTGAAACCCCTTCCCCACACACTGAAACCCATCTCCACACGCAGAAACCCCTTCCCCACACACTGAAACCCGTCCCACACACTGAAATGCTTCCCCACACACTGAAACCTCTTCCCACACACTGAAAACTCTTCGCCATAGACAGAAACCCTTCCCCACACACTGAAACCTCTTCCCCACACACTGAAACCTCTTCCACACACACTGAAAAATCTTCCCCACACACTGAAACCTCTTCCCCACACACTGAAACCTCTCCCCCAAACACTGAAACCTCTTCCACACACACTGAAACCCCTTCCCCACGCACTGAAAGCTCTTTCCCACACACTGAATCCCCTTCGCCACACACTGAAACCCCTTCCCCACACACTGAAACCTCTTTCCCACACAATGAAACCTCTTCCCCACACACTGAAACCCATCCCCACTCACAGAAACCCCTTCCACACACACTGTAACCCATCCCCACACACTGAAACCCTTCCCCACACACTGAAACCTCTTCCCACACACTGAAACGTCTTCGCCACAGACTGAAACCCTTCCCCACACACTGAAACCTCTTCCCCACACACTGAAACATCTTCCACACAAACTGAAACGCCTTCCCCACACACTGAAACCCATCCCCACACACAGAAACCCCTTCCCCACACACTGTAACCCATCCCCACACACTGAACTCCTTCCCCACACACTGAAACCTCTTCCCACACACTGAAACCTCTTCGCCACAGACTGAAACCCTTCCCCACACACTGAAACCTCTTCGCTACACACTGAAACCTCTTCCCCACACACTGAAACCTCTTCCCCACACACTGAATCCCCTTCACCACACACTGAAACCACTTCCCCACACACTGAAACCTCTTCCACACACACTGATACCTCTTCCCCACACACTGAAACCTCTTCCCCACGCACTGAAACCTCTTCCCCACACACTGAAACCCCTTCCCCGCACACTGAAACCCCTTGCCCGCACACTGAAACCTCTTCCCCACACACTGAATCCAGTTCACCACATATTGAAACCCACTCCCCACACACTGAAACACATTCCCCACACACTGAAACCCATCCCCACACACTGATACCTCTTCCCCACACAGTGAGAACCATCGCCACACACTGAAAACTCTTCCTCATACAATGAAACCTCTTCCCGACGCTCTGAAGCCACTTCTCCACAGACTGAAACCCCTTCCCCACACACTGAAGCCCATCCCCACACACTGAAACCTCTTCCCTACACACTGAAACACCTTCCCCACACACTGAAACACCTTCCCCACACACTGATACGCATCCCCACAAGCTGAAACCTCTTCCCCACACACTGAAACCCCTTCCACACACATTGAAACCCATCCCCACACACTGAAACCCATCCCCACACACTGAAACCTCATCCCCACACACTGAACCCCCTTCCCTACACACTGAAACCCCTTCCCCACACAACGAAACCCATTCCCAAACACGGAATGCTCTTCCCCACACACTGAAACACTTCCCCACACACTGAAACCTCTTCCCCACACACTGAAACCTCTTCGCTACAGATTGAAGCTATTCCCCACACACTGAAACTTCTTCCCCACACACTGAAACAGATTCCCCACGCACTGAAACCTCTTCCACAAACACTGAAACCTCTTCCCCACACACTGAAACCTCTTCCCCACACACAGAAACCCCTTCCCCGCACACTGAAACCTCTTCCCCACACACTGAATCCCATTCACCGCACACTGAAACCCCTTCCCCACACACTGAAACCTCTTCCCCACACACTGAAACAACTTCTCCACATACTCAAACCCCTTCCCCACACACTGAAACCCATCGCCACACACTGAAACCTCATCCCCACACACAGAAACCCATCCCCGCACACTGAAACACTTCCCCACACACTGAAACCTCTTCCCACACACTGAAACCTCTTCGCCACAGACTGAAACCATTCCCCACACACTGAAACCTCTTCCCCACACACTGAAACCTCTTCTACACACACTGAAACCTCTTCCCCACACACTGAAACCTCTTCCCCACATACTGAAAACCCTACCCCACACACTGAAACCTCTTCACCACACACTGAATCCCCTTCACCACACCTGAAACCCTTCCCCACACACTGAAACCTCAACCCCACACACTGAAACCTCTCCCACACACACTGAAACCTCTTCCCACACTCTGAATCCCCTTCACCACACACTGACACCCCTTCCCCACACACTGAAACCTCTTCCCCACACACTGAAACCACATCCCCACAGACTGAAACCCCTTCCCCACACTCCGAAACCTCTTCCCCACACACTGAAACCACTTCCCCACACACTGAAACCTCTTCCCACACACTGAAACCTCTTCGCCACAGACTGAAACCCTTCCCCACACACTGAAACCTCTTCCCCACACACTGTAACCCATCCCCACACACTGAAAACCTTCCCCACACAATGAAACCTCTTCCCACACACTGAAACCTCTTCGCCACAGACTGAAACCCTTCCCCGGACACTGAAACCTCTTCCCCACACACTGATACCTCTTCCCCACACACTGAAACCTCATCCCCATACACTGAAACCACTTCCCCACACACTGAAACCCCTTCCCCGCACCATGAAACCCCTTCCCTGCACACTGAAACCTCTTCCCCACACACTGAATCCAGTTCACCACATATTGAAACCCACTCCCCACACACTGAAACCCATTCCCCACACCCTGAAACCCATCCCCACACACTGATACCTCTTCCACAAACACTGAAACCTCTTCCCCACACACTGAAACCTCTTCCCCACACACTGAAACCCCTTCCCCGCACACTGAAACCTCTTCCCCACACACTGAATCCCATTCACCACACACTGAAACCCCTTCCCCACACACTGAAACCTCTTCCCTACACACTGAAACAACTTCTCCACATACTCAAACCCCTTCCCCACACACTGAAAGCCCTTCCCCACACATTGAAACCCATCCCCACACACTGAAACCCATCGCCACACACTGAAACCTTATCCCCACACACTGAAATCCGTTCCCTGCACACAGACACCCCTTCCCCACACACTGAAACCCATCTCCACACGCAGATACCCCTTCCCCACACACTGAAACCCGTCCCACACACTGAAATCCTTCCCCACACACTGAAACCTCTTCCCACACACTGAAACCTCTTCGCCATAGACTGAAACCCTTCCCCACACACTGAAACCTCTTCCCCACACACTGAAACCTCTTCCACACACACTGAAACCTCTTCCCCACACACTGAAACCTCTTCCCCACACACTGAAACCTCTTCCCCAAACACTGAAACCTCTTCCACACACACTGAAACCCCTTCCCCACGCACTGAAACCTCTTTCCCACACACTTAATCCCCTTCGCCACACACTGAAACCTCTTTCCCACACATGAAACCTCTTCCCCACACACTGAAACCCATCCCAACTCACAGAAACCCCTTCCCCACACACTGTAACCCATCCCCACACACTGAAACCCTTCCCCACACACTGAAACCTCTTCCCACACACTGAAACGTCTTCGCCACAGACTGAAACCTCTTCCCCACACACTGAAACCCCTTCCCGCACACTGAATCCTCTTCCCCACACACTGAATCCCCTTCAGCACACACTGAAACCCCTTCCCCACACACTGAAACCTCTTCCCCACACACTGAAACCTCATCCCCACACACTGAAACCCCTTCCCCACACACTGAAACCCATCTCCACACGCAGAAACCCCTTCCCCACACACTGAAACCCGTCCCACACACTGAAATCCTTCCCCACACACTGAAACCTCTTCCCACACACTGAAACCTCTTCGCCATAGACTGAAACCCTTCCCCACACACTGAAACCTCTTCCCCACACACTGAAACCTCTTCCACACACACTGAAACCTCTTCCCCACACACTGAAACCTCTTCCACACACACTGAAACCTCTTCCCCAAACACTGAAACCTCTTCCACACACACTGAAACCCCTTCCCCACGCACTGAAACCTCTTTCCCACACACTTAATCCCCTTCGCCACACACTGAAACCCCTTCCCCACACACTGAAACCTCTTTCCCACACAATGAAACCTCTTCCCCACACACTGAAACCCATCCCAACTCACAGAAACCCCTTCCCCACACACTGTAACCCATCCCCACAAACTGAAACCCTTCCACACACACTGAAACCTCTTCCCACACACTGAAACGTCTTCGCCACAGACTGAAACCCTTCCCCACACACTGAAACCTCTTCCCCACACACTGAAACATCTTCCACACAAACTGAAACACCTTCCCCACACACTGAAACCCATCCCCACACACAGAAACCCCTTCCCCACACACTGTAACCCATCCCCACACACTGAACTCCTTCCCCACACACTGAAACCTCTTCCCACACACTGAAACCTCTTCGCCACAGACTGAAACCCTTCCCCACACACTGAAACCTCTTCGCCACACACTGAAACCTCTTCCCCACACACTGAAACCTCTTCCCCACACACTGAATCCCCTTCACCACACACTGAAACCACTTCCCCACACACTGAAACCTCTTCCACACACACTGATACCTCTTCCCCACACACTGAAACCTCTTCCCCACACACTGAAACCTCTTCCCTACACACTGAAACCCCTTCCCCGCACACTGAAACCCCTTCCCCGCACACTGAAATCTCTTCCACACACACTGAATCCAGTTCACCACATATTGAAACCCACTCCCCACACACTGAAACCCATTCCCCACACACTGAAACCCATCCCCACACACTGATACCTCTTCCCCACACAGTGAAAACCATCGCCACACACTGAAAACTCTTCCTCATACAATGAAACCTCTTCCCGACGCTCTGAAACTACTTCTCCACAGACTGAAACCCCTTCCCCACACACTGAAGCTGATCCCCACACACTGAAACCACTTCCCTACACACTGAAACACCTTCCCCACACACTGATACGCATCCCCACAAACTGAAACCTCTTCCCCACACACTGAAACCCCTTCCCCACACATTGAAATCCTTCCCCACACACTTGAACCCATCCCCACACACTGAAACCTCATCCCCACACACTGAACCCCCTTCCCTACACACTGAAACCCCTTCCCCACACACTGAAACCCATCCCCAAACACGGAATGCTCTTCCCCACACACTGAAACACTTCCCCACACACTGAAACCTCTTCCCCACACACTGAAACCTCTTCGCTACAGACTGAAGCTATTCCCCACACACTGAAACTTCTTCCCCACACACTGAAACAGCTTCCCCACGCACTGAAACCTCTTCCACTAACACTGAAACCTCTTCCCCAAACACTGAAACCTCTTCCCCACACACTGAAACCCCTTCCCCGCACACTGAAACCTCTTCCCCACAAACTGAATCCCATTCACCACACACTGAAACCCCTTCCCCACACACTGAAACCTCTTCCCCACACACTGAAACAACTTCTCCACATACTCAAACCCCTTCCCCACACACTGATACGTATCCCCACAAACTGAACCCTCTTCCCCACACACTGAAAGCCCTTCCCCACACATTGAAACCCATCCCCACACACTGAAACACATCGCCACACACTGAAACCTCATCCCCACACACTGAAATCCCTTCCCTACACACAGACACCCCTTCCCCACACACTGAAGCCCATCCCCACACACGGAATGCTCTTCCCCACACACTGAAACCCATCCCCGCACACTGAAACACTTCCCCACACACTGAAACCTCTTCCCACACACTGAAACCTCTTCGCCACAGACTGAAACCATTCCCCACATACTGAAACCTCTTCCCCACACACTGAAACCTCTTCTACACACACTGAAACCTCTTCCCCACACACTGAAACCTCTTCCCCACACACTGAAACCCCTACCCCACACACTGAAACCTCTTCACCACACACTGAATCCCCTTCACCACAGACTGAAACCCTTCCCCACACACTGAAACCTCAACCCCACACACTGAAACCTCTCCCACACACACTGAAACCTCTTCCCACACACTGAATCCCCTTCACCACACACTGGCACCACTTCCCCACACAATGAAACCTCTTCCCCACACACTGAAACCACATCCCCACAGACTGAAACCCCTTCCCCACACTCCGAAACCTCTTCCCCACACACTGAAACCAATTCCACACACACTGAAAGCCCTTCCCCACACATTGAAACCCATCCCCACACACTGAAACCCATCGCCACACACTGAAAAATCATCCCCACACACTGAAATCCCTTCCCTACACACAGACACCCCTTCCCCACACACTGAAACCCATCCCCACACACGGAATGCTCTTCCCCACACACTGAAACCCATCGCCGCACACTGAAACACTTCCCCACACACTGAAACCTCTTCCCACACACTGAATCCCCTTCACCACAGACTGAAACCCTTCCCCACACACTGAAACCTCAACCCCACACACTGAAACCTCTCCCACACACACTGAAACCTCTTCCCACACACTGAATCCCCTTCACCACACACTGACACCCCTTCCCCACACACTGAAACCTCTTCCCCACACACTGAAACCACATCCCCACAGACTGAAACCCCTTCCCCACACTCCGAAACCTCTTCCCCACACACTGAAACCACTTCCCCACACACTGAAACCTCTTCCCACACACTGAAACCTCTTCGCCACAGACTGAAACCCTTCCCCACACACTGAAACCTCTTCCCCACACACTGTAACCCATCCCCACACACTGAAAACCTTCCCCACACAATGAAACCTCTTCCCACACACTGAAACCTCTTCGCCACAGACTGAAACCCTTCCCCGGACACTGAAACCTCTTTCCCACACACTGAAACCTCTTCCACACACACTGAAACCCCTTCCCCACTCGTTGAATCCCATTACACACACACTGAAACCCCTTCCCCACATACTGAAACACTTCCCCACACACTGAAACATCTTGCACAGACACAAAAATCCATCCCCACACACTGAAACCTCTTCCCCACACACTGAAACCTCTTCCCCACACCCTGAAACCCCTTCCGCACACACTGAAACCCCTTCCACACACATTGAAATCCCTTCCACACACACTTAAACCTCTTCCACACACACAGAAACCCCTTCTGCACACACTGAAAACTGTTCCCCACACACTGAAACCCTTCCCCACACACTGAAACCCATCCCCACACACTGAAACCTCTTCCCAACGCACTGAAACCTCTTCCCCACACACTGAAACATTTCCGTACACACTTAAACCCATCCCCACACACTGAAAACCTCGACCCCACACACTGAAACCTCTTCCCCACACACTGAAACCTCTTCCCCACACACTGAAACCCCTACCCCACACACTGAAACCTCTTCACCACACACTGAATCCCCTTCACCACAGACTGAAACCCTTCCCCACACACTGAAACCTCAACCCCACACACTGAAACCTCTCCCACACACACTGAAACCTCTTCCCACACACTGAATCCCCTTCACCACACACTGACACCCCTTCCCCACACACTGAAACCTCTTCCCCACACACTGAAACCACATCCCCACAGACTGAAACCCCTTCCCCACACTCCGAAACCTCTTCCCCACACACTGAAACCACTTCCCCACACACTGAAACCTCTTGCCACACACTGAAACCTCTTCGCCACAGACTGAAACCCTTCCCCACACACTGAAACCTCTTCCCCACACACTGTAACCCATCCCCACACAATGAAAACCTTCCCCACACAATGAAACCTCTTCCCACACACTGAAACCTCTTCGCCACAGACTGAAACCCTTCCCCGGACACTGAAACCTCTTTCCCACACACTGAAACCTCTTCCACACACACTGAAACCCCTTCCCCACTCGTTGAATCCCATTACACACACACTGAAACCCCTTCGCCACATACTGAAACATTTCCCCACACACTGAAACATCTTGCACAGACACTAAAATCCATCCCCACACACTGAAATCTCTTCCCCACACACTGAAACCTCTTCCCCACACCCTGAAAACCCTTCCGCACACACTGAAACCCCTTCCACACACATTGAAATCCCTTCCACACACACTTAAACCTCTTCCACACACACAGAAACCCCTTCTGCACACACTGAAAACTGTTCCCCACACACTGAAACCCTTCCCCACACACTGAAACCCATCCCCACACACTGAAACCTCTTCCCAACGCACTGAAACCTCTTCCCCACACACTGAAACATTTCCGTACACTCTGAAACCCATCCCCACACTCTGAAACCTCTTCCCCATACACTGAAAACTTTCCCCACACACTGAAACCCTTCCCCACACACTGAAACCCTTCCCCACACATTGAAACCCATCCCCACATACTGAATCCCCTTTACCACACACTGAAACCGTTCCCGACACACTGAAACCCTTCCCCACACACTGAAACCCATCCCCACACACTGAAACCCTTCGCTACACACAGAAACCTCTTCCCACACACTGAAACCTCTTCGCCACAGACTGAAACCCTTCCCCACAAACTGAAGCTTCTTCCCCACACACTGAAACCTCTTCCACACACACTGAAACCTCTTCCCCACACACTGAAACATCTTCCCCACACACTGAAACCTCTTCCCCACTCACTGAAACCTCTCCCCACACACTGAAACGTCTTCTCGACACACTGAAACCACTTCCCAGCACACTGAAACCTCTTCCCCAGACACGGAATCCCCATCACCACCCACTGAAACCCCTTCCCCACACACTGAAACCACTTCCCCACAGACTGAAACCCCTTCCCCATTCTCTGAAACCTCTTCCCCACACACTGAAACCACTTCCCCACACACTGAAAGCCCTTCCCCACACACTGAAACCACTTCCCCACACACTGAAACCCCTTCCCCACAGACTGAAATCCCTTAACCACACACTGAAACCCCTTCCCCACACACTGAAATCTCCTCCCCACACACTGAAACCCCTTCCCCACACACTGAAACCTCTTCCCCATACACTAAAACCCCTTCCCCACAGACTGAAACCACTTCCCCTCACACTGAAACCTCTTACCCACACACTGAAACCCCTTATCCACTAACTGAAACCCCTTTCCAACACACTGAAACCTCTTCCCCACACACTGAAACCTCTTCCGCACAGACTGAAACCCCTTCCCCACACACTGAAACCCATCCCCACACACTGAAACCTCATCCCCACACACTGAAACCCCTTCCCCACACACTGAAACCCCTTCCCCACACACTGAGACCCATCCCCACACACTGAAACCTCATCACCACACACTGAAACCCCTTCCCCACACATTGAAACCTCTTCCCCACGCACTGATACCCCTTCCCCACACACTGAAACCACTTCCCCACACACTGAATCATCTTCCCCACGCACTGAAACCTCTTCCACACACTGAAACCTCTTCCCCACACACTGAAACCTCTTCCTCACGCACTGAAACCTCTTCCACACACACTGAAACATCTTCCCCACACACTGAAACCTCTTCCCCACACGCTGAAACTTCTTCCACACCCACTGAAACACATCCCCATACACTGAAACACCTTCCACACACTGAAACCTCTTCCACACACAATGAAACCCCTTCCCCGCACACGGAAACCTCTTCCGCACACACTGAAACCCCTTCCCCACACATTGAAACCTTTCCCTACACAATGAAACCCATCGCCACACACTGAAACCTGTACCCCACACACTGAAACCTCTTCCCCACACAGTGCAAACCTTCCCCACGCACTGAAACCCCTTCCCCACAGACAGAAACCCCTTAACCAAACACTGAAACCCATCCCCACACACTGACATCTCTTCCCCACACACTGAAACCCCATCCCCACACACTGAAACCCCTTCCCCACAGACTGAAACCCTTACCCACACACTGAAACCTCTTCCCCACACACTGAAACCCCTTCCCCACGCACTGAAACCTCTTCCACACACACTGAAACCTCTTCCCAACACACTGAAACCTCTTCCCCACACACTGAAACTCCTTCCCCACGCATTGAATCCTCTTCCACACACACTGAAACATCTTCCCCACACATTGAAACCTCTTCCCCACACGCTGTATCTTCTTCCACACCCACTGAAACCAATCCCCAAACACTGAAACCCCTTCCACACACACTAAAACATCTTCCACACACACTGAAACCTCTTCCCCACACACTGAAACCCCTTGCACACACTGTAACCCCTTCCACAAACACTAAAACCTCTTCCACACACACTGAAACCTATTCCCCACTCACTGAAACCCCTTGCACACACTGTAACCCCTTCCCCGCACACGGAAACCCCTTCCCCAAACACTGAAACCCCTTCCACACACACTAAAACATCTTCCACACACACTGAGACCTCTTCCCCACACACTGAAACCCCTTGCACTCACTGTAACCCCTTCCCCGCACACGGAAACCCCTTCCACACGCACTGAAACCTCTTCCCCACACACTGAAACCCCTTCCCACAAACTGAAAACCATCCCCACAGAGTGAAACACATCCCCACAGACTGAAACCCCTTCCCCAGACACTGAAACGCATCCCCACACACTGAAACCTCTTCCACACACACTGAAACCTTTCCCTACAGACTGCAACCCTTCCCCACACACTGAAACCTCTTCCCCACACACTGAAACCGCTTCCACACGCACTGAAACCCATCCCCACACACTGAAACCTCTTCCGCACACACTGAGACCTCTTCCCCACACACTGAAACCCCTTCCCCACACACTGAAACCCCTTCCCCACACACTGAAACCTCTTCCCCATACACTAAAACCACTTCCCCACAGACTGAAACCGCTTCCACACGCACTGAAACCCATCCCCACACAGTGAAACCCCTTGCCCACGCACTGAAACCTCTTCCACACACACCGAAACCTCTTCCCCACACACTGAAACCACTTCCACACTCACTGAAACTCCTTCCCCACGCATTGAATTCTCTTCCCCACACACTGAAACCTCTTCCCCACACACTGAAACCCCTTCCCCACACACTGAAACCCCTTCCCCACACACTGAAACCTCTTCCCCACACACTGAAACCTCTTCCCCACACACTGAAACCCCTTTTCCACGAACTGAAACCCCTTTCCAACACACTGAAACCTCTTCCCCACACACTGAAACCTCTTCCCCATACACTAAAACCACTTCCCCACAGACTGAAACCGCTTCCACACGCACTGAAACCCATCCCCACACAGTGAAACCCCTTGCCCACGCACTGAAACCTCTTCCACACACACCGAAACCTCTTCCCCACACACTGAAACCACTTCCACACACACTGAAACTCCTTCCCCACGCATTGAATTCTCTTCCCCACACACTGAAACATCTTCCCCACACACTGAAACCCCTTCCCCACACACTGAAACCCCTTCCCCACACACTGAAACCTCTTCCCCATACACTAAAACCCCTTCCCCACAGTCTGAAACCACTTCCCCACACACTGAAACCTCTTCCCCACACACTGAAACCCCTTTTCCACGAACTGAAACCCCTTTCCAACACACTGAAACCTCTTCCCCACACACTGAAACCTCTTCCGCAAAGACTG
This sequence comes from Heterodontus francisci, assembly GCF_036365525.1. Taxonomy (NCBI): domain Eukaryota; kingdom Metazoa; phylum Chordata; class Chondrichthyes; order Heterodontiformes; family Heterodontidae; genus Heterodontus; species Heterodontus francisci. Next base: position 5,823,786 of record NC_090386.1, read on the forward strand.
AAACCACTTCCACACTCACTGAAACCCATCCCCACACACTGAAACGTCATCCCCACACACTTAAACCTCTTCCCCACACACTGAAAACCTTCCCCACACGCTGAGACCAATCCCCACACACTGGAACCTCTTCCCCACACACTGAAACCTCTTCACCACACACTAAAACCGTTCCCGACACACTGACACCCTTCGCCACACTCTGAAACCCATCCCCACACTCTGAAACCTCTTCCCCACACACTGAAAACTTTCCCCACACACTGAAACCCTTCCCCACACACTGAAACCCTTCCCCACACACTGAAACCCCTTCCCCACACACTGAAACCTCTTCCCCACACATTGAATCCCATCCCCACAAACTGAATCCCCCTTAACCACACACTGAAACCTCTTCCCCACTCACTGAAACCTCTCCCCACACACTGAAACGTCTTCTCGACACACTGAAACCACTTCCCAGCACACTGAAACCTCTTCCCCAGACACGGAATCCCCATCACCACCCACTGAAACCCCTTCCCCACACACTGAAACCACTTCCCCACAGACTGAAACCCCTTCCCCATTCTCTGAAACCTCTTCCCCACACACTGAAACCACTTCCCCACACACTGAAAGCCCTTCCCCACACACTGAAACCACTTCCCCACACACTGAAACCCCTTCCCCACAGACTGAAATCCCTTAACCACACACTGAAACCCCTTCCCCACACACTGAAATCTCCTCCCCACACACTGAAACCCCTTCCCCACACACTGAAACCTCTTCCCCATACACTAAAACCCCTTCCCCACAGACTGAAACCACTTCCCCTCACACTGAAACCTCTTACCCACACACTGAAACCCCTTATCCACTAACTGAAACCCCTTTCCAACACACTGAAACCTCTTCCCCACACACTGAAACCTCTTCCGCACAGACTGAAACCCCTTCCCCACACACTGAAACCCATCCCCACACACTGAAACCTCATCCCCACACACTGAAACCCCTTCCCCACACACTGAAACCCCTTCCCCACACACTGAGACCCATCCCCACACACTGAAACCTCATCACCACACACTGAAACCCCTTCCCCACACATTGAAACCTCTTCCCCACGCACTGATACCCCTTCCCCACACACTGAAACCACTTCCCCACACACTGAATCATCTTCCCCACGCACTGAAACCTCTTCCACACACTGAAACCTCTTCCCCACACACTGAAACCTCTTCCTCACGCACTGAAACCTCTTCCACACACACTGAAACCTCTTCCCCACACACTGAAACCCCTTGCACACACTGTAACCCCTTCCACAAACACTAAAACCTCTTCCACACACACTGAAACCTATTCCCCACTCACTGAAACCCCTTGCACACACTGTAACCCCTTCCCCGCACACGGAAACCCCTTCCCCAAACACTGAAACCCCTTCCACACACACTAAAACATCTTCCACACACACTGAGACCTCTTCCCCACACACTGAAACCCCTTGCACTCACTGTAACCCCTTCCCCGCACACGGAAACCCCTTCCACACGCACTGAAACCTCTTCCCCACACACTGAAACCCCTTCCCACAAACTGAAAACCATCCCCACAGAGTGAAACACATCCCCACAGACTGAAACCCCTTCCCCAGACACTGAAACGCATCCCCACACACTGAAACCTCTTCCACACACACTGAAACCTTTCCCTACAGACTGCAACCCTTCCCCACACACTGAAACCTCTTCCCCACACACTGAAACCGCTTCCACACGCACTGAAACCCATCCCCACACACTGAAACCTCTTCCGCACACACTGAGACCTCTTCCCCACACACTGAAACCCCTTCCCCACACACTGAAACCCCTTCCCCACACACTGAAACCTCTTCCCCATACACTAAAACCACTTCCCCACAGACTGAAACCGCTTCCACACGCACTGAAACCCATCCCCACACAGTGAAACCCCTTGCCCACGCACTGAAACCTCTTCCACACACACCGAAACCTCTTCCCCACACACTGAAACCACTTCCACACTCACTGAAACTCCTTCCCCACGCATTGAATTCTCTTCCCCACACACTGAAACCTCTTCCCCACACACTGAAACCCCTTCCCCACACACTGAAACCCCTTCCCCACACACTGAAACCTCTTCCCCACACACTGAAACCTCTTCCCCACACACTGAAACCCCTTTTCCACGAACTGAAACCCCTTTCCAACACACTGAAACCTCTTCCCCACACACTGAAACCTCTTCCCCATACACTAAAACCACTTCCCCACAGACTGAAACCGCTTCCACACGCACTGAAACCCATCCCCACACAGTGAAACCCCTTGCCCACGCACTGAAACCTCTTCCACACACACCGAAACCTCTTCCCCACACACTGAAACCACTTCCACACACACTGAAACTCCTTCCCCACGCATTGAATTCTCTTCCCCACACACTGAAACATCTTCCCCACACACTGAAACCCCTTCCCCACACACTGAAACCCCTTCCCCACACACTGAAACCTCTTCCCCATACACTAAAACCCCTTCCCCACAGTCTGAAACCACTTCCCCACACACTGAAACCTCTTCCCCACACACTGAAACCCCTTTTCCACGAACTGAAACCCCTTTCCAACACACTGAAACCTCTTCCCCACACACTGAAACCTCTTCCGCAAAGACTGAAACCACTTCCACACTCACTGAAACCCATCCCCACACACTGAAACGTCATCCCCACACACTTAAACCTCTTCCCCACACACTGAAAACCTTCCCCACACGCTGAGACCAATCCCCACACACTGGAACCTCTTCCCCACACACTGAAACCTCTTCACCACACACTAAAACCGTTCCCGACACACTGACACCCTTCGCCACACTCTGAAACCCATCCCCACACTCTGAAACCTCTTCCCCACACACTGAAAACTTTCCCCACACACTGAAACCCTTCCCCACACACTGAAACCCTTCCCCACACACTGAAACCCCTTCCCCACACACTGAAACCTCTTCCCCACACATTGAATCCCATCCCCACAAACTGAATCCCCCTTAACCACACACTGAAACCGCTTCCCCACACACTGAAACCTCTTCCTCACACACTGAAACATCTTCCCCACACACTGAATCCCCTTCCCCACACACTGAAACCCATCCCCACACACTGAAACCCTTCGCTACACACAGAAACCTCTTCCCACACACTGAAACCTCTTCGCCACAGACTGAAACCCTTCCCCACAAACTGAAGCTTCTTCCCCACACACTGAAACCTCTTCCCCACTCACTGAAACCTCTCCCCACACACTGAAACGTCTTCTCGACACACTGAAACCACTTCCCAGCACACTGAAACCTCTTCCCCAGACACTGAATCCCGATCACCACCCAGTGAAACCCCTTCCCCACAAACTGAAACCACTTCCCCACAGACTGAAACCCCTTCCCCATTCTCTGAAACCTCTTCCCCACTCACTGAAACCGCTTACCCACTCACTGAAACCTCTCCCCACACACTGAAACGTCTTCTCGACACACTGAAACCACATCCCAGCACACTGTAACCTCTTCCCCAGACACTGATTCCCCATCACCACCCACTGAAACCCCTTCCCCACACACTGAAACCACTTCCCCACAGACTGAAACCCCTTCCCCATTCTCTGAAACCTCTTCCCCACAGACTGAAACCACTTCCCCACTGACTGAAAGCCCTTCCCCACACACTGAAACCACTTCCCCACACACTGAAACCCCTTCCACACAGACTGAAATCCCTTAACCACACACTGAAACCTATCCCCACACACTGAAATCTCCTCCTCACACACTGAAACCCCTTCCCCACACACTGAAACATCTTCCCCACACATTGAAACCTCTTCACCACACGCTGTATCATCTTCCACACCCACTGAAACCCATCCCCAAACACTGAAACTCCTTCCACAAACACTGCAACCTCTTCCCCACACACTGAAATCCCTTCCACACACACTGTAATCCATTCCCCGCACACTGAAACCCCTTCCCCACACACTGAAACACCTTCCACACACGCTGAAAACCCTTCCCCGCACACAGAAACCCCTTCCCCACGAACTGCAACCTCTTCCCCACACACTGAAACGCCTTCCCACACACTGAAACCTCTTCCCCACTGACTGAAACCCCTTCCCCACGCACTGAAACCTCTACCCCACACACTGAAACTCCTTCCCACAAACTGAAAACCATCCCCACAGACTGAAACACATCCCCACAGACTGAAAGCCCTACCCCACACACTGACACGCATCCCCACACACTGAAACCTCTTCCCCACACACTGAAACCCCTTCCCCACGCACTGAAACCTCTTCCACACATACTGAAACCTCTTCCCAACACACTGAAACCTCTTCCCCACACACTGAAACTCCTTCCCCACGCATTGAATCCTCTTCCACACACACTGAAACATCTTTCCCACACATTGAAACCTCTTCTCCACACGCTGTATCTTCTTCCACACCCACTGAAACCAATCCCCAAACACTGAAACCCCTTCCACACACACTAAAACATCTTCCACAAACACTGAAACCCCTTCCCCACACACTGAAACCCCTTGCACACACTGTAACCCCTTCCCCGCACACGGAAACCCCTTCCCCACGCACTGAAACCTCTACCCCACGCACTGAAACCCCTTCCCACAAACTGGAAACCATCCCCACAGAGTGAAACACATCCCCACAGACTGAAACCCCTTCCCCAGACACTGAAACGCATCCCCACAAACTGAAACCTCTTCCACACACACTGAAACCTCTTCTCCACACACTGAAACCGCTTCCACACGCACTGAAACCCATCCCCACACACTGAAACCTCTTCCCCACACACTGAGACCTCTTCCCCACACACTGAAACCCCTTCCCCACACACTGAAACCCCTTCCCCACACACTGAAAACTCTTCCCCATACACTGAAACCACTTCCCCACAGACTGAAACCACTTCCCCACACACTGAAACCTCGTCCCCACACACTGAAACCCCTTATCCACAAACTGAAACCCCTTCCACACACACTGAAACCTCTTCCTCACACATTGAAACCTCTTCCCCACACACTGAATCCCCTTCCCCACACACTGAAACCCATCCCCACACACAGAAAGCCCTTCCCCACACACTGAAAATCTTCCCTACACACAGAAACCTCTTCCCACACACTGAAACCTCTTCGCCACAGAGTGAAACCGTTCCCCACACACTGAAACCTCTTCCCTACACACTGAAATCTCTTCCGCAAACACTGAAACCTCTTCCCCACACACTGAAACATCTTCCCCACACACTGAATCCTCTTCCCCACACACTGAAACATCTTCTCGACGCACTGAAACCCCTTCCCAGCGCACTGAAACCTCTTCCCCAGACACTGAATCCCCTTCACCACACATTGAAACACCTTCCCCACACTCTGAAACCTCTTCCACACACACTGAAACCACTTCCCCACAGTCTGAAACCCCTTCCCCACTCTCTGAAACCTCTTCCCCACACACTGAAACCACTTCCCCACACACTGAAACCCCTTCCCCACACACTGAAACCTCTTCCCCACACACTGAAACCCCTTCCCCACAGACTGAAATCCCTGAACCACACACTGAAACCCATCCCCACACACTGAAATCTCTTCCTCACAGACTGAAACCCCTTTCGCACACACTGAAACCTCTTCCCCACACACTGAAAGCCTTCCCCACACAGTGAAACCCATCCCCACACACTGAAACCCATCCCCACACAGTGAAACCCCTTGCCCACGCACTGAAACCTCTCCCACACACACTGAAACCTCTTCCCCACACACTGAAACCTCTTCCACACACACTGAAACTCCTTCCCCACGCATTGAATTCTCTTCCCCACACACTGAAACCTCTTCCCCACACACTGAAACCCCTTCCCCACACACTGAAACCCCTTCCCCACACACTGAAACCTCTTCCCCATCCACTAAAACCCATTCCCCACTGTCTGAAACCACTTCCCCACACACTGAAACCTCTTCCCCACACACTGAAACCCCTTTTCCACAAACTGAAACCCCTTTCCAACACACTGAAACCTCTTCCCCACACACTGAAACCTCTTCCGCACAGACTGAAACCCATTCCACACACACTGAAACACATCCCCAGTCACTGAAACGTCATCCCCACACACTTAAACCTCTTCCCCACACACTGAAAACCTTCCCCACACGCTGAGCCCAATCCCCACACACTGAAACCTCTTCCCCACACACTGAAACCTCCTCACCACACACTAAAACCGTTCCCGACACACTGAAACCCTTCGCCACACTCTGAAACCCATCCCCACACTCTGAAACCCTTCCCCACACACTGAAACCCCTTCCCCACACACTGAAACCTCTTCCCCACACACTGAAACCGCTTCCACACGCACTGAAACCCATCCCCACACACTGAAACCTCTTCCGCACACACTGAGACCTCTTCCCCACACACTGAAACCCCTTCCCCACACACTGAAACCCCTTCCCCACACACTGAAACCTCTTCCCCATACACTAAAACCACTTCCCCACAGACTGAAACCGCTTCCACACGCACTGAAACCCATCCCCACACAGTGAAACCCCTTGCCCACGCACTGAAACCTCTTCCACACACACCGAAACCTCTTCCCCACACACTGAAACTACTTCCACACACACTGAAACTCCTTCCCCACGCATTGAATTCTCTTCCCCACACACTGAAACCTCTTCCCCACACACTGAAACCCCTTCCCCACACACTGAAACCCCTTCCCCACACACTGAAACCTCTTCCCCACACACTGAAACCTCTTCCCCACACACTGAAACCCCTTTTCCACGAACTGAAACCCCTTTCCAACACACTGAAACCTCTTCCCCACACACTGAAACCTCTTCCCCATGCACTAAAACCACTTCCCCACAGACTGAAACCGCTTCCACACGCACTGAAACCCATCCCCACACAGTGAAACCCCTTGCCCACGCACTGAAACCTCTTCCACACACACCGAAACCTCTTCCCCACACACTGAAACCACTTCCACACACACTGAAACTCCTTCCCCACGCATTGAATTCTCTTCCCCACACACTGAAACCTCTTCCCCACACACTGAAACCCCTTCCCCACACACTGAAACCCCTTCCCCACACACTGAAACCTCTTCCCCATACACTAAAACCCCTTCCCCACAGTCTGAAACCACTTCCCCACACACTGAAACCTCTTCCCCACACACTGAAACCCCTTTTCCACGAACTGAAACCCCTTTCCAACACACTGAAACCTCTTCCCCACACACTGAAACCTCTTCCGCAAAGACTGAAACCACTTCCACACTCACTGAAACCCATCCCCACACACTGAAACGTCATCCCCACACACTTAAACCTCTTCCACACACACTGAAACCTCTTCTCCACACACTGAAACCGCTTCCACACGCACTGAAACCCATCCCCACACACTGAAACCTCTTCCCCACACACTGAGACCTCTTCCCCACACACTGAAACCCCTTCCCCACACACTGAAACCCCTTCCCCACACACTGAAAACTCTTCCCCATACACTGAAACCACTTCCCCACAGACTGAAACCACTTCCCCACACACTGAAACCTCGTCCCCACACACTGAAACCCCTTATCCACAAACTGAAACCCCTTCCACACACACTGAAACCTCTTCCTCACACATTGAAACCTCTTCCCCACACACTGAATCCCCTTCCCCACACACTGAAACCCATCCCCACACACAGAAAGCCCTTCCCCACACACTGAAAATCTTCCCTACACACAGAAACCTCTTCCCACACACTGAAACCTCTTCGCCACAGAGTGAAACCGTTCCCCACACACTGAAACCTCTTCCCTACACACTGAAATCTCTTCCGCAAACACTGAAACCTCTTCCCCACACACTGAAACATCTTCCCCACACACTGAATCCTCTTCCCCACACACTGAAACATCTTCTCGACGCACTGAAACCCCTTCCCAGCGCACTGAAACCTCTTCCCCAGACACTGAATCCCCTTCACCACACATTGAAACACCTTCCCCACACTCTGAAACCTCTTCCACACACACTGAAACCACTTCCCCACAGTCTGAAACCCCTTCCCCACTCTCTGAAACCTCTTCCCCACACACTGAAACCACTTCCCCACACACTGAAACCCCTTCCCCACACACTGAAACCTCTTCCCCACACACTGAAACCCCTTCCCCACAGACTGAAATCCCTGAACCACACACTGAAACCCATCCCCACACACTGAAATCTCTTCCTCACAGACTGAAACCCCTTTCGCACACACTGAAACCTCTTCCCCACACACTGAAAGCCTTCCCCACACAGTGAAACCCATCCCCACACACTGAAACCCATCCCCACACAGTGAAACCCCTTGCCCACGCACTGAAACCTCTCCCACACACACTGAAACCTCTTCCCCACACACTGAAACCTCTTCCACACACACTGAAACTCCTTCCCCACGCATTGAATTCTCTTCCCCACACACTGAAACCTCTTCCCCACACACTGAAACCCCTTCCCCACACACTGAAACCCCTTCCCCACACACTGAAACCTCTTCCCCATCCACTAAAACCCATTCCCCACTGTCTGAAACCACTTCCCCACACACTGAAACCTCTTCCCCACACACTGAAACCCCTTTTCCACAAACTGAAACCCCTTTCCAACACACTGAAACCTCTTCCCCACACACTGAAACCTCTTCCGCACAGACTGAAACCCATTCCACACACACTGAAACACATCCCCAGTCACTGAAACGTCATCCCCACACACTTAAACCTCTTCCCCACACACTGAAAACCTTCCCCACACGCTGAGCCCAATCCCCACACACTGAAACCTCTTCCCCACACACTGAAACCTCCTCACCACACACTAAAACCGTTCCCGACACACTGAAACCCTTCGCCACACTCTGAAACCCATCCCCACACTCTGAAACCCTTCCCCACACACTGAAACCCCTTCCCCACACACTGAAACCTCTTCCCCACACACTGAAACCGCTTCCACACGCACTGAAACCCATCCCCACACACTGAAACCTCTTCCGCACACACTGAGACCTCTTCCCCACACACTGAAACCCCTTCCCCACACACTGAAACCCCTTCCCCACACACTGAAACCTCTTCCCCATACACTAAAACCACTTCCCCACAGACTGAAACCGCTTCCACACGCACTGAAACCCATCCCCACACAGTGAAACCCCTTGCCCACGCACTGAAACCTCTTCCACACACACCGAAACCTCTTCCCCACACACTGAAACTACTTCCACACACACTGAAACTCCTTCCCCACGCATTGAATTCTCTTCCCCACACACTGAAACCTCTTCCCCACACACTGAAACCCCTTCCCCACACACTGAAACCCCTTCCCCACACACTGAAACCTCTTCCCCACACACTGAAACCTCTTCCCCACACACTGAAACCCCTTTTCCACGAACTGAAACCCCTTTCCAACACACTGAAACCTCTTCCCCACACACTGAAACCTCTTCCCCATGCACTAAAACCACTTCCCCACAGACTGAAACCGCTTCCACACGCACTGAAACCCATCCCCACACAGTGAAACCCCTTGCCCACGCACTGAAACCTCTTCCACACACACCGAAACCTCTTCCCCACACACTGAAACCACTTCCACACACACTGAAACTCCTTCCCCACGCATTGAATTCTCTTCCCCACACACTGAAACCTCTTCCCCACACACTGAAACCCCTTCCCCACACACTGAAACCCCTTCCCCACACACTGAAACCTCTTCCCCATACACTAAAACCCCTTCCCCACAGTCTGAAACCACTTCCCCACACACTGAAACCTCTTCCCCACACACTGAAACCCCTTTTCCACGAACTGAAACCCCTTTCCAACACACTGAAACCTCTTCCCCACACACTGAAACCTCTTCCGCAAAGACTGAAACCACTTCCACACTCACTGAAACCCATCCCCACACACTGAAACGTCATCCCCACACACTTAAACCTCTTCCCCACACACTGAAAACCTTCCCCACACGCTGAGACCAATCCCCACACACTGGAACCTCTTCCCCACACACTGAAACCTCTTCACCACACACTAAAACCGTTCCCGACACACTGACACCCTTCGCCACACTCTGAAACCCATCCCCACACTCTGAAACCTCTTCCCCACACACTGAAAACTTTCCCCACACACTGAAACCCTTCCCCACACACTGAAACCCTTCCCCACACACTGAAACCCCTTCCCCACACACTGAAACCTCTTCCCCACACATTGAAACCCATCCCCACAAACTGAATCCCCCTTAACCACACACTGAAACCGCTTCCCCACACACTGAAACCTCTTCCTCACACACTGAAACATCTTCCCCACACACTGAATCCCCTTCCCCACACACTGAAACCCATCCCCACACACTGAAACCCTTCGCTACACACAGAAACCTCTTCCCACACACTGAAACCTCTTCGCCACAGACTGAAACCCTTCCCCACAAACTGAAGCTTCTTCCCCACACACTGAAACCTCTTCCCCACTCACTGAAACCTCTCCCCACACACTGAAACGTCTTCTCGACACACTGAAACCACTTCCCAGCACACTGAAACCTCTTCCCCAGACACTGAATCCCGATCACCACCCAGTGAAACCCCTTCCCCACAAACTGAAACCACTTCCCCACAGACTGAAACCCCTTCCCCATTCTCTGAAACCTCTTCCCCACTCACTGAAACCGCTTACCCACTCACTGAAACCTCTCCCCACACACTGAAACGTCTTCTCGACACACTGAAACCACATCCCAGCACACTGTAACCTCTTCCCCAGACACTGATTCCCCATCACCACCCACTGAAACCCCTTCCCCACACACTGAAACCACTTCCCCACAGACTGAAACCCCTTCCCCATTCTCTGAAACCTCTTCCCCACAGACTGAAACCACTTCCCCACTGACTGAAAGCCCTTCCCCACACACTGAAACCACTTCCCCACACACTGAAACCCCTTCCACACAGACTGAAATCCCTTAATCACACACTGAAACCTATCCCCACACACTGAAATCTCCTCCTCACACACTGAAACCCCTTCCCCACACACTGAAACATCTTCCCCACACATTGAAACCTCTTCACCACGCGCTGTATCATCTTCCACACCCACTGAAACCCATCCCCAAACACTGAAACCCCTTCCACAAACACTGCAACCTCTTCCCCACACACTGAAATCCCTTCCACACACACTGTAACCCATTCCCCGCACACTGAAACCCCTTCCCCACACACTGAAACACCTTCCACACACGCTGAAAACCCTTCCCCGCACACAGAAACCCCTTCCCCACGAACTGCAACCTCTTCCCCACACACTGAAACGCCTTCCCACACACTGAAACCTCTTCCCCACTGACTGAAACCCCTTCCCCACGTACTGAAACCTCTACCCCACACACTGAAACTCCTTCCCACAAACTGAAAACCATCCCCACAGACTGAAACACATCCCCACAGACTGAAACCCCTTCCCCACACACTGAAACGCATCCCCACACACTGAAACCTCTTCCCCACACACTGAAACCCCTTCCCCACGCACTGAAACCTCTTCCACACACACTGAAACCTCTTCCCAACACACTGAAACCTCTTCCCCACACACTGAAACTCCTTCCCCACGCATTGAATCCTCTTCCACACACACTGAAACATCTTCCCCACACATTGAAACCTCTTCTCCACACGCTGTATCTTCTTCCACACCCACTGAAACCAATCCCCAAACACTGAAACCCCTTCCACACACACTAAAACATCTTCCACAAACACTGAAACCCCTTTCCCACACACTGAAACCCCTTGCACACACTGTAACCCCTTCCCCGCACACGGAAACCCCTTCCCGACGCACTGAAACCTCTACCCCACGCACTGAAACCCCTTCCCACAAACTGGAAACCATCCCCACAGAGTGAAACACATCCCCACAGACTGAAACCCCTTCCCCAGACACTGAAACGCATCCCCACAAACTGAAACCTCTTCCACACACACTGAAACCTCTTCCCCACACACTGAAACCGCTTCCACACGCACTGAAACCCATCCCCACACACTGAAACCTCTTCCCCACACACTGAGACCTCTTCCCCACACACTGAAACCCCTTCCCCACACACTGAAACCCCTTCCCCACACACTGAAAACTCTTCCCCATACACTGAAACCACTTCCCCACAGACTGAAACCACTTCCCCACACACTGAAACCTCGTCCCCACACACTGAAACCCCTTATCCACAAACTGAAACCCCTTCCACACACACTGAAACCTCTTCCTCACACATTGAAACCTCTTCCCCACACACTGAATCCCCTTCCCCACACACTGAAACCCATCCCCACACACAGAAAGCCCTTCCCCACACACTGAAAATCTTCCCTACACACAGAAACCTCTTCCCACACACTGAAACCTCTTCGCCACAGAGTGAAACCGTTCCCCACACACTGAAACCTCTTCCCTACACACTGAAATCTCTTCCGCAAACACTGAAACCTCTTCCCCACACACTGAAACATCTTCCCCACACACTGAATCCTCTTCCCCACACACTGAAACATCTTCTCGACGCACTGAAACCCCTTCCCAGCGCACTGAAACCTCTTCCCCAGACACTGAATCCCCTTCACCACACATTGAAACACCTTCCCCACACTCTGAAACCTCTTCCACACACACTGAAACCACTTCCCCACAGTCTGAAACCCCTTCCCCACTCTCTGAAACCTCTTCCCCACACACTGAAACCACTTCCCCACACACTGAAACCCCTTCCCCACACACTGAAACCTCTTCCCCACACACTGAAACCCCTTCCCCACAGACTGAAATCCCTGAACCACACACTGAAACCCATCCCCACACACTGAAATCTCTTCCTCACACACTGAAACCGCTTTCGCACACACTGAAACCTCTTCCCCACACACTGAAAGCCTTCCCCACACAGTGAAACCCATCCCCACACACTGAAACCCATCCCCACACAGTGAAACCCCTTGCCCACGCACTGAAACCTCTCCCACACACACTGAAACCTCTTCCCCACACACTGAAACCTCTTCCACACACACTGAAACTCCTTCCCCACGCATTGAATTCTCTTCCCCACACACTGAAACCTCTTCCCCAGACACTGAAACCCCTTTCCCACACACTGAAACCCCTTCCCCACACACTGAAACCTCTTCCCCATCCACTAAAACCCATTCCCCACTGTCTGAAACCACTTCCCCACACACTGAAACCTCTTCCCCACTCACTGAAACCCCTTTTCCACAAACTGAAACCCCTTTCCAACACACTGAAACCTCTTCCCCACACACTGAAACCTCTTCCGCACAGACTGAAACCCATTCCACACACACTGAAACACATCCCCAGTCACTGAAACGTCATCCCCACACACTTAAACCTCTTCCCCACACACTGAAAACCTTCCCCACACGCTGAGACCAATCCCCACACACTGAAACCTCTTCCCCACACACTGAAACCTCTTCACCACACACTAAAACCGTTCCCGACACACTGAAACCCTTCGCCACACTCTGAAACCCATCCCCACACTCTGAAACCCTTCCCCACACACTGAAACCCCTTCCCCACACACTGAAACCTCTTCCCCACACATTGAAACCAATCCCCACATACTAAATCCCCTTTACCACACACTGAAACCCCTTCCCCACACACTGAAACCTCTTCCTCACACACTGAAACATCTTCCCCACACACTGAATCCCCTTCCCCACACACTGAAACCCATCCCCACACACTGAAACCCTTCGCTACACACAGAAACATCTTCCCACACACTGAAACCTCTTCGCCACAGACTGAAACCCTTCCCCACAAACTGAAGCTTCTTTTCCACACACTGAAACCTCTTCCCCACTCACTGAAACCTCTCCCCACACACTGAAACGTCTTCTCGACACACTGAAACCACTTCTCAGCACACTGAAACCTCTTCCCCAGACACTGAATCCCGATCACCACCCACTGAAACCCCTTCCCCACACACTGAAACCACTTCCCCACAGACTGAAACCACTTCCACACACACTGAAACTCCTTCCCCACGCATTGAATTCTCTTCCCCACACACTGAAACCTCTTCCCCACACACTGAAACCCCTTCCCCACACACTGAAACCCCTTCCCCACACACTGAAACCTCTTCCCCATACACTGAAACCCCTTCCCCACAGTCTGAAACCACTTCCCCACACACTGAAACCTCTTCCCCACACACTGAAACCCCTTTTCCACGAACTGAAACCCCTTTCCAACACACTGAAACCTCTTCCCCACACACTGAAACCTCTTCCGCAAAGACTGAAACCACTTCCACACTCACTGAAACCCATCCCCACACACTGAAACGTCATCCCCACACACTTAAACCTCTTCCCCACACACTGAAAACCTTCCCCACACGCTGAGACCAATCCCCACACACTGGAACCTCTTCCCCACACACTGAAACCTCTTCACCACACACTAAAACCGTTCCCGACACACTGACACCCTTCGCCACACTCTGAAACCCATCCCCACACTCTGAAACCTCTTCCCCACACACTGAAAACTTTCCCCACACACTGAAACCCTTCCCCACACACTGAAACCCTTCCCCACACACTGAAACCCCTTCCCCACACACTGAAACCTCTTCCCCACACATTGAAACCCATCCCCACAAACTGAATCCCCCTTAACCACACACTGAAACCGCTTCCCCACACACTGAAACCTGTTCCTCACACACTGAAACATCTTCCACACACACTGAATCCCCTTCCCCACACACTGAAACCCATCCCCACACACTGAAACCCTTCGCTACACACAGAAACCTCTTCCCACACACTGAAACCTCTTCGCCACAGACTGAAACCCTTCCCCACAAACTGAAGCTTCTTCCCCACACACTGAAACCTCTTCCCCACTCACTGAAACCTCTCCCCACACACTGAAACGTCTTCTCGACACACTGAAACCACTTCCCAGCACACTGAAACCTCTTCCCCAGACACTGAATCCCGATCACCACCCAGTGAAACCCCTTCCCCACAAACTGAAACCACTTCCCCACAGACTGAAACCCCTTCCCCATTTTCTGAAACCTCTTCCCCACTCACTGAAACCGCTTACCCACTCACTGAAACCTCTCCCCACACACTGAAACGTCTTCTCGACACACTGAAACCACATCCCAGCACACTGTAACCTCTTCCCCAGACACTGATTCCCCATCACCACCCACTGAAACCCCTTCCCCACACACTGAAACCACTTCCCCACAGACTGAAACCCCTTCCCCATTCTCTGAAACCTCTTCCCCACAGACTGAAACCACTTCCCCACTGACTGAAAGCCCTTCCCCACACACTGAAACCACTTCCCCACACACTGAAACCCCTTCCACACAGACTGAAATCCCTTAACCACACACTGAAACCTATCCCCACACACTGAAATCTCCTCCTCACACACTGAAACCCCTTCCCCACACACTGAAACCTCTTCCCCACACACTGAAACCCCTTCCCCACACACTGAAACCCCTTCCCCACACACTGAAACCTCTTCCCCATACACTAAAACCCCTTCCCCACAGTCTGAAACCACTTCCCCACACACTGAAACCTCTTCCCCACACACTGAAACCCCTTTTCCACGAACTGAAACCCCTTTCCAACACACTGAAACCTCTTCCCCACACACTGAAACCTCTTCCGCAAAGACTGAAACCACTTCCACACTCACTGAAACCCATCCCCACACACTGAAACGTCATCCCCACACACTTAAACCTCTTCCCCACACACTGAAAACCTTCCCCACACGCTGAGACCAATCCCCACACACTGGAACCTCTTCCCCACACACTGAAACCTCTTCACCACACACAAAACCGTTCCCGACACACTGACACCCTTCGCCACACTCTGAAACCCATCCCCACACTCTGAAACCTCTTCCCCACACACTGAAAACTTTCCCCACACACTGAAACCCTTCCCCACACACTGAAACCCTTCCCCACACACTGAAACCCCTTCCCCACACACTGAAACCTCTTCCCCACACATTGAAACCCATCCCCACAAACTGAATCCCCCTTAACCACACACTGAAACCGCTTCCCCACACACTGAAACCTCTTCCTCACACACTGAAACATCTTCCCCACACACTGAATCCCCTTCCCCACACACTGAAACCCATCCCCACACACTGAAACCCTTCGCTACACACAGAAACCTCTTCCCACACACTGAAACCCCTTCCCCACACACTGAAACCCCTTCCCCACACACTGAAACCTCTTCCCCACACATTGAAACCCATCCCCACAAACTGAATCCCCCTTAACCACACACTGAAACCTCTTCCTCACACACTGAAACATCTTCCCCACACACTGAAACCCCTTCCCCACACACTGAAACCCCTTCCCCACACACTGAAACCTCTTCCCCATACACTAAAACCCCTTCCCCACAGTCTGAAACCACTTCCCCACACACTGAAACCTCTTCCCCACACACTGAAACCCCTTTTCCACGAACTGAAACCCCTTTCCAACACACTGAAACCTCTTCCCCACACACTGAAACCTCTTCCGCAAAGACTGAAACCACTTCCACACTCACTGAAACCCATCCCCACACACTGAAACGTCATCCCCACACACTTAAACCTCTTCCCCACACACTGAAAACCTTCCCCACACGCTGAGACCAATCCCCACACACTGGAACCTCTTCCCCACACACTGAAACCTCTTCACCACACACAAAACCGTTCCCGACACACTGACACCCTTCGCCACACTCTGAAACCCATCCCCACACTCTGAAACCTCTTCCCCACACACTGAAAACTTTCCCCACACACTGAAACCCTTCCCCACACACTGAAACCCTTCCCCACACACTGAAACCCCTTCCCCACACACTGAAACCTCTTCCCCACACATTGAAACCCATCCCCACATACTGAATCCCCCTTAACCACACACTGAAACCGCTTCCCCACACACTGAAACCTCTTCCTCACACACTGAAACATCTTCCCCACACACTGAATCCCCTTCCCCACACACTGAAACCCATCCCCACACACTGAAACCCTTCGCTACACACAGAAACCTCTTCCCACACACTGAAACCTCTTCGCCACAGACTGAAACCCTTCCCCACAAACTGAAGCTTCTTCCCCACACACTGAAACCTCTTCCCCACTCACTGAAACCTCTCCCCACACACTGAAACGTCTTCTCGACACACTGAAACCACTTCCCAGCACACTGAAACCTCTTCCCCAGACACTGAATCCCGATCACCACCCAGTGAAACCCCTTCCCCACAAACTGAAACCACTTCCCCACAGACTGAAACCCCTTCCCCATTCTCTGAAACCGCTTCCCCACTCATTGAAACCGCTTACCCACTCACTGAAACCTCTCCCCACACACTGAAACGTCTTCTCGACACACTGAAACCACATCCCAGCACACTGTAACCTCTTCCCCAGACACTGATTCCCCATCACCACCCACTGAAACCCCTTCCCCACACACTGAAACCACTTCCCCACAGACTGAAACCCCTTCCCCATTCTCTGAAACCTCTTCCCCACAGACTGAAACCACTTCCCCACTGACTGAAAGCCCTTCCCCACACACTGAAACCACTTCCCCACACACTGAAACCCCTTCCACACAGACTGAAATCCCTTAACCACACACTGAAACCTATCCCCACACACTGAAATCTCCTCCTCACACACTGAAACCCCTTCCCCACACACTGAAACATCTTCCCCACACATTGAAACCTCTTCACCACACGCTGTATCATCTTCCACACCCACTGAAACCCATCCCCAAACACTGAAACCCCTTCCACAAACACTGCAACCTCTTCCCCACACACTGAAATCCCTTCCACACACACTGTAACCCATTCCCCGCACACTGAAACCCCTTCCCCACACACTGAAACACCTTCCACACACGCTGAAAACCCTTCCCCGCACACAGAAACCCCTTCCCCACGAACTGCAACCTCTTCCCCACACACTGAAACGCCTTCCCACACACTGAAACCTCTTCCCCACTGACTGAAACCCCTTCCCCACGCACTGAAACCTCTACCCCACACACTGAAACTCCTTCCCACAAACTGAAAACCATCCCCACAGACTGAAACACATCCCCACAGACTGAAAGCCCTACCCCACACACTGAAACGCATCCCCACACACTGAAACCTCTTCCCCACACACTGAAACCCCTTCCCCACGCACTGAAACCTCTTCCACACATACTGAAACATCTTCCCAACACACTGAAACCTCTTCCCCACACACTGAAACTCCTTCCCCACGCATTGAATCCTCTTCCACACACACTGAAACATCTTTCCCACACATTGAAACCTCTTCCCCACACACTGAAATCCCTTCCACACACACTGTAACCCATTTCCCGCACACTGAAACCCCTTCCCCACACACTGAAACACCTTCCACACACGCTGAAAACCCTTCCCCGCACACAGAAACCCCTTCCCCACGAACTGCAACCTCTTCCCCACACACTGAAACGCCTTCCCACACACTGAAACCTCTTCCCCACTGACTGAAACCCCTTCCCCACGCACTGAAACCTCTACCCCACACACTGAAACTCCTTCCCACAAACTGAAAACCATCCCCACAGACTGAAACACATCCCCACAGACTGAAACCCCTTCCCCACACACTGAAACGCATCCCCACACACTGAAACCTCTTCCCCACACACTGAAACCCCTTCCCCACGCACTGAAACCTCTTCCACACACACTGAAACCTCTTCCCAACACACTGAAACCTCTTCCCCACACACTGAAACTCCTTCCCCACGCATTGAATCCTCTTCCACACACACTGAAACATCTTCCCCACACATTGAAACCTCTTCTCCACACGCTGCATCTTCTTCCACACCCACTGAAACCAATCCCCAAACACTGAAACCCCTTCCACACACACTAAAACATCTTCCACAAACACTGAAACCCCTTCCCCACACACTGAAACCCCTTGCACACACTGTAACCCCTTCCCCGCACACGGAAACCCCTTCCCCACGCACTGAAACCTCTACCCCACGCACTGAAACCCCTTCCCACAAACTGGAAACCATCCCCACAGAGTGAAACACATCCCCACAGACTGAAACCCCTTCCCCAGACACTGAAACGCATCCCCACAAACTGAAACCTCTTCCACACACACTGAAACCTCTTCCCCACACACTGAAACCGCTTCCACACGCACTGAAACCCATCCCCACACACTGAAACCTCTTCCCCACACACTGAGACCTCTTCCCACACACTGAAACCCCTTCCCCACACACTGAAACCCCTTCCCCACACACTGAAAACTCTTCCCCATACACTAAAACCACTTCCCCACAGACTGAAACCACTTCCCCACACACTGAAACCTCGTCCCCACACACTGAAACCCCTTATCCACAAACTGAAACCCCTTCCACACACACTGAAACCTCTTCCTCACACATTGAAACCTCTTCCCCACACACTGAATCCCCTTCCCCACACACTGAAACCCATCCCCACACACAGAAAGCCCTTCCCCACACACTGAAAATATTCCCTACACACAGAAACTTCTTCCCACACACTGAAACCTCTTCGCCACAGAGTGAAACCGTTCCCCACACACTGAAACCTCTTCCCTACACATTGAAATCTCTTCCGCAAACACTGAAACCTCTTCCCCACACACTGAAACATCTTCCCCACACACTGAATCCTCTTCCCCACACACTGAAACATCTTCTCGACGCACTGAATCCCCTTCCCAGCGCACTGAAACCTCTTCCCCAGACACTGAATCCCCTTCACCACACATTGAAACACCTTCCCCACACTCTGAAACCTCTTCCACACACACTGAAACCACTTCCCCACAGTCTGAAACCCCTTCCCCACTCTCTGAAACCTCTTCCCCACACACTGAAACCACTTCCCCACACACTGAAACCCCTTCCCCACACACTGAAACCTCTTCCCCACACATTGAAACCCCTTCCCCACAGACTGAAATCCCTGAACCACACACTGAAACCCATCCCCACACACTGAAATCTCTTCCTCACACACTGAAACCCCTTTCGCACACACTAAAACCTCTTCCCCACACACTGAAAGCCTTCCCCACACAGTGAAACCCATCCCCACACACTGAAACCCATCCCCACACAGTGAAACCCCTTGCCCACGCACTGAAACCTCTCCCACACACACTGAAACCTCTTCCCCACACACTGAAACCTCTTCCACACACACTGAAACTCCTTCCCCACGCATTGAATTCTCTTCCCCACACACTGAAACCTCTTCCCCACACACTGAAACCCCTTCCCCACACACTGAAACCCCTTCCCCACACACTGAAACCTCTTCCCCATCCACTAAAACCCATTCCCCACTGTCTGAAACCACTTCCCCACACACTGAAACCTCTTCCCCACACACTGAAACCCCTTTTCCACAAACTGAAACCCCTTTCCAACACACTGAAACCTCTTCCCCACACACTGAAACCTCTTCCGCACAGACTGAAACCCATTCCACACACACTGAAACACATCCCCAGTCACTGAAACGTCATCCCCACAAACTTAAACCTCTTCCCCACACACTGAAAACCTTCCCCACACGCTGAGACCAATCCCCACACACTGAAACCTCTTCCCCACACACTGAAACCTCTTCACCACACACTAAAACCGTTCCCGACACACTGAAACCCTTCGCCACACTCTGAAACCCATCCCCACACTCAGAAACCCTTCCCCACACACTGAAACCCCTTCCCCACACACTGAAACCTCTTCCCCTCGCATTGAAACCAATCCCCACATACTGAATCCCCTTTACCACACACTGAAACCCCTTCCCCACACACTGAAACCTCTTCCTCACACACTGAAACATCTTCCCCACACACTGAATCCCCTTCCCCACACACTGAAACCCATCCCCACACACTGAAACCCTTCGCTACACACAGAAACATCTTCCCACACACTGAAACCTCTTCGCCACAGACTGAAACCCTTCCCCACAAACTGAAGCTTCTTTTCCACACACTGAAACCTCTTCCCCACTCACTGAAACCTCTCCCCACACACTGAAACGTCTTCTCGACACACTGAAACCACTTCTCAGCACACTGAAACCTCTTCCCCAGACACTGAATCCCGATCACCACCAACTGAAACCCCTTCCCCACACACTGAAACCACTTCCCCACAGACTGAAACCCCTTCCCCATTCTCTGAAACCTCTTCCCCACAAAATGAAACCACTTCCCCACACACTGAAAGCCCTTCCCCACACACTGAAACATCTTCCCCACACACTGAAACCTCTTCCCCACTCACTGAAACCTCTCCGCACACACTGAAACGTCTTCTCGACACACTGAAACCACATCCCAGCACACTGAAACCTCTTCCCCAGACACTGATTCCCCATCACCACCCACTGAAACCCCTTCCCCACACACTGAAACCACTTCCCCACAGACTGAAACCCCTTCCACATTCTCTGAAACCTCTACCCCACACACTGAAACCACTTCCCCACACACTGAAACCCCTTAACCACCCACTGAAACCCATTCCCACACACTGAAATCTCCTCCTCATACACTGAAACCCCTTCCCCACACACTGAAATCCATCCCCACACACTGAAACCCTTCGCTACACACAGAAACCTCTTCCCACACACTGAAACCTCTTCGCCACAGACTGAAACCCTTCCCCACAAACTGAAGCTTCTTCCCCACACACTGAAACCTCTTCCACACACACTGAAACCTCTTCCCCACACACTGAAACATCTTCCCCACACACTGAAACCTCTTCCCCACTCACTGAAACCTCTCCCCACACACTGAAACGTCTTCTCGACACACTGAAATCACTTCCCAACACACTGAAACCTCTTCCCCAGACACTGAATCCCCATCACCACCCACTGAAACCCCTTCCCCACACACTGAAACCACTTCCCCACAGACTGAAACCCCTTCCCCATTCTCTGAAACCTCTTCCCCACACACTGAAACCACTTCCCCACACACTGAAAGCCCTTCCCCACACACTGAAACCACTTCCCCACACACTGAAACCCCTTCCCCACAGACTGAAATCCCTTAACCACACACTGAAATCCCTTCCCCACACACTGAAATCTCCTGCCCACATACTGAAACCCCTTCCCCACACACTGAAAACTCTTCCCCATACACTAAAACCCCTTCCCCACTGACTGAAACCACTTCCCCACACACTGAAACCTCTTCCCCACACACTGAAACTCCTTATCCACTAACTGAAATCCCTTTCCAACACACTGAAACCTCTTCCCCACACACTGAAACCTCTTCCGCACAGACTGAAACCCCTTCCCCACACACTGAAACCCATCCCCAAACACTGAAACCTCATCCCCACACACTGAAACCCCTTCCCCACACACTGAAACCCCTTCCCCACACACTGAAATCCATCCCCACACACTGAAACCTCTTCCCAACACACTGAAACCTCTTCCGCACAGACTGAAACCCGTTCCCCACACACTGAAACCCCTTCCCCACACACTGAGACCCATCCCCACACACTGAAACCTCATCCCCACACACTGAAACCCCTTCCCCACACATTGAAACCTCTTCCCCACGCACTGAAACCCCTTCCCCACACACTGAAACCACTTCCCCACACACTGAATCATCTTCCCCACGCACTGAAACCTCTTCCACACACTGAAACCTCTTCCCCACACACTGAAACCTCTTCCCCACGCACTGAAACCTCTTCCACACACGCTGAAACATCTTCCCCACACGCTTAAACCTCTTCCCCACACGCTGAAACTTCTTCCACACCCACTGAAACACATCCCCATACACTGAAACACCTTCCACACACACTGAAACCTCTTCCACACACAATGAAACCCCTTCCCCGCACACGGAAACCTCTTCCGCACACACTGAAACCCCTTCCCCACACATTGAAACCTTTCCCTACACAATGAAACCCATCCCCACACACCGAAACCTGTACCCCACACACTGAAACCTCTTCCCCACACACTGCAAACCTTCCCCACGCACTGAAACCCCTTCCCCACAGACAGAAACCCCTTAACCAAACACTGAGACCCATCCCCACACACTGAAATCTCTTCCCCACACACTGAAACCCCATCCCCACACACTGAAACCCCTTCCACACACACTGAAACCTCTTCCTCACACACTGAAACCTCTTCCCCACACACTGAATCCCCTTTCCCACACACTGAAACCCATCCCCACACACAGAAAGCCCTTCCCCACACACTGAAAACATTCCCTACACACAGAAACCTCTTCCCACACACTGAAACCTCTTCGCCACAGAGTGTAACCGTTCCCCACACACTGAAACCTCGTCCCTATACACTGAAATCTCTTCCGCAAACACTGAAACCTCTTCCCCACACACTGAAACATCTTCCCCACACACTGAAACCTCTTCCCCACACACTGAAACATCTTCTCGACGCACTGAAACCCCTTCCCAGCGCACTGAAACCTCTTCCCCAGACACTGAATCCCCTTCACCACACATTGAAACCCCTTCCCCACACACTGAAACATCTTCCACACACACTGAAACCACTTCCCCACAGTCTGAAACCCCTTCCCCACTCTCTGAAACCTCTTCCCCTCACACTGAAACCACTTCCCCACACACTGAAACCCCTTCCCCACACACTGAAACCTTTTCCCCACACACTGAAACCCCTTCCCCACAGACTGAAATCCCTGAACCACACACTGAAACCCATCCCCACACACTGAAATCTCTTCCTCACACACTGAAACCCATTTCCCACACGCTGAAACCTTTTCCCCACACACTGAAATCCTTCCCCACACAGTGAAACCCATCCCCACACACAGAAACCCATCCCCACATTGTGAAATCCCTTGCCCACGCACTGAAACCTCTTCCCCACACACTGAAACCTCTTCCACACACACTGAAACTCCTTCCCCACGCATTGAATTCTCTTCCCCACACACTGAAACCTCTTCCCCACACACTGAAACCCCTTCCCCACACACTGAAACCCCTTCCCCACACACTGAAACCTCTTCCCCATACACTAAAACCCCTTACCCACAGTCTAAAACCACTTCCCCACACACTGAAACCTCTTCCCCACACACTGAAACCCCTTTTCCACGAACTGAAACCCCTTTCCAACACACTGAAACCTCTTCCCCACACACTTAAACCTCTTCCCCACACACTGAAAACCTTCCCCACACGCTGAGACCAATCCCCACACACTGAAACCTCTTCCCCACACACTGAAACCTCTTCACCACACACTAAAACCGTTCCCGACACACTGAAACCCTTCGCCACAATCTGAAACCCATCCCCACACTCTGAAACCTCTTCCCCACACACTGAAAACTTTCCCCACACACTGAAACCCTTCCCCACACACTGAAACCCTTCCCCACACATTGAAACCCATCCCCACATACTGAATCCCCTTTATCACACACTGAAACCCCTTCCCCACACACTGAAACCTCTTCCTCACACACTGAAACATCTTCCCCACACACTGAATCCCCTTCCCCACACACTGAAACCCATCCCCACACACTGAAACCCTTCGCTACACACAGAAACCTCTTCCCACACACTGAAACCTCTTCACCACAGACTGAAACCCTTCCCCACAAACTGAAGCTTCTTCCCCACACACTGAAACCTCTTCCCCACTCACTGAAACCTCTCCCCACACACTGAAACGTCTTCTCGAAACACTGAAACCACTTCCCAGCACAATGAAACCTCTTCCCCAGACACTGAATCCCGATCACCACCCAGTGAAACCCCTTCCCCACACACTGAAACCACTTCCCCACAGACTGAAACCCCTTCCCCATTCTCTGAAACCTCTTCCCCACACACTGAAACCACTTCCCCACAGACTGAAAGCCCTTCCCCACACACTGAAACCACTTCCCCACACACTGAAACCCCTTCCACACAGACTGAAATCCCTTAACCACACACTGAAACCTATCCCCACACACTGAAATCTCCTCCTCACACACTGAAACCCCTTCCCCACACACTGAAACATCTTCCCCACACATTGAAACCTCTTTACCACACGCTGTATCATCTTCCACACCCACTGAAACCCATCCCCAAACACTGAAACCCCTTCCACAAACACTGCAACCTCTTCCCCACACACTGAAACCCCTTCCACACACACTGTAACCCATTCCCCGCACACTGAAACCCCTTCCCCACACACTGAAACACCTTCCACACACGCTGAAACCCCTTCCCCGCACACAGAAACCCCTTCCCAAGAACTGCAACCTCTTCCCCACACACTGAAACGCCTTCCCACAAACTGAAAACCATCCCCACAGACTGAAACACATCCCCACAGACTGAAACCCCTTCCCCACACACTGAAACGCATCCCCACACACTGAAACCTCTTCCCCACACACTGAAACCCCTTCCCCACGCACTGAAACCTCTTCCACACATATTGAAACCTCTTCCCAACACACTGAAACCTCTTCCCCACACACTGAAACTCCTTCCCCACGCATTGAATCCTCTTCCACACACACTGAAACATCTTCCCCACACATTGAAACCTCTTCCCCACACGCTGTATCTTCTTCCACACCCACTGAAACCAATCCCCAAACACTGAAACCCCTTCCACACACACTAAAACATCTTCCACAAACACTGAAACCCCTTCCCCACACACTGAAACCCCTTGCACACACTGTAACCCCTTCCCCGCACACGGAAACCCCTTCCCCACGCACTGAAACCTCTACCCCACACACTGAAACCCCTTCCCACAAACTGAAAACCATCCCCACAGAGTGAAACACATCCCCACAGACTGAAACCCCTTCCTCAGACACTGAAACGCATCCCCACAAACTGAAACCTCTTCCACACACACTGAAACCTTTCCCTACAGACTGCAACCCTTCCCCACACACTGAAACCTCTTCCCCACACACTGAAACCGCTTCCACACGCACTGAAACCCATCCCCACACACTGAAACCTCTTCCCCACACACTGAGACCTCTTCCCCACACACTGAAACCCCTTCCCCACACACTGAAACCCCTTCCCCACACACTGAAACCTCTTCCCCATACACTAAAACCCGTTCCCCACAGTCTGAAACCACTTCCCCACACACTGAAACCGCTTCCCCACACACTGAGACCCCTTTTCCACAAACTGAAACCCCTTTCCAACACACTGAAACCTCTTCCCCACACACTGAAACCTCTTCCGCACAGACTGAAACCCCTTCCACACACACTGAAAGCCATCCCCACTCACTGAAACGTCATCCCCACACACTTAAACCTCTTCCCCACACACTGAAAACCTTCCCCACACGCTGAGACCAATCCCCACACACTGAAACCTCTTCCCCACACACTGAAACCTCTTCACCACACACTAAAACCGTTCCCGACACACTGAAACATTTCGCCACACTCTGAAACCCATCCCCACACTCTGAAACCTCTTCCCCACACACTGAAAACTTTCCCCACACACTGAAACCCTTCCCCACACACTGAATCCCTTCCCCACACACTGAAACCCCTTCCCCACACACTGAAACCTCTTCCCCACACATTGAAACCAATCCCCACATACTGAATCCCCTATACCACACACTGAAACCCCTTCCCCACACACTGAAACCTCTTCCTCACACACTGAAACATCTTCCCCACACACTGAATCCCCTTCCCCACACACTGAAAACCATCCCCACACACTGAAACACTTCGCTACACACAGAAACCTCTTCCCACACACTGAAACCTCTTCGCCACAGACTGAAACCCTTCCCCACAAACTGAAGCTTCTTCCCCACACACTGAAACCTCTTCCCCACTCACTGAAACCTCTCCCCACACACTGAAACGTCTTCTCGACACACTGAAACCACTTCCCAGCACACTCAAACCTCTTCCCCAGACACGGAATCCCGATCACCACCCACTGAAACCCCTTCCCCACACACTGAAACCACTTCCCCACAGACTGAAACCCCTTCCCCATTCTCTGAAACCTCTTCTCCACACAATGAAACCAATTCCCCACACACTGAAAACCCTTCCCCACACACTGAAACATCTTCCCCACACACTGAAACCACTTCCCCACTCACTGAAACCTCTCCGCACACACTGAAACGTCTTCTCGACACACTGAAACCACATCCCAGCACACTGAAACCTCTTCCCCAGACACTGATTCCCCATCACCACCCACCAAAACCCCTTCCCCACACACTGAAACCACATCCCCACAGACTGAAACCCCTTCCCCATTCTCTGAAACCTCTACCCCACACACTGAAACCACTTCCACACACACTGAAAGCCCTTCCCCACAGACTGAAACCCCTTCCCCATTCTCTGAAACCTCTTCCCCACAGACTGAAACCACTTCCCCACAGACTGAAAGCCCTTCCTCACACACTGAAACCACTTCCCCACACACTGAAACCCCTTCCACACAGACTGAAATCCCTTAACCACACACTGAAACCTATCCCCACACACTGAAATCTCCTCCTCAGACACTGAAACCCCTTCCCCACACACTGAAACATCTTCCCCACACATTGAAACCTCTTCGCCACACGCTGTATCATCTTCCACACCCACTGAAACCCATCCCCAAACACTGAAACCCCTTCCACAAACACTGCAACCTCTTCCCCACACACTGAAACCCCTTCCACACACACTGTAACCCATTCCCCGCACACTGAAACCCCTTCCCCACACACTGAAACACCTTCCACACACGCTGAAACCCCTTCCCCGCACACAGAAACCCCTTCCCCACGAACTGCAACCTCTTCCCCACACACTGAAACGCCTTCCCACAAACTGAAAACCATCCCCACAGACTGAAACACATCCCCACAGACTGAAACCCCTTCCCCACACACTGAAACGCATCCCCACACACTGAAACCTCTTCCCCACACACTCAAACCTCTTCCCCACACACTGAAACCTCTTCCCCACACACTGAAACCTCTTCCCCACACACTGAAACACCTTCCCCACAGACTGAAATCCCTGAACCACACACTGAAACCCATCCCCACACACTGAAATCTCTTCCTCACACACTGAAACCCCTTTCCACACACTGAAACCTCTTCCCCACACACTGAAAGCCTTCCCCACACAGTGAAACCCATCCCCACACACTGAAACCCATCCCCACACAGTGAAACCCCTTGCCCACGCACTGAAACCTCTTCCACACACACTGAAACCTCTTCCCCACACACTGAAACCTCTTCCACACACACTGAAACTCCTTCCCCACGCATTGAATTCTCTTCCCCACACACTGAAACCTCTTCCCCACACACTGAAACCCCTTCCCCACACACTGAAACCCCTTCCCCACACACTGAAACCTCTTCCCCATACACTAAAACCCCTTCCCCACAGTCTGAAACCACTTCCCCACACACTGAAACCGCTTCCCCACACACTGAGACCCCTTTTCCACAAACTGAAACCCCTTTCCAACACACTGAAACCTCTTCCCCACACACTGAAACCTCTTCCGCACAGACTGAAACCCCTTCCACACACACTGAAAGCCATCCCCACTCACTGAAACGTCATCCCCACACACTTAAACCTCTTCCCCACACACTGAAAACCTTCCCCACACGCTGAGACCAATCCCCACACACTGAAACCTCTTCCCCACACACTGAAACCTCTTCACCACACACTAAAACCGTTCCCGACACACTGAAACATTTCGCCACACTCTGAAACCCATCCCCACACTCTGAAACCTCTTCCCCACTCCCTGAAAACTTTCCCCACACACTGAAACCCTTCCCCACACACTGAATCCCTTCCCCACACACTGAAACCCCTTCCCCACACACTGAAACCTCTTCCCCACACATTGAAACCAATCCCCACATACTGAATCCCCTTTACCACTCACTGAAACCCCTTCCCCACACACTGAAACCTCTTCCTCACACACTGAAACATCTTCCCCACACACTGAATCCCCTTCCCCACACACTGAAAACCATCCCCACACACTGAAACACTTCGCTACACACAGAAACCTCTTCCCACACACTGAAACCTCTTCGCCACAGACTGAAACCCTTCCCCACAAACTGAAGCTTCTTCCCCACACACTGAAACCTCTTCCCCACTCACTGAAACCTCTCCCCACACACTGAAACGTCTTCTCGACACACTGAAACCACTTCCCAGCACACTGAAACCTCTTCCCCAGACACGGAATCCCGATCACCACCCACTGAAACCCCTTCCCCACACACTGAAACCACTTCCCCACAGACTGAAACCCCTTCCCCATTCTCTGAAACCTCTTCTCCACACAATGAAACCACTTCCCCACACACTGAAAGCCCTTCCCCACACACTGAAACATCTTCCCCACACACTGAAACCACTTCCCCACTCACTGAAACCTCTCCGCACACACTGAAACGTCTTCTCTACACACTGAAACCACATCCCAGCACACTGAAACCTCTTCCCCAGACACTGATTCCCCATCACCACCCACCGAAACCCCTTCCCCACACACTGAAACCACATCCCCACAGACTGAAACCCCTTCCCCATTCTCTGAAACCTCTACCCCACACATTGAAACCACTTCCACACACACTGAAAGCCCTTCCCCACAGACTGAAACCCCTTCCCCATTCTCTGAAACCTCTTCCCCACAGACTGAAACCACTTCCCCACAGACTGAAAGCCCTTCCTCACACACTGAAACCACTTCCCCACGCACTGAAACCCCTTCCACACAGACTGAAATCCCTAACCACACACTGAAACCTATCTCCACACACTGAAATCTCCTCCTCAGACACTGAAACCCCTTCCCCACACACTGAAACATCTTCCCCACACATTGAAACCTCTTCACCACACGCTGTATCATCTTCCACACCCACTGAAACCCATCCCCAAACACTGAAACCCCTTCCACAAACACTGCAACCTCTTCCCCACACACTGAAACCCCTTCCACACACACTGTAACCCATTCCCCGCACACTGAAACCCCTTCCCCACACACTGAAACACCTTCCACACACGCTGAAACCCCTTCCCCGCACACAGAAACCCCTTCCCCACGAACTGCAACCTCTTCCCCACACACTGAAACGCCTTCCCACAAACTGAAAACCATCCCCACAGACTGAAACACATCCCCACAGACTGAAACCCCTTCCCCACACACTGAAACGCATCCCCACACACTGAAACCTCTTCCCCACACACTGAAACCCCTTCCCCACGCACTGAAACCTCTTCCCCACACACTGAAACTCCTTCCCCACGCATTGAATCCTCTTCCACACACACTGAAACATCTTCCCGACACATTGAAACCTCTTCCCCACACGCTGTATCTTCTTCCACACCCACTGAAACCAATCCCCAAACACTGAAACCCCTTCCACACACACTAAAACATCTTCCACAAACACTGAAACCCCTTCCCCACACACTGAAACCCCTTGCACACACTGTAACCCCTTCCCCGCACACGGAAACCCCTTCCCCACGCACTGAAACCTCTACCCCACACACTGAAACCCCTTCCCACAAACTGAAAACCATCCCCACAGAGTGAAACACATCCCCACAGACTGAAACCCCTTCCTCAGACACTGAAACGCATCCCCACAATCTGAAACCTCTTCCACACACACTGAAACCTTTCCCTACAGACTGCAACCCTTCCCCACACACTGAAACCTTTTCCCCACACACTGAAACCGCTTCCACACGCACTGAAACCCATCCCCACACACTGAAACCTCTTCCCCACACACTGAGACCTCTTCCCCACACACTGAAACCCCTTCCCCACACACTGAATCACCTTCCCCACACACTGAAACCTCTTCCCCATACACTAAAACCACTTCCGCACAGACTGAAACCACTTCCCCACACACTGAAACCTCGTCCCCACACACTGAAACCCCTTATCCACAAACTGAATCCCCTTCCACACACACTGAAACCTCTTCCTCACACATCGAAACCTCTTCCCCACACACTGAATCCCCTTCCCCACACACTGAAACCCATCCCCTCACACAGAAAGCCCTTCCCCACAAACTGATAACCTTCCCTACACACAGAAACCTCTTCCCACACACTGAAACCTCTTCACCACAGAGTGAAACCGTTCCCCACACACTGAAACCTCTTCCCTACACACTGAAATCTCTTCCCCACACACTGAAACATCTTCTCGACGCACTGAAACCCCTTCCCAGCGCACTGAAACCTCTTCCCCAGACACTGAATCCCCTTCACCACACATTGAAACCCCTTCCGCACACACTGAAACCTCTTCCACACACACTGAAACCACTTCCCCACAGTCTGAAACCCCTTCCCCACTCTCTGAAACCTCTTCCCCACACACTGAAACCACTTCCCCACACACTGAAACCCCTTCCCCACCCACTGAAACCTCTTCCCCACACACTGAAACCCCTTCCCCACAGACTGAAATCCCTGAACCACACACTGAAACCCATCCCCACAAACTGAAATCTCTTCCTCACACACTGAAACCCCTTTCCCACACACTGAAACCTCTTCCCCACACACTGAAAGCCTTCCCCACACAGTGAAACCCATCCCCACACACTGAAACCCATCCCCACACAGTGAAACCCCTTGCCCACGCACTGAAACCTCTTCCACACACACTGAAACCTCTTCCCCACACACTGAAACCTCTTCCACACACACTGAAACTCCTTCCCCACGCATTGAATTCTCTTCCCCACACACTGAAACCTCTTCCCCACACACTGAAACCCCTTCCCCACACACTGAAACCCCTTCCCCACATACTGAAACCTCTTCCCCATACACTAAAACCCCTTCCCCACAGTCTGAAACCACTTCCCCACACACTGAAACCTCTTCCCCACACACTGAGACCCCTTTCCCACAAACTGAAACCCCTTTCCAACACACTGAAACCTCTTCCCCACACACTGAAACCTCTTCCGCACAGACTGAAACCCCTTCCACACACACTGAAACCCATCCCCACTCACTGAAACGTCATCCCCACACACTTAAACCTCATCCCCACACACTGAAAACCTTCCCCACACGCTGAGACCAATCCCCACACACTGAAACCTCTTCCCCACACACTGAAACCTCTTCACCACACACTAAAACCGTTCCCGACACACTGAAACCCTTCGCCACACTCTGAAACCCATCCCCACACTCTGAAACCTCAACCCCTCTCCCTGAAAACTTTCCCCACACACTGAAACCCTTCCCCACACACTGAAACCCTTCCCCACACACTGAAACCCCTTCCCCACACACTGAAACCTCTTCCCCACACATTGAAACCAATCCCCACATACTGAATCCCCTTTACCACACACTGAAACCCCTTCCCCACACACTGAAACCTCTTCCTCACACACTGAAACATCTTCCCCACACACTGAATCTCCTTCCCCACACACTGAAACCCATCCGCACACACTGAAACCCTTCGCTACACACAGAAACCTCTTCCCACACACTGAAACCTCTTCGCCACAGACTGAAACCCTTCCCCACAAACTGAAGCTTCTTCCCCACACACTGAAACCTCTTCCCCACTCACTGAAACCTCTCCCCACACACTGAAACGTCTTCTCGACACACTGAAACCACTTCCCAGCACACTGAAACCTCTTCCCCAGACACGGAATCCCGATCACCACCCACTGAAACCCCTTCCCCACACACTGAAACCACTTCCCCACAGACTGAAACCCCATCCCCATTCTCTGAAACCTCTTCCCCACACAATGAAAGCACTTCCCCACACACTGAAAGCCCATCCCCACACACTGAAACCTCTTCCCCACTCACTGAAACCTCTCCGCACACACTGAAACGTCTTCTCGACACACTGAAACCACATCCCAGCACATTGAAACCTCTTCCCCAGACACTGATTCCCCATCACCCCCCACTGAAACCCCTTCCCCACACACTGAAACCACTTCCCCACAGACTGAAACCCCTTCCCCATTCTCTGAAACCTCTACCCCACACACTGAAACCACTTCCCCACACACTGACAGCCCTTCCCCACAAACTGAAACCACTTCCCCACACACTGAAACCCCTTCCACACAGACTGAAATCCCTTAACCACACACTGAAACCCATCCCCACACACTGAAATCTCCTCCTCACACACTGAAACCCCTTCCCCACACACTGAAACATCTTCCCCACACATTGAAACCTCTTCACCACACGCTGTATCATCTTCCACACCCACTGAAACCCATCCCCAAACACTGAAACCCCTTCCACAAACACTGCAACCTCTTCCCCACACACTGAAACTCTTTCCACACACACTGTAACCCATTCCCCGCACAATGAAACCCCTTCCCCACACACTGAAACACATTCCACACACGCTGAAACCCCTTCCCCGCACACAGAAACCCATTCCCCACGAACTGCAACCTCTTACCCACACACTGAAACCCCTTCCCACTAACTGAAAACCATCACCACAGACTGAAACACATCCCCACAGACTGAAACCCCTTCCCCACACACTGAAACGCATCCCCACACACTGAAACCTCTTCCACACACACTGAAACATTTCCCTACAGACTGAAACCCTTCCCCACACACTGAAACCTCTTCCCCACACACTGAAACCCCTTCCACACACACTGAAACCCATCCCCACACACTGAAACCTCTTCCCCACGCACTGAAACCCCTTCCCCACACACTGAAACCTCATCCCCATACACTAAAACCCCTTCCCCACAGACTGAAACCACTTCCCCACACATTGAAACATCTTACCCACGCACTGAAACCTCATCCCCACACACTGAAACCCCTTCCCCACAAACTGAAACCCCTTCCCCACACACTGAAACCCATCCCCACACACTGAAACCTCTTCCCAACACAGTGAAACCTCTTCCGCACAGACTGAAACCCGTTCCCCACACACTGAAACCTGTTCCCCACACACTGAGCCCATCCCCACAAACTGAAACCTCATCCCCACACACTGAAACCCCTTCCCCACACATTGAAACCTCTTCCGCACGCGCTGAAACCCCTTCCCCACACACTGAAACCACTTCCCCACACACTGAATCATCTTCCCCACGCACTGAAACCTCTTCCACACACTGAAACCTCTTCCCCACACACTGAAACCTCTTCCCCACGCACTGAAACCTCTTCCACACACACTGAAACATCTTCCCCACACACTGAAACCTCTTCCCCACACGCTGAAACTTCTTCCACACCCGCTGAAACACATCACCATGCACTGAAACCCCTTCCACACACACTGAAACCTCTTCCACACACAATGAAACCCCTTCCCCGCACACGGAAACCTCTTCCGCACACACTGAAACCCCTTCCCCACACATTGAAACCTTTCCCTACACAATGAAACCCATCCCCACACACTGAAACCTGTACCCCACACACTGAAACCTCTTCCCCACACACTGCAAACCTTCCCCACGCACTGAAACCCCTTCCCCACAGACAGAAACCCCTTACCCAAACACTGAAACCCATCCCCACACACTGAAACCTCTTCCGCACAGACTGAAACCCCTTCCACACACACTGAAACACATCCCTACTCACTGAATCGTCATCCCCACACAGAAACCCCTTCCCCACACACTGAATCCCCTTCCCCACACACTGAAACCCATCCCCACACATTGAAACCTTTCCCTACACAATGAAACCCACCCCCACACACTGAAACCTGTACCCCACACACTGAATCCTCTTCCCCACACACTGCAAACCTTCCCCACGCACTGAAACCCCTTCCCCACAGACAGAAACCCCTGAACCACTCACTGAAACCTCTTCCCCACACCTGAAACCCATTCCCCACGCACTGAAACCTCTTCCACACACACTGAAACCTCTTCCCAACACACTGAAACCTCTTCCCCACACACTGAAACCCCTTCCCCACGCATTGAATCCTCTTCCACACACACTGAAACATCTTCCCCACACACTGAAACCTCTTCCCCAGACACTAAAACCACTTCCCCACAGACTGAAACCCATCGCCACACACAGAAACCCCTTCCCCACACACTGAAAACCTTCCCTACACACAGAAACCTCTTCCCACACACTGAAACCTCTTCGCCACAGAGTGAAACCCTTCCCCACACACTGAAACCTCTTCCCTACACACTGAAACCTCTTCCGCACACACTGAAACCTCTTCCCCACACACTGAAACATCTTCCCCACACACTGAAACCTCTTCCCCACACACTGAAACATCTTCTCGACGCACTGAAACCCCTTCCCAGCACACTGAAACCTCTTCCCCAGACAGTGAAACCTCTTCCACACACACTGAAACCACTTCCCCACAGTCTGAATCCCCTTCCCCACTCTCTCAAACCTCTTCCCCACACACTGAAACCACTTCCCCACACACTGAAACCTCTTCCACACACACTGAAACCACTTCCCCACAGTCTGAATCCCCTTCCCCACTCTCTCAAACCTCTTCCCCACACACTGAAACCACTTCCCCACACACTGAAACCCCTTCCCCACCCACTGAAACCTCTTCCCCACACAGTGAAACCCCTTCCCCACAGACTGAAATCCCTTAACCACACACTGAAACCCATCCCCACACACTGAAACCCCTTCCTCAGACACTGAACCCCCTTTCCCACACACTGAAACCCCTTCCCCACACACTGAATCCCATCCCCACACTCTGAAAGCTCTTCCCCACACACTGAAAGCCTTCCCCAAACAGTGAAACCCATCCCCACACACTGAAACCCATCCCCACACAGTGAAACCCCTTCCCCACGCACTGAAACCTCTTCCACACACACAGAAACCTCTTCCCCACACACTGAAACTCCTTCCACAAGCATTGAATTCTCTTCCACACACACTGAAACATCTTCCCCACACATTGAAACCTCTTCCCCACATGCTGTATCTTCTTCCACAACCACTGAAACCCATCCCCAAACACTGAAACCCCTTCCACACACACTAAAACCTCTCCCACACACACTGAAACACCTTCCCTACACACTGAAACCCCTTCCACACACACTGTAACCCGTTCCCCGCACACTGAAACCCCTTCCCCACACACTGAAACCCCTTCCACACACACTGAAACCCCTTCCCCGCACATGGAAACTGCTTCCCCAAGCACTGAAACCTCTTCCCCACACACTGAAACCCCTTCCCACAAACTGAAAACCATCCCCACAGACTGAAACACATCCCCACAGACTGAAACCCCTTCCCCACACACTGAAACGCATCCCCACACATTGAAACCTCTTCCACACACACTGAAACCTTTCCCTACTGACTGAAACCCTTCCCCACACACTGAAACCTCTTCCCCACACACTCAAACCACTTCCACACACACTGAAAACCATCCCCACACACTGAAACCTCTTCCCCACACACTGAAACCTCTTCCCCATACACTGAAACCCCTTCCCCACACACTGAAACCTCTTCCCCATGCACTAAAACCCCTTCCCCACAGACTGAAACCACTACCCCACACACTGAAACCTCTTCCCCACACACTGAAACCCCTTATCCACAAACTGAAACCCCTTTCCCACACACTGAAACCTCTTCCCCACACACTGAAACATCATCCGCACAGGCTGAAACTCCTTCCCCACACACTGAAACCCATCCCCACACACTGAAACCTCATCCGCACACACTGAAATCACTTCCCCACAAACTGAAACCCCTTCCCCACACACTGAAACCCCTTCCCCACACACTGAAACCCATCCCTACACACTGAAACCTCATCCCCACACACTGAAACCCCTTCCCCACACACAGAAACCTCTTCCCCACACACTGAAACCTCTTCCCCACGCACTGAAACCTCTTCCACACAAACTGAAACCTCTTCCCCACACACTGAAACCTCTTCCCCACACGCTGAAACTTCTTCCACACCCACTGAAACCCATCCCCACACACTGAAACCCCTTCCACACACACTGAAACCTCTTCCACACACAATGAAATCCATTCCCCACACACGGAAACCTCTTCCGCACACACTGAAACCCTTTCCCCACACACTGAAACCTTTCCCTACACAATGAAACCCATCGCCACACACTGAAACCTGTACCCCACACACTGAAACGTCTTCCCCACACACTGAAAACCTTCCCCACACACTGAAACCCCTTCCCCACAGACAGAAGCCCCTTATCCAAACACTGAAACCCGTCCCCACACACTGAAACCCATCCCCACACACTGAAGCCACTTCCCCACACACAGAAAGCTCTTCCCCACAGAGTGAAACCCTTACCCACACAATGAAACCTCTTCCCCACACACTGAAACCCCTTCCCCACGCACAGAAACCTCTTCCACACACATCGAAACCCCTTCCCTACACACTGAAACCTCTTCCCAACACACTGAAACTCCTTCCCCGCGCACTGAATCCTCTTCCACACACACTGAAACGTCTTCCCCACACACTGAAACCTCTTCCCCAGACGCTGAACCTTCTTCCACACCCACTGAAACTCATCCCCACACACTGAAACCCCTTCCACACACACTAAAACCTCTTCCACACACACTGAAACCCCTTCCCCACACACTGAAACCCCTTGCACACACACTGTAACCCCTTGCCCGCACACTGAAACCCCTTCCCCAGACAATGAAACCCCTTCCACACACACTGAAACCCCTTCCCCGCACATTGAAACCCCTTCCCCACGCACTGAAACCTCTTCCCCACACAATGAAACACATCCCGACAGACTGAAACCCCTTCCCCACACACTGAAACCCATCCCCACACTCTGAAACCTCTTCCACACACACTGAAACATTTCCCTACAGACTGAAAGCCTTCCCCACAAACTGAAACCTCTTCCCCACACACTGAAACCCCTTCCCCACAAACAGAAAGCCATCCACACACACTGAAACCTCTTCCCCACTCACTGCAACCCCTTCCCCACACACTGAAATCTCTTCCCCACACACTGAAACCCCTTCCCCACACACTGAAACCCCTTCCCCACATACTGAAACCTCTTCCCCATACACTGAAACCCCTTCCCCACAGACTGAAACCACTTCCCCACACACTGAAACCTCTTCCCCACAGACTGAAACCTCTTCCCCACACTCTGAAACCCCTTATGCACACACTGAAACCCCTTTCCAACACACTGAAACCTCTTCCCCACACACTGAAACCTCTTCCGCACAGACTGAAACCCCTTCCCCACACACTGAAACCCATCCCCACACACTGAAACCTCATCCCCACACACTGAAACACCTTCCCCACACAATGAAACCCATTCCCCACAAACTGAAACCCATCCCCACACACAGCAACCTCCTCCCCACACACTGAAACCCCTTCCCCACACACTGAAACCCATCCCCACACACTGAAACCCTTCCTGACCCAATGAAACCTCTTCCCAAACACTGAAACCTCTTCGCCACAGTCTGAAACCCTTCCCCACACAAGAAAACCTCTTCCCCACACACTGAACCCTCTTCCCCACACACTTAAACCCCTTCCCCGCACACTGAAACCTCTTTCCCACACACTGAATCCCCTTCACCACACACTGAAACCCCTTCCCCACACACTGAAACCTCTTCCCCACGCACTGAAATCACTTCCCCACAGCCTGAAACCCCTTCCCCACACTCTTAATCCTCTTCCACACACACTGAAACCTCTTCCCCACACACTGAAACCACTTCCCCAAACACTGAAACCCCTTCCCCACGCACTGAAACCTCTTCCCCACACACTGAAACCTCTTCCCCTCAGACTGAAACCCTTCCCCACACACTGAAACCACTTGCCCACACACTGAAAGTCCTTCCCCACGCACTGAAACCTCTTCCCCACACACTGAAACATCTTCCCCACAGACTGACACCTTTCCCAACACACAGAAACCCATCCCCACACACTGAAACATGTACCCCACACACTGAACCCTCTTCCCCACACACTGAAAAACTTCCCCACGCACTGAAACCCCTTCCCCACAGACTGAAACCCCTTAACTACACACTGAAACCCATTCCCACACACTGAAACCTCTTCCCCACACAGTGAAACCCCTTCCACACACACTGAAACCTCTTGCCCACACACTGAAAGCTCTTCCCCACACAGTGAAACCCCTTCCACACACACTGAAACCTCTTGCCCACACACTGAAAGCTCTTCCCCACAGACTGAAACCCTTACCTACATACTGAAACCTCTTCCCCACACACTGAAACCCCTTCCCCACGCACCGAAACCTCTTCCCCACACACTGAAACCCATCCCCACACACTGAAACCTCTTCCCCACACAGTGAAACCCCTTCCACACACACTGAAACCTGTTGCCCACACACTGAAAGCTCTTCCCCACAGACTGAAACCCTTACCTACATACTGAAACCTCTTCCCCACACACTGAAACCCCTTCCCCACGCACAGAAACCTCTTACCCACACACTGAAACATTTTCCACACACACTGAAACATCTTCCCCTCACACTGAAACCTCATCCCCACACGCTGAATCTTCTTCCACAACCCCTGAAACCCATCCCCACAAACTGAAACCCCTTCCACACACACTGAACCATCTTCCATACAAACTGAAACCCCTTCCCTGCAAACTGAAACCCCTTCCACACACACTGTAACCCCTTCCCCGCACACTGAAACCCCTTCCCCACACACTGAAACCCCTTCCACACAC
This sequence comes from Heterodontus francisci, assembly GCF_036365525.1. Lineage (NCBI taxonomy): Eukaryota > Metazoa > Chordata > Chondrichthyes > Heterodontiformes > Heterodontidae > Heterodontus > Heterodontus francisci. The sequence goes on from NC_090386.1 coordinate 5,864,136, forward strand.
ACTGAAAACCCTTCCCCGCACACTGAAAGCCCTTCCCCACGCACTGAAACCTCTTCCCCAGACACTGAAACCCCTTCCCCACAAACTGAAAACCATCCCCATAGACTGAAACACATCCCCACAGATTGAAACCCCTTCCCCACTCACTGAAACCCATCCCCACACACTGAAACCTCTTCAACACACACTTAAACCTTTCCCTACAGACTGAAACCCTTCCCCACACACTGAAACATCTTCCCCACAAACTGAAACCCCTTCCCCACACACAGAAAGCCATCCCCACACACTGAAACATCTTCCCCACACACTGAAACCCCTTCCCCACACACTGAAACCCATCCCCACACACTGAAACCTCTTCCCCACACACTGCAACAAAGAAAGAACAAAGAACAAAGATAATTACAGCACAGGAACAGGCCCTTCGGCCCTCCAAGCCTGCGCCGATCCACATCCTCTCTCTAAACATGTCGCCTATTTTCTAAGCTTCTGTATCTCTTTTCTTCCTGCCCATTCATGTATCCGTCTAGATACATCATAAAAGACTCCATCGTGCCCGCATCTACCACCTCCGCTGGCAATGCGTTCCAGGTGCCCACCACCCTCTGCGTAAAGAACTTTCCACGCATATCCCCCCTAAACTTTTCCCCTTTCACTTTGAACTCGTGTCCTCTAGTAATTGAAACCCCCACTCTGGGAAAAAGCTTCTTGCTATCCGCCCTGTCTATACCTCTCATGATTTTGTACACCTCAATCATGTCCCCCCTCAACCTCCGTCTTTCTAATGAAAATAATCCTAATCTACTCAACCTCTCTTCATAGCTAGCGCCCTCCATACCAGGCAACATCCTGGTGAACCTCCTCTGCACCCTCTCCAAAGCATCCACATCCTTTTGATAATGTGGCGACCAGAACTGTACGCAGTATTCCAAATGTGGCCGAACCAAAGTCCTATACAACTGTAACATGACCTGCCAACTCTTGTACTCAATGTCCCGTCCGATGAAGGAAAGCATGCCGTATGCCTTCTTGAGCACTCTATTTACCTGCGTTGCCACCTTCAGGGAACAGTGGACCTGAACACCCAAATCTCTCTGGACATCAATTTTCCCCAGGACTTTTCCATTTACTGTATAGTTCACTCTTGAATTGGATCTTCCAAAATGCATCACCTCGCATTTGCCCTGATTGAACTCCATCTGCCATTTCTCTGCCCAACTCTCCAATCTATCTATATTCTGCTGTATTCTCTGACAGTCCCCTTCACTATCTGCTACTCCACCAATCTTAGTGTCGTCTGCAAACTTGCTAATCAGTCCAACTATACTTTCCTCCAAATCATTAATGTATATCACAAACAACAGTGGTCCCAGCACGGATCCCTGTGGAACACCACTGGTCACACGTCTCCATTTTGAGAAACTCCCTTCTACTGCTACTCCCTGTCTCCTGTTGCCCAGCCAGTTCTTTATCCATCTAGCTAGTACACCTTGGACCCCAAGCACCTTCACTTTCTCCATCAGCCTGCCATGGGGAACCTTATCAAACGCCTTACTGAAGTCCATGTATATGACATCGACAGCCCTTCCGTCATCAATCAACTTTGTCACTTCCTCAAAGAATTCTATTAAGTTGGTAAGACATGACCTTCCCTGCACAAAACCATGTTGCCTATCACTGATGAGCCCATTTTCTTCCAAATGGGAATAGATCCTATCCCTCAGTATCTTCTCCAGCAGCTTCCCAACCACTGACGTCAGGCTCACCGGTCTATAATTACCTGGATTATCCCTGCTACCCTTCTTAAACAAGGGGACAACCCCTTCCCCACACACTGAAACCCTTCACCACACACTGAAACCCCTTACCCACACACTGAAAGCATTCCCCAAACACTGAAACGCCTTCCACACACAGTGAAACCCCTTCCCCACACTCTGAAACCACTCCCCACACACTGAAACCCCTTCCCCACACACTGAACCACATTCCCCACACACTGAAACTTCTTCCCCACACACTGAAAGCCCTTCCCCACACACTGAAACCCCTTCCCCACACACTGAAACCCTTCCCCACACACTGAAATCCTTCCCCACACACTGAAACCCCTTCACCCCACACTGAAACAACATCCACACACAGTGAAACCCCTTCCCCACACACTGAAACCATTCCCCACACAGTGACACCATTCCCCACACACTGAAAACCCTTCCCCTCACAGTGAAACCCCTTCCCGACACACTGAATACCTTGCCCACACACTGAAACCATTCCCCACACACTGAAACCCCTGGCCCACACAGTGAAACCCCTTTCCCACACACTGAAACCCTTCCCCACACACTGAAATCCGTCCCCACACACTGAAATCATTCCCCACACACTGAAACCCCTTCCCCACACACTGAAACACCGTCCCCACACACTGAACCCCTTCCCCACACACTGTGACCCTTCACCACACACTGAAACCCCTTACCCACACACTGAAACCATTCCCCACACACTGAAACGCCTTCCCCACACAGTCAAACCCCTTCCCCACACAGTGAAACCACTCCCCACACACTGAAACCCCTTCCCCACACACTGAACAACATTCCCCACACACTGAAACCCCTTAAACACACACTGAAACCCCTTCCCCACACACTGAAACCATTCCCCACACACGGAAACCCCTTCCACACACAATGAAACCCCTTCCCCATACACTGAAACCCCTTCTCCACACACTGAAACCATACCCCACACACTGAAACCCCTTCCCCACACACTGAAACCCCTTCCCCACATACTGAATCACCTTCCCCACACACTGAACTCCATTCCCCACACACTGAAACCATTCCCCACACACTGAAACCCCTTCCCCACACAGTGAAACACATTCCCCACACACAGAAACCCCTACCCACGCACTGAAACCCCTTCCCCACACACTGAAACCCCTTCCCCACACACTGAAACCATACCCCAAACACTGAAACCCCTTCCCCACACACTGAAACCCCTTCCCCACATACTGAATCACCTTCCCCACACACTGAAATCCTTTCCCCACACACTGAAACTATTCCCCACACACTGAAACCCCTTCCCCACACAGTGAAACCCCTTCCCCACACACAGAAACCCCTACCCACGCACTGAAACCCCTTCCCCACACACTGAAACCCCTTCCCCACACAATGAAACAACGTCCCCACACACTGAAACCCCTTCCCCACACACTGAAACACCTTCCCCACACACTGAAACCCCTTCCCCACACAGTGCAACCCCTTCCCCACACACTGAAACACCTTCCCCACACACTGAAACCCCTTCCCCACACACTGAAACACCCCCGCCACACACTGAATCAACGTCACCACACACTGAAACCCCTTCCCCACACACAGAAACCCCTTCCCCACACAGTGAAACCCCTTCCCCACAAACTGAAACCCCTTCCCCACGAACTAAAACAACGTCCCCACACACTGAAACCCCTTCATCACACACTGAAACAATTCCCCACACACTGAAACCCTTTCCCCACACACTGAAACCGCTTCCCCACACACTGGAACCCCGTCCCCACCCACTGAAACATCTTCCCCACACACTGAAACTCCTTCCCCACACAGTGAAACCCCCTCCCCACACACTGAAACCCCTTCCCCACACACTGAAACCCTTACCCACACACTGAAACCCCTACCCTACAAACTGAAACCCCTTCCCCACACACTGAAAACCTTCCCTACACACAGAAACCTCTTCCCACACACTGAAACCTCTTCGTCACAGAGTGAAACCCTTCCCCACACACTGAAACCTCTTCCCTACACACTGAAACCTCTTCCGCACACACTGAAACCTCTTCCCCACTCACTGTAACATCTTCCCCAGACACTGAAACCTCTTCCCCACACACTGAAACATCTTCTCGACGCACTGAAACCCCTTCCCAGCACACTGAAACCTCTTCCCCAGACATTGAATCCCCTTCACCACACATTGAACCCCCTTCCGCACACACTGAAACCTCTTCCACACACACTGAAACCACTTCCCCACAGTCTGAAACCACTTCCCCACTCTCTGAAACCTCTTCCCCACACACTGAAACCACTTCCCCACACACTGAAACCCCTTCCCCACACACTGAAACCTCTTCCCCACACAGTGGAACCCCTTCCCCACAGACTGAAATCCCTTAACCACACACTGAAACCCATCCCCACCCACTGAAATCTCTTCCTCACACACTGAAACCCCTTTCCCACACACTGAAACCCCTTCCCCACACACTGAAACCCATCCCCACACACTGAAACCACTTCCCCACACACTGAAAGCCTTCCCCACACAGTGAAACCCATCCCCACACACTGAAACCCATCACCACACAGTGAAACCCCTTCCCCACGCACTGAAGCCTCTTCCACACACTGAAACCTCTTCCCCACACACTGAAACCTCTTCCCCACACACTGAAACTCCTTCCCCAGACATTGAAGCCTCTTCCGCACATGCTGTATCTTCTTCCACAACAACTGAAACCCATCCCCAAACACTGAAACCCCTTCCACACACACTAATACCACTCCCACACACACTGAAACACCTTCCCTACACACTGAAACCCCTTCAACACACACTGTAACGCCTTCCCCGCACACTGAAACCCCTTCCCCACACACTGAAACCCCTTCCACACACACTGAAACCCCTTCCCCACACGCAGAAACTCCTTCCCCATGCACTGAAACCTCTTCCCCACACACTGAAAACCCTTCCCACAAACTGAAAACCATCCCCACAGACTGAAACACATCCCCACAGACTGAAACCCCTTCCCCACACACTGAAACGCATCCCCACACATTGAAACCTCTTCCACACACACTGAAACCTTTCCCTACTGACTGAAACCCTTCCCCACACACTGAAACCTCTTCCCCACACACTCAAACCACTTCCACACACACTGAAACCCATCCCCACACACTGAAACCTCTTCCCCACACACTGAAACCTCTTCCCCACACACTGAAACCCCTTCCCCACACACTGAAGCCTCTTCCCCATGCACTAAAACCACTTCCCCACACACTGAAACCCCTTATCCACAAACTGAAACCACCTTCCCACACACTGAAACCTCTTCCCCACACTAAAACCTCTTCCGCACAGGCTGAAACCCCTTCCCCACACACTGAAACCCATCCCCACACACTGAAACCTCATCCGCACACACTGAAACCACTTCCCCACACACTGAAACCCCTTCCCCACACACTGAACCCCATCCCCACACACTGAAACCTCTTCCCAACACACTGAAGCCTCTTCCACACACACTGAAACCCCTTCCCCACACACTGAAACACCTTCCCCACACACTGAAACACCTTACCCACACACTGAAACCCCTTCCCCACACAGTGAAACCCCTTACCCACACACTGAAACACCTTCCCCACACACTGAAACCCCTTCCCCACACACTGAAACCCCCTCGCCAGCCACTGAATGAACGTCCCCACACACTGAAACCCCTTCCCCACACACAGAAACCCCTTCCCCACACAGTGAAACCCCTCCCCACACACTGAAACACTTCCCCACACACTGAAACCCCTTCACCACACACAGAAACCCCTTCCACACACAGTAAAACCCCTCCCCACACACTGAAACACTTCCCCACACACTGAAACCCCTTCACCCCACACTGAAACAACATCCACACACAGTGAAACCCCTTCCCCACACACTGAAACCATTCCCCACACAGTGACACCATTCCCCACACACTGAAAACCCTTCCCCTCACAGTGAAACCCCTTCCCGACACACTGAATACCTTGCCCACACACTGAAACCATTCCCCACACACTGAAACCCCTGGCCCACACAGTGAAACCCCTTTCCCACACACTGAAACCCTTCTCCACACACTCAAATCCGTCCCCACACACTGAAATCATTCCCCACACACTGAAACCCCTTCCCCACACACTGAAACCCCGTCCCCACACACTGAACCCCTTCCCCACACACTGTAACCCTTCACCACACACTGAAACCCCTTACCCACACACTGAAACCATTCCCCACACACTGAAACGCCTTCCCCACACAGTCAAACCCCTTCCCCACACAGTGAAACCACTCCCCACACACTGAAACCCCTTCCCCACACACTGAACAACATTCCCCACACACTGAAACCCCTTAAACACACACTGAAACCCCTTCCCCACACACTGAAACCATTCCCCACACACGGAAACCCCTTCCACACACAATGAAACCCCTTCCCCATACACTGAAACCCCTTCTCCACACACTGAAACCATACCCCACACACTGAAACCCCTTCCCCACACACTGAAACCCCTTCCCCACATACTGAATCACCTTCCCCACACACTGAACTCCATTCCCCACACACTGAAACCATTCCCCACACACTGAAACCCCTTCCCCACACAGTGAAACACATTCCCCACACACAGAAACCCCTACCCACGCACTGAAACCCCTTCCCCACACACTGAAACCCCTTCCCCACACACTGAAACCATACCCCACACACTGAAACCCCTTCCCCACACACTGAAACCCCTTCCCCACATACTGAATCACCTTCCCCACACACTGAAATCCTTTCCCCACACACTGAAACTATTCCCCACACACTGAAACCCCTTCCCCACACAGTGAAACCCCTTCCCCACACACAGAAACCCCTACCCACGCACTGAAACCCCTTCCCCACACACTGAAACCCCTTCCCCACACAATGAAACAACGTCCCCCACACACTGAAACCCCTTCCCCACACACTGAAACACCTTCCCCACACACTGAAACCCCTTCCCCACACAGTGCAACCCCTTCCCCACACACTGAAACACCTTCCCCACACACTGAAACCCCTTCCCCACACACTGAAACACCCCCGCCACACACTGAATCAACGTCACCACACACTGAAACCCCTTCCCCACACACAGAAACCCCTTCCCCACACAGTGAAACCCCTTCCCCACAAACTGAAACCCCTTCCCCACGAACTAAAACAACGTCCCCACACACTGAAACCCCTTCATCACACACTGAAACAATTCCCCACACACTGAAACCCTTTCCCCACACACTGAAACCGCTTCCCCACACACTGGAACCCCGTCCCCACCCACTGAAACATCTTCCCCACACACTGAAACTCCTTCCCCACACAGTGAAACCCCCCTCCCCACACACTGAAACCCCTTCCCCACACACTGAAACCCTTACCCACACACTGAAACCCCTACCCTACAAACTGAAACCCCTTCCCCACACACTGAAAACCTTCCCTACACACAGAAACCTCTTCCCACACACTGAAACCTCTTCGTCACAGAGTGAAACCCTTCCCCACACACTGAAACCTCTTCCCTACACACTGAAACCTCTTCCGCACACACTGAAACCTCTTCCCACTCACTGTAACATCTTCCCCAGACACTGAAACCTCTTCCCCACACACTGAAACATCTTCTCGACGCACTGAAACCCCTTCCCAGCACACTGAAACCTCTTCCCCAGACATTGAATCCCCTTCACCACACATTGAACCCCCTTCCGCACACACTGAAACCTCTTCCACACACACTGAAACCACTTCCCCACAGTCTGAAACCACTTCCCCACTCTCTGAAACCTCTTCCCCACACACTGAAACCACTTCCCCACACACTGAAACCCCTTCCCCACACACTGAAACCTCTTCCCCACACAGTGGAACCCCTTCCCCACAGACTGAAATCCCTTAACCACACACTGAAACCCATCCCCACCCACTGAAATCTCTTCCTCACACACTGAAACCCCTTTCCCACACACTGAAACCCCTTCCCCACACACTGAAACCCATCCCCACACACTGAAACCACTTCCCCACACACTGAAAGCCTTCCCCACACAGTGAAACCCATCCCCACACACTGAAACCCATCACCACACAGTGAAACCCCTTCCCCACGCACTGAAGCCTCTTCCACACACTGAAACCTCTTCCCCACACACTGAAACCTCTTCCCCACACACTGAAACTCCTTCCCCAGACATTGAAGCCTCTTCCGCACATGCTGTATCTTCTTCCACAACAACTGAAACCCATCCCCAAACACTGAAACCCCTTCCACACACACTAATACCACTCCCACACACACTGAAACACCTTCCCTACACACTGAAACCCCTTCAACACACACTGTAACGCCTTCCCCGCACACTGAAACCCCTTCCCCACACACTGAAACCCCTTCCACACACACTGAAACCCCTTCCCCACACGCAGAAACTCCTTCCCCATGCACTGAAACCTCTTCCCCACACACTGAAAACCCTTCCCACAAACTGAAAACCATCCCCACAGACTGAAACACATCCCCACAGACTGAAACCCCTTCCCCACACACTGAAACGCATCCCCACACATTGAAACCTCTTCCACACACACTGAAACCTTTCCCTACTGACTGAAACCCTTCCCCACACACTGAAACCTCTTCCCCACACACTCAAACCACTTCCACACACACTGAAACCCATCCCCACACACTGAAACCTCTTCCCCACACACTGAAACCTCTTCCCCACACACTGAAACCCCTTCCCCACACACTGAAGCCTCTTCCCCATGCACTAAAACCACTTCCCCACACACTGAAACCCCTTATCCACAAACTGAAACCACCTTCCCACACACTGAAACCTCTTCCCCACACTAAAACCTCTTCCGCACAGGCTGAAACCCCTTCCCCACACACTGAAACCCATCCCCACACACTGAAACCTCATCCGCACACACTGAAACCACTTCCCCACACACTGAAACCCCTTCCCCACACACTGAACCCCATCCCCACACACTGAAACCTCTTCCCAACACACTGAAGCCTCTTCCACACACACTGAAACCCCTTCCCCACACACTGAAACACCTTCCCCACACACTGAAACACCTTACCCACACACTGAAACCCCTTCCCCACACAGTGAAACCCCTTACCCACACACTGAAACACCTTCCCCACACACTGAAACCCCTTCCCCACACACTGAAACCCCCTCGCCAGCCACTGAATGAACGTCCCCACACACTGAAACCCCTTCCCCACACACAGAAACCCCTTCCCCACACAGTGAAACCCCTCCCCACACACTGAAACACTTCCCCACACACTGAAACCCCTTCACCACACACAGAAACCCCTTCCACACACAGTAAAACCCCTCCCCACACACTGAAACACTTCCCCACACACTGAAACCCCTTCACCCCACACTGAAACAACATCCACACACAGTGAAACCCCTTCCCCACACACTGAAACCATTCCCCACACAGTGACACCATTCCCCACACACTGAAAACCCTTCCCCTCACAGTGAAACCCCTTCCCGACACACTGAATACCTTGCCCACACACTGAAACCATTCCCCACACACTGAAACCCCTGGCCCACACAGTGAAACCCCTTTCCCACACACTGAAACCCTTCTCCACACACTCAAATCCGTCCCCACACACTGAAATCATTCCCCACACACTGAAACCCCTTCCCCACACACTGAAACCCCGTCCCCACACACAGAACCCCTTCCCCACACATTGAAACCCTTCACCACACACTGAAACCCCTTACCCACACACTGAAACCATTCCCCACTCACTGAAACGCCTTCCCCACACAGTCAAACCCCTTCCCCAAACACTGAAACCACTCCCCACACACTGAAACCCCTTCCCCACACACTGAACCACATTCCCCACACACTGAAACCCCTTAAACACACACTGAAACCCCTTCCCCACACACTGAAACCATTCCCCACACATGGAAACCCCTTCCACACACAATGAAACCCCTTCACCACACACTGAAACCCCTTCCCCATGCACTGAAACCATACCCCACACACTGAAACCCCTTCCCCACACACTGAAACCCCTTCCCCACATACTGAATCACCTTTCCCACACACTGAAACCCCTTCCCCACACACTGAAACGCATCCCCACACATTGAAACATCTTCCACACACACTGAAACCTTTCCCTACTGACTGAAACCCTTCCCCACACACTGAAACCTCTTCCCCACACACTCAAACCACTTCCACACACACTGAAACCCATCCCCACACACTGAAACCTCTTCCCCACACACTGAAACCTCTTCCCCACACACTGAAACCCCTTCCCCACACACTGAAACCTCTTCCCCATGCACTAAAACCACTTCCCCACACATTGAAACCCCTTATCCACAAACTGAAACCACCTTCCCACACACTGAAACCTCTTCCCCACACTAAAACCTCTTCCGCACAGGCTGAAACCCCTTCCCCACACACTGAAACCCATCCCCACACACTGAAACCTCATCCGCACACACTGAAACCACTTCCCCACACACTGAACCACATCCCCACACACTGAAACCTCTTCCGAACACACTGAAGCCTCTTCCGCACAGACTGAAACCCCTTCCCCACACACTGAAACCCCTTCCGCACACACTGAAACCCCTTACCCACACATTGAAACAACGTCCCCACACACTGAAACCACTTCCCCACACACTGAAACCCCTTCCCCACACACTGAAACCCCTTCCCCACACACTGAAACACCTTCCCCACACACTGAAACAGCTTCCCCACACACTGAAACCCCTTCCCCACACAGTGAAACCCCTTCCCCACACACTGAAACACCTTCCCCACACACTGAAACCCCTTCCCCACACACTGAAACCCCCTCGCCAGCCACTGAATCAACGTCCCCACACACTGAAACCCCTTCCCCACACACAGAAACCCCTTCCCCACACAGTGAAACCCCTTCCCCACACACTGAAACCCCTTCCCCACGCACTGAAACAACGTCCCCACACACTGAAACCCCTTCCCCACACACTGAAACAATTCCCCACACACTGAAACCCTTTCCACACACACTGAAACCCCTTCCCCACACACTGGAACCCCGTCCCCACACACTGAAACATCTTCCCCACACACTGAAACCCCATCCCCACACACTGAAACCACTCCCCACACACTGAAACCCCTTCCCCACACACTGATCCACATTCCCCACACACTGAAACCTCTTCCCCACACACTGAAAGCCCTTCCCCACACACTGAAACCCCTTCCCCACACACTAAAACCCTTCCCCACACACTGAAACCCCTTCCCCACACACTGAAACACATTCCACACACAGTGAAACCCCTCCCCACACACTGAAACCCTTCCCCACACACTGAAACCCCTTCAACCCACACTGAAACAACATCCACACACAGTGAAACCCCTTCCCCACACACTGAAACCATTCCCCACACAGTGACACCATTCCCCACACACTGAAAACCCTTCCCCTCACAGTGAAACCCCTTCCCGACACACTGAATATCTTGCCCACACACTGAAACCATTCCCCACACACTGAAACCCCTGGCCCACACAGTGAAACCCCTTTCCCACACACTGAAACCCTTCACCACACACTGAAATCCTTCCCCACACACTGAAATCATTCTCCACACACTGAAACCCCTTCCCCACACACTGAAACCCCGTCCCCACACACAGAACCCCTTCCCCACACACTGAAACCCTTCACCACACACTGAAACCCCTTACCCACACACTGAAACCATTCCCCACACACTGAAACGCCTTCACCACACAGTCAAACCCCTTCCCCACACACTGAAACCACTCCCCACACACTGAAACCCCTATCTCACACCCTGAACCACATTCCCCACACACTGAAACCCCTTAAACACACACTGAAACCCCTTCCCCACACACTGAAACCATTCCCCACACACGGAAACCCCTTCCACACACAATGAAACCACTTCCACACACACTGAAACCTCTTCCCCACACAGTGAAACCCATCCCCACACACTGAAACCCATCACCACTCAGTGAAACCCCTTCCCCACGCACTGAAACCTCTTCCACACACACTGAAACCTCTTCCCCACACACTGAAACCTCTTCCCCACACACTGAAACTCCTTCCCCACACATTGAAGCCTCTTCCCCACATGCTGTATCTTCTTCCACAACCACTGAAACCCATCCCCAAACACTGAAACCCCTTCCACACACACTAATACCACTCCCACACACACTGAAACAACTTCCCTACACACTGAAACCCCTTCCACACACACTGTAACGCCTTCCCCGCACACTGAAACCCCTTCCCCACACACTGAAACCCCTTCCACACACACTGAAACCCCTTCCCCGCACGCAGAAACTCCTTCCCCATGCACTGAAACCACTTCCCCACACACTGAAACCCCTTCCCACAAACTGAAAACCATCCCCACAGACTGAAACACATCCCCACAGACTGAAACCCCTTCCCCACACACTGAAACGCATCCCCACACATTGAAACCTCTTCCACACACACTGAAACCTTTCCCTACTGACTGAAACCCTTCCCCACACACTGAAACCTCTTCCCCACACACTCAAACCACTTCCACACACACTGAAACCCATCCCCACACACTGAAACCTCTTCCCCACACACTGAAACCTCTTCCCCACACACTGAAACCCCTTCCCCACACACTGAAACATCTTCCCCATGCACAAAAACCACATCCCCACACACTGAAACCCCTTATCCACAAACTGAAACCACTTTCCCACACACTGAAACCTCTTCCCCACACACTGAAACCCCTTCCCCACAGACTGAAATCCCTTAACCACACACTGAAACCCATCCCCACCCACTGAAATCTCTTCCTCACACACTGAAACCCCTTTCCCACACACTGAAACCCCTTCCCCACACACTGAAACCCATCCCCACACACTGAAACCACTTCCCCACACACTGAAAGCCTTCCCCACACAGTGAAACCCATCCCCACACACTGAAACCCATCACCACACAGTGAAACCCCTTCCCCACGCACTGAAACCTCTTCCACACACACTGAAACCCCTTTCCCACACACTGAAACCCCTTCCCCACACACTGAAACCCATCCCCACACACTGAAACAACTTCCCCACACACTGAAAGCCTACCCCACACAGTGAAACCCATCCCCACACACTGAAACCCATCACCACTCAGTGAAACCCCTTCCCCACGCACTGAAACCTCGTCCACACACACTGAATCCTCTTCCCCACACACTGAAACCTCTTCCCCACACACTGAAACTCCTTCCCCACACATTGAAGCCTCTTACCCACATGCTGTATCTTCTTCCACAACCACTGAAACCCATCCCCAAACACTGAAACCCCTTCCACACACACTAATACCACTCCCACACACACTGAAACACCTTCCCTACACACTGAAACCCCTTCCACACACACTGTAACGCCTTCCCCGCACACTGAAACCCCTTCCCCACACACTGAAACCCCTTCCACACACACTGAAACCCCTTCCCCGCACGCAGAAACTCCTTCCCCATGCACTGAAACCTCTTCCCCACACACTGAAACCCCTTCCCACAAACTGAAAACCATCCCCACAGACTGAAACACATCCCCACAGACTGAAACCCCTTCCCCACACACTGAAACGCATCCCCACACATTGAAACCTCTTCCACACACACTGAAACCTTTCCCTACTGACTGAAACCCTTCCCCACACTCTGAAACCTCTTCCCCACACACTCAAACCACTTCCACACACACTGAAACACATCCCCACACACTGAAACCTCTTCCCCACACACTGAAACCTCTTCCCCACACACTGAAACCCCTTCCCCACACACAGAAACCTCTTCCCCATGCACTAAAACCACTTCCCCACACACTGAAACCCCTTATCCACAAACTGAAACCTCTTTCCCACACACTGAAACCTCTTCCCCACACTAAAACCTCTTCCGCACAGGCTGAAACCCCTTCCCCACACACTGAAACCCATCCCCACACACTGAAACCTCTTCCCCATGCACTAAAACCACTGCCCCACACACTGAAACCCCTTATCCACAAACTGAAACCACTTTCCCACACACTGAAACCTCTTCCCCACACTAAAACCTCTTCCGCACAGGCTGAAACCCCTTCCCCACACACTGAAACCCATCCCCACACACTGAAACCTCATCCGCACACATTGAAACCACTTCCCCACACACTGAAACCCCTTCCCCACTCACTGAACCCCATCCGCACACACTGAAACCTCTTCCCAACACACTGAAGCCTCTTCCGCACAGACTGAAACCCCTTCCCCACACACTGAAACCCCTTCCCCACACACTGAAACCCATCCCCACACACTGAAACCTCTTCCCCACACACTGAAACCCCTTCCACACACACTGAAACCCCTTCCCCGCACGCAGAAACTCCTTCCCCATGCACTGAAACCACTTCCCCACACACTGAAACCCCTTCCCACAAACTGAAAACCATCCCCACTGACTGAAACACATCCCCACAGACTGAAACCCCTTCCCCACACACTGAAACGCATCCCCACACATTGAAACCTCTTCCACACACACTGAAACCTTTCCCTACTGACTGAAACCCTTCCCCACACACTGAAACCTCTTCCCCACACACTCAAACCACTTCCACACACACTGAAACCCATCCCCACACACTGAAACCTCTTCCCCACACACTGAAACCTCTTCCCCACACACTGAAACCCCTTCCCCACACACTGAAACCTCTTCCCCATGCACTAAAACCACTTCCCCACACACTGAAACCCCTTATCCACAAACTGAAACCACTTTCCCACACACTGAAACCTCTTCCCCACACTAAAACCTCTTCCGCACAGGCTGAAACCCCTTCCCCACACACTGAAACCCATCCCCACACACTGAAACCTCATCCGCACACACTGAAACCACTTCCCCACACACTGAAACCCCTTCCCCACACACTGAACCCCATCCCCACACACTGAAACCTCTTCCCAACACACTGAAGCCTCTTCCGCACAGACTGAAACCCCTTCCCCACACACTGAAATCCCTTCCCCACACACTGAAACCCCTTACCCACACATTGAAACAACGTCCCCACACACTGAAACCACTTCCCCACACACTGAAACCCCTTCCTCACATACTGAAACACCTTCCCCACACACTGAAACACCTTCCCCACACACTGAAACCCCTTCCCCACACAGTGAAACCCCTTCCCCACACACTGAAACACCTTTCCCACACACTGAAACCCCTTACCCACACATTGAAACAACGTCCCCACACACTGAAACCACTTCCCCACACACTGAAACCCCTTCCTCACATACTGAAACACCTTCCCCACACACTGAAACACCTTCCCCACACACTGAAACCCCTTCCCCACACAGTGAAACCCCTTCCCCACACACTGAAACACCTTTCCCACACACTGAAACCCCTTCCCCACACAGTGAAACCCCTTCCCCACACATTGAAACAACGTCCCCACACACTGAAACCACTTCCCCACACACTGAAACCCCTTCCCCGCACACTGAAACCCCTTCCCCACACACTGAAACCCCTTCCACACACACTGAAACCCCTTCCCCACACACTGAAACCCCTTCCCACAAACTGAAAACCATCCCCACAGACTGAAACACATCCCCACAGACTGAAAACCCTTCCCCACACACTGAAACCCCTTCCCCACACACTGAAACCCCTTCCACACACACTGAAACCCCTTCCCCGCACACTGAAACCCCTTCCCCGCACGCAGAAACTCCTTCCCCATGCACTGAAACCTCTTCCCCACACACTGAAACCCCTTCCCACAAACTGAAAACCATCCCCACAGACTGAAACACATCCCCACAGACTGAAAACCCTTCCCCACACACTGAAACGCATCCCCACACATTGAAATCTCTTCCACACACACTGAAACCTTTCCCTGCTGACTGAAACCCTTCCCCGCACACTGAAACCTCTTCCCCACACACTCAAACCACTTCCACACACACTGAAACCCATCCCCACACACTGAAACCTCTTCCCCACACACTGAAACCTCTTCCCCACACACTGAAACCCCTTCCCAACACACTGAAACCTCTTCCCCATGCACTAAAACCACTTCCCCACACACTGAAACCCCTTATCCACAAACTGAAACCACTTTCCCACACACTGAAACCTCTTCCCCACACTAAAACCTCTTCCGCACAGGCTGAAACCCATTCCCCACACACTGAAACCCATCCCCACACACTGAAACCTCATCCGCACACACTGAAACCACTTCCCCACACACTGAAACCCCTTCCCCACACACTGAACCCCATCCGCACACACTGAAACCTCTTCCCAACACACTGAAGCCTCTTCCGCACAGACTGAAACCCCTTCCCCACACACTGAAACCCCTTCCCCACACACTGAAACCCCTTACCCACACATTGAAACAACGTCCCCACACACTGAAACCACTTCCCCACACACTGAAACACCTTCCCCACACACTGAAACCCCTTCCCCACACACTGAAACACCTTCCCCACACACTGAAACACCTTCCCCACACACTGGAACCCCTTCCCCACACAGTGAAACCCCTTCCCCACACACTGAAACACCTTCCCCACACACTGAAATCCCTTCCCCACGCACTGAAACCCCCTCGCCACCCACTGAATCAACGTCCCCACACACTGAACCCCCTTCCCCACACACAGAAACCTCTTCCCCACACAGTGAAACACCTTCCCCACACACTGAAACCCCTTCCCCACGCACTGAAACAACGTCCCCACACACTGATACCCCTTCCCCACACACTGAAACAATTCCCCACACACTGAAACCCTTTCCCCACACACTGAAACCCCTTCCCCACACAGTGGAACCTCGTCCCCACACACTGAAACATCTTCCCCACACACTGAAACCCCATCCCCACACAGTGAAACCCCCTCCCCACACACTGAAACCCCTTCCCCGCACACTGAAACCTCTTACCCACACACTGAAACCCCTACCCTACAAACTGAAACCCCATCCCCACACACTGAAAACCTTCCCATACACACAGAAACCTCTTCCCACACACTGAAACCTCTTCGTCACAGAGTGAAACCCTTCCCCACACACTGAAACCTCTTCCCTACACACTGAAACCTCTTCCGCACACACTGAAACCTCTTCCCCACACACTGAAACATCTTCCCCACACACTGAAACCTCTTCCCCACACACTGAAACATCTTCTCGACGCACTGAAACCCCTTCCCAGCACACTGAAACCTCTTCCCCAGACACTGAATCCCCTTCACCACACATTGAAACCCCTTCCCCACACACTGAAACCTCTTCCACACACACTGAAACCACTTCCCCACACACTGAAACCCCTTCCCCACACACTGAAACCTCTTCCCCACACACTGAAACCCCTTCCCCACAGAATGAAACCCCTACCCCACTGACTGAAATCCCTAAACCACACATTGAAGCCCCTTCCCCACACACTGAAACCTCTTCCACACACACTGAACCCACTTCCCCACAGTCTGAAACCACTTCCCCACTCTCTGAAACCTCTTCCCCACACACTGAAACCACTTCCCCACACACTGAAACCCCTTCCCCACACACTGAAACCTCTTCCCCACACACTGAAACCCCTTCCCCACAGACTGAAATCCCTTAGCCACACACTGAAACCCATCCCCACACACTGAAATCTCTTCCTCACACACTGAAACCCCTTTCCCACACACTGAAACCCCTTCCCCACACACTGAAACCCATCCCCACACACTGAAACCTCTTCCCCACACACTGAAAACCTTCCCCACACAGTGAAACCCATCCCCACACACTGAAACCCATCACCACACAGTGAAACCCCTTCCCCACGCACTGAAACCTCTTGCACACGCACTGAAACCTCTTCCCCACACACTGAAACCTCTTCCCCACACACTGAAACTCCTTCCCCACTCATTGAAACCTCTTCCCCACATGCTGTATCTTCTTCCACAACCACTGAAACCCATCCCCAAACACTGAAACCCCTTCCACACACTGAAACCTTTCCCACACACACTGAAACACCTTCCCTACACACTGAAACCCCTTCCACACACACTGTAACGCCTTCCCCGCACACTGAAACCCCTTCCCCACACACTGAAACCCCTTCCACACACACTGAAACCCCTTCCCCGCACACAGAAACTCCTTCCCCATGCACTGAAACCTCTTCCCCACACACTGAAACCCCTTCCCACAAACTGAAAACCATCCCCACAGACTGAAACACATCCCCACAGACTGAAACCCCTTCCCCACACACTGAAACGCATCCCCACACATTGAAACCTCTTCCACACACACTGAAACCTTTCCCTACTGACTGAAACCCTTCCCCACACACTGAAACCTCTTCCCCACACAATCAAACCACTTCCACACTCACTGAAACCCATCCCCACACACTGAAACCTCTTCCCCACACATTGAAACCTCTTCCCCACACACTGAAACCCCGTCCCCACACACTGAAATCTCTTCCCCATGCACTAAAAGCACTTCCCCACACACTGAAACCTCTTCCCCACATGCTGTATCTTCTTCCACAACCACTGAAACCCATCCCCAAACACTGAAACCCCTTCCACACACTGAAACCTCTCCCACACACACTGAAACACCTTCCCTACACACTGAAACCCCTTCCACACACACTGTAACGCCTTCCCCGCACACTGAAACCCCTTCCCCACACACTGAAACACCTTCCACACACACTGAAACCCCTTCCCCGCACACAGAAACTCCTTCCCCATGCACTGAAACCTCTTCCCCACACACTGAAACCCCTTCCCACAAACTGAAAACCATCCCCACAGACTGAAACACATCCCCACAGACTGAAACCCCTTCCCCACACACTGAAGCCCCTTCCCCACATACTGAATCACCTTCCCCACACACTGAAATCCTTTCCCCACACACTGAAACCATTCCCCACACACTGAAACCCCTTCCCCACACAGTGAAACCCCTTCCCCACACACAGAAACCCCTACCCACGCACTGAAACCCCTTCCCCACACACTGAAACCCCATCCCCACACACTGAAACCTCTTCCGAACACACTGAAGCCTCTTCCGCACAGACTGAAACCCCTTTCCCACACACTGAAACCCCTTCCCCACACACTGAAACCCCTTCCCCACACATTGAAACAACGTCCCCACACACTGAAACCACTTCCCCACACTCTGAAACCCCTTCCCCGCACACTGAAACCCCTTCCCCATGCACTGAAACCTCTTCCCCACACACTGAAACCCCTTCCCACAAACTGAAAACCATCCCCACAGACTGAAACACATCCCCACAGACTGAAAACCCTTCCCCACACACTGAAACGCATCCCCACACATTGAAATCTCTTCCACACACGTTGAAACCTTTCCCTGCTGACTGAAAACCCTTCCCCACACACTGAAACCTCTTCCCCACACACTCAAACCACTTCCACACACACTGAAACCCATCCCCACACACTGAAACCTCTTCCCCACACACTGAAACCTCTTCCCCACACACTGAAACCCCTTCCCCACACACTGGAACCTCGTCCCCACACAGTGAAACCCCCTCCCCACACACTGAAACCCCTTCCCCGCACACTGAAACCTCTTACCCACACACTGAAACCCCTACCCTACAAACTGAAACCCCATCCCCACACACTGAAAACCTTCCCATACACACAGAAACCTCTTCCCACACACTGAAACCTCTTCGTCACAGAGTGAAACCCTTCCCCACACACTGAAACCTCTTCCCTACACACTGAAACCTCTTCCGCACACACTGAAACCTCTTCCCCACACACTGAAACATCTTCCCCACACACTGAAACCTCTTCCCCACACACTGAAACATCTTCTCGACGCAATGAAACCCCTTCCCAGCACACTGAAACCTCTTCCCCAGACACTGAATCCCCTTCACCACACATTGAAACCCCTTCCCCACACACTGAAACCTCTTCCACACACACTGAAACCACTTCCCCACACACTGAAACCCCTTCCCCACACACTGAAACCTCTTCCCCACACACTGAAACCCCTTCCCCACAGAATGAAACCCCTACCCCACTGACTGAAATCCCTAAACCACACATTGAAGCCCCTTCCCCACACACTGAAACCTCTTCCACACACACTGAACCCACTTCCCCACAGTCTGAAACCACTTCCCCACTCTCTGAAACCTCTTCCCCACACACTGAAACCACTTCCCCACACACTGAAACCCCTTCCCCACACACTGAAACCTCTTCCCCACACACTGAAACCCCTTCCCCACAGACTGAAATCCCTTAACCACACACTGAAACCCATCCCCACACACTGAAATCTCTTCCTCACACACTGAAACTCCTTTCCCACACACTGAAACCCCTTCCCCACACACTGAAACCCATCCCCACACACTGAAACCTCTTCCCCACACACTGAAAACCTTCCCCACACAGTGAAACCCATCCCCACACACTGAAACCCATCACCACACAGTGAAACCCCTTCCCCACGCACTGAAACCTCTTGCACACGCACTGAAACCTCTTCCCCACACACTGAAACCTCTTCCCCACACACTGAAACTCCTTCCCCACACATTGAAACCTCTTCCCCACATGCTGTATCTTCTTCCACAACCACTGAAACCCATCCCCAAACACTGAAACCCCTTCCACACACTGAAACCTTTCCCACACACACTGAAACACCTTCCCTACACACTGAAACCCCTTCCCCACACACTGAAACCCCTTCCACACACACTGAAACCCCTTCCCCGCACACAGAAACTCCTTCCCCATGCACTGAAACATCTTCCCCACACACTGAAATCCCTTCCCACAAACTGAAAACCATCACCACAGACTGAAACACATCCCCACAGACTGAAACCCCTTCCCCACACACTGAAGCCCCTTCCCCACATACTGAATCACCTTCCCCACACACAGAAATCCTTTCCCCACACACTGAAACCATTCCCCACACACTGAAACCCCTTCCCCACACAGTGAAACCCCTTCCCCACACACAGAAACCCCTACCCACGCACTGAAACCCCTTCCCCACACACTGAAACCCCATCCCCACACATTGAAACCTCTTCCGAACACACTGAAGCCTCTTCCGCACAGACTGAAACCCCTTTCCCACACACTGAAACCCCTTCCCCACACACTGACACCCCTTCCCCACACATTGAAACAACGTCCCCACACACTGAAACCACTTCCCCACACACTGAAACCCCTTCCCCGCACACTGAAACCCCTTCCCCACACACTGAAACCCCTTCCACACACACTGAAACCCCTTCCCCGCAAGCAGAAACTCCTTCCCTATGCACTGAAACCTCTTCCCCACACACTGAAACCCCTTCCCACAAACTGAAAACCATCCCCACAGACTGAAACACATCCCCACAGACTGAAAACCCTTCCCCACACACTGAAACGCATCCCCACACATTGAAATCTCTTCCACACACACTGAAACCTTTCCCTGCTGACTGAAACCCTTCCCCACACACTGAAACCTCTTCCCCACACACTCAAACCACTTCCACACACACTGAAACCCATCCCCACACACTGAAACCTCTTCCCCACACACTGAAACCTCTTCCCCACACACTGAAACCCCTTCCCCACACACTGAAACCTCTTCCCCATGCACCAAAACCACTTCCCCACACACTGAAACCCCTTATCCACAAACTGAAACCACTTTCCCACACACTGAAACCTCTTCCCCACACTAAAACCTCTTCCGCACAGGCTGAAACCCCTTCCCCACACACTGAAACCCATCCCCACAAACTGAAACCTCATCCGCACACACTGAAACCACTTCCCCACACACTGAAACCCCTTCCCCACACACTGAACCCCATCCCCACACACTGAAACCTCTTCCCAACACACTGAAGCCTCTTCCGCACAGACTGAAACCCCTTCCCCACACACTGAAATCCCTTCCCCACACACTGAAACCCCTTACCCACACATTGAAACAACGTCCCCACACACTGAAACCACTTCCCCACACACTGAAACCCCTTCCTCACATACTGAAACACCTTTCCCACACACTGAAACACCTTCCCCACACACTGAAACCCCTTCCCCACACAGTGAAACCCCTTCCCCACACACTGAAACACCTTCCCCACACTTTGAAACCCCTTCCCCACTCACTGAAACCCCCTCGCCACCCACTGAATCAACGTCCCCACACACTGAAACCCCTTCCCCGCACGCAGAAACTCCTTCCCCATGCACTGAAACCTCTTCCCCACACACTGAAACCCCTTCCCACAAACTGAAAACCATCCCCACAGACTGAAACACATCCCCACAGACTGAAACCCCTTCCCCACACACTGAAACGCATCCCCACACATTGAAACCTCTTCCACAAACACTGAAACCTTTCCCTGCTGACTGAAACCCTTCCCCACACACTGAAACCTCTTCCCCACACACTCAAACCACTTCCACACACACTGAAACCCATCCCCACACACTGAAACCTCTTCCCCACACACTGAAACCTCTTCCCCACACACTGAAACCCCTTCCCCACACACTGAAACCTCTTCCCCACACACTGAAACCCCTTCCCCACACACTGAAACCCCTTATCCACACACTGAAACCACTTTCCCACACACTGAAACCTCTTCCCCACACTAAAACCTCTTCCGCACAGGCTGAAACCCCTTCCCCACAAACTGAAACCCATCCCCACACACTGAAACACCTTCCCCACACACTGAAACCCCTTCCCCACACAGTGAAACCCCTTCCCCACACACTGAAACACCTTCCCCACACACTGAAACCCCTTCCCCACACACTGAAACCCCCTCGCCACCCACTGAATCAACGTCCCCACACACTGAAACCCCTTCCTCGCACGCAGAAACTCCTTCCCCATGCACTGAAACCTCTTCCCCACACACTGAACCCCATCCCCACACACTGAAACCTCTTCCCAACACACTGAAGCCTCTTCCACACAGACTGAAACCCCTTCCCCACACACTGAAACCCCTTCCCCACACACTGAAACCCCTTACCCACACATTGAAACAACGTCCCCACACACTGAAACCACTTCCCCACACACTGAAACCCCTTCCCCACACTCTGAAACCCCTTCCCCACACACTGAAACACCTTCCCCACACACTTAAACCCCTTCCCCACACAGTGAAACCCCTTCCCCACACACTGAAACCCCTTCCCCACACACTGAAACCCCCTCGCCACCCACTGAATCAACGTCCCCACACACTGAAACCCCTTCCTCGCACGCAGAAACTCCTTCCCCATGCACTGAAACCTCTTCCCCACACACTGAAACCCCTTCCCACAAACTGAAAACCATCCCCACAGACTGAAACACATCCCCACAGACTGAAACCCCTTCCCCACACACTGAAACGCATCCCCACACATTGAAACCTCTTCCACACACACTGAAACCTTTCCCTGCTGACTGAAACCCTTCCCCACACACTGAAACCACTTCCCCACACACTCAAACCACTTCCACAAACACTGAAACCCATCCCCACACACTGAAACCTCTTCCCCACACACTGAAACCTCTTCCCCACACACTGAAACCCTTTCCCCACACACTGAAACCTCTTCCCCATGCACTAAAACCACTTCCCCACACACTGAAACCCCTTATCCACAAACTGAAACCACTTTCCCACACACTGAAACCTCTTCCCCACACTAAAACCTCTTCCGCACAGGCTGAAACCCCTTCCCCACACACTGAAACCCATCCCCACACACTGAAACCTCATCCGCACACACTGAAACCACTTCCCCACACACTGAAACCCCTTCCCCACACACTGAACCCCATCCCCACACACTGAAACCTCTTCCCAACACACTGAAGCCTCTTCCACACAGACTGAAACCCCTTCCCCACACACTGAAACCCCTTCCCCACACACTGAAACCCCTTACCCACACATTGAAACAACGTCCCCACACACTGAAACCACTTCCCCACACACTGAAACCCCTTCCCCACACTCTGAAACCCCTTCCCCACACACTGAAACACCTTCCCCACACACTTAAACCCCTTCCCCACACAGTGAAACCCCTTCCCCACACACTGAAACACCTTCCCCACACACTGAAACCCCTTCCCCACACACTGAAACCCCCTCGCCACCCACTGAATCAACGTCCCCACACACTGAAACCCCTTCCCCGCACGCAGAAACTCCTTCCCCATGCACTGAAACCTCTTCCCCACACACTGAAACCCCTTCCCACAAACTGAAAACCATCCCCACAGACTGAAACACATCCCCACAGACTGAAACCCCTTCCCCACACACTGAAACGCATCCCCACACATTGAAACCTCTTACACACACACTGAAACCTTTCCCTGCTGACTGAAACCCTTCCCCACACACTGAAACCTCTTCCCCACACACTCAAACCACTTCCACACACACTGAACCCCATCCCCACACACTGAAACCTCTTCCCCACACACTGAAACCCCTTCCCCACACACTGAAACCTCTTCCCCATGCACTAAAACCACTTCCCCACACACTGAAACCCCTTATCCACAAACTGAAACCACTTTCCCACACACTGAAACCTCTTCCCCACACTAAAACCTCTTCCGCACAGGCTGAAACCCCTTCCCCACAAACTGAAACCCATCCCCACACACTGAAACCTCATCCGCACACACTGAAACTACTTCCCCACACACTGAAACCCCTTCCCCACACACTGAACCCCATCCCCACACACTGAAACCTCTTCCCAACACACTGAAGCCTCTTCCGCACAGACTGAAACCCCTTCCCCACACACTGAAACCCCTTCCCCACACACTGAAACCCCTTACCCACACATTGAAACAACGTCCCCACACACTGAAACCACTTCCCCACACACTGAAACCCCTTCCCCACACACTGAAACCCCTTCCCCACACACTGAAACACCTTCCCCACACACTGAAACACCTTCCCCACACACTGAAACCCCTTCCCCACACAGTGAAACCCCTTCCCCACACGCTGAAACACCTTCCCCACACACTGAAACCCCTTCCCCACACACTGAAACCCCCTCGCCACCCACTGAATCAACGTCCCCACACACTGAAACCCCTTCCCCACACACAGAAACCCCTTCCCCACACAGTGAAACCCCTTCCCCACACACTGAAACCCCTTCCCCACGCACTGAAACAATTCCCCACACACTGAAACCCTTTCCCCACACACTGAAACCCCTTCCCCACACACTGGAACCCCGTCCCCACACACTGAAACATCTTCCCCACACACTGAAACCCCATCCCCACACAGTGAAACCCCCTTCCCACACACTGAATCCCCTTCCCCACACACTGAAACCTCTTACCCACACACTGAAACCCCTACCCTACAAACTGAAACCCCTTCCCCACACACTGAAAACCTTCCCATACACACAGAAACCTCTTCCCACACACTGAAACCTCTTCGTCACAGAGTGAAACCCTTCCCCACACACTGAAACCTCTTCCCTGCACACTGAAACCTCTTCCGCACACACTGAAAACTCTTCCCCAAACACTGAAACATCTTCCCCACACACTGAAACCTCTTCCCCACACACTGAAACATCTTCTCGACGCACTGAAACCCCTTCCCAGCACACTGAAACCTCTTCCCCACAGACTGAAACCCCTACCCCACAGACTGAAATCCCTAAACCACACATTGAAGCCCCTTCCCCACACACTGAAACCTCTTCCACACACACTGAACCCACTTCCCCACAGTCTGAAACCACTTCCCCACTCTCTGAAACCTCTTCCCCACACACTGAAACCACTTCCCCAAACACTGAAACCCCTTCCCCACACACTGAAACCTCTTCCCCACACACTGAAACCCCTTCCCCACAGACTGAAATCCCTTAACCAAACACTGAAACCCATCCCCACACACTGAAATCTCTTCCTCACACACTGAAACCCCTTTCCCACACACTGAAACCTCTTCCCCACACAGTGAAACCCCTTCCCCACAGACTGAAATCCCTTAACCAAACACTGAAACCCATCCCCACACACTGAAATCTCTTCCTCACACACTGAAACCCCTTTCCCACACACTGAAACCCCTTCCCCACACACTAAAACCCATCCCCACACACTGAAACCTCTTCCCCACACACTGAAAGCCTTCCCCACACATTGAAACCCATCCCCACACACTGAAACCCATCACCACACAGTGAAACCCCTTCCCCACGCACTGAAACCCCTTCCACACAATGAAACCTCTCCCACACACACTGAAACACCTTCCCTACACACTGAAACCCCTTCCACACACACTGTAACGCCTTCCCCGCACACTGAAACCCCTTCCCCACACACTGAAACCCCTTCCACACACACTGAAACCCCTTCCCCGCACACAGAAACTCCTTCCCCATGCACTGAAACCTCTTCCCCACACACTGAAACCCCTTCCCACAAACTGAAAACCATCCCCACAGACTGAAACACATCCCCACAGACTGAAACCCCTTCCCCACACACTGAAACGCATCCCCACACATTGAAACCTCTTCCACACACACTGAAACCTTTTCCTACTGACTGAAACCCTTCCCCACACACTGAAACCTCTTCCCCACACACTCAAACCACTTCCACACACACAGAAACCCATCCCCACACACTGAAACCTCTTCCCCACACATTGAAACCTCTTCCCCACACACTGAAACCCCTTCCCCACACACTGAAACCTCTTCCCCATGCACTAAAACCACTTCCCCACACACTGAAACCCCTTACCCACAAACTGAAACCACTTTCCCACACACTGAAACATCTTCCCCACACACTAAAACCTCTTCTGCACAGGCTGAAACCCCTTCCCCACACACTGAAACCCATCCCCACACACTGAAACCTCATCCGCACACACTGAAACCACTTCCCCACACACAGAAACCCCTTCCCCACACACGGAACCCCATCCCCACACACTGAAACCTCTTCCCAACACACTGAAGCCTCTTCCGCACAGACTGAAACCCCTTCCCCACACACTGAAACCCCTTCCCCACACACTGAAACCCCTTCCCCACACATTGAAACAACGTCCCCACACACTGAAACCTTTCCCTACTGACTGAAACCCTTCCCCACACACTGAAACCTCTTCCCCACACACTCAAACCACTTCCACACACACTGAAACCCATCCCCACACACTGAAACCTCTTCCCCACACACTGAAACCTCTGAACCCACACACTGAAACCCCTACCCTACAAACTGAAACCCCTTCCCCACACACTGAAAACCTTGCCATACACACAGAAACCTCTTCACACACACTGAAACCTCTTCGTCACAGAGTGAAACCCTTCCCCACACACTGAAACCTCTTCCCTACACACTGAAACATCTTCCCCACACACTGAAACCTCTTCCCCACACACTGAAACATCTTCTCGACGCACTGAAACCCCTTCCCAGCACACTGAAACCTCTTCCCCAGACACTGAATCCCCTTCACCACACATTGAAACCCCTTCCCCACACACTGAAATCTCTTCCAAACACACTGAAACCACTTCCCCACACACTGAAACCCCTTCCCCCCACACTGAAACCTCTTCCCCACACACTGAAACCCCTTCCCCACGGACTGAAACCCCTTCCCCACAGACTGAAATCCCTTAACCACACACTGAAACCCATCCCCACACACTGAAATCTCTTCCTCACACACTGAAACTCCTTCCCCACACACTGAAACCCATCCCCACACACTGAAACCTCTTCCCCACACACTGAAAGCCTTCCCCACTCAGTGAAACCCATCCCCACACACTGAAACCCATCCCCACACAGTGAAACCCCTTCCCCACGCACTGAAACCTCTTCCACACACACTGAAACAACTTCCCCACACACTGAAACCTTTTCCCCAAACACTGAAACTCCTTCCCCACACATTGAAACCTCTTCCCCACATGCTGTATCTTCTTCCACAACCACTGAAACCCATCCCCAAACACTGAAACCCCTTCCACACACACTAAAACCTCTCCCACACACACTGAAACACCTTCCCTACACACTGAAACCCCTTCCATACACACTGTAACCCCTTCCCCGCACACTGAAACCCCTTCCCCACACACTGAAACCCCTTCCACACACACTGAAACCCCTTCCCCGCACACGGAAACTCCTTCCCCATGCACTGAACCTCTTCCCCACACACTGAAACCCCTTCCCACAAACTGAAAACCATCCCCACAGACTGAAACACATCCCCAAAGACTGAAACCCCTTCCCCACACACTGAAACGCATCCCCACACATTGAAACCTCTTCCACACACACTGAAACCTTTCCCTACTGACTGAAACCCTTCCCCACACACTGAAACCTCTTCCCCACACACTCAAACCACTTCCACACACACTGAAACCCATCCCCACACACTGAAACCTCTTCCCCACACCCTGAAACCTCTGACCCACACACTGAAACCCCTACCCTACAAACTGAAACCCCTTCCCCACACACTGAAAACCTTGCCATACACACAGAAACCTCTTCCCACACACTGAAACCTCTTCGTCACAGAGTGAAACCCTTCCCCACACACTGAAACCTCTTCCCTACACACTGAAACCTCTTCCGCACACACTGAAACCTCTTCCCCACACACTGAAACATCTTCCCCACACACTGAAACCTCTTCCCCACACACTGAAACATCTTCTCGACGCACTGAAACCCCTTCCCAGCACACTGAAACCTCTTCCCCAGACACTGAATCCCCTTCACCACACATTGAAACCCCTTCCCCACACACTGAAACCCTTTCCCCCCACACTGAAACCTCTTCCCCACAGACTGAAACCCCTTCCCCACGGACTGAAACCCCTTCCCCACAGACTGAAATCCCTTAACCACACACAGAAACCCATCCCCACACACTGAAATCTCTTCCTCACACACTGAAACTCCTTCCTCACACACTGAAACCCATCCCCACACACTGAAACTTCTTCCCCACACACTGAAAGCCTTCCCCACACAGTGAAACCCATCCCCACACAGTGAAACCCATCCCCACACAGTGAAACCCCTTCCCCACGCACTGAAACCTCTTCCACACACACTGAAACAACTTCCCCACACACTGAAACCTTTTCCCCAAACACTGAAACTCCTTCCCCACACATTGAAACCTCTCCCCCACATGCTGTATCTTCTTCCACAACCACTGAAACCCATCCCCAAACACTGAAACCCCTTCCACACACACTAAAACCTCTCCCACACACACTGAAACACCTTCCCTACACACTGAAACCCCTTCCATACATATTGTAACCCCTTCCCCGCACACTGAAATCTCTTCCAAACACACTGAAACCACTTCCCCACACACTGAAACCCCTTCCCCCCACACTGAAACCTCTTCCCCACACACTGAAACCCCTTCCCCACGGACTGAAACCCCTTCCCCACAGACTGAAATCCCTTAACCACACACTGAAACCCATCCCCACACACTGAAATCTCTTCCTCACACACTGAAACTCCTTTCCCACACACTGAAACCCCTTCCCCACACACTGAAACCCATCCCCACACACTGAAACCTCTTCCCCACACACTGAAAGCCTTCCCCACTGAGTGAAACCCATCCCCACACACTGAAACCCATCCCCACACAGTGCAACCCCTTCCCCACGCACTGAAACCTCTTCCACACACACTGAAACAACTTCCCCACACACTGAAACCTTTTCCCCAAACACTGAAACTCCTTCCCCACACATTGAAACCACTTCCCCACATGCTGTATCTTCTTCCACAACCACTGAAACCCATCCCCAAACACTGAAACCCCTTCCACACACACTAAAACCTCTCCCACACACACTGAAACACCTTCCCTACACACTGAAACCCCTTCCATACACACTGTAACCCCTTCCCCGCACACTGAAACCCCTTCCCCACACACTGAAACCCCTTCCACACACACTGAAACCCCTTCCCCGCACACGGAAACTCCTTCCCCATGCACTGAACCTCTTCCCCACACACTGAAACCCCTTCCCACAAACTGAAAACCATCCCCACAGACTGAAACACATCCCCACAGACTGAAACCCCTTCCCCACACACTGAAACGCATCCCCACACATTGAAACCTCTTCCACACACACTGAAACCTTTCCCTATTGACTGAAACCCTTCCCCACACACTGAAACCTCTTCCCCACACACTCAAACCACTTCCACACACACTGAAACCCATCCCCACACACTGAAACCTCTTCCCCACACACTGAAACCTCTTCCCCACACACTGAAACCCCTTCCCCAAACACTGAAACCTCTTCCCCATGCACTAAAACCCCTTCCCCACAGACTGAAACCACTACCCCACCCACTGAAACCTCTTCCCCACACACTGAAACCCTTTATCCACAAACTGAAACCCCTTTCCCACACACTGAAACCTCTTCCCCACACACTAAAACCTCTTCCGCACATGCTGAAACCTCTTCCCCACACACTGAAACCCATCCCCACACATTGAAATCTCATCCGCACACACTGAAACTACTTCCCCACACACTGAAACCCCTTCCCCACACACTGAAACCCGTCCCCACACACTGAAACCTCTTCCCAACACACTGAAGCCTCTTCCGCACAGACTGAAACACCTTCCCCACACACTGAAACCCCTTCCCCACACACTGAAACCCATCCCCACACACTGAAACCTCATCCCCACACACTGAAACCCCTTCCCCACACACTGAAACCCCTTCCACACACACTGAATCCCCTTCCCCACACACTGAAACCACTTCCCCACACACTGAAACCTCTTCCCCACACACTGAAACACCTTCCCCACGCAATGACACTTCTTCAACAATCAGAAACCTCTTCCCGACACACTGAAACCTCTTCCCCACGCACTGAAACCTCTTCCAAACACACTGAAACATCTTCCCCACACACTGAAACCCCTTCCCCACACACTGAAATCCCTTCCCCACACACTGAAACCCCTTACCCACACATTGAAACAACGTCCCCACACACTGAAACCACTTCCCCACACACTGAAACCCCTTCCTCACACACTGAAACACCTTCCCCACACACTGAAACACCTTCCCCACACACTGAAACCCCTTCCCCACACAGTGAAACCCCTTCCCCACACATTGAAACACCTTCCCCACACATTGAAACCCCTTCCCCACACACTGAAACCCCCTCGCCACCCACTGAATCAATGTCCCCACACACTGAAACCCCTTCCCCGCACGCAGAAACTCCTTCCCCATGCACTGAAACCTCTTCCCCACACACTGAAACCCCTTCCCACAAACTGAAATCCATCCCCACAGACTGAAACACATCCCCACAGACTGAAACCCCTTCCCCACACACTGAAACGCATCCCCACACATTGAAACCTCTTCCACAAACTCTGAAACCTTTCCCTGCTGACTGAAACCCTTCCCCACACACTGAAACCTCTTCCCCACACACTCAAACCACTTCCACACACACTGAAACCCATCCCCACACACTGAAACCTCTTCCCCACACACTGAAAACTCTTCCCCACACACTGAAACCCCTTCCCCACACACTGAAACCTCTTCCCCATGCACTAAAACCACTTCCCCACACACTGAAACCCCTTATCCACAAACTGAAACCACTTTCCCACACACTGAAACCTCTTCCCCACACTAAAACCTCTTCCGCACAGGCTGAAACCCCTTCCCCACACACTGAAACCCATCCCCACACACTGAAACCTCATCCGCACACACTGAAACCACTTCCCCACGCACTGAAACCCCTTCCCCACACACTGAACCCCATCCCCACACACTGAAACCTCTTCCCAACACACTGAAGCCTCTTCCGCACAGACTGAAACCCCTTCCCCACACACTGAAACCCCTTCCCCACACACTGAAACCCCTTACCCACACATTGAAACAACGTCCCCACACACTGAAACCACTTCCCCACACACTGAAACCCCTTCCCCACGCACTGAAACCCCTTCCCCACACACTGAAACACCTTCTCCACACACTTAAACCCCTTCCCCACACAGTGAAACCCCTTCCCCACACACTGAAACACCTTCCCCACACACTGAAACCCCCTCGCCACCCACTGAATCAACGTCCCCACACACTGAAACCCCTTCCCCGCACGCAGAAACTCCTTCCCCATGCACTGAAACCTCTTCCCCACACACTGAAACCCCTTCCCACAAACTGAAAACCATCCCCACAGACTGAAACACATCCCCACAGACTGAAACCCCTTCCCCACACACTGAAACGCATCCCCACACATTGAAACCTCTTCCACACACACTGAAACCTTTCCCTGCTGACTGAAACCCTTCCCCACACACTGAAACCTCTTCCCCACACACTCAAACCACTTCCACACACACTGAAACCCATCCCCACACACTGAAACTTCTTCCCCACACACTGAAACCTCTTCCCCACACACTGAAACCCCTTCCCCACACACTGAAACCTCTTCCCCATGCACTAAAACCACTTCCCCACACACTGAAACCCCTTAGCCACAAACTGAAACCACTTTCCCACACACTGAAACCTCTTCCCCACACTAAAACCTCTTCCGCACAGGCTGAAACCCCTTCCCCACAAACTGAAACCCATCCCCACACACTGAAACACCTTCCCCACACACTGAAACCCCTTCCCCACACAGTGAAACCCCTTCCCCACACACTGAAACACCTTCCCCACACACTGAAACCCCTTCCCCACACACTGAAACCCCCTCGCCACCCACTGAATCAACGTCCCCACACACTGAAACCACTTCCCCGCACGCAGAAACTCCTTCCCCATGCACTGAAACCTCTTCCCCACACACTGAAACCCCTTCCCACAAACTGAAAACCATCCCCACAGACTGAAACACATCCCCACAGACTGAAACCCCTTCCCCACACACTGAAACGCATCCCCACACATTGAAACCTCTTCCACACACACTGAAACCTTTCCCTGCTGACTGAAACCCTTCCCCACACACTGAAACCTCTTCCCCACACACTCAAACCACTTCCACACACACTGAAACCCATCCCCACACACTGAAACCTCTTCCCCACACACTGAAACCTCTTCCCCACACACTGAAACCCCTTCACCACACACTGAAACCTCTTCCCCATGCACTAAAACCACTTCCCCACACACTGAAACCCCTTATCCACAAACTGAAACCACTTTCCCACACACTGAAACCTCTTCCCCACACTAAAACCTCTTCCGCACAGGCTGAAACCCCTTCCCCACACAGTGAAACCCATCCCCACACACTGAAACCTCATCCGCACACACTGAAACCACTTCCCCACACACTGAAACCCCTTCCCCACACACTGAACCCCATCCCCACACACTGAAACCTCTTCCCAACACACTGAAGCCTCTTCCGCACAGACTGAAACCCCTTCCCCACACACTGAAACCCCTTCCCCACACACTGAAACCCCTTACCCACACATTGAAACAACGTCCCCACACACTGAAACCACTTCCCCACACACTGAAACCCCTTCCCCACACACTGAAACCCCTTCCCCACACACTGAAACACCTTCCCCACACACTTAAACCCCTTCCCCACACAGTGAAACCCCTTCCCCACACACTGTAACACCTTCCCCACACACTGAAACCTCTTCCCCACACACTCAAACCACTTCCACACACACTGAACCCCATCCCCACACACTGAAACCTCTTCCCCACACACTGAAACCCCTTCCCCACACACTGAAACCTCTTCCCCATGCACTAAAACCACTTCCCCACACACTGAAACCCCTTATCCACAAACTGAAAACACTTTCCCACACACTGAAACCTCTTCCCCACACTAAAACCTCTTCCGCACAGGCTGAAACCATTTCCCCACAAACTGAAACCCATCCCCACACACTGAAACCTCATCCGCAGACACTGAAACCACTTCCCCACACACTGAAACAATTTCCCCACACACTGAACCCCATCCCCACACACTGAAACCTCTTCCCAACACACTGAAGCCTCTTCCGCAGAGACTGAAACCCCTTCCCCACACACTGAAACCCCTTCCCCACACACTGAAACCCCTTACCCACACATTGAAACAACGTCCCCACACACTGAAACCACTTCCCCACACACTGAAACCCCTTCCCCACACACTGAAACCCCTTACCCACACATTGAAACAACGTCCCCACACA
The DNA here is from genome assembly GCF_036365525.1 of Heterodontus francisci. Classification (NCBI taxonomy): domain Eukaryota; kingdom Metazoa; phylum Chordata; class Chondrichthyes; order Heterodontiformes; family Heterodontidae; genus Heterodontus; species Heterodontus francisci. Next base: position 5,898,661 of record NC_090386.1, read on the forward strand.
CTGAAACCACTTCCCCACACACTGAAACCCCTTCCCCACACACTGAAACACCTTCCCCACACACTTAAACCCCTTCCCCACACAGTGAAACCCCTTCCCCACACACTGTAACACCTTCCCCACACACTGAAACCCCTTCCCCACACACTGAAACCCCCTCGCCACCCACTGAATCAACGTCCCCACACACTGAAACCCCTTCCCCGCACGCAGAAACTCCTTCCCCATGCACTGAAACCTCTTCCCCACACACTGAAACCACTTCCCCACACACTGAAACAATTTCCCCACACACTGAACCCCATCCCCACACACTGAAACCTCTTCCCAACACACTGAAGCCTCTTCTGCACAGACTGAAACCCCTTCCCCACACACTGAAACCCCTTCCCCACACACTGAAACCCCTTACCCACACATTGAAACAACGTCCCCACACACTGAAACCACTTCCCCACACACTGAAACCCCTTCCCCACACACTGAAACCCCTTACCCACACATTGAAACAACGTCCCCACACACTGAAACCACTTCCCCACACACTGAAACCCCTTCCCCACACACTGAAACCCCTTCCCCACACACTGAAACACCTTCCCCACACACTTAAACCCCTTCCCCACACAGTGAAACCCCTTCCCCACACACTGTAACACCTTCCCCACACACTGAAACCCCTTCCCCACACACTGAAACCCCCTCGCCACCCACTGAATCAACGTCCCCACACACTGAAACCCCTTCCCCGCACGCAGAAACTCCTTCCCCATGCACTGAAACCTCTTCCCCACACACTGAAACCCCTTCCCACAAACTGAAAACCATCCCCACAGACTGAAACACATCCCCACAGACTGAAACCACTACCCCTCACACTGAAACGCATCCCCACACATTGAAACCTCTTCCACACACACTGAAACCTTTCCCTGCTGACTGAAACCCTTCCCCACACACTGAAACCTCTTCCCCACACACTCAAACCACTTCCACACACACTGAACCCCATCCCCACACACTGAAACCTCTTCCCCACACACTGAAACCCCTTCCCCACACACTGAAACCTCTTCCCCATGCACTAAAACCACTTCCCCACACACTGAAACCCCTTATCCACAAACTGAAAACACTTTCCCACACACTGAAACCTCTTCCCCACACTAAAACCTCTTCCGCACAGGCTGAAACCCCTTCCCCACACAGTGAAACCCATCCCCACACACTGAAACCTCATCCGCACACACTGAAACCACTTCCCCACACACTGAAACCCCTTCCCCACACACTGAACCCCATCCCCACACACTGAAACCTCTTCCCAACACACTGAAGCCTCTTCCGCACAGACTGAAACCCCTTCCCCACACACTGAAACCCCTTCCCCACACACTGAAACCCCTTACCCACACATTGAAACAACGTCCCCACACACTGAAACCACTTCCCCACACACTGAAACCCCTTCCCCACACACTGAAACCCCTTCCCCACACACTGTAACACCTTCCCCACACACTGAAACCCCTTCCCCACACACTGAAACACCCTCGCCACCCACTGAATCAACGTCCCCACACACTGAAACCCCTTCCCCGCACGCAGAAACTCCTTCCCCATGCACTGAAACCTCTTCCCCACACACTGAAACCCCTTCCCACAAACTGAAAACCATCCCCACAGACTGAAACACATCCCCACAGACTGAAACCACTACCCCTCACACTGAAACGCATCCCCACACATTGAAACCTCTTCCACACACACTGAAACCTTTCCCTGCTGACTGAAACCCTTCCCCACACACTGAAACCTCTTCCCCACACACTCAAACCACTTCCACACACACTGAACCCCATCCCCACACACTGAAACCTCTTCCCCACACACTGAAACCCCTTCCCCACACACTGAAACCTCTTCCCCATGCACTAAAACCACTTCCCCACACACTGAAACCCCTTATCCACAAACTGAAAACACTTTCCCACACACTGAAACCTCTTCCCCACACTAAAACCTCTTCCGCACAGGCTGAAACCATTTCCCCACAAACTGAAACCCATCCCCACACACTGAAACCTCATCCGCACACACTGAAACCACTTCCCCACACACTGAAACAATTTCCCCACACACTGAACCCCATCCCCACACACTGAAACCTCTTCCCAACACACTGAAGCCTCTTCCGCACAGACTGAAACCCCTTCCCCACACACTGAAACCCCTTCCCCACACACTGAAACCCCTTACCCACACATTGAAACAACGTCCCCACACACTGAAACCACTTCCCCACACACTGAAACCCCTTCCCCACACACTGAAACCCCTTCCCCACACACTGAAACACCTTCCCCACACACTGAAACACCTTCCCCACACACTGAAACCCCTTCCCCACACAGTGAAACCCCTTCCCCACACGCTGAAACACCTTCCCCACACACTGAAACCCCTTCCCCACACACTGAAACCCCCTCGCCACCCACTGAATCAACGTCCCCACACACTGAAACCCCTTCCCCACACACAGAAACCCCTTCCCCACACAGTGAAACCCCTTCCCCACACACTGAAACCCCTTCCCCACGCACTGAAACAATTCCCCACACACTGAAACCCTTTCCCCACACACTGAAACCCCTTCCCCACACACTGGAACCCCGTCCCCACACACTGAAACATCTTCCCCACACACTGAAACCCCATCCCCACACAGTGAAACCCCCTCCCCACACACTGAATCCCCTTCCCCACACACTGAAACCTCTTACCCACACACTGAAACCCCTACCCTACAAACTGAAACCCCTTCCCCACACACTGAAAACCTTCCCATACACACAGAAACCTCTTCCCACACACTGAAACCTCTTCGTCACAGAGTGAAACCCTTCCCCACACACTGAAACCTCTTCCCTACACACTGAAACCTCTTCCGCACACACTGAAACATCTTCCCCACACACTGAAACATCTTCTCGACGCACTGAAACCCCTTCCCAGCACACTGAAACCTCTTCCCCAGACACTGAATCCCCTTCACCACACACTGAAACCCCTTCCCCACAGACTGAAACCCCTACCCCACAGACTGAAATCCCTAAACCACACATTGAAGCCCCTTCCCCACACACTGAAACCTCTTCCACACACACTGAACCCACTTCCCCACAGTCTGAAACCACTTCCCCACTCTCTGAAACCTCTTCCCCACACACTGAAACCACTTCCCCACACACTGAAACCCCTTCCCCACACACTGAAACCTCTTCCCCACACACTGAAACCCCTTCCGCACAGACTGAAATCCCTTAACCAAACACTGAAACCCATCCCCACACACTGAAATCTCTTCCTCACACACTGAAACCCCTTTCCCACTCACTGAAACCCCTTCCCCACACACTGAAACCCGTCCCCACACACTGAAACCTCTTCCCCACACACTGAAAGCCTTCCCCACACATTGAAACCCATCCCCACACACTGAAACCCATCACCACACAGTGAAACCCCTTCCCCACGCACTGAAACCTCTTCCACACACACTGAAACCTCTTCCCCACACACTGAAACTCCTTCCCCACACATTGAAACCTCTTCCCCACATGCTGTATCTTCTTCCACAACCACTGAAACCCATCCCCTAACACTGAAACCCCTTCCACACAATGAAACCTCTCCCACACACACTGAAACACCTTCCCTACACACTGAAACCCCTTCCACACACACTGTAACGCCTTCCCCGCACACTGAAACCCCTTCCCCACACACTGAAACCCCTTCCACACACACTGAAACCCCTTCCCCGCACACAGAAACTCCTTCCCCATGCACTGAAACCTCTTCCCCACACACTGAAACCCCTTCCCACAAACTGAAAACCATCCCCACAGACTGAAACACATCCCCACAGACTGAAACCCCTTCCCCACACACTGAAACGCATCCCCACACATTGAAACCTCTTCCACACACACTGAAACCTTTCCCTACTGACTGAAACCCTTCCCCACACACTGAAACCTCTTCCCCACACACTCAAACCACTTCCACACACACAGAAACCCATCCCCACACACTGAAACCTCTTCCCCACACATTGAAACCTCTTCCCCACACACTGAAACCCCTTCCCCACACACTGAAACCTCTTCCCCATGCACTAAAACCACTTCCCCACACACTGAAACCCCTTATCCACAAACTGAAACCACTTTCCCACACACTGAAACCTCTTCCCCACACACTAAAACCTCTTCCGCACAGGCTGAAACCCCTTCCCCACACACTGAAACCCATCCCCACACACTGAAACCTCATCCGCACACACTGAAACCACTTCCCCACACACAGAAACCCCTTCCCCACACACTGAACCCCATCCCCACACACTGAAACCTCTTCCCAACACACTGAAGCCTCTTCCGCACAGACTGAAACCCCTTCCCCACACACTGAAACCCCTTCCCCACACACTGAAACCCCTTCCCCACACATTGAAACAACGTCCCCACACACTGAAACCTTTCCCTACTGACTGAAACCCTTCCCCACACACTGAAACCTCTTCCCCACACACTCAAACCACTTCCACACACACTGAAACCCATCCCCACACACTGAAACCTCTTCCCCACACACTGAAACCTCTGACCCACACACTGAAACCCCTACCCTACAAACTGAAACCCCTTCCCCACACACAGAAAACCTTGCCATACACACAGAAACCTCTTCCCACACACTGAAACCTCTTCGTCACAGAGTGAAACCCTTCCCCACACACTGAAACCTCTTCCCTACACACTGAAACCTCTTCCGCACACACTGAAACCTCATCCCCACACACTGAAACATCTTCCCCACACACTGAAACCTCTTCCCCACACACTGAAACATCTTCTCGACGCACTGAAACCCCTTCCCAGCACACTGAAACCTCTTCCCCAGACACTGAATCCCCTTCACCACACATTGAAACCCCTTCCCCACACACTGAAATCTCTTCCAAACACACTGAAACCACTTCCCCACACACTGAAACCCCTTCCCCCCACACTGAAACCTCTTCCCCACACACTGAAACCCCTTCCCCACGGACTGAAACCCCTTCCCCACAGACTGAAATCCCTTAACCACACACTGAAACCCATCCCCACACACTGAAATCTCTTCCTCACACACTGAAACTCCTTTCCCACACACTGAAACCCCTTCCCCACACACTGAAACCCATCCCCACACACTGAAACCTCTTCCCCACACACTGAAAGCCTTCCCCACTCAGTGAAACCCATCCCCACACACTGAAACCCATCCCCACACAGTGAAACCCCTTCCCCACGCACTGAAACCTCTTCCACACACACTGAAACAACTTCCCCACACACTGAAACCTTTTCCCCAAACACTGAAACTCCTTCCCCACACATTGAAACCTCTTCCCCACATGCTGTATCTTCTTCCACAACCACTGAAACCCATCCCCAAACACTGAAACCCCTTCCACACACACTAAAACCTCTCCCACACACACTGAAACACCTTCCCTACACACTGAAACCCCTTCCATACACACTGTAACCCCTTCCCCGCACACTGAAACCCCTTCCCCACACACTGAAACCCCTTCCACACACACTGAAACCCCTTCCCCGCACACGGAAACTCCTTCCCCATGCACTGAACCTCTTCCCCACACACTGAAACCCCTTCCCACAAACTGAAAACCATCCCCACAGACTGAAACACATCCCCAAAGACTGAAACCCCTTCCCCACACACTGAAACGCATCCCCACACATTGAAACCTCTTCCACACACACTGAAACCTTTCCCTACTGACTGAAACCCTTCCCCACACACTGAAACCTCTTCCCCACACACTCAAACCACTTCCACACACACTGAAACCCATCCCCACACACTGAAACCTCTTCCCCACACCCTGAAACCTCTGACCCACACACTGAAACCCCTACCCTACAAACTGAAACCCCTTCCCCACACACTGAAAACCTTGCCATACACACAGAAACCTCTTCCCACACACTGAAACCTCTTCGTCACAGAGTGAAACCCTTCCCCACACACTGAAACCTCTTCCCTACACACTGAAACCTCTTCCGCACACACTGAAACCTCTTCCCCACACACTGAAACATCTTCCCCACACACTGAAACCTCTTCCCCACACACTGAAACATCTTCTCGACGCACTGAAACCCCTTCCCAGCACACTGAAACCTCTTCCCCAGACACTGAATCCCCTTCACCACACATTGAAACCCCTTCGCCACACACTGAAATCTCTTCCAAACACACTGAAACCACTTCCCCACACACTGAAACCCTTTCCCCCCACACTGAAACCTCTTCCCCACAGACTGAAGCCCCTTCCCCACGGACTGAAACCCCTTCCCCACAGACTGAAATCCCTTAACCACACACTGAAACCCATCCCCACACACTGAAATCTCTTCCTCACACACTGAAACTCCTTTCCCACACACTGAAACCCCTTCCCCACACACTGAAACCCATCCCCACACATTGAAACCTCTTCCCCACACACTGAAAGCCTTCCCCACACAGTGAAACCCATCCCCACACACTGAAACCCATCCCCACACAGTGAAACCCCTTCCCCACGCACTGAAACCTCTTCCACACACACTGAAACAACTTCCCCACACACTGAAACCTTTTCCCCAAACACTGAAACTCCTTCCCCACACATTGAAACCTCTTCCCCACATGCTGTATCTTCTTCCACAACCACTGAAACCCATTCCCAAACACTGAAACCCCTTCCACACACACTAAAACCTCTCCCACACACACTGAAACACCTTCCCTACACACTGAAACCCCTTCCATACATACTGTAACCCCTTCCCCGCACACTGAAATCTCTTCCAAACACACTGAAACCACTTCCCCACACACTGAAACCCCTTCCCCCCACACTGAAACCTCTTCCCCACACACTGAAACCCCTTCCCCACGGACTGAAACCCCTTCCCCACAGACTGAAATCCCTTAACCACACACTGAAACCCATCCCCACACACTGAAATCTCTTCCTCACACACTGAAACTCCTTTCCCACACACTGAAACCCCTTCCCCACACACTGAAACCCATCCCCACACACTGAAACCTCTTCCCCACACACTGAAAGCCTTCCCCACTGAGTGAAACCCATCCCCACACACTGAAACCCATCCCCACACAGTGAAACCCCTTGCCCACGCACTGAAACCTCTTCCACACACACTGAAACAACTTCCCCACACACTGAAACCTTTTCCCCAAAAACTGAAACTCCTTCCCCACACATTGAAACCTCTTCCCCACATGCTGTATCTTCTTCCACAACCACTGAAACCCATCCCCAAACACTGAAACCCCTTCCACACACACTAAAACCTCTCCCACACACACTGAAACACCTTCCCTACACACTGAAACCCCTTCCATACACACTGTAACCCCTTCCCCGCACACTGAAACCCCTTCCCCACACACTGAAACCCCTTCCACACACACTGAAACCCCTTCCCCGCACACGGAAACTCCTTCCCCATGCACTGAACCTCTTCCCCACACACTGAAACCCCTTCCCACAAACTGAAAACCATCCCCACAGACTGAAACACATCCCCACAGACTGAAACCCCTTCCCCACACACTGAAACGCATCCCCACACATTGAAACCTCTTCCACACACACTGAAACCTTTCCCTACTGACTGAAACCCTTCCCCACACACTGAAACCTCTTCCCCACACACTCAAACCACTTCCACACACACTGAAACCCATCCCCACACACTGAAACCCTTCCCCACACACTGAAACCTCTTCCCCACACACTGAAACCCCTTCCACACACACTGAAACCCCTTCCCCGCACACGGAAACTCCTTCCCCATGCACTGAACCTCTTCCCCACACACTGAAACCCCTTCCCACAAACTGAAAACCATCCCCACAGACTGAAACACATCCCCACAGACTGAAACCCCTTCCCCACACACTGAAACGCATCCCCACACATTGAAACCTCTTCCACACACACTGAAACCTTTCCCTACTGACTGAAACCCTTCCCCACACACTGAAACCTCTTCCCCACACACTCAAACCACTTCCACACACACTGAAACCCATCCCCACACACTGAAACCTCTTCCCCACACACTGAATCCTCTTCCCCACACACTGAAACCCCTTCCCCACACACTGAAACCTCTTCCCCATGCACTAAAACCCCTTCCCCACAGACTGAAACCACTACCCCACCCACTGAATCCTCTTCCCCACACACTGAAACCCTTTATCCACAAACTGAAACCCCTTTCCCACACACTGAAACCTCTTCCCCACACACTAAAACCTCTTCCGCACAGGCTGAAACCTCTTCCCCACACACTGAAACCCATCCCCACACATTGAAACCTCATCCGCACACACTGAAACTACTTCCCCACACACTGAAACCCCTTCCCCACACACTGAAACCCGTCCCCACACAATGAAAACTCTTCCCAACACACTGAAGCCTCTTCCGCACAGACTGAAACACCTTCCCCACACACTGAAACCCCTTCCCCACACACTGAAACCCATCCCCACACACTGAAACCTCATCCCCACACACTGAAACCCCTTCCCCACACACTGAAACCCCTTCCACACACACTGAATCCCCTTCCCCACACACTGAAACCACTTCACCACACACTGAAACCTCTTCCCCACACACTGAAACACCTTCCCCACGCAATGACACTTCTTCAACAATCAGAAACCTCTTCCCCACACACTGAAACCTCTTCCCCACGCACTGAAACCTCTTCCAAACACACTGAAACATCTTCCCCACACACTGAAACCCCTTCCCCACACACTGAAACCCCTTCCCCACACATTGAAACAACGTCCCCACACACTGAAACCACTTCCCCACACACTGAAACCCCTTCCCCACACACTGAAACCCCTTCCCCACACACTGAAACACCTTCCCCACACACTGAAACACCTTCCCCACAAACTGAAACCCCTTCCCCACACAGTGAAACCCCTTTCACACACACTGAAACCTTTTCCCCAAACACTGAAACTCCTTCCCCACACATTGAAACCTCTTCCCCACATGCTGCATCTTCTTCCACAACCACTGAAACCCATCCCCAAACACTGAAACCCCTTCCACACACACTAAAACCTCTCCCACACACACTGAAACACCTTCCCTACACACTGAAACCCCTTCCATACACACTGTAACCCCTTCCCCGCACACTGAAACCCCTTCCCCACACACTGAAACCACTTCCACACACACTGAAACCCCTTCCCCGCACACGGAAACTCCTTCCCCATGCACTGAACCTCTTCCCCACACACTGAAACCCCTTCCCACAAACTGAAAACCATCCCCACAGACTGAAACACATCCCCAAAGACTGAAACCCCTTCCCCACACACTGAAACGCATCCCCACACATTGAAACCTCTTCCACACACACTGAAACATTTCCCTACTGACTGAAACCCTTCCCCACACACTGAAACCTCATCCCCACACACTCAAACCACTTCCACACACACTGAAACCCATCCCCACACACTGAAACCTCTTCCCCACACCCTGAAACCTCTGACCCACACACTGAAACCCCTACCCTACAAACTGAAACCCCTTCCCCACACACTGAAAACCGTGCCATACACACAGAAACCTCTTCCCACACAATGAAACCTCTTCGTCACAGAGTGAAACCCTTCCCCACACACTGAAACCTCTTCCCTACACACTGAAACCTCTTCCGCACACACTGAAACCTCTTCCCCACACACTGAAACATCTTCCCCACACACTGAAACCTCTTCCCCACACACTGAAACATCTTCTCGACGCACTGAAACCCCTTCCCAGCACACTGAAACCTCTTCCCCAGACACTGAATCCCCTTCACCAAACATTGAAACCCCTTCGCCACACACTGAAATCTCTTCCAAACACACTGAAACCACTTCCCCACACACTGAAACCCTTTCCCCCCACACTGAAACCTCTTCCCCACAGACTGAAACCCCTTCCCCACGGACTGAAACCCCTTCCCCACAGACTGAAATCCCTTAACCACACACTGAAACCCATCCCCACACACTGAAATCTCTTCCTCACACACTGAAACTCCTTTCCCACACACTGAAACCCCTTCCCCACACACTGAAACCCATCCCCACACACTGAAACCTCTTCCCCACACACTGAAAGCCTTCCCCACACAGTGAAACCCATCCCCACACACTGAAACCCATCCCCACACAGTGAAACCCCTTCCCCACGCACTGAAACCTCTTCCACACACACTGAAACAACTTCCCCACACACTGAAACCTTTTCGCCAAACACTGAAACTCCTTCCCCACACATTGAAACCTCTTCCCCACATGCTGTATCTTCTTCCACAACCACTGAAACCCATTCCCAAACACTGAAACCCCTTCCACACACACTAAAACCTCTCCCACACACACTGAAACACCTTCCCTACACACTGAAACCCCTTCCATACATACTGTAACCCCTTCCCCGCACACTGAAATCTCTTCCAAACACACTGAAACCACTTCCCCACACTCTGAAACCCCTTCCCCCCACACTGAAACCTCTTCCCCACACACTGAAACCCCTTCCCCACGGACTGAAACCCCTTCCCCACAGACTGAAATCCCTTAACCACACACTGAAACCCATCCCCACACACTGAAATCTCTTCCTCACACACTGAAACTCCTTTCCCACACACTGAAACCCCTTCCCCACACACTGAAACCCATCCCCACACACTGAAACCTCTTCCCCACACACTGAAAGCCTTCCCCACTCAGTGAAACCCATCCCCACACACTGAAACCAATCCCCACACAGTGAAACCCCTTCCCCACGCACTGAAACCTCTTCCACACACACTGAAACAACTTCCCCACACACTGAAACCTTTTCCCCAAAAACTGAAACTCCTTCCCCACACATTGAAACCTCTTCCCCACATGCTGTATCTTCTTCCACAACCACTGAAACCCATCCCCAAACACTGAAACCCCTTCCCCACACACTGAAACCCATCCCCACACACTGAAACCTCATCGCCACACACTGAAACCCCTTCCCCACACACTGAAACCCCTTCCACACACACTGAATCCCCTTCCCCACACACTGAAACCACTTCACCACACACTGAAACCTCTTCCCCACACACTGAAACACCTTCCCCACGCAATGACACTTCTTCAACAATCAGAAACCTCTACCCCACACACTGAAACCTCGTCCCCACGCACTGAAACCTCTTCCAAACACACTGAAACATCTTCCCCACACACTGAAACCCCTTCCCCACACACTGAAACCCCTTCCCCACACATTGAAACAACGTCCCCACACACTGAAACCACTTCCCCACACACTGAAACCCCTTCCCCACACACTGAAACCCCTTCCCCACACACTGAAACACCTTCCCCACACACTGAAACACCTTCCCCACAAACTGAAACCCCTTCCCCACACAGTGAAACCCCTTTCACACACACTGAAACCTTTTCCCCAAACACTGAAACTCCTTCCCCACACATTGAAACCTCTTCCCCACATGCTGTATCTTCTTCCACAACCACTGAAACCCATCCCCAAACACTGAAACCCCTTCCACACACACTAAAACCTCTCCCACACACACTGAAACACCTTCCCTACACACTGAAACCCCTTCCATACACACTGTAACCCCTTCCCCGCACACTGAAACCCCTTCCCCACACACTGAAACCACTTCCACACACACTGAAACCCCTTCCCCGCACACGGAAACTCCTTCCCCATGCACTGAACCTCTTCCCCACACACTGAAACCCCTTCCCACAAACTGAAAACCATCCCCACAGACTGAAACACATCCCCAAAGACTGAAACCCCTTCCCCACACACTGAAACGCATCCCCACACATTGAAACCTCTTCCACACACACTGAAACATTTCCCTACTGACTGAAACCCTTCCCCACACACTGAAACCTCTTCCCCACACACTCAAACCACTTCCACACACACTGAAACCCATCCCCACACACTGAAACCTCTTCCCCACACCCTGAAACCTCTGACCCACACACTGAAACCCCTACCCTACAAACTGAAACCCCTTCCCCACACACTGAAAACCGTGCCATACACACAGAAACCTCTTCCCACACAATGAAACCTCTTCGTCACAGAGTGAAACCCTTCCCCACACACTGAAACCTCTTCCCTACACACTGAAACCTCTTCCGCACACACTGAAACCTCTTCCCCACACACTGAAACATCTTCCCCACACACTGAAACCTCTTCCCCACACACTGAAACATCTTCTCGACGCACTGAAACCCCTTCCCAGCACACTGAAACCTCTTCCCCAGACACTGAATCCCCTTCACCACACATTGAAACCCCTTCGCCACACACTGAAATCTCTTCCAAACACACTGAAACCACTTCCCCACACACTGAAACCCTTTCCCCCCACACTGAAACCTCTTCCCCACAGACTGAAACCCCTTCCCCACGGACTGAAACCCCTTCCCCACAGACTGAAATCCCTTAACCACACACTGAAACCCATCCCCACACACTGAAATCTCTTCCTCACACACTGAAACTCCTTTCCCACACACTGAAACCCCTTCCCCACACACTGAAACCCATCCCCACACACTGAAACCCCTTCCCCACACACTGAAAGCCTTCCCCACACAGTGAAACCCATCCCCACACACTGAAACCCATCCCCACACAGTGAAACCCCTTCCCCACGCACTGAAACCTCTTCCACACACACTGAAACAACTTCCCCACACACTGAAACCTTTTCGCCAAACACTGAAACTCCTTCCCCACACATTGAAACCTCTTCCCCACATGCTGTATCTTCTTCCACAACCACTGAAACCCATTCCCAAACACTGAAACCCCTTCCACACACACTAAAACCTCTCCCACACACACTGAAACACCTTCCCTACACACTGAAACCCCTTCCATACATACTGTAACCCCTTCCCCGCACACTGAAATCTCTTCCAAACACACTGAAACCACTTCCCCACACACTGAAACCCCTTCCCCCCACACTGAAACCTCTTCCCCACACACTGAAACCCCTTCCCCACGGACTGAAACCCCTTCCCCACAGACTGAAATCCCTTAACCACACACTGAAACCCATCCCCACACACTGAAATCTCTTCCTCACACACTGAAACTCCTTTCCCACACACTGAAACCCCTTCCCCACACACTGAAACCCATCCCCACACACTGAAACCTCTTCCCCACACACTGAAAGCCTTCCCCACTGAGTGAAACCCATCCCCACACACTGAAACCAATCCCCACACAGTGAAACCCCTTCCCCACGCACTGAAACCTCTTCCACACACACTGAAACAACTTCCCCACACACTGAAACCTTTTCCCCAAAAACTGAAACTCCTTCCCCACACATTGAAACCTCTTCCCCACATGCTGTATCTTCTTCCACAACCACTGAAACCCATCCCCAAACACTGAAACCCCTTCCACACACACTAAAACCTCTCCCACACACTCTGAAACACCTTCCCTACACACTGAAACCCCTTCCATACACACTGTAACCCCTTCCCCGCACACTGAAACCCCTTCCCCACACACTGAAACCCCTTCCACACACACTGAAACCCCTTCCCCGCACACGGAAACTCCTTCCCCATGCACTGAACCTCTTCCCCACACACTGAAACCCCTTCCCACAAACTGAAAACCATCCCCACAGACTGAAACACATCCCCACAGACTGAAACCCCTTCCCCACACACTGAAACGCATCCCCACACATTGAAACCTCTTCCACACACACTGAAACCTTTCCCTACTGACTGAAACCCTACCCCACACACTGAAACCTCTTCCCCACACACTCAAACCACTTCCACACACACTGAAACCCATCCCCACACACTGAAACCCCTTCCCCACACACTGAAACCTCTTCCCCATGCACTAAAACCCCTTCCCCACAGACTGAAACCACTACCCCACCCACTGAAACCTCTTCCCCACACACTGAAACCCTTCATCCACAAACTGAAACCCCTTTCCCACACACTGAAACCTCTTCCCCACACACTAAAACCTCTTCCGCACAGGCTGAAACCTCTTCCCCACACACTGAAACCCATCCCCACACATTGAAACCTCATCCGCACACACTGAAACTACTTCCCCACACACTGAAACCCCTTCCCCACACACTGAAACCCGTCCCCACACAATGAAAACTCTTCCCAACACACTGAAGCCTCTTCCGCACAGACTGAAACACCTTCCCCACACACTGAAACCCCTTCCCCACACACTGAAACCCATCCCCACACACTGAAACCTCATCCCCACACACTGAAACCCCTTCCCCACACACTGAAACCCCTTCCACACACACTGAATCCCCTTCCCCACACACTGAAACCACTTCACCACACACTGAAACCTCTTCCCCACACACTGAAACACCTTCCCCACGCAATGACACTTCTTCAACAATCAGAAACCTCTTCCCCACACACTGAAACCTCTTCCCTACGCACTGAAACCTCTTCCAAACACACTGAAACATCTTCCCCACACACTGAAACCCCTTCCCCACACACTGAAACCCCTTCACCACACATTGAAACAACGTCCCAAAACACTGAAACCACTTCCCCACACACTGAAACCCCTTCCCCACACACTGAAACCCCTTCCCCACACACTGAAACACCTTCCCCACACACTGAAACACCTTCCCCACAAACTGAAACCCCTTCCCCACACACTGAAACCCCCTCGCCACCCACTGAATCAACGTCCCCACACACTGAAACCCCTTCCCCACACACAGAAACCCCTTCCCCACACAGTGAAACCCCTTCCCCACACACTGAAACCCCTTCCCCAAGCACTGAAACAACGTCCCCACACAATGAAACCCCTTCCCCACACACTGGAACCCCGTCACCACACACTGAAACATCTTCCCCACACACTGGAACCCCGTCCCCACTCACTGAAACATCTTCCCCACACACTGAAACCCCATCCCCACACAGTGAAACCCCCACCCCACACACTGAAACCCCTTCCCCACACACTGAAACCTCTTACCCACACACTGAAACCCCTACCCTACAAACTGAAACCCCTTCCCCACACACTGAAAACCTTGCCATACACACAGAAACCTCTTCCCACACACTGAAACCTCTTCGTCACAGAGTGAAACCCTTCCCCACACACTGAAACCTCTTCCCTACACACTGAAACCTCTTCCGCACACACTGAAACCTCTTCCCCACACACTGAAACATCTTCCCCACACACTGAAACCTCTTCCGCACACACTGAAACATCTTCTCGACGCACTGAAACCCCTTCCCAGCACACTGAAACCTCTTCCCCAGACACTGAATCCCCTTCACCACACATTGAAACCCCTTCCCCACATACTGAAATCTCTTCCAAACACACTGAAACCACTTCCCCACACACTGAAACCCCTTCCCCACACACTGAAACCTCTTCCCCACACACTGAAACCCCTTCCCCACAGACTGAAACCCCTTCCCCACAGACTGAAATCCCTTAACCACACACTGAAACACATCCCCACACACTGAAATCTCTTCCTCACACACTGAAACTCCTTTCCCACACACTGAAACCCCTTCCCCACACACTGAAACCCATCCCCACACACTGAAACCTCTTCCCCACACACTGAAAGCCTTCCCCACACAGTGAAACCCATCCCCACACACTGAAACCCATCCCCACACAGTGAAACCCCTTCCCCACACACTGAAACCTCTTCCACACACACTGAAACAACTTCCCCACACACTGAAACCTTTTCCCCAAACACTGAAACTCCTTCCCCACACATTGAAACCTCTTCCCCACATGCTGTATCTTCTTCCACAACCACTGAAACCCATCCCCAAACACTGAAACCCCTTCCACACACACTAAAACCTCTCCCACACACACTGAAACACCTTCCCTACACACTGAAACCCCTTCCATACACACTGTAACCCCTTCCCCGCACACTGAAACCCCTTCCCCACACACTGAAACCCCTTCCACACACACTGAAACCCCTTCCCCGCACACGGAAACTCCTTCCCCATGCACTGAACCTCTTCCCCACACACTGAAACCCCTTCCCACAAACTGAAAACCATCCCCACAGACTGAAACACATCCCCACAGACTGAAACCCCTTCCCCACACACTGAAACGCATCCCCACACATTGAAACCTCTTCCACACACACTGAAACCTTTCCCTACTGACTGAAACCCTTCCCCACACACTGAAACCTCTTCCCCACACACTCAAACCACTTCCACACACACTGAAACCCATCCCCACACACTGAAACCTCTTCCCCACACACTGAAACCTCTTCCCCACACACTGAAACCCCTTCCCCACACACTGAAACCTCTTCCCCATGCACTAAAACCCCTTCCCCACAGACTGAAACCACTACCCCACCCACTGAAACCTCTTCCCCACACACTGAAACCCTTTATCCACAAACTGAAACACCTTTCCCACACACTGAAACCTCTTCCCCAAACACTAAAACCTCTTCCGCACAGGCTGAAACCTCTTCCCCACACACTAAAACCCATCCCCACACATTGAAACCTCATCCGCACACACTGAAACCACTTCCCCACACACTGAAACCCCTTCCTCACACACTGAAACCCATCCCCGCACAATGAAAACTCTTCCCAACACACTGAAGCCTCTTCCGCACAGACTGAAACACCTTCCCCACACACTGAAACCCCTTCCCCACACACTAAAACCCATCCCCACACACTGAAACCTCATCCCCACACACTGAAACCCCTTCCCCACACACTGAAACCCCTTCCACACACACTGAATCCCCTTCCCCACACACTGAAACCACTTCACCACACACTGAAACCTCTTCCCCACACACTGAAACACCTTCCCCACGCACTGACACTTCTTCAACAATCAGAAACCTCTTCCCCACACACTGAAACCTCTTCCCCACGCACTGAAACCTCTTCCAAAGACACTGAAACATCTTCCCCACACACTGAAACCTCTTCCCAACACACTGAAGCCTCTTCCGCACAGACTGAAACCCCTTCCCCACACACTGAAACCCCTTCCCCACACACTGAAACCCCTTCCCCACACATTGAAACAACGTCCCCACACACTGAAACCACTTCCCCACACACTGAAACCCCTTCCCCACACACTGAAACCCCTTCCCCACACACTGAAACACCTTCCCCACACACTGAAACACCTTCCCCACACACTGAAACCCCTTCCCCACAAAGTGAAACCCCTTTCACACACACTGAAACACCTTCCCCACACACTGAAACACCTTCCCCACACACTGAAACCCCCCTGCCACCCACTGAATCAACGTCCCCACACACTGAAACCCCTTCCCCACACACAGAAACCCCTTCCCCACACAGTGAAACCCCTTCCCCACACACTGAAACCCCTTCCCCACGCACTGAAACAACGTCCCCACACACTGAAACCCCTTCCCCACACACTGAAACAATTCCTCACACACTGAAACCCTTTCCCCACACACTGAAACCCCTTCCCCACACACTGGAACCCCGTCACCACACACTGAAACATCTTCCCCACACACTGGAACCCCGTCCCCACTCACTGAAACATCTTCCCCACACACTGAAACCCTATCCCCACACAGAGAAACCCCCTCCCCACACACTGAAACCCCTTCTCCACACACTGAAACCTCTTACCCACACACTGAAACCCCTACCCTACAAACTGAAACCCCTTTCCCACACACTGAAAACCTTGCCATACACACAGAAACCTCTTCCCACACACTGAAACCTCTTCGTCACAGAGTGAAACCCTTCCCCACACACTGAAACCTCTTCCCTACACACTGAAACCTCTTCCGCACACACTGAAACCTCTTCCCCACACACTGAAACATCTTCCCCACACACTGAAACCTCTTCCGCACACACTGAAACATCTTCTCGACGCACTGAAACCCCTTCCCAGCACACTGAAACCTCTTCCCCAGACACTGAATCCCCTTCACCACACATTGAAACCCCTTCCCCACACACTGAAATCTCTTCCAAACACACTGAAACCTCTTCCCCAGACACTGAATCCCCTTCACCACACATTGAAACCCCTTCCCCACACACTGAAATCTCTTCCAAACACACTGAAACCACTTCCCCACACACTGAAACCCCTTCCCCACACACTGAATCCTCTTCCCCACACACTGAAACCCCTTCCCCACAGACTGAAACCCCTTCCCCACAGACTGAAATCCCTTAACCACACACTGAAACCCATCCCCACACACTGAAATCTCTTCCTCACACACAGAAACTCCTTTCCCACACACTGAAACCCCTTCCCCACACACTGAAACCCATCCCCACACACTGAAACCTCTTGCCCACACACTGAAAGCCTTCCCCACACAGTGAAACCCATCCCCACACACTGAAACCCATCCCCACACAGTGAAACCCCTTCCCCACGCACTGAAACCTCTTCCACACACATTGAAACAACTTCCCCACACACTGAAACCTCTCCCCCAAACACTGAATCTCCTTCCCCACACATTGAAACCTCTTCCCCAAATGCTGCATCTTCTTCCACAACCACTGAAACCCATCCCCAAACACTGAAACCCCTTCCACACACACTAAAACCTCTCCCACACACACTGAAACACCTTCCCTACACACTGAAACCCCTTCCATACACACTGTAACCCCTTCCCCGCACACTGAAACCCCTTCCCCATACACTGAAACCCCTTCCACACACACTGAAACCCCTTCCCCGCACACGGAAACTCCTTCCCCATGCACTGAACCTCTTCCCCACACACTGAAACCCCTTCCCACAAACTGAAAACCATCCCCACAGACTGAAACACATCCCCACAGACTGAAACCCCTTCCCCACACACTGAAACGCATCCCCACACATTGAAACCTCTTCCACACACACTGAAACCTTTCCCTACTGACTGAAACCCTTCCCCACACACTGAAACCTCTTCCCCACACACTCAAACCACTTCCACACACACTGAAACCCATCCCCACACACTGAAACCTCTGACCCACACCCTGAAACCTCTGACCCACACACTGAAACCCCTACCCTACAAACTGAAACCCCTTCCCCACACACTGAAAACCTTGCCATACACACAGAAACCTCTTCCCACACACTGAAACCTCTTCGTCACAGAGTGAAACCCTTCCCCACACACTGAAACCTCTTCCCTACACACTGAAACCTCTTCCGCACACACTGAAACCTCTTCCCCACACACTGAAACCTCTTCCCCACACACTGAAAAATCTTCTCGACGCACTGAAACCCCTTCCCAGCACACTGAAACCTCTTCCCCAGGCACTGAATCCCCTTCACCACACATTGAAACCCCTTCCCCACACACTGAAATCTCTTCCAAACACACTGAAACCACTTCCCCACACACTGAAACCCCTTCCCCCCACACTGAAACCTCTTCCCCACACACTGAAACCCCTTCCCCACGGACTGAAACCCCTTCCCCACAGACTGAAATCCCTTAACCACACACTGAAACCCATCCCCACACACTGAAATCTCTTCCTCACACACTGAAACTCCTTTCCCACACACTGAAACCCCTTCCCCACACACTGAAACCCCTTCCCCACAGACTGAAACCCTTACACACACACTGACACCTCTTCCCCACACACTGAAACCCCTTCCCCACACACTGAAACCCATCCCCACACAGTGAAACCCCTTCCCCACGCACTGAAACCTCTTCCACACACACTGAAACAACTTCCCCACACACTGAAACCTTTTCCCCAAACACTGAAACTCCTTCCCCACACATTGAAACCTCTTCCCCACATGCTGTATCTTCTTCCACAACCACTGAAACCCATCCCCAAACACTGAAACCCCTTCCACACACACTAAAACCTCTCCCACACACACTGAAACACCTTCCCTACACACTGAAACCCCTTCCATACACACTGTAACACCTTCCCCGCACACTGAAACCCCTTCCCCACACACTGAAACCCCTTCCACACACACTGAAACCCCTTCCCCGCACACGGAAACTCCTTCCCCATGCACTGAACCTCTTCCCCACACACTGAAACCCCTTCCCACAAACTGAAAACCATCCCCACAGACTGAAACACATCCCCACAGACTGAAACCCCTTCCCCACACACTGAAACGCATCCCCACACATTGAAACCTCTTCCACACACACTGAAACCTTTCCCTACTGACTGAAACCCTTCCCCACACACTGAAACCTCTTCCCCACACACTCAAACCACTTCCACACACACTGAAACCCATCCCCACACACTGAAACCTCTTCCCCACACACTGAAACCTCTGACCCACACACTGAAACCCCTACCCTACAAACTGAAACCCCTTCCCCACACACTGAAAACCTTGCCATACACACAGAAACCTCTTCCCACACACTGAAACCTCTTCGTCACAGAGTGAAACCCTTCCCCACACACTGAAACCTCTTCCCCACACACTGAAACCTCTTCCGCACACACTGAAACCTCTTCCCCACACACTGAAACATCTTCCCCACACACTGAAACCTCTTCCCCACACACTGAAACATCTTCTCGACGCACTGAAACCCCTTCCCAGCACACTGAAACCTCTTCCCCAGACACTGAATCCCCTTCACCACACATTGAAACCCCTTCGCCACACACTGAAATCTCTTCCAAACACACTGAAACCACTTCCCCACACACTGAAACCCTTTCCCCCCACACTGAAACCTCTTCCCCACACACTGAAACCCCTTCCCCACGGACTGAAACCCCTTCCCCACAGACTGAAATCCCTTAACCACATACTGAAACCCATCCCCACACACTGAAATCTCTTCCTCACACACTGAAACTCCTTTCCCACACACTGAAACCCCTTCCCCACACACTGAAACCCATCCCCACACACTGAAACCTCTTCCCCACAGACTGAAACCCTTACCCACACAGTGAAACCCATCCCCACACACTGAAACCCATCCCCACACAGTGAAACCCCTTCCCCACGCACTGAAACCTCTTCCACACACACTGAAACAACTTCCCCACACACTGAAACCTTTTCCCCAAACACTGAAACTCCTTCCCCACACATTGAAACCTCTTCCCCACATGCTGTATCTTCTTCCACAACCACTGAAACCCATCCCCAAACACTGAAACCCCTTCCACACACACTAAAACCTCTCCCACACACACTGAAACACCTTCCCTACACACTGAAACCCCTTCCATACACACTGTAACCCCTTCCCCGCACACTGAAACCCCTTCCGCACACACTGAAACCCCTTCCACACACACTGGAACCCATCCCCACACACTGAAACCTCTTCCCCACACACTGAAACCTCTTCCCCACACACTGAAACCCCTTCCCCACACACTGAAACCTCTTCCCCATGCACTAAAACCCCTTCCCCACAGACTGAAACCACTACCCCACCCACTGAAACATCTTCCCCACACACTGAAACCCTTTATCCACAAACTGAAACCCCTTTCCCACACACTGAAACCTCTTCCCCACACACTAAAACCTCTTCCGCACAGGCTGAAACCTCTTCCCCACACACTGAAACCCATCCCCACACATTGAAACCTCATCCGCACACAATGAAAACTCTTCCCAACACACTGAAGCCTCTTCCGCACAGACTGAAACACCTTCCCCACACACTGAAACCCATTCCCCACATACTGAAACCCATCCCCACACACTGAAACCTCATCCCCACACACTGAAACCCCTTCCCCACACACTGAAACCCCTTGCACACACACTGAATCCCCTTCCCCACACACTGAAACCACTTCACCACACACTGAAACCTATTCCCCACACACTGAAACACCTTCCCCACGCACTGACACTTCTTCAACAATCAGAAACCTCTTCCCCACACACTGAAACCTCTTCCCCACGCACTGAAACCTCTTCCAAACACACTGAAACATCTTCCCCACACACTGAAACCTCTTCCCAACACACTGAAGCCTCTTCTGCACAGACGGAAACCCCTTCCCCACACACTGAAACCCCTTCCCCACACACTGAAACCACTTCCCCACACACTGAAACCCCTACCCCACACACTGAAACCTCTTCCCCACACACTGAAACACCTTCCCCACACACTGAAACACCTTCCCCACACACTGAAACCCCTTCCCCACACAGTGAAACCCCTTTCACACACACTGAAACACCTTCCCCACACACTGAAACCCCTTCCCCACACACTGAAACCCCTACCCTACAAACTGAAACCCCTTTCCCACACACTGAAAACCTTGCCATACACACAGAAACCTCTTCCCACACACTGAAACCTCTTCGTCACAGAGTGAAACCCTTCCCCACACACTGAAACCTCTTCCCTACACACTGAAACCTCTTCCGCACACACTGAAACCTCTTCCCCACACACTGAAACATCTTCCCCACACACTGAAACCTCTTCCGCACACACTGAAACATCTTCTCGACGCACTGAAACCCCTTCCCAGCACACTGAAACCTCTTCCCCAGACACTGAATCCCCTTCACCACACATTGAAACCCCTTCCCCACACACTGAAATCTCTTCCAAACACACTGAAACCTCTTCCCCAGACACTGAATCCCCTTCACCACACATTGAAACCCCTTCCCCACACACTGAAATCTCTTCCAAACACACTGAAACCACTTCCCCACACACTGAAACCCCTTCCCCACACACTGAATCCTCTTCCCCACACACTGAAACCCCTTCCCCACAGACTGAAACCCCTTCCCCACAGACTGAAATCCCTTAACCACACACTGAAACCCATCCCCACACACTGAAATCTCTTCCTCACACACAGAAACTCCTTTCCCACACACTGAAACCCCTTCCCCACACACTGAAACCCATCCCCACACACTGAAACCTCTTGCCCACACACTGAAAGCCTTCCCCACACAGTGAAACCCATCCCCACACACTGAAACCCATCCCCACACAGTGAAACCCCTTCCCCACGCACTGAAACCTCTTCCACACACATTGAAACAACTTCCCCACACACTGAAACCTCTCCCCCAAACACTGAATCTCCTTCCCCACACATTGAAACCTCTTCCCCAAAAGCTGCATCTTCTTCCACAACCACTGAAACCCATCCCCAAACACTGAAACCCCTTCCACACACACTAAAACCTCTCCCACACACACTGAAACACCTTCCCTACACACTGAAACCCCTTCCATACACACTGTAACCCCTTCCCCGCACACTGAAACCCCTTCCCCACACACTGAAACCCCTTCCACACACACTGAAACCCCTTCCCCGCACACGGAAACTCCTTCCCCATGCACTGAACCTCTTCCCCACACACTGAAACCCCTTCCCACAAACTGAAAACCATCCCCACAGACTGAAACACATCCCCACAGACTGAAACCCCTTCCCCACACACTGAAACGCATCCCCACACATTGAAACCTCTTCCACACACACTGAAACCTTTCCCTACTGACTGTAACCCTTCCCCACACACTGAAACCTCTTCCCCACACACTCAAACCACTTCCACACACACTGAAACCTTTCCCTACTGACTGAAACCCTTCCCCACACACTCAAACCAGTTCCACACACACTGAAACCCATCCCCACACACTGAAACCTCTTCCCCACACACTGAAAACTCTGACCCACACACTGAAACCCCTACCCTACAAACTGAAACCCCTTCCCCACACACTGAAAACCTTGCCATACACACAGAAACCTCTTCCCACACACTGAAACCTCTTCGTCACAGAGTGAAACCCTTCCCCACACACTGAAACCTCTTCCCTACACACTGAAACATCTTCCGCACACACTGAAACCTCTTCCCCACACACTGAAACATCTTCCCCACACACTGAAAAATCTTCTCGACGCACTGAAACCCCTTCCCAGCACACTGAAACCTCTTCCCCAGGCACTGAATCCCCTTCACCACACATTGAAACCCCTTCCCCACACACTGAAATCTCTTCCAAACACACTGAAACCACTTCCCCACACACTGAAACCCCTTCCCCCCACACTGAAACCTCTTCCCCACACACTGAAACCCCTTCCCCACGGACTGAAACCCCTTCCCCACAGACTGAAATCCCTTAACCACACACTGAAACCCATCCCCACACACTGAAATCTCTTCCTCACACACTGAAACTCCTTTGCCACACACTGAAACCCCTTCCCCACACACTGAAACCCCTTCCCCACAGACTGAAACCCTTACCCACACACTGACACCTCTTCCCCACACACTGAAACCCCTTCCCCACACACTGAAACCCATCCCCACACAGTGAAACCCCTTCCCCACGCACTGAAACCTCTTCCACACACACTGAAACAACTTCCCCACACACTGAAACCTTTTCCCCAAACACTGAAACTCCTTCCCCACACATTGAAACCTCTTCCCCACATGCTGTATCTTCTTCCACAACCACTGAAACCCATCCCCAAACACTGAAACCCCTTCCACACACACTAAAACCTCTCCCACACACACTGAAACACCTTCCCTACACACTGAAACCCCTTCCATACACACTGTAACCCCTTCCCCGCACACTGAAACCCCTTCCCCATACACTGAAACCCCTTCCACACACACTGAAACCCCTTCCCCGCACACGGAAACTCCTTCCCCATGCACTGAACCTCTTCCCCACACACTGAAACCCCTTCCCACAAACTGAAAACCATCCCCACAGACTGAAACACATCCCCACAGACTGAAACCCCTTCCCCACACACTGAAACGCATCCCCACACATTGAAACCTCTTCCACACACACTGAAACCTTTCCCTACTGACTGAAACCCTTCCCCACACACTGAAACCTCTTCCCCACACACTCAAACCACTTCCACACACACTGAAACCCATCCCCACACACTGAAACCTCTTCCCCACACACTGAAACCTCTGACCCACACACTGAAACCCCTACCCTACAAACTGAAACCCCTTCCCCACACACTGAAAACCTTGCCATACACACAGAAACCTCTTCCCACACACTGAAACCTCTTCGTCACAGAGTGAAACCCTTCCCCACACACTGAAACCTCTTCCCTACACACTGAAACCTCTTCCGCACACACTGAAACCTCTTCCCCACACACTGAAACATCTTCCCCACACACTGAAAAATCTTCCCCACACACTGAAACATCTTCTCGACGCACTGAAACCCCTTCCCAGCACACTGAAACCTCTTCCCCAGACACTGAATCCCCTTCACCACACATTGAAACCCCTTCCCCACACACTGAAATCTCTTCCAAACACACTGAAACCACTTCCCCACACACTGAAACCCTTTCCCCCCACACTGAAACCTCTTCACCACACACTGAAACCCCTTCCCCACGGACTGAAACCCCTTCCCCACAGACTGAAATCCCTTAACCACACACTGAAACTCATCCCCACACACTGAAATCTCTTCCTCACACACTGAAACTCCTTTCCCACACACTGAAACCCCTTCCCCACACACTGAAACCCATCCCCACACACTGAAACCTCTTCCCCACACACTGAAAGCCTTCCCCACACAGTGAAACCCATCCCCACACACTGAAACCCATCCCCACACAGTGAAACCCCTTCCCCACGCACTGAAACCTCTTCCACACACACTGAAACAACTTCCCCACACACTGAAACCTTTTCCCCAAACACTGAAACTCCTTCCCCACACATTGAAACCTCTTCCCCACATGCTGTATCTTCTTCCACAACCACTGAAACCCATCCCCAAACACTGAAACCCCTTCCACACACACTAAAACCTCTCCCACACACACTGAAACACCTTCCCTACACACTGAAACCCCTTCCATACACACTGTAACCCCTTCCCCGCACACTGAAACCCCTTCCGCACACACTGAAACCCCTTCCACACACACTGGAACCCATCCCCACACACTGAAACCTCTTCCCCACACACTGAAACCTCTTCCCCACACACTGAAACCCCTTCCCCACACACTGAAACCTCTTCCCCATGCACTAAAACCCCTCCCCCACAGACTGAAACCACTACCCCACCCACTGAAACATCTTCCCCACACACTGAAACCCTTTATCCACAAACTGAAACCCCTTTCCCACACACTGAAACCTCTTCCCCACACACTAAAACCTCTTCCGCACAGGCTGAAACCTCTTCCCCACACACTGAAACCCATCCCCACACATTGAAACCTCATCCGCACACAATGAAAACTCTTCCCAACACACTGAAGCCTCTTCCGCACAGACTGAAACACCTTCCCCACACACTGAAACCCATTCCCCACATACTGAAACCCATCCCCACACACTGAAACCTCATCCCCACACACTGAAACCCCTTCCCCACACACTGAAACCCCTTGCACACACACTGAATCCCCTTCCCCACACACTGAAACCACTTCACCACACACTGAAACCTATTCCCCACACACTGAAACACCTTCCCCACGCACTGACACTTCTTCAACAATCAGAAACCTCTTCCCCACACACTGAAACCTCTTCCCCACGCACTGAAACCTCTTCCAAACACACTGAAACATCTTCCCCACACACTGAAACCTCTTCCCAACACACTGAAGCCTCTTCCGCACAGACGGAAACCCCTTCCCCACACACTGAAACCCCTTCCCCACACACTGAAACCCCTTCCCCACACACTGAAACCACTTCCCCACACACTGAAACCCCTACCCCACACACTGAAACCTCTTCCCCACACACTGAAACACCTTCCCCACACACTGAAACACCTTCCCCACACACTGAAACCCCTTCCCCACACAGTGAAACCCCTTTCACACACACTGAAACACCTTCCCCACACACTGAAACCCCTTCCCCACACACTGAAGCCCCCTCGCCACCCACTGAATCAACGTCCCCACACACTGAAACCCCTTCCCCACACACAGAAACCCCTTCCCCACACAGTGAAACCCCTTCCCCACACACTGAAACCCCTTCCCCACGCACTGAAACAACGACCCCACACACTGAAACCCCTTCCCCACACACAGAAACAATTCCTCACACACTGAAACCCTTTCCCCACACACTGAAACCCCTTCCCCACACACTGGAACCCCGTCACCACTCACTGAAACATCTTCCCCACACACTGAAACCCCATCCCCACACAGTGAAACCCCCTCCCCACACACTGAAACCCCTTCCCCACACACTGAAACCTCTTACCCACACACTGAAACCCCTACCCTACAAACTGAAACCCCTTCCCCACACACTGAAAACCTTGCCATACACACAGAAACCTCTTCCCACACACTGAAACCTCTTCGTCACAGAGTGAAACCCTTCCCCACACACTGAAACCTCTTCCCTACACACTGAAACCTCATTCGCACACACTGAAACCTCTTCCCCACACACTGAAACATCTACCCCACACACTGAAACCTCTTCCCCACACACTGAAACATCTTCTCGACGCACTGAAACCCCTTCCCAGCACACTGAAACCTATTCCCCAGACACTGAATCCCCTTCACCACTCATTGAAACCCCTTCCCCACTCACTGAAACCTCTTCCACACACACTGAAACCACTTCCCCACACACTGAAACCCCTTCCACACACACTGAAACCTCTTCCCCACACAATGAAACCCCTTCCCCACAGACTGAACCCCTTCCCCACAGACTGAAATCCCTTAACCACACACTGAAACCCATCCCCACACACTGAAATCTCTTCCTCACACACTGAAACCCCTTTCCCACACACTGAAACCCCTTCCCCACACACTGAAACCCATCCCCACACACTGAAATCTCTTCCCCACACACTGAAAGCATTCCCCACACAGTGAAACCCATCCCCACACACTGAAACCCATCCCCACACAGTGAAACCACTTCCCCACGCACTGCAAACTCTTCCACACACACTGAAACATCTTTCCCACACACTGAAACCTCTTCCCCACACACTGAAACTCCTTCCCCACACATTGAAACCTCTTCCCCACATGTTGTATCTTCTTCCACAACCACTGAAACCCATCCCCAAACACTGAAACCCCTTCCACACACACTAAAACCTCTCCCACACACACTGAAACACCTTCCCTACACACTGAAACCCCTTCCATACACACTGTAACCCCTTCCGCGCACACTGAAACCCCTTCCCCACACACTGAAACCCCTACCACACACACTGAAACCCCTTCCCCGCACACGGAAACTCCTTCCCCATGCACTGAAACCTCTTCCCCACACACTGAAACCCCTTCCCACAAACTGAAAACCATCCCCACAGACTGAAACACATCCCCACAGACTGAAACCCCTTCCCCACACACTGAAACGCATCCCCACAGATTGAAACCTCTTCCACACACACTGAAACCTTTCCCTACTGACTGAAACCCTTCCCCACACACTGAAACCTCTTCCCCACACACTCAAACCACTTCCACACACACTGAAACCCCTTTCCCACACACTGAAACCCCTTCCCCACACACTGAAACCCATCCCCACACACTGAAAACTCTTCCCCACACACTGAAAGCATTCCCCACACAGTGAAACCCATCCCCACACACTGAAACCCATCCCCACACAGTGAAACCACTTCCCCACGCACTGCAAACTCTTCCACACACACTGAAACATCTTTCCCACACACTGAAACCTCTTCCCCACACACTGAAACTCCTTCCCCACACATTGAAACCTCTTCCCCACATGCTGTATCTTCTTCCACAACCACTGAAACCCATCCCCAAACACTGAAACCCCTTCCACACACACTAAAACCTCTCCCACACACACTGAAACACCTTCCCTACACACTGAAACCCCTTCCATACACACTGTAACCCCTTCCGCGCACACTGAAACCCCTTCCCCACACACTGAAACCCCTACCACACACACTGAAACCCCTTCCCCGCACACGGAAACTCCTTCCCCATGCACTGAAACCTCTTCCCCACACACTGAAACCCCTTCCCACAAACTGAAAACCATCCCCACAGACTGAAACACATCCCCACAGACTGAAACCCCTTCCCCACACACTGAAACGCATCCCCACAGATTGAAACCTCTTCCACACACACTGAAACCTTTCCCTACTGACTGAAACCCTTCCCCACACACTGAAACCTCTTCCCCACACACTCAAACCACTTCCACACACACTGAAACCCATCCCCACACACTGAAAACTCTTCCCCACACACTGAAACCTTTTCTCCACACACTGAAACCCATCCCCACACACTGAAACCTCTTCCCCATGCACTAAAACCCCTTCCCCACAGACAGAAACCACTACCCCACACACTGAAAACTCTTCCCCACACACTGAAACCCCTTATCCACAAACTGAAACCCCTTTCCCACACACTGAAACCTCTTCCCCACACACTAAAACCTCTTCTGCACAGGCTGAAACCCCTTCCCCGCACACTGGAACCCATCCCCACACACTGAAACCCCTTCCACACTCACTGAAACCACTTCCCCACACACTGAAACCCCTTCCCCACACACTGAAACCCATCCCCACACACTGAAAACTCTTCCCAACACACTGAAGCCTCTTCCGCACAGACTGAAACCCCTTCCCCACACACTGAAACCCCTTCCCCACACTGAAACCCATCCCCACACACTGAAACCTCATCCCCACACACTGAAACCCCTTCCCTACACACTGAAACCCCTTCCACACACACTGAATCCCCTTCCCCACACACTGAAACCACTTCCCCACACACTGAAACCTCTTCCCCACACACTGAAACACCTTCCCCACGCACTGACACTTCTTCAAAACACAGAAACCTCTTCCCCACACACTGAAACCTCTTCCCCACGCACTGGAACCTCTTCCACACACACTGAAGCATCTTCCCCACACACTGAAACCTCTTCCCCACACGCTGAAACTTCTTCCACACCCACTGAAACCCATCCCCACACACTGAAACCCCTTCCACACACACTGAAACCCCCTCGCCACACACTGAATCAACGTCCCCACACACTGAAACCCCTTCCCCACACACATAAACCCCTTCCCCACACAGTGAAACCCCTTCCCCACACACTGAAACCCCTTCCCCAAGCACTGAAACAACGTCCCCACACACTGAAACCCCTTCCGCAAACACTGAAACAATTCCCCACACACTGAAACCCTTTCCCCACACACTGAAACCCCTTCCCCACACACTGGAACCCCGTCCACACACACTGAAACTCCTTCCCCACACATTGAAACCTCTTCCCCACATGCTGTATCTTCTTCCACAACCACTGAAACCCATCCCCAAACACTGAAACCCCTTCCACACACACTAAAACCTCTCCCACACACACTGAAACACCTTCCCTACACACTGAAACCCCTTCCATACACACTGTAACCCCTTCCGCGCACACTGAAACCCCTTCCCCACACACTGAAACCCCTACCACACACACTGAAACCCCTTCCCCGCACACGGAAACTCCTTCCCCATGCACTGAAACCTCTTCCCCACACACTGAAACCCCTTCCCACAAACTGAAAACCATCCCCACAGACTGAAACACATCCCCACAGACTGAAACCCCTTCCCCACACACTGAAACGCATCCCCACAGATTGAAACCTCTTCCACACACACTGAAACCTTTCCCTACTGACTGAAACCCTTCCCCACACACTGAAACCTCTTCCCCACACACTCAAACCACTTCCACACACACTGAAACCCATCCGCACACACTGAAAACTCTTCCCCACACACTGAAACCCCTTCCCCACACACTGAAACCTCTTCCCCATGCACTAAAACCCCTTCCCCACAGACAGAAACCACTACCCCACACACTGAAACCTCTTCCCCACACACTGAAACCCCTTATCCACAAACTGAAACCCCTTTCCCAGACACTGAAACCTCTTCCCCACACACTAAAACCTCTTCCGCACAGGCTGGAACCCCTTCCCCACACACTGAAACCCATCCCCACACACTGAAACCCCTTCCACACACACGGAAACCACTTCCCCACACACTGAAACCCCTTCCCCACCCACTGAAACCCATCCCCACACACTGAAAACTCTTCCCAACACACTGAAGCCTCTTCCGCACAGACTGAAACCCCTTCCCCACACACTGAAACCCCTTCCCCACACTGAAACCCATCCCCACACACTGAAACCTCATCCCCACACACTGAAACCCCTTCCCTACACACTGAAACCCCTTCCACACACACTGAATCCCCTTCCCCACACACTGAAACCACTTCCCCACACACTGAAACATCTTCCCCACACACTGAAACACCTTCCCCACGCACTGACACTTCTTCAACACACAGAAACCTCTTCCCCACACACTGAAACCTCTTCCCCACGCACTGAAACCTCTTTCACACACACTGAAGCATCTTCCCCACACACTGAAACCTCTTGCCCACACGCTGAAACTTCTTCCACACCCACTGAAGCCCATCCCCACGCACTGAAACCTCTTTCACACACACTGAAGCATCTTCCCCACACACTGAAACCTCTTCCCCAAACGCTGAAACTTCTTCCACACCCACTGAAGCCCATCCCCACACACTGAAACCCCTACCACACACACTGAAACCCCCTCGCCACACACTGAATCAACGTCCCCACACACTGAAACCCCTTCCCCACACACTGAAACAATTCCCCACACACTGAAACCCTTTCCCCACACACTGAAACCCCTTCCCCACACACTGGAACCCCGTCCACACACACTGAAACATCTTCCCCACACACTGAAACCCCATCCTCACACAGTGAAACCCCTTCCCCACACACTGAAACCCCTTCCCCACACACTGAAACCCTTACGCACACACTGAACCCCCAACCCTACAAACTGAAACCCCTTCCCCACACACTGAAAACCTTCCCTACACACAGAAACCTCATCCCACACACTGAAACCTCTTCCCCACACACTCAAACCACTTCCACACACACTGAAACCCATCCCCACACACTGAAAACTCTTCCCCACACAATGAAACCCCTTATCCACAAACTGAAACCCCTTTCCCACACACTGAAACCTCTTCCCCACACACTAAAACCTCTTCCGCACAGGCTGAAACCCCTTCCCCACACACTGAAACCCATCCCCACACACTGAAACCCCTTCCACACACACTGAAACCACTTCCCCACACACTGAAACCCCTTCCCCACACACTGAAACCCATCCCCACACACTGAAAACACTTCCCAACACACTGAAGCCTCTTCCGCACAGACTGAAACCCCTTCCCCACACACTGAAACCCCTTCCCCACGCACTGAAACCCATCCCCACACACTGAAACCTCATCCCCACACACTGAAACCCCTTCCCCACACACTGAAACCCCTTCCACACACAGTGAATCCCCTTCCCCACACACTGAAACCACTTCCCCACACACTGAAACCTCTTCCCCACACACTGAAACACCTTCCCCACGCACTGACACTTCTTCAACACACAGAAACCTCTTCCCCACACACTGAAACCTCTTCCCCACGCACTGAAACCTCTTCCACACACACTGAAACATCTTCCCCACACACTGAAACCTCTTCCCCACACGCTGAAACTTCTTCCACACCCACTGAAACCCATCCCCACACACTGAAACCCCTTCCACACACACTGAAACCCCCTCGCCACACACTGAATCAACGTCCCCACACACTGAAACCCCTTCCCCACACACAGAAACCCCTTCCCCACACAGTGAAACCCCTTCCCCACACACTGAAACCCCTTCCCCACGCACTGAAACAACGTCCCCACACACTGAAACCCCTTCCCCACACACTGAAACAATTCCCCACACACTGAAACCCTTTCCCCACACACTGAAACCCCTTCCCCACACACTGGAACCCCGTCCACACACACTGAAACATCTTCCCCACACACTGAACCCCCATCCTCACACAGTGAAACCCCCTCCCCACACACTGAAACCCCTTCCCCACACACTGAAACCCTTACGCACACACTGAAACCCCTACCCTACAAACTGAAACCCCTTCCCCACACACTGAAAACCTTCCCTACTCACAGAAACCTCATCCCACACACTGAAACCTCTTCGTCACAGAGTGAAACCCTTCCCCACACACTGAAACCTCTTCCCTACACACTGAAACCTCTTCCGCACACACTGAAACCTCTTCCCCACACACTGAAACATCTTCCCCACACATTGAAACATCTTCCCCACACACTGAAACATCTTCTCGACGCACTGAAACCCCTTCCCAGCACACTGCAACCTATTCCCCAGACACTGAATCCCCTTCATCACACATTGAAACCCCTTCCCCACTCACTGAAACCTCTTCCACACACACTGAAACCACTTCCCCACAGTCTGAAACCCCTTCCCCACTCTCTGAAACCTCTTCCCCACACACTGAAACCAACTTCCCCACACACTGAAACACCTTCCCCACACACTGAAACCTCTTCCCCACACACTGAAACCCCTTCCCCACAGACTGAAATCCCTTAACCACACACTGAAACCCATCCCCTCACACTGAAATCTCTTCCTCACACACTGAAACCCCTTTCCCACACACTGAAACCCCTTCCCCACACATTGAAACCCATCCCCACACACTGAAACCTCCTCCCCACACACTGAAAGCCTTCCCCACACAGTGAAACCCATCCCCACACACTGAAACCCATCCCCACACAGTGAAACCCGTTCCGCACGCACTGAAACCTCTTCCACACACACTGAAACCTCTTCCCCACACACTGAAACCTCTTCCCCACACACTGAAACTCCTTCCCCACTCATTGAAAACTCTTCCCCACATGCTGTATCTTCTTCCACAAACACTGAAACCCATCCCCAAACACTGAAACCCCTTCCACACACACTAAAACCTCTCCCACACACACTGAAACACCTTCCCGACACACTGAAACCCCTTCCACACACACTGTAAACCCTTCCCCGCACACTGAAACCCCTTCCCCACACACTGAAACACCTTCCACAAACACTGAAACCACTTCCCCGCACACTGAAACCCCTTCCCCACACACTGAAACCCATCCCCACACACTGAAAACTCTTCCCAACACACTGAAGCCTCTTCCGCACAGACTGAGACCCCTTCCCCACACACTGAAACCTCATCCCCACACACTACAACCCCTTCCCCACACACTGAAACCCCTTCCACACACACTGAATCCCCTTCCCCACACACTGAAACCACTTCCCCACACACTGAAAGCTCTTCCCCACACACTGAAACACCTTCCCCACGCACTGACACTTCTTCAACACACAGAAACCTCTTCCCCACACACTGAAACCTCTTCCCCACGCACTGAAACCTCTTCCACACACACTGAAAGACCTTCCCCACACACTGAAACCTCTTCCCCACACGCTGAATCTTCTTCCACACCCACTGAAACCCATCCCCACACACTGAAACCCCTTCCACACACACTGAAACCCCCTCGCCACACACTGAATCAACGTCCCCACACACTGAAACCCCTTCCCCACACACAGAAACCCCTTCCCCACACAGTGAAACCCCTTCCCCACACACTGAAACCCCTTCCCCACGCACTGAAACAATGTCCCCACACACTGAAACCCCTTCCCCACACACTGAAACAATTCCCCACACACTGAAACCCTTTTCCCACACACTGAAACCCCTTCCCCACACACTGGAACCCCGTCCACACACACTGAAACAGCTTCCCCACACACTGAAACCCCTTCCCCACCCAGTGAAACCCCCTCACCACACACTGAAACCCCTTCCCCACACACTGAAACTCTTACCCACACACTGAAACCCCTACCCTACAAACTGAAACCCCTTCCCCACACACTGAAAACCTTCCCTACACACAGAAACCTCATCCCACACACTGAAACCTCTTCGCCACAGAGTGAAACCCTTCCCCACACACTGAAACCTCTTCCCTACACACTGAAACCTCTTCCACACACACTGAAACCTCTTCCCTACACGCTGAAACTTCTTCCACACCCACTGAAACCCATCCCCACACACTGAAACCCCTTCCACACACACTGAAACCCCCTCGCCACACACTGAATCAACGTCCCCACACACTGAAACCCCTTCCCCACACACAGAAACCCCTTCCCCACACAGTGAAACCCCTTCCCCACACACTGAAACCCCTTCCCCACGCACTGAAACAACGTCCCCACACACTGAAACCCCTTCCCCACACACTGAAACAATTCCCCACACACTGAAACACTTTCCCCACACACTGAATCCCCTTCCCCACACACTGGAACCCCGTCCACACACACTGAAACATCTTCCCCACACACTGAACCCCCACCTCACACAGTGAAACCCCCTCCCCACACACTGAAACCCCTTCCCCACACACTGAAACCCTTACGCACACACTGAAACCCCTACCCTACAAACTGAAACCCCTTCCCCACACACTGAAAACCTTCCCTACACACAGAAACCTCATCCCACACACTGAAACCTCTTCATCACAGAGTGAAACCCTTCCCCACACACTGAAACCTCTTCCCTACACACTGAAACCTCTTCCGCACACACTGAAACCTCTTCCCCACACACTGAAACATCTTCCCCACACATTGAAACATCTTCCCCACACACTGAAACATCTTCTCGACGCACTGAAACCCCTTCCCAGCACACTGAAACCTATTCCCCAGACACTGAATCCCCTTCATCACACATTGAAACCCCTTCCCCACTCACTGAAACCTCTTCCACACACACTGAAACCACTTCCCCACAGTCTGAAACCCCTTCCCCACTCTCTGAAACCTCTTCCCCACACACTGAAACCAACTTCCCCACACACTGAAACACCTTCCCCACACACTGAAACCTCTTCCCCACACACTGAAACCCACTTCCCCACAGACTGAAATCCCTTAACCACACACTGAAACCCATCCCCACACACTGAAATCTCTTCCTCACACACTGAAACCCCTTTCCCACACACTGAAACCCCTTCCCCACACATTGAAACCCATCCCCACACACTGAAACCTCCTCCCCACACACTGAAAGCCTTCCCCACACAGTGAAACCCATCCCCACACACTGAAACCCATCCCCACACAGTGAAACCCGTTCCCCACGCACTGAAACCTCTTCCACACACACTGAAACCTCTTCCCCACACATTGAAACCTCTTCCCCACACACTGAAACTCCTTCCCCACACATTGAAAACTCTTCCCCACATGCTGTATCTTCTTCCACAAACACTGAAACCCATCCCCAAACACTGAAACCCCTTCCACACACACTAAAACCTCTCCCACACACACTGAAACACCTTCCCGACACACTGAAACCCCTTCCACACACACTGTAAACCCTTCCCCACACACTGAAACACCTTCCACAAACACTGAAACCACTTCCCCACACACTGAAACCCCTTCCCCACACACTGAAACCCATCCCCACACACTGAAAACTCTTCCCAACACACTGAAGCCTCTTCCGCACAGACTGAGACCCCTTCCCCACACACTGAAACCTCATCCCCACACACTACAACCCCTTCCCCACACACTGAAACCCCTTCCACACACACTGAATCCCCTTCCCCACACACTGAAACCACTTCCCCACACACTGAAAGCTCTTCCCCACACACTGAAACACCTTCCCCACGCACTGACACTTCTTCAACACACAGAAACCTCTTCCCCACACACTGAAACCTCTTCCCCACGCACTGAAACCTCTTCCACACACACTGAAACACCTTCCCCACACACTGAAACCTCTTCCCCACACGCTGAATCTTCTTCCACACCCACTGAAACCCATCCCCACACACTGAAACCCCTTCCACACACACTGAAACCCCCTCGCCACACACTGAATCAACGTCCCCACACACTGAAACACCTTCCCCACACACAGAAACCCCTTCCCCACACAGTGAAACCCCTTCCCCACACACTGAAACCCCTTCCCCACGCACTGAAACAACGTCCCCACACACTGAAACCACTTCCCCACACACTGAAACAATTCCCCACACACTGAAACCCTTTCCCCACACACTGAAACCCCTTCCCCACACACTGGAACCCCGTCCACACACACTGAAACATCTTCCCCACACACTGAAACCCCATCCCCACACAGTGAAACCCCCTCCCCACACACTGAAACCCCTTCCCCACACACTGAAACTCTTACCCACACACTGAAACCCCTACCCTACAAACTGAAACCCCTTCCCCACACACTGAAAACCTTCCCTACACACAGAAACCTCATCCCACACACTGAAACCTCTTCGCCACAGAGTGAAACCCTTCCCCACACACTGAAACCTCTTCCCTACACACTGAAACCTCTTCCGCACACACTGAAACCTCTTCCCTACACACTGAGACCTCTTCCGCACACACTGAAACCTCTTCCCCACACACTGAAACATCTTCCCCACACACTGAAACCTCTTCCCCACACACTGAAACATCTTCTCGACGCACTGAAACCCCTTCCCCACACACTGAAACGCATCCCCACACATTGAAACCTCTTCCACACACACTGAAACATTTCCCTACTGACTGAAACCCTTCCCCACGCACTGAAACCTCTTCCCCACACACTCAAACCACTTTCACACACACTGAAACCCATCCCCACACACTGAAAACTCTTCCCAACACACTGAAGCCTCTTCCGCACAGACTGAAACCCCTTCCCCACACACTGAAACTCCTTCCCCACACACTGAAACACATCCCCACACACTGAAACCTCAGCCCCACACACTGAATCCCCTTCCCCACACACTGAAACCACTTCCCCACACACTGAAACCTCTTCCCCACACACTGAAACACCTTCCCCACGCACTGACACTTCTTCAACACACAGAA
Source organism: Heterodontus francisci (assembly GCF_036365525.1). Lineage (NCBI taxonomy): Eukaryota > Metazoa > Chordata > Chondrichthyes > Heterodontiformes > Heterodontidae > Heterodontus > Heterodontus francisci. The sequence goes on from NC_090386.1 coordinate 5,937,029, forward strand.
ACCTCTTCCCCACACACTGAAACCTCTTCCCCACGCACTGAAACCTCTTCCCCACACGCTGAAACTTCTTCCACACCCACTGAAACCCATCCCCACACACTGAAACCACTTCCCCACACACTGAAACACCTTCCCCACGCACTGACACTTCTTCAACACAGAGAAACCTCTTCCCCACACACTGAAGCCTCTTCCCCACGCACTGAATCCTCTTCCACACACACTGAAACACCTTCCCCACACACTGAAAACCTTCCCCACACACTGAAACCTCTTCCCTGCACACTGAAACCTCTTCCGCACACACTGAAACCTCTTCCCCACACACTGAAACATCTTCCCCACACATTGAAACATCTTCCCCACACACTGAAACATCTTCTCGACGCACTGAAACCCCTTCCCAGCACACTGAAACCTATTCCCCAGACACTGAATCCCCTTCATCACACATTGAAACCCCTTCCCCACTCACTGAAACCTCTTCCACACACACTGAAACCACTTCCCCACAGTCTGAAACCCCTTCCCCACTCTCTGAAACCTCTTCCCCACACACTGAAACCAACTTCCCCACACACTGAAACACCTTCCCCACACACTGAAACCTCTTCCCCACACACTGAAACCCCTTCCCCACTAACTGAAATCCCTTAACCACACACTGAAACCCATCCCCACACACTGAAATCTCTTCCTCACACACTGAAACCCCTTTCCCACACACTGAAACCCCTTCCCCACACACTGAAACCCATCCCCACACACTGAAACCTCCTCCCCACACACTGAAAGCCTTCCCCACACAGTGAAACCCATCCCCACACACTGAAACCCATCCCCACACAGTGAAACCCGTTCCCCACGCACTGAAACCTCTTCCACACACACTGAAACCTCTTCCCCACACACTGAAACCTCTTCCCCATACACTGAAACTCCTTCCCCACACACTGAAACCCCTTCCACACACACTGAATCCCCTTCCCCACACACTGAAACCACTTCCCCACACACTGAAACCTCTTCCCCACACACAGAAACACCTTCCCCACGCACTGACACTTCTTCAACACACAGAAACCTCTTCCCCACACACTGAAACCTCTTCCCCACGCACTGAAACCTCTTCCACACACACTGAAACATCTTCCCCACACACTGAAACCTCTTCCCCACACGCTGAAACTTCTTCCACACCCACTGAAACCCATCCCCACACACTGAAACCCCTTCCACACACACTGAAACCCCCTCGCCACACACTGAATCAACGTCCCCACACACTGAAACCCCTTCCCCACACACAGAAACCCCTTCCCCACACAGTGAAACCCCTTCCCCACGCACTGAAACAACGTCCCCACACACTGAAACCCCTTCCCCACACACTGAAACAATTCCCCACACACTGAAACCCTTCCCCACACACTGAAACCCCTTCCCCACACACTGGAACCCCGTCCACACACACTGAAACATCTTCCCCACACACTGAACCCCCATCCTCACACAGTGAAACCCCCTCCCCACACACTGAAACCCCTTCCCCACACAGTGAAACCCTTACGCACACACTGAAACCCCTACCCTACAAACTGAAACCCCTTCCCCACACACTGAAAACCTTCCCTACACACAGAAACCTCATCCCACACACTGAAACCTCTTCGTCACAGAGTGAAACCCTTCCCCACACACTGAAACCTCTTCCCTACACACTGAAACCTCTTCCGCACACACTGAAACCTCTTCCCCACACACTGAAACATCTTCCCCACACATTGAAACATCTTCCCCACACACTGAAACATCTTCTCGACGCACTGAAACCCCTTCCCAGCACACTGCAACATATTCCCCAGACACTGAATCCCCTTCATCACACATTGAAACCCCTTCCCCACTCACTGAAACCTCTTCCACACACACTGAAACCACTTCCCCACAGTCTGAAACCCCTTCCCCACTCTCTGAAACCTCTTCCCCACACACTGAAACCAACTTCCCCACACACTGAAACACCTTCCCCACACACTGAAACCTCTTCCCCACACACTGAAACCCCTTCCCCACAGACTGAACTCCCTTAACCACACACTGAAACCCATCCCCACACACTGAAATCTCTTCCTCACACACTGAAACCCCTTTCCCACACACTGAAACCCCTTCCCCACACACTGAAACCCATCCCCACACACTGAAACCTCCTCCCCACACACTGAAAGCCTTCCCCACACAGTGAAACCCATCCCCACACACTGAAACCCATCCCCACACAGTGAAACCCGTTCCCCACGCACTGAAACCTCTTCCACACACACTGAAACCTCTTCCCCACACACTGAAACCTCTTCCCCACACACTGAAACTCCTTCCCCACACATTGAAAACTCTTCCCCACATGCTGTATCTTCTTCCACAAACACTGAAACCCATCCCCAAACACTGAAACCCCTTCCACACACACTAAAACCTCTCCCACACACACTGAAACACCTTCCCGACACACTGAAACCCCTTCCACACACACTGTAAACCCTTCCCCGCACACTGAAACCCCTTCCCCACACACTGAAACACCTTCCACAAACACTGAAACCACTTCCCCACACACTGAAACCCCTTCCCCACACACTGAAACCCATCCCCACACACTGAAAACTCTTCCCAACACACTGAAGCCTCTTCCGCACAGACTGAGACCCCTTCCCCACACACTGAAACCTCATCCCCACACACTACAACCCCTTCCCCACACACTGAAACCCCTTCCACACACACTGAATCCCCTTCCCCACACACTGAAACCACTTCCCCACACAATGAAAGCTCTTCCCCACACACTGAATCACCTTCCCCACGCACTGACACCTCTTCAACACACAGAAACCTCTTCCCCACACACTGAAACCTCTTCCGCACGCACTGAAACCTCTTCCACACACACTGAAACACCTTCCCCACAATCTGAAACCTCTTCCCCACACGCTGAAACTTCTTCCTCACCCACTGAAACCCATCCCCACACACTGAAACCCCTTCCACACACACTGAAACCCCCTCGCCACACACTGAATCAACGTCCCCACACACTGAAACCCCTTCCCCACACACAGAAACCCCTTCCCCACACACTGAAACCCCTTCCCCACGCACTGAAACAACGTCCCCACACACTGAAACCCCTTCCCCACACACTGAAACAATTCCCCACACACTGAAACCCTTTCCCCACACACTGAAACCCCTTCCCCACACACTGGAACCCCGTCCACACACACTGAAACATCTTCCCCACACACTGAAACCCCATCCCCACACAGTGAAACCCCCTCCCCACACACTGAAACCCCTTCCCCACACACTGAAACTCTTACCCACACACTGAAACCCCTACCCTACAAACTGAAACCCCTTCCCCACACACTGAAAACCTTCCCTACACACAGAAACCTCATCCCACACACTGAAACCTCTTCGCCAGAGTGAAACCCTTCCCCACACACTGAAACCTCTTCCCTACACACTGAAACCTCTTCCGCACACACTGAAACCTCTTCCCTACACACTGAGACCTCTTCCGCACACACTGAAACCTCTTCCCCACACACTGAAACATCTTCCCCACACACTGAAACCTCTTCCCCACACACTGAAACATCTTCTCGACGCACTGAAACCCCTTCCCCACACACTGAAACGCATCCCCACACATTGAAACCTCTTCCACACACACTGAAACCTTTCCCTACTGACTGAAACCCTTCCCCACGCACTGAAACCTCTTCCCCACACACTCAAACCACTTCCATACACACTGAAACCCATCCCCACACACTGAAAACTCTTCCCAACACACTGAAGCCTCTTCCGCACAGACTGAAACCCCTTCCCCACACACTGAAACCCCTTCCCCACACACTGAAACACATCCCCACACACTGAAACCTCATCCCCACACACTGAATCCCCTTCCCCACACACTGAAACCACTTCCCCACACACAGAAACCTCTTCCCCACACACTGAAACCTCTTCCCCACGCACTGAAACCTCTTCCACACACACTGAAACATCTTCCCCACATACTGAAACCTCTTCCCCACACGCTGAAACTTCTTCCACACCCACTGAAACCCATCCCCACACACTGAAACCACTTCCCCACACACTGAAACCTCTTCCCCACACACTGAAACACCTTCCCCACGCACTGACACTTCTTCAACACACAGAAACCTCTTCCCCACACACTGAAGCCTCTTCCCCACGCACTGAATCCTCTTCCACACACACTGAAACACCTTCCCCACACATTGAAAACCTTCCCCACACACTGAAACCTCTTCCCTACACACTGAAACCTCTTCCGCACACATTGAAACCTCTTCCCCACACATTGAAACATCTTCCCCACACATTGAAACATCTTCCCCACACACTGAAACATCTTCTCGACGCACTGAAACCCCTTCCCAGCACACTGAAACCTATTCCCCAGACACTGAATCCCCTTCATCACACATTGAAACCCCTTCCCCACTCACTGAAACCTCTTCCACACACACTGAAACCACTTCCCCACAGTCTGAAACCCCTTCCCCACTCTCTGAAACCTCTTCCCCACACACTGAAACCAACTTCCCCACACACTGAAACACCTTCCCCACACACTGAAACCTCTTCCCCACACACTGAAACCCCTTCCCCACAGACTGAAATCCCTTAACCACACACTGAAACCCATCCCCACACACTGAAATCTCTTCCTCACACACTGAAACCCCTTTCCCACACACTGAAACCCCTTCCCCACACACTGAAACCTCCTCCCCACACACTGAAAGCCTTCCCCACACAGTGAAACCCATCCCCACACACTGAAACCCATCCCCACACAGTGAAACCCGTTCCCCACGCACTGAAACCTCTTCCACACTCACTGAAACCTCTTCCCCACACACTGAAACCTCTTCCCCATACACTGAAACTCCTTCCCCACACACTGAAACCCCTTCCACACACACTGAATCCCCTTCCCCACACACTGAAACCACTTCCCCACACACTGAAACCTCTTCCCCACACACAGAAACACCTTCCCCACGCACTGACACTTCTTCAACACACAGAAACCTCTTCCCCACACACTGAAACCTCTTCCCCACGCACTGAAACCTCTTCCACACACACTGAAACATCTTCCCCACACACTGAAACCTCTTCCCCACACGCTGAAACTTCTTCCACACCCACTGAAACCCATCCCCACACACTGAAACCCCTTCCACACACACTGAAACCCCCTCGCCACACACTGAATCAACGTCCCCACACACTGATACCCCTTCCCCACACACAGAAACCCCTTCCCCACACAGTGAAACCCCTTCCCCACGCACTGAAACAACGTCCCCACACACTGAAACCCCTTCCCCACACACTGAAACAATTCCCCACACACTGAAACCCTTTCCCCACACACTGAAACCCCTTCCCCACACACTGGAACCCCGTCCACACACACTGAAACATCTTCCCCACACACTGAACCCCCATCCTCACACAGTGAAACCCCCTCCCCACACACTGAAACCCCTTCCCCACACACTGAAACCCTTACGCACACACTGAAACCCCTACCCTACAAACTGAAACCCCTTCCCCACACACTGAAAGCCTTCCCTACACACAGAAACCTCATCCCACACACTGAAACCTCTTCGTCACAGAGTGAAACCCTTCCCCACACACTGAAACCTCTTCCCTACACACTGAAACCTCTTCCGCACACACTGAAACCTCTTCCCCACACACTGAAACATCTTCCCCACACATTGAAACATCTTCCCCACACACTGAAACATCTTCTCGACGCACTGAAACCCCTTCCCAGCACACTGCAACATATTCCCCAGACACTGAATCCCCTTCATCACACATTGAAACCCCTTCCCCACTCACTGAAACCTCTTCCACACACACTGAAACCACTTCCCCACAGTCTGAAACCCCTTCCCCACTCTCTGAAACCTCTTCCCCACACACTGAAACCAACTTCCCCACACACTGAAACACCTTCCCCACACACTGAAACCTCTTCCCCACACACTGAAACCCCTTCCCCACAGACTGAACTCCCTTAACCACACACTGAAACCCATCCCCACACACTGAAATCTCTTCCTCACACACTGAAACCCCTTTCCCACACACTGAAACCCCTTCCCCACACACTGAAACCCATCCCCACACACTGAAACCTCCTCCCCACACACTGAAAGCCTTCCCCACACAGTGAAACCCATCCCCACACACTGAAACCCATCCCCACACAGTGAAACCCGTTCCCCACGCACTGAAACCTCTTCCACACACACTGAAACCTCTTCCCCACACACTGAAACCTCTTCCCCACACACTGAAACTCCTTCCCCACACATTGAAAACTCTTCCCCACATGCTGTATCTTCTTCAACAAACACTGAAACCCATCCCCAAACACTGAAACCCCTTCCACACACACTAAAACATCTCCCACACACACTGAAACACCTTCCCGACACACTGAAACCCCTTCCACACACACTGTAAACCCTTCCCCGCACACTGAAACCCCTTCCCCACACACTGAAACACCTTCCACAAACACTGAAACCACTTCCCCACACACTGAAACCCCTTCCCCACACACTGAAACCCATCCCCACACACTGAAAACTCTTCCCAACACACTGAAGCCTCTTCCGCACAGACTGAGACCCCTTCCCCACACACTGAAACCTCATCCCCACACACTACAACCCCTTCCCCACACACTGAAACCCCTTCCACACCCACTGAATCCCCTTCCCCACACACTGAAACCACTTCCCCACACAATGAAAGCTCTTCCCCACACACTGAATCACCTTCCCCACGCACTGACACCTCTTCAACACACAGAAACCTCTTCCCCACAAACTGAAACCTCTTCCGCACGCACTGAAACCTCTTCCACACACACTGAAACACCTTCCCCACAATCTGAAACCTCTTCCCCACACACTGAAACTTCTTCCTCACCCACTGAAACCCATCCCCACACACTGAAACCCCTTCCACACACACTGAAACCCCCTCGCCACACACTGAATCAACATCCCCACACACTGAAACCCCTTCCCCACACACAGAAACCCCTTCCCCACACACTGAAACCCCTTCCCCACGCACTGAAACAAGGTCCCCACACACTGAAACCCCTTCCCCACACACTGAAACAATTCCCCACACACTGAAACCCTTTCCCCACACACTGAAACCCCTTCCCCACACACTGGAACCCCGTCCACACACACTGAAACATCTTCCCCACACACTGAAACCCCATCCCCACACAGTGAAACCCCCTCCCCACACACTGAAACCCCTTCCCCACACACTGAAACTCTTACCCACACACTGAAACCCCTACCCTACAAACTGAAACCCCTTCCCCACACACTGAAAACCTTCCCTACACACAGAAACCTCATCCCACACACTGAAACCTCTTCGCCACAGAGTGAAACCCTTCCCCACACACTGAAACCTCTTCCCTACACACTGAAACCTCTTCCGCACACACTGAAACCTCTTCCCTACACACTGAGACCTCTTCCGCACACACTGAAACCTCTTCCCCACACACTGAAACATCTTCCCCACACACTGAAACCTCTTCCCCACACACTGAAACATCTTCTCGACGCACTGAAACCCCTTCCCCACACACTGAAACGCATCCCCACACATTGAAACCTCTTCCACACACACTGAAACCTTTCCCTACTGACTGAAACCCTTCCCCACGCACTGAAACCTCTTCCCCACACACTCAAACCACTTCCATACACACTGAAACCCATCCCCACACACTGAAAACTCTTCCCAACACACTGAAGCCTCTTCCGCACAGACTGAAACCCCTTCCCCACACACTGAAACCCCTTCCCCACACACTGAAACACATCCCCACACACTGAAACCTCATCCCCACACACTGAATCCCCTTCCCCACACACTGAAACCACTTCCCCACACACAGAAACCTCTTCCCCACACACTGAAACCTCTTCCCCACGCACTGAAACCTCTTCCACACACACTGAAACATCTTCCCCACATACTGAAACCTCTTCCCCACACGCTGAAACTTCTTCCACACCCACTGAAACCCATCCCCACACACTGAAACCACTTCCCCACACACTGAAACCTCTTCCCCACACACTGAAACACCTTCCCCACGCACTGACACTTCTTCAACACACAGAAACCTCTTCCCCACACACTGAAGCCTCTTCCCCACGCACTGAATCCTCTTCCACACACACTGAAACACCTTCCCCACACATTGAAAACCTTCCCCACACACTGAAACCTCTTCCCTACACACTGAAACCTCTTCCGCACACATTGAAACCTCTTCCCCACACATTGAAACATCTTCCCCACACATTGAAACATCTTCCCCACACACTGAAACATCTTCTCGACGCACTGAAACCCCTTCCCAGCACACTGAAACCTATTCCCCAGACACTGAATCCCCTTCATCACACATTGAAACCCCTTCCCCACTCACTGAAACCTCTTCCACACACACTGAAACCACTTCCCCACAGTCTGAAACCCCTTCCCCACTCTCTGAAACCTCTTCCCCACACACTGAAACCAACTTCCCCACACACTGAAACACCTTCCCCACACACTGAAACCTCTTCCCCACACACTGAAACCCCTTCCCCACAGACTGAAATCCCTTAACCACACACTGAAACCCATCCCCACACACTGAAATCTCTTCCTCACACACTGAAACCCCTTTCCCACACACTGAAACCCCTTCCCCACACACTGAAACCCATCCCCACACACTGAAACCTCCTCCCCACACACTGAAAGCCTTCCCCACACAGTGAAACCCATCCCCACACACTGAAACCCATCCCCACACAGTGAAACCCGTTCCCCACGCACTGAAACCTCTTCCACACACACTGAAACCTCTTCCCCACACACTGAAACCTCTTCCCCACACACTGAAACTCCTTCCCCACACATTGAAACCTCTTCCCCACATGATGTATCTTCTTCCACGAACACTGAAACCCATCCCCAAACACTGAAACCCCTTCCACACACACTAAAACCTCTCCCACACACACTGAAACACCTTCCCGACACACTGAAACCCCTTCCACACACACTGTAAACCCATCCCCGCACACTGAAACCCTTTCCCCACACACTGAAACCCCTTCCCCACACACTGGAACCCCGTCCACACACACTGAAACATCTTCCCCACACACTGAAACCCCATCCCCACACAGTGAAACCCCCTTCCCACACACTGAAACCCCTTCCCCACACACAGAAACCCCTTCCCCACACAGTGAAACCCCTTCCCCACGCACTGAAACAACGTCCCCACACACTGAAACCCCTTCCCCACACACTGAAACAATTCCCCACACACTGAAACCCTTTCCCCACACACTGAAACCCCTTCCCCACACACTGGAACCCCGTCCACACACACTGAAACATCTTCCCCACACACTGAACCCCCATCCTCACACAGTGAAACCCCCTCCCCACACACTGAAACCCCTTCCCCACACACTGAAACCCTTACGCACACACTGAAACCCCTACCCTACAAACTGAAACCCCTTCCCCACACACTGAAAACCTTCCCTACACACAGAAACCTCATCCCACACACTGAAACCTCTTCGTCACAGAGTGAAACCCTTCCCCACACACTGAAACCTCTTCCCTACACACTGAAACCTCTTCCGCACAAACTGAAACCTCTTCCCCACACACTGAAACATCTTCCCCACACATTGAAACATCTTCCCCACACACTGAAACATCTTCTCGACGCACTGAAACCCCTTCCCAGCACACTGCAACATATTCCCCAGACACTGAATCCCCTTCATCACACATTGAAACCCCTTCCCCACTCACTGAAACCTCTTCCACACACACTGAAACCACTTCCCCACAGTCTGAAACCCCTTCCCCACTCTCTGAAACCTCTTCCCCACACACTGAAACCAACTTCCCCACACACTGAAACACCTTCCCCACACACTGAAACCTCTTCCCCACACACTGAAACCCCTTCCCCACAGACTGAACTCCCTTAACCACACACTGAAACCCATCCCCACACACTGAAATCTCTTCCTCACACACTGAAACCCCTTTCCCACACACTGAAACCCCTTCCCCACACACTGAAACCCATCCCCACACACTGAAACCTCCTCCCCACACACTGAAAGCCTTCCCCACACAGTGAAACCCATCCCCACACACTGAAACCCATCCCCACACAGTGAAACCCGTTCCCCACGCACTGAAACCTCTTCCACACACACTGAAACCTCTTCCCCACACACTGAAACCTCTTCCCCACACACTGAAACTCCTTCCCCACACATTGAAAACTCTTCCCCACATGCTGTATCTTCTTCCACAAACACTGAAACCCATCCCCAAACACTGAAACCCCTTCCACACACACTAAAACATCTCCCACACACACTGAAACACCTTCCCGACACACTGAAACCCCTTCCACACACACTGTAAACCCTTCCCCGCACACTGAAACCCCTTCCCCACACACTGAAACACCTTCCACAAACACTGAAACCACTTCCCCACACACTGAAACCCCTTCCCCACACACTGAAACCCATCCCCACACACTGAAAACTCTTCCCAACACACTGAAGCCTCTTCCGCACAGACTGAGACCCCTTCCCCACACACTGAAACCTCATCCCCACACACTACAACCCCTTCCCCACACACTGAAACCCCTTCCACACCCACTGAATCCCCTTCCCCACACACTGAAACCACTTCCCCACACAATGAAAGCTCTTCCCCACACACTGAATCACCTTCCCCACGCACTGACACCTCTTCAACACACAGAAACCTCTTCCCCACACACTGAAACCTCTTCCGCACGCACTGAAACCTCTTCCACACACACTGAAACACCTTCCCCACAATCTGAAACCTCTTCCCCACACACTGAAACTTCTTCCTCACCCACTGAAACCCATCCCCACACACTGAAACCCCTTCCACACACACTGAAACCCCCTCGCCACACACTGAATCAACATCCCCACACACTGAAACCCCTTCCCCACACACAGAAACCCCTTCCCCACACACTGAAACCCCTTCCCCACGCACTGAAACAACGTCCCCACACACTGAAACCCCTTCCCCACACACTGAAACAATTCCCCACACACTGAAACCCTTTCCCCACACACTGAAACCCCTTCCCCACACACTGGAACCCCGTCCACACACACTGAAACATCTTCCCCACACACTGAAACCCCATCCCCACACAGTGAAACCCCCTCCCCACACACTGAAACCCCTTCCCCACACACTGAAACTCTTACCCACACACTGAAACCCCTACCCTACAAACTGAAACCCCTTCCCCACACACTGAAAACCTTCCCTACACACAGAAACCTCATCCCACACACTGAAACCTCTTCGCCACAGAGTGAAACCCTTCCCCACACACTGAAACCTCTTCCCTACACACTGAAACCTCTTCTGCACACACTGAAACCTCTTCCCTACACACTGAGACCTCTTCCGCACACACTGAAACCTCTTCCCCACACACTGAAACATCTTCCCCACACACTGAAACCTCTTCCCCACACACTGAAACATCTTCTCGACGCACTGAAACCCCTTCCCCACACACTGAAACGCATCCCCACACATTGAAACCTCTTCCACACACACTGAAACCTTTCCCTACTGACTGAAACCCTTCCCCACGCACTGAAACCTCTTCCCCACACACTCAAACCACTTCCATACACACTGAAACCCATCCCCACACACTGAAAACTCTTCCCAACACACTGAAGCCTCTTCCGCACAGACTGAAACCCCTTCCCCACACACTGAAACCCCTTCCCCACACACTGAAACACATCCCCACACACTGAAACCTCATCCCCACACACTGAATCCCCTTCCCCACACACTGAAACCACTTCCCCACACACAGAAACCTCTTCCCCACACACTGAAACCTCTTCCCCACGCACTGAAACCTCTTCCACACACACTGAAACATCTTCCCCACATACTGAAACCTCTTCCCCACACGCTGAAACTTCTTCCACACCCACTGAAACCCATCCCCACACACTGAAACCACTTCCCCACACACTGAAACCTCTTCCCCACACACTGAAACACCTTCCCCACGCACTGACACTTCTTCAACACACAGAAACCTCTTCCCCACACACTGAAGCCTCTTCCCCACGCACTGAATCCTCTTCCACACACACTGAAACACCTTCCCCACACATTGAAAACCTTCCCCACACACTGAAACCTCTTCCCTACACACTGAAACCTCTTCCGCACACATTGAAACCTCTTCCCCACACATTGAAACATCTTCCCCACACATTGAAACATCTTCCCCACACACTGAAACATCTTCTCGACGCACTGAAACCCCTTCCCAGCACACTGAAACCTATTCCCCAGACACTGAATCCCCTTCATCACACATTGAAACCCCTTCCCCACTCACTGAAACCTCTTCCACACACACTGAAACCACTTCCCCACAGTCTGAAACCCCTTCCCCACTCTCTGAAACCTCTTCCCCACACACTGAAACCAACTTCCCCACACACTGAAACACCTTCCCCACACACTGAAACCTCTTCCCCACACACTGAAACCCCTTCCCCACAGACTGAAATCCCTTAACCACACACTGAAACCCATCCCCACACACTGAAATCTCTTCCTCACACACTGAAACCCCTTTCCCACACACTGAAACCCCTTCCCCACACACTGAAACCCATCCCCACACACTGAAACCTCCTCCCCACACACTGAAAGCCTTCCCCACACAGTGAAACCCATCCCCACACACTGAAACCCATCCCCACACAGTGAAACCCGTTCCCCACGCACTGAAACCTCTTCCACACACACTGAAACCTCTTCCCCACACACTGAAACCTCTTCCCCACACACTGAAACTCCTTCCCCACACATTGAAACCTCTTCCCCACATGATGTATCTTCTTCCACGAACACTGAAACCCATCCCCAAACACTGAAACCCCTTCCACACACACTAAAACCTCTCCCACACACACTGAAACACCTTCCCGACACACTGAAACCCCTTCCACACACACTGTAAACCCATCCCCGCACACTGAAACTCTTTCCCCACACACTGAAACCCCTTCCCCACACACTGGAACCCCGTCCACACACACTGAAACATCTTCCCCACACACTGAAACCCCATCCCCACACAGTGAAACCCCCTCCCCACACACTGAAACCCCTTCCCCACACACTGAAACTCTTACCCACACACTGAAACCCCTACCCTACAAACTGAAACCCCTTCCCCACACACTGAAAACCTTCCCTACACACAGAAACCTCATCCCACACACTGAAACCTCTTCGCCACAGAGTGAAACCCTTCCCCACACACTGAAACCTCTTCCCTACACACTGAAACCTCTTCCGCACACACTGAAACCTCTTCCCTACACACTGAGACCTCTTCCGCACACACTGAAACCTCTTCCCCACACACTGAAACACCTTCCACAAACACTGAAACCACTTCCCCACACACTGAAACCCCTTCCCCACACACTGAAACCCATCCCCACACACTGAAAACTCTTCCCAACACACTGAAGCCTCTTCCACACAGACTGAGACCCCTTCCCCACACACTGAAACCTCATCCCCACACACTACAACCCCTTCCCCACACACTGAAACCCCTTCCACACACACTGAATCCCCTTCCCCACACACTGAAACCACTTCCCCACACAATGAAAGCTCTTCCCCACACACTGAAACACCTTCCCCACGCACTGACACCTCTTCAACACACAGAAACCTCTTCCCCACACACTGAAACCTCTTCCGCACGCACTGAAACCTCTTCCACACACACTGAAACACCTTCCCCACAATCTGAAACCTCTTCCCCACACGCTGAAACTTCTTCCACACCCACTGAAACCCATCCCCACACACTGAAACCACTTCCACACACACTGAAACCCCCTCGCCACACACTGAAACAACGTCCCCACACACTGAAACCCCTTCCCCACACACAGAAACCCCTTCCCCACACACTGAAACCCCTTCCCCACGCACTGAAACAACGTCCCCACACACTGAAACCCCTTCCCCACACACTGAAACAATTCCCCACACACTGAAACCCTTTCCCCACACTCTGAAACCCCTTCCCCACACACTGGAACCCCGTCCACACACACTGAAACATCTTCCACACACACTGAAACCCCATCCCCACACAGTGAAACCCCCTCCCCACACACTGAAACCCCTTCCCCACACACTGAAACTCTTACCCACACACTGAAACCCCTACCCTACAAACTGAAACCCCTTCCCCACACACTGAAAACCTTCCCTACACACAGAAACCTCATCCCACACACTGAAACCTCTTCGCCACAGAGTGAAACCCTTCCCCACACACTGAAACCTCTTCCCTACACACTGAAACCTCTTCCGCACACACTGAAACCTCTTCCCTACACACTGAGACCTCTTCCGCACACACTGAAACCTCTTCCCCACACACTGAAACATCTTCCCCACACACTGAAACCTCTTCCCCACACACTGAAACATCTTCTCGACGCACTGAAACCCCTTCCCCACACACTGAAACGCATCCCCACACATTGAAACCTCTTCCACACACACTGAAACCTTTCCCTACTGACTGAAACCCTTCCCCACGCACTGAAACCTCTTCCCCACACACTCAAACCACTTCCATACACACTGAAACCCATCCCCACACACTGAAAACTCTTCCCAACACACTGAAGCCTCTTCCGCACAGACTGAAACCCCTTCCCCACACACTGAAACCCCTTCCCCACACACTGAAACACATCCCCACACACTGAAACCTCATCCCCACACACTGAATCCCCTTCCCCACACACTGAAACCACTTCCCCACACACAGAAACCTCTTCCCCACACACTGAAACCTCTTCCCCACGCACTGAAACCTCTTCCACACACACTGAAACATCTTCCCCACATACTGAAACCTCTTCCCCACACGCTGAAACTTCTTCCACACCCACTGAAACCCATCCCCACACACTGAAACCACTTCCCCAAACACAGAAACCTCTTCCCCACACACTGAAGCCTCTTCCCCACGCACTGAATCCTCTTCCACACACACTGAAACACCTTCCCCTCACATTGAAAACCTTCCCCACACACTGAAACCTCTTCCCTACACACTGAAACCTCTTCCGCACACACTGAAACCTCTTCCCCACACATTGAAACATCTTCCCCACACATTGAAACATCTTCCCCACACACTGAAACATCTTCTCGACGCACTGAAACCCCTTCCCAGCACACTGAAACCTATTCCCCAGACACTGAATCCCCTTCATCACACATTGAAACCCCTTCCCCACTCACTGAAACCTCTTCCACACACACTGAAACCACTTCCCCACAGTCTGAAACCCCTTCCCCACTCTCTGAAACCTCTTCCCCACACACTGAAACCAACTTCCCCACACACTGAAACACCTTCCCCACACACTGAAACCTCTTCCCCACACACTGAAACCCCTTCCCCACAGACTGAAATCCCTTAACCACACACTGAAACCCATCCCCACACACTGAAATCTCTTCCTCACACACTGAAACCCCTTTCCCACACACTGAAACCCCTTCCCCACACACTGAAACCCATCCCCACACACTGAAACCTCCTCCCCACACACTGAAAGCCTTCCCCACACAGTGAAACCCCTTCCCCACACACTGAAACCCATCCCCACACAGTGAAACCCGTTCCCCACGCACTGAAACCTCTTCCACACACACTGAAACCTCTTACCCACACACTGAAACCTCTTCCCCACACACTGAAACTCCTTCCCCACACATTGAAACCTCTTCCCCACATGATGTATCTTCTTCCACGAACACAGAAACCCATCCCCAAACACTGAAACCCCTTCCACACACACTAAAACCTCTCCCACACACACTGAAACACCTTCCCGACACACTGAAACCCCTTCCACACACACTGTAAACCCATCCCCGCACACTGAAACCCCTTCCCCACACACTGAAACACCTGCCACAAACACTGAAACCACTTCCCCACACACTGAAACCCCTTCCCCACACACTGAAACCCATCCCCACACACTGAAAACTCTTCCTAACACACTGAAGCCTCTTCCGCACAGACTGAGACTCCTTCCCCACACACTGAAACCCCTTCCCCACACACTGAAACCCATCCCCACACACTGAAACCTCATACGCACACACTACAACCCCTTCCCCACACACTGAAACCCCTTCCACACACACTGAATCCCCTTCCCCACATACTGAAACCACTTCCCCACACACTGAAACCTCTTCCCCACACACTGAAACACCTTCCCCACGCACTAACACTTCTTCAACACACAGAAACCTCTTCCCCACACACTGAAACCTCTTCCCCACGCACTGAAACCTCTTCCACACACACTGAAACATCTTCCCCACATACTGAAACCTCTTCCCCACACGCTGAAACTTCTTCCACACCCACTGAAACCCATCCCCACACACTGAAACCCCTTCCACACACACTGAAACCCCCTCGCCACACACTGAATCAACGTCCCCACGCACTGAAACCCCTTCCCCACACACAGAAACCCGTTCCCCACACAGTGAAACCCCTTCCCCACACACTGAAACCCCTTCCCCACGCACTGAAACAACGTCCCAACACACTGAAACCCGTTCCCCACACACTGAAACAATTCCCCACACACTGAAACCCTTTCCCCACACACTGAAATCCCTTCCCCACACACTGGAACCCCGTCCACACACACTGAAACATCTTCCCCACACACTGAAACCCCATCCCCACACAGTGAAACCCCCTCCCCACACACTGAAACCCCTTCCCCACACACTGAAACCCTTACCCACACACTGAAACCCCTACCCTACAAACTGAAACCCCTTCCCCACACACTGAAAACCTTCCCTACACACAGAAACCTCATCCCACACACTGAAACCTCTTTGCCACAGAGTGAAACCCTTCCCCACACACTGATACCTCTTCCCTACACACTGAAACCTCTTCTGCACACACTGAAACCTCTTCCCTACACACTGAAACCTCTTCCGCACACACTGAAACCTCTTCCCCACACACTGAAACATCTTCCCCACACACTGAAACCTCTTCCCCACACACTGAAACATCTTCTCGACGCACTGAAACCCCTTCCCCACACACTGAAACGCATCCCCACACATTGAAACCTCTTCCATACACACTGAAACCTTTCCCTACTGACTGAAACCCTTCCCCACGCACTGAAACCTCTTCCCCACACACTCAAACCACTTCCACACACACTGAAACCCATCCCCACACACTGAAAACTCTTCCCAACACACTGAAGCCTCTTACGCACAGACTGAAACCCCTTCCCCACACTCTGAAACCCCTTCCCCACACACTGAAATCGCTTCCCCACACACTGAAACCTCATCCCCACACACTGAATCCCCTTCCCCACACACTGAAACCACTTCCCCACACACTGAAACCTCTTCCCCACACACTGAAACACCTTCCCCACGCACTGACACTTCTTCAACACACAGAAACCTCTTCCCCACACACTGAAACCTCTTCCCCACGCACTGAAACCTCTTCCACACACACTGAAACATCTTCCCCACATACTGAAACCTCTTCCCCACACGCTGTAACTTCTTCCACACCCACTGAAACCCATCCCCACACACTGAAACCACTTCCCCACACACTGAAACCTCTTCCCCACACACTGAAACACCTTCCCCACGCACTGACACTTCTTCAACACACATAAACCTCTTCCCCACACACTGAAGCCTCTTCCCCACGCACTGAAACCCCTTCCCCACACACTGAAAACCTTCCCTACACACAGAAACCTCATCCCACACACTGAAACCTCTTCGCCACAGAGTGAAACCCTTCCCCACACACTGAAACCTCTTCCCTACACACTGAAACCTCTTCCGCACACACTGAAACCTCTTCCCCACACATTGAAACATCTTCCCCACACACTGAAACCTCTTCCCCACACACTGAAACATCTTCTCGACCAACTGAAACCCCTTCCCCACACACTGAAACGCATCCCCACACATTGAAACCCCTTCCCCACACACTGAAACCCCTTCCCCACACACTGAAACCTCTTCCCCATGCACTAAAACCCCTTCCCCACAGACTGAAACCACTACCCCATACACTGAAACCTCTTCCCCACACAGTGAAACGCCTTATCCACAAACTGAAACCCCTTTCCCACACACTGAAACATCTTCCCCACACACGAAACCCTCTTTCGCACAGGCTGAAACCCCTTCCCCACACACTGAAACCCATCCCCACACACTGAAACCTCATCTGCACACACTGAAACCACTTCCCCACACACTGAAACCCCTTCCCCACACACTGAAACCCATCCCCACACACTGAAACCTCTTCCCAACACACTGAAGCCTCTTCCTCACAGACTGAAACCCCTTCCCCACACACTGAAACCCCTTCCCCACACACTGAAACCCATCCCCACACACTGAAACCTCATCCCCACACACTGAAACCCCTTCCCCACACACTGAAACCCCTTCCACACACACTGAAACCCCTTCCCCACACACTGAAACCACTTCCCCACACACTGAAACCTCTTCCCCACACACTGAAACACCTTCCCCACGCACTGAAACTTCTTCCACACACAGAAACCTCTTCCCCACACACTGAAACCTCTTCCCCACGCACTGAAACCTCTTCCCCACACACTGAAACACCTTCCCCACGCACTGAAACTTCTTCCACACACTGAAACCTCTTCCCCACACACTGAAACCCCTTCCACACACACTGAAACCCCTTCCCCACACACTGAAACCACTTCCCCACACACTGAAACCTCTTCCCCACACACTGAAACACCTTCCCCACGCACTGAAACTTCTTCCACACACTGAAACCCCTTCCCCACACACTGAAACCACTTCCCCACACACTGAAACCTCTTCCCCACACACTGAAACACCTTCCCCACGCACTGAAACTTCTTCCACACACTGAAACCTCTTCCCCACACACTGAAACACCTTCCCCACGCACTGACACTTCTTCAACACACAGAAACCTCTTCCCCACACACTGAAACCTCTTCCCCACGCACTGAAACCTCTTCCACACACACTGAAACATCTTCCCCACATACTGAAACCTCTTCCCCACACGCTGTAACTTCTTCCACACCCACTGAAACCCATCCCCACACACTGAAACCTCTTCCCCACACACTGAAACACCTTCCCCACGCACTGACACTTCTTCAACACACATAAACCTCTTCCCCACACACTGAAGCCTCTTCCCCACGCACTGAAACCTCTTCCATACACACTGAAACCCTTTCCCCACACACTGAAAACCTTCCCTACACACAGAAACCTCATCCCACACACTGAAACCTCTTCGCCACAGAGTGAAACCCTTCCCCACACACTGAAACCTCTTCCCTACACACTGAAACCTCTTCCGCACACACTGAAACCTCTTCCCCACACATTGAAACATCTTCCCCACACACTGAAACCTCTTCCCCACACACTGAAACATCTTCTCGACCAACTGAAACCCCTTCCCCACACACTGAAACGCATCCCCACACATTGAAACCCCTTCCCCACACACTGAAACCCCTTCCCCACACACTGAAACCTCTTCCCCATGCACTAAAACCCCTTCCCCACAGACTGAAACCACTACCCCATATACTGAAACCTCTTCCCCACACAGTGAAACCCCTTATCCACAAACTGAAACCCCTTTCCCACACACTGAAACATCTTCCCCACACACGAAACCCTCTTTCGCACAGGCTGAAACCCCTTCCCTACACATTGAAACCCATCCCCACACACTGAAACCTCATCTGCACACACTGAAACCACTTCCCCACACACTGAAACCCCTTCCCCACACACTGAAACCCATCCCCACACACTGATATCTCTTCCCAACACACTGAAGCCTCTTCCTCACAGACTGAAACCCCTTCCCCACACACTGAAACCCCTTCCCCACACACTGAAACCCATCCCCACACACTGAAACCTCATCCCCACACAGTGAAACCCCTTCCCCACACACTGAAACCCCTTCCACACACACTGAAACCCCTTCCCCACACACTGAAACCACTTCCCCACACACTGAAACCTCTTCCCCACACACTGAAACACCTTCCCCACGCACTGAAACTTCTTCCACACACAGAAACCTGTTCCCCACACACTGAAACCTCTTCCCCACGCACTGAAACCTCTTCCACACACACTGAAACATCTTCCCCACACACTGAAACCTCTTCCCCACACGCTGAAACTTCTTTCACACCCACTGAAACCCATCCCCACACACTGAAACCTCTTCCCCAGACACTGAAAGCCTTCCCCACACAGTGAAACCCATCCCCACACACTGAAACCCATCCCCACACAGTGAAACCCGTTCCCCACGCACTGAAACCTCTTCCACACACACTGAAACAACTTCCCCACACACTGAAACCTCTTCGCCACACACTGAAACTCCTTCCCCACACATTGAAACCTCTTCCCCACATGCTGTATCTTCTTCCACAAACACTGAAACCCATCCCCAAACACTGAAACCCCTTCCACACACACTAAAACCTCTCCCACACACACTGAAACACCTTCCCGACACACTGAAACCCCTTCCACACACACTGTAACCCCTTCCCCGCACACTGAAACCCCTTCCCCACACACTGAAACCCCTTCCATACACACTGAAACCACTTCCCCACACACTGAAACCCCTTCCCCACACACTGAAACCCATCCCCACACACTGAAAACTCTTCCCAACACACTGAAGCCTCTTCCGCACAGACTGAAACCCCTTCCCCACACACTGAAACCCCTTCCCCACACACTGAAACCCATCCCCACACACTGTAACCTCATCCCCACACACTGAAACCCCTTCCCCACACACTGAAACCTCTTCCACACACACTGAAACCCCTTCCCCACACACTGAAACCACTTCCCGACACACTGTAACCTCTTCCCCACACACTGAAACACCTTCCCCACGCACTGAAACTTCTTCCACACACAGAAACCTCTTCCCCACACACTGAAAGCTCTTCCCCACGCACTGAAACCTCTTCCACACACACTGAAACATCTTCCCCACACACTGAAACCTCTTCTCCACACGCTGAAACTTCTTCCACACCCACTGAAACCCATCCGCACACACTGAAACCCCTTCCACACACACTGAAACCTCTTCCACACACAATGAAATCCATTCGCCACACACTGAAACCTCTTCCGCACACACTGAAACTCCTTCCCCACACACTGAAACCTTTCCCTACACAATGAAACCCATCCCCACACACTGAAACCTGCACCCCACACACTGAAACCTCTTCCCCACACACTGAAAACCTTCCACACACACTGTAACCCCTTCCCCACACACTGAAAACCTTCCCTACACACAGAAACCTCATCCCACACACTGAAACCTCTTTGCCACAGAGTGAAACCCTTCCCCACACACTGAAACCTCTTCCCTACACACTGAAACCTCTTCCGCACACACTGAAACCTCTTCCCCACACATTGAAACATCTTCCCCACACACTGAATCCTCTTCCCCACACACTGAAACATCTTCTCGACGCACTGAAACCCCTTCCCCACACACTGAAACGCATCCCCACACATTGAAACCTCTTCCACACACACTGAAACCTTTCCCTACTGACTGAAACCCTTCCCCACGCACTGAAACCTCTTCCCCACACACTCAAACCACTTCCACACACACTGAAACCCATCCCCACACACTGAAAACTCTTCCCAACACACTGAAGCCTCTTACGCACAGACTGAAACCCCTTCCCCACACTCTGAAACCCCTTCCCCACACACTGAAATCTCTTCCCCACACACTGAAACCTCATCCCCACACACTGAATCCCCTTCCCCACACACTGAAACCACTTCCCCACACACTGAAACCTCTTCCCCACACACTGAAACACCTTCCCCACGCACTGACACTTCTTCAACACACAGAAACCTCTTCCCCACACACTGAAACCTCTTCCCCACGCACTGAAACCTCTTCCACACACACTGAAACATCTTCCCCACATACTGAAACCTCTTCCCCACACGCTGTAACTTCTTCCACACCCACTGAAACCCATCCCCACACACTGAAACCACTTCCCCACACACTGAAACCTCTTCCCCACACACTGAAACACCTTCCCCACGCACTGACACTTCTTCAACACACAGAAACCTCTTCCCCACACACTGAAGCCTCTTCCCCACGCACTGAAACCTCTTCCACACACACTGAAACCCCTTCCCCACACACAGAAAACCTTCCCTACACACAGAAACCTCATCCCACACACTGAAACCTCTTTGCCACAGAGTGAAACCCTTCCCCACACACTGAAACCTCTTCCCTACACACTGAAACCTCTTCCGCACACACTGAAACCTCTTCCCCACACATTGAAACATCTTCCCCACACACTGAAACCTCTTCCCCACACACTGAAACATCTTCTCGACCAACTGAAACCCCTTCCCCACACACTGAAACGCATCCCCACACATTGAAACCTCTTCCACACACACTGAAACCTTTCCCTACTGACTGAAACCCTTCCCCACACACTGAAACCTCTTCCCCACACACTCAAACCACTTCCACACACACTGAAACCCATCCCCACACACTGAAAACTCTTCCCCACACACTGCAACCTCTTCCCCACACACTGAAACCCCTTCCCCACTCACTGAAACCTCTTCCCCATGCACTAAAACCCCTTCCCCACAGACAGAAACCACTACCCCATACACTGAAACCTCTTCCCCACACATTGAAACCCCTTATCCACAAACTGAAACCCCTTTCCCACACACTGAAACATCTTCCCCACACACGAAACCCTCTTTCGCACAGGCTGAAACCCCTTCCCCACACACTGAAACCCATCCCCACACACTGAAACCTCTTCTGCACACACTGAAACCACTTCCCCACACACTGAAACCCCTTCCCCACACACTGAAACCCATCCCCACACACTGAAACCTCTTCCCAACACACTGAAGCCTCTTCCTCACAGACTGAAACCCCTTCCCCACACACTGAAACCCCTTCCCCACACACTGAAACCCATCCCCACACACTGAAACCTCATCCCCACACACTGAAACCCCTTCCCCACACACTGAAACACCTTCCACACACACTGAAACCCCTTCCCCACACACTGAAACCACTTCCCCACACACTGAAACCTCTTCCCCACACACTGAAACACCTTCCCCACGCACTGAAACTTCTTCCACACACAGAAACCTCTTCCCCACACACTGAAACCTCTTCCCCACGCACTGAAACCTCTTCCACACACACTGAAACATCTTCCCCACACACTGAAACCTCTTCCCCACAAGCTGAAACTTCTTCCACACCCACTGAAACCCATCCCCACACACTGACACCTCTTCCCCAGACACGGAAAGCCTTCCCCACACAGTGAAACCCATCCCCACACACTGAAACCCATCCCCACACAGTGAAACCCGTTCCCCACGCACTGAAACCTCTTCCACACACACTGAAACCTCTTCCCCACACACTGAAACCTCTTCGCCACACACTGAAACTCCTTCCCCACACATTGAAACCTCTTCCCCACATGCTGTATCTTCTTCCACAAACACTGAAACCCATCCCCAAACACTGAAACCCCTTCCACACACACTAAAACCTCTCCCACACACACTGAAACACCTTCCCGACACACTGAAACCCCTTCCACACACACTGTAACCCCTTCCCCGCACACTAAAACCCCTTCCCCACACACTGAAACCCCTTCCACACACACTGAAACCACTTCCCCACACACTGAAACCCCTTCACCACACACTGAAACCCATCCCCACACACTGAAAACTCTTCCCAACACACTGAAGCCTCTTCCGCACAGACTGAAACCCCTTCCCCACACACTGAAACCCCTTCCCCACACACTGAAACCCATCCCCACACACTGTAACCTCATCCCCACACACTGAAACCCCTTCCCCACACACTGAAACCTCTTCCACACACACTGAAACCCCTTCCCCACACACTGAAACCACTTCCCGACACACTGAAACCTCTTCCCCACACACTGAAACACCTTCCCCACGCACTGAAACTTCTTCCACACACAGAAACCTCTTCCCCACACACTGAAAGCTCTTCCCCACGCACTGAAACCTCTTCCACACACACTGAAACATCTTCCCCACACACTGAAACCTCTTCTCCACACGCTGAAACTTCTTCCACACCCACTGAAACCCATCCCCACACACTGAAACCCCTTCCACACACAGTGAAACCTCTTCCACACACAATGAAATCCATTCCCCACACACTGAAACCTCTTCCGCACACACTGAAACTCCTTCCCCACACACTGAAACCTTTCCCTACACAATGAAACCCATCCCCACACACTGAAACCTGTACCCCACACACTGAAACCTCTTCCCCACACACTGAAAACCTTCCCCACACACTGAAACCCCTTCCCCACACACTGAAACCCATCCCCACACACTGAAACCTCATACGCACACACTACAACCCCTTCCCCACACACTGAAACCCCTTCCATACACACTGAATCCCCTTCCCCACACACTGAAACCACTTCCCCACACACTGAAACCTCTTCCCCACACACTGAAACACCTTCCCCACGCACTGACACTTCTTCAACACACAGAAACCTCTTCCCCACACACTGAAACCTCTTCCCCACGCACTGAAACCTCTTCCACACACACTGAAACATCTTCCCCACCCACTGAAACCTCTTCCCCACACGCTGAAACTTCTTCCACACCCACTGAAACCCATCCCCACACACTGAAACCCCTTCCACACACACTGAAACCCCCTCACCACACACTGAATCAACGTCCCCACGCACTGAAACCCCTTCCCCACACACAGAAACCCCTTCCCCACACAGTGAAACCCCTTCCCCACACACTGAAACCCCTTCCCCACGCACTGAAACAACGTCCCCACACACTGAAACCCCTTCCCCACACACTGAAACAATTCCCCACACACTGAAACCCTTTCCCCACACACTGAAACCCCTTCCCCACACACTGGAACCCCGTCCACACACACTGAAACATCTTCCCCACACACTGAAACCCCATCCCCACACAGTGAAACCCCCTCCCCACACACTGAAACCACTTCCCCACACACTGAAACCCTTACCCACACACTGAAACCCCTACCCTACAAACTGAAACCCCTTCCCCACACACTGAAAACCTTTCCTACACACAGAAACCTCATCCCACAAACTGAAACCTCTTCGCCACAGAGTGAAACCCTTCCCCACACACTGATACCTCTTCCCTTCGCACTGAAACCTCTTCCGCACACACTGAAACCTCTTCCCTACACACTGAAACCTCTTCCGCACACACTGAAACCTCTTCCCCACACACTGAAACATCTTCCCCACACACTGAAACCTCTTCCCCACACACTGAAACATCTTCTCGACGCACTGAAACCCCTTCCCCACACACTGAAACGCATCCCCACACATTGAAACCTCTTCCACACACACTGAAACCTTTCCCTACTGACTGAAACCCTTCCCCACGCACTGAAACCTCTTCCCCACACACTCAAATCACTTCCACACACACTGAAACCCATCCCCACACACTGAAAACTCTTCCCAACACACTGAAGCCTCTTACGCACAGACTGAAACCTCTTCCCCACACTCTGAAACCCCTTCCCCACACACTGAAATCTCTTCCCCACACACTGAAACCTCATCCCCACACACTGAATCCCCTTCCCCACACACTGAAACCACTTCCCCACACACTGAAACCTCTTCCCCACACACTGAAACACCTTCCCCACGCACTGACACTTCTTCAACACACAGAAACCTCTTCCCCACACACTGAAACCTCTGCCCCACGCACTGAAACCTCTTCCACACACACTGAAACATCTTCCCCACATACTGAAACCTCTTCCCCACACGCTGTAACTTCTTCCACACCCACTGAAACCCATCCCCACACACTGAAACCACTTCCCCACACACTGAAACCTCTTCCCCACACACTGAAACACCTTCCCCACGCACTGACACTTCTTCAACACACAGAAACCTCTTCCCCACACACTGAAGCCTCTTCCCCACGCACTGAAACCTCTTCCACACACACTGAAACCCCTTCCCCACACACTGAAAACCTTCCCTACACACAGAAACCTCATCCCACACACTGAAACCTCTTCGCCACAGAGTGAAACCCTTCCCCACACACTGAAACCTCTTCCCTACACACTGAAACCTCTTCCGCACACACTGAAACCTCTTCCCCACACATTGAAACATCTTCCCCACACACTGAAACCTCTTCCCCACACACTGAAACATCTTCTCGACCAACTGAAACCCCTTCCCCACACACAGAAATGCATCCCCACACATTGAAGCCTCTTCCACACACACTGAAACCTTTCCCTACTGACTGAAACCCTTCCCCACACACTGAAACCTCTTCCCCACACACTCAAACCACTTCCACACAAACTGAAACCCATCCCCACACACTGAAAACTCTACCCCACACACTGCAACCTCTTCCCCACACACTGAAACCCCTTCCCCACACACTGAAACCTCTTCCCCATGCACTAAAACCCCTTCCCCACAGACTGAAACCACTACCCCATACACTGAAACCTCTTCCCCACACAGTGAAACCCCTTATCCACAAACTGAAACCCCTTTCCCACACACTGAAACATCTTCCCCACACACGAAACCCTCTTTCGCACAGGCTGAAACCCCTTCCCCACACACTGAAACCCATCCCCACACACTGAAACCTCATCTGCACACACTGAAACCACTTCCCCACACACTGAAACCCCTTCCCCACACACTGAAACCCATCCCCACACACTGAAACCTCTTCCCAACACACTGAAGCCTCTTCCTCACAGACTGAAACCCCTTCCCCACACACTGAAACCCCTTCCCCACACACTGAAACCCATCCCCACACACTGAAACCTCATCCCCACACACTGAAACCCCTTCCCCACACACTGAAACACCTTCCACACACACTGAAACCCCTTCCCCACACACTGAAACCACTTCCCCACACACTGAAACCTCTTCCCCACACACTGAAACACCTTCCCCACGCACTGAAACTTCTTCCACACACAGAAACCTCTTCCCCACACACTGAAACCTCTTCCCCACGCACTGAAACCTCTTCCACACACACTGAAACATCTTCCCCACACACTGAAACCTCTTCCCCACAAGCTGAAACTTCTTCCACACCCACTGAAACCCATCCCCACACACTGACACCTCTTCCCCAGACACGGAAAGCCTTCCCCACACAGTGAAACCCATCCCCACACACTGAAACCCATCCCCACACAGTGAAACCCGTTCCCCACGCACTGAAACCTCTTCCACACACACTGAAACCTCTTCCCCACACACTGAAACCTCTTCGCCACACACTGAAACTCCTTCCCCACACATTGAAACCTCTTCCCCACATGCTGTATCTTCTTCCACAAACACTGAAACCCATCCCCAAACACTGAAACCCCTTCCACACACACTAAAACCTCTCCCACACACACTGAAACACCTTCCCGACACACTGAAACCCCTTCCACACACACTGTAACCCCTTCCCCGCACACTAAAACCCCTTCCCCACACACTGAAACCCCTTCCACACACACTGAAACCACTTCCCCACACACTGAAACCCCTTCACCACACACTGAAACCCATCCCCACACACTGAAAACTCTTCCCAACACACTGAAGCCTCTTCCGCACAGACTGAAACCCCTTCCCCACACACTGAAACCCCTTCCCCACACACTGAAACCCATCCCCACACACTGTAACCTCATCCCCACACACTGAAACCCCTTCCCCACACACTGAAACCTCTTCCACACACACTGAAACCCCTTCCCCACACACTGAAACCACTTCCCGACACACTGAAACCTCTTCCCCACACACTGAAACACCTTCCCCACGCACTGAAACTTCTTCCACACACAGAAACCTCTTCCCCACACACTGAAAGCTCTTCCCCACGCACTGAAACCTCTTCCACACACACTGAAACATCTTCCCCACACACTGAAACCTCTTCTCCACACGCTGAAACTTCTTCCACACCCACTGAAACCCATCCCCACACACTGAAACCCCTTCCACACACAGTGAAACCTCTTCCACACACAATGAAATCCATTCCCCACACACTGAAACCTCTTCCGCACACACTGAAACTCCTTCCCCACACACTGAAACCTTTCCCTACACAATGAAACCCATCCCCACACACTGAAACCTGTACCCCACACACTGAAACCTCTTCCCCACACACTGAAAACCTTCCCCACACACTGAAACCCCTTCCCCACACACTGAAACCCATCCCCACACACTGAAACCTCATACGCACACACTACAACCCCTTCCCCACACACTGAAACCCCTTCCATACACACTGAATCCCCTTCCCCACACACTGAAACCACTTCCCCACACACTGAAACCTCTTCCCCACACACTGAAACACCTTCCCCACGCACTGACACTTCTTCAACACACAGAAACCTCTTCCCCACACACTGAAACCTCTTCCCCACGCACTGAAACCTCTTCCACACACACTGAAACATCTTCCCCACCCACTGAAACCTCTTCCCCACACGCTGAAACTTCTTCCACACCCACTGAAACCCATCCCCACACACTGAAACCCCTTCCACACACACTGAAACCCCCTCACCACACACTGAATCAACGTCCCCACGCACTGAAACCCCTTCCCCACACACAGAAACCCCTTCCCCACACAGTGAAACCCCTTCCCCACACACTGAAACCCCTTCCCCACGCACTGAAACAACGTCCCCACACACTGAAACCCCTTCCCCACACACTGAAACAATTCCCCACACACTGAAACCCTTTCCCCACACACTGAAACCCCTTCCCCACACACTGGAACCCCGTCCACACACACTGAAACATCTTCCCCACACACTGAAACCCCATCCCCACACAGTGAAACCCCCTCCCCACACACTGAAACCACTTCCCCACACACTGAAACCCTTACCCACACACTGAAACCCCTACCCTACAAACTGAAACCCCTTCCCCACACACTGAAAACCTTTCCTACACACAGAAACCTCATCCCACAAACTGAAACCTCTTCGCCACAGAGTGAAACCCTTCCCCACACACTGATACCTCTTCCCTTCGCACTGAAACCTCTTCCGCACACACTGAAACCTCTTCCCTACACACTGAAACCTCTTCCGCACACACTGAAACCTCTTCCCCACACACTGAAACATCTTCCCCACACACTGAAACCTCTTCCCCACACACTGAAACATCTTCTCGACGCACTGAAACCCCTTCCCCACACACTGAAACGCATCCCCACACATTGAAACCTCTTCCACACACACTGAAACCTTTCCCTACTGACTGAAACCCTTCCCCACGCACTGAAACCTCTTCCCCACACACTCAAATCACTTCCACACACACTGAAACCCATCCCCACACACTGAAAACTCTT
Source organism: Heterodontus francisci (assembly GCF_036365525.1). Lineage (NCBI taxonomy): Eukaryota > Metazoa > Chordata > Chondrichthyes > Heterodontiformes > Heterodontidae > Heterodontus > Heterodontus francisci. The sequence continues at coordinate 5,967,089 of NC_090386.1, forward strand.
CCCAACACACTGAAGCCTCTTACGCACAGACTGAAACCTCTTCCCCACACTCTGAAACCCCTTCCCCACACACTGAAATCTCTTCCCCACACACTGAAACCTCATCCCCACACACTGAATCCCCTTCCCCACACACTGAAACCACTTCCCCACACACTGAAACCTCTTCCCCACACACTGAAACACCTTCCCCACGCACTGACACTTCTTCAACACACAGAAACCTCTTCCCCACACACTGAAACCTCTGCCCCACGCACTGAAACCTCTTCCACACACACTGAAACATCTTCCCCACATACTGAAACCTCTTCCCCACACGCTGTAACTTCTTCCACACCCACTGAAACCCATCCCCACACACTGAAACCACTTCCCCACACACTGAAACCTCTTCCCCACACACTGAAACACCTTCCCCACGCACTGACACTTCTTCAACACACAGAAACCTCTTCCCCACACACTGAAGCCTCTTCCCCACGCACTGAAACCTCTTCCACACACACTGAAACCCCTTCCCCACACACTGAAAACCTTCCCTACACACAGAAACCTCATCCCACACACTGAAACCTCTTCGCCACAGAGTGAAACCCTTCCCCACACACTGAAACCTCTTCCCTACACACTGAAACCTCTTCCGCACACACTGAAACCTCTTCCCCACACATTGAAACATCTTCCCCACACACTGAAACCTCTTCCCCACACACTGAAACATCTTCTCGACCAACTGAAACCCCTTCCCCACACACAGAAATGCATCCCCACACATTGAAGCCTCTTCCACACACACTGAAACCTTTCCCTACTGACTGAAACCCTTCCCCACACACTGAAACCTCTTCCCCACACACTCAAACCACTTCCACACAAACTGAAACCCATCCCCACACACTGAAAACTCTACCCCACACACTGCAACCTCTTCCCCACACACTGAAACCCCTTCCCCACACACTGAAACCTCTTCCCCATGCACTAAAACCCCTTCCCCACAGACTGAAACCACTACCCCATACACTGAAACCTCTTCCCCACACAGTGAAACCCCTTATCCACAAACTGAAACCCCTTTCCCACACACTGAAACATCTTCCCCACACACGAAACCCTCTTTCGCACAGGCTGAAACCCCTTCCCCACACACTGAAACCCATCCCCACACACTGAAACCTCATCTGCACACACTGAAACCACTTCCCCACACACTGAAACCCCTTCCCCACACACTGAAACCCATCCCCACACACTGAAACCTCTTCCCAACACACTGAAGCCTCTTCCTCACAGACTGAAACCCCTTCCCCACACACTGAAACCCCTTCCCCACACACTGAAACCCATCCCCACACACTGAAACCTCATCCCCACACACTGAAACCCCTTCCCCACACACTGAAACACCTTCCACACACACTGAAACCCCTTCCCCACACACTGAAACCACTTCCCCACACACTGAAACCTCTTCCCCACACACTGAAACACCTTCCCCACGCACTGAAACTTCTTCCACACACAGAAACCTCTTCCCCACACACTGAAACCTCTTCCCCACGCACTGAAACCTCTTCCACACACACTGAAACATCTTCCCCACACACTGAAACCTCTTCCCCACACGCTGAAACTTCTTCCACACCCACTGAAACCCATCCCCACACACTGAAACCTCTTCCCCAGACACTGAAAGCCTTCCCCACACAGTGAAACCCATCCCCACACACTGAAACCCATCCCCACACAGTGAAACCCGTTCCCCACGCACTGAAACCTCTTCCACACACACTGAAACCTCTTCCCCACACACTGAAACCTCTTCGCCACACACTGAAACTCCTTCCCCACACATTGAAACCTCTTCCCCACATGCTGTATCTTCTTCCACAAACACTGAAACCCATCCCCAAACACTGAAACCCCTTCCACACACACTAAAACCTCTCCCACACACACTGAAACACCTTCCCGACACACTGAAACCCCTTCCACACACACTGTAACCCCTTCCCCGCACACTGAAACCCCTTCCCCACACACTGAAACCCCTTCCACACACACTGAAACCACTTCCCCACACACTGAAACCCCTTCCCCACTCACTGAAACCCATCCCCACACACTGAAAACTCTTCCCAACAAACTGAAGCCTCTTCCGCACAGACTGAAACCCTTCCCCACACACTGAATCCCCTTCCCAACACACTGAAACCCATCCCCACACACTGTAACCTCATCCCCACACACTGAAACCCCTTCCCCACACACTGAAACCTCTTCCACACACACTGAAACCCCTTCCCCACACACTGAAACCACTTCCCCACACACTGAAACCTCTTCCCCACACACTGAAACACCTTCCCCACGCACTGAAACTTCTTCCACACACAGAAACCTCTTCCCCACACACTGAAACCTCTTCCCCACGCACTGAAACCTCTTCCACACACACTGAAACATCTTCCCCACACACTGAAACCTCTTCTCCACACGCTGAAACTTCTTCCACACCCACTGAAACCCATCCCCACACACTGAAACCCCTTCCACACACACTGAAACCTCTTCCACACACAATGAAATCCATTCCCCACACACTGAAACCTCTTCCGCACACACTGAAACTCCTTCCCCACACACTGAAACCTTTCCCTACACAATGAAACCCATCCCCACACACTGAAACCTGTACCCCACACACTGAAACCTCTTCCCCACACACTGAAAACCTTCCCCACACACTGAAACCCCTTCCCCACAGACAGAAGCCCCTTAACCAAACACTGAAACCCATCCCCACATACTGAAATCTCTTCCCCAATCACTGAAACCCATCCCCACACACTGAAACCTCTTCCCCACACACTGAAACCCCTTCCCCATACACTGAAACCCATCCCCACACACTGAAACCCATCCCCACACACTGAAGCCACTTCCCCACACACAGAAAGCTCTTCCCCACAGACTGAAACCCTTACCCACACAATGAAACCTCTTCCCCACACACTGAAACCCCTTCCCCACGCACAGAAACCTCTTCCACACACATTGAAACCCCTCCCCTACACACTGAAACCTCTTCCCCACACACTGAAACTCCTTCCCCACGCACTGAATCCTCTTCCACACACACTGAAACCTCTTCCCCACACACTGAAACCTCTTCCCCACACGCTGAATCTTCTTCCACACCCACTGAAATTCATCCCCACACACTGAAACCCCTTCCACACACACTAAAACCTCTTCCACACACACTAAAACCCCTTCCCCACACACTGAAACCCCTTCCACACACACTGAAACCCCTTCCCCGCACATAGAAACCCCTTCCTCACACACTGAAACCTCTTCCCCACACAATGAAACACCTTCCCCACAAACTGAAACCCATCCCCACAGACTGAAACACATCTCGACAGACTGAAACCCCTTCCCCATACACTGAAACCTCTTCCCCACACACTGAAACATCTTCTCGACGCACTGAAACCTCTTCCCCACACACTGAAACGCATCCCCACACATTGAAACCTCTTCCACACACACTGAAACCTTTCCCTACTGACTGAAACCCTTCCCCACGCACTGAAACCTCTTCCCCACACACTCAAACCACTTCCACACACACTGAAACCCATCCCCACACACTGAAAACTCTTCCCAACACACTGAAGCCTCTTACGCACAGACTGAAACCCCTTCCCCACACTCTGAAACCCCTTCCCCACACACTGAAATCTCTTCCCCACACACTGAAACCTCATCCCCACACACTGAATCCCCTTCCCCACACACTGAAACCACTTCCCCACACACAGAAACCTCTTCCCCACACACTGAAACCTCTTCCCCACGCACTGAAACCTCTTCCACACACACTGAAACATCTTCCCCACATACTGAAACCTCTTCCCCACACGCTGTAACTTCTTCCACACCCACTGAAACCTATCCCGACACACTGAAACCACTTCCCCACACACTGAAACCTCTTCCCCACACACTGAAACCAACTTCCCCACACACTGAAACACCTTCCCCACACACTGAAACCTCTTCCCCACACACTGAAACCAGTTCCCCACAGACTGAAATCCCTTAACCACACACTGAAACCCATCCCCACACACTGAAATCTCTTCCTCACACACTGAAACCCCTTTCCCACACACTGAAACCCCTTCCCCACACACTGAAACCCATCCCCACACACTGAAACCTCCTCCCCACACACTGAAAGCCTTCCCCACACAGTGAAACCCATCCCCACACACTGAAACCCATCCCCACACAGTGAAACCCGTTCCCCACGCACTGAAACCTCTTCCACACACACTGAAACCTCTTCCCCACACACTGAAACCTCTTCCCCACACACTGAAACCCATCCCCAAACACTGAAACCCCTTCCACACACACTAAAACCTCTCCCACACACACTGAAACACCTTCCCGACACACTGAAACCCCTTCCACACACACTGTAAACCCTTCCCCGCACACTGAAACCCCTTCCCCACACACTGAAACACCTTCCACAAACACTGAAGCCACTTCCCCACACACTGAAACCCCTTCCTCACACACTGAAACCCATCCCCACACACTGAAAACTCTTCCCAATACACTGAAGCCTCTTCCGCACAGACTGAGACCCCTTCCCCACACACTGAAACCTCATCCCCACACACTACAACCCCTTCCCCACACACTGAAACCCCTTCCACACACACTGAATCCCCTTCCCCACACACTGAAACCACTTCCCCACACACTGAAACCTCTTCCCCACACACTGAAACACCTTCCCCACGCACTGACACTTCTTCAACACAAAGAAGCCTCTTCCCCACACACTGAAACCTCTTCCCCACGCACTGAAACCTCTTCCACACACACTGAAACACCTTCCCCGCACACTGAAACCTCTTCCCCACACGCTGAAACTTCTTCCACACCCACTGAAACCCATCCCCACACACTGAAACCCCTTCCACACACACTGAAACCCCCTCGCCACACACTGAATCAACGTCCCCACACACTGAAACCCCTTCCCCACACACAGAAACCCCTTCCCCACACAGTGAAACCCCTTCCCCACACACTGAAACCCCTTCCCCACGCACTGAAACAACGTCCCCACACACTGAAACCCCTTCCCCACACACTGAAACAATTCCCCACACACTGAAACCCTTTCCCCACACACTGAAACCACTTCCCCACACACTGGAACCCCGTCCACACACACTGAAACATCTTCCCCACACACTGAAACCCCATCCCCACACAGTGAAACCCCCTCCCCACACACTGAAACCCCTTCCCCACACACTGAAACTCTTACCCACACACTGAAACCCCTACCCTACAAACTGAAACCCCTTCCCCACACACTGAAAACCTTCCCTACACACAGAAACCTCATCCCACACACTGAAACCTCTTCGCCACAGAGTGAAACCCTTCCCCACACACTGAAACCTCTTCCCTACACACTGAAACCTCTTCCGCACACACTGAAACCTCTTCCCTACACACTGAGACCTCTTCCGCACACACTGAAACCTCTTCCCCACACACTGAGACATCTTCCCCACACACTGAAACCTCTTCCCCACACACTGAAACATCTTCTCGGCGCACTGAAACCCCTTCCCCACACACTGAAACGCTTCCCCACACATTGAAACCTCCTCCACACACACTGAAACCTTTCCCTACTGACTGAAACCCTTCCCCACGCACTGAAACCTCTTCCCCACACACTCAAACCACTTCCACACACACTGAAACCCATCCCCACACACTGAAAACTCTTCCCAACACACTGAAGCCTCTTCCGCACTGACTGAAACCCCTTCCCCACACACTGAAACCCCTTCCCCACACACTGAATCCCCTTCCCCACACACTGAAACCACTTCCCCACACACTGAAACCTCTTCCCCACACACTGAAACACCTTCCCCACGCACTGACACTTCTTCAACACACAGAAACCTCTTCCCCACACACTGAAACCTCTTCCCCACGCACTGAAACCTCTTCCACACACACTGAAACATCTTCCCCACATACTGAAACCTCTTCCCCACACGCTGAAACTTCTTCCACACCCACTGAAACCCATCCCCACACACTGAAACCACTTCCCCACACACTGAAACCTCTTCCCCACACACTGAAACACCTTCCCCACGCACTGACACTTCTTCAACACACAGAAACCTCTTCCCCACACACTGAAGCCTCTTCCCCACGCACTGAATCCTCTTCCACACACACTGAAACCCCTTCCCCACACACTGAAAACCTTCCCCACACACTGAAACCTCTTCCCTACACACTGAAACCTCTTCCGCACGCACTGAAACCTCTTCCCCACACACTGAAACATCTTCCCCACACATTGAAACATCTTCCCCACACACTGAAACATCTTCTCGACGCACTGAAACCCCTTCCCAGCACACTGAAACCTATTCCCCAGACACTGAATCCCCTTCATCACTCATTGAAACCCCTTCCCCACACACTGAAACACCTTCCCCACACACTGAAACCTCTTCCCCACACACTGAAACCCTTCCCCACAGACTGAAATCCCTTAACCACACACTGAAACCCATCCCCACACACTGAAATCTCTTCCTCACACACTGAAACCCCTTTCCCACACACTGAAACCCCTTCCCCACACACTGAAACCCATCCCCACACACTGAAACCTCCTCCCCACACACTGAAAGCCTTCCCCACACAGTGAAACCCATCCCCACACACTGAAACCCATCCCCACACAGTGAAACCCGTTCCCCACGCACTGAAACCTCTTCCACACACACTGAAACCTCTTCCCCACACACTGAAACCTCTTCCCCACACACTGAAACTCCTTCCCCACACATTGAAACCTCTTCCCCACATGCTGTATCTTCTTCCACGAACACTGAAACCCATCCCCAAACACTGAAACCCCTTCCACACACACTAAAACCTCTCCCACACACACTGAAACACCTTCCCGACACACTGAAACCCCTTCCACACACACTGTAAACCCTTCCCCGCACACTGAAACCCCTTCCCCACACACTGAAACACCTGCCACAAACACTGAAACCACTTCCCCACACACTGAAACCCCTTCCCCACACACTGAAAACTCTTCCCAACACACTGAAGCCTCTTCCGCACAGACTGAGACTCCTTCCCCACACACTGAAACCCCTTCCCCACACACTGAAACCCATCCCCACACACTGAAACCTCATACGCACACACTACAACCCCTTCCCCACACACTGAAACCCCTTCCACACACACTGAATCCCCTTCCCCACACACTGAAACCACTTCCCCACACACTGAAACCTCTTCCCCACACACTGAAACACCTTCCCCAAGCACTGACACTTCTTCAACACACAGAAACCTCTTCCCCACACACTGAAACCTCTTCCCCACGCACTGAAACCTCTTCCACACACACTGAAACATCTTCCCCACACACTGAAACCTCTTCCCCACACGCTGGAACTTCTTCCACACCCACTGAAACCCATCCCCACACACTGAAACCCCTTCCACACACACTGAAACCCCCTCGCCACACACTGAATCAACGTCCCCACGCACTGAAACCCCTTCCCCACACACAGAAACCCCTTCCCCACACAGTGAAACCCCTTCCCCACACACTGAAACCCCTTCCCCACGCACTGAAACAACGTCCCCACACACTGAAACCCCTTCCCCACACACTGAAACAATTCCCCACACACTGAAACCCTTTCCCCACACACTGAAACCCCTTCCCCACACACTGGAACCCCGTCCACACACACTGAAACATCTTCCCCACACACTGAACCCCATCCCCACACAGTGAAACCCCCTCCCCACACACTGAAACCCCTTCCCCACACACTGAAACCCTTACCCACACACTGAAACCCCTACCCTACAAACTGAAACCCCTTCCCCACACACTGAAAACCTTCCCAACACACAGAAACCTCATCCCACACACTGAAACCTCTTCGCCACAGAGTGAAACCCTTCCCCACACACTGATACCTCTTCCCTACACACTGAAACCTCTTCCGCACACACTGAAACCTCTTCCCTACACACTGAAACCTCTTCCGCACACACTGAAACCTCTTCCCCACACACTGAAACATCTTCCCCACACACTGGAACCTCTTCCCCACACACTGAAACATCTTCTCGACGCACTGAAACCCCTTCCCCACACACTGAAACGCATCCCCACACATTGAAACCTCTTCCACACACACTGAAACCTTTCCCTACTGACTGAAACCCTTCCCCACGCACTGAACCCTCTTCCCCACACACTCAAACCACTTCCACACACACTGAAACCCATCCCCACACACTGAAAACTCTTCCCAACACACTGAAGCCTCTTACGCACAGACTGAAACCCCTTCCCCACACTCTGAAACCCCTTCCCCACACACTGAAATCTCTTCCCCACACACTGAAACCTCATCCCCACACACTGAATCCCCTTCCCCACACACTGAAATCACTTCCCCACACACTGAAACCTCTTCCCCACACACTGAAACACCTTCCCCAAGCACTGACACTTCTTCAACACACAGAAACCTCTTCCCCACACACTGAAACCTCTTCCCCACGCACTGAAACCTCTTCCACACACACTGAAACATCTTCCCCACATACTGAAACCTCTTCCCCACACGCTGTAACTTCTTCCACACCCACTGAAACCCATCCCCACACACTGAAACCACTTCCCCACACACTGAAACCTCTTCCCCACACACTGAAACACCTTCCCCACGCACTGACACTTCTTCAACACACAGAAACCTCTTCCCCACACACTGAAGCCTCTTCCCCACGCACTGAAACCTCTTCCACACACACTGAAACCCCTTCCCCACACACTATAAACCTTCCCTACACACAGAAACCTCATCCCACACACTGAAACCTCTTCGCCACAGAGTGAAACCCTTCCCCACACACTGAAACCTCTTCCCTACACACTGAAACCTCTTCCGCATACACTGAAACCTCTTCCCCACACATTGAAACATCTTCCCCACACACTGAAACCTCTTCCCCACACACTGAAACATCTTCTCGACCATCTGAAACCCCTTCCCCACACACTGAAACGCATCCCCACACATTGAAACCTCTTCCACACACACTGAAACCTTTCCCTACTGACTGAAACCCTTCCCCACACACTGAAACCTCTTCCTCACACACTCAAACCACTTCCACACACACTGAAACCCATCCCCACACACTGAAAACTCTTCCCAACACACTGAAGCCTCTTACGCACAGACTGAAACCCCTTCCCCACACTCTGAAACCCCTTCCCCACACACTGAAATCTCTTCCCCACACACTGAAACCTCATCCCCACACACTGAATCCCCTTCCCCACACACTGAAACCACTTCCCCACACACTGAAACCTCTTCCCCACACACTGAAACACCTTCCCCACGCACTGACACTTCTTCAACACACAGAAACCTCTTCCCCACACTCTGAAACCTCTTCCCCACGCACTGAAACCTCTTCCACACACACTGAAACATCTTCCCCACATACTGAAACCTCTTCCCCACACGCTGTAACTTCTTCCACACCCACTGAAACCCATCCCCACACACTGAAACCACTTCCCCACACACTGAAACACCTTCCCCACGCACTGACACTTCTTCAACACTCAGAAACCTCTTCCCCACACACTGAAGCCTCTTCCCCACGCACTGAAACCTCTTCCACACACACTGAAACCCCTTCCCCACACACTGAAAACCTTCCCTACACACAGAAACCTCATCCCACACACTGAAACCTCTTCGCCACAGAGTGAAACCCTTCCCCACACACTGAAACCTCTTCCCTACACACTGAAACCTCTTCCGCACACACTGATACCTCTTCCCCACACATTGAAACATCTTCCCCACACACTGAAACCTCTTCCCCACACACTGAAACATCTTCTCGACCAACTGAAACCCCTTCCCCACACACTGAAACGCATCCCCACACATTGAAACCTCTTCCACACACACTGAAACCTTTCCCTACTGACTGAAACCCTTCCCCACGCACTGAAACCTCTTCCCCACACACTCAAACCACTTCCACACACACTGAAACCCATCCCCACACACTGAAAACTCTTCCCAACACACTGAAGCCTCTTACGCACAGACTGAAACCCCTTCCCCACACTCTGAAACCCCTTCCCCACACACTGAAATCTCTTCCCCACACACTGAAACCTCATCCCCACACACTGAATCCCCTTCCCCACACACTGAAACCACTTCCCCACACACTGAAACCTCTTCCCCACACACTGAAACACCTTCCCCACGCACTGACACTTCTTCAACACACAGAAACCTCTTCCCCACACACTGAAACCTCTTCCCCACGCACTGAAACCTCTTCCACACACACTGAAACATCTTCCCCACATACTGAAACCTCTTCCCCACACGCTGTAACTTCTTCCACACCCACTGAAACCCATCCCCACACACTGAAACCACTTCCCCACACACTGAAACCTCTTCTCCACACACTGAAACACCTTCCCCACGCACTGACACTTCTTCAACACACAGAAACCTCTTCCCCACACACTGAAGCCTCTTCCCCACGCACTGAAACCTCTTCCACACACACTGAAACCCCTTCCCCACACACTGAAAACCTTCCCTACACACAGAAAGCTCATCCCACACACTGAAACCTCTTCGCCACAGAGTGAAACCCTTCCCCACACACTGAAACCTCTTCCCTACACACTGAAACCTCTTCCGCATACACTGAAACCTCTTCCCCACACATTGAAACATCTTCCCCACACACTGAAACCTCTTCCCCACACACTGAAACATCTTCTCGACCAACTGAAACCCCTTCCCCACACACTGAAACGCATCCCCACACATTGAAACCTCTTCCACACACACTGAAACCTTTCCCTACTGACTGAAACCCTTCCCCACACACTGAAACCTCTTCCCCACACACTCAAACCACTTCCACACACACTGAAACCCATCCCCACACACTGAAAACTCTTCCCAACACACTGAAGCCTCTTACGCACAGACTGAAACCCCTTCCCCACACTCTGAAACCCCTTCCCCACACACTGAAATCTCTTCCCCACACACTGAAACCTCATCCCCACACACTGAATCCCCTTCCCCACACACTGAAACCACTTCCCCACACACTGAAACCTCTTCCCCACACACTGAAACACCTTCCCCACGCACTGACACTTCTTCAACACACAGAAACCTCTTCCCCACACTCTGAAACCTCTTCCCCACGCACTGAAACCTCTTCCACACACACTGAAACATCTTCCCCACATACTGAAACCTCTTCCCCACACGCTGTAACTTCTTCCACACCCACTGAAACCCATCCCCACACACTGAAACCACTTCCCCACACACTGAAACACCTTCCCCACGCACTGACACTTCTTCAACACTCAGAAACCTCTTCCCCACACACTGAAGCCTCTTCCCCACGCACTGAAACCTCTTCCACACACACTGAAACCCCTTCCCCACACACTGAAAACCTTCCCTACACACAGAAACCTCATCCCACACACTGAAACCTCTTCGCCACAGAGTGAAACCCTTCCCCACACACTGAAACCTCTTCCCTACACACTGAAACCTCTTCCGCACACACTGAAACCTCTTCCCCACACATTGAAACATCTTCCCCACACACTGAAACCTCTTCCCCACACACTGAAACATCTTCTCGACCAACTGAAACCCCTTCCCCACACACTGAAACGCATCCCCACACATTGAAACCTCTTCCACACACACTGAAACCTTTCCCTACTGACTGAAACCCTTCCCCACGCACTGAAACCTCTTCCCCACACACTCAAACCACTTCCACACACACTGAAACCCATCCCCACACACTGAAAACTCTTCCCAACACACTGAAGCCTCTTACGCACAGACTGAAACCCCTTCCCCACACTCTGAAACCCCTTCCCCAGACACTGAAATCTCTTCCCCACACACTGAAACCTCATCCCCACACACTGAATCCCCTTCCCCACACACTGAAACCACTTCCCCACACACTGAAACCTCTTCCCCACACACTGAAACACCTTCCCCACGCACTGACACTTCTTCAACACACAGAAACCTCTTCCCCACACACTGAAACCTCTTCCCCACGCACTGAAACCTCTTCCACACACACTGAAACATCTTCCCCACATACTGAAACCTCTTCCCCACACGCTGTAACTTCTTCCACACCCACTGAAACCCATCCCCACACACTGAAACCACTTCCCCACACACTGAAACCTCTTCCCCACACACTGAAACACCTTCCCCACGCACTGACACTTCTTCAACACACAGAAACCTCTTCCCCACACACTGAAGCCTCTTCCCCACGCACTGAAACCTCTTCCACACACACTGAAACCCCTTCCCCACACACTGAAAACCTTCCCTACACACAGAAACCTCATCCCACACACTGAAACCTCTTCGCCACAGAGTGAAACCCTTCCCCACACACTGAAACCTCTTCCCTACACACGGAAACCTCTTCCGCACACACTGAAACCTCTTCCCCACACATTGAAACATCTTCCCCACACACTGAAACCTCTTCCCCACACACTGAAACATCTTCTCGACCAACTGAAACCCCTTCCCCACACACTGAAACGCATCCCCACACATTGAAACCTCTTCCACACACACTGAAACCTTTCCCTACTGACTGAAACCCTTCCCCACACACTGAAACCTCTTCCCCACACACTCAAGCCACTTCCACACACACTGAAACCCATCCCCACACACTGAAAACTCTTCCCCACACACTGCAACCTCTTCCCCACACACTGAAACCCCTTCCCCACACACTGAAACCTCTTCCCCATGCACTAAAACCCCTTCCCCACAGACTGAAACCACTACCCCATACACTGAAACCTCTTCCCCACACAGTGAAACCCCTTATCCACAAACTGAAACCCCTTTCCCACACACTGAAACATCTTCCCCACACACGAAACCCTCTTTCGCACAGGCTGAAACCCCTTCCCCACACACTGAAACCCATCCCCACACACTGAAACCTCATCTGCACACACTGAAACCACTTCCCCACACACTGAAACCCCTTCCCCACACACTGAAACCCATCCCCACACACTGAAACCTCTTCCCAACACACTGAAGCCTCTTCCTCACAGACTGAAACCCCTTCCCCACACACTGAAACCCCTTCCCCACACACTGAAACCCATCCCCACACACTGAAACCTCAACCCCACACACTGAAACCCCTTCCTCACAAACTGAAACCCCTTCCACACACACTGAAACCCCTTCCCCACACACTGAAACCACTTCCCCACACACTGAAACCTCTTCCCCACACACTGAAACACCTTCCCCAAGCACTGAAACTTCTTCCACACACAGAAACCTCTTCCCCACACACTGAAACCTCTTCCCCACGCACTGAAACCTCTTCCACACACACTGAAACATCTTCCCCACACACTGAAACCTCTTCCCCACACGCTGAAACTTCATCCACACCCACTGAAACCCATCCCCACACACTGAAACCTCTTCCCCAGACACTGAAAGCCTTCCCCACACAGTGAAACCCATCCCCACACACTGAAACCCATCCCCAAACACTGAAACCCCTTCCACACACACTAAAACCTCTCCCACACACACTGTAACCCCTTCCCCGCACACTGAAACCCCTTCCCCACACACTGAAACCCCTTCCACACACACTGAAACCACTTCCCCACACACTGAAACCCCTTCCCCACACACTGAAACCCATCCCCACACACTGAAACCTCTTCCCAACACACTGAAGCCTCTTCCGCACAGACTGAAACCCCTTCCCCACACACTGAAACCCCTTCCCCACACACTGAAACCCATCCCCACACACTGTTACCTCATCCCCACACACTGAAACCCCTTCCGCACACACTGAAACCTCTTCCACACACACTGAAACCCCTTCCCCACACACTGAAACCACTTCCCCACACACTGAAACCTCTTCCCCACACACTGAAACACCTTCCCCACGCACTGAAACTTCTTCCACACACAGAAACCTCTTCCCCACACACTGAAAGCTCTTCCCCACGCACTGAAACCTCTTCCACACACACTGAAACATCTTCCCCACACACTGAAACCTCTTCTCCACACGCTGAAACTTCTTCCACACCCACTGAAACCCATCCCCACACACTGAAACCCCTTCCACACACACTGAAACCTCTTCCACACACAATGAAATCCATTCCCCACACACTGAAACCTCTTCCGCACACACTGAAACTCCTTCCCCACACACTGAAACCTTTCCCTACACAATGAAACCCATCCCCACACACTGAAACCTGTACCCCACACACTGAAACCTCTTCCCCACACACTGAAAACCTTCCCCACACACTGAAACCCCTTCCCCACAGACAGAAGCCCCTTAACCAAACACTGAAACCCATCCCCACATACTGAAATCTCTTCCCCAATCACTGAAACCCATCCCCACACACTGAAACCTCTTCCCCACACACTGAAACCCCTTCCCCATACACTGAAACCCATCCCCACACACTGAAACCCATCCCCACACACTGAAGCCACTTCCCCACACACAGAAAGCTCTTCCCCACAGACTGAAACCCTTACCCACACAATGAAACCTCTTCCCCACACACTGAAACCCCTTCCCCACGCACAGAAACCTCTTCCACACACATTGAAACCCCTCCCCTACACACTGAAACCTCTTCCCCACACACTGAATCTCCTTCCCCACGCACTGAATCCTCTTCCACACACACTGAAACCTCTTCCCCACACACTGAAACCTCTTCCCCACACTCTGAATCTTCTTCCACACCCACTGAAATTCATCCCCACACACTGAAACCCCTTCCACACACACTAAAACCTCTTCCACACACACTAAAACCCCTTCCCCACACACTGAAACCCCTTCCACACACACTGAAACCCCTTCCCCGCACACAGAAACCCCTTCCCCACACACTGAAACCTCTTCCCCACACAATGAAACACATTCCCCACAAACTGAAACCCATCCCCACAGACTGAAACACATCCCGACAGACTGAAACCCCTTCCCCATAAACTGAAACCTCTTCCCCACACACTGAAACATCTTCTCGACGCACTGAAACCCCTTCCCCACACACTGAAACGCATCCCCACACATTGAAACCTCTTCCACACACACTGAAACCTTTCCCTACTGACTGAAACCCTTCCCCACGCACTGAAACCTCTTCCCCACACACTCAAACCACTTCCACACACACTGAAACCCATCCCCACACACTCAAAACTCTTCCCAACACACTGAAGCCTCTTACGCACAGACTGAAACCCCTTCCCCACACTCTGAAACCCCTTCCCCACACACTGAAATCTCTCCCCACACACTGAAACCTCATCCCCACACACTGAATCCCCTTCCCCACACACTGAAACCACTTCCCCACACACTGAAACCTCTTCCCCACACACTGAAACACCTTCCCCACGCACTGACACTTCTTCAACACACAGAAACCTCTTGCCCACACACTGAAACCTCTTCCCCACGCACTGAAACCTCTTCCACACACACTGAAACATCTTCCCCACATACTGAAACCTCTTCCCCACACGCTGTAACTTCTTCCACACCCACTGAAACCCATCCCCACACACTGAAACCACTTCCCCACACACTGAAACCTCTTCCCCACACACTGAAACACCTTCCCCACGCACTGACACTTCTTCAACACACTGAAACCTCTTCCACACACACTGAAACCCCTTCCCCACACACTGAAAACCTTCCCTACACACAGAAACCTCATCCCACACACTGAAACCTCTTCGCCACAGAGTGAAACCCTTCCCCACACACTGAAACCTCTTCCCTACACACTGAACCCTCTTCCGCACACACTGATACCTCTTCCCCACACATTGAAACATCTTCCCCACACACTGAAACCTCTTCCCCACACACTGAAACATCTTCTCGACCAACTGAATCCCCTTCCCCACACACTGAAACGCATCCCCACACATTGAAACCTCTTCCACACACACTGAAACCTTTCCCTACTGACTGAAACCCTTCCCCACACACTGAAACCTCTTCCCCACACACTCAAACCACTTCCACACACACTGAAACCCATCCCCACACACTGAAAACTCTTCCCCACACACTGCAACCTCTTCCCCACACACTGAAACCCCTTCCCCACACACTGAAACCTCTTCCCCATGCACTAAAACCCCTTCCCCACAGACTGAAACCACTACCCCATACACTGAAACCTCTTCCCCACACAGTGAAACCCCTTCTCCACAAACTGAAACCCCTTTCCCACACACTGAAACATCTTCCCCACACACGAAACCCTCTTCTGCACAGGCTGAAACCCCTTCCCCACACACTGAAACCCATCCCCACACACTGAAACCTCATCTGCACACACTGAAACCACTTCCCCACACACTGAAACCCCTTCCCCACACACTGAAACCCATCCCCACACACTGAAACCTCTTCCCAACACACTGAAGCCTCTTCCTCACAGACTGAAACCCCTTCCCCACACACTGAAACCCCTTCCCCACACACTGAAACCCATCCCCACACACTGAAACCTCAACCCCACACACTGAAACCCCTTCCCCACACACTGAAACCCCTTCCACACACACTGAAACCCCTTCCCCACACACTGAAACCACTTCCCCACACACTGAAACCTCTTCCCCACACACTGAAACACCTTCCCCACGCACTGAAACTTCTTCCACACACAGAAACCTCTTCCCCACACACTGAAACCTCTTCCCCACGCACTGAAACCTCTTCCACACACACTGAAACATCTTCCCCACACACTGAAACTTCTTCCACACACAGAAACCTCTTCCCCACACACTGAAACCTCTTCGCCACACACTGAAACTCCTTCCCCACACATTGAAACCTCTTCCCCACATGCTGTATCTTCTTCCACAAACACTGAAACCCATCCCCAAACACTGAAACCCCTTCCACACACACTAAAACCTCTCCCACACACACTGAAACACCTTCCCGACACACTGAAACCCCTTCCACACACACTGTAACCCCTTCCCCGCACACTGAAACCCCTTCCCCACACACTGAAACCCCTTCCACACACACTGAAACCACTTCCCCACACACTGAAACCCCTTCCCCACACACTGAAACCCATCCCCACACACTGAAAACACTTCCCAACACACTGAAGCCTCTTCCGCACAGACTGAAACCCCTTCCCCACACACTGAAACCCCTTCCCCACACACTGAAACCCATCCCCACACACTGTAACCTCATCCCCACACACTGAAACCCCTTCCCCACACACTGAAACCTCTTCCACACACACTGAAACCCCTTCCCCACACACTGAAACCACTTCCCCACACACTGAAACCTCTTCCCCACACACTGAAACACCTTCCCCACGCACTAAAACTTCTTCCACACACAGAAACCTCTTCCCCACACACTGAAACCTCTTCCCCACGCACTGAAACCTCTTCCACACACACTGAAACATCTTCCCCACACAATGAAACCTCTTCTCCACACGCTGAAACTTCTTCCACACCCACTGAAACCCATCCCCACACACTGAAACCACTTCCACACACACTGAAACCTCTTCCACACACACTGAAACATCTTCTCGACGCACTGAAACCCCTTCCCCACACACTGAAACGCATCCCCACACATTGAAACCTCTTCCACACACACTGAAACCTTTCCCTACTGACTGAAACCCTTCCCCACGCACTGAAACCTCTTCCCCACACACTCAAACCACTTCCACACACACTGAAACCCATCCCCACACACTCAAAACTCTTCCCAACACACTGAAGCCTCTTACGCACAGACTGAAACCCCTTCCCCACACTCTGAAACCCCTTCCCCACACACTGAAATCTCTCCCCACACACTGAAACCTCATCCCCACACACTGAATCCCCTTCCCCACACACTGAAACCACTTCCCCACACACTGAAACCTCTTCCCCACACACTGAAACACCTTCCCCACGCACTGACACTTCTTCAACACACAGAAACCTCTTGCCCACACACTGAAACCTCTTCCCCACGCACTGAAACCTCTTCCACACACACTGAAACATCTTCCCCACATACTGAAACCTCTTCCCCACACGCTGTAACTTCTTCCACACCCACTGAAACCCATCCCCACACACTGAAACCACTTCCCCACACACTGAAACCTCTTCCCCACACACTGAAACACCTTCCCCACGCACTGACACTTCTTCAACACACTGAAACCTCTTCCACACACACTGAAACCCCTTCCCCACACACTGAAAACCTTCCCTACACACAGAAACCTCATCCCACACACTGAAACCTCTTCGCCACAGAGTGAAACCCTTCCCCACACACTGAAACCTCTTCCCTACACACTGAACCCTCTTCCGCACACACTGATACCTCTTCCCCACACATTGAAACATCTTCCCCACACACTGAAACCTCTTCCCCACACACTGAAACATCTTCTCGACCAACTGAATCCCCTTCCCCACACACTGAAACGCATCCCCACACATTGAAACCTCTTCCACACACACTGAAACCTTTCCCTACTGACTGAAACCCTTCCCCACACACTGAAACCTCTTCCCCACACACTCAAACCACTTCCACACACACTGAAACCCATCCCCACACACTGAAAACTCTTCCCCACACACTGCAACCTCTTCCCCACACACTGAAACCCCTTCCCCACACACTGAAACCTCTTCCCCATGCACTAAAACCCCTTCCCCACAGACTGAAACCACTACCCCATACACTGAAACCTCTTCCCCACACAGTGAAACCCCTTCTCCACAAACTGAAACCCCTTTCCCACACACTGAAACATCTTCCCCACACACGAAACCCTCTTCTGCACAGGCTGAAACCCCTTCCCCACACACTGAAACCCATCCCCACACACTGAAACCTCATCTGCACACACTGAAACCACTTCCCCACACACTGAAACCCCTTCCCCACACACTGAAACCCATCCCCACACACTGAAACCTCTTCCCAACACACTGAAGCCTCTTCCTCACAGACTGAAACCCCTTCCCCACACACTGAAACCCCTTCCCCACACACTGAAACCCATCCCCACACACTGAAACCTCAACCCCACACACTGAAACCCCTTCCCCACACACTGAAACCCCTTCCACACACACTGAAACCCCTTCCCCACACACTGAAACCACTTCCCCACACACTGAAACCTCTTCCCCACACACTGAAACACCTTCCCCACGCACTGAAACTTCTTCCACACACAGAAACCTCTTCCCCACACACTGAAACCTCTTCCCCACGCACTGAAACCTCTTCCACACACACTGAAACATCTTCCCCACACACTGAAACTTCTTCCACACACAGAAACCTCTTCCCCACACACTGAAACCTCTTCGCCACACACTGAAACTCCTTCCCCACACATTGAAACCTCTTCCCCACATGCTGTATCTTCTTCCACAAACACTGAAACCCATCCCCAAACACTGAAACCCCTTCCACACACACTAAAACCTCTCCCACACACACTGAAACACCTTCCCGACACACTGAAACCCCTTCCACACACACTGTAACCCCTTCCCCGCACACTGAAACCCCTTCCCCACACACTGAAACCCCTTCCACACACACTGAAACCACTTCCCCACACACTGAAACCCCTTCCCCACACACTGAAACCCATCCCCACACACTGAAAACACTTCCCAACACACTGAAGCCTCTTCCGCACAGACTGAAACCCCTTCCCCACACACTGAAACCCCTTCCCCACACACTGAAACCCATCCCCACACACTGTAACCTCATCCCCACACACTGAAACCCCTTCCCCACACACTGAAACCTCTTCCACACACACTGAAACCCCTTCCCCACACACTGAAACCACTTCCCCACACACTGAAACCTCTTCCCCACACACTGAAACACCTTCCCCACGCACTAAAACTTCTTCCACACACAGAAACCTCTTCCCCACACACTGAAACCTCTTCCCCACGCACTGAAACCTCTTCCACACACACTGAAACATCTTCCCCACACAATGAAACCTCTTCTCCACACGCTGAAACTTCTTCCACACCCACTGAAACCCATCCCCACACACTGAAACCACTTCCACACACACTGAAACCTCTTCCACACACAATGAAATCCATTCCCCACACACTGAAACCGCTTCCGCACACACTGAAACTCCTTCCCCACACACTGAAACCTTTCCCTACACAATGAAACCTCTTCCCCACACAGTGAAAACCTTCCCCACACACTGAAACCCCTTCCCCACAGACAGAAGCCCCTTAACCAAACACTGAAACCCATCCCCACATACTGAAATCTCTTCCCCAATCACTGAAACCCATCCCCACACACTGAAACCTCTTCCCCACACACTGAAACCCCTTCCCCATACACTGAAACCCATCCCCACACACTGAAACCCATCCCCACACACTGAAGCCACTTCCCCACACACAGAAAGCTCTTCCCCACAGACTGAAACCCTTACCCACACAATGAAACCTCTTCCCCACACACTGAAACCCCTTCCCCACGCACAGAAACCTCTTCCACACACATTGAAACCCCTCCCCTACACACTGAAACCTCTTCCCCACACACTGAAACTCCTTCCCCACGCACTGAATCCTCTTCCACACACACTGAAACCTCTTCCCCACACACTGAAACCTCTTCCCCACGCGCTGAATCTTCTTCCACACCCACTGAAATTCATCCCCACACACTGAAACCCCTTCCACACACACTAAAACCTCTTCCACACACACTAAAACCCCTTCCCCACACACTGAAACCCCTTCCACACACACTGAAACCCCTTCCCCGCACATAGAAACCCCTTCCCCACACACTGAAACCTCTTCCCCACACAATGAAACACCTTCCCCACAAACTGAAACCCATCCCCACAGACTGAAACACATCCCGACAGACTGAAACCCCTTCCCCATACACTGAAACCCATCCCCAAACACTGAAACCTTTCCGCACACACTGAAACATTTCCCTACAGACTGAAAGCCTTCCCCACAAACTGAAACCCCTTCCCCACACACAGAAAGCCATCCCCACACACTGAAACCTCTTCCCCACACACTGAAATCCATTCCCCACACACTGAAACCATTCCCCACACACTGAAACCCCTTCCCCACACACATAAACGCCTACCAACGCACTGAAACCCCTTCCCCACACACTGAAACCACTTCCCCACAAACTGAAACAACGTCCCCACACAATGAAACCCCTTCCCCACACACTGAAACACCTTCGCCACACAGTGAAACCCCTTCCCCAAAAACTGAAACACCTTCCCCACAAAATGAAACACCTTCCCCACACACTGAAACCCCTTCCCCACACACTGAAACCCCTTCCCCACACACTGAAACACCTTCCCCACACACTGTAACCCCTTCCCCACACACTGAAACCCCTTCACCACAAACTGAAACAACGTCCCCACACACTGAAACCCCTTCCCCACTCACAGAAACCCCTTCCTCACACAGTGAAACCCCTTCCCCACACACTGAAACCCCTTCCCCACGCACTGAAACAACGTCCCCACACACTGAAACCCCTTCCCCACTCACTGAAACAATTCCCCACACACTGAAACCCTTTCCCCACACACTGAAACCCCTTCCCCACACACTGGAACCCCGTCCCCACACACTGAAACATCTTCCCCACACACTGAAACCCCATCCCCACACAGTGAAACCCCCTCCCCACACACTGAAGCCCCTTCCCCACACACTGAAACCCATACCCACACACTGAAACCCCTACCCTACAAACAGAAACCCCTTCCCCACCGACTGAAACACCGTCCCCATACAGTGAAACACCTTCCCCACACACTGAAACCCCTTCCCCACACACTGAAACCCTTCCCCACATACTGAAACCCATACCCACACACTGAAACCATTCCCCAAACACTGAAACCCTTCCCCGCACACTGAAACCCCTTCCCCACACACAGAAACACATTCCACACACACTGAAACCCCTTCCCCGCACACGGAAACTCCTTCCCCATGCACTGAAACCTCTTCCCCACACACTGAAACCCCTTCCCACAAACTGAAAACCATCCCCGCAGACTGAAACACATCCCCACAGACTGAAACCCCTTCCCCACACACTGAAACGCATCCCCACACATTGAAACCTCTTCCACAGACACTGAAACCTTTCCCTACTGACTGAAATCCTTCCCCACACACTGAAACCTCTACCCCACACACTCAAACCACTTCCACACACACTGAAACACATCCCCACACACTGAAACCTCTTCCCCACAAACTGAAACCTCTTACCCACACACTGAAACCATTTTCCCCACACACTGAAACCTCTTCCCCATGCACTAAATCCCCTTCCCCACAGACTGAAACCACTACCCCACCCACTGAAACCTCTTCCCCACACACTGAAACCCCTTATCCACAAACTGAAACCCCTTTCCCACACACTGAAACCTCTTCCCCACACGCTAAAACCTCTTCCGCACAGGCTGAAACCCCTTCCCCACACACTGAAACCCATCCCCACACACGGAAACCTCATCCGCACACACTGAAACCACTTCCCAACACACTGAAACACCTTCCCCACACACTGAAACCCATCCCCACACACTGAAACCTCTTCCCAACACACTGAAGCCTCTTCCGCACAGACTGAAACCCCTTCCCCACACACTGAAACCCCTTCCCCACACACTGAAACCCATCCCCACACACTGAAACCTCATCCCCACCCACTGAAACTCCTTCCCCACACACTGAAACCCCTTCCCCACACACTGAAACCCCTTCCCCACACACTGAAACCACTTCCCCACACACTGAAACCTCTTCCCCACACACTGAAACACCTTCCCCACGCACTGAAACTTCTTCCACACACAGAAACCTCTTCCCCACACACTGAAACCTCTTCCCCACGCACTGAAACCTCTTCCACACACACTGAAACATCTTCCCCACACCCTGAAACCTCTTCCCCACACGCTGAAACTTCTTCCACACCCACTGAAACCCATCCCCACACACTGAAACCCCTTCCACACACACTGAAACCTCTTCCACACACAATGAAATCCATTCCCCACACACTGAAACCTCTTCCGCACACACTGAAACCCCTTCCCCACACACTGAAACCTTTCCCGACACAATGAAACCCATCCCCACACACTGAAACCTGTACCCCACACGCTGAAACCTCTTCCCCACACAATGAAATCCTTCCCCACACACTGAAACCCCTTCCCCACAGACAGAAGCCCCTTAACCAAACACTGAAACCCATCCCCACAAACTGAAATCTCTTCCCCACACACTGAAACCCCTTCCCCACACACTGAAACCCCTTCCCCACACACTGAAACCCATCCCCACACACTGAAACCTCTTCCCCACACACTGAAACCCCTTCCCCATACACTGAAACCGATCCCCACACACTGAAACCCATCCCCACACACTGAAGTCACTTCCCCACACACAGAAAGCTCTTCCCCACAGACTGAAACCCTTACCAACACAATGAAACCTCTTCCCCACACACTGAAACCCCTTCCCCACGCACAGAAACCTCTTCCCCACACATTGAAACCCCTTCCCTACACACTGAAACCTCTTCCCCACACACTGAAACTCCTTCCCCACGCACTGAATCCTCTTCCACACACACTGAAACCCCTTCCCCACACACTGAAACCCCTTCCCCACACACTGAAACCCATCCCCACACACTGAAACCTCATCCCCACCCACTGAAACTCCTTCCCCACACACTGAAACCCCTTCCCCACACACTGAAACCCCTTCCCCACACACTGAAACCACTTCCCCACACACTGAAACCTCTTCCCCACACACTGAAACACCTTCCCCACGCACTGAAACTTCTTCCACACACAGAAACCTCTTCCCCACACACTGAAACCTCTTCCCCACGCACTGAAACCTCTTCCACACACACTGAAACATCTTCCCCACACACTGAAACCTCTTCCCCACACGCTGAAACTTCTTCCACACCCACTGAAACCCATCCCCACACACTGAAACCCCTTCCACACACACTGAAACCTCTTCCACACAGAATGAAATCCATTCCCCACACACTGAAACGTCTTCCGCACACACTGAAACCCCTTCCCCACACACTGAAACCTTTCCCGACACAATGAAACCCATCCCCACACACTGAAACCTGTACCCCACACACTGAAACCTCTTCCCCACACAATGAAATCCTTCCCCACACACTGAAACCCCTTCCCCACAGACAGAAGCCCCTTAACCAAACACTGAATCCCATCCCCACAAACTGAAATCTCTTCCCCACACACTGAAACCCCTTCCCCACACACTGAAACCCCTTCCCCACACACTGAAACCCATCCCCACACACTGAAACCTCTTCCCCACACACTGAAACCCCTTCCCCATACACTGAAACCCACCCCACACACTGAAACCCATCCCCACACACTGAAGTCACTTCCCCACACACAGAAAGCTCTTCCCCACAGACTGAAACCCTTACCAACACAATGAAACCTCTTCCCCACACACTGAAACCCCTTCCCCACGCACAGAAACCTCTTCCCCACACATTGAAACCCCTTCCCTACACACTGAAACCTCTTCCCCACACACTGAAACTCCTTCCCCACGCACTGAATCCTCTTCCACACACACTGAAACCCCTTCCCCACACACTGAAACCTCTTCCCCACACGCTGAATCTTCTTCCACACCCACTGAAACTCAGCCCCACACACTGAAACCCCTTCCACACACACTAAAACCTCTTCCACACACACTGAAACCCCTTCCCCACACACTGAAACCCCTTCCACACACACTGTAACCGCTTTCCCGCACACTGAAACCCCTTCCCCAGACAATGAAACCCCTTCCGCACAGACTGAAACCCCTTCCCCACACACTGAAACCCCTTCCCCACACACTGAAACCCATCCCCACACACTGAAACCTCATCCCCACACACTGAAACTCCTGCCCCACACACTGAAACCCCTTCCCCACACACTGAAACCCCTTCCCCACACACTGAAACCACTTCCCCACACACTGAAACCTCTTCCCCACACACTGAAACACCGTCCCCAGGCACTGAAACTTCTTCCACACACAGAAACCTCTTCCCCACACACTGAAACCTCTTCCCCACGCACTGAAACCTCTTCCACACACACTGAAACATCTTCCCCACACACTGAAACCTCTTCCCCACACGCTGAAACTTCTTCCACACCCACTGAAACCCATCCCCACACACTGAAACCCCTTCCACACACACTGAAACCTCTTCCACACACAATGAAATCCATTCCCCACACACTGAAACCTCTTCCACACACACTGAAACCCCTTCCCCACACACTGAACCTTTTCCCTACACAATGAAACCCCTTCTCCACACAGTGAAACCCCTTCCCCACACACTGAAGTCACTTTCCCACACACAGAAAGCTCTTCCCCACAGACTGAAACCCTTACCCACACAATGAAACCTCTTCCCCACACACTGAAACCCCTTCCACACACACTGAAACCTCTTCCACATACACTGAAACCCCTTCCCCACACACTGAAACCCCTTCCACACACACTGTAACCCCTTTCCCGCACACTGAAACCCCTTCCCCAGACAATGAAACCCCTTCCACACACACTAAAACCCCTTCCCCGCACATTGAAACCCCTTCCCCACACACTGAAACCTCTTCCCCACACAATGAAACACCTTCCCCACAAACTGAAACCCATCCCCACAGACTGAAACACATCCCGACAGACTGAAACCCCTTCCCCACACACTGAAACCTCTTCCACACACACTGAAACATTTCCCTACAGACTGAAAGCCTTCCCCACAAACTGAAACCTCTTCCCCACACACTGAAACCCCTTCCCCACACACAGAAAGCCATCCCCACACACTGAAACCTCTTCCCCTACACAGAAACCTCTTCCCCACACACTGCAGCCCCTTCCCCACACACATAAATCTCTTCCCCACACACTGAAACCCCTTCCCCACATACTGAAACCTCTTCCCCATACACTGAAACCCCTTCCCAACAGACTGAAACCACTTCCCCACACACTGAAACCTCTTCCCCACACACTGAAACCTCTTCCCCACACACTGAAACTCCTTATCCACACACTGAAACCCCTTTCCC
Source organism: Heterodontus francisci (assembly GCF_036365525.1). Classification (NCBI taxonomy): domain Eukaryota; kingdom Metazoa; phylum Chordata; class Chondrichthyes; order Heterodontiformes; family Heterodontidae; genus Heterodontus; species Heterodontus francisci. The sequence goes on from NC_090386.1 coordinate 5,993,670, forward strand.
ACACACTGAAACCTCTTCCCCACACACTGAAACCTCTTCCGCACAGACTGAAACCCCTTCCCCACACACTGAAACCCATCCCCACACACTGAAACCTCATCCCCACACACTGAAACACCTTCCCCACACACTGAAACCCCTTCCCCACAAACTCAAACCCATCTCCACACACAGAAACCTCCTCCCCACACACTGAAACCTCTTCCCCACACACTGAAACCCATCCCCACATACTGAAACCCTTCCCCACACACTGAAACCTCTTCCCAAACACTGAAACCTCTTCGCCACAGTCTGAAACCCTTCCCCACAAAAGAAAACCTCTTCCCCACACACTGAACCCTCTTCCCCACACACTGAAACCCCTTCCGCACACACTGAAACCTCTTTCCCACACACTGAATCCCCTTCACCACACACTGAAACCCCTTCCCCACACACTGAAACCTCTTTCCCACACACTAAAACCACTTCCCCACAGACTGAAACCCCTTCCCCACACTCTGAATCCTCTTCCCCACACACTGAAACCTCTTCCCCACGCACTGAAACCTCTTCCCCACACACTGAAACCTCTTCCCCACAGACTGAAACACTTCCCCACACACTGAAATCACTTCCCCACACACTGAAAGTCCTTCCCCGCGCAATGAAACCTCTTCCCCACAAACTGAAACCTCTTCCCCACTGACTGACACCTTTCCCTACACACAGAAACCCATCCCCACACCATGAGACCTGTACCCCACACACTGAACCCTCTTCCCCACTCACTGAAAAACTTCACCACGCACTGAAACCCCTTCCCCACAGACTAAAACCCTTCCCCACACACTGAAACCCTTCCCCACACACTGAAACCTCTTCCCCACACAATGCAACCTCTTCCCCACACACTGAAAGCCCTTCCCCACACACTGAAACCCATTCCCCACACACTGAAACCCTTCCCCACACACTGAAACCATTCCCCACACACTGAAACACATTCCACACACAGTGAAAACCCTCCCAACACACTGAAACCCTTCCCCACAAACTGAAACCCCTTCACCCCACACTGAAACAACTTTCACACACAGTGAAACCCCTTCCCCATACACTGAAACCATTCCCCACACAGTGACACCATTCCCCACACACTGAAAACCCTTCCCCTCACAGTGAAACCCCTTCCCGACACACTGAATACCTTGCCCACACACTGAAACCATTCCCCACACACTGAAACCACTGACCCACACAGTGATACCCCTTTCCCACACACTGAAACCCTTCCCCACACACTGAAATCCGTCCCCACAAACTGAAATCATTCCCCACACACTGAAACACCTTCCCCACACACTGAAACCCCGTCCCAACACACTGAACCCCTTCCCCACACACTGAAACCCTTCACCACACACTGAAACCCCTGACTCACACACTGAAACCATTCGACAAACACTGGAACGCCTTCCCCACACAGTGAAACCCCTTCCCCACACACTGAAACCACTCCCCACACACTGAAACCCCTTCCCCACACACTGAAACCCTTCCACACACACTGAAACCCCTTCCCCACACACTGAAATCATTCCCCACACACTGAAACCCCTTCCACACACAATGAAACCCCTTCCCCACACACTGAAACCCCTTCCCCACACACCGAAACCATTCCCCACACACTGAAACCCCTTCCCCACACACTGAAACCCCTTCCCCACACACTGAATCACCTTCCCCACACACTGAAATCCTTTCCCCACACACTGAAACCATTCCCCACAAACTGAAACCGCTTCGCCAGACAGTGAAACCCCTTCCCCACACACTGAAACCCCTTCTCCACACAGTGAAACCACTTCCCCACACACTGAAACCCTTTCCCCACACAGTGAAACCCCTTCCCCACACACTGAAACCCGTCCCCACAAAATGAAACCATTCCCCACGCACTGAAACCACTTCCCCACACACTGAAACCCCTTCACCACACAATGAAACCCATCCCCACACACTGAAGTCACTTCCCCACACACAGAAAACTCTTCCCCACACACTGAAACCCCTTCCCTACACACTGAAACCCATCCCCACACACTGAAACCTCTTCCCCACACACTGAAACCCCTTCCCCACACACTGAAACCCATCCCCACACACTGAAACCTCTTCCCCACACACTGAAACCCCTTCCCCATACACTGAAACCCATCCCCACACACTGAAACCCATCCCCACACACTGAAGTCACTTCCCCACACACAGAAAGCTCTTCCCCACAGACTGAAACCCTTACCCACACAATGAAACCTCTTCACCACACACTGAAACCCCTTCCCCACGCACATAAACCTCTTCCACACATATTGAAACCCCTTCCCTACATACTGAAACCTCTTCCCCACACACTGAAACTCCTTCCCCACGCACTGAATCCTCTTCCACACACACTGAAACGTCTTCCCCACACACTGAAACCTCTTCCCCACACGTTGAATCTTCTTCCACACCCACTGAAACTCATCCCCACACACTGAAACCCCTTCCACACACACTAAAACCTCTTCCACACACACTGAAACCCCTTCCCCACACACTGAAACCCTTCCACACACACTGTAACCCCATTCCCGCACACTGAAACCCCTTCCCCAGACAATGAAACCCCTTCCGCACAGACTGAAAACCCTTCCCCACACACTGAAACCCCTTCCCCACACACTGAAACCCATCCCCACACACTGAAACCTCATCCCCACACACTGAAACTCCTTCCCCACACACTGAAACCCCTTCCCCACAAACTGAAACCCCTTCCCCACACACTGAAACCACTTCCCCACACACTGAAACCTCTTCCCCACGCACTGAAACACCGTCCCCACGCACTGAAACTTCTTCCACACACAGAAACCTCTTCCCCACACACTGAAACCTCTTCCCCACGCAGTGAAACCTCTTCCACACACACTGAAACATCTTCCCCACACACTGAAACCTCTTCCCCACACGCTGAAACTTGTTCCACGCCCACTGAAACCCATCCCCACACACTGAAACCCCTTCCACACACACTGAAACCTCTTCCACACACAATGAAATCCATTCCCCACACACTGAAACCTCTTCCGCACACACTGAAACCCCTTCCCCACACACTGAAACCTTTCCCTACACATTGAAACCCATCCCCACACACTGAAACCTGTACCCCACACACTGAGACCTCTTCCCCACACACTGAAAACCTTCCCCACACACTGAAACCCCTTCCCCACAGACAGAAGCCCCTTAACCAAACACTGAAACCCATCCCCACATATTGAAATCTCTTCCACCACACTGAAACCCCTTCCCCACACAATGAAACCCCTTCCCCACACACTGAAACCCATCCCCACACACTGAAACCTCTTCCCCACACACTGAAACCCCTTCCCCATACACTGAAACCCATCCCCACACACTGAAACCCATCCCCACACACTGAAGCCACTTCCCCACACACAGAAAGCTCTTCCCCACAGACTGAAACCCTAACCCACACAATGAAACCTCTTCCCCACACACTGAAACCCCTTCCACACACACTAAAACCTCTTCCCCACACACTGAAACCCCTTCCCCACACACTGAAACCCCTTCCGCACACACTGTAACCCCTTTCCCGCACACTGAAACCCCTTCCCCAGACAATGAAACCCCTTCCACACACACTAAAACCCCTTCCCCGCACATTGAAACCCCTTCCCCACACACTGAAACCTCTTCCCCACACAATGAAACACCTTCCCCACAAACTGAAACCCATCCCCACAGACTGAAACACATCCCGACAGACTGAAACCCCTTCCCCACAAACTGAAACCTCTTCCACACACACTGAAACATTTTCCTACAGACTGAAAGCCTTCCCCACAAACTGAAACCTCTTCCCCACACACTGAAACCCCTTCCCCACACACAGAAAGCCATCCCCACACACTGAAACCTCTTACCCACACACTGAAACCTCTTCCCCATACACTGCAACACCTTCCCCACACACAGAAATCTCTTCACCACACACTGAAACCCCTTCCCCACACACTGAAACCCCTTCCCCACATACTGAAACCTCTTCCCCATACACTGAAACCCCTTCCCAACAGACTGAAACCACTTCCCCACACACTGAAACCTCTTCCCCACACACTGAAACCTCTTCCCCACACACTGAAACTCCTTATCCACACACTGAAACCCCTTTCCCACACACTGAAACCTCTTCCCCACACACTGAAACCTCTACCGCACAGACTGAAACCCCTTCCCCACACACTGAAACCCATCCCCACACACTGAAACCTCATCCCCACACACTGAAACACCTTCCCCACACACTGAAACCCCTTCCCCACAAACTCAAACCCATCCCCGCACACAGAAACCTCCTCCCCACACACCGAAACCCCTTCCCCACACACTGAAACCCATCCCCACACACTGAAACCCTTCCCCACACACTGAAACCTCTTCCCCACACACTGGAACCTCGTCCCCACACACTGAAACATCTTCCCCACACACTGAAACCCCATCCCCACACAGTGAAACCCCCTCCCCACACACTGAAGCCCCTTCCCCACACACTGAAACCAATACCCACACACTGAAACCCCTACCCTACAAACTGAAACCCCTTCCCCACAGACTGAAACACCGTCCCCATACAGTGAAACACCTTCCCCACACACTGAAACCCCTTCCCCACACACTGAAACCTCTTCCCCACACACTGAAACTCCTTATCCACACACTGAAACCCCTTTCCCACACACTGAAACCTCTTCCCCACACACTGAAACCTCTACCGCACAGACTGAAACCCCTTTCCCACACACTGAAACCCATCCCCACACACTGAAACCTCATCCTCACACACTGAAACACCTTCCCCACACACTGAAACCCCTTCCCCACAAACTCAAACCCATCCCCACACACAGAAACCTCCTCCCCACACACCGAAACCCCTTCCCCACACACTGAAACCCATCCCCACACACTGAAACCCTTCCCCACACACTGAAACCTCTTCCCCACACACTGGAACCCCGTCCCCACACACTGCAACATCTTCCCCACACACTGAAACCCCATCCCCACACAGTGAAACCCCCTCCCCACACACTGAAGCCCCTTCCCCACACACTGAAACCAATACCCACACACTGAAACCCCTACCCTACAAACTGAAACCCCTTCCCCACAGACTGAAACACCGTCCCCATACAGTGAAACACCTTCCCCACACACTGAAACCCCTTCCCCACACACTGAATCCCTTCCCCACACACTGAAACCCATACCCACACACTGAAACCATTCCCCAAACACTGAAACCCTTCCCCGCACACTGAAACCCCTTCCCCACACACTGAAACACCTTCCACACACACTGAAACCCCTTCCCCGCACACGGAAACTCCTTCCCCATGCACAGAAACCTCTTCCCCACACACTGAAACCCCTTCCCACAAACTGAAAACCATCCCCACAGACTGAAACACATCCACACAGACTGAAACCCCTTCCCCACACACTGAAACGCATCCCCACACATTGAAACCTCTTCCACACACACTGAAACCTTTCCCTACTGACTGAAATCCTTCCCCACACACTGAAACCTCTTCCCCACACACTCAAACCACTTCCACACACACTGAAACCCATCCCCGCACACTGAACCCTCTTCCCCACAAACTGAAATCTCTTACCCACACACTGAAACCCCTTCCCCACACACTGAAACCTCTTCCCCATGCACTAAAACCCCTTCCCCACAGACTGAAACCACTACCCCACCCACTGAAACCTCTTCCCCACTCACTGAAACCCCTTATCCACAAACTGAAACCCCTTTCCCACACACTGAAACCTCTTCCCCACACACTAAAACCTCTTCCGCACAGGCTGAAACCCCTTCCCCACACACTGAAACCCATCCCCCACACACTGAAACCCATCCCCACACACTGAAACCTCTTCCCAACACACTGAAGCCTCTTCCGCACACACTGAAACCCTTTCCCCACACACTGAAACCCCTTCCCCACACACTGAAACTCATCCCCACACACTGAAACCTCTTCCCCACACACTGAAACCCCTTCCCCATACACTGAAACCCATCCCCACACACTGAAACCCATCCCCACACACTAAGGTCACTTCCCCACACACAGAAAGCTCTTCCCCACAGACTGAAACCCTTACCCACACAATGAAACCTCTTCCCCACACAATGAAACCCCTTCCACACACACTGTAACCCCATTCCCGCACACTGAAACCCCTTCCCCAGACAATGAAACCCCTTCCGCACAGACTGAAAACCCTTCCCAACACACTGAAACCCCTTCCCCACACACTGAAACCCATCCCCACACACTGAAACCTCATCCCCACACACTGAAACTCCTTCCCCACACACTGAACCACCTTCCCCACACACTGAAACCCCTTCCCCACACACTGAAACCACTTCCCCACACACTGAAACCTCTTCCCCACACATTGAAACACCGTCCCCACGCACTGAAACTTCTTCCACACACAGAAACCTCTTCCCCACACACTGAAACCTCTTCCCCACGCACTGAAACCTCTTCCACACACACTGAAACATCTTCCCCACACACTGAAACCTCTTCCCCACACGCTGAAACTTCTTCCACACCCACTGAAACCCATCCCCACACACTGAAATCCCTTCCACACACACTGAAACCTCTTCCACACACAATGAAATCCATTCCCCACACACTGAAACCTCTTCCGCACACACTGAAACCCCTTCCCCACACATTGAAACCTTTCCCTACACAATGAAACCCATCCCCACAAACCTGTACCCCACACACTGAGACCTCTTCCCCACACACTGAAAACCTTCCCCACACACTGAAACCCCTTCCCCACAGACAGAAGCCCCTTAACCAAACACTGAAACCCATCCCCACATACTGAAATCTCTTCCACCACACTGAAACCCCTTCCCCACACAATGAAACCCCTTCCCCACACACTGAAACCCATCCCCACACACTGAAACATCTTCCCCACACACTGAAACCCCTTCCCCACACACTGAAACCCATCCCCACACACTGAAGCCACTTCCCCACACACAGAAAGCTCTTCCCCACAGACTGTAACCCTTACCCACACAATGAAACCTCTTCCCCACACACTGAAACCCCTTCCACACACACTAAAAACTCTTCCACACACACTGAAACCCCTTCCCCACACACTGAAACCCCTTCCGCACACACTGTAACCCCTTTCCCGCACACTGAAACCCCTTCCCCAGACAATGAAACCCCTTCCACACACACTAAAACCCCTTCCCCGCACATTGAAACCCCTTCCCCACACACTGAAACCTCTTCCCCACACAATGAAACACCTTCCCCACAAACTGAAACCCATCCCCACAGACTGAAACACATCCCGACAGACTGAAACCCCTTCCCCACACACTGAAACCTCTTCCACACACACTGAAACACATCCCGACAGACTGAAACCCCTTCCCCACACACTGAAACCTCTTCCCCACACACTGAAACCCCTTCCCCACACACAGAAAGCCATCCCCACACACTGAGACCTCTTCCCCACACACTGAAACCTCTTCCCCACACACTGCAACCCCTTCCCCACACACATAAATCTCTTCCCCACACACTGAAACCCCTTCCCCACACACTGAAACCCCTTCCCAACAGACTGAAACCACTTCCCCACACACTGAAACCTCTTCCCCACACACTGAAACCTCTTCCCCACACACTGAAACTCCTTATCCACACACTGAAACCCCTTTCCCACACACTGAAACCTCTTCCCCACACACTGAAACCTCTACCGCACAGACTGAAACCCCTTCCCCACACACTGAAACCCATCCCCACACACTGAAACCTCATCCCCACACACTGAAACACCTTCCCCACACACTGAAACCCCTTCCCCACAAACTCAAACCCATCCCCACACACAGAAACCTCCTCCCCACACACCGAAACCCCTTCCCCACACACTGAAACCCATCCCCACACACTGAAACCCTTCCCCACACACTGAAACCTCTTCCCCACACACTGGAACCCCGTCCCCACACACTGAAACCCCATCCCCACACAGTGAAACCCCCTCCCCACACACTGAAGCCCCTTTCCCACACACTGAAACCAATTACACACACTGAAACCCCTACCCTACAAACCGAAACCCCTTCCCCACAGACTGAAACACCGTCCCCATACAGTGAAACACCTTCCCCACACACTGAAACCCCTTCCCCACACACTGAATCCCTTCCCCACACACTGAAACCCATACCCACACACTGAAACCATTCCCCAAACACTGAAACCCTACCCCACACACTGAAACCCCTTCCCCACACACTGAAACACCTTCCACACACACTGAAACCCCTTCCCCGCACACGGAAACTCCTTCCCCATGCACTGAAACCTCTTCCCCACACACTGAAACCCCTTCCCACAAACTGAAAACCATCCCCACAGACTGAAACACATCCCCACAGACTGAAACCCCTTCCCCACACACTGAAACGCATCCCCACACATTGAAACCTCTTCCACACACACTGAAACCTTTCCCTACTGACTGAAATCCTTCCCCACACACTGAAACCTCTACCCCACACACTCAAACCACTTCCACACACACTGAAACCCATCCCCACACACTGAAACCTCTTCCCCACAAACTGAAACCTCTTACCCACACACTGAAACCCCTTCCCCACACACTGAAACCTCTTCCCCATGTACTAAAACCCCTTCCCCACAGACCGAAACCACTACCCCACCCACTGAAACCTCTTCCCCACACACTGAAACCCCTTATCCACAAACTGAAACCCCTTTCCCACACACTGAAACCTCTTCCCCACACACTAAAACCTCTTCCGCACAGGATGAAACCCCTTCCCCACACACTGAAACCCATCCCCCACACACTGAAACCCATCCCCACACACTGAAACCTCTTCCCAACACACTGAAGCCTCTTCCGCACACACTGAAACCCCTTCCCCACACACTGAAACCCCTTCCCCACACACTGAAACTCATCCCCACACACTGAAACCTCTTCCCCACACACTGAAACCCCTTCCCCATACACTGAAACCCATCGCCACACACTGAAACCCATCCCCACACACTAAAGTCACTTCCCCACACACAGAAAGCTCTTCCCCACAGACTGAAACCCTTACCCACACAATGAAACCTCTTCCCCACACTCTGAAACACCTTCCACACACACTGAAACCCCTTCCCCGCACACGGAAACTCCTTCCCCATGCACTGAAACCTCTTCCCCACACACTGAAACCCCTTCCCACACACTGAAACCCATACCCACACACTGAAACCATTCCCCAAACACTGAAACCCTACCCCACACACTGAAACCCCTTCCCCACACACTGAAACACCTTCCACACACACTGAAACCCCTTCCCCGCACACGGAAACTCCTTCCCCATGCACTGAAACCTCTTCCCCACACACTGAAACCCCTTCCCACAAACTGAAAACCATCCCCACAGACTGAAACACATCCCCACAGACTGAAACCCCTTCCCCACACACTGAAACGCATCCCCACACATTGAAACCTCTTCCACACACACTGAAACCTTTCCCTACTGACTGAAATCCTTCCCCACACACTGAAACCTCTACCCCACACACTCAAACCACTTCCACACACACTGAAACCCATCCCCACACACTGAAACCTCTTCCCCACAAACTGAAACCTCTTACCCACACACTGAAACCCCTTCCCCACACACTGAAACCTCTTCCCCATGTACTAAAACCCCTTCCCCACAGACCGAAACCACTACCCCACCCACTGAAACCTCTTCCCCACACACTGAAACCCCTTATCCACAAACTGAAACCCCTTTCCCACACACTGAAACCTCTTCCCCACACACTAAAACCTCTTCCGCACAGGATGAAACCCCTTCCCCACACACTGAAACCCATCCCCCACACACTGAAACCCATCCCCACACACTGAAACCTCTTCCCAACACACTGAAGCCTCTTCCGCACACACTGAAACCCCTTCCCCACACACTGAAACCCCTTCCCCACACACTGAAACTCATCCCCACACACTGAAACCTCTTCCCCACACACTGAAACCCCTTCCCCATACACTGAAACCCATCCCCACACACTGAAACCCATCCCCACACACTAAAGTCACTTCCCCACACACAGAAAGCTCTTCCCCACAGACTGAAACCCTTACCCACACAATGAAACCTCTTCCCCACACTCTGAAACCCCTTCCCCACGCACAGAAACCTCTTCCACACACATTGAAACCCCTTCCCTACACACTGAAACCTCTTCCCCACACACTGAAACTCCTTCCCCACACACTGAATCCTCTTCCACAAAGACTGAAACGTCTTCCCCACACACTGAAACCTCTTCCCCACACGTTGAATCTTCTTCCACACCCACTGAAACCCATCCCCACACACTGAAACCTCTTCCCCACACGCTGAAACTTCTTCCACACCCACTGAAACCCATCCCCACACACTGAAACCCCTTCCACACACACTGAAACCTCTTCCACACACAATGAAATCCATTCCCCACACACTGAAACCTCTTCCGCACAGACTGAAACCCCTTCCCCACACACTGAAACCTTTCCCTACACAATGAAACCCATCCCCACACACTGAAACCTGTACCCCACACACTGAGACCTCTTCCCCACACACTGAAAACCTTCCCCACACACTGAAACCCCTTCCCCACAGACAGAAGCCCCTTAACCAAACACTGAAACCCATCCCCACATACTGAAATCTCTTCCACCACACTGAAACCCCTTCCCCACACAATGAAACCCCTTCCCCACACACTGAAACCTATCCCCACACACTGAAACATCTTCCCCACACACTGAAACCCCTTCCCCATACACTGAAACCCATCCCCACACACTGAAACCCATCCCCACACACTGAAGCCACTTCCCCACACACAGAAAGCTCTTCCCCACAGACTGTAACCCTTACCCACACAATGAAACCTCTTCCCCACACACTGAAACCCCTTCCACACACACTAAAACCTCTTCCACACACACTGAAACCCCTTCCCCACACACTGAAACCCCTTCCACACACACTGTAACCCCTTTCCCGCACACTGAAACCCCTTCCCCAGACAATGAAACCCCTTCCACACACACTAAAACCCCTTCCCCGCACATTGAAACCCCTTCCCCACACACTGAAACCTCTTCCCCACACAATGAAACACCTTCCCCACAAACTGAAACCCATCCCCACAGACTGAAACACATCCCGACAGACTGAAACCCCTTCCCCACACACTGAAACCTCTTCCACACACACTGAAACATTTCCCTACAGACTGAAAGCCTTCCCCACAAACTGAAACCTCTTCCCCACACACTGAAACCCCTTCCCCACACACAGAAAGCCATCCCCACACACTGAGACCTCTTCCCCACACACTGAAACCTCTTCCCCACACACTGCAACCCCTTCCCCACACACATAAATCTCTTCCCCACACACTGAAACCCCTTCCCCACACACTGAAACCCCTTCCCCACATACTGAAACCTCTTCCCCATACACTGAAACCCCTTCCCAACAGACTGAAACCACTTCCCCACACACTGAAACCTCTTCCCCACACACTGAAACCTCTTCCCCACACACTGAAACTCCTTATCCACACACTGAAACCCCTTTCTCACACACTGAAACCTCTTCCCCACACACTGAAACCTCTACCGCACAGACTGAAACCCCTTCCCCACACACTGAAACCCATCCCCACACACTGAAACCTCATCCCCACACACTGAAACACCTTCCCCACACACTGAAACCCCTTCCCCACAAACTCAAACCCATCCCCACACACAGAAACCTCCTCCCCACACACCGAAACCCCTTCCCCACACACTGAAACCCATCCCCACACACTGAAACCCTTCCCCACACACTGAAACCTCTTCCCCACACACTGGAACCCCGTCCCCACACACTGAAACATCTTCCCCACACACTGAAACCCCATCCCCACACAGTGAAACCCCCTCCCCACACACTGAAGCCCCTTCCCCACACACTGAAACCAATACCCACACACTGAAACCCCTACCCTACAAACCGAAACCCCTTCCCCACAGACTGAAACACCGTTCCCATACAGTGAAACACCTTCCCCACACACTGAAACCCCTTCCCCACACACTGAATCCCTTCCCCACACACTGAAACCCATACCCACACACTGAAACCATTCCCCAAACACTGAAACCCTACCCCGCACACTGAAACCCCTTCCCCACACACTGAAACACCTTCCACACACACTGAAACCCCTTCCCCGCACACGGAAACCCCTTCCCCATGCACTGAAACCTCTTCCCCACACACTGAAACCCCTTCCCACAAACTGAAATCCATCCCCACAGACTGAAACACATCCCCACAGACTGAAACCCCTTCCCCACACACTGAAACGCATCCCCACACATTGAAACCTCTTCCACACACACTGAAACCTTTCCCTACTGACTGAAATCCTTCCCCACACACTGAAACCTCTACCCCACACACTCAAACCACTTCCACATACACTGAAACCCATCCCCACACACTGAAACCTCTTCCCCACAAACTGAAACCTCTTACCCACACACTGAAACCCCTTCCCCACACACTGAAACCTCTTCCCCATGCACTAAAACCCCTTCCCCACAGACCGAAACCACTACCCCACCCACTGAAACCTCTTCCCCACACACTGAAACCCCTTATCCACAAACTGAAACCCCTTTCCCACACACTGAAACCTCTTCCCCACACACTAAAACCTCTTCCGCACAGGCTGGAACCCCTTCCCCACACACTGAAACCCATCCCCCACACACAGAAACCCATCCCCACACACTGAAACCTCTTCCCAACACACTGAAGCCTCTTCCGCACACACTGAAACCCCTTCCCCACACACTGAAACCCCTTCCCCACACACTGAAACTCATCCCCACACACTGAAACCTCTTGCCCACACACTGAAACCCCTTCCCCATACACTGAAACCCATCCCCACACACTGAAACCCATCCCCACACACTAAAGTCACTTCCCCACACACAGAAAGCTCTTCCCCACAGACTGAAACCCTTACCCACACAATGAAACCTCTTCCCCACACTCTGAAACCCCTTCCCCACGCACAGAAACCTCTTCCACACACATTGAAACCCCTTCCCTACACACTGAAACCTCTTCCCCACACACTGAAACTCCTTCCCCACACACTGAATCCTCTTCCACACAGACTGAAACGTCTTCCCCACACACTTTAACCTCTTCCCCACACGTTGAATCTTCTTCCACACCCACTGAAACTCATCCCCACACACTGAAACCCCTTCCACACACACTAAAACCTCTTCCACACACACTGAAACCCCTTCCCCACACACTGAAACCCCTTCCACACACACTGTAACCCCATTCCCGCACACTGAAACCCCTTCCCCAGACAATGAAACCCCTTCCGCACAGACTGAAAACCTTTCCCCACACACTGAAACCCCTTCCCCACACACTGAAACCCATCCCCACACACTGAAACCTCATCCCCACACACTGAAACTCCTTCCCCACACACTGAAACCCCTTCCCCACACACTGAAACCCCTTCCCCACACACTGAAACCACTTCCCCACAAACTGAAACCTCTTCCCCACACACTGAAACACCGTCCCCACGCACTGAAACTTCTTCCACACACAGAAACCTCTTCCCCACACACTGAAACCTCTTCCCCACGCACTGAAACCTCTTCCACACACACTGAAATATCTTCCCCACACACTGAAACCTCTTCCCCACACGCTGAAACTTCTTCCACACCCACTGAAACCCATCCCCACACACTGAAACCCCTTCCACACACACTGAAACCTCTTCCACACACAATGAAATCCATTCCCCACACACTGAAACCTCTTCCGCACACACTGAAACCCCTTCCCCACACACTGAAACCTTTCCCTACACAATGAAACCCATCCCCACACACTGAAACCTGTACTCCACACACTGAGACCTCTTCCCCACACACTGAAAACCTTCCCCACACACTGAAACCCCTTCCCCACAGACAGAAGCACCTTAACCAAACACTGAAACCCATCCCCACATACTGAAATCTCTTCCACCACACTGAAACCCCTTCCCCACACAATGAAACCCCTTCCCCACACACTGAAACCCATCCCCACACACTGAAACCTCTTCCCCACACACTGAAACCCCTTCCCCATACACTGAAACCCATCCCCACACACTGAAACCCATCCCCACACACTGAAGCCACTTCCCCACACACAGAAAGCTCTTCCCCACAGACTGAAACCCTTACCCACACAATGAAACCTCTTCCCCACACACTGAAACCCCTTCCACACACACTAAAACCTCTTCCACACACACTGAAACCCCTTCCCCACACACTGAAACCCCTTCCACACACACTGTAACCCCTTTCCCGCACACTGAAACCCCTTCCCCAGACAATGAAACCCCTTCCACACACACTAAAACCCCTTCCCCGCACATTGAAACCCCTTCCCCACACACTGAAACCTCTTCCCCACACAATGAAACACCTTCCCCACAAACTGAAACCCATCCCCACAGACTGAAACACATCCCGACAGACTGAAACCCCTTCCCCACACACTGAAACCTCTTCCACACACACTGAAACATTTCCCTACAGACTGAAAGCCTTCCCCACAAACTGAAACCTCTTCCCCACACACTGAAACCCCTTCCCCACACACAGAAAGCCATCCCCACACACTGAGACCTCTTCCCCACACACTGAAACCTCTTCCCCACACACTGCAACCCCTTCCCCACACACTGAAACCTCTTCCCCACACACTGAAACCTCTTCCCCACACACTGAAACTCCTTATCCACACACTGAAACCCCTTTCCCACACACTGAAACCTCTTCCCCACACACTGAAACCTCTTCCGCACAGACTGAAACCCCTTCCCCACACACTGAAACCCATCCCCACACACTGAAACCTCATCCCCACACACTGAAACACCTTCCCCACACACTGAAACCCCTTCCCCACAAACTCAAACCCATCCCCACACACAGAAACCTCCTCCCCACACACTGAAACCCCTTCGCCACACACTGAAACCCATCCCCACACACTGAAACCCTTCCCCACACACTGAAACCTCTTCCCCACACACTGGAACCCCGTCCCCACACACTGAAACATCTTCCCCACACACTGAAACCCCATCCCCACACAGTGAAACCCCCTCCCCACACACTGAAGCCCCTTCCCCACACACTGAAACCAATACCCACACACTGAAACCCCTACCCTACAAACCGAAACCCCTTCCCCACAGACTGAAACACCGTCCCCATACAGTGAAACACCTACCCCACACACTGAAACCCTTTCCCCACACACTGAAACCCTTCCCCACACACTGAAACCCATACCCACACACTGAAACCAATCCCCAAACACTGAAACCCTTCCCCGCACACTGTAACCCCTTCCCCACACACTGAAACACCTTCCACACACACTGAAACCCCTTCCCCGCACACGGAAACTCCTTCCCCATGCACTGAAACCTCTTCCCCACACACTGAAACCCCTTCCCACAAACTGAAAACCATCCCCACAGACTGAAACACATCCCCACAGACTGAAACCCCTTCCCCACACACTGAAACGCATCCCCACACATTGAAACCTCTTCCACACACACTGAAACCTTTCCCTACTGACTGAAATCCTTCCCCACACACTGAAACCTCTACCCCACACACTCAAACCACTTCCACACACACTGAAACCCATCCCCACACACTGAAACCTCTTCCCCACAAACTGAAACCTCTTACCCACACACTGAAACCCCTTCCCCACACACTGAAACCTCTTCCCCATGCACTAAAACCCCTTCCCCACAGACTGAAACCACTACCCCACCCACTGAAACCTCTTCCCCACACACTGAAACCCCTTATCCACAAACTGAAACCCATTTCCCACACACTGAAACCTCTTCCCCACACACTAAAACCTCTTCCGCACAGGCTGAAACCCCTTCCCCACACACTGAAACCCATCCCCCACACACTGAAACCCATCCCCACACACTGAAACTCTTCCCAACACACTGAAGCCTCTTCCGCACAGACTGAAACCCCTTCCCCACATACTGAAACCCCTTCCCCACACACTGAAACCCATCCCCACACACTGAAACCTCTTCCCCACACACTGAAACCCCTTCCCCATACACTGAAACCCATCCCCACACACTGAAACCCATCCCCACACACTGAAGTCACTTCCCCACACACAGAAAGCTCTTCCCCACAGACTGAAACCGTTACCCACACAATGAAACCTCTTTCCCACACACTGAAACCCCTTCCCCACGCACAGAAACCTCTTCCACACACATTGAAACCCCTTCCCTACACACTGAAACATCTTCCCCACACACTGAAACTCCTTCCCCACGCACTGAATCCTCTTCCACGCAGACTGAAACGTCTTCCCCACACACTGAAACCTCTTCCCCACACGTTGAATCTTCTTCCACACCCACTAAAACTCATCCCCACACACTGAAACCCCTTCCACACGCACTAAAACCTCTTCCACACACACTGAAACCCCTTCCCCACACACTGAAACCCTTTCCACACACACTGTAATCCCATTCCCGCACACTGAAACCCCTTCCCCAGACAATGAAACCCCTTCCGCACAGACTGAAACCACTTCCCCACACACTGAAACCCCTTCCCCACACACTGAAACCCATCCCCACACACTGAAACCTCATCCCCACACACTGAAACTCCTTCCCCACACACTGAAACCCCTTCCCCACACACTGAAACCACTTCCCCACACACTGAAACCTCCTCCCCACACACTGAAACACCGTCCCCACGCACTGAAACTTCTTCCACACACAGAAACCTCTTCCCCACACACTGAAACCTCTTCCCCACGCACTGAAACCTCTTCCACACACACTGAAACATCTTCCCCACACACTGAAACCTCTTCCCCACACGCTGAAACTTCTTCCACACCCACTGAAACCTCTTCCACACACAATGAAATCCATTCCCCACACACTGAAACCTCTTCTGCACACACTGAAACCCCTTCCCCACACACTGAAACATTTCCCTACACAATGAAACCCATCCCCACAGACTGAAACCCCTTCCCCACACACTGAAAACCCTTCCCCACACACTGAAACCCATCCCCACACACTGAAACCTCATCCCCACACACTGAACCTCCTTCCCCACACACTGAAACCCCTTCCCACAAACTGAAAACCATCCCCACAGACTGAAACACATCCCCACAGACTGAAACCCCTTCCCCACACACTGAAACGCATCCCCACACATTGAAACTTCTTCCACACACACTGAAACCTTTCCCTACTGACTGAAATCCTTCCCCACACACTGAAACCTCTACCCCACACACTCAAACCACTTCCACACACACTGAAACCCATCCCCACACACTGAAACCTCTTCCCCACAAACTGAAACCTCTTACCCACACACTGAAACCCCTTCCCCACACACTGAAACCTCTTCCCCATGCACTAAAACCCCTTCCCCACAGACTGAAACCACAACCCCACCCACTGAAACCTCTTCCCCACACACTGAAACCCCTTATCCACAAACTGAAACCCCTTTCCCACACACTGAAACATCTTCCCCATGCACTAAAACCCCTTCCCCACAGACTGAAGCCACTACCCCACCCACTGAAACCTCTTCCCCACACACTGAAACCCCTTATCCACAAACTGAAACCCCTTCCCCACACACTGAAACCTCTTCCCCATGCACTAAAACACCTTCCCCACAGACTGAAACCACTACCCCACCCACTGAAACCTCTTCCCCACACACTGAAACCCCTTATCCACAAACTGAAACCCCTTTCCCACACACTGAAACCCATCCCCACACACTGAAACCACTTCCCCACACACTGAAACCCCTTCCCCATACACTGAAACCCATCCCCACACACTGAAACCCATCCCCACACACTGAAGCCACTTCCCCACACACAGAAAACTCTTCCCCACAGACTGAAACCCTTACCCACACAATGAAACCTCTTCCCCACACACTGAAACCCCTTCCACACACACTAAAACCTCTTCCACACACACTGAAACCCCTTCCCCACACACTGAAACCCCTTCCACACACACTGTAACCCCTTTCCCGCACACTGAAACCCCTTCCCCAGACAATGAAACCCCTTCCACACACACTAAAACCCCTTCCCCGCACATTGAAACCCCTTCCCCACACACTGAAACCTCTTCCCCACACAATTAAATACCTTCCCCACAAACTGAAACCCATCCCCACAGACTGAAACACATCCCGACAGACTGAAACACCTTCCCCACACACTGAAACCTCTTCCACACACACTGAAACATTTCCCTACAGACTGAAAGCCTTCCCCACAAACTGAAACCTCTTCCCCACACACTGAAACACCTTCCCCACACACAGAAAGCCATCCCCACACACTGAGACCTCTTCCCCACACACTGAAACCTCTTCCCCACACACTGCAACCCCTTCCCCACACACAGAAATCTCTTCCCAACACACTGAAACCCCTTCCCCACACACTGAAACCCCGTCCCCACATACTGAAACCTCTCCCCCACACACTGAAACCCCTTCCCAACAGACTGAAACCACTTCCCCACACACTGAAACCTCCTCCCCACACACTGAAACCTCTTCCCCACACACTGAAACTCCTTATCCACACACTGAAACCCCTTTTCCACTCACTGAAACCTGTTCCCCACACACTGAAACCTCTTCCGCACAGACTGAAACCCCTTCCCCACACACTGAAACCCATCCCCACACACTGAAACCTCATCCCCACACACTGAAACACCTTCCCCACACACTGAAACCCCTTCCCCACAAACTCAAACCCATCCCCACACACAGAAACGTCCTCCCCACACACTGAAACCCCTTCCCCACACACTGAAACCCATCCCCACACACTGAAACCCTTCCCCACACACTGAAACCTCTTCCCCACACACTGGAACCCCGTCCCCACACACTGAAACATCTTCCCCACACACTGAAACCCCATCCCCACACAGTGAAACCCCCTCCCCACACACTGAAGCCCCTTCCCCACACACTGAAACCAATACCCACACACTGAAACCCCTACCCTACAAACCGAAACCCCTTCCCCACAGACTGAAACACCGTCCCCATACAGTGAAACACCTTCCCCACACACTGAAACCCCTTCCCCACACACTGAAACCCTTCCCCACACACTGAAACCCATACCCACACACTGAAACCATTCCCCAAACACTGAAACCCTTCCCCGCACACTGAAACCCCTTCCCCACACACTGAAACACCTTCCACACACACTGAAACCCCTTCCCCGCACACGGAAACTCCTTCCCCATGCACTGAAACCTCTTCCCCACACACTGAAACCCCTTCCCACAAACTGAAAAACATCCCCACAGACTGAAACACATCCCCACAGACTGAAACCCCTTCCCCACACACTGAAACGCATCCCCACACATTGAAACCTCTTCCACACATACTGAAACCTTTCCCTACTGACTGAAATCCTTCCCCACACACTGAAACCTCTACCCCACAAACTGAAACCTCTTACCCACACACTGAAACCCGTTCCCCACACACTGAAACCTCTTCCCCATGCACTAAAACCCCTTCCCCACAGAATGAAACCACTACCCCACCCACTGAAACCTCTTCCCCACACACTGAAACCCCTTATCCACAAACTGAAACCCCTTTCCCACACACTGAAACCTCTCCCCCACACACTAAAACCTCTTCCGCACAGGCTGAAACCCCTTCCCCACACACTGAAACCCATCCCCACACACGGAAACCTCATCCGCACACACTGAAACCACTTCCCCACACACTGAAACCTCTTCCCCACACACTGGAACCCCTACCCTACAAACCGAAACCCCTTCCCCACAGACTGAAACACCATCCCCATACAGTGAAACACCTTACCCACACACTGAAACCCCTTCCCCACACACTGAAACCCTTCCCCACACACTGAAACCCATACCCACACACTGAAACCATTCCCCAAACACTGAAACCCTTCCCCGCACACTGAAACCCCTTCCCCACACACTGAAACACCTTCTACACACACTGAAACCCCTTCCCCGCACACGGAGACTCCTTCCCCACACACTGAAAACCCTTCCCACAAACTGAAAACCATCCCCACAGACTGAAACGCATCCCCACACATTGAAACCTCTTCCACACACACTGAAACCTTTCCCTACTGACTGAAATCCTTCCCCACACACTGAAACCTCTACCCCACACACTCAAACCACTTCCACACACACTGAAACCCATCCCCACACACTGATACCTCTTCCCCACAAACTGAAACCTCTTACCCACACACTTAAACCCCTTCCCCGCACACTGAAACCTCTTCCCCATGCACTAAAACCCCTTCCCCACAGACTGAAACCACTACACCACCCACTGAAACCTCTTCCCCACACACTGAATCCCCTTATCCACAAACTGAAACCCCTTTCCCACACACTGAAACCTCTTCCCCATGCACTAAAACCCCTTCCCCACAGACTGAAGCCACTACCCCACCCACTGAAACCTCTTCCCCACACACTGAAACCCCTTATCCACAAACTGAAACCCCTTCCCCACACACTGAAACCTCTTCCCCATGCACTAAAACCCCTTCCCCACAGACTGAAACCACTACCCCACCCACTGAAACCTCTTCCCCACACACTGAAACCCCTTATCCACAAACTGAAACCCCTTTCCCACACACTGAAACCCATCCCCACACACTGAAACCACTTCCCCACACACTGAAACCCCTTCCCCATACACTGAAACCCATCCCCACACACTGAAACCCATCCCCACACACTGAAGCCACTTCCCCACACACAGAAAACTCTTCCCCACAGACTGAAACCCTTACCCACACAATGAAACCTCTTCCCCACACACTGAAACCCCTTCCACACACACTAAAACCTCTTCCACACACACTGAAACCCCTTCCCCACACACTGAAACCCCTTCCACACACACTGTAACCCCTTTCCCGCACACTGAAACCCCTTCCCCAGACAATGAAACCCCTTCCACACACACTAAAACCCCTTCCCCGCACATTGAAACCCCTTCCCCACACACTGAAACCTCTTCCCCACACAATTAAATACCTTCCCCACAAACTGAAACCCATCCCCACAGACTGAAACACATCCCGACAGACTGAAACACCTTCCCCACACACTGAAACCTCTTCCACACACACTGAAACATTTCCCTACAGACTGAAAGCCTTCCCCACAAACTGAAACCTCTTCCCCACACACTGAAACACCTTCCCCACACACAGAAAGCCATCCCCACACACTGAGACCTCTTCCCCACACACTGAAACCTCTTCCCCACACACTGCAACCCCTTCCCCACACACAGAAATCTCTTCCCAACACACTGAAACCCCTTCCCCACACACTGAAACCCCGTCCCCACATACTGAAACCTCTTCCCCACACACTGAAACCCCTTCCCAACAGACTGAAACCACTTCCCCACACACTGAAACCTCTTCCCCACACACTGAAACCTCTTCCCCACACACTGAAACTCCTTATCCACACACTGAAACCCCTTTTCCACTCACTGAAACCTGTTCCCCACACACTGAAACCTCTTCCGCACAGACTGAAACCCCTTCCCCACACACTGAAACCCCTTTCCCACACACTGAAACCTCATCCCCACACACTGAAACACCTTCCCCACACACTGAAACCCCTTCCCCACAAACTCAAACCCATCCCCACACACAGAAACGTCCTCCCCACACACTGAAACCCCTTCCCCACACACTGAAACCCATCCCCACACACTGAAACCCTTCCCCACACACTGAAACCTCTTCCCCACACACTGGAACCCCGTCCCCACACACTGAAACATCTTCCCCACACACTGAAACCCCATCCCCACACAGTGAAACCCCCTCCCCACACACTGAAGCCCCTTCCCCACACACTGAAACCAATACCCACACACTGAAACCCCTACCCTACAAACCGAAACCCCTTCCCCACAGACTGAAACACCGTCCCCATACAGTGAAACACCTTCCCCACACACTGAAACCCCTTCCCCACACACTGAAACCCTTCCCCACACACTGAAACCCATACCCACACACTGAAACCATTCCCCAAACACTGAAACCCTTCCCCGCACACTGAAACCCCTTCCCCACACACTGAAACACCTTCCACACACACTGAAACCCCTTCCCCGCACACGGAAACTCCTTCCCCATGCACTGAAACCTCTTCCCCACACACTGAAACCCCTTCCCACAAACTGAAAAACATCCCCACAGACTGAAACACATCCCCACAGACTGAAACCCCTTCCCCACACACTGAAACGCATCCCCACACATTGAAACCTCTTCCACACATACTGAAACCTTTCCCTACTGACTGAAATCCTTCCCCACACACTGAAACCTCTACCCCACAAACTGAAACCTCTTACCCACACACTGAAACCCGTTCCCCACACACTGAAACCTCTTCCCCATGCACTAAAACCCCTTCCCCACAGAATGAAACCACTACCCCACCCACTGAAACCTCTTCCCCACACACTGAAACCCCTTATCCACAAACTGAAACCCCTTTCCCACACACTGAAACCTCTCCCCCACACACTAAAACCTCTTCCGCACAGGCTGAAACCCCTTCCCCACACACTGAAACCCATCCCCACACACGGAAACCTCATCCGCACACACTGAAACCACTTCCCCACACACTGAAACCTCTTCCCCACACACTGGAACCCCTACCCTACAAACCGAAACCCCTTCCCCACAGACTGAAACACCATCCCCATACAGTGAAACACCTTACCCACACACTGAAACCCATACCCACACACTGAAACCCTTCCCCACACACTGAAACCCATACCCACACACTGAAACCATTCCCCGCACACTGAAACCCCTTCCCCACACACTGAAACACCTTCTACACACACTGAAACCCCTTCCCCGCACACGGAGACTCCTTCCCCACACACTGAAACCCCTTCCCACAAACTGAAAACCATCCCCACAGACTGAAACGCATCCCCACACATTGAAACCTCTTCCACACACACTGAAACCTTTCCCTACTGACTGAAATCCTTCCCCACACACTGAAACCTCTACCCCACACACTCAAACCACTTCCACACACACTGAAACCCATCCCCACACACTGATACCTCTTCCCCACAAACTGAAACCTCTTACCCACACACTTAAACCCCTTCCCCGCACACTGAAACCTCTTCCCCACACACTGAAACACCTTCTACACACACTGAAACCCCTTCCCCGCACACGGAGACTCCTTCCCCACACACTGAAACCCCTTCCCACAAACTGAAAACCATCCCCACAGACTGAAACGCATCCCCACACATTGAAACCTCTTCCACACACACTGAAACCTTTCCCTACTGACTGAAATCCTTCCCCACACACTGAAACCTCTACCCCACACACTCAAACCACTTCCACACACACTGAAACCCATCCCCACACACTGATACCTCTTCCCCACAAACTGAAACCTCTTACCCACACACTTAAACCCCTTCCCCGCACACTGAAACCTCTTCCCCATGCACTAAAACCCCTTCCCCACAGACTGAAACCACTACCCCACCCACTGAAACCTCTTCCCCACACACTGAATCCCCTTATCCACAAACTGAAACCCCTTTCCCACACACTGAAACCTCTTCCCCACACACTAAAACCTCTTCCACACAGGCTGAAACCACTCCCCACACACTGAAACCCATCCCCCACACACTGAAACCCATCCCCACACACTGAAACCCCTTCCCCACACACTGAAACCCCTTCCCCACACACTGAAACCCATCCCCACACACTGAAACCTCATCCCCACACACTGAAACTCCTTCCCCACACACTGAAACCCCTTCCCCACACACTGAAACCCCTTCCCCACACACTGAAACCACTTCCCCACACACTGAAACCTCTTCCCCACACACTGAAACACCTTCCCCACGCACTGAAACTTCTTCCACACACAGAAACCTCTTCCCCACACACTGAAACCTCTTCCCCACGCACTGAAACCTCTTCCACACACACTGAAACATCTTCCCCACACACTGAAACCTCTTCCCCACACGCTGAAACTTCTTCCACACCCACTGAAACCCATCCCCACACACTGAAACCCCTTCCACACACACTGAAACCTCTTCCACACACAATGAAATCCATTCCCCACACACTGAAACCTCTTCCGCACGCACTGAAACCCCTTCCCCACACACTGAAACCTTTCCCGACACAATGAAACCCATCCCCACACACTGAAACCTGTACCCCACACACTGAAACCTCTTCCCCACACAATGAAATCCTTCCCCACAAACTGAAACCCCTTCCCCACAGACAGAAGCCCCTTAACCAAACACTGAAACCCCTTCCCCACACACTGAAACCCCTTCCCCACACACTGAAACCCATCCCCACACACTGAAACCTCTTCCCAACACACTGAAACACCTTCCCCATACACTGAAACCCATCCCCACACACTGAAACCCATCCCCACACACTGAAGTCACTTCCCCACACACAGAAAGCTCTTCCCCACAGACTGAAACCCTTACCCACACAATGAAACCTCTTCCCCACACACTGAAACCCCTTCCCCACGCACAGAAACCTCTTCCACAGACATTGAAACCCCTTCCCTACACACTGAAACCTCTTCCCCACACACTGAAACTCCTTCCCCACGCACTGAATCCTCTTCCACACACACTGAAACGTCTTCCCCACACACTGAAACCTCTTCCCCACACGCTGAATCTTCTTCCACACCCACTGAAACTCATCCCCACACACTGAAACCCCTTCCACACACACTAAAACCTCTTCCACACACACTGAAACCCCTTCCCCACACACTGAAACCCCTTCCACACACACTGTAACCCCTTTCCCGCACACTGAAACCCCTTCCCCAGACAATGAAACCCCTTCCGCACAGACTGAAACCCCTTCCCCACACACTGAAACCCCTTCCCCACACACTGAAACCCATCCCCACACACTGAAACCTCATCCCCACACACTGAAACTCCTTCCCCACACACTGAAACCCCTTCCCCACACGCTGAAAACCCTTCCCCACACACTGAAACCACTTCCCCACACACTGAAACCTCTTCCCCACACACTGAAACACCGTCCCCACGCACTGAAACTTCTTCCACACACAGAAACCTCTTCCCCACACACTGAAACCTCTTCCCCACGCACTGAAACCTCTTCCACACACACTGAAACTTCTTCCCCACACACTGAAACCTCTTCCCCACACGCTGAAACTTCTTCCACACCCACTGAAACCCATCCCCACACACTGAAACCCCTTCCACACACACTGAAACCTCTTCCACACACAATGAAATCCATTCCCCACACACTGAAACCTCTTCCGCACACACTGAAACCCCTTCCCCACACACTGAAACCTTTCCCTACACAATGAAACCCATCCCCACACACTGAAACCTGTACCCCACGCAGTGAAACCTCTTCCCCACACACTGAAAACCTTCCCCACACACTGAAACCTCTTCCCCACACACTGAAACCACTTCCCCACACACTGAAACCCCTTCCCCACACACTGAAACCCATCCCCACACACTGAAACCTCTTCCCCACACACTGAAACCCCTTCCCCATACACTGAAACCCATCCCCACACACTGAAACCCATCCCCACACACTGAAGCCACTTCCCCACACACAGAAAGCTCTTCCCCACAGACTGAAACCCTTACCCACATAATGAAACCTCTTCCCCACACACTGAAACCCCTTCCACACACACTAAAACCTCTTCCCCACACACTGAAACTCCTTCCCCACGCACTGAATCCTCTTCCACACACACTGAAACGTCTTCCCCACACACGGAAACCTCTTCCCCACACGCTGAATCTTCTTGCACACCCACTGAAACTCATCCCCACACACTGAAACACCTTCCACACACACTAAAACCTCTTCCACACAAACTGAAACCCCTTCCCCACACACTGAACCCCTTCCACACACACTGTAACCCCTTTCCCGCACACTGAAACCCCTTCCCCAGACACTGAAACCCCTTCCGCACAGACTGAAACCCCTTCCCCACACACTGAAACCCCTTCACCACACATTGAAACCCATCCCCACATACTGAAACCTCATCCCCACACACTGAAACTCCTTCCCCACACACTGAAACCCCTTCCCCACACACTGAAACCCCTTCCCCACACCCTGAAACCACTTCCCCACACACTGAAACCTCTTCCCCACACACTGAAACACCGTCCCCACGCACTGAAACTTCTTCCACACACAGAAACCTCTTCCCCACACACTGAAACCTCTTCCCCACGCACTGAAACCTCTTCCACACACACTGAAACATCTTGCCCACACACTGAAACCTCTTCCCAATACACTGAAACCCCTTCCATACAGACTGAAACCCTTACCCACACAAGGAAACCTCTTCCCCACACACTGAAACCCCTTCCACACACACTAAAACCTCTTCCACACACACTGAAACCCCTTCCCCACACACTGAAACCCCTTCCACACACACTGTAACCCCTTTCCCGCACACTGAAACCCCTTCCCCAGACAATGAAACCCCTTCCACACACACTAAAACCCCTTCCCCGCACATTGAAACCCCTTCCCCACACACTGAAACCTCTTCCCCACACAATGAAACACCTTCCCCACAAACTGAATCCCATCCCCACAGACTGAAACACATCCCGACAGACTGAAACCCCTTCCCCACACACTGAAACCTCTTCCACACACACTGAAACATTTCCCTACAGACTGAAAGCCTTCCCCACAAACTGAAACCTCTTCCCCACACACTGAAACCCCTTCCCCACACACAGAAAGCCATCCCCACACACTGAAACCTCTTCCCCACACACTGAAACCTCTTCCCCACACACTGCAACCCCTTCCCCACACACAGAAATCTCTTCCCCACACACTGAAACCCCTTCCCCACACACTGAAACACCTTCCCCACATACTGAAACCTCTTCCCCATACACTGAAACCCCTTCCCAACAGACTGAAACCACTTCCCCACACACTGAAACCTCTTCCCCACACACTGAAACCTCTTCCTCACACACTGAAACTCCTTATCCACACACTGAAACCCCTTTCCCACACACTGAAACCTCTTCCCCACACACTGAAATCTCTTCCGCACAGACTGAAACCCCTTCCCCACACACTGAAACCCATCCCCACACACAGAAACCTCCTCCCCACACACTGAAAACTCTTCCCCACACACTGAAACCCATCCCCACACACTGAAACCCTTCCCCACACACTGAAACCTCTTCCCCACACACTGGAACCCCGTCCCCACACACTGAAACATCTTCCCCACACACTGAAACCCCATCCACACACAGTGAAACCCCCTCCCCACACACTGAAGCCCCTTCCCCACACACTGAAACCCATACCCACACACTGAAACCCCTACCCGACAAACCGAAACCCCTTCCCCACAGACTGAAACACCGTCCCCATACAGTGAAACACCTTCCCCACATACTGAAACCCCTTCCCCACACACTGAAACCCTTCCCCACACACTGAAACCCATACCCACACACTGAAACCAATCCCCAAACACTGAAACCCTTCCCCGCACACTGAATCCCCTTCCCCACACACTGAAACACCTTCCACACACACTGAAACCCCTTCCCCGCACACGGAAACTCCTTCCCCATGCACTGAAACCTCTTCCCCACACACTGAAACCCCTTCCCACAAACTGAAAACCATCCCCACAGACTGAAACACATCCCCACAGACTGAAACCCCTTCCCCACACACTGAAACGCATCCCCACACATTGAAACCTCTTCCACACACACTGAAACCTTTCCCTACTGACTGAAATCCTTCCCCACACACTGAAACCTCTACCCCACACACTCAAACCACTTCCACACACACTGAAACCCATCCCCACACACTGAAACCTCTTCCCCACAAACTGAAACCTCTTACCCACACACTGAAACCCCTTCCCCACACACTGAAACCTCTTCCCCATGCACTAAAACCCCTTCCCCACAGACTGAAACCACTACCCCACCCACTGAAACCTCTTCCCCACACACTGAAACCCCTTATCCACAAACTGAAACCCCTTTCCCACACACTGAAACCTCTTCCCCACACACAAAAACCTTTTCCGCACAGGCTGAAACCCCTTCCCCACACACTGAAACCCATCCCCACACACGGAAACCTCATCCGCACAC
This sequence comes from Heterodontus francisci, assembly GCF_036365525.1. Taxonomy (NCBI): domain Eukaryota; kingdom Metazoa; phylum Chordata; class Chondrichthyes; order Heterodontiformes; family Heterodontidae; genus Heterodontus; species Heterodontus francisci. Next base: position 6,022,458 of record NC_090386.1, read on the forward strand.
ACTGAAACCACTTCCCCACACACTGAAACCTCTTCCCCACACACTGGAACCCCGTCCCCACACACTGAAACATCTTCCCCACACACTGAAACCCCATCCCCACACAGTGAAACCCCCTCCCCACACACTGAAGCCCCTTCCCCACACACTGAAACCCATACCCACACACTGAAACCCCTACCCGACAAACCGAAACCCCTTCCCCACAGACTGAAACACCGTCCCCATACAGTGAAACACCTTCCCCACATACTGAAACCCCTTCCCCACACACTGAAACCCTTCCCCACACACTGAAACCCATACCCACACACTGAAACCAATCCCCAAACACTGAAACCCTTCCCCGCACACTGAAACCCCTTCCCCACACACTGAAACACCTTCCACACACACTGAAACCCCTTCCCCGCACACGGAAACTCCTTCGCCATGCACTGAAACCTCTTCCCCACACACTGAAACCCCTTCCCCACACACTGAAACGCATCCACACACATTGAAACCTCTTCCACACACACTGAAACCTTTCCCTACTGACTGAAATCCTTCCCCACACACTGAAACCTCTACCCCACACACTCAAACCACTTCCACACACACTGAAACCCATCCCCACACACTGAAACCTCTTCCCCACAAACTGAAACCTCTTACCCACACACTGAAACCCCTTCCCCACACACTGAAACCTCTTCCCCATGCACTAAAACCCCTTCCCCACAGACTGAAACCACTACCCCACCCACTGAAACCTCTTCCCCACACACTGAAACCCCTTATCCACAAACTGAAACCCCTTTCCCACACACTGAAACCTCTTCCCCACACACTAAAACCTCTTCCGCACAGGCTGAAACCCCTTCCCCACACACTGAAACCCATCCCCACACACGGAAACCTCATCCGCACACACAGAAACCACTTCCCCACACACTGAAACCCCTTCCCCACACACTGAAACCTCTTCCCCACACAATGAAACACCTTCCCCACAAACTGAAACCCATCCCCACAGACTGAAACACATCCCGACAGACTGAAACCCCTTCCCCACACACTGAAACCTCTTCCACACACACTGAAACATTTCCCTACAGACTGAAAGCCTTCCCCACAAACTGAAACCTCTTCCCCACACACTGAAACCCCTTCCCCACACACAGAAAGCCATCCCCACACACTGAAACCTCTTCCCCACAAACTGCAACCCCTTCCCCACACACAGAAATCTCTTCCCCACACACTGAAACCCCTTCCCCACACACTGAAACCACTTCCCCACACACTGAAACCACTTCCCCACACACTGAAACCTCTTCCCCACACACTGAAACACCGTCCCCACGCACTGAAACTTCTTCCACACACAGAAACCTCTTCCCCACACACTGAAACCTCTTCCCCACGCACTGAAACCTCTTCCACACACACTGAAACATCTTGCCCACACACTGAAACCTCTTCCCAATACACTGAAACCCCTTCCATACAGACTGAAACCCTTACCCACACAAGGAAACCTCTTCCCCACACACTGAAACCCCTTCCACACACACTAAAACCTCTTCCACACACACTGAAACCCCTTCCCCACACACTGAAACCCCTTCCACACACACTGTAACCCCTTTCCCGCACACTGAAACCCCTTCCCCAGACAATGAAACCCCTTCCACACACACTAAAACCCCTTCCCCGCACATTGAAACCCCTTCCCCACACACTGAAACCTCTTCCCCACACAATGAAACACCTTCCCCACAAACTGAATCCCATCCCCACAGACTGAAACACATCCCGACAGACTGAAACCCCTTCCCCACACACTGAAACCTCTTCCACACACACTGAAACATTTCCCTACAGACTGAAAGCCTTCCCCACAAACTGAAACCTCTTCCCCACACACTGAAACCCCTTCCCCACACACAGAAAGCCATCCCCACACACTGAAACCTCTTCCCCACACACTGAAACCTCTTCCCCACACACTGCAACCCCTTCGCCACACACAGAAATCTCTTCCCCACACACTGAAACCCCTTCCCCACACACTGAAACACCTTCCCCACATACTGAAACCTCTTCCCCATACACTGAAACCCCTTCCCAACAGACTGAAACCACTTCCCCACACACTGAAACCTCTTCCCCACACACTGAAACCTCTTCCTCACACACTGAAACTCCTTATCCACACACTGAAACCCCTTTCCCACACACTGAAACCTCTTCCCCACACACTGAAACCTCTTCCGCACAGACTGAAACCCCTTCCCCACACACTGAAACCCATCCCCACACACAGAAACCTCCTCCCCACACACTGAAAACTCTTCCCCACACACTGAAACCCATCCCCACACACTGAAACCCTTCCCCACACACTGAAACCTCTTCCCCACACACTGGAACCCCGTCCCCACACACTGAAACATCTTCCCCACACACTGAAACCCCATCCCCACACAGTGAAACCCCCTCCCCACACACTGAAGCCCCTTCCCCACACACTGAAACCCATACCCACACACTGAAACCCCTACCCGACAAACCGAAACCCCTTCCCCACAGACTGAAACACCGTCCCCATACAGTGAAACACCTTCCCCACATACTGAAACCCCTTCCCCACACACTGAAACCCTTCCCCACACACTGAAACCCATACCCACACACTGAAACCAATCCCCAAACACTGAAACCCTTCCCCGCACACTGAAACCCCTTCCCCACACACTGAAACACCTTCCACACACACTGAAACCCCTTCCCCGCACACGGAAACTCCTTCCCCATGCACTGAAACCTCTTCCCCACACACTGAAACCCCTTCCCACAAACTGAAAACCATCCCCACAGACTGAAACACATCCCCACAGACTGAAACCCCTTCCCCACACACTGAAACGCATCCCCACACATTGAAACCTCTTCCACACACACTGAAACCTTTCCCTACTGACTGAAATCCTTCCCCACACACTGAAACCTCTACCCCACACACTCAAACCACTTCCACACACACTGAAACCCATCCCCACACACTGAAACCTCTTCCCCACAAACTGAAACCTCTTACCCAAACACTGAAACCCCTTCCCCACACACTGAAACCTCTTCCCCATGCACTAAAACCCCTTCCCCACAGACTGAAACCACTACCCCACCCACTGAAACCTCTTCCCCACACACTGAAACCCCTTATCCACAAACTGAAACCCCTTTCCCACACACTGAAACCTCTTCCCCACACACAAAAACCTTTTCCGCACAGGCTGAAACCCCTTCCCCACACACTGAAACCCATCCCCACACACGGAAACCTCATCCGCACACACTGAAACCACTTCCCCACACACTGAAACCTCTTCCCCACACACTGGAACCCCGTCCCCACACACTGAAACATCTTCCCCACACACTGAAACCCCATCCCCACACAGTGAAACCCCCTCCCCACACACTGAAGCCCCTTCCCCACACACTGAAACCCATACCCACACACTGAAACCCCTACCCGACAAACCGAAACCCCTTCCCCACAGACTGAAACACCGTCCCCATACAGTGAAACACCTTCCCCACATACTGAAACCCCTTCCCCACACACTGAAACCCTTCCCCACACACTGAAACCCATACCCACACACTGAAACCAATCCCCAAACACTGAAACCCTTCCCCGCACACTGAAACCCCTTCCCCACACACTGAAACACCTTCCACACACACTGAAACCCCTTCCCCGCACACGGAAACTCCTTCGCCATGCACTGAAACCTCTTCCCCACACACTGAAACCCCTTCCCCACACACTGAAACGCATCCCCACACATTGAAACCTCTTCCACACACACTGAAACCTTTCCCTACTGACTGAAATCCTTCCCCACACACTGAAACCTCTACCCCACACACTCAAACCACTTCCACACACACTGAAACCCATCCCCACACACTGAAACCTCTTCCCCACAAACTGAAACCTCTTACCCACACACTGAAACCCCTTCCCCACACACTGAAACCTCTTCCCCATGCACTAAAACCCCTTCCCCACAGACTGAAACCACTACCCCACCCACTGAAACCTCTTCCCCACACACTGAAACCCCTTATCCACAAACTGAAACCCCTTTCCCACACACTGAAACCTCTTCCCCACACACTAAAACCTCTTCCGCACAGGCTGAAACCCCTTCCCCACACACTGAAACCCATCCCCACACACGGAAACCTCATCCGCACACACAGAAACCACTTCCCCACACACTGAAACCCCTTCCCCACACACTGAAACCTCTTCCCCACACAATGAAACACCTTCCCCACAAACTGAAACCCATCCCCACAGACTGAAACACATCCCGACAGACTGAAACCCCTTCCCCACACACTGAAACCTCTTCCACACACACTGAAACATTTCCCTACAGACTGAAAGCCTTCCCCACAAACTGAAACCTCTTCCCCACACACTGAAACCCCTTCCCCACACACAGAAAGCCATCCCCACACACTGAAACCTCTTCCCCACAAACTGCAACCCCTTCCCCACACACAGAAATCTCTTCCCCACACACTGAAACCCCTTCCCCACACACTGAAACCCCTTCCCCACACACTAAAACCACTTCCCCACACACTGAAACCTCTTCCCCACACACTGAAACACCGTCCCCACGCACTGAAACTTCTTCCACACACAGAATCCTCTTCCCCACACACTGAAACCTCTTCCCCACAAACTGAAACCCATCCCCACAGACTGAAACACATCCCGACAGACTGAAACCCCTTCCCCACACACTGAAACCTCTTCCACACACACTGAAACATTTCCCTACAGACTGAAAGCCTTCCCCACAAACTGAAACCTCTTCCCCACACACTGAAACCCCTTCCCCACACACAGAAAGCCATCCCCACACACTGAAACCTCTTCCCCACAAACTGAAACCTCTTCCCCACATACTGAAACCTCTTCCCCATACACTGAAACCCCTTCCCAACAGACTGAAACCACTTCCCCACACACTGAAACCTCTTCCCCACACACTGAAACATCTTCCCCACACACTGAAACTCCTGATCCACACACTGAAACCCCTTTCCCACAAACTCAAACCCATCCCCACACACAGAAACCTCCTCCCAACACACTGAAACCCCTTCCCCACACACTGAAACCCATCCCCACACACTGAAACCCTTCCCCACACACTGAAACCTCTTCCCCACACACTGGAACTCCGCCCCACACACTGAAACATCTTCCCCACACACTGAAACCCCATCCCCACACAGTGAAACCCCCTCCCCACACACTGAAGCCCCTTCCCCTCACACTGAAACCCATACCCACACACTGAAACCCCTACACGACAAACCGAAACCCCTTCCCCACAGACTGAAACAGCGTCCCCATACAGTGAAACACCTTCCCCACATACTGAAACCCCTTCCCCACACACTGAAACCCTTCCCCACACACTGAAACCCATACCCACACACTGAAACCAATCCCCAAACACTGAAACCCTTCCCCGCACACTGAAACCCCTTCCCCACACACTGAAACACCTTCCACACACACTGAAACCCCTTCCCCCACACGGAAACTCCTTCCCCATGCACTGAAACCTCTTCCCCACACACTGAAACCCCTTGCCACAAACTGAAAACCATCCCCACAGACTGAAACACATCCCCACAGACTGAAACCCCTTCCCCACACACTGAAACGCATCCCCACACATTGAAACCTCTTCCACACACACTGAAACCTTTCCCTACTGACTGAAATCCTTCCCCACACACTGAAACCTCTACCCCACACACTCAAACCACTTCCACACACACTGAAACCCATCCCCACACACTGAAACCTCTTCCCCACAAACTGAAACCTCTTACCCACACACTGAAACCCCTTCCCCACACACTGAAACCTCTTCCCCATGCACTAAAACCCCTTCCCCACAGACTGAAACCACTACCCCACCCACTGAAACCTCTTCCCCACACACTGAAACCCCTTATCCACAAACTGAAACCCCTTTCCCACATACTGAAACCTCTACCGCACACACGGAAACCTCATCCGCACACACTGAAACCACTTCCCCACACACTGAAACCCATCCCCACACACTGAAACCTCTTCCCAACACACTGAAGCCTCTTCCGCACAGACTGAAACCCCTTCCCCACACACTGAAACCCCTTCCCCACACACTGAAACCCATCCCCACACACTGAAGCCTCATCCCCACACACTGAAACTCCTTCCCCACACACTGAAACCCTTCCCCACACACTGAAACCTCTTCCCCACACACTGGAACCCCGTCCCCACACACTGAAACATCTTCCCCACACACTGAAACCCCATCCCCACACAGTGAAACCCCCTCCCCACACACTGAAGCCCCTTCCCCACACACTGAAACCCATAGCCACACACTGAAACCCCTACCCGACAATCCGAAACCCCTTCCCCACAGACTGAAACACCGTCCCCATACAGTGAAACACCTTCCCCACATACTGAAACCCCTTCCCCACACACTGAAACCCTTCCCCACACACTGAAACCCATACCCACACACTGAAACCAATCCCCAAACACTGAAACCCTTCCCCGCACACTGAAACCCCTTCCCCACACACTGAAACACCTTCCACACACACTGAAACCCCTTCCCCGCACACGGAAACTCCTTCCCCATGCACTGAAACCTCTTCCCCACACACTGAAACCCCTTGCCACAAACTGAAAACCATCCCCACAGACTGAAACACATCCCCACAGACTGAAACCCCTTCCCCACACACTGAAACGCATCCCCACACATTGAAACCTCTTCCACACACACTGAAACCTTTCCCTACTGACTGAAATCCTTCCCCACACACTGAAACCTCTACCCCACACACTCAAACCACTTCCACACACACTGAAACCCATCCCCACACACTGAAACCTCTTCCCCACAAACTGAAACCTCTTACCCACACACTGAAACCCCTTCCCCACACACTGAAACCTCTTCCCCACACACTGAAACCCCTTATCCACAAACTGAAACCCCTTTCCCACATACTGAAACCTCTTCCCCACACACGGAAACCTCATCCGCACACACTGAAACCACTTCCCCACACACTGAAACCCATCCCCACACACTGAAACCTCTTCCCAACACACTGAAGCCTCTTCCGCACAGACTGAAACCCCTTCCCCACACACTGAAACCCCTTCCCCACACACTGAAACCCATCCCCACACACTGAAGCCTCATCCCCACACACTGAAACTCCTTCCCCACACACTGAAGCCCCTTCCCCACACACTGAAACCACTTCCCACACACTGAAACCTCTTCCCCACACATTGAAACACCTTCCCCACGCACTGAAACTTCTTCCACACACAGAAACCTCTTCCCCACACACTGAAACCTCTTCCCCACGCACTGAAACCTCATCCACACCCACTGAAACCCATCCCCACACACTGAAACCCCTTCCACACACACTGAAACCTCTTCCACACACAATGAAATCCATTCCCCACACACTGAAACCTCTTCCGCACACACTGAAACCCCTTCCCCACACACTGAAACCTTTCCCTACACAATGAAACCCATCCCCACACACTGAAACCTGTACCCCACACACTGAAACCTCTTCCCCACACAATGAAATCCTTCCCCAAACACTGAAACCCCTTCCCCACAGACAGAAGCCCCTTAACCAAACACTGAAACCCATCCCCACAAACTGAAATCTCTTCCCCACACAATGAAACCCCTTCCCCACACACTGAAACCCCTTCCCCACACACTGAAACCCATCCCCACACACTGAAACCTCTTCCCCACACACTGAAACCCCTTCCCCATACACGGAAACCCATCCCCACACACTGAAACCCATCCCCACACACTGAAGTCACTTCCCCACACACAGAAAGCTCTTCCCCACAGACTGAAACCCTTACCCACACAATGAAACCTCTTCCCCACACACTGAAACCCCTTCCCCACGCACAGAAACCCCTTCCACACACACCAAAACCACTTACACACACACTGAAACCCCTTCCCCACACACTGAAACCCCTTCCACACACACTGTAACCCCTTTCCCGCACACTGAAACCCCTTCCACAGACAATGAAACCCCTTCCGCACAGACTGAAACCCCTTCCCCACACACTGAAACCCCTTCCCCACACACTGAAACCCCATTCCCACACACTGAAACCTCATCCCCACACACTGAAACTCCTTCCCCACACACTGAAACCCCTTCCGCACACACTGAAACCCCTTCCCCACACACTGAAACCACTTCCCCACACACTGAAACCTCTTCCCCACACACTGAAACACCGTCCCCACGCACTGAAACTTGTTCCACACACAGAAACCTCTTCCCCACACACTGAAACCTCTTCCCCACGCACTGAAACCTCTTCCACACACACTGAAACATCTTCCCCACACACTGAAACCTCTTCCCCACACGCTGAAACATCTTCCACACCCACTGAAACCCATCCCCACACACTGAAACCCCTTCCACACACACTGAAACATCTTCCACACACAATGAAATCCATTCCCCACACACTGAAACCTCTTCCACACACACTGAAACCCCTTCCCCACACACTGAACCCTTTCCCTACACAATGAAACCCATCCCCACACACTGAAACCTGTACCCCACACACTGAAACCTCTTCCCCACACACTGAAAACCTTCCCCACACACTGAAACCCCTTCCCCACAGACAGAAGCCCCTTAACCAAACACTGAATCCCATCCCCACATACTGAAATCTCTTCCCCACACACTGAAACCCCTTCCCCACACACTGAAACCTCTTCCCCACACACTGAAACCCCTTCCCCATACAGTGAAACCCATCCCTACACACTGAAACCCAACCCCACACACTGAAGCCACTTCCCCACACACAGAAAGCTCTTCCCCACAGACTGAAACCCTTACCCACACAATGAACCCTCTTCCCCACACACTGAAACCCCTTCCACACACACTAAAACCTCTTCCACACACACTGAAACCCCTTCCCCACAGACTGAAACCCCTTCCACACACACTGTAACCCCTTTCCCGCACACTGAAACCCCTTCCCCAGACAATGAAACCCCTTCCACACACACTAAAACCCCTTCCCCGCACATTGAAACCCCTTCCCCACACACTGATACCTCTTCCCCACACAATGAAACACCTTCCCCACAAACTGAAACCCATGCCCACAGACTGAAACACATCCCGACAGACTGAAACCCCTTCCCCACACACTGAAACCTCTTCCACACACACTGAAACATTTCCCTACAGACTGAAAGCCTTCCCCACAAACTGAAACCTCTTCCCCACACACTGAAACCCCTTCCCCACACACAGAAAGCCATACCCACACACTGAAACCTCTTCCCCACACACTGAAAGCTCTTCCCCACACACTGCAACCCCTTCCCCACACACAGAAATCTCTTCCCCACACACTGAAACCCCTTCCCCACACACTGAAACCCCTTCCCCACATACTGAAACCTCTTCCCCATACACTGAAACTCCTTCCCAACAGACTGAAACCACTTCCCCACACACTGAAACCTCTTCCCCACACACTGAAACCTCTTCCCCACACACTGAAACTCCTTATCCACACACTGAAACCCCTTTCCCACACACTGAAACCTCTTCCCCACACACTGAAACCTCTTCCGCACAGACTGAAACCCCTTCCCCACACACTGAAACCCATCCCCACACACTGAAACCTCATCCACACACACTGAAACACCTTCCCCACACACTGAAACGCCTTCCCCACAAACTCAAACCCATCCCCACACACAGAAACCTCCTCCCCACACACTGAAACCCCTTCCCCACACACTGAAACCCATCCCCACACACTGAAACCCTTCCCCACACTGAAACCTCTTCCCAAACACTGAAACCTCTTCGCCACAGTCTGAAACCCTTCCCCACACAAGAAAACCTCTTTCCCACACACTGAAGCCTCTTCCCCACACACTGAAACCCCTTCCCCGCACACTGAAACCTCTTTCCCACACACTGAATCCCCTTCACCACACACTGAAACCCCTTCCCCACACACTGAAACCTCTTCCCCACGCACTGAAACCACTTCCCCAGTCACTGAAACCCCTTCCCCACAGACTGAAACCCCTTAACCACACACTGAAACCCAATCCCACACACTGAAATATCTTCCCCACACACAGAAACCCCTTCCCCACACACTGAAACCCCTTCCCCACACACTGAAACCCATCCCCACACACTGAAACCTCTTCCCCACACAGTGAAACCCCTTCCACACACACTGAAACCTCTTGCCCACACACTGAAAGCTCTTCCCCACAGACTGAAACCCTTACCCACATACTGAAACCTCTTCCCCACACACTGAAAACCCTTCCCCACGCCCAGAAACCTCTTACCCACACACTGAAACATCTTCCACACACACTGAAACATCTTCCCCTCACACTGAAACCTCATCCCCACATGCTGAATCTTCTTCCACAACCCCTGAAACCCATCCCCACAAACTGAAACCCCTTCCACACACACTGATCCATCTTCCACACAAACTGAAACCCCTTCCCTGCACACTGAAACCCCTTCCACACACACTGTAACCCCTTCCCCGCACACTGAAACCCCTTCCCCACACACTGAAACCCCTTCCACACACACTGAAAACCCTTCCCCGCACACTGAAAGCCCTTCCCCACGCACTGAAACCACTTCCCCAGTCACTGAAACCCCTTCCCCACAGACTGAAACCCCTTAACCACACACTGAAACCCAATCCCACACACTGAAATCTCTTCCCCACACACAGAAACCCCTTCCCCACACAGTGAAACCCCTTCCCCACACACTGAAACCCATCCCCACACACTGAAACCTCTTCCCCACACTGTGAAACCCCTTCCACACACACTGAAACCTCTTGCCCACACACTGAAAGCTCTTCCCCACAGACTGAAACCCTTACCCACACACTGAAACATCTTCCACACACACTGAACCATCTTCCCCTCACACTGAAACCTCATCCCCACACGCTGAATCTTCTTCCACAACGCCTGAAACCCATCCCCACAAACTGAAACCCCTTCCACACACACTGATCCATCTTCCACACAAACTGAAACCCCTTCCCTGCACACTGAAACCCCTTCCACACACACTGTAACCCCTTCCCCGCACACTGAAACCCCTTCCCCTCACACTGAAACCCCTTCCACACACACTGAAAACCCTTCCCCGCACACTGAAAGCCCTTCCCCACGCACTGAAACCTCTTCCCCAGACACTGAAACCCCTTCCGCACAAACTGAAACCCATCCCCATAGACTGAAACACATCCCCACAGATTGAAACCTCATCCCCACACACTGAAACTCCTTCCCCACACACTGAAACCCCTTCCGCACACACTGAAACCCCTTCCCCACACACTGAAACCACTTCCCCACACACTGAAACCTCTTCCCCACACGCTGAAACACCGTCCCCACGCACTGAAACTTGTTCCACACACAGAAGCCTCTTCCCCACACACTGAAACCTCTTCCCCACGCACTGAAACCTCTTCCACACACACTGAAACATCTTCCCCACACACTGAAACCTCTTCCCCACACGCTGAAACTTCTTCCACACCCACTGAAACCCATCCCCACACACGGAAACCCCTTCCACACACACTGAAACCTCTTCCACACACAATGAAATCCATTCCCCACACACTGAAACCTCTTCCACACACACTGAAACCCCTTCCCCACACACTGAACCCTTTCCCTACACAATGAACCCCATCCCCACACACTGAAACCTGTACCCCACACACTGAGACCTCTTCCCCACACACTGAAAACCTTCCCCACACACTGAAACCCATTCCCCACAGACAGAAGCCCCTTAACCAAACACTGAAACCCATCCCCACATACTGAAATCTCTTCCCCACACACTGAAACCCCTTCCCCACACACTGAAACCCCTTCCCCACACACTGAAACCCATCCCCACACTCTGAAACCTCTTCCCCACACACTGAAACCCCTTCCCCATACACTGAAACCCATCCCTACACACTGAAACCCATCGCCACACACTGAAGCCACTTCCCCACACACAGAAAGCTCTTCCCCACAGACTGAAAATCTTACCCACACAATGAACCCTCTTCCCCACACACTGAAACCCCTTCCACACACACTAAAACCTCTTCCACACACACTGAAACCCCTTCCCCACACACTGAAACCCCTTCCACACACACTGTAACCCCTTTCCCGCACATTGAAACCCCTTCCCCAGACAATGAAACCCCTTCCACACACACTAAAACCCCTTCCCCGCACATTGAAACCCCTTCCCCACCCACTGAAACCTCTTCCCCACACAATGAAACACCTTCCCCACAAACTGAAACCCATCCCCACAGACTGAAACACATCCCGACAGACTGAAACCCCTTCCCCACACACTGAAACCTCTTCCACACACACTGAAACCCCTTCCCCACACACAGAAAGCCATCCCCACACACTGAAACCTCTTCCCCACACACTGAAACCTCTTCCCCACACACTGCAACCCCTGCCCCACACACAGAAAACTCTTCCCCACACACTGAAACCCCTTCCCCACACACTGAAACCCCTTCCCCACATACTGAAACCACTTCCCCATACACTGAAACCCCTTCCCAACAGACTGAAACCACTTCCCCACACACTGAAACCTCTTCCCCACACACTGAAACCTCTTCCCCACACACTGAAACTCCTTATCCACACACTGAAACCCCTTTCCCACACACTGAAACGTCTTCCCCACACACTGAAACCTCTTCCGCACAGACTGAAACCCCTTCCCCACACACTGAAACCCATCCCCACACACTGAAACCTCATCCCCACACACTGAAACACCTTCCCCACACACTGAAACGCCTTCCCCACAAACTCAAACCCATCCCCACACACAGAAACCACCTCCCCACACACTAAAACCCCTTCCCCACACACTGAAGCCCATCCCCACACACTGAAACCCTTCCCCACACACTGAAACCTCTTCCCAAACACTGAAACCTCTTCGCCACAGTCTGAAACCCTTCCCCAGACAAGAAAACCTCTTCCCCACACACTGAACCCTCTTCCCCACACACTGAAACCCCTTCCCCGCACACTGAAACCTCTTTCCCACACACTGAATCCCCTTCACCACACACTGAAACCCCTTCCCCACACACTGAACCCTCTTCCCCACGCACTGAAACCACTTCCCCAGTCACTAAAACCCCTTCCCCACAGACTGAAACCCCTTAACCACACACTGAAACCCATTCCCACACACTGAAATCTCTTCCCCACACACTGAAACCCCTTCCCCACACACTGAAACCCATCCCCACACACTGAAACCTCTTCCCCACACAGTGAAACCCCTTCCACACACACTGAAACCTCTTGCCCACACACTGAAAGCTCTTCCCCACAGACTGAAACCCTTACCCACATACTGAAACCTCTTCCCCACACACTGAAACCCCTTCCCCACGCCCAGAAACCTCTTACCCACACACTGAAACATCTTCCACACACACTGAAACATCTTCCCCTCACACTGAAACCTCATCCCCACACGCTGAATCTTCTTCCACAACCCCTGAAACCCATCCCCACAAACTGAAACCCCTTCCACACACACTGATCCATCTTCCACACAAACTGAAACCCCTTCCCTGCACACTGAAACCCCTTCCACACACACTGTAACCCCTTCCCCGCACACTGAAACCCCTTCCCCACACACTGAAACCCCTTCCACACACACTGAAAACCCTTCCCCGCACACTGAAAGCCCTTCCCCACGCACTGAAACCTCTTCCCCAGACACTGAAACCCCTTCCGCACAAACTGAAACCCATCCCCATAGACTGAAACACATCCCCACAGATTGAAACCCCTTCCCCACTCACTGAAACCCATCCCCACACACTGAAACCTCTTCCACACACACTTAAACCTTTCCCTACAGACTGAAACCCATCCCCACACACTGAAACCTCCTCCCCACAAACTAAAACCCCTTCCCCACACACAGAAAGCCATCCCCACACACTGAAACATATTCCCCACACACTGAAACCCATTCCCCACACACTGAAACCCATCCCCACACACTGAAACCTCTTCCCCACAAACTAAAACCCCTTCCCCACACACTGAAAGCCCTTCCCCACACACTGAAACCCCTTCCCCACACACTGAAACCATTCCCCACACACTGAAACCCTTCCCCACCCACTGAAACACATTCCACACACAGTGAAAACCCTGCCCACACACTGAAACCCTTCCCCACACACTGAAACCCCTTCACCCCACACTGAAACAACTTCCACACACAGTGAAACCCCTTCCCCATACACTGAAACCATTCCCCACACAGTGACACCATTCCCCACACACTGAAAACCCTTCCCCTCACAGTGAAACCCCTTCCCGACACACTGAATACCTTGCCCACACACTGAAACCATTCCCCACACACTGAAACCACTGACCCACACAGTGAAACCCCTTTCCCACACACTGAAACCCTTCCCCACACACTGAAATCCGTCCCCACAAACTGAAATCATTCCCCACACACTGAAACCCCTTCCCCACACACTGAAACCCCGTCCCCACACACTGAACCCCTTCCCCACACACTGAAACCCTTCACCACACACTGAAACCCCTTACTCACATATTGAAACCATTCCCCAAACACTGAAACGCCTTCCCCACACAGTGAAACCCCTTCCCCACACACTGAAACCACTCCCCACACACTGAAACCCCTTCCCCACACACTGAACCACATTCCCCACACACTGAAACCCCTTCCACACACACTGAAACCCCTTCCCCACACACTGAAACCATCCCCCACACACTGAAACCCCTTCCGCACACAATGAAACCCCTTCCCCACACACTGAAACCCCTTCCCCACACACCGAAACCATTCCCCACACACTGAAACCCCTTCCCCACACACTGAAACCCCTTCCCCACACAGTGAATCACCTTCCCCACACACTGAAATCCTTTCCCCACACACTGAAACGATTCCCCACACACTGAAACCGCTTCGCCAGACAGTGAAACCCCTTCCCCACACACTGAAACCCCTTCTCCACACAGTGAAACCCCTTCCCCACACACTGAAACCCTTTCCCCACACAGTGAAACCCCTTCCCCACACACTGAAACCCGTCCCCACACACTGAAACTATTCCCCACGCACTGAAACCACTTCCCCACACAATGAAACCCCTTCACCACACACTGAAACCCCTTCCACACACACTGAAACAACTTCCCCACACACTGAATCCCCTTCCCTACACACTGAAACCCCTTCCCCACACAGTGAATCCCCTTCCCCACACACTGAAACACCTTCCCCACACACTGAAACCCTTACCCCACACACTGAAACCATTCCCCACACACTGAAACCCCTTCCCCACACAGTGAAACACCTTCCCCACACACTGAAACCCCTTCCCCACACACTGAAACCATTTCCCACAAACTGAAACCCCTTCCCCACACACAGAAACCCCTTCCCCACACAGTGAAACACCTTCCCCACACACAGAATCCACTGCCCCACACAGTGATTCACCTTCCCCACACACTGAAATCCTTTCACCACACACTGAAACCATTCCCCACACACTGAAACCCCTTCTCCAAACAGTGAAGCCCCTTCCCTACACACTGAAACCCGTTCGGCACACAGGGAAACGCCTTCCCCACACACTGAAACCCTTTCACCACACAGTGAAACCCCTTCTCCACACACTGAAGCCTGTCCCCACACACTGAAACCATTCCCCACGCACTGAAACCCCTTCCCCACACACTGAAACCCCTTCCCCACAAACTGAAACCCCTTCCCCACATACTGAAACAACGTCCCCACACACTGAAACCCCTACCCCACTCAGTGAATCCCCTTCCCCACACACTGAAAAAGCATCCCCACACACTGGAATCCTTTCCCCACACACTGAAACCATTTCCCCACACACTGAAACCCCTTCCCCACACACTGAAACCCCTTCCCCACACAGTGAAACCCCTTCCCCACACACTGAAACACTTTCCTACTCGGAAACCCCTTCCCCACACACTGAAACCCCGTCCCGACACAGTGAAATATCTTCCCCACACACTGAAAACCCATCCCCACACACTGAAATCCCTTCCCCACACACTGAAACCCCTTCCCCACACACTGAAACCCTTCCCCACAGACTGAAACCCCTACCCTACACACTGAAACCCCTTCCCCACACACTGAAACCCCGTCCCCACACAGTGAAACACATTCCCCACACACTGACACACCTTCCCCAAACACTGAAACCGTTCCCCACACACTGCAACACATACCCACACACGGAAACCGTTCCCCACACACTGAAACCCCTTCCCCACACACTCAAACCCTTCCCCACAAACTGCAATCCTTCCCCACACACTGAAATCCTTCCCCACACACTGAAACCCCTTCCCCACACAGTGAAACCCCTTCCCCACACACTGAAACCATTCCCCACACACTGAAACCCCTTCCCCACACACAACCACATTCCCCACACACTGAAACCCCTTCCACACACACTGAAACCTCTTCCCCACACAGTGAAACCATTCCCCACACACTGAAACCCCTTCAACACACACTGAAACCCCTTCCCCACACACTGAAACCCCTTCTCCACACACTGAAACCATTCCCCACACACTGAAACCCCTTCCCCACACACTGAAACCCCTTCCACACACACTGAAACCCCTTCCCCACACAGAGAATCCCCTTCTCCACATACTGAATCACCTTCCCCACACACTGAAATCCTTTCCCCACACACTGAAACCATTCCCCACACACTGAAACCGCTTCGCCAGACAGTGAAACCCCTTCCCCACACACTGAAACCCCTTCTCCACACAGTGAAACCCCTTCCCCTCACACTGAAACCCGTCCCCACACACTGAAACCATTCCCCACGCACTGAAACCACTTCCCCACACACTGAATCCCCTTCACCACACACTGAAACCCCTTCCACACACACTGAATCAACTTCCCCACACACTGTAACCACTTCCCCACACACTGAAACCCCTTCCCCACACAGTGAATCACCTTCCCCACACACTGAAACACCTTCCCCACACACTGAAACCCTTACCCCACACACAGAAACCATTCCCCACACACTGAAACTCCTTCCCCACACAGTGAAACCCCTTCCCCACACAGTTAAACCTCTTCCCCACACACTGAAACCCTTTCCCCACACACGGAAACCCCTTCCCCACACACTGAAACCCCATCCACACACACTGATACATCTTCCCCACACACTGAAACCCATCCCCACACAGTGACACCCCTTCCCCACACACTGAAACCCCGTCCCCACACACTGAAACCCTTCCCCACACACTGAAACCCCTACCCTTCACACTGAAACCCCTTCCCCACACACTGAAACCCCATCCCCACACAGTGAAACACATTGCCCTCAGACTGAATCTCCTTCCCCACACACCAAACCCCTTCCCCACACACTGAAACCATTCCCCACACACTGAAACCCCTTCCCCACACACTGAAACCATTCCCCACACACTGAAACCCTTCCCCACCCACTGAAACACATTCCACACACAGTGAAAACCCTGCCCACACACTGAAACCCTTCCCCACACACTGAAACCCCTTCACCCCACACTGAAACAACTTCCACACACAGTGAAACCCCTTCCCCATACACTGAAACCATTCCCCACACAGTGACACCATTCCCCACACACTGAAAACCCTTCCCCTCACAGTGAAACCCCTTCCCGACACACTGAATACCTTGCCCACACACTGAAACCATTCCCCACACACTGAAACCACTGACCCACACAGTGAAACCCCTTTCCCACACACTGAAACCCTTCCCCACACACTGAAATCCGTCCCCACAAACTGAAATCATTCCCCACACACTGAAACCCCTTCCCCACACACTGAAACCCCGTCCCCACACACTGAACCCCTTCCCCACACACTGAAACCCTTCACCACACACTGAAACCCCTTACTCACATATTGAAACCATTCCCCAAACACTGAAACGCCTTCCCCACACAGTGAAACCCCTTCCCCACACACTGAAACCACTCCCCACACACTGAAACCCCTTCCCCACACACTGAACCACATTCCCCACACACTGAAACCCCTTCCACACACACTGAAACCCCTTCCCCACACACTGAAACCATCCCCCACACACTGAAACCCCTTCCGCACACAATGAAACCCCTTCCCCACACACTGAAACCCCTTCCCCACACACCGAAACCATTCCCCACACACTGAAACCCCTTCCCCACACACTGAAACCCCTTCCCCACACAGTGAATCACCTTCCCCACACACTGAAATCCTTTCCCCACACACTGAAACGATTCCCCACACACTGAAACCGCTTCGCCAGACAGTGAAACCCCTTCCCCACACACTGAAACCCCTTCTCCACACAGTGAAACCCCTTCCCCACACACTGAAACCCTTTCCCCACACAGTGAAACCCCTTCCCCACACACTGAAACCCGTCCCCACACACTGAAACTATTCCCCACGCACTGAAACCACTTCCCCACACAATGAAACCCCTTCACCACACACTGAAACCCCTTCCACACACACTGAAACAACTTCCCCACACACTGAATCCCCTTCCCTACACACTGAAACCCCTTCCCCACACAGTGAATCCCCTTCCCCACACACTGAAACACCTTCCCCACACACTGAAACCCTTACCCCACACACTGAAACCATTCCCCACACACTGAAACCCCTTCCCCACACAGTGAAACACCTTCCCCACACACTGAAACCCCTTCCCCACACACTGAAACCATTTCCCACAAACTGAAACCCCTTCCCCACACACAGAAACCCCTTCCCCACACAGTGAAACACCTTCCCCACACACAGAATCCACTGCCCCACACAGTGATTCACCTTCCCCACACACTGAAATCCTTTCACCACACACTGAAACCATTCCCCACACACTGAAACCCCTTCTCCAAACAGTGAAGCCCCTTCCCTACACACTGAAACCCGTTCGGCACACAGGGAAACGCCTTCCCCACACACTGAAACCCTTTCACCACACAGTGAAACCCCTTCTCCACACACTGAAGCCTGTCCCCACACACTGAAACCATTCCCCACGCACTGAAACCCCTTCCCCACACACTGAAACCCCTTCCCCACAAACTGAAACCCCTTCCCCACATACTGAAACAACGTCCCCACACACTGAAACCCCTACCCCACTCAGTGAATCCCCTTCCCCACACACTGAAAAAGCATCCCCACACACTGGAATCCTTTCCCCACACACTGAAACCATTTCCCCACACACTGAAACCCCTTCCCCACACACTGAAACCCCTTCCCCACACAGTGAAACCCCTTCCCCACACACTGAAACACTTTCCTACTCGGAAACCCCTTCCCCACACACTGAAACCCCGTCCCGACACAGTGAAATATCTTCCCCACACACTGAAAACCCATCCCCACACACTGAAATCCCTTCCCCACACACTGAAACCCCTTCCCCACACACTGAAACCCTTCCCCACAGACTGAAACCCCTACCCTACACACTGAAACCCCTTCCCCACACACTGAAACCCCGTCCCCACACAGTGAAACACATTCCCCACACACTGACACACCTTCCCCAAACACTGAAACCGTTCCCCACACACTGCAACACATACCCACACACGGAAACCGTTCCCCACACACTGAAACCCCTTCCCCACACACTCAAACCCTTCCCCACAAACTGCAATCCTTCCCCACACACTGAAATCCTTCCCCACACACTGAAACCCCTTCCCCACACAGTGAAACCCCTTCCCCACACACTGAAACCATTCCCCACACACTGAAACCCCTTCCCCACACACAACCACATTCCCCACACACTGAAACCCCTTCCACACACACTGAAACCTCTTCCCCACACAGTGAAACCATTCCCCACACACTGAAACCCCTTCAACACACACTGAAACCCCTTCCCCACACACTGAAACCCCTTCTCCACACACTGAAACCATTCCCCACACACTGAAACCCCTTCCCCACACACTGAAACCCCTTCCACACACACTGAAACCCCTTCCCCACACAGAGAATCCCCTTCTCCACATACTGAATCACCTTCCCCACACACTGAAATCCTTTCCCCACACACTGAAACCATTCCCCACACACTGAAACCGCTTCGCCAGACAGTGAAACCCCTTCCCCACACACTGAAACCCCTTCTCCACACAGTGAAACCCCTTCCCCTCACACTGAAACCCGTCCCCACACACTGAAACCATTCCCCACGCACTGAAACCACTTCCCCACACACTGAATCCCCTTCACCACACACTGAAACCCCTTCCACACACACTGAATCAACTTCCCCACACACTGTAACCACTTCCCCACACACTGAAACCCCTTCCCCACACAGTGAATCACCTTCCCCACACACTGAAACACCTTCCCCACACACTGAAACCCTTACCCCACACACAGAAACCATTCCCCACACACTGAAACTCCTTCCCCACACAGTGAAACCCCTTCCCCACACAGTTAAACCTCTTCCCCACACACTGAAACCCTTTCCCCACACACGGAAACCCCTTCCCCACACACTGAAACCCCATCCACACACACTGATACATCTTCCCCACACACTGAAACCCATCCCCACACAGTGACACCCCTTCCCCACACACTGAAACCCCGTCCCCACACACTGAAACCCTTCCCCACACACTGAAACCCCTACCCTTCACACTGAAACCCCTTCCCCACACACTGAAACCCCATCCCCACACAGTGAAACACATTGCCCTCAGACTGAATCTCCTTCCCCACACACCAAACCCCTTCCCCACACACTGAAACCCATACCCACACACTGAAACCCTTCCCCACACACTGAAACCCATTACCCACATAGTGAAACCCTTCCCCACACACTGAAACCCTTCCCCACACAATGTAATCCTTCCCCACACAGTGAAACCCCTTCCCCACCCACTGAAACCCGTCCCCACACACTGAAACCATTCCCCACGCACTGAAACCACTTCCCCACACACTGAAACCCCTTCCCCACACACTGAAACCCCTTCCACACACACTGAAACAACGTCCCCACACACTGAAACCCCTTCCCCACACAGTGAATCCCCTTCCCCACACACTGAAACCCTTACCCCACACACTGAAACCATTCCCCACACACTGAAACCCCTTCCCCACACAGTGAAACCCCTTCCCCACACAGTGAAACCACTTCTCCACACACTGAAACCCTTTCCCCACACACTGAAACCCCTTCCCCACACACTGAAACCCCATCCCCACACACTGATACATCTTCCCCACACACTGAAAACCCATCCCCACACAGTGACACCCCTTCCCCACACACTGAAACCCCGTCCCCACACACTGAAACCCTTCCCCACACACTGAAACCCCTACCCTTCACACTGAAACCCCTTCCCCACACACTGAAACCCCTTCCACACACACTGAAACAACGTCCCCACACACTGAAACCCCTTCCCCACACAGTGAATCCCCTTCCCCACACACTGAAACCCCTTCCGCACACACTGAAACCCTTACCCCACACACTGAAACCATTCCCCACACACTGAAACCCCTTCCCCACACAGTGAAACCCCTTCCCCACACAGTGAAACCACTTCCCCACACACTGAAACCCTTTCCCCACACACTGAAACCCCTTCCCCACACACTGAAACCCCATCCCCACACACTGATACATCTTCCCCACACACTGAAAACCCATCCCCACACAGTGACACCCCTTCCCCACACACTGAAACCCCTTCCCCACACACTGAAACCCTTCCCCACACACTGAAGCCCCTACCCTTCACACTGAAACCCCTTCCCCACACACTGAAACCCCGTCCCCACACAGTGAAACACATTCCCCTCACACTGAAACTCCTTCCCCACACACCGAAACCCTTCCCCACACAGTGAAACCCATACCAACACACTGAAACCCTTCCCCACACACTGAAACCCATTACCCACACAGTGAAACCCTTCCCCACACACTGAAACCCTTGCCCACACAATGAAATCCTTCCCCACACACTGAAACGCTTCCCCACACAATGAAATTCTTCCCCACACGCTGAAACCATTCCCCACACCCTGAAAACATTTCCCACACACTGAAACCCTTACCCACACACTGAAACAACTTCCCAACACAGTGAAACACTTCCCCACGCACTGAAACCCTTCCCCACACACTGAAACCCCTTCCCCACACGCTGAAACCATTCCCCACACACTGAAACCCTTCCCCACACACTGAAACCATTCCCCACACACTGAAACCCCTTCCCCACACACTGAAACCCCTTCCCCACACACTGTAACCCCTTCCCCACACAGAGAATCCCCTTCTCCACACACTGAATCTCCTTCCCCACACACTGAAATCCTTTCCCCACACACTGAAACCATTCCCCACACACTGAAACCCCTTCCCCACAAAGTGAAACCCCTTCCACACATACTGAAACCCCTTCCCCACACAGTGAAACCCATTCCCCACACACTGAAACCCCTTCCCAACACACTGAAACAACGTCCCCACACACCGAAACCCCTACCCCACTCACTGAAACCCCTTCCCCACACAGTGAATACCCTTCCCCACACACTGAAACACCTTCCCCACACACTGAAACCCTTGCCCCAAACAATGAAACCCCTTCCCCACACACAGAAACCCCTTCCACACACACTGAAACCCCTTCCCCACAGAGTGAAACCCCTTCCCCACACACTGAAACCCTTTCACCACACACGGAAACCCTTACCCCACACACTGAAACCATTCCCCACACACTGAAACCCCTTCCCCACACAGTGAAACACCTTCCACACACACTGAAACCCCTTCCCCACACACTGAAACCATTTCCCACAAACTGAAACCCCTTCCCCACACACAGAAACCCCTTCCCCACACACTGAAACACCTTCCCCACACAGAGAATCCACTGCCCCACACAGTAATTCACCTTCCCCACACACTGAAATCCTTTCGCCACACACTGAAACCATTCCCCACACACTGAAACCCCTTCTCCAAACAGTGAAGCCCCTTCCCTACACACTGAAACCCCTTCGCCACACAGGGAAACGCCTTCCCCACACACTGAAACCCTTTCCCCACACAGTGAAACCCCTTCTCCACACACTGAAGCCTGTCCCCACACACTGAAACCATTCCCCACGCACTGAAACCCCTTCCCCACACACTGAAACCCCTTCCCCACAAACTGAAACCCCTTCCCCACATACTGAAACAACGTCCCCACACACTGAAACCCCTTCCCCACACACTGAAACCCCTACCGCACACAGTGAATCCCCTTCCCCACACACTGAAAAACCATCCCCACACACTGGAACCCTTTCCCCACACACTGAAACCATTTCCCCACACACTGAAACCCCTTCCCCACACACTGAAACCCCTTCCCCACACAGTGAAACCGCTTCCCCACACACTGAAACACTTTCCTACTCGGAAACCCCTTCCCCACTCACTGAAACCCCGTCCCCACATAGTGAAATATCTTCCCCACACACTGAAAACCCATCCCCACACACTGACACCCCTACCACACACACTGAAACCCCTTCCCCACACATTGAAACCCTTCCCCACAGACTGAAACCCCTACCCTACACACTGAAACCCCTTCCCCACACACTGAAACCCCATCCCCACACAGTGAAACACATTGCCCTCACACTGAATCTCCTTCCCCACACACCAAACCCCTTCCCCACACACTGAAACCCATACCCACACACTGAAACCCTTCCCCACACACTGAAACCCATTACCCACATAGTGAAACCCTTCCCCACACACTGAAACCACTTCCCCACACACTGAAACCCCTTCCCCACACACTGAAACCCCTTCCACACACAGTGAAACCACTTCCCCACACACTGAAAACCTTTCCCCACACACTGAAACCCCTTCCCCACACACTGAAACCCCATCCCCACTCACTGATACATCTTCCCCACACACTGAAAACCCATCCCCACACAGTGACACCCCTTCCTCACACACTGAAACCCCGTCCCCACACACTGAAACCCTTCCCCACACACTGAAACCCCTACCCTTCACACTGAAACCCCTTCCCCACACACTGAAACCCCGTCCCCACACAGTGAAACACATTCCCCTCACACTGAAACTCCTTCCCCACACACCGAAACCCTTCCCCACACACTGAAACCCATACCCACACACTGAAACCCTTCCCCACACACTGAAACCCATTACCCACACAGTGAAACCCTTCCCCACACACTGAAACCCTTCCCCACACAATGAAATCCTTCCCCACACACTGAAACGCTTCCCCACACAATGAAATCCTTCCCCACACGCTGAAACCATTCCCCACACCCTGAAAACATTTCCCACACACTGAAACCCTTACCCACACACTGAAACAACTTCCCAACACAGTGAAACACTTCCCCACACACTGAAACCCTTCCCCACACACTGAAACCCCTTCCCCACACGCTGAAACCATTCCCCACACACTGAAACCCTTCCCCACACACTGAAACCATTCCCCACACACTGAAACCCCTTCCCCACACACTGAAACCCCTTCCCCACACACTGTAACCCCTTCCCCACACAGAGAATCCCCTTCTCCACACACTGAATCACCTTCCCCACACACTGAAATCCTTTCCCCACACACTGAAACCATTCCCCACACACTGAAACCCCTTCCCACAAAGTGAAACCCCTTCCACACATACTGAAACCCCTTCCCCACACAGGGAAACCCATTCCCCACACACTGAAACCCCTTCCCAACACACTGAAACAACGTCCCCACACACCGAAACCCCTACCCCACTCACTGAAACCCCTTCCCCACACAGTGAATACCCTTCCCCACACACTGAAACACCTTCCCCACACACTGAAACCCTTGCCCCACACAATTAAACCCCTTCCCCACACACAGAAACCCCTTCCACACACACTGAAACCCCTTCCCCACACAGTGAAACCCCTTCCCCACACACTGAAACCCTTTCACCACACACGGAAACCCTTACCCCACACACTGAAACCATTCCCCACACACTGAAACCCCTTCCCCACACAGTGAAACACCTTCCCCACACACTGAAACCCCTTCCCCACACACTGAAACCATTTCCCACAAACTGAAACCCCTTCCCCACACACAGAAACCCCTTCCCCACACACTGAAACACCTTCCCCACACAGAGAATCCACTGCCCCACACAGTGATTCACCTTCCCCACACACTGAAATCCTTTCACCACACACTGAAACCATTCCCCACACACTGAAACCCCTTCTCCAAACAGTGAAGCCCCTTCCCCACACACTGAAACCCCTTCGCCACACAGGGAAACGCCTTCCCCACACACTGAAACCCTTTCCCCACACAGTGAAACCCCTTCTCCACACACTGAAGCCTTTCCCCACACACTGAAACCATTCCCCACGCACTGAAACCCCTTCCCCACGCACTGAAAGCCCTTCCCCACAAACTGAAACCCCTTCCCCACATACTGAAACAACGTCCCCACACACTGAAACCCCTTCCCCACACACTGAAACCCCTACCGCACACAGTGAATCCCCTTCCCCACACACTGAAAAACCATCCCCACACACTGGAACCCTTTCCCCACACACTGAAACCATTTCCCCACACACTGAAACCCATTCCCCACACACTGAAACCCCTTCCCCACACAGTGAAACCGCTTCCCCACACACTGAAACACTTTCCTACTCGGAAACCCCTTCCCCACACACTGAAACCCCGTCCCCACACAGTGAAATATCTTCCCCACACACTGAAAACCCATCCCCACACACTGAAACCCCTACCCCACTAACTGAAACCCCTTCCCCACACACTGAAACCCTTCCCCACAGACTGAAACCCCTACCCTACACACTGAATCCCCTTCCCCACACACTGAAACCCCGTCCCCACACAGTGAAACACATTCCCCACACACTGAAACACCTTCCCCAAACACTGAAACCCTTCCCCACACACTGAAACACATACCCACACACGGAAACCGTTCCCCACACACTGAAACCCCTTCCCCACACACTGAAACCCTTCCCCACACACTGCAATCCTTCCCCACACACTGAAATCCTTCCCCACACACTGAAACCCCTTCCCCACACAGTGAAACCCCTTCCCCACACACTGAAACCATTCCCCACACACTGAAACACCTTCCCCACACACAACCACATTCCCCACACACTGAAACCCCTTCCACACACACTGAAACCTCTTCCCCACACAGTGAAACCATTCCCCACACACTGAAACCCCTTCAACACACACTGAAACCCCTTCCCCACACACTGAAACCCCTTCCCCACACTCTGAAACCATTCCCCACACACTGAAACCCCTTCCCCACACACTGAAACCCCTTCCCCACACAGAGAATCCCCTTCTCCACATACTGAATCACCTTCCCCACACACTGAAATCCTTTCCCCACACCCTGAAACTATTCCCCACACACTGAAACCGCTTCGCCAGACAGTGAAACCACTTCCCCACACACTGAAACCCCTTCTCCACACAGTGAAACCCCTTCCCCACACACTGAAACCCTTTCCCCACACAGTGAAACCCCTTCCCCACACACTGAAACCCGTCCCCACACACTGAAACCATTCCCCACGCACTGAAACCACTTCCCCACACACTGAATCCCCTTCACCACACACTGAAACCCCTTCCACACACACTGAATCAACTTCCCCACACACTGAAACCCCTTCCCCACACACTGAAACCCCTTCCCCACACAGTGAATCCCCTTCCCCACACACTGAAACAAATTCCCCACACACTGAAACCCTTACCCCACACACTGAAACCATTCCCCACACACTGAAACCCCTTCCCCACACAGTGAAACCCCTTCCCCACACAGTGAAACCACTTCCCCACACACTGAAACTCTTTCCCCACACACGGAAACCCCTTCCCCACACACTGAAACCCCATCCCCACACACTGATACATCTTCCCCACACACTGAAAACCCATCCCCACACAGTGACATCTCTTCCCCACACACTGAAACCCCGTCCCCACACACTGAAACCCTTCCCCACACACTGAAACCCCTACCCCTCACACTGAAACTCCTTCCCCACACACCGAAACTCTTCCCCACACACTGAAACCCATACCCACACACTGAAACCCTTCCCCACGCACTGAAACCCATTACCCACACAGTGAAACCCCTTCCCCACACACTGAAACCCGTCCCCACACACTGAAACCCCTTCCCCACACACTGAAATCCCTTCCCCACACAGTGAATCCCCTTCCCCACACACTGAAACACCTTCCCCACACACTGAAACCCTTACCCCACACACTGAAACCATTCCCCACACACTGAAACCCCTTCCCAACACAGTGAAACCCCTTCCCCACACAGTTAAACCACTTCCCCACATACTGAAACCCTTTCCCCACACACGGAAACCCCTTCCCCACACACTGAAACCCCATCCCCACACACTGATACATCTTCCCCACACACTGAAAACCCATCCCCACACAGTGACACCCCTTCCCCACACACTGAAACCCCGTCCCCACACACTGAAACCCTTCCCCACACACTGAAACCCCTACCCTTCACACTGAAACCCCTTCCCCACACACTGAAACCCCATCCCCACACAGTGAAACACATTGCCCTCACACTGAATCTCCTTCCCCACACACCAAACCCCTTCCCCACACACTGAAACCCATACCCACACACTGAAACCCTTCCCCACACACTGAAACCCATTACCCACATAGTGAAACCCTTTCCCACACACTGAAACCCTTCCCCACACAATGTAATCCTTCCCCACACAGTGAAACCCCTTCCCCACCGACTGAAACCCGTCCCCACACACTGAAACCATTCCCCACGCACTGAAACCACTTCCCCACACACTGAAACCCCTTCCCCACACACTGAAACCCCTTCCACACACACTGAAACAACGTCCCCACACACTGAAACCCCTTCCCCACACACTGAAACCCCTTCCCCACACAGTGAATCCCCTTCCCCACACACTGAAACCCCTTCCCCACACACTGAAACCCTTACCCCACACACTGAAACCATTCCCCACACACTGAAACCCCTTCCCCACACAGTGAAACCCCTTCCCCACACAGTGAAACCACTTCCCCACACACTGAAACCCTTTCCCCACACACTGAAACCCCTTCCCCACACACTGAAACCCCATCCTCACACGCTGATACATCTTCCCCACACACTGAAAACCCATCCCCACACAGTGACACCCCTACCCTTCACACTGAAACCCCTTCCCCACACACTGAAACCCCGTCCCCACACAGTGAAACACATTCCCCTCACACTGAAACTCCTTCCCCACACACCGATACCCTTCCCCACACACTGAAACCCATACCCACACACTGAAACCCTTCCCCACACACTGAAACCCATTACCCACACAGTGAAACCCTTCCCCACACACTGAAACCCTTCCCCACACAATGAAATCCTTCCCCACACACTGAAACGCTTCCCCACACAATGAAATCCTTCCCCACACGCTGAAACCATTCCCCACACCCTGAAACATTTCCCACACACTGAAACCCTTACTCACACACTGAAACAACTTCCCAACACAGTGAAACACTTCACCACACACTGAAACCCTTCCCCACACACTGAAACCCATTCCCCACACGCTGAAACCATTCCCCACACACTGAAACCCTTCCCCACACACTGAAACCATTCCCCACACACTGAAACCCCTTCCCCACACACTGAAACCCCTTCCCCACACACTGTAACCCCTTCCCCACACAGAGAATCCCCTTCTCCACACACTGAATCACCTTCCCCACACACTGAAATCCTTTCCCCACACACTGAAACCATTCCCCACACACTGAAACCCCTTCCCCACAAAGTGAAACCCCTTCCACACATACTGAAACCCCTTCCCCACACAGTGAAACCCATTCCCCACACACTGAAACCCCTTCCCAACACACTGAAACAACGTCCCCACACACCGAAACCCCTACCCCACTCACTGAAACCCCTTCCCCACACAGTGAATACCCTTCCCCACACACTGAAACACCTTCCCCACACACTGAAACCCTTGCCCCACACAATGAAACCCCTTCCCTACACACAGAAACCCCTTCCCCACACACTGAAACCCCTTCCCCACACAGTGAAACCCCTTCCCCACACACTGAAACCCTTTCACCACACACGGAAGCCCCTTCCCCTCACACTGAAACATCTTCCCCACACACTGAAAACCCATCCCCACACAGTGACACCCCTTCCCCACACACTGAAACCCATTCCCCACACACTGAAACCCTTCCCCACACACTGAAACCCCTACCCTACACACTGAAACCCCTTCCCCACACACTGAAACCCCGTCCCCACACAGTGAAACACCTTCCCCACACACTGAAACTCCTTCCCCACACACTGAAACCCTTCCCCACACACTGAAACCCATACCCACACACTGAAACCCTTCCCCACACACTGAAACCCCTTCCCCACACAATGAAACCCTTCTCCACACACTGAAACCCATCCCCTCACACTGAAATCCTTCCCCGCACACTAAAACCCCTTCCCCACACGCTGAAACCATTCCCCACACACTGAAACCCTTCCCCACACACTGAAACCCTTCCCCACACACTGAAACCCCTTCCCCACACACTGAAACAACTTCCCCAGACAGTGAAACCTTTCCCCACACACTGAAACCCTTCCCCCCACACTGAAACCCCTTCCCCACACACTGAAACCCCTTCCCCACACACTGAAACCCCATCCCCACACACTGATACATCTTCCCCACACACTGAAAACCCATCCCCACACAGTGACACCCCTTCCCCACACACTGAAACCCCGTCCCCACACACTGAAACCCTTCCCCACACACTGAAACCCCTACCCTTCACACTGAAACCCCTTCCCCACACACTGAAACCCCGTCCCCACACAGTGAAACACATTCCCCTCACACTGAAACTCCTTCCCCACACACCGAAACCCTTCCCCACACACTGAAACCCATACCCACACACTGAAACCCTTCCCCACACACTGAAACCCATTACCCACACAGTGAAACCCTTCCCCACACACTGAAACCCTTCCCCACACAATGAAATCCTTCCCCACACACTGAAACGCTTCCCCACACAATGAAATCCTTCCCCACACGCTGAAACCATTCCCCACACCCTGAAAACATTTCCCACACACTGAAACCCTTACCCACACACTGAAACAACTTCCCAACACAGTGAAACACTTCCCCACACACTGAAACCCTTCCCCACACACTGAAACCCCTTCCCCACACGCTGAAACCATTCCCCACACACTGAAACCCTACCCCACACACTGAAACCATTCCCCACACACTGAAACCCCTTCCCCACACACTGAAACCCCTTCCCCACACACTGTAACCCCTTCCCCACACAGAGAATCCCCTTCTCCACACACTGAATCACCTTCCCCACACACTGAAATCCTTTCCCCACACACTGAAACCATTCCCCACACACTGAAACCCCTTCCCCACAAAGTGAAACCCCTTCCACACATACTGAAACCCCTTCCCCACACAGTGAAACCCATTCCCCACACACTGAAACCCCTTCCCAACACACTGAAACAACGTCCCCACACACCGAAACCCCTACCCCACTCACTGAAACCCCTTCCCCACACAGTGAATAACCTTCCCCACACACTGAAACACCTTCCCCACACACTGAAAACCTTGCCCCACACAATGAAACCCCTTCCCCACACACAGAAACCCCTTCCACACACACTGAAACCCCTTCCCCACACAGTGAAACCCCTTCCCCACACACTGAAACCCTTTCACCACACACGGAAACCCTTACCCACACACTGAAACCATTCCCCACACACTGAAACCCCTTCCCCACACAGTGAAACACCTTCCCCACACACTGAAACCGCTTCCCCACACACTGAAACCATTTCCCACAAACTGAAACCCCTTCCCCACACACAGAAACCCCTTCCCCACACACTGAAACACCTTCCCCACACAGAGAATCAACTGCCCCACACAGTGATTCACCTTCCCCACACACTGAAACCCTTTCACCACACACGGAAACCCTTACCCCTCACACTGAAACCATTCCCCACACACTGAAACCCCTTCCCCACACAGTGAAACACCTTCCCCACACACTGAAACCGCTTCCCCACACACTGAAACCATTTCCCACAAACTGAAACCCCTTCCCCACACACAGAAACCCCTTCCCCACACACTGAAACACCTTCCCCACACAGAGAATCCACTGCCCCACACAGTGATTCACCTTCCCCACACACTGAAATCCTTTCACCACACACTGAAACCATTCCCCACACACTGAAACCCCTTCTCCAAACAGTGAAGCCCCTTCCCCACACACTGAAACCTCTTCGCCACACAGGGAAACGCCTTCCCCACACACTGAAACCCTTTCCCCACACAGTGAAACCCCTTCTCCACACACTGAAGCCTGTCCCCACACACTGAAACCATTCCCCACGCACTGAAACCCCTTCCCCACACACTGAAACCCCTTCCCCACAAACTGAAACCCCTTCCCCACCTCCTGAAACAACGTCCCCACACACTGAAACCCCTTCCCCACACACTGAAACCCCTACCGCACACAGTGAATCCCCTTCCTCACACACTGAAAAACCATCCCCACACACTGGAACCCTTTCCCCACACACTGAAACCATTTCCCCACACACTGAAACCCCTTCCCCACACACTGAAACCCCTTCCCCACACAGTGAAACCGCTTCCCCACACACTGAAACACTTTCCTACTCGGAAACCCCTGCCCCACACACTGAAACCCCGTCCCCAAACAGTGAAATATCTTCCCCACACACTGAAATCCCATCCCCACACACTGAAACCCCTACCCCACACACTGAAACCCCTTCCCCACACACTGAAACCCTTCCCCACAGACTGAAACCCCTACCCTACACACTGAAACCCCTTCCCCACACACTGAAACCCCGTCCCCACACAGTGAAACACATTCCCCACACACTGAAACACCTTCCCCAAACACTGAAACCCTTCACCACACACTGAAACCCATACCCACACACGGAAACCGTTCCCCACACACTGAAACCCCTTCCCCACACACTGAAACCCTTCCCCACACACTGCTATCCTTCCCCACACACTGAAATCCTTCCCCACACACTGAAACCCCTTCCCCACACAGTGAAACCCCTTCCCCACACACTGAAACCATTCCCCACACACTGAAACACCTTCCCCACACACAACCACATTCCCCACACACTGAAACCCCTTCCACACACACTGAAACCTCTTCCCCACACAGTGAAACCATTCCCCACACACTGAAACCCCTTCAACACACACTGAAACCCCTTCCCCACACACTGAAACCCCTTCCCCACACACTGAAACCATTCCCCACACACTGAAACCCCTTCCCCACACACTGAAACCCCTTCCCCACACACTGAAACCCCTTCCCCACACAGAGACTCCCCTTCTCCACATACTGAATCACCTTCCCCACACACTGAAATCCTTTCCCCACACACTGAAACCATTCCCCACACACTGAAACCGCTTCGCCAGACAGTGAAACCCCTTCTCCACACACTGAAACCCCTTCTCCACACAGTGAAACCCCTTCCCCACACACTGAAACCATTTCCCCACACAGTGAAACCCCTTCCCCACACACTGAAACCCGTCCCCACACACTGAAACCATTCCCCACGCACTGAAACCACTTCCCCACACACTGAATCCCCTTCCCCACACACTGAAACACCTTCCCCACACAGTGAATCCCCTTCCCCACACACTGAAACACCTTCCCCACACACTGAAACCCTTACCCCACACACTGAAACCATTCCCACACACTGAAACCCCTTCCCCACACAGTGAAACCCCATCCCCACACAGTGAAACCACTTCCCCACACTCTGAAACTCTTTCCCCACACACGGAAACCCCTTCCCCACACACTGAAACCCCATCCCCACACACTGATACATCTTCCCCACACACTGAAAACCCATCCCCACACAGTGACACCCCTTCCCCACACACTGAAACCCCGTCCCCACACACTGAAACCCATCCCCACACACTGAAACCCCTACCCTTCACACTGAAACCCCTTCCCCACACACTGAAACCCCGTCCCCACACAGTGAAACACATTCCCCTCACACTGAAACTCCTTCCCCACACACCGAAACTCTTCCCCACACACTGAAACCCATACCCACACACTGAAACCCTTCCCCACGCACTGAAACCCATTACCCACACAGTGGAACCCCTTCCCCACACACTGAAACCCGTCCCCACACACTGAAACCCCTTCCCCACACACTGAAACCCCTTCCCCACACAGTGAATCCCCTTCCCCACACACTGAAACACCTTCCCCACACACTGAAACCCTTACCCCACACACTGAAACCATTCCCCACACACTGAAACCCCTTCCCCACACAGTGAAACCCCATCCCCACACAGTTAAACCACTTCCCCACACACTGAAACCCTTTCCCCACACACGGAAACCCCTTCCCCACACACTGAAACCCCATCCCCATACACTGATACTTCTTCCCCACACACTGAAAACCCATCCCCACACAGTGACACCCCTTCCCCACACACTGAAACCCCGTCCCCACACACTGAAACCCTTCCCCACACACTGAAACCCCTACCCTTCACACTGAAACCCCTTCCCCACACACTGAAACCCCATTCCCACACAGTGAAACACATTGCCCTCACACTGAATCTCCTTCCCCACACACCAAACCCCTTCCCCACACACTGAAACCCATACCCACACACTGAAACCCTTCCCCACACACTGTAACCCATTACCCACATAGTGAAACCCTTCCCCACACACTGAAACCCTTCCCCACACAATGTAATCATTCCCCACACAGTGAAACCCCTTCCCCACCCACTGAAACCCGTCCCCACACACTGACACCATTCCCCACGCACTGAAACCACTTCCCCACACACTGAAACCCCTTCCCCACACACTGAAACCCCTTACACACACACTGAAACAACGTCCCCACACACTGAAACCCCTTCCCCACACACTCAAACCCCTTCCCCACACAGTGAATCCCCTTCCCCACACACTGAAACCCCTTCCCCACACACTGAAACCCTTACCCCACACACTGAAACCATTCCCCACACACTGAAACCCTTTCCCCACACAGTGAAACCCCTTCCCCACACAGTGAAACCACTTCCCCACACACTGAAACCCTTTCCCCACACACTGAAACCCCTTCCCCACACACTGAACCCCATCCTCACACACTGATACATCTTCCCCACACACTGAAAACCCATCCCCACACAGTGACACCCCTACCCTTCACACTGAAACCCCTTCCCCACACACTGAAACCCGGTCCCCACACAGTGAAACACATTCCCCTCACACTGAAACTCCTTCCCCACACACCGAAACCCTTCCCCACACACTGAAACCCATACCCACACACTGAAACCCTTCCCCACACACTGAAACCCATTACCCACACAGTGAAACCCTTCCTCACACACTGAAACCCTTCCCCACACAGTGAAACCCCTTCCCCACACACTGAAACCCTTTCCCCACACAGTGAAACCCCTTCCCCACACACTGAAACCCGTCCCCACACACTGAAACCATTCCCCACGCACTGAAACCACTTCCCCACACACTGAATCCCCTTCACCACACACTGAAACCCCTTCCACACACACTGAATCAACTTCCCCACACACTGAAACCCCTTCCCCACACACTGAAACCGCTTCGCCAGACAGTGAAGCCCCTTCCCCACACACTGAAACCCCTTCTCCACACAGTGAAACCCCTTCCCCACACACTGAAACCCTTTCCCCACACAGTGAAACCCCTTCCCCACACACTGAAACCCGTCCCCACACACTGAAACCATTCCCCACGCACTGAAACCACTTCCCCACACACTGAATCCCCTTCACCACACACTGAAACCCCTTCCACACACACTGAATCAACTTCCCCAC
The DNA here is from genome assembly GCF_036365525.1 of Heterodontus francisci. Taxonomy (NCBI): domain Eukaryota; kingdom Metazoa; phylum Chordata; class Chondrichthyes; order Heterodontiformes; family Heterodontidae; genus Heterodontus; species Heterodontus francisci. The sequence continues at coordinate 6,058,087 of NC_090386.1, forward strand.
ACACTGAAACCCCTTCCCCACACACTGAAACCCCTTCCCCACACAGTGAATCCCCTTCCCCACACACTGAAACACCTTCCCCACACACTGAAACCCTTACCCCACACACTGAAACCATTCCCCACACACTGAAACCCCTTCCCCACACAGTGAAACCCCTTCCCCACACAGTGAAACCACTTCCCCACACACTGAAACTCTTTCCCCACACACGGAAACCCCTTCCCCACACACTGAAACCCCATCCCCACACACTGATACATCTTCCCCACACACTGAAAACCCATCCCCACACAGTGACACCTCTTCCCCACACACTGAAACCCCGTCCCCACACACTGAAACCCTTCCCCACATACTGAAACCCCTACCCTTCACACTGAAACCCCTTCCCCACACACTGAAACACCGTCCCCACACAGTGAAACACATTCCCCTCACACTGAAACTCCTTCCCCACACACCGAAACTCTTCCCCACACACTGAAACCAATACCCACACACTGAAACCCTTCCCCACGCACTGAAACCCATTACCCACACAGTGAAACCCCTTCCCCACACACTGAAACCCGTCCCCACACACTGAAACCCCTTCCCCACACACTGAAACCCCTTCCCCACACAGTGAATCCCCTTCCCCACACACTGAAACACCTTCCCCACACACTGAAACCCTTACCCCACACACTGAAACCATTCCCCACACACTGAAACCCCTTCCCCACACAGTGAAACCCCTTCCCCACACAGTTAAACCACTTCCCCACACACTGAAACCCTTTCCCCACACACGGAAACCCCTTCCCCACACACAGAAACCCCATCCCCACACACTGATACATCTTCCCCACACACTGAAAACCCATCCCCACACAGTGACACCCCTTCCCCACACACTGAAACCCCGTCCCCACACACTGAAACCCTTCCCCACACACTGAAACCCCTACCCTTCACACTGAAACCCCTTCCCCACACACTGAAACCCGATCCCCACACAGTGAAACACATTGCCCTCACACTGAATCTCCTTCCCCACACACCAAACCCCTTCCCCACACACTGAAACCCATACCCACACACTGAAACCCTTCCCCACACACTGAAACCCATTACCCTCATAGTGAAACCCTTTCCCACACACTGAAACCCTTCCCCACACAATGTAATCCTTCCCCACACAGTGAAACCCCTTCCCCACCCACTGAAACCCGTCCCCACACACTGAAACCATTCCCCACACACTGAAACCACTTCCCCACACACTGAAACCCCTTCCCCACACACTGAAACCCCTTCCACACACACTGAAACAACGTCCCCACACACTGAAACCCCTTCCCCACACACTCAAACCCCTTCCCCACACAGTGAATCCCCTTCCCCACACACTGAAACCCCTTCCCCACACACTGAAACCCTTACCCCACACACTGAAACCATTCCACACACATTGAAACCCCTTCCCCACACAGTGAAACCCCTTCCCCACACAGTGAAACCACTTCCCCACACACTGAAACCCTTTCCCCACACACTGAAACCCCTTCCCCACACACTGAAACCCCACCCTCACACACTGATACATCTTCCCCACACACTGAAAACCCATCCCCACACAGTGACACCCCTACCCTTCACACTGAAACCCCTTCCCCACACACTGAAACCCCGTCCCCACACAGTGAAACACATTCCCCTCACACTGAAACTCCTTCCCCACACACCGAAACCCTTCCCCACACACTGAAACCCATACCCACACACTGAAACCCTTCCCCACACACTGAAACCCATTACACACACAGTGAAACCCTTCCCCACACACTGAAACCCTTCCCCACACAATGAAATCCTTCCCCACACACTGAAACGCTTCCCCACACAATGAAATCCTTCCCCACACGCTGAAACCATTCCCCACACCCTGAAAACATTTCCCACACACTGAAACCCTTACTCACACACTGAAACAACTTCCCAACACAGTGAAACACTTCCCCACACACTGAAACCCTTCCCCACACACTGAAACCCATTCCCCACACGCTGAAACCATTCCCCACACACTGAAACCCTTCCCCACACACTGAAACCATTCCCCACACACTGAAACCCCTTCCCCACACACTGAAACCCCTTCCCCACACACTGTAACCCCTTCCCCACACAGAGAATCCCCTTCTCCACACACTGAATCACCTTCCCCACACACTGAAATCCTTTCCCCACACACTGAAACCATTCCCCACACACTGAAACACCTTCCCCACAAAGTGAAACCCCTTCCACACATACTGAAACCCCTTCCCCACACAGTGAAACCCATTCCACACACACTGAAACCCCTTCCCAACACACTGAAACAACGTCCCCACACACCAAAACCCCTACCCCACGCACTGAAACACCTTCCCCACACACTGAAACCCTTGCCCCACACAATGAAACCCCTTCCCCACACACAGAAACCCCTTCCCCACACACTGAAACCCCTTCCCCACACAGTGAAACCCCTTCCCCACACACTGAAACCCTTTCACCACACACCGAAGCCCCGTCCCCTCACACTGAAACATCTTCCCCACACACTGAAAACCCATCCCCACACAGTGACACCCCTTCCCCACCCAACTGAAACCCATTCCCCACACACTGAAACCCTTCCCCACACACTGAAACCCCTACCCTACACACTGAAACCCCTTCCCCACACACTGAAACCCCGTCCCCACACAGTGAAACACCTTCCCCACACACTGAGACTCCTTCCCCACACACTGAAACCCTTCCCCACACACTAAAACCCATACCCACACACTGAAACCCTTCCCCACACACTGAAACCCCTTCCCCACACAATGAAACCCTTCTCCACACACTGAAACCCATCCCCTCACACTGAAATCCTTCCCCGCACACTAAAACCCCTTCCCCACACGCTGAAACCATTCCCCACACACTGAAACCCTTCCCCACACACTGAAACCCTTCCCCACACACTGAATCCCCTTCCCCACACACTGAAACACCTTCCCCACACAGTGAAACCTTCCCCCACACACTGAAACCCTTCCCCCCACACTGAAACCCCTTCCCCACACACTGAAACCCCTTCCCCACACACTGAAACCCCATCCCCACACACTGATACATCTTCCCCACACACTGAAAACCCATCCCCACGCAGTGACACCCCTTCCCCACACACTGAAACCCCGTCCCCACACACTGAAACCCCGTCCCCACACACTGAAACCCTTCCCCACACACTGAAACCCCTACCCTTCACACTGAAACCCCTTCCCCCCACACTGAAACCCCTTCCCCACACACTGAAACCCCTTCCCCACACACTGAACCCCATCCTCACACACTGATACATCTTCCCCACACACTGAAAACCCATCCCCACACAGTGACACCCCTACCCTTCACACTGAAACCCCTTCCCCACACACTGAAACCCCGTCCCCACACAGTGAAACACATTCCCCTCACACTGAAACTCCTTCCCCACACACCGAAACCCTTCCCCACACACTGAAACCCATACCCACACACTGAAACCCTTCCCCACACACTGAAACCCATTACCCACACAGTGAAACCCTTCCTCACACACTGAAACCCTTCCCCACACACTGAAATTCTTTCCCCACACACTGAAACCATTCCCCACACACTGAAACCGCTTCGCCAGACAGTGAAACCCCTTCCCCACACACTGAAACCCCTTCTCCACACAGTGAAACCCCTTCCCCACACACTGAAACCCTTTCCCCACACAGTGAAACCCCTTCCCCACACACTGAAACCCGTCCCCACACACTGAAACCATTCCCCACGCACTGAAACCACTTCCCCACACACTGAATCCCCTTCACCACACACTGAAACCCCTTCCACACACACTGAATCAACTTCCCCACACACTGAAACCCCTTCCCCACACACTGAAACCCCTTCCCCACACAGTGAATCCCCTTCCCCACACACTGAAACACCTTCCCCACACACTGAAACCCTTACCCCACACACTGAAACCATTCCCCACACACTGAAACCCCTTCCCCACACAGTGAAACCCCTTCCCCACACAGTGAAACCACTTCCCCACACACTGAAACTCTTTCCCCACACACGGAAACCCCTTCCCCACACACTGAAACCCCATCCCCACACACTGATACATCTTCCCCACACACTGAAAACCCATCCCCACACAGTGACACCTCTTCCCCACACACTGAAACCCCGTCCCCACACACTGAAACCCTTCCCCACATACTGAAACCCCTACCCTTCACACTGAAACCCCTTCCCCACACACTGAAACCCCGTCCCCACACAGTGAAACACATTCCCCTCACACTGAAACTCCTTCCCCACACACCGAAACTCTTCCCCACAAACTGAAACCAATACCCACACACTGATACCCTTCCCCACGCACTGAAACCCATTACCCACACAGTGAAACCCCTTCCCCACACACTGAAACCCGTCCCCACACACTGAAACCCCTTCCCCACACACTGAAACCCCTTCCCCACACAGTGAATCCCCTTCCCCACACACTGAAACACCTTCCCCACACACTGAAACCCTTACCCCACACATTGAAACCATTCCCCACACACTGAAACCCCTTCCCCACACAGTGAAACCCCTTCCCCACACAGTTAAACCACTTCCACACACACTGAAACCCTTTCCCCACACACGGAAACCCCTTCCCCACACACAGAAACCCCATCCCCACACACTGATACATCTTCCCCACACACTGAAACCCTTACCCCACACACTGAAACCATTCCCCACACACTGAAACCCCTTCCCCACACAGTGAAACCCCTTCCCCACACAGTGAAACCACTTCCCCACACACTGAAACTCTTTCCCCACACACGGAAACCCCTTCCCCACACACTGAAACCCCATCCCCACACACTGATACATCTTCCCCACACACTGAAAACCCATCCCCACACAGTGACACCTCTTCCCCACACACTGAAACCCCGTCCCCACACACTGAAACCCTTCCCCACATACTGAAACCCCTACCCTTCACACTGAAACCCCTTCCCCACACACTGAAACCCCGTCCCCACACAGTGAAACACATTCCCCTCACACTGAAACTCCTTCCCCACACACCGAAACTCTTCCCCACACACTGAAACCAATACCCACACACTGAAACCCTTCCCCACGCACTGAAACCCATTACCCACACAGTGAAACCCCTTCCCCACACACTGAAACCCGTCCCCACACACTGAAACCCCTTCCCCACACACTGAAACCCCTTCCCCACACAGTGAATCCCCTTCCCCACACACTGAAACACCTTCCCCACACACTGAAACCCTTACCCCACACACTGAAACCATTCCCCACACACTGAAACCCCTTCCCCACACAGTGAAACCCCTTCCCCACACAGTTAAACCACTTCCCCACACACTGAAACCCTTTCCCCACACACGGAAACCCCTTCCCCACACACAGAAACCCCATCCCCACACACTGATACATCTTCCCCACACACTGAAAACCCATCCCCACACAGTGACACCCCTTCCCCACACACTGAAACCCCGTCCCCACACACTGAAACCCTTCCCCACACACTGAAACCCCTACCCTTCACACTGAAACCCCTTCCCCACACAGTGAAACCCCTTCCCCACACACTGAAACCCGTCCCCACACACTGAAACCCCTTCCCCACACACTGAAACCCCTTCCCCACACAGTGAATCCCCTTCCCCACACACTGAAACACCTTCCCCACACACTGAAACCCTTACCCCACACACTGAAACCATTCCCCACACACTGAAACCCCTTCCCCACACAGTGAAACCCCTTCCCCACACAGTTAAACCACTTCCCCACACACTGAAACCCTTACCCCACACACTGAAACCATTCCCCACACACTGAAACCCCTTCCCCACGCAGTGAAACCCCTTCCCCACACAGTTAAACCACTTCCACACACACTGAAACCCTTTCCCCACACACGGAAACCCCTTCCCCACACACAGAAACCCCATCCCCACACACTGATACATCTTCCCCACACACTGAAACCCTTACCCCACACACTGAAACCATTCCCCACACACTGAAACCCCTTCCCCACACAGTGAAACCCCTTCCCCACACAGTGAAACCACTTCCCCACACACTGAAACTCTTTCCCCACACACGGAAACCCCTTCCCCACACACTGAAACCCCATCCCCACACACTGATACATCTTCCCCACACACTGAAAACCCATCCCCACACAGTGACACCTCTTCCCCACACACTGAAACCCCGTCCCCACACACTGAAACCCTTCCCCACATACTGAAACCCCTACCCTTCACACTGAAACCCCTTCCCCACACACTGAAACCCCGTCCCCACACAGTGAAACACATTCCCCTCACACTGAAACTCCTTCCCCACACACCGAAACTCTTCCCCACACACTGAAACCAATACCCACACACTGAAACCCTTCCCCACGCACTGAAACCCATTACCCACACAGTGAAACCCCTTCCCCACACACTGAAACCCGTCCCCACACACTGAAACCCCTTCCCCACACACTGAAACCCCTTCCCCACACAGTGAATCCCCTTCCCCACACACTGAAACACCTTCCCCACACACTGAAACCCTTACCCCACACACTGAAACCATTCCCCACACACTGAAACCCCTTCCCCACACAGTGAAACCCCTTCCCCACACAGTTAAACCACTTCCCCACACACTGAAACCCTTTCCCCACACACGGAAACCCCTTCCCCACACACAGAAACCCCATCCCCACACACTGATACATCTTCCCCACACACTGAAAACCCATCCCCACACAGTGACACCCCTTCCCCACACACTGAAACCCCGTCCCCACACACTGAAACCCTTCCCCACACACTGAAACCCCTACCCTTCACACTGAAACCCCTTCCCCACACAGTGAAACCCCTTCCCCACACACTGAAACCCGTCCCCACACACTGAAACCCCTTCCCCACACACTGAAACCCCTTCCCCACACAGTGAATCCCCTTCCCCACACACTGAAACACCTTCCCCACACACTGAAACCCTTACCCCACACACTGAAACCATTCCCCACACACTGAAACCCCTTCCCCACACAGTGAAACCCCTTCCCCACACAGTTAAACCACTTCCCCACACACTGAAACCCTTACCCCACACACTGAAACCATTCCCCACACACTGAAACCCCTTCCCCACGCAGTGAAACCCCTTCCCCACACAGTTAAACCACTTCCCCACACACTGAAACCCTTTCCCCACACACGGAAACCCCTTCCCCACACACTGAAACCCCATCCCCATACACTGATACTTCTTCCCCACACACTGAAAACCCATCCCCACACAGTGACACCCCTTTCCCACACACTGAAACCCCGTCCCCACACACTGAAACCCTTCCCCACACACTGAAACCCCTACCCTTCACACTGAAACCCCTTCCCCACACACTGAAACCCCATTCCCACACAGTGAAACACATTGCCCTCACACTGAATCTCCTTCCCCACACACCAAACCCCTTCCCCACACACTGAAACCCATACCCACACACTGAAACCCTTCCCCACACACTGTAACCCATTACCCACATAGTGAAACCCTTCCCCACACACTGAAACCCTTCCCCACACAATGTAATCATTCCCCACACAGTGAAACCCCTTCCCCACCCACTGAAACCCGTCCCCACACACTGACACCATTCCCCACGCACTGAAACCACTTCCCCACACACTGAAACCCCTTCCCCACACACTGAAACCCCTTACACACACACTGAAACAACGTCCCCACACACTGAAACCCCTTCCCCACACACTCAAACCCCTTCCCCACACAGTGAATCCCCTTCCCCACACACTGAAACCCCTTCCCCACACACTGAAACCCTTACCCCACACACTGAAACCATTCCCCACACACTGAAACCCTTTCCCCACACAGTGAAACCCCTTCCCCACACAGTGAAACCACTTCCCCACACACTGAAACCCTTTCCCCACACACTGAAACCCCTTCCCCACACACTGAACCCCATCCTCACACACTGATACATCTTCCCCACACACTGAAAACCCATCCCCACACAGTGACACCCCTACCCTTCACACTGAAACCCCTTCCCCACACACTGAAACCCCGTCCCCACACAGTGAAACACATTCCCCTCACACTGAAACTCCTTCCCCACACACCGAAACCCTTCCCCACACACTGAAACCCATACCCACACACTGAAACCCTTCCCCACACACTGAAACCCATTACCCACACAGTGAAACCCTTCCTCACACACTGAAACCCTTCCCCACACACTGAAATTCTTTCCCCACACACTGAAACCATTCCCCACACACTGAAACCGCTTCGCCAGACAGTGAAGCCCCTTCCCCACACACTGAAACCCCTTCTCCACACAGTGAAACCCCTTCCCCACACACTGAAACCCTTTCCCCACACAGTGAAACCCCTTCCCCACACACTGAAACCCGTCCCCACACACTGAAACCATTCCCCACGCACTGAAACCACTTCCCCACACACTGAATCCCCTTCACCACACACTGAAACCCCTTCCACACACACTGAATCAACTTCCCCACAAACTGAAACCCCTTCCCCACACACTGAAACCCCTTCCTCACACAGTGAATCCCCTTCCCCACACACTGAAACACCTTCCCCACACACTGAAACCCTTACCCCACACACTGAAACCATTCCCCACACACTGAAACCCCTTCCCCACACAGTGAAACCCCTTCCCCACACAGTGAAACCACTTCCCCACACACTGAAACTCTTTCCCCACACACGGAAACCCCTTCCCCACACACTGAAACCCCATCCCCACACACTGATACATCTTCCCCACACACTGAAAACCCATCCCCACACAGTGACACCTCTTCCCCACACACTGAAACCCCGTCCCCACACACTGAAACCCTTCCCCACATACTGAAACCCCTACCCTTCACACTGAAACCCCTTCCCCACACACTGAAACCCCGTCCCGACACAGTGAAACACATTCCCCTCACACTGAAACTCCTTCCCCACACACCGAAACTCTTCCCCACACACTGAAACCAATACCCACACACTGAAACCCTTCCCCACGCACTGAAACCCATTACCCACACAGTGAAACCCCTTCCCCACACACTGAAACCCGTCCCCACACACTGAAACCCCTTCCCCACACACTGAAACCCCTTCCCCACACAGTGAATCCCCTTCCCCACACACTGAAACACCTTCCCCACACACTGAAACCCTTACCCCACACACTGAAACCATTCCCCACACACTGAAACCCCTTCCCCACACAGTGAAACCCCTTCCCCACACAGTTAAACCACTTCCCCACACACTGAAACCCTTTCCCCACACACGGAAACCCCTTCCCCACACACAGAAACCCCATCCCCACACACTGATACATCTTCCCCACACACTGAAAACCCATCCCCACACAGTGACACCCCTTCCCCACACACTGAAACCCCGTCCCCACACACTGAAACCCTTCCCCACACACTGAAACCCCTACCCTTCACACTGAAACCCCTTCCCCACACACTGAAACCCGATCCCCATACAGTGAAACACATTGCCCTCACACTGAATCTCCTTCCCCACACACCAAACCCCTTCCCCACACACTGAAACCCATACCCACACACTGAAATACTTCCCCACACACTGAAACCCATTACCCACATAGTGAAACCCTTTCCCACACACTGAAACCCTTCCCCACACAATGTAATCCTTCCCCACACAGTGAAACCCCTTCCCCACCCACTGAAACCCGTCCCCACACACTGAAACCATTCCCCACACACTGAAACCACTTCCCCACACACTGAAACCCCTTCCCCACACACTGAAACCCCTTCCACACACACTGAAACAACGTCCCCACACACTGAAACCCCTTCCCCACACACTCAAACCCCTTCCCCACACACTGAATCCCCTTCCCCACACACTGAAACCCCTTCCCCACACACTGAAACCCTTACCCCACACACTGAAACCATTCCACACACATTGAAACCCCTTCCCCACACAGTGAAACCCCTTCCCCACACAGTGAAACCACTTCCCCACACACTGAAACCCTTTCCCCACACACTGAAACCCCTTCCCCACACACTGAAACCCCACCCTCACACACTGATACATCTTCCCCACACACTGAAAACCCATCCCCACACAGTGACACCCCTACCCTTCACACTGAAACCCCTTCCCCACACACTGAAACCCCGTCCCCACACAGTGAAACACATTCCCCTCACACTGAAACTCCTTCCCCACACACCGAAACCCTTCCCCACACACTGAAACCCATACCCACACACTGAAACCCTTCCCCACACACTGAAACCCATTACCCACACAGTGAAACCCTTCCCCACACACTGAAACCCTTCCCCACACAATGAAATCCTTCCCCACACACTGAAACGCTTCCCCACACAATGAAATCCTTCCCCACACGCTGAAACCATTCCCCACACCCTGAAAACATTTCCCACACACTGAAACCCTTACTCACACACTGAAACAACTTCCCAACACAGTGAAACACTTCCCCACACACTGAAACCCTTCCCCACACACTGAAACCCATTCCCCACACGCTGAAACCATTCCCCACACACTGAAACCCTTCCCCACACACTGAAACCATTCCCCACACACTGAAACCCCTTCCCCACACACTGAAACACCTTCCCCACACACTGTAACCCCTTCCCCACACAGAGAATCCCCTTCTCCACACACTGAATCACCTTCCCCACACACTGAAATCCTTTCCCCACACACTGAAACCATTCCCCACACACTGAAACACCTTCCCCACAAAGTGAAACCCCTTCCACACATACTGAAACCCCTTCCCCACACAGTGAAACCCATTCCACACACACTGAAACCCCTTCCCAACACACTGAAACAACGTCCCAACACACCAAAACCCCTACCCCACGCACTGAAACACCTTCCCCACACACTGAAACCCTTGCCCCACACAATGAAACCCCTTCCCCACACACAGAAACCCCTTCCCCACACACTGAAACCCCTTCCCCACACAGTGAAACCCCTTCCCCACACACTGAAACCCTTTCACCACACACCGAAGCCCCGTCCCCTCACACTGAAACATCTTCCCCACACACTGAAAACCCATCCCCACACAGTGACACCCCTTCCCCACCCAAGTGAAACCCATTCCCCACACACTGAAACCCTTCCCCACACACTGAAACCCCTACCCTACACACTGAAACCCCTTCCCCACACACTGAAACCCCGTCCCCACACAGTGAAACACCTTCCCCACACACTGAAACTCCTTCCCCACACACTGAAACCCTTCCCCACACACTGAAACCCATACCCACACACTGAAACCCTTCCCCACGCACTGAAACCCCTTCCCCACACAATGAAACCCTTCTCCACACACTGAAACCCATCCCCTCACACTGAAATCCTTCCCCGCACACTAAAACCCCTTCCCCACACGCTGAAACCATTCCCCACACACTGAAACCCTTCCCCACACACTGAAACCCTTCCCCACACACTGAATCCCCTTCCCCACACACTGAAACACCTTCCCCACACAGTGAAACCTTTCCCCACACACTGAAACCCTTCCCCCCACACTGAAACCCCTTCCCCACACACTGAAACCCCTTCCCCACACACTGAAACCCCATCCCCACACACTGATACATCTTCCCCACACACTGAAAACCCATCCCCACGCAGTGACACCCCTTCCCCACACACTGAAACCCCGTCCCCACACACTGAAACCCTTCCCCACACACTGAAACCCCTACCCTTCACACTGAAACCCCTTCCCCCCACACTGAAACCCCTTCCCCACACACTGAAACCCCTTCCCCACACACTGAACCCCATCCTCACACACTGATACATCTTCCCCACACACTGAAAACCCATCCCCACACAGTGACACCCCTACCCTTCACACTGAAACCCCTTCCCCACACACTGAAACCCCGTCCCCACACAGTGAAACACATTCCCCTCACACTGAAACTCCTTCCCCACACACCGAAACCCCTTCCCCACACACTGAAACCCATACCCACACACTGAAACCCTTCCCCACACACTGAAACCCATTACCCACACAGTGAAACCCTTCCTCACACACTGAAACCCTTCCCCACACACTGAAATTCTTTCCCCACACACTGAAACCATTCCCCACACACTGAAACCGCTTCGCCAGACAGTGAAACCCCTTCCCCACACACTGAAACCCCTTCTCCACACAGTGAAACCCCTTCCCCACACACTGAAACCCTTTCCCCACACAGTGAAACCCCTTCCCCACACACTGAAACCCGTCCCCACACACTGAAACCATTCCCCACGCACTGAAACCACTTCCCCACACACTGAATCCCCTTCACCACACACTGAAACCCCTTCCACACACACTGAATCAACTTCCCCACACACTGAAACCCCTTCCCCACACACTGAAACCCCTTCCCCACACAGTGAAACCCCTTCCCCACACACTGAAACACCTTCCCCACACACTGAAACCCTTACCCCACACACTGAAACCATTCCCCACACACTGAAACCCCTTCCCCACACAGTGAAACCCCTTCCCCACACAGTGAAACCACTTCCCCACACACTGAAACTCTTTCCCCACACACGGAAACCCCTTCCCCACACACTGAAACCCCATCCCCACACACTGATACATCTTCCCCACACACTGAAAACCCATCCCCACACAGTGACACCTCTTCCCCACACACTGAAACCCCGTCCCCACACACTGAAACCCTTCCCCACATACTGAAACCCCTACCCTTCACACTGAAACCCCTTCCCCACACACTGAAACCCCGTCCCGACACAGTGAAACACATTCCCCTCACACTGAAACTCCTTCCCCACACACCGAAACTCTTCCCCACACACTGAAACCAATACCCACACACTGAAACCCTTCCCCACGCACTGAAACCCATTACCCACACAGTGAAACCCCTTCCCCACACACTGAAACCCGTCCCCACACACTGAAACCCCTTCCCCACACACTGAAACCCCTTCCCCACACAGTGAATCCCCTTCCCCACACACTGAAACACCTTCCCCACACACTGAAACCCTTACCCCACACACTGAAACCATTCCCCACACACTGAAACCCCTTCCCCACACAGTGAAACCCCTTCCCCACACAGTTAAACCACTTCCCCACACACTGAAACCCTTTCCCCACACACGGAAACCCCTTCCCCACACACAGAAACCCCATCCCCATACACTGATACATCTTCCCCACACACTGAAACCCTTACCCCACCCACTGAAACCATTCCCCACACACTGAAACCCCTTCCCCACACAGTGAAACCCCTTCCCCACACAGTGAAACCACTTCCCCACACACTGAAACTCTTTCCCCACACACGGAAACCCCTTCCCCACACACTGAAACCCCATCCCCACACACTGATACATCTTCCCCACACACTGAAAACCCATCCCCACACAGTGACACCTCTTCCCCACACACTGAAACCCCGTCCCCACACACTGAAACCCATACCCACACACTGAAACCCTTCCCCACACACTGAAACCCCTTCCCCACACAATGAAACCCTTCTCCACACACTGAAACCCATCCCCTCACACTGAAATCCTTCCCCGCACACTAAAACCCCTTCCCCACACGCTGAAACCATTCCCCACACACTGAAACCCTTCCCCACACACTGAAACCCTTCCCCACACACTGAATCCCCTTCCCCACACACTGAAACATCTTCCCCACACAGTGAAACCTTTCCCCACACACTGAAACCCTTCCCCCCACACTGAAACCCCTTCCCCACACACTGAAACCCCTTCCCCACACACTGAAACCCCATCCCCACACACTGATACATCTTCCCCACACACTGAAAACCCATCCCCACGCAGTGACACCCCTTCCCCACACACTGAAACCCCGTCCCCACACACTGAAACCCTTCCCCACACACTGAAACCCCTACCCTTCACACTGAAACCCCTTCCCCCCACACTGAAACCCCTTCCCCACACACTGAAACCCCTTCCCCACACACTGAACCCCATCCTCACACACTGATACATCTTCCCCACACACTGAAAACCCATCCCCACACAGTGACACCCCTACCCTTCACACTGAAACCCCTTCCCCACACACTGAAACCCCGTCCCCACACAGTGAAACACATTCCCCTCACACTGAAACTCCTTCCTCACACACCGAAACCCCTTCCCCACACACTGAAACCCATACCCACACACTGAAACCCTTCCCCACACACTGAAACCCATTACCCACACAGTGAAACCCTTCCTCACACACTGAAACCCTTCCCCACACACTGAAATTCTTTCCCCACACACTGAAACCATTCCCCACACACTGAAACCGCTTCGCCAGACAGTGAAACCCCTTCCCCACACACTGAAACCCCTTCTCCACACAGTGAAACCCCTTCCCCACACACTGAAACCCTTTCCCCACACAGTGAAACCCCTTCCCCACACACTGAAACCCGTCCCCACACACTGAAACCATTCCCCACGCACTGAAACCACTTCCCCACACACTGAATCCCCTTCACCACACACTGAAACCCCTTCCACACACACTGAATCAACTTCCCCACACACTGAAACCCCTTCCCCACACACTGAAACCCCTTCCCCACACAGTGAATCCCCTTCCCCACACACTGAAACACCTTCCCCACACACTGAAACCCTTACCCCACACACTGAAACCATTCCCCACACACTGAAACCCCTTCCCCACACAGTGAAACCCCTTCCCCACACAGTGAAACCACTTCCCCACACACTGAAACTCTTTCCCCACACACAGAAACCCCTTCCCCACACACTGAAACCCCATCCCCACACACTGATACATCTTCCCCACACACTGAAAACCCATCCCCACACAGTGACACCTCTTCCCCACACACTGAAACCCCGTCCCCACACACTGAAACCCTTCCCCACATACTGAAACCCCTACCCTTCACACTGAAACCCCTTCCCCACACACTGAAACCCCGTCCCCACACAGTGAAACACATTCCCCTCACACTGAAACTCCTTCCCCACACACCGAAACTCTTCCCCACACACTGAAACCAATACCCACACACTGAAACCCTTCCCCACGCACTGAAACCCATTACCCACACAGTGAAACCCCTTCCCCACACACTGAAACCCGTCCCCACACACTGAAACCCCTTCCCCACACACTGAAACCCCTTCCCCACACAGTGAATCCCCTTCCCCACACACTGAAACACCTTCCCCACACACTGAAACCCTTACCCCACACACTGAAACCATTCCCCACACACTGAAACCCCTTCCCCACACAGTGAAACCCCTTCCCCACACAGTTAAACCACTTCCCCACACACTGAAACCCTTTCCCCACACACGGAAACCCCTTCCCCACACACAGAAACCCCATCCCCACACACTGATACATCTTCCCCACACACTGAAACCCTTACCCCACACACTGAAACCATTCCCCACACACTGAAACCCCTTCCCCACTCAGTGAAACCCCTTCCCCACACAGTGAAACCACTTCCCCACACACTGAAACTCTTTCCCCACACACGGAAACCCCTTCCCCACACACTGAAACCCCATCCCCACACACTGATACATCTTCCCCACACACTGAAAACCCATCCCCACACAGTGACACCTCTTCCCCACACACTGAAACCCCGTCCCCACACACTGAAACCCTTCCCCACATACTGAAACCCCTACCCTTCACACTGAAACCCCTTCCCCACACACAGAAACCCCGTCCCCACACAGTGAAACACATTCCCCTCACACTGAAACTCCTTCCCCACACACCGAAACTCTTCCCCACACACTGAAACCAATACCCACACACTGAAACCCTTCCCCACGCACTGAAACCCATTACCCACACAGTGAAACCCCTTCCCCACACACTGAAACCCGTCCCCACACACTGAAACCCCTTCCCCACACACTGAAACCCCTTCCCCACACAGTGAATCCCCTTCCCCACACACTGAAACACCTTCCCCACACACTGAAACCCTTACCCCACACACTGAAACCATTCCCCACACACTGAAACCCCTTCCCCACACAGTGAAACCCCTTCCCCACACAGTTAAACCACTTCCCCACACACTGAAACCCTTTCCCCACACACAGAAACCCCTTCCCCACACACAGAAACCCCATCCCCACACACTGATACATCTTCCCCACACACTGAAAACCCATCCCCACACAGTGACACCCCTTCCCCACACACTGAAACCCCGTCCCCACACACTGAAACCCTTCCCCACACACTGAAACCCCTACCCTTCACACTGAAACCCCTTCCCCACACAGTGAAACCCCTTCCCCACACACTGAAACCCGTCCCCACACACTGAAACCCCTTCCCCACACACTGAAACCCCTTCCCCACACAGTGAATCCCCTTCCCCACACACTGAAACACCTTCCCCACACACTGAAATCCTTACCCCACACACTGAAACCATTCCCCACACACTGAAACCCCTTCCCCACACAGTGAAACCCCTTCCCCACACAGTTAAACCACTTCCCCACACACTGAAACCCTTTCCCCACACACGGAAACCCCTTCCCCACACACAGAAACCCCATCCCCACACACTGATACATCTTCCCCACACACTGAAAACCCATCCCCACACAGTGACACCCCTTCCCCACACACTGAAACCCCGTCCCCACACACTGAAACCCTTCCCCACACACTGAAACCCCTACCCTTCACACTGAAACCCCTTCCCCACACACTGAAACCCGATCCCCACACATTGAAACACATTGCCCTCACACTGAATCTCCTTCCCACACACCAAACCCCTTCCCCACACACTGAAACCCATACCCACACACTGAAACCCTTCCCCACACACTGAAACCCATTACCCACATAGTGAAACCCTTTCCCACACACTGAAACCCTTCCCCACACAATGTAATCCTTCCCCACACAGTGAAACCCCTTCCCCACCCACTGAAACCCGTCCCCACACACTGAAACCATTCCCCACACACTGAAACCACTTCCCCACACACTGAAACCCCTTCCCCACACACTGAAACCCCTTCCACACACACTGAAACAACGTCCCCACACACTGAAACCCCTTCCCCACACACTCAAACCCCTTCCCCACACAGTGAATCCCCTTCCCCACACACTGAAACCCCTTCCCCACACACTGAAACCCTTACCCCACACACTGAAACCATTCCACACACATTGAAACCCCTTCCCCACACAGTGAAACCCCTTCCCCACACAGTGAAACCACTTCCCCACACACTGAAACCCTTTCCCCACACACTGAAACCCCTTCCCCACACACTGAAACCCCACCCTCACACACTGATACATCTTCCCCACACACTGAAAACCCATCCCCACACAGTGACACCCCTACCCTTCACACTGAAACCCCTTCCCCACACACTGAAACCCCGTCCCCACACAGTGAAACACATTCCCCTCACACTGAAACTCCTTCCCCACACACCGAAACCCTTCCCCACACACTGAAACCCATACCCACACACTGAAACCCTTCCCCACACACTGAAACCCATTACCCACACAGTGAAACCCTTCCCCACACACTGAAACCCTTCCCCACACAATGAAATCCTTCCCCACACACTGAAACGCTTCCCCACACAATGAAATCCTTCCCCACACGCTGAAACCATTCCCCACACCCTGAAAACATTTCCCACACACTGAAACCCTTACTCACACACTGAAACAACTTCCCAACACAGTGAAACACTTCCCCACACACTGAAACCCTTCCCCACACACTGAAACCCATTCCCCACACGCTGAAACCATTCCCCACACACTGAAACCCTTCCCCACACACTGAAACCATTCCCCACACACTGAAACCCCTTCCCCACACACTGAAACCCCTTCCCCACACACTGTAACCCCTTCCCCACACAGAGAATCCCCTTCTCCACACACTGAATCACCTTCCCCACACACTGAAATCCTTTCCCCACACACTGAAACCATTCCCCACACACTGAAACCCCTTCCCCACAAAGTGAAACCCCTTCCACACATACTGAAACCCCTTCCCCACACAGTGAAACCCATTCCCCACACACTGAAACCCCTTCCCAACACACTGAAACAACGTCCCCACACACCAAAACCCCTACCCCACGCACTGAAACACCTTCCCCACACACTGAAACCCTTGCCCCACACAATGAAACCCCTTCCCCACACACAGAAACCCCTTCCCCACACACTGAAACCCCTTCCCCACACAGTGAAACCCCTTCCCCACACACTGAAACCCTTTCACCACACACGGAAGCCCCGTCCCCTCACACTGAAACATCTTCCCCACACACTGAAAACCCATCCCCACACAGTGACACCCCTTCCCCACCCAACTGAAACCCATTCCCCACACACTGAAACCCTTCCCCACACACTGAAACCCCTACCCTACACACTGAAACCCCTTCCCCACACACTGAAACCCCGTCCCCACACAGTGAAACACCTTCCCCACACACTGAAACTCCTTCCCCACACACTGAAACCCTTCCCCACACACTGAAACCCATACCCACACACTGAAACCCTTCCCCACACACTGAAACCCCTTCCCCACACAATGAAACCCTTCTCCACACACTGAAACCCATCCCCTCACACTGAAATCCTTCCCCGCACACTAAAACCCCTTCCCCACACGCTGAAACCATTCCCCACACACTGAAACCCTTCCCCACACACTGAAACCCTTCCCCACACACTGAATCCCCTTCCCCACACACTGAAACACCTTCCCCACACAGTGAAACCTTTCCCCACACACTGAAACCCTTCCCCCCACACTGAAACCCCTTCCCCACACACTGAAACCCCTTCCCCACACACTGAAACCCCATCCCCACACACTGATACATCTTCCCCACACACTGAAAACCCATCCCCACGCAGTGACACCCCTTGCCCACACACTGATACCCCGTCCCCACACACTGAAACCCTTCCCCACACACTGAAACCCCTACCCTTCACACTGAAACCCCTTCCCCACACACTGAAACCCCGTCCCCAATCAGTGAAACACATTCCCCTCACACTGAAACTCTTTCCCCACACACCGAAACCCTTCCCCACACACTGAAACCCATACCCACACACTGAAACCCTTCCCCACACACTGAAACCCATTACCCACACAGTGAAACCCTTCCCCACACACTGAAACCCTTGCCCACAAAATGAAATCCTTCCCCACACACTGAAACGCTTCCCCACACAATGAAATCCTTCCCCACACGCTGAAACCATTCCCCACACCCTGAAAACATTTGCCACACACTGAAACCCTTACCCACACACTGAAACAACTTCCCAACACAGTGAAACACTTCCCCACACACTGAAACCCTTCCCCACACACTGAAACCCCTTCCCCACACGCTGAAACCATTCCCCACACACTGAAACCCTACCCCACACACTGAAACC
Organism: Heterodontus francisci; assembly: GCF_036365525.1. NCBI lineage: Eukaryota > Metazoa > Chordata > Chondrichthyes > Heterodontiformes > Heterodontidae > Heterodontus > Heterodontus francisci. Next base: position 6,077,855 of record NC_090386.1, read on the forward strand.
ATTCCCCACACACTGAAACCCCTTCCCCACACACTGAAACCCCTTCCCCACACACTGCAACCCCTTCCCCACACAGAGAATCCCCTTCTCCACACACTGAATCACCTTCCCCACACACTGAAATCCATTCCCCACACACTGAAACACCTTCCCCACAAAGTGAAACCCCTTCCACACATACTGAAACCCCTTCCCCACACAGTGAAACCCATTCCCCACACACTGAAACCCCTTCCCAACACACTGAAACAACGTCCCCACACACCGAAACCCCTACCCCACTCACTGAAACCCCTTCCCCACACAGTGAATACCCTTCCCCACACACTGAAACACCTTCCCCACACACTGAAACCCTTGCCCCACACAATGAAACCCCTTCCCCACACACAGAAACCCCTTCCACACACACTGAAACCCCTTCCCCACACAGTGAAACCCCTTCCCCACACACTGAAACCCTTTCACCACACACGGAAACCCTTACCCCACACACTGAAACCATTCCCCACACACTGAAACCCCTTCCCCACAAAGTGAAACACCTTCCCCACACACTGAAACCCCTTCCCCACACACTGAAACCATTTCCCACAAACTGAAACCCCTTCCCCACACACAGAAACCCCTTCCCCACACACTGAAACACCTTCCTCACACAGAGAATCCACTGCCCCACGCAGTGATTCACCTTCCCCACACACTGAAATCCTTTCACCACACACTGAAACCATTCCCCACACACTGAAACCCCTTCTCCAAACAGTGAAGCCCCTTCCCCACACACTGAAACCCCTTCGCCACACAGGGAAACGCCTTCCCCACACACTGAAACCCTTTCCCCACACAGTGAAACCCCTTCTCCACACACTGAAGCCTGTCCCCACACACTGAAACCATTCCCCACGCACTGAAACCCCTTCCCCACACACTGAAACCCCTTCCCCACAAACTGAAACCCCTTCCCCACATACTGAAACAACGTCCCCACACACTGAAACCCCTTCCCCACACACTGAAACCCCTACCGCACACAGTGAATCCCCTTCCCCACACACTGAAACCATTTCCCCACACACTGAAACCCCTTCCCCACACACTGAAACCCCTTCCCCACACAGTGAAACCGCTTCCCCACACACTGAAACACTTTCCTACTCGGAAACCCCTGCCCCACACACTGAAACCCCGTCCCCAAACAGTGAAATATCTTCCCCACACACTGAAATCCCATCCCCACACACTGAAACCCCTACCCCACACACTGAAACCCCTTCCCCACACTCTGAAACCCTTCCCCACAGACTGAAACCCCTACCCTACACACTGAAACCCCTTCCCCACACACTGAAACCCCGTCCCCACACAGTGAAACACATTCCCCACACACTGAAACACCTTCCCCAAACACTGAAACCCTTCCCCACACACTGAAACACATACCCACACACGGAAACCGTTCCCCACACACTGAAACCCCTTCCCCACACACTGAAACCCTTCCCCACACACTGCTATCCTTCCCCACACACTGAAATCCTTCCCCACACACTGAAACCTCTTCCCCACACAGTGAAACCCCTTCCCCACACACTGAAACCATTGCCCACACACTGAAACACCTTCCCCACACACAACCACATTCCCCACACACTGAAACCCCTTCCACACACACTGAAACCTCTTCCCCACACAGTGAAACCATTCCCCACACATTGAAACCCCTTCAACACACACTGAAACCCCTTCCCCACACACTGAAACCCCTTCCCCACACACTGAAACCATTCCCCACACACTGAAACCCCTTCCCCACACACTGAAACCCCTTCCCCACACACTGAAACCCCTTCCCCACACAGAGAATCCCCTTCTCCACATACTGAATCACCTTCCCCACACACTGAAATCCTTTCCCCACACACTGAAACCATTCCCCACACACTGAAACCGCTTCGCCAGACAGTGAAACCCCTTCTCCACACACGGAAACCCCTTCTCCACACAGTGAAACCCCTTCCCCACACACTGAAACCCTTTCCCCACACAGTGAAACCCCTTCCCCACACACTGAAACCCGTCCCCACACACTGAAACCATTCCCCACGCACTGAAACCACTTCCCCACACACTGAATCCCCTTCACCACACACTGAAACCCCTTCCACACACACTGAATCAACTTCCCCACACACTGAAACCCCTTCCCCACACACTGAAACCCCTTCCCCACACAGTGAATCCCCTTCCCCACACACTGAAACACCTTCCCCACACACTGAAACCCTTACCCCACACACTGAAACCATTCCCACACACTGAAACCCCTTCCCCACACAGTGAAACCCCTTCCCCACACAGTGAAACCACTTCCCCACACACTGAAACTCTTTCCCCACACACGGAAACCCCTTCCCCACACACTGAAACCCCATCCCCACACACTGATACATCTTCCCCACACACTGAAAACCCATCCCCACACAGTGACACCCCTTCCCCACACACTGAAACCCCGTCCCCACACACTGAAACCCTTCCCCACACACTGAAACCCCTACCCTTCACACTGAAACCCCTTCCCCACACACTGAAACCCCGTCCCCACACAGTGAAACACATTCCCCTCACACTGAAACTCCTTCCCCACACACCGAAACTCTTCCCCACACACTGAAACCCATACCCACACACTGAAACCCTTCCCCACGCACTGAAACCCATTACCCACACAGTGGAACCCCTTCCCCACACACTGAAACCCGTCCCCACACACTGAAACACCTTCCCCACACACTGAAACCCCTTCCCCACACAGTGAATCCCCTTCCCCACACACTGAAACACCTTCCCCACACACTGAAACCCTTTCCCCACACACGGAAACCCCTTCCCCACACACTGAAACCCCATCCCCATACACTGATACATCTTCCCCACACACTGAAAACCCATCCCCACACAGTGACACCCCTTCCCCACACACTGAAACCCCGTCCCCACACACTGAAACCCTTCCCCACACACTGAAACCCCTACCCTTCACACTGAAACCCCTTCCCCACACACTGAAACCCCATTCCCACACAGTGAAACACATTGCCCTCACACTGAATCTCCTTCCCCACACACCAAACCCCTTCCCCACACACTGAAACCCATACCCACACACTGAAACCCTTCCCCACACACTGTAACCCATTACCCACATAGTGAAACCCTTCCCCACACACTGAAACCCTTCCCCACACAATGTAATCCTTCCCCACACAGTGAAACCCCATCGCCACCCACTGAAACCCGTCCCCACACACTGAAACCATTCCCCACGCACTGAAACCACTTCCCCACACACTGAAACCCCTTCCCCACACACTGAAACCCCTTCCACACACACTGAAACAACGTCCCCACACACTGAAACCCCTTCCCCACACACTCAAACCCCTTCCCCACACAGTGAATCCCATTCTCCACACACTGAAACCCCTTCCCCACACACTGAAACCCTTACCCCACACACTGAAACCATTCCCCACACACTGAAACCCCTTCCCCACACAGTGACACCCCTTCCCCACACAGTGAAACCACTTCCCCACACACTGAAACCCTTTCCCCACACACTGAAACCCCTTCCCCAAACACTGAAACCCCATCCTCACACACTGATACATCTTCCCCACACACTGAAAACCCATCCCCACACAGTGACACCCCTACCCTTCACACTGAAACCCCTTCCCCACACACTGAAACCCCGTCCCCACACAGTGAAACACATTCCCCTCACACTGAAACTCCTTCCCCACACACCGAAACCCTTCCCCACACACTGAAACCCATACCCACACACTGAAACCCTTCCCCACACACTGAAACCCATTACCCACACAGTGAAACCCTTCCCCACACACTGAAACCCTTCCCCACACAATGAAATCCTTCCCCACACACTGAAACGCTTCCCCACACAATGAAATCCTTCCCCACACGCTGAAACCATTCCCCACACCCTGAAAACATTTCCCACACACTGAAACCCTTACTCACACACTGAAACAACTTCCCAACACACTGAAACCCTTCCCCACACACTGAAACCCATTCCCCACACGCTGAAACCATTCCCCACACACTGAAACCCTTCCCCACACACTGAAACCATTCCCCACACACTGAAACCCCTTCCCCACACACTGAAACCCCTTCCCCACACACTGTAACCCCTTCCCCACACAGAGAATCCCCTTCTCCACACACTGAATCAACTTCCCCACACACTGAAATCCTTTCCCCACACACTGAAACCATTCCCCACACACTGAAACCCCTTCCCCACAAAGTGAAACCCCTTCCACACATACTGAAACCCCTTCCCCACACAGTGAAACCCATTCCCCACACACTGAAACCCCTTCCCAACACACTGAAACAACGTCCCCACACACCGAAACCCCTACCCCACTCACTGAAACCCCTTCCCCACACAGTGAATACCCTTCCCCACACAATGAAACACCTTCCCCACACACTGAAACCCTTGCCCCACACAATGAAACCCCTTCCCCACACACAGAAAACCCTTCCCCACACACTGAAACCCCTTCCCCACACAGTGAAACCCCTTCCCCACACACTGAAACCCTTTCACCACACACGGAAGCCCCGTCCCCTCACACTGAAACATCTTCCCCACACACTGAAAACCCATCCCCACACAGTGACACCCCTTCCCCACACACTGAAACACATTCCCCATACACTGAAACCCTTCCCCACACACTGAAACCCCTACCCTACACACTGAAACCCCTTCCCCACACACTGAAACCCCGTCCCCACACAGTGAAACACCTTCCCCACACACTGAAACTCCTTCCCCACACACTGAAACCCTTCCCCACACACTGAAACCCATACCCACACACTGAAACCCTTCCCCACACACTGAAACCCCTTCCCCACACAATGAAACCCTTCTCCACACACTGAAACCCATCCCCTCACACTGAAATCCTTCCCCGCACACTAAAACCCCTTCCCCACACGCTGAAACCATTCCCCACACACTGAAACCCTTCCCCACACACTGAAACCCTTCCCCACACACTGAATCCCCTTCCCCACACACTGAAACACATTCCCCACACAGTGAAACCTTTCCCCACACACTGAAACCCTTCCCCCCACACTGAAACCCCTTCCCCACACACTGAAACCCTTCCCCACACACTGAAACCCTTTCCCCACACACGGAAACCCCTTCCCCACACACTGAAACCCCATCCCCATACACTGATACATCTTCCCCACACACTGAAAACCCATCCCCACACAGTGACACCCCTTCCCCACACACTGAAACCCCGTCCCCACACACTGAAACCCTTCCCCACACACTGAAACCCCTACCCTTCACACTGAAACCCCTTCCCCACACACTGAAACCCCATTCCCACACAGTGAAACACATTGCCCTCACACTCAATCTCCTTCCCCACACACCAAACCCCTTCCCCACACACTGAAACCCATACCCACACACTGAAACCCTTCCCCACACACTGTAACCCATTACCCACATAGTGAAACACTTCCCCACACACTGAAACCCTTCCCCACACAATGTAATCCTTCCCCACACAGTGAAACCCCTTCGCCACCCACTGAAACCCGTCCCCACACACTGAAACCATTCCCCACGCACTGAAACCACTTCCCCACACACTGAAACCCCTTCCCCACACACTGAAACCCCTTCCACACACACTGAAACAACGTCCCCACACACTGAAACCCCTTCCACACACACTCAAACCCCTTCCCCACACAGTGAATCCCCTTCCCCACACACTGAAACCCCTTCCCCACACACTGAAACCCTTACCCCACACACTGAAACCATTCCCCACACACTGAAACCCCTTCCCCACACAGTGAAACCCCTTCCCCACACAGTGAAACCACTTCCCCACACACTGAAACCCTTTCCCCACACACTGAAACCCCTTCCCCAAACACTGAAACCCCATCCTCACACACTGATACATCTTCCCCACACACTGAAAACCCATCCCCACACAGTGACACCCCTACCCTTCACACTGAAACCCCTTCCCCACACAATGAAACGCCGTCCCCACACAGTGAAACACATTCCCCTCACACTGAAACTCCTTCCCCACACACCGAAACCCTTCCCCACACACTGAAACCCATACCCACACACTGAAACCCTTCCCCACACACTGAAACCCATTACCCACACAGTGAAACCCTTCCCCACACACTGAAACCCTTCCCCACACAATGAAATCCTTCCCCACACACTGAAACGCTTCCCCACACAATGAAATCCTTCCCCACACGCTGAAACCATTCCCCACACCCTGAAAACATTTCCCACACACTGAAACCCTTACTCACACACTGAAACAACTTCCCAACACACTGAAACCCATTCCCCACACACTGAACCCCATTCCCCACACGCTGAAACCATTCCCCACACCCTGAAAACATTTCCCACACACTGAAACCCTTACCCACACACTGAAACAACTTCCCAACACAGTGAAACACTTCCCCACACACTGAAACCCTTCCCCACACACTGAAACCCCTTCCCCACACGCTGAAACCATTCCCCACACACTGAAACCCTACCCCACACACTGAAACCATTCCCCACACACTGAAACCCCTTCCCCACACACTGAAACCCCTTCCCCACACACTGTAACCCCTTCCCCACACAGAGAATCCCCTTCTCCACACACTGAATCACCTTCCCCACACACTGAAATCCTTTCCCCACACACTGAAACCATTCCCCACACACTGAAACCCCTTCCCCACAAAGTGAAACCCCTTCCACACATACTGAAACCCCTTCCCCACACAGTGAAACCCATTCCCCACACACTGAAACCCCTTCCCAACACACTGAAACAACGTCCCCACACACCGAAACCCCTACCCCACTCACTGAAACCCCTTCCCCACAAAGTGAATGCCCTTCCCCACACAATGAAACACCTTCCCCACACACTGAAACCCTTGCCCCACACAATGAAACCCCTTCCCCACACACAGAAACCCCTTCCCCACACACTGAAACCCCTTCCCCACACAGTGAAACCCCTTCCCCACACACTGAAACCCTTTCACCACACACGGAAGCCCCGTCCCCTCACACTGAAACATCTTCCCCACACACTGAAAACCCATCCCCACACAGTGACACCCCTTCCCCACACAGTGAAACCCATTCCCCACACACTGAAACCCTTCCCCACACACTGAAACCCCTACCCTACACACTGAAACCCCTTCCCCACACACTGAAACCCCGTCCCCACACAGTGAAACACCTTCCCCACACACTGAAACTCCTTCCCCACACACTGAAACCCTTCCCCACACACTGAAACCCATACCCACACACTGAAACCCTTCCCCACACACTGAAACCCCTTCCCCACACAATGAAACCCTTCTCCACACACTGAAACCCCTTCTCCACACAGTGAAACCCCTTCCCCACACACTGAAACCCTTTCCCCACACAGTGAAACCCCTTCCCCACACACTGAAACCCGTCCCCACACACTGAAACCATTCCCCACGCACTGAAACCACTTCCCCACACACTGAATCCCCTTCACCACACACTGAAACCCCTTCCACACACACTGAATCAACTTCCCCACACACTGAAACCCCTTCCCCACACACTGAAACACCTTCCCCACACAGTGAATCCCCTTCCCCACACACTGAAACCCCTTCCCCACACACTGAAACCCTTACCCCACACACTGAAACCATTCCCACACACTGAAACCCCTTCCCCACACAGTGAAACCCCTTCCCCACACAGTGAAACCACTTCCCCACACACTGAAACTCTTTCCCCACACACGGAAACCCCTTCCCCACACACTGAAACCCTTCCCCACACACTGATACATCTTCCCCACACACTGAAAACCCATCCCCACACAGTGACACCCCTTCCCCACACACTGAAACCCCGTCCCCACACACTGAAACCCTTCCCCACACACTGAAACCCCTACCCTTCACACTGAAACCCCTTCCCCACACACTGAAACCCCGTCCCCAGACAGTGAAACACATTCCCCTCACACTGAAACTCCTTCCCCACACACCGAAACTCTTCCCCACACACTGAAACCCATACCCACACACTGAAACCCTTCCCCACGCACTGAAACCCATTACCCACACAGTGGAACCCCTTCCCCACACACTGAAACCCGTCGCCACACACTGAAACCCCTTCCCCACACACTGAAACCCCTTCCCCACACAGTGAATCCCCTTCCCCACACACTGAAACACCTTCCCCACACACTGAAATCCTTACCCCACACACTGCAACCATTCCCCACACACTGAAACCCCTTCCCCACACAGTGAAACCCCTTCCCCACACAGTTAAACCACTTCCCCACACACTGAAACCCTTTCCCCACACACGGAAACCCCTTCCCCACACACTGAAACCCCATCCCCATACACTGATACATCTTCCCCACACACTGAAAACCCATCCCCACACAGTGACACCCCTTCCCCACACACTGAAACCCCGTCCCCACACACTGAAACCCTTCCCCACACACTGAAACCCCTACCCTTCACACTGAAACCCCTTCCCCACACACTGAAACCCCATTCCCACATAGTGAAACACATTGCCCTCACACTGAATCTCCTTCCCCACACACCAAACCCCTTCCCCACACACTGAAACCCATACCCACACACTGAAACCCTTCCCCACACACTGTAACCCATTACCCACATAGTGAAACCCTTCCCCACACACTGAAACCCTTCCCCACACAATGTAATCCTTCCCCACACAGTGAAACCCCTTCCCCACCCACTGAAACCCGTCCCCACACACTGAAACCATTCCCCACGCACTGAAACCACTTCCCCACACACTGAAACCCCTTCCCCACACACTGAAACCCCTTCCACACACACTGAAACAACGTCCCCACACACTGAAACCCCTTCCCCACACACTCAAACCCCTTCCCCACACACTGAATCCCCTTCCCCACACACTGAAACCCCTTCCCCACACACTGAAACCCTTACCCCACACACTGAAACCATTCCCCACACACTGAAACCCCTTCCCCACACAGTGAAACCCCTTCCCCACACAGTGAAACCACTTCCCCACACACTGAAACCCTTTCCCCACACACTGAAACCCCTTCCCCACACACTGAAACCCCATCCTCACACACTGATACATCTTCCCCACACACTGAAAACCCATCCCCACACAGTGACACCCCTACCCTTCACACTGAAACCCCTTCCCCACACACTGAAACCCCGTCCCCACACAGTGAAACACATTCCCCTCACACTGAAACTCCTTCCCCACACACCAAAACCCTTCCCCACACACTGAAACCCATACCCACACAGTGAAACCCTTCCCCACACACTGAAACCCATTACCCACACAGTGAAACCCTTCCCCACACACTGAAACCCTTCCCCACACAATGAAATCCTTCCCCACACACTGAAACGCTTCCCCACACAATGAAATCCTTCCCCACACGCTGAAACCATTCCCCACACCCTGAAAACATTTCCCACACACTGAAACCCTTACTCACACACTGAAACAACTTCCCAACACAGTGAAACACTTCCCCACACACTGAAACCATTCCCCACACACTGAAACCCTTCCCCACACACTGAAACCATTCCCCACACACTGAAACCCCTTCCCCACACACTGAAACCCCTTCCCCACACACTGTAACCCCTTCCCCACACAGAGAATCCCCTTCTCCACACACTGAATCACCTTCCCCACACACTGAAATCCTTTCCCCACACACTGAAACCATTCCCCACACACTGAAACCCCTTCCCCACAAAGTGAAACCCCTTCCACACATACTGAAACCCCTTCCCCACACAGTGAAACCCATTCCCCACACACTGAAACCCCTTCCCAACACACTGAAACAACGTCCCCACACACCGAAACCCCTACCCCACTCACTGAAACCCCTTCCCCACACAGTGAATACCCTTCCCCACTCACTGAAACACCTTCCCCACACACTGAAACCCTTGCCCCACACAATGAAACCCCTTCCCCACACACAGAAACCCCTTCCCCACACACTGAAACCCCTTCCCCACACAGTGAAACCCCTTCCCCACACACTGAAACCCTTTCACCACACACGGAAGCCCCGTCCCCTCACACTGAAACATCTTCCCCACACACTGAAAACCCATCCCCACACAGTGACACCCCTTCCCCACACACTGAAACCCATTCCCCACACACTGAAACCCTTCCCCACACACTGAAACCCCTACCCTACACACTGAAACCCCTTCCCCACACACTGAAACCCCGTCCCCACACAGTGAAACACCTTCCCCACACACTGAAACTCCTTCCCCACACACTGAAACCCTTCCCCACACACTGAAACCCAAACCCACACACTGAAACCCTTCCCCACACACTGAAACCCCTTCCCCACACAATGAAACCCTTCTCCACACACTGAAACCCATCCCCTCACACTGAAATCCTTCCCCGCACACTAAAACCCCTTCCCCACACGCTGAAACCATTCCCCACACACTGAAACCCTTCCCCACACAATGAGACCCTTCCCCACACACTGAATCCCCTTCCCCACACACTGAAACACCTTCCCCACACAGTGAAACCTTTCCCCACACACTGAAACCCTTCCCCCCACACTGAAACCCCTTCCCCACACCCTGAAACCCTTCCCCACACACTGAAACCCTTCCCCACACACTGAAACCCCTTCCCCACACACTGAAACACATTCCACACGCAGTGAAACCCCTCCCCACACACTGAAACACTTCCCCACACACGGAAACCCCTTCACCCCACACTGACACATTTTCCACACAAAGTGAAACCCCTTCCCCACACACTGAAACCATTCCCCACACAGTGAAACAATTCCCCACACACTGAAAACCCTTCCCCTCACAGTGAAACCCCTTCCCCACACTCTGAATACCTTGCCCACACACTGAAACCGTTCCCCACACACTGATACCCCGTCCCCACACAGTGAAACCGCTTCCCCACACACTGAAACCCTTCCCGACACACTGAAACTCGTCCCCACATGAAACCATGTCCCAGACACTGATTCCCCTTCTCCACACACTGAAACCCCGTCCCCACACACTGAAACCGCTTCCCCACACACTGAAACCCTTCCCCACACACTGAAACCCCTTCCCCACTCACTGAAACCATTCTCCACACACTGAAACCCCTTCCCCATACAGTGAAACCCCTTCCCAACACACTGAAACCATTCCCCACACACTGTAACCATTCCCCACACACTGAAACCCCTTCCACACACACTGAAATCCCTTCCCCACACACTGAAACACCTTCCACACACACTGAAACCATTCCCCACACACTGAAACCCCTTCCCCACACAGTTAAACCACTTCCCCACACACTGAAACCCTTTCCCCACACACGGAAACCCCTTCCCCACACTCTGAAACCCCATCCCCACACACTGATACATCTTCCCCACACACTGAAAACCCATCCCCACACAGTGACACCCCTTCCCCACACACTGAAACACCGTCCCCACACACTGAAACCCTTCCCCACACACTGAAACCCCTACCCTTCACACTGAAACCCCTTCCCCACACACTGAAACCCCATCCCCACACAGTGAAACACATTGCCCTCACACTGAATCTCCTTCCCCACACACCAAAACCCTTCCCCACACACTGAAACCCATACCCACACACTGAAACCCTTCCCCACACACTGAAACCCATTTCCCACATAGTGAAACCCTTCCCCACACACTGAAACCCTTCCCCACACAATGTAATCCTTCCCCACACAGTGAAACCCCTTCCCCACCCACTGAAACCCGTCCCCACACACTGCAACCATTCCCCACGCACTGAGACCACTGCCCCACACACTGAAACCCCTTCCCCACACACTGAAACCCCTTCCACACACACTGAAACAGCGTCCCCACACACTGAAACCACTTCCCCGCACACTGAAACCATTTCCCCACACACTGAAACCCCTTCCCCACACACTGAAACCCCATCCTCACACACTGATCCATCTTCCCCACACACTGAAAACCCATCCCCACACAGTGACACCCCTACCCTTCACACTGAAACCCCTTCCCCACACACTGAAACCCCGTCCCCACACAGTGAAACACATTCCCCTCACACTGAAACTCCTTCCCCACACACCGAAACCCTTCCCCACACACTGAAACCCATACCCACACACTGAAACCCTTCCCCACACACTGAAACCCATTACCCACACAGTGAAACCCTTCCCCACACACTGAAACCCTTCCCCACACAATGAAACCCCTTCCCCACACACTGTAACCCCTTCCCCACACAGAGAATCCCCTTCTCCACACACTGAATCACCTTCCCCACACACTGAAATCCTTTCCCCACACACTGAAACCATTCCCCACACACTGAAACCCCTTCCCCACAAAGTGAAACCCCTTCCACACATACTGAAACCCCTTCCCCACACAGTGAAACCCATTCCCCACACACTGAAACCCCTTCCCAACACACTGAAACAACGTCCCCACACACCGAAACCCCTACCCCACTCACTGAAACCCCTTCCCCACACAGTGAATACCCTTCCCCACACACTGAAACACCTTCCCCACACACTGAAACCCTTGCCCCACACAATGAAACCCCTTCCCCACACACAGAAACCCCTTCCCCACACACTGAAACCCCTTCCCCACACAGTGAAACCCCTTCCCCACACACTGAAACCCTTTCACCACACACGGAAGCCCCGTCCCCTCACACTGAAACATCTTCCCCACACACTGAAAACCCATCCCCACACAGTGACACCCCTTCCCCACACACTGAAACCCATTCCCCACACACTGAAACCCTTCCCCACACACTGAAACCCCATCCCCACACAGTGAAACACCTTCCCCACACACTGAAACTCCTTCCCCACACACTGAAACCCTTCCCCACACACTGAAACCCATACCCACACACTGAAACCCTTCCCCACACACTGAAACCCCTTCCCCACACAATGAAACCCTTCTCCACACACTGAAACCCATCCCCTCACACTGAAATCCTTCCCCGCACACTAAAACCCCTTCCCCACACGCTGAAACCATTCCCCACACACTGAAACCCTTCCCCACACACTGAAACCCTTCCCCACACACTGAAACCCTTCCCCACACACTGAATCCCCTTCCCCACATACTGAAACACCTTCCCCACACAGTGAAACCTTTCCCCACACACTGAAACCCTTCCCCCCACACTGAAACCCCTTCCCCACACACTGAAACCCCTTCCCCACACACTGAAACCCCATCCCCACACACTGATACATCTTCCCCACACACTGAAAACCCATCCCCACACAGTGACACTCCTTCCCCACACACTGAAACCCCGTCCCCACACACTGAAACCCTTCCCCACACACTGAAACCCCTACCCTTCACACTGAAACCCCTTCCCCACACACTGAAACCCCGTCCCCACACAGTGAAACACATTCCCCTCACACTGAAACTCCTTCCCCACACACCGAAACCCTTCCCCACACACTGAAACCCATACCCACACACTGAAACCCTTCCCCACACACTGAAACCCATTACCCACACAGTGAAACCCTTCCCCACACACTGAAACCCTTCCCCACACTATTAAATCCTTCCCCACACACTGAAACGCTTCCCCACACAATGAAATCCTTCCCCACACGCTGAAACCATTCCCCACACCCTGAAAACATTTCCCACACACTGAAACCCCTTCCCCACACAGTTAAACCACTTCCCCACACACTGAAACCCTTTCCCCACACACGGAAACCCCTTCCCCACACACTGAAACCCCATCCCCACACACTGATACATCTTCCCCACACACTGAAAACCCATCCCCACACAGTGACACCCCTTCCCCACACACTGAAACACCGTCCCCACACACTGAAACCCTTCCCCACACACTGAAACCCCTACCCTTCACACTGAAACCCCTTCCCCACACACTGAAACCCCATCCCCACACAGTGAAACACATTGCCCTCACACTGAATCTCCTTCCCCACACACCAAAACCCTTCCCCACACACTGAAACCCATACCCACACACTGAAACCCTTCCCCACACACTGAAACCCATTTCCCACATAGTGAAACCCTTCCCCACACACTGAAACCCTTCCCCACACAATGTAATCCTTCCCCACACAGTGAAACCCCTTCCCCACCCACTGAAACCCGTCCCCACACACTGCAACCATTCCCCACGCACTGAGACCACTGCCCCACACACTGAAACCCCTTCCCCACACACTGAAACCCCTTCCACACACACTGAAACAACGTCCCCACACACTGAAACCACTTCCCCACACACTGAAACCATTTCCCCACACACTGAAACCCCTTCCCCACACACTGAAACCCCATCCTCACACACTGATCCATCTTCCCCACACACTGAAAACCCATCCCCACACAGTGACACCCCTACCCTTCACACTGAAACCCCTTCCCCACACACTGAAACCCCGTCCCCACACAGTGAAACACATTCCCCTCACACTGAAACTCCTTCCCCACACACCGAAACCCTTCCCCACACACTGAAACCCATACCCACACACTGAAACCCTTCCCCACACACTGAAACCCATTACCCACACAGTGAAACCCTTCCCCACACACTGAAACCCTTCCCCACACAATGAAACCCCTTCCCCACACACTGTAACCCCTTCCCCACACAGAGAATCCCCTTCTCCACACACTGAATCACCTTCCCCACACACTGAAATCCTTTCCCCACACACTGAAACCATTCCCCACACACTGAAACCCCTTCCCCACAAAGTGAAACCCCTTCCACACATACTGAAACCCCTTCCCCACACAGTGAAACCCATTCCCCACACACTGAAACCCCTTCCCAACACACTGAAACAACGTCCCCACACACCGAAACCCCTACCCCACTCACTGAAACCCCTTCCCCACACAGTGAATACCCTTCCCCACACACTGAAACACCTTCCCCACACACTGAAACCCTTGCCCCACACAATGAAACCCCTTCCCCACACACAGAAACCCCTTCCCCACACACTGAAACCCCTTCCCCACACAGTGAAACCCCTTCCCCACACACTGAAACCCTTTCACCACACACGGAAGCCCCGTCCCCTCACACTGAAACATCTTCCCCACACACTGAAAACCCATCCCCACACAGTGACACCCCTTCCCCACACACTGAAACCCATTCCCCACACACTGAAACCCTTCCCCACACACTGAAACCCCATCCCCACACAGTGAAACAC
This sequence comes from Heterodontus francisci, assembly GCF_036365525.1. NCBI lineage: Eukaryota > Metazoa > Chordata > Chondrichthyes > Heterodontiformes > Heterodontidae > Heterodontus > Heterodontus francisci. The sequence goes on from NC_090386.1 coordinate 6,093,357, forward strand.
CTTCCCCACACACTGAAACTCCTTCCCCACACACTGAAACCCTTCCCCACACACTGAAAACCATACCCACACACTGAAACCCTTCCCCACACACTGAAACCCCTTCCCCACACAATGAAACCCTTCTCCACACACTGAAACCCATCCCCTCACACTGAAATCCTTCCCCGCACACTAAAACCCCTTCCCCACACGCTGAAACCATTCCCCACACACTGAAACCCTTCCCCACACACTGAAACCCTTCCCCACACACTGAATCCCCTTCCCCACATACTGAAACACCTTCCCCACACAGTGAAACCTTTCCCCACACACTGAAACCCTTCCCCCCACACTGAAACCCCTTCCCCACACACTGAAACCCCTTCCCCACACACTGAAACCCCATCCCCACACACTGATACATCTTCCCCACACACTGAAAACCCATCCCCACACAGTGACACTCCTTCCCCACACACTGAAACCCCGTCCCCACACACTGAAACCCTTCCCCACACACTGAAACCCCTACCCTTCACACTGAAACCCCTTCCCCACACACTGAAACCCCGTCCCCACACAGTGAAACACATTCCCCTCACACTGAAACTCCTTCCCCACACACTGAAACCCATACCCACACACTGAAACCCTTCCCCACACACTGAAACCCATTACCCACACAGTGAAACCCTTCCCCACACACTGAAACCCTTCCCCACACTATTAAATCCTTCCCCACACACTGAAACGCTTCCCCACACAATGAAATCCTTCCCCACACGCTGAAACCATTCCCCACACCCTGAAAACATTTCCCACACACTGAAACCCTTACCCACACACTGAAACAACTTCCCAACACAGTGAAACACTTCCCCACACACTGAAACCCTTCCCCACACACTGAAACCCCTTCCCCACACGCTGAAACCATTCCCCACACACTGAAACCCTTCCCCACACACTGAAACCATTCCCCACACACTGAAACCCCTTCCCCACACACTGAAACCCCTTCCCCACACACTGTAACCCCTTCCCCACACAGAGAATCCCCTTCTCCACACACTGAATCACCTTCCCCACACACTGAAATCCTTTCCCCACACACTGAAACCATTCCCCACACACTGAAACCCCTTCCCCACAAAGTGAAACCCCTTCCACACATACTGAAACCCCTTCCCCACACAGTGAAACCCATTCCCCACACACTGAAACCCCTTCCCAACACACTGAAACAACGTCCCCACACACCGAAACCCCTACCACACTCACTGAAACCCCTTCCCCACACAGTGAATACCCTTCCCCACACACTGAATCACCTTCCCCACACACTGAAACCCTTGCCCCACACAATGAAACCCCTTCCCCACACACAGAAACCCCTTCCACACACACTGAAACCCCTTCCCCTCACAGTGAAACCCCTTCCCCACACACTGAAACCCTTTCACCACACACGGAAACCCTTACCCCACACACTGAAAGCATTCCCCACACACTGAAACCCCTTCCCCACACAGTGAAACACCTTCCCCACACACTGAAACCCCTTCCCCACACACTGAAACCATTTCCCACAAACTGAAACCCCTTCCCCACACACAGAAACCCCTTCCCCACACACTGAAACACCTTCCCCACACACAGAATCCACTGCCCCACACAGTGATTCACCTTCCCCACACACTGAAATCCTTTCACCACACACTGAAACCATTCCCCACACATTGAAACCCCTTCTCCAAACAGTGAAGCCCCTGCCCCACACACTGAAAACCCTTTGTCACACAGGGAAACGCCTTCCCCACACACTGAAACCCTTTCCCCACACAGTGAAACCTCTTCTACACACACTGAAGCCTGTCCCCACACACTGAAACCATTCCCCACGCACTGAAACCCCTTCCCCACACACTGAAACCCCTTCCCCACACACTGAAACCCCTTCCCCACATACTGAAACAACGTCCCCACACACTGAACCCCCTTCCCCACACACTGAAACCCCTACCGCACACAGTGAATCCCCTTCCCCACACACTGAAAAACCATCCCCACACACTGGAACCCTTTCCCCACACACTGAAACCATTTCCCCACACACTGAAACCCCTTCCCCACACACTGAAACCCCTTCCCCACACAGTGAAACCGCTTCCCAACACACTGAAACACTTTCCTACTCGGAAACCCCTTCCCCACACACTGAAACCCCGTCCCCACACAGTGAAATATCTTCCCCACACACTGAAAACCCATCCCCACACACTGAAACCCCTACCCCACACACTGAAACCCCTTCCCCACACACTGAAACCCTTCCCCACAGACTGAAATCCCTACCCTACACACTGAAACTCCTTCCCCACACACTGAAACCCCGTCCCCACTAGGTGAAACACATTCCCCACACACTGAAACACCTTCCCCAAACACTGAAACCCTTCCCCACACACTGAAACACATACCCACACACGGAAACCGTTCCCCACACACTGAAAACCCTTCCCCACACACTGAAACCCTTCCCCACACACTGCAATCCTTCCCCACACACTGAAATCCTTCCCCACACACTGAAACCCCTTCCCCACTCAGTGAAACCCCTTCCCCACACACTGAAACCATTCCCCACACACTGAAACACCTTCCCCACACACAACCACATTCCCCACACACTGAAACCCCTTCCACACCCACTGAAACCTCTTCCCCACACAGTGAAACCATTCCCCACACACTGAAACCCCTACAACACACACTGAAACCCCTTCCCCACACACTGAAACCCCTTCCCCACACACTGAAACCATTCCCCACACACTGAATCCCCTTCCCCACACACTGAAACCCCTTCCCCACACACTGAAACCCCTTCCCCACACAGAGAATCCCCTTCTCCACATACTGAATCACCTTCCGCACACACTGAAATCCTTTCCCCACACACTGAAACCATTCCCCACACACTGAAACCGCTTCGCCAGACAGTGAAACCCCTTCCCCACACACTGAAACCCCTTCTCCACACAGTGAAACCCCTTCCCCACACACTGAAACCCTTTCCCCACACAGTGAAACCCCTTCCCCACACACTGAAACCCGTCCCCACACACTGAAACCATTCCCCACGCACTGAAACCACTTCCCCACACACTGAATCCCCTTCACCACACACTGAAACCCCTTCCACACACACTGAATCAACTTCCCCACACACTGAAACCCCTTCCCCACACACTGAAACCCCTTCCCCACACAGTGAATCCCCTTCCCCACACACTGAAACACCTTCCCCACACACTGAAACCCTTATCCCACACACTGAAACCATTCCCCACACACTGAAACCCCTTCCCCACACAGTGAAACCCCTTCCCCACACAGTGAAACCACTTCCCCACACACTGAAACTCTTTCCCCACACACGGAAACCCCTTCCCCACACACTGAAACCCCATCCCCACACACTGAAACCCCATCCCCACACACTGAAAACCCATCCCCACACAGTGACACCCCTTCCCCACACACTGAAACCCCGTCCCCACACACTGAAACCCTTCCCCACACACTGAAACCCCTACCATTCACACTGAAACCCCTTCCCCACACACTGAAACCCCGTCCCCACACAGTGAAACACATTCCCCTCACACTGAAACTCCTTCCCCACACACCGAAACTCTTCCCCACACACTGAAACCCATACCCACACACTGAAACCCTTCCCCACGCACTGAAACCCATTACCCACACAGTGAAACCCCTTCCCCACACACTGAAACACGTCCCCACACACTGAAGCCCCTTCCCCACACACTGAAACCCCTTCCCCACACAGTGAATCCCCTTCCCCACACACTGAAACACCTTCCCCACACACTGAAACCCTTACCCCACACACTGAAACCATTCCCCACACACTGAAACCCCTTCCCCACACAGTGAAACCCCTTCCCCACAAAGTTAAACCACTTCCCCACACACTGAAACCCTTTCCCCACACACGGAAACCCCTTCACCACACACAGAAACCCCATCCCCACACACTGATACATCTTCCCCACACACTGAAAACCCATCCCCACACAGTGACACCCCTTCCCCACACACTGAAACCCCGTCCCCACACACTGAAACCCTTCCCCACACACTAAAACCCCTACCCTTCACACTGAAACCCCTTCCCCACGCACTGAAACCCCATCCCCACTCAGTGAAACACATTGCCCTCACACTGAATCTCCTTCCCCACACACCAAACCCCTTCCCCACACACTGAAACCCATACCCACACACTGAAACCCTTCCCCACACACTGAAACCCATTACCCACATAGTGAAACCCTTCCCCACACACTGAAACCCTTCCCCACACCATGTAATCCTTCCCCACACAGTGAAACCCCTTCCCCACCCACTGAAACTCGTCCCCACACACTGAAACCATTCCCCACGCACTGAAACCACTTCCCCACACACTGAAACCCCTTCCCCACACACTGAAACCCCTTCCACACACACTGAAACAACGTCCCCACACACTGAAACCCCTTCCCCACACACTCAAACCCCTTCCCCACACAGTGAATCCCCTTCCCCACACACTGAAACCCCTTCCCCACACACTGAAACCCTTACCCCACACACTGAAACCATTCCCCACACACTGAAACCCCTTCCCCACACAGTGAAACCCCTTACTCACACACTGAAACAACTTCCCAACACAGTGAAACACTTCCCCACACACTGAAACCCTTCCCCACACACTGAAACCCATTCCCCACACGCTGAAACCATTCCCCACACACTGAAACCCTTCCCCACACACTGAAACCATTCCCCACACACTGAAACCCCTTCCCCACACACTGAAACCCCTTCCCCACACACTGTAACCCCTTCCCCACACAGAGAATCCCCTTCTCCACACACTGAATCACCTTCCCCACACACTGAAATCCTTTCCCCACACACTGAAACCATTCCCCACACACTGAAACCCCTTCCCCACAAAGTGAAACCCCTTCCACACATACTGAAACCCCTTCCCCACACAGTGAAACCCATTCCCCACACACTGAAACCCCTTCCCAACACACTGAAACAACGTCCCCACACACCGAAACCCCTACCACACTCACTGAAACCCCTTCCCCACACAGTGAATACCCTTCCCCACACACTGAATCACCTTCCCCACACACTGAAACCCTTGCCGCACACAATGAAACCCCTTCCCCACACACAGAAACCCCTTCCACACACACTGAAACCCCTTCCCCTCACAGTGAAACCCCTTCCCCACACACTGAAACCCTTTCACCACACACGGAAACCCTTACCCCACACACTGAAAGCATTCCCCACACACTGAAACCCCTTCCCCACACAGTGAAACACCTTCCCCACACACTGAAACCCCTTCCCCACACACTGAAACCATTTCCCACAAACTGAAACCCCTTCCCCACACACAGAAACCCCTTCCCCACACACTGAAACACCTTCCCCACACACAGAATCCACTGCCCCACACAGTGATTCACCTTCCCCACACACTGAAATCCTTTCACCACACACTGAAACCATTCCCCACACACTGAAACCCCTTCTCCAAACAGTGAAGCCCCTGCCCCACACACTGAAACCCCTTCGCCACACAGGGAAACGCCTTCCCCACACACTGAAACCCTTTCCCCACACAGTGAAACCTCTTCTCCACACACTGAAGCCTGTCCCCACACACTGAAACCATTCCCCACGCACTGAAACCCCTTCCCCACACACTGAAACCCCTTCCCCACACACTGAAACCCCTTCCCCACATACTGAAACAACGTCCCCACACACTGAAACCCCTTCCCCACACACTGAAACCCCTACCGCACACAGTGAATCCCCTTCCCCACACACTGAAAAACCATCCCCACACACTGGAACCCTTTCCCCACACACTGAAACCATTTCCCCACACACTGAAACCCCTTCCCCACACACTGAAACCCCTTCCTCACACAGTGAAACCGCTTCCCCACACACTGAAACACTTTCCTACTCGGAAACCCCTTCCCCACACACTGAAACCCCGTCCCCACACAGTGAAATATCTTCCCCACACACTAAAAAACCCATCCCCACACACTGAAACCCCTACCCCACACACTGAAACCCCTTCCCCACACACTGAAACCCTTCCCCACAGACTGAAATCCCTACCCTACACACTGAAACTCCTTCCCCACACACTGAAACCCCGTCCCCACTAGGTGAAACACATTCCCCACACACTGAAACACCTTCCCCAAACACTGAAACCCTTCCCCACACACTGAAACACATACCCACACACGGAAACCGTTCCCCACACACTGAAAACCCTTCCCCACACACTGAAACCCTTCCCCACACACTGCAATCCTTCCCCACACACTGAAATCCTTCCCCATACACTGAAACCCCTTCCCCACTCAGTGAAACCCCTTCCCCACACACTGAAACCATTCCCCACACACTGAAACACCTTCCCCACACACAACCACATTCCCCACACACTGAAACCCCTTCCACACCCACTGAAACCTCTTCCCCACACAGTGAAACCATTCCCCACACACTGAAACCCCTACAACACACACTGAAACCCCTTCCCCACACACTGAAACCCCTTCCCCACACACTGAAACCATTCCCCACACACTGAATCCCCTTCCCCACACACTGAAACCCCTTCCCCACACACTGAAACCCCTTCCCCACACAGAGAATCCCCTTCTCCACATACTGAATCACCTTCCCCACACACTGAAATCCTTTCCCCACACACTGAAACCATTCCCCACACACTGAAACCGCTTCGCCAGACAGTGAAACCCCTTCCCCACACACTGAAACCCCTTCTCCACACAGTGAAACCCCTTCCCCACACACTGAAACCCTTTCCCCACACAGTGAAACCCCTTCCCCACACACTGAAACCCGTCCCCACACACTGAAACCATTCCCCACGCACTGAAACCACTTCCCCACACACTGAATCCCCTTCACCACACACTGAAACCCCTTCCACACACACTGAATCAACTTCCCCACACACTGAAACCCCTTCCCCACACACTGAAACCCCTTCCCCACACAGTGAATCCCCTTCCCCACACACTGAAACACCTTCCCCACACACTGAAACCCTTACCCCACACACTGAAACCATTCCCCACACACTGAAACCCCTTCCCCACACAGTGAAACCCCTTCCCCACACAGTGAAACCACTTCCCCACACACTGAAACTCTTTCCCCACACACGGAAACCCCTTCCCCACACACTGAAACCCCATCCCCACACACTGAAACCCCATCCCCACACACTGAAAACCCATCCCCACACAGTGACACCCCTTCCCCACACACTGAAACCCCGTCCCCACACACTGAAACCCTTCCCCACACACTGAAACCCCTACCATTCACACTGAAACCCCTTCCCCACACACTGAAACCCCGTCCCCACACAGTGAAACACATTCCCCTCACACTGAAACTCCTTCCCCACACACCGAAACTCTTCCCCACACACTGAAACCCATACCCACACACTGAAACCCTTCCCCACGCACTGAAACCCATTACCCACACAGTGAAACCCCTTCCCCACACACTGAAACACGTCCCCACACACTGAAACCCCTTCCCCACACACTGAAACCCCTTCCCCACACAGTGAATCCCCTTCCCCACACACTGAAACACCTTCCCCACACACTGAAACCCTTACCCCACACACTGAAACCATTCCCCACACACTGAAACCCCTTCCCCACACAGTGAAACCCCTTCCCCACAAAGTTAAACCACTTCCCCACACACTGAAACCCTTTCCCCACACACGGAAACCCCTTCATCCACACACAGAAACCCCATCCCCACACACTGATACATCTTCCCCACACACTGAAAACCCATCCCCACACAGTGACACACCTTCCCCACACACTGAAACCCCGTCCCCACACACTGAAACCCTTCCCCACACACTAAAACCCCTACCCTTCACACTGAAACCCCTTCCCCACGCACTGAAACCCCATCCCCACTCAGTGAAACACATTGCCCTCACACTGAATCTCCTTCCCCACACACCAAACCCCTTCCCCACACACTGAAACCCATACCCACACACTGAAACCCTTCCCCACACACTGAAACCCATTACCCACATAGTGAAACCCTTCCCCACACACTGAAACCCTTCCCCACACCATGTAATCCTTCCCCACACAGTGAAACCCCTTCCCCACCCACTGAAAACCGTCCCCACACACTGAAACCATTCCCCACGCACTGAAACCACTTCCCCACACACTGAAACCCCTTCCCCACACACTGAAACCCCTTCCACACACACTGAAACAACGTCCCCACACACTGAAACCCCTTCCCCACACACTCAAACCCCTTCCCCACACAGTGAATCCCCTTCCCCACACACTGAAACCCCTTCCCCACACACTGAAACCCTTACCCCACACACTGAAACCATTCCCCACACACTGAAACCCCTTCCCCACACAGTGAAACCCCTTCCCCACACAGTGAAACCACTTCCCCACACACTGAACCCCTTTCCCCACACACTGAAACCCCTTCCCCACACACTGAAACCCCATCCTCACACACTGATACATCTTCCCCACACACTGAAAACCCATCCCCACACAGTGACACCCCTACCCTTCACACTGAAACCCCTTCCCCACACACTGAAACCCCGTCCCCACACAGTGAAACACATTCCCCTCACACTGAAACTCCTTCCCCACACACCGAAACCCTTCCCCACACACTGAAACCCATACCCACACACTGAAACCCTTCCCCACACACTGAAACCCATTACCCACACAGTGAAACCCTTCCCCACACACTGAAACCCTTCCCCACACAATGAAATCCTTCCCCACACACTGAAACGCTTCCACAAACAATGAAATCCTTCCCCACACGCTGAAACCATTCCCCACACCCTGAAAACATTTCCCACACACTGAAACCCTTACTCACACACTGAAACAACTTCCCAACACAGTGAAACACTTCCCCACACACTGAAACCCTTCCCCACACACTGAAACCCATTCCCCACACGCTGAAACCATTCCCCACACACTGAAACCCTTCCCCACACACTGAAACCATTCCCCACACACTGAAACCCCTTCCCCACACACTGAAACCCCTTCCCCACACACTGTAACCCCTTCCCCACACAGAGAATCCCCTTCTCCACACAATGAATCACCTTCCCCACACACTGAAATCCTTTCCCCACACACTGAAACCATTCCCCACACACTGAAACCCCTTCCCCACAAAGTGAAACCCCTTCCACACATACTGAAACCCCTTCCCCACACAGTGAAACCCATTCCCCACACACTGAAACCCCTTCCCAACACACTGAAACAACGTCCCCACACACCGAAACCCCTACCCCACTCACTGAAACCACTTCCCCACTCACTGAAACCCTTGCCCCACACAATGAAACCCCTTCCCCACACACAGAAACCCCTTCCCCACACACTGAAACCCTTGCCCCACACAATGAAACCCCTTCCCCACACACAGAAACCCCTTCCCCACACACTGAAACCCCTTCCCCACACAGTGAAACCCCTTCCCCACACACTGAAACCCTTTCACCACACACGGAAGCCCCGTCCCCTCACACTGAAACATCTTCCCCACACACTGAAAACCCATCCCCACACAGTGACACCCCTTCCCCACACACTGAAACCCATTCCCCACACACTGAAACACTTCCCCACACACTGAAACACCTACCCTACACACTGAAACCCCTACCCCACACACTGAAACCCCGTCCCCACACAGTGAAACACCTTCCCCACACACTGAAACTCCTTCCCCACACACTGAAACCCTTCCCCACACAGTGAAACAATTCCCCACACACTGAAAACCCTTCCCCTCACAGTGAAACCCCTTCCCCACACACTGAATACCTTGCCCACACACTGAAACCGTTCCCCACACACTGATACCCCGTCCCCACACAGTGAAACCCCTTCCCCACACACTGAAACCCTTCCCCACACACTGAAACCCCTTCCCCACACACTGAAACCCTTCCCCACACACTGAAACCCCTTCCCCACTCACTGAAACCATTCTCCACACACTGAAACCCCTTCCCCAGACAGTGAAACCCCTTCCCAACACACTGAAACCATTCCCCACACACTGGAACCATTCCCCACACACTGAAACCCCTTCCCCACTCACTGAAACCATTCTCCACACAATGAAACCCCGTCCCCACACACTGAAACCGCTTCCCCACACACTGAAACCCTTCCCCACACACTGAAACCCCTTCCCCACTCACTGAAACCATTCTCCACACACTGAAACCCCTTCCCCAGACAGTGAAACCCCTTCCCAACACACTGAAACCATTCCCCACACACTGGAACCATTCCCCACACACTGAAACTCCTTCCACACACACTGAAATCCCTTCCCCACACACTGAAACACCTTCCACACACACTGAAACCATTCCCCACACACTGAAACCCCTTCCCCACACAGTTAAACCACTTCCCCACACACTGAAACCCTTTCCGCACACACTGATACATCTTCCCCACACACTGCAAACCCATCCCCACACAGTGACACCCCTTCCCCACACACTGAAACCCCGTCCCTACACACTGAAACCCTTCCCCACACACTGAAACCCCTACCCTTCACACTGAAACCCCTTCCCCACACACTGAACCCCATCCCCACACAGTGAAACACATTGCCCTCATACTGAATCTCCTTCCCCACACACCAAAACCCTTCCCCACACACTGAAACCATACCCACACACTGAAACCCTTCCCCACACACTGAAACCCATTACCCACATAGTGAAACCCTTCCCCACACACTGAAACCCTTCCCCACACAATGTAATCCTTCCCCACGCAGTGAAACCCCTTCCCCACCCACTGAAACCCGTCCCCACACACTGAAACCATTCCCCACGCACTGAGACCACTTCTCCACACACTGAAACCCCTTCCCCACACACTGAAACCCCTTCCACACACACTGAAACAACGTCCCCACACACTGAAACCCCTTCCCCACACACTGAAACCCCTTCCCCACACAGTGAATCCCCTTCCCCACACACTGAAGCCCCTTCCCCACACACTGAAACCCTTACCCCACACACTGAACCCATTCCCCACACACTGAAACCCCTTCCCCACACAGTGAAACCCCTTCCCCACACAGTGAAACCACTTCCCCACTCACTGAAACCCTTTCCCCACACACTGAAACCCCTTCCCCACACACTGAAACCCCATCCCCACTCACTGATACATCTTCCCCACACACTGAAAACCCATCCCCACACAGTGACACCCCTTCCCCACACACTGAAACCACGTCCCCACACACTGAAACCCTTGCCCCACACAATGAAACCCCTTCCTCACACACAGAAACATCTTCCCCACACACTGAAAACCCATCCCCACACAGTGAAGCCCCTTCCCCACACACTGAAACCCATTCCCCACACACTGAAACCCTTCCCCACACACTGAAACCCCTACCCTACACACTGAAACCCCTTCCCCACACACTGAAACCCCGTCCCCACACAGTGAAACACCTTCCTCACACACTGAAACTCCTTCCCCACACACTGAAACCGTTCCCCACACACTGAAACCCATACCCACACACTGAAACCCTTCCCCACACACTGTAACCCCTTCCCCACACAATGAAACCCTTCTCCACACACTGAAACCCATCCCCACACACTGAAATCCTTCCCCGCACACTAAAACCCCTTCCCCACACGCTGAAACCATTCCCCACACACTGAAACCCTTCCCCACACACTGAAACCCTTCCCCACACACTGAATCCCCTTCCCCACACACTGAAACACCTTCCCCACACAGTGAAACCTTTTCCCACACATTGAAACCCTTCCCCCCACACTGAAACCCCTTCCCCTCACACTGAAACCCTTCCCCACACACTGAAACCCTTCCCCACACACTGAAACCCCTTCCCCACACACTGAAACACATTCCACACGCAGTGAAACCCCTCCCCACACAATGAAACACCTCCCCACACACTGAAACCCCTTCACCCCACACTGAAACACCTTCCACACACAGTGAAACCCCTTCCCCACACACTGAAACCATTCCCCACACAGTGAAACAATTCCCCACACACTGAAAACCCTTCCCCTCACAGTGAAACCCCTTCCCCACACACTGAATACCTTGCCCACACACTGAAACCCCGTCCCCACACACTGATACCCCGTCCCCACACAGTGAAACCCCTTCCCCACACACTGAAACCCTTCCCCACACACTGAAACTCGTCCCCACATGAAACCATTTCCCAGACACTGATTCCCCTTCTCCACACACTGAAACCCCGTCCCCACACACTGAAACCGCTTCCCCACACACTGAAACCCTTCCCCACACACTGAAATCCCTTCCCCACTCACTGAAACCATTCTCCACACACTGAAACCCCTTCCCCATACAGTGAAACCCCTTCCCAACACACTGAAACCATTCCCCACACACTGTAACCATTCCCCACACACTGAAACCCCTTCCACACACACTGAAATCCCTTCCCCAGTCACTGAAACACCTTCCACACACACTGAAACCATTCCCCACACACTGAAACCCCTTCCCCACACACTGAAACCCTTCCCCACACAGAGAATCCCCATCCCCACGCAATGAATCACCTTCCCCACCCACCGAAATCCTTTCCCCAGACACTGAAACAATTCCCCACACAGTGAAACCCCTTCCCCACACACTGAAACCTCTTGCCCACACAGTGAAACCCCTTCCCCACACACTGAAACCCCTTCCCCACACACTGCAACCACTTCCACAAACACTGAAACCATTCCCCACACACTGTAACCCCTTCCCCACACACTGAAACCCTTCCCCACACACTGAAACCCCTTCCCCACACACTGACACCTCTTCCCCACACACTGAAACCATTCACCACACACTGAAACCCCTTCCCCACACACTGAAACCATTCCCCACACACTGAAACCATTCCCCACACACTGAAACCCTTCCCCACACGCTGAAACCATTCCCCACACACTGAAACACCTTCCCCACACACTGAAACCATTCCCCACACTCTGAAACCCCTTTCCCCACACACTGAAAACCTTCCCAACACACTGAAACCATTTCCCACATAGTGAAACCCCTTCCCCACACACTGAAACCCCTTCCCCACACACTGAAACCATACCCCACACACTGAAACCATTCCCCACGCACTGAAACCCTTCTCCACACAGTCAAACCATTCCCCACACACTGAAACCCCTTCCCCATACAGCGAAACCCCTTCCCAACACACTGAAACCATTCCCCACACACTGAAACCCCTTCCACACACACTGAAATCCCTTCCCCACACACTGAAACACCTTCCACACACACTGAAACCATTCCCCACACACTGAAACCCCTTCCCCACAGACTGAAACCTCTTCCCCACACAACGAACCCCCTTCCCCACACAGAGAATCCCCATCCCCACGCAATGAATCACCTTCCCCACCCACCAAAATCCTTTCCCCAGACACTGAAACAATTCCCCACACAGTGAAACCCCTTCCCCACACACTGAAACCTCTTGCCCACACAGTGAAACCCCTTCCCCACACACTGAAACCCCTTCCCCACACACTGCAACCACTTCCACAAACACTGAAACCATTCCCCACACACTGTAACCCCTTCCCCACACACTGAAACCCTTCCCCACACACTGAAACCCCTTCCCCACACAGTGAAACCCCTTCCCCACACAGTGAAACCACTTCCCCACACACTGAAACCCTTTCCCCACACACTGAAACCCCTTCCCCACACACTGAAACCCCATCCCCACTCACTGATACATCTTCCCCACACACTGAAAACCCATCCCCACACAGTGACACCCCTTCCCCACACACTGAAACCACGTCCCCACACAGTGAAACCCCTTCCCCACACACTGAAACCCTTTCACCACACACGGAAACCCCTTCCCCACACAGTGAAACCCCTTCCCCACACACTGAAACCCTTTCACCACACACGGAAACCCCTTCCCCACACACTGAAACCCCGTCCCCTCACACTGAAACATCTTCCCCACACACTGAAAACCCATCCCCACACAGTGAAGCCCCTTCCCCACACACTGAAACCCATTCCCCACACACTGAAACCCTTCCCCACACACTGAAACCCCTACCCTACACACTGAAACCCCTTCCCCACACACTGAAACCCCGTCCCCACACAGTGAAACACCTTCCTCACACACTGAAACTCCTTCCCCACACACTGAAACCGTTCCCCACACACTGAAACCCATACCCACACACTGAAACCCTTCCCCACACACTGTAACCCCTTCCCCACACAATGAAACCCTTCTCCACACACTGAAACCCATCCCCACACACTGAAATCCTTCCCCGCACACTAAAACTCCTTCCCCACACGCTGAAACCATTCCCCACACACTGAAACCCTTCCCCACACACTGAAACCCTTCCCCACACACTGAATCCCCTTCCCCACACACTGAAACACCTTCCCCACACAGTGAAACCTTTTCCCACACACTGAAACCCTTCCCCCCACACTGAAACCCCTTCCCCTCACACTGAAACCCTTCCCCACACACTGAAACCCTTCCCCACACACTGAAACCCCTTCCCCACACACTGAAACACATTCCACACGCAGTGAAACCCCTCCCCACACACTGAAACACTTCCCCACACACTGAAACCCCTTCACCCCACACTGAAACACCTTCCACACACAGTGAAACCCCTTCCCCACACACTGAAACCATTCCCCACACAGTGAAACAATTCCCCACACACTGAAAACCCTTCCCCTCACAGTGAAACCCCTTCCCCACACACTGAATACCTTGCCCACACACTGAAACCGTTCCCCACACACTGATACCCCGTCCCCACACAGTGAAACCCCTTCCCCACACACTGAAACCCTTCCCCACACACTGAAACTCGTCCCCACATGAAACCATTTCCCAGACACTGATTCCCATTCTCCACACACTGAAACCCCGTCCCCACACACTGAAACCGCTTCCCCACACACTGAAACCCTTCCCCACACACTGAAACCCCTTCCCCACTCACTGAAACCATTCTCCACACACTGAAACCCCTTCCCCATACAGTGAAACCCCTTCCCAACACACTGAAACCATTCCCCACACACTGTAACCATTCCCCACACACTGAAACCCCTTCCACACACACTGAAATCCCTTCCCCACACACTGAAACACCTTCCACACACACTGAAACCATTCCCCACACACTGAAACCCCTTCCCCACACACTGAAACCCCTTCCCCACACACTGAAACCCTTCCCCACACAGAGAATCCCCATCCCCACGCAATGAATCACCTTCCCCACCCACCGAAATCCTTTCCCCAGACACTGAAACAATTCCCCACACAGTGAAACCCCTTCCCCACACACTGAAACCTCTTGCCCACACAGTGAAACCCCTTCCCCACACACTGAAACCCCTTCCCCACACACTGCAACCACTTCCACAAACACTGAAACCATTCCCCACACACTGTAACCCCTTCCCCACACACTGAAACCCTTCCCCACACACTGAAACCCCTTCCCCACACACTGACACCTCTTCCCCACACACTGAAACCGTTCACCACACACTGAAACCCCTTCCCCACACACTGAAACCATTCCCCACACACTGAAACCATTCCCCACACACTGAAACCCTTCCCCACACGCTGAAACCATTCCCCACACACTGAAACACCTTCCCCACACATTGAAACCATTCCCCACACTCTGAAACCCCTTTCCCCACACACTGAAACCCTTCCCAACACACTGAAACCATTTCCCACATAGTGAAACCCCTTCCCCACACACTAAAACCCCTTCCCCACACACTGAAACCATACCCCACACACTGAAACCATTCCCCACGCACTGAAACCCTTCTCCACACAGTCAAACCATTCCCCACACACTGAAACCCCTTCCCCATACAGTGAAACCCCTTCCCAACACACTGAAACCATTCCCCACACACTGTAACCATTCCCCACACACTGAAACCCCTTCCACACACACTGAAATCCCTTCCCCACACACTGAAACACCTTCCACACACACTGAAACCATTCCCCACACACTGAAACCCCTTCCCCACACACTGAAACCCCTTCCCCACACAACGAACCCCCTTCCCCACACAGAGAATCCCCATCCCCACGCAATGAATCACCTTCCCCACCCACCGAAATCCTTTCCCCAGACACTGAAACAATTCCCCACACAGTGAAACCCCTTCCCCACACACTGAAACCTCTTGCCCACACAGTGAAACCCCTTCCCCACACACTGAAACCCCTTCCCCACACACTGCAACCACTTCCACAAACACTGAAACCATTCTCCACACACTGTAACCCCTTCCCCACACACTGAAACCCTTCCCCACACACTGAAACCCCTTCCCCACACACTGACACCTCTTCCCCACACACTGAAACCATTCACCACACACTGAAACCCCTTCCCCACACACTGAAACCATTCCCCACACACTGAAACCATTCCCCACACACTGAAACCCTTCCCCACACGCTGAAACCATTCCCCACACACTGAAACACCTTCCCCACACACTGAAACCATTCCCCACACTCTGAAACCCCTTTCCCCACACACTGAAACCCTTCCCAACACACTGAAACCATTTCCCACATAGTGAAACCCCTTCCCCACACACTGAAACACCTTCCCCACACACTGAAACCGTACCCCACACACTGAAACCATTCCCCACGCACTGAAACCCTTCTCCACACAGTCAAACCATTCCCCACACACTGAAACCCCTTCCCCATACAGCGAAACCCCTTCCCAACACACTGAAACCATTCCCCACACACTGTAATCATTCCCCACACACGGAAACCCCTTCCACACACACTGAAATCCCTTCCCCACACTCTGAAACACCTTCCACACACACTGAAACCATTCCCCACACACTGAAACCCCTTCCCCACACACTGAAACCCCTTCCCCACACAACGAACCCCCTTCCCCACACAGAGAATCCCAATCCCCACGCAATGAATCACCTTCCCCACCCACCGAAATCCTTTCCCCAGGCACTGAAACAATTCCCCACACAGTGAAACCCCTTCCCCACACACTGAAACCTCTTGCCCACACAGTGAAACCCCTTCCCCACACACTGAAACCCCTTCCCCACACACTGCAACCACTTCCACAAACACTGAAACCATTCCCCACACACTGTAACCCCTTCCCCACACACTGAAACCCTTCCCCACACACTGAAACCCCTTCCCCACACACTGACACCTCTTCCCCACACACTGAAACCATTCACCACACACTGAAACCCCTTCCCCACACACTGAAACCATTCCCCACACTCTGAAACCATTCCCAACACACTGAAACCCTTCCCCACACGCTGAAACCATTCCCCACACACTGAAACACCTTCCCCACACACTGAAACCATTCCCCACACTCTGAAACCCCTTTCCCCACACACTGAAACCCTTCCCAACACACTGAAACCATTTCCCACATAGTGAAACCCCTTCCCCACACACTGAAACCCCTTCCCCACACACTGAAGCCATACCCCACACACTGAAACCATTCCCCACGCACTGAAACCCTTCTCCACACAGTCAAACCATTCCCCACACACTGAAAACTTACCCCACACAGTGAAACCCGTTCCCCACGCACTGAAACCATTCCCCACACACTGAAACCATTCCCCGCACACTGAAACCCTTCCCACACACTGAAACCACTTCCACACACAATGAAACCATTCCCCACACACTGAAACCCCTTCCACACACACTGAAACCCCTTCCCCACACACTGAAACCATTCCCCACACAGTGAAACCACTTCCCCACACACTGAAACCATTCACCACACACTGAAACCCCTTCCCCACACACTGAAACCATTCCCCACACACTGAAACCATTCCCCACACACTGAAACCCTTCCCCACACGCTGAAACCATTCCCCACACACTGAAACACCTTCCCCACACACTGAAACCATTCCCCACACTCTGAAACCCCTTTCCCCACACACTGAAACCCTTCCCAACACACTGAAACCATTTCCCACATAGTGAAACCCCTTCCCCACACACTGAAACACCTTCCCCACACACTGAAACCGTACCCCACACACTGAAACCATTCCCCACGCACTGAAACCCTTCTCCACACAGTCAAACCATTCCCCACACACTGAAACCCCTTCCCCATACAGCGAAACCCCTTCCCAACACACTGAAACCATTCCCCACACACTGTAATCATTCCCCACACACGGAAACCCCTTCCACACACACTGAAATCCCTTCCCCACACTCTGAAACACCTTCCACACACACTGAAACCATTCCCCACACACTGAAACCCCTTCCCCACACACTGAAACCCCTTCCCCACACAACGAACCCCCTTCCCCACACAGAGAATCCCAATCCCCACGCAATGAATCACCTTCCCCACCCACCGAAATCCTTTCCCCAGGCACTGAAACAATTCCCCACACAGTGAAACCCCTTCCCCACACACTGAAACCTCTTGCCCACACAGTGAAACCCCTTCCCCACACACTGAAACCCCTTCCCCACACACTTCAACCACTTCCACAAACACTGAAACCATTCCCCACACACTGTAACCCCTTCCCCACACACTGAAACCCTTCCCCACACACTGAAACCCCTTCCCCACACACTGACACCTCTTCCCCACACACTGAAACCATTCACCACACACTGAAACCCCTTCCCCACACACTGAAACCATTCCCCACACTCTGAAACCATTCCCAACACACTGAAACCCTTCCCCACACGCTGAAACCATTCCCCACACACTGAAACACCTTCCCCACACACTGAAACCATTCCCCACACTCTGAAACCCCTTTCCCCACACACTGAAACCCTTCCCAACACACTGAAACCATTTCCCACATAGTGAAACCCCTTCCCCACACACTGAAACCCCTTCCCCACACACTGAAGCCATACCCCACACACTGAAACCATTCCCCACGCACTGAAACCCTTCTCCACACAGTCAAACCATTCCCCACACACTGAAAACTTACCCCACACAGTGAAACCCGTTCCCCACGCACTGAAACCATTCCCCACACACTGAAACCATTCCCCGCACACTGAAACCCTTCCCACACACTGAAACCACTTCCACACACAATGAAACCATTCCCCACACACTGAAACCCCTTCCACACACACTGAAACCCCTTCCCCACACACTGAAACCATTCCCCACACAGTGAAACCACTTCCCCACACACTGAAACCATTCCCCACACACTGAAAGCCTTCCCCACACACTGAAACCATTCCCCACACAGTGAAACCCCTTCCCCACACACTGAAACCATTCCCCACACACTGAAACCCCTTCCCCACACACTGAAACCATTCCCCACACACTGAAACCCCTTCCCCACACACTGAAACCCTTCACCACACACTGAAACCATTCCCCACACACTGAAACCCCTTCCCCACACACTGAAACCATTCCCCACACAGTGAAACAACTTCCCCACACACTGAAAACATTCCCCACACACTGAAACCCTTCCCCACACACTGAAACCGTTCCCCACACACTGAAACCATTCCCCACACACTGAAACCCTTCCCCACACAGTGAAACCCCTTCCCCAGACACTGAAACCATTCCTGTATTACAGACTCAGGGGATGAGTACACCGCCCCCTGTTTCTGTATCATTGATTCAGGGGATGAGTAGACTGCCCTCTTTCTCTATGTCACAGACTCAGGGGATGAGTAGACCGCTCCCTGTCTCTGTGTCACAGACTCAGGGGATGAGTAGACCGCCCCCTGTCTCTGTATCACAGACAAAGGGGATGAGCAAACTGCCCCTTGTCTCTGTATCTCAGTTTCAGGGGATGAGTAGACCACTGCCTTTCTCTGTATCACACACTCGGGGGATGAGTAGACCGCCCCCTGTCTCTGTATCACAGACTCAGGGGATGAGTAGATCGCCCCCTGTCTCTGTGTCACAGACTCAGGGGATGAGTAGACCGCCCCCTGTCTCTGTATCACAGACTCAGGGGATGAGTGGAACGCCCCCTGTCTCTCTATCATTGATTCAGGGAATGAGTAGACCGCCCCCTGTCTCTGTATCACATACTGAGGGGATGAGCAGACTGCCCCCTGTCTCTGCATCAAAGACTCAGGGGATGAGTAGACCGCCCCCTGTCTCTGTATCACAGACTCAGGGGATGAGTGGAACGCCCCCTGTCTCTCTATCATTGATTCAGGGAATGAGTAGACCGCCCCCTGTCTCTGTATCACATACTGAGGGGATGAGCAGACTGCCCCCTGTCTCTGCATCAAAGACTCAGGGGATGAGTAGACCGCCCCCTGTCTCTGTGTCACATACTGAGGGGATAAGCAGACTGCCCCCTGTCTCTGTATTACAGACTCAGGGGATGGGTATACCGCCCCCTGTCTCGGGAACACAAACTGAGGGGATAAGCAGACCGCCCCCTGTCTCTGTATCTCAGATTCAGGGGATGTGTAGACCATTCCCTGTCACAGTGTCCGAGACTCAGGGGATGAGTAGACCGCCCCCTGTCACTGTATCACAGACTCAGGGGATGAGTAGACTGCCCCCTGTCTCTGTGTCAGTGATTTAGGGGATGAGTAGACCGCTGCCTGTCTCTGTATAACAGACTCATGGGATGAGAAGACAGCCTCCTGTCTCTGTATCACAGACTCAGGGGATGAGTGGACCGCCCCCTGTCACTGTATCACAGACTCAGGGGATGAGTAGACCGCCCCCTGTCTCTGTATCACAGACTCAGGGGATGAGTAGACCGCCCCATGTCTCTGTATCATCGACTCAGGGGATGAGTAGACTGCCCCCTGTCTCTGTGTCAGTGATTTAGGGGATGAGTAGACCGCCCCCTGTCTCTGTATAACAGACTCATGGGATGAGAAGACAGCCTCCTGTCTCTGCATCACAGACTCAGGGTATGAGTGGACCGCCCCATGTCTCTGAATCACACTCTCGGGGGATGAGTAGACCGCCCCCTGTCTCTGTATCACAAACTGAGGGGATGAGTAGACCGTCCCCTGTCTCTGTATCACAAACTGAGGGGATGAGTAGACCGTCCCCTGTCTCTGTATCAAAGACTCAGGGGATGAGTCGACCACCCCCTGTCTCTGGATCACAAACTGAGGGGATAAGTAGACCGTCCCCTGTCTTTGTATCACACATTCAGTGGATGAGCAGACTGCCCCCTGTCTCTGTTTCACAAATTTAGGGGATGAGTGGACCGCCCCCTGTCTCTGTATCACAGACTCAGTGGATGAGTAGACCGTCCCCTGTCTTTGTATCACACACTCAGTGGATGAGCAGACTGCCCCCTGTCTCTGTATCAAAGACTCAGGGGATGAGTAGACCGCCCCCTGTCTCTGTATCACATACTGAGGGGATGAGCAGACTGCCCCCTGTCTCTGTATCACAGACTCAGGGGATGAGTGGACCGCCCCCTGTCTCTCTATCATTGATTCAGGGAATGAGTAGACCGCCCCCTGTCTCTGTATCAAAGACTCAGGGGATGAGTAGACCACCCCTTGTCTCTGTGTCACAAACTGCGGGGATAAGTAGACTGCCCCCTGTCCCTGTATCACATACTGAGGGGATAAGCAGACTGCCCCCTGTCTCTGTATCACAGACTCAGGGGATGGGTGGACCGCACCCTGTCTCTGTATCACATACTGAGGGGATGAGCAGACTGCCCCCTGTCTCTGCATCACAGACTCAGGGGATGAGTAGACCGCCCCCTGTCTCTGTATCACATACTGAGGGGATAAGCAGACTGCCCCCTGTCTCTGTATTACAGACTCAGGGGATGGGTATACCGCCCCCTGTCTCGGGAACACAAACTGAGGGGATAAGCAGACCGCCCCCTGTCACTGTATCTCAGATTCAGGGGATGAGTAGACCACTGCCTGTCTCTGTATCACAGACTCAGGGGATGAGTGGACCACCCCATGTCTCAGTATCACAGAGCCCGGGGATGAGTAGAGCGCCCCCTGTCTCTGTATCACACACTCGGGGGTTTTGTAGACTGCCCCCTGTCTCTGTGTCACAGACTCAGGGGATGAGTGGACCGCCCCCTGTCTCTGTCTCACAAATTTAGGGGATGAGTAGACCGTCCCCTGTCTTTGTATCACAAACTGAGGGGATGAGCAGACTGCCCCCTGTCTCTGCAACACAGACTCAGGGGATGAGTAGACCTCCCCCTGTGTCTGCATCACAAACTGAGGGGATAAGCAGACCGCCCCCTGTCTCTGTATCACAGACTCAGTGGATGAGTAGACCGTCCCCTGTCTTTGTATCACACACTCAGTGGATGAGCAGACTGCCCCCTGTCTCTGTATCACAGACTCAGGGGATGAGTAGACCGCCCCCTGTCTCTGTATCACATACTGAGGGGATGAGCAGACTGCCCCCTGTCTCTGTATCACAGACTCAGGGGATGAGTGGACCGCCCCCTGTCTCTCTATCATTGATTCAGGGAATGAGTAGACCGCCCCCTGTCTCTGCATCAAAGACTCAGGGGATGAGTAGACCACCCCCTGTCTCTGTGTCACAAACTGAGGGGATAAGTAGACCGCCCCCTGTCCCTGTATCACATACTGAGGGGATAAGCAGACTGCCCCCTGTCTCTGTATCACATACTGAGGGGATGAGCAGACTGCCCCCTGTCTCTGCATCAAAAACTCAGGGGATGAGTAGACCGCCCCCTGTCTCTGTATCACATACTGAGGGGATAAGCAGACTGCCCCCTGTCTCTGTATTACAGACTCAGGGGATGGGTATACCGCCCCCTGTCTCGGGAACACAAACTGAGGGGATAAGCAGACCGCCCCCTGTCTCTGTATCTCAGATTCAGGGGATGAGTAGACCACTGCCTGTCTCTGTATCACAGACTCAGGGGATGAGTGGACCACCCCATGTCTCAGTATCACAGAGCCCGGGATTGAGTAGAGCGCCCCCTGTCTCTGTATCACACACTCGGGGGTTTTGTAGACTGCCCCCTGTCTCTGTGTCACAGACTCAGGGGATGAGTAGACCGCCCCCTGTCTCTGAATCTCAGACCCAGGGGATGAGCAAACTGCCCCTTGTCTCTTATCTCAGATTCAGGGGATGAGTAGACCATTCCCTGTCACAGTGTCCGAGACTCAGGGGATGAGTAGACCGCCCCCTGTCACTGTATCACAGACTCAGGGGATGAGTAGACTGCCCCCTGTCTCTGTGTCAGTGATTTAGGGGATGAGTAGACCGCTGCCTGTCTCTGTATAACAGACTCATGGGATGAGAAGACAGCCCCTGTCTCTGTATCACAGACTCAGGGGATGAGTGGACCGCCCCCTGTCACTGTATCACAGACTCAGGGGATGAGTAGACCGCCCCCTGTCTCTGTATCACAGACTCAGGGGATGAGTAGACCGCCCCATGTCTCTGTATCATAGACTCAGGGGATGAGTAGACTGCCCCATGTCTCTGTGTCAGTGATTTAGGGGATGAGTAGACCGCCCCCTGTCTCTGTATAACAGACTCATGGGATGAGAAGACAGCCCCTGTCTCTGTATCACAGACTCAGGGGATGAGTAGACCGCCCCCTGTCTCTGTATCACAAACTGAGGGGATGAGTAGACCGTCCCCTGTCTCTGTATCACAAACTGAGGGGATGAGTAGACCGTCCCCTGTCTCTGTATCAAAGACTCAGGGGATGAGTCGACCACCCCCTGTCTCTGGATCACAAACTGAGGGGATAAGTAGACCGTCCCCTATCTTTGTATCACACATTCAGTGGATGAGCAGACCGCCCCCTGTCTCTGTTTCACAAATTTAGGGGATGAGTGGACCGCCCCCTGTCTCTGTATCACAGACTCAGTGGATGAGTAGACCGTCCCCTGTCTTTGTATCACACACTCAGTGGATGAGCAGACTGCCCCCTGTCTCTGTATCAAAGACTCAGGGGATGAGTAGACCGCCCCCTGTCTCTGTATCACATACTGAGGGGATGAGCAGACTGCCCCCTGTCTCTGTATCACAGACTCAGGGGATGAGTGGACCGCCCCCTGTCTCTCTATCATTGATTCAGGGAATGAGTAGACCGCCCCCTGTCTCTGTATCAAAGACTCAGGGGATGAGTAGACCACCCCCTGTCTCTGTGTCACAAACTGCGGGGATAAGTAGACTGCCCCCTGTCCCTGTATCACATACTGAGGGGATAAGCAGACTGCCCCCTGTCTCTGTATCACAGACTCAGGGGATGGGTGGACCGCACCCTGTCTCTGTATCACATACTGAGGGGATAAGCAGACTGCCCCCTGTCTCTGTATTACAGACTCAGGGGATGGGTATACCGCCCCCTGTCTCGGGAACACAAACTGAGGGGATAAGCAGACCGCCCCCTGTCTCTGCATCTCAGATTCAGGGGATGAGTAGACCACTGCCTGTCTCTGTATCACAGACTCCGGGGATGAGTAGACCTCCCCCCGTCTCTGTATCACAGACTCAGGGGATGAGTGGACCGCCCCCTGTCTCTCTATCATTGATTCAGGGAATGAGTAGACTGCCCCCTGTCTCTGTATCAAAGACTCAGGGGATGAGTAGACCACCCCCTGTCTCTGTGTCACAAACTGCGGGGATAAGTAGACTGCCCCCTGTCCCTGTATCACATACTGAGGGGATAAGCAGACTGCCCCCTGTCTCTGTATCACAGACTCAGGGGATGGGTGGACCGCACCCTGTCTCTGTATCACATACTGAGGGGATGAGCAGACTGCCCCCTGTCTCTGCATCACAGACTCAGGGGATGAGTAGACCGCCCCCTGTCTCTGTATCACATACTGAGGGGATAAGCAGACTGCCCCCTGTCTCTGTATTACAGACTCAGGGGATGGGTATACCGCCCCCTGTCTCGGGAACACAAACTGAGGGGATAAGCAGACCGCCCCCTGTCTCTGTATCTCAGATTCAGGGGATGAGTAGACCACTGCCTGTCTCTGTATCACAGACTCCGGGGATGAGTGGACCACCCCATGTCTCAGTATCACAGAGCCCGGGGATGAGTAGAGCGCCCCCTGTCTCTGTATCACACACTCGGGGGTTTTGTAGACTGCCCCCTGTCTCTGTGTCACAGACTCAGGGGATGAGTAGACCGCCCCATGTCTCTGTATCATAGACTCAGGGGATGAGTAGACTGCCCCCTGTCTCTGTGTCAGTGATTTAGGGGATGAGTAGACCGCTGTCTGTCTCTGTATAACAGACTCATGGGATGAGAACACAGCCTCCTGTCTCTGTATCACAGACTCAGGGTATGAGTGGACCGCCCCATGTCTCTGAATCACATTCTCGGGGGATGAGTAGACCGCCCCCTGTCTTTGTATCACACACTCAGTGGATGAGCAGACTGCCCCCTGTCTCTGTATCAAAGACTCAGGGTATGAGTAGACCGCCCCCTTTCTCTGCATCACAAACTGAGGGGATGAGCAGACTGCCCCCTGTCTCTGCATCACAGACTCAGGGGATGAGTAGACCTCCCCCTGTGTCTGTAACACAAACTGAGGGGATAAGCAGACCGCCCCCTGTCTCTGTATCACAGACTCAGTGGATGAGTAGACCGTCCCCTGTCTTTGTATCACACACTCAGTGGATGAGCAGACTGCCCCCTGTCTCTGCATCACAGACTCAGGGGATGAGTAGACCGCCCCCAGTCTCTGTATCACAAACTGAGGGGATGAGCAGACTGCCCCCTGTCTCTGCAACACAGACTCAGGGGATGAGTAGACCTCCCCCTGTGTCTGTATCACAAACTGAGGGGATAAGCAGACTGTCCCCTGTCTTTGTATCACACACTCAGTGGATGAGCAGACTGCCCCCTGTCTCTGTATCACAGACTCAGGGGATGAGTAGAATGCCCCCTGTCTCTGTATCACAAACTGAGGGGATGAGTAGACCGTCCCCTGTCTCTGAAACACAGACTCAGGGGATGAGTAGACCGCCCCCTGTCTCTGTATCACAGACTCAGGGGATTAGTAGACCGCCCCATGTCTCTGTTTCACACTCTCGGGGGATGAGTAGACCGCCCACTGTCTGTGTTTCACAGACTCGGGGGATGAGTAGACCGCCCCCTGTCTCTGTATCACAGACTGAGGGGATGAGCAGACTGCCCCCTGTCTCTGTATCATTGACTCAGGGGATGAGTAGACCGCCCCCTGTCTCTGCATCACAGACTCAGTGGATGAGTAGACCGCCCCCTCTCTCTGTATCGCACACTCAGCGATTGAGATAAGCGCCCCCTTTCTCTGTATCACACTCTCGGGGGATGAGTGGACCGCCCCCTGTTTCTGTATCATAGACTCGGGGGATGAGTAGACCGCCCCCTGACTCTTTATCATTGATTCAGGGAATGAGTAGACCGCCCCCTGTCTCTGGATAACAGACTCAGGGGATGGGTAGACCGTCCCCTGTCTCTGTATCGCAGACTCAGTGGATGAGAAGACCGCCCCCTGTCTCTGTATCACAGACTCAGGGGATGAGTAGACCGCCCCCTGTCTCTGTATCACAGACTCAGGGGAGGAGTAGACCGCCCCCTGTCCCTGGATCACAGACTCAGGGGATGAGTGCACCGCCCCCTGTTTCTGTATCATTGATTCAGGGGATGAGTAGACTGCCCCCTTTCTCTATGTCACAGAGTCAGGGGATGAGTAGACCGCCCCCTGTCTCTGTGTCACAGACTCAGGGGATGAAACGACCGCCCCCTGTCCCTGTGTCACAGACTCAGGGGATGTGTAGACCGCCCCCTGTCTCTGTCTCACAGACTCAGGGGATGAGTAGACCGCACCCTGACTCTGTATCACAAACTGAGGGGATGAGTAGACCGCACCCTGACTCTGCATCACAAACTGAGGGGATAAGTAGACTGCCCCCTGTCTCTGTATCACAGACTCAGTGGATGAGTAGACCGCCCCCTGTCTCTGTATCACAGACTCAGTGGATGAGTAGACCGCCCCCTGTCTCTGTATCACAGACTCAGTGGATGAGTAGACCGCCCCCTGTCTCAGTATCACAGACTCAGTGGATGAGTAGACCGCCCCCTGACTCTGTATCACAAACTGAGGGGATGAGTAGACCGCACCCTGACTCTGCATCACACATTAGGGGATGAGTAGACCGCCCCCTGTCTCTGTATCATCCACTCGGGGGATGAGTACACCGCTCCCTGTCTCTGTATCACAGACTCAGGGGATGAGTAGACCGCCCCCTGTCTCTGTATCACAAACTGAGGGGATGAGTATACTGCCCCCTTTCTCGGTATCACACACTGGGGGATGAGTAGACCGCCCCCTGTCACTGTGTCACAGACTCAGGGGATGAGTAGACCGCCCCCTGTCTCTGTGTCACAAACTGAGGGGATGAGTATACTGCCCCCTTTCTCTGTATCACACACTAGGGGATGAGTAGACCGCCCCCTGTCTCTGTGTCACAGACTGAGGAGATGAGCAGACTGCCCCCTGTCTCTGTATCACAGACTCAGGGGATGAGTAGACCGCCCCCTGTCTCTGTAACACAAACTGAGGGGATAAGCAGACCGCCCCCTGTCTCTGTATCACAGACTCAGTGGATGAGTAGACCGTCCCCTGTCTTTGTATCACACACTCAGTGGATGAGTAGACAGCCCCCTGTCTCTGTATCACAGACTCAGGGGATGAGTGGACCGCCCCCTGTCTCTCTATCATTGATTCAGGGAATGAGTAGACCGCCCCCTGTCTCTGTATCAAAGACTCAGGGGATGAGTAGACCACCCCCTGTCTCTGTATCATCCACTCGGGGGATGAGTACACCGCTCCCTGTCTCTGTATCACAGACTCAGGGGATGAGTAGACCGCCCCCTGTCTCTGTATCACAAACTGAGGGGATGAGTATACTGCCCCCTTTCTCTGTATCACACACTAGGGGATGAGTAGACCGCCCCCTGTCTCTGTATCACATACTGAGGGGATGAGCAGACTGCCCCCTGTCTCTGTATCACAGACTCAGGGGATGAGTGGACCGCCCCCTGTCTCTCTATCATTGATTCAGGGAATGAGTAGACCGCCCCCTGTCTCTGTATCAAAGACTCAGGGGATGAGTAGACCACCCCCTGTCTATGTGTCACAAACTGAGGGGATAAGTAGACCGCCCCCTGTCCCTGTATCACATACTGAGGGGATAAGCAGACTGCCCCCTGTCTCTGTATCACAGACTCAGGGGATGGGTGGACCGCACCCTGTCTCTGTATCACATACTGAGGGGATGAGCAGACTGCCCCCTGTCTCTGTGTCAGTGATTTAGTGGATGAGTAGACCGCTGCCTGTCTCTGTATAACAGACTCATGGGATGAGAAGACAGCCTCCTGTCTCTGTATCACAGACTCAGGGGATGAGTGGACCGCCCCATGTCTCTGTATCAAAGACTCAGGGGATGAGTCGACCACCCCCTGTCTCTGTATCACAAACTGAGGGGATAAGTAGACCGTCCCCTGTCTTTGTATCACACACTCAGTGGATGAGCAGACTGCCCCCTGTCTCTGTTTCACAAATTTAGGGGATGAGTGGACCGCCCCCTGTCTCTGTATCACAAACTGAGGGGATGAGTAGACCGTCCCCTGTCTTTGTATCACACACTCAGTGGATGAGCAGACTGCCCCCTGTCTCTGTATCAAAGACTCAGGGTATGAGTAGACCGCCCCCTATCTCTGTATCACAAACTGAGGGGATGAGCAGACTGCCCCCTGTCTCTGCAACACAGACTCAGGGGATGAGTAGACCTCCCCCTGTGTCTGCATCACAAACTGAGGGGATAAGCAGACAGCCCCCTGTCTCTGTATCACAGACTCAGTGGATGAGTAGACCGTCCCCTTTCTTTGTATCACACACTCAGTGGATGAGCAGACTGCCCCCTGTCTCTGTATCAAAGACTCAGGGTATGAGTAGACTGCCCCCTATCTCTGTATCACAAACTGAGGGGATGAGCAGACTGCCCCCTGTCTCTGCATCACAGACTCAGGGGATGAGTAGACCTCCCCCTGTGTCTGTATCACAAACTGATGGGATAAGCAGACAGCCCCCTGTCTCTGTATCACAGACTCAGTGGATGAGCAGATCGTCCCCTGTCTTTGTATCACACACTCAGTGGATGAGCAGACTGCCCCCTGTCTCTGTATCACAGACTCAGGGGATGAGTAGAACGCCCCCTGTCTCTGTATCACAAACTGAGGGGATGAGTAGACCGACACCTGTCTCTGAAACACAGACTCAGGGGATGAGGAGACCGCCCCCTGTCTCTGTATCACAGACTCAGGGGATGAGTTGACCGCCCCCTGTCTCTGTATCACAGACTCAGGGGATGAGTAGACCGCCCCCTGTCTCTGTATCAAATACTGAGGGGATTAGTAGACCGCCCCATGTCTCTGTTTCACACTCTCGGGGGATGAGTAGACTGCCCACTGTCTGTATATCACAGACTCGGGGGATGAGTAGACCGCCCCCTGTCTCTGTATCACAGACTGGGGGGATGAGCAGACTGCCCCCTGTCTCTGTATCATTGACTCAGGGGATGAGTAGACCGCCCCCTGTCTCTGCATCACAGACTCAGTGGATGAGTAGACCGTCCCCTGTCTCTGTATCGCACACTCAGCGATTGACATAAGCGCCCCCTTTCTCTGTATCACACTCTCGGGGGATGAGTGGACCGCCCCCTGTTTCTGTATCATAGACTCGGGGGATGAGTAGACCGCCCCCTGACTCTTTATCATTGATTCAGGGAATGAGTAGACCGCCCCCTGTCTCTGGATAACAGACTCAGGGGATGGGTAGACCGTCTCCTGTCTCTGTATCGCAGACTCAGTGGATGAGAAGACCGCCCCCTGTCTCTGTATCACAGACTCAGGGGATGAGTAGACCGCCCCCTGTCTCTGTATCACATACTGAGGGGATGAGCAGACTGCCCCCTGTCTCTGTATCACAGACTCAGGGGAGGTGTAGACCGCCCCCTGTCCCTGGATCACAGACTCAGGGGATGAGTACACCGCCCCCTGTTTCTGTATCATTGATTCAGGGGATGAGTAGACTGCCCCCTTTCTCCATGTCACAGAGTCAGGGGATGAGTAGACCGCCCCCTGTCTCTGTGTCACAGACTCAGGGGATGAAACGACCGCCCCCTGTCCCTGTGTCACAGACTCAGGGGATGAGTAGACCGCCTCCTTTCTCTGTATCACAAACGGAGGGGATGAGTAGACCGCCCCCTGTCTCTGCATCATAGACTCGGGGGATGAGTAGACTGCCCCCTGTCTCTGTATCACAGACTCAGGGGATGAGTAGACCACCCCCTGTCTCTGTATCACAGAGTCAGTGGATGAAAAGACCGTCACCTGTCTCTGTATCGCAGACTCAGTGGATGAGAAGACCGCCCCCTGTCTCTGTATCATTGATTCAGGGAAAGAGTAGACCGCCCCATGTCTCTGGATAACAGACTCAGGGGATGGGTAGACCGCCCCCTGTCTCTGTATCACAGAGTCAGTGGATGAAAAGACCGTCACCTGTCTCTGTATCGCAGACTCAGTGGATGAGAAGACCGCCCCCTGTCTCTGTATCACATACTGAGGGGATGAGTGGACCGCCCCATGTCTCTGTATCACACTCTCGGGGGATGAGTAGACCGCCCCCTGTCTCTGTATCACAGAGTCAGTGGATGAAAAGACCGTCACCTGTCTCTGTATCGCAGACTCAGTGGATGAGAAGACCGCCCCCTGTCTCTGTATCACATACTGAGGGGATGAGTAGACCGCCCCCTGTCTCTGTATCACACATTAGGGGATGAGTAGACCGCCCCCTGTCTCTGTATCATCCACTCGGGGGATGAGTACACCGCTCCCTGTCTCTCTATCACAGACTCAGGGGATGAGTAGACCGCCCCCTGTCTCTGTATCACAAACTGAGGGGATGAGTATACTGCCCCCTTTCTCTGTATCACACACTAGGGGATGAGTAGACCGCCCCCTGTCACTGTGTCACAGACTCAGGGGATGAGTAGACCGCCCCCTGTCTCTGTATCACAAACTGAGGGGATGAGTATACTGCCCCCTTTCTCTGTATCACACACTAGGGGATGAGTAGACCGCCCCCTGTCTCTGTGTCACAGACTGAGGAGATGAGCAGACTGCCCCCTGTCTCTGTATCACAGACTCAGGGGATGAGTAGACCGCCCCCTGTCTCTGTAACACAAACTGAGGGGATAAGCAGACCGCCCCCTGTCTCTGTATCACAGACTCAGTGGATGAGTAGACCGTCCCCTGTCTTTGTATCACACACTCAGTGGATGAGTAGACAGCCCCCTGTCTCTGTATCACAGACTCAGGGGATGAGTAGACCACCCCCTGTCTCTGTATCATCCACTCGGGGGATGAGTACACCGCTCCCTGTCTCTGTATCACAGACTCAGGGGATGAGTAGACCGCCCCCTGTCTCTGTATCACAAACTGAGGGGATGAGTATACTGCCCCCTTTCTCTGTATCACACACTAGGGGATGAGTAGACCGTCCCCTGTCTTTGTATCACAGAATCAGGGGATGAGTAGACCGCCCCCTGTCTCTGTATCACATACTGAGGGGATGAGCAGACTGCCCCCTGTCTCTGTATCACAGACTCAGGGGATGAGTAGACCGCCCCCTGTCTCTGTAACAAAAACTGAGGGGATAAGCAGACCGCCCCCTGTCTCTGTATCACAGACTCAGTGGATGAGTAGACCGTCCCCTGTCTTTGTATCACACACTCAGTGGATGAGCAGACTGCCCCCCGTCTCTGTATCACAGACTCAGGGGATGAGTAGACCGCCCCCTGTCTCTGTATCACATACTGAGGGGATGAGCAGACTGCCCCCTGTCTCTGTATCACAGACTCAGGGGATGAGTGGACCGCCCCCTGTCTCTCTATCATTGATTCAGGGAATGAGTAGACCGCCCCCTGTCTCTGTATCAAAGACTCAGGGGATGAGTAGACCACCCCCTGTCTATGTGTCACAAACTGAGGGGATAAGTAGACCGCCCCCTGTCCCTGTATCACATACTGAGGGGATAAGCAGACTGCCCCCTGTCTCTGTATCACAGACTCAGGGGATGGGTGGACCGCACCCTGTCTCTGTATCACATACTGAGGGGATGAGCACACTGCCCCCTGTCTCTGCATCACAGACTCAGGGCATGAGTAGACCGCCCCCTGTCTCTGTATCACATACTGAGGGGATAAGCAGACTGCCCCCTGTCTCTGTATCACAGACTCAGGGGATGTGTATACTGCCCCCTGTCTCGGGAACACAAACTGAGGGGATAAGCAGACCGCCCCCTGTCTCTGTATCTCAGATTCAGGGGATGAGTAGACCACTGCCTGTCTCTGTATCACAGACTCAGGGGATGAGTGGACCACCCCATGTCTCAGTATCACAGAGCCCGGGGATGAGTAGAGCGCCCCCTGTCTCTGTATCACACACTCGGGGGTTTTGTAGACTGCCCCCTGTCTCTGTGTCACAGACTCAGGGGATGAGTAGACCGCCCCCTGTCTCTGAATCACAGACCCAGGGGATGAGCAAACTGCCCCTTGTCTCTTATCTCAGATTCAGGGGATGAGTAGACCATTCCCTGTCACAGTGTCCGAGACTCAGGGGATGAGTAGACCGCCCCCTGTCACTGTATCACAGACTCAGGGGATGAGTAGACTGCCCCCTGTCTCTGTGGTCAGTGATTTAGGGGATGAGTAGACCGCTGCCTGTCTCTGTATAACAGACTCATGGGATGAGAAGACAGCCCCTGTCTCTGTATCACAGACTCAGGGGATGAGTGGACCGCCCCCTGTCACTGTTTCACAGACTCAGGGGATGAGTAGACCGCCCCCTGTCTCTGTATCACAGACTCAGGGGATGAGTAGACCGCCCCATCTCTCTGTATCATAGACTCAGGGGATGAGTAGACTGCCCCCTGTCTCTGTGTCAGTGATTTAGTGGATGAGTAGACCGCTGCCTGTCTCTGTATAACAGACTCATGGGATGAGAAGACAGCCTCCTGTCTCTGTATCACAGACTCAGGGGATGAGTGGACCGCCCCATGTCTCTGTATCAAAGACTCAGGGGATGAGTCGACCACCCCCTGTCTCTGTATCACAAACTGAGGGGATAAGTAGACCGTCCCCTGTCTTTGTATCACACACTCAGTGGATGAGCAGACTGCCCCCTGTCTCTGTTTCACAAATTTAGGGGATGAGTAGACCGCCCCCTGTCTCTGTATCACAAACTGAGGGGATGAGTAGACCGTCCCCTGTCTTTGTATCACACACTCAGTGGATGAGCAGACTGCCCCCTGTCTCTGTATCAAAGACTCAGGGTATGAGTAGACCGCCCCCTATCTCTGTATCACAAACTGAGGGGATGAGCAGACTGCCCCCTGTCTCTGCAACACAGACTCAGGGGATGAGTAGACCTCCCCCTGTGTCTGCATCACAAACTGAGGGGATAAGCAGACAGCCCCCTGTCTCTGTATCACAGACTCAGTGGATGAGTAGACCGTCCCCTGTCTTTGTATCACACACTCAGTGGATGAGCAGACTGCCCCCTGTCTCTGTATCAAAGACTCAGGGTATGAGTAGACTGCCCCCTATCTCTGTATCACAAACTGAGGGGATGAGCAGACTGCCCCCTGTCTCTGCATCACAGACTCAGGGGATGAGTAGACCTCCCCCTGTGTCTGTATCACAAACTGATGGGATAAGCAGACAGCCCCCTGTCTCTGTATCACAGACTCAGTGGATGAGCAGATCGTCCCCTGTCTTTGTATCACACACTCAGTGGATGAGCAGACTGCCCCCTGTCTCTGTATCACAGACTCAGGGGATGAGTAGAACGCCCCCTGTCTCTGTATCACAAACTGAGGGGATGAGTAGACCGACACCTGTCTCTGAAACACAGACTCAGGGGATGAGGAGACCGCCCCCTGTCTCTGTATCACAGACTCAGGGGATGAGTTGACCGCCCCCTGTCTCTGTATCACAGACTCAGGGGATGAGTAGACCGCCCCCTGTCTCTGTATCAAATACTGAGGGGATTAGTAGACCGCCCCATGTCTCTGTTTCACACTCTCGGGGGATGAGTAGACTGCCCACTGTCTGTATATCACAGACTCGGGGGATGAGTAGACCGCCCCCTGTCTCTGTATCACAGACTGGGGGGATGAGCAGACTGCCCCCTGTCTCTGTATCATTGACTCAGGGGATGAGTAGACCGCCCCCTGTCTCTGCATCACAGACTCAGTGGATGAGTAGACCGCCCCCTGTCTCTGTATCGCACACTCAGCGATTGACATAAGCGCCCCCTTTCTCTGTATCACACTCTCGGGGGATGAGTGGACCGCCCCCTGTTTCTGTATCATAGACTCGGGGGATGAGTAGACCGCCCCCTGACTCTTTATCATTGATTCAGGGAATGAGTAGACCGCCCCCTGTCTCTGGATAACAGACTCAGGGGATGGGTAGACCGTCTCCTGTCTCTGTATCGCAGACTCAGTGGATGAGAAGACCGCCCCCTGTCTCTGTATCACATACTGAGGGGATGAGCAGACTGCCCCCTGTCTCTGTATCACAGACTCAGGGGAGGTGTAGACCGTCCCCTGTCCCTGGATCACAGACTCAGGGGATGAGTACACCGCCCCCTGTTTCTGTATCATTGATTCAGGGGATGAGTAGACTGCCCCCTTTCTCCATGTCACAGAGTCAGGGGACGAGTAGACCGCCCCCTGTCTCTGTGTCACAGACTCAGGGGATGAAACGACCGCCCCCTGTCCCTGTGTCACAGACTCAGGGGATGAGTAGACCGCCTCCTTTCTCTGTATCACAAACGGAGGGGATGAGTAGACCGCCCCCTGTCTCTGCATCATAGACTCGGGGGATGAGTAGACTGCCCCCTGTCTCTGTATCACAGACTCAGGGGATGAGTAGACCACCCCCTGTCTCTGTATCACAGAGTCAGTGGATGAAAAGACCGTCACCTGTCTCTGTATCGCAGACTCAGTGGATGAGAAGACCGCCCCCTGTCTCTGTATCATTGATTCAGGGAATGAGTAGACCGCCCCATGTCTCTGGATAACAGACTCAGGGGATGGGTAGACCGCCCCCTGTCTCTGTATCACAGAGTCAGTGGATGAAAAGACCGTCACCTGTCTCTGTATCGCAGACTCAGTGGATGAGAAGACCGCCCCCTGTCTCTGTATCACATACTGAGGGGATGAGTGGACCGCCCCATGTCTCTGTATCACACTCTCGGGGGATGAGTAGACCGCCCCCTGTCTCTGTATCACAGACTCAGGGGAGGAGTAGACCGCCCCCTGTCCCTGTATCACAGACTCAGGGGATGAGTACACCGCCCCCTGTTTTTGTATCATTGATTCAGGGGATGAGTAGACTGCCCCCTTTCTCGATGTCACAGAGTCAAGGGATGAGTAGACCGCCCCCTGTCTCTGTATCACAGACTCAGGGGATGAGTAGAGCGCCCCCTGTCTCTGTATCACAGACTCAGGGGATGAGTAGAGCGCCCCCTGTCTCTGAATCACAGACTCAGGGGATGAGTAGAGCGCCCCCTGTCGCTGAATCACAGACTCAGGGGATGAGTAGAGCGCCCCCTGTCTCTGTATCACAGACACAGGGGATGAGCAAACTGCCCCTTGTCTCTGTATCTCAGTTTCAGGGGAGGAGTAGACCATTGCCTTTCTCTGTCTCACATACTCGGGGGATGAGTAGACCGCCCCCTGTCTATGGATCACAGACTCAGTGGATGAGTAGACCGCCCCCTGTCTATGGATCACAGACTCAGGGGATGAGTAGACCGCCCCCTGTCTCTTTTTCACAGACTCAGGGGATGAGTAGACCGCCCCCTGTCGATGGATCACAGACTCAGTGGATGAGTAGACCGCCCCCTGTCCCTGTATCACAGACTGAGGGGATGAGTAGACCTCCCCCTGTCTATGGATCACAGACTCAGTGGATGAGTAGACCGCCCCCTGTCTCTGTATCACATCCTGAGGGGATGAGCAGACTGCCCCCTGTCTCTGTATCACAGACTCAGGGGATGAGTGGACCGCCCCCTGTCTCTCTATCATTGATTCAGGGAATGAGTAGACCGCCCCCTGTCTCTGTTTCAAAGACTCAGGGGATGAGTCGACCGCCCCCTGTCTCTGTATCACACACTGAGGGGATAAGTAGACCGTCCCCTGTCTTTGTATCACACACTCAGTGGATGAGCAGACTGCCCCCTGTCTCTGTTTCACAAATTTAGGGGATGAGTGGACCGCCCCCTGTCTCTGTATCACAAACTGAGGGGATGAGTAGACCGTCCCCTGTCTTTGTATCACACACTCAGTGGATGAACAGACTGCCCCCTGTCTCTGTATCAAAGACTCAGGGTATGAGTAGACTGCCCCCTATCTCTGTATCACAAACTGAGGGGATGAGCAGACTGCCCCCTGTCTCTGCATCACAGACTCAGGGGATGAGTAGACCTCCCCCTGTGTCTGTATCACAAACTGATGGGATAAGCAGACAGCCCCCTGTCTCTGTATCACAGACTCAGGGGATGAGTAGAACGCCCCCTGTCTCTGTATCACATACTGAGGGGATGAGCAGACTGCCCCCTGTCTCTGTATCACAGACTCAGGGGATGGGTATACCGCCCACTGTCTGTGTATCACAGTCTCGGGGGATGAGTAGACCGCCCCCTGACTCTGGATCATTGATTCAGGGAATGAGTAGACCGCCCCCTGTCTAGGCATCACAGACTCAGGGGATGAGTAGACCGCCCCCTGTCTCGTTATCACAGACTGAGGGGATGAGTAGACTGCCCCCTGTCTCTGTATCATTGTCTCAGGGGATGAGTAGACCGCCCCCTGTCTCTGTATCACAGACTCAGTGGATGAGTAGACCGCCCCCTGTCTCTGCATCACAGACTCAGGGGATGAGTAGACCGCCCCCTGTCTATGTATCACAGACTCAGTGGATGAGTAGATCGCCCCCTGTCTATGGATCACAGACTCAGGGGATGAGTAGACCGCCCTCTGTCTCTTTTTCACAGACTCAGGGGATGAGTAGACCGCCCCCTGTCTATGGATCACAGACTCAGTGGATGAGTAGACCGCCCCCTGTCCCTGTATCACAGACTGAGGGGATGAGTAGATCGCCCCCTGTCTATGGATCACAGACTCAGGGGATGAGTAGACCGCCCCTTGTCCCTGTATCACAGACTGAGGGGATGAGCAGACCTCCCCCTGTGTCTGTATCACAAACTGATGGGATAAGCAGACAGCCCCCTGTCTCTGTATCACAGACTCAGTGGATGAGCAGACCGTCCCCTGTCTTTGGATCACACACTCAGTGGATGAGCAGACTGCCCCCTGTCTCTGTATCACAGACTCAGGGGATGAGTAGAACGCCCCCTGTCTCTGTATCACATACTGAGGGGATGAGTATACCGCCCCCTGTCTCTGTATCACAGACTCAGGGGATGGGTATACCGCCCCCTGTCTCTGTATCACAAACTGAGGGGATGAGTAGACCACCCCCTGTCTCTGAAACACAGACTCAGGGGATGAGGAGACCGCCCCCTGTCTCTGTATCACAGACTCAGGGGATGAGTTGACCGCCCCCTGTCTCTGTATCACAGACTCAGGGGATGAGTAGACTGCCCCCTATCTCTGTATCAAATACTGAGGGGATGAGTAGACCGCCCCATGTCTCTGTTTCACACTCTCGGGGGATGAGTAGACCGCCCACTGTCTGTGTATCACAGACTCGGGGGATGAGTAGACCGCCCCTTGACTCTTGATCATTGATTCAGGGAATGAGTAGACTGCCCCCTGTCTAGGCATCACAGACTCAGGGGATGAGTAGACCGCCCCCTGTCTCTGTATCACAGACTGAGGGGATGAGCAGACTGCCCCCTGTCTCTGTATCATTGACTCAGGGGATGAGTAGACCGCCCCCTGTCTCTGTATCACAGACTCAGTGGATGAGTAGACCGCCCCCTGTCTCTGCATCACAGACTCAGGGGATGAGTAGACCGCCCCCTGTCTCTGTATCACAGACTCAGGGGATGAGTAGACCGCCCCCTGTCTCTGCATCACAGACTCAGGGGATGAGTAGACCGCCCCCTGTCTCTGTATCACAGACTCAGTGGATGAGTAGACCGCCCCCTGTCTCTGCATCACAGACTCAGTGGATGAGTAGATCGCCCCCTGTCTATGGATCACAGACTCAGGGGATGAGTAGACCGCCCTCTGTCTCTTTTTCACAGACTCAGGGGATGAGTAGACCGCCCCCTGTCTATGGATCACAGACTCAGTGGATGAGTAGACCGCCCCTTGTCCCTGTATCACAGACTGAGGGGATGAGTAGATCGCCCCCTGTCTATGGATCACAGACTCAGGGGATGAGTAGACCGCCCTCTGTCTCTTTTTCACAGACTCAGGGGATGAGTAGACCGCCCCCTGTCTATGGATCACAGACTCAGTGGATGAGTAGACCGCCCCTTGTCCCTGTATCACAGACTGAGGGGATGAGCAGACTGCCCCCTGTCTCTGCATCACAGACTCAGGGGATGAGTAGACCTCCCCCTGTGTCTGTATCACAAACTGATGGGATAAGCAGACAGCCCCCTGTCTCTGTATCACAGACTCAGTGGATGAGCAGACCGTCCCCTGTCTTTGGATCACACACTCAGTGGATGAGCAGACTGCCCCCTGTCTCTGTATCACAGACTCAGGGGATGAGTAGAACGCCCCCTGTCTCTGTATCACATACTGAGGGGATGAGTAGACCGCCCCCTGTCTCTGTATCACAGACTCAGGGGATGGGTATACCGCCCCCTGTCTCTGTATCACAAACTGAGGGGATGAGTAGACCACCCCCTGTCTCTGAAACACAGACTCAGGGGATGAGGAGACCGCCCCCTGTCTCTGTATCACAGACTCAGGGGATGAGTTGACCGCCCCCTGTCTCTGTATCACAGACTCAGGGGATGAGTAGACTGCCCCCTATCTCTGTATCAAATACTGAGGGGATGAGTAGACCGCCCCATGTCTCTGTTTCACACTCTCGGGGGATGAGTAGACCGCCCACTGTCTGTGTATCACAGACTCGGGGGATGAGTAGACCGCCCCTTGACTCTTGATCATTGATTCAGGGAATGAGTAGACCGCCCCCTGTCTAGGCATCACAGACTCAGGGGATGAGTAGACCGCCCCCTGTCTCTGTATCACAGACTGAGGGGATGAGCAGACTGCCCCCTGTCTCTGTATCATTGACTCAGGGGATGAGTAGACCGCCCCCTGTCTCTGTATCACAGACTCAGTGGATGAGTAGACCGCCCCCTGTCTCTGCATCACAGACTCAGGGAATGAGTAGAGCGCCCCCTGTCTCTGTATCGCACACTCAGCGATTGAGATAACCGCCCCCTTTCTCTGTATCACACTCACGGGGGATGAGTGGACCGCCCCCTGTTTCTGTATCATAGACTCGGGGGATGAGTAGACCGCACCCTGACTCTGTATCATTGATTCAGGGAATGAGTAGACCGCCCCCCGTCTATGAATAACAGACTCAGGGGATGGGTAGACCGCCCCCTGTCTCTGTATCACAGAGTCAGTGGATGAGTAGACCGCCCCCTGTCTCTGTATCACAGACTCAGGGGATGAGTAGACCGCCCCCTGTCTCTGTATCACATACTGAGGGGATGAGCAGACTGCCCCCTGTCCCTGGATCACAGACTCAGGGGATGAGTACACCGCCCCCTGTTTCTGTATCATTGATTCAGGGGATGAGTAGACTGCCCCCTTTCTCTATGTCACAGAGTCAGGGGATGAGTAGACCGCCCCCTGTCTCTGTGTCACAGACTCAGGGAATGAAACGACCGCCCCCTGTCCCTGTGTCACAGATTCAGGGGATGAGTAGACCGCCCCCTGTCTCTGCATCATAGACTCGGGGGATGAGTAGACTGCCCCCTGTCTCTGTATCACAGACTCAGGGGATGAGTAGACCGCCTCCTTTCTCTGTATCACAGACTCAGGGTATGAATAGACCGCCCCTGTCTCTGTGTCACACTCTCGGGGGATGAGTAGACCACCCCCTGTCTCTGTATCACAGACTCAGGGGATGAGTAGACCGCCCCCTGTCTCTGTGTCACACTCTCGGGGGATGAGTAGACCGCCCCCTGTCTCTGAGTCACAGACTCAGGGAATGAAACGACCGCCCCCTGTCCCTGTGTCACAGACGCAGGGGATGAGTAGACCGCCCCCTGACTCTGTATCATTGATTCAGGGAATGAGTAGACCGCCCCCTGTCTCTGGATAACAGACTCAGGAGATGGGTAGACCGCCCCCTGTCTCTGTATCACAGAGTCAGTGGATGAAAAGACCGTCACCTGTCTCTGTATCGCAGACTCAGTGGATGAGAAGACCGCCCCCTGTCTCTGTATCACATACTGAGGGGATGAGTAGACCGCCCCATGTCTCTGTATCACACTCTCGGGGGATGAGTAGACCGCCCCCTGTCTCTATATCACAGACTCAGGGGAGCAGTAGACGGCCCCCTGTCTCTGTATCACATACTGAGGGGATGAGTAGACCGCCCCCTGTCTCTGTATCACATACTGAGGGGATGAGTAGACCTCCCCCTGTCTCTGCACCACAGACTCAGGTGATGATTAGACC
This sequence comes from Heterodontus francisci, assembly GCF_036365525.1. Taxonomy (NCBI): domain Eukaryota; kingdom Metazoa; phylum Chordata; class Chondrichthyes; order Heterodontiformes; family Heterodontidae; genus Heterodontus; species Heterodontus francisci. Next base: position 6,134,469 of record NC_090386.1, read on the forward strand.
GCCCTCTGTCTCTGTATCATAGACTCAGGCGATGTGCAGACCTCCCCCTGTCTCTTTATCAGAGATTCAGGGGATGAGTAGACAGCCCCCTGTCTCTGTATCACAGACTCAGGGGATGATTAGACAGCCCCCTGTCTCTGTATCACAGCCACAAGGGGTGAGTGGACGGCCCCCTGTCTCTGTATCTCAGACTCAGGGGAAGAGTAGACCGCCCCCTGTCTCTGTATCATAGACTCAGGGGAAGAGTAGACCGCCCCTTGTCTCTGTATCACAGACTCAGGGGATGAGTTGACCGCCTCCTGTCTCTGTCTCACAGACTCAGGGCATGAGTTGACCGCCCCTTGTCTCTGTATCACAGACTCGGGGGATGAGTAGACCGTCCCCTGTCTCTGTATCACACACTCGGGGGATGAGTAGACAGTCCCCTTGTCTCTGTATCACAGACTCGGGGGATGAGTAGACCGCCCCCTGTCTCTGTGTCACAGACTCAGGGTATGAGTAGACCGTCCCCTGTCTCTGTCTAACAGACTCAGGGGATGAGTAGGCCGCCCCCTGTCTCTGTATCACAGACTCAGTGGATGAGAAGACCGCCCCCTGTCTCTGTATCAAAGACTCAGGGGATGAGTAGACCGCCCCCTGTCTCTGCATCACAGACTCAGTGGATGAGTAGACTGCCCGCTGTCTTTGTATCACAAACTCAGTGGATGAGCAGACCGCCCCCTGTCTCTGTATCAAAGACTCAGGGGATGAGTAGACCGCCCCCTGTCTCTGTATCAAAGACTCAGTGGATGAGTAGACTGCCCGCTGTCTCTGCATCACAGACTCAAGGGATGAGTAGACTGCCCGCTGTCTCTGCATCACAGACTCAGTGGATGAGTAGACTGCCCGCTGTCTTTGTATCACAAACTCAGTGGATGAGCAGACCGCCCCCTGTCTCTGTATCACAGACTCAGTGGATGGGTAGACCATCCCCTGTCTTTGTATCACAGACTCAGGGGATGAGTAGACTGCCCCCTGTCTCTGTATCACAGACTCAAGGGATGAGTAAACAGCCCCTTGTCTCTGGACCACAGACTCAGGGGTTGATTAGACAGCCCCCTGTCTCTGTATCACAGCCACAAGGGGTGAGTCGACCGCCCCCTGTCTCTGTATCTCAGACTCAGGGGAAGAGTAGACCGCCCCCTGTCTCTGTATCATAGACTCAGGGGAAGAGTAGACCGCAAACTGTCTCTTTATCAGAGATTCAGGGAATGAGTTGACCGCCTCCATTCTCTGTGTCACAGACTCAGAGTATGAGTAGACCGCCCCCTGTCTCTGTCTCACACACTCGGGGGATGAGTAGACCGCCCCCTGTCTCTGTGTCACAGACTCAGGGGATGAGTAGACCGCCCCCTGTCTCTGTATCATAGACTCAGGGGAAGAGTAGACCGCAAACTGTCTCTTTATCAGAGATTCAGGGAATGAGTTGACCGCCTCCATTCTCTGTGTCACAGACTCAGAGTATGAGTAGACCGCTCCCTGTCTCTTTATCAGAGATTCAGGGAATGTGTAGACCGCCCCCTGTCTCTGTGTCACAGACTCAGGGGATGAGTAGACCGCCCCCTGTCTCTGTGTCACACACTCGCGGGATGAGTAGACCGCCCCCTGTCTCTGTGTCACAGACTCAGGGGAAGAGTAGACCGCCCCCTGTCTCTGTATCATAGACTCAGGGGATGTGCAGACCGCCCCCTGTCTCTTTATCAGAGATTCAGGGAATGTGTAGACCGCCCCCTGTCTCTGTATCACAGACTCAGTGGATGAGTCGACCGCCCCCTGTCTCTGTATCACAGACTCAGGGGATGAGTAGACTGCCCCCTTTCTCTGTATCACAGACTCAGGGAATGAGTAGACCCCCCCCCCTGTCTCTGTATCACAGACTCAGTGGATGAGTCGACCGCCCCCTGTCTCCGTATCACAGACTCAGTGGATGAGAAGACCGCCCCCTGTCTCTGTATCAAAGACTCAGAGGATGAGTGGACGGCCCCCTGTCTCTGTATCTCAGACTCGCGGGATGAGTAAACTGCCACTTGTCTCTGTATCACAGACTAAGGGAATGTGTAGACCGCCCCCTGTCTCTGTATCATTGATTCAGGGGATGAGTAGACCGCCCCCTGTCTCTGTGTCACAGACTCAGGCGATGAGTAAACTGCCACTTGTCTCTGTATCACAGAGTCAGTGGATGAGTAGACCGTCCCCTGTCTCTGTATCACAGACTCAGTGGATGAGAAGACCGCCCCCTGTCTTTGTATCACAAACTCAGTGGATGAGCAGACTGCCCACTGTCTCTGTATCAAAGACTCAGGGGATGCGTAGACCGCCCCCTGTCTCTTCATCACACACTCGGGGGATGAGAAGACCGCCCCCTGTCTCTGTATCAAAGACTCAGGGGATGAGAAGACCGCCCCCTGTCTCTGTATCAAAGACTCAGGGGATGAGAAGACCGCCCCCTGTCTCTGTATCAAAGACTCAGGGTATGAGTAGACCGCCCCCTGTCTCTGTATCACAGAGTCAGTGGATGAGTAGACCGTCCCCTGTCTCTGTATCACAGACTCAGTGGATGAGCAGACTGCCCACTGTCTCTGTATCAAAGACTCAGGGGATGCGTAGACCGCCCCCTGTCTCTTTATCACACACTCAGGGGATGAGTAGACCGCCCCCTGTCTCTGTTTCACAGACTCGGGGGATGAGTCGACCGCCCCCTGTCTCTGTATCATTGATTCAGTGGATGAGTAGACCGCCCCCTGTCTCTGGATCATTGATTCAGGGGATGAATGGACCGCCCCCTGTCTCTGTGTCACAGAGTCAGGCGATGAGCAGACTGCCCCCTGTCTCTGTATCACAGACTCAGGGGATGAGTGGACCGCCCCCTGTCACTGTTTCACAGACTCAGGGGATGAGTAGACCGCCCCCTGTCTCTGTATCACAGACTCAGGGGATGAGTAGACTGCCCCCTGTCTCTGTGTCAGTGATTTAGGGGATGAGTAGACCGCTGCCTGTCTCTGTATAACAGACTCATGGGATGAGAAGACAGCCTCCTGTCTCTGTATCACAGACTCAGGGTATGAGTGGACCACCCCATGTCTCTGAATCACACTCTCGGGGGATGAGTAGACCGTCCCCTGCCTCTGTATCAAAGACTCAGGGGATGAGTCGACCACCCCCTGTCTCTGTATCACAAACTGAGGGGATAAGTAGACCGTCCCCTGTCTTTGTATCACACACTCAGTGGATGAGCAGACTGCCCCCTGTCTCTGTTTCACAAATTTAGGGGATGAGTGGACCGCCCCTTGTCTCTGTATCACAAACTGAGTGGATGAGTAGACCGTCCCCTGTCTTTGTATCACACACTCAGGGGATGAGGAGACCGCCCCCTGTCTCTGTATCACAGACTCAGGGGATGAGTTGACCGCCCCCTGTCTCTGTATCACAGACTCAGGGGATGAGTAGACCGCCCCCTGTCTCTGTATCAAATACTGAGGGGATTAGTAGACCGCCCCATGTCTCTGTTTCACACTCTCGGGGGATGAGTAGACTGCCCACTGTCTGTGTATCACAGACTCGGGGGATGAGTAGACCGCCCCCTGTCTCTGTATCACAGACTGGGGGGATGAGCAGACTGCCCCCTGTCTCTGCAACACAGACTCAGGGGATGAGTAGACCTCCCCCTGTGTCTGCATCACAAACTGAGGGGATAAGCAGACAGCCCCCTGTCTCTGTATCACAGACTCAGTGGATGAGTAGACCGTCCCCTGTCTTTGTATCACACACTCAGTGGATGAGCAGACTGCCCCCTGTCTCTGTATCAAAGACTCAGGGTATGAGTAGACCGCCCCCTATCTCTGTATCACATACTGAGGGGATGAGCAGACTGCCCCCTGTCTCTGCATCACAGACTCAGGGGATGAGTAGACCTCCCCCTGTGTCTGTATCACAAACTGATGGGATAAGCAGACAGCCCCCTGTCTCTGTATCACAGAATCAGTGGATGAGCAGATCGTCCCCTGTCTTTGTATCACACACTCAGTGGATGAGCAGACTGCCCCCTGTCTCTGTATCACAGACTCAGGGAATGAGTAGAACGCCCCCTGTCTCTGTATCACAAACTGAGGGGATGAGTAGACCGTCCCTTGTCTCTGAAACACAGACTCAGGGGATGAGGAGACCGCCCCCTGTCTCTGTATCACAGACTCAGGGGATGAGTTGACCGCCCCCTGTCTCTGTATCACAGACTCAGGGGATGAGTAGACCGCCCCCTGTCTCTGTATCAAATACTGAGGGGATTAGTAGAACGCCCCATGTCTCTGTTTCACACTCTCGGGGGATGAGTGGACCGCCCCCTGTTTCTGTATCATAGACTCGGGGGATGAGTAGACCGCCCCCTGACTCTTTATCATTGATTCAGGGAATGAGTAGACCGCCCCCTGTCTCTGGATAACAGACTCAGGGGATGGGTAGACCGTCTCCTGTCTCTGTATCGCAGACTCAGTGGATGAGAAGACCGCCCCCTGTCTCTGTATCACAGACTCAGGGGATGAGTAGACCGCCCCCTGTCTCTGTATCACATACTGAGGGGATGAGCAGACTGCCCCCTGTCTCTGTATCACAGACTCAGGGGAGGTGTAGACCGCCCCCTGTCCCTGGATCGCAGACTCAGGGGATGAGTACACCGCCCCCTGTTTCTGTATCATTGATTCAGGGGATGAGTAGACTGCCCCCTTTCTCCATGTCACAGAGTCAGGGGATGAGTAGACCGCCCCCTGTCTCTGTGTCACAGACTCAGGGGATGAAACGACCGCCCCCTGTCCCTGTGTCACAGACTCAGGGGATGAGTAGACCGCCTCCTTTCTCTGTATCACAAACTGAGGGGATGAGTAGACCGCCCCCTGTCTCTGCATCATAGACTCGGGGGATGAGTAGACTGCCCCCTGTCTCTGTATCACAGACTCAGGGGATGAGTAGACCACCCCCTGTCTCTGTATCACAGAGTCAGTGGATGAAAAGTCCGTCACCTGTCTCTGTATCGCAGACTCAGTGGATGAGAAGACCGCCCCCTGTCTCTGTATCATTGATTCAGGGAATGAGTAGACCGCCCCATGTCTCTGGATAACAGACTCAGGGGATGAGTAGAGCGCCCCCTGTCTCTGAATCACAGACTCAGGGGATGAGTAGAGCGCCCCCTGTCTATGGATCACAGACTCAGTGGATGAGTAGACCGCCCCCTGTCTATGGATCACAGACTCAGGGGATGAGTAGACCGCCCCCTGTCTCTTTTTCACAGACTCAGGGGATGAGTAGACCGCCCCCTGTCTATGGATCACAGACTCAGTGGATGAGTAGACCGCCCCCTGTCCCTGTATCACAGACTGAGGGAATGTGTAGACCGCCCCCTGTCTCTGTATCAAAGACTCAGGGGATGAGTAGACCACCCCCTGTCTCTGTATCACATACTGAGGGGATGAGCAGACTGCCCCCTGTCTCTGTATCACAGACTCAGGGGAGGTGTAGACCGCCCCCTGTCCCTGGATCACAGACTCAGGGGATGAGTACACCGCCCCCTGTTTCTGTATCATTGATTCAGGGGATGAGTAGACTGCCCCCTTTCTCCATGTCACAGAGTCAGGGAATGAGTAGACCGCCCCCTGTCTCTGTGTCACAGACTCAGGGGATGAAACGACCGCCCCCTGTCCCTGTGTCACAGACTCAGGGGATGAGTAGACCGCCTCCTTTCTCTGTATCACAAACTGAGGGGATGAGTAGACCGCCCCTTGTCTCTGCATCATAGACTCGGGGGATGAGTAGACTGCCCCCTGTCTCTGTATCACAGACTCAGGAGATGAGTAGACCACCCCCTGTCTCTGTATCAAAGAGTCAGTGGATGAAAAGACCGTCACCTGTCTCTGTATCGCAGACTCAGTGGATGAGAAGACCGCCCCCTGTCTCTGTGTCACATACTGCGGGGATGAGTAGACCGCCGCCTGTCTCTGTATCACAGACTCAGGGGAGGAGTAGACCGCCCCCTGTCCCTGTATCACAGACTCAGGGGATGAGTACACCGCCCCCTGTTTCTGTATCATTGATTCAGGGGATGAGTAGACTGCCCCCTTTCTCGATGTTACAGAGTCAAGGGATGAGTAGACCGCCCCCTGTCTCTGTATCACAGACTCAGGGGATGAGTAGACCGTCCCCTGTCTCTGAAACACAGACTCAGGGGATGAGGAGACCGCCCCCTGTCTCTGTATCACAGACTCAGGGGATGAGTTGACCGCCCCCTGTCTCTGTATCACAGACTCAGGGGATGAGTAGACCGCCCCCTGTCTCTGTATCAAATACTGAGGGGATTAGTAGAACGCCCCATGTCTCTGTTTCACACTCTCGGGGGATGAGTGGACCGCCCCCTGTTTCTGTATCATAGACTCGGGGGATGAGTAGACCGCCCCCTGACTCTTTATCATTGATTCAGGGAATGAGTAGACCGCCCCCTGTCTCTGGATAACAGACTCAGGGGATGGGTAGACCGTCTCCTGTCTCTGTATCGCAGACTCAGTGGATGAGAAGACCGCCCCCTGTCTCTGTATCACAGACTCAGGGGATGAGTAGACCGCCCCCTGTCTCTGTATCACATACTGAGGGGATGAGCAGACTGCCCCCTGTCTCTGTATCACAGACTCAGGGGAGGTGTAGACCGCCCCCTGTCCCTGGATCGCAGACTCAGGGGATGAGTACACCGCCCCCTGTTTCTGTATCATTGATTCAGGGGATGAGTAGACTGCCCCCTTTCTCCATGTCACAGAGTCAGGGGATGAGTAGACCGCCCCCTGTCTCTGTGTCACAGACTCAGGGGATGAAACGACCGCCCCCTGTCCCTGTGTCACAGACTCAGGGGATGAGTAGACCGCCTCCTTTCTCTGTATCACAAACTGAGGGGATGAGTAGACCGCCCCCTGTCTCTGCATCATAGACTCGGGGGATGAGTAGACTGCCCCCTGTCTCTGTATCACAGACTCAGGGGATGAGTAGACCACCCCCTGTCTCTGTATCACAGAGTCAGTGGATGAAAAGTCCGTCACCTGTCTCTGTATCGCAGACTCAGTGGATGAGAAGACCGCCCCCTGTCTCTGTATCATTGATTCAGGGAATGAGTAGACCGCCCCATGTCTCTGGATAACAGACTCAGGGGATGAGTAGAGCGCCCCCTGTCTCTGAATCACAGACTCAGGGGATGAGTAGAGCGCCCCCTGTCTATGGATCACAGACTCAGTGGATGAGTAGACCGCCCCCTGTCTATGGATCACAGACTCAGGGGATGAGTAGACCGCCCCCTGTCTCTTTTTCACAGACTCAGGGGATGAGTAGACCGCCCCCTGTCTATGGATCACAGACTCAGTGGATGAGTAGACCGCCCCCTGTCCCTGTATCACAGACTGAGGGAATGTGTAGACCGCCCCCTGTCTCTGTATCAAAGACTCAGGGGATGAGTAGACCACCCCCTGTCTCTGTATCACATACTGAGGGGATGAGCAGACTGCCCCCTGTCTCTGTATCACAGACTCAGGGGAGGTGTAGACCGCCCCCTGTCCCTGGATCACAGACTCAGGGGATGAGTACACCGCCCCCTGTTTCTGTATCATTGATTCAGGGGATGAGTAGACTGCCCCCTTTCTCCATGTCACAGAGTCAGGGAATGAGTAGACCGCCCCCTGTCTCTGTGTCACAGACTCAGGGGATGAAACGACCGCCCCCTGTCCCTGTGTCACAGACTCAGGGGATGAGTAGACCGCCTCCTTTCTCTGTATCACAAACTGAGGGGATGAGTAGACCGCCCCTTGTCTCTGCATCATAGACTCGGGGGATGAGTAGACTGCCCCCTGTCTCTGTATCACAGACTCAGGAGATGAGTAGACCACCCCCTGTCTCTGTATCAAAGAGTCAGTGGATGAAAAGACCGTCACCTGTCTCTGTATCGCAGACTCAGTGGATGAGAAGACCGCCCCCTGTCTCTGTGTCACATACTGCGGGGATGAGTAGACCGCCGCCTGTCTCTGTATCACAGACTCAGGGGAGGAGTAGACCGCCCCCTGTCCCTGTATCACAGACTCAGGGGATGAGTACACCGCCCCCTGTTTCTGTATCATTGATTCAGGGGATGAGTAGACTGCCCCCTTTCTCGATGTTACAGAGTCAAGGGATGAGTAGACCGCCCCCTGTCTCTGTATCACAGACTCAGGGGATGAGTAGACCGTCCCCTGTCTCTGAAACACAGACTCAGGGGATGAGGAGACCGCCCCCTGTCTCTGTATCACAGACTCAGGGGATGAGTTGACCGCCCCCTGTCTCTGTATCACAGACTCAGGGGATGAGTAGACCGCCCCCTGTCTCTGTATCAAATACTGAGGGGATTAGTAGACCGCCCCATGTCTCTGTTTCACACTCTCGGGGGATGAGTAGACTGCCCACTGTCTGTGTATCACAGACTCGGGGGATGAGTAGACCGCCCCCTGTCTCTGTATCACAGACTGGGGGGATGAGCAGACTGCCCCCTGTCTCTGCAACACAGACTCAGGGGATGAGTAGACCTCCCCCTGTGTCTGCATCACAAACTGAGGGGATAAGCAGACAGCCCCCTGTCTCTGTATCACAGACTCAGTGGATGAGTAGACCGTCCCCTGTCTTTGTATCACACACTCAGTGGATGAGCAGACTGCCCCCTGTCTCTGTATCAAAGACTCAGGGTATGAGTAGACCGCCCCCTATCTCTGTATCACATACTGAGGGGATGAGCAGACTGCCCCCTGTCTCTGCATCACAGACTCAGGGGATGAGTAGACCTCCCCCTGTGTCTGTATCACAAACTGATGGGATAAGCAGACAGCCCCCTGTCTCTGTATCACAGAATCAGTGGATGAGCAGATCGTCCCCTGTCTTTGTATCACACACTCAGTGGATGAGCAGACTGCCCCCTGTCTCTGTATCACAGACTCAGGGAATGAGTAGAACGCCCCCTGTCTCTGTATCACAAACTGAGGGGATGAGTAGACCGTCCCTTGTCTCTGAAACACAGACTCAGGGGATGAGGAGACCGCCCCCTGTCTCTGTATCACAGACTCAGGGGATGAGTTGACCGCCCCCTGTCTCTGTATCACAGACTCAGGGGATGAGTAGACCGCCCCCTGTCTCTGTATCAAATACTGAGGGGATTAGTAGAACGCCCCATGTCTCTGTTTCACACTCTCGGGGGATGAGTAGACTGCCCACTGTCTGTGTATCACAGACTCGGGGGATGAGTGGACCGCCCCCTGTCTCTGTATCACAGACTGGGGGGATGAGCAGACTGCCCCCTGTCTCTGTATCATTGACTCAGGGGATGAGTAGACCGCCCCCTGGCTCTGCATCACAGACTCAGTGGATGAGCAGACCGCCCCCTGTCTCTGTATCGCACACTCAGCGATTGAGATAAGCGCCCCCTTTCTCTGTATCACACTCTCGGGGGATGAGTGGACCGCCCCCTGTTTCTGTATCATAGACTCGGGGGATGAGTAGACCGCCCCCTGTCTCTGGATAACAGACTCAGGGGATGGGTAGACCGTCTCCTGTCTCTGTATCGCAGACTCAGTGGATGAGAAGACCGCCCCCTGTCTCTGTATCACAGACTCAGGGGATGAGTAGACCGCCCCCTGTCTCTGTATCACATACTGAGGGGATGAGCAGACTGCCCCCTGTCTCTGTATCACAGACTCAGGGGAGGTGTAGACCGCCCCCTGTCCCTGGATCGCAGACTCAGGGGATGAGTACACCGCCCCCTGTTTCTGTATCATTGATTCAGGGGATGAGTAGACTGCCCCCTTTCTCCATGTCACAGAGTCAGGGGATGAGTAGACCGCCCCCTGTCTCCATGTCACAGAGTCAGGGGATGAGTAGACCGCCCCCTGTCTCTGTGTCACAGACTCAGGGGATGAAACGACCGCCCCCTGTCCCTGTGTCACAGACTCAGGGGATGAGTAGACCGCCTCCCTTCTCTGTATCACAAACTGAGGGGATGAGTAGACCGCCCCCTGTCTCTGCATCATAGACTCGGGGGATGAGTAGACTGCCCCCTGTCTCTGTATCACAGACTCAGGGGATGAGTAGACCACCCCCTGTCTCTGTATCACAGAGTCAGTGGATGAAAAGTCCGTCACCTGTCTCTGTATCGCAGACTCAGTGGATGAGAAGACCGCCCCCTGTCTCTGTATCATTGATTCAGGGAATGAGTAGACCGCCCCATGTCTCTGGATAACAGACTCAGGGGATGAGTAGAGCGCCCCCTGTCTCTGAATCACAGACTCAGGGGATGAGTAGAGCGCCCCCTGTCTATGGATCACAGACTCAGTGGATGAGTAGACCGCCCCCTGTCTATGGATCACAGACTCAGGGGATGAGTAGACCGCCCCCTGTCTCTTTTTCACAGACTCAGGGGATGAGTAGACCGCCCCCTGTCTATGGATCACAGACTCAGTGGATGAGTAGACCGCCCCCTGTCCCTGTATCACAGACTGAGGGAATGTGTAGACCGCCCCCTGTCTCTGTATCAAAGACTCAGGGGATGAGTAGACCACCCCCTGTCTCTGTATCACATACTGAGGGGATGAGCAGACTGCCCCCTGTCTCTGTATCACAGACTCAGGGGAGGTGTAGACCGCCCCCTGTCCCTGGATCACAGACTCAGGGGATGAGTACACCGCCCCCTGTTTCTGTATCATTGATTCAGGGGATGAGTAGACTGCCCCCTTTCTCCATGTCACAGAGTCAGGGGATGAGTAGACCGCCCCCTGTCTCTGTGTCACAGACTCAGGGGATGAAACGACCGCCCCCTGTCCCTGTGTCACAGACTCAGGGGATGAGTAGACCGCCTCCTTTCTCTGTATCACAAACTGAGGGGATGAGTAGACCGCCCCTTGTCTCTGCATCATAGACTCGGGGGATGAGTAGACTGCCCCCTGTCTCTGTATCACAGACTCAGGAGATGAGTAGACCACCCCCTGTCTCTGTATCGCAGACTCAGTGGATGAGAAGACCGCCCCCTGTCTCTGTATCACATACTGAGGGGATGAGTAGACCGCCCCATGTCTCTGTATCACACTCTCGGGGGATGAGTAGACCGCCGCCTGTCTCTGTATCACAGACTCAGGGGAGGAGTAGACCGCCCCCTGTCCCTGTATCACAGACTCAGGGGATGAGTACACCGCCCCCTGTTTCTGTATCATTGATTCAGGGGATGAGTAGACTGCCCCCTTTCTCGATGTTACAGAGTCAAGGGATGAGTAGACCGCCCCCTGTCTCTGTATCACAGACTCAGGGGATGAGTAGACCGTCCCCTGTCTCTGAAACACAGACTCAGGGGATGAGGAGACCGCCCCCTGTCTCTGTATCACAGACTCAGGGGATGAGTTGACCGCCCCCTGTCTCTGTATCACAGACTCAGGGGATGAGTAGACCGCCCCCTGTCTCTGTATCAAATACTGAGGGGATTAGTAGACCGCCCCATGTCTCTGTTTCACACTCTCGGGGGATGAGTAGACTGCCCACTGTCTGTGTATCACAGACTCGGGGGATGAGTAGACCGCCCCCTGTCTCTGTATCACAGACTGGGGGGATGAGCAGACTGCCCCCTGTCTCTGCAACACAGACTCAGGGGATGAGTAGACCTCCCCCTGTGTCTGCATCACAAACTGAGGGGATAAGCAGACAGCCCCCTGTCTCTGTATCACAGACTCAGTGGATGAGTAGACCGTCCCCTGTCTTTGTATCACACACTCAGTGGATGAGCAGACTGCCCCCTGTCTCTGTATCAAAGACTCAGGGTATGAGTAGACCGCCCCCTATCTCTGTATCACATACTGAGGGGATGAGCAGACTGCCCCCTGTCTCTGCATCACAGACTCAGGGGATGAGTAGACCTCCCCCTGTGTCTGTATCACAAACTGATGGGATAAGCAGACAGCCCCCTGTCTCTGTATCACAGAATCAGTGGATGAGCAGATCGTCCCCTGTCTTTGTATCACACACTCAGTGGATGAGCAGACTGCCCCCTGTCTCTGTATCACAGACTCAGGGAATGAGTAGAACGCCCCCTGTCTCTGTATCACAAACTGAGGGGATGAGTAGACCGTCCCTTGTCTCTGAAACACAGACTCAGGGGATGAGGAGACCGCCCCCTGTCTCTGTATCACAGACTCAGGGGATGAGTTGACCGCCCCCTGTCTCTGTATCACAGACTCAGGGGATGAGTAGACCGCCCCCTGTCTCTGTATCAAATACTGAGGGGATTAGTAGAACGCCCCATGTCTCTGTTTCACACTCTCGGGGGATGAGTAGACTGCCCACTGTCTGTGTATCACAGACTCGGGGGATGAGTGGACCGCCCCCTGTCTCTGTATCACAGACTGGGGGGATGAGCAGACTGCCCCCTGTCTCTGTATCATTGACTCAGGGGATGAGTAGACCGCCCCCTGGCTCTGCATCACAGACTCAGTGGATGAGCAGACCGCCCCCTGTCTCTGTATCGCACACTCAGCGATTGAGATAAGCGCCCCCTTTCTCTGTATCACACTCTCGGGGGATGAGTGGACCGCCCCCTGTTTCTGTATCATAGACTCGGGGGATGAGTAGACCGCCCCCTGACCCTTTATCATTGATTCAGGGAATGAGTAGACCGCCCCCTGTCTCTGGATAACAGACTCAGGGGATGGGTAGACCGTCTCCTGTCTCTGTATCGCAGACTCAGTGGATGAGAAGACCGCCCCCTGTCTCTGTATCACAGACTCAGGGGATGAGTAGACCGCCCCCTGTCTCTGTATCACATACTGAGGGGATGAGCAGACTGCCCCCTGTCTCTGTATCACAGACTCAGGGGAGGTGTAGACCGCCCCCTGTCCCTGGATCGCAGACTCAGGGGATGAGTACACCGCCCCCTGTTTCTGTATCATTGATTCAGGGGATGAGTAGACTGCCCCCTTTCTCCATGTCACAGAGTCAGGGGATGAGTAGACCGCCCCCTGTCTCTGTGTCACAGACTCAGGGGATGAAACGACCGCCCCCTGTCCCTGTGTCACAGACTCAGGGGATGAGTAGACCGCCTCCTTTCTCTGTATCACAAACTGAGGGGATGAGTAGACCGCCCCCTGTCTCTGCATCATAGACTCGGGGGATGAGTAGACTGCCCCCTGTCTCTGTATCACAGACTCAGGGGATGAGTAGACCACCCCCTGTCTCTGTATCACAGAGTCAGTGGATGAAAAGACCGTCACCTGTCTCTGTATCGCAGACTCAGTGGATGAGAAGACCGCCCCCTGTCTCTGTATCATTGATTCAGGGAATGAGTAGACCGCCCCATGTCTCTGGATAACAGACTCAGGGGATGAGTAGAGCGCCCCCTGTCTCTGAATCACAGACTCAGGGGATGAGTAGAGCGCCCCCTGTCTATGGATCACAGACTCAGTGGATGAGTAGACCGCCCCCTGTCTATGGATCACAGACTCAGGGGATGAGTAGACCGCCCCCTGTCTCTTTTTCACAGACTCAGGGGATGAGTAGACCGCCCCCTGTCTATGGATCACAGACTCAGTGGATGAGTAGACCGCCCCCTGTCCCTGTATCACAGACTGAGGGAATGTGTAGACCGCCCCCTGTCTCTGTATCAAAGACTCAGGGGATGAGTAGACCACCCCCTGTCTCTGTATCACATACTGAGGGGATGAGCAGACTGCCCCCTGTCTCTGTATCACAGACTCAGGGGAGGTGTAGACCGCCCCCTGTCCCTGGATCACAGACTCAGGGGATGAGTACACCGCCCCCTGTTTCTGTATCATTGATTCAGGGGATGAGTAGACTGCCCCCTTTCTCCATGTCACAGAGTCAGGGGATGAGTAGACCGCCCCCTGTCTCTGTGTCACAGACTCAGGGGATGAAACGACCGCCCCCTGTCCCTGTGTCACAGACTCAGGGGATGAGTAGACCGCCTCCTTTCTCTGTATCACAAACTGAGGGGATGAGTAGACCGCCCCTTGTCTCTGCATCATAGACTCGGGGGATGAGTAGACTGCCCCCTGTCTCTGTATCACAGACTCAGGAGATGAGTAGACCACCCCCTGTCTCTGTATCAAAGAGTCAGTGGATGAAAAGACCGTCACCTGTCTCTGTATCGCAGACTCAGTGGATGAGAAGACCGCCCCCTGTCTCTGTATCACATACTGAGGGGATGAGTAGACCGCCCCATGTCTCTGTATCACACTCTCGGGGGATGAGTAGACCGCCGCCTGTCTCTGTATCACAGACTCAGGGGAGGAGTAGACCGCCCCCTGTCCCTGTATCACAGACTCAGGGGATGAGTACACCGCCCCCTGTTTCTGTATCATTGATTCAGGGGATGAGTAGACTGCCCCCTTTCTCGATGTTACAGAGTCAAGGGATGAGTAGACCGCCCCCTGTCTCTGTATCACAGACTCAGGGGATGAGTAGAGCGCCCCCTGTCTCTGTATCACAGACTCAGGGGATGAGTAGAGCGCCCCCTGTCTCTGAATCACAGACTCAGGGGATGAGTAGAGCGCCCCCTGTCTCTGTATCACAGACACAGGGGATGAGCAAACTGCCCCTTGTCTCTGTATCTCAGTTTCAGGGGAGGAGTAGACCATTGCCTTTCTCTGTCTCACATACTCGGGGGATGAGTAGACCGCCCCCTGTCTATGGATCACAGACTCAGTGGATGAGTAGACCGCCCCCTGTCTATGGATCACAGACTCAGGGGATGAGTAGACCGCCCCCTGTCTCTTTTTCACAGACTCAGGGGATGAGTAGACCGCCCCCTGTCTATGGATCACAGACTCAGTGGATGAGTAGACCGCCCCCTGTCTATGGATCACAGACTCAGTGGATGAGTAGACCGCCCCCTGTCCCTGTATCACAGACTGAGGGGATGAGTAGACCTCCCCCTGTCTATGGATCACAGACTCAGTGGATGAGTAGACCGCCCCCTGTCTCTGTATCACATACTGAGGGGATGAGCAGACTGCCCCCTGTCTCTGTATCACAGACTCAGGGGATGAGTGGACCGCCCCCTGTCTCTCTATCATTGATTCAGGGAATGAGTAGACCGCCCCCTGTCTCTGTTTCAAAGACTCAGGGGATGAGTCGACCGCCCCCTGTCTCTGTATCACACACTGAGGGGATAAGTAGACCGTCCCCTGTCTTTGTATCACACACTCAGTGGATGAGCAGACTGCCCCCTGTCTCTGTTTCACAAATTTAGGGGATGAGTGGACCGCCCCCTGTCTCTGTATCACAAACTGAGGGGATGAGTAGACCGTCCCCTGTCTTTGTATCACACACTCAGTGGATGAGCAGACTGCCCCCTGTCTCTGCAACACAGACTCAGGGGATGAGTAGACCTCCCCCTGTGTCTGCATCACAAACTGAGGGGATAAGCAGACAGCCCCCTGTCTCTGTATCACAGACTCAGTGGATGAGTAGACCGTCCCCTGTCTTTGTATCACACACTCAGTGGATGAGCAGACTGCCCCCTGTCTCTGTATCAAAGACTCAGGGTATGAGTAGACCGCCCCCTATCTCTGTATCACAAACTGAGGGGATGAGCAGACTGCCCCCTGTCTCTGCATCACAGACTCAGGGGATGAGTAGACCTCCCCCTGTGTCTGTATCACAAACTGATGGGATAAGCAGACAGCCCCCTGTCTCTGTATCACAGACTCAGTGGATGAGCAGATCGTCCCCTGTCTTTGTATCACACACTCAGTGGATGAGCAGACTGCCCCCTGTCTCTGTATCACAGACTCAGGGGATGAGTAGAACGCCCCCTGTCTCTGTATCACAAACTGAGGGGATGAGTAGACCGTCCCCTGTCTCTGAAACACAGACTCAGGGGATGAGGAGACCGCCCCCTGTCTCTGTATCACAGACTCAGGGGATGAGTTGACCGCCCCCTGTCCCTGTATCACAGACTCAGGGGATGAGTAGACCGCCCCCTGTCTCTGTATCAAATACTGAGGGGATTAGTAGAACGCCCCATGTCTCTGTTTCACACTCTCGGGGGATGAGTAGACTGCCCACTGTCTGTGTATCACAGACTCGGGGGATGAGTAGACCGCCCCCTGTCTCTGTATCACAGACTGGGGGGATGAGCAGACTGCCCCCTGTCTCTGTATCATTGACTCAGGGGATGAGTAGACCGCCCCCTGGCTCTGCATCACAGACTCAGTGGATGAGTAGACCGCTCCCTGTCTCTGTATCGCACACTCAGCGATTGAGATAAGCACCCCCTTTCTCTGTATCACACTCTCGGGGGATGAGTGGACCGCCCCCTGTTTCTGTATCATAGACTCGGGGGATGAGTAGACCGCCCCCTGACTCTTTATCATTGATTCAGGGAATGAGTAGACCACCCCCTGTCACTGGATAACAGACTCAGGGGATGGGTAGACCGTCTCCTGTCTCTGTATCGCAGACTCAGTGGATGAGAAGACCGCCCCCTGTCTCTGTATCACAGACTCAGGGGATGAGTAGACCGCCCCCTGTCTCTGTATCACATACTGAGGGGATGAGCAGACTGCCCCCTGTCTCTGTATCACAGACTCAGGGGAGGTGTAGACCGCCCCCTGTCCCTGGATCACAGACTCAGGGGATGAGTACACCGCCCCCTGTTTCTGTATCATTGATTCAGGGGATGAGTAGACTGCCCCCTTTCTCCATGTCACAGAGTCAGGGGATGAGTAGACCGCCCCCTGTCTCTGTGTCACAGACTCAGGGGATGAAACGACCGCCCCCTGTCCCTGTGTCACAGACTCAGGGGATGAGTAGACCGCCTCCTTTCTCTGTATCACAAACTGAGGGGATGAGTAGACCGCCCCCTGTCTCTGCATCATAGACTCGGGGGATGAGTAGACTGCCCCCTGTCTCTGTATCACAGACTCAGGGGATGAGTAGACCACCCCCTGTCTCTGTATCACAGAGTCAGTGGATGAAAAGACCGTCACCTGTCTCTGTATCGCAGACTCAGTGGATGAGAAGACCGCCCCCTGTCTCTGTATCATTGATTCAGGGAATGAGTAGACCGCCCCATGTCTCTGGATAACAGACTCAGGGGATGGGTAGACCGCCCCCTGTCTCTGTATCACAGAGTCAGTGGATGAAAAGACCGTCACCTGTCTCTGTATCGCAGACTCAGTGGATGAGAAGACCGCCCCCTGTCTCTGTATCACATACTGAGGGGATGAGTAGACCGCCCCATGTCTCTGTATCACACTCTCGGGGGATGAGTAGACCGCCCCCTGTCTCTGTATCACAGACTCAGGGGAGGAGTAGACCGCCCCCTGTCCCTGTATCACAGACTCAGGGGATGAGTACACCGCCCCCTGTTTCTGTATCATTGATTCAGGGGATGAGTAGACTGCCCCCTTTCTCGATGTCACAGAGTCAAGGGATGAGTAGACCGCCCCCTGTCTCTGTATCACAGACTCAGGGGATGAGTAGAGCGCCCCCTGTCTCTGTATCACAGACTCAGGGGATGAGTAGAGCGCCCCCTGTCTCTGAATCACAGACTCAGGGGATGAGTAGAGCGCCCCCTGTCTCTGAATCACAGACTCAGGGGATGAGTAGAGCGCCCCCTGTCTCTGAATCACAGACTCAGGGGATGAGTAGAGCGCCCCCTGTCTCTGTATCACAGACACAGGGGATGAGCAAACTGCCCCTTGTCTCTGTATCTCAGTTTCAGGGGAGGAGTAGACCATTGCCTTTCTCTGTCTCACATACTCGGGGGATGAGTAGACCGCCCCCTGTCTATGGATCACAGACTCAGTGGATGAGTAGACCGCCCCCTGTCTATGGATCACAGACTCAGGGGATGAGTAGACCGCCCCCTGTCTCTTTTTCACAGACTCAGGGGATGAGTAGACCGCCCCCTGTCTATGGATCACAGACTCAGTGGATGAGTAGACCGCCCCCTGTCCCTGTATCACAGACTGAGGGGATGAGTAGACCTCCCCCTGTCTATGGATCACAGACTCAGTGGATGAGTAGACCGCCCCCTGTCTCTGTATCACATACTGAGGGGATGAGCAGACTGCCCCCTGTCTCTGTATCACAGACTCAGGGGATGAGTGGACCGCCCCCTGTCTCTCTATCATTGATTCAGGGAATGAGTAGACCGCCCCCTGTCTCTGTTTCAAAGACTCAGGGGATGACTCGACCGCCCCCTGTCTCTGTATCACACACTGAGGGGATAAGTAGACCGTCCCCTGTCTTTGTATCACACACTCAGTGGATGAGCAGACTGCCCCCTGTCTCTGTTTCACAAATTTAGGGGATGAGTGGACCGCCCCCTGTCTCTGTATCACAAACTGAGGGGATGAGTAGACCGTCCCCTGTCTTTGTATCACACACTCAGTGGATGAACAGACTGCCCCCTGTCTCTGTATCAAAGACTCAGGGTATGAGTAGACCGCCCCCTATCTCTGTATCACAGACTCAGGGGATGAGTAGACCGCCCCCTGTTTCTGTATCATTGATTCAGGGGATGAGTAGACTGCCCCCTTTCTCGATGTCACAGAGTCAAGGGATGAGTAGACCGCCCCCTGTCTCTGTATCACAGACTCAGGGGATGAGTAGAGCGCCCCCTGTCTCTGTATCACAGACTCAGTGGATGAGCAGACCGTCCCCTGTCTTTGTATCACACACTCAGTGGATGAGCAGACTGCCCCCTGTCTCTGTATCACAGACTCAGGGGATGAGTAGAACGCCCCCTGTCTCTGTATCACATACTGAGGGGATGAGCAGACTGCCCCCTGTCTCTGTATCACAGACTCAGGGGATGGGTATACCGCCCCCTGTCTCTGCATCACAAACTGAGGGGATGAGTAGACCGCCCCCTGTCTCTGAAACACAGACTCAGGGGATGAGGAGACCGCCCCCTGTCTCTGTATCACAGACTCAGGGGATGAGTTGACCGCCCCCTGTCTCTGTATCACAGACTCAGGGGATGAGTAGACCGCCCCCTGTCTCTGTATCAAATACTGAGGGGATGAGTAGACCGCCCCATGTCTCTGTTTCACACTCTCGGGGGATGAGTAGACCGCCCACTGTCTGTGTATCACAGACTCGGGGGATGAGTAGACCGCCCCCTGACTCTGGATCATTGATTCAGGGAATGAGTAGACCGCCCCCTGTCTAGGCATCACAGACTCAGGGGATGAGTAGACCGCCCCCTGTCTCGGTATCACAGACTGAGGGGATGAGCAGACTGCCCCCTGTCTCTGTATCATTGACTCAGGGGATGAGTAGACCGCCCCCTGTCTCTGTATCACAGACTCAGTGGATGAGTAGACCGCCCCCTGTCTCTGCATCACAGACTCAGGGGATGAGTAGATCGCCCCCTGTCTATGGATCACAGACTCAGGGGATGTGTAGACCGCCCTCTGTCTCTTTTTCACAGACTCAGGGGATGAGTAGACCGCCCCCTGTCCCTGTATCACAGACTGAGGGGATGAGTAGACCGCCCCCTGTCTATGGATCACAGACTCAATGGATGAGTAGACCACCCCCTGTCTCTGTATCACATACTGAGGGGATGAGCAGACTGCCCCCTGTCTCTGTATCACAGACTCAGGGGATGAGTGGACCGCCCCCTGTCTCTCTATCATTGATTCAGGGAATGAGTAGACCGCCCCCTGTCTCTGTATCAAAGACTCAGGGGATGAGTAGACCGCCCCCTGTCTCTGTATCAAACACTGAGGGGATAAGTAGACCGTCCCCTGTCTTTGTATCACAGACTGAGGGGATGAGTAGACCTCCCCCTGTCTATGGATCACATACTCAGTGGATGAGCAGACCGTCCCTGTCTTTGTATCACACACTCAGTGGATGAGCAGACTGCCCCCTGTCTCTGTATCACAGACTCAGGGGATGAGTAGAACGCCCCCTGTCTCTGTATCACATACTGAGGGGATGAGCAGACTGCCCCCTGTCTCTGTATCACAGACTCAGGGGATGGGTATACCGCCCCCTGTCTCTGTATCACAAACTGAGGGGATGAGTAGACCGCCCCCTGTCTCTGAAACACAGACTCAGGGGATGAGGAGACCGCCCCCTGTCTCTGTATCACAGACTCAGGGGATGAGTTGACCGCCCCCTGTCTCTGTATCACAGACTCAGGGGATGAGTAGACCGCCCCCTGTCTCTGTATCAAACACTGAGGGGATGAGTAGACCGCCACATGTCTCTGTTTCACACTCTCGGGGGATGAGTAGACCGCCCACTGTCTGTGTATCACAGACTCGGGGGATGAGTAGGCCGCCCCCTGACTCTGGATCATTGATTCAGGGAATGAGTAGACCGCCCCCTGTCTAGGCATCACAGACTCAGGGGATGAGTAGACCGCCCCCTGTCTCGGTATCACAGACTGAGGGGATGAGCAGACTGCCCCCTGTCTCTGTATCATTGACTCAGGGGATGAGTAGACCGCCCCCTGTCTCTGTATCACAGACTCAGTGGATGAGTAGACCGCCCCCTGTCTCTGCATCACAGACTCAGGGGATGAGTAGACCGCCCCCTGCCTATGTATCACAGACTCAGTGGATGAGTAGATCGCCCCCTGTCTATGGATCACAGACTCAGGGGATGAGTAGACCGCCCTCTGTCTCTTTTTCACAGAATCAGGGGATGAGTAGACCGCCCCCTGTCTATGGATCACAGACTCAGTGGATGAGTAGACCGCCCCCTGTCCCTGTATCACAGACTGAGGGGATGAGTAGACCGCCCCCTGTCTATGGATCACAGACTCAATGGATGAGTAGACCGCCCCCTGTCTCTGTATCACATACTGAGGGGATGAGCAGACTGCCCCCTGTCTCTGTATCACATACTGAGGGGATGAGTGGACCGCCCCCTGTCTCTCTATCATTGATTCAGGGAATGAGTAGACCGCCCCCTGTCTCTGTATCAAAGACTCAGGGGATGAGTAGACCGCCCCCTGTCTCTGTATCACACACTGAGGGGATAAGTAGACCGTCCCCTGTCTTTGTATCACACACTCAGTGGATGAGCAGACTGCCCCCTGTCTCTGTTTCACAAATTTAGGGGATGAGTGGACCGCCCCCTGTCTCTGTATCACAAACTGAGGGGATGAGTAGACCGTCCCCTGTCTTTGTATCACACACTCAGTGGATGAGCAGACTGCGCCCTGTCTCTTTATCAAAGACTCAGGGTATGAGTAGACCGTCCCCTATCTCTGTATCACAAACTGAGGGGATGAGCAGACTGCCCCCTGTCTCTGCATCACAGACTCAGGGGATGAGTAGACCTCCCCCTGTGTCTGTATCACAAACTGATGGGATAAGCAGACAGCCCCCTGTCTCTGTATCACAGACTCAGTGGATGAGCAGACCGTCCCCTGTCTTTGTATCACACACTCAGTGGATGAGCAGACTGCCCCCTGTCTCTGTATCACAGACTCAGGGGATGAGTAGAACGCCCCCTGTCTCTGTATCACATACTGAGGGGATGAGTAGACCGCCCCCTGTCTCTGCATCACAGACTCAGGGGATGGGTATACCGCCCCCTGTCTCTGTATCACAAACTGAGGGGATGAGTAGACCGCCCCCTGTCTCTGAAACACAGACTCAGGGGATGAGGAGACCGCCCCCTGTCTCTGTATCACAGACTCAGGGGATGAGTTGACGCCCCCTGTCTCTGTATCACAGACTCAGGGGATGAGTAGACTGCCCCCTATCTCTGTATCAAATACTGAGGGGATGAGTAGACCGCCCCATGTCTCTATTTCACACTCTCGGGGGATGAGTAGACCGCCCACTGTCTGTGTATCACAGACTCGGGGGATGAGTAGACCGCCCCTTGACTCTTGATCATTGATTCAGGGAATGAGTAGACCGCCCCCTGTCTAGGCATCACAGACTCAGGGGATGAGTAGACCGCCCCCTGTCTCTGTATCACAGACTGAGGGGATGAGCAGACTGCCCCCTGTCTCTGTATCATTGACTCAGGGGATGAGTAGACCGCCCCCTGTCTCTGTATCACAGACTCAGTGGATGAGTAGACCGCCCCCTGTCTCTGCATCACAGACTCAGAGAATGAGTAGAGCGCCCCCTGTCTCTGTATCGCACACTCAGCGATTGAGATAACCGCCCCCTTTCTCTGTATCACACTCTCGGGGGATGAGTGGACCGCCCCCTGTTTCTGTATCATAGACTCGGGGGATGAGTAGACCGCACCCTGACTCTGTATCATTGATTCAGGGAATGAGTAGACCGCCCCCCATCTCTGGATAACAGACTCAGGGGATGGGTAGACCGCCCCCTGTCTCTGTATCACAGAGTCAGTGGATGAGTAGACCGCCCCCTGTCTCTGTATCACAGACTCAGGGGATGAGTAGACCGCCCCCTGTCTCTGTATCACATACTGAGGGGATGAGCAGACTGCCCCCTGTCCCTGGATCACAGACTCAGGGGATGAGTACACCGCCCCCTGTTTCTGTATCATTGATTCAGGGGATGAGTAGACTGCCCCCTTTCTCTATGTCACAGAGTCAGGGGATGAGTAGACCGCCCCCTGTCTCTGTGTCACAGACTCAGGGAATGAAACGACCGCCCCCTGTCCCTGTGTCACAGACTCAGGGGATGAGTAGACCGCCCCCTGTCTCTGCATCATAGACTCGGGGGATAAGTAGACTGCCCCCTGTCTCTGTATCACAGACTCAGGGGATGAGTAGACCGCCTCCTTTCTCTGTATCACAGACTCAGGGTATGAATAGACCGCCCCCTGTCTCTGTGTCACACTCTCGGGGGATGAGTAGACCACCCCCTGTCTCTGTATCACAGACTCAGGGGATGAGTAGACCGCCCCCTGTCTCTGTGTCACAGTCTCGGGGGATGAGTAGACCGCCCCCTGTCTCTGTATCATAGACTCGGGGGATGAGTGGACCGCCCCCTGACTCTGTATCATTGATTCAGGGAATGAGTAGACCGCCCCCTGTCTCTGGATAACAGACTCAGGAGATGGGTAGACCGCCCCCTGTCTCTGTATCACAGAGTCAGTGGATGAAAAGACCGTCACCTGTCTCTGTATCGCAGACTCAGTGGATGAGAAGACCGCCCCCTGTCTCTGTATCACAGACTCAGGGGATGAGTAGACCGCCCCCTGTCTCTGTATCACATACTGAGGGGATGAGTAGACCGCCCCATGTCTCTGTATCACACTCTCGGGGGATGAGTAGACCGCCCCCTGTCTCTGTATCACAGACTCAGGGGAGCAGTAGACGGCCCCCTGTCTCTGTATCACATACTGAGGGGATGAGTAGACCGCCCCCTGTCTCTGTATCACATACTGAGGGGATGAGTAGACCGCCCCCTGTCTCTGTATCACATACTGAGGGGATGAGTAGACCTCCCCCTGTCTCTGCACCACAGACTCAGGTGATGATTAGACCGCGCTCTGTCTCTGTATCATAGACTCAGGCGATGTGCAGACCTCCCCCTGTCTCTTTATCAGAGATTCAGGGGATGAGTAGACAGCCCCCTGTCTCTGTATCACAGACTCAGGGGATGATTAGACAGCCCCCTGTCTCTGTATCACAGCCACAAGGGGTGAGTGGACGGCCCCCTGTCTCTGTATCTCAGACTCAGGGGAAGAGTAGACCGCCCCCTGTCTCTGTATCATAGACTCAGGGGAAGAGTAGACCGCCCCTTGTCTCAGTATCACAGACTCAGGGGATGAGTTGACCGCCTCCTGTCTCTGTCTCACAGACTCAGGGCATGAGTTGACCGCCCCTTGTCTCTGTATCACAGACTCGGGGGATGAGTAGACCGTCCCCTGTCTCTGTATCACACACTCGGGGGATGAGTAGACAGTCCCCTTGTCTCTGTATCACAGACTCGGGGGATGAGTAGACCGCCCCCTGTCTCTGTATCACAGACTCAGGGGATGAGTTGACCGCCTCCTGTCTCTGTCTCACAGACTCATGGCATGAGTTGACCGCCCCTTGTCTCTGTATCACAGACTCGGGGGATGAGTAGACCGTCCCCTGTCTCTGTATCACACACTCGGGGGATGAGTAGACAGTCCCCTTGTCTCTGTATCACAGACTCGGGGGATGAGTAGACCGCCCCCTGTCTCTGTCTAACAGACTCAGGGGATGAGTAGACCGTCCCCTGTCTCTGTCTAACAGACTCAGGGGATGAGTAGACCGCACCCTGTCTCTGTATCACAGACTCAGTGAATGAGAAGACCGCCCCCTGTCTCTTTATCAAAGACTCAGGGGATGAGTAGACCGCCCCCTGTCTCTGTATCACAGACTCAGTGGATGAGTAGACTGCCCGCTGTCTTTGTATCACAAACTCAGTGGATGAGCAGACCGCCCCCTGTCTCTGTAACACAGACTCAGTGGATGAGTAGACCATCCCCTGTCTTTGTATCACAGACTCAGGGGATGAGTAGACTGCCCGCTGTCTCTGTATCACAGACTCAAGGGATGAGTAAACAGCCCCTTGTCTCTGGACCACAGACTCAGGGGTTGATTAGACAGCCCCCTGTCTCTGTATCACAGCCACAAGGGGTGAGTCGACCGCCCCCTGTCTCTGTATCTCAGACTCAGGGGAAGAGTAGACCGCCCCCTGTCTCTGTATCATAGACTCAGGGGAAGAGTAGACCGCAAACTGTCTCTTTATCAGAGATTCAGGGAATGAGTTGACCGCCTCCATTCTCTGTGTCACAGACTCAGAGTATGAGTAGACCGCCCCCTGTCTCTGTCTCACACACTCGGGGGATGAGTAGACCGCCCCCTGTCTCTGTGTCACAGACTCAGGGGATGAGTAGACCGCCCCCTGTCTCTGTGTCACACACTCGCGGGATGAGTAGACCGCCCCCTGTCTCTGTGTCACAGACTCAGGGGAAGAGTAGGCCGCCCCCTGTCTCTGTATCATAGACTCAGGGGATGTGCAGACCGCCCCCTGTCTCTTTATCAGAGATTCAGGGAATGTGTAGACCGCCCCCTGTCTCTGTATCACAGACTCAGTGGATGAGTCGACCGCCCCCTGTCTCTGTATCACAGACTCAGGGGATGAGTAGACTGCCCCCTTTCTCTGTATCACAGACTCAGGGAATGAGTAGACCCCCCCCTGTCTCTGTATCACAGACTCAGTGGATGAGTCGACCGCCCCCTGTCTCCGTATCACAGACTCAGTGGATGAGAAGACCGCCCCCTGTCTCTGTATCAAAGACTCAGGGGATGAGTAGACCGCCCCCTGTCTCTGTATCTCAGACTCGGGGGATGAGTAAACTGCCACTTGTCTCTGTATCACAGACTAAGGGAATGTGTAGACCGCCCCCTGTCTCTGTATCATTGATTCAGGGGATGAGTAGACCGCCCCCTGTCTCTGTGTCACAGACTCAGGCGATGAGTAAACTGCCACTTGTCTCTGTATCACAGAGTCAGTGGATAAGTAGACCGTCCCCTGTCTCTGTATCACAGACTCAGTGGATGAGAAGAGCGCCCCCTGTCTTTGTATCACAAACTCAGTGGATGAGCAGACTGCCCACTGTCTCTGTATCAAAGACTCAGGGGATGCGTAGACCGCCCCCTGTCTCTTCATCACACACTCGGTGGATGAGAAGACCGCCCCCTGTCTCTGTATCAAAGACTCAGGGGATGAGAAGACCGCCCCTGTCTCTGTATCAAAGACTCAGGGGATGAGAAGACCGCCCCCTGTCTCTGTATCAAAGACTCAGGGGATGAGAAGACCGCCCCCTGTCTCTGTATCAAAGACTCAGGGTATGAGTAGACCGCCCCCTGTCTCTGGATCACAGAGTCAGTGGATGAGTAGACCGTCACCTGTCTCTGTATCACAGACTCAGTGGATGAGCAGACTGCCCACTGTCTCTGTATCAAAGACTCAGGGGATGCGTAGACCGCCCCCTGTCTCTTTATCACACACTCAGGGGATGAGTAGACCGCCCCCTGTCTCTGGATCATTGATTCAGGGGATGAATGGACCGCCCCCTGTCTCTGTGTCACAGACTCAGGCGATGAGCAGACTGCCCCCTGTCTCTGTATCACAGTGTCAGTGGATGAGTAGACCGTCACCTGTCTCTGTATCACAGACTCAGTGGATGAGAAGACCGCCCCCTGTCTCTGTATCACAGACTCAGGGGATGAATATACCGCCCCCTGTCTCTGTATCACAGACTCAGGGGATGAATAGACCGCACCCTGTCTCTGTATCACAGAGTCAGTGGATGAGTAGACCGTCACCTGTCTCTGTATCACAGACTCAGTGGATGAGCAGACTGCCCACTGTCTCTGTATCAAAGACTCAGGGGATGCGTAGACCGCCCCCTGTCTCTTTATCACACACTCAGGGGATGAGTAGACCGCCCCCTGTCTCTGTATCATAGACTCAGGGGAAGAGTAGACCGCAAACTGTCTCTTTATCAGAGATTCAGGGAATGAGTTGACCGCCTCCATTCTCTGTGTCACAGACTCAGAGTATGAGTAGACCGCCCCCTGTCTCTGTCTCACACACTCGGGGGATGAGTAGACCGCCCCCTGTCTCTGTGTCACAGACTCAGGGGATGAGTAGACCGCCCCCTGTCTCTGAGTCACACACTCGTGGGATGAGTAGACCGCCCCCTGTCTCTGTGTCACAGACTCAGGGGAAGAGTAGACCGCCCCCTGTCTCTGTATCATAGACTCAGGGGATGTGCAGACCGCCCCCTGTCTCTTTATCAGAGATTCAGGGAATGTGTAGACCGCCCCCTGTCTCTGTATCACAGACTCAGTGGATGAGTCGACCGCCCCCTGTCTCTGTATCACAGACTCAGGGGATGAGTAGACTGCCCCCTTTCTCTGTATCACAGACTCAGGGAATGAGGAGACCCCCCCCCCCTGTCTCTGTATAACAGACTCAGTGGATGAGTCGACCGCCCCCTGTCTCCGTATCACAGACTCAGAGGATGAGAAGACCGCCCCCTGTCTCTGTATCAAAGACTCAGGGGATGAGTAGACCGCCCCCTGTCTCTGTATCTCAGACTCGGGGGATGAGTAAACTGCCACTTGTCTCTGTATCACAGACTAAGGGAATGTGTAGACCGCCCCCTGTCTCTGTATCATTGATTCAGGGGATGAGTAGACCGCCCCCTGTCTCTGTGTCACAGACTCAGGCGATGAGTAAACTGCCACTTGTCTCTGTATCACAGAGTCAGTGGATAAGTAGACCGTCCCCTGTCTCTGTATCACAGACTCAGTGGATGAGAAGAGCGCCCCCTGTCTTTGTATCACAAACTCAGTGGATGAGCAGACTGCCCACTGTCTCTGTATCAAAGACTCAGGGGATGCGTAGACCGCCCCCTGTCTCTTCATCACACACTCGGTGGATGAGAAGACCGCCCCCTGTCTCTGTATCAAAGACTCAGGGGATGAGAAGACCGCCCCTGTCTCTGTATCAAAGACTCAGGGGATGAGAAGACCGCCCCCTGTCTCTGTATCAAAGACTCAGGGGATGAGAAGACCGCCCCCTGTCTCTGTATCAAAGACTCAGGGTATGAGTAGACCGCCCCCTGTCTCTGGATCACAGAGTCAGTGGATGAGTAGACCGTCACCTGTCTCTGTATCACAGACTCAGTGGATGAGCAGACTGCCCACTGTCTCTGTATCAAAGACTCAGGGGATGCGTAGACCGCCCCCTGTCTCTTTATCACACACTCAGGGGATGAGTAGACCGCCCCCTGTCTCTGGATCATTGATTCAGGGGATGAATGGACCGCCCCCTGTCTCTGTGTCACAGACTCAGGCGATGAGCAGACTGCCCCCTGTCTCTGTATCACAGTGTCAGTGGATGAGTAGACCGTCACCTGTCTCTGTATCACAGACTCAGTGGATGAGAAGACCGCCCCCTGTCTCTGTATCACAGACTCAGGGGATGAATATACCGCCCCCTGTCTCTGTATCACAGACTCAGGGGATGAATAGACCGCACCCTGTCTCTGTATCACAAACTCAGTGGATGAGTAGACCGTCCCCTGTCTCTGTAACACAGACTCAGGGGATGAATAGACCGCACCCTGTCTCTGTACCTCAGAGTCAGCGGATGACTAGACAGCCCCCTGTCTCTGTATCACAGACTCAGGGGAAGAATAGACCGCCCCCTGTCTCTGTATCACAGACTCAGGGCATGAATATACCGCCCCCTGTCTCTGTATCAAAGACTCAGGGGAAGAATAGACCGCCCCCTGTCTCTGTATCACAGACTCAGGGGATGAATATACCGCCCCCTGTCTCTGTATCACAGACTCAGGGGATGAATAGACCGCACCCTGTCTCTGTACCTCAGAGTCAGCGGATGACTAGACAGCCCCCTGTCTCTGTATCACAGCCACAAGGGGTGAGTAGACCGCCCCCTGTCTCTGTATCTCAGACTCAGGAGATGAGTAGACCGCCCCCTGTCTCTGTATCACAGACTCGGGGTATGAGTCGACCGCCCCCTGTCGCTGCATCACCGACTCGGGGGATGAGGACCGCCCAGTGTCGCTGTATCACCGACTCGGGGGATGAGTAGACCGCCCCCTGTCTCTGTATCATTGATTCAGTGGATGAGTAGACTGCCCCCTGTCTCTGGATCATTGATTCAGCGGATGAATGGACCGCACCCTGTCTCTGTGTCACAGACTCAGGCGATGAGAAGACCGCCCCCTGTCTCTGTATCAAAGACTCAGGGGATGAGTAGACCGTCACCTGTCTCTGCATCACAGACTCAGTGGATGAGAAGACCGCCCCCTGTCTCTGTATCAAAGACTCAGGGGATGCGTAGACCGCACCCTGTCTCTGTATCTCAGAGTCAGCGGATGACTAGACCGCCCCCTGTCTCTGTATCACGTACTCGCGGGATGAGTAGACCGCCCCCTGTCTCTGTCTCACACACTCGGGGGATGAGTAGACCGCCCCCTGTCTCTTTATCTGAGATTCAGGGTATGAGTGGACCGCCCCCTGTCTCTGTATCACACACTCGGGGGATGAGTAGACCGCCCCCTGTCTCTTTATCTGTGATTCAGGGTATGAGTAGACCGCCCCCTGTCTCTGTATCACAGCCACAAGCGGTGAGTAGACCACCCCGTGTCTCTGTATCTCAGACTCAGGGGAAGAGTAGACCGCCCCCTGTCTCTGTATCATAGACTCAGGGGATGTGTAGACCGCCCCCTTCCTGTGTATCACACATTCAGGATTGAATAGATCTCCCCCAGTCTCTGTCTCATAGACCCGGGTGATGAGTTGACAGGCCCCTGTCTGTATTTAAGGGAATTTGGGGCTGAGTCGACCGCCCCTTGTCTCGGTATCACAAAGTTAGGGGATGAGTAGACCAACACCTGTCTTTGAATCACAGACTAAGGGGACGGGTAGACCGTCCCTTGTCTTTGTATCACACACTCAGGGGATGAGTAGACCGTCCCCTGTCTCTGTATCACAGACTCAGTGGATGAGAAGACCGCCCCCTGTCTTTGTATCACAAACTCAGTGGATGAGCAGACTGCCCACTGTCTCTGTATCAAAGACTCAGGGGATGCGTAGACCGCCCCCTGTCTCTTTATCACACACTCGGGGGATGAGAAGACCGCCCCCTCTCTCTGTATCACAAACTCAGTGGATGAGCAGACTGCCCACTGTCTCTGTATCAAAGACTCAGGGGATGCGTAGACCGCCCCCTGTCTCTTTATCACACACTTGGGGGATGAGAAGACCGCCCCCTCTCTCTGTATCAAAGACTCAGGGGATGAGAAGACCGCCCCCTGTCTCTGTATCAAAGACTCAGGGGATGAGAAGACCGGCCCCTGTCTCTGTATCAAAGACTCAGGGGATGAGAAGACCGCCCCCTGTCTCTGTATCAAAGACTCAGGGGATGAGTAGACCGCCCCCTGTCTCTGTATCACAGAGTCAGTGGATGAGTAGACCGCCCCCTGTCTCTGTATCAAAGACTCAGGGTATGAGTAGACCGCCACCTATCTCTGTATTACAAACTGAGGGGATGAGCAGACTGCCCCCTGTCTCTCCATCACAGACTCAGGGGATGAGTAGACCTCCCCCTGTGTCTGTATCACAAACTGATGGGATAAGCAGACAGCCCCCTGTCTCTGTATCACAGACTCAGTGGATGAGCAGACCGTCCCCTGTCTTTGTATCACACACTCAGTGGATGAGCAGACTGCCCCCTGTCTCTGTATCACAGACTCAGGGGATGAGTAGAACGCCTCCTGTCTCTGTATCACATACTGAGGGGATGAGTAGACCGCCCCCTGTCTCTGTATCACAGACTCAGGGGATGAGGAGACCGCCCCCTGTCTCTGTATCACAGACTCAGGGGATGAGTTGACCGCCCCCTGTCTCTGTATCACAGACTCAGGGGATGAGTAGACTGCCCCCTATCTCTGTATCAAATACTGAGGGGATGAGTAGACCGCCCCCTTTCTCTGTTTCACACTCTCGGGGGATGAGTAGACCGCCCACTGTCTGTGTATCACAGACTCGGGGGATGAGTAGACCGCCCCTTGACTCTTGATCATTGATTCAGGGAATGAGTAGACCACCCCCCGTCTCTGGATAACAGACTCAGGGGATGGGTAGACCGCCCCCTGTCTCTGTATCACAGAGTCAGTGGATGAGTAGACCGCCCCCTGTCTCTGTATCACAGACTCAGGGGATGAGTAGACCGCCCCCTGTCTCTGTATCACATACTGAGGGGATGAGCAGACTGCCCCCTGTCTCTGGATCACAGACTCAGGGGATGAGTACACCGCCCCTTGTTTCTGTATCATTGATTCAGGGGATGAGTAGACTGCCCCCTTTCTCTATGTCACAGAGTCAGGGGATGAGTAGACCGCCCCCTGTCTCTGTGTCACAGACTCAGGGAATGAAACGACCGCCCCCTGTCCCTGTGTCACAGACTCAGGGGATGAGTAGACCGCCCCCTGTCTCTGCATCATAGACTCGGGGGATAAGTAGACTGCCCCCTGTCTCTGTATCACAGACTCAGGGGATGAGTAGCCCGCCTCCTTTCTCTGTATCACAGACTCAGGGTATGAATAGACCGCCCCCTGTCTCTGTGTCACACTCTCGGGGGATGAGTAGACCACCCCCTGTCTCTGTATCACAGACTCAGGGGATGAGTAGACCGCCCCCTGTCTCTGTGTCACACTCTCGGGGGATGAGTAGACCGCCCCCTGTCTCTGTATCATAGACTCGGGGGATGAGCAGACCGCCCCCTGACTCTGTATCATTGATTCAGGGAATGAGTAGACCGCCCCCTGTCTCTGGATAACAGACTCAGGAGATGGGTAGACCGCCCCCTGTCTCTGTATCACAGAGTCAGTGGATGAAAAGACAGTCACCTGTCTCTGTATCGCAGACTCAGTTGATGAGAAGACCGCCCCCTGTCTCTGTATCACAGACTCAGGGGATGAGTAGACCGCCCCCTGTCTCTGTATCACATACTGAGGGGATGAGTAGACCGCCCCATGTCTCTGTATCACACTCTCGGGGGATGAGTAGACCGCCCCCTGTCTCTGTATCACAGACTCAGGGGAGCAGTAGACGGCCCCCTGTCTCTGTATCACATACTGAGGGGATGAGTAGACCGCCCCCTGTCTCTGTATCACATACTGAGGGGATGAGTAGACCTCCCCCTGTCTCTGCACCACAGACTCAGGTGATGATTAGACCGCCCTCTGTCTCTGTATCATAGACTCAGGCGATGTGCAGACCTCCCCCTGTCTCTTTATCAGAGATTCAGGGGATGAGTAGACAGCCCCCTGTCTCTGTATCACAGACTCAGGGGATGATTAGACAGCCCCCTGTCTCTGTATCACAGCCACAAGGGGTGAGTGGACGGCCCCCTGTCTCTGTATCTCAGACTCAGGGGAAGAGTAGACCGCCCCCTGTCTCTGTATCATAGACTCAGGGGAAGAGTAGACCGCCCCCTGTCTCTGTATCATAGACTCAGGGGAAGAGTAGACCGCCTCCTGTCTCTGTCTCACAGACTCAGGGCATGAGTTGACCGCCCCTTGTCTCTGTATCACAGACTCGGGGGATGAGTAGACCGTCCCTTGTCTCTGTATCACACACTCGGGGGATGAGTAGACAGTCCCCTTGTCTCTGTATCACAGACTCGGGGGATGAGTAGACCGCCCCCTGTCTCTGTGTCACAGACTCAGGGGATGAGTAGCCCGTCCCCTGTCTCTTTATCAGAGATTCAGGGTATGAGTAGACCGCCCCCTGTCTCTGTCTAACAGACTCAGGGGATGAGTAGACCGCCCCCTGTCTCTGTATCACAGACTCAGTGGATGAGAAGACCGCCCCCTGTCTCTGTATCAAAGACTCAGGGGATGAGTAGACCGCCCCCTGTCTCTGTATCACAGACTCAGTGGATGAGTAGACTGCCCGCTGTCTTTGTATCACAAACTCAGTGGATGAGCAGACCGCCCCCTGTCTCTGTATCACAGACTCAGTGGATGAGTAGACCATCCCCTGTCTTTGTATCACAGACTCAGGGGATGAGTAGACTGCCCCCTGTCTCTGTATCACAGACTCAAGGGATGAGTAAACAGCCCCTTGTCTCTGGACCACAGACTCAGGGGTTGATTAGACAGCCCCCTGTCTCTGTATCACAGTCACAAGGGGTGAGTCGACCGCCCCCTGTCTCTGTATCTCAGACTCAGGGGAAGAGTAGACCGCCCCCTGTCTCTGTATCATAGACTCAGGGGAAGAGTAGACCGCAAACTGTCTCTTTATCAGAGATTCAGGGAATGAGTTGACCGCCTCCATTCTCTGTGTCACAGACTCAGAGTATGAGTAGACCGCCCCCTGTCTCTGTCTCACACACTTGGGGGATGAGTAGACCGCCCCCTGTCTCTGTGTCACAGACTCAGGGGATGAGTAGACCGCCCCCTGTCTCTGTGTCACACACTCGCGGGATGAGTAGACCGCCCCCTGTCTCTGTGTCACAGACTCAGGGGAAGAGTAGACCGCCCCCTGTCTCTGTATCATAGACTCAGGGGATGTGCAGACCGCCCCCTGTCTCTTTATCAGAGATTCAGGGAATGTGTAGACCGCCCCCTGTCTCTGTATCACAGACTCAGTGGATGAGTCGACCGCCCCCTGTCTCTGTATCACAGACTCAGGGGATGAGTAGACTGCCCCCTTTCTCTGTATCACAGACTCAGGGAATGAGTAGACCCCCCCCTGTCTCTGTATCACAGACTCAGTGGATGAGTCGACCGCCCCCTGTCTCCGTATCACAGACTCAGTGGATGAGAAGACCACCCCCTGTCTCTGTATCAAAGACTCAGGGGATGAGTAGACCGCCCCCTGTCTCTGTATCTCAGACTCGGGGGATGAGTAAATTGCCACTTGTCTCTGTATCACAGACTAAGGGAATGTGTAGACCGCCCCCTGTCTCTGTATCATTGATTCAGGGGATGAGTAGACCGCCCCCTGTCTCTGTGTCACAGACTCAGGTGATGAGTAAACTGCCACTTGTCTCTGTATCACAGAGTCAGTGGATGAGTAGACCGTCCCCTGTCTCTGTATCACAGACTCAGTGGATGAGAAGACCGCCCCCTGTCTTTGTATCACAAACTCAGTGGATGAGCAGACTGCCCACTGTCTCTGTATCAAAGACTCAGGGGATGCGTAGACCGCCCCCTGTCTCTTCATCACACACTCGGGGGATGAGAAGACCGCCCCCTGTCTCTGTATCAAAGACTCAGGGGATGAGAAGACCGCCCCTGTCTCTGTATCAAAGACTCAGGGGATGAGAAGACCGCCCCCTGTCTCTGTATCAAAGACTCAGGGGATGAGAAGACCGCCCCCTGTCTCTGTATCAAAGACTCAGGGTATGAGTAGACCGTCCCCTGTCTCTGTATCACAGACTCAGTGGATGAGCAGACTGCCCACTGTCTCTGTATCAAAGACTCAGGGGATGCGTAGACCGCCCCCTGTCTCTTTATCACACACTCAGGGGATGAGTAGACCGCCCCCTGTCTCTGTTTCACAGACTAGGGGGATGAGTAGACCGCCCCCTGTCTCTGCATCATTGATTCAGTGGATGAGTAGACCGCCCCCTGTCTCTGGATCATTGATTCAGCGGATGAATGGACCGCCCCCTGTCTCTGTGTCACAGACTCAGGCGATGAGCAGACTGCCCCCTGTCTCTGTATCACAGTGTCAGTGGATGAGAAGACCGCCCCCTGTCTCTGTATCAAAGACTCAGGGGATGCGTAGACCGCACCCTGTCTCTGTATCTCAGAGTCAGCGGATGACTAGACCGCCCCCTGTCTCTGTATCACGTACTCGCGGGATGAGTAGAGCGCCCCCTGTCCCTGTCTCACACACTCGGGGGATGAGTAGACCGCCCCCTGTCTCTTTATCTGTGATTCAGGGGATGAGTAGACCGCCCCCTGTCTCTTTATCTGTGATTCAGGGTATGAGTAGACCGCCCCCTGTCTCTGTATCACAGCCACAAGCGGTGAGTAGACCACCCCGTGTCTCTGTATCTCAGACTCAGGGGAAGAGTAGACCGCCCCCTGTCTCTGTATCATAGACTCAGGGGATGTGTAGACCGCCCCCTTCCTGTGTATCACACATTCAGGATTGAATAGATCTCCCCCAGTCTCTGTCTCATAGACCCGGGTGATGAGTTGACAGGCCCCTGTCTGTATTTAAGGGAATTTGGGGCTGAGTCGACCGCCCCTTGTCTCGGTATCACAAAGTTAGGGGATGAGTAGACCGCCCCCTGTCTCTGTATCACAGACTGAGGGGATAAGTAGACCGCCCCCTGTCTCTGTGTCACAAATTCTGGGGATGAGTCGACCAACACCTGTCTTTGAATCACAGACTAAGGGGACGGGTAGACCGTCCCCTGTCTTTGTATCACACACTCAGGGGATGAGTAGACCGTCCCCTGTCTCTGTATCACAGACTCAGTGGATGAGAAGACCGCCCCCTGTCTTTGTATCACACAATCAGTGGATGAGTAGACCGTCCCCTGTCTTTGTATCACAAACTCAGTGGATGAGCAGACTGCCCACTGTCTCTGTATCAAAGACTCAGGGGATGCGTAGACCGCCCCCTGTCTCTTTATCACACACTCGGGGGATGAGAAGACCGCCCCCTCTCTCTGTATCAAAGACTCAGGGGATGAGAAGACCGCCCCCTGTCTCTGTATCAAAGACTCAGGGGATGAGAAGACCGCCCCCTGTCTCTGTATCAAAGACTCAGGGGATGAGAAGACCGCCCCCTGTCTCTGTATCAAAGACTCAGGGGATGAGTAGACCGCCCCCTGTCTCTGTATCACAGAGTCAGTGGATGAAAAGACCGTCACCTGTCTCTGTATCGCAGACTCAGTGGATGAGAAGACCGACCCCTGTCTCTGTATCACAGACTCAGGGGATGAGTAGACCGCCCCCTGTCTCTGTATCACATACTGAGGGGATGAGTAGACCGCCCCATGTCTCTGTATCACACTCTCGGGGGATGAGTAGACCGCCCCCTGTCTCTGTATCACAGACTCAGGGGAGCAGTAGACGGCCCCCTGTCTCTGTATCACATACTGAGGGGATGAGTAGACCGCCCCCTGTCTCTCTATCACATACTGAGGGGATGAGTAGACCTCCCCCTGTCTCTGCACCACAGACTCAGGTGATGATTAGACCGCCCTCTGTCTCTGTATCATAGACTCAGGCGATGTGCAGACCTCCCCCTGTCTCTTTATCAGAGATTCAGGGGATGAGTAGACAGCCCCCTGTCTCTGTATCACAGACTCAGGGGATGATTAGACAGCCCCCTGTCTCTGTATCACAGCCACAAGGGGTGAGTCGACCGCCCCCTGTCTCTGTATCTCAGACTCTGGGGAAGAGTAGACCGCCCCCTGTCTCTGTATCATAGACTCAGGGGAAGAGTAGACCGCCCCTTGTCTCTGTATCACAGACTCAGGGGATGAGTTGACCGCCTCCTGTCTCTGTCTCACAGACTCAGGGCATGAGTTGACCGCCCCTTGTCTCTGTATCACACACTCGGGGGATGAGTAGACAGTCCCCTTGTCTCTGTATCACAGACTCGGGGGATGAGTAGACCGCCCCCTGTCTCTGTGTCACAGACTCGGGGGATGAGTAGACCGTCCCCTGTCTCTGTCTAACAGACTCAGGGGATGAGTAGACCGCCCCCTGTCTCTGTATCACAGACTCAGTGGATGAGTAGACCGCCCCCTGTCTCTGTATCACAGACTCAGTGGATGAGTAGACTGCCCGCTGTCTTTGTATCACAAACTCAGTGGATGAGCAGACCGCCCCCTGTCTCTGTATCACAGACTCAGGGGTTGATTAGACAGCCCCCTGTCTCTGTATCACAGCCACAAGGGGTGAGTCGACCGCCCCCTGTCTCTGTATCTCAGACTCAGGGGAAGAGTAGACCGCCCCCTGTCTCTGTATCATAGACTCAGGGGAAGAGTAGACCGCAAACTGTCTCTTTATCAGAGATTCAGGGAATGAGTTGACCGCCTCCATTCTCTGTGTCACAGACTCAGAGTATGAGTAGACCGCCCCCTGTCTCTGTCTCACACACTTGGGGGATGAGTAGACCGCCCCCTGTCTCTGTGTCACAGACTCAGGGGATGAGTAGACCGCCCCCTGTCTCTGTGTCACACACTCGCGGGATGAGTAGACCGCCCCCTGTCTCTGTGTCA
Organism: Heterodontus francisci; assembly: GCF_036365525.1. Taxonomy (NCBI): domain Eukaryota; kingdom Metazoa; phylum Chordata; class Chondrichthyes; order Heterodontiformes; family Heterodontidae; genus Heterodontus; species Heterodontus francisci. The sequence continues at coordinate 6,171,281 of NC_090386.1, forward strand.
CAGACTCAGGGGAAGAGTAGACCGCCCCCTGTCTCTGTATCATAGACTCAGGGGATGTGCAGACCGCCCCCTGTCTCTTTATCAGAGATTCAGGGAATGTGTAGACCGCCCCCTGTCTCTGTATCACAGACTCAGTGGATGAGTCGACCGCCCCCTGTCTCTGTATCACAGACTCAGGGGATGAGTAGACTGCCCCCTTTCTCTGGATCACAGACTCAGGGAATGAGTAGACCCCCCCCCTGTCTCTGTATCACAGACTCAGTGGATGAGTCGAACTCCCCCTGTCTCCGTATCACAGACTCAGTGGATGAGAAGACCGCCCCCTGTCTCTGTATCAAAGACTCAGGGGATGAGTAGACCGCCTCCTGTCTCTGTATCTCAGACTCGGGGGATGAGTAAACTGCCACTTGTCTCTGTATCAAAGACGAAGGGAATGTGTAGACCGCCCCCTGTCTCTGTATCATTGATTCAGGGGATGAGTAGACCGCCCCCTGTCTCTGTGTCACAGACTCAGGCGATGAGTAAACTGCCACTTGTCTCTGTATCACAGAGTCAGTGGATGAGTAGACCGTCCCCTGTCTCTGTATCACAGACTCAGTGGATGAGTAGACTGCCCGCTGTCTTTGTATCACAAACTCAGTGGATGAGCAGACCGCCCCCTGTCTCTGTATCACAGACTCAGTGGATGAGTAGACCATCCCCTGTCTTTGTATCACAGACTCAGGGGATGAGTAGACTGCCCCCTGTCTCTGTATCACAGACTCAAGGGATGAGTAAACAGCCCCTTGTCTCTGGACCACAGACTCAGGGGTTGATTAGACAGCCCCCTGTCTCTGTATCACAGCCACAAGGGGTGAGTCGACCGCCCCCTGTCTCTGTATCTCAGACTCAGGGGAAGAGTAGACCGCCCCCTGTCTCTGTATCATAGACTCAGGGGAAGAGTAGACCGCAAACTGTCTCTTTATCAGAGATTCAGGGAATGAGTTGACCGCCTCCATTCTCTGTGTCACAGACTCAGAGTATGAGTAGACCGCCCCCTGTCTCTGTCTCACACACTCGGGGGATGAGTAGACCGCCCCCTGTCTCTGTGTCAGACTCAGGGGATGAGTAGACCGCCCCCTGTCTCTGTGTCACACACTCGCGGGATGAGTAGACCGCCCCCTGTCTCTGTGTCACAGACTCAGGGGAAGAGTAGACCGCCCCCTGTCTCTGTATCACAGACTCAGGGGATGAGTAGACTGCCCCCTTTCTCTTTATCACAGACTCAGGGAATGAGTAGACCCCCCCCTGTCTCTGTATCACAGACTCAGTGGATGAGTCGACCGCCCCCTGTCTCCGTATCACAGACTCAGTGGATGAGAAGACCGCCCCCTGTCTCTGTATCAAAGACTCAGGGGATGAGTAGACCGCCCCCTGTCTCTGTATCTCAGACTCGGGTGATGAGTAAACTGCCACTTGTCTCTGTATCACAGACTAAGGGAATGTGTAGACCGCCCCCTGTCTCTGTATCATTGATTCAGGGGATGAGTAGACCGCCCCCTGTCTCTGTGTCACAGACTCAGGCGATGAGTAAACTGCCACTTGTCTCTGTATCACAGAGTCTGTGGATGAGTAGACTGTCCCCTGTCTCTGTATCACAGACTCAGTGGATGAGAAGACCGCCCCCTGTCTTTGTATCACAAACTCAGTGGATGAGCAGACTGCCCACTGTCTCTGTATCAAAGACTCAGGGGATGCGTAGACCGCCCCCTGTCTCTTCATCACACACTCGGGGGATGAGAAGACCGCCCCCTGTCTCTGTATCAAAGACTCAGGGGATGAGAAGACCGCCCCTGTCTCTGTATCAAAAACTCAGGGGATGAGAAGACCGCCCCCTGTCTCTGTATCAAAGACTCAGGGGATGAGAAGACCGCCCCCTGTCTCTGTATCAAAGACTCAGGGTATGAGTAGACCGTCCCCTGTCTCTGTATCACAGACTCAGTGGATGAGCAGACTGCCCACTGTCTCTGTATCAAAGACTCAGGGGTTGCGTAGACCGCCCCCTGTCTCTTTATCACACACTCAGGGGATGAGTAGACCGCCCCCTGTCTCTGTTTCACAGACTCGGGGGATGAGTAGACCGCCCCCTGTCTCTGCATCATTGATTCAGTGGATGAGTAGACCGCCCCCTGTCTCTGTATCACAGTGTCAGTGGATGAGTAGACCGTCACCTGTCTCTGTATCACAGACTCAGGCGATGAGAAGACCGCCCCCTGTCTCTGTATCAAAGACTCATGGGATGCGTAGACCGCACCCTGTCTCTGTATCTCAGAGTCAGCGGATGACTAGACCGCCCCCTGTCTCTGTATCACGTACTCGCGGGATGAGTAGAGCGCCCCCTGTCTCTGTCTCACACACTCGGGGGATGAGTAGACCGCTCCCTGTCTCTTTATCTGTGATTCAGGGGATGAGTAGACCGCCCCCTGTCTCTTTATCTGTGATTCAGGGTATGAGTAGACCGCCCCCTGTCTCTGTATCACAGCCACAAGCGGTGAGTAGACCACCCCGTGTCTCTGTATCTCAGACTCAGGGGAAGAGTAGACCGCCCCCTGTCTCTGTATCATAGACTCAGGGGATGTGTAGACCGCCCCCTTCCTGTGTATCACACATTCAGGATTGAATAGATCTCCCCCAGTCTCTGTCTCATAGACCCGGGTGATGAGTTGACAGGCCCCTGTCTGTATTTAAGGGAATTTGGGGCTGAGTCGACCGCCCCTTGTCTCGGTATCACAAAGTTAGGGGATGAGTAGACCGCCCCCTGTCTCTGTATCACAGACTGAGGGGATAAGTAGACCGCCCCCTGTCTCTGTGTCACAAACTCTGGGGATGAGTAGACCAACACCTGTCTTTGAATCACAGACTAAGGGGACGGGTAGACCGTCCCCTGTCTTTGTATCACACACTCAGGGGATGAGTAGACCGTCCCCTGTCTCTGTATCACAGACTCAGTGGATGAGAAGACCGCCCCTGTCTTTGTATCACACAATCAGTGGATGAGTAGACCGTCCCCTGTCTTTGTATCACAAACTCAGTGGATGAGCAGACTGCCCACTGTCTCTGTATCAAAGACTCAGGGGATGCGTAGACCGCCCCCTGTCTCTTTATCACACACTCGGGGGATGAGAAGACCGCCCCCTCTCTCTGTATCAAGGACTCAGGCGATGAGAAGACCGCCCCCTGTCTCTGTATCAAAGACTCAGGGGATGAGAAGACCGCCCCCTGTCTCTGTATCAAAGACTCAGGGGATGAGAAGACCGCCCCCTGTCTCTGTATCAAAGACTCAGAGGATGAGTAGACCGCCCCCTGTCTCTGTATCACAGAGTCAGTGGATGAGTAGACCGCCCCCTGTCTCTGTATCAAAGACTCAGGGGATGAGTAGACCGCCCCCTGTCTCTTTATCACACACTCAGTGGATGAGCAGACTGCCCCCTGTCTCTGTATCAAAGACTCAGGGTATGAGTAGACCGCCCCCTATCTCTGTATCACAAACTGAGGGGATGAGCAGACTGCCCCCTGTCTCTGCATCACAGACTCAGTGGATGAGTAGACCGCCCCCTGTCTCTGGATCACAGACTCAGGGGATGAGTACACCGCCCCCTGTTTCTGTATCATTGATTCAGGGGATGAGTAGACTGCCCCCTTTTACTATGTCACAGAGTCAGGGGATGAGTAGACCGCCCCCTGTCTCTGTGTCACAGACTCAGGGAATGAAACGACCGCCCCCTGTCCCTGTGTCACAGACTCAGGGGATGAGTAGACCGCCCCCTGTCTCTGCATCATAGACTCGGGGGATGAGTAGACTGCCCCCTGTCTCTGTATCACAGACTCAGGGGATGAGTAGACCGCCTCCTTTCTCTGTATCACAGACTCAGGGTATGAATAGACCGCCCCCTGTCTCTGTGTCACACTCCCGGGGGATGAGTAGACCACCCCCTGTCTCTGTATCACAGACTCAGGGGATGAGTAGACCGCCCCCTGTCTCTGTGTCACACTCTCGGGGGATGAGTAGACCGCCCCCTGTCTCTGTATCATAGACTCGGGGGATGAGTATACCGCCCCCTGTCTCTGTGTCACACTCTCGGGGGATGAGTAGACCGCCCCCTGTCTCTGTATCATAGACTCGGGGGATGAGTATACCGCCCCCTGACTCTGTATCATTGATTCAGGGAATGAGTAGACCGCCCCCTGTCTCTGGATAACAGACTCAGGAGATGGGTAGACCGCCCCCTGTCTCTGTATCACAGAGTCAGTGGATGAAAAGACCGTCACCTGTCTCTGTATCGCAGACTCAGTGGATGAGAAGACCGACCCCTGTCTCTGTATCACAGACTCAGGGGATGAGTAGACCGCCCCCTAGCTCTGTATCACATACTGAGGGGATGAGTAGACCGCCCCATGTCTCTGTATCACACTCTCGGGGGATGAGTAGACCGCCCCCTGTCTCTGTATCACAGACTCAGGGGAGCAGTAGACGGCCCCCTGTCTCTGTATCACATACTGAGGGGATGAGTAGACCGCCCCCTGTCTCTGTATCACATACTGAGGGGATGAGTAGACCTCCCCCTGTCTCTGCACCACAGACTCAGGTGATGATTAGACCGCCCTCTGTCTCTGTATCATAGACTCAGGCGATGTGCAGACCTCCCCCTGTCTCTTTATCAGAGATTCAGGGGATGAGTAGACAGCCCCCTGTCTCTGTATCACAGACTCAGGGGATGATTAGACTGCCCCCTGTCTCTGTATCACAGCCACAAGGGGTGAGTGGACGGCCCCCTGTCTCTGTATCTCAGACTCAGGGGAAGAGTAGACAGCCCCCTGTCTCTGTATCACAGACTCAGGGGATGATTAGACAGCCCCCTGTCTCTGTATCACAGCCACAAGGGGTGAGTGGACGGCCCCCTGTCTCTGTATCTCAGACTCAGGGGAAGAGTAGACCGCCCCTTGTCTCTGTATCACAGACTCAGGGGATGAGTTGACCGCCTCCTGTCTCTGTCTCACAGACTCAGGGCATGAGTTGACCGCCCCTTGTCTCTGTATCACACACTCGGGGGATGAGTAGACAGTCCCCTTGTCTCTGTATCACAGACTCGGGGGATGAGTAGACCGCCCCCTGTCTCTGTGTCACAGACTCGGGGGATGAGTAGACCGTCCCCTGTCTCTGTCTAACAGACTCAGGGGATGAGTAGACCGCCCCCTGTCTCTGTATCACAGACTCAGTGGATGAGAAGACCGCCCCCTGTCTCTGTATCAAAGACTCAGGGAATGAGTAGACCGCCCCCTGTCTTTGTATCACAGACTCAGTGGATGAGTAGACCGCCCCCTGTCTCTGTATCACAGACTCAGTGGATGAGTAGACTGCCTGCTGTCTTTGTATCACAAACTCAGTGGATGAGCAGACCGCCCCCTGTCTCTGTATCACAGACTCAGGGGTTGATTAGACAGCCCCCTGTCTCTGTATCACAGCCACAAGGGGTGAGTCGACCGCCCCCTGTCTCTGTATCTCAGACTCAGGGGAAGAGTAGACCGCCCCCTGTCTCTGTATCATAGACTCAGGGGAAGAGTAGACCGCAAACTGTCTCTTTATCAGAGATTCAGGGAATGAGTTGACCGCCTCCATTCTCTGTGTCACAGACTCAGTGGATGAGTCGACCGCCCCCTGTCTCTGTATCACAGACTCAGGGGATGAGTAGACTGCCCCCTTTCTCTGTATCACAGACTCAGGGAATGAGTAGACCCCCCCCTGTCTCTGTATCACAGACTCAGTGGATGAGTCGAACTCCCCCTGTCTCCGTATCACAGACTCAGTGGATGAGAAGACCGCCCCCTGTCTCTGTATCAAAGACTCAGGGGATGAGTAGACCGCCCCCTGTCTCTGTATCTCAGACTCGGGGGATGAGTAAACTGCCACTTGTTTCTGTATCACAGACTAAGGGAATGTGTAGACCGCCCCCTGTCTCTGTATCATTGATTCAGGGGATGAGTAGACCGCCCCCTGTCTCTGTGTCACAGACTCAGGCGATGAGTAAACTGCCACTTGTCTCTGTATCACAGAGTCAGTGGATGAGTAGACCGTCCCCTGTCTCTGTATCACAGACTCAGTGGATGAGAAGACCGCCCCCTGTCTTTGTATCACAAACTCAGTGGATGAGCAGACTGCCCACTGTCTCTGTATCAAAGACTCAGGGGATGCGTAGACCGCCCCCTGTCTCTTCATCACACACTCGGGGGATGAGAAGACCGCCCCCTGTCTCTGTATCAAAGACTCAGGGGATGAGAAGACCGCCCCCTGTCTCTGTATCAAAGACTCAGGGGATGAGAAGACCGCCCCCTGTCTCTGTATCAAAGACTCAGGGGATGAGTAGACCGCCCCTTGTCTCTGTATCACAGAGTCAGTGGATGAGTAGACCGTCCCCTGTCTCTGTATCACAGACTCAGTGGATGAGCAGACTGCCCACTGTCTCTGTATCAAAGACTCAGGGGATGCGTAGACCGCCCCCTGTCTCTTTATCACACACTCAGGGGATGAGTAGACCGCCCCCTGTCTCTGTTTCACAGACTCGGGGGATGAGTCGACCGCCCCCTGTCTCTGTATCATTGATTCAGTGGATGAGTAGACCGCCCCCTGTCTCTGGATCATTGATTCAGGGGATGAATGGACCGCCCCCTGTCTCTGTGTCACAGACTCAGGCGATGAGCAGACTGCCCCCTGTCTCTGTATCACAGTGTCAGTGGATGAGTAGACCGTCACCTGTCTCTGTATCACAGACTCAGTGGATGAGTAGACCGCCCACTGTCTCTGTATCAAAGACTCAGGGGAAGAATAGACCGCCCCCTGTCTCTGTATCACAGACTCAGGGGATGAATATAGCGCCCCCTGTCTCTGTACCTCAGAGTCAGCGGATGACTAGACAGCCCCCTGTCTCTGTATCACAGCCACAAGGGGTGAGTAGACCGCCCCCTGTCTCTGTATCTCAGACTCAGGAGAAGAGTAGACCGCCCCCTGTCTCTGTATCATAGACTCAGGGGATGCTTAGACCGCCCCCTGTCTCTTTATCACACACTCGGGGGATGAGTAGACCGCCCCCTGTCTCTGTATCACAGACTCGGGGGATGAGTCGACCGCCCCCTGTCGCTGTATCACCGACTCGGGGGATGAGAAGACCGCCCCCTGTCGCTGTATCACCGACTCGGGGGATGAGTAGACCGCCCCCTGTCTCTGTGTCACAGACTCAGGCGATGAGAAGACCGCCCCCTGTCTCTGTATCAAAGACTCAGGGGATGAGTAGACCGTCACCTGTCTCTGTATCACAGACTCAGTGGATGAGAAGACCGCCCCCTGTCTCTGTATCAAAGACTCAGGGGATGCGTAGACCGCACCCTGTCTCTGTATCTCAGAGTCAGCGGATGACTAGACCGCCCCCTGTCTCTGTATCACGTACTCGCTGGATGAGTAGAGCGCCCCCTGTCTCTGTATCACAGACTCAGGGGATGAGTAGACCGCCCCCTGTCCCTTTATCTGAGATTCAGGGTATGAGTAGACCGCCCCCTGCCTCTGTATCACAGCCACAAGCGGTGAGTAGACCACCCCCTGTCTCTGTATCTCAGACTCAGGGGAAGAGTAGACCGCCCCCTGTCTCTGTATCATAGACTCAGGGGATGTGTAGACCGCCCCCTTCCTGTGTATCACACATTCAGGATTGAATAGATCTCCCCCAGTCTCTGTCTCATAGACCCGGGTGATGAGTTGACAGGCCCCTGTCTGTATTTAAGGGAATTTGGGGCTGAGTCGACCGCCCCTTGTCTCGGTATCACAAAGTTAGGGGATGAGTAGACCGCCCCCTGTCTCTGTATCACAGACTGAGGGGATAAGTAGACCGCCCCCTGTCTCTGTGTCACAAACTCTGGGGATGAGTAGACCAACACCTGTCTTTGAATCACAGACTAAGGGGACGGGTAGACCGTCCCCTGTCTTTGTATCACACACTCAGGGGATGAGTAGACCGTCCCCTGTCTCTGTATCACAGACTCAGTGGATGAGAAGACCGCCCCCTGTCTTTGTATCACACAATCAGTGGATGAGTAGACCGTCCCCTGTCTTTGTATCACAAACTCAGTGGATGAGCAGACTGCCCACTGTCTCTGTATCAAAGACTCAGGGGATGCGTAGACCGCCCCCTGTCTCTTTATCACACACTCGGGGGATGAGAAGACCGCCCCCTCTCTCTGTATCAAAGACTCAGGGGATGAGAAGACCGCCCCCTGTCTCTGTATCAAAGACTCAGGGGATGAGAAGACCGCCCCCTGTCTCTGTATCAAAGACTCAGGGGATGAGAAGACCGCCCCCTGTCTCTGTATCAAAGACTCAGGGGATGAGTAGACCGCCCCCTGTCTCTGTATCACAGAGTCAGTGGATGAGGAGACCGTCCCCTGTCTCTGTATCACAGACTCAGTGGATGAGCAGACTGCCCACTGTCTCTGTATCAAAGACTCAGGGGATGCGTAGACCGCCCCCTGTCTCTTTGTCACACACTCAGGGGATGAGTAGACCGCCCCCTGTCTCTGTTTCACAGACTCGGGGGATGAGTCGAACGCCCCCTGTCTCTGTATCATTGATTCAGTGGATGAGTAGACCGCCCCCTGTCTCTGGATCATTGATTCAGGGGATGAATGGACCGCCCCCTGTCTCTGTGTCACAGACTCAGGCGATGAGCAGACTGCCCACTGTCTCTGTATCACAGACTCAGGGGATGAGTAGACCGTCACCTGTCTCTGTATCACAGACTCAGTGGATGAGCAGACTGCCCACTGTCTCTGTATCTCAGAGTCAGCGGATGACTAGACAGCCATCTGTCTCTGTATCACAGCCACAAGGGGTGAGTAGACCGCCCCCTGTCTCTGTATCTCAGACTCAGGAGAAGAGTAGACCGCCCCCTGTCTCTGTATCATAGACTCAGGGGATGCGTAGACCGCCCCCTGTCTCTTTATCACACACTCGGGGGATGAGTAGACCGCCCCCTGTCTCTGTATCACAGACTCGGGGGATGAGTCGACCGCCCCCTGTCGCTGTATCACCGACTCGGGGGATGAGTAGACCGCCCCCTGTCTCTGTATCATTGATTCAGTGGATGAGTAGACCGCCCCCTGTCTCTGGATCATTGATTCAGGGGATGAATGGACCGCCCCCTGTCTCTGTATCAAAGACTCAGGGGATGAGTAGACCGTCACCTGTCTCTGTATCACAGACTCAGGCGATGAGAAGACCGCCCCCTGTCTCTGTATCAAAGACTCAGGGGATGAGTAGACCGTCACCTGTCTCTGTATCTCAGACTCAGGGGATGAGTAGACCGTCACCTGTCTCTGTATCACAGACTCAGGCGATGAGAAGACCACCCCCTGTCTCTGTATCAAAGACTCAGGGGATGAGTAGACCGTCACCTGTCTCTGTATCACAGACTCAGTGGATGAGAAGACCGCCCCCTGTCTCTGTGTCACAGACTCAGGCGATGAGAAGACCGCCCCCTGTCTCTGTATCAAAGACTCAGGGGATGAGTAGACCGTCACCTGTCTCTGTATCACAGACTCAGTGGATGAGAAGACCGCCCCCTGTCTCTGTATCAAAGACTCAGGGGATGCGTAGACCGCACCCTGTCTCTGTATCTCAGAGTCAGCGGATGACTAGACCGCCCCCTGTCTCTGTATCTCAGAGTCAGCGGATGACTAGACCGCCCCCTGTCTCTGTATCACGTACTCGCGGGATGAGTAGACCGCCCCCTGTCTCTGTATCACACACTCGGGGAATGAGTAGACCGCCCCCTGTCTCTTTATCTGAGATTCAGGGTATGAGTAGAACGCCCCCTGCCTCTGTATCACAGCCACAAGCGGTGAGTAGACCACCCCCTGTCTCTGTATTTCAGACTCAGGGGAAGAGTAGACCGCCCCCTGTCTCTGTATCATAGACTCAGGGGATGTGTAGACCGCCCCCTTCCTGTGTATCACACATTCAGGATTGAATAGAACTCCCCCAGTCTCTGTCTCATAGACCCGGGTGATGAGTTGACAGGCCCCTGTCTGTATTTAAGGGAATTTGGGGCTGAGTCGACCGACCCTTGTCTCGGTATCACAAAGTTAGGGGATGAGTAGACCAACACCTGTCTTTGAATCACAGACTAAGGGGACGGGTAGACCGTCCCCTGTCTTTGTATCACACACTCAGTGGATGAGCTGACTGCCCCCTGTCTCTGTATCGCAGCCACAAGGGATGAGTAGACGGCTCCCTGTCTCAGTATCTCAGACTCAGGTGAAGAGTAGACCGCCCCCTGTCTCTGTATCATCGACTCAGGGGAAGACTAGACCGCCCCCTGTCTTTGTATCACAGACTCAGGGGATGTGTAGACCGCCTCCTGTCTCTGTATCACAGACTCAGGGGATGAGCAGAACGCCTCCTGTCTTTGTATCACAGACTCAGGGGATGATTAGACAGCCCCCTTTCTCTGTATCACTGTCTTAGGGTATGAGTAGACCGCCCCCTGTCTCTGTATCATAGACTCAGGGGATGTGTAGACCGCCCCCTTCCTGTGTATCACACATTCAGGATTGAATAGAACTCCCCCAGTCTCTGTCTCATAGACCCGGGTGATGAGTTGACAGGCCCCTGTCTGTATTTAAGGGAATTTGGGGCTGAGTCGACCGACCCTTGTCTCGGTATCACAAAGTTAGGGGATGAGTAGACCAACACCTGTCTTTGAATCACAGACTAAGGGGACGGGTAGACCGTCCCCTGTCTTTGTATCACACACTCAGTGGATGAGCTGACTGCCCCCTGTCTCTGTATCGCAGCCACAAGGGATGAGTAGACGGCTCCCTGTCTCAGTATCTCAGACTCAGGTGAAGAGTAGACCGCCCCCTGTCTCTGTATCATCGACTCAGGGGAAGACTAGACCGCCCCCTGTCTTTGTATCACAGACTCAGGGGATGTGTAGACCGCCTCCTGTCTCTGTATCACAGACTCAGGGGATGAGCAGAACGCCTCCTGTCTTTGTATCACAGACTCAGGGGATGATTAGACAGCCCCCTTTCTCTGTATCACTGTCTTAGGGTATGAGTAGACCGCCCCCTGTCCCCGTCTCGCACACTCGGGGGATGGTTAGAGCGCCCCCTGTCTCTGTATCATTGATTCAGGGGATGAGTAGACGGCCCCCTGTCTCTGTATCACCGACTCAGGGGATGAGCAGACCGCCTCCTGTCTCTGTATGACAGACTCAGGGAATGAGTAGACCGCCCCATATCACTGTTTCACAAATTTAGGGGATGAGTAGACCGGCCCCTGTCTCTGCATCACAAACTCAGGGGATGATTTGTCCGCCCACTGTCTCTGCATCACAGACTCAGGAGATGAGTTGCACGTCCCCTGTCTCTGAATCGCAGACTGAGGGGATGAGTAGAACGCCCCCTTCCTCTCTATCACAGACCCAGTGGATGAGTAAACCGCCCCCTGTCTCTGTATCAAAGACTCAGGGGATGAGTAGACATCCCCCTTTCTCTGTATCACAGACTCAGGGGATGAGTAGAACGCCCCCTTCCTCTCTATCACAGACCCAGTGGATGAGTAAACCGCCTCCTGTCTCTGTATCACAAACTCAGGGGATGATTAGACAGCCGCCATTCTCGGTCTCACAGACTCGGGGGATGAGTCGACCGCCCCCAGTCTCTGTATCATTGATACAGGGGATGAGCAGACCGCCCCCTGTCTCTGTGTCACAGACTCAGGCGATGAGCAAACTGCCGCTTGTCTCTGCATCACAGACTCAGGGAATGTGTAGACCGCCCCCTGTCTCTGCATCACAGAGTCAGTGGATGAGCAGAGCGCCCCCTGTCTCTGTATCTCAGAGTCAGGGGATGACTAGACCGCCCCCTGTGTTTGTATCACACACTCAGTGGATAAGTAGACAGGCCCCTGTCTCTGTATAAAAGACTCAGGGGATGATAAGACAGCCCCCTGTCTCTGCACCATAGACTCAGGTAATGAGTAGACCACCTCCTGTCTCTGTATCACAGACTCGGGGGATGATTAGACAGCCCCCTGTCTCTGTATCACAGCCACAAGGGATGAATAGACCGCCCCCTGTCTTTGTATCTCAGACTCAGGGGATGAGGAGACCGCCTCCTGTCTCTGTATCACCGACTCAGGGGATGAGTAGACCGCCCCCTTTCTTTGTATAACAGACTCAGGGGATGAGTAGACCGCCTCCTGTCTCTGTATCACCGACTCAGGGGATGAGTCGACCGTCCCCTGTCTCTGTATCAACGACGCAGGGGAAGAGTAGACCGCCTCCTGTCTCTGTATCACAGACTCTGGGAATGAGTAGACCGCCCCCTGTCTCTGGATAATCGACTCAGGGGATGAGTAGACCGCCTCCTGTCTCTGTATCACTGACTCAGGGGATGTGTAGAGCACCCCCTGTCTCTGTATCACACACTCACGGGATGAGTTGACCGCCCCCGTACTCTGTGTCACAGACCCAGGGGATGAGTAATCTGCCCCTTGTCTCTTTCTCACACATTCGGGGGATAAGTAGACCGCCCCTTGTCTCTGTACCACAGACTCAGGTGATGAGTAGACCGCCCCCTGTCTCTGTATCACAGCCACAAGCGGTGAGTAGACCACCCCCTGTCTCTGTATCTCAGACTCAGGGGAAGAGTAGACCGCCCCCTGTCTCAGTATCATAGACTCAGCGGATGTGTAGTCCGCCCCCTGTCTCTCTATCATAGACTCAGGGGATGAGATGACCGCCCCCTGTCTCTGTATCATTGACTCAGGGAATGAGTAGACCGCCCCCTGTCTCTGTATCACCGAATCAGGGAATGAGTAGAAGACCCCCTGTCCCTTTATCACACACTCGGGCGATGAGTAGACCGCCCCCTGTCTCTGTATAAAAAACTCGGGATGAGTAGACCGCCTCCTGTCTCTGTTTCACAGACTCACGGGATGAGTAGACCGCACCCTGTCTCTCTGTCACACACTCAGGATTGAATACATCTCCCCCAGTCTCTGTCTCATAGACCGGGGTGATGAGTAGAATGGCCCCTGTCTATATTTCAGGGACTTTGGGGCTAAGTAGACCGCCCCCTGTCTCCGTATCACAAATTTAGGGAATGAGTAGACGGCCCCCTGTCTCTGTATCACACACTCAGGGGATGAGTAGAGCGCCCCCTGTCTCTGTATCTCAGACTCAGGGGATGAGTAGACTGCCCCCTTTCTCTGTATCACACACTCGGGAGATGAGTAGACCGCTCCCTGTATTTGTATCACAGACTCAGGGGATGAGTAGAGTGCCCCCTGTCTCTGTTTCACAGACTGAGTGGATGAGCAAACTGCCCCCTGTCTCTGCATCACAGACTCAGGGGATAAATAAACTGCCACTTGTCTCTGTACCACAGACTCAGGTGATGAGTAGAACACCTCCTGTCTCTGTGTCACAGACTCAGGGGATGATTAGACAGCCCCCTGTCTCTGTATCACAGCCACAAGGGAAGTGCAGACCGACCCCTGTCTCTGTATCTCAGACACAGGGGAAGAGTAGACCGCCCCCTGTCTCAGTATCATAGACTCAGGGGATGTGTAGACCGCCCCCTGTCTCACTATCATGGACTCAGGGGGTGAGTAGAGCGCCTCCTGTCTCTCTATCATGGTCTCAGGGGATGAGTAAAGCGCCCGCTGTCACTGTATCATTGACTCAGGGGATGAGTAGACCGCCCCCTGTCTCTGTATCACAGACGCAGTGGATGAGTAGACCACCCCCTATCTCTGTATCATGGTCTCAGGGGATGGGTAGACCGCCTCCTGTCACTGTATCAAAGACTCAGGGGATGAGTAGACCGCCCCCTGTCTCTGTATCACAGACTCAGTGGATGAGTAGACCGCCCCCTGTCTCTGTATCATAGACTCAGGGGATGAGTAGACCGCCCCCCGTCTCTGTATCAAAGACTCAGGGGATGAGTAGACCGCCCCCTGTCTCTGGATCATAGACTCAGGGGATGAGTAGAACGCCTCCTGTCACTGTATTAAAGACTCAGGCAATGAGTAGTCCGCCCCCTTTCTCTGTGTCACAGACTCAGTGGATGAGAAGACCGGCCCCTGTCTCTTTATCAAAGACTCAGGGGATGAGTAGACCGCCCCCTTTCTCTGTATCACGGGCTCAGTGGATGAGTAGACCGCCCCCTGTTTCTGTATCACATACTCAGGGGATGAGTAGACCGCCCCCTGTCTCTGTATCACGGGCTCAGTGGATGAGTAGACCGCCCCCTGTCTCTGTATCACAGACTCAGTGGATGAGAAGACCGGCCCCTGTTTCTGTATCACATACTCAGGGGATGAGTAGACCTCCCCCTGTCTCTGTATCACAGACTCAGTGGATGAGTAGAACGCCCCCTGTCTCTGTATCACGGGCTCAGGGGGTGAGTAGACCGGCCCCTCTCTCTGTGTCACAGACTCAGTGGATGAGAAGACCGGCCCCTGTCTCTGTATCAAAGACTCAGGGGATGAATAGACCGCCCCCTGTTTCTGAATCACAGACTCAGTGAATGAGTAGAGCGCCCACTGTCTCTGTTTCACAGACTGAGTGGATGAGCAGACTGCCCCCTGTCTCTGTATCACAGACTCAGGAGATGAGTAGACCAACCCCTGTCTCTGTATCACAGACTCAGGAGATGAGTAGACCAACCCCTGTCTCTGTATCACAAACTCAGGGGATGGGTAAACTCCCCCTTGTCTCTGCATCTCAGACTCAGGGTATGAGTAGACTGTCCACTTTGTCTGTATCACGCACTCAGGGGATGAGTAGACCGCCCCCTGTTTCTGAATCACAGACTCAGTGAATGAGTAGACCGCCCCCTGTCTCTGTATCACGGGCTCAGGGGGTGAGTAGACCGGCCCCTCTCTCTGTGTCACAGACTCAGTGGATGCGTAGACCGCCCCCTGTCTCTTTATCACACATTCGGGGGATGAGTAGACCGCCCACTGTCTCTGCATCAGACTCAGGGGATGAGTAAACTGCCACTTGTCTCTGTACCATAGACTCAGGTGATGAGTCGACCGCCTCCTGTCTCTGTATCACAGACTCAAGGTTTGTGCAGACCACCCCTTTTCTCTGTATCTCAGAATTTGGGGATGAGTAGACAGCCCCCTGTCTCTGTATCACAGACTCAGTGGATGAGTAGACCGCTCCCTGTATTTGTATCACAGACTCAGGGGATGAGTAGTGTGCCCCCTGTCTCTGTTTCACAGACTGAGTGGATGAGCAAACTGCCCCCTGTCTCTGCATCACAGACTCAGGGGATAAATAAACTGCCACTTGTCTCTGTACCACAGACTCAGGTGATGAGTAGAACACCTCCTGTCTCTGTGTCACAGACTCAGGGGATGATTAGACAGCCCCCTGTCTCTGTATCACAGCCACAAGGGAAGTGCAGACCGACCCCTGTCTCTGTATCTCAGACACAGGGGAAGAGTAGACCGCCCCCTGTCTCAGTATCATAGACTCAGGGGATGTGTAGACCGCCCCCTGTCTCACTATCATGGACTCAGGGGGTGAGTAGAGCGCCTCCTGTCTCTCTATCATGGTCTCAGGGGATGAGTAGAGCGCCCGCTGTCACTGTATCATTGACTCAGGGGATGGGTAGACCGCCCCCTGTCTCTGTATCACAGACGCAGTGGATGAGTAGACCACCCCCTATCTCTGTATCATGGTCTCAGGGGATGGGTAGACCGCCTCCTGTCACTGTATCAAAGACTCAGGGGATGAGTAGACCGCCCCCTGTCTCTGTATCACAGACTCAGTGGATGAGTAGACCGCCCCCTGTCTCTGTATCATAGACTCAGGGGATGAGTAGACCGCCCCCCGTCTCTGTATCAAAGACTCAGGGGATGAGTAGACCGCCCCCTGTCTCTGGATCATAGACTCAGGGGATGAGTAGAACGCCTCCTGTCACTGTATTAAAGACTCAGGCAATGAGTAGTCCGCCCCCTTTCTCTGTGTCACAGACTCAGTGGATGAGAAGACCGGCCCCTGTCTCTGTATCAAAGACTCAGGGGATGAGTAGACCGCCCCCTTTCTCTGTATCACGGGCTCAGTGGATGAGTAGACCGCCCCCTGTTTCTGTATCACATACTCAGGGGATGAGTAGACCGCCCCCTGTCTCTGTATCACGGGCTCAGTGGATGAGTAGACCGCCCCCTGTCTCTGTATCACAGACTCAGTGGATGAGAAGACCGGCCCCTGTTTCTGTATCACATACTCAGGGGATGAGTAGACCTCCCCCTGTCTCTGTATCACAGACTCAGTGGATGAGTAGAACGCCCCCTGTCTCTGTATCACGGGCTCAGGGGGTGAGTAGACCGGCCCCTCTCTCTGTGTCACAGACTCAGTGGATGAGAAGACCGGCCCCTGTCTCTGTATCAAAGACTCAGGGGATGAATAGACCGCCCCCTGTTTCTGAATCACAGACTCAGTGAATGAGTAGAGCGCCCACTGTCTCTGTTTCACAGACTGAGTGGATGAGCAGACTGCCCCCTGTCTCTGTATCACAGACTCAGGAGATGAGTAGACCAACCCCTGTCTCTGTATCACAGACTCAGGAGATGAGTAGACCAACCCCTGTCTCTGTATCACAAACTCAGGGGATGGGTAAACTCCCCCTTGTCTCTGCATCTCAGACTCAGGGTATGAGTAGACTGTCCACTTTGTCTGTATCATGCACTCAGGGGATGAGTAGACCGCCCCCTGTTTCTGAATCACAGACTCAGTGAATGAGTAGACCGCCCCCTGTCTCTGTATCACGGGCTCAGGGGGTGAGTAGACCGGCCCCTCTCTCTGTGTCACAGACTCAGTGGATGCGTAGACCGCCCCCTGTCTCTTTATCACACATTCGGGGGATGAGTAGACCGCCCACTGTCTCTGCATCAGACTCAGGGGATGAGTAAACTGCCACTTGTCTCTGTACCATAGACTCAGGTGATGAGTCGACCGCCTCCTGTCTCTGTATCACAGACTCAAGGGATGTGCAGACCACCCCTTTTCTCTGTATCTCAGAATTTGGGGATGAGTAGACAGCCCCCTGTCTCTGTCCCACAGACTCAGGTGATGAGTAGAACGCCTCCTGTCTCTGTGTCACAGACTCAGGGGATGATTAGACAGCCCCCTGTCTCTGTATCACAGACACAAGGGATGTGTAGACCAACCCCTGTCTCTGTATCAGACTCAGGGAATGAGTAGACCGCCTCCTGTGTCTGTGTCACAGACTCAAGGGATGAGTTGACCGCCCCTGTCTCTGTCTCACAGACTCAGGGAATGAGTGGACCGCCCCCTGTCTCTGTATCACAGACTCAGTGGATGAGTAGACCGTCCCCTTTCTCTGTATCACAGACTCAGTGGATTAGAAGACCGGCGCCAGTCTCTGTATCAAAGACTCAGGGGATGAGTAGAGCGACCCCTGTCTCTGTATCATAGACTCAGCGGATGAGTAGACCGTCCCCTTTCTCTGTATCACAGACTCAGTGGATTAGAAGACCGGCCCCAGTCTCTGTATCAAAGACTCAGGGGATGAGTAGACCGCCCCCTGTCTCTGTATCACAGACTCAGTGGATGAGTAGACCACCCCCTGTCTCTGTATCACAGACTCAGTGGATGAGAAGACCGGCCCCTGTCTCTGTATCAAAGACTCAGGGGATGAGTAGAGCGACCCCTGTCTCTGTATCATAGACTCAGCGGATGAGTAGACCGCCCCCTGTCTCTGTCTCACAGACTCAGTGGATGAGAAGACCGGCCCCTGTCTCTGTGTCAAAGACTCTGGGGATGAGTAGACCGCCCCTGTCTCTGTATCACAGACTCAGTGGATGAGTAGACCGCCTCCTGTCTCTGTATCAAAGACTCAGGGGATGAGTAGACCGCCCCCTGTCTCTGTATCACAGACTCAGTGAATGAGTAGACTGCCCCCTGTTACTGTATCACATACTCAGGGGATGAGTAGAGCGCCCCCTGTCTCTGTATCACAGACTCAGTGGATGAGTAGACCGCCCCCTGTCTCTGTATCACAGACTCAGGGGGTGAGTAGACTGCCCCCTGTCTCTGTATCACAGAGTCAGTGGATGAGTAGACCGCCCCCTGTCTCTGTATCACAGACTCAGTGGATGAGTTGACCGCTCCCTGTCTCTGTACCACAGACTCAGTGGATGAGTAGACCGCCCCCTGTCTCTGTATCACAGACCCAGGGGATGAGTAATCTGCCCCTTGTCTCTGTATCTCAGACTCAGGGGATGAGTAGACCGCCTCCTGTCTCTGTGTCACAGACTCAGGGGTTGATTAGACAGCCCCCTGTCTCTGGATCACAGCCACAAGGGATGTGTAGACCGACCCCTGTCTCTGTATATCAGACTCAGGGGAAGAGTAGACCGCCCCCTGTCTCAGTATCATAGACTCAGGGGGTGAGTAGAGCGCCCCCTGTCACTGTATCATTGACTCAGGGAATGTGTAGACCGCCCCCTGTTTCTGTATCACATACTCAAGGGATGAGTAGACCGCCTCCTGTCTCTGTATCACAGACTCTTTGGATGAGTAGACCGTCCCCTGTCTCGGTATCACAGAGTCAGTGGATGGGAAGACCGGCCCCAGTCTCTGTATCAAAGACTCAGTGGATGAGTAGAGCGCCCCCTGTCTCTGTATCACAGACTCAGTGGATGAATAGACCGCCCCCTGTCTTTGTATCACAGACTCAGGGGATGAGTAAACTGCCCCTTGTCTCTGTATCACAAATTTAGGGGATGAGTAGTCCGCCCCCTGTTTCTGCATCACAGACTCAGGAGATGAGCAGACAGCCCCCTGTCTCAGTATCACAGCCACAAGATATGAGTAGACCGCCCCCTGTCTCTGCATCTCAGACTCAGGGGAAGAGTCGACCGCCCCCTGTCTCTGTATCTCAGACTCAGGGGAAGAGTAGAACGCCCCCTGTCTCTGTATCATCGACTCAGGGGAAGAGAAGAACGCCCCCTGTCTCTGTCTCTCAGACTCAGGGGAAGAGTAGAATGCCCCCTGTCTCTGTATCATCGACTCAGGGGAAGAGTAGAACGCCCCCTGTCTCTGTATCAGAGATTCAGGGGATGAGTTGACCGCCTCCTGCCTCTGTATCACAGACTCATGTGATGCGTAGACCGTCCCCTGTCTCTGTTTCACAGACTCAGGGGATGAGTAGACTGCCCCCTTTCTCTGTATCACAGACTCAGCGGATGAGTAGACTGCCCCCTTTCTCTGTATCACAGACTCAAGGAATGAGTAGACCACCCCCTGTCTCTGTATCACAGACTCAGCGGATGAGTAGACTGCCCCCTTTCTCTGTATCACAGACTCAGGGTTTGAGTAGACCGCCTCCTGTCTCTGTATCACAGACTCTTTGGATGAGTAGACGGTCCTCTGTCACTGTATCACAGACTCAGTGGATGAGTAGACAGTCCCCTTTCTCTGTATCACAGACTCAGTGGATGAGAAGACCGGCCCCAGTCTCTGTATCAAAGACTCAGGGGGTGAGTAGACCGCCCGCTGTCTCTCGATCATAGACGCAGGGGAAGAGTAGAGGGCCCCCTGTCTCTCTATCATGGACTCAGGGGATGAGTAGACCGCCTCCTGTCTCTGCATCACAAACTCAAGGGATGAGTAGACCACCCCCTGTCTCTGTATCACAGACTCAGGGAATGAGTAGAACGCCCCCTGTTTCTGTCTCATAGACTCAGAGGATGAGTAGACCGCCTCCTGTCACTGTATCAAAGACTCAGGGGATGAGTAGACTGCCCCCTGTCTCTGTATCACAGACTCAGTGGATGAGAAGACCGGCCCCTGTCTCTGTATCAAAGACTCAGGGGATGAGTAGAACGCCCCCTGTTTCTGTCTCATAGACTCAGAGGATGAGTAGACCGCCTCCTGTCACTGTATCAAAGACTCAGGGGATGAGTAGACTGCCCCCTGTCTCTGTATCACAGACTCAGTGGATGAGAAGACCGGCCCCTGTCTCTGTATCAAACACTCAGGGGATGAGTCAACCGCCCCCTGTTTCTGTATCACAGACTCAGGGGATGAGTAGACCGCCCCCTGTCTCTGTATCACAGACTCAGTGGATGAGTGGACCGCCCCCTGTCTCTGTTTCACAGACTCAGGGGAAGAGTAGACCGCCCCCTGTCTCTGTATATCAGACTCAGGGGAAGAGTGGACCGCCCCCTGTCTCTCTATCATAGACTCAGGGGATGAGATGACCGCCCCTTGTCTCTCTATCAGAGACTCAGGGGGTGCGTAGAGCGCCTCCTGTCTCTCTATCATGGTGTCAGGGGATGAGTAGAGCGCCCCCTGTCACTGTATGATTGACTCAGGGAATGAGTAGACCGCCTCCTGTTTCTGTATCACATCCTCAAGGGATGAGTAGACCGTCCCCTGTCACTGTATCACAGACTCAGTTGATGAGCAGACCGTCCCCTTTCTCTGCATCACAGACTCAGGGGATGAGTAGACCGCCCTCTGTTTCTGAATCACAGACTCAGTGGATGAGAAGACGGGCCCCTGTCTCTGTATCAAAGACTCAGGGGATGAGTAGACCGCCCCCTGTCTCTGTATCACAGACTCAAGGCATGAGTAGACCGCCCCCTGTCTCTGTATCATAGACTCAGGGGATGAGTAGACCGCCCCCTGTCTCTGTATCACAGACTCAGTGGATGAGAAGACGGGCCCCTGTCTCTGTATCAAAGACTCAGGGGATGAGTAGACCGCCCTCTGTTTCTGAATCACAGACTCAGTGGATGAGAAGACGGGCCCCTGTCTCTGTATCAAAGACTCAGTGAATGAGTAGACTGCCCCCTGTCTCTGTATCACAGACCTAGTGAATGAGTTGACCGCCCCCTGTCTCTGTATCACGGGCTCAGGGGGTGAGTAGACCGCCCCCTGTCTCTTTATCACACATTCGGGGGATGAGTAGACCGCCCCCTGTCTCTTTATCACACATTCGGGGGATGAGTAGACCGCCCACTGTCTCTGTATCACAGACTCAGGTGATGAGTAGACCGCCCCCTTCCTCTGTATCACAGACCCAGGGGCAGAGTAAACTGCCCCTTGTCTCTGTTTCTCAGACTCAGGGGATGAGTAGAAGACCCCCTGTCCCTTTATCACACACTCCGGCGATGAGTAGACCGCCCCCTGTCTCTGTATCACAGACTCAGGTGATGAGTAGACCGCACACTTTCTCTGTATGACAGACTCAGGGGATGAGTAGACCGCCCCTGTCTCTGTATCACAGACTCAGTGGATGAGTAGACCGCCTCCTGTCTCTGTATCAAAGACTCAGGGGATGAGTAGACCGCCCCCTGTCTCTGTATCACAGACTCAGTGAATGAGTAGACTGCCCCCTGTTACTGTATCACATACTCAGGGGATGAGTAGAGCGCCCCCTGTCTCTGTATCACAGACTCAGTGGATGAGTAGACCGCCCCCTGTCTCTGTATCTCAGACTCAGGGGGTGAGTAGACTGCCTCCTGTCTCTGTATCACAGACTCAGTGGATGAGTTGACCGCTCCCTGTCTCTGTACCACAGACTCAGTGGATGAGTAGACCGCCCCCTGTCTCTGTATCACAGACCCAGGGGATGAGTAATCTGCCCCTTGTCTCTGTATCTCAGACTCAGGGGATGAGTAGACCGCCTCCTGTCTCTGTGTCACAGACTCAGGGGTTGATTAGACAGCCCCCTGTCTCTGGATCACAGCCACAAGGGATGTGTAGACCGACCCCTGTCTCTGTATATCAGACTCAGGGGAAGAGTAGACCGCCCCCTGTCTCAGTATCATAGACTCAGGGGGTGAGTAGAGCGCCCCCTGTCACTGTATCATTGACTCAGGGAATGTGTAGACCGCCCCCTGTTTCTGTATCACATACTCAAGGGATGAGTAGACCGCCTCCTGTCTCTGTATCACAGACTCTTTGGATGAGTAGACCGTCCCCTGTCTCGGTATCACAGAGTCAGTGGATGGGAAGACCGGCCCCAGTCTCTGTATCAAAGACTCAGTGGATGAGTAGAGCGCCCCCTGTCTCTGTATCACAGACTCAGTGGATGAATAGACCGCCCCCTGTCTTTGTATCACAGACTCAGGGGATGAGTAAACTGCCCCTTGTCTCTGTATCACAAATTTAGGGGATGAGTAGTCCGCCCCCTGTTTCTGCATCACAGACTCAGGAGATGAGCAGACAGCCCCCTGTCTCAGTATCACAGCCACAAGATATGAGTAGACCGCCCCCTGTCTCTGCATCTCAGACTCAGGGGAAGAGTCGACCGCCCCCTGTCTCTGTATCTCAGACTCAGGGGAAGAGTAGAACGCCCCCTGTCTCTGTATCATCGACTCAGGGGAAGAGAAGAACGCCCCCTGTCTCTGTCTCTCAGACTCAGGGGAAGAGTAGAACGCCCCCTGTCTCTGTATCATCGACTCAGGGGAAGAGTAGAACGCCCCCTGTCTCTGTATCAGAGATTCAGGGGATGAGTTGACCGCCTCCTGCCTCTGTATCACAGACTCATGTGATGCGTAGACCGCCTCCTGTCACTGTATCAAAGACTCAGGGGATGAGTAGACTGCCCCCTGTCTCTGTATCACAGACTCAGTGGATGAGAAGACCGGCCCCTGTCTCTGTATCAAAGACTCAGGGGATGAGTAGAACGCCCCCTGTTTCTGTCTCATAGACTCAGAGGATGAGTAGACCGCCTCCTGTCACTGTATCAAAGACTCAGGGGATGAGTAGACTGCCCCCTGTCTCTGTATCACAGACTCAGTGGATGAGAAGACCGGCCCCTGTCTCTGTATCAAACACTCAGGGGATGAGTCAACCGCCCCCTGTTTCTGTATCACAGACTCAGGGGATGAGTAGACCGCCCCCTGTCTCTGTATCACAGACTCAGTGGATGAGTGGACCGCCCCCTGTCTCTGTTTCACAGACTCAGGGGAAGAGTAGACCGCCCCCTGTCTCTGTATATCAGACTCAGGGGAAGAGTGGACCGCCCCCTGTCTCTCTATCATAGACTCAGGGGATGAGATGACCGCCCCTTGTCTCTCTATCAGAGACTCAGGGGGTGCGTAGAGCGCCTCCTGTCTCTCTATCATGGTGTCAGGGGATGAGTAGAGCGCCCCCTGTCACTGTATGATTGACTCAGGGAATGAGTAGACCGCCTCCTGTTTCTGTATCACATCCTCAAGGGATGAGTAGACCGTCCCCTGTCACTGTATCACAGACTCAGTTGATGAGCAGACCGTCCCCTTTCTCTGCATCACAGACTCAGGGGATGAGTAGACCGCCCTCTGTTTCTGAATCACAGACTCAGTGGATGAGAAGACGGGCCCCTGTCTCTGTATCAAAGACTCAGGGGATGAGTAGACCGCCCCCTGTCTCTGTATCACAGACTCAAGGCATGAGTAGACCGCCCCCTGTCTCTGTATCATAGACTCAGGGGATGAGTAGACCGCCCCCTGTCTCTGTATCACAGACTCAGTGGATGAGAAGACGGGCCCCTGTCTCTGTATCAAAGACTCAGGGGATGAGTAGACCGCCCTCTGTTTCTGAATCACAGACTCAGTGGATGAGAAGACGGGCCCCTGTCTCTGTATCAAAGACTCAGTGAATGAGTAGACTGCCCCCTGTCTCTGTATCACAGACCTAGTGAATGAGTTGACCGCCCCCTGTCTCTGTATCACGGGCTCAGGGGGTGAGTAGACCGCCCCCTGTCTCTTTATCACACATTCGGGGGATGAGTAGACCGCCCCCTGTCTCTTTATCACACATTCGGGGGATGAGTAGACCGCCCACTGTCTCTGTATCACAGACTCAGGTGATGAGTAGACCGCCCCCTTCCTCTGTATCACAGACCCAGGGGCAGAGTAAACTGCCCCTTGTCTCTGTTTCTCAGACTCAGGGGATGAGTAGAAGACCCCCTGTCCCTTTATCACACACTCCGGCGATGAGTAGACCGCCCCCTGTCTCTGTATCACAGACTCAGGTGATGAGTAGACCGCACACTTTCTCTGTATGACAGACTCAGGGGATGAGTAGAGCGCCCCCTGTCTCTGTTTCACAGACTGAGTGGATGAGCAGACTGCCCCCGTCTCTGTATCACAGACTCGGGATGAGTAGACCGTCCCCTGTCTCTGTTTCACAGCCACAAGGGATGAGTAGACCGCCCCCTGTCTCTGTATCACAGACTCAGTGGATGAGAAGACCGGCCCCTGTCTCTGTATCAAAGACTCTGGGGATGAGTAGACCGCCCCCTGTCTCTGCATCATCGACTCAGGGGATGAGTAGTCCGCCTCCTGTCACTGTATCAAAGACTCAGGGGATGAGTAGACCGCCCCTTGTCTCTGTATCACAGACTCAGGGGATGAGTAGACCGCCCCCTGTCTCTGCATCACAGACTCAAGGGGATGAGTAGAGCGCCCCCTGTCTCTGTATCACAGACTCAGTGGATGAGTCGACCGCCCCCTGTTTCTGTATCACAGACTCAGTGAATGAGTAGACCGCCCCCTGTCTCTGTATCACAGACTCAGTGGATGAGTAGACCGCCCCCTGTCTCTGTATCATTGACTCAGGGGATGAGTAGACCGCCCCCTGTCTCTGTATCACAGACTCAGTGTATGAGAAGACCGGCCCCTGTCTCTGTATCAAAGAATCAGGGGATGAGTAGACCGCCCCCTGTTTCTGTATCACAGACTCAGTGAATGAGTAGACCGCCCCCTGTTACTGTATCACATACTCAGGGGATGAGTAGAGCGCCCCCTGTCTCTGGATCACAGACTCAGGGGGTGAGTAGACCGCCCCCTGTCTCTGTATCAAAGACTCAGGGGATGAGTAGACCGCCCCCTGTCTCTGTATCATAGACTCAGGGGATGAGTAGACCGCGCCCTGTCTCTGTATCATAGACTCAGGGGATGAGTAGACCGCCTCCTGTCACTGTATCAAAGACTCAGGGGATGAGTAGACCGCCCCCTGTCTCTGTATCATAGACTCAGGGGATGAGTAGACCGCCCCCTGTCTCTGTATCAAAGACTCAGGGAATGAGTAGACCGCCCCCTGTCTCTGTATCAAAGACTCAGGGGATGAGTAGACCACACCCTGTCTCTGTATCATAGACTCAGGGGATGAGTAGACCGCCCCCTGTCTCTGTATCATCGACTCAGGGGATGAGTAGACCGCCCCCTGTCTCTGTATCATGGACTCAGGGGATGAGTAGACCGCCCCCTATCTCTGCATCACAGACTCAAGGGATGAGTAGACTGCCCCCTGTCTCAGGATCACAGACTCAGGGGATGAGTAGACCACACCCTGTCTCTGTCTCACAGAGTCAGTGGATGAGTAGACCGCCCCCTGTCTCTATCACAGACTCAGGGGATGAGCAGAATGCTCCCTTCCTCTGTATCACAGACCCAGGGGATGAGTAGAGCGCCCCCTTTCTTTGTATCACACTCTCGGGAGATGAGTAGACAGCCCCCTGTCTCTGTATAACAGACTCAGGGGATGAGTAGACCGCCCCCTGTCTCTGTATCAAAGACTCAGGGGATGAGTAGACCGCCCCCTGTCTCTGTATCATAGACTCAGGGGATGAGTAGACCGCCTCCTGTCACTGTATCAAAGACTCAGGGGATGAGGAGACCGCCCCCTGTCTCTGTATCATAGACTCAGGGGATGAGTAGACCGCCCCCTGTCTCTGTATCATAGACTCAGGTGATGAGTAGACCGCCCTCTGTCTCTGTATCAAAGACTCAGGGGATGAGTAGACCACACCCTGTCTCTTTATCATAGACTCAGGGGATGAGTAGACCGCCCCCTGTCTCTGTATCATAGACTCAGGGGATGAGTAGACCGCCCCCTGTCTCTGTATCATAGACTCAGGGGATGAGTAGACCGCCCCCTATCTCTGCATCACAGACTCAAGGGATGAGTAGACTGCCCCCTGTCTCAGGATCACAGACTCAGGGAATGAGTAGACCGCCCCCTGTCTCTGGATCACAGACTCAGGGAATGAGTAAACCGCCCCCTGTCTCCATATCACAGACTCAGTGGATGAGAAGACCGGCCCCTGTCTCTGTATCAAAGACTCAGGGGATGAGTAGACCGGCCCCTGTCTCTGTATCACAGACTCAGTGGATGAGAAGACCGGCCCCTGTCACTGTATCAAAGACTCAGGGGATGAGTAGACGCCCCCTGTCTCTGTGTCACAGACTTAGTGGATGAGAAGACCGGCCCCTGTCTCTGTATCAAAGACTCAGGGGATGAGAAGACCGGCCCCTGTCTCTGTATCAAAGACTCAGTGAATGAGTAGACCGCCCCCTGTTTCTGTCTCACATACTCAGGGGATGAGTAGACCGCCCCCTGTTTCTGAATCACAGACTCAGTGAATGAGTAGACCGCCTCCTGTTTCTGTATCACATACTCAGTGAATGAGTAGACCGCCCCCTGTTTCAGTATCACAGACTCAGGGAATGAGTAGACCGCCCCCTTCCTCTGTATCACACACTCGGGGGATGAGTAGACCGCCCTCTGTCTCTGTATCACCGACTCAGGGAATGAGTAGAAGACCCCCTGTCCCTTTATCACACACTAGGGCGATGAGTAGACCGCCCCCTGTCTCTGTATCACAGACTCAGGTGATGTGCAGACCGCACACTTTCTCTGTATGACAGACCCAGGGGATGAGTAGACCGCCCCCTGTCTCTGTATAACAAACTCGGGATGAGGAGACCGCCCCCTGTCTATGTTAACAAACTCGGGATGAGTAGACCGCCTCCTGTCTCTGTATCACAGACTCACGGGATGAGTAGACCGCACCCTGTCTCTCTGTCACACTCAGGATTGAATAGATCTCCCCCAGTCTCTGTCTCATAGACCCGGGTGATGAGTAGAATGGCCCCTGTCTGTATTTCAGGGATTTTGGGGCTAAGTAGACAGCCCCCTGTCTCTGTATCACAAATTTAGGGAATGAGTAGACGGCCCCCTGTCTCTGTATCACAGACTCAGGGGATGAATAGACCCACCCCTCTCTCTGTGTCACAGACTCAGGGGATGAGTAGACCGCCCCCTGTCTCTGTTTCTCAGACTGAGTGGATGAGTAGACCGCCCCCTGTCGCTGCATCACAGATTCAGGGGATGAATAAACTGCCACTTGTCTCTGTACCACAGACTCAGGGAATGAGTTAACCGCCCCCTATCTCTGTATCATTGACTCAGGGGATGAGTAGACCGCCCCCTGTCTCTGTATCACAGATTCAGGGGATGAATAAACTGCCACTTGTCTCTGTACCACAGACTCAGGGAATGAGTTAACCGCCCCCTATCTCTGTATCATTGACTCAGGGGATGAGTAGACCGCCCCCTGTCTCTGTATCACAGATCCCGGGGATGAGTGGAGCGCCCCCTGTCTCTGTATCACAGACTCAGGGGATGAGTAGGCCGCCACCTGTCTCTGTATCACAGACTCAGGGAATGAGTTAACTGCCCCCTATCTCTGTATCATTGACTCAGGGGATGAGTAGACTGCCCCATGTCTCTGTATCAAAGACTCAGGTGATGAGTAGACTGCCCCCTGCCTCTGTGTCACAGTTTTAGGGGATGGGTAGAGCGCCGCCTGTCTCTGTATCACAGACTCAGGGGATGAGTAGACCGCGCCGTCTGTCTGCATCACAGACTCAGGGGATGAGTAAACTGCCCCATGTCTCTGTATCAAAGACTCAGGGGATGAGTAGACTGCCCCCTGCTTCTGTGTCACAGTTTTAGGGGATGGGTAGACCGCCCCCTGTCTCTGTATCACAGACTCAGGGGATGTGTACACCGCCCCCTGTTTCTGTCTCATTGATTCAGGGGATGAGTAGACCGCCCCCTGTCTCTCTGTCACAGATTCAGGGGATGAGTCGACCGCCCCCTGTCTCTGCATCACAGACTTAGGGGATGAGGAGAGCACCGCCTGTCTCTGTATAACAGACTCAGTGGATGAGTTGACCGCCCCCTGTCTCTGTATCACAGAGCCTGGGGATGAGTAGACAGCCCCCTGTCTCTGTATCATCCACTCAGGGGATGAGTAGACCGCCCCCTGTCTCTGTGTCACAGACTCAGGGGATGGGTAGACCGTCCCCTGTCTCTGTGTCACTAACTCAGGGGATGAGTAGACCGCCCCCTGTCTCTTTATCACTGACTCAGGGGATGAGCAAACTGCCCCTTGTCTCTGTATCACAGAGCCCGGGGATGAGTAGAGCGCCCCCTGTCTCTGTATCAAACACTCGGGGGATGAGTATACCGCCCACTGTCTCTGTATCACAGACTCAGGGGATGAGTAGACGGCCCCCTGTCTCTGTGTCACTAACTCAGGGGATGAGTAGACCGCCCCCTGTTTCTGTATCACAGAGCCCGAGGATGAGTAGAGCGCCCCCTGTCTCTGTGTCACAGACTCAGGGGATGTGTAGACCGCCCCCTGTCTCTGTGTCACAGACTCAGGGGATGAGTAGACCGCCCCCTGTCTCTGTATCACAGACTCAGGGGATGAGTAGACCGCCCCCTGTCTCTGTATCACAGACTCAGGGGATGAGTAGACCGCCCCCTGTCTCTGTATCACACACTCGGGGATGAGTAGACCGCCCCCTGCCTCTGTATCACAGACCCAGGGGATGAGCAAACAGCCCCTTGTCTCTGTATCTCAGTTTCAGGGGATGAGCAGACCACCCCCTGTCTCAGTATCACACACTCGGGGGATGAGTAGACCGCCCCCTGTCTCTGTATCATTGATTCAGGGGATGAGTAGACAGCCACCTGTCTCTATGTCACAGACTCAGGGGATGAGTAGACTGCCCCCTGTCTCTGTATCACAGACCCAGCGGATGAGAAGACCGTGCCCTTCCTCTGTATCACAGACCCAGGGGATGAGTCAACTGCCCCTTGTCTCTGTATCTCAGACTCAGGGGATGAGGAGACCGCCCCCTGTCTCTGTATCACAGACCCAGGGGATGAGAAGACCGCCCCCTGTCTCAATATCACTGACTCAGGGGATGAGTAGACTGCCCCCTGTTTCGATATCAAATACTCAGGGGCTGAGTAGACCGCCCCCTGTCTCTGTTTCACTGACTCAGGGGATGAGTAGACCCCCCCCTGTCTCTGTATCACAGACTCAGGGGATGAGTAGACCACCCC
Organism: Heterodontus francisci; assembly: GCF_036365525.1. Lineage (NCBI taxonomy): Eukaryota > Metazoa > Chordata > Chondrichthyes > Heterodontiformes > Heterodontidae > Heterodontus > Heterodontus francisci. Next base: position 6,200,551 of record NC_090386.1, read on the forward strand.
CTGTCTCTATCACAGACTCAGGGGATGAGCAGACAGCCTCCTGTCTTTGTATCACAGACACAGAGGATGAGTAAACTGCCCCTTGTCTCTGTATCTCAGAATGAGGGGATGAGTAGACCGCCTCCTGTCTCTGTATCACAGACTCAGGGGATGAGTAGACCGCCCCCTTTCTCTGGATCACACACTCGGGGGATGAGTAGACCGCCCCCTGTCTCTTTATCACGCACTCAGGGGATGAGTAGACCGCACACTTTCTCTGCATGACAGACTCAAGGGATGAGTAGACCGCCCCCTGTCTGTGTATAACAAACTCGGGATGAGTAGACCGCCCCCTGTTTCTGTATCACAGACTCAGGGGATGAGTAAACTGCCCCTTCTCTCTATATCTCAGACTCAGTGGATGAGTAGGCTGCCCCCTTTCTCTGTATCACAGACTCAAGTGATGCGTAGACCGCCCCCTGTCTCTGTATCACAAATTTAGGGAATGAGTAGACCGCTCCCTGTCTCTGTATCACAGACTCAGGGGATGAGAAGACCGCTCCCTGTCTCTGTATCACAGACTCAGGGGATGAGTAGACCGCTCCCTGTCTCTGTATCAAAAATTTAGGGAATGAGTAGACCACTCCCTGTCTCTGTATCACAAATTTAGGGAATGAGTAGACCGCCCCCTGTCTCCCTGTCACACACTCAGGATTGAATAGATCTCCCCCAGTCACGGTCTCATAGACACGGGGGATGAGTAGACCGCCCCCTGTCTCTGTATCACAAACTGAGGGGATGAGGAGACCACCCCCTCTCTCTGAATCAGAAATTTAGGGAATGAGTAGACCGCCCCCTGTCTCTGTATCACAGAGTCATGGGATGAGTATTCCGCCCCCAGTCTCTGTATCACAGACTCAGGGGATGAGTTAACCGCCTCCTGTCTCTGTATCACAGACTCAGGGGATGAGTAGACCACCCCCTGTCTCTCTATCATGGACCCAGGGGATGAGTAGACCGCCCCCTGTCTCTGTATCACAGAGTCAGTGGATGAGTAGACCACCCCCTTTCTCTGCATCTCAGAATTAGGGGATGCTTAGACCGCCCCCTGTCTCTATATCAGAGACTCAGTGTATGAGTAGACCGCCCCCTGTCCCCGTCTCGCTCACTCGGGGGATGGTTACACCGCCCCCTGTCTCTGTATCACATACTCAGGGGATGAGTAGACTGCCCCATTTCTCTGTATCACATACTCAGGGGATGAGTAGACGGCCCCCTGTCTCTGAATCACATACTCAGGGGATGAGTAGACGGCCCCCTGTCTCTGCATCACAGACCCAGGGGATGCGTCAACCGCCTCCCTTCCTCTGTATCACAGACCCAGGGGATGAGTAGACTGCCCCCTGTCCCCGCCTCGCTCACTCGGGGGATGAGTAGACCGCCCCCTGTCTCTGTATCACAGACTCAAGGGATGAGTAGACCGCCCCCTGTTTCTGTATCACAGACTCAGGGGAAGAGTAGACCGCCCCCTGTCTCTGCATCACAGACACAGGGGATGAGTAGACCGTCCCCTTCCTCTCTATCACAGACTCAGGGAATGAGTAGACGTCCCCCTGTCTGTGGATAACAAACTCGGGATGAGTAGACCGCCCCCTGTCTCTGTATCACAAATGTAGGGAATGAGTAGACCGCTCCCTGTCTCTGCATCAAAAATTTAGGGAATGAGTAGACCGCCCCCTGTCTCTGTGTCACAGACTCAGGGGATGAGAAGACCGCTCCCTGTCTCTGTATCACAAATTTAGGGAATGAGTAGACCGCCCCCTGTCTCTGTATCACAAATTTAGGGAATGAGTAGACCGCCTCCTGTCTCTGTATCACAAATTTAGGGAATGAGTAGACCGCCCCCTGTCTCTGTGTCACAGACTCAGGGGATGAGTAGACCGCTCCCTGTCTCTGTATCACAAATTTAGGGAATGAGTAGACCGCTCCCTGTCTCTGTATCACAGACTCAGGGGATGAGTAGACCGCTCCCTGTCTCTGTATCACAAATTTAGGGAATGAGTAGACCGCCTCCTGTCTCAGTATCACAGACTCAGGGGATGAATGGACGGCCCCCTGTCTCCATGTCACACACTCAGGATTGAATAGATCTCCCCCAGTCTCGGTCTCATAGACCCGGCGGATGAGTAGACCGCCCCCTGTCTCTGTATCACAGAGTCATGGGATGAGTAGTCCGCCCCCAGTCTCTGTATCACAGACTCAGGGGATGAGTAGTCCGTCCCCTGTCTTTGTATCACAGACTCAGGGGATGATTTAACCGCCCCCTGTCTCTGTATCACAGACTCAGGGGATGAGTAGACCGTCCCCTGTCTTTGTATCACAGACTCAGGGGATGATTTAACCGCCCCCTGTCTCTGCTTCACAGACTCAGGGGATGATTAGACCGCCTCCTGTCTCTGGATCACAGAGTCAAGGGATGAGTAGACCGTCCCCTGTCTTTGTTTCACAGACTCAGGGGATGAGTTAACCGCCCCCTGTCTCTGCTTCACAGACTCAGGGGATGATTAGACCGCCCCCTGTCTTTGTATCACAGACTCAGGGGATGAGTAGACCGTCCCCTGTCTTTGTATCACAGACTCAGGGGATGAGTTAACCGCCTCCTGTCTCTGTATCACAGACTCAGGGGATGAGTAGACCGCCCCCTGTCTCTCTATCATGGACTCAGGGGGTGAGTAGACCGCCCCCTTTCTCTGTATCTCAGAATTAGGGGATGCGTAGACCGCCCCCTGTCTCTATATCAGAGACTCAGTGTATGAGTAGACCGCCCCCTGTCCCCGTCTCGCTCACTCGGGGGATGGTTCCACCGCCCCCTGTCTCTGTATCACATACTCAGGGGATGAGTAGGCTGCCCCATTTCTCTGTATCACATACTCAGGGGATGAGTAGACGGCCCCCTGTCTCTGTATCACATACTCAGGGGATGAGTAGACGGCCCCCTGTCTCTGTATCACAGACCCGGGGGATGCGTCGACCGCCTCCCTTCCTCTGTATCACAGACCCAGGGGATGAGTAGACTGCCCCATTTCTCTGTATCACAGACCCAGGGGATGAGTAGACTGCCACTTGTCTCTGTATCACAGACTCAGGGAATGAGTAGAGCCCCCCCTGTCTCTGCAAAACAGGCTCAGGGGATGAGTAGACGGCCCCCTGTCTCTGTATCACAGACTCAGGGGATGAGAAGACCGCTCCCTGTCTCTGTATCACAGACTCAGGGGATGAGTAGACCGCTCCCTGTCTCTGTATCAAAAATTTAGGGAATGAGTAGACCACTCCCTGTCTCTGTATCACAAATTTAGGGAATGAGTAGACCGCCCCCTGTCTCCCTGTCACACACTCAGGATTGAATAGATCTCCCCCAGTCTCGGTCTCATAGACCCGGGGGATGAGTAGACCGCCCCCTGTCTCTGTATCACAAACTGAGGGGATGAGGAGACCACCCCCTCTCTCTGAATCACAAATTTAGGGAATGAGTAGACCGCCCCCTGTCTCTGTATCACAGAGTCATGGGATGAGTATTCCGCCCCCAGTCTCTGTATCACAGACTCAGGGGATGAGTAGACCGTCCCCTGTCTCTGTATCACAGACTCAGGGGATGAGTAGACCGACCCCTGTCTTTGTATCACAGACTCAGGGGATGAGTTAACCGCCCCCTGTCTCTGCTTCACAGACTCAGGGGATGAGTAGACCGTCCCCTGTCTTTGTATAACAGACTCAGGGGATGAGTTAACCGCCTCCTGTCTCTGTATCACAGACTCAGGGGATGAGTAGACCACCCCCTGTCTCTCTATCATGGACCCAGGGGATGAGTAGACTGCCCCCTGTCTCTGTATCACAGAGTCAGTGGATGAGTAGACCACCCCCTTTCTCTGTATCTCAGAATTAGGGGATGCTTAGACCGCCCCCTGTCTCTATATCAGAGACTCAGTGTATGAGTAGACCGCCCCCTGTCCCCGTCTCGCTCACTCGGGGGATGGTTACACCGCCCCCTGTCTCTGTATCACATACTCAGGGGATGAGTAGACTGCCCCATTTCTCTGTATCACATACTCAGGGGATGAGTAGATGGCCCCCTGTCTCTGAATCACATACTCAGGGGATGAGTAGACGGCCCCCTGTCTCTGCATCACAGACCCAGGGGATGCGTCAACCGCCTCCCTTCCTCTGTATCACAGACCCAGGGGATGAGTAGACTGCCCCCTGTCCCCGCCTCGCTCACTCGGGGGATGAGTAGACCGCCCCCTGTCTCTGTATCACAGACTCAAGGGATGAGTAGACCGCCCCCTGTTTCTGTATCACAGACTCAGGGGAAGAGTAGACCGCCCCCTGTCTCTGCATCACAGACACAGGGGATGAGTAGACCGTCCCCTTCCTCTCTATCACAGACTCAGGGAATGAGTAGACGTCCCCCTGTCTGTGGATAACAAACTCGGGATGAGTAGACCGCCCCCTGTCTCTGTATCACAAATGTAGGGAATGAGTAGACCGCTCCCTGTCTCTGCATCAAAAATTTAGGGAATGAGTAGACCGCCCCCTGTCTCTGTGTCACAGACCCGGGGGATGCGTCGACCGCCTCCCTTCCTCTGTATCACAGACCCAGGGGATGAGTAGACTGCCCCATTTCTCTGTATCACAGACCCAGGGGATGAGTAGACTGCCCCTTGTCTCTGTATCACAGACTCAGGGAATGAGTAGAGCCCCCCCTGTCTCTGCAAAACAGGCTCAGGGGATGAGTAGACGGCCCCCTGTCTCTGTATCACAGACTCAGGGGATGAGAAGACCGCTCCCTGTCTCTGTATCACAGACTCAGGGGATGAGTAGACCGCTCCCTGTCTCTGTATCAAAAATTTAGGGAATGAGTAGACCACTCCCTGTCTCTGTATCACAAATTTAGGGAATGAGTAGACCGCCCCCTGTCTCCCTGTCACACACTCAGGATTGAATAGATCTCCCCCAGTCTCGGTCTCATAGACCCGGGGGATGAGTAGACCGCCCCCTGTCTCTGTATCACAAACTGAGGGGATGAGGAGACCACCCCCTCTCTCTGAATCACAAATTTAGGGAATGAGTAGACCGCCCCCTGTCTCTGTATCACAGAGTCATGGGATGAGTATTCCGCCCCCAGTCTCTGTATCACAGACTCAGGGGATGAGTAGACCGTCCCCTGTCTCTGTATCACAGACTCAGGGGATGAGTAGACCGACCCCTGTCTTTGCATCACAGACTCAGGGGATGAGTTAACCGCCCCCTGTCTCTGCTTCACAGACTCAGGGGATGAGTAGACCGTCCCCTGTCTTTGTATAACAGACTCAGGGGATGAGTTAACCGCCTCCTGTCTCTGTATCACAGACTCAGGGGATGAGTAGACCACCCCCTGTCTCTCTATCATGGACCCAGGGGATGAGTAGACCGCCCCCTGTCTCTGTATCACAGAGTCAGTGGATGAGTAGACCACCCCCTTTCTCTGTATCTCAGAATTAGGGGATGCTTAGACCGCCCCCTGTCTCTATATCAGAGACTCAGTGTATGAGTAGACCGCCCCCTGTCCCCGTCTCGCTCACTCGGGGGATGGTTACACCGCCCCCTGTCTCTGTATCACATACTCAGGGGATGAGTAGATGGCCCCCTGTCTCTGAATCACATACTCAGGGGATGAGTAGACGGCCCCCTGTCTCTGCATCACAGACCCAGGGGATGCGTCAACCGCCTCCCTTCCTCTGTATCACAGACCCAGGGGATGAGTAGACTGCCCCCTGTCCCCGCCTCGCTCACTCGGGGGATGAGTAGACCGCCCCCTGTCTCTGTATCACAGACTCAAGGGATGAGTAGACCGCCCCCTGTTTCTGTATCACAGACTCAGGGGAAGAGTAGACCGCCCCCTGTCTCTGCATCACAGACACAGGGGATGAGTAGACCGTCCCCTTCCTCTCTATCACAGACTCAGGGAATGAGTAGACGTCCCCCTGTCTGTGGATAACAAACTCGGGATGAGTAGACCGCCCCCTGTCTCTGTATCACAAATGTAGGGAATGAGTAGACCGCTCCCTGTCTCTGCATCAAAAATTTAGGGAATGAGTAGACCGCCCCCTGTCTCTGTGTCACAGACTCAGGGGATGAGAAGACCGCTCCCTGTCTCTGTATCACAAATTTAGGGAATGAGTAGACCGCCCCCTGTCTCTGTGTCACAGACTCAGGGGATGAGAAGACCGCTCCCTGTCTCTGTATCACAAATTTAGGGAATGAGTAGACCGCCCCCTGTCTCTGTATCACAAATTTAGGGAATGAGTAGACCGCCTCCTGTCTCTGTATCACAAATTTAGGGAATGAGTAGACCGCCCCCTGTCTCTGTGTCACAGACTCAGGGGATGAGTAGACCGCTCCCTGTCTCTGTATCACAAATTTAGGGAATGAGTAGACCGCCTCCTGTCTCAGTATCACAGACTCAGGGGATGAATGGACGGCCCCCTGTCTCCATGTCACACACTCAGGATTGAATAGATCTCCCCCAGTCTCGGTCTCATAGACCCGGCGGATGAGTAGACCGCCCCCTGTCTCTGTATCACAGAGTCATGGGATGAGTAGTCCGCCCCCAGTCTCTGTATCACAGACTCAGGGGATGAGTAGACCGTCCCCTGTCTTTGTATCACAGACTCAGGGGATGATTTAACCGCCCCCTGTCTCTGTATCACAGACTCAGGGGATGAGTAGACCGTCCCCTGTCTTTGTATCACAGACTCAGGGGATGATTTAACCGCCCCCTGTCTCTGCTTCACAGACTCAGGGGATGATTAGACCGCCTCCTGTCTCTGGATCACAGAGTCAGGGGATGAGTAGACCGTCCCCTGTCTTTGTTTCACAGACTCAGGGGATGAGTTAACCGCCCCCTGTCTCTGCTTCACAGACTCAGGGGATGATTAGACCGCCCCCTGTCTTTGTATCACAGACTCAGGGGATGAGTAGACCGTCCCCTGTCTTTGTATCACAGACTCAGGGGATGAGTTAACCGCCTCCTGTCTCTGTATCACAGACTCAGGGGATGAGTAGACCGCCCCCTGTCTCTCTATCATGGACTCAGGGGGTGAGTAGACCGCCCCCTTTCTCTGTATCTCAGAATTAGGGGATGCGTAGACCGCCCCCTGTCTCTATATCAGAGACTCAGTGTATGAGTAGACCGCCCCCTGTCCCCGTCTCGCTCACTCGGGGGATGGTTCCACCGCCCCCTGTCTCTGTATCACATACTCAGGGGATGAGTAGACTGCCCCATTTCTCTGTATCACATACTCAGGGGATGAGTAGACGGCCCCCTGTCTCTGTATCACATACTCAGGGGATGAGTAGACGGCCCCCTGTCTCTGTATCACAGACCCGGGGGATGCGTCGACCGCCTCCCTTCCTCTGTATCACAGACCCAGGGGATGAGTAGACTGCCCCATTTCTCTGTATCACAGACCCAGGGGATGAGTAGACTGCCCCTTGTCTCTGTATCACAGACTCAGGGAATGAGTAGAGCCACCCCTGTCTCTGCAAAACAAGCTCAGGGGATGAGTAGACGGCCCCCTGTCTCTGTATCACATACTCAGGGGATGAGTAGACGGCCCCCTGTCTCTGCATCACAGACCCAGGGGATGTGTCGACCGCCTCCCTTCCTCTGTATCACAGACCCAGGGAATGAGTAGAGCCCCCCCTGTCTCTGCAAAACAGGCTCAGGGGATGAGTAGACGGCCCCCTGTCTCTGTATCACATACTCAGGGGATGAGTAGACCGCCCCCTGTCTCTGTATCACAGACTGAGTGGATGAGTAGACCGCCCCCTTCCTCGGTATCACTGACCCAGGGGATGAGTAGACCGCTCTCTGTCTCTGAATTACAAATTTAGGGAATGAGTAGACCGCCCCCTGTCTCTGTATCACAGACTCAGGGGATGAGTAGACCGCCCCCTGTCTCTGTGTCACAGACTCAGGGGATGAGTAGACCGCTCCCTGTCTCTGTATCACAAATTTAGGGAATGAGTAGACCGCCTCCTGTCTCAGTATCACAGACTCAGGGGATGAATGGACGGCCCCCTGTCTCCCTGTCACACACTCAGGATTGAATAGATCTCCCCCAGTCTCGGTCTCATAGACCCGGGGGATGAGTAGACCGCCCCCTGTCTCTCAATCACAAACTGAGGGGATGAGGAGACCACCCCCTCTCTCTGAATCACAAATTTAGGGAATGAGTAGACCGCCCCCTGTCTCTGTATCACAGACTCAGGGGATGAGTGGACCGCCCCCTTCCTCTGTATCACAGACCCTGGGGATGAGTAAACTGCCCCTTTTCTCTGTATCACAGACTGAGTGGATGAGCAGACCGCCCCCTGTCTCTGGATCACAGACTCGGGATGAGTAGACAGCCCCCTGTCTCTGTATCACACACTCAGGGGATGAGTAGACCCCCACCTGTCTCTGTATCACAGACTCAGGGGATGAGTTGACCGACCCCTTCCTCTGCATCACAGACCCGGGGGATGAGTAAACTGCCCCTTTTCTCTGTATCTCAGACTCAGGGGATGAGTAGACTGCCCCCTGTCTCTGTATCACAGACTGAGTGATTGAGTAGACCGCCCCCTGTCTCGATCACAGACTCAGGGGATGAGCAGACAGCCTCCTGTCTTTGTATCACAGACTCAAGGGAAGAGTAGACCGCCCCCTGTCTCTGTATCACAGACACAGGGGATGAGTAAACTGCCCCTTGTCTCTATATCTCAGACTCAGGGGATGAGTAGGCTGCCCCCTTTCTCTGTATCACAGACTCAAGGGAAGAGTAGACCGCCCCCTGTCTCTGTATCATAGACACAGGGGATGAGTAGGCTGCCCCCTTTCTCTGTATCACAAATTTAGGGAATGAGTAGACCGCTCCCTGTCTCTGCATCAAAAATTTAGGGAATTAGTAGACCGCTCCCTGTCTCTGTATCACAGACTCAGGGGATGAGTAGACCGCCCCCTGTCTCTGTGTCACAGACTCAGGGGATGCGAAGACCGCTCCCTGTCTCTGTGTCACAAATTTAGGGAATGAGTAGACCGTTCCCTGTCTCTGTATCAAAAATTTAGGGAATGAGTAGACCGCTCCCTGTCTCTGTATCACAGACTCAGGGGATGAGTAGACCGCTCCCTGTCTCTGTATCACAAATTTAGGGAATGAGTAGACCGCCTTCTGTCTCAGTATCACAGACTCAGGGGATGAATGGACGGCTCCCTGTCTCCCTGTCACACACTCAGGATTGAATAGATCTCCCCCAGTCTCGGTCTCATAGACCCGGGGGATGAGTAGACCGCCCCCTGTCTCTGTATCACAAACTGAGGGGATGAGGAGACCACCCCCTCTCTCTGAATCACAAATTTAGGGAATGAGTAGACCGCCCCCTGTCTCTGTATCACAGAGTCATGGGATGAGTAGACCGTCCCCAGTCTCTGTATCACAGACTCAGGGGATGAGTAGACCGTCCCCTGTCTTTGTATCACAGACTCAGGGGATGAGTTAACCGCCCCCTGTCTCTGTATCACACAATCACGGGATAAAGAGACCGCCCCCTGTCCATGTATCACAGACTCAGGGGATGAGGAGACCGCCCCATTTCTCTGTATCACATACTCAGGGGATGAGTAGACGGCCCCCTGTCTCTGTATCACATACTCAGGGGATGAGTAGACTGCCCCATTTCTCTGTATCACATACTCAGGGGATGAGTAGACGGCCCCCTGTCTCTGTATCACATACTCAGGGGATGATTCGACAGCCTCCAGTCTCTGTCTCACAGACTCAGGGGATGATTAGACAGCCTCCTGTCTCTGTATCACTGACTCAAGGGATGAGTAGACCGCCCCCTATCTTTGTATCACAGACTCAGGGGATGAGTCGACCGCCCCCTGTCTCACGATCATAAACTCAGGGGATGAGTAGAGCGCCCCCTGTCTCTTTATCATAGACTCAGATGATGGGTAGAGCGCCCCCTGTCTCTCTATCACGGACTCAGGGGATGAGTAGAGCGCCCCCTGTCGCTGTGTCAAGGACTCAGGGGATGAGTTGACCGCCTCCTGTCTCTGTTTCACGGACTCAGGGGATGATTAGAAAGCCCCCTGTCTTTGTCTCACAGACTCAGGGAATGAGTAGACAGCCCACTGTCTCTCTATTATCGACTCAGGGGATGAGATGACCGCCCCCTGTCTCTCTATCATGGACTCAGGGGATGAGTAGAGCGCCCCCTGGCTCTGTATCAAAGACTCAGTGGATGAGTAGACCGCCCCCTGTCTCTGTCTCTCAGAGTCAGTGGATGAGTCGACCGTCTCCTGTCTCTGCATCACATACTCAGGGGATGAGTAGACCGCCCCCTGTCTCTGCATCATTGATTCAGGTGATGAGTAGACGGCCCCCTGTCTCTGTATCACAGACTCAGGGGATGAGTAGACCGCCCCCTGTCTCGGTATCACAGACTCAGCGGATGAGTAGACTGCACCATTTCTCTGTATCACTCACTCGGGGGATGAGTAGACCGCCCCCTGCCTCTTTATCACACACTCAGTGGATGAGTGGATTGCCCCCACTCTCTGTATCTCAGACTCAGGGAATGAGTAGAGCGTCCCCTGTCTCTGCATCTCAGACTTAGGGGTTGAGTAGACCATTCCCTTTCTCTGTCTCTCAGAATTCGGTGATGAGTAGACAGCCCCCTGTCTCGGCATCACAGAATAAGGGGATGATTAGAGCGCCCCCTGTCTCTGTATCACAGACTCAGGTTATGAGTAGACCGCCCCCTGTCCCATCTCAAACACTCGGGGGATGGTTACACCGCCCCCTGTCTCTGTATCACGGACTCAGGGGATGATTAGAAAGCCCCCTGTCTTTGTATCACAGACTCAGGGGATGAGTAGACCGCCCCCTGTCTCTCCATCAGAGACTCAGGGGATGATTAGAGCGCCCCCTGTCTCTGTGTCACAGACTCAGGGGATGAGTAAAACGCCCCCTGTCTCTGTATCACATACTCAGGGGATGAGTAGACCGCCCCCTGTCTCTGTATCACAGACTCAGTGGATGAGTAGACCGCCCCCTGTCTCTGCATCATTGATTCAGGGGATGAGTAGACGGCCCCTTGTCTCTGTATCTCAGACTCAGGGGATGAGTAGACTGCCCCATTTCTCTGCATCACACACTCGGGGGATGAGTAGACCGCCCCCTGTCTCTTTATCACACACTCGGGGAATGAGTAGATTGCGCCCTGTCTCTGTATAACAGACTGGGGATGATTAGACCGCCTCCTGTCTCTCTCTCACACACTCAGGATTGAATAGATCATCCTCTGTCTCAAGGACCCGGGGGATGAGTAGACTGGTCCCTGTCTGTATTTCAGGGACTTTGGCGCTGAGTAGACTGCCCCCTGTCTCAGTTTCACAAATTTAGGGGATGAGTAGACCGCCCCCTGTCTCTGCATCACAGAGTCATGGGATGAGTAGTCCGCCCCCCTGTCTCTGCATCACAGACTCAGGGGATGAGTCGACCGCCCCCTGTCTCTGTATCACAGACTCAGGGGATGAGTAGACCAACCCCTGTCTTTGTATCACACACTCAGTGGATGAGCAGACGGCCCCCTGTCTCTGCATCACAGACTCAGGGGATGAGTAGACCGCCCCCTAACTCTGTATCACATACCCAGGGGATCAGTAAACTGCCCCTTGTCTCTGTATCTCAGACTCAGGGGATGAGTAGACTGTCCCCTTTCTCTGTATCACGCACTCGGGGGATGAGTGGACCGCCCCCTGTCTCTTTATCACACACTCGGGGGATGATTCGACTGTCCCCTGTCTCTTTATCTCAGATTCAGTGGATGATTGGATTGTCCCCTGTCTCTGTATCTCAGATTCAGTGGATGATTGGACCGCCCACTTTCTCTGTGTCACGCACTCGGGGGATGAGTAAAACGCCCCCTGTCTCTGTATCACATACTCAGGGGATGAGTAGACCGCCCCCTGTCTCTGTATCACAGACTCAGTGGATGAGTAGACCGCCCCCTGTCTCTGCATCATTGATTCAGGGGATGAGTAGACGGCCCCCTGTCTCTGTATCACAGACTCAGCGGATGAGTAGACCGCCCCCATCGTCTGTATCACAGACCCAGGGGATGAGTAGACTGCCCAATTTCTCTGTATCACTCACTCGGGGGATGAGTAGACCGCTCCCTGTCTCTGTATCACAGACTCAGGGGATGAGTAGACCGCCCCTTGTCTCTGTATCTCAGACTCAGGGGATGAGTAGACTGCCCCATTTCTCTGCATCACACACTCGGGGGATGAGTAGACCGCCCCCTGTCTCTTTATCACACACTCGGGGAATGAGTAGATTGCGCCCTGTCTCTGTATAACAGACTGGGGATGATTAGACCGCCTCCTGTCTCTCTCTCACACACTCAGGATTGAATAGATCATCCTCTGTCTCAAGGACCCGGGGGATGAGTAGACTGGTCCCTGTCTGTATTTCAGGGACTTTGGCGCTGAGTAGACTGCCCCCTGTCTCAGTTTCACAAATTTAGGGGATGAGTAGACCGCCCCCTGTCTCTGCATCACAGAGTCATGGGATGAGTAGTCCGCCCCCCTGTCTCTGCATCACAGACTCAGGGGATGAGTCGACCGCCCCCTGTCTCTGTATCACAGACTCAGGGGATGAGTAGACCAACCCCTGTCTTTGTATCACACACTCAGTGGATGAGCAGACGGCCCCCTGTCTCTGCATCACAGACTCAGGGGATGAGTAGACCGCCCCCTAACTCTGTATCACATACCCAGGGGATCAGTAAACTGCCCCTTGTCTCTGTATCTCAGACTCAGGGGATGAGTAGACTGTCCCCTTTCTCTGTATCACGCACTCGGGGGATGAGTGGACCGCCCCCTGTCTCTTTATCACACACTCGGGGGATGATTCGACTGTCCCCTGTCTCTTTATCTCAGATTCAGTGGATGATTGGATTGTCCCCTGTCTCTGTATCTCAGATTCAGTGGATGATTGGACCGCCCACTTTCTCTGTGTCACGCACTCGGGGGATGAGTAGACCGCCCCCTGTCTCTGTATCACAGACTCAGTGGATGAGTAGACCGCCCCCTGTCTCTGTATCAGCGACTCAGGTGATGAGTAGACCGCCCACTGTCTCTGTATCACAGGCTCAGGGGATGAGTTAACCGCCCCCTGTCTCTGTCTCACAGACTCAGGGGATGATTAGATAGCCTCCTGTCTTTGTATCACAGACTCAGTGGATGAGTAGACCGCCCCCTGTCTCTGCATGACAGACTCAGTGGGTGAGTAGACTGGCCCCTGTCTCTGTGTCACAGACTCAGGGGATGAGTAGACTGCCCCCTGTCTTTGTATCACAGACTCAGGGGACGAGTAAACCGCTCCCTGTCTCTGTATCACAAACTCAGGGGATGAGTAGACCGCCCCCTGTCTCTGCATCATGGACTCAGGGGATGAGTAGACCGCCCCCTGTCTCTGTTTCACAGACTCAGGGGATGAGTAAACCGCCCCCTGTCTTTGTATCACAGACTCAGGGGATGAGTAGACCGCTCCCTGTCTCTGTGTCACAAACTCTGGGGATGAGTAGACTGCCCCCTGTCTCTGTATCACAAATTTAGGGAAAGAGGAGACTGCCCCCTGTCTCGCTTTCACAAATTTAGGGCATGAGTAGACCGCCCCTTGTCTCGGTATCACAAATTTAGGGGATGAGGAAACCGCCCCCTGTCTCTGTATCACAAACTCAGGGGATGATTTAACCGCCCCCTGTCTCTGTATCACAGACTCAGGGGATGAGTAGACCGCCCCCTGTCTCTGTATCACCGACTCAGGGGATGAGTAGACCGCCCCCTTTCTCTGTATCACAAACTGAGGGGATGAGTAGACCGCCCCCTATCTCTGTATCACGGACTCAGGGGATGAGTAGACCGCCCCCTTTCTCTGTATCACAAACTCAGGGGATGAGTAGACCGCCCCCTATCTCTGTATCACGGACTCAGGGGATGAGTAGACCGCCCCCTATCTCTGTATCACCGACTCAGGGGATGAGTAGACCGCTCCCTGTCTCTGTATCACAAACTCAGGGGATGAGTAGACCGCCCCCTGTCTCTGTATCACGGACTCAGGGGATGAGTAGACCGCCCCCTGTCTCTGTATCACAGACTCAGGGGATGAGTAGACCGCCCCCTGTCTCTGTATCACAGACTCAGGGGATGAGTAGACCGCTCACTTTCTCTGTATCACAGACTCAGGGGATTAGTAGACCGCCCCCTGTCTCTGTATCATAGACTCAGGGGATGAGTGGACCGCCCCCTGTCTCTGTATCACAGACTCAGGGGATGAGTAGACCGCCCCCTGTCTCTGTTTCACAGACTCAGGGGATGAGTAGACCGCTCCCTGTCTCTGTCTCACAGACTCAGTGAATGAGTAGACCGCCCCCTGTCTCGGTTTCACAAATTTAGGGCATGAGCAGACCGCCCCTTGTCTCGGTATCACAAATTTAGGGGATGAGTAATACGCCCCCTGTCTTTGTCTCACCGCCTCAGGGGATAAGTAGACAGCCCCCTGTCTCTGTCTCACAGAATCAGGGGATGTGTAGACCGCCCCCTGTCTCTGTATCACAGACTCAGGAGATGAGTAGACTGCCCCCTGTCTCTGTATCACAGACTCAGGGGATGAGTAGACCGCCCCCTGTCTCTGTTTCACAGACTCAGGGGATGAGTAGACCGCCCCCTGTCTCTGTATCACAGACTCAGGGGATGAGTAGACCGCCCCCTGTCTCTGTTTCACAGACTCGGGGGATGAGTAGACCGCTCCCTGTCTCTGTATCACAAACTCAGGGGATGAGTAGACCGCCCCCTGTCTCTGTTTAACAGACTCAGGGGATGAGTAGACCGCTCCCTGTCTCTGTATCACAAACTCAGGGGATGAGTAGACCGCCCCCTGTCTCTGTATCACAGACTCAGGGGATGAGTAGACGGCCCCCTGTCTCTGTATCACAGACTCAGGGGATGAGTAGACCGCCCCCTGTCTCTGTTTCACAGACTCAGGGAATGAGTAGACCGCTCCCTGTCTTTGTATCACAAACTCAGGGGATGAGTAGACCGCCCCCTGTCTCTGTATCACAGACTCAGGGGATGAGTAGACCGCCCCCTGTCTCTGTTTCACAGACTCAGGGGATGAGTAGACGGCTCCCTGTCTCTGTATCACAAACTCAGGGGATGAGTAGACCGCCCCCTTTCTCTGTATCACAAACTCAGGGGATGAGTAGACCGCCCCCTGTCTCTGTATCACAGACTCAGGGGATGAGTAGTTCGCCCCCTGTCTCTGTTTCACAGACTCAGGGGATGAGTAGACCGCTCCCTGTCTCTGTATCACATACTCAGGGGATGAGTAGACCGCCCCCTGTCTCTGTATCACAGACTCAGTGGATGAGTAGACCGCCCCCTGTCTCTGCATCATTGATTCAGGGGATGAGTAGACGGCCCCCTGTCTCTGTATCACAGACTCAGCGGATGAGTAGACCGCCCCCATCGTCTGTATCACAGACCCAGGGGATGAGTAGACTGCCCAATTTCTCTGTATCACTCACTCGGGGGATGAGTAGACCGCTCCCTGTCTCTGTATCACAGACTCAGGGGATGAGTAGACCGCCCCTTGTCTCTGTATCTCAGACTCAGGGGATGAGTAGACTGCCCCATTTCTCTGCATCACACACTCGGGGGATGAGTAGACCGCCCCCTGTCTCTTTATCACACACTCGGGGAATGAGTAGATTGCGCCCTGTCTCTGTATAACAGACTGGGGATGATTAGACCGCCTCCTGTCTCTCTCTCACACACTCAGGATTGAATAGATCATCCTCTGTCTCAAGGACCCGGGGGATGAGTAGACTGGTCCCTGTCTGTATTTCAGGGACTTTGGCGCTGAGTAGACTGCCCCCTGTCTCAATTTCACAAATTTAGGGGATGAGTAGACCGCCCCCTGTCTCTGCATCACAGAGTCATGGGATGAGTAGTCCGCCCCCCTGTCTCTGCATCACAGACTCAGGGGATGAGTCGACCGCCCCCTGTCTCTGTATCACAGACTCAGGGGATGAGTAGACCAACCCCTGTCTTTGGATCACACACTCAGTGGATGAGCAGACGGCCCCCTGTCTCTACATCACAGACTCAGGGGATGAGTAGACCGCCCCCTAACTCTGTATCATATACCCAGGGGATCAGTAAACTGCCCCTTGTCTCTGTATCTCAGACTCAGGGGATGAGTAGACTGTCCCCTTTCTCTGTATCACGCACTCGGGGGATGAGTGGACCGCCCCCTGTCTCTTTATCACACACTCGGGGGATGATTCGACTGTCCCCTGTCTCTTTATCTCAGATTCAGTGGATGATTGGATTGTCCCCTGTCTCTGTATCTCAGATTCAGTGGATGATTGGACCGCCCACTTTCTCTGTATCACAGACTCAGTGGATGAGTAGACCGCCCCCTGTCTCTGTATCAGCGACTCAGGTGATGAGTAGACCGCCCCCTGTCTCTGCATGACAGACTCAGTGGGTGAGTAGACTGGCCCCTGTCTCTGTGTCACAGACTCAGGGGATGAGTAGACTGCCCCCTGTCTTTGTATCACAGACTCAGGGGATGAGTAAACCGCTCCCTGTCTCTGTATCACAAACTCAGGGGATGAGTAGACCGCCCCCTGTCTCTGCATCATGGACTCAGGGGATGAGTAGACCGCCCCCTGTCTCTGTTTCACAGACTCAGGGGATGAGTAAACCGCCCCCTGTCTTTGTATCACAGACTCAGGGGATGAGTAGACCGCTCCCTGTCTCTGTGTCACAAACTCTGGGGATGAGTAGACTGCCCCCTGTCTCTGTATCACAAATTTAGGGAAAGAGGAGACTGCCCCCTGTCTCGCTTTCACAAATTTAGGGCATGAGTAGACCGCCCCTTGTCTCGGTATCACAAATTTAGGGGATGAGGAAACCGCCCCCTGTCTCTGTATCACAAACTCAGGGGATGATTTAACCGCCCCCTGTCTCTGTATCACGGACTCAGGGGATGAGTAGACCGCCCCCTGTCTCTGTATCACCGACTCAGGGGATGAGTAGACCGCCCCCTTTCTCTGTATCACAAACTGAGGGGATGAGTAGACCGCCCCCTATCTCTGTATCACGGACTCAGGGGATGAGTAGACCGCCCCCTTTCTCTGTATCACAAACTCAGGGGATGAGTAGACCGCCCCCTATCTCTGTATCACGGACTCAGGGGATGAGTAGACCGCCCCCTATCTCTGTATCACGGACTCAGGGGATGAGTAGACCGCCCCCTTTCTCTGTATCACAAACTCAGGGGATGAGTAGACCGCCCCCTATCTCTGTATCACCGACTCAGGGGATGAGTAGACCGCTCCCTGTCTCTGTATCACAAACTCAGGGGATGAGTAGACCGCCCCCTGTCTCTGTATCACGGACTCAGGGGATGAGTAGACCGCCCCCTGTCTCTGTATCACAGACTCAGGGGATGAGTAGACCGCCCCCTGTCTCTGTATCACAGACTCAGGGGATGAGTAGACCGCTCACTTTCTCTGTATCACAGACTCAGGGGATTAGTAGACCGCCCCCTGTCTCTGTATCATAGACTCAGGGGATGAGTGGACCGCCCCCTGTCTCTGTATCACAGACTCAGGGGATGAGTAGACCGCCCCCTGTCTCTGTTTCACAGACTCAGGGGATGAGTAGACCGCTCCCTGTCTCTGTCTCACAGACTCAGTGAATGAGTAGACCGCCCCCTGTCTCGGTTTCACAAATTTAGGGCATGAGCAGACCGCCCCTTGTCTCGGTATCACAAATTTAGGGGATGAGTAATACGCCCCCTGTCTTTGTCTCACCGCCTCAGGGGATAAGTAGACAGCCCCCTGTCTCTGTCTCACAGAATCAGGGGATGTGTAGACCGCCCCCTGTCTCTGTATCACAGACTCAGGAGATGAGTAGACTGCCCCCTGTCTCTGTATCACAGACTCAGGGGATGAGTAGACCGCCCCCTGTCTCTGTTTCACAGACTCAGGGGATGAGTAGACCGCCCCCTGTCTCTGTATCACAGACTCAGGGGATGAGTAGACCGCCCCCTGTCTCTGTTTCACAGACTCGGGGGATGAGTAGACCGCTCCCTGTCTCTGTATCACAAACTCAGGGGATGAGTAGACCGCCCCCTGTCTCTGTATCACAGACTCAGGGGATGAGTAGACGGCCCCCTGTCTCTGTATCACAGACTCAGGGGATGAGTAGACCGCCCCCTGTCTCTGTTTCACAGACTCAGGGGATGAGTAGACCGCTCCCTGTCTCTGTATCACAAACTCAGGGGATGAGTAGACCGCCCCCTGTCTCTGTATCACAGACTCAGGGGATGAGTAGACCGCCCCCTGTCTCTGTTTCACAGACTCAGGGGATGAGTAGACCGCTCCCTGTCTCTGTATCACAAACTCAGGGGATGAGTAGACCGCCCCCTTTCTCTGTATCACAAACTCAGGGGATGAGTAGACCGCCCCCTGTCTCTGTATCACAGACTCAGGGGATGAGTAGTTCGCCCCCTGTCTCTGTTTCACAGACTCAGGGGATGAGTAGACCGCTCCCTGTCTCTGTATCACAAACTCAGGGGATGAGTAGACCGCCCCCTGTCTCTGTATCACAGACTCAGGGGATGAGTAGACCGCCCCCTGTCTCTGTTTCACAGACTCAGGGGATGAGTCGACCGCTCCCTGTCTCTGTATCACAAACTCAGGGGATGTGTAGACCGCCCCCTGTCTCTGTATCACAGACTCAGGAGATGAGTAGACTGCCCCCTGTCTCTGTATCACAGACTCAGGGGATGAGTAGACCGCCCCCTGTCTCTGTTTCACAGACTCAGGGGATGAGTAGACCGCCCCCTGTCTCTGTATCGCAGACTCAGGGGATGAGTAGACCGCCCCCTGTCTCTGTTTCACAGACTCGGGGGATGAGTAGACCGCTCCCTGTCTCTGTATCACAAACTCAGGGGATGAGTACACCGCCCCCTGTCTCTGTTTCACAGACTCAGGGGATGAGTAGACCGCTCCCTGTCTCTGTATCACAAACTCAGGGGATGAGTAGACCGCCCCCTGTCTCTGTATCACAGACTCAGGGGATGAGTAGACGGCCCCCTGTCTCTGTATCACAGACTCAGGGGATGAGTAGACCGCCCCCTGTCTCTGTATCACCGACTCAGGGGATGAGTAGACCGCCCCCTTTCTCTGTATCACAAACTGAGGGGATGAGTAGACCGCCCCCTATCTCTGTATCACGGACTCAGGGGATGAGTAGACCGCCCCCTTTCTCTGTATCACAAACTCAGGGGATGAGTAGACCGCCCCCTATCTCTGTATCACGGACTCAGGGGATGAGTAGACCGCCCCCTATCTCTGTATCACCGACTCAGGGGATGAGTAGACCGCCCCCTGTCTCTGTTTCACAGACTCGGGGGATGAGTAGACCGCTCCCTGTCTCTGTATCACAAACTCAGGGGATGAGTAGACCGCCCCCTGTCTCTGTATCACAGACTCAGGGGATGAGTAGACGGCCCCCTGTCTCTGTATCACAGACTCAGGGGATGAGTAGACCGCCCCCTGTCTCTGTTTCACAGACTCAGGGGATGAGTAGACCGCTCCCTGTCTCTGTATCACAAACTCAGGGGATGAGTAGACCGCCCCCTGTCTCTGTATCACAGACTCAGGGGATGAGTAGACCGCCCCCTGTCTCTGTTTCACAGACTCAGGGGATGAGTAGACCGCTCCCTGTCTCTGTATCACAAACTCAGGGGATGAGTAGACCGCCCCCTTTCTCTGTATCACAAACTCAGGGGATGAGTAGACCGCCCCCTGTCTCTGTATCACAGACTCAGGGGATGAGTAGTTCGCCCCCTGTCTCTGTTTCACAGACTCAGGGGATGAGTAGACCGCTCCCTGTCTCTGTATCACAAACTCAGGGGATGAGTAGACCGCCCCCTGTCTCTGTATCACAGACTCAGGGGATGAGTAGACCGCCCCCTGTCTCTGTTTCACAGACTCAGGGGATGAGTCGACCGCTCCCTGTCTCTGTATCACAAACTCAGGGGATGTGTAGACCGCCCCCTGTCTCTGTATCACAGACTCAGGAGATGAGTAGACTGCCCCCTGTCTCTGTATCACAGACTCAGGGGATGAGTAGACCGCCCCCTGTCTCTGTTTCACAGACTCAGGGGATGAGTAGACCGCCCCCTGTCTCTGTATCGCAGACTCAGGGGATGAGTAGACCGCCCCCTGTCTCTGTTTCACAGACTCGGGGGATGAGTAGACCGCTCCCTGTCTCTGTATCACAAACTCAGGGGATGAGTAGACCGCCCCCTGTCTCTGTTTCACAGACTCAGGGGATGAGTAGACCGCTCCCTGTCTCTGTATCACAAACTCAGGGGATGAGTAGACCGCCCCCTGTCTCTGTATCACAGACTCAGGGGATGAGTAGACGGCCCCCTGTCTCTGTATCACAGACTCAGGGGATGAGTAGACCGCCCCCTGTCTCTGTTTCACAGACTCAGGGGATGAGTTGACCGCTCCCTGTCTCTGTATCACAAACTCAGGGGATGAGTAGACCGCCCCCTGACTCTGTATCACAGACTCAGGGGATGAGTAGACCGCCCCCTGTCTCTGTTTCACAGACTCAGGGGATGAGTAGACCGCTCCCTGTCTCTGTATCACAAACTCAGGGGATGAGTAGACCGCCCCCTGTCTCTGTATCACAGACTCAGGAGATGAGTAGACTGCCCCCTGTCTCTGTATCACAGACTCAGGAGATGAGTAGACTGCCCCCTGTCTCTGTATCACAGACTCAGGAGATGAGTAGACTGCCCCCTGTTTCTGTATCACAGACTCAGGAGATGAGTAGACCGCCCCCTGTCTCTGTTTCACAGACTCAGGAGATGAGTAGACCAACCCCTGTCTCTGTATCACAGACTCAGGGGATGATTAGACCGCCCCCTGTCTCTGTATCACAGACTCAGGGGATGAGTAGACCGCCCCCTGTCTCTGTATCACAGACTCAGGAGATGAGTAGACCGCCCCCTGTCTCTGTATCACAGACTCAGTAGATGAGTAGACCAACCCCTGTCTCTGTATCACAAACTCAGGGGATGGGTAAACTCCCCCTTGTCTCTGCATCTCAGACTCAGGGTATGAGTAGACTGTCCACTTTCTCTGTATCACGCACTCGGGGGATGAGTAGACCGCCCCCTGTCTCTGTATCACAGACTCAGTGAATGAGTAGACCGCCAACCTGTCTCTGTGTAACAGACTCAGGGGATGAGTAGACCGCCCCTTCTCTCGGTATCACAAATTTAGGGGATGAGTATACCGCCCCCTGTCTTTGTCTCACCGACTCAGGGGATGTGAGAAACGTAGCCCACTTGATAATAATTTACACCAAGTCAAACTCTGAAGAAGTAAGTTTATTTAACGTTCTTGCAAGATCGGGTGTCCTACAAGCAGGCACACCCATCAACATATTCAGTTCATGTTTATACAATACAAATCCATTTGTCCACGCCTTTATTTTACATTATTGGTTATAACGTATTATGACACTAACCTATCCTATGGTTGCTACAGTCTCCTCCTCTGTTTACTTCTCCCCCTACTCTAACTTTCTAGCCCCTAACTCTTGTTTTTGTTTTACCTTATTTGGCTCTCCATTATGTGTTTTAACTTGCAGCTGTCAGCCTTTATCTTAGTGGGGCAGTTTCTTATTCACTACATCCTTTGTTCTAACTCTTGCTGTTTCTCTTTTATCTGCCTAAGCACAATTTTTAAGTGATGTACTGTCCCAAGGTCTGCACTTACATACCCTTATCAATTCACTTTGTCAGTGATGTACTGTCTTAAGGTCTCCACTTACAGACCCTTATCAATTCTCTTTGTCAGTGATGTACTGTCTTAAGGTCTCCACTTACATACCCTTATCAGTTCTCTTTGTCAGTGATGTACTGTCTTAAGGTCTCCACTTACATACCCTTATCAGTTCTCTTTGTCAGTGATGTACTGTCTTAAGGTCTCCACTTACATACCCTTATCAGTTCTCTTTGTCAGTGATGTACTGTCTTAAGGTCTCCACTTACATACCCTTATCAGTTCTCTTTGTCAGTGATGTACTGTCTTAAGGTCTCCACTTACATACCCTTATCAGTTCTCTTTGTCAGTGATGTACTGTCTTAAGGTCTCCCCTGACATATCCTTATCAGTTCTCTTTTTCAGTGATTTCATTATATTGTGCACAAATGACTTCTTGGTAACTTTCCACAAGCTGTAGAAACAACATTTCAGTATTTCTTTTTCTCACAATTCCCCCTTTTCTTTTACTTAATCCTTGTTGTTTTCTACATACTGCGGAGGGTTCTCATATGTCCTCTCAAATTCTCTGAGCATTATTTCAGCCGCCTTTTCAATGTCTGTATCTCCGTTGATACTATCCACTTTGTCATTACCTAACAGGTACATACTCTCTTCCTGGCCTCTTTGTAGTGACATCTGCTTCGTCAAAGCTGTCTCAATCAATCGCTGTGTCAGCCCTCTTACACAAGGAATAATACAACACCCGATGGCTATTAGTATTCCGACAACCATGATCAGGGAGGTAAAAACCGAGATTATCATGCCTTTCCATTTTCCAAACCAGGATTCAAGCCACCCCGTCAGGGAAGTGTCTGCTCCTGAATTTTCAGCCATCTCTTCTGCTAAAGTTGTTAACCCTTGCAGTGCTCGGGTGATTGAACCATCGGGTGCTGTGTTATTTGGGATAAATGTGCAACATTTCCCTCCTAACATTATACACACACCTCCTTTTTCTGCTAAGATCATATCTAGAGCCAGTCGATTTTCCCAAGCCATTCTACTAGTGGCATCTAATTGTTCAGCTATACCTTTTACCGCATCTCTAGTATAATTTATAAATCTTTGTTGGTTGTAATAAATATAATTTATCCAATCTACATTTTTGTTAATAGTGACCCACCAAAACAAAGACTCGAAACCGGCGGTTATTTGGTTTCGGGCCTTGAATTCATCAGGTACCCCTCTTGGGACTCCTATGGAATCCAAGTACACCTGGTCATCAAAAGAGTTCGCTATCGCTTCCCTTTTACCCCTTTCCCTCGTTATTATCTTTTGTTTCTCAAATGCCAAGGTGAATGGTATTGCCAATTGAACAATTGCGCACGTCCCCTTCCACTGGGAGGGTAAGGTCTGTCTCAGGATTTTTCCTCCGCAATACCACCATAAATCCGCTCTGGGAACATTCAATGATGAGTAGTTCCCTCCCCTGACTCTTCCAGTTACGTCCTCAGTCTCTATGCATGACTTCAACTCTCCCATATTTCTGGTTAGCTCCGCACCGTGTCGACTTACGCATGATGTGTGATTCACACCGGTGGCTAAAAATGAAGGGGGAGTCCTTGAATCTTCTTTCTCTAGGGGAGGGAACATTATTGACAAGGATATGCAAGTTTGAATACCCCAAGCGTCTTATCCTGATATAGGGCTAACATGCATTCCATGCCCTTTCGGTCACGCTCCCACCCCAGCGGGAAAGGTACTACTTGAGCTATCGGTCTACCAGATGCACAAGCATAGCAATTGTTTTTGTTCAAACTTTTTACAGGTAATTTTATCCATTCTACCCAGGCATTTGTGTCCCCGTAACCGGTTTCTATCTCAATTGTCTTTCTCAGGTCCTTTACCTCTATTATTTTTACTATGTTAGGATCGTTATGAGAGGTCCCTTTTAGTTTGTTAGATGGTTTACCAGTCTTATCTATTGTTACCTGAAAACAACATTTTAATTCACCTTTCTTTTTCCCTTCTCTAACTGTTACTCCAAACACCTTGTTGTCTAATTGGAAGTGGGTAATACAAAAACATCCAACCCATTTTATTTCCTGGCTACTTTTGAAAAGAAAGAGAGAAGGCACACAATATTACAGGCAGTATTTCCGCGCTCGCGCCGTTATATTAAAAAAAAAGTTCGTTACTCAAAGTCTTTTTAGCTTTATTTTCAATGGTTCTTCTGTTAATTCGGTTGTCCAAGTTCCTTCCTCGGCCGGGGTTTGTACCGGCCCCTTGATTCTTGTGTAGTGGGTCCAACCTCTTTCTGCCGTTCTTATGGCTGTTTCAGTGGTTAGGAGAGTCTGGTATGGTCTTTCCCAGTTCAGTTGTAGTTTAGTCTCTTTCCACAATTTCACCAGAACCCAATCTCCTGGTTGGATCTTGTGCACTGCAAATTCGAGAGGTGGTGTCTGTGTTAACAGGCCTTGCTTCCTGAGGAATGACAATGAGGAAGACAACGGCAGTATATAGTTCTTTAGAAACGAATCTTTAGTTTCTAAGGTTGGCATCTCGCCCCTGGTTCCCATATAAGGTAATTCGAATAGCATTTCATAGTGGGACAGTCCCACATCTTTTCTAGGGGCTGTCCGAATTCTGAGTATCGCTATAGGTAAACATTTTGTCCAGGGTAACCTTGTTTCAAGTATCAGTTTGGACAGGTGTTTCTTTAAGGTCTGATTCATTCTTTCCACCCGCCCTGAAGAGGGAGGGTACCAAGGGGTATGGAAGTCCCATTGGATTCCCAATCCCCTAACTATTTCTTGTAATAGCTTCGAGGTAAAATGACGTCCTTGGTCTGAAGTGCTGTGGCTGCCACAGCTTGCACACACTCTGGCCATCCCTTTTAACTATTTCATTGTGGTTTCTGCCACTTAAAATCAAAGCTCAGCAAAGCTACTATTCCTAACTTGGCTATATTTCCCATTAAGCATTGTACCATGCCTAAAAGCAAATATAAAAAAACTCAGCAACTGCTGAATCAGAAGGGTAGGCTGAGCCACCCTCTAACAAGGGGGCGTGTATTAGCCTGGTCGGTATGTTTTTCATTCCAACTTTGTCATGTCTGGGTGAGAAGAAGAGTGCTGTTGAAGTATAATGTCTCTCTCTCTCTCTCTCTCTCTCGCTGTACCAGCTGCAAGGCCAAGTTGCCTCTGCAGCCCTGAAGTTATGAAGTCAGCTAGCTTGTTAGCAATACATGACTGATTAATTGTTTCATCTTAAATGTTCCCATGTAATTCTGTTCTTAAAAATTCTAAAATCTAAATTCTGTTCTCACAGTCCCCCCTTTTGATTCTTCAAAACATTTTTAAAAATCAATCCCTTGATCCCACCTAGGTGCCTTTAATGGTCTCTATTTGTCTAGAAACAGCCCTCAACACCCAGAGGGGTCGCACTCAATATGTCGCCTGCTTGTGCCATAAGAGGGGCCTGCGGTAACTCTGTAAAGGCATACGTTTTGCAGGGGCTTCAACTACTTGTTTACAACAATGCCTTTTACTATCAGATTTCTAAGGTCTTTCATCTGGCCCCTATGGCCGATATTATTGTTCTGCCACTGCGGGTCTTGATTAGGGTATTTTTGTTCAGCTGGTTCGTTTCCCCCGACCCCGGGAGGGTTTTCACTTTCCCAAATTTTCAGGGGTCTTCTACGAGGACTTTCATTTCCTTTTTAAACACTCTTGCCTCTCCTGACGTTAATGGTGCACTAACAAATCCAATTTCATTATTTCCTATTGGTACCTCTCTCAAGGGCATCATTGTCTTAGGAGACTCTCTGTCTCTATCGTCGTCATTATCGTCGGGTTTAGGGGTGGTCCTTCTTGCTGTCCTTAGATCATATTTGGGTCTTTTTCTCCTTGGTTTTTGACTCTAAATCCCAAAACTCCAACATCCGTCCCAATGGACTTTCTGGAGGTATGTTGCCGGCAGACTTTCCTTGTCTCCCATCGTCTTCCTTTTTAGACGATTTATTTCCCATGGTTAACTGAAGGGTCTTGTACCCTACGGTATTCACCTCCTAGCTGAAGGGTCTTGTACCTTACGGTATTCACCTCCTAGCTGAAGGGTCTTATACCTTATGGTATTCACCTCCTAACTAAAGGGTCTTATACCATACAGTACTCACCTCCTAGCTGAAGGGTCTTATACTGCCCCACAGTATTCACCTCCTAACTGAAGGGTCTTGTACCCTACGGTATTCACCTCCTAGCTGAAGGGTCTTATACCTTACAGTATTCACCTCCTAACTGAAGGGTCTTATACCCTACGGTACTCACCTCCTAGCTGAAGGGTCTTATACTGCCCCACAGTATTCACCTCCTAACTGAAGGGTCTTGTACCCTACGGTACTCACCTCCTAGCTGAAGGGTCTTATACTGCAGTACTGAGAAGGTCTTATCCTACAGTTAACCAGTATTCACCTCCTAACTGAAGGGTCTTATACCTTACGGTATTCACCTCCTAGCTGAAGGGTCTTATACTGCCCCACAGTATTCACCTCCTAACTGAAGGGTCTTGTACCCTATGGTATTCACCTCCTAGCTGAAGGGTCTTATACCTTACGGTATTCACCTCCTAACTGAAGGGTCTTATACCATACAGTACTCACCTCCTAGCTGAAGGGTCTTATACTGCCCCACAGTATTCACCTCCTAACTGAAGGGTCTTGTACCCTACGGTATTCACCTCCTAGCTGAAGGGTCTGATACCTTACGGTATTCACCTCCTAACTGAAGAGTCTTATACCATACAGTACTCACCTCCTAGCTGAAGGGTCTTATACTGCAGGACTGTAAAATTCACTCCTCAAGGACTTTTAGTACTTAGAAGGTCTTATCCTACAGTTAACCATAAGTCACCAAGATAATACTTAAAAGTTGTTTTTCTTACCTTGGTCCGTGCACGGAGTTGCCTGACTTCACGTGTGCACCTGCCGCACTAAATACTCGTTCAGAGTGACTTCCCTAGGATCGTTTTCAGTCAATTACTCGGGTCCGCTACCAACGAGAGAAACTAGACCGTTTTTAAATTAACAGGACGCATCTTCTCGTCTGTCGTCGGCCGCGGTCCCAGCAATGATGAAGAGATCCCGGACGAGCCCCCAATTGTGAGAAACGTAGCCCACTTAATAATAATTTACACCAAGTCAAACTCTGAAGAAGTAAGTTTATTTAACGTTCTTGCAAGATCGGGTGTCCTACAAGCAGGCACACCCATCAACATATTCAGTTCATGTTTATACAATACAAATCCATTTGTCCACGCCTTTATTTTACATTATTGGTTATAACGTATTATAACACTAACCTATCCTATGGTTGCTACAGTCTCCTCCTCTGTTTACTTCTCCCCCTACTCTAACTTTCCAGCCCCTAACTCTTGTTTTTGTTTTACCTTATTTGGCTCTCCATTATGTGTTTTAACTTGCAGCTGTCAGCCTTTATCTTAGTGGGGCAGTTTCTTATTCACTACATCCTTTGTTCTAACTCTTGCTGTTTCTCTTTTATCTGCCTAAGCACAATTTTTAAGTGGTGTACTGTCCCAAGGTCTGTACTTACATACCCTTATCAACTCTCTTTGTCAGTGATGTACTGTCTTAAGGTCTCCACTTACAGACCCTTATCAGTTCTCTTTGTCAGTGATTTCATTATGTTGTGCACAAATGACTTCTTGGTAACTTTCCACAAGCTGTAGAAACAACATTTCAGTATTTCTTATTCTCACACACAGGCACTGACTCTGAATGGGGTAAACTTCCACAGGCACTGACTCTCACTGGGCTACACTTCCACAGGCACTGTCTCTGAATGGGTTAAACACCCACAGACACTGACTCTCACTGGGGTACACTTCCACAGGCACTGACTCTCACTGGGGTACACTTACACAGGCAGTGACTCTGAGTGGGGTAAACGTCCAAAGGCACTGACTCTCACTGGGGTACACTTCCACAGGCACTAATTCTGAATGGGGTAAACTTCCACAGGCACTGACTGTGAATGGGGTTAAATTCTACTGGCTCTGAATCTGAATGGGGTACATTTCCACAGGCACTGAATCTGAATGGGCTAAACTTCTACAGGTACTGAATCTGAATGGTGTAAACTTCTACAGGTACTGAATCTGAATGGTGTAAACTTCTACAGGTACTGAATCTTAATGGGGTAAAGTTCCACAGGCACTGACTCTGAATGGGGTAAACTTCCACAGGCACTGTCTCTCACTTGAGTGCACTTCCACAGGCAATGACTCTCACTGGGGTACAGTTCCACAGGCACTGACTCTGAATGGGTTAAACTTCCACAGGCACTGACTCTCACTGGGGTAAACTTCCACAGGCACTGACTCTCACTGGGGTACACTTCCACAGGTACTGACACTGAATGGGGTAAACGTCCACAGGCAGTGAATCTGAAAGGGGTAATCTTCTACAGACACTGAATCTGAATGGGGTAAACTTCTACAGGTACTGAATCTGCATGGGGTAAACTTCCACAGGCACTGACTCACACTGGGGGACACTTCCACAGGCACTGACTCTGAAAGGGGTAAAATTCCACAGGCACTGACTCTCAGTGGGGTACACTTCCACAGGCACTGAATCTGAATGGCGTAAACATCCACAGGTACTGACTCTGAATGGGGTAAACTTCCAGAGGCAATGACTCTCACTGGGGTACACTTCCACAGGCACAGACTCCCACTGGGGGACACTTCCACAGGCACTGACTCTGAATGGGGTAAACTTCCACAGGCACTGACTCCCACTGGGGGACACTTCCACAGGCACTGACTCTGAATGGGGTAAACTTCCACAGGCACTGAACTAAAGCAAAATACTGCGGATGCTGGAAATCTGAAACAAAAACAAGAAATGCTGGAATCACTCAGCAGGTCTGGCAGCATCTGTGGAAAGAGAAGCAGAGTTAACGTTTCGGGTCAGTGACCCTTCTTTGGAACTGACAAATATTAGAAAAGTCACAGATTATAAACAAGTGAGGTGGGGGTGGGGCAAGAGATAACAAAGGAGAAGGTGCAGATTGGACCAGGCCACATAGCAGACCAAAAGGTCACGGAGAAAAGGCAAACAATATTGCTTTGACTTTCAACACACCATTAAAAGCTTGTTTGCCTTTTCTCCGTGAACTTTTGGTCAGCTAAGTGGCCTGGTCCAATCTGCACGTGCTCCTTTGTTATCTCTTGCCCCACCCCCACCTCACTTGTTAATAATCTGTGACTTTTCTAATATTTGTCAGTTCCGAAGAAGGGTCACTGACCCGAAACGTTAACTCTGCTTCTCTTTCCACAGATGCTGCCAGACCTGCTGAGTGATTCCAGCATTACTTGTTTTTGTTCCACAGGCACTGACCCTCACTTGGGTGCACTTCCACAGGCACTGACTCTGAATGGGGTAAACTTCCACAGGCACTGACTCTCACTGGGGCACACTTCCACAGGCACTGACTCTGAATGGGGTAAACTTCCACAGGGACTGACTCTCACTGGGGTACACTATCACAGGCACTGAATCTGAATGGGGTAAACTTCCACAGGCACTGACTCTCACTGGGGTACACTTCCACAGGCACTGACTCTCACTGGGGTACACTTACACAGGCACTGACTCTGAATGGGGTAAACTTCCACAGGCACTGACTCTGAATGGGGTTAACTTCTACAGGCTCTGAATCTGAATGGGGTAAACTTCCACAGGCACTGAATCTCACTGGGGTACACTTACACAGGCACTGACTCTGAATAGGGTAAACTTCCACAGGCACTGACTCTCACTGGGGTGCACTTCCACAGGCACTGAAACTGAATGGGGTAAACTTCCACAGGCACTGACTATGAATGGGGTAAACATCCACAGGTACTGACTCTGAATGGGGAAATCTTCCAGAGGCAATGACTCCAACTGGGGTACACTCCCACAGGCACTGACTCTCACAGGGGGACACTTACACAGCCACTGACTCTGAATGGGGTACACTTCCACAGGCATTGACCCTCACTTGGGTGCACTTCCACAGGCACTGACTCTCACTGGGGTACACTTCCAGAGGCACTGACGCTGAATGGGATAAACTTCCACAGGCACTGACTCTCACTGGGGTGCACTTCCAGAGGCACTGACTCTCACTGGGGTACATTTTCACAGGCACTGACTCTCACTGGGGTGCATTTCCACAGGCAAAGACTCTCACTGGGGTACATTTCCACATGCACTGACTCTGAGTGGGGTACACTTCCATAGGCAGTGACTCCTAATGGTGAGCCACTTCCCAGCCACTGAATCTCACTGGGGTACACTTCTACATGCACTGACTCTCAAAGGGGTGCATTTCCACAGGCACTGACTCTGAATGTGGTAAACATCCACAGGCATTGACTCTCACAGGAGTACACTTCCACAGGCACTGAATCTGAATGGCGTAAACTTCCACAGGCACTGAGTCTCACTGGGGTACCCTTCCACAGGCACTGAATCTGAATGGGGTAAACTTCCACAGGCACTGACTCTCACAGCAGTACACTTCCACAGGCACTGATTCTGAATTGGGTAAACTTGCACAGGCATTTACTCTCACTGGGGTACACTTCCACAGGCACTGAATCTGAATGGGGTAAAGTTCCACAGGCACTGACTCTGAATTGTTACAGTTCCACAGGCAATGACTCTCAGTGGGGTACACTTCGACAGGCACTGACTCTGACAGGGTAAACTTCCACAGGCACTGACTCTCACTGGGGTACACTTCCACAGGCACTGACTCTGAATGGGGTAAACTTCCACAGGCACTGACTCTGAATGGGGTAATCGTCTACAGGCACTGAATATGAATGGGGTAAACTTCTACACTTACTGAATCTGAATGGGGTAAACTTCTTCAGCCACTGACTCTCACTGGGGTACACTTCCACAGGCACTGACTCTCACTGGGGTACACTTCCACAGGCACTGATTCTGAATGGCGTAATCTTCCAGAGGCAATGACTTTCAATGGGGGACACTTCCACAGGCACTGAATCTGAATGGGGTAAACTTCCACAGGCACTGATTCTGAATGGCGTAATCTTCTGGAGGCAATGACGCTCACTGGGGTACAATTCCACAGGCACTGAATCTGAATGGGGTACCCTTCCACAGGCACTGAATCTCACTGGGGTCACTGCCACAGGCACTGACTCAGAATGGGGTAAACTTCCACAGGCACTGACCCTCACTGGGATGCACTTCCACAGGCAATGACACTGAATGGGGTCAACTTCCACAGGCATTGACTCTCACTGGGGTACACTTCCACTGGCACTGATTCCGAATGGGGTAAACTTCCACAGGTACTTACTCTCACTGGGCTACACTTCCACAGGCACTGAATCTGAATGGGGTAAACTTCCCCAGGCACTGACTCTGAATGTGTAAACTTCCACAGGCACTGACTCTGAATTGGTTACAGTTCCACAGGCAATAACTCTCAGTGGGGTACACTTCAACAGGCACTGACTCTGACTGGGGTGCACTTCCACAGGCACTGTCTCTCACTGGGGTGCAGTCCCACAGGCTCTAGCTGTCACTTGGATACCGTTCCCTAGGCACTGACTCGAACGGGGGTACACTTCTACAGGCATTGACTCTCACTTGGGTAAACTTCCACAGGCACTGCCTCTCACTGGGGTGCACTTCAACAGGCACTGAATCTGAATGGCGTAAACATCCACAGGTACTGACTTTGAATGGGGTAAACTTCCAGAGGCAATGACTCTCACTGGGGTACACTTCCACAGGCACTGACTCTCACTGGGGTACACTTCCACAGGCACTGACTCTGAATGGGGTAAACTTCCACAGGCACTGACCCTCACTTGGGTGCACTTCCACAGGCACTGTCTCTGAATGGGGTAAACTTCCACAGGCACTGACTGTCACTGGGGTACACCTCCACAGACACTGACTCTCACTGGGGTACATTTCCACAGGCACTAACTCTCACTGGGGTGCATTTCAACAGGCACAGACTTTCACTGGGGTACATTTCCATTGGCACTGACTCTCACTTGGGTACACTTCTACAGGCACTGACTCTCACTTGGGTACACTTCTGCAGGCACTGACTCTCACTGGTGTACCTTTCCACATGCACTGACTCTGAATGGGATACACTTCTATAGGCAGTGACTCCTAATGGAGAGCCGCTCCCCAGCCAGTGAATCTCACTGGGGTACACTTCTACAGGCACTGAATCAGAATGGGGTTAACATCTACAGGTACTGAAGCTGAATGGGGTAAACATCCACAGGCACTGACTCTCACTGGGGTAAACATCTACAGGCACTGACTCTGAATGGGATAAACTTCCACAGGCACTGACTCTCACTGGGGTACACTTCCACAGGCACTGACTCTGAATGGGGTAAACTTCCACAGGCACTGACCCTCACTTGGGTGCACTTCCACAGGCACTGACTCTGAATGGGGTAAACTTCCACAGGCACTGACTGTCACTGGGGTACACCTCCACAGACACTGACTCTCACTGGGGTACATTTCCACAGGCACTGACTCTCACTGGGGTAAACTTCCACAGGCACTGACTCTGAATGGGATAAACTTCCACAGGCACTGACTGTCACTGGGGTACACTTCCTCAGGCACTGACTCTGAATGGGGTAAATTTCCACAGGCACTGTCTCTCACTTGGGTACACTTCGACAGGCACTGACTCTCACTGGGTTACATTTCCACAGGCACTGACTCTCACTTGGGTAAACTTCTGCAGACACTGACTCTCACTGGGGTACATTTCCACAGGCACTGACTCTCACTTGGGTACACTTCTACAGGCACTGACTCTCACTTGGGTACGCTTCTACAGGCACTGATTCTCACTGGGGTACATTTTCACAGGCACTGACTCTCACTGGGTTACTTTTCCACATGCACTGACTCTCACTTGGGTACACTTCTACAGGCACTGACTCTCAATTGGGTACACTTCTACAGGCACTGACTCTCACTTGGGTACACTTCTACAGACACTGACTTTCACTGGGGTACATTTCCACATGCACTTACTCTGAGTGTGGCACACTTCTATTGGCAGTGACTCCTAATGGAGAGCCACACCCCAGCCACTGAATCTCACTGGGTTACACTTCCACTGACACTGAATCTCACTGGGGTACACTTCTACAGGCACTAAATCTGAATGGGGTAAACATCCACAGGCACTAACTCTCACTGGGGTGCACTTCCACAGGCAATGACTCTCACTTGGGTACACTTCCACAGGCACTGAATCTGAATGGGGTAAACATCCACAGGCACTGACTCTCACTGGGGTACACTTCCACAGGCACTGACTCTGAATGGGGTAAACTTCCACAGGAACTAACTCTCACTGGGGTACACATCCACAGGCACTGACTCTGAATGGGGTAAAGTTCCACAGGCACTGACTCTGAATGGGGTACACTTCCACAGGCACTGAATCTGAAAGGGGTAAACTTCCACAGGCACTGACTCTGAATTGGTTACAGTTCCACAGGCAATGACTCTCAGTGGGGTACACTTCGACTGGCACTGAATCTGACTGGGGTGCACTTCCACACGCACTGTCTCTCACTGGGGTACACTTCCACACGCACTGTCTCTGAATGGGGGATACTTCCACAGGCACTGACTCCCACTGGAGTACTCTTCCACAGGCATTCACTCTGAATGGGGTAATCTTCCACAGGCACTGACACTCACTCGGGTCCAGTTCCACTGGCACTGAATCTCACTGGGGTACAATTCTACAGGCACTGAATCTGAATGGGGTAAACTTCTACAGGTACTGAATCTGAATGGGGAAAACTTCCACAGGCACTGACTCTCACAGGGGTAAACTTCCACAGGCACTGACTCTGAATGGGGTAAACATCCAGAGGCACTGACTCTGAATGGGGTAAACTTCCACAGGCACTGTCTCTCACTGGGGTACACTTCCAGAGGCACTGACTCTGAATGGGGTAAACTTCCACAGGCACTGACTCTCACTGGGGCAGATTTTCACAGGAACTGACTCTCACTGGGTTGCATTTCTACAGGCACTGACCCTCACTTGGGTGCACTTCCACTGACACTGACTCTGAATGGGGTAAACTTCCACAGGCACTGACTCTGAATGGGGTAAACTTCCACAGGCACCGACTCTCACTTGGGATCACTTCTTCAGGCACTGACTCTCACTTGGGTACACTTTTAAGGGCACTGATTCTCACTTGGGTACACTTCTGCAGGCACTGACTCTCACTGGTGTATCTTTCCACATGCACTGACTCTGAATGGGATACACTTCTATAGGCAGTGAGTCCTAATGGAGAGCCGCTCCCAAGCCACTGAATCTCACTGGGGTACAGTTCTACAGGCACTGACTCTCACAGGGGTACATTTCCACTGGCACTGACTCTCACTGGGGACACTTCTACAGGCACTGAATCTGAATGGTGTAAACTTCTACAGGGACTGAAGCTGAATGGGGTAAATTTCCACAGGCACTGACTCTCCCTGGGGTAAACGTCCACAGGCACTGACTCTAAATGGGGTAAACATCCACTGGCACTGACTCTCACTGGGGTACACTTCCACAGGCACTGACTCTGAATGGGGTAAACTTCCACAGGCACTGACTCTGAATGGGGTACACTTCCACACGCACTAAATCTGAATGGGGTAAACTTCTACAGGTACTGAATCTGAATGGGGTAAACTTCCACAGGCACTGACTCTCACTGGGGGACATTTCCGCAGGCACTGACTCTGAATGGGGTAAACTTCCACAGGTACTGACTCTCACTGGGGTACACTTCCACAGGCACTGTCTCTGAATGGGTTAAACATCCACAGGCACTGACTCTCACTGGGGTACACTTCCACAGGCAATGACTCTCACTGTGGTACACTTACACAGGCACTAACTCTGAATGGGGTAAACTTCCACAGGCACTGACTCTGAATGGGGTTAACTTCCACTGGCTCTGAATCTGAATGGGGTAAACTTCTACAGGTACTGAATCTGAATGGGGTAAACTTCTACTGGCCCTGAAACTGAATGGTGTAAACTTCTACAGGTACTGAATCTTAATGGGGTAAACTTCCACAGGCACTGACTCTGAATGGGGTAAACTTCCACAGGCACTGTCTCTCACTGGGTGCACTTCCACAGGCAATGACTCTCACTGGGGTACACTTCCACAGGCACTGACTCTGAATCGGTTAAACTTCCACAGGCACTGACTCTCACTGGGGTAAACTTCCACAGGCACTGACTCTGAATGGGTTAAACTTCCACAAGCACTGACTCTCACTGGGGTACACTTCCACAGGCACTGTCTCTGAATGGGGGATACTTCCACAGGCACTGACTCTCACTGGAGTACTCTTCCACAGGCATTCACTCTGAATGGGGTAATCTTCCACAGGCACTGACACTCACTCGGGTCCAGTTCCACTGGCACTGAATCTCACTGGGGTAAAATTCTACAGGCACTGAATCTGAATGGGGTAAACTTCTACAGGTACTGAATCTGAATGGGGAAAACTTCCACAGGCACTGACTCTCACAGGGGTAAACTTCCACAGGCACTGACTCTGAATGGGGTAAACATCCAGAGGCACTGACTCTGAATGGGGTAAACTTCCACAGGCACTGTCTGTCACTGGGGTACACTTCCAGAGGCACTGACTCTGAATGGGGTAAACTTCTAGAGGCACTGACTCTGAATGGGGTAAACCTGCACAGGCACTGACTCTCACTGGGGTAGATTTTCACAGGAACTGACTCTCACTGGGTTGCATTTCTACAGGCACTGACCCTCACTTGGGTGCACTTCCACTGACACAGACTCTGAATGGGGTAAACTTCCACAGGCACTGACTCTGAATGGGGTAAACTTCCACAGGCACCGACTCTCACTTGGGATCACTTCTTCAGGCACTGACTCTCACTTGGGTACACTTCTAAGGGCACTGATTCTCACTTGGGTACACTTCTGCAGGCACTGACTCTCACTGGTGTATCTTTCCACATGCACTGACTCTGAATGGGATACACTTCTATAGGCAGTGAGTCCTAATGGAGAGCCACTCCCAAGCCACTGAATCTCACTGGGGTACAGTTCTACAGGCACTGACTCTCACAGGGGTACATTTCCACTGGCACTGACTCTCACTGGGGACACTTCTACAGGCACTGAATCTGAATGGTGTAAACTTCTACAGGGACTGAAGCTGAATGGGGTAAATTTCCACAGGCACTGACTCTCCCTGGGGTAAACGTCCACAGGCACTGACTCTAAATGGGGTAAACATCCACTGGCACTGACTCTCACTGGGGTACACTTCCACAGGCACTGACTCTGAATGGGGTAAACTTCCACAGGCACTGACTCTGAATGGGGTACACTTCCACACGCACTGAATCTGAATGGGGTAAACTTCTACAGGTACTGAATCTGAATGGGGTAAACTTCCACAGGCACTGACTCTCACTGGGGGACATTTCCACAGGCACTGACTCTGAATGGGGTAAACTTCCACAGGTACTGACTCTCACTGGGGTACACTTCCACAGGCACTGTCTCTGAATGGGTTAAACATCCACAGGCACTGACTCTCACTGGGGTACACTTCCACAGGCAATGACTCTCACTGGGGTACACTTACACAGGCACTAATTCTGAATGGGGTAAACTTCCACAGGCACTGACTCTGAATGGGGTTAACTTCCACTGGCTCTGAATCTGAATGGGGTAAACTTCTACAGGTACTGAATCTGAATGGGGTAAACTTCTACTGGCCCTGAAACTGAATGGTGTAAACTTCTACAGGTACTGAATCTTAATGGGGTAAACTTCCACAGGCACTGACTCTGAATGGGGTAAACTTCCACAGGCACTGTCTCTCACTGGGTGCACTTCCACAGGCAATGACTCTCACTGGGGTACACTTCCACAGGCACTGACTCTGAATCGGTTAAACTTCCACAGGCACTGACTCTCACTGGGGTAAACTTCCACAGGCACTGACTCTGAATGGGTTAAACTTCCACAAGCACTGACTCTCACTGGGGTACACTTCCACAGGCACTGTCTCTGAATGGGGGATACTTCCACAGGCACTGACTCTCACTGGAGTACTCTTCCACAGGCATTCACTCTGAATGGGGTAATCTTCCACAGGCACTGACACTCACTCGGGTCCAGTTCCACTGGCACTGAATCTCACTGGGGTACAATTCTACAGGCACTGAATCTGAATGGGGTAAACTTCTACAGGTACTGAATCTGAATGGGGAAAACTTCCACAGGCACTGACTCTCACAGGGGTAAACTTCCACAGGCACTGACTCTGAATGGGGTAAACATCCAGAGGCACTGACTCTGAATGGGGTAAACTTCCACAGGCACTGTCTGTCACTGGGGTACACTTCCAGAGGCACTGACTCTGAATGGGGTAAACTTCTAGAGGCACTGACTATGAATGGGGTAAACCTCCACAGGCACTGACTCTCAATGGGGTAGATTTTCACAGGAACTGACTCTCACTGGGTTGCATTTCGACAGGCACTGACCCTCACTTGGGTGCACTTCCACTGAAACTGACACTGAATGGGGTAAACTTCCACAGGCACTGACTCTGAATGGGGTAAACTTCCACAGGCACCGACTCTCACTTGGGATCACTTCTTCAGGCACTGACTCTCACTGGTGTATCTTTCCACATGCACTGACTCTGAATGGGATGCACTTCTATAGGCAGTGAGTCCTAATGGAGAGCCGCTCCCAAGCCACTGAATCTCACTGGGGTACAGTTCTACAGGCACTGACTCTCACAGGGGTACATTTCCACTGGCACTGACTCTCACTGGGGACACTTTTACAGGCACTGAATCTGAATGGTGTAAACTTCTACAGGGACTGAAGCTGAATGGGGTAAACTTCCACAGGCACTGACTCTCCCTGGGGTAAACGTCCACAGGCACTGACTCTAAATGGGGTAAACATCCACAGGCACTGACTCTCACTGGGGTACACTTCCACAGGCACTGACTCTGAATGGGGTAAACTTCCACAGGCACTGACTCTGAATGGGGTACACTTCCACATGCACTGAATCTGAATGGGGTAAACTTCTACAGGTACTGAATCTGAATGGGGTAAACTTCCACAGGCACTGACTCTCACTGGGGGACATTTCCACAGGCACTGACTCTGAATGGGGTAAACTTGCACAGGTACTGACTCTCACTGGGGTACACTTCCACAGGCACTAACTCTGAATGGGGTAAACTTCCACACGCACTGAATCTGAATGGGGTAAACTTCTACAGGCTCTGTCTCTGAATGGGTTAAACATCAACAGGCACTGACTCTCACTGGGGTACACTTCCACAGGCAATGACTCTCACTGGTGTACACTTACACAGGCACTGACTCTGAGTGGGGTAAACTTCCAAAGGAACTGACTCTCACTGGGGTACACTTCCACAGGCACTAACTCTGAATAGGGTAAACTTCCACAGGCACTGACTCTGAATGGGGTTAACTTCCACTGGCTCTGAATCTGAATGGGGTAAACTTCTGCAGGTACTGAATCTGAATGGGGTAAACTTCTACAGGTACTGAATCTGAATGGGGTAAACTTCTACAGGTACTGAATCTGAATGGTGTAAACTTCTACTGGCCCTGAATCTGAATGGTGTAAACTTCTACAGGTACTGAATCTTAATGGGGTAAACTTCCACAGGCACTGACTCTGAATGGGGTAAACTTCCACAGGCACTGTCTCTCACTGGAATGCACTTCCACAGGCAATGACTCTCACTGGGGTACACTTCCACAGGCACTGACTCTGAATCGGTTAAACTTCCACAGGCACTGACTCTCACTGGGGTAAACTTCCACAGGCACTGACTCTGAATGGGTTAAACTTCCACAAGCACTGACTCTCACTGGGGTAAACTTCCACAGGCACTGACTCTCACTGGGGTACACTTCCACAGGTACTGACACTGAATGGGGTAAACTTCCACAGGCAGTGACTCTGAAAGGGGTAATCTTCTACAGACACTGAATCTGAATGGGGTAAACTTCTGCAGGTACTGAATCTGCATGGGGTAAACTTCCACAGGCACTGAATCTCACTGGGGAGCACTTCCACAGGCACTGACTCTGAATGGGGCAAACTTCCACAGGCACTGACTCTCACTGGGGGACACTTCCACAGGCACTGAATCTGAATGGCGTAAACATCCACAGGTACTGACTCTGAATGGGGTAAACTTCCAGAGGCAATGACTGTCACTGGGGTACACTTCCACAGGCACTGACTCCCACTGGGGGACACTTCCACAAGCACTGACTCTGAATGGGGTAAACTTCCACAGTCACTGAAATAAAAGCAAAATACTGCGGATGCTGGAAATCTGAAACAAAATCAAGAAATGCTGGAATCACTCAGCAGGTCTGGCAGCATCTGTGGAAAGAGAAGCAGAGTTAACGTTTCGGGTCAGTGACCCTTCTTTGGAACTGACAAATATTAGAAATGTCACAGATTATAAACAAGTGAGGTGGGGGTGGGGCAAGAGATAACAAAGGAGAAGGTGCAGATTGGACCAGGCCACATAGCAGACCAAAAAGTCATGGAGAAAAGGCTAACAATATTGCTTTGTCTTTCAACACACCATTAACATATTGTTTGCCTTTTCTCCGTGAACTTTTGGTCAGCTATGAGGCATGGTCCAATCTGAACCTTCTCCTTTGTTATCTCTTGCCCCACACCCAACTCACTTGTTTATAATCTGTGACTTTTCTAATATTTGTCAGTTCCGAAGAAGGATCACTGACCCGAAATGTAAACCCAGCTTCTCCTTCCACAGATGCTGCCAGACCTGCTGAGTGATTCCAGCATTTCTTGTTTTTGTTCCACAGGCACTGACCCTCACTTGGGTGCACTTCCACAGGCACTGACTCTGAATGGGGTAAACTTCCACAGTCACTGACTATCACTGGGGCACACTTCCACAGGCACTGACTCTGAATGGGGTAAACTTCCACAGGCACTGACTCTCACTGGGGTACACTTCCACAGGCACTGAATCTGAATGGGGTAAACTTCCACAGGCACTGATTCTCACTTGGGTACACTTCTTCAGGCACTGACTCTCACTGGGGTACATTTCCACAGGCACTGACTCTCACTGGGGTACATTTCCACAGGCACTGACTCTCACTTGTGTACACTTCTACAGGCACTGACTCTCACTTGGGTACACTTCTGCAGGCACTGACTCTCACTGAGGTACATTTCCACAGGCAATGACTCTGAATGTGGTAAACTTCCACAGGCATTGACTCTAACAGGAGTACACTTCCACAGGCACTGAATCTGAATGGCGTAAACTTCCAAAGGCACTGTCTCTCACTGGGGTACACTTCCACAGGCACTGATTCTGAATGGGGTAAACTTCCACAGGCATTTACTCTCACTTGGGTACACTTCCACAGGCACTGAATCTGAATGGGGTAAAGTTCCACAGGCACTGACTCTGAATTGGTTACAGTTCCACAGGCAATGACTCTCAGTGGGGTACACTTCAACAGGCACTGACTCTGACTGGGTAAACTTCCACAGGCACTGACTCTCACTGGGGTACACTTCCACAGGCACTGACTCTGAATGGGGAAAACTTCCACAGGCACTGACTCTCACTGGAGTACACTTCCACAGTCACTGACTCTGAATGGGGTAAACTTCCACAGGCACTGACTCTCACTGGAGTGCACTTCTACAGTCACTGACTCTCACTTGGGTACACTTCTACAGGCACTGACTCTCACTGGGGTACATTTCCACAGGTACTGACTCTGAATGGGTAAACTTCCACAGGCACTGACTCTGAATGGTACACTTCCACAGGCACTGACTCTGAATGGGGTAATCGTCTACAGGCACTGAATATGAATGGGGTAAACTTCTACAGTTACTGAATCTGAATGGGGTAAACTTCTTCAGGCACTGACTCTCACTGGGGTACACTTCCACAGGCACTGACTCTCACTGGGGGACA
Source organism: Heterodontus francisci (assembly GCF_036365525.1). NCBI lineage: Eukaryota > Metazoa > Chordata > Chondrichthyes > Heterodontiformes > Heterodontidae > Heterodontus > Heterodontus francisci. The sequence continues at coordinate 6,241,647 of NC_090386.1, forward strand.
CTTCCACAGGCACTGACTCTGAATGGGTTAAACTTCCACAGGCACTGACTCTCACTGGGGTACACTTCCACAGGCACTGACTCTCACTGGGGTACACTTACACAGGCACTGACTCGGAATGGGGAATTCTTCCAAAGGCACTGACTCTCACTGGGGTACACTTCCACAGGCACTGACTCTGAATGGGGTAAACTTCCACAGGCACTGACTGTGAATGGGGTTAACTTCTACAGGCTCTGAATCTGAATGGGGTAAACTTCTACAGGTACTGAATCTGAATGGGGTAAACTTCCACAGGCACTGAATCTCACTGGGGTACACTTACACAGGCAATGACTGTGAATGGGGTAAACTTCCACAGGCACTGACTCTCACTGGGTTACACTTCCACAGGCACTGACTCTGAATGGGGTAAACTTCCACAGGCACTGACTATGAATGGGGTAAACATCCACAGGTACTGACTCTGAATGGGGAAATCTTCCAGAGGCAATGACTCTAACTGGGGTACACTCCCACAGGCACTGACTCTCACAGGGGGACACTTCCACAGCCACTGACTCTGAATGTGGTACACTTCCACAGGCATTGACCCTCACTTGGGTGCACTTCCACAGGCACTGACTCTCACTGGGGTACACTTCCAGAGGCACTGACTCTGAATGGGGTAAACTTCCACAGGCACGGACTCTCACTGGGGTACACTTCCAGAGGCACTGACTCTCACTCGGTTACATTTTCACAGGCACTGACTCTCACTGTGGTGCATTTCCACAGGCACTGACTCTCACCTGGGTACACTTCTGCAGGCACTGACTCTCACTGGCGTTCACTTCTACAGGCACTGACTCTCACAGGGGTACATTTCCACAGGCACTGACTCTGAATGTGGTAAACTTCCACAGGCATTGACTCTCACAGGAGTACACTTCCACAGGCACTGAATCTGAATGGGGTAAATTTACACAGGCACTGACTCTGAATTGGTTCCAGTTCCACAGGCAATGACTCTCAGTGGGGTACACTTCGACAGGCACTGACTCTGACTGGGTAAACTTCCACAGGCACTGACTCTCACTGGGGTAGACATCCACAGGCACTGACTCTGAAGGGAGTAAACTTCCACAGGCACTGACTCTCACTGGAGTACACTTCCACAGGCACTGACTCTGAATGGGGCAAATTTCTACTGGCACTGACACTCCCTGAGGAACAGTTCCACAGGCACTGACTCTCACTTGGGTAAATTTCCACAGGCACTGACTCTCACTTGGGTACACTTCTACAGGCACTGACTCTCATTTGGGTACAGTTCTACAGGCACTGACTCTCACTGGGGTACATTTCCACAGGCACTGACTCTGAATGGGGTAAACTTCCACAGGCACTGACGCTGAATGGGTTTGCACTTCCACAGACACTGACTCTGAATGGGGTAATCGTCTACAGGCACTGAATTTGAACAGGGTAAACTGCTACAGTTACTGAATCTGAATGGGGTAAACTTCTTCAGGCACTGACTCTCACTGGGGTACACTTCCACAGGCACTGACTCTCACTGGGGTACACTTACACAGGCACTGACTCTGTATGGAGAAAATTCCAAAGGCACTGACTCTCACTGGGGTAAACTTCTACAGGCACTGGATCTGAATGGGGTAAACATCTACAGGCACTGAATCTCACTGGGGTAAACTTCCACAGGCACTGACTCTGAATGGGATAAACTTCCACAGGCACTGACTCTCACTTGGGTACACTTCGACAGGCACTGACTCTCACTGGGGTACAGTTCCAGAGGCACTGACTCTCACTGGGGTATATTTCCACAGGCACTGACTCTCACTTGGGTAAAGTTCTACAGGCACTGACTCTCACTGGGGTACACTTCCACAGGCACTGACTCTGAATGGGGTATACTTCCACAGGCACTGACTCTCACTGGAGTACTCTTCCACAGGCATTGACTCTGAATGGGGTAATCTTCCACAGGCACTGACACTCACTCGGGTCCAGTTCCACTGGCACTGAATCTCACTGGGGTACACTTCTACAGGCACTGAATCTGAATGGGGTAAACATCTACAGATACTGAATCTGAATGGGGAAAACTTCCACATGCACTGACTCTCACTTGGGTAAACTTCCACAGGCACTGACTCTGAATGGGGTAAACTTCCACAGGCACTGACTCTCACTGGGGTAGACTTCAACAGGCACTGACTCTGAATGGGGTAAACTTCCACAGGCACTGAGTCTGAATGAGGTACACTGCCACAGGCACATAATATGAATGGGGTAAACTTCCACAGGCACTGATTCTGAATGGCGTAACTTCTAGAGGCAATGACTCTCACTGGGGTAAACGTCCACAGGCACTGGCTCTCACTGGGGTTCACTTCCACAGGCACTGAATCTGAATGGGGTAAACTTACACAGGCACTGACTCTGAATGGCGTAAACTTCCAGAAGCAATGACTCACACTGGGGTACTCTTCCACAGGCACTGACCCTCACTGGGATGCACGTCCAAAGGCAATGACACTGAATGGGGTCAACTTCCACAGGCAAAGACTCTCTTTGGTGTACACTTCCACATGCACTGACACTGAATGTGGTAAACATCCACAGGCATTGACTCTCACTGGGGTACACTTCCACAGGCACTGACTCTCACTGGGGTACACTTCCACAGGCACTGACTCTAAATGGGGTAAACTTCCACAGGCACTGACTGTCACTGTGGTACACTTCCACAGGCACTGACTCACACTGAGGTACATTTCCACAGGCACTAACTCTCACTGGGGTACCTTTCCACAGGCACTAACTCTCACTGGGGTACATTTCCACAGGCACTGACTCTGAATGGGTTAAACTTCCACAGGCACTGACTCTCACTGGGGTACACTTCCACAGGCACTGACTCTCACTGGGGTACACTTACACAGGCACTGACTCGGAATGGGGAATTCTTCCAAAGGCACTGACTCTCACTGGGGTACACTTCCACAGGCACTGACTCTGAATGGGGTAAACTTCCACAGGCACTGACTGTGAATGGGGTTAACTTCTACAGGCTCTGAATCTGAATGGGGTAAACTTCTACAGGTACTGAATCTGAATGGGGTAAACTTCCACAGGCACTGAATCTCACTGGGGTACACTTACACAGGCACTGACTATGAATGGGGTAAACTTCCACAGGCACTGACTCTCACTGGGTTACACTTCCACAGGCACTGACTCTGAATGGGGTAAACTTCCACAGGCACTGACTATGAATGGGGTAAACATCCACAGGTACTGACTCTGAATGGGGAAATCTTCCAGAGGCAATGACTCTAACTGGGGTACACTCCCACAGGCACTGACTCTCACAGGGGGACACTTCCACAGCCACTGACTCTGAATGTGGTACACTTCCACAGGCATTGACCCTCACTTGGGTGCACTTCCACAGGCACTGACTCTCACTGGGGTACACTTCCAGAGGCACTGACTCTGAATGCAGTAAACTTCCACAGGCACGGACTCTCACTGGGGTACACTTCCAGAGGCACTGACTCTCACTCGGTTACATTTTCACAGGCACTGACTCTCACTGTGGTGCATTTCCACAGGCACTGACTCTCACCTGGGTACACTTCTGCAGGCACTGACTCTCACTGGCGTTCACTTCTACAGGCACTGACTCTCACAGGGGTACATTTCCACAGGCACTGACTCTGAATGTGGTAAACTTCCACAGGCATTGACTCTCACAGGAGTACACTTCGACAGGCACTGAATCTGAATGGCGTAAACTTCCACAGGCACTGACTCTCACTGGGGTACACTTCCACAGGCACTGAATCTGAATGGGGTAAACTTCCACAGGCACTGACTCTCACAGCAGCACACTTCCACAGGCACTGATTCTGAATGGGGTAAACTTCCACAGGCATTTACTCTCACTTGGGTACACTTCCACAGGCACTGAATCTGAATGGGGTAAATTTACACAGGCACTGACTCTGAATTGGTTCCAGTTCCACAGGCAATGACTCTCAGTGGGGTACACTTCGACAGGCACTGACTCTGACTGGGTAAACTTCCACAGGCACTGACTCTCACTGGGGTAGACATCCACAGGCACTGACTCTGAAGGGAGTAAACTTCCACAGGCACTGACTCTCACTGGAGTACACTTCCACAGGCACTGACTCTGAATGGGGCAAATTTCTACTGGCACTGACACTCCCTGAGGAACAGTTCCACAGGCACTGACTCTCACTTGGGTAAATTTCCACAGGCACTGACTCTCACTTGGGTACACTTCTACAGGCACTGACTCTCATTTGGGTACAGTTCTACAGGCACTGACTCTCACTGGGGTACATTTCCACAGGCACTGACTCTGAATGGGGTAAACTTCCACAGGCACTGACTCTGAATGGGTTTGCACTTCCACAGACACTGACTCTGAATGGGGTAATCGTCTACAGGCACTGAATTTGAACAGGGTAAACTGCTACAGTTACTGAATCTGAATGGGGTAAACTTCTTCAGGAACTGACTCTCACTGGGGTACACTTCCACAGGCACTGACTCTCACTAGGGTACACTTACACAGGCACTGACTCTGTATGGAGAAAATTCCAAAGGCACTGACTCTCACTGGGGTAAACTTCTACAGGCACTGGATCTGAATGGGGTAAACATCTACAGGCACTGAATCTCACTGGGGTAAACTTCCACAGGCACTGACTCTGAATGGGATAAACTTCCACAGGCACTGACTCTCACTTGGGTACACTTCGACAGGCACTGACTCTCACTGGGGTACAGTTCCAGAGGCACTGACTCTCACTGGGGTATATTTCCACAGGCACTGACTCTCACTTGGGTAACGTTCTACAGGCACTGACTCTCACTGGGGTACACTTCCACAGGCACTGACTCTGAATGGGGTATACTTCCACAGGCACTGACTCTCACTGGAGTACTCTTCCACAGGCATTGACTCTGAATGGGGTAATCTTCCACAGGCACTGACACTCACTCGGGTCCAGTTCCACTGGCACTGAATCTCACTGGGGTACACTTCTACAGGCACTGAATCTGAATGGGGTAAACTTCTACAGATACTGAATCTGAATGGGGAAAACCTCCAAATGCACAGACTCTCACTTGGGTAAACTTCCACAGGCAATGACTCTGAATGGGGTAAACTTCCACAGGCACTGACTCTCACTGGGGTAGACTTCAACAGGCACTGACTCTGAATGGGGTAAACTTCCACAGGCACTGAGTCTGAATGAGGTACACTGCCATAGGCACATAAGATGAATGGGGTAAACTTCCACAGGCACTGATTCTGAATGGCGTAACTTCTAGAGGCAATGACTCTCACTGGGGTAAACGTCCACAGGCACTGGCTCTCACTGGGGTTCACTTCCACAGGCACTGAATCTGAATGGGGTAAACTTACACAGGCACTGACTCTGAATGGCGTAAACTTCCAGAAGCAATGACTCACACTGGGGTACTCTTCCACAGGCACTGACCCTCACTGGGATGCACGTCCAAAGGCAATGACACTGAATGGGGTCAACTTCCACAGGCAAAGACTCTCTTTGGTGTACACTTCCACATGCACTGACACTGAATGTGGTAAACATCCACAGGCATTGACTCTCACTGGGGTACACTTCCACAGGCACTGAATCCGAATGGGTTAAACTTCCACAGGCACTTACTCTCACTGGGGTACACTTCCACAGGCACTGAATCTGAATGTGTTAAACTTCCTCAGGCACTGACTCTGAATTGGTTACACTTCCACAGGCACTGACTCTGAATGGCCTAAACTTCCAGAAGCAATGACTCACACTGGGGTACTCTTCCACAGGCACTGACCCTCACTGGGATGCACGTCCAAAGGCAATGACACTGAATGGGGACAACTTCCACAGGCAAAGACTCTCTTTGGTGTACACCTCCACATGCACTGACACTGAATGGGGTAAACATCCACAGGCATTGACTCTCACTGGGGTACACTTCCACAGGCACTGACTCTCACTGGGGTACACTTCCACAGGCACTGACTCTAAATGGGGTAAACTTCCACAGGCACTGACTGTCACTGTGGTACACTTCCACAGGCACTGACTCTCACTGAGGTACATTTCCACAGGCACTAACTCTCACTGGGGTACCTTTCCACAGGCACTAACTTTCAGTGCAGCAGTTTTTTCGGGAGCAGCGTGTGAGCGAGTGAGCAGATGGGAAAGTCCGTTTGAAAGTAAATTTAATTTCCTTTTGTTTTTCGGCGGAGGCCAGGGAGCTGCTGGGTAAGTAAAACACTATATATTTGGGCGGTTTCTGAACCCGAGACATCACACTTGTAGTGTCTCCCACCCGCCCTCCTCCTCTAACCAAAAAAAAGGACTCGGTGGGGTGTTTATAAGGTAAGGCTTTTTCGATTTCTCTGGTTTTATTGTGATTGGTAAAAACTTTTCGTTCCTTTTTCATTTAACTAAGTTTAAACTTAAGATGAAAAATGGCAGGAGATCTCAGACCCGTATCATGCTCCTCTTGCTCAATGTGGGAGCTCAGGGACATGGCTGATGACCCTGACTCCTTCACGTGCAGGAAGTGTGTCCAGCTGCAGCTCTTGTTAGACCGCATGACGGCTCTCGAGCTGCGGATGGACTCACTTTGGAGCATGCGCGATGCTGAGGAGGTCGTGGATAGCACGTTTAGTGAATTGGTCACACCGCAGATTAGGATTGCTGAGGGAGAAAGGGAATGGGTGACCAAAAGGCAGAGAAAGAGCAGGAAGGCAGCGCAGGAGTCCCCTGCGGTCATCTCCCTCCAAAACAAGTATACCGTTTTGGATACTGTTGAGGGAGATGGCTCACCAGGGGAAGGCAGCAGTAGCCAGGTCCATGGCACCGTGGCTGGCTCTGCTGTTCCGAAGGGCGGGAAAAAGAGTGGAAGGGCTATAGTCGTAGGGGATTCGATTGTAAGGGGAGTAGATAGGCGGTTCTGTGGTCGAAAACGAGGCTCCCGAATGGTATGTTGCCTCCCAGGTGCACGGGTCAGGGACATCTCAGATCGGCTGCAGAACATTCTAAAGGGGGAGGGTGAACAGCCAGTTGTCATTGTGCACATAGGCACTAATGATATAGGTAAAAAACAGGATGAGGTCCTACATGCAGAGTTTAGGGAGTTAGGAGCCAAGTTAAAAAGTAGGACCTCAAAGGTAGTAATCTCAGGATTACTACCAGTGCCACGTGATAGTCAGAGTAAAAATGAAAGAATAGTCAGGATGAATGCGTGGCTTGAGAGATGGTGCAGGAAGGAGGGGTTCAGATTTTTGGGACATTGGGACCGGTTCTGGGGGAGGTGGGACTATTACAAATTGGACGGTCTACACCTGGGCCGGACTGGAACCAATGTCCTTGGAGGTGCTTTTGCTAACGCTGTTGGGGAGGGTTTAAACTAATGTGGCAGGGGGATGGGAACCAATTGAGGTCAGTTGACAGTAAGGAGGTAGTAACAAAAGCCTGTAAGGAACTAGATAATGAAGTCAGTGTGACTAAGGGGAAGAGCAGGCAGGGAGCAGATGATGAATATAAAGGGACTGGTGGTCTGAGGTGCATTTGTTTTAATGCAAGAAGTGTAGTAGGTAAGGCAGATGAACTTAGGGCTTGGATTAGTACCTGGGAGTATGATGTTATTGCTGTTACTGAGACTTGGTTGAGGGAAGGGCATGATTGGCAACTAAATATCCCAGGATATCGATGCTTCAGGCGGGATAGAGAGGGAGGTAAAAGGGGTGGAGGAGTTGCATTACTGGTCAAAGAGGATATCACAGCTGTGCTGAAGGAGGGCACTATGGAGGACTCGAGCAGTGAGGCAATATGGACAGAACTCAGAAATAGGAAGGGTGCGGTAACAATGTTGGGGCTGAACTACAGGCCTCCCAACAGCGAGCGTGAGATAGAGGTACAAATATGTAAACAGATTATGGAAAGATGTAGGAGCAACAGGGTGGTGGTGATAGGAGATTTTAATTTTCCCAACATTGACTGGGATTCGCTTAGTGTTAGAGGTCCAGATGGAGCAGAATTTGTAAGGAGCATCCAGGAGGGTTTTCTAGAGCAGTATGTAAATAGTCCAACTCGGGAAGGGGCCATACTGGACCTGGTGTTGGGGAATGAGCCCGGCCAGGTGGTTGAAGTTTCAGTAGGGGACTACTTTGGGAATAGTGATCACAATTCCGTAAGCTTTAAAATACTCATGGACAAAGACGAGAGTGGTCCAAAAGGGAGAGTGCTAAATTGGGGGAAGGCCAACTACACCAAAATTCGGCAGGAGCCGGGAAATGTAGATTGGGAGCAGCTGTTTGAAGGTAAATCCACATGTGATATGTGGGAGGCTTATAAAGAGAGGTTGATTAGCGTGCAGGAGAGACATGTTCCTGTGAAAATGAGGGATAGAAATGGCAAGATTAGGGAACCATGGATGACAGGTGAAATTGTGAGACTAGCTAAGAGGAAAAAGGAAGCATACATAAGGTCTAGGCGGCTGATGACAGACGAAGCTTTGAAAGAATATCGGGAATGTAGGACCAATCTGAAACGAGGAATTAAGAGGGCTAAAAGGGGTCATGAAATATCTTTAGCAAACAGGGTTAAGGAAAATCCCAAAGCCTTTTATTCATATATAAGGAGAAAGAGGGTAACTAGAGAAAGGATTGGCCCACTAAAGGACAAAGGAGGAATGTTATGCTTGGACTCAGAGAAAATGGGTGAGATTCTGAACGAGTACTTTGCATCGGTATTCACCGAGGAGAGGGACATGACGGATGTTGAGGTTAGGAACAGATGTTTGATTACTCTGGGTCAAGACGGCATAAGGAGGGAGGAAGTGTTGGGTATTCTAAAGGGCATTAAGGTGGACAAGTCCCCAGGTCCGGATGGGATCTATCCCAGGTTACTGAGGGAAGCGAGAGAGGAAATAGCTGGGGCCTTAACAGATATCTTTGCAGCATCCTTAAACACGGGTGAGGTCCCGGAGGACTGGAGAATTGCTAATGTTGTCCCCTTGTTTAAGAAGGGTAGCAGGGATAATCCAGGTAATTATAGACCGGTGAGCCTGACGTCAGTGGTAGGGAAGCTGCTGGAGAAGATACTGAGGGATAGGATCTATTCCAATTTGGAAGAAAATGGGCTCATCAGTGATAGGCAACATGGTTTTGTGCAGGGAAGGTAATGTCTTACCAACTTAATAGAATTCTTTGAGGAAGTGACAAAGTTGATTGATGAGGGAAGGGCTGTCGATGTCATATACATGGACTTCAGTAAGGCGTTTGATAAGGTTCCCCATGGCAGGCTGATGGAGAAAGTGAAGGCGCCTGGGGTCCAAGGTGTACTAGCTAGATGGATAAAGAACTGGCTGGGCAACAGGAGACAGAGAGTAGCAGTAGAAGGGAGTTTCTCAAAATGGAGACGTGTGACCAGTGGTGTTCCACAGGGATCCGTGCTGGGACCACTGTTGTTTGTGATATACATTAATGATTTGGAGGAAAGTATAGGTGGACTGATTAGCAAATTTGCAGACAACACTAAGATTGGTGGAGTAGCAGACAGTGAAGGGGACTGTCAGAGAATATAGCAGAATATAGATAGATTGGAGAGTTGGGCAGAGAAATGGCAGATGGAGTTCAATCAGGGCAAATGCGAGGTGATGCATTTTGGAAGATCCAATTCAAGAGTGAACTATACAGTAAATGGAAAAGTCCTGGGGAAAATTGATGTCCAGAGAGATTTGGGTGTTCAGGTCCACTGTTCCCTGAAGGTGGCAACGCAGGTAAATAGAGTGGTCAAGAAGGCATACGGCATGCTTTCCTTCATCGGACGGGGCATTGAGTACAAGAGTTGGCAGGTCATGTTACAGTTGTATAGGACTTTGGTTCGGCCACATTTGGAATACTGCGTACAGTTCTGGTCGCCACATTATCAAAAGGATGTGGATGCTTTGGAGAGGGTGCAGAGGAGGTTCACCAGGATGTTGCCTGGTATGGAGGGTGCTAGCTATGAAGAGAGGTTGAGCAGATTAGGATTATTTTCATTAGAAAGACGGAGGTTGAGGGGGGACCTGATTGAGGTGTACAAAATCATGAGAGGTATAGACAGGGTGGATAGCAAAAGGCTTTTTCCCAGAGTGGGGGTTTCAATTACTAGAGGACACGAGTTCAAAGTGAAAGGGGAAAAGTTTAGGGGGGATATGCGTGGAAAGTTCTTTACGCAGAGGGTGGTGGGCACCTGGAACGCATTGCCAGCGGAGGTGGTAGATGCGGGCACGATGGAGTCTTTTAAGATGTATCTAGACAGATACATGAATGGGCAGGAAGAAATTGATACAGAAGCTTAGAAAATAGGCGACATGTTTAGAGAGAGGATCTGGATCGGCGCAGGCTTGGAGGGCCGAAGGGCCTGTTCCTGTGCTGTAATTATCTTTGTTCTTTGTTCTCACTGGGGTACATTTCCACAGGCACTGACTCTGAATGGGTTAAACTTCCACAGGCACTGACTCTCACTGGGGTACACTTCCACAGGCACTGACTCTCACTGGGGTACACTTACACAGGCACTGACTCGGAATGGGGAATTCTTCCAAAGGCACTGACTCTCACTGGGGTACACTTCCACAGGCACTGACTCTGAATGGGGTAAACTTCCACAGGCACTGACTCTGAATGGGATTAACTTCTACAGGCTCTGAATCTGAATGGGGTAAACTTCTACAGGTACTGAATCTGAATGGGGTAAACTTCCACAGGCACTGAATCTCACTGGGGTACACTGACACAGGCACTGACTGTGAATGGGTAAACTTCCACAGGCACTGACTCTCACTGGGTTACACTTCCACAGGCACTGACTCTGAATGGGGTAAACTTCCACAGGCACTGACAATGAATGGGGTAAACATCCACAGGTACTGACTCTGAATGGGGAAATCTTCCAGAGGCAATGACTCTAACTGGGGTACACTCCCACAGGCACTGACTCTCACAGGATGACACTTCCACAGCCACTGACTCTGAATGTGGTACACTTCCACAGGCATTGACTCTCACTGGGGTACACTTCCAGAGGCACTGACTCTGAATGGGGTAAACTTCCACAGGCACGGACTCTCACTGGGGTACACTTCCAGAGGCACTGACTCTCACTGGGGTACATTTTCACAGGTACTGACTCTCACTGTGGTGCATTTCCACAGGCACTGACTCTCACCTGGGTACACTTCTGCAGGCACTGACTCTCACTGGCGTTCACTTCTACAGGCACTGACTCTCACAGGGGTACATTTCCACAGGCACCGACTCTGAATGTGGTAAACTTCCACAGGCATTGACTCTCACAGGAGTACACTTCCACAGGCACTGAATCTGAATGGCGTAAAATTCCACAGGCACTGACTCTCACTGGGGTACACTTCCACAGGCACTGAATCTGAATGGGGTAAACTTCCACAGGCACTGACTCTCACAGCAGCACACTTCCACAGGCACTGATTCTGCATGGGGTAAACTTCCACAGGCTATTACTCTCACTTGGGTACACTTCCACAGGCACTGAATCTGAATGGGGTAAATTTACACAGGCACTGACTCTGAATTGGTTCCAGTTCCACAGGCAATGACTCTCAGTGGGGTACACTTCGACAGGCACTGACTCTGACTGGGTAAACTTCCACAGGCACTGACTCTCACTGGGGTAGACTTCCACAGGCACTGACTCTGAAGGGGGTAAACTTCCACAGGCACTGACTCTCACTGGAGTACACTTCCACAGGCACTGACTCTGAATGGGGCAAATTTCTACTGGCACTGACTCTCTCTGAGGAACAGTTCCACAGGCACTGACTCTCACTTGGGTAAATTTCCACAGGCACTGACTCTCACTTGGGTACACTTCTACAGGCACTGACTCTCACTTGGGTACAGTTCTTCAGGCACTGACTCTCACTGGGGTACATTTCCACAGGCACTGACTCTGAATGTGGTAAACTTCCACAGGCAATGACTCTGAATGGGGTGCACTTCCACAGACACTGACTCTGAATGGGGTAATCGTCGACAGGCACTGAATTTGAATAGGGTAAACTGCTACAGTTACTGAATCTGAATGGGGTAAACTTCTTCAGGCACTGACTCTCACTGGGGTACACTTCCACAGGCACTGACTCTCACTGGGGTACACTTACACAGGCACTGACTCTGTATGGAGAAAATTCCAAAGGCACTGACTCTCACTGGGGTACCCTTCCACAGGTACTGACTCTGAATGGGGTAAATTTCCAAAGGCACTGACTCTGAATGGGGTAAACGTCTGCAGGCACTGGATCTGAATGGGGTAAACATCTGCAGGCACTGAATCTCACTGGGGTAAACTTCCACAGGCACTGACTCTGAATGGGATAAACTTCCACAGGCACTGACTCTCACTTGGGTACACTTCGACAGGCACTGACTCTCACTGGGGTACAGTTCCAGAGGCACTGACTCTCACTGGGGTATATTTCCACAGGCACTGACTCTCACTTGGGTAAAGTTCTACAGGCACTGACTCTCACTGGGGTACACTTCCACAGGCACTGACTCTGAATGGGGTATACTTCCACAGGCACTGACTCTCACTGGAGTACTCTTCAACAGGCATTGACTCTGAATGGGGTAATCTTCCACAGGCACTGACACTCACTCGGGTCCAGTTCCACTGGCACTGAATCTCACTGGGGTACACTTCTACAGGCACTGAATCTGAATGGGGTAAACTTCTACAGGTACTGAATCTGAATGGGGTAAACTTCCACAGGCACTGACTCTGAATGGGGTAAACTTCCACAGGCACTGACTCTCACTGGGGTACACTTCAACAGGCACTGACTCTGAATGGGGTAAACTTCCACAGGCACTGAGTCTGAATGAGGTACACTGCCACAGGCACATAATCTGAATGGGGTAAACTTCCACAGGCACTGATTCTGAATGGCGTAACTTCTGGAGGCAATGACTCTCACTGGGGTAAACGTCCACAGGCACTGGCTCTCACTGGGGTTCACTTCCAGAGGCACTGAATCTGAATGGGGTAAACTTCCACAGGCACTGACTCTGAATGGCGTAAACTTCCAGAAGCAATGACTCACACTGGGGTACTCTTCCACAGGCACTGACCCTCACTGGGATGCACGTCCAAAGGCAATGACACTGAATGGGGTCAACTTCCACAGGCAAAGACTCTCTTTGGTGTGCACTTCCACATGCACTGACACTGAATGGGGTAAACATCCACAGGCATTGACTCTCACTGGGGTACACTTCCACAGGCACTGAATCCGAATGGGGTAAACTTCCACAGGCACTTCCTCTCACTGGGGTACACTTCCACAGGCACTGAATCTGAATGTGTTAAACTTCCTCAGGCACTGACTCTGAATTGGTTACACTTCCACTGGCACTGACTCTGAATGGGTTAAACTTCTACAGGCACTGACTCTCACCTGGGTACACTTCTGCTGGCACTGACTCTCACTGGCGTTCACTTCGACAGGCACTGACTCTCACAGGGGTACATTTCCACAGGCACTGACTCTGAATGTGGTAAACTTCCACAGGCATTGACTCTCACAGTAGTACACTTCCACAGGCACTGAATCTGAATGGCGTAAACTTCCACAGGCACTGACTCTCACTGGGGTACACTTCCACAGGCACTGACTCTAAATGGGGTAAACCTCCACAGGCACTGACTGTCACTGTGGTACACTTCCACAGGCACTGACTCTCACTGAGGTACATTTCCACAGGCACAAACTCTCACTGGGGTACCTTTCCACAGGCACTAACTCTCACTGGGGTACATTTCCACAGGCACTGACTCTGAATGGGTTAAACTTCCACAGGCACTGACTCTCACTGGGGTACACTTCCACAGGCACTGACTCTCACTGGGGTACACTTACACAGGCACTGACTCGGAATGGGGAATTCTTCCAAAGGCACTGACTCTCACTGGGGGACACTTCCACAGGCACTGACTCTGAATGGGATAAACTTCCACAGGCACTGACTCTGAATGGGGTTAACTTCTACAGGCTCTGAATCTGAATGGGGTAAACTTCTACAGGTACTGAATATGAATGGGGTAAACTTCCACAGGCACTGAATCTCACTGGGGTACACTTACACAGGCACTGACTGTGAATGGGGTAAACTTCCACAGGCACTGACTCTCACTGGGTTTCACTTCCACAGGCACTGACTCTGAATGGGGTAAACTTCCACAGGCACTGACTATGAATGGGGTAAACATCCACAGGTACTGACTCTGAATGGGGAAATCTTCCAGAGGCAATGACTCTAACTGGGCTACACTCCCACAGGCACTGACTCTCACAGGGGGACACTTCCACAGCCACTGACTCTGAATGTGGTACACTTCCACAGGCATTGACCCTCACTTGGGTGCACTTCCACAGGCACTGACTCTCACTGGGGTACACTTCCAAAGGCACTGGCTCTCACTGGGGTACCCTTCCACAGGTACTGACTCTGAATGGGGTAAACCTCCAAAGGCACTGACTCTGAATGGGGTAAACTTCTACAGGCACTGGATCTGAATGGGGTAAACATCTACAGGCACTGAATCTCACTGGGGTAAACTTCCACAGGCACTGACTCTGAATGGGATAAACTTCCACAGGCACTGACTCTCACTTGGGTACACTTCGACAGGCACTGACTCTCACTGGGGTACAGTTCCACAGGCACTGACTCTCACTGGGGTATATTTCCACAGGCACTGACTCTCACTTGGGTAAAGTTCTACAGGCACTGACTCTCACTGGGGTACACTTCCACAGGCACTGACTCTGAAAGGGGTATACTTCCACAGGCACTGACTCTCACTGGAGTACTCTTCCACAGGCATTGACTCTGAATGGGGTAATCTTCCACAGGCACTGACACTCACTCGGGTCCAGTTCCACTGGCACTGAATCTCACTGGGGTACACTTCTACAGGCACTGAATCTGAATGGGGTAAACTTCTACAGGTACTGAATCTGAATGGGGAAAACTTCCACAGGCACTGACTCTCACTGGGGTAAACTTCCACAGGCACTGACTCTGAATGGGGTAAACTTCCACAGGCACTGACTCTCACTGGGGTACACTTCAACAGGCACTGACTCTGAATGGGGTAAACTTCCACAGGCACTGAGTCTGAATGAGGTACACTGCCACAGGCACATAATCTGAATGGGGTAAACTTCCACAGGCACTGATTCTGAATGGCGTCACTTCTAGAGGCAATGACTCTCACTGGGGTAAACGTCCACAGGCACTGGCTCTCACTGGGGTACACTTCCACAGGCACTGAATCTGAATGTTTTAATCTTCCCCAGGCACTGACTCTGAATGGGTAAGCTTCCACAGGCACTGACTCTGAATTGGTTAGATGCCTAAGACTTGCAGGTTGATAGGTTAATTGGCCATTATAAATTGCCCCTAGTGTAGGTAGGTGGTAGGGAAATATAGGGACAGGTGGGGATGTGGTAGGCATATGGGATTAGTGTAGGATTAGTATAAATGGGTGGTTGATGGTCGGCACAGACTCGGTGGCCGAAGGGCCTGTTTCAGTGCTGTATCTCTAAAACTAAAAAACTAAAACTAAAGTTCCACAGGCAATGACTCTCAGTGGGGTACACCTCCACAGGCACTGACTCTGAATGGGGTAAACTTCCACCGGCACTGACTCTCACTGGAGTACACTTCCACAGGCACCGACTCTGAATGGGGTTATCTTCCACAGGCACTGACTCTCACTGAGGTACACTTCCACAGGTACTGACTCTGAATGGGGTAAACTTCCACACGCACTGACTCTGATTGGGGTACACTTCCACATGCACTGAATCTGAATGGGGTAAACATCCACAGGCAATGACTCTCAGTGGTGTACACTTCGAAAGGCACTGACGATTCCTGGGGTAAACTTCCAAAGGCACTGACTCTGAATGGGGTAAACTTCCACAGGCAATGACTCTCAGTGGGGTACGCTTCGATAGGCAGTGACTCTTACTGGGGTAAACTTCCAGAGGCACTGACTCAGAATGGTGTAAACTTCCACAGGCAATGACTCTCAGTGGGGTTCACTTCGATAGGTTTGACACTTACTGGGGTAATCATCCACAGGCACTGACTCTCTCTGGAGAACACTTCCACAGGCACTGACTCTGAATGGGGTAAACTTCCACAGGCACTGACTCTCACTGGAGTACACTTCCACAGGCACCGACTCTGAATGGGGTTATCTTCCACAGGCACTGACTCTCACTGTGGTACACTTCCGCAGGCACTGAGTTTGAATGGGGTAAACTTCCACAGGAACTGACTCTCACTGGAGTACAGTTCCACAGGCACTGACTCACACTGGGGTACACTTCCACAGGCACTGACTCTGAATGGGGTGCACTTCCACAGGCACTGACACTCACTCGGATTCAGTTCCACAGGGACTGACTCTGACAGGGGTACACTTCTACAGGGACTGATCTCACTGGGGTACACATCTACAGGTACAGACTCTCAAAGGCGTACGCTTCGACAGGGACTGACTCTCACTGGGGTACATTTCTACAGGTACAGACTCTCACTGGGGTACACTTCTGTAGGCAATGACTCTCTCTGGGTTCAAATTCCACCCACACTGACTCGCACTGGGGTGCAGTCCCACAGGCTCTAACTATCACTTGGGTACCATTCCCTAGGCAATGACTCGAACTGGGGCAAATTTCTACTGGCACTAACACTCTCTGAGAGACAGTTCCACAGGCACTGACTCTCAATGGGGTACAGTTCCACAGGCACTGACTCTCACTTGGATACACTTCTATAGGCACTGACTCTCACTGGGGTACATTTCCACAGGCACTGACTCTCACTTGGGTACACTTCTACAGGCACTGACGCTCACTGGGGTACACTTCCACAGGCACTGACTCTCACTGGGGGTCACTTCCACAGGCACTGACTCTCTCTGAGAGACAGTTCCACAGGCACTGACTCTCACTGGGGTACAGTTCCACAGGCACTGACTCTCACTTGGATACACTTCTATAGGCACTGACTCTCACTTGGGTACATTTCCACAGGCACTGACTCTCACTTGGGTACACTTCTACAGGCACTGACTCTCACTGGAGTACACTTTTACAGGCACTGACTCTCACTGGAGTACAATTCTACAGGCACTGTCTCTCACTGGGGTACATTTCCACAGGCACTGACTCTCACTTGGGTACACTTCTACAGGCACTGACTCTCACTGGAGTACACTTTTACAGGCACTGACTCTCACTGGAGTACAATTCTACAGGCACTGTCTCTCACTGGGGTACATTTCCACAGGCACTGACTCTCACTTGGGTACACTTCTACAGGCACTGACTCTCACTTGGCTACACTTCTACAGGCACTGACTCTCACTGGGGTACATTTCCACAGGCACTGACTCTCACTTGGGTACACTTCTATAGGCACTGTCTCTCTCTGGTGTACATTTCCACAGGCACTGATTCTCACTTGGGTACACTTCTACAGGCACTGACTCTCTCTGAGGTACAGTTCCAAAGGCACTGACTCTCACTTGGGTACACTTCTACAGGGACTGACTCTCACCGGGGTACATTTCCACACAAACTGACTCTCACTTGGGTACACTTCTATAGGCACTGACTCTCACTGGGGTACATTTCCACAGGCACTTACTCTCACTTGGGTACACTTCCACATGCACTGACTCTCACTTGGGTACACTTCTACAGGCACTGACTCTCACTGGGGTACATTTCCACAGGCACTGTCTCTCTCTGGTGTACATTTCCACAGGCACTGATTCTCACTTGGGTTCACTTCTACAGGCAGTGACTCTCACTGGGGTACATTTCCACAGGCACTGACTCTCACTGGTGTACATTTCCACAGGCACTGACTCTCACTGGGGCAAACTTCCACAGGCAATGACTCTCAGTGGGGTACACTTCCACATGCACTGAATCTGAAAGGGATAAACTTCCACAGGCACTGACACTGAATGGGGTAAATTTCCAGAGGCACTGACTCTCACTGGGGTACATTTCCACAGGAACTGACTCTCACTTGGGTACACTTCTACAGGCACTGACTCTCACTGGAGTACACTTTTACAGGCACTGACTCTCACTGGAGTACAATTCTACAGGCACTGTCTCTCACTGGGGTACATTTCCACAGGCACTGACTCTCACTTGGGTACACTTCTACAGGCACTGACTCTCACTGGAGTACACTTTTACAGGCACTGACTCTCACTGGAGTACAATTCTACAGGCACTGTCTCTCACTGGGGTACATTTCCACAGGCACTGACTCTCACTTGGGTACACTTCTACAGGCACTGACTCTCACTTGGCTACACTTCTACAGGCACTGACTCTCACTGGGGTACATTTCCACAGGCACTGACTCTCACTTGGGTACACTTCTATAGGCACTGTCTCTCTCTGGTGTACATTTCCACAGGCACTGATTCTCACTTGGGTACACTTCTACAGGCACTGACTCTCTCTGAGGTACAGTTCCAAAGGCACTGACTCTCACTTGGGTACACTTCCACAGGGACTGACTCTCACCGGGGTACATTTCCACACAAACTGACTCTCACTTGGGTACACTTCTATAGGCACTGACTCTCACTGGGGTACATTTCCACAGGCACTTACTCTCACTTGGGTACACTTCCACATGCACTGACTCTCACTTGGGTACACTTCTACAGGCACTGACTCTCACTGGGGTACATTTCCACAGGCACTGTCTCTCTCTGGTGTACATTTCCACAGGCACTGATTCTCACTTGGGTTCACTTCTACAGGCACTGACTCTCACTGGGGTACATTTCCACAGGCACTGACTCTCACTGGTGTACATTTCCACAGGCACTGACTCTCACTGGGGCAAACTTCCACAGGCAATGACTCTCAGTGGGGTACACTTCCACATGCACTGAATCTGAAAGGGATAAACTTCCACAGGCACTGACACTGAATGGGGTAAATTTCCAGAGGCACTGACTCTCACTGGGGTACATTTCCACAGGAACTGACTCACACTGGTGTACATTTCCACAGGCACTGACTCTCACTGGGGTACACTTATTCAGGCACTGAATCTGAATGGTGTAAACTTCTACAGGTACTGAATGTGAATGGGGTAAACATCCACAGGCACTGACTCTGAATGGCGCAAACTTCCACAGGCACTGACTCTGACTGGGGTACACTTCCACAGGCAATGACTCTCACTGGGGTACACTTCCACAGTCACTGACTGTGAATGGGTTAAACTTGCACAGGCACTGACTCTCACTGGCATACACTTCCACTGGCACTGACTCTCACTGGGGTACAGTTACATAGGCACTGACTCTGAATGGGGTACACTTCCACAGGCACTGACACTGAATGGGGTAAACTTCCGCAGGCACTGACTCTCACTGGGGTACACTTCTACAGGCACTGATTCTCACTGGGGTACAATTCCTCAGGCACTGACTCTCACTGGGGTACATTTCCACAGGCACTGACTCTGAATGGGGTAAACTTCCACAGGCAATGACTCTCAGTGGGGTACACTTCGATAGGCACTGACACTTACTGGGTTACATTTCCAGAGGCACTGACTCTCACTGGAGTACACTACCACAGGCACTGAATCTGAATGGGGTAAACTTCCGCAGGCACTGACTCTCACTGGAGAACACTTCCACAGGCACTGACTCTGAATGGGGAAATCTTCCACAGGCACTGTCTCTCACTGGAGTGCACTTCCACAGGCAATGACTCTCAATGGGGTACACATCCACAGGCACTGACTCTGAATGGGTTAAACTTCCACAGGCACTGACTCTCACTGGGGTAAACCTCCACAGGCACTGATTCTGAATGGGTTAAACTTCCACAGGCACTGACTCTCACTGGGGTATACTTCCACAGGCACTGACTCACACTGGGGGACACTTCCACAGGCACTGACTCCGAATGGGGTAAACTTCCACAGGCCCTGACTCTCACTGGGGTGCACTTCCACATGCACTGACTCTGAATGGGGCAAACATCCACAGGCACTGACTCTCACTGGGGGACACTTCCACAGGTACTGACACTGCATGGGGTAAACTTCCACAGGCACTGACTCTGAATGGGGTAAACTTCCACAGGCACTGATTCTGAATGGCGTAAACTTATGGAGGCAATGACTCTCTCTGGGGTAAACGTCTGCAGGTACTGACTCTCACTGGGGGACACATCCACAGGCACTGAATCTGAATGGGGTAAACTTCCTCAGGCACTGACTCTCACTGGGGTAAACTTCCACAGGCACTGACTCTGAATGGGGTAAACTTCCACAAGCACTGACTCTCACTGGGGTACACTTCCACAGGCACTGACTCTGAATGGGGTAAACCTCAACAGGCACTGAGTCTGAATGGGGTACACTGCCACAGGCACAGAAACTGAATGGGGTAAACTTCCACAGGCACTGATTCTGATTGGCGTAAACTTCTAGAGGCAATGACTCTCACTGGGGTAAACGTCCACAGGCACTGGCTCTCACTGGGGTACACTTCCACAGGCACTGAATCTGAATGGTGTAAACTTCCACAGGCACTGACTCTGAATGGCGTAAACTTCCAGAGGCATTGACTCACATAGGCGTACTCTTCCACAGGCACTGAATCTCACTGGGGGACACTTCCACAGGCACTGACTCTGAATGGGGTAAACTTCCACAGGCACTGACCCTCACTGGAATGCACTTCCACAGGCAATGACACTGAATGGGGTCAACTTCCACAGGCAAAGACTCTCTTTGGTGTACACTTCCACATGCACTGACTCTGAATGGGGTAAACATCCACAGGCATTGACTCTCACTGGGGTACACTTCCACAGGCACTGAATCCGAATGGGGTAAACTTCCACAGGCACTTACTCTCACTGGGGTACACTTCCACAGGCACTGAATCTGAATGTTTTAAACTTCCCCAGGCACTGACTCTGAATGGGTAAACTTCCACAGGCACTGACTCTGCATTGGTTACAGTTCCACAGGCAATGACTCTCAGTGGGGTACACTTCCACAGGAACTGACTCTGAATGGGGTAAACTTCCACAGGCACTGACTCTCACTGAGGTACACTTCCACAGCTACTGACTCTGAATGGGGTAAACTTCCACACGCACTGACTCTGGTTGGGGTACACTTACACATGCACTGAATCTGAATGGGGTAAACATCCACAGGCAATGACTCTCAGTGGGGTACACTTCGAAAGGCACTGACGCTTCCTGGGGTAAACTTCCAAAGGCACTGACTCTGAATGGGGTAAACTTCCACAGGCAATGACTCTCAGTGGGGTACGCTTCGATAGGCAGTGACTCTTACTGGGGTAAACTTCCACAGGCACTGACTCTCACTGGAGTACACTTCCACAGGCACTGACTCAGAATGGTGTAAACTTCCACAGGCAATGACTCTCAGTGGGGTTCACTTCGATAGGTTTGACACTTACTGGGGTAAACATCCACAGGCACTGACTCTCTCTGGAGAACACTTCCACAGGCACTGACTCTGAATGGGGTAAACTTCCACAGGCACTGACTCTCACTGGAGTACACTTCCACAGGCACCGACTCTGAATGGGGTTATCTTCCACAGGCACTGACTCTCAATGTGGTACACTTCCGCAGGCACTGAGTTTGAATGGGGTAAACTTCCACAGGCACTGACTCTCACTGGAGTACAGTTCCACAGGCACTGACTCACACTGGGGTACACTTCCACAGGCACTGACTCTGAATGGGGTAAACTTCCACAGGCACTGTCTCTCACTGGAGTACACTTCCACAGGCACTGACTCTGAATGGGGTGCACTTCCACAGGCACTGACTCTGAAAATGCTATACTTCCACAGGCACTGACAGTCACTCGGATCCAGTTCCACAGGGACTGACTCTGACAGGGGTACACTTCTACAGGGACTGATCTCACTCGGGTACACATCTACAGGTACAGACTCTCAAAGGCGTACGCTTCTACAGGGACTGACACTCACTGGGGTACACTTCTACAGGTACAGACTCTCACTGGGGTACACTTCTGTAGGCAATGCCTCTCTCTGGGTTAAAATTCCACCCACACTGACTCGCACTGGGGTGCAGTCCCACAGGCTCTAACTATCACTTGGGTACCATTCCCTAGGCAATGACTCGAACTGGGGCAAATTTCTACTGGCACTAACACTCTCTGAGAGACAGTTCCACAGGCACTGACTCTCACTGGGGTACAGTTCCACAGGCACTGACTCTCACTTGGATACACTTCCATAGGCACTGACTCTCACTGGGGTACATTTACACAGGCACTGACTCTCACTTGGCTACACTTCTACAGGCACTGACGCTCACTGGGGTACACTTCCACAGGCACTGACTCTCACTGGGGGACACTTCCACAGGCACTGACTCTCTCTGAGAGACAGTTCCACAGGCACTGACTCTCACTGGGGTACAGTTCCACAGGCACTGACTCTCACTTGGATACACTTCTTTAGGCACTGACTCTCACTTGGGGACATTTCCACAGGCACTGACTCTCACTTGGGTACACTTCTACAGGCACTGACTCTCACTGGAGTACACTTTTACAGTCACTGACTCTCACTGGTGCACACTTCCACAGGCACTGACTCTCACTGGAGTACAATTCTACAGGCACTGTCTCTCACTGGGGTACATTTCCACAGTCACTGACTCTCACTTGGGTACACTTCTACAGGCACTGACTCTCACTTGGGTACACTTCTACAGGCACTGACTCTCACTGGAGTACACTTTTACAGGCACTGACTCTCAGTGGAGTACACTTCCACAGGCACTGACTCTCACTGGAGTACAATTCTACAGGCACTGACTCTCACTGGGGTACATTTCCACAGGCACTGACTCTCACTTGGGTACACTTCTATAGGCACTGTCTCTCTCTGGTGTACATTTCCACAGGCACTGACTCTCACTTGGGTACACTTCTACAGGGACTGACTCTCACCGGGGTACATTTCCACACAAACTGACTCTCACTTGGGTACACTTCTATAGGCACTGACTCTCACTGGGGTACATTTCCACAGGCACTTACTCTCACTTGGGTACACTTCTACAGGCACTGACTCTCACTTGGGTACACTTCTACAGGCACTGACTCTCACTGGGTTACATTTCCACAGGCAGTGACTCTCACTGGTGTACATTTCCACAGGCACTGACTCTCACTGGGGTAAACTTCCACAGGCAATGACTCTCAGTGGGGTACACTTCCACATGCACTGATCTGAATGGGATAAACTTCCACAGGCACTGACACTGATTGGGGTGCACTTCCACATGCACTGAATCTGAATGGGGTAAACATGCACTGGTACTGACTCTGAATGGGGTAAACTTCCAGAGGCAATGATTCTCACTGGGGTACAATTCCTCAGGCACTGACTCTCACTGGGGTTCACTTCCACAGGCACTGACTCTGAATGGGGTACACTTATACAGGCACTGACTCTGAATGGGGTAAACTTCTACAGGCACTAAATATGAATGGGGAAAACGTCTACAGTTTCTGAATCTGAATGGGGTAAACTTCCACAGGCACTGACTCTCACTGGGGTACACTTCCACCGGCACTGACTCTCACTGGGGTACACTTACACAGGCATTTTCTCTGTATGGGGTAAACATCCAAAGGCACTGACTCTCACTGGGGTACACTTCCACAGGTACTGACTCTCACTGGGGTAAACTTCCACAGGCACTGACTCTGAATGGAGTAAACTTCGACAGGTACTGAATCTGAATGGGGTAAACTTCCACAGGCACTGACTCTCACTGGGGGACACATCCACAGGCACTGAATCTGAATGGGGTAAACTTCCACAGGCACTGACACTCACTTGGCTACACTTCTACAGGCACTGACTCTCACTGGGGTACATTTCCACAGGCACTGACTCTCACTGGGGTACATTTCCACAGGCACAGACTCTCACTCGGGTACTGTTCTGCAGGCATTGACTCTCAGTTGGGTACACGTCTGCAGCCTCTGACTCTCACTGGAGTACATTTCCACAGGCACTGACTCTCACAGGGATACATTTCCACTGGCACAGAATCTCACTGGTGTTCACTTCTTCAGGCACTGAATCTGAATGGGGTAAACTTCTACAGGTACTGAATCTGAATGGGGAAAACTTCCACAGGCACTGACTCTCACTGGGGTAAACTTCCACAGGCACTGACTCTGAATGGGGTAAACTTCCACAGGCACTGACTCTGACTGGGCTACACTGCCACAGGCACTGACTCTGAATGGGGTAAACTTCCACAGGCACTGAGTCTGAATGGGGTACTCTGCCACAGGCACTGAATCTGAACGGAGTAAACTTCCACAGGCACTGATTCTGAATGGCGTAAACTTCTAGAGGCAATGACTCTCACTGGGGTAAACGTCCACAGGCATTAGCTCTCACTGGGGTACAATTCCACAGGCACTTCATCTGAATGGGGTAAACTTCCACAGGCACTGACTCTGAATGGCGTAAACTTCCAGAGGCAATGACTCACGCTGGGGTACTCTTCCACAGGGACTGAATCTCACTGGGTGACACTTCCAAAGGCATTGACTCCGAATGGGGTAAACTTCCACAGGCACTGACCCTCACTGGGATGCACTTCCACAGGCAATGACACTGAATGGGGTCAACTTCCACAGGCAAAGACCCTCTTTGGTGTACACTTCCACATGAACTGACTCTCACTGGGGTACACTTCCACAGGCACTGAATCTGAATGTGTTAAACTTCCCCAGGCACTGACTCTGAATGGGTAAACTTCCACAGGCACTGACTCTGAATTGGTTACTGTTCCACAGGCAATGACTCTCAGTGGGGTACACTTCGACAGGCACTGACTCTGACTGGGGTACACTTCCACAGGCACTGTCTCTCACTGGGGTACATTTCCACAGACACTGACTCTGAATGGGGTAAACTTCCACAGGCACTGACACACTCTCGGGTCCAGTTCCACAGGGACTGACTCTCACAGGGGTACACTTCTACAGGGACTGACTCTCACTGGGTTACACTTCCACAGGTACAGACTCTCACTGGGGTACACTTCTATCGGCACTGACTCTTTCTGGGTTACAATTCAACCCGCACTGACTCGCACTGGGGTGCAGTCCCACAGGCTCTGACTGTCACTTGGGTACCGTTCCCTCGGCACTGACTCGAACTGGGGTACACTTCTACAGGCACTGACTCTCACTTGGGTTCACTTATACAGGCACTGACGCTCACTGGGGTACACTTCCACAGGTACTGACTCTGAATGGGGTAAACTTCTACAGGCACTGCATCTGAATGGAGTAAACTTCGACAGGTCCTGAATCTGAATGGGGTAAACTTCCACAGGCACTGACTCTCACTGGGGGACACATCCACAGGCACTGAATCTGAATGGGGTAAACTTCCACAGGCACTGACACTCACCTGGCAACACTTCTACAGGCACTGACTCTCACTGGGGTACATTTCCACAGGCACTGACTCTCACTTGGGGACATTTCCACAGGCACAGACTCTCACTCGGGTACTCTTCTGCAGGCATTGACTCTCAGTTGGGTACACGTCTGCAGACTCTGACTCTCACTGGAGTACATTTCCACAGGCACTGACTCTCACAGGGATACATTTCCACTGGCACAGAATCTCACTGGTGTTCACTTCTTCAGGCACTGAATCTGAATGGGGTAAACTTCTACAGGTACTGAATCTGAATGGGGAAAACTTCCACAGGCACTGATTCTCACTGGGGTAAACTTCCACAGGCACTGACTCTGAATGGGGTAAACTTCCACAGGCACTGACTCTGACTGGGCTACACTGCCACAGGCACTGACTCTGAATGGGGTAAACTTCCACAGGCACTGATTCTGATTGGCGTAAACTTCTAGAGGCAATGACTCTCACTGGGGTAAACGTCCACAGGCACTGGCTCTCACTGGGGTACACTTCCACAGGCACTGAATCTGAATGGTGTAAACTTCCACAGGCACTGACTCTGAATGGCGTAAACTTCCAGAGGCATTGACTCACATAGGCGTACTCTTCCACAGGCACTGAATCTCACTGGGGGACACTTCCACAGGCACTGACTCTGAATGGGGTAAACTTCCACAGGCACTGACCCTCACTGGAATGCACTTCCACAGGCAATGACACTGAATGGGGTCAACTTCCACAGGCAAAGACTCTCTTTGGTGTACACTTCCACATGCACTGACTCTGAATGGGGTAAACATCCACAGGCATTGACTCTCACTGGGGTACACTTCCACAGGCACTGAATCCGAATGGGGTAAACTTCCACAGGCACTTACTCTCACTGGGGTACACTTCCACAGGCACTGAATCTGAATGTTTTAAACTTCCCCAGGCACTGACTCTGAATGGGTAAACTTCCACAGGCACTGACTCTGCATTGGTTACAGTTCCACAGGCAATGACTCTCAGTGGGGTACACTTCCACAGGAACTGACTCTGAATGGGGTAAACTTCCACAGGCACTGACTCTCACTGAGGTACACTTCCACAGCTACTGACTCTGAATGGGGTAAACTTCCACACGCACTGACTCTGGTTGGGGTACACTTACACATGCACTGAATCTGAATGGGGTAAACATCCACAGGCAATGACTCTCAGTGGGGTACACTTCGAAAGGCACTGACGCTTCCTGGGGTAAACTTCCAAAGGCACTGACTCTGAATGGGGTAAACTTCCACAGGCAATGACTCTCAGTGGGGTACGCTTCGATAGGCAGTGACTCTTACTGGGGTAAACTTCCACAGGCACTGACTCTCACTGGAGTACACTTCCACAGGCACTGACTCAGAATGGTGTAAACTTCCACAGGCAATGACTCTCAGTGGGGTTCACTTCGATAGGTTTGACACTTACTGGGGTAAACATCCACAGGCACTGACTCTCTCTGGAGAACACTTCCACAGGCACTGACTCTGAATGGGGTAAACTTCCACAGGCACTGACTCTCACTGGAGTACACTTCCACAGGCACCGACTCTGAATGGGGTTATCTTCCACAGGCACTGACTCTCAATGTGGTACACTTCCGCAGGCACTGAGTTTGAATGGGGTAAACTTCCACAGGCACTGACTCTCACTGGAGTACAGTTCCACAGGCACTGACTCACACTGGGGTACACTTCCACAGGCACTGACTCTGAATGGGGTAAACTTCCAGAGGCATTGACTCACATAGGCGTACTCTTCCACAGGCACTGAATCTCACTGGGGGACACTTCCACAGGCACTGACTCTGAATGGGGTAAACTTCCACAGGCACTGACCCTCACTGGAATGCACTTCCACAGGCAATGACACTGAATGGGGTCAACTTCCACAGGCAAAGACGATCTTTGGTGTACACTTCCACATGCACTGACTCTGAATGGGGTGCACTTCCACAGGCACTGACTCTGAAAGTGCTATACTTCCACAGGCACTGACAGTCACTCGGATCCAGTTCCACAGGGACTGACTCTGACAGGGGTACACTTCTACAGGGACTGATCTCACTGGGGTACACATCTACAGGGACAGACTCTCAAAGGCGTACGCTTCTACAGGGACTGACACTCACTGGGGTACACTTCTACAGGTACAGACTCTCACTGGGGTACACTTCTGTAGGCAATGCCTCTCTCTGGGTTAAAATTCCACCCACACTGACTCGCACTGGGGTGCAGTCCCACAGGCTCTAACTATCACTTGGGTACCATTACCTAGGCAATGACTCGAACTGGGGCAAATTTCTACTGGCACTAACACTCTCTGAGAGACAGTTCCACAGGCACTGACTCTCACTGGGGTACAGTTCCACAGGCACTGACTCTCACTTGGATACACTTCCATAGGCACTGACTCTCACTGGGGTACATTTACACAGGCACTGACTCTCACTTGGGTACACTTCTACAGGCACTGACGCTCACTGGGGTACACTTCCACAGGCACTGACTCTCACTGGGGGACACTTCCACAGGCACTGACTCTCTCTGAGAGACAGTTCCACAGGCACTGACTCTCACTGGGGTACAGTTCCACAGGCACTGACTCTCACTTGGATACACTTCTTTAGGCACTGACTCTCACTTGGGTACATTTCCACAGGCACTGACTCTCACTGGAGTACACTTTTACAGTCACTGACTCTCACTGGAGCACACTTCCACAGGCACTGACTCTCACTGGAGTACAATTCTACAGGCACTGTCTCTCACTGGGGTACATTTCCACAGGCACTGACTCTCACTTGGGTACACTTCTACAGGCACTGACTCTCACTTGGGTACACTTCTACAGGCACTGACTCTCACTGGAGTACACTTTTACAGGCACTGACTCTCAGTGGAGTACACTTCCACAGGCACTGACTCTCACTGGAGTACAATTCTACAGGCACTGACTCTCACTGGGGTACATTTCCACAGGCACTGACTCTCACTTGGGTACACTTCTATAGGCACTGTCTCTCTCTGGTGTACATTTCCACAGGCACTGATTCTCACTTGGGTACACTTCTACAGGCACTGACTCTCTCTGAGGTACAGTTCCACAGGCACTGACTCTCACTTGGGTACACTTCTACAGGGACTGACTCTCACCGGGGTACATTTCCACACAAACTGACTCTCACTTGGGTACACTTCTATAGGCACTGACTCTCACTGGGGTACATTTCCACAGGCACTTACTCTCACTTGGGTACACTTCTACAGGCACTGACTCTCACTTGGGTACACTTCTACAGGCACTGACTCTCACTGGGTTACATTTCCACAGGCACTGACTCTCACTGGTGTACATTTCCACAGGCACTGACTCTCACTGGGGTAAACTTCCACAGGCAATGACTCACAGTGGGGTACACTTCCACATGCACTGAATCTGAATGGGATAAACTTCCACAGGCACTGACACTGATTGGGGTGCACTTCCACATGCACTGAATCTGAATGGGGTAAACATGCACTGGTACTGACTCTGAATGGGGTAAACTTCCAGAGGCAATGATTCTCACTGGGGTACAATTCCTCAGGCACTGACTCTCACTGGGGTTCACTTCCACAGGCACTGACTCTGAATGGGGTAAACCTCCACAGGCACTGACTCTGAATGGGGTACACTTATACAGGCACTGACTCTGAATGGGGTAAACTTCTACAGGCACTAAATATGAATGGGGAAAACGTCTACAGTTTCTGAATCTGAATGGGGTAAACTTCCACAGGCACTGACTCTAACAGGGGTACACTTCCACCGGCACTGACTCTCACTGGGGTACACTTACACAGGCATTTTCTCTGTATGGGGTAAACATCCAAAGGCACTGACTCTCACTGGGGTACACTTCCACAGGTACTGACTCTCACTGGGGTAAACTTCCACAGGCACTGACTCTGAATGGAGTAAACTTCGACAGGTACTGAATCTGAATGGGGTAAACTTCCACAGGCACTGACTCTCAGTTGGGTACACTTCTACAGGCACTGACTCTCACTGGGGTACATTTCCACAGGCACTGACTCTCACTGGGGTACATTTCCACAGGCACAGACTCTCACTCGGGTACTGTTCTGCAGGCATTGACTCTCAGTTGGGTACACGTCTGCAGCCTCTGACTCTCACTGGAGTACATTTCCACAGGCACTGACTCTCACAGGGATACATTTCCACTGGCACAGAATCTCACTGGTGTTCACTTCTTCAGGCACTGAATCTGAATGGGGTAAACTTCCACAGGTACTGAATCTGAATGGGGAAAACTTCCACAGGCACTGACTCTCACTGGGGTAAACTTCCACAGGCACTGACTCTGAATGGGGTAAACTTCCACAGGCACTGACTCTGACTGGGCTACACTGCCACAGGCACTGACTCTGAATGGGGTAAACTTCCACAGGCACTGACTCTGAATGGGGTACACTGCCACAGGCACTGAATCTGAACGGAGTAAACTTCCACAGGCACTGATTCTGAATGGCGTAAACTTCTAGAGGCAATGACTCTCACTGGGGTAAACGTCCACAGGCATTAGCTCTCACTGGGGTACAATTCCACAGGCACTTCATCTGAATGGGGTAAACTTCCACAGGCACTGACTCTGAATGGCGTAAACTTCCAGAGGCAATGACTCACGCTGGGGTACTCTTCCACAGGGACTGAATCTCACTGGGTGACACTTCCAAAGGCATTGACTCCGAATGGGGTAAACTTCCACAGGCACTGACCCTCACTGGGATGCACTTCCACAGGCAATGACACTGAATGGGGTCAACTTCCACAGGCAAAGACCCTCTTTGGTGTACACGTCCACATGAACTGACTCTCACTGGGGTACACTTCCACAGGCACTGAATCTGAATGTGTTAAACTTCCCCAGGCACTGACTCTGAATGGGTAAACTTCCACAGGCACTGACTCTGAATTGGTTACTGTTCCACAGGCAATGACTCTCAGTGGGGTACACTTCGACAGGCACTGACTCTGACTGGGGTACACTTCCACAGGCACTGTCTCTCACTGGGGTACATTTCCACAGACACTGTCTCTGAATGGGGTAAACTTCCACAGGCACTGAATCTCACTGGAGGACTCTTACACAGGCACTGACTCTGAATGGGGTAAACTTCCACAGGCACTGACACACTCTCGGGTCCAGTTCCACAGGGACTGACTCTCACAGGGGTACACTTCTACAGGGACTGACTCTCACTGGGTTACACTTCCACAGGTACAGACTCTCACTGGGGTACACTTCTATCGGCACTGACTCTTTCTGGGTTACAATTCAACCCGCACTGACTCGCACTGGGGTGCAGTCCCACAGGCTCTGACTGTCACTTGGGTACCGTTCCCTCGGCACTGACTCGAACTGGGGTACACTTCTACAGGCACTGACTCTCACTTGGGTACACTTATACAGGCACTGACGCTCACTGGGGTACACTTCCACAGGTACTGACTCTGAATGGGGTAAACTTCTACAGGCACTGCATCTGAATGGAGTAAACTTCGACAGGTACTGAATCTGAATGGGGTAAACTTCCACAGGCACTGACTCTCACTGGGGGACACATCCACAGGCACTGAATCTGAATGGGGTAAACTTCCACAGGCACTGACACTCACCTGGCAACACTTCTACAGGCACTGACTCTCACTGGGGTACATTTCCACAGGCACTGACTCTCACTTGGGGACATTTCCACAGGCACAGACTCTCACTCGGGTACTCTTCTGCAGGCATTGACTCTCAGTTGGGTACACGTCTGCAGACTCTGACTCTCACTGGAGTACATTTCCACAGGCACTGACTCTCACAGGGATACATTTCCACTGGCACAGAATCTCACTGGTGTTCACTTCTTCAGGCACTGAATCTGAATGGGGTAAACTTCCACAGGCACTGATTCTGAATGGGGTAAACTTCCACAGGCACTGACTCTGACTGGGCTACACTGCCACAGGCACTGACTCTGAAAGGGGTAAACTTCCACAGGCACTGAGTCTGAATGGGGTACACTGCCACAGGCACTGAATCTGAACGGAGTAAACTTCCACAGGCACTGATTCTGAATGGCATAAACTTCTAGAGGCAATGACTCTCACTGGGGTAAACGTCCACAGGCACTAGCTCTCACTGGGGTACAATTCCACAGGCACTTAATCTGAATGGGGTAAACTTCCGCAGGCACTGACTCTGAATGGCGTAAACTTCCAGAGGCAATGACTCTCACTGGGGTACTCTTCCACAGGCACTGAATCTCACTGGGTGACACTTCCAAAGGCATTGACTCCGAATGGGGTAAACTTCCACAGGCACTGACCCTCACTGGGATGCACTTCCACAGGCAATGACACTGAATGGGGACAACTTCCACAGGCAAAGACTCTCTTTGGTGTACACTTCCACATGAACAGACTCTCACTGGGGTACACTTCCACAGGCACTGAATCTGAATGTGTTAAACTTCCCCAGGCACTGACTCTGAATGGGTAAACTTCCACAGGCACTGACTCTGAATTGGTTACTGTTCCACAGGCAATGACTCTCAGTGGGGTACACTTCGACAGGCACTGACTCTGACTGGGGTACACTTCCACAGGCACTGTCTCTCACTGGGGTACATTTCCACAGGCACTGACTCTGAATGGGGTAAACTTCCACAGGCACTGAATCTCACTGGAGGACTCTTACACAGGCACTGACTCTGAATGGGGTAAACTTCCACAGGCACTGACACTCTCTCGGGTCCAGTTCCACAGGGACTGACTCTCACAGGGGTACACTTCTACAGGGACTGACTCTCACTGGGTTACACTTCCACAGGTACAGACTCTCACTGGGGTACACTTCTATCGGCACTGACTCTCTCTGGGTTACAATTCAACCCACACTGACTCGCACTGGGGTGCAGTCCCACAGGCTCTAACTGTCACTTGGGTACCGTTCCCTCGGCACTGACTCGAACTGGGGTACACTTCTACAGGCACTGACTCTCACTTGGGTACACTTATACAGGCACTGACGCTCACTGGGGTACACTTCCACAGGTACTGACTCTGAATGGGGTAAACATCCACAGGCACTGACTCTGAATGGCGTAAACTTCCACAGGCACTGACTCTGACTGGGGTACACTTCCACAGGCAATGACTCTCACTGGGGTACACTTTCACAGGCAGTGACTCTGAATGGGTTAAACTTGCACAGGCACTGACTCTCACTGGCATACACCTCCACTGGCACTGACTCTCACTGGGGTACAGTTACATAGGCACTGACTCTGAATGGGGTACACTTCCACAGGCACTGACTCTGAATGGGGTAAACATCCACAGGCAATGACTCACAGTGGGGTTCACTTCGATAGGTTTGACACTGACTGGGGTAAACATCCACAGGCACTGACTCTCTCTGGAGAACACTTCCACAGGCACTGACTCTGAATGGCGTAAACTTCCACAGGCACTGACTCTCACTGGAGTACACTTCCACAGGCACCGACTCTGAATGGGGTTATCTTCCACAGGCACAGACTCTCACTGTGGTACACTTCCACAGGCACTGAGTTTGAATGGGGTAAACTTCCACAGGCACTGACTCTCACTGGTGTACAGTTCCACAGGCACTGACTCACACTGGGGTACACTTCCACAGGCACTGACTCTGAATGGGGTAAACTTCCACAGGCACTGTCTCTCACTGGAGTACACTTCCACAGGCACTGACTCTGAATGGGGTGCACTTCCACAGGCACTGACTCTGAAAGTGCTATACTTCCACAGGCACTGACACTCACTCGGATGCAGTTCCACAGGGACTGACTCTGACAGGGGTACACTTCTACAGGGACTGATCTCACTGGGTTAAAAATCTACAGGTACAGACTCTCAAAGGGGTACGCTTCTACAGGGACTGACTCTCACTGGGGTACACTTCTACAGGTACAGACTCTCACTGGGGTACACTTCTGTAGGCAATGACTCTCTCTGGGTTAAAATTCCACCCACACTGACTCGCACTGGGGTGCAGTCCCACAGGCTCTAACTATCACTTGGGTACCATTCCCTAGGCAATGACTCGATCTGGGGCAAATTTCTACTGGCACTGACTCTCTCTGAGAGACAGTTCCACAGGCACTGACTCTCACTGGGGTACATTTCCACAGGCACTGACTCTCACGTGGGTACACTTCTATCGGCACTGACACTCACTTGGGTACACTTCTACAGGGACTGACTCTGACCGGGGTATATTTCCACAGGCACTGACTCTCACTTGGGTACACTTCTATCGGCACTGACTCTCACTTGGGTACATTTCCACAGGCACTTACTCTCACTTGGGTACACTTCTACAGGCACTGACTCTCACTTGGGTACACTTCTACAGGCACTGACTCTCACTGGGGTACATTTCCACAGGCACTGACTCTCACTGGTGCACATTTCCACAGCCACTGACTCTCACTGGGGTAAACTTCCACAGGCAATGACTCTCAGTGGGGTACACTTCCACATGCACTGAATCTGAATGGGATAAACTTCCACAGGCACTGACACTGATTGGGGTAAACTTCCACATGCACTGAATCTGAATGGGGTAAACATGCACTGGTACTGACTCTGAATGGGGTAAACTTCCACAGGCAATGATTCTCACTGGGGTACAATTCCTCAGGCACTGACTCTCACTGGGGTGCACTTCCACAGGCACTGACTCTGAATGGGGTAAACTTCCACAGGCAATGACTCTCAGTGGGGTACACTTCGATAGGCACTGACACTTACTGGGGTAAACATCCACAGGCACTGACTCTCTCTGGAGAACACTTCCACAGGCACTGACTCTGAATGGGGTAAACTTCCACAGGCACTGACACTCACTGGAGTACACTTCCACAGGCACCGACTCTTAATGGAGTTATCTTCCACAGGCACAGACTCTCACTGTGGTACACTTCCACAGGCACTGTGTTTGAATGGGGTAAACTTCCACAGGCACTGACTCTCACTGGTGTACAGTTCCACAGGCACTGACTCACACTGGGGTACACTTCCACAGGCACTGACTCTGAATGGGGTAAACTTCCACAGGCACTGTCTCTCACTGGAGTGCACTTCCACAGGCACTGACTCTGAATGGGGTGCACTTCCACAGGCACTGACTCTGAAAGTGCTATACTTCCACAGGCACTGACACTCACTCGGATGCAGTTCCACAGGGATTGACTCTGACAGGGGTACACTTCTACAGGGACTGATCTCACTGGGTTACAAATCTACAGGTACAGAGTCTCAAAGGGGTACGCTTCTACAGGGACTGACTCTCACTGGGGTACACTTCTGTAGGCAATGACTCTCTCAGGGTTAAAATTCCACCCACACTGACTCGCACTGGGGTGCAGTCCCACAGGCTCTAACTATCACTTGGGTACCATTCCCGAGGCAATGACTCGAACTGGGGCAAATTTCTACTGGCACTGACTCTCTCTGAGAGACAGTTCCACAGGCACTGACTGTCACTGGGGTACAGTTCCACAGGCACTGACTCTCACTTGGATACACTTCTATAGGCACTGACACTTACTTGGGTACATTTCCACAGACACTGACTCTCACTTGGGTACACCTCTCCAGGCACTGACTATCACTTGGATACACTTCTACAGGCACTGACTCTCACTGGGGTACATTTCCACAGGCACTGACTCTCACTTGGGTACACTTCTACAGGCACTGACGCTCACTGGGGTACACTTCCACAGGCACTGACTCTCACTGGGGGACACGTCCAAAGGCACTGACTCTCTCTGAGAGACAGTTCCACAGGTTCTGACTCTCACTGGGGTACATTTCCACAGGCACTGACTCTCACTTGGGTACACTTCTACAGGCACTGACTCTCACTGGGGTACATTTCCACAGGCACTGACTCTCACTTGGGTACACTTCTATCGGCACTGACTCTCACTTGGGTACATTTCCACAGGCACTGACTCTCACTTGGGTACACTTCTACAGGCACTGACTCTCACTGGGGTACATTTCCATAGGCACTGTCTCTCACTGGTGCACATTTCCACAGCCACTGACTCTCACTGGGGTAAACATCCACAGGCAATGACTCTCAGTGGGGTACACTTCCACATGCACTGAATCTGAATGGGATAAACTTCCACAGGCACTGACACTGATTGGGGTGCACTTCGACATGCACTGAATCTGAATGGGGTAAACATGCACTGGTACTGACTCTGAATGGGGTAAACTTCCACAGGCAATGATTCTCACTGGGGTACAATTCCTCAGGCACTGACTCTCACTGGGGTACACTTCCACAGGCACTGACTCTGAATGGGGTAAACTTCCACAGGCAATGACTCTCAGTGGGGTACACTTCGATGGCACTGACACTTACTGGGGTAAATTTCCACAGGCACTGACTCTCACTGGAGTACACTTACACAGGCACTGACACTGAATGGGGTAAACTTCCACAGGCACTGACTCTCACTGGGGTACACTTCCACAGGCACTGACTCTCACTGGGGGACACTTCCAAAGGCACTGACTCTCTCTGAGAGACAGTTCCACAGGCACTGACTCTCACTTGGGTACACTTCTACAGGCACTGACGCTCACTGGGGTACACTTCCACAGGCACTGACTCTCACTGGGGGACACTTCCAAAGGCACTGACTCTCTCTGAGAGACAGTTCCACAGGCACTGACTCTCACTGGGGTACATTTCCACAGGCACTGACTCTCACTGGGTACACTTCTACAGGCACTGAATCTGAATGGTGTAAACTTCGACAGGGACTGATGCTGAATGGGGTAAACATCCACAGGCACTGACACTCACTGGGGTACACTTCCACAGGCAATGACTCTCACTGGGGTACACTTCCACAGGCACTGACTCTGAATGGGTTAAACTTCCACAGGCACTGACTCTCACTGGGGTACACTTCCACAGGCACTGACTCTCACTGGGGTACACTTCCACAGGCACTGAATCTGAATGGGGTCAACTTCTACAGGAACTGAATCTGAATGGCATAAACTTCCAGAGGCACTGACTCTCACTTGGGTACACTTCTACAGGCATTGACTCTCACTGGGGTACATTTCCACAGTCACTGACTCTCACTGGTGTACATTTCCACAGGCACAGATTCTCAATTGGTACACTTCCACAGGCACTGTCTCTCACTTGGGTACACGTCTACAGGCCCTGACTCTCACTGGGGTACATTTCCACAGGCACTGACTCTCACTGGGTTACATTACCACATGCACTGACTCTCACTTGGGTACACTTCTACTGGCACTGACTTTCAATTGTGTACACTTCTACAGGCACTGACTCTCACTTGGGTACTCTTCTGCAGGCACTGACTCTCACTGGAGTACACTTTTACAGGCACTGACTCTCACTGGAGTACACTTCCACAGCCACTGACTCTCACTGGAGTACAATTCTACAGGCACTATCTCTCACTGGGGTACATTTCCACAGGCACTGACTCTGAGTGGGGGACACTTCTATCGGCAGTGACTCCTAATGGAGAGCCGCTCCCCTGCCACTGAATCTCACTGGGGTACACTTCTGCAGGCACTGACTGTCTCTGGGGTTCACTTCCACAGGCACTGACTCTGAATGGGGTAAACTTCCACAGGCACTGACTCTGAATGGGGTACACTTATACAGGCACTGACTCTGAATGGGGTAAACTTCTACAGGCACTGAATATGAATGGGGAAAACGTCTACAGTTTCTGAATCTGAATGGGGTAAACTTCCACAGGCACTGACTCTCACTGGGGTACACTTCCATGGGCACTGACTCTCACTGGGGTACACTTAAACAGGCACTGACTCTGTATGGGGTAAACATCCAAAGGCACTGACTCTCACTGGGGTACACTTCAACAGGTACTGACTCTCACTGGGGTAAACTTCCACAGGCACTGACTCTGAATGGGGTAAACTTCTACAGGCACTGCATCTGAATGGAGTAAACTTCTACAGGTACTGAATCTGAATGGGGTAAACTTCCACAGGCACTGACTCTCACTGGGGGACACATCCACAGGCACTGAATCTGAATGGGGTAAACATCCACAGGCACTGACAATCACTTGGGTACACTTCTACAGGCACTGACTCTCACTGGGGTACATTTCCACAGGCACTGACTCTCACTCGGGTACTCTTCTGCAGGCATTGACTGTCACTTGGGTACACTTCTGCAGCCTCTGACTCTCACTGGAGTACATTTCCACAGGCACTGACTCTCACAGGGATACATTTCCACTGGCACAGAATCTCACTGGTGTTCACTTCTTCAGGCACTGAATCTGAATGGGGTAAACTTCCACAGGTACTGAATCTGAATGGGGAAAGCTTCCACAGGCACTGACTCCCACTGGGGTAAACTTCCACAGGCACTGACTCTGAATGGGGTAAACTTCCACAGGCACTGATTCTGAATGGCGTAAACTTCTAGAGGCAATGACTCTCACTGGGGTAAACGTCCACAGGCACTAGCTCTCACTGGGGTACAATTCCACAGGCACTAAATCTGAATGGGGTAAACTTCCACAGGCACTGACTCTGAATGGGTAATCTTCCACAGGCACTGACTCTGAATTGGTTACTGTTCCACAGGCAATGACTCTCAGTGGGGTACACATCGACAGGCACTGACTCTGACTGGGGTACACTTCCACAGGCACTGTCTCTCACTGGGGTACATTTCCTCAGGCACTGACTCTGAATGGGGTAAACTTCCACAGGCAATGACTCTCAGTGGGGTACACTTCGATAGGCACTGACACTTACTGGGGTAAATTTCCACAGGCACTGACTCTCACTGGAGTACACTTACACAGGCACTGACACTGAATGGGGTAAACTTCCACAGGCACTGACTCTCACTGGAGAACACTTCCACAGGCACTGACTCTGAATGGGGTAAACTTCCACAGGCACTGTCTCTCACTGGGGTAAACTTCCATAGGTACTGACTCTGAATGGGTTAAACTTC
Organism: Heterodontus francisci; assembly: GCF_036365525.1. Taxonomy (NCBI): domain Eukaryota; kingdom Metazoa; phylum Chordata; class Chondrichthyes; order Heterodontiformes; family Heterodontidae; genus Heterodontus; species Heterodontus francisci. Next base: position 6,280,509 of record NC_090386.1, read on the forward strand.
CACAGGCACTGACTCTCTCTGGGGTAATTTTCCATAGGCACTGACTCTCACAGGGGTTCACTTCCACAGGTACTGACACTGAAAGGGGTAAACTTCCACAGGCAGTGACTCTGAACGGGGTAATCTTCTACAGACACTGAATCTGAATGGGGTAAACTTCTACAGGTACTGAATCTGCATGGGGTAAACTTCCACAGGCACTGACTCACACTGGGGGACACTTCCACAGGCACAGAATATGAATGGGGTAAACTTCCACAGGCCCTTACTCTGAATGGGGCAAACTTCCACAGGCACTGACTCTGAATGGGGTAAACTTCCACAGGCACTGATTCTGAATGGCGTAAACTTCTAGAGGCAATGACTCTCACTGGTGTAAACGTCCACAGGCACTGACTCTGAATGGGGTAAACTTCCACAGGCACTGACTCTCTCTGGGGTACACTTCCACAGGCACTGAATCTGAATGGGGTAAACTTCCACAGGCACCGACTCTCACTTGGGATCTCTTCTTCAGGCACTGAATCTCACTTGGGTACACTTCTACAGGCACTGACTCTCTCTTGGGTACACTTCTGCAGGCACTGACTCTCACTGGTGTAACTTTCCACATGCACTGACTCTTAATGGGGTACACTTCTATAGGCAGTGACTCCTGATGGAGAGCCGCTCCATAGCCACTGAATCTCACTGGGGTACACTTCTACAGGCACTGACTCTCACAGGGGTACATTTCCACTGGCACTGACTCTCACTGGGTACACTTCTACAGGCACTGAATCTGAATGGTGTAAACTTCGACAGGGACTGATGCTGAATGGGGTAAACATCCACAGGCACTGACACTCACTGGGGTACACTTCCACAGGCAATGACTCTCACTGGGGTACACTTCCACAGGCACTGACTGTGAATGGGTTAAACTTCCACAGGCACTGACTCTCACTGGGGTACACTTCCACAGGCACTGACTCTCACTGGGGTACACTTCCACAGGCACTGAATCTGAATGGGGTCAACTTCTACAGGTACTGAATCTGAATGGCATAAACTTCCAGAGGCACTGACTCTCACTTGGGTACACTTATACAGGCATTGACTCTCACTGGGGTACATTTCCACAGTCACTGACTCTCACTGGTGTACATTTCCACAGGCACAGATTCTCAATTGGTACACTTCCACAGGCACTGTCTCTCACTTGGGTACACGTCTACAGGCCCTGACTCTCACTGGGGTACATTTCCACAGGCACTGACTCTCACTGGGTTACATTACCACATGCACTGACTCTCACTTGGGTACACTTCTACTGGCATTGACTCTCAATTGGGTACACTTCTACAGGCACTGACGCTCACTTGGGTACTCTTCTGCAGGCACTGACTCTCACTGGAGTACACTTTTACAGGCACTGACTCTCACTGGAGTACACTTCCACAGCCACTGACTCTCACTGGAGTACAATTCTACAGGCACTGTCTCTCACTGGGGTACATTTCCACAGGCACTGACTCTGAGTGGGGGACACTTCTATCGGCAGTGACTCCTAATGGAGAGCCGCTCCCCTGCCACTGAATCTCACTGGGGTACACTTCTGCAGGCACTGACTGTCTCTGGGGTTCACTTCCACAGGCACTGACTCTGAATGGGGTAAACTTCCACAGGCACTGACTCTGAATGGGGTACACTTATACAGGCACTGACTCTGAATGGGGTAAACTTCTACAGGCACTGAATATGAATGGGGAAAACGTCTACAGTTTCTGAATCTGAATGGGGTAAACTTCCACAGGCACTGACTCTCACTGGGGTCCACTTCCATGGGCACTGACTCTCACTGGGGTACACTTAAACAGGCACTGACTCTGTATGGGGTAAACATCCAAAGGCACTGACTCTCACTGGGGTACACTTCAACAGGTACTGACTCTCACTGGGGTAAACTTCCACAGGCACTGACTCTGAATTGGGTAAACGTCTAAGGGCACTGCATCTGAATGGGGTAAACTTCTACAGGTACTGCATCTGAATGGAGTAAACTTCCACAGGCACTGACTCTCACTGGGGGACACATCCACAGGCACTGAATCTGAATGGGGTAAACATCCACAGGCACTGACAATCACTTGGGTACACTTCTACAGGCACTGACTCTCACTGGGGTACATTTCCACAGGCACTGACTCTCACTCGGGTACTCTTCTGCAGGCATTGAGTGTCACTTGGGTACACTTCTGCAGCCTCTGACTCTCACTGGAGTACATTTCCACAGTCACTGACTCTCACAGGGATACATTTAGACTGGCACAGAATCTCACTGGTGTTCACTTCTTCAGGCACTGAATCTGAATGGGGTAAACTTCCACAGGTACTGAATCTGAATGGGGAAAACTTCCACAGGCACTGACTCCCACTGGGGTAAACTTCCACAGGCACTGACTCTGAATGGGGTAAACCTCCACAGGCACTGACTCTGACTGGGCTACACTGCCACAGGCACTGATTCTGAATGGGGTAAACTTCCACAGGCACTGAGTCTGAATGGGGTACACTGCCACAGGCACTGAATCTGAACGGAGTAAACTTCCACAGGCACTGATTCTGAATGGCGTAAACTTCTAGAGGCAATGACTCTCACTGGGGTAAACGTCTACAGGCACTAGCTCTCACTGGGGTACAATTCCACAGGCACTAAATCTGAATGGGGTAAACTTCCACAGGCACTGACTCTGAATGGGTAAACTTCCACAGGCACTGACTCTGAATTGGTTACTGTTCCACAGGCAATGACTCTCAGTGGGGTACACTTCGACAGGCACTGACTCTGACTGGGGTACACTTCCACAGGCACTGTCTCTCACTGGGGTACATTTCCTCAGGCACTGACTCTGAATGGGGTAAACTTCCACAGGCACTGACACTCTCTCGGGTCCAGTTCCACAGGGACTGACTCTCACAGGGGTACACTTCTACAGGGACTGACTCTCACTGGGTTACACTTCCACAGGTACAGACTCTCACTGGGGTACACTTCTATCGGCACTGACTCTTTCTGGGTTACAATTCAACCCACACTGACTCGCACTGGGGTGCAGTCCCACAGGCTCTAACTGTCACTTGGGTACCGTTACCTAGGCACTGACTCGAACTGGGGTACACTTCTACAGGCACTGACTCTCACTTGGGTACACTTATACAGGCACTGACGCTCACTGGGGTACACTTCCACAGGTACTGACTCTGAATGGGGTAAACTTCTACAGGCACTGCATCTGAATGGTGTAAACTTCTGCAGGCACTGAATCTGAATGGGGTAAACTTCTACAGGTACTGAATCTGAATGGGGTAAACTTCCATAGGCATTGACTCACACTGGTGGACACTTACACAGGCACTGTCTCTGAATGGGGTAAATTCCACAGGCACTGACACTTACTGGGGTGCAATTCCACAGGCACTGACTCTGAATGGGGTAAACTTCCACAGGCACTGACTCTGAATGGGGTACACTTCTACAGGCATTGACTCTCACTGGGGTACATTTCCACAGTGACTGACTCTCACTGGTGTACATTTCTACAGGCACAGATTCTCAATTGGGTACACTTCTCCAGGCACTGTCTCTCACTTGGGTACACTTCTACAGGCACTGATTCTCACTGGGGTACATTTCCACAGGCACTGATTCTCACTGGGGTACATTACCACATGCACTGACTCTCACTTGGGTAAACTTCTACTGGCACTGACTCTCAATTGGGTACTCTTATCCAGGCACTGACTCTCACTTGGGTACACTTCTACAGGCACTGACTCTCACTGGGGTACATTTAGACAGGCACTGACTCTCACTGGTGTACATTTCCACAGGCACTGACTCTCACTGGGGTACACTTATTCAGGCGCTGAATCTGAATGGTGTAAACTTCTACAGGTACTGAATCTGACTGGGGTACACTTCCACAGGCAATGACTCTCACTGGGGTACACTTCCACAGGCACTGACTCTGAATGGGTTAAACTTGCACAGGCAGCGACTCTCACTGGCATACACTTCCACTGGCACTGACACTCACTGGGGTACACTTCCATAGGCAATGACTCTCACTGGGGTACACTTCCACAGGCACTGACTCTGAATGGGTTAAACTTCCACAGGCACTGACTCTCACTGGGGTACACTTCTACAGGCACTGATTCTCACTGGGGTACAATTCCTCAGGCACTGACTCTCACTGGGGTACACTTCCACATGCACTGACTCTGAATGGGGTAAACGTCCACAGGCAATGACTCTCAGTGGGGTACACTTCGATAGGCACTGACGCTTACTGGGTTAAATTTGCAGAGGCACTGACTCTCACTGGAGTACACGACCACAGGCACTGACTCTGAATGGGGTAAACTTCCACAGGCAATGACTCTCACTGGAGAACACTTCCACAGGCACTGACTCTGAATGGGGTAAACTTCCACAGGCACTGTCTCTCACTGGAGTGCACTTCCACAGGCAATGACTCTCACTGGGGTACACATCCACAGGCACTGACTCTGAATGGGTTAAACTTCCACAGGCTAGACTCTCACTGGGGTAAACTTCCACAGGCACTGACTCTGAATGGGTTAAACTTCCACAGGCACTGACTCTCACTGGGGTATACTTCCATAGGCACTGACTCTCACTGGGGTTCACTTCCACAGGTACTGACACTGAATGGGGTAAACTTCCACAGGCAGTGACTCTGAAAGGGGTAATCTTCTACAAACACTGAATCTGAATGGGGTAAACTTCGACAGGTACTGAATCTGCATGGGGTAAACTTCCACAGGCACTGACTCACACTGGGGGACACTTCCACAGGCACTGACTCTGAATGGGGTAAACTTCCACAGGCCCTGACTCTCACTGGGGTGCACTTCCACAGGCACTGACACTGAATGGGGCAAACATCCACAGGCACTGACTCTCACTGGGGGACACTTCCACAGGTACTGACACTGCATGGGGTAAACTTACACAGGCACTGACTCTGAATGGGGTAAACTTCCACTGGCACTGATTCTGAATGGCGTAAACTTATGGAGGCAATGACTCTCACTGGGGTAAACGTCCACAGGCACTGACTCTGAATGGGGTAAACTTCCACAGGCACTGACTCTCACTGGGGTACACGTCCACAGGCACTGAATCCGAATGGGGTAAACTTCCAAAGGCACCGACTCTCACTTGGGATATCTTCTTCAGGCAATGACCCTCACTTGGGTACACGTCTACAGGCACTGACTCTCACTTGGGTTCACTTCTGCAGGCACTGACTCTCACTGGTGTAACTTTCCACATGCACTGACTCTGAATTGGGTACGCTTCTATAGGCAGTGACTCCAAATGGAGAGCCGCTCCCCAGCCACTGAATCTCACTGGGGTACACTTCTACAGGCACTGACTCTCACAGGGGTACATTTCCACTGGCACTGACTCTCACTGGGTACACTTCTACAGGCACTGACTCTCACTGGGGTACACTTCCACAGGCACTGACTCTCACTGGGGTACACATCCACAGGCACTGACTCTGAATGGGTTAAACTTCCACAGGCACTGACTCTCACTGGGGTACACTTCCACAGGCACTGACTCTCACTGGGGTACACTTCCACAGGCACTGAATCTGAATGGTGTAAACTTCTGCAGGGACTGATGCTGAATGGGGTAAACTTCCACAGGCACTGACTCTCACTGGGGTACACTTCCACAGGCAATGACTCTCACTGGGGTACACTTCCACAGGCACTGACTCTGAATGGGTTAAACTTCCACAGGCACTGACTCTCACTGGGGAACACTGCTACAGGCATTGACTCTCACTGGGGTACACTTCCACAGGCACTGAATCTGAATGGGGTAAACTTCTACAGATGCTGAATCTGATTGGCATAAACTTCCAGAGGCACTGACTCTCACTTGGGTACACTTCTACAGGCATTGACTCTCACTGGGGTACATTTCCACAGTCACTGACTCTCACTGGTGTACATTTCCACAGGCACAGATTCTCAATTGGGTACACTTCTACAGGCACTGTCTCTCACTTGGGTACATGTCTACAGGCACTGACTCTCACTGGGGTACATTTCCACAGGCACAGACTCTCACTGGTGTACATTACCACATGCACTGTCTCTCACTTGGGTACACTTCTACTGGCACTGACACTCAATTGTGCACACTTCGACAGGCACTGACTCTCACTTGGGTACACTTCCACAGGCCCTGACTCTCACTCGGGTACATTTCCACAGGCACTGACACACACTGGGGTACATTTCCACATGCACTGACTCTGAGTGGGGTACACTTCTATAGGCAGTGACTCCTAATGGAGAGTCGCTCCCCTGCCACTGAATCTCACTGGGTTACACTTCTGCAGGCACTGACTGTCACTGGGGTTCACTTCCACAGGCACTGACTCTGAATGGGGTAAACTTCCACAGGCACTGACTCTGAATGGGGTACACTTACACAGGCACTGACTCTGAATGGGGTTAACTTCTACAGGCACTGAATATGAATGGGGAATACGTCTACAGTTTCTGAATCTGAATGGGGTAAACTTCCACAGGCACTGACTCTCACTGGGGTACACTTCCACAGGCACTGACTCTCACTGGGGTACACTTACACAGGCACTGGCTTTGTATGGGGTAAACATCCAAAGGCACTGTCTTTCACTAGGGTACACTTCCACAGGTACTGACTCTCACTGGGGTAAACTTCCACAGGCACTGACTCTGAATGGGGTGAACTTCTAAGGGCACTGCATCTGAATGGGGTAAACTTCTACAGGTACTGAATCTGAATGGGGTAAACTTCCACAGGCACTGACTCTCACTGGGGGACACATCCACAGGCAGTGAATCTGAATGGGGTAAACTTCCACAGGCACTGACTCTCACTGGGGTAAACTTCCACAGGCACTGACTCTGAATGGGGTAAACTTCCACAGGCACTGACTCTCACTGGGGTACACTTCCACAGGCACTGACTCTGAATAGGGTAAACCTCAACAGGCACTGAGTCTGAATGGGGTACACTGCCACAGGCACTGAATCTGAATGGGGTAAACTTCCACAGGCACTGATTCTGATTGGCGTAAACTTCTAGAGGCAATGACTCTCACTGGGGTAAACATCCACAGGCACTGGCTCTCACTGGGGTACACTTCCACAGGCACTGAATCTGAATGGGGTAAACTTCCACAGGCACTGACTCTGAATGGCGTAAACTTCCAGAGGCATTGACTCACATAGGGGTACTCTTCCACAGGCACTGAATCTCACTGGGGACACTTCCACAGGCACTGACTCTGAATGGGGTAAACTTCGACAGGCACTGACCCTCACTGGAATGCACTTCCACAGGCAATGACACTGAATGGGGTCAACTTCCACAGGCAAAGACTCTCTTTGGTGTACACTTCCACATGCACTGACTCAGAATGGGGTAAACATCCACAGGCATTGACTCTCACTGGGGTACACTTCCACAGGCACTGAATCCGAATGGGGTAAACCTCCACAGGCACTTACTCTCACTGGGGTACACTTCCACAGGCACTGAATCTGAATGTGTTAAACTTCCCCAGGCACTGACTCTGAATTGGTTACAGTTCCACAGGCAATGACTCTCAGTGGGGTACACTTCCACAGGCACTGACTCTGAATGGGGTAAACCTCCACAGGCACTGACTCTCACAGAGGTACACTTCCACAGGTACTGACTCTGAATGGGGTAAACTTCCACATGCACTGACTCTGATTGGGGTACACTTACACATGCACTGAATCTGAATGGGGTAAACATCCACAGGCAATGACACTCAGTGGGGTACACTTCGATAGGCACTGACGCTTCCTGGGGTAAACTTCCAAAGGCACTGACTCTCACTGGAGTACACTTCCACAGGCACTGACTCAGAATGGTGTAAACTTGCACAGGCAATGACTCTCAGTGGGGTTCACTTCGATCGGTTTGACACTTACTGGGGTAAACATCCACAGGCACTGACTCTCTCTGGAGAACACTTCCACAGGCACCGACTCTGAATGGGGATATCTTCCACAGGCACTGATTCTCACTTGGGTACACTTCTACAGGCACTGACTCTCTCTGAGGTACAGTTCCACAGGCACTGACTCTCACTTGGGTACACTTCTACAGGGACTGACTCTCTCCGGGGTACATTTCCACAGGCACTGACTCTCACTTGGGTACACTTCTATAGGCACTGACTCTCACTTGGGTACATTTCCACAGGCACTTACTCTCACTTGGGTACACTTCTACAGGCACTGACTCTCACTTGGGTACACTTCCACAGGCACAGACTCTCACTGGGGTACATTTCCACAGGCACTGACTCTCACTGGTGTACATTTCAACAGGCACTGACTCTCACAGGGGTAAACATCCACAGGCAATGACTCTCAGTGGGGTACACTTCCACATGCACTGAATCTGAATGGGATAAACTTCCACAGGCACTGACACTGATTGGGGTGCACTTCCACATGCACTGAATCTGAATGGGGTAAACATGCACTGGTACTGACTCTGAATGGGGTAAACTTCCAGAGGCAATGATTCTCACCGGGGTACAAATCCTCAGGCACTGACTCTCACTGTGGTACACTTCCACAGGCACTGACTCTGAATGGGGTAAACCTCCACAGGCAATGACTCTCAGTGGGGTACACTTCGATAGGCACTGACACTTACTGGGTTAAATTTCCACAGGCACTGACTCTCACTAGAGTACACTTCCACAGGCACTGACACTGAATGGGGTAAACTTCCACAGGCACTGACTTTCACTGGAGAACACTTCCACAGGCACTGACTCTGAATGGGGTAAACTTCCACAGGCACTGTCTCTCACTGGAGTTCACTTCCACAGGCAATGACTCTCACTGGGGTAAACTTCCACAGGCACTGACTCTGAATGGGTTAAACTTCCACAGGCACTGACTCTCACTGGGGTAAACTTCCACAGGCACTGACTCTGAATGGGTTAAACATCCACAGGCACTGACTCTCACTGGGGTAAACTTCCACAGGCACTGACACTGAAAGGGGTAAACTTCCACAGGCAGTGACTCTGAAAGGGGTAATCTTCTACAGACACTGAATCTGAATGGGGTAAACTTCTACAGGTACTGAATCTGCATGGGGTAAACTTCCACAGGCACTGACTCACACTGGGGGACACTTCCACAGGCACTGATTCTGAATGGCGTAAACTTCTAGAGGCAATGACTCTCACTGGGGTAAACGTCCACAGGCACTGACTCTGAATGGGGTAAACTTCCACAGGCACTGACTCTCTCTGGGGTACACTTCCACAGGCACTGAATCTGAATGGGGTAAACTTCCACAGGCACCGACTCTCACTTGGGATCTCTTCTTCAGGCACTGAATCTCACTTGGGTACACTTCTACAGGCACTGACTCTCACTTGGGTACACTTCTGCAGGCACTGACTCTCACTGGTGTAACTTTCCACATGCACTGACTCTTAATGGGGTACACTTCTATAGGCAGTGACTCCTGATGGAGAGCCGCTCCATAGCCACTGAATCTCACTGGGGTACACTTCTACAGGCACTGACTCTCACAGGGGTAAATTTCCACTGGCACTGACTCTCACTGGGTACACTTCTACAGGCACTGAATCTGAATGGTGTAAACTTCTGCAGGGACTGATGCTGAATGGGGTAAACATCCACAGGCACTGACACTCACTGGGGTACACTTCCACAGGCAATGACTCTCACTGGGGTACACTTCCACAGGCCCTGACTCTGAATGGGGCAAACTTCCACAGGCACTGACTCTGAATGGGGCAAACTTCCACAGGCACTGATTCTGAATGGCGTAAACTTCTGGAGGCAATGACTCTCACTGGGGTAAACGTCCACAGGCACTGACTCTGAATGGGGTAAACTTCCACAGGCACTGACTCTCTCTGGGGTACACTTCCACAGGCACTGAATCTGAATGGGGTAAACTTCCACAGGCACCGACTCTCACTTGGGATCTCTTCTTCAGGCACTGAATCTCACTTGGGTACACTTCTACAGGCACTGACACTCACTGGGGTACACTTCCACAGGCAATGACTCTCACTGGGGTACACTTCCACAGGCACTGACTCTGAATGGGTTAAACTTCCACAGGCACTGACTCTCACTGGGGTACACTTCCACAGGCACTGACTATCACTGGGGTACACTTCCACAGGCACTGAATCTGAATGGGGTCAACTTCTACAGGTACTGAATCTGAATGGCATAAACTTACAGAGGCACTGACTCTCACTTGGGTACACTTCTACAGGCATTGACTCTCACTGTGGTACATTTCCACAGTCACTGACTCTCACTGGTGTACATTTCCACAGGCACAGTTTCTCAATTGGTACACTTCCACAGGCACTGTCTCTCACTTGGGTACACGTCTACAGGCACTGACTCTCACTGGGGTACATTACCACATGCACTGACTCTCACTTGGGTACACTTCTACTGGCACTGACTCTCAATTGGGTACACTTCTACAGGCACTGACTCTCACTTGGGTACACTTCTACAGGCCCTGACTCTCACTCGGGTACATTTCCACAGGCACTGACTCACACTGGGGTACATTTCCCCATGCACTGACAATGAGTGGGGTACACTTCTATAGGCAGTGACTCCTAATGGAGAGCCGCTCCCCTGCCACTGAATCTCACTGGGGTACACTTCTGCAGGCACTGACTGTCTCTGGGGTTCAGTTCCACAGGCACTGACTCTGAATGGGGTAAACTTCCACAGGCACTGACTCTGAATGGGGTACACTGATACAGACACTGACTCTGAATGCGGTAAACTTCTACAGGCACTGAATATGAATGGGGAAAACGTCTACAGTTTCTGAATCTGAATGGGGTAAACTTCCACAGGCACTGACTCTCACTGGGGTACACTTCCACCGGCAGTGAATCTCACTGGGGTACACTTACACAGGCACTGACTCTGTATGGTGTAAACATCCAAAGGCACTGACTGTCACTGGGGTACATTTCCACAGGTACTGACTCTCACTGGGGTAAACTTCCACAGGCACTGACTCTGAATGGGGTAAACTTCTACAGGCACTGCATCTGAATGGAGTAAACTTCTACAGGTACTGAATCTGAATGGGGTAAACTTCCACAGGCACTGACTCTCACTGGGGGACACATCCACAGGCACTGAATCTGAATGGGGTAAACTTCCACAGGCACTGACACTCACTTGGGTACACTTCTACAGGCACTGACTCTCACTGGGGTACATTTCCACAGGCACTGACTCTCACTGGGGTACACTTCTACTGGCACTGACTCCCAATTGGGTACACTTCTACAGTCACTGACAATCACTTAGGTACACTTCTAGAGGCCCTGACTCTCACTCGGCTACATTTCCACAGGCACTGACTCTCACTCGGGTACATTTCCACATGCACTGACTCTGAGTGGGGTACACTTCTATCGGCAGTGACTCCTTATGGAGAGCCGCTCCCCTGCCACTGAATCTCACTGGGGTACACTTCTGCAGGCACTGACTGTCTCTGGGGATCACTTCCACAGGCACTGACTCTGAATGGGGTAAACTTCCACAGGCACTGACTCTGAATGGCGTAAACTTCTAGAGGCAATGACTCTCACTGGGGTAAACGTCCACAGGCACTAGCTATCACTGGGGTACAATTCCACAGGCACTTAATCTGAATGGGGTAAACTTCCACAGGCACTGACTCTGAATGGCGTAAACTTCCAGAGGCAATGACTCACACTGGGGTACTCTTCCACAGGCACTGACTCTGAATGGGGTAAACTTCCACAGGCACTGACTCTGAATGGGGTACACTTCTACAGGCATTGACTCTCACTGGGGTACATTTCCACAGTGACTGACTCTCACTGGTGTACATTTCTACAGGCACAGATTCTCAATTGGGTACACTTCCCCAGGCACTGTCTCTCACTTGGATACACTTCGACAGGCACTGATTCTCACTGGGGTACACTTATTCAGGCGCGGAATCTGAATGGTGCAAACTTCTACAGGTACTGAATCTGAATGGGGTAAACATCCACAGGCACTGACTCTGAATGGCGTAAAGTTCCACAGGCACTGACTCTGAATGGGTTAAACTTGCACAGGCACTGACTCTCACTGGCATACACTTCCACTGGCACTGACTCTCACTGGGGAACAGTAACATAGGCACTGACTCTGAATGGGGTACACTTCCACAGGCACTGACTCTGAATGGGGTAAACTTCCACAGGCACTGACTCTCACTGGGGTACACATCTACAGGCACTGATTCTCACGGGGGTACAATTCCTCAGGCACTGACTCTCACTGGGGTACACTTCCACAGGCACTGACTCTGAATGGGGTAAACCTCCACAGGCAATGACTCTCAGTGGGGTACACTTCGATAGGCACTGACGCTTACTGGGTTAAATTTCCACTGGCACTGACTCTCACTGGAGTACACTACCACAGGCACTGACTCTGAATGGGGTAAACTTCCACAGGCACTGACTCTCACTGGGTTAAAATTCCACAGGCACTGACTCTGAATGGGTTAAACTTCCACAGGCACTGACTCTCACTGGGTTAAAATTCCACAGGCACTGACTCTGAATGGGTTAAACTTCCACAGGCACTGACTCTCACTGGGTTAAAATTCCACAGTTACTGACACTGAATGGGGTAAACTTCCACAGGCAGTGACTCTGAAAGGGGTAATCTTCTACAAACACTGAATCTGAATGGGGTAAACTTCTACAGGTACTGAATCTGCATGGGGTAAACTTCCACAGGCACTGACTCACACTGGGGGACACTCCCACAGGCACTGACACTTACTGGGGTAAACTTCCACAGGCCCTGACTCTCACTGGGGAGCACTTCCACAGGCACTGACTCTGAATGGGGCAAACATCCACAGGCACTGACTCTCACTGGGGGACACTTCCACAGGTACTGACACTGCATGGGGTAAACTTCCACAGGCACTGACTCTGAATGTGTTAAACTTCCACAGGCACTGATTCTGAATGGCGTAAACTTATGGAGGCAATGACTCTCACTGGGGTAAACGTCCACAGGCACTGACTCTGAATGGGGTAAACATCCACAGGCACTGACTCTCACTGGGGTACACGTCCACAGGCACTGAATCTGAATGGGGTAAACTTCAAAGGCACCGACTCTCACTTGGGATCTCTTCTTCAGGCAATGACCCTCACTTGGGTACACGTCTACAGGCACTGACTCTCACTTGGGTACACTTCTGCAGGCTCCAACTCTCACTGGTGTAACTTTCCACATGCACTGACTCTGAATGGGGTACACTTCTATAGGCAGTGACTCCAAATGGAGAGCCGCTCCCCAGCCACTGAATCTCACTGGGGTACATTTCCACAGGCACTGACTCTCACTGGGGTACACTTCCACAGTCACTGACTCTCACTGGGGTACACTTCCACAGGCACTGAATCTGAATGGTGTAAACTTCTACAGGGACTGATGCTGAATGGTGTAAACTTCCACAGGCACTGACTCTCACTGGGGTACACTTCCACAGGCAATGACTCTCACTAGGGTACACTTCCACAGGCACTGACTCTGAATGGGTTAAACTTCCACAGGCACTGACTCTCACTGGGGTACACTTCCACAGGCACTGACTCTCACTGGGGTACACTACCACAGGCACTGAATCTGAATGGGGTAAACTTCTACAGGTGCTGAATCTGAATGGCATAAACTTCCAGAGGCACTGACTCTCACTTGGGTACACTTCTACAGGCATTGACTCTCACTGGGGTACATTTCCACAGTCACTGACTCTCACTGGTGTACATTTCCACAGGCACAGATTCTCAATTGGGTACACTTCTACAGGCACTGTCTCTCACTTGGGTACAAGTCTACAGGCACTGACTCTCACTGGGGTACATTTCCACAGGCACAGACTCTCACTGGTGTACATTTCCACAGGCACAGATTCTCAATTGGGTACACTTCCACAGGCCCTGACTCTCACTCAGGTGCATTTCCACAGGCACTGACTCACACCGGGGTACATTTCCACATGCACTGACTCTGAGTGGGGTACACTTCTATAGGCAGTGACTCCTAATGGAGAGTCGCTCCCCTGCCACTGAATCTCACTGGGTTACACTTCTGCAGGCACTGACTGTCACTGGGGTTCACTTCCACAGGCACTGACTCTGAATGGGGTAAACTTCCACAGGCACTGACTCTGAATGGGGTACACTTACACAGGCACTGACTCTGAATGGGGTTAACTTCTACAGGCACTGAATATGAATGGGAAAAACGTCTACAGTTTCTGAATCTGAATGGGGTAAACTTCCACAGGCACTGACTCTCACTTGGGTACACTTCTGCAGGCACTGACTCTCACTGGGGAACACTTCCACAGGCAATGACTCTCACTAGGGTACACTTCCACAGGCACTGACTCTGAATGGGTTAAACTTCCACAGGCACTGAATCTGAATGGGGTAAACTTCTACAGGTTCTGAATCAGAATGGCATAAACTTCCAGAGGCACTGACTCTCACTTGGGTACCCTTCTACAGGCATTGACTCTCACTGGGGTACATTTCCACAGTCACTGACTCTCACTGGTGTACATTTCCACAGGCACAGATTCTCAATTGGGTACACTTCTACAGGCACTGTCTCTCACTTGGGTACACGTCTACAGGCACTGACTCTCACTGGGGTACATTTCCACAGGCACAGACTCTCACTGGTGTACATTACCACATGCACTGTCTCTCACTTGGGTACACTTCTACTGGCACTGACACTCAATTGGGTACATTTCCACAGGCCCTGACTCTCACTCGGGTACATTTCCACAGGCACTGACTCACACTGGGGTACATTTCCACATGCACTGACTCTGAGTGGGGTACACTTCTATAGGCAGTGACTCCTAATGGAGAGTCGCTCCCCTGCCACTGAATCTCACTGGGTTACACTTCTGCAGGCACTGACTGTCACTGGGGTTCACTTCCACAGGCACTGACTCTGAATGGGGTAAACTTCCACAGGCACTGACTCTGAATGGGGTACACTTACACAGGCACTGACTCTGAATGGGGTTAACTTCTACAGGCACTGAATATGAATGGGGAAAACGTCTACAGTTTCTGAATCTGAATGGGGTAAACTTCCACAGGCACTGACTCTCACTGGGGTACACTTCCACAGGCACTGACTCTCACTGGGGTACACTTACACAGGCACTGACTTTGTATGGGGTAAACATCCAAAGGCACTGACTTTCACTGGGGTACACTTCCACAGGTACTGACACTCACTGGGGTAAACTTCCACAGGCACTGACTCTGAATGGCGTAAACTTCCAGAGGCAATGACTCACACTGGGGTACTCTTCCACAGGCACTGAATCTCACTGGGTGACACTTCCAAAGGCACTGACTCCGAATGGGGTAAACTTCCACAGGCACTGACCCTCACTGGGATGCACTTCCACAGGCAATGACACTTAATGTGTTCAACTTCCACAGGCAAAGACTCTCTTTGGTCTACACTTCCACATGAACTGACTCTCACTGGGGTACACTTCCACAGGCACTGAATCTGAATGTGTTAAACTTCCCCAGGCACTGACTCTGAATGGGTAAACTTCCACAGGCACTGACTCTGAATTGGTTACTGTTCCACAGGCAATGACTCTCAGTGGGGTACACTTCGACAGGCACTGACTCTGACTGGGGTACACTTCCACAGGCACTGTCTCTCACTGGGGTACATTTCCTCAGGCACTGACTCTGAATAGTGTAAACTTCCACAGGCACTGAATCTCACTGGAGGACTCTTACACAGGCACTGACTCTGAATGGGGTAAACTTCCACAGGTACTGACACTCTCTCGGGTCCAGTTCCACAGGGACTGACTCTCACAGGGGTACACTTCTACAGGGACTGACTCTCACTGGGTTACACTTCCACAGGTACAGACTCTCACTGGGGTACACTTCTATCGGCACTGACTCTCTCTGGGTGACAATTCAACCCACACTGACTCGCACTGGGGTGCAGTCCCACAGGCTCTAACTGTCACTTGGGTACCGTTCCCTAGGCACTGACTTGAACTGGGGTACACTTCTACAGGCACTGACGCTCACTGGGGTACACTTCCACAGGTACTGACTCTGAATGGGGTAAACTTCTACAGGCAGTGACTCTGAATGGTGTGAACTTCTGCAGGCACTGGATCTGAATGGGGTAAACTTCTACAGGTACTGAATCTGAATGGGGTAAACTTCCATCGGCATTGACTCACACTGGGGGACACTTACACAGGCACTGATTCTGAATGGGGTAAATTCCACAGGCACTGACTCTTACTGGGGTAAACTTCCACAGGCACTGACTCTGAATGGGGTACACTTCTACAGGCATTGACTCTCACTGGGGTACATTTCCACAGTGACTGACTCTCACTGGTGTACATTTCTACAGGCACAGATTCTCAATTGGGTACACTTCTCCAGGCACTGTCTCTCACTTGGGTACACTTCGACAGGCACTGATTTTCACTGGGGTACATTTCCACAGGCACTGACTCTCACTGGGGTACATTACCACATGCACTGACTCTCACTTGGGTACACTTCTACTGGCACTGACTCTCAATTGGGTACTCTTCTACAGGCACTGTCTCTCACTTGGGTACACTTCTACAGGCACTGACACTCACTGGGGTACATTTCCACAGGCACAGACTCTCACTGGTGTACATTTCCACAGGCACTTACTCTCACTGGGGTACACTTATTCAGGCGCGGAATCTGAATGGTGCAAACTTCTACAGATACTGAATCTGAATGGGGTAAACATCCACAGGCACTGACTCTGAATGGCGTAAACTTCCACAGGCACTGACTCTGACTGGGGTACACTTCCAAAGGCAATGACTCTCACTGGGGTACACTTCCACAGGCACTGACTCTGAATGGGTTAAACTTGCACAGGCACTGACTCTCACTGGCATACACTTCCACTGGCACTGACTCTCACTGGGGAACAGTTACATAGGCACTGACTCTGAATGGGGTACACTTCCACAGGCACTGACTCTGAATGGGGTAAACTTCCACAGGCACTGACTCTCACTGGGGTACACTTCTACAGGCACTGATTCTCACTGGGGCACAATTCCTCAGGCACTGACTCTCACTGGGGTACACTTCCACAGGCACTGACTCTGAATGGGGTAAACTTCCACAGGCAATGACTCTCAGTGGGGTACACTTCGATAGGCACTGACGCTTACTGGGTTAAATTTCCACTGGCACTGACTCTCACTGGAGTACAGTACCACAGGCACTGACTCTGAATGGGGTAAACTTCCACAGGCACTGTCTCTCACTGGAGTGCACTTCCACAGGCAATGACTCTCACTGGGGTACACATCCACAGGCACTGACTCTGAATGGGTTAAACTTCCACAGGCACTGACTCTCACTGGGTTAAATTTCCACAGGCACTGACTCTGAATGGGTTAAACTTCCACAGGCACTGACTCTCACTGGGTTAAATTTCCACAGGCACTGACTCTGAATGGGTTAAACTTCCACAGGCACTGACTCTCACTGTGGTATACTTCCATAGGCACTGACTCTCACTGGGGTTCACTTCCACAGTTACTGACACTGAATGGGGTAAACTTCCACAGGCAGTGACTCTGAAAGGGGTAATCTTCTACAAACACTGAATCTGAATGGGGTTACCTTCTACAGGTACTGAATCTGCATGGGGTAAACTTCCACAGGCACTGACTCGCACTGGGGGACACTTCCACAGGCACTGACTCTGAATGGGGTAAACTTCCACAGGCACTGACTCGCACTGGGGGACACTTCCACAGGCACTGACTCTGAATGGGGTAAACTTCCACAGGCACTGACTCGCACTGGGGGACACTTCCACAGGCACTGACTCTGAATGGGGTAAACTTCCACAGGCACTGACTCACACTGGGGGACACTTCCACAGGCACTGACTCTGAATGGGGTAAACTTCCACAGGCCCTGACTCTCACTGGGGTGCACTTCCACAGGCACTGACTCTGAATGGGGCAAACATCCACAGGCACTGACTCTCACTGGGGGACACTTCCACAGGTACTGACACTGCATGGGGTAAACTTCCACAGGCACTGACTCTGAATGTGTTAAACTTCCACAGGCACTGATTCTGAATGGCGTAAACTTATGGAGGCAATGACTCTCACTGGGGTAAACGTCCACAGGCACTGACTCTGAATGGGGTAAACATCCACAGGCACTGACTCTCACTGGGGTACACGTCCACAGGCACTGAATCTGAATGGGGTAAACTTCAAAGGCACCGACTCTCACTTGGGATCTCTTCTTCAGGCAATGACCCTCACTTGGTTACACGTCTACAGGCACTGACTCTCACTTGGGTACACTTCTGCAGGCTCCAACTCTCACTGGTGTAACTTTCCACATGCACTGACTCTGAATGGGGTACACTTGTATAGGCTGTGACTCCAAATGGAGAGCCGCTCCCCAGCCACTGAATCTCACTGGGGTACATTTCCACAGTCACTGACTCTCACTGGGGTACACTTCCACAGGCACTGAATCTGAATGGTGTAAACTTCTACAGGGACTGATGCTGAATGGTATAAACTTCCACAGGCACTGACTCTCACTGGGGTACACTTCCACAGGCAATGACTCTCACTAGGGTACACTTCCACAGGCACTGACTCTGAATGGGTTAAACTTCCACAGGCACTGACTCTCACTGGGGTACACTTCCACAGGCACTGAATCTCACTGGGGTACACTTCCACAGGCACTGAATCTGAATGGGGTAAACTTCTACAGGTGCTGAATCTGAATGGCATAAACTTCCAGAGGCACTGACTCTCACTTGGGTACACTTCTACAGGTATTGACTCTCACTGGGGTACATTTCCACAGTCACTGACTCTCACTGGTGTACATTTCCACAGGCACAGATTCTCAATTGGGTACACTTCTACAGGCACTGTCTCTCACTTGGGTACAAGTCTACAGGCACTGACTCTCACTGGGGTACATTTCCACAGGCACAGACTCTCACTGGTGTACATTACCACATGCACTGTCTCTCACTTGGGTACACTTCTACTGGCACTGACACTCAATTGGGTACACTTCCACAGGCCCTGACTCTCATTCAGGTGCATTTCCACAGGCACTGACTCACACCGCGGTACATTTCCACATGCACTGACTCTGAGTGGGGTACACTTCTATAGGCAGTGACTCCTAATGGAGAGTCGCTCCCCTGCCACTGAATCTCACTGGGTTACACTTCTGCAGGCACTGACTGTCACTGGGGTTCACTTCCACAGGCACTGACTCTGAATGGGGTAAACTTCCACAGGCACTGACTCTGAATGGGGTGCACTTACACAGGCACTGACTCTGAATGGGGATAACTTCTACAGGTACTGAATATGAATGGGAAAAACGTCTACAGTTTCTGAATCTGAATGGGATAAACTTCCACAGGCACCGACTCTCACTTGGGTACACTTCTGCAGGCACTGACTCTCACTGGGGAACACTTCCACAGGCAATGACTCTCACTAGGGTACACTTCCACAGGCACTGACTCTGAATGGGTTAAACTTCCACAGGCACTGACTCTCACTGGGGTACACTTCCACAGGCACTGACTCTCACTGGGGTACACTTCCACAGGCACTGAATCTGAATGGGGTAAACTTCTACAGGTTCTGAATCTGAATGGCATAAACTTCCAGAGGCACTGACTCTCACTTGGGTACCCTTCTACAGGCATTGACTCTCACTGGGGTACATTTCCACAGTCACTGACTCTCACTGGTGTACATTTCCACAGGCACAGAGTCTCAATTGGGTACACTTCTACAGGCACTGTCTCTCACTTGGGTACACGTCTACAGGCACTGACTCTCACTGGGGTACATTTCCACAGGCACAGACTCTCACTGGTGGACATTACCACATGCACTGTCTCTCACTTGGGTACACTTCTACTGGCACTGACACTCAATTGGGTACACTTCCACAGGCCCTGACTCTCACTCGGGTACATTTCCACAGGCACTGACTCACACTGGGGTACATTTCCACATGCACTGACTCTGAGTGGGGTACACTTCTATAGGCAGTGACTCCGAATGGAGAGTCGCTCCCCTGCCACTGAATCTCACTGGGTTACACTTCTGCAGGCACTGACTGTCACTGGGGTTCACTTCCACAGGCACTGACTCTGAATGGGGTAAACTTCCACAGGCACTGACTCTGAATGGGGTACACTTACACAGGCACTGACTCTGAATGGGGTTAACTTCTACAGGCACTGAATATGAATGGGGAAAACGTCTACAGTTTCTGAATCTGAATGGGGTAAACTTCCACAGGCACTGACTCTCACTGGGGTACACTTCCACAGGCACTGACTCTCACTGGGGTACACTTACACAGGCACTGACTTTGTATGGGGTAAACATCCAAAGGCACTGACTTTCACTGGGGTACACTTCCACAGGCACTGACTCTCACTGGGGTAAACTTCCACAGGCACTGACTCTGAATGGCGTAAACTTCTAGAGGCAATGACTCTCACTGGGGTAAACGTCCACAGGCACTAGCTCTCACTGGGGGACAATTCCACAGGCACTTAATCTGAATGGGGTAAACTTCCACAGGCACTGACTCTGAATGGCGTAAACTTCCAGAGGCAATGACTCACACTGGGGTACTCTTCCACAGGCACTGAATCTCACTGGGTGACACTTCCAAAGGCACTGACTCCGAATGGGGTAAACTTCCACAGGCACTGACCGTCACTGGGATGCACTTCCACAGGCAATGACACTTAATGGGGTCAACTTCCACAGGCAAAGACTCTCTTTGGTGTACACTTCCACATGAACTGAATCTCACTGGGGTACACTTCCACAGGCACTGAATCTGAATGTGTTAAACTTCCCCAGGCACTGACTCTGAATGGGTAAACTTCCACAGGCACTGACTCTGAATTGGTTACAGTTCCACAGGCAATGACTCTCAGTGGGGTACACTTCGACAGGCACTGACTCTGACTGGGGTACACTTCCACAGGCACTGTCTCTCACTGGGGTACATTTCCTCAGGCACTGACTCTGAATAGTGTCAACTTCCACAGGCACTGAATCTCACTGGAGGACTCTTACACAGGCACTGACTCTGAATGGGGTAAACTTCCACAGGCACTGACACTCTCTCGGGTCCAGTTCCACAGGGACTGACTCTCACAGGGGTACACTTCTACAGGGACTGACTCTCACTGGGGTACACTTCCACAGGCACTGACTCTCACTGGGGTACACTTACACAGGCACTGACTTTGTATGGGGTAAACATCCAAAGGCACTGACTTTCACTGGGGTACACTTCCACAGGTACTGACTCTCACTGGGGTAAACTTCCACAGGCACTGATTCTGAATGGGGTAAACTTCTAAGGGCACTGCATCTGAATGGGGTAAACTTCTACAGGTACTGAATCTGAATGGGATATACTTCCACAGGCACTGACTCTCACTGGGGGACACATCCACAGGCACTGAATCTGAATGGGATAAACTTCCACAGGCACCGACTCTCACTTGGGTACACTTCTGCAGGCACTGACTCTCACTGGGGAACACTTCCACAGGCAATGACTCTCACTAGGGTACACTTCCACAGGCACTGACTCTGAATGGGTTAAACTTCCACAGGCACTGACTCTCACTGGGGTACACTTCCACAGGCACTGACTCTCACTGGGGTACACTTCCACAGGCACTGAATCTGAATGGGGTAAACTTCTACAGGTTCTGAATCTGAATGGCATAAACTTCCAGAGGCACTGACTCTCACTTGGGTACCCTTCTACAGGCATTGACTCTCACTGGGGTACATTTCCACAGTCACTGACTCTCACTGGTGTACATTTCCACAGGCACAGATTCTCAATTGGGTACACTTCTGCAGGCACTGTCTCTCACTTGGGTACACGTCTACAGGCACTGACTCTCACTGGGGTACATTTCCACAGGCACAGACTCTCACTGGTGTACATTACCACATGCACTGTCTCTCACTTGGGTACACTTCTACTGGCACTGACACTCAATTGGGTACACTTCCACAGGCCCTGACTCTCACTCGGGTACATTTCCACAGGCACTGACTCACACTGGGGTACATTTCCACATGCACTGACTCTGAGTGGGGTACACTTCTATAGGCAGTGACTCCTAATGGAGAGTCGCTCCCCTGCCACTGAATCTCACTGGGTTACACTTCTGCAGGCACTGACTGTCACTGGGGTTCACTTCCACAGGCACTGACTCTGAATGGGGTAAACTTCCACAGGCACTGACTCTGAATGGGGTACACTTACACAGGCACTGACTCTGAATGGGGTTAACTTCTACAGGCACTGAATATGAATGGGGAAAACGTCTACAGTTTCTGAATCTGAATGGGGTAAACTTCCACAGGCACTGACTCTCACTGGGGTACACTTCCACAGGCACTGACTCTCACTGGGGTACACTTACACAGGCACTGACTTTGTATGGGGTAAACATCCAAAGGCACTGACTTTCACTGGGGTACACTTCCACAGGCACTGACTCTCACTGGGGTAAACTTCCACAGGCACTGACTCTGAATGGCGTAAACTTCTAGAGGCAATGACTCTCACTGGGGTAAACGTCCACAGGCACTAGCTCTCACTGGGGTACAATTCCACTGGCACTTAATCTGAATGGGGTAAACTTCCAGAGGCAATGACTCACACTGGGGTACTCTTCCACAGGCACTGAATCTCACTGGGTGACACTTCCAAAGGCACTGACTCCGAATGGGGTAAACTTCCACAGGCACCGACCCTCACTGGGATGCACTTCCACAGGCAATGACACTTAATGGGGTCAACTTCCACAGGCAAAGACTCTCTTTGGTGTACACTTCCACATGAACTGACTCTCACTGGGGTACACTTCCACAGGCACTGAATCTGAATGTGTTAAACTTCCCCAGGCACTGACTCTGAATGGGTAAACTTCCACAGGCACTGACTCTGAATTGGTTACTGTTCCACAGGCAATGACTCTCAGTGGGGTACACTTCGACAGGCACTGACTCTGACTGGGGTACACTTCCACAGGCACTGTCTCTCACTGGGGTACATTTCCTCAGGCACTGACTCTGAATAGTGTAAACTTCCACAGGCACTGAATCTCACTGGAGGACTCTTACACAGGCACTGACTCTGAATGGGGTAAACTTCCACAGGCACTGACACTCTCTCGGGTCCAGTTCCACAGGGACTGACTCTCACAGGGGTACACTTCTACAGGGACTGACTCTCACTGGGGTACACTTCCACAGGCACAAACTCTCACTGGGGTACACTTACACAGGCACTGACTTTGTATGGGGTAAACATCCAAAGGCACTGACTTTCACTGGGGTACACTTCCACAGGTACTGACTCTCACTGGGGTAAACTTCTACAGGCACTGACTCTGAATGTGGTAAACTTCTAAGGGCACTGCATCTGAATGGGGTAAACTTCTACAGGTACTGAATCTGAATGGGGTATACTTCCACAGGCACTGACTCTCACTGGGGGACACATCCACAGGCACTGAATCTGAATGGGGTAAACTTCCTCAGGCACTGATTCTCACTGGGGTAAACTTCCACAGGCACTGACTCTGAATGGGGTAAACTTCCACAGGCACTGACTCTCACTGGGGTATACTTCCACAGGCACTGACTCTGAATGGGGTAAACCTCAACAGGCACTGAGTCTGAATGGGGTACACTGCCACAGGCACTGAATCTGAATGGGGTAAACTTCCACAGGCACTGATTCTGATTGGCGTAAACTTCTAGAGGCAATGACTCTCACTGGGGTAAATGTCCACAGGCACTGGCTTTCACTGGGGTACACTTCCACAGGCACTGAATCTGAATGGGGTAAACTTCCACAGGCACTGACTCTGAATGGCGTAAACTTCCAGAGGCATTGACTCACATAGGGGTACTCTTCCACAGGCACTGAATCTCACTGGGGGACACTTCCACAGGCTCTGACTCTGAATGGGGTAAACTTCGACAGGCACTGACCCTCACTGGAATGCACTTCCACAGGCAATGACACTGAAAGGGGTCAACTTCCACATGCACTGACTCTGAATGGGGTAAACATCCACAGGCACTTACTCTCACTGGGGTACACTTCCACAGGCACTGAATCTGAATGTGTTAAACTTCCCCAGGCACTGACTCTGAATGGGTAAACTTCCACAGGCACTGACTCTGAATTGGTTACAGTTCCACAGGCAATGACTCTCAGTGGGGTACACTTCCACAGGCACTGACTCTGAATGGGGTAAACTTCCACAGGCACTGACTCTCACTGAGGTACACTTCCACAGGTACTGACTCTGAATGGGGTAAACTTCCACACGCACTGACTCTGATTGGAGTACACTTCCACATGCACTGAATCTGAATGGGGTAAACATCCACAGGCAATGACTCTCAGTGGGGTACACTTCGATAGGCACTGACGCTTCCTGGGGTAAACTTCCAAAGGCACTGACTCTGAATGGGGTAAACGTCCACAGGCAATGACTCTCAGTGGGGTACGCTTTGATAGGCAGTGACTCTTACTGGGGTAAACTTCCACAGGCACTGACTCTCACTGGAGTACACTTCCACAGGCACTGACTCAGAATGGTGTAAACTTCCACAGGCAATGACTCTCAGTGGGGTTCACTTCGATAGGTTTGACACTTACTGGGGTAAACATCCACAGGCACTGACTCTCTCTGGAGAACACTTCCACAGGCACTGACTCTGAATGGGGTAAACTTCCACAGGCACTGACTCTCACTGGAGTACACTTCCACAGGCACCGACTCTGAATGGGGTTATCTTCCACAGGCACTGATTCTCACTTGGGTACACTTCTACAGGCACTGGCTCTCTCTGAGGTACAGTTCCACAGGCACTGACTCTCACTTGGGCACACTTCTACAGGGACTGACTCTCACCGGGGTACATTTCCACAGGCACTGACTCTCACTTGGTTACACTTCTATAGGCACTGACTCTCACTTGGGTACATTTCCACAGGCACTTACTCTCACTGGGGTACACTTCTACAGGCACTGACTCTCACTTGGGTACACTTCTACAGGCACTGACTCTCACTGGGGTACATTTCCACAGGCACTGACTCTCACTGGTGTACATTTCCACAGGCACTGACTCTCACTGGGGTAAACTTCCACAGGCAATGACTCTCAGTGGGGTACACTTCCACATGCACTGAATCTGAATGGGATAAACTTCCACAGGCCTTGACACTGATTGGGGTGCACTTCCACATGCACTGAATCTGAATGGGGTAAACATGCACTGGTACTGACTCTGAATGGGGTAAACTTCCAGAGGCAATGATTCTCACTGGGGTACAATTCCTCAGGCACTTACTCTCACTGGGGTACACTTCCACAGGCACTGACTCTGAATGGGGTAAATTTCCACAGGCACTGACTCTCACTGGAGTACACTTCCACAGGCACTGACACTGAATGGGGTAAACTTCCAAAGGCACCGACTCTCACTTGGGATCTCTTCTTCAGGCAATGACACTCACTTGGGTACACGTCTACAGGCACTGACTCTCACTTGGGTACACTTCTGCAGGCTCTGACTCTCACTGGTGTAACTTTCCACATGCACTGACTCTGAATGGGGTACACTTCTATAGGCAGTGACTCCAAATGGAGAGCCGCTCCCCAGCCACTGAATCTCACTGGGGTACACTTCTACAGGCACTGACTCTCACAGGGGTACATTTCCACAGGCACTGACTCTCACTGGGGTACACTTCCACAGGCACTGACTCTGAATGGGTTAAACTTCCACAGGCACTGACTCTCACTGGGGTACACTTCCACAGGCACTGACTCTCACTGGGGTACACTTCCACAGGCACTGAATCTGAATGGTGTAGACTTCCACAGGCACTGACTCTCACTGGGGTACACTTCCACAGGCAATGACTCTCACTAGGGTACACTTCCACAGGTACTGACTCTGTATGGGTTAAACTTCCACAGGCACTGACTCTCACTGGGGTACACTTCCACAGGCACTGACTCTCACTGGGGTACACTTCCACAGGCACTGAATCTGAATGGGGTAAACTTCTACAGGTGCTGAATCTGAATGGCATAAACTTCCAGAGGCACTGACTCTCACTTGGGTACACTTCTACAGGCATTGACTCTCACTGGGGTACATTTCCACAGTCACTGACTCTCACTGGTGTACATTTCCACAGGCACAGATTCTCAATTGGGTACACTTCTACAGGCACTGTCTCTCACTTGGGTACAAGTCTACAGGCACTGACTCTCACTGGGGTACATTTCCACAGGCACAGACTCTCACTGGTGTACATTACCACATGCACTGTCTCTCACTTGGGTACACTTCTACTGGCACTGACACTCAATTGGGTACACTTCCACAGGCCCTGACTCTCACTCGGGTGCATTTCCACAGGCACTGACTCACACCGGGGTACATTTCCACATGCACTGACTCTGAATGGGATAAACTTCCACAGGCACTGACAATGATTGGGGTGCACTTCCACATGCACTGAATCTGAATGGGATAAACTTCCACAGGCACTGACACTGATTGGGGTGCACTTCCACGTGCACTGAATCTGAATGGGGTAAACATGCACTGGTACTGACTCTGAATGGGGTAAACTTCCAGAGGCAATGATTCTCACTGGGGTACAATTCCTCAGGCACTTACTCTCACTGGGGTACACTTCCACAGGCACTGACTCTGAATGGGGTAAATTTCCACAGGCACTGACTCTCACTGGAGTACACTTCCACAGGCACTGACACTGAATGGGGCAAACTTCCAAAGGCACCGACTCTCACTTGGGATCTCTTCTTCAGGCAATGACCCTCACTTGGGTACACGTCTACAGGCACTGACTCTCACTTGGGTGCACTTCTGCAGGCTCTGACTCTCACTGGTGTAACTTTCCACATGCACTGACTCTGAATGGGGTACACTTCTATAGGCAGTGACTCCAAATGGAGAGCCGCTCCCCAGCCACTGAATCTCACTGGGGTACACTCCTACAGGCACTGACTCTCACAGGGGTACATTTCCACAGGCACTGACTCTCACTGGGGTACACTTCCACAGGCACTGACTCTGAATGGGTTAGACTTCCACAGGCACTGACTCTCACTGGGGTACACTTCCACAGGCACTGACTCTCACTGGGGTACACTTCCACAGGCACTGAATCTGAATGATGTAAACTTCTACAGGGACTGATGCTGAATGGTGTAAACTTCCACAGGCACTGACTCTCACTGGGGTACACTTCCACAGGCAATGACTCTCACTAGGGTACACTTCCACAGGCACTGACTCTGTATGGGTTAAACTTCCACAGGCACTGACTCTCACTGGGGTACACTTCCACAGGCACTGACTCTCACTGGGGTACACTTCCACAGGCACTGAATCTGAATGGGGTAAACTTCTACAGGTGCTGAATCTGAATGGCATAAACTTCCAGAGGCACTGACTCTCACTTGGGTACACTTCTACAGGCATTGACTCTCACTGGGGTACATTTCCACAGTCACTGACTCTCACTGGTGTACATTTCCACAGGCACAGATTCTCAATTGGGTACACTTCTACAGGCACTGTCTCTCACTTGGGTACAAGTCTACAGGCACTGACTCTCACTGGGGTACATTTCCACAGGCACAGACTCTCACTGGTGTACATTACCACATGCACTGTCTCTCACTTGGGTGCACTTCTACTGGCACTGACACTCAATTGGGTACACTTCCACAGGCACTGACTCTCACTTGGGTACACTTCCACAGGCCCTGACTCTCACTCGGGTACATTTCCACAGGCACTGACTCACACTGGGGTACATTTCCACATGCACTGACTCTGAGTGGGGTACACTTCTATAGGCAGTGACTCCTAATGGAGAGTCGCTCCCCTGCCAATGAATCTCACTGGGTTACACTTCTGCAGGCACTGACTGTCACTGGGGTTCACTTCCACAGGCACTGACTCTGAATGGGGTAAACTTCCACAGGCACTGACTCTGAATGGGGTACACTTGCACAGGCACTGACTCTGAATGGGGTTAACTTCTACAGGCACTGAATATGAATGGGGAAAACGTCTACAGTTTCTGAATCTGAATGGGGTAAACTTCCACAGGCACTGACTCTCACTGGGGTACACTTCCACAGGCACTGACTCTCACTGGGGTACACTTACACAGGCACTGACTTTGTATGGGGTAAACATCCAAAGGCACTGACTTTCACTGGGGTACACTTCCACAGGTACTGACTCTCACTGGGGTAAACTTCCACAGGCACTGACTCTGAATGGGGTAAACTTCTAAGGGCACTGCATCTGAATGGGGTAAACTTCTACATGTACTGAATCTGAATGGGGTAAACATCCACAGGCACTGACTCTCACTTCGGGACACATCCACAGGCACTGAATGTGAATGGGGTAAACTTCCTCAGGCACTGACTCTCACTGGGGTAAACTTCCACAGGCACTGACTCTGAATGGGGTAATCTTCCACAGGCACTGACTCTCACTGGGGTACACTTCCACAGGCACTGACTCTGAATGGGGTAAACCTCAACAGGCACTGAGTCTGAATGGGGTACACTGCCACAGGCACTGAATCTGAATGGGGTAAACTTCCACAGGCACTGATTCTGATTGGCGTAAACTTCTAGAGGCAATGACTCTCACTGGGGTAAACGTCCACAGGCACTGGCTCTCACTGGGGTACACTTCCACAGGCACTGAATCTGAATGGGGTAAACTTCCACAGGCACTGACTCTGAATGGCGTAAACTTCCAGAGGCATTGACTGACATAGGGGTACTCTTCCACAGGCACTGAATCTCACTGGGGGACACTTCCACAGGCACTGACTCTGAATGGGGTAAACTTCGACAGGCACTGACCCTCACTGGAATGCACTTCCACAGGCAATGACACTGAATGGGGTCAACTTCCACATGCACTGACTCTGAATGGGGTAAACATCCACAGGCATTGACTCTCACTGGGGTACACTTCCACAGGCACTGAATCCGAATGGGGTAAACTTCCACAGGCACTTACTTTCACTGGGGTACACTTCCACAGGCACTGAATCTGAATGTGTTAAACTTCCCCAGGCACTGACTCTGAATGGGTAAACTTCCACAGGCACTGACTCTGAATTGGTTACAGTTCCACAGGCAATGACTCTCAGTGGGGTACACTTCCACAGGCACTGACCCTGAATGGGGTAAACTTCCACAGGCACTGACTCTCACTGAGGTACACTTCCACAGGTACTGACTCTGAATGGGGTAAACTTCCACACGCACTGACTCTGATTGGAGTACACTTCCACATGCACTGAATCTGAATGGGGTAAACATCCACAGGCAATGACTCTCAGTGGGGTACACTTCGATAGGCACTGACGCATCCTGGGGTAAACTTCCAAAGGCACTGACTCTGAATGGGGTAATCTTCCACAGGCAATGACTCTCAGTGAGGTACGCTTCGATAGGCAGTGACTCTTACTGGGGTAAACTTCCACAGGCACTGACTCTCACTGGAGTACACTTCCACAGGCACTGACTCAGAATGGTGTAAACTTCCACAGGCAATGACTCTCAGTGGGGTTCACTTTGATAGGTTTGACACTTACTGGGGTAAACATCCACAGGCACTGACTCTCTCTGGAGAACACTTCCACAGGCACTGACTCTGAATGGGGTAAACTTCCACAGGCACTGACTCTCACTGGAGTACACTTCCACAGGCACCGACTCTGAATGGGGTTATCTTCCACAGGCACTGATTCTCACTTGGGTACACTTCGACAGGCACTGACTCTCTCTGAGGTACAGTTCCACAGGCACTGACTGTGTACCCCAGTGAGAGTAAGTGCCTGTGGAAGTTTACACCATTCGGATTCAGTGCCTGTGGAAGTGTACCCTCACTTGGATACACTTCTACAGGGACTGACTCTCACCGGGGTACATTTACACAGGCACTGACTCTCACTTGGGTACACTTCTATAGGCACTGACTCTCACTTGGGTACATTTCCACAGGCACTTACTCTCACTGAGGTTCACTTCTACAGGCACTGACTCTCACTTGGGTACACTTCTGCAGGCACTGACTCTCACTGGGGTACATTTCCACAGGCACTGACTCTCACTGGTGTACATTTCCACAGGCACTGACTCTCACTGGGGTAAACTTCCACAGGCAATGACTCTCAGTGGGGTACACTTCCACATGCACTGAATCTGAATGGGATAAACTTCCACAGGCACTGACACTGATTGGGGTGCACTTCCACATGCACTGAATCTGAATGGGGTAAACATGCACTGGTACTGACTCTGAATGGGGTAAACTTCCAGAGGCAATGATTCTCACTGGGGTACAATTCCTCAGGCACTTACTCTCACTGGGGTACACTTCCACAGGCACTGACTCTGAATGGGGTAAACTTCCACAGGCAATGACTCTCAGTGGGGTACACTTCGATAGGCACTGACACTTACTGGGGTAAATTTCCACAGGCACTGACTCTCACTGGAGTACACTTCCACAGGCACTGACACTGAATGGGGTAAACTTCCACAGGCACTGACTCTGAATGGGTTAAACTTCCACAGGCACTGACTCTCACTGGGGTACACTTCCACAGGCACTGAATCTCACTGGGGTACACTTCCACAGGCACTGAATCTGAATGGGGTAAACTTCTACAGGTGCTGAATCTGAATGGCATAAACTTCCAGAGACACTGACTCTCACTTGGGTACACTTCTACAGGCATTGACTCTCACTGGGGTACATTTCCACAGTCACTGACTCTCACTGGTGTACATTTCCACAGGCACAGATTCTCAATTGTGTACACTTCGACAGGCACTGACTCTCACTTGGGTACACTTCCTCAGGCCCTGACTCTCACTCGGGTACATTTCCACAGGCACTGACTCACACTGGGGTACATTTCCACATGCACTGACTCTGAGTGGGGTACACTTCTATAGGCAGTGATTCCTAATGGAGAGTCACTCCCCTGCCACTGAATCTCACTGGGTTACACTTCTGCAGGCACTGACTGTCACCGGGGTTCACTTCCACAGGCACTGACTCTGAATGGGGTAAACTTCCACAGGCACTGACTCTGAATGGGGTACACTTACACAGGCACTGACTCTGAATGGGGTACACTTCCACAGGCACTGAATCTGAATGTGTTAAACTTCCCCAGGCACTGACTCTGAATGGGTAAACTTCCACAGGCACTGACTCTGAATTGGTTACAGTTCCACAGGCAATGACTTTCAGTGGGGTACACTTCGACAGGCACTGACTCTGAATGGGGTAAACTTCCACAGGCACTGACTCTCACTGAGGTACACTTCCACAGGTACTGACTCTGAATGGGGTAAACTTCCACACGCACTGACTCTGATTGGAGTACACTTCCACATGCACTGAATCTGAATGGGGTAAACATCCACAGGCAATGACTCTCAGTGGGGTACACTTCGATAGGCACTGCCGCTTCCTGGGGTAAACTTCCAAAGGCACTGACTCAGAATGGTGTAAACTTCCACAGGCAATGACTCTCAGTGGGGTTCACTTCGATAGGTTTGACACTTACTGGGGTAAACATCCACAGGCACTGACTCTCTCTGGAGAACACTTCCACAGGCACTGACCCTGAATGGGGTAAACTTCCACAGTCACTGTCTCTCACTGGAGTACACTTCCACAGGCACCGACTCTGAATGGGGTTATCTTCCACAGGCACTGATTCTCACTTGGGTGCACTTCTACAGGCACTGACTCTCTCTGAGGTACAGTTCCACAGGCACTGACTCTCACTTGGATACACTTCAACAGGGACTGACTCTCACCGGGGTACATTTCCACAGGCACTGACTCACACTTGGGTACACTTCTATTGGCACTGACTCTCACCTGGGTACATTTCCACAGGCACTTACTCTCACTGGGGTACACTTCTACAGGCACTGACTCTCACTTGGGTACACTTCTGCAGGCACTGACTCTCACTGGGGTACATTTCCACAGGCACTGACTCTCACTGGTGTACATTTCCACAGGCACTGACTCTCACTGGGGTAAACTTCCACAGGCAATGACTCTCAGTGGGGTACACTTCCACATGCACTGAATCTGAATGGGATAAACTTCCACAGGCACTGACACTGATTGGGGTGCACATCCACATGCACTGAATCTGAATGGGGTAAACATGCACTGGTACTGACTCTGAATGGGGTAAACTTCCAGAGGCAATGATTCTCACTGGGGTACAATTCCTCAGGCACTTACTCTCACTGGGGTGCACTTCCACAGGCACTGACTCTGAATGGGGTAAACTTCCACAGGCAATGACTCTCAGTGGGGTACACTTCGATAGGCACTGACACTTACTGGGGTAAATTTCCACAGGCACTGACTCTCACTGGAGTACACTTCCACAGGCACTGACACTGAATGGGGTAAACTTCCACAGGCACTGACTCTGAATGGGTTAAACTTCCACAGGCACTGACTCTCACTGGGGTACACTTCCACAGGCACTGAATCTCACTGGGGTACACTTCCACAGGCACTGAATCTGAATGGGGTAAACTTCTACAGGTGCTGAATCTGAATGGCATAAACTTCCAGAGGCATTGACTCTCACTGGGGTTCATTTCCACAGTCACTGACTCTCACTGGTGTACATTTCCACAGGCACAGATTCTCAATTGGGTACACTTCTACAGGCACTGTCTCTCACTTGGGTGCACGTCTACAGGCACTGACTCTCACTGGGGTACATTTCCACAGGCACAGACTCTCACTGGTGGACATTACCACATGCACTGTCTCTCACTTGGGTACACTTCTACTGGCACTGACACTCAATTGGGTACACTTCGACAGGCACTGACTCTCACTTGGGTACATTTCCACAGGCCCTGACTCTCACTCGGGTACATTTCCACAGGCACTGACTCACACTGGGGTACATTTCCACATGCACTGACTCTGAGTGGGTACACTTCTATAGGCAGTGATTCCTAATGGAGAGTCACTCCCCTGCCACTGACTCTCTCTGGGTTACACTTCTGCAGGCACTGACTGTCACCGGGGTTCACTTCCACAGGCACTGACTCTGAATGGGGTAAACTTCCACAGGCACTGACTCTGAATGGGGTACACTTACACAGGCACTGACTCTGAATGGGGTTAACTTCTACAGGCACTGAATATGAATGGGGAAAACGTCTACAGTTTCTGAATCTGAATGGGGTCAACTTCCACAGGAACTGACTCTCACTGGGGTACACTTCCACAGGCACTGACTCTCACTGGGGTACACTTACACAGGCACTGACTTTGGATGGGGTAAACATCCAAAGGCACTGACTTTCACTGGGGTACACTTCCACAGGTACTGACTCTCACTGGGGTAAACTTCCACAGGCACTGACTCTGAATGGGGTAAACTTCTAAGGGCACTGCATCTGAATGGGGTAAACTTCTACAGGTACTGAATCTGAATGGGGTAAACTTCCACAGGCACTGACTCTCACTGGGGAACACATCCACAGGCACTGAATCTGAATGGGGTAAACTTCCTCAGGCACTGACTCTCACTGGGGTAAACTTCCACAGGCACTGACTCTGAATGGGGTAAACTTCCACAGGCACTGACTCTCACTGGGGGACACTTCCACAGGCACTGACTCTGAATGGGCTAAACATCAACAGGCACTGAGTCTGAATGGGGTACACTGCCACAGGCACTGAATCTGAATGGGGTAAACTTCCACAGGCACTGATTCTTATTGGCGTAAACTTCTAGAGGCAATGACTCTCACTGGGGTAAACGTCCACAGGCACTGGCTCTCACTGGGGTACACTTCCACATTCACTGAATCTGAATGGGGTAAACTTCCACAGGCACTGACTCTGAATGGCGTAAACTTCCAGAGGCATTGACTCACATAGGGGTACTCTTCCACAGGCACTGAATCTCACTGGGGGACACTTCCACAGGCACTGACTCTGAATGGGGTAAACTTCGACAGGCACTGACCCTCACTGGAATGCACTTCCACAGGCAATGACACTGAATGGGGTCAACTTCCACAGGCAAAGACTCTCTTTGGTGTACACTTCCACATGCACTGACTCTGAATGGGGTAAACATCCACAGGCATTGACTCTCACTGGGGTACACTTCCACAGGCACTGAATCCGAATGGGGTAAACTTCCACAGGCACTTACTCTCACTGGGGTACACTTCCACAGGCACTGAATCTGAATGTGTTAAACTTCCCCAGGCACTGACTCTGAATGGGGTAAACTTCCACAGGCACTGACTCTGAATTGGTTACAGTTCCACAGGCAATGACTCTCAGTGGGGTACACTTCCACAGGCACTGACTCTGAATGGGGTAAACTTCCACAGGCACTGACTCTCACTGAGGTACACTTCCACAGGTACTGACTCTGAATGGGGTAAACTTCCACAGGCACTGACTCTCACTGAGGTAGACTTCCACAGGTACTGACTCTGAATGGGGTAAACTTCCAGACGCAATGACTCTGATTGGAGTACACTTCCACATGCACTGAATCTGAATGGTTTAAACATCCACAGGCAATGACTCTCAGTGGGGTACACTTCGATAGGCACTGACGCTTCCTGGGGTAAACTTCCACAGGCACTGACTCAGAATGGTGCAAACTTCCACAGGCAATGACTCTCAGTGGGGTTCACTTTGATAGGTTTGACACTTACTGGGGTAAACATCCACAGGCACTGACTCTCTCTGGAGAACACTTCCACAGGCACTGACTCTGAATGGGGTAAACTTCCACAGGCACTGACTCTCACTGGAGTACACTTCCACAGGCACCGGCTCTGAATGGGGTTATCTTCCACAGGCACTGATTCTCACTTGGGTACACTTCTACAGGCACTGACTCTCTCTGAGGTACAGTTCCACAGGCACTGACTCTCACTTGGGTACACTTCTACAGGGACTGACTCTCACCGGGGTACATTTCCACAGGCACTGAATCTCACTTGGGTACACTTCTATAGGCACTGACTCTCACTTGGGTACATTTCCACAGGCACTTACTCTCACTGGGGTACACTTCTACAGGCACTGACTCTCACTTGGGTACACTTCTACAGGCACTGACTCTCACTGGGGTACATTTCCACAGGCACTGACTCTCACTGGTGTACATTTCCACAGGCACTGACTCTCACTGGGGTAAACTTCCACAGGCAATGACTCTCAGTGGGGTACACTTCCACATGCACTGAATCTGAATGGGATAAACTTCCACAGGCACTGACACTGATTGGGGTGCACTTCCACATGCACTGAATCTGAATGGGGTAAACATGCACTGGTACTGACTCTGAATGGGGTAAACTTCCAGAGGCAATGATTCTCACTGGGGTACAATTCCTCAGGCACTGACTCTCACTGGGGTACACTTCCACAGGCACTGACTCTGAATGGGGTAAACTTCCACAGGCAATGACTCTCAGTGGGGTACACTTCGATAGGCACTGACACTTACTGGGGTAAATTTCCACAGGCACTGACTCTCACTGGAGTACACTTCCACAGGCACTTTCACTGAATGGGGTAAACTTCCACAGGCACTGACTCTGAATGGGTAAACTTCCACAGGCACTGACTCTCACTGGGGTACACTTCCACAGGCACTGAATCTCACTGGGGTACACTTCCACAGGCACTGAATCTGAATGGGGTAAACTTCTACAGGTGCTGAATCTGAATGGCATAAACTTCCAGAGGCACTGACTCTCACTTGGGTACACTTCTACAGGCATTGACTCTCACTGGGGTACATTTCCACAGTCACTGACTCTCACTGGTGTACATTTCCACAGGCACAGATTCTCAATTGTGTACACTTCGACAGGCACTGACTCTCACTTGGGTACACTTCCTCAGGCCCTGACTCTCACTCGGGTACATTTCCACAGGCACTGACTCACACTGGGGTACATTTCCACATGCACTGACTCTGAGTGGGGTACACTTCTATAGGCAGTGATTCCTAATGGAGAGTCACTCCCCTGCCACTGAATCTCACTGGGTTACACTTCTGCAGGCACTGACTGTCACCGGGGTTCACTTCCACAGGCACTGACTCTGAATGGGGTAAACTTCCACAGGCACTGACTCTGAATGGGGTACACTTACACAGGCACTGACTCTGAATGGGGTACACTTCCAAAGGAACTGAATCTGAATGTGTTAAACTTCCCCAGGCACTGACTCTGAATGGGTAAACTTCCACAGGAACTGACTCTGAATTGGTTACAGTTCCACAGGCAATGACTCTCAGTGGGGTACACTTCGACAGGCACTGACTCTGAATGGGGTAAACTTCCACAGGCACTGACTCTCACTGAGGTACACTTCCACAGGTACTGACTCTGAATGGGGTAAACTTCCACACGCACTGACTCTGATTGGAGTACACTTCCACATGCACTGAATCTGAATGGGGTAAACATCCACAGGCAATGACTCTCAGTGGGGTACACTTCGATAGGCACTGCCGCTTCCTGGGGTAAACTTCCAAAGGCACTGACTCTGAATGGGGTAAACTTCCACAGGCAATGACTCTCAGTTGGGTACGCTTCGATAGGCAGTGACTCTTACTGGGGTAAACTTCCACAGGCACTGACTCTCACTGGAGTACACTTCCACAGGCACTGACTCAGAATGGTGTAAACTTCCACAGGCAATGACTCTCAGTGGGGTTCACTTCGATAGGTTTGACACTTACTGGGGTAAACATCCACAGGCACTGACTCTCTCTGGAGAACACTTCCACAGGCACTGACTCTGAATGGGGTAAACTTCCACAGTCACTGTCTCTCACTGGAGTACACTTCCACAGGCACCGACTCTGAATGGGGTTATCTTCCACAGGCACTGATTCTCACTTGGGTGCACTTCTACAGGCACTGACTCTCTCTGAGGTACAGTTCCACAGGCACTGACTCTCACTTGGATACACTTCTACAGGGACTGACTCTCACCGGGGTACATTTCCACAGGCACTGACTCACACTTGGGTACACTTCTATTGGCACTGACTCTCACTTGGGTACATTTCCACAGGCACTTACTCTCACTGGGGTACACTTCTACAGGCACTGACTCTCACTTGGGTACACTTCTGCAGGCACTGACTCTCACTGGGGTACATTTCCACAGGCACTGACTCTCACTGGTGTACATTTCCACAGGCACTGACTCTCACTGGGGTAAACTTCCACAGGCAATGACTCTCAGTGGGGTACACTTCCACATGCACTGAATCTGAATGGGATAAACTTCCACAGGCACTGACACTGATTGGGGTGCACATCCACATGCACTGAATCTGAATGGGGTAAACTTCCAGAGGCAATGATTCTCACTGGGGTACTATTCCTCAGGCACTTACTCTCACTGAGGTGCACTTCCACAGGCACTGACTCTGAATGGGGTAAACTTCCACAGGCAATGACTCTCAGTGGGGTACACTTCGATAGGCACTGACACTTACTGGGGTAAATTTCCACAGGCACTGACTCTCACTGGAGTACACTTCCACAGGCACTGACACTGAATGGGGTAAACTTCCACAGGCACTGACTCTGAATGGGTTAAACTTCCACAGGCACTGACTCTCACTGGGGTACACTTCCACAGGCACTGAATCTCACTGGGGTACACTTCCACAGGCACTGAATCTGAATGGGGTAAACTTCTACAGGTGCTGAATCTGAATGGCATAAACTTCCAGAGGCATTGACTCTCACTGGGGTTCATTTCCACAGTCACTGACTCTCACTGGTGTACATTTCCACAGGCACAGATTCTCAATTGGGTACACTTCTACAGGCACTGTCTCTCACTTGGGTGCACGTCTACAGGCACTGACTCTCACTGGGGTACATTTCCACAGGCACAGACTCTCACTGGTGGACATTACCACATGCACATTCTCTCACTTGGGTACACTTCCACTGGCACTGACACTCAATTGGGTACACTTCGACAGGCACTGACTCTCACTTGGGTACATTTCCACAGGCCCTGACTCTCACTCGGGTACATTTCCACAGGCACTGACTCACACTGGGGTACATTTCCACATGCACTGACTTTGAGTGGGGTACACTTCTATAGGCAGTGATTCCTAATGGAGAGTCACTCCCCTGCCACTGACTCTCTCTGGGTTACACTTCTGCAGGCACTGACTGTCACCGGGGTTCACTTCCACAGGCACTGACTCTGAATGGGGTAAACTTCCACAGGCACTGACTCTGAATGGGGTACACTTACACAGGCACTGACTCTGAATGGGGTTAACTTCTACAGGCACTGAATATGAATGGGGAAAACGTCTACAGTTTCTGAATCTGAATGGGGTCAACTTCCACAGGAACTGACTCTCACTGGGGTACACTTCCACAGGCACTGACTCTCACTGGGGTACACTTACACAGGCACTGACTTTGTATGGGGTAAACATCCAAAGGCACTGACTTTCACTGGGGTACACTTCCACAGGTACTGACTCTCACTGGGGTAAACTTCCACAGGCACTGACTCTGAATGGGGTAAACTTCTAAGGGCACTGCATCTGAATGGGGTAAACTTCTACAGGTACTGAATCTGAATGGGGTAAACTTCCACAGGCACTGACTCTCACTGGGGAACACATCCACAGGCACTGAATCTGAATGGGGTAAACTTCCTCAGGCACTGACTCTCACTGGGGTAAACTTCCACAGGCACTGACTCTGAATGGGGTAAACTTCCACAGGCACTGACTCTCACTGGGGGACACTTCCACAGGCACTGACTCTGAATGGGCTAAACATCAACAGGCACTGAGTCTGAATGGGGTACACTGCCACAGGCACTGAATCTGAATGGGGTAAACTTC
The DNA here is from genome assembly GCF_036365525.1 of Heterodontus francisci. Classification (NCBI taxonomy): domain Eukaryota; kingdom Metazoa; phylum Chordata; class Chondrichthyes; order Heterodontiformes; family Heterodontidae; genus Heterodontus; species Heterodontus francisci. The sequence continues at coordinate 6,319,913 of NC_090386.1, forward strand.
CACAGGCACTGATTCTTATTGGCGTAAACTTCTAGAGGCAATGACTCTCACTGGGGTAAACGTCCACAGGCACTGGCTCTCACTGGGGTACACTTCCACATTCACTGAATCTGAATGGGGTAAACTTCCACAGGCACTGACTCTGAATGGCGTAAACCTCCAGAGGCATTGACTCACATAGGGGTACTCTTCCACAGGCACTGAATCTCACTGGGGGACACTTCCACAGGCACTGACTCTGAATGGGGTAAACTTCGACAGGCACTGACCCTCACTGGAATGCACTTCCACAGGCAATGACACTGAATGGGGTCAACTTCCACAGGCAAAGACTCTCTTTGGTGTACACTTCCACATGCACTGACTCTGAATGGGGTAAACATCCACAGGCATTGACTCTCACTGGGGTACACTTCCACAGGCACTGAATCCGAATGGGGTAAACTTCCACAGGCACTTACTCTCACTGGGGTACACTTCCACAGGCACTGAATCTGAATGTGTTAAACTTCCCCAGGCACTGACTCTTAATGGGTAAACTTCCACAGGCACTGACTCTGAATTGGTTACAGTTCCACAGGCAATGACTCTCAGTGGGGTACACTTCCACAGGCACTGACTCTGAATGGGGTAAACTTCCACAGGCACTGACTCTCACTGAGGTACACTTCCACAGGTACTGACTCTGAATGGGGTAAACTTCCACAGGCACTGACTCTCACTGAGGTAGACTTCCACAGGTACTGACTCTGAATGGGGTAAACTTCTAGACGCAATGACTCTGATTGGAGTACACTTCCACATGCACTGAATCTGAATGGTTTAAACATCCACAGGCAATGACTCTCAGTGGGGTACACTTCGATAGGCACTGACGCTTCCTGGGGTAAACTTCCAAAGGCACTGACTCTGAATGGGGTAATCTTCCACAGGCAATGACTCTCAGTGGGGTACGTTTCGATAGGCAGTGACTCTTACTGGGGTAAACTTCCACAGGCACTGACTCTCACTGGAGTACACTTCCACAGGCACTGACTCAGAATGGTGCAAACTTCCACAGGCAATGACTCTCAGTGGGGTTCACTTTGATAGGTTTGACACTTACTGGGGTAAACATCCACAGGCACTGACTCTCTCTGGAGAACACTTCCACAGGCACTGACTCTGAATGGGTGGGTACACTTCCACTGGCACTGAATCTGAATGGGGTAAACATCCAAAGGCACTGACTCTGAATGGGGTAAACTTCTACAGGCACTGCATCTGTATGGGGTAAACCTCTACAGGTACTGAATCTGAATGGGGTAAACTTCCACAGGCACTGACTCTCACTGGGGGACACTTCCACAGGCACTGAATCTGAATGGGGTAAACCTCCACAGGCACTGACTCTGAATGGGGTAAACTTCCACAGGCACTGAATCTGAATGGGGTAAACTTCCACAGGCACTGATTCTGAATGGCGTAAACTTCTAGAGGCAATGACTCTCACTGGGGTAAACGTCCACAGGCACTGACTCTCACTGGGGTACACTTCCTCAGGCACTGAATCTGAATGGGGTAAGCTTCCACAGGCACTGACTCTGAATGGCGTAAACTTCCAGAGGCAATGACTCTCACTGGGGTAAACGTCCACAGGCACCGACCCTCACTGGGATGCACTTCCACAGGCAATGACACTGAATGGGTCAACTTCCACAGGCAAAGACTCTCTTTGGTGCACACTTCCACATGCACTGACTCTGAATGGGGCAAACATCCACAGGCATTGACTCTCACTGGGGTACACTTCCACTGCACTGAATCCGAATGGGGTAAACTTCCACAGGCACTTCCTCTCACTGGGGTACACTTCCACAGGCACTGAATCTGAATGGGGTAAACTTCCCCAGGCACTGACTCTGAATGTGTAAACTTCCACAGGCACTGACTCTGAATTGGTTACAGTTCCACAGGCAATAACTCTCAGTGGGGTACACTTTGACAGGCAATGAGTCTGACTGGGGGACACTTCCACAGGCACTGTCTCTCACTGGGGTGCAGTCCCACAGGCTCTAGCTGTCACTTGGATTCCGTTCCCTAGGCACTGACTCGAACTGGGGTCCACTTCTACAGGCACTGACACTCACTTGGGTAAACTTCCACAGGCACTGACTCTCACTGGGGTGCACTTCAACAGGCACTGACTCTGAATGGGGTAAACTTCCACAGGCACTGACTCTGAATGGGGGACCCTTCATCAGGCACTGAATCTGAATGGTGTAAACATCCACAGGCACAGACCCTCACTTGGGTGCACTTCCACAGGCACTGACTCTGAATGGGTTAAACTTCCACAGGCACTGACTCTCACTGGGGTAAACTTCCATAGGCACTGACTCTCACAGGGGTTCACTTCCACAGGTACTGACACTCAAAGGGGTAAACTTCCACAGGCACTGACTCTGAATGGGGTAAACTTCCACAGGCACTGATTCTGAATGGCGCAAACTTCTAGAGGCAATGACTCTCACTGGGGTAAACGTCCACAGGCACTGTCTCTCACTGGGGTACACTTCCACAGGCACTGAATCTGAATGGGGTAAACTTCCACAGGCACTGACTCTCACTGGGGTAAACTTCCATAGGCACTGACTATCACAGGGGTTCACTTCCACAGGTACTGACACTGAAAGGAGTAAACTTCCACAGGCAGTGACTCTGAAAGTGGTAATCTTCTACAGACACTGAATCTGAATGGGGTAAACTTCTACAGGTACTGAATCTGCATGGGGTAAACTTCCACAGGCACTGACTCACACTGGGGGACACTTCCACAGGCACTGAATATGAATGAGGTAAACTTCCACAGGCCCTGACTCTGAATGGGGCAAACTTCCACAGGCACTGACTCTGAATGGGGTAAACTTCCACAGGCACTGACTCTCTCTGGGGTACACTTCCACAGGCACTGAATCTGAATGGTCTAAACTTCTACAGGGACTGATGCTGAATGGGGTAAACATCCACAGGCACTGACACTCACTGGGGTACACTTCCACAGGCAATGACTCTCACTGGGGTACACTTCCACAGGCACTGACTCTAAATGGGTTAAACTTCCTCAGGCACTGAATCTCACTGGGGTACACTTCCACAGGCACTGACTCTCACTGGGGTACACTACCACAGGCACTGAATCTGAATGAGGTGAACTTCTACAGGTACTGAATCTGAATGGCATAAACTTCCAGAGGCACTGACACTCACTTGGGTACACTTCTACAGGCATTGACTCTCACTGGGGTACATTTCCACAGTCACTGACTCTCACTGGTGTACATTTCCACAGGCACAGATTCTCAATTGGTACACTTCCAGAAGCACTGTCTCTCACTTGGGTACACGTCTACAGGCACTGACTCTCACTGGGGTACATTTCCACAGGCACTGACTCTCACTGGGTTACATTACCACATGCACTGACTCTCACTTGGGTACACTTCTACTGGCACTGACTCTCAATTGGGTACACTTCTACAGGCACTGACTCTCACTTGGGTACACTTCTACAGGCCCTGACTCTCACTCGGGTACATTTCCACAGGCACTGACTCACACTGGGGTACATTTCCACATGCACTGACTCTGAGTGGGGTACACTTCTATAGGCTGTGACTCCTAATGGAGAGCCGCTCCCCTGCCACTGAATCTCACTGGGGTACACTTCTGCAGGCACTGACTGTCTCTGGGGTTCACTTCCACAGGCACTGACTCTGAATGGGGTAAACTTCCACAGGCACTGACTCTGAATGGGGTACACATATACAGACACTGACTCTGAATGGGGTAAACTTCTACAGGCACTCAATATGAATGGGGAAAACGTCTACAGTTTCTGAATCTGAATGGGGTAAACTTCCACAGGCACTGACTCTCACTGGGGTATACTTACACAGGCACTGACTCTGTATGGGGTAAACATCCAAAGGTGCTCACTCTCACTGGGTTACACTTCCACAGGTACTGACTCTCACTGGGGTAAACTTCCACAGGCACTGACTCTGAATGGGGTAAACTTCTACAGGCACTGCATCTGAATGTAGTAAACTTCTACTGGTACTGAATCTGAATGGGGTAAACTTCCAAAGGCACTGACTCTCACTGGGGGACACATCCACAGGCACTGAATCTGAATGGGGTAAACTTCCACAGGCACTGACACTCACTTGGGTACACTTCTACAGGCAATGACTCTCACTGGGGTACATTTCCACAGGCACTGACTCTCACTGGGGTACATTTCCACAGGCACAGACTCTCACTCGGGTACTCTTCTGCAGGCATTGACTCTCACTTGGGTACACTTCTGCAGCCTCTGACTCTCACTGGGGTACACTTCCACAGGCACTGAATCTGAATGGGGTCAACTACTACAGGTACTGAATCTGAATGGCATAAACTTCCAGAGGCACTGACCCTCACTTGGGTACACTTCTACAGGCATTGACTCTCACTGGGGTACATTTCCACAGTCACTGACTCTCACTGGTGTACATTTCCACAGGCACAGATTCTCAATTGGTACACTTCCACAGGCACTGTCTCTCACTTGGGCACACGTCTACAGGCACTGACTCTCACTGGGGTACATTTCCACAGGCACTGACTCTCACTGGGTTACATTACCACATGCACTGACTCTCACTTGGGTACACTTCTACTGGCACTGACTCTCAATTGGGTACACTTCTACAGGCACTGACTCTCACTTGGGTACACTTCTACAGGCCCTGACTCTCACTCGGGTACATTTCCACAGGCACTGACTCACACTGGGGTACATTTCCACATGCACTGACTCTGAGTGGGGGACACTTCTCTCGGCAGTGACTCCTAATGGAGAGCCGCTCCCCTGCCACTGAATCTCACTGGGGTACACTTCTGCAGGCACTGACTGTCTCTGGGGTTCACTTCCACAGGCACTGACTCTGAATGGGGTAAACTTCCACAGGCACTGACTCTGAATGGGGTACACATATACAGACACTGACTCTGAATGGGGTAAACTTCTACAGGCACTGAATATGAATGGGGAAAACGTCTACAGTTACTGAATCTGAATGGGGTAAACTTCCACAGGCACTGAATCTCACTGGGGTACACTTCCACCGGCACTGACTCTCACTGGGGTACACTTACACAGGCACTGACTCTGTATGGGGTAAACATCCAAAGGCGCTCTCTCTCACTGGGGTACACTTCCACAGGTACTGACTCTCACTGGGGTAAACTTCCACAGGCACTGACTCTGAATGGGGTAAACTTCTACAGGCACTGCATCTGAATGGAGTAAACTTCTACAGGTACTGAATCTGAATGGGGTAAACTTCCACAGGCACTGACACTCACTTGGGTACTCTTCTACAGGCACTGACTCTCACTGGGGTACATTTCCACAGGCACTGACTCTCACTGGGGTACATTTCCACAGGCACAGACTCTCACTTGGGTACACTTCTGCAGCCTCTGACTCTCACTGGAGTACATTTCCACAGGCACTGACTCTCAGAGGGATACTTTTCCACTGGCACAGAATCTCACTGGTGTTCACTTCTTCAGGCACTGAATTTGAACGGAGTAAACTTCCACAGGCACTGATGCTGAATGGCGTAAACTTCTAGAGGCAACGACTCTCACTGGGGTAAACGTCCACAGACACTAGCTCTCACTGGGGTACAATTCCACAGGCACTTAATCTGAATGGGGTAAACTTCCACAGGCACTGACTCTGAATGGCGTAAACTGCCAGAGGCAATGACTCACACTGGGGTACTCTTCCACAGGCACTGAATCTCACTGGGTGACACTTCCAAATGCACTGACTCCGAATGGGGTAAACTTCCACAGGCACTGACCCTCACTGGGATGCACTTCCACAGGCAATGACACTGAATGGGGTCAAGGTCCACAGGCAAAGACTCTCTTTGGTGTGCACTTCCACATGAACTGACTCTCACTGGGGTACACTTCCACAGGCTCTGAATCTGAATGTGTTAATCTTCCCCAGGCACTGACTCTGAATGGGTAAACTTCCACAGGCACTGACTCTGAATTGGTTACTGTTCCACAGGCAATGACTCTCAGTGGGGTACACTTCGACAGGCACTGATTCTGACTGGGGTACACTTCCACAGGCACTGTCTCTCACTGGGGTACATTTATACAGGCACTGACTCTGAATGGGGTAAACTTCCACAGGCACTGAATCTCACTGGAGGACTCTGACACAGGCACTGACTCTGAATGGGGTAAACTTCCACAGGCACTGACACTCTCTCGGGTCCAGTTCCACAGGGACTGACTCTCACAGGGGTACACTTCTACAGGGACTGACTCTCACTGGGTTACACTTCCACAGGTACAGACTCTCACTGGGGTACACTTCTATCGGCACTGACTCTCTCTGGGTTACAATTCAACCCACACTGACTCGCACTGGGGTGCAGTCCCACAGGCTCTAACTGTCACTTGGGTACCGTTCCCTAGGCACTGACTCGAACTGGGGTACACTTCTACAGGCACTGACTCTCACTTGGGTACACTTATACAGGCACTGACGCTCACTGGGGTACACTTCCACAGGTACTGACTCTGAATGGGGTAAACTTCTACAGGCAGTGACTCTGAATGGTGTAAACTTCTGCAGGCACTGAATCTGAATGGGGTAAACTTCTACAGGTACTGAATCTGAATGGGGTAAACTTCCATAGGCATTGACTCACACTGGGAGACACTAACACAGGCACTGACTCTGAATGGGGTAAATTCCACAGGCACTGACTCTTACTGGGGTGCAATTCCACAGGCACTGACTCTGAATGGGGTAAACTTCCACAGGCACTGACTCTGAATGGGGTACACTTCTACAGGCATTGACTCTCACTTTGGTACATTTCCACAGTGACTGACTCTCACTGGTGTACATTTCCACAGGCACAGATTCTCAATTGGGTACACTTCTCCAGGCACTGTCTCTCACTTGGGTACACTTCTACACGCACTAATTCTCACTGGGGTACATTTCCACCGGCACTGACTCTCACTGGGGTACATTACCACATGCACTGACTCTCACTTGGGTACACTTCTACTGGCACTGACTCTCAATTGGGTACTCTTATACAGGCACTGACTCTCACTTGGGTACGCTTCTACAGGCCCTGATTCTCACTCGGGTACATTTCCACAGGCACTGACTCTCACTGGGGTACATTTCCACAAGCACTGACTCTGAGTGGGGTACACTTCTATAGGCAGTGACTCCTAATGGAGAGCCGCTCCCCAGCCACTGAATCTCACTGGGGTACACTTCCACAGGCACTGACACTGAATGGGGTAAACTTCCACAGGCACTGACTATCACTGTGTTACACTTCCACAGGCACTGACTCTGAATGGGGTACACTTCTCCAGGCACTGAATATGAATGGGGAAAACGTATACAGTTTCTGAATCTGAATGGGGTAAACTTCCACCGGCACTGACTCTCGCTGGGGGACACTTCCACAGGCACTGACTCTGTATGGGGTAAACTTCCAAAGGCACTGACTCTCACTGGGGTACACTTCCACAGGTACTGAATCTGAATGGGGTAAACATCCACAGGCACTGAGTCTGAATGGGGTAAACTTCTACAGTCGCTGCATCTGAATGCGGTAAACTTCTACAGGTAATGAATCTGAATGGGGTAAACTTCCACAGGCACTGACTCTCGCAGGGGGACACATCCACAGGCACTGAATCTAAATGGGGTAAACTTCCACAGGCACTGACTCTCACTTGGGTACACTTCTACAGGCACTGACTCTCACTGGGGTACATTTCCACAGGCACTGACTCTCACTGGGGTACATTTCCACAGGCACTGACTCTCACTTGGGTACACTTCTGCAGGCATTGACTCTCACTTGGGTACACTTCTGCAGCCTCTGACTCTCACTGGAGTACATTTCCACAGGCACTGACTCTCACAGGGATACATTTCCACTGGCACTGAATCACACTGGGGTACACTTCCACAGGCACTGACTCTGAATGGGGTAAACTTCCACAGGCATTGACTCTGAAAGTGGTAAACTTCTGCAGGTACTGAATCTGATTGGGGTAAAATTCCACAGGCACTGATTCTCACTGGGGTACACTTCCACAGGCACTGACTCTGAATGTGGTAAACTTCCACAGGTACTGAATCTGAATGGGGAAATCTTCCACAGGCACTGAGTCTGAAAGGGGTAAACTTCCACAGGCACTGACCCTCACTGGGGTACACTTCCACAGGCACTGACTCTGAATGAGGTAAACTTCCACAGGCACAGACTCTCACTGGGGTACACTTCCACATGCACTGAATCTGAATGGGGTAAACTTCCACAGGCATTGACTCTCACTGGGGTACACTTCCACATGCACTCAATATGAATGGGGTAAATTCCACAGCCACTGACTCTCACTGGTGTACACTTCTGCAGGCACTGACTGTCACGGGGGTACACTTCCACAGGCACTGTCTCTGAATGGGGTACACTTACACAGGCACTGACTCTGAATGGGGTAAACTTCCACAGGCACTGACACTGAATTGGTTACAGTTCCACAGGCAATGACTCTCAGTGTGGTACACTTCGACAAGCACTGACTCTCACTGGGGTACACTTCCACAGGCACTGACTCTCACTTGGGTTCACTTCTACAGGCACTGACTCTCACTGGGGTACATTTCCACAGGCACTGACTCTCACTTGGGTACACGTCTGCAGGCATTGACTCTCACTTGGGTGCACTTCTGCAGCCTCTGACTCTCACTGGGGTACATTTCCACAGGCACTGTCTCTCACAGGGATACATTTCCACTGGCACTGAATTTCACTGGGGTACACTTCCACAGGCACTGACTCTGAATGGGCTAAACTTCCACAGGCACTGACTCTGAATGGGGTAAACTTCCACAGGCACTGACTCTCACTGGGGTACACTTCCACAGGCACTGACTCTGAATGGGGTAAACTTCCACAGGTACTGAATCTGAATGTGGTAAACTTCCACAGGCACTGAGTCTGAAAGGGGTAAACTTCCACAGGCACTGACCCTCACTGGGGTGCCCTTCCACAGGCACTGACTCTGAATGAGGTAAACTTCCACAGGCACAGACTCTCACTGGGGTACACTTCCACATGCACTGAATCTGAACGGGGTAAACTTCCACAGGCATTGACTCTCACTGGGGTACACTTCAACATGCACTCAATATTAATGGGGTAAATTCCACAGCCACTGACTCTCACTAGGGTACACTTCCACAGGCACTGAATCTGAATGGGGTAAACTTCCCCAGGAACTGACTCTGAATGGGGTAAACTTCCACAGGCACTGACTCTGAATTGGTTACAGTTCCACAGGCAATGACTCTCAGTGGGGTACACTTCGACAGCCACTGACTCTCACTGGGGTACACTTCCACAGGCACTGACTCTGAATGGGGTACACTTCTACAGGCATTGACTCTCACTGGGGTACATTTCCACAGTGACTGACTCTCACTGGTGTACATTTCCACAGGCACAGATTCCCAATTGGGTACACTTCTAGAGGCACTGTCTCTCACTTGGGTACACTTCTGCAGGCACTGGCTCTCACTGGGGTACATTTCCACAGGCACTGACTCTCACTGGGGTACACTTCTACTGGCACTGACTCTCAATTGGGTACACTTCTACAGTCACTGACTCTCTCTTGGGTACACTGCTACAGGCCCTGACTCTCAGTCGGGTACATTTCCACAGGCACTGACTCTCACTCGGGTACATTTCCACATGCACTGACTCTGAGTGGGGTACACTTCTATAGGCAGTGACTCCTAATGGAGAGCCGCTCCCCAGCCACTGAATCTCACTGGGGTCCACTTCTGCAGGCACTGACACTGAATGGGGTAAACTTCCACAGGCACTGACTCTCACTGTGTTACACTTCCACAGGCACTGACTCTGAATGGGGTACACTGACACAGGCACTGACTCTGAATGGGGTAATCTTCTCCAGGCACTGAGTATGAATGGGGAAACGTCTACAGTTTCTGAATCTGAATGGGGTAAACTTCCACCTGCACTGACTCTCACCGGGGTACAATTCCACAGGCACTGACTCTCACTGGGGTACACTTACACAGGCACTGACTCTGAATGGGGTACACTTACACAGGCACTGACTCTGAATGGGGTAAACTTCTCCAGGCACTGAATATGAATGGGGAAAACGTCTACAGTTTCTGAATCTGAATGGGATAAACTTCCACAGGCACCGACTCTCACTTGGGTACACTTCTGCAGGCACTGACTCTCACTGGTGTAACTTTCCTCATGCACTGACTCTGAATGGGGCACACTTCTATAGGCAGTGACTCCTAATGGAGAGCCGCTCCCCAGCCACTGAATCTCACTGGGGTAAACTTCTACAGGCACTGACTCTCACTGGGTACACTTCTGCAGGCACTGAATCTGAATGGTGTAAACATCTACAGGGACTGAAGCTGAATGGGGTACACTTCCACAGGCAATGACTCTCACTGGGGTACACTTCCACAGGCACTGACTCTGAATGGGTTAAACTTCCACAGGCACTGACTCTCACTGGGGTACACTTCCACAGTCACTGACTCTCACTGGGGTACACTTCCACAGGCACTGTATCTGAATGGGGTGAAATTCTATAGGTACTGAATCAGAATGGCATAAACTTCCACAGGCACTGACTCTCACTTGGGTACACTTCTACAGGCATTGACTCTCACTGGGGTACATTTCCACATTCACTGACTCTCACTGGTGGACATTTCCACAGGCACAGATTCTCAATTGGGTACACTTCTACAGGCACTGTCTCTCACTTGGGTACACATCTACAGGCACTGACTCTCAATGGGGTACATTTCCACAGGCACTGACTCTCACTGGGGGACATTACCACATGTACTGACTTTCACTTGGGTACACTTCTATTTGCACTGACTCACAATTGGGTACACTTCTACATGCACTGACTCTCACTTGGGTACACTTCTACAGGCCCTGACTCTCACTCGGGTACATTTCCACAGGCACTGACTCACACTGGGGTACATTTCCACATGCACTGACTCTGAGTGGGGTACACTTCTGCAGGCACTTATTCTGAATGGGGTAAAGTTCCACAGGCACTGACTTTGAATGGGGTACACTTACACAGGCACCGACTCTGAATGGGGTAAACTTCTACAGGCACTGAATATGAATGGGGAAAACGTCTACAGTTTCTGAATCTGAATGGGGTAAACTTCCACAGGCACTGACTCTCACTGGGGCACACTTCCACAGGCACTGACTCTCACTGGGGTACACTTACACAGGTACTGACTCTCACTGGGGTAAACTTCCACAGGCACTGACTCTGAATGGGGTAAACTTCTACAGGCACTGAATCTGAATGGGGTAAACTTCCACAGCTACTGAATCAGAATGGGGTAAACTTCCACAGGCACAAACTCTCACTGGGGGAAACATCCACAGGCACTGAATCTGAATGGGATAAACTTCCACAGGCACTGACTCTCACTTGGGTACACTTCTACAGGCACTGACTCTCACTTGGGTACATTTCCACAGGCACTGACTCTCACTTGGGTACACTTCTGCAGGCATTGACTCTCACTTGGGTACACTTCTGCAGCCTCTGACTCTCACTGGAGTACATTTCCACAGGCACTGACACTCACTGGGGTACACTTCCTCAGGCACTGACTCCGAATGGGGTAAACTTCCACAGGCACTGAGTCTGAATGGGGTACACTGCCACAGGCACTGAATCTGAATGGGGTAAACTTCGATAGGCACTGACTCTGAATGGTGTAAACTTCCAAAGGCAATGACTCACACTGGGGTACTCTTCCACAGGCACTGAATCTCACTGGGGACACTTCCACAGGCACTGACTCTGAATTGGGTAAACTTCCACAGGCACTGACCCTCACTGGGATGCACTTCCAGAGGCAATGACACTGAATGGGGTCAACTTCCACAGGCAAAGACTCGCTTTGGTGTACTCTTCCACATGCACTGACTCTGAATGGGGTAAACATCCACAGACATTGACTCTCACTGGGGTACACTTCCACAGGCACTGAATCCGAATGGGGTAAACTTCCACAGGCACTTACTCTCACTGGGGTACACTTCCACAGGCACTGAATCTGAATGTTTAAAACTTCCCCAGGCACCGACTCTGAATGGGTAAACTTCCACAGGCACTGACTCGGAATTGGTTACAGTTCCACAGGCAATGACTCTCAGTGGGGTACACCTCGACAGGCACTGACTCTGATTGGGGTACACTTCCACAGGCACTGACTCTGAATGGGGTAAACTTCCACAGGCACTGAATCTCACTGGAGTACTCTTACACAGGCACTAACTCTGAATGGGGTAAACTTCCACAGGCACTGACTCGAACTGGGGTACACTTCTGCAGGCACTGACTCTCACTTGGGTACACTTTTCCAGGCACTGACGCTCACTGGGGTACACTTCCGCAGGTACTGACTCTGAATGGGGTAAACCTCCACAGGGAGTGACTCTGAATGGTGTAATCTTCTGCAGGCACTGAATCTGAATGGGGTAAACTTCCACAGGTATTGAATCTGAATGGGGTAAACGTCCACAGGCAATGACTCACACTGGGGTACACATCAAAGAACAAACAAAGAACAAAGATAATTACAGCACAGGAACAGGCCCTTCGGCCCTCCAAGCCTGCGCCGATCCAGATCCTCTCTCTAAACATGTCGCCTATTTTCTAAGGTTCTGTATCTCTTTTCTTCCTGCCCATTCATGTATCTGTCTAGATACATCTTAAAAGACTCCATCGTGCCCGCATCTACCACCTCCGCTGGCAATGCGTTCCAGGTGCCCACCACCCTCTACGTAAAGAACTTTCCACGCATATCCCCCCTAAACTTTTCCCCTTTCACTTTGAACTCGTGTCCTCTAGTAATTGAAACCCCCACTCTGGGAAAAAGCCTCTTGCTGTCCACCCTGTCTCTACCTCTCATGATTTTGTACACCTCAATCAGGTCCCCCCTCAACCTCCATCTTTCTAATGAAAATAATCCTAATCTGCTCAACCTCTCTTCATAGCTAGCACCCTCCATACCTGGCAACATCCTGGTGAACCTCCTCTGCACCCTCTCCAAAGCATCCACATCCTTTTGATAATGTGGCGACCAGAACTGTACGCAGTATTCCAAATGTGGCCGAACCAAAGTCCTATACAACTGTAACATGACCTGCCAACTCTTGTACTCAATGCCCCGTCCGATGAAGGAAAGCATGCCGTATGCCTTCTTGACCACTCTATTTACCTGCGTTGCCACCTTCAGGGAACAGTGGACCTGAACACCCAAATCTCTCTGGACATCAATTTTCCCCAGGACTTTTCCATTTACTGTATAGTTCACTCTTGAATTGGATCTTCCAAAATGCATCACCTCGCATTTGCCCTGATTGAACTCCATCTGCCATTTCTCTGCCCAACTCTCCAATCTATATATATTCTGCTGTATTCTCTGACAGTCCCCTTCACTATCTGCTACTCCACCAATCTTAGTGTCGTCTGCAAATTTGCTAATCAGTCCACCTATACTTTCCTCCAAATCATTAATGTATATCACAAACAACAGTGGTCCCAGCACGGATCCCTGTGGAACACCACTGGTCACACGTCTCCATTTTGAGAAACTCCCTTCTACTGCTACTCCCTGTCTCCTGTTGCCCAGCCAGTTCGTTATCCATCTAGCTAGTACACCTTGGACACCAAGCGCCTTCACTTTCTCCATCAGCCTGCCATGGGGAACCTTATCAAACGCCTTACTGAAGTCCATGTATATGACATCGACAGCCCTTCCCTCATCAATCAACTTTGTCACATCCACAGGCACTGACTCTGAATGGGGTAAACTTCCACAGGCACTGACTCTCACTGGGGTGCAATTCCACAGGCACTGACACTGAATGGGGTAAACTTCCACAGGCTCTGACTCTGAATGGGGTACACTTCTACAGGCACTGACTCTCACTGGGGTACATTACCACATGCACTGACTCTCACTTGGGTACACTTCTACAGGCACTGACTCTCAATTGGGTACACTTCTACAGGCACTGACTCTCACTCGGGTACATTTCCACAGGCACTGACTCTCTCTGGGGTACATTTCCACATGCACTGACTCTGAGTGGGGTACACTTCTATAGGCAGTGACTCCTAATGGAGAGCCGCTCCCCAGCCACTGAATCTCACTGGGGTACACTTCTGCAGGCACTGACTGTCACTGCGGTACACTTCCACAGGCACTGACTCTGAATGGGGTAAACTTCCACAGGCACTGACTCTCACTGTGTTACACTTCCGCAGGCACTGACTCTGAATGGGGTACACATACACAGGCACTGACTCTGAATGGGGTAAACTTCTCCAGGCACTGAAAAAGAATGGGGAAAACGTCTAGAGTTTCTGAATCTGAATGGGGTAAACTTCCACAGGCACTGACTCTCACTGGGGTACACTTCCACAGGCACTGACTCTGTATGGGGTAAACTTCCAAAGGCACTGACTCTCACTGGGGTACACTTCCACAGGTACTGAATCTGAATGGGGTAAACGTCCACAGGCACTGACTCTGAATGGGGTAAACTTCTACAGGCACTGCATCTGAATGGGGTAAACTTCTACAGGTACTGAATCTGAATGGGGTAATCTTCCACAGGCACTGACTCTCACTGGGGGACACATCCACAGGCACTGACTCTCACTTGGGTACACTTCTGCAGGCATTGACTCTCACTTGGGTACACTTCTGCAGCCTCTGACTCTCACTGGAGTACATTTCCACAGGCACTGACACTCACTGGGGTGCACTTCCACAGGCACTGACTCGGAATGGGGTAAACTTCCACAGGCACTGAGTCTGAATGGGCTACACTGCCACAGGCACTGAATCTGAATGGGGTAAACTTCGATAGGCACTGACTCTGAATGGTGTAAACTTCCAAAGGCAATGACTCACACTGGGGTACTCTTCCACAGGCATTGAATCTCACTGGCGGACACTTCCACAGGCACTGACTCTGAATTGGGTAAACTTCCACAGGCACTGACCCTCACTGGGATGCACTTCCAGAGGCAATGACACTGAATGGGGTCAACTTCCACAGGCAAAGACTCGCTTTGGTGTACTCTTCCACATGCACTGACACTGAATGGGGTAAACATCCACAGACATTGACTCTCACTGGGGTACACTTCCACAGGCACTGAATCCGAATGGGGTAAACTTCCACAGGCACTTACACTCGCTGGGGTACACTTCCACAGGCACTGAATCTGAATGTTTAAAACTTCCCCAGGCACCGACTCTGAATGGGTAAACTTCCACAGGCACTGACTCGGAATTGGTTACAGTTCCACAGGCAATGACTCTCAGTGGGGTACACCTCGACAGGCACTGACTCTGACTGGGGTACACTTCCACAGGCACTGACTCTGAATGGGGTAAACTTCCACAGGCACTGAATCTCACTGGAGTACTCTTACACAGGCACTAACTCTGAATGGGGTAAACTTCCACAGGCACTGACTCGAACTGGGGTACACTTCTGCAGGCACTGACTCTCACTTGGGTACACTTTTCCAGGCACTGACGCTCACTGGGGTACACTTCCGCAGGTACTGACTCTGAATGGGGTAAACCTCCACAGGGAGTGACTCTGAATGGTGTAATCTTCTGCAGGCACTGAATCTGAATGGGGTAAACTTCTACAGGTATTGAATATGAATGGGGTAAACGTCCACAGGCAATGACTCACACTGGGGTACACATCCACAGGCACTGACTCTGAATGGGGTAAACTTCCACAGGCACTGTCTCTCACTGGTGTGCAATTCCACAGGCACTGACTCTGAATGGGGTAAACTTCCACAGGCTCTGACTCTGAATGGGGTACACTTCTACAGGCCCTGACTCTCACTGGGGTACTTTTCCACAGGCACTGACTCTCACTGGGGTACATTACCACATACACTGACTCTCTCTTGGTTACACTTCTACAGGCACTGACTCTCAATTGGGTACACTTCTACAGGCACTGACTCTCACTTGGGTACACTTCTACAGGCCCTGACTCTCACTCGGGTACATTTCCACAGGCACTGACTCTCTCTGGGGTACATTTCCACATGCACTGACACTGAGTGGGGTGCACTTCTATAGGCAGTGACTCCTAATGGAGAGCGGCTCCCCAGCCACTGAATCTCACTGGGGTACACTTCTGCAGGCACTGACTGTCACTGGGGTACACTTCCACAGGCACTGACTCTGAATGGGGTAAACTTCCACAGGCACTGACTCTCACCGTGTTACACTTCCAAAGGCACTGATTCTGAATGGGGTGCACATACACAGGCACTGACTCTGAATGGGGTAAACTTCTACAGGCACTGCATCAGAATGGGGTAAACTTCTACAGGTACTGAATCTGAATGGGGTAAACTTCCACAGGCACTGACTCTCACTGGGGTACACTTCCACAGGCACTGACTCTGTATGGGGTAAAATTCCAAAGGCACTTACTCTCACTGGGGTACACTTCCACAGGTACTGACTCTGAATGGGGTAAACTTCCACAGGCACTGACTCTGAATGGGGTAAACTTCTACAGGCACTGCATCAGAATGGGGTAAACTTCTACAGGTACTGAATCTGAATGGGGTAAACTTCCACAGGCACTGACTCTCACTGGGGGACACATCCACAGGCACTGAATCTGAATGGGGTAAACTTCCACAGGCACTGACTCTCACTTGGGTACACTTCTGCAGGCACTGACTCACTTGGGATCACGTCTTCAGGCACTGACTCTCACTTGGGTACACTTCTACAGGCACTGACTCTCAATTGGGTACACTTCTACAGGCACTGACTCTCACTCGGGTACATTTCCACAGGCACTGACTCTCTCTGGGGTACATTTCCACATGCACTGACTCTGAGTGGGGTACACTTCTATAGGCAGTGACTCCTAATGGAGAGCCGCTCCCCAGCCACTGAATCTCACTGGGGTACACTTCTGCAGGCACTGACTCTGAATGGGATAAACGTCCACAGGCACTGACTCTGAATGGGGTAAACTTCTACAGGCACTGCATCTGAATGGGGTAAACTTCTACAGGTACTGAATCTGAATGGGGTAATCTTCCACAGGCACTGACTCTCACTGGGGGACACATCCACAGGCACTGACTCTCACTTGGGTACACTTCTGCAGGCATTGACTCTCACTTGGGTACACTTCTGCAGCCTCTGACTCTCACTGGAGTACATTTCCACAGGCACTGACTCGGAATGGGGTAAGCTTCCAAAGGCACTGACTCTCACTGGGGTACACTTCCACAGGTACTGACTCTGAATGGGGTAAACGTCCACAGGCACTGACTCTGAATGGGGTAAACTTCTACAGGCACTGCATCTGAATGGAGTAAACTTCTACAGGTACTGAATCTGAATGGGGTAATCTTCCACAGGCACTGACTCTCACTGGGGGACACATCCACAGGCACTGACTCGCACTTGGGTACACTTCTGCAGGCATTGACTCTCACTTGGGTACACTTCTGCAGCCTCTGACTCTCACTGGAGTACATTTCCACAGGCACTGACTCGGAATGGGGTAAACTTCCACAGGCACTGAGTCTGAATGGGGTACACTGCCACAGGCACTGAATCTGAATGGGGTAATCTTCCACAGGCACTGATTCTGAATGGGGTAAACTTCTAGAGGCAATGACTCTCACTGGGGTAAACGTCCACAGGTACTGGCTCTCACTGGGTTCACTTCCACAGGCACTGACTCTGAATGGGGTAAACTTCCACAGGCACTGACCCTCACTGGGATGCACTTCCAGAGGCAACGACACGGAATGGGGTCAACTTCCACAGGCAAAGACTCTCTTTGGTGTACACTTCCACATGCACTGACTCTGAATGTTTAAAACTTCCCCAGGCACTGACTCTGAATGGGTAAACTTCCACAGGCACTGGCACGGAATTGGTAACAGTTCCACAGGCAATGACTCTCAGTGGGGTACACTTCGACAGGCACTGACTCTGACTGGGGTACACTTCCACAGGCACTGACTCTGAATGGGGTAAACTTCCACAGGCACTGAATCTCACTGGAGTACTCTTACACAGGCACTAACTCTGAATGGGGTAAACTTCCACAGGCACTGACTCGAACTGGGGTACACTTCTGCAGGCACTGACTCTCACTTGGGTACACTTTTCCAGGCACTGACGCTCATTGGGGTACACTTCCACAGGTACTGACTCTGAATGGGGTAAACTTCCACAGGGAGTGACTCTGAATGGTGTAAACTTCTGCAGGCACTGAATCTGAATGGGGTAAACTTCTACAGGTATTGAATCTGAATGGGGTAAACGTCCACAGGCACTGACTCACACTGGGGGACACATCCACAGGCACTGACTATGAATGGGGTAAACTTACACAGGCACTGACTCTCACTGGGGTGCAATTCCACAGGCACTGACTCTGAATGGGGTAAACTTCCACAGGCACTGACTCTGAATGGGGTACACTTCTACAGGCATTGACTCTCACTGGGGTACATTTCCACAGTGACTGACTCTCACTGGTGTACATTTCCACAGGCACAGATTCTCAATTGAGTACACTTCTACAGGCACTGTCTCTCACTTGGGTACACTTCTACAGGCACTGACTCTCACTGGGGTACATTTCCACAGGCACTGACTCTCACTGGGGTACATTACCACATGCACTGACTCTCACTTGGGTACACTTCTACTGGCACTGACTCTCAATTGGGTACACTTCTACAGGCACTGACTCTCACTTGGGTACACTTCTGCAGGCCCTGACTCTCACTCGGGTACATTTCCACAGGCACTGACTCTCTCTGGGGTACATTTCCACATGCACTGAGTCTGAGTTTGGGACACTTCTATAGGCAGTGACTGCTAATGGAGAGCCGCTTCCCAGCCACTGAATCTCACTGGGGTACACTTCTGCAGGCACTGACTGTCACTGGGGTACACTTCCACAGGCACTGACTCTGAATGGGGTAAACTTCCACAGGCACTGACTCTCACTGTGTTACACTTCCACAGGCACTGACTCTGAATGGGGTGCACATACACAGGCACTGACTCTGAATGGGGTAAACTTCTCCAGGCACTGAATATGAATGGGGAAAACGTCTAGAGTTTCTGAATCTGAATGGGGTAAACTTCCACAGGCACTGACTCTCACTGGGGTACAATTCCACAGGCACTGACTCTGTATGGGGTAAACTTCCAAAGGCACTTACTCTCACTGGGGTACACTTCCACAGGTACTGACTCTGAATGGGGTAAACTTCCACAGGCACTGACTCTGAATGGGGTAAACTTCTACAGGCACTGCATCTGAATGGGGTAAACTTCTACAGGTACTGAATCTGAATGGGGTACACTTCTACAGGCATTGACTCTCACTGGGGTACATTTCCACAGTGACTGACTCTCACTGGTGTACATTTCCACAGGCACAGATTCTCAATTGAGTACACTTCTACAGGCACTGTCTCTCACTTGGGTACACTTCTGCAGGTGCTGACTCTCACTTGGGTACACTTCTACAGGCACTGACTCTCACTTGGGTACACTTCTGCAGGTGCTGACTCTCACTTGGGTACACTTCTACAGGAACTGACTCTCACTTGGGTACACTTCTACAGGCACTGACTCTCACTTGGGTACACTTCTGCAGGTGCTGACTCTCACTTGGGTACACTTCTGCAGGCACTGACACTCACTGGTGTCCCTTTCAGCATGCACTGACTCTGAATGGGGTACACTTCTATAGGCAGTGACTCCTAATGGAGAGCCGCTCCCCAGCCACTGAAACTCACTGGGGTACACTTCGACATGCACTGACTCTCACAGGGGTACATTTCCACTGGCACTGAATCTCACTGGGTACACTTCTACAGGCACTGAATCTGAATGGTGTAAACTTCTACAGGGACTGAAGGTGAATGGGGTACACTTCTACAGGTACTGAATCTGAATGTGGTAAACTTCGACAGGCACTGACTGTCACTGGGGTACACTTCCACAGGCACTGACTCTGAATGAGGTAAACTTCTACAGGTACTGAATCTGAATGCGGTAAACATCGACAGGCACTGACTGTCACTGGGGAACACTTCAACAGGCACTGACTCTGAATGGGGTACACTTCCACACGCACTGAATCTGAATGGGGTAAACTTCTACAGGTACTGAATCTGAATGCGGTAAACTTCCACAGGCACTGACTCTCACTGGGGTACACTTCCACAGGCACTGACTCTGAATGGGGTAAACCTCCACAGGCACTGACTCTCACTGGGGTACACTTCCACAGGCACTGTCTCTGAATGGGTTAAACATCCACAGGCACTGACTCTCACTCGGGTACACTTCCACAGGCACTGACTCTCACTGGGGTACAATTACACAGGCACTGACTCTGAGTGGGGTAAACTTCCAAAGGCACTGACTCTCACTGGGGTACACTTCCACAGGCACTGACTCTCACTGGGGTAAACTTCCACAGGCACTGAATCTGAATGGGGTAAACTTCCACAGGCACTGATTCTCACTTGGGTACACTTATTAAGGCACTGACTCTCACTGGGGTACATTTCCACAGGCACTGACTCTCACTGGGGTAGATTTACACAGGCACTGACTCTCACTTGGGTACACTTCTACAGGCACTGACTCTCACTTGGGTACACTTCTGCAGGCACTGACTCTCACTGGGGTACATTTCCACAGGCACTGACTCTCACTGGTGTACATTTACACATGCAGTGACTCTGAATGGGGTAAACTTCTACAGGTACTGAATCTGAATGGTGTAAACTTCTAGAGGTACTGAATCTGAATGGCGTAAACTTGCACAGACAAAGACTCTGAATGGGTTAAACTTCCACAGGCACTGACTCTCACTGGGGTACACTTCCAATGGCACTGACTCTCACTGGGGTACATTTACACATACAGTGACTCTGAATGGGGTAAACTTCTACAGGTACTGAATCTGAATGGGGTAAACTTCCACAGGCACTGAATCTCACTGGGGTGCACTTCCACAGGCACTGACTCTGAATGGGGTAAACATCCACAGGCACTGACTCTCACTGGGGTACATTTCCACAGGCACTGACTCTAACTGGGGTACACTTCAACAGGCACTGAATCTGACTGTGGTAAACTTCTGCAGGTACTGAATCTGAATGGGGTAAACTTCCACAGGCACTGACTCTCACTGGGGTACACTTCCACAGGCACTGACTCTGAATGGGGTAAACTTCCACAGGCACTGACTCTGAATGGGGTAAACTTCCACAGGCACTGACTCTCACTGGGGTACACTTCCACAGGCACTGTCTCTGAATGGGTTAAACATCCACAGGCTCTGACTCTCACTGGGGTACACTGCCACAGGCACTGTCTCTGAATGTGGTAAACTTCCACAGGCACTGACTCTCACTGGGGTACACTTCCACAGGCACTGAATCTGAATGGGGTAAACATCCACAGGCACTGACTATGAATGGGGTAAACATCTACTGGTACTGACTCTGAATGGGGAAATCTTCCAGAGGCAATGACTCTAACTGGGGTACACTCCCACAGGCACTGACTCACACAGGGGGACACTTCCACAGCCACTGACTCTGAATGTGTTACAATTCCACAGGCATTGACCCTCACTTGGGTGCACTTCCACAGGCACTGACTCTCACTGGGGTACACTTCCAGAGGCACTGACTCTCACTGGGGTACACTTCTACAGGCACTGACTCTCACTGGGGTACATTTCCACATGCACTGACTCTCAGTGTGGTACACATCCATCGGCAGTGTCTCCTAATGGTGAGATGCTTCCCAGCCACTGAATCACACTGGGGTACACTTCTCCAGGCACTGACTCTCACTGGGGTACACTTCCACAGGCACTGAATCTGAATGGGGTAAAGTTCCATAGGCACTGACTCTGAATTGGTTACAGTTCCACAGGCAATGACTCTCAGTGGGGTACACTTCGACAGGCACTGACTCTGACTGGGTAAAGTTCCACAGGCACTGACTCTCACTGGGGAACACTTCCACAGGCACTGACTCTGAATGGGGAAACTTCCACAGGCACTGACTCTCACTGGAGTACCCTTCCACAGGCACTGACTCTGAATGGGGCAAATTTCCACTGGCACTGACTCTCTCTGAGGAACAGTTCCACAGGCACTGACTCTCACTTGGGTAAATTTCCACAGGCACTGACTCTCACTTGGGTACACTTCTACAGGCACTGACTCTCACTTGGGTACACTTCTGCAGGCACTGACTCTCACTGTGGTACATTTCCACAGGCACTGACTCTCACTGGTGTACATTTCCACATGCACTGACTCTGAGTGGGGTACACTTCTATAGGCACTGAATCTGAATGGTGTAAACTTCTAGAGGCACTGACTCTGAATGGGGTAAACTTCCACAGGCACTGACTATCACTGGGGTAAACTTCCACAGGCACTGACTATCACTGGGGTAAACTTCCACAGGCACTGACTCTCACTGGGCTACATTTGCACAGGCACTGACTTTCACTGGGGTACATTTCCACAGGCACTGACTCCGAATGGGTTAAACTTCCATAGGCACTGACTCTCACTGGGATACACTTCCACAGGGACTGAATCTCACTGGGGTACAATTACACAGGCATTGTCTATGAATGGGGTAAACTTCCACAGGCACTGACTCTGAATGGGGTTAACTTCTACAGGCTCTGAATCTGAATGGGGTAAAGTTCTACACGTACTGAATCTGAATGGGGTAAACTTCCACAGGCACTGAATCTCACTGGGGTACACTTCCACAGGCAATGACTCTGAATGTGGTAAACCTCCACAGACACTGACTCTCACTGGGGGACACTTCCACAGGCACTGACTCTGAATGGGGTAAACTTCCGCAGGCACTGACAATGAATGGCGTAAACATCCACAGGTACTGACTCTGAATGGGTTAATCTTCCAGAGGCAATGACACTAACTGGGGTACACTCCCACAGGCACTGACTCTAACAGGGGGATACCTCCACTGCCACTGACTCTGAATGGGGGACACTTCCACAGGCATTGACCCTCACTTGGGTGCACTTCCATAGGCACTGACTCTCACTGGGGTACACTACCAGAGGCACTGACTCTCACCTGGGAACTCTTCTGCAGGCACTGACTCTCACTGGTGTACCTTTCCACATGCACTGACTCTGAATGGGATACACATCTATAGGCAGTGACTCCTAATGGAGAGCCGATCCCCAGCCACTGAATCTCACTGGGGTACACTTCCACAGGCACTGACTCTCACAGGGGCACATTTCCACTGGCACTGACTCTCACTGGGTACACTTCTACAGGCACTGAATCTAAATGGTGTAAACTTCTACAGGGACTGAAGCTGAATGGGGTAAACTTCCATAGGCACTGACTCTCACTGGGGGAAACTTCCACAGGCACTGACTCTCACTGGGGTACACTTCCACAGGCACTGACTCTGAATGGGGTACACTTCCACACGCACTGAATCTGAATGGGGTAAACTTCGACAGGTACTGAATCTGAATGCGGTAAACTTCGACAGGCACTGACTCTCACTGGGGTACACTTCCACAGGCACTGACTCTGAATGGGGTAAAATTCCACAGGCACTGACTCTCAATGGGGTACACTTCCACAGGCACTGTCTCTGAATGGGTTAAACATCCACAGGCACTGACTCTCACTGGGGTACACTTCCACAGGCACTGACTCTCACTGTGGTACACTTCCACAGGCACTGACTCTGAATGGGGTACACTTCCAGACGCACTGAATCTGAATGGGGTAAATTTCTACAGGTACTGAATCTGAATGCGGTAAACTTCCACAGGCACTGACTCTCACTGGGGTACACTTCCACAGGCACTGACTCTGAATGGGGTAAACTTCCACAGGCACTGACTCTCACTGGGGTATACTTCCACAGGCACTGTCTCTGAATGGGTTAAACATCCACAGGCACTGACTCTCACTCGGGTACACTTCCACAGGCACTGACTCTCACTGGGGTACACTTACACAGGCACTGACTCTGAGTGGGGTAAACTTCCAAAGGCACTGACTCTCACTGGGGTACACTTCCACAGGCACTGACTCTCACTGGGGCACACTTCCACAGGCACTGACTCTCACTGGGGTACAGTTCCACAGGCACTGAATCTGAATGGGGTAAACTTCCACAGGCACTGATTCTCACTTGGGTACACTTATTCAGGCACTGACTCTCACTGGGCTACATTTCCACAGGCACTGACGCTCACTGGGGTACATTTCCACAGGCACTGACTCTCACTTGGGTACACTTCTACAGGCACTGACTCTCACTTGGGTGCACTTCTGCAGGCACTGACTCTCACTGGGGTACATTTCCACAGGCACTGACTCTCACTGGTGTACATTTCCACATGCACTGACTCTGAGTGGGGTACACTTCTATAGGCACTGAATCTGAATGTTGTAAACTTCTGGAGGTACTGGATCTGAATGGGGTAAAGTTCCACAGTCACTGACTCTCACTGGGGTACACTTCCACAGGCACTGACTCTGAATGGGGTAAACTTCCACAGTCACTGACTCTCACTGGGGTACACTTCCACAGGCACTGTCTCTGAATAGGTTAAACATCCACAGGCACTGACTCTCACTGGGGTACACTTCCACAGGCACTGTCTCTGAATGGGGTAAACTTCCACAGGCACTGACTCTCACTGGGGTACACTTCCACAGGCACTGACTCTGAGTGGGGTACACTTCTATAGGCACTGAATCTGAATGTTGTAAACTTCTGGAGGTACTGAATCTGAAAGGGGTAAACTTGCACAGACACTGACTCTGAATGGGGTAAACATCCACTGGCACTTACTCTCACTGGGGTACACTTCCAATGGCACTGACTGTCACTGGGGTACATTTACACATGCACTGACTCTGCATGGGGAAAACTTCCACAGGCACTGACTCTCACTGGGGTACACTTACACAGGCACTGTCTCTGAATGGGTTGAAGATCCACAGGCACTGAATCTCACTGGGGTACACTTCCACAGGCACTGACTCTAACTGGGGTACACTTCAACAGGCACTGAATCTGACTGTGGTAAACTTCTGCAGGTACTGAATCTGAATGTGGTAAAGTTCCACAGTCACTGACTCTCACTGGGGTACACTTCCACAGGCACTGACTCTGAATGGGGTAAACTTCCACAGTCACTGACTCTCACTGGGGTACACTTCCACAGGCACTGTTTCTGAATAGGTTAAACATCCACCGGCACTGACTCTCACTGGGGTACACTTCCACAGGCACTGTCTCTGAATGCGGTAAACTTCCACAGGCACTGACTCTCACTGGGGTACACTTCCACAGGCACTGAATCTGAATGGGGTAAACTTCCACAGGCACTGACTATGAATGGGCTACTCTTCCACAGGCACTGACTCTGAAAGGGGTAATCTTCCAGAGGCAATGACTCTAACTGGGCTCCACTCCCACAGGCACTGACTCACACAGGGGGACACTTCCACAGCCACTGACTCTGAATGTGGTACAATTCCACAGGCATTGACCCTCACTTGGGTGCACTTCCACAGGCACTGACTCTCACTGGGGTACACATCCAGAGGCACTGACTCTGAATGGGGTAAACTTCCACAGGCACAGACTCTCCCTGTGGTACACTTCCAGAGGCACTGACTCTCACTGGGGTACATTTTCACAGGCACAGACTCTCACTGGGGTGCATTTCCACAGGCACTGACTCTCTCTTGGGTCCACTTCTACAGGCACTGACTCTCACTTGCGTACATTTCCACAGGCACTGACTCTCACTGGGGTACATTTCCACATGCACTGACTCTGAGTGGGGTACACAAAAATCGGCAGTGTCTCCTAATGGTGAGCCGCTTCCCAGCCACTGAATCACACTGGGGTACACTTCTACCGGCACTGACTCTCACAGGGGTACACTTCCACATGCACTGAATCTGAATGGCGTAAACTTCCACAGGCACTGACTCTCACTGGGGTACACTTCCACAGGCACTGAATCTGAATGGGGTAAAGTTCCACAGGCACTGACTCTGAATTGGTTACAGTTCCACAGGCAATGACTCTCAGTGGGGTACACTTCGACAGGCACTGACTCTGAATGGGTAAACTTACACAGGCACTGACTCTCACTGGAGTACCCTTCCACAGGCACTGACGCTGAATGGGGCAAATTTCTACTGGCACTGACTCTCTCTGAGGAACAGTTCCACAGGCACTGACTCTCACTTGGGTAAATTTCCACAGGCACTGACTCTCACTTGGGTACACTTCTACAGGCACTGACTCTCACTTGGGTACACTTCTGCAGGCACTGACTCTCACTGGGGTACATTTCCACAGGCACTGACTCTGAATGGGGTAAACTTCCACAGGCACTGACTGTGAATGGGGTACTCTTCCACAGGCACTGACTCTGACTGGGGTAATCCTCTACAGACACTGAATATGAATTGGATGAACTTCTACTGCTACTGAATCTGAATGGGGTAAACTTCCACAGGCACTGACTCTCACTGGGGTACACTTACACAGGCGCTGACTCTGTATGGGGTAAACTTCCAAAGGCACTGACACTGAATGGGGTAAACTTCTACAGGCACTGCATCTGAATGGGGTAAACTTCTACAGGTACTGAATCTGAATGGGGTAAACTTCCACAGGCACTGACTCTCACTGGGGGACACTTCCACAGGCACTGAATCTGAATGGGGTAAACTTCCACAGGCACTGACTCTGAATGGGGTAAACTTCCACAGGCACTGACTCTGAATGGGGTAAACTTCCACAGGCACTGACTCTGAATGGGCTACTCTTCCACAGGCACTGACTCTGAAAGGGGTAATCGTCTACAGGCACTGAATATGAATGGGGTAAACTTCTACAGTTACTGAATCTGAATGGGGTAAACATCCACAGGCACTGACTATCACTCGGGTACACTTCTACAGGCACTGACTCTCACTGGGGTACCCTTCCGCAGGGACTGACTCTGAATGGGTTAAACTTCCAAACGCACTGACTCTGAATGGGGTAAACTTCTACAGGCACTGCATCTGAATGGGGTAAACTTCTACAGGTACTGAATCTGAATGGGGTAAACATCCACAGGCACTGACTCTGTATGGGGTAAACTTCCAAAGGCACTGACTCTCACTGGGGTACCCTTCCGCAGGGACTGACTCTGAATGGGTTAAACTTCCAAACGCACTGACTCTGAATGGGGTAAACTTCTACAGGCACTGCATCTGAATGGGGTAAACTTCTACAGGTACTGAATTTGAATGGGGTAAACATCCACAGGCACTGACTCTCACTGGGGGACACTTCCACAGGCACTGAATCTGAATGGGGTAAACTTCCACAGGCACTGACTCTGAATGGGGTAAACTTCCACAGGCACTGACTCTGAATGGGGTACTCTTCCACAGGCACTGACTCTGAATGGGGTAATCGTCTACAGGCACTGAATCTGAATGGGGTAAACTTCGACAGTTACTGAGTCTGAATGGGGTAAACATCCACAGGCACTGACTCTCACTGGGGTACACTTCCACAGGCACTGACTCTCACTGGGGTACACTTACACAGGCACTGACTCTGTATGGGGTAAACTTCCAAAGGCACTGACTCTCACTGGGGTACCCTTCCACAGGGACTGACTCTGAATGGGGTAAACTTCCAAACGCACTGACTCTGAATGGGGTAAACTTCTACAGGCACTGCATCTGAATGGGGTAAACATCGACAGGTACTGAATCTGAATGGGGTAAACTTCCACAGGCACTGACTCTCACTGGGGGACACTTCCACAGGCACTGAATCTGAATGGGGTAAACTTCCACAGGCACTGACTCTGAATGGGGTAAACTTCCACAGGCACTGAATCTGAATGGGGTAAACTTCCACAGGCACTGATTCTGAATGGCGTAAACCTCTAGAGGCAATGACTCTCACTGGGGTAAACGTCCACAGGCACTGACTCTCACTGGGGAACACTTCCAAAGGCACTGAATCTGAATGGGGTAAACTTCCACTGGAACTGACTCTGAATGGCGTAAACTTCCAGAGGCAATGATTCTCACTGGGGTACTCTTCCACAGGCACTGAATCTCACTGGGGGACACTTCCACATGCACTGACTCTGAATGGGGTAAACTTCCACAGGCACTGACCCTCACTGGGATGCACTTCCACATGCACTGACACTGAATGGGGTAAACATCCAGAGGCATTGACTCTCACTGGGTTACACTTCCACTGGCACTGAATCCGAATGGGGTAAACTTCCACAGGCACTTACTCTCACTGGGGTACACTTCCACAGGCATTGAATCTGAATGGGGTAAACTTCCCCAGGCACTGACTCTGAATGTGTAAACTTCCACAGGCACTGACACTGAATTGGTTACAGTTCCACAGGCAATAACTCTCACTGGGGTACACTTCGACAGGCACTGCCTCTGACTGGGGTACACTTCCACAGGCACAGTCTCTCACTGGGGTGCAGTTCCACAGGCTCAAGCTGTCACTTGGATACCGTTCCCTAGGCACTGACTCGAACTGGGGTACACTTCTACAGGCACTGACTCTCACTTGGGTAAACTTCCACAGGCACTGACTCTCACTGGGGTGCACTTCAACAGGCCCTGACTCTGAATGGGGTAAACTTCCACAGGCACTGACTCTGAATGGGGAACACATCAACAGGCACTGAATCTGAATGGCGTAAACATCCACAGGTACTGACACTGAATGGGGAAAACTTCCAGAGGCAATGACTCTCACCGGGGTACACTTCCACAGCCACTGACTCTCACTGGGGAACACTTCCGCATGCACTGATTTAGAATGGGGTAAACATCCACAGGCACTGATCCTCACTTGGGTCCACTTCCACAGGCACTGAATCTGAATGGGGTAAACTTCCGCAGGCACTGACTGACACTGGGGTACACTTCCACAGACACTGACTCTGAATGGGGTAAACTTCCACAGGCACTGAATCTGAATGGGGTAAACTTCCACAGGCACTGACTCTCACTTGGGTACACTTCTTCAGGCACTGACTCTCACTGGGGTACATTTCCACAGGCACTGACACTCACTGGGGTACATTTCCATTGGCACTGACTCTCACTTTGGTACACTTCTACAGGCACTGACTCTGAATGGGTTAAACTTGCACAGGCACTGACTGTCACTGGGGTACACTTCCACTGGCACTGACTCGAACTGGGGTACACTTACATAGGCACTGTCTCTGAATGGGGTAAAATTCCACAGGCACTGACTCTCACCGGGTAACACTTCCACAGGCACAGACTCTGAATGGGGTAATCTTCCACTGGCACTGACTCTCACTGGGGTACACTTCTACAGGCACTGAATCTGAGTGTGGTAACCTTCTACAGGTACCGAATCTGAATGGGGTAAACTTCCACAGCCACTGACTCTCACTGGGGTGCACTTCCACAGGCACTGACTCTGAATGGGGTAAACTTCCACAGGCACTGACTCTCACTGAGGTACACTTCTACAGGTACTGACTCTGAATGGGGTAATCTTCCACAGGCACTGACTCTCACTGGGGTACACTTCTACAGGCACTGAATCTGAGTGTGGTAAACTTCTACAGGTACTGAATCTGAATGGGGTAAACTTCCACAGGCACTGACTCTCACTGGGGTGCACTTCCACAGGCACTGACTCTGAATGGGGTAAACTTCCACAGGCACTGACTCTCACTGAGGTACACTTCCACAGGTACTGACTGTCACTGGGGTACACTTCCACATGCACTGAATCTGAATGGGGTAAACATCCACAGGCACTGACTCTCACTTGGGTACACTTCGACAGGCACTGACTCTCACTGGGGTAAACTTCCAAAGGCACTGACACTGAATTGGGTAAACTTCCACAGGCACTGACTCTCACTTGGGTACACTTCGAGAGGCACTGACTCTCACTGGGGTAAACTTTCAAAGGCACTGACTCTCACTCGGGTACACTTCCACAGGCACGGATTCTGAATGGGATAAACTTCCACAGGCACTGACTCTCACTGGGGCACACTTCCACAGCCACTGACTCTCACTGGGGTACACTTCCACAGGCACTGAATCTGAATGGGGTAAACTTCCACAGGCACTGAATCTGAATGTGGTAAACTTCAACAGGTACTGAATCTGAATGGGGTAAACATCCACAGGCACTGACTCTCACTGGGGTACACTTCCACAGGCACTGACTCCGAATGGGGTAAACTTCCAAAGGCACTGACTCTCACTGGGGTACACTTCCACAGGCACTGACTATGAATGGGGTAAACTTCCACAGGCACTGACTCTCACTCGGGTACACTTCCACAGGCACTGACTCTCACTGGGGTACACTTACACAGGCACTGACTCTGAGTGGGGTAAACTTCCAAAGGCACTCACTCTCACTGGGGTACACTTCCACAGGCACTGACTCTCACTGGGGCACACTTCCACAGGCACTGACTCTCACTGGGGTACACTTCCACAGGCACTGAATCTGAATGGGGTAAACTTCCACAGGCACTGATTCTCACTTGGGTACACTTATTCAGGCACTGACTCTCACTGGGCTACATTTCCACAGGCACTGACGCTCACTGGGGTACATTTCCACAGGCACTGACTCTCACTTGGGTACACTTCTACAGGCACTGACTCTCACTTGGGTACACTTCTGCAGGCACTTACTCTCACTGGGGTACATTTCCACAGGCACTGACTCTCACTGGTGTACATTTCCTCATGCACTGACTCTGAGTGGGTACACATCTATAGGCACTGAATCTGAATGGTGTAAACTTCTAGAGGTACTGAATCTGAATGGGGTAAACTTGCACAGACACTGACTCTGAATGGGGTAAACTTCCACTGGCACTGACTCTCACTGGGGTACACTTCCACAGGCATTGACTCTGAATGGGGTAAACTTCCACAGTCACTGACTCTCACTGGGGTACACTTCCACAGGCACTGTCTCTGAATAGGTTAAACATCCACAGGCACTGACTCTCACTGGGGTACACTTCCACAGGCACTGTCTCTGAATGGGGTAAACTTCCACAGGCACTGACTCTCACTGGGGTACACTTCCACAGGCACTGACTCTGAGTGGGGTACACTTCTATAGGCACTGAATCTGAATGTTGTAAACTTCTGGAGGTACTGAATCTGAATGGGGTAAACTTGCACAGACACTGACTCTGAATGGTGTAAACATCCACTGGCACTGACTCTCACTGGGGTACACTTCCACAGGCACTGAATCTGAATGGGGTAAACTTCCACAGGCACTGATTCTCACTTGGGTACACTTATTCAGGCACTGACTCTCACTGGGCTACATTTCCACAGGCACTGACGCTCACTGGGGTACATTTCCACAGGCACTGACTCTCACTTGGGTACACTTCTACAGGCACTGACTCTCACTTGGGTACACTTCTGCAGGCACTTACTCTCACTGGGGTACATTTCCACAGGCACTGACTCTCACTGGTGTACATTTCCTCATGCACTGACTCTGAGTGGGTACACATCTATAGGCACTGAATCTGAATGGTGTAAACTTCTAGAGGTACTGAATCTGAATGGGGTAAACTTGCACAGACACTGACTCTGAATGGGGTAAACTTCCACTGGCACTGACTCTCACTGGGGTACACTTCCACAGGCATTGACTCTGAATGGGGTAAACTTCCACAGTCACTGACTCTCACTGGGGTACACTTCCACAGGCACTGTCTCTGAATAGGTTAAACATCCACAGGCACTGACTCTCACTGGGGTACACTTCCACAGGCACTGTCTCTGAATGGGGTAAACTTCCACAGGCACTGACTCTCACTGGGGTACACTTCCACAGGCACTGACTCTGAGTGGGGTACACTTCTATAGGCACTGAATATGAATGTTGTAAACTTCTGGAGGTACTGAATCTGAATGGGGTAAACTTGCACAGACACTGACTCTGAATGGGGTAAACATCCACTGGCACTGACTCTCACTGGGGTACACTTCCAATGGCACTGACTGTCACTGGGGTACATTTACACATGCACTGACTCTGCATGGGGAAAACTTCCACAGGCACTGACTCTCACTGGGGTGCACTTACACAGGCACTGTCTCTGAATGGGTTAAAGATCCACAGGCACTGAATCTCATTGGGGTACACTTCCACAGGCACTGACTCTAACTGGGGTACACTTCAACAGGCACTGAATCTGACTGTGGTAAACTTCTGCAGGTACTGAATCTGAATGGGGTAAAGTTCCACAGTCACTGACTCTCACTGGGGTACACTTCCACAGGCACTGACTCTGAATGGGGTAAACTTCCACAGTCACTGACTCTCACTGGGGTACACTTCCACAGGCACTGTCTCTGAATAGGTTAAACATCCACAGGCACTGACTCTCACTGGGGTACACTTCCACAGGCACTGTCTCTGAATAGGTTAAACATCCACAGGCACTGACTCTCACTGGGGTACACTTCCACAGGCACTGTCTCTGAATGGGGTAAACTTCCACAGGCACTGACTATGAATGGGGTAAACATCTACAGGTACTGACTCTGAATGGGGAAATCTTCCAGAGGCAATGACTCTAACTGGGCTCCACTCCCACAGGCACTGACTCACACAGGGGGACACTTCCACAGCCACTGACTCTGAATGTGGTACAATTCCACAGGCATTGACCCTCACTTGGGTGCACTTCCACAGGCACTGACTCTCAGTGGGGTACACATCCAGAGGCACTGACTCTGAATGGGGTAAACTTCCACAGGCACAGACTCTCCCTGTGGTACACTTCCAGAGGCACTGACTCTCACTGGGGTACATTTTCACAGGCACTGACTCTCACTGGGGTGCATTTCCACAGGCACTGACTCTCTCTTGGGTACACTTCTGCAGGCACTGACTCTCACTGGCGTACATTTCCACAGGCACTGACTCTCACTGGGGTACATTTCCACATGCACTGACTCTGAGTGGGGTACACAAAAATCGGCAGTGTCTCCTAATGGTGAGCCGCTTCCCAGCCACTGAATCACACTGGGGTACACTTCTACAGGCACTGACTCTCACAGGGGTACACTTCCACATGCACTGAATCTGAATGGCGTAAACTTCCACAGGCACTGACTCTCACTGGGGTACACTTCCACAGGCACTGAATCTGAATGGGGTAAAGTTCCACAGGCACTGACTCTGAATTGGTTACAGTTCCACAGGCAATGACTCTCAGTGGGGTACACTTCGACAGGCACTGACTCTGACTGGGTAAACTTACACAGGCACTGACTCTCACTGGAGTACCCTTCCACAGGCACTGACTCTGAATGGGGCAAATTTCTACTGGCACTGACTCTCTCTGAGGAACAGTTCCACAGGCACTGACTCTCACTTGGGTAAATTTCCACAGGCACTGACTCTCACTTGGGTACACTTCGACAGGCACTGACTCTCACTTGGGTACACTTCTGCAGGCACTGACTCTCACTGGGGTACATTTCCACAGGCACTGACTCTGAATGGGGTAAACTTCCACAGGCACTGACTCTGAATGGGGTACTCTTCCACAGGCACTGACTCTGACTGGGGTAATCCTCTACAGGCACTGAATATGAATGGGATAAACTTCTACTGTTACTGAATCTGAATGGGGTAAACTTCCACAGGCACTGACTCTCATTGGGGTACACTTCCACAGGCACTGACTCTCACTGGGGTACACTTACACAGGCGCTGACTCTGTATGGGGTAAACTTCCAAAGGCACTGACTCTCACTGGGGTACCCTTCCAAAGGTACTGACTCTGAATGGGGTAAACTTCCAAAGGCACTGACACAGAATGGGGTAAACTTCTACAGGCACTGCATCTGAATGGGGTAAACTTCTACAGGTACTGAATCTGAATGGGGTAAACTTCCACAGGCACTGACTCTCACTGGGGGACACTTCCACAGGCACTGAATCTGAATGGGGTAAACTTCCACAGGCACTGACTCTGAATGGGGTAAACTTCCACAGGCACTGACTCTGAATGGGGTAAACTTCCACAGGCACTGACTCTGAATGGGCTACTCTTCCACAGGCACTGACTCTGAAAGGGGTAATCGTCTACAGGCACTGAATATGAATGGGGTAAACTTCTACAGTTACTGAATCTGAATGGGGTAAACATCCACAGGCACTGACTCTCACTCGGGTACACTTCTACAGGCACTGACTCTCACTGGGGTACACTTACACAGGCACTGACTCTGTATGGGGTAAACTTCCAAAGGCACTGACTCTCACTGGGGTACCCTTCCGCAGGGACTGACTCTGAATGGGTTAAACTTCCAAACGCACTGACTCTGAATGGGGTAAACTTCTACAGGCACTGCATCTGAATGGGGTAAACTTCTACAGGTACTGAATCTGAATGGGGTAAACATCCACAGGCACTGACTCTCACTGGGGGACACTTCCACAGGCACTGAATCTGAATGGGGTAAACTTCCACAGGCACTGACTCTGAATGGTGTAAACTTCCACAGGCACTGACTCTGAATGGGGTACTCTTCCACAGGCACTGACTCTGAATGGGGTAATCGTCTACAGGCACTGAATCTGAATGGGGTAAACTTCGACAGTTACTGAGTCTGAATGGGGTAAACATCCACAGGCACAGACTCTCACTGGGGTACACTTCCACAGGCACTGACTCTCACTGGGGTACACTTACGCAGGCACTGACTCTGTATGGGGTAAACTTCCAAAGGCACTGACTCTCACTGGGGTACCCTTCCACCGGGACTGACTCTGAATGGGGTAAACTTCCCAACGCACTGACTCTGAATGGGGTAAACTTCTACAGGCACTGCATCTGAATGGGGTAAACATCGACAGGTACTGAATCTGAATGGGGTAAACTTCCACAGGCACTGACTCTCACTGGGGGACACTTCCACAGGCACTGAATCTGAATGGGGTAAACTTCCACAGGCACTGACTCTGAATGGGGTAAACTTCCACAGGCACTGAATCTGAATGGGGTAAACATCCACAGGCACTGATTCTGAATGGCGTAAACCTCTAGAGGCAATGACTCTCACTGGGGTAAACGTCCACAGGCACTGACTCTCACTGGGGAACACTTCCAAAGGCACTGAATCTGAATGGGGTAAACTTCCACTGGAACTGACTCTGAATGGCGTAAACTTCCAGAGGCAATGATTCTCACTGGGGTACTCTTCCACAGGCACTGAATCTCACTGGGGGACACTTCCACAGGCACTGACTCTGAATGGGGTAAACTTCCACAGGCACTGACCCTCACTGGGATGCACTTCCACATGCACTGACACTGAATGGGGTAAACATCCAGAGGCATTGACTCTCACTGGGTTACACTTCCACTGGCACTGAATCCGAATGGGGTAAACTTCCACAGGCACTTACTCTCACTGGGGTACACTTCCACAGGCATTGAATCTGAATGGGGTAAACTTCCCCAGGCACTGACTCTGAATGTGTAAACTTCCACAGGCACTGACACTGAATTGGTTACAGTTCCACAGGCAATAACTCTCACTGGGGTACACTTCGACAGGCACTGACTCTGACTGGGGTACACTTCCACAGGCACAGTCTCTCACTGGGGTGCAGTTCCACAGGCTCAAGCAGTCACTTGGATACCGTTCCCTAGGCACTGACTCGAACTGGGGTACACTTCTACAGGCACTGACTCTCACTTGGGTAAACTTCCACAGGCACTGACTCTCACTGGGGTGCACTTCAACAGGCACTGACTCTGAATGGGGTAAACTTCCACAGGCACTGACTCTGAATGGGGTAAACTTCCACAGGCACTGACTCTCACTGAGGTACACTTCTACAGGCACTGACTCTGAATGGGGTAATCTTCCACAGGCACTGACTCTCACTGGGGTACACTTCTACAGGCACTGAATCTGAGTGTGGTAAACTTCTACAGGTACTGAATCTGAATGGGGTAAACTTCCACAGGCACTGACTCTCACTGGGGTGCACTTCCACAGGCACTGACTCTGAATGGGGTAAACTTCCACAGGCACTGACTCTCACTGAGGTACACTTCCACAGGTACTGACTGTCACTGGGGTACACTTCCACATGCACTGAATCTGAATGGGGTAAACATCCACAGGCACTGACTCTCACTTGGGTAAACTTCCACAGGCACTGACTCTCACTTGGGTACACTTCGAGAGGCACTGACTCTCACTGGGGTAAACTTTCAAAGGCGCTGACACTCACTCGGGTACACTTCCACAGGCACGGATTCTGAATGGGATAAACTTCCACAGGCACTGACTCTGAATGGGGTAAACTTCGCCAGGCACTGAATCTGAATGTGGTAAACTTCTACAGGTACTGAATCTGAATGGGGTAAACCTCCACAGGCACTGACTCTCACTGGGGTACACTTCCACAGGCACTGACTCCGAATGGGGTAAACTTCCAAAGGCACTGACTCTCACTGGGGTACACTTCCACAGGCACTGACTATGAATGGGGTAAACTTCCACAGGCACTGACTCTCACTCGGGTACACTTCCACAGGCACTGACTCTCACTGGGGTACACTTACACAGGCACTGACTCTGAGTGGGGTAAACTTCCAAAGGCACTGACTCTCACTGGGGTACACTTCCACAGGCACTGACTCTCACTGGGGTACACTTCCACAGGCACTGAATCTGAATGGGGTAAACTTCCACAGGCACTGATTCTCACTTGGGTACACTTATTCAGGCACTGACTCTCACTGGGCTACATTTCCACAGGCACTGACGCTCACTGGGGTACATTTCCACAGGCACTGACTCTCACTTGGGTACACTTCTACAGGCACTGACTCTCACTTGGGTAAACTTCCACAGGCACTGACTCTCACTGGGGTGCACTTCAACAGGCACTGACTCTGAATGGGGTAAACTTCCACAGGCACTGACTCTGAATGGGGAACACATCAACAGGCAATGAATCTGAATGGCGTAAACATCCACAGGTACTGACACTGAATGGGGAAAACTTCCAGAGGCAATGACTCTCACCGGGGTACACTTCCACAGCCACTGACTCTCACTGGGGAACACTTCCGCATGCACCGATTTAGAATGGGGTAAACATCCACAGGCACTGATCCTCACTTGGGTCCACTTCCACAGGCACTGAATCTGAATGGGGTAAACTTCCGCAGGCACTGACTGACACTGGGGTACACTTCCACAGACACTGACTCTGAATGGGGTAAACTTCCACAGGCACTGAATCTGAATGGGGTAAACTTCCACAGGCACTGAGTCTCACTTGGGTACACTTCTTCAGGCACTGACTCTCACTGGGGTACATTTCCACAGGCACTGACTCTCACTGGGGCACATTTCCATTGGCACTGACTCTCACTTTGGTACACTTCTACAGGCACTGACTCTGAATGGGTTAAACTTGCACAGGCACTGACTGTCACTGGGGTACACTTCCACTGGCACTGACTCGAACTGGGGTACACTTACATAGGCACTGTCTCTGAATGGGGTAAAATTCCACAGGCACTGACTCTCACCGGGTAACACTTCCACAGGCACAGACTCTGAATGGGGTAATCTTCCACTGGCACTGACTCTCACTGGGGTACACTTCTACAGGCACTGAATCTGAGTGTGGTAACCTTCTACAGGTACCGAATCTGAATGGGGTAAACTTCCACAGCCACTGACTCTCACTGGGGTGCACTTCCACAGGCACTGACTCTGAATGGGGTAAACTTCCACAGGCACTGACTCTCACTGAGGTACACTTCTACAGGTACTGACTCTGAATGGGGTAATCTTCCACAGGCACTGACTCTCACTGGGGTACACTTCTACAGGCACTGAATCTGAGTGTGGTAAACTTCTACAGGTACTGAATCTGAATGGGGTAAACTTCCACAGGCACTGACTCTCACTGGGGTGCACTTCCACAGGCACTGACTCTGAATGGGGTAAACTTCCACAGGCACTGACTCTCACTGAGGTACACTTCCACAGGTACTGACTGTCACTGGGGTACACTTCCACATGCACTGAATCTGAATGGGGTAAACATCCACAGGCACTGACTCTCACTTGGGTACACTTCGACAGGCACTGACTCTCACTGGGGTAAACTTCCAAAGGCACTGACTCTGAATGGGGTAAACTTCCACAGGCACTGACTCTCACTTGGGTACACTTCGAGAGGCACTGACTCTCACTGGGGTAAACTTTCAAAGGCGCTGACACTCACTCGGGTACACTTCCACAGGCACGGATTCTGAATGGGATAAACTTCCACAGGCACTGACTCTGAATGGGGTAAACTTCGCCAGGCACTGAATCTGAATGTGGTAAACTTCTACAGGTACTGAATCTGAATGGGGTAAACCTCCACAGGCACTGACTCTCACTGGGGTACACTTCCACAGGCACTGACTCCGAATGGGGTAAACTTCCAAAGGCACTGACTCTCACTGGGGTACACTTCCACAGGCACTGACTATGAATGGGGTAAACTTCCACAGGCACTGACTCTCACTCGGGTACACTTCCACAGGCACTGACTCTCACTGGGGTACACTTACACAGGCACTGACTCTGAGTGGGGTAAACTTCCAAAGGCACTGACTCTCACTGGGGTACACTTCCACAGGCACTGACTCTCACTGGGGCACACTTCCACAGGCACTGACTCTCACTGGGGTACACTTCCACAGGCACTGAATCTGAATGGGGTAAACTTCCACAGGCACTGATTCTCACTTGGGTACACTTATTCAGGCACTGACTCTCACTGGGCTACATTTCCACAGGCACTGACGCTCACTGGGGTACATTTCCACAGGCACTGACTCTCACTTGGGTACACTTCTACAGGCACTGACTCTCACTTGGGTAAACTTCCACAGGCACTGACTCTCACTGGGGTGCACTTCAACAGGCACTGACTCTGAATGGGGTAAACTTCCACAGGCACTGACTCTGAATGGGGAACACATCAACAGGCAATGAATCTGAATGGCGTAAACATCCACAGGTACTGACACTGAATGGGGAAAACTTCCAGAGGCAATGACTCTCACCGGGGTACACTTCCACAGCCACTGACTCTCAGTGGGGAACACTTCCGCATGCACCGATTTAGAATGGGGTAAACATCCACAGGCACTGATCCTCACTTGGGTCCACTTCCACAGGCACTGAATCTGAATGGGGTAAACTTCCGCAGGCACTGACTGACACTGGGGTACACTTCCACAGACACTGACTCTGAATGGGGTAAACTTCCACAGGCACTGAATCTGAATGGGGTAAACTTCCACAGGCACTGAGTCTCACTTGGGTACACTTCTTCAGGCACTGACTCTCACTGGGGTACATTTCCACAGGCACTGACTCTCACTGGGGCACATTTCCATTGGCACTGACTCTCACTTTGGTACACTTCTACAGGCACTGACTCTGAATGGGTTAAACTTGCACAGGCACTGACTGTCACTGGGGTACACTTCCACTGGCACTGACTCGAACTGGGGTACACTTACATAGGCACTGTCTCTGAATGGGGTAAAATTCCACAGGCACTGACTCTCACCGGGTAACACTTCCACAGGCACAGACTCTGAATGGGGTAATCTTCCACTGGCACTGACTCTCACTGGGGTACACTTCTACAGGCACTGAATCTGAGTGTGGTAACCTTCTACAGGTACCGAATCTGAATGGGGTAAACTTCCACAGCCACTGACTCTCACTGGGGTGCACTTCCACAGGCACTGACTCTGAATGGGGTAAACTTCCACAGGCACTGACTCTCACTGAGGTACACTTCTACAGGTACTGACTCTGAATGGGGTAATCTTCCACAGGCACTGACTCTCACTGGGGTACACTTCTACAGGCACTGAATCTGAGTGTGGTAAACTTCTACAGGTACTGAATCTGAATGGGGTAAACTTCCACAGGCACTGACTCTCACTGGGGTGCACTTCCACAGGCACTGACTCTGAATGGGGTAAACTTCCACAGGCACTGACTCTCACTGAGGTACACTTCCACAGGTACTGACTGTCACTGGGGTACACTTCCACATGCACTGAATCTGAATGGGGTAAACATCCACAGGCACTGACTCTCACTTGGGTACACTTCGACAGGCACTGACTCTCACTGGGGTAAACTTCCAAAGGCACTGACTCTGAATGGGGTAAACTTCCACAGGCACTGACTCTCACTTGGGTACACTTCGAGAGGCACTGACTCTCACTGGGGTACACTTCCACAGGCACTGACACTCACTCGGGTACACTTCCACAGGCACGGATTCTGAATGGGATAAACTTCCACAGGCACTGACTGTGAATGGGGTAAACTTCGCCAGGCACTGAATCTGAATGTGGTAAACTTCTACAGGTACTGAATCTGAATGGGGTAAACCTCCACAGGCACTGACTCTCACTGGGGTACACTTCCACAGGCACTGACTCCGAATGGGGTAAACTTCCAAAGGCACTGACTCTCACTCGGGTACACTTCCACAGGCACTGACTCTCACTGGGGTACACTTACACAGGCACTGACTCTGAGTGGGGTAAACTTCCAAAGGCACTGACTCTCACTGGGGTACACTTCCACAGGCACTGACTCTCACTGGGGCACACTTCCACAGGCACTGACTCTCACTGGGGTACACTTCCACAGGCACTGAATCTGAATGGGGTGAACTTCCACAGGCACTGATTCTCACTTGGGTACACTTATTCAGGCACTGACTCTCACTGGGCTACATTTCCACAGGCACTGACGCTCACTGGGGTACATTTCCACAGGCACTGACTCTCACTTGGGTACACTTCTACAGGCACTGACTCTCACTTGGGTACACTTCTGCAGGCACTGACTCTCACTGGGGTACATTTCCACAGGCACTGACTCTCACTGGTGTACATTTCCTCATGCACTGACTCTGAGTGGGGTACACTTCTATAGGCACTGAATCTGAATGGTGTAAACTTCTAGAGGTACTGAATCTGAATGGGGTAAACTTGCACAGACACTGACTCTGAAAGGGGTAAACTTCCACTGGCACTGACTCTCACTGGGGTACACTTCCAATGGCACTGACTGTCACTGGGGTACATTTACACATGCACTGACTCTGAATGGGGTAAACTTCCACATGCACTGACTCTCACTGGGGTGCACCTGCAAAGGCACTGTCTCTGAATGGGTTAAACATCCACAGGCACTGACTCTCACTGGGGTACACTTCCACAGGCACTGACACTAACTGGGGTACACTTCAACAGGCACTGAATCTGACTGTGGTAAACTTCTGCAGGTACTGAATCTGAATGGGGTAAAGTTCCACAGGCACTGACTCTCACTGGGGTACACTTCCACAGGCACTGACTCTGAATGGGGTAATCTTCCACAGGCACTGACTCTCACTGGGGTACATTTCCACAGGCACTGTCTCTGAATGGGGTAAACTTCCACAGGCACTGACTCTCACTGGTGTACACTTCCACAGGCACTGAATCTGAATGGGGTACACTTCCACAGGCACTGACTCTAACTGGGGTACACTCCCACAGGCACTGACTCACACAGGGGGACACTTCCACAGCCACTGACTCTGAACGTGGTACAATTCCACAGGCATTGACCCTCACTTGGGTGCACTTCCACAGGCACTGACTCTGAATGGGGTAAACTTCCACAGGCACTGACTCTCCCTGTGGTACACTTCCAGAGGCACTGACTCTCACTGGGGTACATTTTCACAGGCACTGACTCTCACTGGGGTGCATTTCCACAGGCACTGACTCTCTCTTGGGTACACTTCTACAGGCACTGACTCTCACTGGCGTCCATTTCCACAGGCACTGACTCTCACTGGGGTACATTTCCACATGCACTGACTCTGAGTGGGGTACACATCCATCGGCAGTGTCTCCTAATGGTGAGCCGCTTCCCAGCCACTGAATCACACTGGGGTACACTTCTACAGGCACTGACTCTCACAGGGGTACACTTCCACATGCACTGAATCTGAATGGCGTAAACTTCCACAGGCACTGACTCTTACTGGGGTACACTTCCACAGGCACTGAATCTGAATGGGGTAAAGTTCCACAGGCACTGACTCTGAATTGGTTGCAGTTCCACAGGCAGAGACTCTCAGTTGGGTACACTTCGACAGGCACTGACTCTGACTGGGTAAAGTTCCACAGGCACTGACTCTCAATGGGGAACACTTCCATCGGCAATGACTCTGAATGGGATAAACTTCCACAGGCACTGACTCTCACTGGAGTACCCTTCCACAGGCACTGACTCTGAATGGGTCAAATTTCTACTGGCACTGACTCTCTCTGAGGAACAGTTCCACAGGCACTGACTCTCACTTGGGTAAATTTCCTCAGGCACTGACTCTCACTTGGGTACACTTCCACTGGCACTGACTCTAACTGGGGTACACTTACATAAGCACTGTCTCTGAATGGGGTAAAATTCCACAGGCACTGACTCTCACCGGGGTACACTTCCACAGGCACAGACTCTGAATGGGGTAATCTTCCACTGACACTGACTCTCACTGGGGTACACTTCTACAGGCACTGAATCTGAGTGTGGTAACCTTCTACAGGTACCGAATCTGAATGGGGTAAACTTCCACAGGCACTGACTCTGACTGGGGTGCACTTCCACAGGCACTGACTCTGAATGGGGTAAACTTCCACAGGCACTGACTCTCACTGAGGTACACTTCTACAGGTACTGACTCTGAATGGGGTAATCTTCCACAGGCACTGACTCTCACTGGGGTACACTTCTACAGGCACTGAATCTGAGTGTGGTAAACTTCTACAGGTACTGAATCTGAATGGGGTAAACTTCCACAGGCACTGACTCTCACTGGGGTGCACTTCCACAGGCACTGACTCTGAATGGGGTAAACTTCCACAGGCACTGACTCTCACTGAGGTACACTTCCACAGGTACTGACTGTCACTGGGGTACACTTCCACATGCACAGAATCTGAATGGGGTAAACATCCACAGGCACTGACTCTCACTTGGGTACACTTCGACAGGCACTGACTCTCACTGGGGTAAACTTCCAAAGACACTGACTCTGAATGGGGTAAACTTCCACAGGCACTGACTCTCACTTGGGTACACTTCGAGAGGCACTGACTCTCACTGGGGTAAACTTTCAAAGGCACTGACTCTAACTCGGGTACACTTCCACAGGCACGGATTCTGAATGGGATAAACTTCCACAGGCACTGACTCTGAATGGGGTAAACTTCGACAGGCACTGAATCTGAA
Source organism: Heterodontus francisci (assembly GCF_036365525.1). NCBI lineage: Eukaryota > Metazoa > Chordata > Chondrichthyes > Heterodontiformes > Heterodontidae > Heterodontus > Heterodontus francisci. Next base: position 6,363,701 of record NC_090386.1, read on the forward strand.
TGTGGTAAACTTCTACAGGGACTGAATCTGAATGGGGTAAACCTCCACAGGCACTGACTCTCACTGGGGTACACTTCCACAGGCACTGACTCCGAATGGGGTAAACTTCCAAAGGCACTGACTCTCACTGCGGTACACTTCCACAGGCACTGACTATGAATGGGTTAAACTTCCACAGGCACTGACTCTCACTCGGGTACACTTCCACAGGCACTGACTCTCACTGGGGTACACTTACACAGGCACTGACTCTGAGTGGGTTAAACTTCCAAAGGCACTGACTCTCACTGGGGTACACTTCCACAGGCACTGACTCTCACTGGGGCACACTTCCACAGGCACTGACTCTCACTGGGGTACACTTCCACAGGCACTGAATCTGAATGGGGTAAACTTCCACAGGCACTGATTCTCACTTGGGTACACTTATTCAGGCACTGACTCTCACTGGGCTACATTTCCACAGGCACTGACGCTCACTGGGGTACATTTCCACAGGCACTGACTCTCACTTGGGTACACTTCTACAGGCACTGACTCTCACTTGGGTACACTTCCACAGGCACGGATTCTGAATGGGATAAACTTCCACAGGCACTGACTCTGAATGGGGTAAACTTCCACAGGCACTGACTCTCACTGGGGTACACTTCCACAGGCACTGTCTCTGAATGGGTTAAACATCCACAGGCACTGACTCTCACTCGGGTACACTTCCACAGGCACTGACTCAAACTGGGGTACACTTACACAGGCACAGACTCTGAGTGGGGTAAACTTCCAAAGGCACTGACTCTCACTGGGGTACACTTCCACAGGCACTGACTCTCACTGGGGCACACTTCCACAGGCACTGACTCTCACTGGGGTACACTTCCACAGGCACTGAATCTGAATGGGGTAAACTTCCACAGGCACTGATTCTCACTTGGGTACACTTATTCAGGCACTGACTCTCACTGGGCTACATTTCCACAGGCACTGACGCTCACTGGGGTACATTTCCACAGGCACTGACTCTCACTTGGGTACACTTCTCCAGGCACTGACTCTCACTTGGGTACACTTCTGCAGGCACTGACTCTCACTGGGGTACATTTCCACAGGCACTGACTCTCACTGGTGTACATTTTCACATGCACTGTCTCTGAGTGGGGTACACTTCTATAGGCACTGAATCTGAATGGTGTAAACTTCTAGAGGTACTGAATCTGAATGGGGTAAACTTGCACAGACACTGACTCTGAATGGGGTAAACATCCACTGGCACTGACTCTCACTGGGGTACACTTCCAATGGCACTGACTGTCACTGGGGTACATTTACACATGCACTGACTCTGAATGGGGTAAACTTCCACAGGCACTGACTCTCACTGGGGTGCACTTGCACAGGCACTGTCTCTGAATGGGTTAAACATCCACAGGCACTGACTCTCACTGGGGTACACTTCCACAGGCACTGACTCTAACTGGGGTACACTTCAACAGGCACTGAATCTGCCTGTGGTAAACTTCTGCAGGTACTGAATCTGAATGGGGTAAAGTTCCACAGGCACTGACTCTCACTGGGGTACACTTCCACAGGCACTGACTCTGAATGGGGTAAACTTCCACAGGCACTGACTCTCACTGGGGTACATTTCCACAGGCACTGTCTCTGAATGGGTTAAACATCCACAGGCACTGACTCTCACTGGGGTACACTTCCACAGGCACTGTCTCTGAATGGGGTAAACTTCCACAGGCACTGACTCTCACTGGGGTACACTTCCACAGGCACTGAATCTGAATGGGGTAAACTTCCACAGGCACTGACTATGAATGGGGTAAACATCTACAGGTACTCACTCTGAATGGGGAAATCTTCCACAGGCATTGACCCTCACTTGGGTGCACTTCCACAGGCACTGACTCTCACTGGTGTACACTTCCAGAGGCACTGACTCTGAATGGGGTAAACTTCCACAGGCACTGACTCTCCCTGTGGTACACTTCCAGAGGCACTGACTCTCACTGGGGTACATTTTCACAGGCACTGACTCTCACTGGGGTGCATTTCCACAGGCACTGACTCTCTCTTGTGTACACTTCTACAGGCACTGACTCTCACTGGCGTACATTTCCACATGCACTGACTCTGAGTGGGGGACACATCCATCGGCAGTGTCTCCTAATGGTGAGCCGCTTCCCAGCCACTGAATCACACTGGGGTACACTTCTACAGGCACTGACTCTCACAGGGGTACACTTCCACATGCACTGAATCTGAATGGCGTAAACTTCCACAGGCACTGTCTCTCACTGGGGTACACTTCCACAGGCACTGAATCTGAATGGGGTAAAGTTCCACAGGCACTGACTCTGAATTGGTTGCAGTTCCACTGGCAATGACTCTCAGTGGGGTACACTTCGACAGGCACTGACTCTGACTGGGTAAAGTTCCACAGGCACTGACTCTCACTTGGGTAAATTTCCACAGGCACTGACTCTCACTTGGGTACACTTCCACTGGCACTGACTCTAACTGGGGTACACTTACATAGGCACTGTCTCTGAATGGGGTAAAATTCCACAGGCACTGACTCTCACCGGGGTACACTTCCACAGGCACAGACTCTGAATGGGGTAATCTTCCACTGGCACAGACTCTCACTGGGGTACACTTCTACAGGCACTGAATCTGAGTGTGGTAACCTTCTACAGGTACCGAATCTGAATGGGGTAAACTTCCACAGGCACTGACTCTCACTGGGGTGCACTTCCACAGGCACTGACTCTGAATGGGGTAAACTTCCACAGGCACTGACTCTCACTGAGGTACACTTCCACAGGTACTGACTCTGAATGGGGTAATCTTCCACAGGCACTGACTCTCACTGGGGTACACTTCTACAGGCACTGAATCTGAGTGTGGTAAACTTCTACAGGTACTGAATCTGAATGGGGTAAACTTCCACAGGCACTGACACTCACTGGGGTGCACTTCCACAGGCACTGACTCTGAATGGGGTAAACTTCCACAGGCACTGACTCTCACTGAGGTACACTTCCACAGGTACTGACTGTCACTGGGGTACACTTCCACATGCACTGAATCTGAATGGGGTAAACATCCACAGGCACTGACTCTGAATGGGGTAAACTTCCACAGGCACTGACTCTCACTTGGGTACACTTCGAGAGGCACTGACTCTCACTGGGGTAAACTTTCAAAGGCACTGACTCTCACTCGGGTACACTTCCACAGGCACGGATTCTGAATGGGGTAAACTTCGCCAGGCACTGAATCTGAATGTGGTAAACTTCTACAGGTACTGAATCTGAATGGGGTAAACCTCCACAGGCACTGACTCTCACTGGGGTACACTTCCACAGGCACTGACTCCGAATGGGGTAAACTTCCAAAGGCACTGACTCTCACTGGGGTACACTTCCACAGGCACTGACTCTCACTGGGGTACACTTACACAGGCACTGACTCTGAGTGGGGTAAACTTCCAAAGGCACTGACTCTCACTGGGGTACACTTCCACAGGCACTGACTCTCACTGGGGTACACTTCCACAGGCACTGAATCTGAATGGGGTAAACTTCCACAGGCACTGATTCTCACTTGGGTACACTTACTCAGGCACTGACTCTCACTGGGCTACATTTCCACAGGCACTGACGCTCACTGGGGTACATTTCCAAAGGCACTGACTCTCACTTGGGTACACTTCTACAGGCACTGACTCTCACTTGGGTACACTTCCACAGGCACGGATTCTGAATGGGATCAACTTCCACAGGCACTGAATCTGAATGGGGTAAACTTCCACAGGCACTGACTCTCACTGGGGTACACTTCCACAGGCACTGTCTCTGAATGGGTTAAACATCCACAGGAACAGACTCTCACTCGGGTACACTTCCACAGGCACTGACTCTCACTGGGGTACACTTACACAGGCACTGACTCTCACTGGGGTACACTTCCACAGGCACTGACTCTGAATGGGGTAAACTTCCACAGGCACTGATTCTCACTTGGGTACACTTATTCAGGCACTGACTCTCACTGGGCTACATTTCCACAGGCACTGACGCTCACTGGGGTACATTTCCACAGGCACTGACTCTCACTTGGGTACACTTCTACAGGCACTGACTCTCACTTGGGTACACTTCTGCAGGCACTGACTCTCACTGGGGTACATTTCCACAGGCACTGACTCTAACTGGTGTACATTTCCACATGCACTGACTCTGAGTGGGGTACACTTCTATAGGCACTGAATCTGAATGGTGTAAACTTCTGGAGGTACTGAATCTGAATGGGGTAAACTTGCACAGACACTGACTCTATATGGGGTAAACTTCCACTGGCACTGACTCTCACTGGGGTACACTTCCAATGGCACTGACTGTCACTGGGGTACATTTACACATGCAATGACTCTGAATGGGGTAAACTTCCACAGGCACTGACTCTCACTGGGGTACACTTCCACAGGCACTGACTCTAACTGGGATACACTTCAACAGGCACTGAATCTGACTGTGGTAAACTTCTGCAGGTACTGAATCTGAATGGGGTAAAGTTCCACAGGCACTGACTCTCACTGGGGTACACTTCCACAGGCACTGACTCTGAATGGGGTAAACTTCCACAGGCACTGACTCTCACTGGGGTACACTTCCACAGGCACTGTCTCTGAATGGGTTAAACATCCACAGGCACTGACTCTCACTGGGGTACACTTCCACAGGCACTGTCTCTGAATGGGGTAAACTTCCACAGGCACTGACTCTCACTGGGGTACACTTCCACTGGCACTGAATCTGAATGGGGTAAACTTCCACAGGCACTGACTATGAATGGGGTAAACATCTACAGGTACTGACTCTGAATGGGGAAATCTTCCAGAGGCAATGACTCCAACTGGGGTACACTCCCACAGGCACTGACTCACACAGGGGGACACTTACACAGCCACTGACTCTGAATGTGGTACAATTCCACAGGCATTGACCCTCACTTGGGTGCACTTCCACAGGCACTGACTCTCACTGGGGTACACTTCCAGAGGCACTGACTCTGAATGGGGTAAACTTCCACAGGCACTGACTCTCCCTGTGGTACACTTCCAGAGGCACTGACTCTCACTGGGGTACATTTTCACAGGCACTGACTCTCACTGGGGTGCATTTCCACAGGCACTGACTCTCTCTTGGGTACACTTCTACAGGCACTGACTCTCACTGGCGTACATTTCCACAGGCACTGACTCTCACTGGGGTACATTTCCACATGCACTGACTCTGAGTGGGGGACACATCCATCGGCAGTGTCTCCTAATGGTGAGCCGCTTCCCAGCCACTGAATCACACTGGGGTACACTTCTACAGGCACTGACTCTCACAGGGGTACACTTCCACATGCACTGAATCTGAATGGCGTAAACTTCCACAGGCACTGACTCTCACTGGGGTACACTTCCACAGGCACTGAATCTGAATGGGGTAAAGTTCCACAGGCACTGACTCTGAATTGGTTACAGTTCCACAGGCAATGACTCTCAGTGGGGTACACTTCGACAGGCACTGAATCTGACTGGGTAAAGTTCCACAGGCACTGACTCTCACTGGGGAACACTTCCATAGGCACTGACTCTGAATGGGATAAACTTCCACAGGCACTGAATCTGAATGGGGTAAACTTCCACAGGCAATGACTCTCACTTGGGTACACTTCGACAGGCACTGACTCTCACTGGGGTAAACTTTCAAAGGCACTGACTCTCACTGGGGTACACTTCCACAGGCACTGACTATGAATGGGGTAAACTTCCACAGGCACTGACTCTGAATGGGATAAACTTCCACAGGCACTGACTCTGAATGGGCTAAACTTCGACAGGCACTGAATCTGAATGTGGTAAACGTCCACAGGTACTGACTCTGAATGGGATAAACTTCCACAGGCACTGAATCTGAATGTGGTAAAATTCTACAGGTACTGAATCTGAATGTGGTAAACGTCCACAGGCACTGAATCTGAATGGGGTAATCTTCCACAGGCATGACTCTCACTGGGGTACACTTCCACAGGCACTGACTCCGAATGGGGTAAATTTCCAAAGGCACTGACTCTCACTGGGGTACACTTCCACAGGCACTGACTATGAATGGGGTAAACTTCCACAGGCACTGACTCTGAATGGGGTAAACTTCGACAGGCACTGAATCTGAATGTGGTAAACTTCTACAGGTACTGAATCTGAATGGGGTAAACTTCCACAGGAACTGACTCTCACTGGGGTACACTTCCACAGGCACTGACTCTGAATGGTGTACACTTCCACAGGTACTGAATCTGAATGGGGTAAACTTCCACAGGCACTGAGTCTGAAAGGGGTAAACTTCCACAGGCACTGACCCTCACTGGGGTGCACTTCCACAGGCACTGACTCTGAATGAGGGAAACTTCCGCAGGCACAGACTCTCACTGGGGTACACTTCCACATGCACTGAATCTGAATGGGGAAAACTTCCACAGGCATTGACTCTCACTGGGGTACACTTCCACATGCACTCAATCTGAATCGGGTAAATTCCACAGCCACTGACTCTCACTGGGGTTCACTTCCACAGGCACTGATTCTGAATGGGGTGAACCTCCCCAGGAACTGACTCTGAATGGAGTAAACATCCACAGGCACTGACTCTGAATTGGTTACAGTTCCACAGGCAATGACTCTCAGTGGGGTACACTTCCACAGGCACTGACACTGAATGGGGTAAACTTCCACAGGCACTGACTCTCACTGGAGTGCTCTTCCACAGGCACTGACTCTGAATGGGGTAAGCTTCCACAGGCACTGACTCTCACAGGGGCACACTTCCACAGGTACTGACTCTGAATGGGGTAAACTTCCACAGGCAATGACTCTCAATGGGGTACACTTCGACAGGCACTGACACTGACTGTGGTAAACTTCCACAGGCACTGACTCTCACTGGGGTACACTTCCACAGGCACTGACTCTCACTGGGTTACACTTCCACAGGCACTGACTCTGAATGGGGTAAACTTCCACAGGCACAGTCTCTCACTGGAGTACACTTCCACAGGCATTGACTCTCACTGGGGGACACTTCCACAGGCACTGACTCTCACTGGGGTAAACTTCCACAGGCACTGACTCTGAATGTTGTAAACTTCTACAGGCACTGACTCTGAATGGGGTAAACTTCCACAGGCACTGACTCTGAATGGGTTAAACTTGCACAGGGACTGAATCTCACTGGGGTACACTTCTATAGGCACTGACTCTCTCTGGGTTAAAATTCCACCCACACTGACTCGCACTGGGGTGCAGTCACACAGCCTCTAATAATCACTTGGGTACCGTTCCCTCGGCAATGACTCGAACTAGGGCAAATTTCTACTGGCACTGACTCTCTCTGAGGTACAGTTCCACAGGCACTGACTCTCACTTGGGCACACTTCTACAGGCACTGACTCTCACTAGGGTACACTTCGACAGGCACTAACTTTCACTTGGGTACATTTCCACAGGCACTGACTCTCACTTGGGTACACTTCTACAGGCACTGACTCTCACTGGGGTACATTTCCACAGGCACTGATTCTCACTGGGGTACATTTCCACAGGCACTGACTCTCACTGGGGTACACTTATTCAGGCACTGAATCTGAATGGTGTAAACTTCTACAGGTACAGAATCTGAATGGGGTAAACTCCCACATGCACTGACTCTGAATGGGGTAAACCTCCACAGGCACTGCATCTGAATCGGGTAAACTTCCACAGGCAATGACTCTCACTGGGGTACACTTCCACAGGCACTGACTCTGAATGGGTTAACTTTGCACAGGCACTGACTCTCACTGGGGTACACTTCCACAGGTACTGACTCTGCATGGGGTAAACTTCCACAGGCACTGACTCTGATTGGGGTACACTTCCACATGCACTGAATCTGAATGGGGTAAACATCCACAGGCAATGACTCTCAGTGGGGTACACTTCGATAGGCACTGACACTTCCTGGGGTAAACTTCCAAATGCACTGACTCTGAATGGGGTAAACTTCCACAGGCACTGACTCTCACCGGGGTGCACTTCCACAGGCACAGACTCTGAATGGGGTAATCTTCCACAGGCACTGACTCTCACTGTGGTACACTTCTACAGGCACAGAATCTGAATGTGATAAACTTCTGCAGGTACTGAATCTGAATGGGGTAATCTTCCACAGGCACTGACTCTCACTGTGGTCCACTTCTACAGGCACTGAATCTGAATGTGATAAACTTCTACAGGTACTGAATCTGAATGGGGAACACTTCCACAGGCACTGACTCTGAATGGGGTAACTTCCACAGGCACTGACTCTCACTGAGGTACACTTCCACAGGTACTGACTCTGAATGGGGTAAACTTCCACACGCACTGACTCAGATTGGGGTACACTTCCACATGCACTGAATCTGAATGGGGTAAACATCCACAGGCACTGACTCTCACTTGGGTACACTTCGACAGGCACTGACTCTCACTGGGGTAATCTTCCAAAGGCACTGACTCTGAACGGGGTAAACTTCCACATGCACTGACACTCATTTCGGTACACTTCGACAGGCACTGACTCTCACTGGGGTAAACTTCCAAAGGCACTGACTCTCACTGGGGTACACTTCCATCGGCACAGACTCTGAAAGGGATAAACTTCCACAGGCACTGACTCTGAATGGGGTAAACTTCGACAGGTACTGGATCTGAATGGGGTAAACTTCCACAGGCACTGACTCTCACTGGGGTACACTTCCACAGGCACTGACTCTCACTTGGGTACACTTCGACAGGCACTGATTCTCACTGGGGTACATTTCCACAGGCACTGACTCTCACTGGCGTACACTTATTCAGGCACTGAATCTGAATGGTGTAAACTTCTACAGGTACTGAATCTGAATGGGGTAAACTTCCACAGGCACTGACTCTGAATGGGGTAAACCTCCACAGGCACTGCATCTGAATGGGGTAAACTTCCACAGGCAATGACTCTCACTGGGGTACACTTCCACAGGCACTGACTCTGAATGGGTTAAACTTGCACAGACACTGACTCTCACTGGGGTACACTTTCCCAGGTACTGACTCTGAATGGGGTAAACTTCCACACGCACTGACTCTGATTCGGGTACACTTCCACATCCACTGAATCTGAATGTGGTAAATATCCACAGGCAATGACTCTCAGTGGGGTACACTTCGATAGGCACTGACACTTCCTGGGGTAAACTTCCAAAGGCACTAAATCTGAATGGGGTAAACTTCCACTGGCACTGACTCTCACCGGGGTACACTTCCACAGGCACAGACTCTGAATGGGGTAATCTTCCACAGGCACTGACTCTCACTGCGGGACACTTATTCAGGCAATGAATCTGAATGGGGTAAACATCCACAGGAACTGACTCTCACTCGGGTACACTTCCACAGGCACTGACTCTCACCGGGGTACACTTCCACAGGCACGGACTCTGAATGGGGTAATCTTCCACAGGAACTGACTCTCACTCGGGTACACTTCCACAGGCACTGACTCTCACTGGGGTACACTTACACAGGCACTGACTCTCACTGGGGTACACTTCCACAGGCACTGAATCTGAATGGGGTAAACTTCCACAGGCACTGATTCTCACTTGGGTACACTTATTCAGGCACTGACTCTCACTGGGCTACATTTCCACAGGCACTGACGCTCACTGGGGTACATTTCCACAAGCACTGACTCTCACTTGGGTACACTTCTACAGGCACTGACTCTCACTTGGGTACACTTCTGCAGGCACTGACTCTCACTGGGGTACATTTCCACAGGCACTGACTCTCACTAGTGTACATTTCCACATGCACTGACTCTGAGTGGGGTACACTTCTATAGGCACTGAATCTGAATGGTGTAAACTTCTGGAGGTACTGAATCTGAATGGGGTAAACTTGCACAGACACTGACTCTGAATGGGGTAAACTTCCACTGGCACTGACTCTCACTGGGGTACACTTCCAATGGCACTGACTGTCACTGGGGTACATTTACACATGCAATGACTCTGAATGGGGTAAACTTCCACAGGCACTGACTCTCACTGGGGTGCACTTGCACAGGCACTGTCTCTGAATGGGTTAAACATCCACAGGCACTGACTCTCACTGGGGTACACTTCCAAAGGCACTGACTCTAACTGGGATACACTTCAACAGGCACTGAATCTGACTGTGGTAAACTTCTGCAGGTACTGAATCTGAATGGGGTAAAGTTCCACAGGCACTGACTCTCACTGGGGTACACTTCCACAGGCACTGACTCTGAATGGGGTAAACTTCCACAGGCACTGACTCTCACTGGGGTACACTTCCACAGGCACTGTCACTGAATGGGTTAAACATCCACAGGCACTGACTCTCACTGGGGTACACTTCCACAGGCACTGTCTCTGAATGGGGTAATCTTCCACAGGCACTGACTCTCACTGGGGTACACTTCCACAGGCACTGAATCTGAATGGGGTAAACTTCCACAGGCACTGACTATGAATGGGGTAAACATCTACAGGTACTGACTCTGAATGGGGAAATCTTCCAGAGGCAATGACTCTAACTGGGGTACACTCCCACAGGCACTGACTCACACAGGGGGACACTTCCACAGCCACTGACTCTGAATCTGGTACAGTTCCACAGGCATTGACCCTCACTTGGGTGCACTTCCACAGGCACTGACTCTCACTGGGGTACACTTCCAGAGGCACTGACTCTGAATGGGGTAAACTTCCACAGGCACTGACTCTCCCTGTGGTACACTTCCAGAGGCACTGACTCTCACTGGGGTACATTTTCACAGGCACTGACTCTCACTGGGGTGCATTTCCACAGGCACTGACTCTCTCTTGGGTACACTTCTACAGGCACTGACTCTCACTGGCGTACATTTCCACAGGCACTGACTCTCACTGGGGTACATTTCCACATGCACTGACTCTGAGTGGGGTACACATCCATCGGCAGTGTCTCCTAATGGTGAGCCGCTTCCCAGCCACTGAATCACCCTGGGGTACACTTCTACAGGCACTGACTCTCACAGGGGTACACTTCCACATGCACTGAATCTGAATGGCGTAAACTTCCACAGGCACTGACTCTCACTGGGGTACACTTCCACAGGCACTGAATCTGAATGGGGTAAAGTTCCACAGGCACTGACTCTGAATTGGTTACATTTCCACAGGCAATGACTCTCAGTGGGGTACACTTCGACAGGCACTGAATCTGACTGGGTAAAGTTCCACAGGCACTGACTCTCACTGGGGAACACTTCCATAGGCACTGACTCTGAATGGGATAAACTTCCACAGGCACTGAATCTGAATGTGGTAAAATTCTACAGGTACTGAATCTGAATGGGGTAAACTTCCACAGGCACTGACTCTCACTTGGGTACACTTCGACAGGCACTGACTCTCACTGGGGTAAACTTTCAAAGGCACTGACTCTCACTGGGGTACACTTCCACAGGCACTGACTATGAATGGGGTAAACTTCCACAGGCACTGACTCTGAATGGGATAAACTTCCACAGGCACTGACTCTGAATGGGCTAAACTTCGACAGGCACTGAATCTGAATGTGGTAAACGTCCACAGGTACTGAATCTGAATGGGGTAAACTTCCACAGGCACTGACTCCGAATGGGGTAAATTTCCAAAGGCACTGACTCTCACTGGGGTACACTTCCACAGGCACTGACTATGAATGGGGTAAACTTCCACAGGCACTGACTCTGAATGGGGTAAACTTCGACAGGCACTGAATCTGGATGTGGTAAACTTCTACAGGTACTGAATCTGAATGGGGTAAACTTCCACAGGAACTGACTCTCACTGGGGTACACTTCCACAGGCACTGACTCTGAATGGTGTAAACTTCCACAGGTACTGAATCTGAATGGGGTAAACTTCCACAGGCACTGAGTCTGAAAGGGGTAAACTTCCACAGGCACTGACCCTCACTGGGGTGCACTTCCACAGGCACTGACTCTGAATGAGGGAAACTTCCACAGGCACAGACTCTCACTGGGGTACATTCCACATGCACTGAATCTGAATGGGGAAAACTTCCACAGGCATTGACTCTCACTGGGGTACACTTCCACATGCACTCAATCTGAATCGGGTAAATTCCACAGCCTCTGACTCTCACTGGGGTTCACTTCCACAGGCACTGATTCTGAATGGGGTGAACCTCCCCAGGAACTGACTCTGAATGGGGTAAACATCCACAGGCACTGACTCTGAATTGGTTACAGTTCCACAGGCAATGACTCTCAGTGGGGTACACTTCCACAGGCACTGAGACTGAATGGGGTAAACTTCCACAGGCACTGACTCTCACTGGAGTGCTCTTCCACAGGCACTGACTCTGAATGGGGTAAGCTTCCACAGGCACTGACTCTCACAGGGGCACACTTCCACAGGTACTGACTCTGAATGGGGTAAACTTCCACAGGCAATGACTCTCACTGGGGTGCACTTGCACAGGCACTGTCTCTGAATGGGTTAAACATCCACAGGCACTGACTCTCACTGGGGTACACTTCCACAGGCACTGACTCTAACTGGGATACACTTCAACAGGCACTGAATCTGACTGTGGTAAACTTCTGCAGGTACTGAATCTGAATGGGGTAAAGTTCCACAGGCACTGACTCTCACTGGGGTACACTTCCACAGGCACTGACTCTGAATGGGGTAAACTTCCACAGGCACTGACTCTCACTGGGGTACACTTCCACAGGCACTGTCACTGAATGGGTTAAACATCCACAGGCACTGACTCTCACTGGGGTACACTTCCACAGGCACTGAATCTGAATGGGGTAAACTTCCACAGGCACTGACTATGAATGGGGTAAACATCTACAGGTACTGACTCTGAATGGGGAAATCTTCCAGAGGCAATGACTCTAACTGGGGTACACTCCCACAGGCACTGACTCACACAGGGGGACACTTCCACAGCCACTGACTCTGAATCTGGTACAGTTCCACAGGCATTGACCCTCACTTGGGTGCACTTCCACAGGCACTGACTCTCACTGGGGTACACTTCCAGAGGCACTGACTCTGAATGGGGTAAACTTCCACAGGCACTGACTCTCCCTGTGGTACACTTCCAGAGGCACTGACTCTCACTGGGGTACATTTTCACAGGCACTGACTCTCACTGGGGTGCATTTCCACAGGCACTGACTCTCTCTTGGGTACACTTCTACAGGCACTGACTCTCACTGGCGTACATTTCCACAGGCACTGACTCTCACTGGGGTACATTTCCACATGCACTGACTCTGAGTGGGGTACACATCCATCGGCAGTGTCTCCTAATGGTGAGCGGCTTCCCAGCCACTGAATCACACTGGGGTACACTTCTACAGGCACTGACTCTCACAGGGGTACACTTCCACATGCACTGAATCTGAATGGCGTAAACTTCCACAGGCACTGACTCTCACTGGGGTACACTTCCACAGGCACTGAATCTGAATGGGGTAAAGTTCCACAGGCACTGACTCTGAATTGGTTACAGTTCCACAGGCAATGACTCTCAGTGGGGTACACTTCGACAGGCACTGAATCTGACTGGGTAAAGTTCCACAGGCACTGACTCTCACTGGGGAACACTTCCATAGGCACTGACTCTGAATGGGATAAACTTCCACAGGCACTGAATCTGAATGTGGTAAAATTCTACAGGTACTGAATCTGAATGGGGTAAACTTCCACAGGCAATGACTCTCACTTGGGTACACTTCGACAGGCACTGACTCTCACTGGGGTAAACTTTCAAAGGCACTGACTCTCACTGGGGTACACTTCCACAGGCACTGACTATGAATGGGGTAAACTTCCACAGGCACTGACTCTGAATGGGATAAACTTCCACAGGCACTGACTCTGAATGGGCTAAACTTCGACAGGCACTGAATCTGAATGTGGTAAACGTCCACAGGTACTGAATCTGAATGGGGTAAACTTCCACAGGCATGACTCTCACTGGGGTACACTTCCACAGGCACTGACTCCGAATGGGGTAAATTTCCAAAGGCTCTGACTCTCACTGGGGTACACTTCCACAGGCACTGACTATGAATGGGGTAAACTTCCACAGGCACTGACTCTGAATGGGGTAAACTTCGACAGGCACTGAATCTGGATGTGGTAAACTTCTACAGGTACTGAATCTGAATGGGGTAAACTTCCACAGGAACTGACTCTCACTGGGGTACACTTCCACAGGCACTGACTCTGAATGGTGTAAACTTCCACAGGTACTGAATCTGAATGGGGTAAACTTCCACAGGCACTGAGTCTGAAAGGGGTAAACTTCCACAGGCATGACTCTCACTGGGGTACACTTCCACAGGCACTGACTCCGAATGGGGTAAATTTCCAAAGGCTCTGACTCTCACTGGGGTACACTTCCACAGGCACTGACTATGAATGGGGTAAACTTCCACAGGCACTGACTCTGAATGGGGTAAACTTCGACAGGCACTGAATCTGGATGTGGTAAACTTCTACAGGTACTGAATCTGAATGGGGTAAACTTCCACAGGAACTGACTCTCACTGGGGTACACTTCCACAGGCACTGACTCTGAATGGTGTAAACTTCCACAGGCACTGACTCTGAATGGTGTAAACTTCCACAGGTACTGAATCTGAATGGGGTAAACTTCCACAGGCACTGACTCTGAATGAGGGAAACTTCCACAGGCACAGACTCTCACTGGGGTACATTCCACATGCACTGAATCTGAATGGGGAAAACTTCCACAGGCATTGACTCTCACTGGGGTACACTTCCACATGCACTCAATCTGAATCGGGTAAATTCCACAGCCACTGACTCTCACTGGGGTTCACTTCCACAGGCACTGATTCTGAATGGGGTGAACCTCCCCAGGAACTGACTCTGAATGGGGTAAACATCCACAGGCACTGACTCTGAATTGGTTACAGTTCCACAGGCAATGACTCTCATTGGGGTACACTTCCACAGGCACTGACACTGAATGGGGTAAACTTCCACAGGCACTGAGTCTCACTGGAGTGCTCTTCCACAGGCACTGACTCTGAATGGGGTAAGCTTCCACAGGCACTGACTCTCACAGGGGCACACTTCCACAGGTACTGACTCTGAATGGGGTAAACTTCCACAGGCAATGACTCTCAATGGGGTACACTTCGACAGGCACTGACACTGACTGTGGTAAACTTCCACAGGCACTGACTCTCACTGGGGTACACTTCCACAGGCACTGACTCTCACTGGGTTACACTTCCACAGGCACTGACTCTGAATGGGGTAAACTTCCACAGGCACAGTCTCTCACTGGAGTACACTTCCACAGGCATTGACTCTCACTGGGGGACACTTCCACAGGCACTGACTCTCACTGGGGTAAACTTCCACAGGCACTGACTCTGAATGTTGTAAACTTCTACAGGCACTGACTCTGAATGGGGTAAACTTCCACAGGCACTGACTCTGAATGGGTTAAACTTGCACAGGGACTGAATCTCACTGGGGTACACCTCTATAGGCACTGACTCTCTCTGGGTTAAAATTCCACCCACACTGACTCGCACTGGGGTGCAGTCCCACAGCCTCTAATAATCACTTGGGTACCGTTCCCTCGGCAATGACTCGAACTAGGGCAAATTTCTACTGGCACTGACTCTCTCTGAGGTACAGTTCCACAGGCACTGACTCTCACTTGGGCACACTTCTACAGGCACTGACTCTCACTTGGGTACACTTCGACAGGCACTAACTTTCACTTGGGTACATTTCCACAGGCACTGACTCTCACTTGGGTACACTTCTACAGGCACTGACTCTCACTGGGGTACATTTCCACAGGCACTGATTCTCACTGGGGTACATTTCCACAGGCACTGACTCTCACTGGGGTACACTTATTCAGGCACTGAATCTGAATGGTGTAAACATTTTCTACAGGTACAGAATCTGAATGGGGTAAACTCCCACAGGCACTGACTCTGAATGGGGTAAACCTCCACAGGCACTGCATCTGAATGGGGTAATCTTCCACAGGCAATGACTCTCACTGGGGTACACTTCCACAGGCACTGACTCTGAATGGGATAAACTTGCACAGGCACTGACTCTCACTGGGGTACACTTCCACAGGTACTGACTCTGCATGGGGTAAACTTCCACACGCACTGACTCTGATTGGGGTACACTTCCACATGCACTGAATCTGAATGGGGTAAACATCCACAGGCAATGACTCTCAGTGGGGTACACTTCGATAGGCACTGACACTTCCTGGGGTAAACTTCCAAAGGCACTGACTCTGAATGGGGTAAACTTCCACAGGCACTGACTCTCACCGGGGTGCACTTCCACAGGCACAGACTCTGAATGGGGAAATCTTCCACAGGCACTGACTCTCACTGTGGTACACTTCTACAGGCACAGAATCTGAATGTGATAAACTTCTGCAGGTACTGAATCTGAATGGGGTAATCTTCCACAGGCACTGACTCTCACTGTGGTCCACTTCTACAGGCACTGAATCTGAATGTGATAAACTTCTACAGGTACTGAATCTGAATGGGGAACACTTCCACAGGCACTGACTCTGAATGGGGTAAACTTCCACAGGCACTGACTCTCACTGAGGTACACTTCCACAGGTACTGACTCTGAATGGGGTAAACTTCCACACGCACTGACTCAGATTGGGGTACACTTCCACATGCACTGAATCTGAATGGGGTAAACTTCCGCAGGCACTGACTCTCACTTGGGTACACTTCGACAGGCACTGACTCTCACTGGGGGAATCTTCCAAAGGCACTGACTCTGAACGGGGTAAACTTCCACAGGCACTGACACTCATTTCGGTACACTTCGACAGGCACTGACTCTCACTGGGGTAAACTTCCAAAGGCACTGACTCTCACTGGGGTACACTTCCACCGGCACAGACTCTGAAAGGGATAAACTTCCACAGGCACTGACTCTGAATGGGGTAAACTTCGACAGGTACTGGATCTGAATGGGGTAAACTTCCACAGGCACTGACTCTCACTGGGGTACACTTCCACAGGCACTGACTCTCACTTGGGTACACTTCTGCAGGCACTCATTCTCACTGGGGTACATTTCCACGGGCACTGACTCTCACTGGCGTACACTTATTCAGGCACTGAATCTGAATGGTGTAAACTTCTACAGGTACTGAATCTGAATGGGGTAAACTTCCACAGGCACTGACTCTGAATGGGGTAAACCTCCACAGGCACTGCATCTGAATGGGGTAAACTTCCACAGGCAATGACTGTCACTGGGGTACACTTCCACAGGCACTGACTCTGAATGGGTTAAACTTGCACAGGCACTGACTCTCACTGGGGTACACTTTCCCAGGGACTGACTCTGAATGGGGTAAACTTCCACACGCACTGACTCTGATTCGGGTACACTTCCACATGCAATGAATCTGAATGTGGTAAATATCCACAGGCAATGACTCTCAGTGGGGTACACTTCGACAGGCACTGACACTTCCTGGGGTAAACTTCCAAAGGCACTGAATCTGAATGGGGTAAACTTCCACTGGCACTGACTCTCACTTGGGTACACTTCCACAGGCACAGACTCTGAATGGGGTAATCTTCCACAGGCACTGACTCTCACTGGGGTACATTTCCACAGGCACTGACTCTCACTGGGGGACACTTATTCAGGCAATGAATCTGAATGGTGTAAACTTCTACAGGTACTGAATCTGAATGGGGTAAACTTCCACAGGCACTGACTCTGAATCGGGTAAACCTCCACAGGCACTGCATCTGAATGAGGTAAAGTTCCACAGGCAATGACTCTCACTGGGGTACACTTCCACAGGCACTGACTCTGAATGGGTTAAACTTCCACAGGTACTGACACTGAATGGGGTAAACTTCCACACGCACTGACTCTGATTGGGGTTCAATTCCACATGCACTGAATCTGAATGGGGTACACTTCTACAGCACTGAATCTGAAAGTGGTAAACTTCTGCAGGTACTGAATCTGAATGGGGTAAACTTCCACAGGCACTGACTCTCACTGGGGTACACTTCTACAGCACTGAATCTGAATGTGGTAAACTTCTACAGGTACTGAATCTGAATGGGGTAAACTACCACAGGCACTGACTCTCACTGGGGTACACTTCCACAGGCACTGACTCTCACTGAGGTCCACTTCCACAGGTACTGACTCTGAATGGGGTAAACTTCCACACGCACTGACTCTGATTGGGGAACACTTCCACATGCACTGAATCTGAATGGGGTAAACATCCACAGGCAATGACTCTCAGTGGGGTACACTTCGATAGGCACTGACACTTCCTGGGGTAAACTTCCAAAGGCACTGACTCTGAATGGGGTAAACTTCCACAGGCACTGACTCTCACTGGGGTACACTTCCACAGGCACAGACTCTGAATGGGGTAATCGTCCACAGGCACTGACTCTCACTCGGGTACACTTCGACAGGCACTGTATCTGAATGTGGCATACTTCTACAGGTACTGAATCTGAATGGGGTAAACTTCCACAGGCAGTGACTCTCACTGGGGTACAATTCCACAGGCACTGACTCTCACTGAGGTACACTTCCACAGGTACTGACCCTGAATGGGGTAAACTTCCACACGCACTGACTCTGATTGGGGTACACTTCCACATGCACTGAATCTGAATGGGGTAAACATCCACAGGCACTGACTCTCACTGGGGTAAACTTCCAAAGGCACTGACTCTCACTGGGGTACACTTCCACCGGCACAGACTCTGAAAGGGATAAACTTCCACAGGCACTGACTCTGAATGGGGTAAACTTCGACAGGTACTGGATCTGAATGGGGTAAACTTCCACAGGCACTGACTCTCACTGGGGTACACTTCCACAGGCACTGACTCTCACTTGGGTACACTTCTGCAGGCACTCATTCTCACTGGGGTACATTTCCACGGGCACTGACTCTCACTGGCGTACACTTATTCAGGCACTGAATCTGAATGGTGTAAACTTCTACAGGTACTGAATCTGAATGGGGTAAACTTCCACAGGCACTGACTCTGAATGGGGTAAACCTCCACAGGCACTGCATCTGAATGGGGTAAACTTCCACAGGCAATGACTCTCACTGGGGTACACTTCCACAGGCACTGACTCTGAATGGGTTAAACTTGCACAGGCACTGACTCTCACTGGGGTACACTTTCCCAGGGACTGACTCTGAATGGGGTAAACTTCCACACGCACTGACTCTGATTCGGGTACACTTCCACATGCAATGAATCTGAATGTGGTAAATATCCACAGGCAATGACTCTCAGTGGGGTACACTTCGACAGGCACTGACACTTACTGGGGTAAACTTCCAAAGGCACTGAATCTGAATGGGGTAAACTTCCACTGGCACTGACTCTCACTTGGGTACACTTCCACAGGCACAGACTCTGAATGGGGTAATCTTCCACAGGCACTGACTCTCACTGGGGTACATTTCCACAGGCACTGACTCTCACTGGGGGACACTTATTCAGGCAATGAATCTGAATGGTGTAAACTTCTACAGGTACTGAATCTGAATGGGGTAAACTTCCACAGGCACTGACTCTGAATCGGGTAAACCTCCACAGGCACTGCATCTGAATGAGGTAAAGTTCCACAGGCAATGACTCTCACTGGGGTACACTTCCACAGGCACTGACTCTGAATGGGTTAAACTTCCACAGGTACTGACACTGAATGGGGTAAACTTCCACACGCACGGACTCTGATTGGGGTTCAATTCCACATGCACTGAATCTGAATGGGGTACACTTCTACAGCACTGAATCTGAAAGTGGTAAACTTCTACAGGTACTGAATCTGAATGGGGTAAACTTCCACAGGCACTGACTCTCACTGGGGTACACTTCTACAGCACTGAATCTGAATGTGGTAAACTTCTACAGGTACTGAATCTGAATGGGGTAAACTACCACAGGCACTGACTCTCACTGGGGTACACTTCCACAGGCACTGACTCTCACTGAGGTCCACTTCCACAGGTACTGACTCTGAATGGGGTAAACTTCCACACGCACTGACTCTGATTGGGGAACACTTCCACATGCACTGAATCTGAATGGGGTAAACATCCACAGGCACTGACTCTCACTTGGGTACACTTCGACAGGCACTGACTCTCACTGGGGTAAACTTCCAAAGGCACTGACTCTGAATGGGGCAAACTTCCACAGGCACTAACTCTCACTTGGGTACACTTCCACAGGCATAGACTCTGAATGGGGTAATCTTCCACAGGCACTGACTCTCACTGTGGTACACATCTGCAGGCACTGAATCAGAATGTGATAAACTTCTACAGGTACTGAATCTGAATGGGGTAAACTTCCACAGGCACTGACTCTCACTGGGGTACACTTCCACAGGCAGTGACTCTGAATGGGTTAAACTTCCACAGGCACTGACTCTGACTGAGGTACACTTCCACAGGTACTGACTCTGAATGGGGTAAACTTCAACACGCACTGACTCTGATTGGGGTACAATTCCACATGCACTGAATCTGAATGGGGTAAACATCCACAGGCACTGACTCTCACTTGGGTACACTTCGACAGGCACTGACTCTCACTGGGGTAATCTTCCAAAGGCACTGACTCTGAACGGGGTAAACTTCCACAGGCACTGACTCTCACTTGGGTACACTTCGACAGGCACTGACTCTCACTGGGGTAAACTTCCAAAGGCACTGACTCTCACTAGGGTACACTTCCACAGGCACTGACTCTGAATGGGATAAACTTCTACAGGCACTGACTCTGAATGGGGTAAACTTCGACAGGTACTGGATCTGAATGGGGTAAACTTCCACAGGCACTGACGCTCACTGGGGTACACTTCCACAGACACTGACTCTCACTGGGGTACTTTTCCACTGGCACTGATTCTCACTGGGGTACATTTCCACAGGCACTGACTCTCACTGGGGTACACTTATTCAGGCACTGAATCTGAATGGTGTAAACTTCTACAGGTACTGAATATGAATGGGGTAAACTTCCACAGGCACTGACTCTGAATGGGGTAAACCTCCACAGGCACTGCATCTGAATGGGGTAATCATCCACAGGCAATGACTCTCACTGGGGTACACTTCCACAGGCACTGACTCTGAATGGGTTAAACTTGCACAGGCACTGACTCTCACTGGGGTACACTTCCACAGGTACTGACTCTGAATGGGGTAAACCTCCACAGGCACTGACTCTGATTGGTGTACACTTCCACATGCACTGAATCTGAATGGGGTAAACATCCAAAGGCAATGACTCTCAGTGGGGTACACTTCGTATGGCACTGACACTTCCTGGGGTAAACTTCCAAAGGCACTGACTCTGAATGGGGTAAACTTCCACAGGCACTGACTCTCACTGGTTTACACTTCCACAGGCACAGACTCTGAATGGGGTAATCGTCCACAGGCACTGACTCTCACTCGGGTACACTTCGACAGGCACTGAATCTGAATGTGGCAAACTTCTACAGGTACTGAATCTGAATGGGGTAAACTTCCACAGGCAGTGACTCTCACTGGGGTACAATTTCACAGGCACTGACTCTCACTGAGGTACACTTCCACAGGTACTGACCCTGAATGGGGTAAACTTCCACACGCACTGACTCTGATTGGGGTACACTTCCACATGCACTGAATCTGAATGGGGTAAACATCCACAGGCACTGACTCTCACTTGGGTACACTTCGACAGGCACTGACTCTCACTGGGGTAAACTTCCACAGGCACTGACTCTCACTTGGGTACACTTCCACAAGCACTGACTCTCACTGAGGTAAAGTTCCAAAGGCACTGACTCTCACTGGGGTACACTTCCACAGGCACTGACTCTGAATGGGATTATCTTCCACATGCACTGACTCTGAATGTGGTAAACTACGACAGGCACTGAATGTGAATGGGGTACACTTCCACAGGCACTGACTCTCACTGGGGTACACTTCCACAGGCACTGACTCCGAATGGGGTAGACTTCCAAAGGCACTGACTCTCACTGGGGTACACTTCCACAGGCACTGACTATAAATGGGGTAATCTTCCACAGGCACTGACTCTGAATGGGGCAAACTTCGACAGGCACTGAATCTGAATGTGATAAACTTCTACAGGTACTGAATGTGAATGGGGTAAACTTCCACAGGCACTGACTCTCACTGGGGTACACTTCCACAGGCACTGACTCTGAATGGGGTAAACTTCCACAGGCACTGAGTCTGAAAGGGGTAAACTTCCACAGGCACTGACCCTCACTGGGGTGCACTTCCACAGGCACTGACTCTGAATGAGGTAAACTTCCACAGGCACAGACTCTCACTGGGGTACAGTTCCACATGCACTGAATCTGAATGGGGTAAACTTACACTGGCATTGATTCTCACTGGGGTACACTTCCACATGCACTCAATATGAATGGGGTAAATTCCACAGCCACTGACTTTCACTGGGGTACACTTCCACAGGCACTGAATCTGAATGGGGTAAAATTCCCCAGGAACTGACTCTGAATGGGGTAAACTTCCACAGGCACTGACTCTGAATTGGTTACAGTTCCACAGGCAATGACTCTCAGTGGGGTACACATCCACAGGCACTGTCACTGAATGGGGTAAACTTCCACAGGCACTGAGTCTCACTGGAGTGCTCTTCCACAGGCACTGACTCTGACAGGGGTAAGCTTCCACAGGAATTGACTCTCACTGGTGTACACTTCCACAGGCACTGATTCTGAATCTAGTAAACTGCCACAGGCAATGACTCTCAATGGGGTACACATCGACAGGCACTGACACAGACTGGAGTAAACTTCCACAGGCACTGACTCTCACTGGGGTACACTTCCACAGGCACTGACTCTAACTGGGGTACACTTACATAGGCACTGTCTCTGAATGTGGTAAACTTCCACAGGCACTGACTCTCACCGGGGTACACTTCTACAGTCACTGAATCTGAATGTGGTAAACTGCTACAGGTACTGAATCTGAATGGGGTAAACTTCCACAGGCACTGACTCTCACTGGGGTACACTTCCACAGGCAATGACTCTGAATGGGGTAAACTTCCACAGGCACTGACTCTCACTGGGGTACACTTCCACAGGTACTGACTCTGAATGGGGTAAACTTCCACACGCACTGACTCTGATTGGGGTAAACTTCCACATGCACTGAATCTGACTGGGGTAAACATCCACAGGCACTGACTCTCACTTGGGTGCACTTCGACAGGCACTGACTCTCACTGGGGTAAACTTTCAGAGGCACTGACTCTCACTGGGGTACACTTCCACAGGCACTGACTCTGAATGGGATAAACTTCCACAGGCACTGACTCTGAATGGGGTAAACTTCGACAGGCACTGAATCTGAATGTGGTAAACTTCCACAGGCACTGACTCTGAATGGGGTAAACTACGACAGGCACTGAATCTGAATGTGGTAAACTACTACAGGTACTGAATCTGAATGGGGTAAACTTCCACAGGCACTGACTCTCACTGGGGTACACTTCCACAGGCACTGACTCTAAATGGGGTAAACTTCCACAGGTACTGAATCTGAATGGGGTAAACTTCCACAGGCACTGAGTCTGAAAGGGGTAAACTTCCACAGGCACTGACCCTCACTGGGGCGCACTTCCACATGCACTGAATCTGAATGGGGAAATATTCCACAGGCATTGACTCTCACTGGGGTACTCTTCCACATGCACTCAATATGAATGGGGTAAATTCCACAGCCACTGACTCTCACTGGGGTTCACATCCACAGGCACTGACTCTGAATTGTTTACAGTTCCACAGGCAATGACTCTCAGTGGGGTACACTTCCACAGGCACTGACACTGAATGGGGTAAACTTCCACAGGCACTGACTCTCACTGGAGTGCTCTTCCACAGGCACTGACTCTGAATGGGGTAAGCTTCCACAGGCACTGACTCTGACTGGGGTACACTTCCACAGGCACTGACTCCGAATGGGGTAAACTTCCACAGGCAAAGACTCTCAATGGGGTACACTTCGACAGGCACTGACACTTATTGGGGTAAACTTCCTCAGGCACTGACTCTAACTGGGGTACACTTCCACAGGCACTGACTCTCACTGGGTTACACTTCCACAGGCACTGACTCTGAATGGGGTAACCTTCCACAGGCACAGTCTCTCACTGGAGTACACTTCCACAGGCATTGATTCTCACTGGGGGACACTTCCACAGGCACTGACTCTCACTGGGGTACACTTCCACAGGCACTGACTCTGAATGTTGTAAACTTCTACAGGCACTGACTCTGAATGGGGTAAACTTCCACAGGCACTGACTCTCACTGGGGTACACTTCCACAGGTACTGACTCTGAATGGGGTAAACTTCCACACGCACTGACTCTGATTGGGGTACACTTCCACATGCACTGAATCTGAATGGGGTAATCATCCATAGGCAATGACTCTCAGTGGGGTACACTTCGATAGGCACTGACAATTCCTGGGGTAAACTTCCAAAGGCACTGACTCTGAATGGGGTAAACTTCCACAGGCACTGACTCTCACCGGGGTACACTTCCACAGGCACAGACTCTGAATGGGGTAATCTTCCACAGGCACTGACTCTCACTGTGGTACACTTCTACAGGCACTGAATCTGAATGTGATAAACTTCTACAGGTACTGACTCTGAATGGGGTAAACTTCCACAGGCACTGACTCTCTCTGGGGTACACTTCCACAGGCACTGACTCTGTATGGGGTAAACTTCCACAGGCACTGACTCTCACTGAGGTACACTTCCACAGGTACTGACTCTGAATGGGGTAAACTTCCACACGCACTGACTCTGATTGGGGTACACTTCCACATGCACTGAATCTGAATGGGGTAAACATCCACAGGCACTGACTCTCACTTGGGTACACTTCGACAGGCACTGACTCTCACTGGGGTAATCTTCCAAAGGCACTGACTCTGAACGGGGTAAACTTCCACAGGCACTGACTCTCACTTGGGTACACTTTGACAGGCACTGACTCTCACTGGGGTAAACTTCCAAAGGCACTGACACTCACTGGGGTACACTTCCACAGGCACTGACTCTCACCGGGGTACACTTCCACAGGCACAGACTCTGAATGGGTTAAACTTGCACAGGCACTGACTCTCACTGGGGTACACTTCCACAGGTACTGACTCTGAATGGGGTAAACTTCCACAGGCACTGACTCTGATTGGTGTACACTTCCACATGCACTGAATCTGAATGGGGTAAACATCCAAAGGCAATGACTCTCAGTGGGGTACACTTCATATGGCACTGACACTTCCTGGGGTAAACTTCCAAAGGCACTGACTCTGAATGGGGTAAACTTCCACAGGCACTGACTCTCACTGGTTTACACTTCCACAGGCACAGACTCTGAATGGGGTAATCGTCCACAGGCACTGACTCTCACTCGGGTATACTTCGACAGGCCCTGAATCTGAATGTGGCAAACTTCTACAGGTACTGAATCTGAATGGGGTAAACTTCCACAGGCAGTGACTCTCACTGGGGTACAATTCCACAGGCACTGACTCACACTGAGGTACACTTCCACAGGTACTGACCCTGAATGGGGTAAACTTCCACACGCACTGACTCTGATTGGGGTACACTTCCACATGCACTGAATCTGAATGTGGTAAACATCCACAGGCACTGACTCTCACTTGGGTACACTTCGACAGGCACTGACTCTCACTGGAGTAAACTTCCACAGGCACTGACTCTCACTTGGGTACACTTCGACAAGCACTGACTCTCACTGAGGTAAAGTTCCAAAGGCACTGACTCTCACTGGGGTACACTTCCACAGGCACTGACTCTGAATGGGATTATCTTCCACATGCACTGACTCTGAATGTGGCAAACTACGACAGGCACTGAATGTGAATGTGATACACTTCCACAGGCACTGACTCTCACTGGGGTACACTTCCACAGGCACTGACTCCGAATGGGGTAGACTTCCAAAGGCACTGACTCTCACTGGGGTACACTTCCACAGGCACTGACTATAAATGGGGTAATCTTCCACAGGCACTGACTCTGAATGGGGCAAACTTCGACAGGCACTGAATCTGAATGTGATAAACTTCTACAGGTACTGAATGTGAATGGGGTAAACTTCCACAGGCACTGACTCTCACTGGGGTACACTTCCACAGGCACTGACTCTGAATGGGGTAAACTTCCACAGGCACTGAGTCTGAAAGGGGTAAACTTCCACAGGCACTGACCCTCACTGGGGTGCACTTCCACAGGCACTGACTCTGAAAGAGGTAAACTTCCACAGGCACAGACTCTCACTGGGGTACAGTTCCACATGCACTGAATCTGAATGGGGTAAACTTACACTGGCATTGATTCTCACTGGGGTACACTTCCACATGCACTCAATATGAATGGGGTAAATTCCACAGCCACTGACTTTCACTGGGGTACACTTCCACAGGCACTGAATCTGAATGGGGTAAAATTCCCCAGGAACTGACTCTGAATGGGGTAAACTTCCACAGGCACTGACTCTGAATTGGTTACAGTTCCACAGGCAATGACTCTCAGTGGGGTACACATCCACAGGCACTGTCACTGAATGGGGTAAACTTCCACAGGCACTGAGTCTCACTGGAGTGCTCTTCCACAGGCACTGACTCTGACAGGGGTAAGCTTCCACAGGAATTGACTCTCTCTGGTGTACACTTCCACAGGCACTGATTCTGAATCTAGTAAACTACCACAGGCAATGACTCTCAATGGGGTACACATCGACAGGCACTGACACAGACTGGAGTAAACTTCCACAGGCACTGACTCTCACTGGGGTACACTTCCACAGGCACTGACTCTAACTGGGGTACACTTACATAGGCACTGTCTCTGAATGTGGTAAACTTCCACAGGCACTGACTCTCACCGGGGTACACTTCTACAGTCACTGAATCTGAATGTGGTAAACTGCTACAGGTACTGAATCTGAATGGGGTAAACTTCCACAGGCACTGACTCTCACTGGGGTACACTTCCACAGGCAATGACTCTGAATGGGGTAAACTTCCACAGGCACTGACTCTCACTGGGGTACACTTCCACAGGTACTGACTCTGAATGGGGTAAACTTCCACACGCACTGACTCTGATTGGGGTAAACTTCCACATGCACTGAATCTGACTGGGGTAAACATCCACAGGCACTGACTCTCACTTGGGTGCACTTCGACAGGCACTGACTCTCACTGGGGTAAACTTTCAGAGGCACTGACTCTCACTGGGGTACACTTCCACAGGCACTGACTCTGAATGGGATAAACTTCCACAGGCACTGACTCTGAATGGGGTAAACTTCGACAGGCACTGAATCTGAATGTGGTAAACTTCCACAGGCACTGAATCTGAATGTGGTAAACTACTACAGGTACTGAATCTGAATGGGGTAAACTTCCACAGGCACTGACTCTCACTGGGGTACACTTCCACAGGTACTGAATCTGAATGGGGTAAACTTCCACAGGCACTGAGTCTGAAAGGGGTAAACTTCCACAGGCACTGACCCTCACTGGGGCGCACTTCCACATGCACTGAATCTGAATGGGGAAATATTCCACAGGCATTGACTCTCACTGGGGTACTCTTCCACATGCACTCAATATGAATGGGGTAAATTCCACAGCCACTGACTCTCACTGGGGTTCACATCCACAGGCACTGACTCTGAATTGTTTACAGTTCCACAGGCAATGACTCTCAGTGGGGTACACTTCCACAGGCACTGACACTGAATGGGGTAAACTTCCACAGGCACTGACTCTCACTGGAGTGCTCTTCCACAGGCACTGACTCTGAATGGGGTAAGCTTCCACAGGCACTGACTCTGACTGGGGTACACTTCCACAGGCACTGACTCTGAATGGGGTAAACTTCCACAGGCAAAGACTCTCAATGGGGTACACTTCGACAGGCACTGACACTTATTGGGGTAAACTTCCTCAGGCACTGACTCTCACTGGGGTACACTTCCACAGGCACAGACTCTCACTGGGTTACACTTCCACAGGCACTGACTCTGAATGGGGTAACCTTCCACAGGCACAGTCTCTCACTGGAGTACACTTCCACAGGCATTGATTCTCACTGGGGGACACTTCCACAGGCACTGACTCTCACTGGGGTACACTTCCACAGGCACTGACTCTGAATGTTGTAAACTTCTACAGGCACTGACTCTGAATGGGGTAAACTTCCACAGGCACTGACTCTCACTGGGGTACACTTCCACAGGTACTGACTCTGAATGGGGTAAACTTCCACACGCACTGACTCTGATTGGGGTACACTTCCACATGCACTTAATCTGAATGGGGTAATCATCCATAGGCAATGACTCTCAGTGGGGTACACTTCGATAGGCACTGACAATTCCTGGGGTAAACTTCCAAAGGCAATGACTCTGAATGGGGTAAACTTCCACAGGCACTGACTCTCACCGGGGTACACTTCCACAGGCACAGACTCTGAATGGGGTAATCTTCCACAGGCACTGACTCTCACTGTGGTACACTTCTACAGGCACTGAATCTGAATGTGATAAACTTCTACAGGTACTGACTCTGAATGGGGTAAACTTCCACAGGCACTGACTCTCTCTGGGGTAGACTTCCACAGGCACTGACTCTGAATGGGGTAAACTTCCACAGGCACTGACTCTCACTGAGGTACACTTCCACAGGTACTGACTCTGAATGGGGTAAACTTCCACACGCACTGACTCTGATTGGGGTACACTTCCACATGCACTGAATCTGAATGGGGTAAACATCCACAGGCACTGACTCTCACTTGGGTACACTTCGACAGGCACTGACTCTCACTGGGGTAATCTTCCAAAGGCACTGACTCTGAACGGGGTAAACTTCCACAGGCACTGACTCTCACTTGGGTACACTTTGACAGGCACTGACTCTCACTGGGGTAAACTTCCAAAGGCACTGACACTCACTGGGGTACACTTCCACAGGCACTGACTCTGAATGGGATAAACTTCCACAGGCACTGACTCTGAATGGGGTAAACTTCGACATGTACTGGATCTGAATGGGGTAAAGTTCCACAGGCACTGACTCTCACTGGGGTACACTTCCACAGGCACTGTCTCTCACTTGGGTACACTTCTACAGGCACTGACTCTCACTGGGGTACATTTCCACTGGCACTGATTCTCACTGGGGTACATTTCCACAGGCACTGACTCTCACTGGGGTACACTTATTCAGGCACTGAATCTGAATGGTGTAAACTTCAGCAGGTACTGAATCTGAATGGGGTAAACTTCCACAGGCAATGACTCTGAATGGGGTAAACCTCCACAGGCACTGCATCTGAATGGGGTAAACTTCCACAGGCAATGACTCTCACTGGGGTACACTTCCACAGGCACTGAATCTGAATGGGTTAAACTTGCACAGGCACTGACACTCACTGGGGTACACTTCCACAGGTACTGACTCTGAATGGGGTAAACTTCCACACGCACTGACTCTGATTGGGGTACACTTCCACATGCACTGAATCTGAATGGGGTAAACATCCACAGGCAATGACTCTCATTGGGGTACACTTCGATAGGCACAGACTCTGAATGGGGTAATCTTCCACAGGCACTGACTCTCACTGGGGTACACTTCTACAGGCACTGAATCTGAATGTGGTAAACTTCTACAGGTACTGAATCTGAATGGGGTAAACTTCCACACGCACTGACTCTCACTGGGGTACACTTCTACAGGCACTGACTCTCACTGAGGTACACTTCCACAGGTACTGACTCTGAATGGGGTAAACTTCCACACGCACTGACTCTGATTGGGGTACACTTCCACATGCACTGAATCAGAATGGGGTAAACATCCACAGGCACTGACTCTCACTTGGGTACACTTCGACAGGCACTGACTCTCACTGGGGTAAACTTCCAAAGGCACTGACTCTGAATGGGGTAAACTTCCACAGGCACTGACTCTCACTGGGGTAAACTTCCAAAGGCACTGACTCTGAATGGGGTAAACTTCCACAGGCACTGACTCTCACTGGGGTAAACTTCCACAGGCACTGACTCTGAATGGGTTAAACTTGCAAAGTCACTGACTCTCACTGGTGTACACTTCCACAGGTACTGACTCTGAATGGGGTAAACTTCCACACGCACTGACTCTGATTGGGGTACACTTCCACATGCACTGACTCTCACTGGGGTAATCTTCCACAGGCACTGACTCTCACTGTGGTACACTTCTACAGGCACTGAATCTGAATGTGATAAACTTCTACAGGTACTGAATCTGAATGGGGTAAACTTCCACAGGCACTGACTCTCACTGGGGTACACTTCCACAGGCAGTGACTCTGAATGGGGTAAACTTCCACAGGCACTGACTCTCACTGAGGTCCACTTCCACAGGAACTGACTCTGAATGGGGTAAACTTCCACACGCACTGATTCTGATTGGGCTACACTTCCACATGCACTGAATCTGAATGGGGTAAACATCCACAGGCACTGACTCTCACTTGGGAACATTTCGACAGGCACTGACTCTCACTGGGGTACACTTCCACAGGCACTGACTCCGAATGGGGTAAACTTCCAAAGGCACTGACTCTAACTGGGGTACACTTCCACAGGCACTGACTATGAATGGGGTAAACTTCCACAGGCACTGACTCCGAATGGGGTAAACTTCGACAGGCACTGAATCTGAATGTGGTAAACTTCTACAGCCACTGAATCTGAATGGGGTAAACTTCCACAGGCACTGACTCTCACTGGGGTACACTTCCACAGGCACTGACTCTGAATTGGGTAAACTTCCACAGGGACTGAATCTGGATGGGGTAAACTTCCACAGGCACTGAGTCTGAAAGCGGTAAACCTCCACAGGCACTGACCCTCACTGGGGAGCACTTCCACAGGCACAGACTCTGAGTGAGGTATACTTCCACAGGCACAGATTCTCACTGGGGTACACTTCCACATGCAATGAATCTGAATGGGGTAAACTTACACTGGCATTGATTCTCACTGGGGTACACTTCCACAAGCACACAATATGAATGGGGTAAATTCCACAGCCACTGACTCTCACTGGGGGACACTTCCACAGGCACTGAATCTGAATGGGGTAAAATTCCCCAGGAACTGACTCTGAATGGGGTAAACTTCCACAGGCACTGACACTGAATTGGTTACAGTTCCACAGGCAATGACTCTCAGTGGGGTACACTTCCACAGGCACTGACACTGAATGGGGTAAACTTCCACAGGCACTGAGTCTCACTGGACTGCTCTTCCACAGGCACAGACTCTGATCGGGGTAAGCTTCCACAGGCACTGACGCTCACTGGGGTACACTTCCACAGGCACTGACTCTGAATTGGGTAAACTTCCACAGGGACTGAATCTGGATGGGGTAAACTTCCACAGGCACTGAGTCTGAAAGGGGTAAACGTCCACAGGCAATGACTCTCAATGGGGTACACTTCGACAGGCACTGACACTGACTGGGGTAAACTTCCACAGGCACTGACTCTCACTGGGGTACACTTCCACAGGCACTGACTCTGAATGGGGTAAACTTCCACAGGCACTGTCTCTCACTGGAGTACACTTCCACAGGCACTGACTCTCACTGGGGGACACTTCCACAGGCACTGACTCTCACTGGGGGACACTTCCACAGGCACTGACTCTCACTGGGGTACACTTCCACTGGCACTGACTCTGAATGTTGTAAACTTCTACAGGCAATGACTCTGAATGGGGTAAACTTCCACAGGCACTGACTCTGAATGGGGTAAACTTCCACAGGCACTGACTCTGACTGGGGGACACTTCCATAGGCAATGACTCTCACTGGGGTACACTTCCACAGGCACTGACTCTGAATGGGTTAAGCTTGCACAGGCCCTGAATCTCACTGGGGTACACTTCTATAGGGACTGACTCTCACTGGGGTACACTTCTACAGGTACAGACTCTCACAGGTGTGCGCTTCAACAGGGTCTGACTTTCACTGGGGTACACTTCTACAAGTACAGACTCTCACTGGGGTACACTTCTATAGGCACTGACTCTCTCCGGCTTAAAATTCCACCCACACTGACTCGCACTGGGGTGCAGTCCCACAGCCTCCAACAATCACTTGGGTACCGTTCCCGAGGCAATGACTCGAACTGGGGCAAATTTCTACTGGCACTGACTCTCTCTGAGGTACAGTTCCACAGGCACTGACTCTCACTTGGGCACACTTCTACAGGCACTGACTCTCACTTGGGTACACTTCTACAGGCACTGAATCTGAATGGTGTAAACTTCTACAGGTACAGAATCTGAATGGGGTAAACTTCCACAGGCACTGACTCTGAATGTGGTAAACTACAACAGGCACTGAATCTGAATGGGGTAAACTTCCACAGGCACTGACTCTCACTGGGGTACACTTCCACAGGCACTGACTCCGAATGGGGCAGACTTCCAAAGGCACTGACTCTCACTGGGGTACACTTCCACAGGCACTGACTATAAATGGGGTAAACTTCTACAGGCAATGACTCTGAATGGGGTAAACTTCCACAGGCACTGACTCTGAATGGGGTAAACTTCCACAGGCACTGACTCTGACTGGGGGACACTTCCATAGGCAATGACTCTCACTGGGGAACACTTCCACAGGCACTGACTCTGAATGGGTTAAGCTTGCACAGGCCCTGAATCTCACTGGGGTACACTTCTATAGGGACTGACTCTCACTGGGGTACACTTCTACAGGTACAGACTCTCACAGGGGTGCGCTTCAACAGGGACTGACTTTCACTGGGGTACACTTCTACAAGTACAGACTCTCACTGGGGTACACTTCTATAGGCACTGACTCTCTCCGGCTTAAAATTCCACCCACACTGACTCGCACTGGGGTGCAGTCCCACAGCCTCCAACAATCACTTGGGTACCGTTCCCGAGGCAATGACTCGAACTGGGGCAAATTTCTACTGGCACTGACTCTCTCTGAGGTACAGTTCCACAGGCACTGACTCTCACTTGGGCACACTTCTACAGGCACTGACTCTCACTTGGGTACACTTCTACAGGCACTGACTCTCACTTGGGTACATTTCCACAGGCACTGAATCTCACTTGGGTACACTTCTACAGGCACTGACTCTCACTGGGGTACATTTCCAAACGCACTGATTCTCACTGGGGTACATTTCCACAAGCACTGACTCTCACTGGGGTACACTTATTCAGGCACTGAATCTGAATGGTGTAAACTTCTACAGGTACAGAATCTGAATGGGGTAAACTTCCACAGTCACTGACTCTGAATGTGGTAAACTACGACAGGCACTGAATCTGAATGGGGTAAACTTCCACAGGCACTGACTCTCACTGGGGTACACTTCCACAGGCACTGACTCCGAATGGGGTAGACTTCCAAAGGCACTGACTCTCACTGGGGTACACTTCCACAGGCACTGACTATAAATGGGGTAATCTTCCACAGGCACTGACTCTGAATGGGGCAAACTTCGACAGGCACTGAATCTGAATGTGATAAACTTCTACAGGTACTGAATCTGAATGGGGTAAACTTCCACAGGCACTGACTCTCACTGGGGTACACTTCCACAGGCACTGACTCTGAATGGGGTAAACTTCCACAGGGACTGAATCTGAATGGGGTAAACTTCCACAGGCACTGAGTCTGAAAGGGGTAAACTTCCACAGGCACTGACCCTCACTGGGGTGCACTTCCACAGGCACTGACTCTGAATGAGGTAAACTTCCACATGCACAGACTCTCACTGGGGTACACTTCCACATGCACTGAATCTGCATGGGGTAACCTTACACTGGCATTGATTCTCACTGGGGTACACTTCCACATGCACTCAATATGAATGGGGTAAATTCCACAGCCACTGACTCTCACTGGGGTACACTTCCACAGGCACTGAATCTGAATGGGGTAAAATTCCCCAGGAACTGACTCTGAATGGGGTAAACTTCCACAGGCACTGACTCTGAATTGGTTACAGTTCCACAGGCAATGACTCTCAGTGGGGTACACTTCCACAGGCACTGTCACTGAATGGGGTAAACCTCCACAGGCACTGACTCTCACTGGAGTGCTCTTCCACAGGCACTGACTCTGATTGGGGTAAGCTTCCACAGGCACTGACTCTCACTGGGGTACACTTCCACAGGCACTGACTCTGAATGGGGTAAACTTCCACAGGCAATGACTCTCAATGGGGTACACATCGACAGGCACTGACACAGACTGTGGTAAACTTGCACAGGCACTGACTCTCACTGGGGTACAGTTCCACAGGCACTGACTCTAACTGGGGTACACTTACATAGGCACTGTCTCTGAATGGGGTAAACTTCCACAGGCACTGACTCTCACCGGGGTACACTTCTACAAGTGCAGACTCTCACTGGGGTACACTTCTATAGGCACTGACTCTATCTGGGTTAAAATTCCACCCACACTGACTCGCACTGGGGTGCAGTCCCACAGCCTCCAACAATCACTTGGGTACCGTTCCCGAGGCAATGACTCGAACTAGGGCAAATTTCTACTGGCACTGACTCTCTCTGAGGTACAGTTCCACAGGCACTGACTCTCACTTGGGCACACTTCTACAGGCACTGACTCTCACTTGGGTACATTTCTACAGGCACTGACTCTCACTTGGGTACATTTCCACAGGCACTGACTCTCACTTGGGTACACTTCTACAGGCACTGACTCTCACTGGGGTACATTTCCAAACGCACTGATTCTCACTGGGGTACATTTCCACAAGCACTGACTCTCACTGGGGTACACTTATTCAGGCACTGAATCTGAATGGTGTAAACTTCTACAGGTACTGAATCTCAATGGGGTAAACTTCCACAGGCACTGACTCTGAATGGGATAATCTTCCACATGCACTGACTCTGAATGTGGTAAACTACGACAGGCACTGAATCTGAATGGGGTAAACTTCCACAGGCACTGACTCTCGCTGGGGTACACTTCCACAGGCACTGACTCCGAATGGGGTAGACTTCCAAAGGCACTGACTCTCACTGGGGTACACTTCCACAGGCACTGACTATAAATGGGGTAATCTTCCACAGGCACTGACTCTGAATGGGGCAAACTTCGACAGGCACTGAATCTGAATGTGATCAACTTCGACAGGTACTGAATCTGAATGGGGTAAACTTCCACAGGCACTGACTCTCACTGGGGTACACTTCCACAGGCACTGACACTGAATGGGGTAAACGTCCACAGGGACTGAATCTGAATGGGGTAAACTTCCACAGGCACTGAGTCTGAAAGGGGTAAACTTCCACAGGCACTGACCCTCACTGGGGTGCACTTGAACAGGCACTGACTCTGAATGAGGTAAACTTCCACAGGCACAGACTCTCACTGGGGTACACTTCCACATGCACTGAATCTGCATGGGGTAAACTTACACTGGCATTTATTCTCACTGGGGTACACTTCCACATGCACTCACTATGAATGGGGTAAATTCCACAGCCACTGACTCTCACTGGGGTACACTTCCACAGGCACTGAATCTGAATGGGGTAAAATTCCCCAGGAACTGACTCTGAATGGGGTAAACTTCCACAGGCACTGACTCTGAATTGGTTACAGTTCCACAGGCAATGACTCTCAGTGGGGTACACTTCCACAGGCACTGTCACTGAATGGGGTAAACTTCCACAGGCACTGAGTCTCACTGGAGTGCTCTTCCACAGGCACTGACTCTGATTGGGGTAAGCTTCCACAGGCACTGACTCTCACTGGGGTACACTTCCAGAGGCACTGACTCTGAATGGGGTAACCTTCCACAGGCAATGACTCTCAATGGGGTACACATCGACAGGCACTGACACAGACTGGGGTAAACTTCCACAGGCACTGACTCTCACTGGGGTACACTTCCACAGGCACTGACTCTAACTGGGGTACACTTACATAGGCACTGTCTCTGAATGGGGTAAACTTCCACAGGCACTGACTCTCACCGGGGTACACTTATACAGGCACTGAATCTGAATGTGGTAAACTTCTACAGGTACTGAATCTGAATGGGGTAAACTTCCACAGGCACGGACTCTCACTGGGGTACACTTCCACAGGCACTGACTCTGAATGGGGTAAACTTCCACAGGCACTGACTCTCACTGAGGTACTCTTCCACAGGTACTGACTCTGAATGGGGTAAACTTCCACACGCACTGACTCTGATTGGGGTACACTTCCACATGCACTGAATCTGAATGGGGTAAACATCCACAGGCACTGACTCTCACTTGGGTACACTTCGACAGGCACTGACTCTCACTGGGTTAAACTTCCAAAGGCACTGACTCTGAATGGGGTAAAATTCCACAGGCACTGACTCTCACTGGGGTAAACTTTCAAAGGCACTGACTCTCACTGGGGTACACTTCCACAGGCACTGACTCTGAATGGGATAAACTTCCACAGGCACTGACTCTGAATGGGGTAAACTTCGACAGGCACTGAATCTGAATGTGGTAAACTTCTACAGGTACTGAATCTGAATGGGGTAAACTTCCACAGGCACTGACTCTCACTGGGGTACGCTTCCACAGGCACTGACTCCGAATGGGGTAAACTTCCAAAGGCACTGACTCTCACTGCGGTACACTTCCACAGGCACTGACTATGAATGGGGTAAACTTCCACAGGCACTGACTCTGAATGGGGTAAACTTCGACAGGGACTGAATCTGAATGTGGTAAACTTCTACAGGTACTGAATCTGAATGGGGTAATCTTCCACAGGCACTGACTCTCACTGGGGTACACTTCCACAGGCACTGACTCTGAATGGGGGAAACATGCACAGGTACTGAATCTGAATGGGGTAAACTTCCACAGGCACTGAGTCTGAAAGGGGTAAACTTCCACAGGCACTGACTCTCACTGGGGTGCACTTCCACAGGCACTGACTCTGAATGAGGTAAACTTCCACAGGCACAGACTCTTATTGGGGTACACTTCCACTTGCACTGAATCTGAATGGGGAAAACTTCCACAGGCATTGACTCTCACTGGGGTACACTTCCACATGCACTCAATATGAATGGGGTAAATTCCACAGCCACTGACTCTCACTGGGGTTCACTTCCACAGGCACTGATTCTGAATGGGGTAAACTTCCCCAGGAACTGACTCTGAATGGGGTAAACATCTACAGGCACTGGCTCTGAATTGGTTCCAGTTCCACAGGCAATGACTCTCAGTGGGGTACACTTCCACAGGCACTGACACTGAATGGGGTAAACTTCCACAGGCAAAGACACTCAATGGGGTACACTTCGACAGGCACTGACACTGAATGGGGTAAACTTCCACAGGCACTGACTCTCACTGGAGTGCTCTTCCACAGGCACTGACTCTGAATGGGGGAAGCTTCCACAGGCAAAGACTCTAACTGGGGTACACTTCCACAGGCACTGACTCTGAATGGGGTAAACTTCCAAAGGCAAAGACTCTCAATGGGGTACACTTCGACAGGCACTGACACTGAATGGGGTAAACTTCCTCAGGCACTGACTCTCACTGGGGTACACTTCCACAGGCACTGACTCTCACTGGGTTACACTTCCACAGGCACTGACTCTGAATGGGGTAACCTTCCACAGGCACAGTCTCTCACTGGAGTACACTTCCACAGGCATTGACTCTGAATGGGGTAACCTTCCACAGGCACTGACTCTCACTGGGGTACTCTTCCACAGGCACTGACTCTGAATGTTGTAAACTTCTACAGGCACTGACTCTGAATGGGGTAAACTTCCACAGGCACTGACTCTGACTGGGGTGCACTTCCACAGGCAATGACTCTCACTGGGGTACACTTCCACAGGCACTGACTCTGAATGGGTTAAACTTGCACAGGCCCTGAATCTCACTGGGGTACACTTGTACAGGGACTGACTCTCACTTGCGTACACTTCTACAGGTACAGACTCTCACAGGGGTGCGCTTCTACAGGGACTGACTCTCACTGGGTACACTTCTACAGGTACAGACTCTCACTGGGGTACACTTCTGCAGGCACTGACTCTATCTGGGTTAAAATTCCACCCACACTGACTCGCACTGGGGTGCAGTCCCACAGCCTCTAATAATCACTTGGGTACCGTTCCCTAGGCAATGACTCGAACTAGGGCAAATTTCTACTGGCACTGACTCTCCCTGAGGTACAGTTCCACAGGCACTGACTCTCACTTGGGCACACTTCTACAGGCACTGACTCTCACTTGGGTACACTTCTACAGGCACTGACTCTCACTTGGGTACATTTCCACAGGCACTGACTCTCACTGGGGTACACTTATTCAGGCACTGAATCTGAATGGTGTAAACTTCTACAGGTACTGAATCTGAATGGGGTGAACTTCCACAGGCACTGACTCTGAATGGGGTAAACCTCCACAGTCACTGCATCTGAATGGGGTAAACTTCCCCAGGAACTGACTCTGAATGGGGTAAACTTCCACAGGCACTGACTCTGAATTGGTTACAGTTCCACAGGCAATGACTCTCAGTGGGGTACTCTTCCACAGGCACTGACTCTGATTGGGGTAAGCTTCCACAGGCACTGACTCTCACTGGGGTACACTTCCACAGGCACTGACTCTGAATGGGGTAAACTTCCACAGGCAATGACTCTCAATGGGGTACACATCGACAGGCACTGACACAGACTGTGGTAAACTTGCACAGGCATTGACTCTCACTGGGGTACAGTTCCACAGGCACTGACTCTAACTGGGGTACACTTACATAGGCACTGTCTCTGAATGGGGTAAACTTCCACAGGCACTGACTCTCACCGGGGTACACTTCTACAAGTGCAGACTCTCACTGGGGTACACTTCTATAGGCACTGACTCTATCTGGGTTAAAATTCCACCCACACTGACTCGCACTGGGGTGCAGTCCCACAGCCTCCAACAATCACTTGGGTACCGTTCCCGAGGCAATGACTCGAACTAGGGCAAATTTCTACTGGCACTGACTCTCTCTGAGGTACAGTTCCACAGGCACTGACTCTCACTTGGGCACACTTCTACAGGCACTGACTCTCACTTGGGTACATTTCTACAGGCACTGACTCTCACTTGGGTACATTTCCACAGGCACTGACTCTCACTTGGGTACACTTCTGCAGGCACTGACTCTCACTGGGGTACATTTCCAAACGCACTGATTCTCACTGGGGTACATTTCCACAAGCACTGACTCTCACTGGGGTACACTTATTCAGGCACTGAATCTGAATGGTGTAAACTTCTACAGGTACTGAATCTCAATGGGGTAAACTTCCACAGGCACTGACTCTGAATGGGATAATCTTCCACATGCACTGACTCTGAATGTGGTAAACTACGACAGGCACTGAATCTGAATGGGGTAAACTTCCACAGGCACTGACTCTCACTGGGGTACACTTCCACAGGCACTGACTCCGAATGGGGTAGACTTCCAAAGGCACTGACTCTCACTGGGGTACACTTCCACAGGCACTGACTATAAATGGGGTAATCTTCCACAGGCACTGACTCTGAATGGGGCAAACTTCGACAGGCACTGAATCTGAATGTGATAAACTTCTACAGGTACTGAATCTGAATGGGGTAAACTTCCACAGGCACTGACTCTCACTGGGGTACACTTCCACAGGCACTGACACTGAATGGGGTAAACTTCCACAGGGACTGAATCTGAATGGGGTAAACTTCCACAGGCACTGAGTCTGAAAGGGGTAAACTTCCACAGGCACTGACCATCACTGGGGTGCACTTGAACAGGCACTGACTCTGAATGAGGTAAACTTCCACAGGCACAGACTCTCACTGGGGTACACTTCCACATGCACTGAATCTGCATGGGGTAAACTTACACTGGCATTTATTCTCACTGGGGTACACTTCCACATGCACTCACTATGAATGGGGTAAATTCCACAGCCACTGACTCTCACTGGGGTACACTTCCACAGGCACTGAATCTGAATGGGGTAAAATTCCCCAGGAACTGACTCTGAATGGGGTAAACTTCCACAGGCACTGACTCTGAATTGGTTACAGTTCCACAGGCAATGACTCTCAGTGGGGTACACTTCCACAGGCACTGTCACTGAATGGGGTAAACTTCCACAGGCACTGAGTCTCACTGGAGTGCTCTTCCACAGGCACTGACTCTGATTGGGGTAAGCTTCCACAGGCACTGACTCTCACTGGGGTACATTTCCACAGGCACTGACTCTGAATGGGGTAACCTTCCACAGGCAATGACTCTCAATGGGGTACACATCGACAGGCACTGACACAGACTGGGGTAAACTTCCACAGGCACTGACTCTCACTGGGGTACACTTCCACAGGCACTGACTCTAACTGGGGTACACTTACATAGGCACTGTCTCTGAATGGGGTAAACTTCCACAGGCACTGACTCTCACCGGGGTACACTTATACAGGCACTGAATCTGAATGTGGTAAACTTCTACAGGTACTGAATCTGAATGGGGTAAACTTCCACAGGCACTGACTCTCACTGGGGTACACTTCCACAGGCACTGACTCTGAATGGGGTAAACTTCCACAGGCACTGACTCTCACTGAGGTACTCTTCCACAGGTACTGACTCTGAATGGGGTAAACTTCCACACGCACTGACTCTGATTGGGGTACACTTCCACATGCACTGAATCTGAATGGGGTAAACATCCACAGGCACTGACTCTCACTTGGGTACACTTCGACAGGCACTGACTCTCACTGGGTTAAACTTCCAAAGGCACTGACTCTGAATGGGGTAAAATTCCACAGGCACTGACTCTCACTGGGGTAAACTTTCAAAGGCACTGACTCTCACTGGGGTACACTTCCACAGGCACTGACTCTGAATGGGATAAACTTCCACAGGCACTGACTCTGAATGGGTTAAACTTCGACAGGCACTGAATCTGAATGTGGTAAACTTCTACAGGTACTGAATCTGAATGGGGTAAACTTCCACAGGCACTGACTCTCACTGGGGTACGCTTCCACAGGCACTGACTCCGAATGGGGTAAACTTCCAAAGGCACTGACTCTCACTGCGGTACACTTCCACAGGCACTGACTATGAATGGGGTAAACTTCCACAGGCACTGACTCTGAATGGGGTAAACTTCGACAGGGACTGAATCTGAATGTGGTAAACTTCTACAGGTACTGAATCTGAATGGGGTAATCTTCCACAGGCACTGACTCTCACTGGGGTACACTTCCACAGGCACTGACTCTGAATGGGGGAAACATGCACAGGTACTGAATCTGAATGGGGTAAACTTCCACAGGCACTGAGTCTGAAAGGGGTAAACTTCCACAGGCACTGACTCTCACTGGGGTGCACTTCCACAGGCACTGACACTGAATGGGGTAAACTTCCACAGGCACTGACTCTCACTGGAGTGCTCTTCCACAGGCACTGACTCTGAATGGGGGAAGCTTCCACAGGCAAAGACTCTAACTGGGGTACACTTCCACAGGCACTGACTCTGAATGGGGTAAACTTCCAAAGGCAAAGACTCTCAATGGGTTACACTTCGACAGGCACTGACACTGAATGGGGTAAACTTCCTCAGGCACTGACTCTCACTGGGGTACACTTCCACAGGCACTGACTCTCACTGGGTTACACTTCCACAGGCACTGACTCTGAATGGGGTAACCTTCCACAGGCACAGTCTCTCACTGGAGTACACTTCCACAGGCATTGACTCTGAATGGGGTAACCTTCCACAGGCACTGACTCTCACTGGGGTACTCTTCCACAGGCACTGACTCTGAATGTTGTAAACTTCTACAGGCACTGACTCTGAATGGGGTAAACTTCCACAGGCACTGACTCTGACTGGGGTGCACTTCCACAGGCAATGACTCTCACTGGGGTACACTTCCACAGGCACTGACTCTGAATGGGTTAAACTTGCACAGGCCCTGAATCTCACTGGGGTACACTTGTACAGGGACTGACTCTCACTTGCGTACACTTCTACAGGTACAGACTCTCACAGGGGTGCGCTTCTACAGGGACTGACTCTCACTGGGTACACTTCTACAGGTACAGACTCTCACTGGGGTACAGTTCTGCAGGCACTGACTCTATCTGGGTTAAAATTTCACCCACACTGACTCGCACTGGGGTGCAGTCCCACAGCCTCTAATAATCACTTGGGTACCGTTCCCTAGGCAATGACTCGAACTAGGGCAAATTTCTACTGGCACTGACTCTCCCTGAGGTACAGTTCCACAGGCACTGACTCTCACTTGGGCACACTTCTACAGGCACTGACTCTCACTTGGGTACACTTCGACAGGCACTGACTCTCACTTGGGTACATTTCCACAGGCACTGACTCTCACTGGGGTACACTTATTCAGGCACTGAATCTGAATGGTGTAAACTTCTACAGGTACTGAATCTGAATGGGGTGAACTTCCACAGGCACTGACTCTGAATGGGGTAAACCTCCACAGTCACTGCATCTGAATGGGGTAAACTTCCACAGGCAATGACTCTCACTGGGGTACACTTCCACAGGCACTGACTCTGAATGGGTTAAACTTGCACAGGCACTGACTCTCACTGGAGTGCTCTTCCACAGGCACTGACTCTGATTGGGGTAAGCTTCCACAGGCACTGACTCTCACTGGGGTACACTTCCACAGGCACTGACTCTGAATGGGGTAAACTTCCACAGGCAATGACTCTCAATGGGGTACACATCGACAGGCACTGACACAGACTGGGGTAAACTTCCACAGGCACTGACTCTCACTGGGGTACACTTCCACAGGCACTGACTCTAACTGGGGTACACTTACATAGGCACTGTCTCTGAATGGGGTAAACTTCCACAGGCACTGACTCTCACCGGGGTGCACTTCGACAAATACAGTCTCTCACTGGGGTACACTTCTATAGGCACTGACTCTCTCTGGATTAAAATTCCACCCACACTGACTCGCACTGGGGTGCAGTCCCACAGACTCCAACAATCACTTGGGTACCGTTCCCGAGGCAATGACTCGAACTAGGGCAAATTTCTACTGGCACTGACTCTCTCTGAGGTACAGTTCCACAGGCACTGACTCTCACTTGGGCACACTTCTACAGGCACTGACTCTCACTTGGGTACACTCTGCAGGCACTGACTCTCACTTGGGTACATTTCCACAGGCACTGACTCTCACTTGGGTACACTTCTACAGGCACTGACTCTCACTGGGGTACATTTCCAAACGCACTGATTCTCACTGGGGTACATTTCCACAAGCACTGACTCTCACTGGGGTACACTTATTCAGGCACTGAATCTGAATGGTGTAAACTACGACAGGCACTGAATCTGAATGGGGTAAACT
Source organism: Heterodontus francisci (assembly GCF_036365525.1). Lineage (NCBI taxonomy): Eukaryota > Metazoa > Chordata > Chondrichthyes > Heterodontiformes > Heterodontidae > Heterodontus > Heterodontus francisci. Next base: position 6,407,526 of record NC_090386.1, read on the forward strand.
TCCACAGGCACTGACTCTCACTGGGGTACACTTCCACAGGCACTGACTCCGAATGGGGTAGACTTCCAATGGCACTGACTCTCACTGGGGTACACTTCCACAGGCACTGACTATAAATGGGGTACTCTTCCACAGGCACTGACTCTGAATGGGGCAAACTTCGACAGGCACTGAATCTGAATGTGATAAATTTCTACAGGTACTGAATCTGAATGGGGTAAACTTCCACAGGCACTGACTCTCACTGGGGTACACTTCCACAGGCACTGACACTGAATGGGGTAAACTTCCACAGGGACTGAATCTGAATGGGGTAAAATTCCACAGGCACTGAGGCTGAAAGGGGTAAACTTCCACAGGCACTGACCCTCACTGGGGTGCACTTCCACAAGCACTGACTCTGAATGAGGTAAACTTCCACAGGCACAGACTCTCACTGGGGTACACTTCCACATGCACTCAATATGAATGGGGTAAATTCCACAGCCACTGACTGTCACTGGGGTACACTTCCACAGGCACTGACTCTCACTGAGGTACACTTCCACAGGTACTGACTCTGAATGGGGTAAACTTCCACACGCACTGACTCTGAATTGGTTACTGTTCCACAGGCAATGACACTCAGTGGGGTACACTTCCACAGGCACTGACACTGAATGGGGTAAACTTCCACAGGCACTGAATCTGAATGGGGTATAATTCCCCAGGAACTGACTCTGAATGGGGTAAACTTCCACAGGCACTGACTCTGAATTGGTTACAGTTCCACAGGCAATGACTCTCAGTGGGGTACACTTCCACAGGCACTGTCACTGAATGGGGTAAACTTCCACAGGCACTGAGTCTCACTGGAGTGCTCTTCCACAGGCACTGACTCTGATTGGGGTAAGCTTCCACAGGCACTGACTCTCACTGGGGTACACTTCCACAGGCACTGACTCTGAATGGGGTAACCTTCCACAGGCAATGACTCTCAATGGGGTACACATCGACAGGCACTGACACAGACTGGGGTAAACTTCCACAGGCACTGACTCTCACTGGGGTACACTTCCACAGGCACTGACTCTAACTGGGGTACACTTACATAGGCACTGTCTCTGAATGGGGTAAACTTCCACAGGCACTGACTCTCACCGGGGTACACTTCTACAGGCACTGAATCTGAATGTGGTAAACTTCTACAGGTACTGAATCTGAATGGGGTAAACTTCCACAGGCACTGACTCTCACTGGGGTACACTTCCACAGGCACTGACTCTGAATGGGGTAAACTTCCACAGGCACTGACTCTCACTGAGGTACTCTTCCACAGGTACTGACTCTGAATGGGGTAAACTTCCACACGCACTGACTCTGATTGGGGTACACTTCCACATGCACTGAATCTGAATGGGGTAAACAATCACAGGCACTGACTCTCAGTGGGGTACACTTCGATAGGCACTGACACTTCCTGGGGTAAACTTCCAAAGGCACTGACTCTGAATGGGGTAAACTTCCACAGGCACTGACTCTCACCGGGGTACACTTCCACAGGCACAGACTCTGAATGGGGTAATCTTCCACAGGCACTGACTCTCTCTGGGGTACACTTCCACAGGCACTGACTCTGAATGGGGTAAACTTCCACAGGCACTGACTCTCACTGAGGTACACTTCCACAGGTACTGACTCTGAATGGGGTAAACTTCCACACGCACTGACTCTGATTGGGGTACACTTCCACATGCACTGAATCTGAATGGGGTAAACATCCACAGGCACTGACTCTCACTTGGGTACACTTCGACAGGCACTGACTCTCACGGGGAAATCTTCCAAAGGCACTGACTCTGAACGGGGTAAACTTCCACAGGCACTGACTCTCACTTGGGTACACTTTGACAGGCACTGACACTCACTGGGGTAAACTTCCAAAGGCACTGACTCTCACTGGGGTACACTTCCACAGGCACTGACTCTGAATGGGATAAACTTCCACAGGCACTGACTCTGAATGGGGTAAACTTCGACAGGTACTGGATCTGAATGGGGTAAACATCCACAGGCACTGACTCTCACTGGGGTACACTTCCACAGGCACTGTCTCTCACTTGGGTACACTTCGACAGGCACTGACTCTCACTGGGGTACATTTCCACAGGCACTGATTCTCACTGGGGTACACTTATTCAGGCACTGAATCTGAATGGTGTAAACTTCTGCAGGTACTGAATCTGAATGGCGTAAACTTCCACAGGCACTGACTCTAAATGGGGTAAACCTCCACAGGCACTGCATCTGAATGGGGTAAACTTCCACAGGCAATGACTCTCACTGGGGTACACTTCCACAGGCACTGACTCTGAATGGGTTAAACTTGCACAGGCACTGACTCTCACTGGGGTACACTTCCACAGGTACTGACTCTGAATGGGGTAAACTTCCACACGCACTGACTCTGAATGGGGTACACTTCCACATGCACTGAATCTGAATGGGGAAAACATCCACAGGCAATGACTCTCAGTGGGGTACACTTCGATAGGCACTGACACTTCCTGGGGTAAACTTCCAAAGGCACTGACTCTGAATGGGGAAAACTTCCACAGGCACTGACTCTCACCGGGGTACACTTCCACAGGCACAGACTCTGAATGGGGTAATCTTCCACAGGCACTGACTCTCACTGGGGTACACTTCTACAGGCACTGAATCTGAATGTGGTAAACTTCTACAGGTAATGAATCTGAATGGGGTAAACTTCCACAGGCACTGACTCTCACTGAGGTACACTTCCACAGGTAGTGACTCTGAATGGGGTAAACTTCCACACGCTCTTACTCTGAATGGGGTAAACTTCCACAGGCACTGACTCTGACTGGGGTACACTTCCACAGGCAATGACTCTCACTGGGGAAATCTTCCAAAGGCACTGACTCTGAATGTGATAAACTTCTACAGGTACTGAGTCTGAAAGGGGTAAACTTCCACAGGCACTGACCCTCACTGGGGAGCACTTCCACAGGCACTGACTCTGAATGAGGTAAACTTCCACAGGCACAGATTCTCACTGGGGTACACTTCCACATGCAATGAATCTGAATGGGGTAAACTTAATCTGGCATTGATTCACTCTGGGGTACACTTCCACAAGCACTCAATATGAATGGGGTAAATTCCACAGCCACTGACTCTCACTGGGGTACACTTCCACAGGCACTGACTCTCACTGAGGTACACTTCCACAGGTACTGACTCTGAATGGGGTAAACTTCCACACGCACTGACTCTGATTGGGGTACACTTCCACATGCACTGAATCTGAATGGGGTAAACATCCACAGGCACTGACTCTCACTTGGGTACACTTCGACAGGCACTGACTCTCACTGGGGAAATCTTCCAAAGGCACTGACTCTGAACGGGGTAAACTTCCACAGGCACTGATTCTCACTTGGGTAAACTTTGACAGGCACTGACTCTCACTGGGGTAAACTTCCAAAGGCACTGACTCTCACTGGGGTACACTTCCACAGGCACTGACTCTGAATGGGATAAACTTCCACAGGCACTGACTCTGAATGGGGTAAACTTCGACAGGTACTGGATCTGAATGTGGTAAACTTCCACAGGCACTGACTCTCACTGGGGTACACTTCCACAGGCACTGTCTCTCACTTGGGTACACTTCTACAGGCACTGACTCTCACTGGGGTACATTTCCACTGGCACTGATTCTCACTGGGGTACATTTCCACAGGCACTGACTCTCACTGGGGTACACTTATTCAGGCACTGAATCTGAATGGTGTAAACTTCTGCAGGTACTGAATCTGAATGGCGTAAACTTCCACAGGCACTGACTCTGAATGGGTAATCTTCCACAGGCAATGACTCTCACTGGGGTACACTTCCACAGGCACAGACTCTGAATGGGGTAATCTTCCACAGGCACTGACTCTCACTGTGGTACACTTCTACAGGAACTGAATCTGAATGTGATAAACTTCTACAGGTACTGAATCTGAATGGGGTAAACTTCCACAGGCACTGACTCTCTCTGGGGTACACTTCCACAGGCACTGACTCTGAACGGGGTAAACTTCCACAGGCACTGACTCTCACTGAGGTACACTTCCACAGGTACTGACTCTGAATGGGGTAATCTTCCACACGCACTGACTCTGATTGGGGTACACTTCCACATGCACTGAATCTGAATGGGGTAAACATCCACAGGCACTGACTCTCACTTGGGTACACTTCGACAGGCACTGACACTCACTGGGGAAATCTTCCAAAGGCACTGACTCTGAACGGGGTAAACTTCCACAGGCACTGACTCTCACTTGGGTACACTTTGACAGGCACTGACTCTCACTGGGGTAAACTTCCAAAGGCACTGACTCTCACTGGGGTACACTTCCACAGGCACTGACTCTGAATGGGATAAACTTCCACAGGCACTGACTCTGAATGGGGTAAACTTCGACAGGTACTGGATCTGAATGTGGTAAACTTCCACAGGCACTGACTCTCACTGGGGTACACTTCCACAGGCACTGTCTCTCACTTGGGTACACTTCTACAGGCACTGACTCTCACTGGGGTACATTTCCACTGGCACTGATTCTCACTGGGGTACATTTCCACAGGCACTGACTCTCACTGGGGTACACTTATTCAGGCACTGAATCTGAATGGTGTAAACATCTGCAGGTACTGAATCTGAATGGCGTAAACTTCCACAGGCACTGACTCTAAATGGGGTAAACCTCCACAGGCACTGCATCTGAATGGGGTAAACTTCCACAGGCAATGACTCTCACTGGGGTACACTTCCACAGGCACTGACTCTGAATGGGTTACACTTGCACAGGCACTGACTCTCACTGGGGTACCTTTCCACAGGTACTGACTCTGAATGGGGTAAACTTCCACACGCACTGACTCTGATTGGGGTACACTTTCACATGCACTGAATCTGAATGGGGAAAACATCCACAGGCAATGACTCTCATTGGGGTACACTTCGATAGGCACTGACACTTCCTGGGGTAAACTTCCAAAGGCACTGACTCTGAATGGGGTAAACTTCCACAGGCACTGACTCTCACCGGGATACACTTCCACAGGCACAGACTCTGAATGGGGTAATCTTCCACAGGCACTGACTCTCACTGGGGTACACTTCTACAGGCACTGAATCTGAATGTGGTAAACTTCTACAGGTACTGACTCTGAATGGGGTAAACTTCCACACGCACTGACTCTGATTGGGGTACACTTCCACATGCACTGAATCTGAATGGGGTAAACATCCACAGGCACTGACTCTCACTTGGGTACACTTCGACAGGCACTGACTCTCACTGGGGTAAACTTCCAAAGGCACTGATTCTGATTGGGGTAAACTTCCACAGGTACTGACTCTCACTGGGGTAAACTTCCAAAGGCACTGACTCTGAATGGGGTAAACTTGCACAGGCACTGACTCTCACTGGGGTAAACTTCCACAGGCACTGACTCTGAATGGGTTAAACTTGCAAAGGCACTGACTCTCAATGGGGTACACTTCCACAGGTACTGACTCTGAATGGGGTATACTTCCACACGCACTGACTCTGATTGGGGTACTCTTCCACATGCACTGACTCTCACTGGGGTAAACTTCCAAAGGCACTGACTCTGAATGCGGTAATCTTCCACAGGCACTGACTCTCACTGTGGTACACTTCTACAGGCACTGAATCTGAATGTGATAAACTTCTACAGGTACTGAATCTGAATGGGGTAAACTTCCACAGGCACTGACTCTCACTGGGGTACACTTCCACAGGCAGTGACTCTGAATGGGGTAAACTTCCACAGGCACTGACTCTCACTGAGGTACACTTCCACATGCACTGAATCTGAATGGGGTAAACATCCACAGGCACGGACTCTCACTTGGGTACACTTCGACAGGCACTGACTCTCACTGGGGTACACTTCCACAGGCACTGACTAGGAATGGGGTAAACTTCCACAGGCACTGACTCAGAATGGGGTAAACTTCTACAGCTACTGAATCTGAATGGGGTAAACTTCGACAGGCACTGAATCTGAATGTGGTAAACTTCTACAGCTACTGAATCTGAATGGGGTAAACTTCCACAGGTACTGAATCTGAATGGGGGAAACTTCTGCAGCTACTGAATCTGAATGGGGTAAACTTCCACAGGCACTGACTCTCACTGGGGTACACTTCCACAGCCACTGACTCTGAATTGGGTAAACTTCCACAGGTACTGAATGTGAATGGGGTAAACTTCCACAGGCACTGAGTCTGAAAGGGGTAAACTTCCACAGGCACAGATTCTCACTGGGGTACACTTCCACATGCAATGAATCTGAATGGGGTAAACTTACACTGGCATTGATTCTCACTGGGGTACACTTCCACAAGCACTCAATATGAATGGGGTAAATTCCACAGCCACTGACTCTCACTGGGGTACACTTCCACAGGCACTGAATCTGAATGGGGTAAAATTCCCCAGGAACTGACTCTGAATGGGGTAAACTTCCACAGGCACTGACTCTGAATTGGTTACAGTTCCACAGGCAATGACTCTCAGTGGGGTACACTTCCACAGGCACTGACACTGAATGGGGTAAACTTCCACAGGCACTGAGTCTCACTTGAGTGCTCTTCCACAGGCACTGACTCTGATCGGGGTAAGCTTCCACACGCACTGACGCTCACTGGGGTACACTTCCACAGGCACCGACTCTGAATGGGGTAAACGTCCACAGGCAATGACTCTCACTGGGGTACACTTCCACAGGCACTTACTCTCACTGGGTTACACTTCCACAGGCACTGACTCTGAATGGGGTAAACTTCCACAGGCACTGTCTCTCACTGGAGTACAATTCCACAGGCACTGACTCTCACTGGGGGACATTTCCACAGGCACTGACTCTCACTGGGGTACACTTCCACAGGCACTGACTCTGAATGTTGTAAACTTCTACAGGCAATGACTCTGAATGGGGTAAACTTCCACAGGCACTGACTCTGAATGGGGTAAACTTCCACAGGCACTGTCTCAGACTGGGGTACACTTCCACAGGCACTGACTCTGAATGGGGCAAACCTCCACAGGCACTGACGCTCACTGGGGTACACTTCCACAGGCACTGACTCTGAATGGGGTAAACGTCCACAGGCAATGACTCTCACTGGGGTACACTTCCACAGGCACTGACTCTCACTGGGTTACACTTCCACAGGCACTGACTCTGAATGGGGTAAACTTCCACAGGCACTGTCTCTCACTGGAGTACACTTCCACAGGCATTGACTCTCACTGGGGGACACTTCCACAGGCACTGACTCTCACTGGGGTACACTTCCACAGGCACTGACTCTGAATGTTGTAAACTTCTACAGGCAATGACTCTGAATGGGTTAAACTTCCACAGGCACTGACTCTGAATGGGGTAAACTTCCACAGGCACTGACTCTGACTGGGGTACACTTCCACAGGCCATGAATCTCACTGGGGAACTCTTCCACAGGCACTGACTCTGAATGGGTTAAGCTTGCACAGGCCCTGAATCTCACTGGGGTACACTTCTATAGGGACTGACTCTCACTGGGGTACACTTCTACAGGTACAGACTCTCACAGGGGTGCGCTTCTACAGGGACTGACTCTCACTGGGGTACACTTCTACAGGTACAGACTCTCACTGGGGTACACTTCTATTGGCACTGACTCTCTCTGGGTTAAAATTCCACCCACACTGACTCGCACTGGGGTGCTGTCCCACAGCCTCCAACAATCACTTGGGTACCGTTCCCGAGGCAATGACTCAAACTAGGGCAAATTTCTACTGGCACTGACTCTCTCTGAGGTACAGTTCCACAGGCACTGACTCTCACTTGGGCACACTTCTACAGGCACTGACTCTCACTTGGGCACACTTCTACAGGCACTGACTCTCACTTGGGTACATTTCCACAGCCACTGACTCTCACTTGGGTACACTTCTACAGGCACTGACTCTCACTGGGGTACATTTCCAAACGCACTGATTCTCACTGGGGTACATTTCCACAAGCACTGACTCTCACTGGGGTACACTTATTCAGGCACTGAATCTGAATGGTGTAAACTTCTGCAGGTACAGAATCTGAATGGGGTAAACTTCCACAGACACTGACTCTGAATGGGGTAAACCTCCACAGGCACTGCATCTGAATGGGGTAAACTTCCACAGGCAATGACTCTCACTGGGGTACACTTCCACAGGCACTGACTCTGAATGGGGTAAACTTCCACAGGCACTGACTCTCACTGAATTACTCTTACACAGGTACTGACTCAGAATGGGGTAAACTTCCACACGCACTGACTCTGATTGGGGTACACTTCCACATGCACTGAATCTGAATGGGGTAAACATCCACAGCCACTGACTCTCACTTTGGTACACTTCGACAGGCACTGAATCTCACTGGGGTAAACTTCCAAAGGCACTGACTCTGAATGGGGTAAACTTCCACAGGCACTGACTCTCACTGGGGTAAACTTTCAAAGGCACTGACTCTCACTGGGGTACACTTCCACAGGCACTGACTCTGAATGGGATAAACTTCCACAGGCACTGACTCTGAATGGGGTAAACTTCGACAGGCACTGAATCTGAATGTGGTAAACTTCTAAAGGTAGTGAATCTGAATGGGTAAACTTCCACAGGCACTGACTCTCACCGGGGTACACTTCCACAGGCACTGACTCCGAATGGGGTAAACTTCCAAAGGCACTGACTCTCACTGGGGTACACTTCCACAGGCACTGACTATGAATGGGGTAATCTTCCACAGGCACTGACTCTGAATGGGGTAAACTTCGACAGGCACTGAATCTGAATGTGGTAAACTTCTACAGGTACTGAATCTGAATGGGGTAAACTTCCACAGGCACTGACTCTCAATGGGGTACACTTCCACAGGCACTAACTCTGAATGGGGTAAACTTCCACTGGTACTAAATCTGAATGGGGTAAACTTCCACAGGCACTGAGTCTGAAAGGGGTAAACTTCCACAGGCACTGACCCTCACTGGGGTGCACTTCCACAGGCACTGACACTGAATGAGGTAAACTTCCACAGGCACAGACTCTTATTGGGGTACACTTCCACATGCACTGAATCTGAATGGGGAAAACTTCCACAGGCATTGACTCTCACTGGGGTACACTTCCACATGCACTCAATATGAATGGGGTAAATTCCACAGCCACTGACTCTCACTGGGGTTCACTTCCACAGGCACTGATTCTGAATGGGGTAAACTTCCCCAGGAACTGACTCTGAATGGGGTAAACATCCACAGGCACTGACTCTGAATTGGTTACAGTTCCACAGGCAATGACTCTCAGTGGGGTACACTTCCACAGGCACTGACACTGAATGGGGTAAACTTCCACAGGCACTGACTCTCACTGGAGTGCTCTTCCACAGGCACTGACTCTGAATGGGGTAAGCTTCCACAGGCACTGACTCTCACTGGGGTACACTTCCACAGGCACTGACTCTGAATGGGGTAAACTACCACAGGGAAAGACTCTCAATGGGGTACACTTCGACAGGCACTGACACTGACTGGGGTAAACTTCCTCAGGCACTGACTCTCACTGGGGTACACTTCCACAGGCACTGACTCTCACTGGGTTACACTTCCACAGGCACTGACTCTGAATGGTGTAACCTTTCACAGGCACAGTCTCTCACTGGAGTCCACTTCCACAGGCATTGACTCTCACTGGGGGACACTTCCACAGGCACTGACTCTCACTGGGGTACACTTCCACAGGCACTGACTCTGAATGTTGTAAACTTCTACAGGCACTGACTCTGAATGGGGTAAACTTCCACAGGCACTGACTCTGACTGGGGTACACTTCCACAGGCAATGACTCTCACTGGGGTACACTTCCACAGGCACTGACTCTGAATGGGGTAAACTTGCACAGGCCCTGAATCTCACTGGGGTACACTTGTACAGGGACTGACTCTCACTTGGGTACACTTCTACAGGTACAGACTCTCACAGGGGTGCGCTTCTACACGGACTGACTCTCACTGGGGTACACTTCTACAGGTACAGACTCTCACTGGGGTACACTTCTATAGGCACTGACTCTATCTGGGTTAAAATTCCACCCACACTGACTCGCACTGGGGTGCAGTCCCACAGCCACAAATAATCACTTGGGTACCGTTCCCTAGGCAATGACTCGAACTAGGGCAAACTACTACTGGCACTGACTCTCTCTGAGGTACAGTTCCACAGGCACTGACTCTCACTTGGGCACACTTCTACAGGCACTGACTCTCACTTGGGTACACTTCTACAGGCACTGACTCTCACTTGGGTACATTTCCACAAGCACTGACTCTCACTTGGGTACACTTCTACAGGCACTGACTCTAACTGGGGTACATTTCCACAGGCACTGATTCTCACTGGGGTACATTTCCACAGGCACTGACTCTCACTGGGGTACACTAATTCAGGCACTGACTCTCACTGGGGTACACATATTCAGGCACTGAATCTGAATGGTGTAAACTTCTACAGGTACTGAATCTGAATGGGGTAAACTTCCACAGGCACTGACTGTGAATGGGGTAAACTTCCACAGGCACTGCATCTGAATGGGGTAAACTTCCACAGGCAATGACACTCACTGGGGTACACTTCCACAGGTACTGACTCTGAATGGGGCAAACTTCCACACGCACTGACTCTGATTGGGGTACACTTCCACATGCACTGAATCTGAATGGTGTAAACATCCACAGGCAATGACTCTCAGTGGGCTACACTTCGATAGGCACTGACACTTCCTGGGGTAAACTTCCAAAGGCACTGACTCTGAATGGGGTAAACTTCCACAGGCACTGACTCTCTCTGGGGTACACTTCCACAGGCGCTGACTCTCACTGAGGTACACTTCCACAGGTACTGACTCTGAATGGGGTAAACTTCCACACGCACTGACTCTGATTGGGGTACACTTCCACATGCACTGAATCTGAATGGGGTAAACATCCACAGGCACTGACTCTCACTTGGGTACACTTCGACAGGCACTGACTCTCACTGGGGTAATCTTCCAAAGGCACTGACTCTGAACGGGGTAAACTTCCACAGGCACTGACTCTCACTTGGGTACACTTTGACAGGCACTGACTCTCACTGGGGTAAACTTCCAAAGGCACTGACTCTGAATGGGGTAAACCTCCAAAGGCACTGCATCTGAATGGGGTAAACTTCCACAGGCAATGACTCTCACTGTGGTAAACTTCCACAGGCACTGACTCTTAATGGGTTAAACTTGCACAGGCACTGACTCTCACTGGGGTACACTTCCACAGGCACTGTCTCTCACTTGGGTACACTTCTACAGGCACTGACTCTCACTGGGGTACATTTCCACATGCACTGAATCTGAATGGGGTAAACATCCACAGGCAATGACTCTCAGTGGGGTACACTTCGATAGGCACTGACACTTCCTGGGGTAAACTTCCAAAGGCACTGACTCTGAATGGGGTAAACTTCCACAGGCACTGACTCTCACTGGGGTACACTTCCACAGGCACAGACTCTGAATGGGGTAATCTTCCACAGGCACTGAAACTCACTGGGGTACACTCCTACAGGCACTGAATCTGAATGTGGTAAACTTCTACAGGTACTGAATCTGAATGGGGTAAACTTCCACAGGCACTGACTCTCACTGGGGTAGACTTCCACAGGCACTGACTCTCACTGAGGTACACTTCCACAGGTACTGACTCTGAATGGGGTAAACTTCCACACGCACTGACTCTGATTGGGGTACACTTCCACATGCACTGAATCTGAATGGGGTAAACATCCACAGGCACTGACTCTCACTTGGGTACACTTCGACAGGCACTGACTCTCACTGGGGTAAACTTCCAAAGGCACTGAGTCTGAATGGGGTAAACTTCCACAGGCACTGACTCTCACTGGGGTAAACTTCCAAAGGCACTGTCTCTGAAAGGGGTAAACTTCCACAGGCACTGACTCTCACTGGGGTAAACTTCCACAGGCACTGACTCTGAATGGGTTAAACTTGCAAAGGCACTGACTCTCACTGGGGTACACTTCCACAGGTACTGACTCTCACTGGGGTAAACTTCCAAAGGCACTGACTCTGAATGGGGTAATCTTCCACAGGCACAGAATCTCACTGTGGTACACTTCTACAGGCACTGAATCTGAATGTGATAAACGTCTACAGGTACTGACTCTCACTGGGGTACACTTCCACAGGTACTGACTCTGAATGGGTTAAACTTCCACACGCACTGATTCTGATTGGGGTACACTTCCACAGGCACTGACTCTCACTGGGGTACACTTCCACAGGCAGTGACTCAGAATGGGGTAACCTTCCACAGGCACTGACTCTCACTGAGGTACACTTCCACAGGTACTGACTCTGAATGGGTTAAACTTCCACACGCACTGATTCTGATTGGGGTACACTTCCACAGGCACTGACTCTCACTGGGGTACACTTCCACAGGCAGTGACTCAGAATGGGGTAACCTTCCACAGGCACTGACTCTCACTGAGGTACACTTCCACAGGTACTGACTCTGAATGGGTTAAACTTCCACACGCACTGATTCTGATTGGGGTAAAGATCCACAGGCACTGACTCTCACTTGGGTACACTTCGACAGGCACTGACTCTCACTGGGGTACACTTCCACAGGCACTGACTCCGAATGGGGTAAACTTCCAAAGGCACTGACTCTCACTGGGGTACACTTCCACAGGCACTGACTATGAATGGGGTAAACTTCCACAGGCACTGACTCAGAATGGGGTAAACTTCTACAGGTACTGAATCTGAATGGGGTAAACTTCCACAGGCACTGACTCTCACTGGGGTACACTTCCACAGGCACTGACTCTGAATTGGGTAAACTTCCACAGGTACTGAATCTGAATGGGGTAAACTTCCACAGGCACTGAGTCTGAAAGGGGTAAACTTCCACAGGCACTGACCCTCACTGGGGAGCACTTCCACAGGCACTGACTCTGAATGAGGTAAACTTCCACAGGCACAGATTCTCACTGGGGTACACTTCCACATGCAATGAATCTGAATGGGGTAAACTTAATCTGGCATTGATTCCCTCTGGGGTACACTTACACAAGCACTCAATATGAATGGGGTAAATTCCACAGCCACTGACTCTCACTGGGGTACACTTCCACAGGCACTGACTCTCACTGAGGTACACTTCCACAGGTACTGACTCTGAATGGGGTAAACTTCCACACGCACTGACTCTGAATTGGTTACAGTTCCACAGGCAATGACACTCAGTGGGGTACACTTCCACAGGCACTGACACTGAATGGGGTAAACTTCCACAGGCACTGTCTCTCACTGGAGTACACTTCCACAGGCACTGACTCTCACTGGGGGACACTTCCACAGGCACTGACTCTCACTGGGGTACACTTCCACAGGCACTGACTCTGAAAGTTGTAAACTTCTACAGGCAATGACTCTGAATGGGGTAAACTTCCACAGGCACTGACTCTGAATGGGGTAAACTTCCACAGGCACTGACTCTGACTGGGGTACACTTCCACAGGCAATGACTCTCACTGGGGTACACTTCTACAGGTACAGACTCTCACAGGGGTGCGCTTCTACAGGGACTGACTCTCACTGGGGTACACTGCTACAAGTACAGACTCTCACTGGGGTACACTTCTATAGGCACTGACTCTCACTGGGTTAAAATTCCACCCACACTGACTCGCACTGGGGTGCAGTCCCACAGCCTCCAACAATCACTTGGGTACCGTTCCCGAGGCAATGACTCGAACAAGGGCACACATCTACAGGCACTGACTCTCACTTGGGTACACTTCGACAGGCACTGACTCTCACTTGGGTACACTTCGACAGGCACTGACTCTCATTTGGGTACATTTCCACAGCCACTGACTCTCACTTGTGTATACTTCTACAGGCACTGACTCTCACTGGGGTATATTTCCAAACGCACTGATTCTCACTGGGGTACATTTCCACAAGCACTGACTCTCACTGGGGTACACTTATTCAGGCACTGAATCTGAATGGTGTAAACTTCTACAGGTACAGAATCTGAATGGTGTAAACTTCCACAGACACTGACTCTGAATGGGGTAAACCTCCACAGGCACTGCATCTGAATGGGGTAAACTTCCACAGGCACTGACTCTCACTGGGGTACACTTCCACAGGTACTGACTCTCACTGGGGTAAACTTCCAAAGGCACTGACTCTGAATGGGGTAATCTTCCACAGGCACAGAATCTCACTGTGGTACACTTCTACAGGCACTGAATCTGAATGTGATAAACTTCTACAGGTACTGAATCTGAATGGGGTAAACTTCCACAGGCACTGACTCTCACTGGGGTACACTTCCACAGGCAGTGACTCAGAATTGGGTAAACTTCCACAGGCACTGACTCTCACTGAGGTACACTTCCACAGGTACTGACTCTGAATGGGGTAAACTTCCACACGCACTGATTCTGATTGGGGTACACTTCCACATGCACTGAATCTGAATGGGGTAAAGATCCACAGGCACTGACTCTCACTTGGGTACACTTCGACGGGCACTGACACTCACTGGGGTACACTTCCGCAGGCACTGACTCTGAATGGGGTAAACTTCCAAAGGCACTGACTCTCACTGGGGTACACTTCCACAGGCACTGACTATGAATGGGGTAAACTTCCACAGGCACTGACTCTGAATTGGGTAAACTTCCACAGGTACTGAATCTGAATGGGGTAAACTTCCACAGGCACTGAGTCTGAAAGGCGTAAACTTCCACAGGCACTGACCCTCATTGGGGAGCACTTCCACAGGCACTGACTCTGAATGAGGTAAACTTCCACAGGCACAGATTCTCACTGGGGTACACTTCCACATGCAATGAATCTGAATGGGGTAAACTTAATCTGGCATTGATTCCCTCTGGGGTACACTTCCACAAGTACTCAATATGAATGGGGTAAATTCCACAGCCACTGACTCTCACTGGGGTACACTTCCACAGGCACTGACTCTCACTGAGGTACACTTCCACAGGTACTGACTCTGAATGGGGTAAACTTCCACACGCACTGACTCTGAATTGGTTACAGTTCCACAGGCAATGACACTCAGTGGGGTACACTTCCACAGGCACTGACACTGAATGGGGTAAACTTCCACAGGCACTGTCTCTCACTGGAGTACACTTCCACAGGCACTGACTCTCACTGGGGGACACTTCCACAGGCACTGACTCTCACTGGGGTACACTTCCACAGGCACTGACTCTGAAAGTTGTAAACTTCTACAGGCAATGACTCTGAATGGGGTAAACCTCCACAGGCACTGACTCTGAATGGGGTAAACTTCCACAGGCACTGACTCTGACTGGGGTACACTTCCACAGGCAATGACTCTCACTGGGGAACACTTCCACAGGCACTGACTCTGAATGGGTTAAGCTTGCACAGGCCCTGAATCTCACTGGGGTACACTTCTATAGGGACTGACTCTCACTGGGGTACACTTCTACAGGTACAGACTCTCACAGGGGTGCGCTTCTACAGGGACTGACTCTCACTGGGGTACACTGCTACAAGTACAGACTCTCACTGGGGTACACTTCTATAGGCACTGACTCTGACTGGGTTAAAATTCCACCCACACTGACTCGCACTGGGGTGCAGTCCCACAGCCTCCAACAATCACTTGGGTACCGTTCCCGAGGCAATGACTCGAACTAGGGCAAATTTCTACTGGCACTGACTCTCTCTGAGGTACAGTTCCACAGGCACTGACTCTCACTTGGGCACACATCTACAGGCACTGACTCTCACTTGGGTACACTTCTACAGGCACTGACTCTCATTTGGGTACATTTCCACAGCCACTGACTCTCACTTGTGTACACTTCTACAGGCACTGACTCTCACTGGGGTATATTTCCAAACGCACTGATTCTCACTGGGGTACATTTCCACAAGCACTGACTCTCACTGGGGTACACTTATTCAGGCACTGAATCTGAATGGTGTAAACTTCTACAGGTACAGAATCTGAATGGTGTAAACTTCCACAGGCACTGACTCTGAATGGGGTAAACCTCCACAGGCACTGCATCTGAATGGGGTAAACTTCCACAGGCACTGACTCTCACTGGGGTACACTTCCACAGGTACTGACTCTGAATGGGGTAAACTTCCACACGCAGTGACACTGATTGGGCTACACTTCCACATGCACTGAATCTGAATGGGGTAAACATCCACAGGCAATGAATCTCAGTGGGGTACGCTTCGATAGGCCCTGACAGTTACTGGGGTAAACTTCCACAGGCACTGACTCTCACTGGAGTACACTTCCACAGGCACTGACTCTGAATGGGGTAAACTTCCACAGGCAATTACTCTCACTGGGGTACACTTCGATAGGCCCTGACAGTTACTGGGGTAAACTTCCACAGGCACTGACTCTCACTGGAGTACACTTCCACAGGCACTGACTCAGAATGGGGTAAACTTCAACAGGCAATGACTCTCAGTGGGGTTCACTTCGACAGGCACTGACACTTACTGGGGTAACCTTCCACAGGCACTGACTCTCTTTGGAGAACACTTCCACAGGCACTAACTCTGAATGGGGTAAAATTCCACAGGCACTGACTCTCACTGGAGTACACTTCCACAGGCACCGACTATGAATGGGGTTATCTTCCACAGGCACTGACTCACACTGGGGTACACTTCCACAGGCACTGAGTTTGAATGGGGTAAACGTCCACAGGCACTGAATCTCACTGGAGTACAGTTCCACAGGCACAGACTTACACTGGGGTACACTTCCACAGGCACTGATTCTGAATGGGGTAAACTTCCAAAGGCACTGTCTCTCACTGGAGTAAACTGCCACAGGCACTGACTCTGAATGGGGTGCACTTCCATAGGCACTGACTCTGAAAGTGGTAAACTTCCACAGGCACTGACACTCACTCGGATCAAGTTCCACAGGGACTGACTCTCACAGGGGTACACTTCTACAGGGACTGACTCTCACTGGGGTACACATCTACAGGTACAGACTCTCAAAGGGGTACGCTTCTACAGGGACTGACTCTCACTGGGGTACACTTCTACATGTACAGACTCTCACTGGGGTAATCTTCTGCAGGCAATGACTCTCTCTGGGCTAAAATTCCACCCACACTGACTCGCACTGGGTTGCAGTCCCACAGGCTCTAACTATCACTTGGGTACCGTTCCCTAGGCACTGACTCTCACTTGGGTACATTTCCACAGGCACTGACTCTCACTTGGGTACACTTCAACAGGCACTGTCTCTCACTGGGGTACACTTCTACAGGCACTGACTCTCATTGGGGTACATTTCCACAGGCACTGACTCTCACTTGGGTACACCTCTACAGGCACTGACTCTCTCTGAGGTACAGTTCCACAGGCACTGACTCTCACTTGGGTACACTTCTACAGGCACTGACTCTCACTGGGGTACATTTCCAAAGGCACTGACTCTCACTTGGGTACACTTCTATAGGCATTGACTCTCACTTGGGTACACTTCTACAGGCACTGACTCTCACTGGGGTACATTTCCACACACACTGACTCTCACTGGTGTACATTTCCACAGGCACTGACTCTCACTGGGGTACACTTATTCAGGCACTGAATCTGAATGGTGTAAACTTCTACAGGTACGGAATCTGAATGGGGTAAACTTCCACAGGCACTGACTCTGAATGGGGTAAACCTCCACAGGCACTGACTCTGACTGGGGTACACTTTGACAAGCAATGACTCTCACTGGGGTACACTTTCATAGGCACTGACTCTGAATGGGTTAAACTTGCACAGGCACTGACTCTCACCGGGGTACACTTCCACAGGCACAGACTCTGAATCGGGTAATCTTCCACAGGCACTGACTCTCACTGGGGTACAACTTCTACAGGCACTGAATCTGAATGTGGTAAACTTCTACAGGTACTGCATCTGAATGGGGTAAACTTCCACAGGCACTGACTCTCACTGGGGTACACTTCCACAGGCACTGACTCTGAATGGGGTAAACTTCCGCAGGCACTGACTCTCACTGAGGTGCACTTCCACAGGTACTGACTCTGAATGGGGTAAACTTCCACACGCACTGATTCTGATTGGGATAGAATTCCACATGCACTGAATCTGAATGGGGTAGACATCCACAGGCAATGACACTCAGTGGGGTACATTTCGATAGGCACTGACACTTCCTGGGGTAAACTTCCAAAGGCACTGACTCTGAATGGGGTAACCCTCCACAGGCAATTACTCTCAGTGGGGTACACTTCGATAGGCCCTGACACTTACTGGGGTAAACTTCCACTGGCACTGACTCTCACTGGAGTACACTTCCACAGGCACTGACTCAGAATGGGTTGAACTTCCACAGGCAATGACTCTCAGTGGGGTTCACTTCGATAGGCACTGACACTTACTGGGGTAAACTTCCACAGGCACTGACTATCTCTGGAGAACACTTCCAAAGGCACTGACTCTGAATGGGGTAAACTTCCACAGGCACTGACTCTCACTGGAGTACACTTCCACAGGCACCGACTCAGAATGGGGTTATCTTCCACAGGCACTGAATGTCACTGGAGTACAGTTCCACAGGCACAGACTCACACTGGGGTACACTTCCACAGGCACTGACTCTGAATGGGGTAAACCTCCATCGGCACTGTCTCTCACCGGAGTACAATTCCACAGGCACTGACTCTGAATGGGGTGCACTTCCACAGGCACTGACTCTGAAAGTGGTAAACTTCCACAGGCACTGACACTCACTCGGATCAAGTTCCACAGGGACTGACTCTCACAGGGGTACACTTCTGCAGGGACTGACTCTCAATGGGGTACACATCTAATGGTACAGACTCTCAAAGGGTACGCTTCTACAGGGACTGACTCTCACTGGGGTACATTTCCACAGGCGCTGACTCTCACTGGTGTACATTTCCACAGGCACTGACTCTCACTGGGGAGCACTTATTCAGGCACTGAATCTGAATCGTGTAAACTTCTGCAGGTACTGTATCTGAATGGGGTAAACTTCCACAGGCACTGAATCTGAATGGGGTAAACTTCCACAGGCACTGACTCTGAATGGGGTAAACCTCCACAGGCACTGACTCTCACTGGAGTACACTTCCACAGGCACCGACTCTGAATGGGGTTATCTTCCACAGGCAATGACTCTCAGTGGGGTTCACTGCGATAGGCACTGACACTTACTGGGGTAAACTTCCACAGGCACAGACTCTCACTGTGGTACACTTCCACAGGCACTGACTCTGAATGGGGTAAACTTCCACAGGCACTGACTCTCACTGGAGTACACTTCCACAGGCACAGACTCACACTGGGGTACACTTCCACAGGCACTGACTCTGAATGGGGTAAACTTCCATCGGCACTGTCTCTCACTGGAGTACACTTCCACAGGCACTGACTCTGAATGGGGTGCACTTCCACAGGCACTGACTCTGAAAGTGGTAAACTTCCACAGGCACTGACACTCACTCGGATCAAGTTCCACAGGGACTGACTCTCACAGGGGTACACTTCTGCAGGGACTGACTCTCAATGGGGTACACATCTACAGGTACAGACTCTCAAAGGGGTACGCTTCTACAGGGACTGACTCTCACTGGGGTACACGTCTACAGGTACAGACTCTCACTGGGGTAACCTTCTGCTGGCAATGACTCTCTCTGGGTTAAAATTCCACCCACACTGACTCTCACTGGGGTACAGTTCCACAGGCCCTGACTCTCACTTGGATACACTTCTATAGGCACTGACTCTCACTTGGGTACATTTCCAAAGGCACTGACTCTCACTTGGGTACACTTCTGCAGGCACCGACTTTCACTGGGGTACATTTCCACAGGCACTGACTCTCACTTGGGTACACTTCTATAGGCACTGACTCTCACTTGGGTACATTTCCACAGGCACTGACTCTCACTTGGGTACACTTCAACAGGCACTGTCTCTCACTGGGGTACACTTCTACAGGCACTGACTCTCATAGGGGTACATTTCCACAGGCACTGACTCTCACTTGGGTGCACTTCTACAGTCACTGACTCTCTCTGAGGTACAGTTCCAGAGGCACTGACTCTCACTTGGGTACACTTCTACAGGCACTGAATCTCACTGGGGTACATTTCCACAGGCACTGACTCTCACTTGGGTACACTTCTATAGGCATTGACTCTCACTTGGGAACATTTCCACAGGCACTGACTCTCACTTGGGTACACTTCTACAGGCACTGACTCTCACTGGGGTACATTTCCACAGGCACTGACTCTCACTGGTGTACATTTCCACAGGCACTGACTCTCACTGGGGTACACTTATTCAGGCACTGAATCTGAATGGTGTAAACTTCTACAGGTACTGAATCTGAATGGGGTAAACTTCCACAGGCACTGACTCTGAATGGGGTAAACCTCCACAGACACTGACTCTCACTGGAGTACACTTCCACAGGCACTGACTCTCACTGGGGTACACTTCCACAGGCACTGAGTTTGAATGGGGTAAACTTTCACAGTCACTGACTCTCACTGGAGTCCAGTTCCGAAGAAGGGTCACTGACCCGAAACGTTAACTCTGCTTCTCTTTCCACAGATGCTGCCAGACCTGCTGAGTGAATCCAGCATTTCTTGTTTTTGTTTCAGATTTCCAGCATCCGCAGTATTTTGCTTTTATTTTAGTGTTTAATTCACTGCCACTTCTCTTCCAGGAATGCCTACCTTGAAGAAGTTCTGCTCTTCTCTCCGACGGGATTTTCGTTTGTCTCTTTTACCTTGTTCACCTTCATTGCTTTCTATTTCCCTCCTGGTGTTTGTTTGGTCAGCTATGTGGCCTGGTCCAATCTGCACCTTCTCCTTTGTTATCTCTTACCCAACCCCCACCTCACTTGTTTATAATCTGTGACTTTTCTAATATTTGTCAGTTCCGAAGAAGGGTCACTGACCCGAAACGTTAACTCTGCTTCTCTTTCCACAGATGCTGCCAGACCTGCTGAGTGAATCCAGCATTTCTTGTTTTTGTTTCAGATTTCCAGCATCCGCAGTATTTTGCTTTTATTTTAGTGTTTAATTCACTGCCACTTCTCTTCCAGGAACGCCTCCCTTGAAGAAGTTCTGCTCTTCTCTCCGACGGGATTTTCGTTTGTATCTTTTACCTTGTTCACCTTCATTGCTTTCGATTTCCCTCCTGGTGTTTGTTTGGTCAGCTATGTGGCCTGGTCCAATCTGCACCTTCTCCTTTGTTATCTCTTGCCCAACCCCCACCTCACTTGTTTATAATCTGTGACTTTTCTAATATTTGTCAGTTCCGAAGAAGGGTCACTGACCCGAAACGTTAACTCTGCTTCTCTTTCCACAGATGCTGCCAGACCTGCTGAGTGAATCCAGCATTTCTTGTTTTTGTTTCAGATTTCCAGCATCCGCAGTATTTTGCTTTTATTTTAGTGTTTAATTCACTGCCACTTCTCTTCCAGGAATGCCTACCTTGAAGAAGTTCTGCTCTTCTCTCCGACGGGATTTTCGTTTGTCTCTTTTACCTTGTTCACCTTCATTGCTTTCTATTTCCCTCCTGGTGTTAGTTTGGTCAGCTATGTGGCCTGGTCCAATCTGCACCTTCTCCTTTGTTATCTCTTGCCCAACCCCCACCTCACTTGTTTATAATCTGTGACTTTTCTAATATTTGTCAGTTCCGAAGAAGGGTCACTGACCCGAAACGTTAACTCTGCTTCTCTTTCCACAGATGCTGCCAGACCTGCTGAGTGAATCCAGCATTTCTTGTTATTGTTACAGTTCCACAGGCACAGACTCACACTGGGGTACACTTCCACAGGCACTGACTCTGAATGGGGTAAACTTCCACAGGCACTGTCTCTCACTGGAGTACACTTCCACAGGCACTGACTCTGAATGGGGTGCACTTCCACAGGCACTGACTCTGAAAGTGGTAAACTTTCACAGGCACTGACACTCACTCGGATCCAGTTCCACAGGGACTGACTCTCACTTGGGTACACTTCTACAGGGACTGACTCTCACAGGGGTACACATCTACAGGTACAGACTCTCAAAGGGGTACGCTTCTACAGGGACTGACTCTCACTGGGGTACACTTCTACAGGTGCAGACTCTCACTGGGGTAACCTTCTGCAGGCAATGACTCTCTCTGGGTTAAAATTCCACCCACACTGACTCGCACTGGAGTGCAGTCCCACAGGCTCTTACTATCACTTGGGTACCGTTCCCTAGGCAATGACTCGAACTGGGGCTAATTTCGACTGGCACTGACTCTCTCTGAGAGACAGTTCCACAGGCACTGACTCTCACTGGGGTACAGTTCCACAGGCACTGACTCTCTTTTGGATGCACTTCTGTAGGCACTGACTCTCACTTGGGTACATTTCCACAGGCACTGACTCTCACTTGGGTACACTTCTACAGGCACTGACTCTCACTTGGGTACACTTCTGCAGACACTGACTCTCACTGGGGTACATTTCCACAGGCACTGACTCTCACTTGGGTACACTTCTAGAGGCACTGACTCTCACTTGGGTACATTTCCACAGGCACTGACTCTCACTTGGGTACACTTCAACAGGCACTGACTCTCTCTGAGGTACAGTTCCACAGGCACTGACTCTCACTTGGGTACACTTCTACAGGCACTGACTCTCACTGGGGTACATTTCCACAGGCACTGACTCTCACTTGGGTATACTTCTATAGGCATTGACTCTCACTTGGGAACATTTCCACAGCAACTTACTCTCACTTGGGTACACTTCTACAGGCACTGACTCTCACTTGGGTACACTTCTGCAGGCACTGACTCTCACTGGGGTACATTTCGACAGGCACTGACTCTCACTGGTGTACATTTCCACAGGCAAAGACTCTCACAGGGGTACAATTCTGCAGGGACTGACTCTCAATGGGGTACACATCTACAGGTACAGACTCTCAAAGGGGTACGCTTCTACAGGGACTGACTCTCACTGGGGTACACTTCTACAGGTACAGACTCTCACTGGGGTAACCATCTGCAGGCAATGACTCTCTCTGGGTTAAAATTCCACCCACACTGACTCGCACTGGGGTGCAGTCCCACAGGCTCTAACTATCACTTGGGTACCGTTCCCTAGGCAATGACTCGAACTGGGGCAAATTTCTACTGGCACTGACTCTCTCTGAGAGACAGTTCCACAGGAACTGACTCTCACTGGGGTACAGTTCCACAGGCCCTGACTCTCACTTGGATACACTTCTATAGGCACTGACTCTCACTTGGGTACATTTCCACAGGCGCTGACTCTCACTTGGGTACACTTCTGCAGGCACTGACTCTCACTGGGGTACATTTCCACAGGCACTGCCTCTCACTTGGGTACACTTCTATAGGCACTGACTCTCACTTGGGTACATTTCCACAGGCGCTGACTCTCACTTGGGTACACTTCAACAGGCACTGTCTCTCACTGGGGTACACTTCCACAGGCACTGACTCTCATAGGGGTACATTTCCACAGGCACTGACTCTCACTTGGGTACACTTCTACAGGCACTGACTCTCACTGGGGTACATTTCCACAGGCACTGACTCTCACTTGGGTACACTTCTATAGGCATTGACTCTCACTTGGGAACATTTCCACAGGCACTGACTCTCACTTGGGTACACTTCTACAGGCACTGACTCTCACTGGGGTACATTTCCACGGGCACTGACTCTCACTGGTGTACATTTCCACAGGTACTGACTCTCACTGGGGTACACTTATTCAGGCACTGAATCTGAATGGTGTAAACTTCTACAGGTACTGAATCTGAATGGGGTAAACTTCCACAGGCACTGACTCTGAATGGGGTAAACCATCACAGGCACTGACTCTGACTGGGGTACACTTCCACAGGCAATGACTCTCACTGGGGTACACTTTCATAGGCACTGACTCTGAATGGGTTAAACTTGCACAGGCACTGACTCTCACCGGGGTACACTTCCACTGGCACAGACTTTGAATGGGGTAATCTTCCACAGGCACTGACTCTCACTGGGGTACAACTTCTACAGGCACTGAATCTGAATGTGGTAAACTTCTACAGGTACTGCATCTGAATGGGGTAAACTTCCACAGGCACTGACTCTCACTGGGGTACACTTCCACAGGCACTGACTCTGAATGGGGTAAACTTCCGCAGGCACTGACTCTCACTGAGGTACACTTCCACAGGTACTGACTCTGAATGGGGTAAACCTCCACACGCACTGACTCTGATTGGGGTGCACCTCCACATGCACTGAATCTGAATGGGGTAAACATCCACAGGCAATGACTCTCAGTGGGGTACACTTCGATAGGCACTGACACTTCCTGGGGTAAACTTCCAAAGGCACTGACTCTGAATGGGGTAAACTTCCACAGGCAATGACTCTCAGTGGGGTACACTACGATAGGCACTGACACTTACTGGGGTAAACTTCCACTAGCACTGACTCTCACTGGAGTACACTTCCACAGGCATTGACACAGAATGGGGTAAACTTCCACAGGCAATGACTCTCAGTGGGGTTCACTTCGATAGGCCCTGACACTGACTGGGTTAACTTCCACAGGCACTGACTCTCTCTGGAGAACACTTCCACAGGCACTGAATCTGAATGGGGTTATCTTCCACAGGCACAGACTCACACTGGGGTACACTTCCACAGGCACTAATTCTGAATGGGGTAAACTTCCACAGGCACTGTCTCTCACTGGAGTACACTTCCACAGGCACTGACTCTGAATGGGGTGCACTTCCACAGGCACTGACTCTGAAAGTGGTAAACTTTCACAGGCACTGACACTCACTCGGTTCCAGTTCCACAGGGACTGACTCTCACAGGGGTACACTTCTACAGGGACTGACTCTCACAGGGGTACACATCTACAGGTACAGACTCTCAAAGGGGTACGCTTCTACAGGGACTGACTCTCACTGGGGTACACTTCTACAGGTACAGACTCTCACTGGGGTAACCTTCTGCAGGCAATGACTCTCTCTGGGTTAAAATTCCACCCACACTGACTTGCACTGGGGTGCAGTCCCACAGGCTCCAACTATCACTTGGGTACCGTTCCCTAGGCAATGACTCGAACTGGGGCAAATTTCTACTGGCACTGACTCTCTCTGAGAGACAGTTCCACAGGCACTGACTCTCACTGGGGTACAGTTCCACAGGCACTGACTCTCACTTGGATACAATTCTATAGGCACTGACTCTCACTTGGGTACATTTCCACAGGCACTGACTCTCACTTGGGTACACTTCTACAGGCACTGACTCTCACTTGGGTACACTTCTGCAGGCACTGACTCTCACTGGGGTACATTTCCACAGGCACTGACTCTCACTTGGGTACACTTCTAGAGGCACTGACTCTCACTTGGGTACATTTCCACAGGCACTGACACTCACTGGGGTACACTTCTACAGGCACTGACTCTCATTGGGGTACATTCCCACAGGCACTGACTCTCACTTGGGTACACTTCTACAGGTACTCACTCTCTTTGAGGTACAGTTCCACAGGCACTGACTCTCACTTGGGTACACTTCTACAGCCACTGACTCTCACAGGGATACATTTCCACAGGCACTGACTCTCACTTGGGTACACTTCTATAGGCATTGTCTCTCACTTGGGAACATTTCCACAGCAACTTACTCTCACTTGGGTACACTTCTCCAGGCACTGACTCTCACTTGGGTGCACTTCTACAGGCACTGACTCTCACTGGGGTACATTTCGACAGGCACTGACTCTCACTGGTGTACATTTCCACAGGCAAAGACTCTCACTGGGGTACACTTATTCAGGCACTGAATCTGAATGGTGTAAACTTCTACAGGTACTGAATCTGAATGGGGTAAACTTCCACAGGCACTGACTCTGAATGGGGTAATACTCCACAGGCACTGACTCTGACTGGGGTACACTTCCACAAGCAATGACTCTCACTGGGGTACACTTTCATAGGCACTGACTCTGAATGGGGTGCACTTCCACAGGCACTGACTCTGAAAGTGCTAAACTTCCACAGGCACTGACACTCACTCGGATCAAGTTCCACAGGGACTGACTCTCACAGGGGTACACTTCTGCAGGGACTGACTCTCAATGGGATACACATCTACAGGTACAGACTCTCAAAGGGGTACGCTTCAACAGGGACTGACTCTCACTGGGGGACACTTCTACAGGTACAGACTCTCACTGGGGTAACCTTCTGCAGGCAATGACTCTCTCTGGGCTAAAATTCCACCCACACTGACTCGCACTGGGGTGCAGTCCCACAGGCTCTAACTATCACTTGGGTACCGTTCCCTAGGCAATGACTCGAACTGGGGCAAATTTCTACTGGCACTGACTCTCTCTGAGAGTTATTTCCACAGGCACTGACTCTCACTTGGGTACACATCTACAGGCACTGACTCTCTCTGAGGTACAGTTCCACAGGCACTGACTCTCACTTGGGTACACTTCTACAGGAACTGACTCTCACTGGGGTACATTTCCACAGGCACTGACTCTCACTGGGGTACACTTCTATAGGCATTGACTCTCACTTGGGAACATTTCCACAGGCACTGACTCTCACTTGGGTACACTTCTACAGGCACTGACTCTCACTGGGGTACATTTCCACAGGCACTGACTCTCACTGGGGTACAGTTCCACAGGCCCTGACTCTCACTTGGATACACTTCTACAGGCACTGACTCTCACTTGGGTACATTTCCACAGGCTCTGACTCTCACTTGGGTACACTTCTGCAGGCACTGACTCTCACTGGGGTACATTTCCACAGGCACTGCCTCTCACTTGGGTACACTTCTATAGGCACTGACTCTCACTTGGGTACATTTCCACAGGCGCTGACTCTCACTTGGGTACACTTCAACAGGCACTGTCTCTCACTGGGGTACACTTCTACAGGCACTGACACTCATAGGGGTACAGTTCCACAGGCACTGACTCTCACTTGGGTACACTTCTACAGGCACTGACTCTCTCTGAGGTACAGTTCCACAGGCACTGACTCTCACTTGGGTACACTTCTATAGGCATTGACTCTCACTTGGGAACATTTCCACAGGCACTGACTCTCACTTGGGTACACTTCTACAGGCACTGACTCTCACTGGGGCACATTTCCACAGGCACTGACTCTCACTGGTGTACATTTCCACAGGCACTGACTCTCACTGGGGTACACTTATTCAGGCACTGAATCTGAATGGTGTAAACTTCTACAGGTACTGAATCTGAATGGGGTAAACTTCCACAGGCACTGACTCTGAATGGGGTAAACCACCACAGGCACTGACTCTCACTGGGGTACACTTCCACAGGCAATGACTCTCACTGGGGTACACTTTCATAGGCACTGACTCTGAATGGGTTAAACTTGCAAAGGCACTGACTCTCACCGGGGTACACTTCCACTGGCACAGACTCTGAATGGGGTAATCTTCCACAGGCACTGACTCTCACTGGGGTACAACTTCTACAGGCATTGAATCTGAATGTGGTAAACTTCTACAGGGACTGCATCTGAATGGGGTAAACTTCCACAGGCACTGACTCTCACTGGGGTACACTTCCACAGGCACTGACTCTGAATGGGGTAAACTTCCGCATCCACTGACTCTCACTGAGGTACACTTCCACAGGTACTGACTCTGAATGGGGTAAACCTCCACACGCACTGACTCTGATTGGGGTACACCTCCACATGCACTGAATCTGAATGGGGTAAACATCCACAGGCAATGACTCTCAGTGGGGTACACTTCGATAGGCACTGACACTTCCTGGGGTAAACTTCCAAAGGCACTGACTCTGAATGGGGTAAACTTCCACAGGCAATGACTCTCAGTGGGGTACACTACGATAGGCACTGACACTTACTGGGGTAAACTTCCACTAGCACTGACTCTCACTGGAGTACACTTCCACAGGCATTGACACAGAATGGGGTAAACTTCCACAGGCAATGACTCTCAGTGGGGTTCACTTCGATAGGCCCTGACACTGACTGGGTTAACTTCCACAGGCACTGACTGTCTCTGGAGAACACTTCCACAGGCACTGACTCTGAATGGGGTTATCTTCCACAGGCACAGACTCACACTGGGGTACACTTCCACAGGCACTGACTCTGAATGGGGAAAACTTCCACAGGCACTGTCTCTCACTGGAGTACACTTCCACAGGCACTGACTCTGAATGGGGTGCACTTCCACAGGCACTGACTCTGAAAGTGGTAAACTTTCACAGGCACTGACACTCACTCGGATCCAGTTCCACAGGAACTGACTCTCACAGGGGTACACTTCTACAGGGACTGACTCTCACAGGGGTACACATCTACAGGTGCAGACTCTCAAAGGGGTACGCTTCTACAGGGACTGACTCTCACTGGGGTACACTTCTACAGGTACAGACTCTCACTGGGGTAACCTTCTGCAGGCAATGACTCTCTCTGGGTTAAAATTCCACCCACACTGACTCGCACTGGGGTGCAGTCCCACAGGCTCTAACTATCACTTGGGTACCGTTCCCTAGGCAATGACTCGAACTGGGGCAAATTTCTACTGGCACTGACTCTCTCTGAGAGACAGTTCCACAGGCACTGACTCTCACTGGGGTACAGTTCCACAGGCACTGACTCTCACTTGGATACACTTCTATAGGCACTGACTCTCACTTGGGTACATTTCCACAGGCACTGACTCTCACTTGGGTACACTTCTACAGGCACTGACTCTCACTTGGGTACACTTCTGCAGGCACTGACTCGCACTGGGGTACATTTCCACAGGCACTGACTCTCACTTGGGTACACTTCTAGAGGCACTGACTCTCACTTGGGTACATTTCCACAGGCACTGACACTCACTGGGGTACACTTCTACAGGCACTGACTCTCATTGGGGTACATTCCCACAGGCACTGACTCTCACTTGGGTACACTTCTACAGGCACTCACTCTCTTTGAGGTACAGTTCCACAGGCACTGACTCTCACTTGGGTACACTTCTACAGGCACTGACTCTCCCTGGGATACATTTCCACAGGCACTGACTCTCACTTGGGTACACTTCTATAGGCATTGACTCTCACTTGGGAACATTTCCACAGCAACTTACTCTCACTTGGGTACACTTCTACAGGCACTGACTCTCACTTGGGTGCACTTCTACAGGCACTGACTCTCACTGGGGTACATTTCGACAGGCACTGACTCTCACTGGTGTACATTTCCACAGGCAAAGACTCTCACTGGGGTACACTTATTCAGGCACTGAATCTGAATGGTGTAAACTTCTACAGGTACTGAATCTGAATGGGGTAAACTTCCACAGGCACTGACTCTGAATGGGGTAATACTCCACAGGCACTGACTCTGACTGGGGTACACTTCCACAAGCAATGACTCTCACTGGGGTACACTTTCATAGGCACTGACTCTGAATGGGTTAAACTTGCACAGGCACTGACTCTCACCGGGGTACACTTCTACAGGCACTGACTCTGAATGGGGTGCACTTCCACAGGCACTGACTCTGAAAGTGCTAAACTTCAACAGGCACTGACACTCACTCGGATCAAGTTCCACAGGGACTGACTCTCACAGGGGTACACTTCTGCAGGGACTGACTCTCAATGGGATACACATCTACAGGTACAGACTCTCAAAGGGGTATGCTTCAACAGGGACTGACTCTCACTGGGGTACACTTCTACAGGTACAGACTCTCACTGGGGTAACCTTCTGCAGGCAATGACTCTCTCTGGTTTAAAATTCCACCCACACTGACTCGCACTGGGGTGCAGTCCCACAGGCTCTAACTATCACTTGGGTACCGTTCCCTAGGCAATGACTCGAACTGGGGCAAATTTCTACTGGCACTGACTCTCTCTGAGGGTTATTTCCACCGGCACTGACTCTCACTTGGGTACACATCTACAGGCACTGACTCTCTCTGAGGTACAGTTCCACAGGCACTGACTCTCACATGGGTACACTTCTATAGGCATTGACTCTCACTTGGGAACATTTCCACAGGCACTGACTCTCACTTGGGTACACTTCTACAGGCACTGACTCTCACTGGGGTACATTTCCACAGGCACTGACTCTCACATGGGTACACTTCTATAGGCATTGACTCTCACTTGGGAACATTTCCACAGGCACTGACTCTCACTTGGGTACACTTCTACAGGCACTGACTCTCACTGGGGTACATTTCCACAGGCACTGACTCTCACTGGTGCATATTTCCACAGGCACTGACTCTCACTGGGGTACACTTATTCAGGCACTGAATCTGAATGGTGTAAACCTCTACAGGTACTGAATCTGAATGGGGTAAACTTCCACAGGCACTGACTCTGAATGGGGTAAACAACCACAGGCACTGACGCTGACTGTGGGACACTTCCACAGGCAATGACTCTCACTGGGGTACACTTTCATAGGCACTGACTCTGAATGGGTTAAACTTGCACAGGCACTGACACTCACCGGGGTACACTTCCACTGGCACTGACTCTGAATGGGGTGCACTTCCACAGGCACTGACTCTCACTGGGGTACAACTTCTACAGGCACTGAATCTGAATGTGGTAAACTTCTACAGGTACTGCATCTGAATGGGGTAAACTTCCACAGGCACTGACTCTCACTGGGGTACACTTCCACAGGCACTGACTCTGAATGGGGTAAACCTCCGCAGGCACTGACTCTCACTGAGGTGCACTTCCACAGGTACTGACTCTGAATGGGGTAAACATCCACACACACTGACTCTGATTGGGGTACACTTCCACAAGCACTGAATCTGAATGGGGTAAACAGCCACAGGCAATGACTCTCAGTGGGGTACACTTCGATAGGCACTGACACTTCCTGGGGTAAACTTCCAAAGGCACTGACTCTGAATGGGGTAAACTTCCACAGGCAATGACTATCAGTGGGGTACACTACGATAGGCACTGACACTTACTGGGGTAAACTTCCACTAGCACTGACTCTCACTGGAGTACACTTCCACAGGCATTGACACAGAATGGGGTAAACTTCCACAGGCAATGACTCTCAGTGGGGTTCACTTCGATAGGCCCTGACACTGACTGGGTTAACTTCCACAGGCACTGACTCTGAATGGGGTTATCTTCCACAGGCACAGACTCACACTGGGGTACACTTCCACAGGCACTGACTCTGAATGGGGAAAACTTCCACAGGCACTGTCTCTCACTGGAGTACACTTCCACAGGCACTGACTCTGAATGGGGTGCACTTCCACAGGCACTGACTCTGAAAGTGGTAAACTTTCACAGGCACTGACACTCACTCGGATCCAGTTCCACAGGAACTGACTCTCACAGGGGTACACTTCTACAGGGACTGACTCTCACAGGGGTACACATCTACAGGTACAGACTCTCAAAGGGGTACGCTTCTACAGGGACTGACTCTCACTGGGGTACACTTCTACAGGTACAGACTCTCACTGGGGTAACCTTCTGCAGGCAATGACTCTCTCTGGGTTAAAATTCCACCCACACTGACTCGCACTGGGGTGCAGTCCCACAGGCTCTAACTATCACTTGGGTACCGTTCCCTAGGCAATGACTCGAACTGGGGCAAATTTCTACTGGCACTGACTCTCTCTGAGAGACAGTTCCACAGGCACTGACTCTCACTGGGGTACAGTTCCACAGGCACTGACTCTCACTTGGATACACTTCTATAGGCACTGACTCTCACTTGGGTACATTTCCACAGGCACTGACTCTCACTTGGGTACACTTCTACAGGCACTGACTCTCACTTGGGTACACTTCTGCAGGCACTGACTCGCACTGGGGTACATTTCCACAGGCACTGACTCTCACTTGGGTACACTTCTAGAGGCACTGACTCTCACTTGGGTACATTTCCACAGGCACTGACACTCACTGGGGTACACTTCTACAGGCACTGACTCTCATTGGGGTACATTCCCACAGGCACTGACTCTCACTTGGGTACACTTCTACAGGCACTCACTCTCTTTGAGGTACAGTTCCACAGGCACTGACTCTCACTTGGGTACACTTCTACAGGCACTGACTCTCCCTGGGATACATTTCCACAGGCACTGACTCTCACTTGGGTACACTTCTATAGGCATTGACTCTCACTTGGGAACATTTCCACAGCAACTTACTCTCACTTGGGTACACTTCTACAGGCACTGACTCTCACTTGGGTGCACTTCTACAGGCACTGACTCTCACTGGGGTACATTTCGACAGGCACTGACTCTCAGTGGTGTACATTTCCACAGGCAAAGACTCTCACTGGGGTACACTTATTCAGGCACTGAATCTGAATGGTGTAAACTTCTACAGGTACTGAATCTGAATGGGGTAAACTTCCACAGGCACTGACTCTGAATGGGGTAATACTCCACAGGCACTGACTCTGACTGGGGTACACTTCCACAAGCAATGACTCTCACTGGGGTACACTTTCATAGGCACTGACTCTGAATGGGTTAAACTTGCACAGGCACTGACTCTCACCGGGGTACACTTCTACAGGCACTGACTCTGAATGGGGTGCACTTCCACAGGCACTGACTCTGAAAGTGCTAAACTTCAACAGGCACTGACACTCACTCGGATCAAGTTCCACAGGGACTGACTCTCACAGGGGTACACTTCTGCAGGGACTGACTCTCAATGGGATACACATCTACAGGTACAGACTCTCAAAGGGGTATGCTTCAACAGGGACTGACTCTCACTGGGGTACACTTCTACAGGTACAGACTCTCACTGGGGTAACCTTCTGCAGGCAATGACTCTCTCTGGTTTAAAATTCCACCCACACTGACTCGCACTGGGGTGCAGTCCCACAGGCTCTAACTATCACTTGGGTACCGTTCCCTAGGCAATGACTCGAACTGGGGCAAATTTCTACTGGCACTGACTCTCTCTGAGGGTTATTTCCACCGGCACTGACTCTCACTTGGGTACACATCTACAGGCACTGACTCTCTCTGAGGTACAGTTCCACAGGCACTGACTCTCACTTGGGTACACTTCTACAGGAACTGACTCTCACTGGGGTACATTTCCACAGGCACTGACTCTCACATGGGTACACTTCTATAGGCATTGACTCTCACTTGGGAACATTTCCACAGGCACTGACTCTCACTTGGGTACACTTCTACAGGCACTGACTCTCACTGGGGTACATTTCCACAGGCACTGACTCTCACATGGGTACACTTCTATAGGCATTGACTCTCACTTGGGAACATTTCCACAGGCACTGACTCTCACTTGGGTACACTTCTACAGACACTGACTCTCACTGGGGTACATTTCCACAGGCACTGACTCTCACTGGTGCATATTTCCACAGGCACTGACTCTCACTGAGGTACACTTATTCAGGCACTGAATCTGAATGGTGTAAACTTCTACAGGTACTGAATCTGAATGGGGTAAACTTCCACAGGCACTGACTCTGAATGGGGTAAACAACCACAGGCACTGACGCTGACTGTGGGACACTTCCACAGGCAATGACTCTCACTGGGGTACACTTTCATAGGCACTGACTCTGAATGGGTTAAACTTGCACAGGCACTGACACTCACCGGGGTACACTTCCACTGGCACTGACTCTGAATGGGGTGCACTTCCACAGGCACTGACTCTCACTGGGGTACAACTTCTACAGGCACTGAATCTGAATGTGGTAAACTTCTACAGGTACTGCATCTGAATGGGGTAAACTTCCACAGGCACTGACTCTCACTGGGGTACACTTCCACAGGCTCTGACTCTGAATGGGGTAAACCTCCGCAGGCACTGACTCTCACTGAGGTGCACTTCCACAGGTACTGACTCTGAATGGGGTAAACATCCACACACACTGACTCTGATTGGGGTACACTTCCACAAGCACTGAATCTGAATGGGGTAAACAGCCACAGGCAATGACTCTCAGTGGGGTACACTTCGATAGGCACTGACACTTCCTGGGGTAAACATCCAAAGGCACTGACTCTGAATGGGGTAAACTTCCACAGGCAATGACTCTCAGTGGGGTACACTTCGATAGGTACTGACACTTACTGGGGTAAACTTCCACAGGCACAGACTCTCACTGGAGTACACTTCCACAGGCATTGACTCAGAATGGGGTAAACTTCCACAGGCAATGACTCTCAGTGGGGTTCACTTCGATAGGCACTGATAAAGACTGGGGTAAACTTCCACAGGCACTGACTCTCTCTGGAGAACACTTCCACAGGCACTGACTCTGAATGGGGTAAACCTCCACAGGCACTGACTCTCACTGGAGTACACTTCCACAGGCACCGACTCTGAATGGTGTTATCTTCCACAGGCACTGACTCTCACTTGGGTACACTCCCACAGGCACTGAGTTTGAATGGGGTAAACTTCCACAGGCACTGACTCTCACTGGAGTACAGTTCCACAGGCACAGACTCACACTGGGGTACACTTCCACAGGCACTGACTCAGAATGGGGTAAACTTCCACAGGCACTGTCTCTCACTGGAGTACACTTCCACAGGCACTGACTCTGAATGGGGTGCACTTCCACAGGCACTGACTCTGAAAGTGGTAAACTTTCACAGGCACTGACACTCACTCGGATCCAGTTCCACAGGGACTGACTCTCACAGGGGTACACTTCTACAGGGACTGACTCTCACAGGGGTACACATCTACAGGTACAGACTCTCAAAGGGGTACGCTTCTACAGGGACTGACTCTCACTGGGGTACACTTCTACAGGTACAGACTCTCACTGGGGTAACCTTCTGCAGGCAATGACTCTCGCTGGGTTAAAATTCCACCCACACTGACTCGCACTGGGGTGCAGTCCCACAGGCTCTAACTATCACTTGGGTACCGTTCCCTAGGCAATGACTCGAACTGGGGCAAATTTCTACTGGCACTGACTCTCTCTGAGAGTCAGTTCCACAGGCACTGACTCTCACTGGGGTACAGTTCCACAGGCACTGAATCTCACTTGGATACACTTCGATAGGCACTGACTCTCACTTGGGTACATTTCAACAGGCACTGACTCTCACTTGGGTACACTTCTACAGGCACTGACTCTCACTTGGGTACACTTCTGCAGGCACTGACTCTCACTGGGGTACATTTCCACAGGCACTGACTGTCACTTGGGTACACTTCTATAGGCACTGACTCTCACTTGGGTACATTTCCACAGGCACTGACTCTCACTTGGGTACACTTCAACAGGCACTGTCTCTCACTGGGGTACACTTCTACAGGCACTGACTCTCATTGGGGTACATTCCCACAGGCACTGACTCTCACTTGGGTACACTTCTACAGGCACTGACTCTCTCTGAGGTACAGTTCCACAGGCACTGACTCTCACTTGGGTACACTTCTACAGGCACTGACTCTCACTGGGGTACATTTCCACAGGCACTGACTCTCACTTGGGTACACTTCTATAGGCATTGACTCTCACTTGGGAACATTTCCACAGCAACTTACTCTCACTGGGGTACATTTCCACAGGCACTGACTCTCATTGGTGTACATTTCCACAGGCAAAGACTCTCACTGGGGTACACTTATTCAGGTACTGAATCTGAATGGTGTAAACTTCTACAGGTACTGAATCTGAATGGGGTAAACTTCCACAGGCACTGACTCTGAATGGGGTAAACCTCCACAGGCACTGACTCTGACTGGGGTACACTTTGACAAGCAATGACTCTCACTGGGGTACACTTTCATAGGCACTGACTCTGAATGGGTTAAACTTGCACAGGCACTGACTCTCACCGGGGTACACTTCCAATGGCATAGACTCTGAATGGGGTAATCTTCCACAGACACTGACTCTCAAAGGGGTACAACTTCTACAGACACTGAATCTGAATGTGGTAAACTTCTACAGGTACTGCATCTGAATGGGGTAAACTTCCACAGGCACTGACTCTCACTGGGGTACACTTCCACAGGCACTGACTCTGAATGGGGTAAACTTCCGCAGGCACTGACTCTCACTGAGGTACACTTCCACAGGTACTGACTCTGAATGGGGTAAACTTCCACACGCACTGACTCTGATTGGGGTACACTTCCACATGCACTGAATCTGAATGGGGTAAACATCCACAGGCAATGACTCTCAGTGGGGTACACTTCGATAGGCACTGACACTTCCTGGGGTAAACTTCCAAAGGCACTGACTCTGAATGGGGTAAACTTCCACAGGCAATGACTCTCAGTGGGGTACACTTCGATAGGCACTGACACTTACTGGGGTAAACTTCCACAGGCACTGACTCTCACTAGAGTACACTTCCACAGGCACTGACTCAGAATGGGGTAAACTTCCACAGGCAATGACTCTCAGTGGGGTTCACTTCGATAGGCACTGACACTTACTGGGGTAAACTTCCACAGGCACTGACTCTCTCTGGAGAACACTTCCACAGGCACTGACTCTGAATGGGGTAAACCTCCACAGGCACTGACTCTCACTGGAGTACACTTCCACAGGCTCCGACTCTGAATGGGGTTATCTTCCACAGGCACTGAGTTTGAATGGGGTAAACTTTCACAGGCACTGACTCTCACTGGAGTACAGTTCCACAGGCACTGACTCTGAATGGGGTAAAATTCCACAGGCACTGTCTCTCACTGGAGTACACTTCCACAGGCACTGACTCTGAATGGGGTGCACTGCCACAGGCACTGACTCCGAATGGGGTGCACTTCCACAGGCACTGACTCTGAAAGTGCTAAATTTTCACATGCACTGACACTCACTCGGATCCAGTTCCACAGGGACTGGCTCTCACAGGGTACACTTCTACAGGGACTGACTCTCACAGGGGTACACATCTACAGGTACAGACTCTCAAAGGGGTACGCTTCTACAGGGACTGACTCTCACTGGGGTACACTTCTACAGGTGCAGACTCTCATTGGGGTAACCTTCTGCAGGCAATGACTCTCTCTGGGTTAAAATTCCACCCACACTGACTCGCACTGGGGTGCAGTCCCACAGGCTCTTAGTATCACTTTGGTACCGTTACCTAGGCAATGACTCGAACTGGGGCTATTTTCTACTGGCACTGACTCTCTCTGAGAGACAGTTCCACAGGAACTGACTCTCACTGGGTTACAGTTCCACAGGCCCTGACTCTCACTTGGATACACTTCTATAGGCACTGACTCTCACTTGGGTACATTTCCACAGGCGCTGACTCTCACTTGGGTACACTTCTGCAGGCACTGACTCTCACTGGGGTACATTTCCACAGGCACTGCCTCTCACTTGGGTACTCTTCTATAGGCACTGACTCTCACTTGGGTACATTTCCACAGGCGCTGACTCTCACTGGGGTACACTTCAACAGGCACTGTCTCTCACTGGGGTACACTTCTACAGGCACTGACTCTCATAGGGGTACATTTCCACAGGCACAGACTCTCACTTGGGTACACTTCTACAGGCACTGACTCTCACTGCGGTACATTTCCACAGGCACTGACTCTCACTTGGGTACACTTCTATAGGCATTGACTCTCACTTGGGAACATTTCCACAGGCACTGACTCTCACTTGGGTACACTTCTACAGGCACTGGCTCTCACTGGGGTACAGTTCCACAGGCACTGACTCTCTTTTGGATACACTTCTGTCTGCACTGACTCTCACTTGGGTACATTTCCACAGGCACTGACTCTCACTTGGGTACACTTCTACAGGCACTGACTCTCACTTGGGTACACTTCTGCAGGCACTGACTCTCACTGGGGTACATTTCCACAGGCACTGACTCTCACTTGGGTACACTTCTAGAGGCACTGACTCTCACTTGGGTACATTTCCACAGGCACTGACTCTCACTTGGGTACACTTCAACAGGCACTGTCTCTCACTGGGGTACACTTCTACAGGCACTGACTCTCATTGGGGTACATTCCCACAGGCACTGACTCTCACTTGGGTACACTTCTACAGGCACTGACTCTCTCTGAGGTACAGTTCCACAGGCACTGACTCTCACTTGCGTACACTTCTACAGGCACTGACTCTCACTGGGGTACAATTCCACAGGCACTGACTCTCACTTGGGTACAATTCTATAGGCATTGACTCTCACTTGGGAACATTTCCACAGCAACTTACTCTCACTTGGGTACACTTCTACAGGAACTGACTCTCACTTGGGTACACTTCTGCAGGCACTGACTCTCACTGGGGTACATTTCGACAGGCACTGACTCTCACTGGTGTACATTTCCACAGGCAAAGACTCTCACAGGGGTACAATTCTGCAGGGACTGACTCTCAATGGGGTACACATCTACAGGTACAGACTCTCAAAGGGGGACGCTTCTACAGGTACTGTCTCTCACTGGGGTACACTTCTACAGGTACAGACTCTCACTGGGGTAACCTTCTGCAGGCAATGACTCTCTCTGGGTTAAAATTCCACCCACACTGACTCGCACTGGGGTGCAGTCCCACAGGCTCTAACTATCACTTGGGTACCGTTCCCCAGGCAATGACTCGAACTGGGGCAAATTTCTACTGGCACTGACTCTCTCTGAGAGACAGTTCCACAGGCACTGACTCTCACTGGGGTACAGTTCCACAGGCCCTGACTCTCACTTGGATACACTTCTATAGGCACTGACTCTCACTTGGGTACATTTCCACAGGCACTGACTCTCACTTGGGTACACTTCTGCAGGCACTGACTCTCACTGGGGTACATTTCCACAGGCACTGCCTCTCACTTGGGTACACTTCTATAGGCACTGACTCTCACTTGGGTACATTTCCACAGGCACTGACTCTCACTTGGGTACACTTCAACAGGCACTGTCTCTCACTGGGGAACACTTCTACAGGCACTGACTCTCATAGGGGTACATTTCCACAGGCACTGACTGTCACTTGGGTACACTTCTACAGGCACTCACTCTCTCTGAGGTACAGTTCCACAGGCACTGACTCTCACTTGGGGACACTTCTACAGGCACTGACACTCACTGGGGTACACTTCCACATGCACTGAATCTGAATGGGGTAAACATCCACAGGCAATGACTCTCAGTGGGGTACACTGCGATAGGCACTGACACTTACTGGGGTAAACCTCCACTTGCACTGACTCTCACTGAAGTACAATTCCACAGGCATTGACTCAGAATGGGGTAAACTTCCACAGGCAATGACTCTCAGTGGGGTTCACTTCGATAGGCACTGACACTGACTGGGTTAACTTCCACAGGCACTGACTCTCTCTGGAGAACACTTCCACAGGCACTGACTCTGAATGGGGTAAACCTCCACAGGCACTGACTCTCACTGGAGTACACTTCCACAGGCACCGACTCTGAATGGGGTTATCTTCCACAGGCACTGACTCTCACTGGGGTACACTTCCACAGGCACTGAGTTTGAATGGGGTAAACTTTCACAGGCACTAACTCTCACTGGAGTACAGTTCCACAGGCACAGACTCACACTGGGGTACACTTCCACAGGCACTGACTCTGAATGGGGTGCATTTCCACAAGCACTGACTCTGAAAGTGGTAAACTTTCACAGGCACTGACACTCACACGGATCCAGTTCCATAGGGACTGACTCTCAAAGGGGTATGCTTCTACAGGGACTGACACTCACTGGGGTACACTTCTACAGGTACAGACTCTCACTGGGGTAACCTTCTGCAGGCAATGACTCTCTCTGGGTTAAAATTCCACCCACACTGACTCGCACTGGGGTGCAGTCCCACAGGCACTAACTATCACTTGGGTACCGTTCCCTAGGCAATGACTCGAACTGGGGCGAATTTCTACTGGCACTGACTCTCTCTGAGAGACAGTTCCAGAGGCACTGACTCTCACTGGGGTACAGTTCCACAGGCACTGACTCTCACTTGGATACACTTCTATAGGCACTGACTCTCACTTGGGTACATTTCCACAGGCACTGACT
Source organism: Heterodontus francisci (assembly GCF_036365525.1). Lineage (NCBI taxonomy): Eukaryota > Metazoa > Chordata > Chondrichthyes > Heterodontiformes > Heterodontidae > Heterodontus > Heterodontus francisci. The sequence continues at coordinate 6,447,883 of NC_090386.1, forward strand.
CTCACTTGGGTACACTTCTACAGGCACTGACTCTCACTTGGGTACATTTCCACAGGCACTGACTCTCACTTGGGTACACTTCAACAGGCACTGTCTCTCACTGGGGTACACTTCTACAGGCACTGACTCTCATAGGGGTACATTTCCACAGGCACTGACTCTCACTTGGGTACACTTCTACAGGCACTGACTCTCTCTGAGGTACAGTTCCACAGGCACTGACTCTCACTTGGGGACACTTCTACAGGCACTGACACTCACTGGGGTACATTTCCACAGGCACTGACTCTCACTTGGGTACACTTCTATAGGCATTCACTCTCACTTGGGAACATTTCCACAGGCACTGACTCTCACTTGGGTACACTTCTACAGGCACTGACTCTCACTGGGGTACATTTCCACAGGCACTGACTCTCACTGGTGTACATTTCCACAGGCACTGACTCTCACTGGGGTACACTTATTCAGGCACTGAATCTGAATGGTGTAAACTTCGACAGGTAATGAATCTGAATGGGGTAAACTTCCACAGGCACTGACTCTGAATGGGGTAAACCACCACAGGCACTGACTCTGACTGGGGTACACTTCCACAGGCAATGACTCTCACTGGGGTACACTTTCATAGGCACTGACTCCGAATGGGTTAAACTTGCACAGGCACTGACTCTCACTGGGGTACAACTTCTACAGGCACTGAATCTGAATGTGGTAAACTTCTACAGGGACTGCATCTGAATGGGGTAAACTTCCACAGTCACTGACTCTCACTGGGGTACACTTCCACAGGCACTGACTCTGAATGGGGTAAACTTCCGCAGGCACTGACTCTCACTGAGGTACACTTCCACAGGTACTGACTCTGAATGGGGTAAACTTCCACACGCGCTGACTCTGATTGGGGTACACTTCCACATGCACTGAATCTGAATGGGGTAAACATCCACAGGCAATGACTCTCAGTGGGGTACACTACGATAGGCACTGACACTTACTGGGTAAACTTCCACTTGCACTGACTCTCACTGGAGTACACTTCCACAGGCATTGACTCAGAATGGGGTAAACTTCCACAGGCAATGACTCTCAGTGGGGTTCACTTCGATAGGCACTGACACTTACTGGGTTAACTTCCACAGGCACTGACTCTCTCTGGAGAACACTTCCACAGGCACCGACTCTGAATGGGGTTATCTTCCACAGGCACTGACTCTCACTGGGGTACACTTCCACAGGCACTGAGTTTGAATGGGGTAAACTTTCACAGGCACTAACTCTCACTGGAGTACAGTTCCACAGGCACAGACTCACACTGGGGTACACTTCCACAGGCACTGACTCTGAATGGGGTAAACTTCCACAGGCACTGTCTCTCACTGGAGTACACTTCCACAGGCACTGACTCTGAATGGGGTGCACTTCCACAGGCACTGACTCTGAAAGTGGTAAACTTTCACAGGCACTGACACTCACTCGGATCCAGTTCCACAGGGACTGACTCTCACAGGGGTACACTTCTACAGGGGCTGACTCTCACAGGGGTACACATCTACAGGTACAGACTCTCAAAGGGGTACGCTTCTACAGGGACTGACTCTCACTGGGGTACACTTCTACAGGTACAGACTCTCACTGGGGTAACCTTCTGCAGGCAATGACTCTCTCTGGGTTAAAATTCCACCCACACTGACTCGCACTGGGGTGCAATCCCACAGGCTCTAACTATCACTTGCGTACCGTTCCCTAGGCAATGACTCGAACTGGGGCTAATTTCTACTGGCACTGACTCTCTCTGAGAGACAGTGCCACAGGCACTGACTCTCACTGCGGTACAGATCCACAGGCACTGACTCTCACTTGGATACACTTCTTTCGGCACTGACTCTCACTTGGGTACATTTCCACAGGCACTGACTCTCACTTGGGTACACTTCTGCAGGCACTGACTCTCACTGGGGTACATTTCCACAGGCACTGACTCTCACTTGGGTACACTTCTTGAGGCACTGACTCTCACTTGGGTACATTTCCACAGGCACTGACTCTCACTTGGGTACACTTCTACAGGCACTGACTCTCATTGGGGTACATTCCCACAGGCACTGACTCTCACTTGGGTACACTTCTACAGGCACTGACTCTCTTTGAGGTACAGTTCCACAGGCACTGACTCTCTATTGGGTACACTTCTACAGGCACTGACTCTCACTGGGATACATTTCCACAGGCACTGACTCTCACTTGGGTACACTTCTATAGGCATTGACTCTCACTTGGGAACATTTCCACAGGAACTTACTCTCACTTGGGTACACTTCTGCAGGCACAGACTCTCACTTGGGTACACTTCTACAGGCACTGCCTCTCACTGGGGTACATTTCGACAGGCACTGACTCTCACTGATGTACATTTCCACAGGCAAAGACTCTCACTGGGGTCCACTTATTCAGGCACTGAATCTGAATGGTGTAAACTTCTACAGGTACTGAATCTGAATGGGGTAAACTTCCACAGGCACTGACTCTGAATGGGGTAAACCTCCACAGGCACTGACTCTGACTGGGGTACACTTCCACAAGCAATGACTCTCACTGGGGTACACTTTCATAGGCACTGACTCTGAATGGGTTAAACTTGCACAGGCACTGACTCTCACCGGGGTACACTTCCACAGGCACTGACTCTGAATGGGGTGCACTTCCACAGGCACTGACTCTGAAAGTGCTAAATTTCCACAGGCACTGACACTCACTCGGATCAAGTTCCACAGGGACAGACTCTCAAAGGGGTACGCTTCTACAGGGACTGACTCTCACTGGGGTACACTTCTACAGGTACAGACTCTCACTGGGGTAACCTTCTGCAGGCAATGACTCTCTCTGGGTTAAAATTCCACCCACACTGACTCGCACTGGCGTGCAGTCCCACAGGCTGTAACTATCACTTGGGTACCGTTCCCTAGGCAATGACACGAACTGGGGCAAATTTCTACTGGCACTGACTCTCTCTGAGTCTCTCTGAGTTCCACAGGCACTGACTCTCACTGGGGTACATTTCCACAGGCGCTGACTCTCACTTGGGCACACTTCTGCAGGCACTGACTCTCACTGGGGTACATTTCCACAGGCACTGACTCTCACTTGGGTACACTTCTATAGGCACTGACTCTCACTTGGGTACATTTCCACAGGCACTGATTCTCACTTGGGTACACTTCAACAGGCACTGTCTCTCACTGGGGTACACTTCTACAGGTACAGACTCTCATAGGGGTACATTTCCACAGGCACTGACTCTCACTTGGGTACACTTCTACAGGAACTGACTCTCACTTGGGAACATTTCCACAGGCACTGACTCTCACTTGGGTACACTTCTACAGGCACTGACTCTCACTGGGGTACATTTCCACAGGCACTGACTCTCACTGGTGCACATTTCCACAGGCACTGACTCTCACTGGTGCACATTTCCACAGGCACTGACTCTCACTGAGGTACACTTATTCAGGCACTGAATCTGAATGGTGTAAACTTCTACAGGTACTGAATCTGAATGGGGTAAACTTCCACAGGCACTGACTCTGAATGGGGTAAACCACCACAGGCACTGACGATGAATGGGGTACACTTCCACAGGCAATGTCTTTCACTGGGGTACACTTTCATAGGCACTGACTCTGAATGTGTTAAACTTGCACAGGCACTGACTCTCACCGGGGTACACTTCCACTGGCACAGACTCTGAATGGGGTAATCTTCCACAGGCACTGACTCTCACTGGGGTACAACTTCTACAGGCACTGAATCTGAATGTGGTAAACTTCTACAGGTACTGCATCTGAATGGGGTAAACTTCCACAGGCACTGACTCTCACTGGGGTACACTTCCACAGGCACTGACTCTGAATGGGGTAAACTTCCGCAGGCACTGACTCTCACTGAGGTACACTTCCACAGGTACTGACTCTGAATGTGGTAAACTTCCACACGCACTGACTCTGATTGGGGTACACTTCCACAAGCACTGAATCTGAATGGGGTAAACATCCACAGGCAATGACTCTCAGTGGGGTACACTTCGATAGGCACTGACACTTCCTGGGGTAAACATCCAAAGGCACTGACTCTGAATGGGGTAAACTTCCACAGGCAATGACTCTCAGTGGGGTACACTTTGATAGGCACTGACACTTACTGGGGTAAACTTCCACAGGCACTGACTCTCACTGGAGTACACTTCCACAGGCATTGACTCAGAATGGGGTAAACTTCCACAGGCAATGACTCTCAGTGGGGGTCACTTCGATAGGCTCTGACACTGACTGGGGTAAACTTCCACAGGCACTGACTCTCTCTGGAGAACACTTCCACAGGCACTGACTCTGAATGGGGTAAACCTCCACAGGCACTGACTCTCACTGGAGTACACTTCCACAGGCACAGACTCTGAATGGTGTTATCTTCCACAGGCACTGACTCTCACTTGGGTACACTTCCACAGGCACTGAGTTTGAATGGGGTAAACTTCCACAGGCACTGACTCTCACTGGAGTACAGTTCCACAGGCACAGACTCACACTGGGGTACACTTCCACAGGCACTGACTCAGAATGGGGTAAACTTCCACAGGCACTGTCTCTCACTGGAGTACACTTCCACAGGCACTGACTCTGAATGGGGTGCACTTCCACAGGCACTGACTCTGAAAGTGGTAAACTTTCACAGGCACTGAAACTCACTCGGATCCAGTTCCACAGGGACTGACTCTCACAGGGGTACACTTCTACAGGGACTGACTCCCACAGGGGTACACATCTACAGGTACAGACTCTCAAAGGGGTACCCTTCTACAGGGACTGACTCTCACTGGGGTACACTTCTACAGGTACAGACTCTCACTGGGGTAACCTTCTGCAGGCAATGACTCTCGCTGGGTTAAAATTCCACCCACACTGACTCGCACTGGGGTGCAGTCCCACAGGCTCTAACTATCACTTGCGTACCGTTCCCTAGGCAATGACTCGAACTGGGGCAAATTTCTACTGGCACTGACTCTCTCTGAGAGTCAGTTCCACAGGCACTGACTCTCACTGGGGTACAGTTCCACAGGCACTGACTCTCACTTGGATACACTTCGATAGGCACTGACTCTCACTTGGGTACACATCTGCAGGCACTGACTCTCACTGGGGTACATTTCCACAGGCACTGACTGTCACTTGGGTACACTTCTATAGGCACTGACTCTCACTTGGGAACATTTCCACAGGCACTGACTCTCACTTGGGTACACTTCAACAGGCACTGTCTCTCACTGGGGGACACTTCTACAGGCACTGACTCTCATTGGTTTACATTCCCACAGGCACTGACTCTCACTTGGGTACACTTCTACAGGCACTGACTCTCTCTGAGGTACAGTTCCACAGGCACTGACTCTCACTTGGGTACACTTCTACAGGCACTGACTCTCACTGGGGTACATTTCCACAGGCACTGACTCTCACTTGGGTTCACTTCTTTAGGCATTGACTCTCACTTGGGAACATTTCCACAGCAACTTACTCTCACTTGGGTACACTTCTACAGGCACTGACTCTCACTTGGGTACACTTCTACAGGCACTGACTCTCACTGGGGTACATTTCCACAGTCACTGACTCTCACTGGTGTACATTTCCACAGGCAAAGACTCTCACTGGGGTACACTTATTCAGGTACTGAATCTGAATGGTGTAAACTTCTACAGGTACTGAATCTGAATGGGGTAAACTTCCACAGGCACTGACACTGAATGGGGTAAACCTCCACAGGCACTGACGCTGACTGGGGTACACTTTGACAAGCAATGACTCTCACTGGGGTACACTTTCATAGGCACTGACTCTGAATGGGTTAAACTTGCACAGGCACTGACTCTCACCGGGGTACACTTCCACTGGCACAGACTCTGAATGGGGTAATCTTCCACAGACACTGACTCTCAAAGGTGTACAACTTCTACAGGCACTGAATCGGAATGTGGTAAACTTCTACAGGTACTGCATCTGAATGGGGTAAACTTCCACAGGCACTGACTCTCACTGGGGTACACTTCCACAGGCACTGACTCTGAATGGGGTAAACTTCCGCAGGCACTGACTCTCACTGAGGTACACTTCCACAGGTACTGACTCTGAATGGGGTACACTTCCACACGCACTGACTCTGATTGGGGTACACTTCCACATGCACTGAATCTGAATGGGGTAAACATCCACAGGCAATGACTCTCAGTGGGGTACACTTCGATAGGCACTGACACTTCCTGGGGTAAACTTCCAAAGGCACTGACTCTGAATGGGGTAAACTTCCACAGGCAATGACTCTCAGTGGGGTACACTACGATAGGCACTGACACTTACTGGGGTAAACTTCCACAGGCACTGACTCTCACTGGAGTACACTTCCACAGGCACTGACTCAGAATGGGGTAAACTTCCACAGGCAATGACTCTCAGTGGGGTTCACTTCGATAGGCACTGACACTTACTGGGGTAAACTTCCACAGGCACTGACTCTCTCTGGAGAACACTTCCACAGGCACTGACTCTGAATGGGGTAAACCTCCACAGGCACTGACTCTCACTGGAGTACACTTCCACAGGCTCCGACTCTGAATGGGGTTATCTTCCACAGGCACTGACTCTCACTGGGGTACACTTCCACAGGCACTGAGTTTGAATGGGGTCAACTTCCACAGGCACTGACTCTCACTGGAGTACAGTTCCACAGGCACAGACTCACACTGGGGTAAACTTGCATAGGCACTGACTCTGAATGGGATAAACGTCCACAGGCACTGTCTCTCACTGGAGTACACTTCCACAGGCACTGACTCTGAATGGGGTGCACTTCCACAGGCACTGACTCTGAACGTGCTAAACTTTCACAGGCACTGACACTCACTCGGATCCAGTTCCACAGGGACTGACTCTCACAGGGGTACACTTCTGCAGGGACTGACTCTCACTGGGGTACACATCTACAGGTACAGCCTCTCAAAGGGGTACGCTTCTACAGGGACTGACTCTCACTGGGGTACTCTTCTACAGGTACAGACTCTCACTGGGGTAACCTTCTGCAGGCAATGACTCTCTCTGGGTTAAAATTCCACCCACACTGACTCGCACTGGGGTGCAGTCCCACAGGCTCTAACTATCACTTGGGTACCGTTCCCGAGGCAATGACTCGAACTGGGGCTAATTTCGACTGGCACTGACTCTCTCTGAGAGACAGTTCCACAGGCACTGACTCTCACTGGGGTACAGTTCCACAGGCACTGACTCTCACTTGGATACACGTCTATAGGCACTGACTCTCACTTGGGTACATTTCCACAGGCACTGACACTCACTTGGGTACACTTCTACAGGCACTGACTCTCACTTGGGTACACTTCTGCAGGCACTGACTCTCACTGGGGTACATTTCCACAGGCACTGACTCTCACTTGGGTACACTTCTATAGGCACTGACTCTCACTTGGGTACATTTCCACAGGCACTGACTGTCACTTGGGTACATTTCAACAGGCACTGTCTCTCACTGGGGTACACTTCTACAGGCACTGACTCTCATTGGGGTACATTTCCACAGGCACTGACTCTCACTTGGGTACACTTCTACAGGCACTGACTCTCACTGGGGTACATTTCCACAGGCACTGACTCTCACTTGGGTACACTTCTACAGGCACTGACTCTCACTGGGGTACATTTCCACAGGCACTGACTGTCACTGGTGTAGATTTCCACAGGCACTGACTCTCACTGGGGTACACTTATTCAGGCACTGAATCTGAATGGTGTAAACATCTACAGTTACTGAATCTGAATGGGGTAAACTTCCACAGGCACTGACTCGGAATGGGGTAAACCTCCACAGGCACTGACTCTGACTGGGGTACACTTCCACAGGCAATGACTCTCACTGGGGTACACTTTCATAGGCACTGACTCTGAATGGGTTAAACTTGCACAGGCACTGACTCTCACCGGGGTGCACTTCCACTGGCACAGACTCTGAATGGGGCAATCGTCCACAGGCACTGACTCTCACTGAGGTACACTTCCACAGGTACTGACTCTGAATGGGGTAAACTTCCACACGCACTGACTCTGATTGGGGTACACTTCCACATGCACTGAATCTGAATGGGGTAAACATCCACAGGCAATGACTCTCAGTGGGGTAGACTTCGATAGGCACTGACACTTCCTGGGGTAAACTTCCAAAGGCACTGACTCTGAATGGGGTAAACTTCCACAGGCAATGACTCTCAGTGGGGTACACTTCGATAGGCACTGACACTTACTGGGGTAAACTTCCACAGGCACTGACTCTCACTGGAGTACACTTCCACAGGCACTGACTCAGAATGGGGTAAACTTCTACAGGCAATGACTCTCAGTGGGGTTCACTTCGATATGCACTGACACTTACTGGGGTAAACATCCACAGGCACTGACTCTCTCTGGGGAACACTTCCACAGGCACAGACTCTGAATGGGGTAAACCTCCACAGGCACTGACTCTCACTGGAGTACACTTCCACAGGCACCGACTCTGAATGGGGTGAACTTCCACAGGCACTGACTCTCACTGCAATACATTTCCACAGGCACAGACTCACACTGGGTACACTTCCACAGGCACTGACTCTGAATGGGGTAAACCTCCACAGGCACTGTCTCTCACTGGAGTACACTTCCACAGGCACTGACTCTGAATGGGGTGCACTTCCACAGGCACTGACTCTGAAAGTGCTAAACTTTCACAGGCACTGACACTCACTCGGATCCAGTTCCACAGGGACTGACTCTCACAGGGGTACACTTCTACAGGGATTGACTCTCCCTGGGGTACACGTCTACAGGTACAGACTCTCAAAGGGGTACGCTTCTACAGGGACTGACTCTCACTGGGGTACTCTTCTACAGGTACAGACTCTCACTGGGGTAACCCTCTGCAGGCAATGACTCTCTCTGGGTTAAAATTCCACCCACACTGACTCGCACTGGGGTGCAGTTCCACAGGCTCTAACTATCTCTTGGGTACCGTTCCCTAGGCAATGACTCGAACTGGGGCAAATTTCTACTGGCACTGACTCTCTCTGAGAGACAGTTCCACAGGCACTGACTCTCACTGGGGTACAGTTCCACAGGCAATGACTCTCACTTGGATACACTTCTATCGGCACTGACTCTCACTTGGGTACATTTCCACAGGCACTGACACTCACTTGGGTACACTTCTACAGGCACTGACATTCACTTGGGTACAATTCTGCAGGCACTGACTCTCACTGGGGTACATTTCCACAGGCACTGACTCTCACGTGGGTACACTTCTATCGGCACTGACTCTCACTTGGGTACATTTCCACAGGCACTGACTCTCACTTGGGTACACTTCAACAGGCACTGTCTCTCACTGGGGTACACTTCTGCAGGCACTGACTCTCATTGGGGTACATTTCCACAGGCACTGACTCTCACTTGGGTACACTTCTACAGGCACTGACTCTCTCTGAGGTACAGTTCCACAGGCACTGTCTCCACTTGGGTACACTTCTACAGGCACTGACTCTCACTGGGGTTCATTTCCACAGGCACTGACTCTCACTGGTGTACATTTCCACAGGCACTGACTCTCACTGGGGTACACTTAATCAGACACTGAATCTGAATGGTGTAAACTTCTACAGTTACTGAATCTGAATGGGGTAAACTTCCACAGGCACTGACTCGGAATGGGGTAAACCTCCACAGGCACTGACTCTGACTGGGGTACACTTCCACAGGCAATGACTCTCACTGGGGTACACTTTCATAGGCACTGACTCTGAATGGGTTAAAGTTGCACAGGCACTGACTCTCACTGGGGTACAACTTCCACAGGCACTGACTCTGAATGGGGTAAACCTCCACAGGCACTGACTCTCACTGGAGTACACTTCCACAGGCACCGACTCTGAATGGGGTGAACTTCCACAGGCACTGACTCTCACTGCAATACATTTCCACAGGCACAGACTCACACTGGGGTACACTTCCACAGGCACTGACTCTGAATGGGGTAAACCTCCACAGGCACTGTCTCTCACTGGAGTACACTTCCACAGGCACTGACTCTGAATGGGGTGCACTTCCACAGGCACTGACTCTGAAAGTGCTAAACTTTCACAGGCACTGACACTCACTCGGATCCAGTTCCACAGGGACTGACTCTCACAGGGGTACACTTCTACAGGGATTGACTCTCCCTGGGGTACACATCTACAGGTACAGACTCTCAAAGGGGTACGCTTCTACAGGGACTGACTCTCACTGGGGTACTCTTCTACAGGTACAGACTCTCACTGGGGTAACCCTCTGCAGGCAATGACTCTCTCTGGGTTAAAATTCCACCCACACTGACTCGCACTGCGGTGCAGTTCCACAGGCTCTAACTATCACTTGGGTACCGTTCCCTAGGCAATGACTCGAACTGGGGCAAATTTCTACTGGCACTGACTCTCTCTGAGAGACAGTTCCACAGGCACTGACTCTCACTGGGGTACAGTTCCACAGGCAATGACTCTCACTTGGATACACTTCTATCGGCACTGACTCTCACTTGGGTACATTTCCACAGGCACTGACACTCACTTGGGTACACTTCTACAGGCACTGACATTCACTTGGGTACAATTCTGCAGGCACTGACTCTCACTGGGGTACATTTCCACAGGCACTGACTCTCACGTGGGTACACTTCTATCGGCACTGACTCTCACTTGGGTACATTTCCACAGGCACTGACTCTCACTTGGGTACACTTCAACAGGCACTGTCTCTCACTGGGGTACACTTCTACAGGCACTGACTCTCATTGGGGTACATTTCCACAGGCACTGACTCTCACTTGGGTACACTTCTACAGGCACTGACTCTCTCTGAGGTACAGTTCCACAGGCACTGTCTCTCACTTGGGTACACTTCTACAGGCACTGACTCTCACTGGGGTTCATTTCCACAGGCACTGACTCTCACTGGTGTACATTTCCACAGGCACTGACTCTCACTGGGGTACACTTATTCAGGCACTGAATCTGAATGGTGTAAACTTCTACAGTTACTGAATCTGAATGGGGTAAACTTCCACAGGCACTGACTCGGAATGGGGTAAACCTCCACAGGCACTGACTCTGACTGGGGTACACTTCCACAGGCAATGACTCTCACTGGGGTACACTTTCATAGGCACTGACTCTGAATGGGTTAAAGTTGCACAGGCACTGACTCTCACTGGGGTACAACTTCTACAGGCACTGAATCTGAATGTGGTAAACTTCTACAGGTACTGCATCTGAATGGGGTAAACTTCCACAGGCACTGACTCTCACTGGGGTACACTTCCACAGGCACTGACTCTGAATGGGGTAAACTTCCGCAGGCACTGACTCTCACTGAGGTACACTTCCACAGGTACTGACTGTGAATGGGGTAAACTTCCACACGCACTGACTCTGATTGTGGTTCACTTCCACATGCACTGAATCTGAATGGGGTAAACATCCACAGGCAATGACTCTCAGTGGGGTACACTTCGATAGGCACTGACACTTCCTGGGGTAAACTTCCAAAGGCACTGACTCTGAATGGGGTAAACTTCCACAGGCAATGACTCTCAGTGGGGTACACTTCGATAGGCACTGACACTTACTGGGGTAAACTTCCACAGGCACTGACTCTCACTGGAGTACACTTCCACAGGCACTGACTCAGAATGGGGTAAACTTCCACAGGCAATGACTCTCAGTGGGGTACACTTCCACATGCACTGAATCTGAATGGGGTAAACATCCACAGGCAATGACTCTCAGTGGGGTACACTTCGGTAGGCACTGACACTTCCTGGGGTAAACTTCCAAAGGCACTGACTCAGAATGGGGTAAACTTCCACAGGCAATGACTCTCAGTGGGGTTCACTTCGATAGGCACTGACACTTACTGGGGTAAACTTCCACAGGCACTGACTCTCTCTGGAGAACACTTCCACAGGCACTGACTCTGAATGGGGTAAACCTCCACAGGCACTGACTCTCACTGGAGTACACTTCCACAGGCACTGACTCTGAATGGGGTTATCTTCCACAGGCACTGAGTTTGAATGGGGTGAACTTCCACAGGCACTGACTCTCAATGCAGTACAGTTCCACAGGCACAGACTCACACTGGGGTACACTTCCACAGGCACTGACTCTGAATGGGGTAAACTTCCACAGGCACTGTCTCTCACTGGAGTACACTTCCATAGGCACTGACTCTGAATGGGGTGCACTTCCACAGGCACTGACTCTGAAAGTGCTAAACTTTCACAGGCACTGACACTCACTCGGATCCAGTTCCACAGGGACTGACTCTCACAGGGGTACACTTCTACAGAGACTGACTCTCACTGGGGTACACATCTACAGGTACAGACTCTCAAAGGGGTACGCTTCTGCAGGGACTGACTCTCACTGGGGTACTCTTCTACAGGTACAGACTGTCACTGGGGTACACCTTCTGCAGGCAATGACTCTCTCCGGGTTAAAATTCCACCCACACTGACTCGCACTGGGGTGCAGTCCCACAGGCTCTAACTATCACTTGGGTACCGTTCCCTAGGCAATGACTCGAACTGGGGCTAATTTCTACTGGCACTGACTCTCTCTGAGAGACAGTTCCACAGGCACTGACTCTCACTGGGGTACAGTTCCACAGGCACTGACTCTCACTTGGATACACTTCTATCGGCTCTGACTCTCACTTGGGGACATTTCCACAGGCACTGACTCTCACTTGGGTACACTTCTACAGGCACTGACTCTCACTTGGGTACACTTCTGCAGGCACTGACTCTCACTGGGGTACATTTCCACAGGGACTGACTCTCACTTGGGTACACTTCTATAGGCACTGACTCTCACTTGGGTACATTTCCACAGGCACTGACTCTCACTTGGGTACACTTCAACAGGCACTGTCTCTCCCTGGGGTACACTTCTACAGGCACTGACTCTCATTGGGGTACATTCCCACAGGCACTGACTCTCACTTGGGTACACTTCTACATGCAAGGACTCTCTCTGTGGTACAGTTCCACAGGCACTGACTCACACTTGTGTACACTTCTACAGGCACTGACTCTCACTGGGGTACATTTCCACAGGCACTGACTCTCACTTGGGTACACTTCTATAGGCATTGACTCTCACTTGGGAACATTTCCACAGACACTTACTCTCACTTGGGTACACTTCTACAGGCACTGACTCTCACTGGGGTTCATTTCCACAGGCACTGACTCTCACTGGTGTACATTTCCACAGGCACTGACTCTCACTGGGGTACACTTATTCAGGCACTGAATCTGAATTGTGCAAACTTCTACAGTTACTGAATCTTAATGGTGTAAACTTCCACAGGCACTGACTCGGAATGGGGTAAACCTCCACAGGCACTGACTCTGACTGGGTTACACTTCCACAGGCAATGACTCTCACTGGGGTACACTTTCATAGGCACTGACTCTGAATGGGTTAAACTTGCACAGGCACTGACTCTCACCGGGGTACACTTCCACTGGCACAGACTCTGAATGGGGTAATCTTCCACAGGCACTGACTCTCATTGGGGTACAACTTCTACAGGCACTGAATCTGAATGTGGTAAACTTCTACAGGTACTGCATCTGAATGGGGTAAACTTCCACAGGCACTGACTCTCACTGGGGTACACTTCCACTGGCACCTACTCTGAATGTGGTAAACTTCCGCAGGCACTGACTCTCACTGAGGTACACTTCCACAGGTACTGACTCTGAATGGGGTAAACTTCCACACGCACTGACTCTGATTGGGGTACACTTCCACATGCACTGAATCTGAATGGGGTAAACATCCACAGGCAATGACTCTCAGTGGGGTACACTTCGATAGGCACTGACACTTCCTGGGGTAAACTTCCAAAGGCACTGACTCTGAATGGGGTAAACTTCCACAGGCAATGACTCTCAGTGGGGTACACTTCGATAGGCACTGACACTTACTGGGGTAAACTTCCACAGGCACTGACTCTCACTGGAGTACACTTCTACAGGCACTGACTCAGAATGGGGTAAACTTCCACAGGCAATGACTCTCAGTGGGGTACACTTCCACATGCACTGAATCTGAATGGGGTAAACATCCACAGGCAATGACTCTCAGTGGGGTACACTTCGATAGGCACTGACACTTCCTGGGGTAAACTTCCAAAGGCACTGACTCAGAATGGGGTAAACTTCCACAGGCAATGACTCTCAGTGGGGTTCACTTCGATAGGCACTGACACTTACTGGGGTAAACTTCCACAGGCACTGACTCTCTCTGGAGAACACTTCCACAGGCACTGACTCTGAATGGGGTAAACCTCCACAGGCACTGACTCTCACTGGAGTACACTTCCACAGGCACCGACTCTGAATGGGGTTATCTTCCACAGGCACTGACTCTCACTGGGGTACACTTCCACAGGCACTGAGTTTGAATGGGGTGAACTTCCACAGGCACTGACTCACACTGCAGTACAATTCCACAGGCACAGACTCACACTGGGGTACACTTCCACAGGCACTGACTCTGAATGGGGTAAACTTCCACAGGCACTGACTCTGAAAGTGCTAAACTTTCACAGGCACTGACACTCATTCGGATCCAGTTCCACAGGGACTGACTCTCACAGGGGTACACTTCTACAGGGACTGACTCTCACTGGGGTACACATCTACAGGTACAGACTCTCAAAGGGGTACGCTTCTACAAGGACTGACTCTCACTGGGGTACTCTTCTACAGGTACAGACTCTCACTGGGGTAACCTTCTGCAGGCAATGACTCTCTATGGGTTAAAATTCCACCCACACTGACTCGCACTGGGGTGCAGTCCCACAGGCTCTAACTATCACTTGGGTACCGTTCCCGAGGCAATGACTCGAACTGGGGCTAATTTCTACTGGCACTGACTCTCTCTGAGAGACAGTTCCACAGGCACTGACTCTCACTGGGGTACAGTTCCACAGGCACTGACTCTCACTTGGATACACTTCTATCGGCACTGACTCTCACTTGGGTACATTTCCACAGGCACTGACTCTCACTTGGGTACACTTCTACAGGCACTAACTCTCACTTGGGTACACTTCTGCAGGCACTGACTCTCACTGGGGTACATTTCCACAGGCACTGACTCTCACTTGGGTACACTTCTATAGGCACTGACTCTCACTTGGGTACATTTCCACAGGCCCTGACTCTCACTTGGGTACGCTTCAACAGTCACTGTCTCTCACTGGGGTACACTTCTACAGGCACTGACTCTCATTGGGGTACATTTCCACAGGCACTGACTCTCACTTGGGTACACTTCTACAGGCACTGACTCTCTCTGAGGTACAGTTCCACAGGCACTGACTCTCACTTGGGTACACTTCTACAGGCACTGACTCTCACTGGGGTACATTTCCACAGGCACTGACTCTCACTTGGGTACACTTCTATAGGCATTGACTCTCACTTGGGAACATTTCCACAGGCACTTACTCTCACTTGGGTACACTTCTACAGGCACTGACTCTCACTTGGGTACACTTCTACAGGCACTGACTCTCACTGGGGTACATTTCCACAGGCACTGACTCTCACTGGTGTACATTTCCACAGGCACTGACTCTCACTGGGGTGCACTTATTCAGGCACTGAATCTGAATGGTGTAAACTTCTACAGTTACTGAATCTGAATGGGGTAAACTTCCACAGGCACTTTCTCGGAATGGGGTAAACCTCCACAGGCACTGACTCTGACTGGGGTACACTTCCACAGGCAATGACTCTCACTGGGGTACACTTTCATAGGCACTGACTCTGAATGGGTTAAACTTGCACAGGCACTGACTCTCACCGGGGTACACTTCCACTGGCACAGACTCTGAATGGGGTAATCTTCCACAGGCACTGACTCTCACTGGGGTACAACTTCTACAGGCACTGAATCTGAATGTGGTAAACTTCTAGAGGTACTGCATCTGAATGGGGTAAACTTGCACAGGCACTGACTCTCACTGGGGTACAGTTCTACAGGCACTGACTCTCACTTGGATACACTTCTATCGGCACTGACTCTCACTTGGGTACATTTCCACAGGCACGGACTCTCACTTGGGTACACTTCTACAGGCACTAACTCTCACTTGGGTACACTTCTGCAGGCACTGACTCTCACTGGGGTACATTTCCACAGGCACTGACTCTCACTTGGGTACACTTCTATAGGCACTGACTCTCACTTGGGTACATTTCCACAGGCACTGACTCTCACTTGGGTACACTTCAACAGGCACTGTCTCTCACTGGGGAACACTTCTAAAGGCACTGACACTCATTGGGGTACATTTCCACAGGCACTGACTCTCACTTGGGTACACTTCTACAGGCACTGACTCTCTCTGAGGTACAGTTCCACAGGCACTGACTCTCACTGGGGTACATTTCCACAGGCACTGACTCTCACTTGGGTACACTTCTATAGGCATTGACTCTCACTTGGGTACATTTCCACAGGCACTGACTCTCACTTGGGTACACTTCTATAGGCACTGACTCTCACTTGGGTACATTTCCACAGGCCCTGACTCTCACTTGGGTACGCTTCAACAGTCACTGTCTCTCACTGGGGTACACTTCTACAGGCACTGACTCTCATTGGGGTACATTTCCACAGGCACTGACTCTCACTTGGGTACACTTCTACAGGCACTGACTCTCTCTGAGGTACAGTTCCACAGGCACTGACTCTCACTTGGGTACACTTCTACAGGCACTGACTCTCACTGGGGTACATTTCCACAGGCACTGACTCTCACTTGGGTACACTTCTATAGGCATTGACTCTCACTTGGGAACATTTCCACAGGCACTTACTCTCACTTGGGTACACTTCTACAGGCACTGACTCTCACTTGGGTACACTTCTACAGGCACTGACTCTCACTGGGGTACATTTCCACAGGCACTGACTCTCACTGGTGTACATTTCCACAGGCACTGACTCTCACTGGGGTACACTTATTCAGGCACTGAATCTGAATGGTGTAAACTTCTACAGTTACTGAATCTGAATGGGGTAAACTTCCACAGGCACTTTCTCGGAATGGGGTAAACCTCCACAGGCACTGACTCTGACTGGGGTACACTTCCACAGGCAATGACTCTCACTGGGGTACACTTTCATAGGCACTGACTCTGAATGGGTTAAACTTGCACAGGCACTGACTCTCACCGGGGTACACTTCCACTGGCACAGACTCTGAATGGGGTAATCTTCCACAGGCACTGACTCTCACTGGGGTACAACTTCTACAGGCACTGAATCTGAATGTGGTAAACTTCTAGAGGTACTGCATCTGAATGGGGTAAACTTGCACAGGCACTGACTCTCACTGGGGTACAGTTCTACAGGCACTGACTCTCACTTGGATACACTTCTATCGGCACTGACTCTCACTTGGGTACATTTCCACAGGCACGGACTCTCACTTGGGTACACTTCTACAGGCACTAACTCTCACTTGGGTACACTTCTGCAGGCACTGACTCTCACTGGGGTACATTTCCACAGGCACTGACTCTCACTTGGGTACACTTCTATAGGCACTGACTCTCACTTGGGTACATTTCCACAGGCACTGACTCTCACTTGGGTACACTTCAACAGGCACTGTCTCTCACTGGGGAACACTTCTAAAGGCACTGACACTCATTGGGGTACATTTCCACAGGCACTGACTCTCACTTGGGTACACTTCTACAGGCACTGACTCTCTCTGAGGTACAGTTCCACAGGCACTGACTCTCACTGGGGTACATTTCCACAGGCACTGACTCTCACTTGGGTACACTTCTATAGGCATTGACTCTCACTTGGGAACATTTCCACAGGCACTTACTCTCACTTGGGTACACTTCTACAGGCACTGACTCTCACTTGGGTACACTTCTACAGGCACTGACTCTCACTGGGGTACATTTCCACAGGCACTGACTCTCACTGGTGTACATTTCCACAGGCACTGACTCTCACTGGGGTACACTTATTCAGGCACTGAATCTGAATGGTGTAAACTTCTACAGTTACTGAATCTGAATGGGGTAAACTTCCTCAGGCACTGACTCGGAATGGGGTAAACCTCCACAGGCACTGACTCTGACTGGGGTACACTTCCACAGGCAATGACTCTCACTGGGGTACACTTTCATAGGCACTGACTCTGAATGGGTTAAACTTGCACAGGCACTGACACTCACCGGGGTACACTTCCACTGGCACAGACTCTGAATGGGGTAATCTTCCACAGGCACTGACTCTCACTGGGGTACAACTTCTACAGGCACTGAATCTGAATGTTGTAAACTTCTAGAGGTACTGCATCTGAATGGGGTAAACTTCCACAGGCACTGACTCTCACTGGGGTACACTTCCACAGGCACTGACTATGAATGGGGTAAACTTCCGCAGGCACTGATTCTCACTGAGGTACACTTCCACAGGTACTGACTCTGAATGGGGTAAACTTCCACACGCACTGACTCTGATTGGGGTACACTTCCACATGCACTGAACCTGAATGGGGTAAACATCCACAGGCAATGACTCTCAGTGGGGTACACATCGATAGGCACTGACACTTCCTGGGGTAAACTTCCAAAGGCACTGACTCTGAATGGGGTAAACTTCCACAGGCAATGACTCTCAGTGGGGTTCACTTCGATAGGCACTGACACTTACTGGGGTAAACTTCCACAGGCACTGACTGTCTCTGGATAACACTTCCACAGGCACTGACTCTGAATGGGGTAATCCTCCACAGGCACTGACTCTCACTGGAGTACAGTTCCACAGGCACTGAGTTTGAATGGGGTAAACTTCCACAGGCACTGACTCTCACTGGAGTGCAGTTCCACAGGCACAGACTCACACTGGGGTACACTTCCACAGGCACTGACTCTGAATGGGGTAAACTTCCACAGGCACTGACTCTCACTGGAGTACACTTCCACAGGCACTGACTCTCACTGGGGTACACTTCCACAGGCACTGACACTCACTGGGGTGCACTTCCACAGGCACTGAATCAGAATGGGGTAAACTTCTACAGGTACTGAATC
This sequence comes from Heterodontus francisci, assembly GCF_036365525.1. Lineage (NCBI taxonomy): Eukaryota > Metazoa > Chordata > Chondrichthyes > Heterodontiformes > Heterodontidae > Heterodontus > Heterodontus francisci. The sequence goes on from NC_090386.1 coordinate 6,467,158, forward strand.
TGAATGGCATAAACTTCCAGAGGCACTGACTCTCACTTGCGTACCCTTCTACAGGCATTGACTCTCACTGGGGTACATTTCCACAGTGACTGACTCTCACTGGTGTACATTTCCACAGGCACAGATTCTCAATTGGGTACACTTCTACAGGCACTGTCTCTCACTTGGGTACACGTATACAGGCACTGACTCTCACTGGGGTACATTTCCACAGGCACTGACTCTCACTGGGGTACATTACCACATGCACTGACTCTCACTTCGGTACACTTCTGCAGGCACTGACTCTCACTGGTGTAACTTTCCACATGCACTGACTCTGATTGGGGTACACTTCTATCGGCAGTGACTCCTAATGGAGAGGCGCTCCCCAGCCACTGAATCTCACTGGGGTACACTTCTACAGGCACTGACTCTCACAGGGGTACATTTCCACTGGCAGTGACTCTCACTGGGTACACTTCTACAGGCACTGAATCTGAATGGTGTAAACTTCTACAGGGACTGAAGCTGAATGGGGTAAACTTCCACAGGCATGACTCTCACTGGGGTACACTTCCACAGGCACTGACTCTCACTGGGGGACTCTTCCACAGGCACTGAATCTGAATGGGGTAAACATCTACAGGTACTGAATCTGAATGGCATAAACTTCCCGAGGCCCTGACTCTCACTTGGGTACATTTCCACAGGCACAGATTCTCAATTGGGTACACTTCTACAGGCACTGTCTCTCACTTGGGTACACGTCTACAGGCACTGACTCTCACTGGGGTACATTTCCACAGGCACTGACTCTCACTGGGGTACATTACCACATGCACTGACTCTCACTTGGGTACACTTCTACTGGCACTGACTCTCAATTGGGTACACTTCTACAGGCACTGACTCTCACTTGGGTACACTTCTACAGGCCCTGACTCTCACTCGGGTACATTACCACATGCACTGACTCTCACTTGGGTACACTTCTACTGGCACTGACTCTCAATTGGGTACACTTCTATAGGCACTGACTGTCACTTGGGTACATTTCCACAGGCTCTGAAACTGACAGGGGTACACTTCTACAGGCACTGACTGTCACAGGGGTACATTTCCACTGGCACTGACTCTCACTTGGGTACACTTCTATAGGCACTGACTCGCACTGGGGTACACTTCCACAGGCACTGACTCTCACTGGGGGACTCTTCCACAGGCACTGAATCTGAATGGGGTAAACTTCTACAGGTACTGAATCTGAATGGCATAAACTTCCCGAGGCCCTGACTCTCACTTGGGTACATTTCCACAGGCACAGATTCTCAATTGGGTACACTTCTACAGGCACTGTCTCTCACTTGGGTACACGTCTACAGGCACTGACTCTCACTGGGGTACATTTCCACAGGCACTGACTCTCACTGGGGTACATTACCACATGCACTGACTCTCACTTGGGTACACTTCTACTGGCACTGACTCTCAATTGGGTACACTTCTACAGGCACTGACTCTCACTTGGGTACACTTCTACAGGCCCTGACTCTCACTCGGGTACATTACCACATGCACTGACTCTCACTTGGGTACACTTCTACTGGCACTGACTCTCAATTGGGTACACTTCTATAGGCACTGACTGTCACTTGGGTACATTTCCACAGGCTCTGAAACTGACAGGGGTACACTTCTACAGGCACTGACTGTCACAGGGGTACATTTCCACTGGCACTGACTCTCACTTGGGTACACTTCTATAGGCACTGACTCGCACTGGGGTACATTTCCACAGGCACTGACTCTCACTTGGGTAAACTTCTATAGGCACTGAGTCTCACTTGGGAACATTTCCACAGGCACTTACCCTCACTTGGGTACACTTCTACAGGCACTGACTCTCACTTGGGTACACTTCTACATGCACTGACTCTCACTGGGGTACATTTCCACAGGCACTGACTCTCACTGGTGTACATTTCCACAGGCACTGACTCTCACTGGGGTACACTTATTCAGGCACTGAATCTGAATGGTGTAAACTTCTACAGGTACTGAATCTGAATGGGGTAAACATCCACAGGCACAGACTCTGAATGGCGTAAACTTCCACAGGCACTGACTCTGACTGGGGTACACTTCCACAGGCACTGACTCTGACTGGTGTACATTACCACAGGGACTGACTCTCACTTGGGTACACTTCTATAGGCACTGACTCAAACTTGGGTACATTTCCACAGGCACTGACTCTCACTTGGGTACTCTTCGACAGGCACTGACTCCTTCAGAGGTACACCTCCACAGGCACTGACTCTCACTTGGGTACACTTCTAGAGGCACTGACTTGCACTGGGGTACATTTCCACAGGCACTGTCTCTCACTTGGGTAAACTTCTATAGGCACTGACTCTCACTTGGGTACATTTCCACAGGCACTTACTCTCACTTGGGTACACTTCTACAGGCACTGACTCTCACTTGGGTACACTTCTACAGTCACTGACTCTCACTGGGGTACATTTCCACAGTCACTGACTCTCACTGGTGTACATTTCAACAGGCACTGACTCTCACTGGGGTAAACTTATTCAGGCACTGAATCTGAATGGTGTAAACTCATACAGTTACTGAATTTGAATGGGGTAAACATCCACAGGCACTGACTCTGAATAGCGTAAACTTCCACAGGCACTGACTCTGACTGGGGTACACTTCCACAGGCACTGACTCTCACTGGGGTACACTTCCACAGGCACTGACTCAGAATGGGTTAAACTTGCACAGGCACTGTCTCTCACTTGGGTAAACTTCTATAGGCACTGACTCTCACTTGGGTACATTTCCACAGGCACTTACTCTCACTTGGGTACACTTCTACTGGCACTGACTCTCAATTGGGTACACTTCTATAGGCACTGACTGTCACTTGGGTACATTTCCACAGGCTCTGAAACTGACAGGGGTACACTTCTACAGGCACTGACTGTCACAGGGGTACATTTCCACTGGCACTGACTCTCACTTGGGTACACTTCTATAGGCACTGACTCGCACTGGGGTACACTTCCACAGGCACTGACTCTCACTGGGGGACTCTTCCACAGGCACTGAATCTGAATGGGGTAAACTTCTACAGGTACTGAATCTGAATGGCATAAACTTCCCGAGGCCCTGACTCTCACTTGGGTACATTTCCACAGGCACAGATTCTCAATTGGGTACACTTCTACAGGCACTGTCTCTCACTTGGGTACACGTCTACAGGCACTGACTCTCACTGGGGTACATTTCCACAGGCACTGACTCTCACTGGGGTACATTACCACATGCACTGACTCTCACTTGGGTACACTTCTACTGGCACTGACTCTCAATTGGGTACACTTCTACAGGCACTGACTCTCACTTGGGTACACTTCTACAGGCCCTGACTCTCACTCGGGTACATTACCACATGCACTGACTCTCACTTGGGTACACTTCTACTGGCACTGACTCTCAATTGGGTACACTTCTATAGGCACTGACTGTCACTTGGGTACATTTCCACAGGCTCTGAAACTGACAGGGGTACACTTCTACAGGCACTGACTGTCACAGGGGTACATTTCCACTGGCACTGACTCTCACTTGGGTACACTTCTATAGGCACTGACTCGCACTGGGGTACATTTCCACAGGCACTGACTCTCACTTGGGTAAACTTCTATAGGCACTGAGTCTCACTTGGGAACATTTCCACAGGCACTTACCCTCACTTGGGTACACTTCTACAGGCACTGACTCTCACTTGGGTACACTTCTACATGCACTGACTCTCACTGGGGTACATTTCCACAGGCACTGACTCTCACTGGTGTACATTTCCACAGGCACTGACTCTCACTGGGGTACACTTATTCAGGCACTGAATCTGAATGGTGTAAACTTCTACAGGTACTGAATCTGAATGGGGTAAACATCCACAGGCACAGACTCTGAATGGCGTAAACTTCCACAGGCACTGACTCTGACTGGGGTACACTTCCACAGGCACTGACTCTGACTGGTGTACACTTCCACAGGCACTGACTCTGAATGGGTTAAACTTGCACAGGCACTGACTCTCAATGGCATACACTTCCACTGGCACTGACTCTCACTGGGGTACACTGACATAGGCACTGACTGTGAATGCGGTAAACTTCCACAGGCACTGACTCTCACTGGGGTACACTTCCTCAGGCTCTGACTCTGAATGGGGTAATCTTCCACAGGCACTGACTCTCACTGGGGTACACTTCTACAGGCACTGAATCTGAATGTGGTAAACTTCTCCAGTTACTGAATCTGAATGGGGTAAAATTCAAGAGGCACTGACTCTCACTGGGGTACACTTCCACAGGCACTGACTCTGAATGGGGTAAACCTCCACAGGCACTGACTCTGATTGGGGTGCACTTCCACATGCTCTGAATATGAATGGGGTGAACATCCACAGGTACTGACTCTGAATGGGGTAAACTTCCAGAAGCAATGATTCTCACTGGGGTACAATTTCTCAGGCACTGACTCCCACTGGGGTACACTTCCACAGGCACTGACTCTGAATGGGGTAAACTTCCACAGGCAATGACTCTCAGTGGGTTACACTTCGATAGGCACTGACAATTTCTGGGGTAAATTTCCACAGGCACTGACTCTCACTGGAGTACACTTCATCAGGCACTGACTCTGAATGGGGTAAACTTCCACAGGCACTGAATCTCACTGCAGAACACTTCCACAAGCACAGACTCTGAATGGGGTAAACTTCCACAGGCACTGCCTCTCACTGGAGTGCACTTCCACAGGCAATGACTCTCACTGGAGTACACTTCCACAGGCACTGACTCTGAATGGGTTAAACTTCCACAGGCACTGACTCTCACTGGGGTAATCTTGCACAGGCACTGACTCTCACTGGGGTTCACTTCCACAGGTACTGACACTGAATGGGGTAAACTTCCACAGGCAGTGACTCTGAATGGGGTAATCTTCTACAGGTACTGAATCTGCATGGGGTAAACTTCCACAGGCACTGACTCACACTGGGGAACACTTCCACAGGCACTGACACTGAATGGGGTAAACATCCACAGGCCCTGTCTCTCACTGGGGTGCAGTTCCACAGGCACTGACTCTGAATGGGGTAAACTTCCACAGGCCCTGTCTCTCACTGGGGTCCATCTCCACAGGCACTGAATCTGAATGAGGTAAACTTCCACAGGCACCGACTCTCACTTGGGATCTCTTCTTCTGGCACTGACTCTCACTTGGGTACACTTCTACAGGCACTGACTGTCACTTGGGTACACTTCTGCAGGCACTGACTCTCACTGGTGTAACTTTCCACATGCACTGTCTCTGAATGGGGTACACTTCTATAGGCAGTGACTCCTAATGGAGAGGCGCTCCCCAGCCACTGAATCTCACTGGGGTACACTTCTACAGGCACTGACTCTCACAGGGGTACATTTCCACTGGCACTGACTCTCACTGGGTACACTTCTACAGGCACTGAATCTGAATGGTGTAAACTTCTACAGGGACTGAAGCTGAATGGGGTAAACTTCCACAGGCACTGACTCTCACTGGGGTACACTTCCACAGGCAATGACTCTCAATGGGGTACACTTCCACAGGCACTGACTCTGAATGGGTTAAACTTCCACAGGCACTGACTCTCACTGGGGTACACTTCCACAGGCACTGACTCTCACTGGGGTGCACTTCCACAGGCACTGAATCTGAATGGGGTAAACTTCTACAGGTACTGAATCTGAATGGCACAAACTTCCAGAGGCACTGACTCTCACTTGGGTACACTTCTGCAGGCATTGACTCTCACTGGGGTACATTTCCACAGTGACTGACTCTCACTGGTGTACATTTCCACAGGCACAGATTCTCAATTCGGTACACTTCTACAGGCACTGTCTCTCACTTGGGTACACGTATATAGGCACTGACTCTCACTGGGGTACATTTCCACAGGCACTGACTCTCACTGGGGTACATTACCACATGCACTGACTCTCACTTGGGTACACTTCTGCAGGCACTGACTCTCACTGGTGTAACTTTCCACATGCACTGACTCTGAATGGGGTACACTTCTGTGGGCAGTGACTCCTAATAGAGAGCCGCTCCCCAGCAAATGAATCTCACTGGGGTACACTTCTACAGGCACTGACTCTCACAGGGGTACATTTCCACTGGCACTGACTCTCACTGGGTACACTTCTACAGGCACTGAATCTGAATGGTGTAAACTTCTACAGGGACTGAAGCTGAATGGGGTAAACTTCCACAGGCACTGACTCTCACAGGGGTACACTTCCACAGGCAATGACTCTCACTGGGGTACACTTCCTCAGGCAATGACTCTGAATGGGGTAATCTTCCACAGGCACTGACTCTCACTTGGGTACACTTCTACAGTCACTGAATCTGAATGTGGTAAACTTCTACAGTTACTTAATCTGAATGGGGGAAAATTCCACAGGCACTGACTCTCACAGGGGTACATTTCCACAGGCACTGTCTCTGAATGGGGTAAACCTCCACAGGCACTGACTCTGATTGGGGTGCACTTTCACATGCTCTGAATCTGAATGGGGTAAACATCCACAGGTACTGACTCTGAATGGGGTAAACTTCCAGAAGCAATGATTCTCACTGGGGTACAATTCCTCATGCACTGACTCCCACTGGGGTACACTTCCACAGGCACTGACTCTGAATGGGTAAACTTCCACAGGCAATGACTCTGAATGGTTTAAACTTCCACAGGCACTGACTCTCACAGGGGTACATTTCCACTGGCACTGACTCTCACTGGGTACACTTCTACAGGCACTGAATCTGAATGGTGTAAACTTCTACAGGGACTGAAGCTGAATGGGGTAAACTTCCACAGGCACTGACTCTAACAGGGGTACACTTCCACAGGCAATGACTCTCACTGGGGTACACTTCCACAGGCACTGACTCTGAATGGGTTAAACTTCCACAGGCACTGACTCTCACTGGGGAACACTTCCACAGTCACTGACTCTCACTGGGGTTCACTTCCACAGGCACTGAATCTGAATGTGGTAAACTTCTACAGGTACTGAATCTGAATGGCATAAACTTCCAGAGGCACTGACTCTCACTTGGGTACACTTCTACAGGCATTGACTCTCACTGGGGTACATTTTCACAGTCACTGACTCTCACTGGTGTACATTTCCACAGGCACAGATTCTCAATTGGGTACACTTCTACAGGCACTGTCTCTCACTTGGGTACACGTCTACAGGCACTGACTCTCACTGGGGTACATTTCCACAGGCACTGACTCTCACTGGGGTACATTACCACATGCAATGACTCTCACTTGGGTACACTTCTACTGGCACTGACTCTCAATTGGGTACACTTCTACAGGCACTGACTCTCACTTGGGTACACTTCTACAGGCCCTGACTCTCACTCGGGTACAATTCCACAGGCACTGACACTCACTGGGGTACATTACCACAGGGACTGACTCTCACTTGGGTACACTTCTATAGGCACTGACTCAAACTTGGGTACATTTCCACAGGCACTGACTCTCACTTGGGTACTCTTCGACAGGCACTGACTCCTTCAGAGGTACACCTCCACAGGCACTGACTCTCACTTGGGTACACTTCTAGAGGCACTGACTTGCACTGGGGTACATTTCCACAGGCACTGTCTCTCACTTGGGTAAACTTCTATAGGCACTGACTCTCACTTGGGTACATTTCCACAGGCACTTACTCTCACTTGGGTACACTTCTACAGGCACTGACTCTCACTTGGGTACACTTCTACAGTCACTGACTCTCACTGGGGTACATTTCCACAGTCACTGACTCTCACTGGTGTACATTTCAACAGGCACTGACTCTCACTGGGGTAAACTTATTCAGGCACTGAATCTGAATGGTGTAAACTCATACAGTTACTGAATTTGAATGGGGTAAACATCCACAGGCACTGACTCTGAATAGCGTAAACTTCCACAGGCACTGACTCTGACTGGGGTACACTTCCACAGGCACTGACTCTCACTGGGGTACACTTCCACAGGCACTGACTCAGAATGGGTTAAACTTGCACAGGCACTGACTCTCACTGGCATACACTTCCACTGGCACTGACTCTCACTGGGGTACACTTACATAGGCACTGACTCTGAATGCGGTAAACTTCCACAGGCACTGACTCTCACCGGGGTACACTTCCTCAGGCAATGACTCTGAATGGGGTAATCTTCCACAGGCACTGACTCTCACTGGGGTACACTTCTACAGTCACTGAACATAGAACATAGAACATACAGCACAGAACAGGCCCTTCGGCCCACAATGTTGTGCCGATCCTTTGTCCTCTGTCAAGGACAATTTAATCTATACCCCATCATTCTCCTTTATCCATATACCTATCCAAAAGCCTTTTGAAAGTCCCTAAAGTTTCTGACTCAACAACTTCCCCGGGCAAGGCATTCCATGCCTCGACCACTCTCTGGGTAAAGAACCTTCCCCTGACATCCCCCTTATATCTCCCACCCTTCACCTTAAATTTATGACCCCTTGTAACGCTTTGCTCCACCCGGGGAAAAAGTTTCTGACTGTCTACCCTATCACTGAATCTGAATGTGGTAAACTTCTACAGTTACTTAATCTGAATGGGGCAAAATTCCACAGGCACTGACTCTCACAGGGGTACACTTCCACAGGCACTGACTCTGAATGGGGTAAACCTCCACAGGCACTGACTCTGATTGGGGTGCACTTTCACATGTTCTGAATCTGAATGGGGTAAACATCCACAGGTACTGACTCTGAATGGGGTAAACTTCCAGAAGCAATGATTCTCACTGGGGTAGAATTCCTCAGGCACTGACTCCCACTGGGGTACACTTCCACAGGCACTGACTCTGAATGGGGTAAACTTCCACAGGCAATGACTCTCAGTGGGTTACACTTCGTTAGGCACTGACACTTACTGGGGTAAATTTCCACAGGCACTGACTCTCACTGGAGTACACTTCCACAGGCACTGACTCTGAATGGGGTAAACTTCCACAGGCACTGACTCTCACTGGAGAACACTTACACAAGCACAGACTCTGAATGGGGTAAACTTCCACAGGCACTGTCTCTCACTGGAGTGCACTTCCACAGGCAATGTCTCTCACTGGAGTACACTTCCACAGGCACTGACTCTGAATGGGTTAAACTTCCACAGGCAGTGACTCTCACTGGGGTAAACTTCAACAGGCACTGACTCTCACTGGGGTTCACTTCCACAGGTACTGACACTGAATGGGGTAATCTTCCACAGGCAGTGACTCTGAAAGGGGTAAACTTCTACAGGTACTCAATCTGCATGGGGAACACTTCCACAGGCACTGACTCACACTGGGGAACACTACCACAGGCACTGACTCTGTATGGGGTAAACTTCCACAGGCCCTGTCTCTCACTGAGGTGCACTTCCACAGGCACTGACTCTGAATGGGGCAAACTTCCAATGGCACTGACTCTCACTGGGGGACACTTCCACAGGTACAGACACTGGATGGGGTAAACTTCCACAGGCACTGACTCTGAATGGGGCAAACTTCCAATGGCACTGACTCTCACTGGGGGACACTTCCACAGGTACAGACACTGGATGGGGTAAACTTCCACAGGCACTGACTCTGAATGGGGCAAACTTCCAATGGCACTGACTCTCACTGGGGGACACTTTCACAGGTACTGACTCTGAATGGGGTAAACTTCCACAGGCACTGACTCTCACAGGGGTACACTTCCACAGGCACTGAATCTGAACGAGGTAAACTTCCACAGGCACCAACTCTCACTTGGGATCTCTTCTTCAGGCACTGACTCTCACTTGGGTACACTTCCACAGGCACTGACTCTCACTTGGGTACACTTCTGCAGGCACTGACTCTCACTGGTGTAACTTTCCACATGCACTGACTCTGAATGGGGTACACTTCTATAGGCAGTGACTCCTAATGGAGAGCCGCTCCCCAGCCACTGAATCTCACTGGGGTACACTTCTACAGGCACTGACTCTCACAGGGGTACATTTCCACTGGCACTGACTCTCACTGGGTACACTTCTACAGGCACTGAATCCGAATGGTGTAAACTTCTACAGGGCTGAAGATGAATGGGGTAAACTTCCACAGGCACTGACTCTCACAGTGGTACACTTCCACAGGCAATGACTCTCACTGGGGTACACTTCCACAGGCAATGACTCTGAATGGGTTAAACTTCCACAGGCACTGACTCTCACTGGGGAACACTTCCACAGGCACTGACTCTCACTGGGGTACTCTTCCACAGGCACTGAATCTGAATGTGGTAAACTTCTACAGGTACTGAATCTGAATGGCATAAACTTCCAGAGGCACTGACTCTCACTTGGGTACACTTCTACAGGCATTGACTCTCACTGGGGTACATTTTCACAGTCACTGACTCTCACTGGTGTATATTTCCACAGGCACTGATTCTCAATTGGGTACACTTCTACAGGCACTGTCTCTCACTTGGGTACACGTCTACAGGCACTGACTCTCACTGGGGTACATTTCCACAGGCACTGACTCTGACTGGGGTACATTACCACATGCACTGACTCTCACTTGGGTACACTTCTACTGGCACTGACTCTCAATTGGGTACACTTCTACAGGCACTGACTCTCACTTGGGTACACTTCTACAGGCACTGACTCTCACTCGGGTACATTTCCACAGGCACTGACTCTCACTGGGGTACATTTCCACAGGCACTGACTCTCACTTGGGTACACTTCTATAGGCACTGACTCTCACTTGGGTACATTTCCACAGGCACTGACTCTCACTCGGGTACATTTCCACTGGCACTGACTCACACTGGTGTACATTTCCACATGCACTGACTCTGAGTGGGGTACACTTCTATCGGCAGTGACTCCTAATGGAGAGCCGCTCCCCTGCCACTGAATCTCACTGGGGTACACTTCTGCAGGCACTGAATGTCACTGGGCATCACTTCCACAGGCACTGACTCTGAATGGGTTAAACTTCCACAGGCACTGACTCTGAATGGGGTACACTTACACAGGCACTGACTCTCACTGGGGTACACTTACACAGGCACTGGCTCTGTATGGGGTAAACTTCTACAGGGACTGAAGCTGAATGGGTTAAACTTCCACAGGCAGAGACTCTCACTGGGGTACACTTCCACACGCAATGACTCTCACTGGGGTACACTTCCACAGGCACTGACTCTGAATGGGTTAAACTTCCACAGGCACTGACTCTCACTTGGGTACACTTCCACAGGCACTGACTCTCACTGGGGTTCACTTCCACAGGCACTGAATCTGAATGGGGTAAACTTCTGCAGGTACTGAATCTGAATGGCTTAAACTTCCAGAAGCACTGACTCTCACTTGGGTACACTTCTGCAGGCACTGACTCTAACGTGGGTACACTTCTGCAGGCACTGACTCTCACTGGTGTACCTTTCCACATGCACTGACTCTGAATGGGATACACTTCTATAGGCATTGACTCCTAATGGAGAGCCGCTACACAATCGCTGAATCTCACTGGGGTACACTTCTACAGGCCCTGACTCTCACAGGGGTACATTTCCACTGGCACTGAGTCTCACTGGGTACACTTCTACAGGCACTGAAGCTGAATGGGGTAAACTTCCACAGGCACTGACTCTCACTGGGGTAAAGTTCCACAGGCACTGACTCTAAATGGGGTAAACTTCCACAGGAACTGACTCTCACTGGGGTACACTTCCACAGGCACTTACTCTGAATGGGGTAAACTTCCACAGGCACTGACTCTGAATGGGGTACACTTCCACAGGCACTGAATCTGAATGGGGTAAACTTCTACAGGTACTGACTCTGAATGGGGTAAACTTCCACAGGCACTGACTCTCATTGGGGTGAACTTCCACAGGCACTGTCTCTGAATGGGGTGCACTTCTACAGGCACTGAATCTGAATGGGGTAAACTTCCACAGGCACTGATTCTCACTTGGGTACACTACTTCAGGCACTGACTCTCACTGGGGTACACTTCCACAGGCACTGTCTCTGAATGGGTTAAACATCCACAGGCACTGACTCTCACTGGGGTACACTTCCACAGGCACTGACTCTTACTGGGGTACACTTACACAGGCACTGACTCTGAGTGGGGTAAACTTCCAAAGGCACTGACTCTCACTGTGGTACACTTCCACAGGCACTGACTCTGAATGGGGCAAACTTCCACAGGCACTGACTCTGAATGGGGTTAACTTCTACTGGCTCTGAATCTAAATGGGGTACATTTCCACAGGCACTGAATCTGAATGGGGTAAACTTCTACAAGTACTGAATCTGAATGGTGTAAACTTCTACAGGTACTGAATCTGAATGGGGTAAACTTCTACAGGCACTGAATCTGAATGGTGTAAACTTCTACAGGTACTGAATCTTAATGGGGTGAACTTCCACAGGCACTGACTCTGAATGGGGTAAACTTCCAAAGGCACTGTCTCTCACTGGAGTGCACTTCCACAGGCAATGACTCTCACTGGGGTACACTTCCACAGGCACTGACTATGAATGGGTTAAACTTCCACAGGCAATGACTCTCACTGGGGTAAACTTCCACAGGCACTGACTCTGAATGGGTTAAACTTCCACAGGCACTGACTCTCACTGGGGTAAACTTCCACAGGCACTGACTCTCACTGGGGTACATTTCCACAGGCACTAACTCTCACTTGGGTCCACTTCTATAGGCACTGACTCTCACTTGGGTACATTTCCGCAGGCACTGACTCTCACTTGGGTACACTTCTACAGGCACTGACTCTCTCAGAGTTACACTTCCACAGGCACTGACTCTCACTGGGGAACATTACCACATGCACTGACTCTCACTTGGGTACACATCTACTGGCACTGACTCTCAATTGGGTACACTTCTACAGGCACTGACTCTCACTTGGGTACACTTCTACAGGCCCTGACTCTCACTCGGGTACATTTCCACAGGCACTGACTCTCACTGGGGTACATTTCCACAGGCACTGTCTCTGAATGGGGTACACTTCTCCAGGCACTGAATCTGAATGGGGTAAACTTCCACAGGCACTGACTCTCACTTGGGTACACTACTTCAGGCACTGACTCTCACTGGGGTGCACTTCTACAGGCACTGAATCTGAATGGGGTAAACTTCCACAGGCACTGATTCTCACTTGGGTACACTACTTCAGGCACTGACTCTCACTGGGGTACCCTTCCACAGGGACTGAATCTGAATGTGGTAAACTTCCACAGGCACTGACTCTGAATGGGGTAAACTTCCTCAGGCACTGAATCTGAATGGGGTAAACTTCCACAGGCACTGATTCTGAATGGGGTAAACTTCCACAGGCACTGACTCAGAATGGCGTAAACTTCCAGAGGCAATGTCTCGCACTGGGGTACTCTTCCACAGGCACTGAATCTCACTGGGGGACACTTCCACAGGCACTGACGCGCACTGGGATGTACTTCCACAGGCAATGACACTGAATGGGGTCAACGTCCACAGGCAAAGACTCTCTTTGGTGTACACTTCCACATGCACTGACTCTGAATGGGGTAAACATCCACAGGCACTGACGCTGAATGTGCAAACTTCGACAGGCAATGACTCTGAATTGGTTACAGTTCCACAGGCAATAACTCTCAGTGGGGTACACTTCGACAGGCACTGACTCTGACTGGGGTACACTTCAACAGGCACTGTCTCTCACTGGGGTGCAGTCCCACAGGCTCTAGCTGTCACTTGGATACCGTTCCCGAGGCACTGACTCGAACTGTAGTACACTTCTACAGGCACTGACTCTCACTTGGGTAAACCTCCACAGGCACTGACTCTCACTGGGGTGCACTTCAACAGGCACTGACTCTGAATGGGGTAAACTTCCACAGGCACTGACTCTGAATGGGGTACACTTCCACAGGCACTGACTCTGAATGTGGTACACTTCAACAGGCATTGAATCTGAATGGCGTAAATATCCACAGGTACTGACACTGAATGGGGTAAACTTCCAGAGGCAATGACTCTCACCGGGGTACACTTCCACAGGCACTGACGTAGAATGGGTGAACCATCCACAGGCACTGACCCTCACTTGGTTGCAGTTCCACAGGCACTGACTCTGAATGGGGTAAACTTCCACAGGCACTGACTGTCACTGGGGTACACTTCCACAGACACTGACTCTGAATGGGGTAAACTTCCACAGGCACTGACTCTCACTTGGGTACACTTCTTCAGGCACTGACTCTCACTGGGGTACATTTCCACAGGCACTGACACTCACTGGGGTACATTTCCACAGGCACTGACTCTCACTGGGGTACATTTCCATTGGCACTGACTCTCACTTGGGTACACTTCTGCCGGCGCTGACTCACACTTGGGTACACTTCTGCAGGCACTGACTCTCACTGGTGTACCTTTCCACATGCACTGACTCTGAATGGGATACACTTCTATAGGCAGTGACTCCTAATGGAGAGCCGCTCCCCAGCCACTGAATCTCACTGGGGTACACTTCGACAGGCACTGACTCTCACTGGGGTACATTTCCACTGGCACCGACTCTCACTGGGGTACACTTCTACAGGCACTGAATCTGAATGGGGTTAACATCTACAGGAACTGAAGCTGAATGGGGTAAACATCCACAGGCACTGACTGTCACTGGGGTAAACTTCCACAGGCACTGACTCTGAATGGGATAAACTTCCATAGGCACTGACTGTCACTGGGGTACACTTCCACAGGCACTGACTCTGAATGGGGTAAACTTCCACAGGCACTGACTCTCACTTGGGTACACTTCGACAGGCACTGACACTCATTGGGGTAAACATCCAAAGGCACTGACTCTCACTGGGGTACACTTCCACAGGCACTGACTCTGAATGGGGTAAACTTCCACAGGTACTGACTCTGAATGGGGTAAACTTCGACAGGCACTGAATCTGAATGTGGTAAACTTCCACAGGCACTGACTCCGAATGGGGTAAACTTCCAAAGGCACAGACTCTCACTGGGGTACACTTCCACAGGCACTGACTCTGAATGGTGTAAGCTTCCACAGACACTGACTCTGAATGGGGTAAACTTCGACAGGCACTGAAACTGAATGGGGTAAACTTCCACAGGCACTGACTCTGAATGGGGTAAACTTCCTCAGGCAATGACTCTGAATGGGGTAAACGTCGACAGGCACTGAATCTGAATGGGGTAAACTTCCCCAGGCACTGAAATAAAAGCAAAATACTGCAGATGCTGGAAATCTGAAACAAGAACAAGAAATGCTGGAATCACTCAGCAGGTCTGGCAGCATCTGTGGAAAGAGAAGCAGAGTTAACATTTCGGGTCAGTGACCCTTCTTCGGAACTGACAAATATTAGAAAAGTCACAGATTATAAACAAGTGAGGTGGGGATGGGGCAAGAGACAACAATGGAGAAGGTGCAGATTGGACCAGGCCACATAGCAGACCAAAAGGTCACGGAGAAAAGGCAAACAATATTGCTTTGTCTTTCAACACACCATTAACATGTTGTTTGCCTTTTCTCCGTGAACTTTTGGTCAGCTTTGAGGCCTGGTCCAATCTGCACCTGCTCCTTTGTTATCTCTTGCCCCACCCCCACCTCACTTGTTTATAATCTGTGACATTTCTAATATTTGTCAGTTCCGAAGAAGGGTCACTGACCCGAAACGTAAACTCTGCTTCTCTTTCCACAGATGCTGCCAGACCTGCTGAGTGATTGCAGCATTTCTTGTTTTTGTTCCACAGGCACTGACCCTCACTGGGGCACACTTCCACAGGCACTGACTCTCTCTGGGGTACACTTCCACAGGCACTGAATCTGAATGGGGTAAACTTCCACAGGCACTGACTCTCACTGGGGCACACTTCTTCAGGCACTGACTCTCACTGGGGTACATTTCCACAGGTACTGACTCTCACTGGGGTACATTTCTGCAGGCACTGACTCTCACTGGGGTACATTTCCACAGGCACTGACTCTCACTTGGGTACACTTCTACAGGCACTGACTCTCACGTGGGTACACTTCTGCAGGCACTGACTCTCACTGGGGTACATTTCGACAGGCATTGACTCTCACTGGTGTACATTTCCACATGCACTGACTCTGAGTGGGGTACACTTCTATAGGCACTGAATCTGAATGGTGTAAACTTCTAGAGGTACTGAATCTGAATTGTGTAAACTTCCACAGGCACTGACTCTCACATTGGGTACACTTCCACAGGCACTGACTCTCACTGGGGTACATTTACACATGCACTGACTCTGAATGGTGTTAACTTCGACAGGCACTGAATCTGAATGTGGAAAACTTCTACAGGTACTGAATCTGAATGGGGTCAACTTACACAGGCACTGACTTTCACTGGGGGACATTTCCACAGGCACTGACTCTGAATGGGTTAAACTTTCACAGGCACTGACTCTCACTGGGGTACACTTCCACAGGCACTGACTCTGAATGGGGTAAACTTCCACAGGCACTGACTCTGAATGGGGTTAACTTCTACAGGCTCTGAATCTGAATGGGGTAAACTTCTACAGGTACTGAATCTGAATGGGGTAAACCTCCACAGGCACTGAATCTCACTGGGGTACACTTACACAGGCACTGACTCTGAATGGGGTAAACTTCCACAGGCACCGACTCTCAATGGGGTACACTTCCACAGGCACTGACTCTGAATGGGGTAAACTTCCACAGGCACTCACTATGAATGGGGTAAACATCTACAGGTACTGACTCTGAATGGGGAAATCTTCCAGAGGCAATGACTCTAACTGGGGTACACTCCCACAGGCACTGACTCACACAGGGGGACACTTCCACAGCCACTGACTCTGAATGGGGTACACTTCCACAGGCATTGACCCTCACTTGGGTGCACTTCCACAGGCACTGACTCTCACTGGGGTGCACTTCCAGAGGCACTGACTCTGAATGGGTTAAACTTCCACAGGCACTGACTCTCATGGGGTACACTTCCAGAGGCACTGACTCTCACTGGGGTACATTTTCTCAGGCACTGACTCTCACTTGGGTGCATTTCCACAGGCACTGACTCTCACTTGGGTACACTTCTGCAGGCACTGAATCTCACTGGTGTACATTTCCACAGGCACTCACTCTCACTGGGGTACATTTCCACAAGAACTGTCTCTGAGTGAGGTACACTTCCATAGTCAGTGACTCCGAATGGTGAGCCACTTCCCAGCCACGGAATCTCACTGGTGTACACTTCTACAGGCACCGACTCTCACAGGAGTACATTTCCACAGGCACTGACTCTAAATGGGGTAAACTTCCACAGGCATTGACTCTCACAGCAGTACAATTCCACAGGCACTGATTCTGAATGGGGTAAACTTCCACAGGCATTTACTCTCCATGGGGTACACTTCCACAGGCACTGAATCTGAATGGGGTAAAGTTCCACAGGCACTGACTCTGAATTGGTTACAGTTCCACAGGCAATGACTCTCAGTGGGGTACACTTCGACAGGCACTGACTCTGACTGGGTAAATTTCCACAGGCACTGACTCTCACTGGGGTACACTTCCACAGGCACTGACTCTGAATGGGGTAAACTTCCACAGGCACTGACTCTCACTGGAGTACACTTCCACAGGCACTGACTCTGAATGGGGCAAATTTCTACTGGCACTGACGCTCTCTGAGGAACAGTTCCACAGGCACTGACTCTCACTTGGGTAAATTTCCACAGGCACTGACTCTCACTTGAGTACACTTCTACAGGCACTGACTCTCACTGGGGTACATTTCCACAGGCACTGACTCTGAATGGGGTAAACTTCCACAGGCACTAACTCTGAATGGGGTACACTTCCACAGGAACTGACTCTGAATGGGGTAATCATCTACAGGCACTGAATATGAATGGGGTCAACTTCTACAGTTACTGAATCTGAATGGGGAAAACTTCCAAAGGCACTGACTCTCACTGGGGTACCGTTCCACAGGTACTGTCTCTGAATGGGGTAAAGTTCCAAAGGCACTGACTCTCAATGGGGTAAACTTCTACAGGCACTGCGTCTGAATGGGGTAAACTTCTGCAGGTACTGAATCTGAATGGGGTAAACTTCCACAGGCACTGACTCTCACTGGGGTAAACTTCCACAGGGACTGAATCTGAATGTGGTAAACTTCCACAGGCACTGACTCTGAATGGGGTAAACTTCCTCAGGCACTGAATCTGAATGGGGTAAACTTCCACAGGCACTGATTCTGAATGGCGTAAACTTCTAGAGGCAATGACTCTCACTGGGGTAAACGTCCACAGGCACTGACTCTCACTGGGGTACACTTCCACAGGCACTGAATCTGAATGGGGTAAACTTCCACAGACACTGACTCTGAATGGCGTAAACTTCCAGAGGCAATGACTCGCACTGGGGTACTCTTCCACAGGCACTGAATCTCACTGGGGGACACTTCCACAGGCACTGACGCGCACTGGGATGCACTTCCACAGGCAATGACACTGAATGGGGTCAACGTCCACAGGCAAAGACTCTCTTTGGTGCACACTTCCACATGCACTGACTCTGAATGGGGTAAACATCCACAGGCACTGACGCTGAATGTGTAAACTTCCACAGGCAATGACTCTGAATTGGTTACAGTTCCACAGGCAATAACTCTCAGTGGGGTACACTTCGACAGGCACTGACTCTGACTGGGGTACACTTCAACAGGCACTGTCTCTCACTGGGGTGCAGTCCCACAGGCTCTAGCTGTCACTTGGATACCGTTCCCGAGGCACTGACTCGAACTGTGGTACACTTCTACAGGCACTGACTCTCACTTGGGTAAACCTCCACAGGCACTGACTCTCACTGGGGTGCACTTCAACAGGCACTGACTCTGAATGGGGTAAACTTCCACAGGCACTGACTCTGAAAGGGGTACACTTCAACAGGCACTGAATCTAAATGGCGTAAATATCCACAGGTACTGACACTGAATGGGGTTACTTCCAGAGGCAATGACTCTCACCGGGGTACACTTCCACAGGCACTGACCCTCACTGGGGTACACTTCCACAGGCACTGACGTAGAATGGGGTAAACATCCACAGGCACTGACCCTCACTTGGTTGCAGTTCCACAGGCACTGACTCTGAATGGGGTAAACTTCCACAGGCACTGACTGTCACTGGGGTACACTTCCACAGACACTGACTCTGAATGGGGTAAACTTCCACAGGCACTGACTCTCACTTGGGTACACTTCTTCAGGCACTGACTCTCACTGGGGTACATTTCCACAGGCACTGACTCTCACTGGGGTACATTTCCACAGGCACTGACTCTCACTGGGGTACATTTCGACAGGCACTGACTCTCACTGGGGTACATTTCCATTGGCACTGACTCTCACTTGGGTACACTTCTGCAGGCGCTGACTCTCACTTGGGTACACTTCTGCAGGCACTGACTCTCACTGGTGTACCTTTCCACATGCACTGACTCTGAATGGGATACACTTCTATAGGCAGTGACTCCGAATGGAGAGCAGCTCCCCAGCGACTGAATCTCACTGGGGTACACTTCTACAGGCACTGAATCTGAATGGGGTTAACATCTACAGGAACTGAAGCTGAATGGGGTAAACATCGACAGGCACTGACTCTCACTGGGGTAAACCTCCACAGGCACTGACTCTGAATGGGATAAACTTCCACAGGCATTGACTGTCACTGGGGTACACTTCCACAGGCACTGATTCTGAATGGGGTAAACTTCCACAGGCACTGACTCTCACTTGGGTACACTTCGACAGGCACTGACACTCACTGTGGTAAACATCCAAAGGCACTGACTCTCACTGGGGAACACTTCCACAGGCACTGACTCTGAATGGGGTAAACTTCCACAGGTACTGACTCTGAATGGGGTAAACTTCGACAGGCACTGAATCTGAATGTGGTAAACTTCTACAGGTACTGAATCTGAATGGGGTAAACTTCCACAGGCACTGACTCTCACTGGGGTACACTTCCACAGGCACTGACTCCGAATGGGGTAAACTTCCAAAGGCACAGACTCACACTGGGGTACACTTCCACAGGCACTGACACTGAATGGGGTAAGCTTCCACAGGCACTGACTCTGAATGGGGTAAACTTCGAGAGGCACTGAAACTGAATGGGGTAAACTTCCACAGGCACTGACTCGGAATGGGGTAAACTTCCTCAGGCAATGACTCTGAATGGTGTAAACTTCGACAGGCACTGATTCTGAATGGGGTAAACTTCCCCAGGCACTGAATCTCACTGGGGTACACTTCCAGAGGAAATGACTCTCACTGGGGTACACTTCCACAGGCACTGTCGCTCACTGGGGGACACTTCCACAGGCACAGACTCTGAATGGGGTAAACATCCACAGGCACTGACTCTGAATGGTGTAAACTTCCACAGGCACAGACTCTCACTGGGGTACACTTCCACAGGCACTGACTCTGAGTGGGGTAAATTCCACAGGCACTGACTCTCACTGGGATCACTTCCACAGACATTGAATCTGAATGGGGTACACTTCCACAGGCACTGACTCTCACTGGGGTACACTTACACAGGCACTGACTCTGAATGGGGTAAACTTCCAAAGGCACTGACTCTCAATGGGGTACACTTCCACAGGCACTGACTCTGAATGGGGTAAACATCCACAGGCACTGACTCTGAATGGGGTAAACTTCGACAGGCACTGAATCTGAATGTGGTAAACTTCTACAGGTACTGAATCTGAATGGGGTAAACTTCCACAGGCACTGACTCTCACTGGGGTGCACTTCCACAGGCACCGAATCTGAATGGGGTAAACTTCCACAGGCACTGAGTCTGAAAGGGGTAAACTTCCACAGGCACTGACCCTCACTGGGGTACACTTCCACATGCACTGAATCAGAATGGGATAAACTTCCACAGGCATTGACTCTCACTGGGGTGCACTCCCACAGGCACTGACTCTGAATGAGGTAAACTTCCACAGGCACAGACTCTCACTGGGGTACACTTCCACATGCACAGAATCAGAATGGGATAAACTTCCACAGGCATTGACACTCACTGGGGTGCACTTCCACAGGCACTGACTCTGAAAGAGGTAAACTTCCACAGGCACAGACTCTCACTGGGGTACACTTTCACATGCACTCAATATGAATGGGGTAAATTCCACAGCCGCTGACTCTCACTGGGGTACACTTCCAGAGGCAATGACTCTCACTTGGTTACACTTCCACAGGCACTGTCGCTCACTGGGGGACACTTCCCCAGGAACTGACTCTGAATGGGGTTAACTTCCACAGGCACTGACTGTGAATTGGTTGCAGTTCCACAGGCAATGACTCTCAGTGGGGTACACTTCGACAGGCACTGACTCTCATTGGGGTACACGTCCACAGGCACTGACACTGAATGGGGTAAACTTCCACAGGCAATGACTCTCAGTGGAGTACACTTCGACAGGCACTGACACTGACTGGGGTAAACTTCCACAGGCACTGACTCTCACTGGGGTACACTTCCACAGGCACTGACTCTCACTGGGTTACACTTCCACAGGCAATGACTCTCAAAGGGGTACACTTCGACAGGCACTGACACTGACTGGGGTAAACTTCCACAGGCACTGACTCTCACTGGGTTACACTTCCACAGGCAATGACTCTGAATGGGGTAAACTTCCACAGGCACTGTCTCTCACTGGAGTACACTTCCACAGGCACTGACTCTCACTGGGGGACACTTCCACAGGCACTGAATCTCACTGGGGTACACTTCCACAGGCACTGACTCTGAATGCTGTAAACTTCTACAGGCACTGACTCTGAATAAGGTAAACTTCCACAGGCACTGACTCTGAATGGGGTAAACTTCCACAGGCACTGACTCTGACTGGGGTACACTTCCACAGGACTGACTCTCACTGGGGTACACTTCCACAGGCACTGACTCTGAATGGGTTAAACTTGCACAGGCCCTGACTCTCACTGGGGTACACTTCTACAGGGACTGACTCTCACTGGGGTACACTTCTCCAGGTAAAGACTCTGACAGCAGTACGCTTCTAAAGGGACTGACTCTCACTGGGGTACACTTCTTCAGGTACAGACTCTCACTGGGGTACACTTCAAAAGGCACTGACTCTCTCTGGGTTAAAATTCCACCCACACTGACTCGCACTGGGGTGCAGTCCCACAGGCTCTAACTATCACTTGGGTATCGTACCCTAGGCAATGACTTGAACTAGGGCAAATTTCTACTGGCACTGACCCTCTCTGAGGTACAGTTCCACAGGCACTGACTCTCACTTGGGTAGACTTCGACAGGCACTGACTCTCACTT
The DNA here is from genome assembly GCF_036365525.1 of Heterodontus francisci. Taxonomy (NCBI): domain Eukaryota; kingdom Metazoa; phylum Chordata; class Chondrichthyes; order Heterodontiformes; family Heterodontidae; genus Heterodontus; species Heterodontus francisci. Next base: position 6,489,716 of record NC_090386.1, read on the forward strand.
GGGTACACATCTATAGGCACTGACTCTCACTTGGGTACATTTCCACAGGCACTGACTCTCACTTGGGTACACTTCGACAGGCCCAGACTCTCACTGGGGTACACTTCCACAGGCACTGACTTAGAATGGGGTAAACATCCACAGGCACTGACCCTCACTTGGGTGCACTTCCACAGGCACTGACTCTGAATGGGGTAAACTTCCACAGGCACTGACTGTCACTGGGGTACACTTCCACTGACACTGACACTGAATGCGGTAAACTTCCACAGGCACTGACTCTTACTTGGGTACACTTCTTCAGGCACTGACTCTCACTGGGGTACATTTCCACATGCACTGACTCTCACTGGGGTACATTTCGACAGGCACTGACTCTCACTGGGGTACATTTCCATTGGCACTGATTCTCACTTGGGTACACTTCTGCAGGCGCTGACTCTCACTTGGGTACACTTCTGCAGGCGCTGACTCTCACTTGGGTACACTTCTGCAGGCTCTGACACTCACTGGTGTACCTTTCCACATGCACTGACTCTGAATGGGATACACTTCAATAGGCAGTGACTCCGAATGGAGAGCCGCTCCCCAGCCACTGACTCTCACTGTGGGACACTTCTACAGGCACTGACTCTCACAGGGGTACATTTCCACTGGCACTGACTCTCACTGGGGTACACTTCTACAGGCACTGAATCTGAATGGGGTTAACATCGACAGAAACTGAAGCTGAATGGGGAAAACATCCACAGGCACTGACTCTGAATGGGGTAAACTTCCACAGGCACTGACTCTGAATGGGGTAAACTTCGACAGGCACTGAATCTGAATGTGGTAAACTTCTACAGGTACTGAATCTGAATGGGGTAAACTTCCACAGGCACTGACTCTCACTGGGGTTCACTTCCACTGGCACTGACTCCGAATGGGTTAAACTTCCAAAGGCACAGACTCTCACTGGGGTACACTTCCACAGGCACTGACTCTGAATGGGGTAAACTTCGACAGGCACTGAAACTGAATGGGGCAAACTTCCACAGGCACTGACTCTGAATGGGGTAAACTTCCACAGGCACTGACTCTGAATGGGGTAAACTTCGACAGGCACTGAATCTGAATGTGGTAAACTTCTACAGGTACTGAATCTGATGGAGTAAACTTCCCCATGCACTGACTCTCACTGGGGTACACTTCCACAGGCACTGTCGCTCACTGGGGGACACTTCCACAGGCACAGACTCTGAATGGGGTAAACTTCCATAGGCACTGACTCTGAATGGTGTAAAGTTCCACAGGCAAAGACTCTCACTGGGGTACACTTCCACAGGCACTGACTCTGAATCGGGTAAATTCCACAGGCACTGACTCTCACTGGGGTACACTTCCACAGGCACTGTCGCTCACTGGGGGACACTTCCACAGGCACAGACTCTGAATGGGGTAAACTTCCACAGGCACTGACTCTGAATGGTGTAAACTTCCACAGGCAAAGACTCTCACTGGGATCACTTCCACAGGCATTGAATCTGAATGGGGTACTCTTCCACAGGCACTGACCCTCACTTGGGTACACCTCCACAGGCACTGACTCTGAATTGGGTAAACTTCCAAAGGCACTGACACTCACTGGGGTACACTTCCACAGGCACTGACTCTGAATGGGGTAAACTTCCACAGGCACTGACTCTGAGTGGGGTAAACTTCTACAGGTACTGAATCTGAATGGGGTAAACTTCCACAGGCACTGACTCTCACTGGGGTACACTTCCACAGGCACTGACTCCGAATGGGGTAAACTTCCAAAGGCACAGACTCTCACTGGGGTACACTTCCACAGGCACTGACTCTGAATGGGGTAAACTTCCACAGGCACTGACTCTGAATGGGGTAAACTTCGACAGGCACTGAAACTGAATGGGGTAAACTTCCACAGGCACTGACTCTGAATGAGGTAAAATTCCACAGGCACTGACTCGGAATGGGGTAAACTTCGACAGGCACTGAATCCGAATGTGGTAAACTTCTACAGGTACTGAATCTGAATGGGGCAAACTTCCCCAGGCACTGACTCTCACTGGGGTACACTTCCAGAGGCAATGACTCTCACTGGGGTACACTTCCACAGTCACTGTCGCTCACTGGGGGACACTTCCACAGGCACAGACTCTGAATGGGGTAAACTTCCACAGGCACTGACTCTGAATGGTGTAAACTTCCACAGGCACAGACTCTCACTGGGGTACACTTCCAAAGGCACTGACTCTGAATGGGGTAAATTCCACAGGCACTGTCTCTCACTGGGATCACTTCCACAGGCATTGAATCTGAATGGGGTACACTTCCACAGGCACTGACTCTCACTTGGGTACACTTCCACAGGCACTGACTCTGAATGGGGTAAACTTCCACAGGCACTGACTCTGAATGGGGTAAACTTCGACAGGCACTGAAACTGAATGGGGTAAACTTCTACAGGTACTGAATCTGAATGGGGCAAACTTCCCCAGGCACTGACTCTCACTGGGGTACACTTCCAGAGGCAATGACTCTCACTGGGGTACACTTCCACAGGCACTGTCGCTCACTGGGGGACACTTCCACAGGCACAGACTCTGAATGGGGTAAACTTCCACAGGCACTGACTCTGAATGGTGTAAACTTCCACAGGCACAGACTCTCACTGGGGTACACTTCCAAAGGCACTGACTCTGAATGGGGTAAATTCCACAGGCACTGTCTCTCACTGGGATCACTTCCACAGGCATTGAATCTGAATGGGGTACACTTCCACAGGCACTGACTCTAACTTGGGTACACTTGCACAGGCACTGACTCTGAATGGGGTAAACTTCCAAAGGCACTGACTCTCACTGGGGTACACTTCCACAGGCACTGACTCTGAATGGGGTAAACTTCCACAGGCACTGACTCTGAATGGGGTAAACTTCGACAGGCACTGAATCTGAATGTGGCAAACTTCTACAGGTACTGAATCTGAATGGGGTAAACTTCCACAGGCACTGACTCTCACTGGGGTGCACTTACAAAGGCACTGACTCTGAATGGGGTAATCTTCCACAGGTACAGAAACTGAATGGGGTAAACTTCCACAGGCACTGAGTCTGAAAGTGGTAAACTTCCACAGACACTGACCCTCACTGGGGTGCACTCCCACAGGCACTGACTCTAAATGAGGTAAACTTCCACAGGCACAGACTCTCACTGGGGTACACTTCCACATGCACTGAATCAGAATGGGGTAAACTTCCACAGGCATTGACTCTCACTGGGTTGCACTTCCACAGGCACTGATTCTGAATGAGGTAAACTTCCACAGGCACAGACTATCACTGGGGTACGCTTCCACATGCACTCAATATGAATGGGCTAAATTCCACAGCCACTGACTCTCACTGGGGTACACTTCCACAGGCACTGACTCTGAATGGGGTAAACTTCCACAGGCACTGACTCTCACTTGGGTACACTTCGACAGGCACTGACACTCACTGGGGTAAACATCGAAAAGCACTGACTCTCACTGGGGTACACTTCCACAGGCACTGACTCTGAATGGTGTAAACTTCCACAGGCACTGAATCTGAATGTGGTAAATTTCTACAGGTACTGAAACTGAATGGGGTAAACATCCACAGCACTGAATCTCACTGGGGTACACTTCCACAGGCACTGACTCTGAATGCTGTAAACTTCTACAGGCACTGACTCTGAATAAGGTAAACTTCCACAGGCACTGACTCTGAATGGGGTAAACTTCCACAGGCACTGACTCTGACTGGGGTACACTTCCACAGGCACTGACTCTGAATGGGTTAAACTTGCACAGGCCCTGACTCTCACTGGGGTACACTTCTACAGGGACTGACTCTCATTGGGGGACACTTCGACAGGTAAAGACTCTCACAGGGGTACGCTTCAAAAGGGACTGACTCTCACTGGGGTACACTTCTTCAGGTACAGACTCTCACTGGGGTACACTTCAAAAGGCACTTACTCTCTCTGGGTTAAAATTCCACCCACACTGACTCGCACTGGGGTGCATTCCCACAGGCTCTAACTATCACTTGGGTACCGTTACCTAGGCAATGACTTGAACTAGGGCAAATTTCTACTGGCACTGACCCTCTCTGAGGTACAGTTCCACAGGCACTGACTCTCACTTGGGTAGACTTCGACAGGCACTGACTCTCACTTGGGTACACATCTATAGGCACTGACTCTCACTTGGGTACATTTCCACAGGCACTGACTCTCACTTGGGTACACTTCTACAGGCACAGACTCTCACTGGGGTACACTTCCACAGGCACTGACTTAGAATGGGGTAAACATCCACAGGCACTGACCCTCACTTGGGTGCACTTCCACAGGCACTGACTCTGAATGGGGTAAACTTCTACAGGCACTGACTGTCACTGGGGTACACTTCCACTGACACTGACACTGAATGCGGTAAACTTCCACAGGCACTGACTCTTACTTGGGTACACTTCTTCAGGCACTGACTCTCACTGGGGTACATTTCCACATGCACTGACTCTCACTGGGGTACATTTCGACAGGCACTGACTCTCACTGGGGTACATTTCCATTGGCACTGATTCTCACTTGGGTACACTTCTGCAGGCTCTGACACTCACTGGTGTACCTTTCCACATGCACTGACTCTGAATGGGATACACTTGTATAGGCAGTGACTACGAATGGAGAGCCGCTCCCCAGCCACTGACTCTCACTGGGGCACACTTCTACAGGCACTGACTCTCACAGGGGTACATTTCCACTGGCACTGACTCTCACTGGGGTACACTTCTACAGGCACTGAATCTGAATGGGGTTAACATCGACAGAAACTGAAGCTGAATGGGGTAAACATCCACAGGCACTGACTCTCACTGGGGTAAAATTCCACAGGCACTGACTCTGAATGGGGTAAACATCCACAGGCACTGACTCTCACTTGGGTACACTTCGACAGGCACTGACACTCACTGGGGTAAACATCCAAAGGCACTGACTCTCACTGGGGTACACTTCCACAGGCACTGACTCTGAATGGGGTAAACTTCCACAGGCACTGACTCTGAATGGGGTAAACTTCGACAGGCACTGAATCTGAATGTGGTAAACTTCTACAGGTACTGAATCTGAATGGGGTAAACTTCCACAGGCACTGACTCTCACTGGGGTACACTCCCACAGAGACTGACTCCGAATGGGGTAAACTTCCAAAGGCACAGACTCTCACTGGGGTACACTTCCACAGGCACTGACTCTGAATGGGGTAAATTTCCACAGGCACTGACTCTGAATGGGGTAAACTTCGACAGGCACTGAAACTGAATGGGGTAAACTTCCACAGGCACTGACTCTGAATGGGGTAAACTTCCACAGGCACTGACTCTGAATGGGGTAAACTTCGACAGGCACTGAATCTGAATGTGGTAAACTTCTACAGGTACTGAATCTGAATGGGGTAAACTTCCCCATGCACTGACTCTCACTGGGGTACACTTCCACAGGCACTGTCGCTCACTGGGGGACACTTCCACAGGCACAGAGTCTGAATGGGGTAAACTTCCACAGGCACTGACTCTGAATGGTGTAAACTTCCACAGGCACAGACTCTCACTGGGGTACACTTCCACAGGCACTGACTCTGAATCGGGTAAATTCCACAGTCACTGACTCTCACTGGGATCACTTCCACAGGCATTGAATCTGAATGGGGTACTCTTCCACAGGCACTGACTCTCACTTGGGTACACTTACACAGGCACTGACTCTGAATGGTGTAAACTTCCAAAGGCACTGACACTCACTGGGGTACACTTCCACAGGCACTGACTCTGAATGGGGTAAACTTCCACAGGCACTGACTCTGAATGGGGTAAACTTCGACAGGCACTGAATCTGAATGTGGTAAACTTCTACAGGTACTGAATCTGAATGGGGTAAACTTCCACAGGCACTGAATCTCACTGGGGTACACTTCCACAGGCACTGACTCCGAATGGGGTAAACTTCCAAAGGCACAGACTCTCACTGGGGTACACTTCCACAGTCACTGACTCTGAATGGGGCAAACTTCCACAGGCACTGACTCTGAATGGGGTAAACTTCGACAGGCACTGAAACTGAATGGGGTTAACTTCCACAGGCACTGACTCTGAATGAGGTAAAATTCCACAGGCACTGACTCGGAATGGGGTAAACTTAGACAGGCATTGAATCCGAATGTGGTAAACTTCTACAGGTACTGAATCTGAATGGGGTAAACTTCCCCAGGCACTGACTCTCACTGGGGTACACTTCCAGAGGCAATGACTCTCACTGGGGTACACTTCCACAGGCACTGTCGCTCACTGGGGGACACTTCCACAGGCAATGACTCTGAATGGGGTAAACTTCCACAGGCACTGACTCTGAATGGTGAAAACTTCCACAGGCACAGACTCTCACTGGGGTACACTTCCAAAGGCACTGACTCTGAATGGGGTAAATTCCACAGGCACTGTCTCTCACTGGGATCACTTCCACAGGCATTGAATCTGAATGGGGTACACTTCCACAGGCACTGACTCTCACTTGGGTACACTTACACAGGCACTGACTCTGAATGGGGTAAACTTCCACAGGCACTGACTCTGAATGGGGTAAACTTCGACAGGCACTGAATCTGAATGTGGTAAACTTCTACAGGTACTGAATCTGAATGGGGTAAACTTCCACAGGCACTGAATCTCACTGGGGTACACTTCCACAGGCACTGACTCCGAATGGGGTAAACTTCCAAAGGCACAGACTCTCACTGGGGTACACTTCCACAGTCACTGACTCTGAATGGGGCAAACTTCCACAGGCACTGACTCTGAATGGGGTAAACTTCGACAGGCACTGAAACTGAATGGGGTTAACTTCCACAGGCACTGACTCTGAATGAGGTAAAATTCCACAGGCACTGACTCGGAATGGGGTAAACTTAGACAGGCATTGAATCCGAATGTGGTAAACTTCTACAGGTACTGAATCTGAATGGGGTAAACTTCCCCAGGCACTGACTCTCACTGGGGTACACTTCCAGAGGCAATGACTCTCACTGGGGTACACTTCCACAGGCACTGTCGCTCACTGGGGGACACTTCCACAGGCAATGACTCTGAATGGGGTAAACTTCGACAGGCACTGAATCTGAATGTGGTAAACTTCTACAGGTACTGAATCTGAATGGGGTAAACTTCCCCATGCACTGACTCTCACTGGGGTACACTTCCACAGGCACTGTCGCTCACTGGGGGACACTTCCACAGGCACAGAGTCTGAATGGGGTAAACTTCCACAGGCACTGACTCTGAATGGTGTAAACTTCCACAGGCACAGACTCTCACTGGGGTACACTTCCACAGGCACTGACTCTGAATCGGGTAAATTCCACAGTCACTGACTCTCACTGGGATCACTTCCACAGGCATTGAATCTGAATGGGGTACTCTTCCACAGGCACTGACTCTCACTTGGGTACACTTACACAGGCACTGACTCTGAATGGTGTAAACTTCCAAAGGCACTGACACTCACTGGGGTACACTTCCACAGGCACTGACTCTGAATGGGGTAAACTTCCACAGGCACTGACTCTGAATGGGGTAAACTTCGACAGGCACTGAATCTGAATGTGGTAAACTTCTACAGGTACTGAATCTGAATGGGGTAAACTTCCACAGGCACTGAATCTCACTGGGGTACACTTCCACAGGCACTGACTCCGAATGGGGTAAACTTCCAAAGGCACAGACTCTCACTGGGGTACACTTCCACAGTCACTGACTCTGAATGGGGCAAACTTCCACAGGCACTGACTCTGAATGGGGTAAACTTCGACAGGCACTGAAACTGAATGGGGTTAACTTCCACAGGCACTGACTCTGAATGAGGTAAAATTCCACAGGCACTGACTCGGAATGGGGTAAACTTAGACAGGCATTGAATCCGAATGTGGTAAACTTCTACAGGTACTGAATCTGAATGGGGTAAACTTCCCCAGGCACTGACTCTCACTGGGGTACACTTCCAGAGGCAATGACTCTCACTGGGGTACACTTCCACAGGCACTGTCGCTCACTGGGGGACACTTCCACAGGCAATGACTCTGAATGGGGTAAACTTCCACAGGCACTGACTCTGAATGGTGAAAACTTCCACAGGCACAGACTCTCACTGGGGTACACTTCCAAAGGCACTGACTCTGAATGGGGTAAATTCCACAGGCACTGTCTCTCACTGGGATCACTTCCACAGGCATTGAATCTGAATGGGGTACACTTCCACAGGCACTGACTCTCACTTGGGTACACTTACACAGGCACTGACTCTGAATGGGGTAAACTTCCAAAGGCACTGACTCTCACTGGGGTACACTTCCACAGGCACTGACTCTGAATGGGGTAAACTTCCACAGGCACTGACTCTGAATGGGGTAAACTTCGACAGGCACTGAAACTGAATGTGGCAAACTTCTACAGGTACTGAATCTGAAAGTGGTAAACTTCCACAGGCACTGACTCTCACTGGGGTGCACTCCCACAGGCACTGACCCTGAATGAGGTAAACTTCAACAGGCACAGACTCTCACTGGGGTACACTTCCACATGCACTGAATCAGAATGGGGTAAACTTCCACAGGCATTGACTCTCACTGGGTTGCACTTCCACAGGCACTGACTCTGAATGAGGTAAACTTCCACAGGCACAGACTCTCACTGGGGTACACTTCCACAGGCACTGACTCTGAATGGGGTAAACTTCCACAGGCACTGAATCTGAATGTGGTAAATTTCTACAGGTACTGAATCTGAATGGGGTAAACTTCCACAGGCACTGACTCTCACTGGGGTACACTTCCACTGGCACTGACTCTGAATGGGGCAAACTTCCACAGGCACTGACTCTAAATGGGGTAAACTTCGACAGGCACTGAAACTGAATGGGGTAAACTTCAACAGGCACGGACTCTGAATGGGGTAAACTTCCACAGGCACTGACTCTGAATGGGGTAAACCTCCACAGGCACTGACTCTGAATGGGGTAAACTTCGACAGGCACTGAATCTGAATGTGGAAAACTTCTACAGGTACTGAAACTGAATGGGGTAAACTTCCCCAGGCACTGACTCTCACTGGGGGACACTTCCACAGGCAAAGACTCTCACTGGGGTACACTTCCACAGGCACTGACTCTGAATGGGGTACATTCCACAGGCACTGACTCTCACTGGGATCACTTCCACAGGCATTGAATCTGAATGGGGTAGACTTCCACAGGCACTGACTCTCACTTGGGTACAATTACACAGGCACTGACTCTAAATGGGGTAAACTTCCAAAGGCACTGACTCTCACTGGGGTACACTTCCACAGGCACTGACTCTGAATGGGGCAAACTTCCACAGGCACTGACTCTGAATGGGGTAAACTTCGACAGGCACTGAATCTGAATGTGGTAAACTTCTACAGGTACTGAATCTGAATGGGGTAAACTTCCACAGGCACTGACTCTCACTGGGGTGCACTTCCACAGGCACTGACTCTGAATGGGGTAAAATTCCACGGGTACAGAATCTGAATGGGGTAAACTTCCACAGGCACTGAGTCTGAAAGGGGTAAACTTCCACAGGCGCTGACCCTCACTGGGGTGCACTCCCACAGGCACTGACTCTGAATGAGGTAAACTTCCACAGGCACAGACTCCCACTGGGGTACACTTCCACATGCACTGAATCAGAATGGGGTAAACTTCCACAGACATTGACTCTCACTGGGGTGCACTTCCACAGGCACTGACTCTGAATGAGGAAAACTTCCACAGGCACAGACTCTCACTGGGGTACACTTCCACATGCACTCAATATGAATGGGGTAAATTCCACAGCCACTGACTCTCACTGGGGTACACTTCCAGAGGCAATGACTCTCACTGGGGTACACTTCCACAGGCACTGTCGCTCACTGGGGGACACTTCCCCAGGAACTGACTCTGAATGGGGTAAACTTCCACAGGCACTGACTCTGAATTGGTTGCAGTTCCACCGGCAATGACTCTCAGTGGGGTACACTTCGACAGGCACTGACTCTCATTGGGGTACACTTCCACAGGCACTGACACTGAATGGGCTAAACCTCCACAGACACTTACTCTCACTGGAGTGCTCTTCCACAGGCACTGACACTGAATGGGGTAAACTTCCACAGGCACTGACTCTCACTGGGGTACAATTCCGCAGGCACTGGCTCTGAATGGGGTAAACTTCCACAGGCAAAGACTCTCAGTGGGGTACACTTCGACAGGAACTGACACTGACTGGGGTAAACTTCCACAGGCACTTGCTCTCACTGGGTTACACTTCAACATGCACTGACTCTGAATGGGGTAAACTTCCACAGGCACTGTCTCTAACTGGAGTACACTTCCACAGGCACTGACTCTCACTGGGGGACACTTCCACAGGCACTGACTCTCACTGGTGTACACTTCCACAGGCACTGACTCTGAATGGTGTAAACTTCTACAGGCACTGACTCTGAATAAGGTAAACTTCCACAGGCACTGACTCTGAATGGGGTAAACTTCGACAGGCACTGAATCTGAATGTGGCAAACTTCTACAGGTACTGAATCTGAATGGGGTAAACTTCCACAGGCACTGACTCTCACTGGGGTGCACTTACAAAGGCACTGACTCTGAATGGGGTAATCTTCCACAGGTACAGAAACTGAATGGGGTAAACTTCCACAGGCACTGAGTCTGAAAGTGGTAAACTTCCACAGACACTGACCCTCACTGGGGTGCACTCCCACAGGCACTGACTCTAAATGAGGTAAACTTCCACAGGCACAGACTCTCACTGGGGTACACTTCCACATGCACTGAATCAGAATGGGGTAAACTTCCACAGGCATTGACTCTCACTGGGTTGCACTTCCACAGGCACTGATTCTGAATGAGGTAAACTTCCACAGGCACAGACTATCACTGGGGTACGCTTCCACATGCACTCAATATGAATGGGCTAAATTCCACAGCCACTGACTCTCACTGGGGTACACTTCCACAGGCACTGACTCTGAATGGGGTAAACTTCCACAGGCACTGACTCTCACTTGGGTACACTTCGACAGGCACTGACACTCACTGGGGTAAACATCGAAAAGCACTGACTCTCACTGGGGTACACTTCCACAGGCACTGACTCTGAATGGTGTAAACTTCCACAGGCACTGAATCTGAATGTGGTAAATTTCTACAGGTACTGAAACTGAATGGGGTAAACATCCACAGCACTGAATCTCACTGGGGTACACTTCCACAGGCACTGACTCTGAATGCTGTAAACTTCTACAGGCACTGACTCTGAATAAGGTAAACTTCCACAGGCACTGACTCTGAATGGGGTAAACTTCCACAGGCACTGACTCTGACTGGGGTACACTTCCACAGGCACTGACTCTGAATGGGTTAAACTTGCACAGGCCCTGACTCTCACTGGGGTACACTTCTACAGGGACTGACTCTCATTGGGGGACACTTCGACAGGTAAAGACTCTCACAGGGGTACGCTTCAAAAGGGACTGACTCTCACTGGGGTACACTTCTTCAGGTACAGACTCTCACTGGGGTACACTTCAAAAGGCACTTACTCTCTCTGGGTTAAAATTCCACCCACACTGACTCGCACTGGGGTGCATTCCCACAGGCTCTAACTATCACTTGGGTACCGTTACCTAGGCAATGACTTGAACTAGGGCAAATTTCTACTGGCACTGACCCTCTCTGAGGTACAGTTCCACAGGCACTGACTCTCACTTGGGTAGACTTCGACAGGCACTGACTCTCACTTGGGTACACATCTATAGGCACTGACTCTCACTTGGGTACATTTCCACAGGCACTGACTCTCACTTGGGTACACTTCTACAGGCACAGACTCTCACTGGGGTACACTTCCACAGGCACTGACTTAGAATGGGGTAAACATCCACAGGCACTGACCCTCACTTGGGTGCACTTCCACAGGCACTGACTCTGAATGGGGTAAACTTCTACAGGCACTGACTGTCACTGGGGTACACTTCCACTGACACTGACACTGAATGCGGTAAACTTCCACAGGCACTGACTCTTACTTGGGTACACTTCTTCAGGCACTGACTCTCACTGGGGTACATTTCCACATGCACTGACTCTCACTGGGGTACATTTCGACAGGCACTGACTCTCACTGGGGTACATTTCCATTGGCACTGATTCTCACTTGGGTACACTTCTGCAGGCTCTGACACTCACTGGTGTACCTTTCCACATGCACTGACTCTGAATGGGATACACTTGTATAGGCAGTGACTACGAATGGAGAGCCGCTCCCCAGCCACTGACTCTCACTGGGGCACACTTCTACAGGCACTGACTCTCACAGGGGTACATTTCCACTGGCACTGACTCTCACTGGGGTACACTTCTACAGGCACTGAATCTGAATGGGGTTAACATCGACAGAAACTGAAGCTGAATGGGGTAAACATCCACAGGCACTGACTCTCACTGGGGTAAAATTCCACAGGCACTGACTCTGAATGGGGTAAACATCCACAGGCACTGACTCTCACTTGGGTACACTTCGACAGGCACTGACACTCACTGGGGTAAACATCCAAAGGCACTGACTCTCACTGGGGTACACTTCCACAGGCACTGACTCTGAATGGGGTAAACTTCCACAGGCACTGACTCTGAATGGGGTAAACTTCGACAGGCACTGAATCTGAATGTGGTAAACTTCTACAGGTACTGAATCTGAATGGGGTAAACTTCCACAGGCACTGACTCTCACTGGGGTACACTCCCACAGAGACTGACTCCGAATGGGGTAAACTTCCAAAGGCACAGACTCTCACTGGGGTACACTTCCACAGGCACTGACTCTGAATGGGGTAAATTTCCACAGGCACTGACTCTGAATGGGGTAAACTTCGACAGGCACTGAAACTGAATGGGGTAAACTTCCACAGGCACTGACTCTGAATGGGGTAAACTTCCACAGGCACTGACTCTGAATGGGGTAAACTTCGACAGGCACTGAATCTGAATGTGGTAAACTTCTACAGGTACTGAATCTGAATGGGGTAAACTTCCCCATGCACTGACTCTCACTGGGGTACACTTCCACAGGCACTGTCGCTCACTGGGGGACACTTCCACAGGCACAGAGTCTGAATGGGGTAAACTTCCACAGGCACTGACTCTGAATGGTGTAAACTTCCACAGGCACAGACTCTCACTGGGGTACACTTCCACAGGCACTGACTCTGAATCGGGTAAATTCCACAGTCACTGACTCTCACTGGGATCACTTCCACAGGCATTGAATCTGAATGGGGTACTCTTCCACAGGCACTGACTCTCACTTGGGTACACTTACACAGGCACTGACTCTGAATGGTGTAAACTTCCAAAGGCACTGACACTCACTGGGGTACACTTCCACAGGCACTGACTCTGAATGGGGTAAACTTCCACAGGCACTGACTCTGAATGGGGTAAACTTCGACAGGCACTGAATCTGAATGTGGTAAACTTCTACAGGTACTGAATCTGAATGGGGTAAACTTCCACAGGCACTGAATCTCACTGGGGTACACTTCCACAGGCACTGACTCCGAATGGGGTAAACTTCCAAAGGCACAGACTCTCACTGGGGTACACTTCCACAGTCACTGACTCTGAATGGGGCAAACTTCCACAGGCACTGACTCTGAATGGGGTAAACTTCGACAGGCACTGAAACTGAATGGGGTTAACTTCCACAGGCACTGACTCTGAATGAGGTAAAATTCCACAGGCACTGACTCGGAATGGGGTAAACTTAGACAGGCATTGAATCCGAATGTGGTAAACTTCTACAGGTACTGAATCTGAATGGGGTAAACTTCCCCAGGCACTGACTCTCACTGGGGTACACTTCCAGAGGCAATGACTCTCACTGGGGTACACTTCCACAGGCACTGTCGCTCACTGGGGGACACTTCCACAGGCAATGACTCTGAATGGGGTAAACTTCCACAGGCACTGACTCTGAATGGTGAAAACTTCCACAGGCACAGACTCTCACTGGGGTACACTTCCAAAGGCACTGACTCTGAATGGGGTAAATTCCACAGGCACTGTCTCTCACTGGGATCACTTCCACAGGCATTGAATCTGAATGGGGTACACTTCCACAGGCACTGACTCTCACTTGGGTACACTTACACAGGCACTGACTCTGAATGGGGTAAACTTCCACAGGCACTGACTCTGAATGGGGTAAACTTCGACAGGCACTGAATCTGAATGTGGTAAACTTCTACAGGTACTGAATCTGAATGGGGTAAACTTCCACAGGCACTGAATCTCACTGGGGTACACTTCCACAGGCACTGACTCCGAATGGGGTAAACTTCCAAAGGCACAGACTCTCACTGGGGTACACTTCCACAGTCACTGACTCTGAATGGGGCAAACTTCCACAGGCACTGACTCTGAATGGGGTAAACTTCGACAGGCACTGAAACTGAATGGGGTTAACTTCCACAGGCACTGACTCTGAATGAGGTAAAATTCCACAGGCACTGACTCGGAATGGGGTAAACTTAGACAGGCATTGAATCCGAATGTGGTAAACTTCTACAGGTACTGAATCTGAATGGGGTAAACTTCCCCAGGCACTGACTCTCACTGGGGTACACTTCCAGAGGCAATGACTCTCACTGGGGTACACTTCCACAGGCACTGTCGCTCACTGGGGGACACTTCCACAGGCAATGACTCTGAATGGGGTAAACTTCGACAGGCACTGAATCTGAATGTGGTAAACTTCTACAGGTACTGAATCTGAATGGGGTAAACTTCCCCATGCACTGACTCTCACTGGGGTACACTTCCACAGGCACTGTCGCTCACTGGGGGACACTTCCACAGGCACAGAGTCTGAATGGGGTAAACTTCCACAGGCACTGACTCTGAATGGTGTAAACTTCCACAGGCACAGACTCTCACTGGGGTACACTTCCACAGGCACTGACTCTGAATCGGGTAAATTCCACAGTCACTGACTCTCACTGGGATCACTTCCACAGGCATTGAATCTGAATGGGGTACTCTTCCACAGGCACTGACTCTCACTTGGGTACACTTACACAGGCACTGACTCTGAATGGTGTAAACTTCCAAAGGCACTGACACTCACTGGGGTACACTTCCACAGGCACTGACTCTGAATGGGGTAAACTTCCACAGGCACTGACTCTGAATGGGGTAAACTTCGACAGGCACTGAATCTGAATGTGGTAAACTTCTACAGGTACTGAATCTGAATGGGGTAAACTTCCACAGGCACTGAATCTCACTGGGGTACACTTCCACAGGCACTGACTCCGAATGGGGTAAACTTCCAAAGGCACAGACTCTCACTGGGGTACACTTCCACAGTCACTGACTCTGAATGGGGCAAACTTCCACAGGCACTGACTCTGAATGGGGTAAACTTCGACAGGCACTGAAACTGAATGGGGTTAACTTCCACAGGCACTGACTCTGAATGAGGTAAAATTCCACAGGCACTGACTCGGAATGGGGTAAACTTAGACAGGCATTGAATCCGAATGTGGTAAACTTCTACAGGTACTGAATCTGAATGGGGTAAACTTCCCCAGGCACTGACTCTCACTGGGGTACACTTCCAGAGGCAATGACTCTCACTGGGGTACACTTCCACAGGCACTGTCGCTCACTGGGGGACACTTCCACAGGCAATGACTCTGAATGGGGTAAACTTCCACAGGCACTGACTCTGAATGGTGAAAACTTCCACAGGCACAGACTCTCACTGGGGTACACTTCCAAAGGCACTGACTCTGAATGGGGTAAATTCCACAGGCACTGTCTCTCACTGGGATCACTTCCACAGGCATTGAATCTGAATGGGGTACACTTCCACAGGCACTGACTCTCACTTGGGTACACTTACACAGGCACTGACTCTGAATGGGGTAAACTTCCAAAGGCACTGACTCTCACTGGGGTACACTTCCACAGGCACTGACTCTGAATGGGGTAAACTTCCACAGGCACTGACTCTGAATGGGGTAAACTTCGACAGGCACTGAAACTGAATGTGGCAAACTTCTACAGGTACTGAATCTGAAAGTGGTAAACTTCCACAGGCACTGACTCTCACTGGGGTGCACTCCCACAGGCACTGACCCTGAATGAGGTAAACTTCAACAGGCACAGACTCTCACTGGGGTACACTTCCACATGCACTGAATCAGAATGGGGTAAACTTCCACAGGCATTGACTCTCACTGGGTTGCACTTCCACAGGCACTGACTCTGAATGAGGTAAACTTCCACAGGCACAGACTCTCACTGGGGTACACTTCCACAGGCACTGACTCTGAATGGGGTAAACTTCCACAGGCACTGAATCTGAATGTGGTAAATTTCTACAGGTACTGAATCTGAATGGGGTAAACTTCCACAGGCACTGACTCTCACTGGGGTACACTTCCACTGGCACTGACTCTGAATGGGGCAAACTTCCACAGGCACTGACTCTAAATGGGGTAAACTTCGACAGGCACTGAAACTGAATGGGGTAAACTTCAACAGGCACGGACTCTGAATGGGGTAAACTTCCACAGGCACTGACTCTGAATGGGGTAAACCTCCACAGGCACTGACTCTGAATGGGGTAAACTTCGACAGGCACTGAATCTGAATGTGGAAAACTTCTACAGGTACTGAAACTGAATGGGGTAAACTTCCCCAGGCACTGACTCTCACTGGGGGACACTTCCACAGGCAAAGACTCTCACTGGGGTACACTTCCACAGGCACTGACTCTGAATGGGGTACATTCCACAGGCACTGACTCTCACTGGGATCACTTCCACAGGCATTGAATCTGAATGGGGTAGACTTCCACAGGCACTGACTCTCACTTGGGTACAATTACACAGGCACTGACTCTAAATGGGGTAAACTTCCAAAGGCACTGACTCTCACTGGGGTACACTTCCACAGGCACTGACTCTGAATGGGGCAAACTTCCACAGGCACTGACTCTGAATGGGGTAAACTTCGACAGGCACTGAATCTGAATGTGGTAAACTTCTACAGGTACTGAATCTGAATGGGGTAAACTTCCACAGGCACTGACTCTCACTGGGGTGCACTTCCACAGGCACTGACTCTGAATGGGGTAAAATTCCACGGGTACAGAATCTGAATGGGGTAAACTTCCACAGGCACTGAGTCTGAAAGGGGTAAACTTCCACAGGCGCTGACCCTCACTGGGGTGCACTCCCACAGGCACTGACTCTGAATGAGGTAAACTTCCACAGGCACAGACTCCCACTGGGGTACACTTCCACATGCACTGAATCAGAATGGGGTAAACTTCCACAGACATTGACTCTCACTGGGGTGCACTTCCACAGGCACTGACTCTGAATGAGGAAAACTTCCACAGGCACAGACTCTCACTGGGGTACACTTCCACATGCACTCAATATGAATGGGGTAAATTCCACAGCCACTGACTCTCACTGGGGTACACTTCCAGAGGCAATGACTCTCACTGGGGTACACTTCCACAGGCACTGTCGCTCACTGGGGGACACTTCCCCAGGAACTGACTCTGAATGGGGTAAACTTCCACAGGCACTGACTCTGAATTGGTTGCAGTTCCACCGGCAATGACTCTCAGTGGGGTACACTTCGACAGGCACTGACTCTCATTGGGGTACACTTCCACAGGCACTGACACTGAATGGGCTAAACCTCCACAGACACTTACTCTCACTGGAGTGCTCTTCCACAGGCACTGACACTGAATGGGGTAAACTTCCACAGGCACTGACTCTCACTGGGGTACAATTCCGCAGGCACTGGCTCTGAATGGGGTAAACTTCCACAGGCAAAGACTCTCAGTGGGGTACACTTCGACAGGAACTGACACTGACTGGGGTAAACTTCCACAGGCACTTGCTCTCACTGGGTTACACTTCAACATGCACTGACTCTGAATGGGGTAAACTTCCACAGGCACTGTCTCTAACTGGAGTACACTTCCACAGGCACTGACTCTCACTGGGGGACACTTCCACAGGCACTGACTCTCACTGGTGTACACTTCCACAGGCACTGACTCTGAATGGTGTAAACTTCTACAGGCACTGACTCTGAATAAGGTAAACTTCCACAGGCACTGACTCTGAATGGGGTAATCTTCCACAGGCACTGACTGTGACTGGGGTACACTTCCACAGGCAATGACTCTCACTGGGGTTCACTTCCACAGGCACTGACTCTGAATAGGTTAAAATTGCACAGGCCCTGACTCTCACTGGGGTACACTTCTACAGGGACTGACTCTCACTGGGGTACACTTCTACAGGTACAGACTCTCACAGGGGTACGCTTCTACAGGGACTGACTCTCACTGGGGTACACTTCTGCATGTACAGACTCTCACTGGGGTACACTTCAAAAGGCACTGACGCTCTCTGGGTTAAAATTCCACCCACACTGACTCGCACAGGGGTGCAGTCCCACAGGCTCTAACTATCACTTGGGTACCGTTCCCTCGGCAATGACTCGAACTAGGGCAAATTTCTCCTGGCACTGACTCTCTCTGAGGTACAGTTCCACAGGCACTGACTCTCACTTGGGCACACTTCGACAGGCACTGACTCTCACTTGGGTTCACATCTATAGGCACTGACTCTCACTTGGGTACATTTCCACAGGCACTGACTCTCACTTGGGTACACTTCTACAGGCACTGACTCTCATTGGGGTACATTTCCACAGGCACTGACACTCACTGGGGTACATTTCCACAGGCACTGACTCTCTCTGGGGTACACTTATTCAGGCACAGAATCTGAATGGTGTAAACATCTATAGGTACTGAATCTGAATGGGGTAAACGTCCACAGGCACTGACTCTGAATGGGGTAAACTTCCACAGGAACTGACTCTGACTGGGGTACACTTCCACAGGCAATGACTCTCACTGGAGTACACTTCCACAGGTACTGACTCTGAATGGGTTAAACTTGCACAGGCACTGACTCTCACTGGGGTACACTTCCACTGCCACAGACTCTAACTGGGGTACACTTACATAAGCACTGACACTGAATGGGTTAAACTTGCACAGGCACTGACTCTCACTGGGGTACACTTCCACTGCCACAGACTCTAACTGGGGTACACTTACATAAGCACTGACTTTCAATGGGGTACACTTCGACAGGCACTGACTCTCACTTGGGTACACATCTATAGGCACTGACTCTCACTTGGGTACATTTCCACAGGCACTGACACTCACTGGGGTACATTTCCACAGGCACTGACTCTCTCTGGGGTACACTTATTCAGGCACGGAATCTGAATGGTGTAAACTTCTACAGGTACTGAAACTGAATGGGGTAAACTTCCACAGGCACTGACTCTGAATGGGGTAAACTTCCACCGGCACAGACTCTCACTGGGGTACACTTCCACAGTCACTGACTCTGAATGGGGCAAACTTCCACAGGCACTGACTCTGAATGGGGTAAACTTCGACAGGCACTGAAACTGAATGGGGTTAACTTCCACAGGCACTGACTCTGAATGAGGTAAAATTCCACAGGCACTGACTCGGAATGGGGTAAACTTCGACAGGCACTGAATCCGAATGTGGTAAACTTCTACAGGTACTGAATCTGAATGGGGTAAACTTCCCCAGGCACTGACTCTCACTGGGGTACACTTCCAGAGGCAATGACTCTCACTGGGGTACACTTCCACAGGCACTGTCGCTCACTGGGGGACACTTCCACAGGCAATGACTCTGAATGGGGTAAACTTCCACAGGCAATGACTCTGAATGGTGAAAACTTCCACAGGCACAGATTCTCACTGGGGTACACTTCCAAAGGCTCTGACTCTGAATGGGGTAAATTCCACAGGCACTGTCTCTCACTGGGATCACTTCCACAGGCATTGAATCTGAATGGGGTACACTTCCACAGGCACTGACTCTCACTTGGGTACACTTACACAGGCACTGACTCTGAATGGGGTAAACTTCCAAAGGCACTGACTCTCACTGGGGTACACTTCCACAGGCACTGACTCTGAAAGTGGTAAACTTCCACAGGCACTGACTCTCACTGGGGTGCACTCCCACAGGCACTGACCCTGAATGAGGTAAACTTCAACAGGCACAGACTCTCACTGGGGTACACTTCCACATGCACTGAATCAGAATGGGGTAAACTTCCACAGGCATTGACTCTCACTGGGTTGCACTTCCACAGGCACTGACTCTGAATGAGGTAAACTTCCACAGGCACAGACTCTCACTGGGGTACACTTCCACAGGCACTGACTCTGAATGGGGTAAACTTCCACAGGCACTGACTCTCACTTGGGTACACTTCGACAGGCACTGACACTCACTGGGGTAAACATCCAAAAGCACTGACTCTCCCTGGGGTACACTTCCACAGGCACTGACTCTGAATGGTGTAAACTTCCACAGGCACTGAATCTGAATGTGGTAAATTTCTACAGGTACTGAATCTGAATGGAGTAAACTTCCACAGGCACTGACTCTCACTGGGGTACACTTCCACTGGCACTGACTCTGAATGGGGCAAACTTCCACAGGCACTGACTCTAAATGGGGTAAACTTCGACAGGCACTGAAACTGAATGGGGTAAACTTCAACAGGCACTGACTCTGAATGGGGTAAACTTCCACAGGCACTGACTCTGAATGGGGTAAACCTCCACAGGCACTGACTCTGAATGGGGTAAACTTCGACAGGCACTGAATCTGAATGTGGAAAACTTCTACAGGTACTGAAACTGAATGGGGTAAACTTCCCCAGGCACTGACTCTCACTGGGGTACACTTCCAGAGGCAATGACTCTCACTGGGGTACACTTCCACAGGCACTGTCGCTCACTGGGGGACACTTCCACAGGCAATGACTCTGAATGGGGTAAACTTCCACAGGCACTGACTCTGAATGGTGAAAACTTCCACAGGCACAGATTCTCACTGGGGTACACTTCCAAAGGCTCTGACTCTGAATGGGGTAAATTCCACAGGCACTGTCTCTCACTGGGATCACTTCCACAGGCATTGAATCTGAATGGGGTACACTTCCACAGGCACTGACTCTCACTTGGGTACACTTACACAGGCACTGACTCTGAATGGGGTAAACTTCCAAAGGCACTGACTCTCACTGGGGTACACTTCCACAGGCACTGACTCTGAAAGTGGTAAACTTCCACAGGCACTGACTCTCACTGGGGTGCACTCCCACAGGCACTGACCCTGAATGAGGTAAACTTCAACAGGCACAGACTCTCACTGGGGTACACTTCCACATGCACTGAATCAGAATGGGGTAAACTTCCACAGGCATTGACTCTCACTGGGTTGCACTTCCACAGGCACTGACTCTGAATGAGGTAAACTTCCACAGGCACAGACTCTCACTGGGGTACACTTCCACAGGCACTGACTCTGAATGGGGTAAACTTCCACAGGCACTGACTCTCACTTGGGTACACTTCGACAGGCACTGACACTCACTGGGGTAAACATCCAAAAGCACTGACTCTCCCTGGGGTACACTTCCACAGGCACTGACTCTGAATGGTGTAAACTTCCACAGGCACTGAATCTGAATGTGGTAAATTTCTACAGGTACTGAATCTGAATGGAGTAAACTTCCACAGGCACTGACTCTCACTGGGGTACACTTCCACTGGCACTGACTCTGAATGGGGCAAACTTCCACAGGCACTGACTCTAAATGGGGTAAACTTCGACAGGCACTGAAACTGAATGGGGTAAACTTCAACAGGCACTGACTCTGAATGGGGTAAACTTCCACAGGCACTGACTCTGAATGGGGTAAACCTCCACAGGCACTGACTCTGAATGGGGTAAACTTCGACAGGCACTGAATCTGAATGTGGAAAACTTCTACAGGTACTGAAACTGAATGGGGTAAACTTCCCCAGGCACTGACTCTCACTGGGGTACACTTCCAGAGGCAATGACTCTCACTGGGGTACACTTCCACAGGCAGTGTCGCTCACTGGGGGACACTTCCACAGGCAAAGACTCTCACTGGGGTACACTTCCACAGGCACTGACTCTGAATGGGGTACATTCCACAGGCACTGACTCTCACTGGGATCACTTCCACAGGCATTGAATCTGAATGGGGTAGACTTCCACAGGCACTGACTCTCACTTGGGTACAATTACACAGGCACTGACTCTAAATGGGGTAAACTTCCAAAGGCACTGACTCTCACTGGGGTACACTTCCACAGGCACTGACTCTGAATGGGGCAAACTTCCACAGGCACTGACTCTGAATGGGGTAAACTTCGACAGGCACTGAATCTGAATGTGGTAAACTTCTACAGGTACTGAATCTGAATGGGGTAAACTTCCACAGGCACTGACTCTCACTGGGGTGCACTTCCACAGGCACTGACTCTGAATGGGGTAAAATTCCACGGGTACAGAATCTGAATGGGGTAAACTTCCACAGGCACTGAGTCTGAAAGGGGTAAACTTCCACAGGCGCTGACCCTCACTGGGGTGCACTCCCACAGGCACTGACTCTGAATGAGGTAAACTTCCACAGGCACAGACTCCCACTGGGGTACACTTCCACATGCACTGAATCAGAATGGGGTAAACTTCCACAGACATTGACTCTCACTGGGGTGCACTTCCACAGGCACTGACTCTGAATGAGGAAAACTTCCACAGGCACAGACTCTCACTGGGGTACACTTCCACATGCACTCAATATGAATGGGGTAAATTCCACAGCCACTGACTCTCACTGGGGTACACTTCCAGAGGCAATGACTCTCACTGGGGTACACTTCCACAGGCACTGTCGCTCACTGGGGGACACTTCCCCAGGAACTGACTCTGAATGGGGTAAACTTCCACAGGCACTGACTCTGAATTGGTTGCAGTTCCACCGGCAATGACTCTCAGTGGGGTACACTTCGACAGGCACTGACTCTCATTGGGGTACACTTCCACAGGCACTGACACTGAATGGGCTAAACCTCCACAGACACTTACTCTCACTGGAGTGCTCTTCCACAGGCA
Source organism: Heterodontus francisci (assembly GCF_036365525.1). Lineage (NCBI taxonomy): Eukaryota > Metazoa > Chordata > Chondrichthyes > Heterodontiformes > Heterodontidae > Heterodontus > Heterodontus francisci. Next base: position 6,512,991 of record NC_090386.1, read on the forward strand.
CTGACACTGAATGGGGTAAACTTCCACAGGCACTGACTCTCACTGGGGTACACTTCCGCAGGCACTGGCTCTGAATGGGGTAAACTTCCACAGGCAAAGACTCTCAGTGGGGTACACTTCGACAGGCACTGACACTGACTGGGGTAAACTTCCACAGGCACTTGCTCTCACTGGGTTACACTTCAACATGCACTGACTCTGAATGGGGTAAACTTCCACAGGCACTGTCTCTAACTGGAGTACACTTCCACAGGCACTGACTCTCACTGGGGGACACTTCCACAGGCACTGACTCTCACTGGTGTACACTTCCACAGGCACTGACTCTGAATGGTGTAAACTTCTACAGGCACTGACTCTGAATAAGGTAAACTTCCACAGGCACTGACTCTGAATGGGGTAATCTTCCACAGGCACTGACTGTGACTGGGGTACACTTCCACAGGCAATGACTCTCACTGGGGTTCACTTCCACAGGCACTGACTCTGAATAGGTTAAAATTGCACAGGCCCTGACTCTCACTGGGGTACACTTCTACAGGGACTGACTCTCACTGGGGTACACTTCTACAGGTACAGACTCTCACAGGGGTACGCTTCTACAGGGACTGACTCTCACTGGGGTACACTTCTGCATGTACAGACTCTCACTGGGGTACACTTCAAAAGGCACTGACGCTCTCTGGGTTAAAATTCCACCCACACTGACTCGCACAGGGGTGCAGTCCCACAGGCTCTAACTATCACTTGGGTACCGTTCCCTCGGCAATGACTCGAACTAGGGCAAATTTCTCCTGGCACTGACTCTCTCTGAGGGACAGTTCCACAGTCACTGACTCTCACTTGGGTACACTTCGACAGGCACTGACTCTCACTTGGGTTCACATCTATAGGCACTGACTCTCACATGGGTACATTTCCACAGGCACTGACTCTCACTTGGGTACACTTCTACAGGCACTGACTCTCATTGGGGTACATTTCCACAGGCACTGACACTCACTGGGGTACATTTCCACAGGCACAGACTCTCTCTGGGGTACACTTATTCAGGCACAGAATCTGAATGGTGTAAACATCTATAGGTACTGAATCTGAATGGGGTAAACTTCCACAGGCACTGACTCTGAATGGGGTAAACTTCCACAGGAACTGACTCTGACTGGGGTACACTTCCACAGGCAATGACTCTCACTGGAGTACACTTCCACAGGTACTGACTCTGAATGGGTTAAACTTGCACAGGCACTGACTCTCACTGGGGTACACTTCCACTGCCACAGACTCTAACTGGGGTACACTTACATAAGCACTGACACTGAATGGGTTAAACTTGCACAGGCACTGACTCTCACTGGGGTACACTTCCACTGCCACAGACTCTAACTGGGGTACACTTACATAAGCACTGACACTGAATGGGTTAAACTTGCACAGGCACTGACTCTCACTGGGGGACACTTCCACAGGCACTGACTCTCTCTGAGAGACAGTTCCACAGGCACTGACTCTCACTGGGGTACAGTTCCACAGGCACTGACTCTCACTTGGATACACTTCTATAGGCACTGACTCTCACTTGGGTACATTTCCACAGGCACTGACTCTCACTTGGGTACACTTCTACAGGCACTGACTCTCACTGGAGTACACTTCCACAGGCACTGACTCTCACTGGGGTACATTTCCACAGGCACTGACTCTCACTTGGGTACACTTCTACAGGCACTGACTCTCACTGGGCTTCATTTCCACAGGCACTGACTCTCACTTGGGTACACTTCTTTTGGCACTGTCTCTGACTTGGGTACATTTCCACAGGCACTGACTCTCACTAGGGTACACTTCTACAGGCACTGACTCTCTCTGAGGTACAGTTCCACAGGCACTGACTCTCACTTGGGTACACTTCTACAGGCACTGAGTCTCACTGGGGTACATTTCCACAGGCACTGACTCTCACTTGGGTACACTTCTATAGGCACTGACTCTCACTTGGGTACATTTCCACAGGCACTTACTCTCACTTGGGTACACTTCTACAGGCACTGACTCTCACTTGGGTACACTTCTACAGCAACTGACTCTCACTGGGGTACATTTCCACAGGCACTGACTCTCACTGGTGTACATTTCCACAGGCACTGACTCTCACTGGGGTACACTTATTCAGGCACTGAATCTGAATGGTGTAAACTTCTACAGGTACTGAATCTGAATGGGGTAAACATCCACAGGCACTGACTCTGAATAGCGTAAACTTCCACAGGCACTGACTCTGACTGGGGTACGCTTCCACAGGCAATGACTCTCACTGGGGTGCACTTCCACAGGCACTGACTCTGAATGTGTTAAACTTGCACAGGCACTGACTCTCACTGGCATACACTTCCACTGGCACTGACTCTCACTGGGGTACACTTACATAGGCACTGACTCTGAATGGGGTAATCTTCCACAGGCACTGACTCTCACTGGAGTACACTTCTACAGGCACTGAATCTGAATGTGGTAAACATCTACAGTTACTGAATCTGAATGGGGTAAAATTCCACAGGCACTGAATCTCACTGAGGTACACTTCCACAGCCACTGACTCTGAATGGGGTAAACTTCCACAGGCACTGACTCTGATTGGGGTGCACTTCCACATGCACTGAATCTGAATGGGGTAAACATCCACAGGTACTGACTCTGAATGGGGTAAACTTCCACAGGCACTGACTCTCACTGGGGTACACTTCCACAGGCACTGACTCTGAATGGGGTACACATCTATAGGCAGTGACTCCAAATGGAGAGCCGCTCCCCAGCCACTAAATCTCACTGGGGTACACTTCTACAGGCACTGACTCTCACAGGGGTACATTTTCACTGGCACAGACTCTCACTGGGTACACTTCTACAGGCAATGACTATCACTGGGGTACACTTCCACAGGCACTGACTCTGAATGGGTTAAACTTCCACAGGCACTGACTCTCACTGGGGTACACTTCCACAGGCAATGACTATCACTGGGGTACACTTCCACAGGCACTGACTCTGAATGGGTTAAACTTCCACAGGCACTGACTCTCACTGGGGTACATTTCCACAGGCACTGACTCTCACTGGGGTACACTTCCACAGGCACAGAATCTGAATGGGGTAAACTTCTACAGGTACTGAGTCTGAATGGCATAAACTTCCAGAGGCACTGACTCTCACTTGGGTACACTTCTACAGGCATTGACTCTCACTGGGGTACATTTCCACAGTCACTGACTCTCACTGGTGTACATTTCCACAGGCACAGATTCTCAATTGGGTACACTTCTACAGGCACTGTCTCTCACTTGGGTACACGTCTCCAGGCACTGACTCTCACCAGGGTACGTTACCACATGCACTGACTCTCACTTGGGTACACTTCTACTGGCACTGACTCTCAATTGTGTACACTTCTACAGGCACTGACTCTCACATGGGAACACTTCTACAGGCCCTGACTCTCACTCGAGTACATTTCCACAGGCACTGACTCTCACTTGGGTACATTTCCACAGGCACTGACTCTCACTTGGGTACACTTCTACAGGCACTGACTCTCACTGGAGTACACTTCCACAGGCACTGACTCTCACTGGGGTACATTTCCACAGGCACTGACTCTCACTTGGGTACACTTCTACAGGCACTGACTCTCACTGGGCTTCATTTCCACAGGCACTGACTCTCACTTGGGTACACTTCTTTTGGCACTGTCTCTGACTTGGGTACATTTCCACAGGCACTGACTCTCACTAGGGTACACTTCTACAGGCACTGACTCTCTCTGAGGTACAGTTCCACAGGCACTGACTCTCACTTGGGTACACTTCTACAGGCACTGAGTCTCACTGGGGTACATTTCCACAGGCACTGACTCTCACTTGGGTACACTTCTATAGGCACTGACTCTCACTTGGGTACATTTCCACAGGCACTTACTCTCACTTGGGTACACTTCTACAGGCACTGACTCTCACTTGGGTACACTTCTACAGCAACTGACTCTCACTGGGGTACATTTCCACAGGCACTGACTCTCACTGGTGTACATTTCCACAGGCACTGACTCTCACTGGGGTACACTTATTCAGGCACTGAATCTGAATGGTGTAAACTTCTACAGGTACTGAATCTGAATGGGGTAAACATCCACAGGCACTGACTCTGAATAGCGTAAACTTCCACAGGCACTGACTCTGACTGGGGTACGCTTCCACAGGCAATGACTCTCACTGGGGTGCACTTCCACAGGCACTGACTCTGAATGTGTTAAACTTGCACAGGCACTGACTCTCACTGGCATACACTTCCACTGGCACTGACTCTCACTGGGGTACACTTACATAGGCACTGACTCTGAATGGGGTAATCTTCCACAGGCACTGACTCTCACTGGAGTACACTTCTACAGGCACTGAATCTGAATGTGGTAAACATCTACAGTTACTGAATCTGAATGGGGTAAAATTCCACAGGCACTGAATCTCACTGAGGTACACTTCCACAGCCACTGACTCTGAATGGGGTAAACTTCCACAGGCACTGACTCTGATTGGGGTGCACTTCCACATGCACTGAATCTGAATGGGGTAAACATCCACAGGTACTGACTCTGAATGGGGTAAACTTCCACAGGCACTGACTCTCACTGGGGTACACTTCCACAGGCACTGACTCTGAATGGGGTACACATCTATAGGCAGTGACTCCAAATGGAGAGCCGCTCCCCAGCCACTAAATCTCACTGGGGTACACTTCTACAGGCACTGACTCTCACAGGGGTACATTTTCACTGGCACAGACTCTCACTGGGTACACTTCTACAGGCAATGACTATCACTGGGGTACACTTCCACAGGCACTGACTCTGAATGGGTTAAACTTCCACAGGCACTGACTCTCACTGGGGTACACTTCCACAGGCAATGACTATCACTGGGGTACACTTCCACAGGCACTGACTCTGAATGGGTTAAACTTCCACAGGCACTGACTCTCACTGGGGTACATTTCCACAGGCACTGACTCTCACTGGGGTACACTTCCACAGGCACAGAATCTGAATGGGGTAAACTTCTACAGGTACTGAGTCTGAATGGCATAAACTTCCAGAGGCACTGACTCTCACTTGGGTACACTTCTACAGGCATTGACTCTCACTGGGGTACATTTCCACAGTCACTGACTCTCACTGGTGTACATTTCCACAGGCACAGATTCTCAATTGGGTACACTTCTACAGGCACTGTCTCTCACTTGGGTACACGTCTCCAGGCACTGACTCTCACCAGGGTACGTTACCACATGCACTGACTCTCACTTGGGTACACTTCTACTGGCACTGACTCTCAATTGTGTACACTTCTACAGGCACTGACTCTCACATGGGAACACTTCTACAGGCCCTGACTCTCACTCGAGTACATTTCCACAGGCACTGACTCTCACTTGGGTACATTTCCACAGGCACTGACTCTCACTTGGGTACACTTCTACAGGCACTGACTCTCACTGGAGTACACTTCCACAGGCACTGACTCTCACTGGGGTACATTTCCACAGGCACTGACTCTCACTTGGGTACACTTCTACAGGCACTGACTCTCACTGGGCTTCATTTCCACAGGCACTGACTCTCACTTGGGTACACTTCTTTTGGCACTGTCTCTGACTTGGGTACATTTCCACAGGCACTGACTCTCACTAGGGTACACTTCTACAGGCACTGACTCTCTCTGAGGTACAGTTCCACAGGCACTGACTCTCACTTGGGTACACTTCTACAGGCACTGAGTCTCACTGGGGTACATTTCCACAGGCACTGACTCTCACTTGGGTACACTTCTATAGGCACTGACTCTCACTTGGGTACATTTCCACAGGCACTTACTCTCACTTGGGTACACTTCTACAGGCACTGACTCTCACTTGGGTACACTTCTACAGCAACTGACTCTCACTGGGGTACATTTCCACAGGCACTGACTCTCACTGGTGTACATTTCCACAGGCACTGACTCTCACTGGGGTACACTTATTCAGGCACTGAATCTGAATGGTGTAAACTTCTACAGGTACTGAATCTGAATGGGGTAAACATCCACAGGCACTGACTCTGAATAGCGTAAACTTCCACAGGCACTGACTCTGACTGGGGTACGCTTCCACAGGCAATGACTCTCACTGGGGTGCACTTCCACAGGCACTGACTCTGAATGTGTTAAACTTGCACAGGCACTGACTCTCACTGGCATACACTTCCACTGGCACTGACTCTCACTGGGGTACACTTACATAGGCACTGACTCTGAATGGGGTAATCTTCCACAGGCACTGACTCTCACTGGAGTACACTTCTACAGGCACTGAATCTGAATGTGGTAAACATCTACAGTTACTGAATCTGAATGGGGTAAAATTCCACAGGCACTGAATCTCACTGAGGTACACTTCCACAGCCACTGACTCTGAATGGGGTAAACTTCCACAGGCACTGACTCTGATTGGGGTGCACTTCCACATGCACTGAATCTGAATGGGGTAAACATCCACAGGTACTGACTCTGAATGGGGTAAACTTCCACAGGCACTGACTCTCACTGGGGTACACTTCCACAGGCACTGACTCTGAATGGGGTACACATCTATAGGCAGTGACTCCAAATGGAGAGCCGCTCCCCAGCCACTAAATCTCACTGGGGTACACTTCTACAGGCACTGACTCTCACAGGGGTACATTTTCACTGGCACAGGCTCTCACTGGGTACACTTCTACAGGCAATGACTATCACTGGGGTACACTTCCACAGGCACTGACTCTGAATGGGTTAAACTTCCACAGGCACTGACTCTCACTGGGGTACACTTCCACAGGCAATGACTATCACTGGGGTACACTTCCACAGGCACTGACTCTGAATGGGTTAAACTTCCACAGGCACTGACTCTCACTGGGGTACATTTCCACAGGCACTGACTCTCACTGGGGTACACTTCCACAGGCACAGAATCTGAATGGGGTAAACTTCTACAGGTACTGAGTCTGAATGGCATAAACTTCCAGAGGCACTGACTCTCACTTGGGTACACTTCTACAGGCATTGACTCTCACTGGGGTACATTTCCACAGTCACTGACTCTCACTGGTGTACATTTCCACTGGCACAGATTCTCAATTGGGTACACTTCTACAGGCACTGTCTCTCACTTGGGTACACGTCTCCAGGCACTGACTCTCACCAGGGTACGTTACCACATGCACTCACTCTCACTTGGGTACACTTCTACTGGCACTGACTCTCAATTGTGTACACTTCTACAGGCACTGACTCTCACATGGGAACACTTCTACAGGCCCTGACTCTCACTCGAGTACATTTCCACAGGCACTGACTCACACTGGGGTACATTTCCACATGCACTGACTCTGAGTGGGGTACACTTCTATCGGCAGTAACTCCTAATGGAGAGCCGCTCCCCTGCCACTGAATCACACTGGGGTACACTTCTACAGGCACTGACTGTCACTGGGGGTCACTTTGACAGGCACTGACTCTGAATGGGGAAAACTTCCACAGTCACTGACTCTGAATGGGGTACACTTACACAGACACTGACTATGAATGGTGTCAAATTCTACAGGCAGTGAATATGAATGGGGAAAACGTCTACAGTTTCTGAATCTGAATGGGGTAAACTGCCACAGGCAATGACTCTCACTGGGGTACACTTCCACAGGCACTGACTCTCACTGGGGTACACTTACACAGGCACTGACTCTGAATGGGGTAAACTTCCACAGGCACTGTCTCTGACTGGGGTACACTTCCACAGGCAATGACTCTCACTGGGGTACACTTCCACAGGCACTGACCCTGAATGGGTTAAACTTGCACAGGCACTGACTCTCACTGGGGTACACTTCTACAGGGACTGACTCTCACTGGGTACACTTCTACAGGTACAGACACTCACAGGGGTACGCTTCTACAGGGACTGACTCTCACTGGGGTACACTTCTATAGGCAATGACTCTCTCTGGGTTAAAATTCCACCCACACTGACTCGCACTGGGGTGCAGTCCCACAGGCTCTAACTATCACTTGGGTACCGTTCTCTGGGCAATGACTCGAACAAGAGCAAATTTCTACAGGCACTGACTCTCTCTGAGGTACAGTTCCACAGGCACTGACTCTCACTTGGGTACACTTCTACAGGCACTGACTCTCTCTTGGGTACACTTCTATAGGCACTGACTCTCACTTGGGTACATTTCCACAGGCACTGACTCTCAATTGGGTACACTTCTACAGGCAATGACTCTCACTGGGGTACATTTCCACAGGCACTGACTCTCACTGGGGTACATTTCCACAGGCACTGACTCTCACTGGGGTACACTTATTCAGGCACTGAATCTGAATGGTGTAAACTTCAACAGGTACTGAATCTGAATGGGGTAAAATTCCACAGGCACTGACTCTGAATGGGTAAACTTCCACAGGCACTGACTCTGACTGGGGTACACTTCCACAGGCAATGACTCTCACTGGGGTACACTTCCACAGGTACTGACACTGAATGGGGTAAACTTCCACAGGCACTGACTCTCACTGGAGTGCTCTTCCAGAGGCACTGACTCTGAATGGGTTAAACTTCCACAGGCACTGACTCTCACTGGGGTAAACGTCCACAGGCACTGACTCTGAATGGGGTAAACTGCCACAGGCAATGACTCTCAGTGGGGTACACTTCGACAGGCATTGACAATGACTGGGGTAAACGTCCACAGGCAGTGACTCTCACTGGGGTACACTTCCACAGGCACTTACTCTCACTGGGTTACACTTCCACAGGCACTGACTCTGAATGGGATAAGCTTCCACAGGAACTGTCTCTCACTGGAGTACACTTCCACAGGCACTGACTCTCACTGGGGGACACTTCCACAGGCACTGACTCTCACTGGGGTACACTTCCACAGGCAATGACTCTGAATGGTGTAAACTTCCACAGGCACTGACTCTGAATGGGGTAAACTTCCACAGGCACTGTCTCTGACTGGGGTACACTTCCACAGGCAATGACTCTCACTGGGGTACACTTCCACAGGCACTGACTCTGAATGGGTTAAACTTGCACTGGCCCTGACTCTCACTGGGGTACACTTCTACAGGGACTGACTCTCACTGGGTACACTTCTACAGGTACAGACACTCACAGGGGTACGCTTCTACAGGGACTGACTCTCACTGGGGTACACTTCTATAGGCAATGACTCTCTCTGGGTTAAAATTCCACCCACACTGACTCGCACTGGGGTGCAGTCCCACAGGCTCTAACTATCACTTGGGTACCGTTCTCTGGGCAATGACTCGAACTAGAGCAAATTTCTACAGGCACTGACTCTCTCTGAGGTACAGTTCCACAGGCACTGACTCTCACTTGGGTACACTTCTACAGGCACTGACTCTCACTTGGGTACACTTCTATAGGCACTGACTCTCAATTGGGTACATTTCCACAGGCACTGACTCTCAATTGGGTACACTTCTACAGGCAATGACTCTCACTGGGGTACATTTCCACAGGCACTGACTCTCACTGGGGTACATTTCCACAGGCACTGACTCTCACTGGGGTACACTTATTCAGGCACTGAATCTGAATGGTGTAAACTTCTACAGGTACTGAATCTGAATGGGGTAAAATTCCACAGGCACTGACTCTGAATGGGTAAACTTCCACAGGCACTGACTCTGACTGGGGTACACTTCCACAGGCAATGACTCTCACTGGGGTACACTTCCACAGGCACTGACTCTGAATGGGTTAAGCTTGCACAGGCACTGACTCTCACTGGGGTACACTTCCACTGGCACTGACTCTAACTGGGGTATACTTACATAGGCACTGACTCTGAATGGGGGAAACTTCCACAGGCACTGACTCTCACCGGGGTACACTTCCACAGGCACAGACTCTGAATGGGATAATCTTCCACAGGCACTGACTCTCATTGGGGTACACTTGTACAGTCACAGAATCTGAATGGTGTAAACTTCTGCAGGTACTGAATCTGAATAGGGTAAACTTCCACAGGCACTGACTCTCACTGGGATACATTTCCACAGGCACTGCTTCTGAATGGGGTAAACTTCCACAGGCACTGACTGTCACTGAGGTACACTTCCACATGCACTGAATCTGAATGGGGTAAACATCCACAGTCAATGACTCTCAGTGGGGTACATTTCGCTAGGCACTGACACTTACTGGGGTAAACTTCCACAGCCACTGACTCTCACTGGAGTACACTTAGACAGGCACTGACTCAGAATGGGGTAAACTTCCACAGGCAATGACTCTCAGTGGGGTTCACTTCGATAGGCACTGACACTTACAGGGGTAAAATTCCACAGGCACTGACTCTCTCTGGAGAACACTTCCACAGGTACCGACTCTGAATGGGGTTATCTTCCACAGGCACTGACTCTCACTGGGGTACACTTCCACAGGCACTGAGTTTGAATGGGGTAAACTTCCACAGGCACTGACTCTCACTGGAGTACAGTTCCACAGGCACAGTCTCACACTGGGGTACACTTCCACAGGCACTTACTCTGAATGGGGTAAACTTCCACAGGCACTGTCTCTCACTGGAGTACACTTCCACAGGCACTGACTCTGAATGGGGTGCACTTCCACAGGCACTGACTCTGAAAGTGGTAAACTTCCACAGGCACTGACACTCACTCGGATCCACTTCCACAGGGAATGACTCTCACAGGGGTACACTTCTACAGGGACTGACTCTCACTGGGGTACACATCTAAGGGTACAGACTCTCAAAGGGGTACGCTTCTACAGGGACTGACTCTCACTGTGGTACACTTCGACAGATACAGACTCTCACTGGAGTGCACTTCTGTAGGCAATGACTCTCTCTGGGTTAAAATTCCACCCACACTGACTCTCACTGGGGTGCATTCCCACAGGCTCCAACTATCACATGGGTACCGTTCCCTAGGCAATGACTCGAACTGGGGTAAATTTCTACTGGCACTGACTCTCTCTGAGAGACAGTTCAACAGGCACTGAATCTCACTGGGGTACAGTTCCACAGGCACTGACTCTCACTTGGGTACATTTCCACACGCACTGACTCTCACTTGGGTACACTTCTACAGGCACTGACTCTCACTTGGGTAAACTTCTACAGGCACTGACTCTCACTTGGGTATCCTTCTACAGGCACTGACTCTCACTGGGGTACATTTCCATAGGCACTGACTCTCACTTGGATACACTTCTACAGGCACTGACTCTCACTTGGGTACATTTCCACAGGCACTGAATCTCACTTGGGTACACTTCTACAGGCACTGACTCTCACTTGGGTACACTGCTACAGGCACTGACTCTCACTGGGGTACATTTCCACAGGCACTGACTCTCACTTGGGTACACTTCTATAGGCACTGACTCTCTTTTGGGTACATTTCCACAGGCACTGACTCTCACTTGGGTACACTTCTACAGGCACTGACTCTTTCTGAGGTACAGTTCCACAGGCACTGACTCTCACTTGGGTGCACTTCTACAGGCACTGTCTCTCACTGGGGTACATTTCCACACACACTTACTCTCACTTGGGTACACTTCTATAGGCACTGACTCTCACTTGGGAACATTTCCACAGGCACTGACTCTCACTTGGGTACACTTCTACAGGCACTGTCTCTCACTGGGGTATATTTCCACGGACACTGAATCTCACTTTGGTACACTTCTACAGGCACTGACTCTCACTGGAGTACACTTCCACAGGTACTGACTCTCACTGGGGGACACTTCCACAGGCACTGACTCTCTCTGAGAGACAGTTCCTCAGGCACTGACTCTCACTTGGATACACTTCTACAGGCACTGACTCTCACTTGGGTACATTTCCACAGGCACTGACTCTCACTTGGGTACACTTCTACAGGCACTGACTCTCACTGGAGTACACTTCCACAGGCACTGACTCTCACTGGGGTACATTTCCACAGGCACTGACTCTCACTTGGGTACACTTCTACAGGCACTGACTCTCACTGGGCTTCATTTCCACAGGCACTGACTCTCACTTGGGTACACTTCTTTTGGCACTGTCTCTGACTTGGGTACAATTCCACAGGCACTGACTCTCACTTGGGTACACTTCTGCAGGCACTGACTCTCACTGGGGTACATTTCCACAGGCACTGACTCTCACTTGGGTACACTTCTATAGGCACTGACTCTCACTTGGGTACATTTCCACAGGCACTTACTCTCACTTGGGTAGACTTCTACAGGCACTGACTCTCACTTGGGTACACTTCTACAGCAACTGACTCTCACTGGGGTACATTTCCACAGGCACTGACTCTCACTGGGGTACACTTATTCAGGCACTGAATCTGAATGGTGTAAACTTCTACAGGTACTGAATCTGAATGGGGTAAACATCCACAGGCACTGACTCTGAATGGCGTATACTTCCACAGGCACTGACTCTGACTGGGGTACGCTTCCACAGGCAATGACTCTCACTGGGGTGCACTTCCACAGGCACTGACTCTGAATGGGTTAAACTTACACAGGCACTGACTCACACTGGCATACACTTCCACTGGCACTGACTCTCACTGGGGTACACTTACATAGGCACTGACTCTGAATGGGGTAATCTTCCACAGGCACTGACTCTGATTGGGGTACACTTCTACAGGCACTGAATCTGAATGTGGTAAACATCTACAGTTACTGAATCTGAATGGGGTAAAATTCCACAGGCACTGAATCTCACTGAGGTACACTTCCACAGGCACTGACTCTGAATGGGGTAAACTTCCACAGGCACTGACTCTGATTGGGGTGCACTTCCACATGCACTGAATCTGAATGGGGTAAACATCCACAGGTACTGACTCTGAATGGCGTAAACGTCTAGAGGCAATGACTCTCACTGGGGTAACCGTCCACAGGCACTGACTCTGAATGGGGTAAACTTCCACAGGCACTGACTCTCACTGGGGTACACTTCCACAGGCACTGACTCTGAATGGGGTACACATCTATAGGCAGTGACTCCAAATGGAGAGCCGCTGCCCAGCCACTAAATCTCACTGGGGTACACTTCTACAGGCACTGTCTCTCACAGGGGTACATTTTCACTGGCACAGACTCTCACTGGGTACACTTCTACAGGCAATGACTATCACTGGGGTACACTTCCACAGGCACTGAATCTGAATGGGTTAAACTTCCACAGGCACTGACTCTCACTGGGGTACACTTCCACAGGCAATGACTATCACTGGGGTACACTTCCACAGGCACTGACTCTGAATGGGTTAAACTTCCACAGGCACTGACTCTCACAGGGGTAAACTTCCACAGGCACAGAATCTGAATGGGGTAAACTTCTACAGGTACTGAGTCTGAATGGCATAAACTTCCAGAGGCACTGACTCTCACTTGGGTACACTTCTACAGGCATTGACTCTCACTGGGGTACATTTCCACAGGCACAGATTCTCAATTGGGTACACTTCTACAGGCACTGTCTCTCACTTGGGTACACGTCTCCAGGCACTGACTCTCACTGGGGTACATTACCACATGCACTGACTCTCACTTGGGTACACTTCTACTGGCACTGACTCTCAATTGTGTACACTTCTACAGGCACTGACTCTCACATGGGAACACTTCTACAGGCCCTGACTCTTACTCGAGTACATTTCCACAGGCACTGACTCACACTGGGGTACACTTCCACTGGCACTGACTCTAACTGGGGTATACTTACATAGGCACTGACTCTGAATGGGGTACACTTCCACAGGCACAGACTCTGAATGGGATAATCTTTCGCTAGGCACTGACACTTACTGGGGTAAACTTCCACAGCCACTGACTCTCACTGGAGTACACTTAGACAGGCACTGACTCAGAATGGGGTAAACTTCCACAGGCAATGACTCTCAGTGGGGTTCACTTCGATAGGCACTGACACTTACAGGGGTAAAATTCCACAGGCACTGACTCTCTCTGGAGAACACTTCCACAGGTACCGACTCTGAATGGGGTTATCTTCCACAGGCACTGACTCTCACTGGGGTACACTTCCACAGGCACTGAGTTTGAATGGGGTAAACTTCCACAGGCACTGTCTCTCACTGGAGTACACTTCCACAGCCACTGACTCTGAATGTGGTGCACTTCCACAGGCACTTACTCTGAATGGGGTAAACTTCCACAGGCACTGTCTCTCACTGGAGTACACTTCCACAGCCACTGACTCTGAATGGGGTGCACTTCCACAGGCACTGACTCTGAAAGTGGTAAACTTCCACAGGCACTGACACTCACTCGGATCTACTTCCACAGGGAATGACTCTCACAGGGGTACACTTCTACAGGGACTGACTCTCACTGGGGTACACATCTAAGGGTACAGATTCTCAAAGGGGTACGCTTCTACAGGGACTGACTCTCACTGTGGTACACTTCTACAGATACAGACTCTCACTGGAGTACACTTCTGTAGGCAATGACTCTCTCTGGGTTAAAATTCCACCCACACTGACTCTCACTGGGGTGCATTCCCACAGGCTCCAACTATCACATGGGTACCGTTCCCTAGGCAATGACTCGAACTGGGGTAAATTTCTACTGGCACTGACTCTCTCTGAGAGACAGTTCAACAGGCACTGAATCTCACTGGGGTACAGTTCCACAGGCACTGACTCTCACTTGGGTACATTTCCACACGCACTGACTCTCACTTGGGTACACTTCTCCAGGCACTGACTCTCACTTGGGTAAACTTCTACAGGCACTGACTCTCACTTGGGTATCCTTCTACAGGCACTGACTCTCACTGGGGTACATTTCCATAGGCACTGACTCTCACTTGGGTACACTTCTACAGGCACTGACTCTCACTGGAGTACACTTCCACAGGTACTGACTCTCACTGGGGGACACTTCCACAGGCACTGACTCTCTCTGAGAGACAGTTCCACAGGCACTGACTCTCACTTGGATACACTTCTACAGGCACTGACTCTCACTTGGGTACATTTCCACAGGCACTGACTCTCACTTGGGTACACTTCTACAGGCACTGACTCTCACTGGAGTACACTTCCACAGGCACTGACTCTCACTGGGGTACATTTCCACAGGCACTGACTCTCACTTGGGTACACTTCTACAGGCACTGACTCTCACTGGGCTTCATTTCCACAGGCACTGACTCTCACTTGGGTACACTTCTTTTGGCACTGTCTCTGACTTGGGTACAATTCCACAGGCACTGACTCTCACTAGGGTACACTTCTACAGGCACTGACTCTCTCTGAGGTACAGTTCCACAGGCACTGACTCTCACTTGGGTACACTTCTGCAGGCACTGACTCTCACTGGGGTACATTTCCACAGGCACTGACTCTCACTTGGGTACACTTCTATAGGCACTGACTCTCACTTGGGTACATTTCCACAGGCACTTACTCTCACTTGGGTACACTTCTACAGGCACTGACTCTCACTTGGGTACATTTCCACAGGCACTTACTCTCACTTGGGTACACTTCTACAGGCACTGACTCTCACTTGGGTACACTTCTACAGCAACTGACTCTCACTGGGGTACATTTCCACAGGCACTGACTCTCACTGGTGTACATTTCCACAGGCACTGACTCTCACTGGGGTACACTTATTCAGGCACTGAATCTGAATGGTGTAAACTTCTACAGGTACTGAATCTGAATGGGGTAAACATCCACAGGCACTGACTCTGACTGGGGTACGCTTCCACAGGCAATGACTCTCACTGGGGTGCACTTCCACAGGCACTGACTCTGAATGGGTTAAACTTGCACAGGCACTGACTCACACTGGCATACACTTCCACTGGCACTGACTCTCACTGGGGTACACTTACATAGGCACTGACTGTGAATGGGGTAAACTTCCACAGGCACTGACTCTGATTGGGGTACACTTCTACAGGCACTGAATCTGAATGTGGTAAACATCTACAGTTACTGAATCTGAATGGGGTAAAATTCCACAGGCACTGAATCTCACTGAGGTCCACTTCCACAGGCACTGACTCTGAATGGGGTAAACTTCCACAGGCACTGACTCTGATTGGGGTGCACTTCCACATGCACTGAATCTGAATGGGGTAAACATCCACAGGTACTGACTCTGAATGGCGTAAACGTCTAGAGGCAATGACTCTCACTGGGGTAACCGTCCACAGGCACTGACTCTGAATGGGGTAAACTTCCACAGGCACTGACTCTCACTGGGGTACACTTCCACAGGCACTGACTCTGAATGGGGTACACATCTATAGGCAGTGACTCCAAATGGAGAGCCGCTGCCCAGCCACTAAATCTCACTGGGGTACACTTCTACAGGCACTGACTCTCACAGGGGTACATTTTCACTGGCACAGACTCTCACTGGGTACACTTCTACAGGCAATGACTATCACTGGGGTACACTTCCACAGGCACTGACTCTGAATGGGTTAAACTTCCACAGGCACTGACTCTCACTGGGGTACACTTCCACAGGCAATGACTATCACTGGGGTACACTTCCACAGGCACTGACTCTGAATGGGTTAAACTTCCACAGGCACTGACTCTCACTGGGGTACACTTCCACAGGCACTGACTCTCACTGGGGTAAACTTCCACAGGCACAGAATCTGAATGGGGTAAACTTCTACAGGTACTGAGTCTGAATGGCATAAACTTCCAGAGGCACTGACTCTCACTTGGGTACACTTCTACAGGCATTGACTCTCACTGGGGTACATTTCCACAGTCACTGACTCTCACTGGTGTACATTTCCACAGGCACAGATTCTCAATTGGGTACACTTCTACAGGCACTGTCTCTCACTTGGGTACACGTCTCCAGGCACTGACTCTCACTGGGGTACATTACCACATGCACTGACTCTCACTTGGGTACACTTCTACTGGCACTGACTCTCAATTGTGTACACTTCTACAGGCACTGACTCTCACATGGGAACACTTCTACAGGCCCTGACTCTTACTCGAGGACATTTCCACAGGCACTGACTCACACTGGGGTACATTTCCACATGCACTGACTCTGAGTGGGGTACACTTCTATCGGCAGTAACTCCTAATGGAGAGCCGCTTCCCTGCCTCTGAATCACACTGGGGTACACTTCTGCAGGCACTGACTGTCACTGGGGTTCACTTCAACAGGCACTGACTCTGAATGGGATAAACTTCCACAGGCACTGACTCTGAATGGGGTACACTTACACAGGCACTGACTCTGAATGGGGTAAACTTCTACAGGCACTGAATATGAATGGGGAAAACGTCTACAGTTTCTGAATCTGAATGGGGTAAACTTCCACAGAGACTGATGCTGAATGGGGTAAACTTCCACAGGCACTGACTCTCACTGGGGTACACTTCCGCAGGCACTGACTGTCACTGGGGTTCACTTCAACAGGCACTGACTCTGAATGGGATAAACTTCCACAGGCACTGACTCTGAATGGGGTACACTTACACAGGCACTGACTCTGAATGGGGTAAACTTCTACAGGCACTGAATATGAATGGGGAAAACGTCTACAGTTTCTGAATCTGAATGGGGTAAACTTCCACAGAGACTGATGCTGAATGGGGTAAACTTCCACAGGCACTGACTCTCACTGGAGTACACTTCCACAGGCACTGACTCTCACTGGGGTACATTTCCACAGGCACTGACTCTCACTTGGGTACACTTCTACAGGCACTGACTCTCACTGGGCTTCATTTCCACAGGCACTGACTCTCACTTGGGTACACTTCTTTTGGCACTGTCTCTGACTTGGGTACAATTCCACAGGCACTGACTCTCACTTGGGTACACTTCTGCAGGCACTGACTCTCACTGGGGTACATTTCCACAGGCACTGACTCTCACTTGGGTACACTTCTATAGGCACTGACTCTCACTTGGGTACATTTCCACAGGCACTTACTCTCACTTGGGTAGACTTCTACAGGCACTGACTCTCACTTGGGTACACTTCTACAGCAACTGACTCTCACTGGGGTACATTTCCACAGGCACTGACTCTCACTGGGGTACACTTATTCAGGCACTGAATCTGAATGGTGTAAACTTCTACAGGTACTGAATCTGAATGGGGTAAACATCCACAGGCACTGACTCTGAATGGCGTATACTTCCACAGGCACTGACTCTGACTGGGGTACGCTTCCACAGGCAATGACTCTCACTGGGGTGCACTTCCACAGGCACTGACTCTGAATGGGTTAAACTTACACAGGCACTGACTCACACTGGCATACACTTCCACTGGCACTGACTCTCACTGGGGTACACTTACATAGGCACTGACTCTGAATGGGGTAATCTTCCACAGGCACTGACTCTGATTGGGGTACACTTCTACAGGCACTGAATCTGAATGTGGTAAACATCTACAGTTACTGAATCTGAATGGGGTAAAATTCCACAGGCACTGAATCTCACTGAGGTACACTTCCACAGGCACTGACTCTGAATGGGGTAAACTTCCACAGGCACTGACTCTGATTGGGGTGCACTTCCACATGCACTGAATCTGAATGGGGTAAACATCCACAGGTACTGACTCTGAATGGCGTAAACGTCTAGAGGCAATGACTCTCACTGGGGTAACCGTCCACAGGCACTGACTCTGAATGGGGTAAACTTCCACAGGCACTGACTCTCACTGGGGTACACTTCCACAGGCACTGACTCTGAATGGGGTACACATCTATAGGCAGTGACTCCAAATGGAGAGCCGCTGCCCAGCCACTAAATCTCACTGGGGTACACTTCTACAGGCACTGTCTCTCACAGGGGTACATTTTCACTGGCACAGACTCTCACTGGGTACACTTCTACAGGCAATGACTATCACTGGGGTACACTTCCACAGGCACTGAATCTGAATGGGTTAAACTTCCACAGGCACTGACTCTCACTGGGGTACACTTCCACAGGCAATGACTATCACTGGGGTACACTTCCACAGGCACTGACTCTGAATGGGTTAAACTTCCACAGGCACTGACTCTCACAGGGGTAAACTTCCACAGGCACAGAATCTGAATGGGGTAAACTTCTACAGGTACTGAGTCTGAATGGCATAAACTTCCAGAGGCACTGACTCTCACTTGGGTACACTTCTACAGGCATTGACTCTCACTGGGGTACATTTCCACAGGCACAGATTCTCAATTGGGTACACTTCTACAGGCACTGTCTCTCACTTGGGTACACGTCTCCAGGCACTGACTCTCACTGGGGTACATTACCACATGCACTGACTCTCACTTGGGTACACTTCTACTGGCACTGACTCTCAATTGTGTACACTTCTACAGGCACTGACTCTCACATGGGAACACTTCTACAGGCCCTGACTCTTACTCGAGTACATTTCCACAGGCACTGACTCACACTGGGGTACACTTCCACTGGCACTGACTCTAACTGGGGTATACTTACATAGGCACTGACTCTGAATGGGGTACACTTCCACAGGCACAGACTCTGAATGGGATAATCTTTCGCTAGGCACTGACACTTACTGGGGTAAACTTCCACAGCCACTGACTCTCACTGGAGTACACTTAGACAGGCACTGACTCAGAATGGGGTAAACTTCCACAGGCAATGACTCTCAGTGGGGTTCACTTCGATAGGCACTGACACTTACAGGGGTAAAATTCCACAGGCACTGACTCTCTCTGGAGAACACTTCCACAGGTACCGACTCTGAATGGGGTTATCTTCCACAGGCACTGACTCTCACTGGGGTACACTTCCACAGGCACTGAGTTTGAATGGGGTAAACTTCCACAGGCACTGTCTCTCACTGGAGTACACTTCCACAGCCACTGACTCTGAATGTGGTGCACTTCCACAGGCACTTACTCTGAATGGGGTAAACTTCCACAGGCACTGTCTCTCACTGGAGTACACTTCCACAGCCACTGACTCTGAATGGGGTGCACTTCCACAGGCACTGACTCTGAAAGTGGTAAACTTCCACAGGCACTGACACTCACTCGGATCTACTTCCACAGGGAATGACTCTCACAGGGGTACACTTCTACAGGGACTGACTCTCACTGGGGTACACATCTAAGGGTACAGATTCTCAAAGGGGTACGCTTCTACAGGGACTGACTCTCACTGTGGTACACTTCTACAGATACAGACTCTCACTGGAGTACACTTCTGTAGGCAATGACTCTCTCTGGGTTAAAATTCCACCCACACTGACTCTCACTGGGGTGCATTCCCACAGGCTCCAACTATCACATGGGTACCGTTCCCTAGGCAATGACTCGAACTGGGGTAAATTTCTACTGGCACTGACTCTCTCTGAGAGACAGTTCAACAGGCACTGAATCTCACTGGGGTACAGTTCCACAGGCACTGACTCTCACTTGGGTACATTTCCACACGCACTGACTCTCACTTGGGTACACTTCTCCAGGCACTGACTCTCACTTGGGTAAACTTCTACAGGCACTGACTCTCACTTGGGTATCCTTCTACAGGCACTGACTCTCACTGGGGTACATTTCCATAGGCACTGACTCTCACTTGGGTACACTTCTACAGGCACTGACTCTCACTGGAGTACACTTCCACAGGTACTGACTCTCACTGGGGGACACTTCCACAGGCACTGACTCTCTCTGAGAGACAGTTCCACAGGCACTGACTCTCACTTGGATACACTTCTACAGGCACTGACTCTCACTTGGGTACATTTCCACAGGCACTGACTCTCACTTGGGTACACTTCTACAGGCACTGACTCTCACTGGAGTACACTTCCACAGGCACTGACTCTCACTGGGGTACATTTCCACAGGCACTGACTCTCACTTGGGTACACTTCTACAGGCACTGACTCTCACTGGGCTTCATTTCCACAGGCACTGACTCTCACTTGGGTACACTTCTTTTGGCACTGTCTCTGACTTGGGTACAATTCCACAGGCACTGACTCTCACTAGGGTACACTTCTACAGGCACTGACTCTCTCTGAGGTACAGTTCCACAGGCACTGACTCTCACTTGGGTACACTTCTGCAGGCACTGACTCTCACTGGGGTACATTTCCACAGGCACTGACTCTCACTTGGGTACACTTCTATAGGCACTGACTCTCACTTGGGTACATTTCCACAGGCACTTACTCTCACTTGGGTACACTTCTACAGGCACTGACTCTCACTTGGGTACATTTCCACAGGCACTTACTCTCACTTGGGTACACTTCTACAGGCACTGACTCTCACTTGGGTACACTTCTACAGCAACTGACTCTCACTGGGGTACATTTCCACAGGCACTGACTCTCACTGGTGTACATTTCCACAGGCACTGACTCTCACTGGGGTACACTTATTCAGGCACTGAATCTGAATGGTGTAAACTTCTACAGGTACTGAATCTGAATGGGGTAAACATCCACAGGCACTGACTCTGACTGGGGTACGCTTCCACAGGCAATGACTCTCACTGGGGTGCACTTCCACAGGCACTGACTCTGAATGGGTTAAACTTGCACAGGCACTGACTCACACTGGCATACACTTCCACTGGCACTGACTCTCACTGGGGTACACTTACATAGGCACTGACTGTGAATGGGGTAAACTTCCACAGGCACTGACTCTGATTGGGGTACACTTCTACAGGCACTGAATCTGAATGTGGTAAACATCTACAGTTACTGAATCTGAATGGGGTAAAATTCCACAGGCACTGAATCTCACTGAGGTCCACTTCCACAGGCACTGACTCTGAATGGGGTAAACTTCCACAGGCACTGACTCTGATTGGGGTGCACTTCCACATGCACTGAATCTGAATGGGGTAAACATCCACAGGTACTGACTCTGAATGGCGTAAACGTCTAGAGGCAATGACTCTCACTGGGGTAACCGTCCACAGGCACTGACTCTGAATGGGGTAAACTTCCACAGGCACTGACTCTCACTGGGGTACACTTCCACAGGCACTGACTCTGAATGGGGTACACATCTATAGGCAGTGACTCCAAATGGAGAGCCGCTGCCCAGCCACTAAATCTCACTGGGGTACACTTCTACAGGCACTGACTCTCACAGGGGTACATTTTCACTGGCACAGACTCTCACTGGGTACACTTCTACAGGCAATGACTATCACTGGGGTACACTTCCACAGGCACTGACTCTGAATGGGTTAAACTTCCACAGGCACTGACTCTCACTGGGGTACACTTCCACAGGCAATGACTATCACTGGGGTACACTTCCACAGGCACTGACTCTGAATGGGTTAAACTTCCACAGGCACTGACTCTCACTGGGGTACACTTCCACAGGCACTGACTCTCACTGGGGTAAACTTCCACAGGCACAGAATCTGAATGGGGTAAACTTCTACAGGTACTGAGTCTGAATGGCATAAACTTCCAGAGGCACTGACTCTCACTTGGGTACACTTCTACAGGCATTGACTCTCACTGGGGTACATTTCCACAGTCACTGACTCTCACTGGTGTACATTTCCACAGGCACAGATTCTCAATTGGGTACACTTCTACAGGCACTGTCTCTCACTTGGGTACACGTCTCCAGGCACTGACTCTCACTGGGGTACATTACCACATGCACTGACTCTCACTTGGGTACACTTCTACTGGCACTGACTCTCAATTGTGTACACTTCTACAGGCACTGACTCTCACATGGGAACACTTCTACAGGCCCTGACTCTTACTCGAGGACATTTCCACAGGCACTGACTCACACTGGGGTACATTTCCACATGCACTGACTCTGAGTGGGGTACACTTCTATCGGCAGTAACTCCTAATGGAGAGCCGCTTCCCTGCCTCTGAATCACACTGGGGTACACTTCTGCAGGCACTGACTGTCACTGGGGTTCACTTCAACAGGCACTGACTCTGAATGGGATAAACTTCCACAGGCACTGACTCTGAATGGGGTACACTTACACAGGCACTGACTCTGAATGGGGTAAACTTCTACAGGCACTGAATATGAATGGGGAAAACGTCTACAGTTTCTGAATCTGAATGGGGTAAACTTCCACAGAGACTGATGCTGAATGGGGTAAACTTCCACAGGCACTGACTCTCACTGGGGTACACTTCCACAGGCAATGACTATCACTGGGGTACACTTCCACAGGCACTGAATCTGAATGGGTTAAACTTCCACAGGCACTGACCCTCACTGGGGTACACTTCCACAGGCACTGACTCTCACTGGGGTACACTTCCACAGCCATGAATCTGAATGGGGCAAACTTCTACAGGTACTGAGTCTGAATGGCATAAACTTCCAGAGGCACTGACTCTCACTTGGGTACACTTCTACAGGCATTGACTCTCACTGGGGTACATTTCCACAGTCACTGACTCTCACTGGTGTACATTTCCACAGGCACAGATTATCAATTGGGTACACTTCTACAGGCACTGTCTCTCACTTGGGTACACGTCTACAGGCACTAACTCTCACTGGGGTACATTTCCACAGGCTCTGACTCTCACTGGGGTACATTACCACATGCACTGACTCTCACTTGGGTACACTTCTACTGGCACTGACTCTCAATTTTGTACACTTCTACAGGCACTGACTCTCACTTGGGTACATTTCCACAGGCACTGACTCACACTGGGGTACATTTCCACATGCACTGACTCTGAGTGGGGTACACTTCTATAGGCAGTGACTCCTAATGGAGAGCCGCTCCCCTGCCACTGAATCACACTGGGGTACACTTCTGCAGGCACTGACTGTCACTGGGGGTCACTTCGACAGGCACTGAGTCTGAATGGGGAAAACTTCCACAGGCACTGACTCTGAATGGGGTACACTTACACAGACACTGACTATGAATGGTGTCAAATTCTAGAGGCAGTGAATATGAATGGGGAAAACGTCTACAGTTTCTGAATCTGAATGGGGTAAACTTCCACAGGCAATGACTCTCACTGGGGTACACTTCCACAGGCACTGACTCTCACTGGGGTACACTTACACAGGCACTGACTCTGTATGGGGTAAACTTCCAAAGCCACTGACTCTCACTGGGGTACACTTCCACAGGTACTGACTCTCACTGGGGTAAACTTCCACTGGCACTGACTCTGAATGGGGTAAACCTCTACAGGCACTGCATCTGAATGGGGTAAACTTCTACAGGTACTGAATCTGAATGGGGTAAACTTCCACAGGCACAGACTCTCACTGGGGGACACATCCACAGGCACTGAATCTGAATGGGGTCAACTTCCACAGGCAATGACTCTCACTTGGGTACACTTCTACAGGCACTGACTCTCACTGGGGTACATTTCCACAGGCACTGACTCTCACTGGGGTACATTTCCACAGGCACTGATTCTCTCTTGGGTACACTTCTGCAGGCATTGACTCTCACTTGGGTACACTTCTGCAGCCTCTGACTCTCACTGGAGTACATTTCCACAGGCACTGACACTCACAGGGATACATTTCCACTGGCACTGAATCTGAATGTGGTAAACTTCCACAGGCACTGAATCTGAATGCGGAAAACTTCCACAGGTACTGACTCTCACTGGGGGACACATCCACAGGCACTGAATCTGAATGTGGTAAACTTCCAAAGGCACTGAATCTGAATGCGGAAAACTTCCACAGGCACAGACTCTCACTGGGGGACACATCCACAGGCACTGAATCTGAATGGGGTCAACTTCCACAGGCAATGACTCTCACTTGGGTACACTTCTACAGGCACTGACTCTCACTGGGGTACATTTCCACAGGCACTGACTCTCACTGGGGTACATTTCCACAGGCACTGATTCTCTCTTGGGTACACTTCTGCAGGCATTGACTCTCACTTGGGTACACTTCTGCAGCCTCTGACTCTCACTGGAGTACATTTCCACAGGCACTGACACTCACAGGGATACATTTCCACTGGCACTGAATCTGAATGTGGTAAACTTCCACAGGCACTGACTCTGAATGGGGTAAACTTCCACAGGCACTGACTGTCACTGGGGTACACTTCCACAGGCACTGAATCTGAATGGGGTAAACTTCCACAGGCACTGAGTCTGAATGGCGTACACTGCCACAGGTACTGAATCTGAATGTGGTAAACTTCCACAGGCACTGATTCTGAATGGCATAAGCTTGCACAGGCCCTGACTATCACTGGGGTACACTTCTTACCGGGACTGACACTCACTGGGGTACACTTCTACAGGTACAGACTCTCACAGGGGCACGCTTCTACAGGGACTGACTCTCACTGGGGTACACTTCTACAGGTACAGACTCTCACTGGGGTATACTTCTATAGGCACTGACTCTCTCTGGGTTAAAATTCCACCCACACTGACTCGCACTGGGGTGCAGTCCCACAGGCTCTAACTATCACTTGGGTACCATTCCCTGGGCAATGACTCGAACTAGGGCAAATTTCTACTGGCACTGACTCTCTCTGAGGTACAGTTCCACAGGCACTGACTCTCACTTGGGTACACATCTATAGGCACTGACTCTCACTTGGGTACATTTCCACAGGCACTGATTCTCACTTGGGTACATTTCCACAGGCACTGACTCTCACTGGGGTACATTTCCACAGGCACTGACTCTCACTGGGGTACATTTCCACAGGCACTGATTCTCACTTGGGTACACTTCTACAGGCACTGACTCTCACTGGGGTACATTTCCACAGGCACTGACTCTCACTGGGGTACATTTCCACAGGCACTGACTCTCACTGGGGTTCACTTATTCAGGCACTGAATCTGAATGATGTAAACTCCTACAGGTACTGAATCTGAATGGGGTAAACTTCCACAGGCACTGACTCTGAATGTGGTGAACATCCACAGGCACTGACTCTGACTGGGGTACACATCCACAGACACTGACTCTGAATGGGTTAAACTTGCACAGGCACTGACTCTCACTGGGGTACAATTCCACTGGCAATGACTCTAACTGGGGTACACTTACACAGGCACTGACTCTGAATGGGGTAAACTTCCACAGGCACTGACTCTCACCGGGGTACACTACCACAGGCACAGACTCTGAATGGGGTAATCTTCCACAGGCACTGACTCTCACTGGGGTACACTTCTACAGGCACTGAATCTGAATGTGGTAAACTTCTACAGGTACTGAATCTGAATGGGGTAAACTTCCACAGGCACTGACTCTCACTGGTGTACACTTCAACAGGCACTGACTCTGAATGGGGTAAACTTCCACAGGCACTGACTCTCACTGAGGTACACTTCCACAGGTACTGACTCTGAATGGGGTAAACGTCCACACGCCCTGACTCTGATTGGGGTACACTTCCACATGCACTGAATCTGAATGGGGTAAACATCCACAGGCACTGACTCTCACTTGGGTACACTTCGACTGGCACTGACTCTCACTGGGGTAAACTTCCAAAGGCACTGACTCTGAATGGGGGAAACTTCCGCAGGCACTGCCTCTCACTTGGGTAAACTTCGACAGGCACTGACTCTCACTGGGGTAAACTTCCAAAGGCACTGACTCTCACTGGGGTACACTTCCACAGGCACTGACTCTGAATGGGATAAACTTCCACAGGCAATGACTCTGAATGGGGTAAACCTCAACAGGCACTGAATCTGAATGTGGTAAACTTTTACAGTTACTGAATCTGAATGGGGTAAACTTCCACAGGCACTGACTCTCACTTGGATACACTTCTATAGGCACTGACTCTCACTTGGGTACATTTCCACAGGCACTGACTCTCACTTGGGTACACGTCTACAGGCACTGACTCTCACTGGAGTACACTTCCACAGGCACTGACTCTCACTAGGGTACATTTCCACAGGCACTGAGTCTCACTTGGGTACACTTCTACAGGCACAGACTCTCACTTGGGTACACTTCTACAGGCACTGACTCTCACTGGGCTACATTTCCACAGGCACTGACTCTCACTTGGGTACACTTCTTTTGGCACTGTCTCTGACTTGGGTACATTTCCACAGGCACTGACTCTCACTAGGGTACACTTCTACAGGCACTGACTCTCTCTGAGGTACAGTTCCACAGGCACTGAATCTCACTGGGGTACACTTCTACAGGCACTGACTCTCACTGGGGTACATTTCCACAGGCACTGACTCTCACTTGGGTACACTTCTATAGGCACTGACTCTCACTTGGGTACATTTCCACAGGCACTGACTCTCACTGGGGTACATTACCACATGCACTGACTCTCACTTGGGTACACTTCTACTGGCACTGACTCTCAATTTTGTACACTTCTACAGGCACTGACTCTCACTTGGGTACACTTCTACAGGCCCTGACTCTCACTCGGGTACATTTCCACAGGCACTGACTCACACTGGGGTACATTTCCACATGCACTGACTCTGAGTGGGGTACACTTCTATAGGCAGTGACTCCTAATGGAGAGACGCTCCCCTGCCACTGAATCACACTGGGGTACACTTCTGCAGGCACTGACTGTCACTGGGGGTCACTTCGACAGGCACTGACTCTGAATGGGGAAAACTTACACAGGCACTGACTCTGAATGGGGTACACTTACACAGACACTGACTATGAATGGTGTCAAATTCTACAGGCAGTGAATATGAATGGGGAAAACGTCTACAGTTTCTGAATCTGAATGGGGTAAACTTCCACAGGCAATGACTCTCACTGGGGTACACTTCCACAGGCACTGACTCTCACTGGGGTACACTTACACAGGCACTGACTCTGTATGGGGTAAACTTCCAAAGCCACTGACTCTCACTGGGGTACACTTCCACAGGTACTGACTCTCACTGGGGTAAACTTCCACTGGCACTGACTCTGAATGGGGTAAACCTCTACAGGCACTGCATCTGAATGGGGTAAACTTCGACAGGTACTGAATCTGAATGGGGTAAACTTCCACAGGCACAGACTCTCACTGGGGGACACATCCACAGGCACTGAATCTGAATGGGGTCAACTTTCACAGGCAATGACTCTCACTTGGGTACACTTCTACAGGCACTGACTCTCACTGGGGTACATTTCCACAGGCACTGACTCTCACTGGGGTACATTTCCACAGGCAATGATTCTCACTTGGGTACACTTCTGCAGGCATTGACTCTCACTTGGGTACACTTCTGCAGCCTCTGACTCTCACTGGAGTACATTTCCACAGGCACTGACACTCACAGGGATACATTTCCACTGGCACTGAATCTGAATGTGGTAAACTTCCACAGGCACTGAATCTGAATGCGGAAAACTTCCACAGGCACTGACTCTGAATGGGGTAAACTTCCACAGGCACTGACTGTCACTGGGGTACACTTCCACAGGCACTGAATCTGAATGGGGTAAACTTCCACAGGCACTGAGTCTGAATGGCGTACACTGCCACAGGTACTGAATCTGAATGTGGTAAACTTCCACAGGCACTGATTCTGAATGGCATAAGCTTGCACAGGCCCTGACTATCACTGGGGTACACTTCTTACAGGGACTGACACTCACTGGGGTACACTTCTACAGGTACAGACTCTCACAGGGGCACGCTTCTACAGGGACTGACTCTCACTGGGGTACACTTCTACAGGTACAGACTCTCACTGGGGTACACTTCTATAGGCACTGACTCTCTCTGGGTTAAAATTCCACCCACACTGACTCGCACTGGGGTGCAGTCCCACAGGCTCTAACTATCACTTGGGTACCATTCCCTGGGCAATGACTCGAACTAGGGCAAATTTCTACTGGCACTGACTCTCTCTGAGGTACAGTTCCACAGGCACTGACTCTCACTTGGGTACACTTCTACAGGCACTGACTCTCACTTGGGAACACATCTATAGGCACTGACTCTCACTTGGGTACATTTCCACAGGCACTGACTCTCACTTGGGTACACTTCTACAGGCACTGACTCTCACTGGGGTACATTTCCACAGGCACTGACTCTCACTGGGGTACATTTCCACAGGCACTGATTCTCACTGGGGTACACTTATTCAGGCACTGAATCTGAATGATGTAAACTCCTACAGGTACTGAATCTGAATGGGGTAAACTTCCACAGGCACTGACTCTGAATGGGGTGAACATCCACAGGCACTGACTCTGACTGGGGTACACTTCCACAGGCAATGACTCTCACTAGGGTACACATCCACAGACACTGACTCTGAATGGGTTAAACTTGCACAGGCACTGACTCTCACTGGGGTACAATTCCACTGGCAATGACTCTAACTGGGGTACACTTACACAGGCACTGACTCTGAATGGGGTAAACTTCCACAGGCACTGACTCTCACCGGGGTACACTTCCACAGGCACAGAGTCTGAATGGGGTAATCTTCCACAGGCACTGACTCTCACTGGGGTACACTTCTACAGGCACTGAATCTGAATGTGGTAAACTTCTACAGGTACTGAATCTGAATGGGGTAAACTTCCACAGGCACTGACTCTCACTGGTGTACACTTCAACAGGCACTGACTCTGAATGGGGTAAACTTCCACAGGCACTGACTCTCACTGAGGTACACTTCCACAGGTACTGACTCTGAATGGGGTAAACGTCCACACGCCCTGACTCTGATTGGGGTACACTTCCACATGCACTGAATCTGAATGGGGTAAACATCCACAGGCACTGACTCTCACTTGGGTACACTTCGACTGGCACTGACTCTCACTGGGGTAAACTTCCAAAGGCACTGACTCTGAATGGGGGAAACTTCCGCAGGCACTGCCTCTCACTTGGGTAAACTTCGACAGGCACTGACTCTCACTGGGGTAAACTTCCAAAGGCACTGACTCTCACTGGGGTACACTTCCACAGGCACTGACTCTGAATGGGATAAACTTCCACAGGCAATGACTCTGAATGGGGTAAACCTCGACAGGCACTGAATCTGAATGTGGTAAACTTTTACAGGTACTGAATCTGAATGGGGTAAACTTCCACAGGCACTGACTCTCACTGGGGTACACTTCCACAGGCACTGACTCTCACTTGGATACACTTCTATAGGCACTGACTCTCACTTGGGTACATTTCCAAAGGCACTGACTCTCACTTGGGTACACTTCAACAGGCACTGACTCTCACTGGAGTACACTTCCACAGGCACTGACTCTCACTGGGGTACATTTCCACAGGCACTGACTATCACTTGGGTACACTTCTACAGGCACTGACT
Source organism: Heterodontus francisci (assembly GCF_036365525.1). Lineage (NCBI taxonomy): Eukaryota > Metazoa > Chordata > Chondrichthyes > Heterodontiformes > Heterodontidae > Heterodontus > Heterodontus francisci. Next base: position 6,543,421 of record NC_090386.1, read on the forward strand.
CTCACTTGGGTACACTTCTACAGGCACTGACTCTCACTGGGCTACATTTCCACAGGCACTGACTCTCACTTGGGTACACTTCTTTTGGCACTGTCTCTGACTTGGGTACATTTCCACAGGCACTGACTCTCACTAGGGTACACTTCTACAGGCACTGACTCTCTCTGAGGTACAGTTCCACAGGCACTGAATCTCACTTGGGTACACTTCTACAGGCACTGACTCTCACTGGGGTACATTTCCACAGGCACTGACTCTCACTTGGGTACACTTCTATAGGCACTGACTCTCACTTGGGTACATTTCCACAGGCACTTACTCTCACTTGGGTACACTTCTACAGGCACTGACTCTCACTTGGGTACACTTCTACAGGCACTGACTCTCACTGGGGTACATTTCCACAGGCACTGACTCTCACTGGTGTACATTTCCACAGGCACTTACTTTCACTGGGGTACACTTATTCAGGCACTGAATCTGAATGGTGTAAACATCCACAGGCACTGACTCTGAATGGCGTAAACTTCCACAGGCACTGACTCTGACTGGGGTACGCTTCCACAGGCAATGACTCTCACTGGGGTACACTTCCACAGGCATTGACTCTGAATGGGTTAAACTAGCACAGGCACTGACTCTCACTGGCATACACTTCCACTGGCACAGACTCTCACTGGGGTACACTTACATAGGCACCGACTCTGAATGGGGTAAACTTCCACAGGCACTGACTCTCACCGGGGTACACTTCCACAGGCACTGACTCTGAATGGGGTAATCTTCCACAGGCACTGACTCTCACTGGGGTACACTTCTATTGGCACTGAATCTGAATGTGGTAAACATCTACAGTTACTGAATCTGAATGGGGTAAAATTCCACAGGCACTGAATCTCACTGAGGTACACTTCCACAGGCACTGACTCTGAATGGGGTAAACTTCCACAGGCACTGACTCTGATTGGGGTGCACTTCCACATGCACTGAATCTGAATGGGGTAAACATCCACAGGTACTGACTCTGAATGGCGTAAAACTCTAGAGGCAATGACTCTCACTGGGGTAACCGTCCACAGGCACTGACTCTGAATGGGGTAAACATCCAAGGGCACTGACTCTCACTGGGGTACACTTCCACAGGCACTGACTCTGAATGGGGTACACATCTATAGGCAGTGACTCCTAATGGAGAGCCGCTCCCCAGCCACTAAATCTCACTGGGGTACACTTCTACAGGCACTGACTCTCACAGGGGTACACTTCCACAGGCAATGACTATCACTGGGGTACACTTCCACAGGCAATGACTATCACTGGGGTACACTTCCACAGGCATTACTCTGAATGGGTTAAACTTCCACAGGCACTGACACTCACTGGTGTACATTTCCACAGGCACAGATTCTCAATTGGGTACACTTCTACTGGCACTGTCTCTCACTTGGGTACACGTCTCCAGGCACTGACTCTCACTGGGGTGCATTACCACATGCACTGACTCTCACTTGGGTACACTTCTACTGGCACTGACTCTCAATTGTGTACACTTCTACAGGCACTGACTCTCACATGGGAACACTTCTACAGGCCCTGACTCTCACTCGAGTACATTTCCACAGGCACTTACTCACACTGGGGTACATTTCCACATGCACTGACTCTGAGTGGGGTACACTTCTATCGGCAGTAACTCCTAATGGAGAGCCGCTCCCCTGCCACTGAATCACACTGGGGTACACTTCTGCAGGCACTGACTGTCACTGGGGTTCACTTCCACAGGCACTGACTCTGAATGGGGTAAACTTCCACAGGCACTGACTCTGAATGGGGTACACTTACACTGGCACTGACTCTGAATGGGGTAAACTTCTACAGGCACTGAATATGAATGGGGAAAACGTCTACAGTTTCTGAATCTGAATGGGGTAAACTTCTACAGAGACTGATGCTGAATGGGGTAAACTTCCACAGGCACTGACTCTCACTGGGGTACACTTCCACAGGCAATGACTATCACTGGGGTACACTTCCACAGGCACTGAATCTGAATGGGTTAAACTTCCACAGGCACTGACCCTCACTGGGGTACACTTCCACAGGCACTGACTCTCACTGGGGTACACTTCCACAGGCACTGAATCTGAATGGGGTAAACTTCTACAGGTACTGAGTCTGAATGGCATAAACTTCCAGAGGCACTGACTCTCACTTGGGTACACTTCTACAGGCATTGACTCTCACTGGGGTACATTTCCACAGTCACTGACTCTCACTGGTGTACATTTCCACAGGCACAGATTCTCAATTGGGTACACTTCTACAGGCACTGTCTCTCACTTGGGTACACGTCTACAGGCACTAACTCTCACTGGGGTACATTTCCACAGGCACTGACTCTCACTGGGGTACATTACCACATGCACTGACTCTCACTTGGGTACACTTCTACAGGCCCTGACTCTCACTCAGGTAGTTTAGTTTAGTTTAGTTTAGTTTAGTTTAGAGATACAGCACTGAAACAGGCCCTTCGGCCCACCGAGTCTGTGCCGACCATCAACCACCCATTTATACTAATCCTACACTAATCCCATATTCCTACCACATCCCCACCTGTCCCTATATTTCCCTACCACCTACCTATACTAGGGGCAATTTACAATGGCCAATTTACCTACTTGGGTACATTTCCACAGGCACTGACTCACACTGGGGTACATTTCCACTAGCACTGACTCTGAGTGGGGTACACTTCTATCGGCAGTGACTCCTAATGGAGAGCCGCTCCCCTGCCACTGAATCACACTGGGGTACACTTCTGCAGGCACTGACTGTCACTGGGGGTCACTTCGACAGGCACTGACTCTGAATGGGGAAAACTTCCACAGGCACTGACTCTGAATGGGGTACACTTACACAGACACTGACTATGAATGGTGTCAAATTCTACAGGCAGTGAATATGAATGGGGAAAACGTCTGCAGTTTGTGAATCTGAATGGGGTAAACTTCCACAGGCAATGACTCTCACTGGGGTACACTTCCACAGGCACTGACTCTCACTGGGGTACACTTACACAGGCACTGACTCTGTATGGGGTAAACTTCCAAAGCCACTGACACTCACTGGGGTACACTTCCACAGGTACTGACTCTCACTGGGGTAAACATCCACTGGCACTGACTCTGAATGGGGTAAACCTCGACAGGCACTGCATCTGAATGGGGTAAACTTCTACAGGTACTGAATCTGAATGGGGTAAACTTCCACAGGCACAGACTCTCACTGGGGGACACATCCACAGGCACTGAATCTGAATGGGGTCAACTTCCACAGGCAATGACTCTCACTTGGGTACACTTCTACAGGCACTGACTCTTTCTGGGGTACATTTCCACAGGCACTGACTCTCGCTGGGGTACATTTCCACAGGCACTGACTCTCACTTGGGTACACTTCTGCAGGCATTGACTCTCACTTGGGTACACTTCTGCAGCCTCTGACTCTCACTGGAGTACATTTCCACAGGCACTGACACTCACAGGGATACATTTCCACTGGCACTGAATCTGAATGTGGTAAACTTCCACAGGCACTGACTCTGAATGGGGTACACTTACACAGGCACTGACTCTGAATGGGGTAAACTTCTACAGGCACTGAATATGAATGGGGAAAACGTCTACAGTTTCTGAATCTGAATGGGGTAAACTTCTACAGAGACTGATGCTGAATGGGGTAAACTTCCACAGGCACTGACTCTCACTGGGGTACACTTCCACAGGCAATGACTATCACTGGGGTACACTTCCACAGGCACTGAATCTGAATGGGTTAAACTTCCACAGGCACTGACCCTCACTGGGGTACACTTCCACAGGCACTGAATCTGAATGGGGTAAACTTCTACAGGTACTGAGTCTGAATGGCATAAACTTCCAGAGGCACTGACTCTCACTTGGGTACACTTCTACAGGCCCTGACTCTCACTGGGGTACATTTCCACAGGCACTGAATCTGAATGGGGTAAACTTCTACAGGTACTGAGTCTGAATGGCATAAACTTCCAGAGGCACTGACTCTCACTTGGGTACACTTCTACAGGTATTGACTCTCACTGGGGTACATTTCCACAGTCACTGACTCTCACTGGTGTACATTTCCACAGGCACAGATTCTCAATTGGGTACACTTCTACAGGCACTGTCTCTCACTTGGGCACACGTCTACAGGCACTAACTCTCACTGGGGTACATTTCCACAGGCACTGACTCTCACTGGGGTACATTACCACATGCACTGACTCTCACTTGGGTACACTTCTACTGGCACTGACTCTCAATTGTGTACACTTCTACAGGCACTGACTCTCACTTGGGTACACTTCTACAGGCCCTGACTCTCACTCAGGCAGTTTAGTTTAGTTTAGTTTAGTTTAGTTTAGAGATACAGCACTGAAACAGGCCCTTCGGCCCACCGAGTCTGTGCCGACCATCAACCACCCATTTATACTAATCCTACACTAATCCCATATTCCTACCACATCCCCACCTGTCCCTATATTTCCCTACCACCTACCTATACTAGGGGCAATTTACAATGGCCAATTTACCTACTTGGGTACATTTCCACAGGCACTGACTCACACTGGGGTACATTTCCACTAGCACTGACTCTGAGTGGGGTACACTTCTATAGGCAGTGACTCCTAATGGAGAGCCGCTCCCCTGCCACTGAATCACACTGGGGTACACTTCTGCAGGCACTGACTGTCACTGGGGGTCACTTCGACAGGCACTGACTCTGAATGGGGAAAACTTCCACAGGCACTGACTCTGAATGGGGTACACTTACACAGACACTGACTATGAATGGTGTCAAATTCTACAGGCAGTGAATATGAATGGGGAAAATGTCTGCAGTTTGTGAATCTGAATGGGGTAAACTTCCACAGGCAATGACTCTCACTGGGGTACACTTCCACAGGCACTGACTCTCACTGGGGTAAACTTACACAGGCACTGACTCTGTATGGGGTAAACTTCCAAAGCCACTGACACTCACTGGGGTACACTTCCACAGGTACTGACTCTCACTGGGGTAAACATCCACTGGCACTGACTCTGAATGGGGTAAACCTCGACAGGCACTGCATCTGAATGGGGTAAACTTCTACAGGTACTGAATCTGAATGGGGTAAACTTCCACAGGCACAGACTCTCACTGGGGGACACATCCACAGGCACTGAATCTGAATGGGGTCAACTTCCACAGGCAATGACTCTCACTTGGGTACACTTCTACAGGCACTGACTCTTTCTGGGGTACATTTCCACAGGCACTGACTCTCACTGGGGTACATTTCCACAGGCACTGACTCTCACTTGGGTACACTTCTGCAGGCATTGACTCTCACTTGGGTACACTTCTGCAGCCTCTGACTCTCACTGGAGTACATTTCCACAGGCACTGACACTCACAGGGATACATTTCCACTGGCACTGAATCTGAATGTGGTAAACTTCCACAGGCACTGAATCTGAATGCGGAAAACTTCCACAGGCACTGACTCTCAATGGGGTAAACTTCCACAGGCACTGACTCTGAATGGGGTAAACTTCCACAGGCACTGACTGTCACTGGGGTACACTTCCACAGGCACTGAATCTGAATGGGGTAAACTTCCACAGGCACTGAGTCTGAATGGCGTACACTGCCACAGGTACTGAATCTGAATGTGGTAAACTTCCACAGGCACTGATTCCGAATGGCGTAAACTTGCACACGCCCTGACTCTCACTGGGGTACACTTCTACAGGGACTGACACTCACTGGGGTACACTTCTACAGGTACAGACTCTCACAGGGGTACGCTTCTACAGGGACTGACTCTCACTGGGGTACACTTCTACAGGTACAGACTCTCACTGGAGTACACTTCGACAGGCACTGACTCTCTCTGGGTTAAAATTCCACCCACACTGACACGCACTGGGGTGCAGTCCCACAGGCTCTAACTATCACTTGGGTACCATTCCCTAGGCAATGATTCGAACTAGGGTAAATTTCTACTGGCACTGACTCTCTCTGAGGTACAGTTCCACAGGCACTGACTCTCACTTGGGTACACTTCTACAGGCACTGACTCTCACTTGGGAACACATCTATAGGCACTGACTCTCACTTGGGTACATTTCCACAGGCACTGACTCTCACTTGGGTACACTTCTACAGGCACTGACTCTCACTGGGGTACATTTCCACAGGCACTGACTCTCACTGGGGTACATTTCCAAAGGCACTGACTCTCACTGGGGTACACTTATTTAGGCACTGAATCTGAATGGTGTAAACTTCTACAGGTACTGAATCTGAATGGGTTAAACTTCCACAGGCACTGACTCTGAATGGGGTGAACTTCCACAGGCACTGACTCTGAATGGGGTACACTTCCACAGGCAATGACTCTCACTGGGGTACACATCCACAGACACTGACTCTGAATGGGTTAAACTTGCACAGGCACTGACTCTCACTGGGGTACAATTCCACTGGTAATGACTCTAACTGGGGTACACTTACACAGGCACTGACTCTGAATGGGGTAAACTTCCACAGGCACTGACTCCCACCGGGGTACACTTCCACAGGCACAGACTCTGAAAGGGGTAATCTTCCACAGGCACTGACTCTCACTGGGGTACACTTCTACAGGCACTGAATCTGAATGTGGTAAACTTCTACAGGTACTGAAACTGAATGGGGTAAACTTCCACAGGCACTGACTCTCACTGGTGTACACTTCAACAGACACTGACTCTGAATGGGGTAAACTTCCACAGGCACTGACTCTCACTGAGGTACACTTCCACAGGTACTGACTCTGAATGGGGTAAACGTCCACACGCCCTGACTCTGATTGGGGTACACTTCCACATGCACTGAATCTGAATGGGGTAAACATCCACAGGCACTGACTCTCACTTGGGTACACTTCGACAGGCACTGCCTCTCACTGGGGTAAACTTCCAAAGGCACTGACTCTGAATGGGGTAAACTTCCGCAGGCACTGCCTCTCACTTGGGTACAATTCGACAGGCACTGACTCTCACTGGGGTAAACTTCCAAAGGCACTGACACTCACTGGGGTACACTTCCAAAGGCACTGACTCTGAATGGGATAAACTTCCACAGGCAATGACTCTGAATGGGGAAAACCTCGACAGGCACTGAATCTGAATGTGGTAAACTTTTACAGGTACTGAATCTGAATGGGGTAAACTTCCACAGGCACTGACTCTCACTGGGGTACCCTTACACAGGCACTGACTCCGAATGGGGTAACCTTCCAAAGGCACTGACTATCACTGGGGTACACTTCCAGAGGCACTGACTATGAATGGGGTAAACTTCCACAGGCACTGAATCTGAATGTGGTAAACTTCTACAGGTACTGAATCTGAATGGGGAAAACTTCCACAGGCACTGACTCTGAATGGGGTAAACTTCCACAGGTACTGAATCTGAATGGGGTAAACTTCCACAGGCACTGAGTCTGAAAGGGGAAAACTTCCACAGGCACTGACACTCACTGGGGTGCACAACCAGAGGCAATGATTCTGAATGAGGTAAACTTCCACAGGCACAGACTCTCACTGGGGTACACTTCCACATGCACTGAATCTGAATGGGGTATATTCCAGAGCCACTGACTCTCACTGGGGTACACTTCCACAGGCAATGAATCTGAATGGGGTAAACTTCCACAGGAACTGACTCTGAATGGGGTACACTTCCACAGGCACTGACTCTGAATTGGTTACAGTTCCACAGGCAATGACTCTCAGTGGGGTGCACTTCAACAGGCACTGACTCTCACTGGAGTGCTCTTCCACAGGCACTGACTCTGAATGGGGTAAACATCCGCAGGCACTGACTCTCACTGGGGTACACTTCCAAAGGCAATGACTCTGAATGGCGTAAACTTCCACAGGCAATGATTCTCAGTGGGGTACACTTCGACAGGCACTGACACTGACTGGGGTAAACTTCCACAGGCACTGACTCTCACTGGGGCACACTTCCACAGGCACTGACTCTCACTGGGTTACACTTCCACAGGCACTGACTCTGAATGGGCGAAACGTCCACAGGCACTGTCTCTCACTGGAGTACACTTCCTCAGGCACTGACTCTCACTGGGGTGCACTTCCACAGGCACTGACTCTCACTGGGGTGCACTTCTACAGGCACTGACTCTGAATGGGGTAAACTTCTACAGACACTGTCTCTGAATGGGGTGAACTTCCACAGGCACTGACTCTGAATGTGGTAAACTTCCGCAGGCAATGACTCGCACTGGGGTACACTTCAACAGGCACTGACTCTGAATTGGTTAAACTTTCACAGGCCCTGACTCTCACTGGGGTACACGTCTACAGGGACTTATCCTCACTGGGGTAAACTTCTACAGGTACAGCCTCTCACAGGGGTACGCTTCTACAGGGACTGACTCTCACTGGTGTACACGTCTACAGGTACAGACTCTCACTGGGGTACACTTCTATAGGCACTGACTCTCTCTGGGTTAAAATTCCACCCACACTGACTCGCACTGGGGTGCAGTCCCACAGGCTCTAACTATCACTTGGGTACCGTTCCCTGGGCGATGACTCGAGCTATGGCAAATTTCTACTGGCACTGACTCTCTCTGAGGTACAGTTCCACAGGCAATGACACTCACTTGGGCACACTTCTACAGGCACTGACTCTCACTTGGGTACACTTCTATAGGCACTGACTCTCACTTGGGTACATTTCCACAGGCACTGACTCTCACTTGGGTACATTTCTACAGGCACTGACTCTCACTGGGGTACATTTCCACAGGCACTGACTCTCACTGGGGTACATTTCCACAGGCACTGACTCTCACTGGGGTACACTTATTCAGGCACTGAATCTGAATGGTGTAAACTTCTACAGGTACTGAATCTGAATAGGGTAAACTTCCACAGGCACTGACTCTCACTGGGGTACACTTCCACAGGCACTGACTCTGATTGGGGTAAACTTCCACAGGCACTGACTCTCACTGAGGTACACTTCCACAGGTACTGACTCTGAATGGGGTGAACGTCCACAGGCACTGACTCTGATTGGGGTAAACTTCCACAAGCACTGTATCTGAATGGGGTAAACATCCACAGGCAATGACTCTCAGTGGGGTACACTTCGATAGGCACTGACACTTACTGGGGTAAACTTCCACAGGCACTGACTCTCACTGGAGTACACTTCCACAGGCACTGACTCAGAATGGGGTAAACTTCCACGGGCAATGACTCTCAGTGGGGTTCACTTCGATAGGCACTGACACTTACTGGGGTAAACTTCCACAGGCACTGACTCTCTCTGGAGAACACTTCCACAGGCACTGACTCTGAATGGGGTAAACTTCCACAGGCACTGACTCTCACTGGAGTATACTTCCACAGGCACCGACTCTGAATGGGGTTATCTTCCACAGGCACTGACCCTCACTGGGGTACACTTCCAAAGGCACTGAGTTTGAAAGGGGTAAACTTCCACAGGCACTGACTCTCACTGGAGTACAGTTCCACAGGCACTGACTCTCACAGGGGTACACTTCCACAGGCACTGACTCTGAATGGCGTAAACTTCCACAGGCACTGTCTATCACTGGAGTACACTTCCACAGGCACTGACTCTGAATGGGGTGCACTTCCACAGGCAATGACTCTGAAAGTGGTAAACATCCACAGGCACTGACACTCACTCGGATCCAGTTCCATAGGGACTGACTCTCACAGGGGTACACTTCATCCAGGGACTGATCTCACTGGGGTACACATCTACAGGTACAGACTCTCAAAGGGGTATGCTTCTACAGGGACTGACTCTCACTGGGGTACACTTCTACAGGTACAGACTCTCACTTGGCTACCGTTCCCAAGGCAATGACTCGAACTGGGGCAAATTTCTACTGGCACTGACTCTCTCTGAGAGACAGTTCCACAGGAACTGACTCTCACTGGGGTACAGTTCCACAGGCACTGACTCTCACTTGGATACACTTCTATAGGCACTGACTCTCACTTGGGTACATTTCCACAGGCACTGACTCTCACTTGGGTACACTTCTCCAGTTACTGACTCTCACTTGGGTACACATCTACAGGCACTGACTCTCACTGGGGTACATTTCCACAGGCACTGACTCTCACTTGGGTACACTTCTATAGGCACTGACTCTCACTTGGGTACATTTCCACAGGCAATGACTCTCACTTGGATACACATCTGCAGGCACTGTCTCTCACTGGGGTACATTTCCACAGGCAATGACTCTCACTGGGGGACACTTACACAGGCACTGACTCTCTCTGAGAGACAGTTCCACAGGCACTGACTCTCACTGGGGGACAGTTCCACAGGCACTGACTCTCACTTGGATACACTTCTTTCGGCACTGACTCTCACTGGAGTACACTTCCACAGGCACTGACTCTCACTGGGGGACACTTACACAGGCACTGACTCTCACTTGGATACACTTCTTTCGGCACTGACTCTCACTTGGGTACATTTCCACAGGCACTGACTCTCAGTTGGGTACACTTCTACAGGCACTGACTCTCACTGGAGTACACTTCTACAGGCACTGACTCTCACTGGAGTACACTTCAACAGGCACTGACTCTCACTGGAGTACACTTCTACAGGCACTGTCTCTCACTGGGGAACATTTCCACAGGCACTGACTCTCACTTGGGTACACTTCTACAGGCACTGGCTCTCACTTGGGTACACTTCTACAGGCACTGATTCTCACTGGGGTACATTTCCACAGGCACTGACTCTCACTTGGGTACACTTCTCTAGGCACTGACACTCAGTTGGGTACATTGCCACAGGCACTGACTCTCACTTGGGTACACTTCTATAGGCACTGACTCTCACTTGGGTACATATCCACAGGCACTTACTCTCACATGGGTACACTTCTACAGGCACTGACTCTCACTTGGGTACACTTCTACAGGCACTGACTCTCACTGGGGTACATTTCCACAGGCACTGACTCTCACTGGTGTACATTTCCACAGGCACTGACTCTCACTGGGCTACACTTATTCAGGCACTGAATCTGAATGGTGTAAACTTCTACAGGTACTGAATCTGAATGGGGTAAACATCCACAGGCACTGACTCTGAATGGCGTAAACTTCCACAGGCACTGACTCTGACTGGGGTACACTTCCACAGGCAATGACTCTCACTGGGGTACACTTCCACAGGCACTGACTCTGAATGGGTTAAACTTGCACAGGCACTGACTCTCACTGGCATGCACTTCAACTGGCACTGACTCTCACTGGGGTACAGTTACATAGGCACTGACTCTGAATGGGGTACACGTCCACAGGCACTGACTCTGAATGGGTAAACTTCCACAGGCACTGACTCTCACTGGGGTACACTTCTACAGGCACTGATTCTCACTGGGGTACAATTCCTCAGGCACTGACTCTCACTGCGGTACACTTCCACAGGCACTGACTCTGAATGGGGTAAACTTCCACAGGCAATGACTCTCAGTGGGGTACACTTCGATCGGCACTGACACTTACTGGGTTAAATTTCCAGAGGCACTGACTCTCACTGGAGTACACAACCACAGGCACTGACGCTGAATGGGGTAAAATTCCACAGGCACTGACTCTCACTGGAGTGCACTTCCACAGGCAATGACTCTCACTGGGGTACACATCCACAGTCACTGACTCTGAATGGGTTAAACTTCCACAGGCACTGACTCTCACTGGGGTAAACTTCCACAGGCACTGACTCTGAATGGGTTAAACTTCCACAGGCACTGACTCTCACTGGGGTGTACTTCCATAGGCACTGACTCTGAATGGGTTAAACTTCCACAGGCACAGACTCCCTCTGGGGTACATTACCACATGCACTGTCTCTCACTTGGGTACACTTCTACTGGCACTGACACTCAATTGGGTACACTTCGACAGGCACTGACTCTCACTTGGGTACACTTCCACAGGCCCTGACTCTCACTCGGGTACATTTCCACAGGCACTGACTCACACTGGGGTACATTTCCACATGCACTGACTCTGAGTGGGGTACACTTTTGTAGGCAGTGACTCCTAATGGAGAGTCGCTCCCCTGCCACTGAATCTCACTGGGTTACACTTCTGCAGGCACTGACTGTCACTGGGGTTCACTTCCACAGGCACTGACTCTGAATGGGGTAAACTTCCACAGGCACTGACTCTGAATGGGGTACACTTACACAGGCACTGACTCTGAATGGGGTTAACTTCTACAGGCACTGAATATGAATGGGGAAAACGCCTACAGTTTCTGAATCTGAATGGGGTAAACTTCCACAGGCACTGACTCTCACTGGGGTACACTTCCACAGGCACTGACTCTCACTGGGGTACACTTCCACAGGCACTGACTCTCACTGGGGTCCACTTACACAGGCACTGACTTTGTACGGGGTAAACATCCAAAGGCACTGACTTTCACAGGGGTACACTTCCACAGGTACTGACTCTCACTGGGGTAAACTTCCACAGGCACTGACTCTGAATGGGGTAAACTTCTAAGGGCACTGCATCTGAATGGGGTAAACTTCTACAGGTACTGAATCTGAATGGGGTAAACTTCCACAGGCACTGACTCTCAATCGCGTAAACTTCCACAGGCACTGACTCTGAATGGGGTAAACTTCCACAGGCACTGACTCTCACTGGGGTACACTTCCACAGGCACTGACTCTGAATGGGGTAAACTTCCACAGGCACTGACTCTGAATGGGGTACACTTACACAGGCACTGACTCTGAATGGGGTTAACTTCTACAGGCACTGAATATGAATGGGGAAAACGTCTACAGTTTCTGAATCTGAATGGGGTAAACTTCCACAGGCACTGACTCTCACTGGGGTACACTTCCACAGGCACTGACTCTCACTGGGGTACACTTCCACAGGCACTGACTCTCACTGGGGTCCACTTACACAGGCACTGACTTTGTATGGGGTAAACATCCAAAGGCACTGACTTTCACAGGGGTACACTTCCACAGGTACTGACTCTCACTGGGGTAAACTTCCACAGGCACTGACTCTGAATGGGGTAAACTTCTAAGGGCACTGCATCTGAATGGGGTAAACTTCTACAGGTACTGAATCTGAATGGGGTAAACTTCCACAGGCACTGACTCTCAATCGCGTAAACTTCCACAGGCACTGACTCTGAATGGGGTAAACCTCAACAGGCACTGAGTCTGAATGGGGTACACTGCCACAGGCACTGAATCTGAATGGGGTAAACTTCCACAGGCACTGATTCTGATTGGCGTAAACTTCTCGAGGCAATGACTCTCACTGGGGTAAACGTCCACTGGCACTGGCTCTCACTGGGGTACACTTCCACAGGCACTGAATCTGAATGGGGTAAACTTCCACAGGCACTGACTCTGAATGGCGTAAACTTCCAGAGGCATTGACTCACATAGGGGTACTCTTCCACAGGCACTGAATCTCACTCGGGGACACTTCCACAGGCACTGACTCTGAATGGGGAAAACTTCCACAGGCACTGACCCTCACGGGAATGCACTTCCACAGGCAATGACACTGAATAGGGTCAACTTCCACAGGCAAAGACTCTCTTTGGTGCACACTTCCACATGCACTGACTCTGAATGGGGTAAACATCCACAGGCATTGACTCTCACTGGGGTACACTTCCACAGGCACTGAATCCGAATGGGGTAAACTTCCACAGGCACTTACTCTCACTGGGGTACACTTCCACAGGCACTGAATCTGAATGTTTTAAACTTCCCCAGGCACTGACTCTGAATGTGTATACTTCCACAGGCACTGACTCTGAATTGGTTACAGTTCCACAGGCAATGACTCTCAGTGGGGTACACTTCCACAGGCACTGACTGTGAATGGTGTAAACTTCCACACGCACTGACTCTCATTGGGGTACACTTCCACATGCACTGAATCTGAATGGGGGAAACATCCACAGGCAATGACTCTCAGTGGGGTACACTTCGATAGGCACTGACGCTTCCTGAGGTAAACTTCCAAAGGCACTGACTCTGAATGGGGTAAACTTCCACAGGCAATGACTCTCAGTGGGGTACGCTTCGATAGGCAGTGACTCTTACTGGGGTAAACTTCCACAGGCACTGACTCTCACTGGAGTACACTTCCACAGGCACTGACTCAGAATGGTGTAAACTTCCACAGGCAATGACTCTCAGTGGGGTACGCTTCGATAGGCAGTGACACTTACTGGGGTAAACATACACAGGCACTGACTCTCTCTGGAGAACACTTGCACAGGCACCGACTCTGAATGGGGTTATCTTCCACAGGCACTGACTCTCACTGTGGTACACTTCCGCAGGCACTGAGTTTGAATGGGGTAAACTTCCACAGGCACTGACTCTCACTGGAGTACTTTTGCACAGGCACTGACTCACACTGGGGTACACTTCCACAGCCACTGACTCTGAATGGGGTAAACTTACACAGGCACTGTCTCTCACTGGAGTACACTTCCACAGGCACTGTCTCTCACTGGAGTGCACTTCCACAGGCAATGACTCTCACTGGGGTACACATCCACAGGCACTGACTCTGAATGGGTTAAACTTCCACAGGCACTGACTCTCACTGGGGTAAACATCCAAAGGCACTGACTCTCACAGGGGTTCACTTGCACAGGTACTGACACTGAAAGGGGTAAACTTCCACAGGCAGTGACTCTGAAAGGGGGAATCTTCTACAGACACTGAATCTAAATGGGGTAAACTTCTACAGGTACTGAATCTGCATGGAGTAAACTTCCACAGGCACTGACTCACACTGGGGGACACTTCCACAGGCACTGAATATGAATGGGGTAAACTTCCACAGGCCCTGACTCTGAATGGGGCAAACTTCCACAGGCACTGACTCTGAATGGGGTAAACTTCCGCAGGCACTGATTCTGAATGGCGGAAACTTCTAAAGGCAATGACTCTCACTGGGGTCAACTTCTACAGGTACTGAATCTGAATGGCATAAACTTCCACAGGCACCGACTCTCACTTGGGTTCTCTTCTTCAGGCACTGAATCTCACTTGGGTACACTTCTACAGGCACTGCCTCTCACTTGGGTACACTTCTGCAGGCACTGACTCTCACTGGTGTAACTTTCCACATGCACTGACTGTTAATGGGGTACACCTCTATAGGCAGTGACGCCTGATGGAGAGCCGCTCCATCGCCACTGAATCTCACAGGGGTACACTTCTACAGGCACTGACTCTCACAGGGGTACATTTCCACTGGCACTGACTCTCACTGGGTAAACTTCTACAGGCACTGAATCTGAATGGTGTAAACTTCTACAAGGACTGATGCTGAATGGGGTAAACATCCACAGGCACTGACACTCACTGGGGTACACTTCCACAGGCAATGACTCTCACTGGGGTACACTTCCACAGGCACTGACTCTGAATGGGTTAAACTTCCACAGGCACTGACTCTCACTGGGGTACACTTCCACAGGCACTGACTCTCACTGGGGTACACTTCCACAGGCACTGAATCTGAATGGGGTCAACTTCTACAGGTACTGAACCTGAATGGCATAAACTTCCAGAGGCACTGACTCTCACTTGGGTACACTTCTACAGGCATTCACTCTCACTGGGGTACATTTCCACAGTCACTGACTCTCACTGGTGTACATTTCCACAGGCACAGATTCTCAATTAGTACACTTCCACAGGCACTGTCTCTCACTTGGGTACACGTCTACAGGCACTGACTCTCACTGGGGTACATTTCCACAGGCACTGACTCTCACTGGGTTACATTACCACATGCACTGACTCTCACTTGGGTACACTTCTACTGGCACTGACTCTCAATTGGGTACACTTCTACAGGCACTGACTCTCACTTGGGTACACTTCTACAGGCCCTGACTCTCACTCGGGTACATTTCCACAGTCACTGACTCACACTGGGGTACATTTCCACATGCACTGACTCTGAGTGGGGTACACTTCTATCGGCAGTGACTCCTAATGGAGAGCCGCTCCCCAGCCACTGAATCTCACTGGGGTACACTTCTGCAGGCACTGACTGTCTCTGGGGTTCACTTCCACAGGCACTGACTCTGAATGGGGTAAACTTCCACAGGCACTGACTCTGAATGGGGTACATTTATACAGGCACTGACTCTGAATGGGGTAAACTTCTACAGGCACTGAATATGAATGGGGAAAACGTCTACAGTTTCTGAATCTGAATGGGGTAAACTTCCACAGGCACTGACACTCACTGGGGTACACTTCCACCGGCACTGACTCTCACGGGGGTACACTTACACAGGCACTGACTCTGAATGGGGTAAACTTCTACAGGCACTGCATCTGAATGGAGTAAACTTCTACAGGTACTGAATCTGAATGGGGTAAACTTCCACAGGCACTGACACTCACTTGGGTACACTTCTACTGGCACTGACTCTCAATGGGGTACATTTCCACAGGCACTGACTCTCACTGGGGTACATTTCCACAGGCACAGACTCTCACTCGGGTACTCTTCTGCAGGCTTTGACTCTCACTTGGGTACACTTCTGCAGCCTCTGACTCTCACTGGAGTACATTTCCACAGGCACTGACTCTCACAGGGATACATTTCCACTGGCACAGAATCTCACTGGTGTTCACTTCTTCAGGCACTGAATCAGAATGGGGTAAACTTCGACAGGTACTGAATCTGAATGGGGAAAACTTCCACAGGCACTGACTCTCACTGGGGTAAACTTCCACAGGCACTGACTCTGAATGGGGTAAACTTCCACAGGCACTGACTCGGACTGGGCTCCACTGCCATAGGCACTGACAATGAATGGGGTAAACTTCCACAGGCACTGAGTCTGAATGG
Organism: Heterodontus francisci; assembly: GCF_036365525.1. NCBI lineage: Eukaryota > Metazoa > Chordata > Chondrichthyes > Heterodontiformes > Heterodontidae > Heterodontus > Heterodontus francisci. Next base: position 6,560,451 of record NC_090386.1, read on the forward strand.
GGTACACTGCCACAGGCACTGAATCTGAACGGAGTAAACTTCCACAGGCACTGATTATGAATGGCGTAAACTTCTAGAGGCAATGACTCTCACTGGGGTAAACGTCCACAGGCACTAGCTCTCACTGGGGTACAATTCCACAGGCACTTAATCTGAATGGGGTAAACTTCCACAGGCACTGACTCTGAATGGCGTAAACTTCCAGAGGCAATGACTCACACTGGGGTACTCTTCCACAGGCACTGAATCTCACTGGGTGACACTTCCAAAGGCATTGACTCCGAATGGGGTAATCTTCCACAGACACTGACCCTCACTGGGATGCACTTCCACAGGCAATGACACTGAATGGGGTCAACTTCCACAGGCAAAGACTCTCTTTGGTGTACACTTCCACATGAACTGACTCTCACTGGGGTACACTTCCACAGGCACTGAATCTGAATGTGTTAAACTTCCCCAGGCACTGACTCTGAATGGGTAAACTTCCACAGGCACTGACTCTGAATTGATTACTGTTCCACAGGCAATGACTCTCAGTGGGGTACACTTTGACAGGCACTGACTCTGACTGGGGTACACTTCCACAGGCACTGTCTCTCACTGGGGTACATTTCCACAGGCACTGACTCTGAATGGGGTAAACTTCCACAGGCACTGAATCTCACTGGAGGACTCTTACACAGGCACTGACTCTGAATGGGGTAAACTTCCACAGGCACTGACACTCTCTCGGGTCCAGTTCCACAGGGACTGACTGTCACAGGGGTACACTTCTACAGGGACTGACTCTCACTGGGTTACACTTCCACAGGTACAGACTCTCACTGGGGTACACTTCTATCGGCACTGACTCTCTCTGGGTTACAATTCAACCCACACTGACTCGCACTGGGGTGCAGTCCCACAGGCTCTAACTGTCACTTGGGTACCGTTCCCTCGGCACTGACTCGAACTGGGGTACACTTCTACAGGCACTGACTCTCACTTGGGTACACTTATACAGGCACTAATGCTCACTGGGGTACACTTCCACAGGTACTGACTCTGAATGGGGTAAACTTCTACAGGCAGTGACTCTGAATGGTGTAAACTTCTACAGGTACTGAATCTGAATGGGGTAAACTTCTACAGGTACTGAATCTGAATGGGGTAAACTTCCATAGGCATTGACTCACACTGGGGGACACTTACACAGGCACTGACTCTGAATGGGGTAAATTCCACAGGCACTGACTGTTACTGGGGTACATTTCCACAGGCACTGACTCTCACTGGGGTACATTACCACATGCACTGACTCTCACTTGGGTACACTTCTACTGGCACTGACTCTCAATTGGGTACTCTTCTACAGACACGGACTCTCACTTGGGTACACTTCTACAGGCACTGACTCTCACTGGGGTATATTTCCACAGGCACTGACTCTCACTGGTGTACATTTCCACAGGCACTGACTCTCACTGGGCTACACTTATTCAGGCACTGAATCTGAATGGTGTAAACTTCTACAGGTACTGAATCTGAATGGGGTAAACTTCCACAGGCACTGACTCTGAATGGCGTAAACTTCCACAGGCACTGACTCTGACTGGTGTACACTTCCACAGGCAATGACTCTCACTGGGGTACACTTCCACAGGCACTGACTCTGAATGGGTTAAACTTGCACAGGCACTGACTCTCACTGGCATACACTTCCACTGGCACTGACTCTCACTGGGGCACAGTTACAAAGGCACTGACTCTGAATGGGGTACACTTCCACAGGCACTGACTCTGAATGGGGTAAACTTCCACAGGCACTGACTCTTACTGGGGTACACTTATACAGGCACTGATTCTCACTGGGGTACAATTCCTCAGGCACTGACTATCACTGGGCTACACTTCCACAGGCACTGACTCTGAATGGGGTAAACTTCCACAGGCAATGACTCTCAGTGGGGTACACTTCGATAGGCACTGACACTTACTGGGTTAAATTTCCAGAGGCACTGACTCTCACTGGAGTACACTACCACAGGCACTGACTCTGAATGGGGTAAACTTCCACAGGCACTGACTCTCACTGGAGAACACTTACACAGGCACTGACTCTGAATGGGGTAAACTTCCACAGGCACTGTCTCTCACTGGAGAGCACTTCCACAGACAATGACTCTCACTGGGGTACACATCCACAGGCACTGACTCTGAATGGGTTAAACTTCCACAGGCACTGACTCTCACTGGGGTAAACTTCCACAGGCACTGACTCTGAATCCGTTAAACTTCCACAGGCACTGACTCTCACTGGGGTAAACTTCCATAGGCACTGACGCTCACTGGGGTTCACTTCCACAGGTACTGACACTGAATGGGGTAAACTTCCACAGGCAGTTACTCTGAAAGGGGTAATCTTCTACAAACACTGCATCTGAATGGGGTAAACTTCTACAGGTACTGAATCTGCATGGAGTAAACTTCCACAGGCACTGACTCACACTGGGGGACACTTCCACAGGCACTGACTCTGAATGGGGTAAACTTCCACAGGCCCTGACTCTCACTGGGGTGCAATTCCACAGGCACTGACTCTGAATGGGGCAAACATCCACAGGCACTGACTCTCACTGGGGGACACTTCCACAGGTACTGACACTGCATGCGGTAAACTTCCACAGGCACTGACTCTGAATGGGGTAAACTTCCACAGGCACTGATTCTGAATGGCGTAAACGTATGGAGGCAATGACTCTCACTGGGGTAAACGTCCACAGGCACTGACTCTGAATGGGGTAAACTTCCACAGGCACTGACTCTCACTGGGGTACACGTCCACAGGCACTGAATCTGAATGGGGTAAACTTCCAAAGGCACCGACTCTCACTTGGGATCTCTTCTTCAGGCAATGACCCTCACTTGGGTACACGTCTACAGGCACTGACTCTCACTTGGTTACACTTCTGCAGGCACTGACTCTCACTGGTGTAACTTTTACATGCACTGACTCTGAATGGGGTACACTTCTATAGGCAGTGACTCTAAATGGAGAGCCGCTCCCCAGCCACTGAATCTCACTGGGGTACACTTCTACAGGCACTGACTATCACAGGGGTACATTTCCACTGGCACTGACTCTCACTGGGTAAACTTCTACAGGCACTGAATCTGAATGGTGTAAACTTCTACAGGGACTGATGCTGAATGGGATAAACTTGCACAGGCACTGACTCTCACTGGGGTACACTTCCACAGGCAATGACTCTCACTGGGGTACACTTCCACAGGCACTGACTCTGAATGGGTTAAACTTCCACAGGCACTGACTCTCACTGGGGTGCACTTCCACAGGCACTGACTCTCACTGGGGTACACTTCCACAGGCACTGAATCTGAATGGTGTAAACTTCTACAGGTGCTGAATCTGAATGGCATAAACTTCCAGAGGCACTGACTCTCACTTGGGTACACGTCTACAGGCATTGACTCTCACTGGGGTACATTTCCACAGTCACTGACTCTCACTGGTGTACATTTCCACAGGCACAGATTCTCAATTGGGTACACTTCTACAGGCACTGTCTCTCACTTGGGTACACGTCTACAGGCACTGACTCTCACTGGGGTACATTTCCACAGGCACAGACTCTCACTGGTGTACATTACCACATGCAATGTCTCTCACTTGAGTACACTTCTACTGGCACTGACACTCAATTGGGTACACTTCGACAGGCACTGACTCTCACTTGGGTACATTTCCACAGGCACTGACTCACACTGGGGTACATTTCCACATGCACTGACTCTGAGTGGGGTACACTTCTATAGGCAGTGACTCCTAATGGAGAGTCGCTCCCCTGCCACTGAATCTCACTGGGTTACACTTCTGCAGGTACTGACTGTCACTGGGGTTCACTTCCACAGGCACTGAATCTGAATGGGGTAAACTTCCACAGGCACTGACTCTCACTGGGGTACACTTCCACAGGCACTGACTCTCACTGAGGTCCACTTACACAGGCACTGACTTTGTATGGGGTACACATCCAAAGTCACTGACTTTCACTGGGGTACACTTCCACAGGTACTGACTCTCACTGGGGTAAACTTCCACAGGCACTGACTCTGAATGGTGTAAACTTCTGAGGGCACTGCATCTGAATGGGGTAAACTTCTACAGGTACTGAATCTGAATGGGGTAAACTTCCACAGGCACTGACTCTCACTGGGGGACACATCCACAGGCACTGAATCTGAATGGGGTAAACTTCCTCAGGCACTGACTCTCACTGGGGTAATCTTCCACAGGCACTGACTCTGAATGGGGTAAACTTCCACAGGCACTGACTCTCACTGGGGTACACTTCCACAGGCACTGACTCTGAATGGGGTAAACCTCAACAGGCACTGAGTCTGAATGGGGTACACTGCCACAGGCACTGAATCTGAATGGGGTAAACTTCCACAGGCACTGATTCTGATTGGCGTAAACTTCTAGAGGCAATGACTCTCACTGGGGTAAACGTCCACAGGCACTGGCTCTCACTGGGGTACACTTCCACAGGCACCGAATCTGAATGGGGTAAACTTCCACAGGCACTGACTCTGAATGGCGTAAACTTCCAGAGGCATTGACTCACATAGGGGTACTCTTCCACAGGCACTGAATCTCACTGGGGGACACTTCCACAGGCACTGACTCTGAATGGGGTAAACTTCGACAGGCACTGACCCTCACTGGAATGCACTTCCACAGGCAATGACACTGAATGGGGTCAACTTCCACAGGCAAAGACTCTCTTTGGTGTACACTTCCACATGCACTGACTCTGAATGGGGTAAACATCCACAGGCATTGACTCTCACTGGGGTACACTTCCACAGGCACTGAATCCGAATGGGGTAAACTTCCACAGGCACTTACTCTCACTGGGGTACACTTCCACAGGCACTGATTCTGAATGTGTTAAACTTCCCCAGGCACTGACTCTGAATGCGTAAACTTCCACAGGCACTGACTCTGAATTGGTTACAGTTCCACAGGCAATGACTCTCAGTGGGGTACACTTCCACAGGCACCGACTCTGAATGGGGTAAACTTCCACAGGCACTGACTCTCACTGAGGTACACTTCCACAGGTACTGACTCTGAATGGGGTAAACTTCCACACGCACTGACTCTGATTGGGGTCCACTTCCACATGCACTGAATCTGAATGGGGTAAACATCCACAGGCAATGACTCTCAGTGGGGTACACTTCGATACGCACTGACGCTTCCTGGGGTAAACTTCCAAAGGCACTGACTCTGAATGGGGTAAACTTCCACAGGCAATGACTCTCAGTGGGGTACGCTTCGATAGGCAGTGACTCTTACTGGGGTAAACTTCCACAGGCACTGACTCTCACTGGAGTACACTTCCACAGGCACTGACTCAGAATGGTGTAAACTTCCACAGGCAATGACTCTCAGTGGGGTTCACTTAGATAGGTTTGACACTTACTGGGGTAAACATCCACAGGCACTGACTCTCTCTGGAGAACACTTCCACAGGCACTGACTCTCACTGTGGTACACTTCCACAGGCACTGAGTTTGAATGGGGTAAACTTCCACAGGCACTGACTCTCACTGGAGTACAGTTCCACAGGCACTGACTCACACTGGGGTACACTTCCACAGGGACTGATCTCACTGGGGTACACATCTACAGGTACAGACTCTCAAAGGGGTACGCTTCTACAGGGACTGACTCTCACTGGGGTACACTTCTACAGGTACAGACTCTCACTGGGGTACACTTCTGTAGGTAATGACTCTCTCTGCGTTAAAATTCCACCCACACTGACTCGCACTGGGGTGCAGTCCCACAGGCTCTAACTATCACTTGGGTACCATTCCCTAGGCAATGACTCGAACTGGGGTAAATTTCTACTGGCACTGACTCTCTCTGAGAGACAATTCCACAGGCACTGACTCTCACTGGGGTACAGTTCCACAGGCACTGACTCTCACTTGGATACACTTCTATAGGCACTGACACTTACTTGGGTACATTTCCACAGGCACTGACTCTCACTTGAGTACACTTCTCCAGGCACTGACTCTCACTTGGATACACTTCTACAGGCACTGACCCTCACTGGGGTACATTTCCACAGGCACTGACTCTCACTTGGGTACACTTATATAGGCACTGACGCTCACTGGGGTACACTTCCACAGGCACTGACTCTCACTGGGGGACACTTCCACAGGCACTGAATCTCTCTGAGAGACAGTTCCACAGGCACTGACTCTCACTGGGGTACAGTTCCACAGGCACTGACTCTCACTTGGATACACTTCTATAGGCACTGACTGTCACTTGGGTACATTTCCACAGGCACTGACTCTCACTTGGGTACACTTCTACAGGCACTGACTCTCACTGGAGTACACTTTTACAGGCACTGACTCACACTGGAGTACACTTCCACAGGCACTGACTCTCACTGGAGTACAATTCTACAGGCACTGTCTCTCACTGGGGTACATTTCCACAGGCACTGACTCTCACTTGGGTACACTTCGACAGGCACTGACTCTCACTTGGGTACACTTCTACAGGCACTGACTCTCACTGGGGTACATTTCCACAGGCACTGACTCTCACTTGGGTACACTTCTATAGGCACTGTCTCTCTCTGGTGTACATTTCCACAGGCACTGATTCTCACTTGGGTACACTTCTACAGGGACTGACTCTCACCGGGGTTCATTTCCACAGGCACTGACTCTCACTTGGGTACACATCTATAGGCACTGACTCTCACTTGGGTACATTTCCACAGGCACTTACTCTCACTTGGGTACACTTCTACAGGCACTGAATCTGAATGGGATAAACATCGACAGGCACTGACACTGATTGGGGTGCACTTCCACATGCACTGAATCTCAATGGGGTAAACATGCATTGGTACTGACTCTGAATGGGGTAAACTTCCACAGGCAATGACTCTCAGTGGGGTACACTTCGATAGGCACTGACACTTACTGGGGTAAATTTCCAGAGGCACTGACTCTCACTGGAGTACACTACCACAGGCACTGACTCTGAATGGGGTAAACTTCCACAGGCACTGACTCTCACTGGAGAACACTTACACAGGCACTGACTCTGAATGGGGTAAACTTCCACAGGCACTGTCTCTCACTGGAGTGCACTTCCACAGGCAATGACTCTCACTGGGGTACACATCCACAGGCACTGACTCTGAATGGGTTAAACTTCCACAGGCACTGACTCTCACTGGGGTAAACTTCCACAGGCACTGACTCTGAATGGGTTAAACCTGCACAGGCACTGACTCTCACTGGGGTAAACTTCCATAGGCACTGACGCTCACTGGGGTTCACTTCCACAGGTACTGACACTGAATGGGGTAAACTTCCACAGGCAGTGACTCTGAAAGGGGTAATCTTCTACAAACACTGAATCTGAATGGGGTAAACTTCGACAGGTACTGAATCTGCATGGGGTAAACTTCCACAGGCACTGACTCACACTGGGGGACACTTCCACAGGCACTGACTCTGAATGGGGTAAACTTCCACAGGCCCTGACTCTCACTGGGGTGCACTTCCACAGTCACTGACTCTGAATGGGGCAAACATCCACAGGCACTGACTCTCACTGGGGGACACTTCCACAGGTACTGACACTGCATGGGGTAAACTTCCACAGGCACTGACTCTGAATGGGGTAAACTTCCACAGGCACTGATTCTGAATGGCGTAAACGTATGGAGGCAATGACTCTCACTGGGGTAAACGTCCACAGGCACTGACTCTGAATGGGGTAAACTTCCACAGGCACTGACTCTCACTGGGGTACACGTCCACAGGCACTGAATCTGAATGGGGTAAACTTCCAAAGGCACCGACTCTCACTTGGGATCTCTTCTTCAGGCAATGACCCTCACTTGGGTACACGTCTACAGGCACTGACTCTCACTTGGGTACACTTCTGCAGGCACTGACTCTCACTGGTGTAACTTTTACATGCACTGACTCTGAATGGGGTACACTTCTATAGGCAGTGACTCCAAATGGAGAGCCGCTCCCCAGCCACTGAATCTCACTGGGGTACACTTCTCCAGGCACTGACTATCACAGGGGTACATTTCCACTGGCACTGACTCTCACTGGGTAAACTTCTACAGGCACTGAATCTGAATGGTGTAAACTTCTACAGGAACTGATGCTGAATGGGATACACTTGCACAGGCACTGACTCTCACTGGGGTACACTTCCACAGGCAATGACTCTCACTGGGGTACACTTCCACAGGCACTGACTCTGAATGGGTTAAACTTCCACAGGCACTGACTCTCACTGGGGTACACTTCCACAGGCACTGACTCTCACTGGTGTACACTTCCACATGCACTGACTCTGAATGGGGTAAACATCCACAGGCATTGACTCTCACTGGGGTACACTTCCACAGGCACTGAATCCGAATGGGGTAAACTTCCACAGGCACTTACTCTCACTGGGGTACACTTCCACAGGCACTGATTCTGAATGTGTTAAACTTCCCCAGGCACTGACTCTGAATGCGTAAACTTCCACAGGCACTGACTCTGAATTGGTTACAGTTCCACAGGCAATGACTCTCAGTGGGGTACACTTCCACAGGCACCGACTCTGAATGGGGTAAACTTCCACAGGCACTGACTCTCACTGAGGTACACTTCCACAGGTACTGACTCTGAATGGGGTAAACTTCCACACGCACTGACTCTGATTGGGGTACACTTCCACATGCACTGAATCTGAATGGGGTAAACATCCACAGGCAATGACTCTCAGTGGGGTACACTTCGATACGCACTGACGCTTCCTGGGGTAAACTTCCAAAGGCACTGACTCTGAATGGGGTAAACTTCCACAGGCAATGACTCTCAGTGGGGTACGCTTCGATAGGCAGTGACTCTTACTGGGGTAAACTTCCACAGGCACTGACTCTCACTGGAGTACACTTCCACAGGCACTGACTCAGAATGGTGTAAACTTCCACAGGCAATGACTCTCAGTGGGGTTCACTTCGATAGGTTTGACACTTACTGGGGTAAACATCCACAGGCACTGACTCTCTCTGGAGAACACTTCCACAGGCACTGACTCTGAATGGGGTAAACTTCCACAGGCACTGACTCTCACTGGAGTACACTTCCACAGGCACCGACTCTGAATGGGGTTATCTTCCACAGGCACTGACTCTCACTGTGGTACACTTCCACAGGCACTGAGTTTGAATGGGGTAAACTTCCACAGGCACTGACTCTCACTGGAGTACAGTTCCACAGGCACTGACTCACACTGGAGTACACTTCTACAGGGACTGATCTCACTGGGGTACACATCTACAGGTACAGACTCTCAAAGGGGTACGCTTCTACAGGGACTGACTCTCACTGGGGTACACTTCTACAGGTACAGACTCTCACTGGGGTACACTTCTGTAGGCAATGACTCTCTCTGCGTTAAAACTCCACCCACACTGACTCGCACTGGGGTGCAGTCCCACAGGCTCTAACTATCACTTGGGTACCATTCCCTAGGCAATGACTCGAACTGGGGTAAATTTCTATTGGCACTGACTCTCTCTGAGAGACAATTCCACAGGCACTGACTCTCACTGGGGTACAGTTCCACAGGCACTGACTCTCACTTGGATACACTTCTATAGGCACTGACTCTCACTTGGATACACTTCTACAGGCACTGACTCTCACTTGGATACACTTCTACAGGCACTGACTCTCACTGGGGTACATTTCCACAGGCACTGACTCTCACTTGGGTACACTTATATAGGCACTGACGCTCACTGGGGTACACTTCCACAGGCACTGACTCTCACTGGGGGACACTTCCACAGGCACTGAATCTCTCTGAGAGACAGTTCCACAGGCACTGACTCTCACTGGGGTACAGTTCCACAGGCACTGACTCTCACTTGGATACACTTCTATAGGCACTGACTCTCACTTGGGTACACTTCTCCAGGCACTGACTCTCACTTGGATACACTTCTACAGGCACTGACTCTCACTGGGGTACATTTCCACAGGCACTGACTCTCACTTGGGTACACTTATATAGGCACTGACGCTCACTGGGGTACACTTCCACAGGCACTGACTCTCACTGGGGGACACTTCCACAGGCACTGAATCTCTCTGAGAGACAGTTCCACAGGCACTGACTCTCACTGGGGTACAGTTCCACAGGCACTGACTCTCACTTGGATACACTTCTACAGGCACTGACTCTCACTGGGGTACATTTCCACAGGCACTGACTCTCACTTGGGTACACTTATATAGGCACTGACGCTCACTGGGGTACACTTCCACAGGCACTGACTCTCACTGGGGGACACTTCCACAGGCACTGAATCTCTCTGAGAGACAGTTCCACAGGCACTGACTCTCACTGGGGTACAGTTCCACAGGCACTGACTCTCACTTGGATACACTTCTATAGGCACTGACTCTCACTTGGGTACATTTCCACAGGCACTGACTCTCACTTGGGTACACTTCTACAGGCACTGACTCTCACTGGAGTACACTTTTACAGGCACTGACTCACACTGGAGTACACTTCCACAGGCACTGACTCTCACTGGAGTACAATTCTACAGGCACTGTCTCTCACTGGGGTACATTTCCACAGGCACTGACTCTCACTTGGGTACACTTCGACAGGCACTGACTCTCACTTGGGTACACTTCTACAGGCACTGACTCTCACTGGGGTACATTTCCACAGGCACTGACTCTCACTTGGGTACACTTCTATAGGCACTGTCTCTCTCTGGTGTACATTTCCACAGGCACTGATTCTCACTTGGGTACACTTCTACAGGGACTGACTCTCACCGGGGTTCATTTCCACAGGCACTGACTCTCACTTGGGTACACTTCTATAGGCACTGACTCTCACTTGGGTACATTTCCACAGGCACTTACTCTCACTTGGGTACACTTCTACAGGCACTGACTCTCACTTGGGTACACTTCTACAGGCACTGACTCTCACTGGGGTACATTTCCACAGGCACTGACTCTCACTGGTGCACATTTCCACAGCCACTGACTCTCACTGGGGTAAACTTCCACAGGCAACGACTCTCAGTGGGGTACACTTCCACATGCACTGAATCTGAATGGGATAAACATCGACAGGCACTGACACTGATTGGGGTGCACTTACACATGCACTGAATCTCAATGGGGTAAACATGCACTGGTACTGACTCTGAATGGGGTAAACTTCCACAGGCAATGACTCTCAGTGGGGTACACTTCGAAAGGCACTGACACTTACTGGGGTAAATTTCCAGAGGCACTGACTCTCACTGGAGTACACTACCACAGGCACTGACTCTAAATGGGGTAAACTTCCACAGGCACTGACTCTCACTGGAGAACACTTACACAGGCACTGACTCTGAATGGGGTAAACTTCCACAGGCACTGTCTCTCACTGGAGTGCACTTCCACAGGCAATGACTCTCACTGGGGTACACATCCACAGGCACTGACTCTGAATGGGTTCAACTTCCACAGGCACTGACTCTCACTGGGGTAAACTTCCACAGGCACTGACTCTGAATGGGTTAAACTTCCACAGGCACTGACTCTCACTGGGGTAAACTTCCATAGGCACTGACGCTCACTGGGGTTCACTTCCACAGGTACTGACACTGAATAGGTTAAACTTCCACAGGCAGTGACTCTGAAAGGGGTAATCTTCTACAAACACTGAATCTGAATGGGGTAAACTTCGACAGGTACTGAATCTGCATGGGGTAAACTTCCACAGGCACTGACTCACACTGGGGTACACTTCCACAGGCACTGACTCTGAATGGGGTAAACTTCCACAGGCCCTGACTCTCACTGGGGTGCACTTCCACAGTCACTGACTCTGAATGGGGCAAACATCCACAGGCACTGACTCTCACTGGGGGACACTTCCACAGGTACTGACACTGCATGTGGTAAACTTCCACAGGCACTGACTCTGAATGGGGTAAACTTCCACAGGCACTGATTCTGAATGGCGTAAACGTATGGAGGCAATGACTCTCACTGGGGTAAACGTCCACAGGCACTGACTCTGAATGGGGTAAACTTCCACAGGCACTGACTCTCACTGGGGTACACGTCCACAGGCACTGAATCTGAATGGGGTAAACTTCCAAAGGCACCGACTCTCACTTGGGATCTCTTCTTCAGGCAATGACCCTCACTTGGGTACACGGCTACAGGCACTGACTCTCACTTGGGTACACTTCTGCAGGCACTGACTCTCACTGGTGTAACTTTTACATGCACTTACTCTGAATGGGGTACACTTCTATAGGCAGTGACTCCAAATGGAGAGCCGCTCCCCAGCCACTGAATCTCACTGGGGTACACTTCTCCAGGCACTGACTATCACAGGGGTACATTTCCACTGGCACTGACTCTCACTGGGTAAACTTCTACAGGCACTGAATCTGAATGGTGTAAACTTCTACAGGAACTGATGCTGAATGGGATACACTTGCACAGGCACTGACTCTCACTGGGGTACACTTCCACAGGCAATGACTCTCACTGGGGTACACTTCCACAGGCACTGACTCTGAATGGGTTAAACTTCCACAGGCACTGACTCTCACTGGGGTACACTTCCACAGGCACTGACTCTCACTGGGGTACACTTCCACAGGCACTGAATCTGAATGGGGTAAACTTCTACAGGTGCTGAATCTGAATGGCATAAACTTCCAGAGGCACTGACTCTCACTTGGGTACACTTCTCCAGGCATTGACTCTCACTGGGGTACATTTCCACAGTCACTGACTCTCACTGGTGTACATTTCCACAGGCACAGATTCTCACTGGTGTACATTACCACATGCAATGTCTCTCACTTGAGTACACTTCTACAGGCACTGTCTGTCACTTGGGTACACGTCTACAGGCACTGACTCTCACTGGGGTACATTTCCACAGGCACAGACTCTCACTGGTGTACATTACCACATGCAATGTCTCTCACTTGAGTACACTTCTACTGGCACTGACACTCAATTGGGTACACTTCGACAGGCACTGACTCTCACTTGGGTACATTTCCACAGGCACTGACTCACACTGGGGTACATTTCCACATGCACTGACTCTGAGTGGGGTACACTTCTATAGGCAGTGACTCCTAATGGAGAGTCGCTCCCCTGCCACTGAATCTCACTGGGTTACACTTCTGCAGGCACTGACTGTCACTGGGGTTCACTTCCACAGGCACTGAATCTGAATGGGGTAAACTTCCACAGGCACTGACTCTCACTGGGGTACACTTCCACAGGCACTGACTCTCACTGAGGTCCACTTACACAGGCACTGACTTTGTATGGGGTACACATCCAAAGTCACTGACTTTCACTGGGGTACACTTCCACAGGTACTGACTCTCACTGGGGTAAACTTCCACAGGCACTGACTCTGAATGGTGTAAACTTCTGAGGGCACTGCATCTGAATGGGGTAAACTTCTACAGGTACTGAATCTGAATGGGGTAAACTTCCACAGGCACTGACTCTCACTGGGGGACACATCCACAGGCACTGAATCTGAATGGGGTAAACTTCCTCAGGCACTGACTCTCACTGGGGTAATCTTCCACAGGCACTGAGTCTGAATGGGGTAAACTTCCACAGGCACTGACTCTCACTGGGGTACACTTCCACAGGCACTGACTCTGAATGGGGTAAACCTCAACAGGCACTGAGTCTGAATGGGGTACACTGCCACAGGCACTGAATCTGAATGGGGTAAACTTCCACAGGCACTGATTCTGATTGGCGTAAACTTCTAGAGGCAATGACTCTCACTGGGGTAAACGTCCACAGGCACTGGCTCTCACTGGGGTACACTTCCACAGGCACCGAATCTGAATGGGGTAAACTTCCACAGGCACTGACTCTGAATGGCGTAAACTTCCAGAGGCATTGACTCACATAGGGGTTCTCTTCCACAGGCACTGAATCTCACTGGGGGACACTTCCACAGGCACTGACTCTGAATGGGGTAAACTTCGACAGGCACTGAACCTCACTGGAATGCACTTCCACAGGCAATGACACTGAATGGGGTCAACTTCCACAGGCAAAGACTCTCTTTGGTGTACACTTCCACATGCACTGACTCTGAATGGGGTAAACATCCACAGGCATTGACTCTCACTGGGGTACACTTCCACAGGCACTGAATCCGAATGGGGTAAACTTCCACAGGCACTTACTCTCACTGGGGTACACTTCCACAGGCACTGACTCACACTGGGGGACACTTCCACAGGCACTGACTCTGAATGGGGTAAACTTCCACAGGCCCTGACTCTCACTGGGGTGCACTTCCACAGTCACTGACTCTGAATGGGGCAAACATCCACAGGCACTGACTCTCACTGGGGGACACTTCCACAGGTACTGACACTGCATGTGGTAAACTTCCACAGGCACTGACTCTGAATGGGGTAAACTTCCACAGGCACTGATTCTGAATGGCGTAAACGTATGGAGGCAATGACTCTCACTGGGGTAAACGTCCACAGGCACTGACTCTGAATGGGGTAAACTTCCACAGGCACTGACTCTCACTGGGGTACACGTCCACAGGCACTGAATCTGAATGGGGTAAACTTCCAAAGGCACCGACTCTCACTTGGGATCTCTTCTTCAGGCAATGACCCTCACTTGGGTACACGTCTACAGGCACTGACTCTCACTTGGGTACACTTCCACAGGCACTGACTCTCACTGGGGTACACTTCCACAGGCACTGACTCTGAATGGGGTAAACCTCAACAGGCACTGAGTCTGAATGGGGTACACTGCCACAGGCACTGAATCTGAATGGGGTAAACTTCCACAGGCACTGATTCTGATTGGCGTAAACTTCTAGAGGCAATGACTCTCACTGGGGTAAACGTCCACAGGCACTGGCTCTCACTGGGGTACACTTCCACAGGCACCGAATCTGAATGGGGTAAACTTCCACAGGCACTGACTCTGAATGGCGTAAACTTCCAGAGGCATTGACTCACATAGGGGTTCTCTTCCACAGGCACTGAATCTCACTGGGGGACACTTCCACAGGCACTGACTCTGAATGGGGTAAACTTCGACAGGCACTGAACCTCACTGGAATGCACTTCCACAGGCAATGACACTGAATGGGGTCAACTTCCACAGGCAAAGACTGTCTTTGGTGTACACTTCCACATGCACTGACTCTGAATGGGGTAAACATCCACAGGCATTGACTCTCACTGGGGTACACTTCCACAGGCACTGAATCCGAATGGGGTAAACTTCCACAGGCACTTACTCTCACTGGGGTACACTTCCACAGGCACTGACTCACACTGGGGGACACTTCCACAGGCACTGACTCTGAATGGAGTAAACTTCCACAGGCCCTGACTCTCACTGGGGTGCACTTCCACAGGCACTGACTCTGAATGGGGCAAACATCCACAGGCACTGACTCTCACTGGGGGACACTTCCACAGGTACTGACACTGCATGCGGTAAACTTCCACAGGCAATGACTCTCACTGGGGTAAACGTCCACAGGCACTGAATCTGAATGGGGTAAACTTCCAAAGGCACCGACTCTCACTTGGGATCTCTTCTTCAGGCAATGACCCTCACTTGGGTACACGTCTACAGGCACTGACTCTCACTTGGGTACACTTCTGCAGGCACTGACTCTCACTGGTGTAACTTTTACATGCACTGACTCTGAATGGGGTACACTTCTATAGGCAGTGACTCCAAATGGAGAGCCGCTCCCCAGCCACTGAATCTCACTGGGGTACACTTCTCCAGGCACTGACTATCACAGGGGTACATTTCCACTGGCACTGACTCTCACTGGGTAAACTTCTACAGGCACTGAATCTGAATGGTGTAAACTTCTACAGGAACTGATGCTGAATGGGATAAACTTGCACAGGCACTGACTCTCACTGGGGTACACTTCCACAGGCAATGACTCTCACTGGGGTACACTTCCACAGGCACTGACTCTGAATGGGTTAAACTTCCACAGGCACTGACTCTCACTGGGGTACACTTCCACAGGCACTGACTCTCACTGGGGTACACTTCCACAGGCACTGAATCTGAATGGGGTAAACTTCTACAGGTGCTGAATCTGAATGGCATAAACTTCCAGAGGCACTGACTCTCACTTGGGTACACTTCTACAGGCATTGACTCTCACTGGGGTACATTTCCACAGTCACTGACTCTCACTGGTGTACATTTCCACAGGCACAGATTCTCAATTGGGTACACTTCTACAGGCACTGTCTCTCACTTGGGTACACGTCTACAGGCACTGACTCTCACTGGGGTACATTTCCACAGGCACAGACTCTCACTGGTGTACATTACCACATGCAATGTCTCTCACTTGAGTACACTTCTACTGGCACTGACACTCAATTGGGTACACTTCGACAGGCACTGACTCTCACTTGGGTACATTTCCACAGGCACTGACTCACACTGGGGTACATTTCCACATGCACTGACTCTGAGTGGGGTACACTTCTATAGGCAGTGACTCCTAATGGAGAGTCGCTCCCCTGCCACTGAATCTCACTGGGTTACACTTCTGCAGGCACTGACTGTCACTGGGGTTCACTTCCACAGGCACTGAATCTGAATGGGGTAAACTTCCACAGGCACTGACTCTGAATGGCGTAAACTTCCAGAGGCATTGACTCACATAGGGGTACTCTTCCACAGGCACTGAATCTCACTGGGGGACACTTCCACAGGCACTGACTCTGAATGGGGTAAACTTCGAGAGGCACTGACCCTCACTGGAATGCACTTCCACAGGCAATGACACTGAATGGGGTCAACTTCCACAGGCAAAGACTCTCTTTGGTGTACACTTCCACATGCACTGACTCTGAATGGGGTAAACATCCACAGGCATTGACTCTCACTGGGGTACACTTCCACAGGCACTGAATCCGAATGGGGTAAACTTCCACAGGCACTTACTCTCACTGGGGTACACTTCCACAGGCACTGAATCTGAATGTGTTAAACTTCCCCAGGCACTGACTCTGAATGGGTAAACTTCCACAGGCACTGACTCTGAATTGGTTACAGTTCCACAGGCAATGACTCTCAGTGAGGGACACTTCCACAGGCACCGACTCTGAATGGGGTAAACTTCCACAGGCACTGACTCTCACTGAGGTACACTTACACAGGTACTGACTCTGAATGGGGTAAACTTCCACACGCACTGACTCTGATTGGGGTCCACTTCCACATGCACTGAATCTGAATGGGGTAAACATCCACAGGCAATGACTCTCAGTGGGGTACACTTCGATACGCACTGACGCTTCCTGGGGTAAACTTCCAAAGGCACTGACTCTGAATGGGGTAAACTTCCACAGGCAATGACTCTCAGTGGGGTACGCTTCGATAGGCAGTGACTCTTACTGCGGTAAACCTCCACAGGCACTGACTCTCACTGGAGAACACTTCCACAGTCACTGACTCTCACTGGTGTACATTTCCACAGGCACAGATTCTCAATTGGGTACACTTCTACAGGCACTGTCTCTCACTTGGGTACACGTCTACAGGCACTGACTCTCACTGGGGTACATTTCCACAGGCACAGACTCTCACTGGTGTACATTACCACATGCAATGTCTCTCACTTGAGTACACTTCTACTGGCACTGACACTCAATTGGGTACACTTCGACAGGCACTGACTCTCACTTGGGTACATTTCCACAGGCACTGACTCACACTGGGGTACATTTCCACATGCACTGACTCTGAGTGGGGTACACTTCTATAGGCAGTGACTCCTAATGGAGAGTCGCTCCCCTGCCACTGAATCTCACTGGGTTACACTTCTGCAGGCACTGACTGTCACTGGGGTTCACTTCCACAGGCACTGAATCTGAATGGGGTAAACTTCCACAGGCACTGACTCTCACTGGGGTACACTTCCACAGGCACTGACTCTCACTGAGGTCCACTTACACAGGCACTGACTTTGTATGGGGTACACATCCAAAGTCACTGACTTTCACTGGGGTACACTTCCACAGGTACTGACTCTCACTGGGGTAAACTTCCACAGGCACTGACTCTGAATGGTGTAAACTTCTGAGGGCACTGCATCTGAATGGGGTAAACTTCTACAGGTACTGAATCTGAATGGGGTAAACTTCCACAGGCACTGACTCTCACTGGGGGACACATCCACAGGCACTGAATCTGAATGGGGTAAACTTCCTCAGGCACTGACTCTCACTGGGGTAATCTTCCACAGGCACTGAGTCTGAATGGGGTAAACTTCCACAGGCACTGACTCTCACTGGGGTACACTTCCACAGGCACTGACTCTGAATGGGGTAAACCTCAACAGGCACTGAGTCTGAATGGGGTACACTGCCACAGGCACTGAATCTGAATGGGGTAAACTTCCACAGGCACTGATTCTGATTGGCGTAAACTTCTAGAGGCAATGACTCTCACTGGGGTAAACGTCCACAGGCACTGGCTCTCACTGGGGTACACTTCCACAGGCACCGAATCTGAATGGGGTAAACTTCCACAGGCACTGACTCTGAATGGCGTAAACTTCCAGAGGCATTGACTCACATAGGGGTACTCTTCCACAGGCACTGAATCTCACTGGGGGACACTTCCACAGGCACTGACTCTGAATGGGGTAAACTTCGACAGGCACTGACCCTCACTGGAATGCACTTCCACAGGCAATGACACTGAATGGGGTCAACTTCCACAGGCAAAGACTCTCTTTGGTGCACACTTCCACATGCACTGACTCTGAATGGGGTAAACTTCCACAGGCACTGATTCTGATTGGCGTAAACTTCTAGAGGCAATGACTCTCACTGGGGTAAACGTCCACAGGCACTGGCTCTCACTGGGGTACACTTCCACAGGCACCGAATCTGAATGGGGTAAACTTCCACAGGCACTGACTCTGAATGGCGTAAACTTCCAGAGGCATTGACACACATAGGGGTACTCTTCCACAGGCACTGAATCTCACTGGGGGACACTTCCACAGGCACTGACTCTGAATGGGGTAAACTTCGACAGGCACTGACCCTCACTGGAATGCACTTCCACAGGCAATGACACTGAATGGGGTCAACTTCCACAGGCAAAGACTCTCTTTGGTGCACACTTCCACAGGCACTGAATCTGAATGTGTTAAACTTCCCCAGGCACTGACTCTGAATGGGTAAACTTCCACAGGCACTGACTCTGAATTGTTTACAGTTCCACAGGCAATGACTCTCAGTGGGGTACACTTCCACAGGCACCGACTCTGAATGGGGTAAACTTCCACAGGCACTGACTCTCACTGAGGTACACTTCCACAGGTACTGACTCTGAATGGGGTAAACTTCCACACGCACTGACTCTGATTGGGGTACACTTCCACATGCACTGAATCTGAATGGGGTAAACATCCACAGGCAATGACTCTCAGTGGGGTACACTTCGATACGCACTGACGCTTCCTGGGGTAAACTTCCAAAGGCACTGACTCTGAATGGGGTAAACTTCCACAGGCAATGACTCTCAGTGGGGTACGCTTCGATAGGCAGTGACTCTTACTGGGGTAAACCTCCACAGGCACTGACTCTCACTGGAGAACACTTCCACAGTCACTGACTCTCACTGGTGTACATTTCCACAGGCACAGATTCTCATTTGGGTACACTTCGACAGGCACTGTCTCTCACTTGGGTACACGTCTACAGGCACTGACTCTCACTGGGGTACATTTCCACAGGCACAGACTCTCACTGGTGTACATTACCACATGCAATGTCTCTCACTTGAGTACACTTCTACTGGCACTGACACTCAATTGGGTACACTTCGACAGGCACTGACTCTCACTTGGGTACATTTCCACAGGCACTGACTCACACTGGGGTACATTTCCACATGCACTGACTCTGAGTGGGGTACACTTCTATAGGCAGTGACTCCTAATGGAGAGTCGCTCCCCTGCCACTGAATCTCACTGGGTTACACTTCTGCAGGCACTGACTGTCACTGGGGTTCACTTCCACAGGCACTGAATCTGAATGGGGTAAACTTCCACAGGCACTGACTCTCACTGGGGTACACTTCCACAGGCACTGACTCTCACTGAGGTCCACTTACACAGGCACTGACTTTGTATGGGGTACACATCCAAAGTCACTGACTTTCACTGGGGTACACTTCCACAGGTACTGACTCTCACTGGGGTAAACTTCCACAGGCACTGACTCTGAATGGTGTAAACTTCTGAGGGCACTGCATCTGAATGGGGTAAACTTCTACAGGTACTGAATCTGAATGGGGTAAACTTCCACAGGCACTGACACTCACTGGGGGACACATCCACAGGCACTGAATCTGAATGGGGTAAACTTCCTCAGGCACTGACTCTCACTGGGGTAATCTTCCACAGGCACTGACTCTGAATGGGGTAAACTTCCACAGGCACTGACTCTCACTGGGGTACACTTCCACAGGCACTGACTCTGAATGGGGTAAACCTCAACAGGCACTGAGTCTGAATGGGGTACACTGCCACAGGCACTGAATCTGAATGGGGTAAACTTCCACAGGCACTGATTCTGATTGGCGTAAACTTCTAGAGGCAATAACTCTCACTGGGGTAAACGTCCACAGGCACTGGCTCTCACTGGGGTACACTTCCACAGGCACCGAATCTGAATGGGGTAAACTTCCACAGGCACTGACTCTGAATGGCGTAAACTTCCAGAGGCATTGACTCACATAGGGGTACTCTTCCACAGGCACTGAATCTCACTGGGGGACACTTCCACAGGCACTGACTCTGAATGGGGTAAACATCGAGAGGCACTGACCCTCACTGGAATGCACTTCCACAGGCAATGACACTGAATGGGGTCAACTTCCACAGGCAAAGACTCTCTTTGGTGTACACTTCCACATGCACTGACTCTGAATGGGGTAAACATCCACAGGCATTGACTCTCACTGGGGTACACTTCCACAGGCACTGAATCCGAATGGGGTAAACTTCCACAGGCACTTACTCTCACTGGGGTACACTTCCACAGGCACTGAATCTGAATGTGTTAAACTTCCCCAGGCACTGACTCTGAATGGGTAAACTTCCACAGGCACTGACTCTGAATTGGTTACAGTTCCACAGGCAATGACTCTCAGTGGGGTACACTTCCACAGGCACCGACTCTGAATGGGGTAAACTTCCACAGGCACTGACTCTCACTGAGGTACACTTCCACAGGTACTGACTCTGAATGGGGTAAACTTCCACACGCACTGACTCTGATTGGGGTCCACTTCCACATGCACTGAATCTGAATGGGGTAAACATCCACAGGCAATGACTCTCAGTGGGGTACACTTCGATACGCACTGACGCTTCCTGGGGTAAACTTCCAAAGGCACTGACTCTGAATGGGGTAAACTTCCACAGGCAATGACTCTCAGTGGGGTACGCTTCGATAGGCAGTGACTCTTACTGGGGTAAACCTCCACAGGCACTGACTCTCACTGGTGTACATTACCACATGCAATGTCTCTCACTTGAGTACACTTCTACTGGCACTGACACTCAATTGGGTACACTTCGACAGGCACTGACTCTCACTTGGGTACATTTCCACAGGCACTGACTCACACTGGGGTACATTTCCACATGCACTGACTCTGAGTGGGGTACACTTCTATAGGCAGTGACTCCTAATGGAGAGTCGCTCCCCTGCCACTGAATCTCACTGGGTTACACTTCTGCAGCCACTGACTGTCACTGGGGTTCACTTCCACAGGCACTGAATCTGAATGGGGTAAACTTCCACAGGCACTGACTCTCACTGGGGTACACTTCCACAGGCACTGACTCTCACTGAGGTCCACTTACACAGGCACTGACTTTGTATGGGGTACACATCCAAAGTCACTGACTTTCACTGGGGTACACTTCCACAGGTACTGACTCTCACTGGGGTAAACTTCCACAGGCACTGACTCTGAATGGTGTAAACTTCTGAGGGCACTGCATCTGAATGGGGTAAACTTCTACAGGTACTGAATCTGAATGGGGTAAACTTCCACAGGCACTGACTCTCACTGGGGGACACATCCACAGGCACTGAATCTGAATGGGGTAAACTTCCTCAGGCACTGACTCTCACTGGGGTAATCTTCCACAGGCACTGACTCTCACTGGGGTACACTTCCACAGGCACTGACTCTGAATGGGGTAAGCCTCAACAGGCACTGAGTCTGAATGGGGTACACTGCCACAGGCACTGAATCTGAATGGGGTAAACTTCCACAGGCACTGATTCTGATTGGCGTAAACTTCTAGAGGCAATGACTCTCACTGGGGTAAACGTCCACAGGCACTGGCTCTCACTGGGGTACACTTCCACAGGCACCGAATCTGAATGGGGTAAACTTCCACAGGCACTGACTCTGAATGGCGTAAACTTCCAGAGGCATTGACTCACATAGGGGTACTCTTCCACAGGCACTGAATCTCACTGGGGGACACTTCCACAGGCACTGACTCTGAATGGGGTAAACTTCGACAGGCACTGACCCTCACTGGAATGCACTTCCACAGGCAATGACACTGAATGGGGTCAACTTCCACAGGCAAAGACTCTCTTTGGTGTACACTTCCACATGCACTGACTCTGAATGGGGTAAACATCCACAGGCATTGACTCTCAATGGGGTACACTTCCACAGGCACTGAATCCGAATGGGGTAAACTTCCACAGGCACTTACTCTCACTGGGGTACACTTCCACAGGCACTGAATCTGAATGTGTTAAACTTCCCCAGGCACTGACTCTGAATGGGTAAACTTCCACAGGCACTGACTCTGAATTGGTTACAGTTCCACAGGCAATGACTCTCAGTGGGGTACACTTCCACAGGCACCGACTCTGAATGCGGTAAACTTCCACAGGCACTGACTCTCACTGAGGTACACTTCCACAGGTACTGACTCTGAATGGGGTAAACTTCCACACGCACTGACTCTGATTGGGGTACACTTCCACATGCACTGAATCTGAATGGGGTAAACATCCACAGGCAATGACTCTCAGTGGGGTACACTTCGATAGGTTTGACACTTACTGGGGTAAACATCCACAGGCACTGACTCTCTCTGCAGTACACTTCCACAGGCACTGACTCAGAATGGTGTAAACTTCCACAGGCAATGACTCTCAGTGGGGTTCACTTCGATAGGTTTGACAATTACTGGGGTAAACATCCACAGGCACTGACTCTCTCTGGAGAACACTTCCACAGGCACTGACTCTGAATGGGGTAAACTTCCACAGGCACTGACTCTCACTGGAGTACACTTCCACAGGCACAGACTCTGAATGGGGTTATCTTCCACAGGCACTGACTCTCACTGTGGTACACTTCCACAGGCACTGAGTTTGAATGGGGTAAACTTCCACAGGCACTGACTCTCACTGGAGTACAGTTCCACAGGCACTGACTCACACTGGGGTACACTTCTACAGGGACTGATCTCACTGGGGTACACATCTGCAGGTACAGACTCTCAAAGGGGTACGCTTCTTCAGGGACTGACTCTCACTGGGGTACACTTCTACAGGTACAGACTCTCACTGGGGTACACTTCTGTAGGCAATGACTCTCTCTGGGTTAAAATTCCACCCACACTGACTCGCACTGGAGTGCAGTCCCACAGGCTCTAACTATCACTTGGGTACCATTCCCTAGGCAATGACTCGAACTGGGGCAAATTTCTACTGGCACTGACTCTCTCTGAGAGACAATTCCACAGGCACTGACTCTCACTGGGGTACAGTTCCACAGGCACTGACTCTCACTTGGATACACTTCTATAGGCACTGACACTTACTTGGGTACATTTCCACAGGCACTGACTCTCACTTGGGTACACTTCTCCAGGCACTGACTCTCACTTGGATACACTTCTACAGGCACTGACTCTCACTGGGGTACATTTCCACAGGCACTGACTCTCACTTGGGTACACTTCTACAGGCACTGACGCTCACTGGGGTACACTTCCACAGGCACTGACTCTCACTGGGGGACACTTCCACAGGCACTGACTCTCTCTGAGAGACAGTTCCACAGGCACTGACTCTCACTGGGGTACAGTTCCACAGGCACTGACTCTCACTTGGATACACTTCTATAGGCACTGACTGTCACTTGGGTACATTTCCACAGGCACTGACTCTCACTTGGGTACACTTCTACAGGCACTGACTCTCACTGGAGTACACTTTTACAGGCACTGACTCTCACTGGAGTACACTTCCACAGGCACTGACTCTCACTGGTGTACATTTCCACAGGCACAGATTCTCAATTGGGTACACTTCGACAGGCACTGTCTCTCACTTGGGTACACGTCTACAGGCACTGACTCTCACTGGGGTACATTTCCACAGGCACAGACTCTCACTGGTGTACATTACCACATGCAATGTCTCTCACTTGAGTACACTTCTACTGACACTGACACTCAATTGGGTACACTTCGACAGGCACTGACTCTCACTTGGGTACATTTCCACAGGCACTGACTCACACTGGGGTACATTTCCACATGCACTGACTCTGAGTGGGGTACACTTCTATAGGCAGTGACTCCTAATGGAGAGTCGCTCCCCTGCCACTGAATCTCACTGGGTTACACTTCTGCAGGCACTGACTGTCACTGGGGTTCACTTCCACAGGCACTGAATCTGAATGGGGTAAACTTCCACAGGCACTGACTCTCACTGGGGTACACTTCCACAGGCACTGACTCTCACTGAGGTCCACTTACACAGGCACTGACTTTGTATGGGGTACACATCCAAAGTCACTGACTTTCACTGGGGTACACTTCCACAGGTACTGACTCTCACTGGGGTAAACTTCCACAGGCACTGACTCTGAATGGTGTAAACTTCTGAGGGCACTGCATCTGAATGGGGTAAACTTCTACAGGTACTGAATCTGAATGGGGTAAACTTCCACAGGCACTGACTCTCACTGGGGAACACATCCACAGGCACTGAATCTGAATGGGGTAAACTTCCTCAGGCACTGACTCTCACTGGGGTAATCTTCCACAGGCACTGACTCTGAATGGGGTAAACTTCCACAGGCACTGACTCTCACTGGGGTACACTTCCACAGGCACTGACTCTGAATGGGGTAAACCTCAACAGGCACTGAGTCTGAATGGGGTACACTGCCACAGGCACTGAATCTGAATGGGGTAAACTTCCACAGGCACTGATTCTGATTGGCGTAAACTTCTAGAGGCAATGACTCTCACTGGGGTAAACGTCCACAGGCACTGGCTCTCACTGGGGTACACTTCCACAGGCACCGAATCTGAATGGGGTAAACTTCCACAGGCACTGACTCTGAATGGCGTAAACTTCCAGAGGCATTGACTCACATAGGGGTACTCTTCCACAGGCACTGAATCTCACTGGGGGACACTTCCACAGGCACTGACTCTGAATGGGGTAAACTTCGAGAGGCACTGACCCTCACTGGAATGCACTTCCACAGGCAATGACACTGAATGGGGTCAACTTCCACAGGCAAAGACTCTCTTTGGTGTACACTTCCACATGCACTGACTCTGAATGGGGTAAACATCCACAGGCATTGACTCTCACTGGGGTACACTTCCACAGGCACTGAATCCGAATGGGGTAAACTTCCACAGGCACTTACTCTCACTGGGGTACACTTCCACAGGCACTGAATCTGAATGTGTTAAACTTCCCCAGGCACTGACTCTGAATGGGTAAACTTCCACAGGCACTGACTCTGAATTGGTTACAGTTCCACAGGCAATGACTCTCAGTGGGGTACACTTCCACAGGCACCGACTCTGAATGGGGTAAACTTCCACAGGCACTGACTCTCACTGAGGTACACTTCCACAGGTACTGACTCTGAATGGGGTAAACTTCCACACGCACTGACTCTGATTGGGGTACACTTCCACATGCACTGAATCTGAATGGGGTAAACATCCACAGGCAATGACTCTCAGTGGGGTACGCTTCGATAGGCAGTGACTCTTACTGGGGTAAACCTCCACAGGCACTGACTCTCACTGGAGAACACTTCCACAGTCACTGACTCTCACTGGTGTACATTTCCACAGGCACAGATTCTCAATTGGGTACACTTCTACAGGCACTGTCTCTCACTTGGGTACACGTCTACAGGCACTGACTCTCACTGGGGTACATTTCCACAGGCACAGACTCTCACTGGTGTACATTACCACATGCAATGTCTCTCACTTGAGTACACTTCTACTGGCACTGACACTCAATTGGGTACACTTGGACAGGCACTGACTCTCACTTGGGTACATTTCCACAGGCACTGACTCACACTGGGGTACATTTCCACATGCACTGACTCTGAGTGGGGTACACTTCTATAGGCAGTGACTCCTAATGGAGAGTCGCTCCCCTGCCACTGAATCTCACTGGGTTACACTTCTGCAGGCACTGACTGTCACTGGGGTTCACTTCCACAGGCACTGAATCTGAATGGGGTAAACTTCCACAGGCACTGACTCTCACTGGGGTACACTTCCACAGGCACTAACTCTCACTGAGGTCCACTTACACAGGCACTGACTTTGTATGGGGTACACATCCAAAGTCACTGACTTTCACTGGGGTACACTTCCACAGGTACTGACTCTCACTGGGGTAAACTTCCACAGGCACTGACTCTGAATGGTGTAAACTTCTGAGGGCACTGCATCTGAATGGGGTAAACTTCTACAGGTACTGAATCTGAATGGGGTAAACTTCCACAGGCACTGACTCTCACTGGGGGACACATCCACAGGCACTGAATCTGAATGGGGTAAACTTCCTCAGGCACTGACTCTCACTGGGGTAATCTTCCACAGGCACTGACTCTCACTGGGGTACACTTCCACAGGCACTGACTCTGAATGGGGTAAACCTCAACAGGCACTGAGTCTGAATGGGGTACACTGCCACAGGCACTGAATCTGAATGGGGTAAACTTCCACAGGCACTGATTCTGATTGGCGTAAACTTCTAGAGGCAATGACTCTCACTGGGGTAAACGTCCACAGGCACTGGCTCTCACTGGGGTACACTTCCACAGGCACCGAATCTGAATGGGGTAAACTTCCACAGGCACTGACTCTGAATGGCGTAAACTTCCAGAGGCATTGACTCACATAGGGGTACTCTTCCACAGGCACTGAATCTCACTGGGGGACACTTCCACAGGCACTGACTCTGAATGGGGTAAACTTCGACAGGCACTGACCCTCACTGGAATGCACTTCCACAGGCAATGACACTGAATGGGGTCAACTTCCACAGGCAAAGACTCTCTTTGGTGTACACTTCCACATGCACTGACTCTGAATGGGGTAAACATCCACAGGCATTGACTCTCAATGGGGTACACTTCCACAGGCACTGAATCCGAATAGGGTAAACTTCCACAGGCACTTACTCTCACTGGGGTACACTTCCACAGGCACTGAATCTGAATGTGTTAAACTTCCCCAGGCACTGACTCTGAATGGGTAAACTTCCACAGGCACTGACTCTGAATTGGTTACAGTTCCACAGGCAATGACTCTCAGTGGGGTACACTTCCACAGGCACCGACTCTGAATGGGGTAAACTTCCACAGGCACTGACTCTCACTGAGGTACACTTCCACAGGTACTGACTCTGAATGGGGTAAACTTCCACACGCACTGACTCTGATTGGGGTACACTTCCACATGCACTGAATCTGAATGGGGTAAACATCCACAGGCAATGACTCTCAGTGGGGTACACTTCGATACGCCATGACGCTTCCTGGGGTAAACTTCCAAAGGCACTGACTCTGAATGGGGTAAACTTCCACAGGCAATGACTCTCAGTGGGGTACGCTTCGATAGGCAGTGACTCTTACTGGGGTAAACCTCCACAGGCACTGACTCTCACTGGAGTACACTTCCACAGGCACTGTCTCAGAATGGTGTAAACTTCCACAGGCAATGACTCTCAGTGGGGTTCACTTCGATAGGTTTGACACTTACTGGGGTAAACATCCACAGGCACTGACTCTCTCTGGAGAACACTTCCACAGGCACTGACTCTGAATGGGGTAAACTTCCACAGGCACTGACTCTCACTGGAGTACACTTCCACAGGCACCGACTCTGAATGGGGTTATCTTCCACAGGCACTGACTCTCACTGTGGTACACTTCCACAGGCACTGAGTTTGAATGGGGTAAACTTCCACAGGCACTGACTCTCACTGTGGTACACTTCCACAGGCACTGAGTTTGAATGGGGTAAACTTCCACAGGCACTGACTCTCACTGGAGTACAGTTCCACAGGCACTGACTCACACTGGGGTACACTTCTACAGGGACTGATCTCACTGGGGTACACATCTACAGGTACAGACTCTCAAAGGGGTACGCTTCTACAGGGACTGACTCTCACTGGGGTACACTTCTACAGGTACAGACTCTCACTGGGGTACACTTCTGTAGGCAATGACTCTCTCTGGGTTAAAATTCCACCCACACTGACTCGCACTGGAGTGCAGTCCCACAGGCTCTAACTATCACTTGGGTACCATTCCCTAGGCAATGACTCGAACTGGGGCAAATTTCTACTGGCACTGACTCTCTCTGAGAGACAATTCCACAGGCACTGACTCTCACTGGGGTACAGTTCCACAGGCACTGACTCTCACTGGAGTACACTTCCACAGGCACTGACTCTCACTGGAGTACAATTCTACAGGCACTGTCTCTCACTGGGGTACATTTCCACAGGCACTGACTCTCACTTGGGTACACTTCTACAGGCACTGACTCTCACTTGGGTACACTTCTACAGGCACTGACTCTCACTGGGGTACATTTCCACAGGCACTGACTCTCACTTGTGTACACTTCTATAGGCACTGTCTCTCTCTGCTGTACATTTCCACAGGCACTGATTCTCACTTGGGTACACTTCTACAGGGACTGATTCTCACTTGGGTACACTTCTACAGGCACTGACTCTCACTTGGGTACACTTCTACAGGCACTGACTCTCACTGGGGTACATTTCCACAGGCACTGACTCTCACTGGTGCACATTTCCACAGCCACTGACTCTCACTGGGGTAAACTTCCACAGGCAATGACTCTCAGTGGGGTACACTTCCACATGCACTGAAACTGAATGGGATAAACATCAACAGGCACTGACACTGATTGGGGTGCACTTCCACATGCACTGAAGCTCAATGGGGTAAACATGCACTGGTACTGACTCTGAATGGGGTAAACTTCCACAGGCAATGACTCTCAGTGGGGTACACTTCGATAGGCACTGACACTTACTGGGGTAAATTTCCACAGGCACTGACTCTCACTGCAGTACACTTTCACAGGCACTGACACTGAAAGGGGTAAACTTCCACAGGCACTGACTCTCACTGGAGAACACTTCCACAGGCACTGACTCTGAATTGGGTAAACTTCCACAGGCACTGTCTCTCACTGGAGTGCACTTCCACAGGCAATGACTCTCACTGGGGTACACATCCACAGGCACTGACACTGAATGGGGTAAACTTCCACAGGCACTGACTCTCACTGGAGAACACTTCCACAGGCACTGACTCTGAATGGGGTAAACTTCCACAGGCACTGTCTCTCACTGGAGTGCACTTCCACAGGCAATGACTCTCACTGGGGTACACATCCACAGGCACTGACTCTGAATGGGTTAAACGTCCACAGGCACTGACTCTCACTGGGGTAAACTTCCATAGGCACTGACTCTCACAGGGGTTCACTTCCACAGGTACTGACACTGAAAGGGGTAAACTTCCACAGGCAGTGACTCTGAAAGGGGAAATCTTCGACAGACACTGAATCTGAATAGGGTAAACTTCTACAGGTACTGAATCTGCATGGGGTAAACTTCCACAGGCACTGACTCACACTGGGGGACACTTCCACAGGCACTGAATATGAATGGGGTAAACTTCCACAGGCCCTGACTCTGATTGGGGCAAACTTCCACAGGCACTGATTCTGAATGGCGTAAACTTCTAGAGGCAATGACTCTCACTGGGGAAAACGTCCACAGGCACTGACTCTGAATGGGGTAAACTTCCACAGGCACTGATTCTGAATGGCGTAAACTTCTAGAGGCAATGACTCTCACTGGGGAAAACGTCCACAGGCACTGACTCTGAATGGGGTAAACTTCCACAGGCACTGACTCTCTCTGGGGTACACTTCCACAGGCACTGAATCTGAATGGGGTAAACTTCCACATGCACCGACTCTCACTTGGGATCTCTTCTTCAGGCATTGAATCGCACTTGGGTACACTTCTACAGGCACTGACTCTCACTTGGGTACACTTCTGCAGGCACTGACACTCACTGGTGTAACTTTCCACATGCACGGACTCTTAATGGGGTACATTTCCACATGCACTGACTCTGAGTGGGGTACACTTCTATCGGCAGTGACTCCTAATGGAGAGCCGCTCCCCTGCCACTGAATCTCACTGGTGTACATTTCTGCAGGCACTGACTGTCTCTGGGGTTCACTTCCACAGGCACTGACTCTGAATGGGGTAAACTTCCACAGGCACTGACTCTGAATGGGGTACACTTATACAGGCACTGACTATGAATGGGGTAAACTTCTACAGGCACTGAATATGAATGGGGAAAACGTCTACAGTTTCTGAATCTGAATGGGGTAAACTTCCACAGGCACTGACTCTGGATGGGGTAAACATCCAAAGGCACTGACTCTCACTGGGGTACTCTTCCACAGGTAATGACTCTCACTGGGGTAAACTTCCACAGGCACTGACTCTGAATGGGGTAAACTTCTACAGGCACTGCATCTGAATGGAGTACACTTCTACAGGGACTGAATCTGAATGGGATAAACTTCCACAGGCACTGACTCTCAATGGGGGACACATCCTCAGGCACTGAATCTGAATGGGGTAAACTTCCACAGGCACTGACACTCACTTGGGTACACTTCTACAGGCACTGACTCTCACTGGGGTACATTTCCACAGGCGCTGACTCTCACTGGGGTACATTTCCACAGGCACAGACTCTCACTCGGGTACTCTTCTGCAGGCATTGACTCTCACTTGGGTACACTTCTGCAGCCTCTGACTCTCACTGGAGTACATTTCCACAGGCACTGACTCTCACAGGGATACATTTCCACTGGCACAGAATCTCACTGGTGTTCACTTCTTCAGGCACTGAATCTGAATGGGGTAAACTTCGACAGGCACTGACTCTCACTGGGGTAAACTTCCACAGGCACTGACTCTGAATGGGGTAAACTTCCACAGGCACTGACTCTGACTGGGCTACACTGCCACAGGCACTGACTCTGAATGGGGTAAACTTCCAAAGGCACTGAGTCTGAATGGGGTACACTGCCACAGGCACTGAATCTGAACGGAGTAAACTTCCACAGGCACTGATTCTGAATGGCGTAAACTTCTAGAGGCAATGAATCTCACTGGGGTAAACGTCCACAGGCAGTAGCTCTCACTGGGGTACAATTCCACAGGCACTTAATCTGAATGGGGTAAACTTCCACAGGCACTGACTCTGAATGGCGTAAACTTCCAGAGGCAATGACTCACACTGGGGTACTCTTCCACAGGCACTGAATCTCACTGGGTGACACTTCCAAAGGCACTGACTCCGAATGGGGTAAACTTCCACAGGCACTGACCCTCACTGGGATGCACTTCCACAGGCAATGACACTGAATGGGGTCAACTTCCACAGGCAAAGACTCTCTTTGGTGTACACTTCCACATGAACTGACTCTCACTGGGGTACACTTCCACAGGCACTGAATCTGAATGTGTTAAACTTCCGCAGGCACTGACTCTGAATGGGTAAACTTCCACAGGCACTGACCTTGAATTGGTTACTATTCCACAGGCAATGACACTCAGTGGGGTACACTTCGACAGGCACTGACTCTGACTGTGGTACACTTCCACAGGCACTGTCTCTCACTGGGGTACATCTCCACAGGCACTGACTCTGAATGGGGTAAACTTCCACAGGCACTGAATCTCACTGGAGGACTCTTACACAGGCACTGACTCTGAATGGGGTAAACTTCCACAGGCACTGACACTCTCTCGGGTCATGTTCCACAGGGACTGACTCTCACAGGGGTACACTTCTACAGGGACTGACTCTCACTGGGTTACACTTCCACAGGTACAGACTCTCACTGGGGTACACTTCTATCGGCACTGACTCTCTCTGGGTTACAATTCAACCCACACTGACTCGCACTGGGGTGCAGTCCCACAGGCTCTAACTGTCACTTGGGTACCGTTCCCTAGGCACTGACTCGAACTGGGGTACACTTCTACAGGCACTGACTCTCTCTTGGGTACACTTATACAGGCACTGACGCTCACTGGGGTACACTTCCACAGGTACTGACTCTGAATGGGGTAAACTTCTACAGGCAGTGACTCTGAATGGTGCAAACTTCTGCAGGCACTGAATCTGAATGGGGTAAACTTCTACAGGTACTGAATCTGAATGGGGTAAACTTCCATAGGCATTGACTCACACTGGGGGACACTTACACAGGCACTGACTCTGAATGGGGTAAATTCCACAGGTACAGACTCTTCCTGGGGTGCAATTCCACAGGCACTGACTCTGAATGGGGTAAACTTCCACAGGCACTGAATCTGAATGGGGTACACTTCTACAGGCATTGACTCTCACTGGTGTACATTTCCACAGTGACTGACTCTCACTGGTGTGCATTTCTACAGGCACAGATTCTCACTTGTGTACACTTCTGCAGGCACTGATTCTCACTGGGGTACATTACCACATGCACTGACTCTCACTTGGGTACACTTCTACTGGCACTGACTCTCAATTGGGTACTCTTCTACAGGCACTGACTCTCACTTGGGTACACTTCTACAGGCACTGACTCTCACTGGGGTACATTTCCACAGGCACTGACTCTCACTGGGGTACACTTATTCAGGCGCTGAATCTGAATGTTGTAAACTTCTACAGGTACTGAATCTGAATGGGGTATACTTCCACAGGCAATGACTCTCACTGGGGTACACTTCCACAGGCACTGACTCTGAATGGGTTAAACTTGCACAGGCACTGACTCTCACAGGCATACACTTCCACTGGCACTGGCTCTCACTGGGGTACAGTTACATAGGCACTGACTCTGAATGGGGTACACTTCCACAGGCACTGACTCTGAATGGGGTAAACTTCCACAGGCACTGACTCTCACTGGGGTACACTTCTACAGGCACTGATTCTCACTGGGGTACAATTCCTCAGGCACTGACTCTCACAGGGGTACACATCCACAGGCACTGACTCTGAATGGGGTAAACTTCCACAGGCACTGACTCTCACTGGGGTATACTTCCATAGGCACTGACTCTCACTGGGGTTCACTTCCACAGATACTGACACTGAATGGGTTAAACTTCCACAGGCAGTGACTCTGAAAGGCGTAATCTTCTACAAACACTGAATCTGAATTGGGTAAACTTCCACAGGCACTGACTCACACTGGGGGACACTTCCACAGGCACTGACTCTGAATGGGGTAAACTTCCACAGGCCCTGACTCTGAATGGGGCAAACATCCACAGGCACTGACTCTCACTGGGGGCACTTCCACAGGTACTGACACTTCATGGGGTAAACGTCCACAGGCACTGACTCTGAATGGGGTAAACTTCCACAGGCACTGATTCTGAATGGCGTAAACTTATGGAGGCAATGACTCTCACTGGGGTAAACGTCCACAGGCACTGACTCTGAATGGGGTAAACTTCCACAGGCACTGACTCTCACTGGGGTACACGTCCACAGGCACTGAATCTGAATGGGGTAAACTTCCAAAGGCACCGACTCTCACTTGGGATCTCTTCTTCAGGCAATGACCCTCACTTGGGTACACGTCTAAAGGCACTGACTCTCACTGGTGTAACTTTCCACATGCACTGACTCTGAATGGGGTTCACTTCGAAAGGCAGTGACTCCAAATGGAGAGCCACTCCCCAGCCACTGAATCTTACTGGGGTACACTTCTACAGGCACTGACTCTCACAGGGGTACATTTCCACTGGCACTGACTCCCATGGGTACACTTCCACAGGCACTGACTCTCACTGGGGTACACTTCCACAGGCACTGACTCTCACTGGGGTACACTTCCACAGGCACTGAATCTGAATGGTGTAAACTTCTACAGGGACTGATGCTGAATGGGGTAAACTTCCACAGGCACTGAATCTCACTGGGGTACACTTCCACCGGCAATGACTCTCACTGGGGTACACTTCCACAGGCACTGACTCTGAATGGGTTAAACTTCCACAGGCACTGACTCTCACTGGGGTACACTTCCACAGGCACTGACTCTCACTGGGGTACACTTCCACAGGCACTGAATCTGAATGGGGTAAACTTCTACAGGTGCTGAATCTGAATGGCATAAACTTCCAGAGGCACTGACTCTCACTTGGTTACACTTCTACAGGCATTGACTCTCAGTGGGGTACATTTCCACAGTCACTGACTCTCACTGGTGTACATTTCCACAGGCACAGATTCTCAATTGAGTACACTTCTACAGGCACTGTCTCTCACTTGGGTACACGTCTACAGGCACTGACTCTCACTGGGGTACATTTCCACAGGCACAGACTCTCACTGGTGTACATTACCACATGCACTGTCTCTCACTTGGGTACACTTCTACTGGCACTGACACTCAATTGGGTACACTTCGACAGGCACTGACTCTCACTTGGGTACACTTACACAGGCCCTGACTCTCACTCGGGTACATTTCCACAGGCACTGACTCACACTGGGGTACATTTCCACATGCACTGACTCTGAGTGGGGTACACTTCTGTAGGCAGTGACTCCTAATGGAGAGTCGCTCCCCTGCCACTGAATCTCACTGGGTTACACTTCTGCAGGCACTGACTGTCACTGGGGTTCACTTCCACAGGCACTGACTCTGAATGGGGTAAACTTCCACAGGCACTGACTCTGAATGGGGTACACTTACACAGGCACTGACTCTGAATGGGGTTAACTTCTACAGGCACTGACTCTCACTGGGGTACACTTCCACAGGCACTGACTCTCACTGGGGTACAATTACACAGGCACTGAATTTGTATGGGGTAAACATCCAAAGGCACTGACTTTCACTGGGGTACACTTCCACAGGTACTGACTCTCACTGTGGTAAACATCCACAGGCACTGACTCTGAATGGGGTAAACTTCTAAGGGCACTGCATCTGAATGGGGTAAACTTCTACAGGTACTGAATCTGAATGGGGTAAACTTCCACAGGCACTGAATCTCACTGGAGGACTCTTACACAGGCACTGACTCTGAATGGGGTAAACTTCCACAGGCACTGACACTCTCTCGGGTCCAGTTCCACAGGGACTGACTCTCACAGGGGTACACTTAGTTTTTTTTAGTTTTTTAGTTTTAGAGATACAGCACTGAAACAGGCCCTTCGGCCCGCCGAGTCTGTGCCGACCATCAACCACCCATTTATACTAATCCTACACTAATTTCCTAATTCCATTTTCCTATCACATCCCCACATGTCCCTATATTTCCCTACCACCTACCTATACTAGTGGCAATTGCTAATGGCCAATTAACCTATCAACCTGCAAGTCTTTGGCATGTGGGAGGAAACCGGAGCACCCGGAGGAAACCCACGCAGACACAGGGAGAACTTGCAAACTCCACACAGGCAGTACCCAGAATTGAACCCAGGTCGCTGGAGCTGTGAGGCTGCGGTGCTAACCACTGCGCCACTGTGCCGCCCTACAGGGACTGACTCTCACTGGGTTACTCTTCCACAGGTACAGACTCTCACTGGGGTACACTTCTATCGGCACTGACTCTCTCTGAGTTACAATTCAACCCACACTGACTCGCACTGGGGTGCAGTCCCACAGGCTCTAACTGTCACTTGGGTACCGTTCCCTCGGCACTGACTCGAACTGGGTTACACTTCTACAGGCACTGACTCTCACTTGGGTACGCTTCTACAGGCCCTGACTCTCACTCGGGTACATTTCCACAGGCACTGACTCTCACTGGGGTACATTTCCACATGCACTGACTCTGAGTGGGGTACACTTCTATAGGCAGTGACTCCTAATGGAGAGCCGCTCCCCAGCCACTGAATCTCACTGGGGTACACTTCCGCAGGCACTGACTGTCACTGGGGTACACTTCCACAGGCACTGACTCTGAATGGGGTAAACTTCCACAGGCACTGACTATCACTGTGTTACACTTCCAAAGGCACTGACTCTGAATGGGGTACACTTACACAGGCACTGACTCTGAATGGGGTAAACTTCTCCAGGCCCTGAATAGGAATGGGGAAAACGTATACAGTTTCTGAATCTGAATGGGGTAAACTTCCACCGGCACTGACTCTCGCTGGGGTACACTTCCACAGGCACTGACTCTGTATGGGGTAAACTTCCAAAGGCACTGACTCTCACTGGGGTACACTTCCACAGGTACTGACTCTGAATGGGGTAAACTTCCACAGGCACTGAGTCTGAATGGGGTAAACTTCTACAGTCGCTGCATCTGAATGCGGTAAACTTCTACAGGTACTGAATCTGAATGGGGTAAACTTCCACAGGCACTGACTCTCGCAGGGGGACACATCCACAGGCACTGAATCTAAATGGGGGAAACTTCCACAGGCACTGACTCTCACTTGGGTACACTTCTACAGGCACTGACTCTCACTGGGGTACATTTCCACAGGCACTGACTCCCACTGGGGTAAATTTCCACAGGCACTGACTCTCACTTGGGTACACTTCTGCAGGCATTGACTCTCACTTGGGTACACTTCTGCAGCGTGTGACTCTCACTGGAGTACATTTCCACAGGCACTGACTCTCACAGGGATACATTTCCACTGGCACTGAATCACACTGGGGTACACTTCCACAGGCACTGACTCTGAATGGGGCAAACTTCCACAGGCATTGACTCTGAATGGGATAAACTTCCACAGGCACAGACTCTCACTGGGGTACACTTCCACATGCACTGAATCTGAATGGGGTAAACTTCCGCAGGCATTGACTCTCACTGGGGTACACTTCCACATGCATTCAATATGAATGGGGTAAATTCCACAGCCTCTGACTCTCACTGGGGTACACTTCCACAGGCACTGTCTCTGAATGGGGTACACTTACACAGGCACTGACTCTGAATGGGGTAAACTTCCACAGGCACTGACTCTGAATTGGTTACAGTTCCACAGGCAATGACTCTCAGTGTGGTACACTTCGACAGGCACTGACTCTCACTGGGGTACACTTCCACAGGCACTGACTCTCACTTGGGTACACTTCTACAGGCACTGACTCTCACTGGGGTACATTTCCACAGGCACTGACTCTCACTTGGGTACACGTCTGCAGGCATTGACTCTCACTTGGGTACACTTCTGCAGCCTCTGACTCTCACTGGGGTACAAATCCACAGGCACTGACTCTCACAGGGATACATTTCCACTGGCACTGAATCTCACAGGGGTACACTTCCACAGGCACTGACTCTGAATGGGGTAAACTTCCACAGGCACTGACTCTGAATGGGGTAAACTTCGACAGGCACTGAATCTGAATGTGGTAAACTTCTACAGGAACTGAATCTGAATGGGGTAAACTTCCACAGGCACTGACTCTCACTGGGGCACACTTCCACAGGCACTGACTCTGAATGGGGTAAACTTCCACAGGTACTGAATCTGAATGTGGTAAACTTCCACAGGCACTGAGTCTGAAACGGGTAAACTTCCACAGGCACTGACCCTCACTGGGGTGCACTTCCACAGGCACTGACTCTGAATGAGGTAAACTTCCACAGGCACAGACTCACACTGGGGGACACTTCCACATGCACTGAATCTGAATGGGGTAAACTTCCACAGGCATTGACTCTCACTGGGGTACACTTCCACATGCACTCAATATGAATGCCGTAAATTCCACAGCCACTGACTCTCACTGGGGTACACTTCCACAGGCACTGAATCTGAATGGGGTAAACTTCCCCAGGAACTGACTCTGAATGGGGTAAACTTCCACAGGCACTGACCCTGAATTGGTTACAGTTCCACAGGCAATGATTCTCAGTGGGGTACACTTCGACAGGCACTGACTCTCACTGGGGTACACTTCCACAGGCACTGACTCTGAATGGGGTACACTTCTACAGGCATTGACTCTCACTGGGGTACATTTCCACAGTGACTGACTCTCACTGGTGTACATTTCCACAGGCACAGATTCCCAATTGGGTACACTTCTACAGGCACTGTCTCTCACTTGGGTACACTTCTACAGGCACTGGCTCTCACTGGGGTACATTTCCACAGGCACTGACTCTCACTGGGGTACACTTCTACTGGCACTGACTCTCAATTGGGTACACTTCTACAGTCACTGACACTCTCTTGGGTACACTTCTACAGGCCCTGACTCTCACTCGGTACATTTCGACAGGCACTGACTCTCACTCGGGTACATTTCCACATGCACTGACTCTGAGTGGGGTACACTTCTATAGGCAGTGACTCCTAATGGAGAGCCGCTCCCCAGCCACTGAATCTCACTGGGGTCCACTTCTGCAGGCACAGACTGTCACTGCGGTACACTTCCACAGGCACTGACACTGAATGGAGTAAACTTCCACAGGCACTGACTCTCACTGTGTTACACTTCCACAGGCACTGACTCGGAATGGGGTACACTTACACAGGCACTGACTCTGAATGGGGTAAACTTCTCCAGGCACTGAATATGAATGGGGAAA
Organism: Heterodontus francisci; assembly: GCF_036365525.1. NCBI lineage: Eukaryota > Metazoa > Chordata > Chondrichthyes > Heterodontiformes > Heterodontidae > Heterodontus > Heterodontus francisci. The sequence continues at coordinate 6,599,639 of NC_090386.1, forward strand.
ACGTATACAGTTTCTGAATCTGAATGGGGTAAGCTTCCACCGGCACTGACTCTCACTGGGGTACACTTCCACAGGCACTGACTCTGTATGGGGTAAACTTCCAAAGGCACTGATTCTCACTGGGGTACACTTCCGCAGGTACTGACTCTGAATGGGGTAAACTTCCACAGGCACTGAGTCTGAATGGGGTAAACTTCTACAGTCACTGCATCTGAATGCGGTAAACTTCTACAGGTACTGAATCTGAATGGGGTAAACTTCCACAGGCACTGACTCTCACAGGGGGACACATCCACAGACACTGAATCTAAATGGGGTAAACTTCCACAGGCGCTGACTCTCACTTGGGTACACTTCTACAGGCACTGACTCTCACTGGGGTACATTTCCACAGGCACTGACACTGACTGGGGTACATTTCCACAGGCACTGACTCTCACTTGGGTACACTTCTGCAGGCATTGACTCTCACTTGGGTACACTTCTGCAGCCTCTGACTCTCACTGGAGTACATTTCCACAGGCACTGACTCTCACAGGGATACATTTCCACAGGCCCTGTCACTGAATGGGTTAAACATCCACAGGCACTGACTCTCACTGGGGTACACTTCCACAGGCACTGACTCTCACTGGGGTACACTTCCACAGGCACTGAATCTGAATGGGGTACACTTCCACACGCACTGAATCTGAATGGGGTACACTTCCACAGGCACTGTCTCTGAATGGGTTAAACATCCACAGGCACTGACTCTCACTCGGGTACACTTCCACAGGCACTGACTCTCACTGGGGTACACGTACACAGGCACTGACTCTGAGTGGGGTAAACTTCCAAAGGCACTGACTCTCAGTGGGGTACACTTCCACAGGCACTGAATCTCACTGGGGCACACTTCCACAGGCACTGACTCTCACTGGGGTAAACTTACACAGGGACTGAATCTGAATGGGGTAAACTTCCACAGGCACTGATTCTCACTTGGGTACACTTATTCAGGCACTGACTCTCACTGGGCTACATTTCCACAGGCACTGACTCTCACTGGGGTACATTTCCACAGGCACTGACTCTCACTTGGGTACACTTCTACAGGCACTGACTCTCACTTGGGTACACTTCTGCAGGCACTGACTCTCACTGGGGTACATTTCCACAGGCACTGACTCTCTCTGGTGTGCATTTCCACATGCACTGACTCTGAGTGGGGTACACTTCGATAGGCACTGAATCTGAATGGTGTAAACTTCTAGAGGTACTGACTCAGAATGGGGTAAACTTCTACAGGTACTGAATCTGAATGGGGTAAACTTCCACAGGCACTGACTCTCACTGGGGTACACTTCCACAGGCACTGACTCTGAATGGGTTAAACATCCACAGGCACTGACTCTCACTGGGGTACACTTCCACAGGCACTGACTCTAACTGGGGTACACTTCAACAGGCACTGAATCTGACTGTGGTAAACTTCTGCAGGTACTGAATCTGAATGGGGTAAACTTCCACAGGCACTGACTCTCACTGTGGGACACTTCCACAGGCACTGACTCTGAATGGGGTAAACTTCCACAGGCACTGACAATCACTGGTGTACACTTCCACAGGCACTGTCTCTGAATGGGTTAAACATCCACAGGCACTGACTCTCACTGGGGTACACTGCAACAGGCACTGTCTCTGAATGGGGTAAACTTCCACAGGCACTGACTCTCACGGTGGTACACTTCCACAGGCACTTAATCTGAATGGGGTAAACATCCACAGGCACTGACTATGCATGGGGTAAACATCTACAGGTACTGACTCTGAATGGGGAAATCTTCCAGAGGCAATGACTCTAACTGGGGTACACTCCCACTGGCACTGACTCACACAGGGGGACTATTCCACAGCCACTGACTCTGAATGTGTTACAATTCCACAGGCATTGACCCTCACTTGGGTGCACTTCCACAGGCACTGACTCTCACTGGGGTACACTTCCAGTGGCACTGACTCTGAATGGGGTAAACTTCCACAGGCACTGACTCTCCCTGGGGTACACTTCCAGAGGCACTGACTCTCACTGGGGTACATTTTCACAGGCACTGACTCTCACTGGGGTGCATTTCCACAGGCACTGACTGACTCTCTCTTGGGTACACTTCTACAGGCACTGACTCTCACTGGCGTACATTTCCACAGGCACTGACTTTCACTGGGGTACATTTCCACATGCACTGACTCTGAGTGGGGTACACATCCATCGGCAGTGTCTCATCATGGTGAGCCGCTTCCCAGCCACTGAATCACACTGGGGTACACTTCTACAGGCACTGACTCTCACAGGGGTACACTTCCAGAGGCACTGACTCTCACTGGGATACATCTTCACAGGCACTGACTCTCACTGGGGTGCATTTCCACAGGCACTGACTCTCTCTTGGGTACACTTCTACAGGCACTGACTCTGACTGGGTAAAGTTCCACAGGCACTGACTCTCACTGGAGTACCCTTCCACAGGCACTGACTCTGAATGGGGCAAAGTTCTACTGGCACTGACTCTCTCTGAGGAACAGTTCCACAGGCACTGACTCTCACTTGGGTAAATTTCCACAGGCACTGACTCTCACTTGGGTACACTTCTACAGGCACTGACTCTCACTTGGGTACACTTCTGCAGGCACTGACTCTCACTGGGGTACAATTCCACAGGCACTGACTCTCACTGGTGTACATTTCCACATGCACTGACTCTGAGTGGGGTACACTTCTATAGGCACTGAATCTGAATGGTGTAAACTTCTAGAGGCACTGACTCTGAATGGGGTAAACTTCCACAGGCACTGACTATCACTGGGGTACACTTCCACATGCACTGAATCTGAATGGGGTAAACTTCCGCAGGCATTGACTCTCACTGGGGTACACTTCCACATGCATTCAATATGAATGGGGTAAATTCCACAGCCTCTGACTCTCACTGGGGTACACTTCCACAGGCACTGTCTCTGAATGGGGTACACTTACACAGGCACTGACTCTGAATGGGGTAAACTTCCACAGGCACTGACTCTGAATTGGTTACAGTTCCACAGGCAATGACTCTCAGTGTGGTACACTTCGACAGGCACTGACTCTCACTGGGGTACACTTCCACAGGCACTGACTCTCACTTGGGTACACTTCTACAGGCACTGACTCTCACTGGGGTACATTTCCACAGGCACTGACTCTCACTTGGGTACACGTCTGCAGGCATTGACTCTCACTTGGGTACACTTCTGCAGCCTCTGACTCTCACTGGGGTACAAATCCACAGGCACTGACTCTCACAGGGATACATTTCCACTGGCACTGAATCTCACAGGGGTACACTTCCACAGGCACTGACTCTGAATGGGGTAAACTTCCACAGGCACTGACTCTGAATGGGGTAAACTTCGACAGGCACTGAATCTGAATGTGGTAAACTTCTACAGGAACTGAATCTGAATGGGGTAAACTTCCACAGGCACTGACTCTCACTGGGGCACACTTCCACAGGCACTGACTCTGAATGGGGTAAACTTCCACAGGTACTGAATCTGAATGTGGTAAACTTCCACAGGCACTGAGTCTGAAACGGGTAAACTTCCACAGGCACTGACCCTCACTGGGGTGCACTTCCACAGGCACTGACTCTGAATGAGGTAAACTTCCACAGGCACAGACTCACACTGGGGGACACTTCCACATGCACTGAATCTGAATGGGGTAAACTTCCACAGGCATTGACTCTCACTGGGGTACACTTCCACATGCACTCAATATGAATGCCGTAAATTCCACAGCCACTGACTCTCACTGGGGTACACTTCCACAGGCACTGAATCTGAATGGGGTAAACTTCCCCAGGAACTGACTCTGAATGGGGTAAACTTCCACAGGCACTGACCCTGAATTGGTTACAGTTCCACAGGCAATGATTCTCAGTGGGGTACACTTCGACAGGCACTGACTCTCACTGGGGTACACTTCCACAGGCACTGACTCTGAATGGGGTACACTTCTACAGGCATTGACTCTCACTGGGGTACATTTCCACAGTGACTGACTCTCACTGGTGTACATTTCCACAGGCACAGATTCCCAATTGGGTACACTTCTACAGGCACTGTCTCTCACTTGGGTACACTTCTACAGGCACTGGCTCTCACTGGGGTACATTTCCACAGGCACTGACTCTCACTGGGGTACACTTCTACTGGCACTGACTCTCAATTGGGTACACTTCTACAGTCACTGACACTCTCTTGGGTACACTTCTACAGGCCCTGACTCTCACTCGGTACATTTCGACAGGCACTGACTCTCACTCGGGTACATTTCCACATGCACTGACTCTGAGTGGGGTACACTTCTATAGGCAGTGACTCCTAATGGAGAGCCGCTCCCCAGCCACTGAATCTCACTGGGGTCCACTTCTGCAGGCACAGACTGTCACTGCGGTACACTTCCACAGGCACTGACACTGAATGGAGTAAACTTCCACAGGCACTGACTCTCACTGTGTTACACTTCCACAGGCACTGACTCGGAATGGGGTACACTTACACAGGCACTGACTCTGAATGGGGTAAACTTCTCCAGGCACTGAATATGAATGGGGAAAACGTATACAGTTTCTGAATCTGAATGGGGTAAGCTTCCACCGGCACTGACTCTCACTGGGGTACACTTCCACAGGCACTGACTCTGTATGGGGTAAACTTCCAAAGGCACTGATTCTCACTGGGGTACACTTCCGCAGGTACTGACTCTGAATGGGGTAAACTTCCACAGGCACTGAGTCTGAATGGGGTAAACTTCTACAGTCACTGCATCTGAATGCGGTAAACTTCTACAGGTACTGAATCTGAATGGGGTAAACTTCCACAGGCACTGACTCTCACAGGGGGACACATCCACAGACACTGAATCTAAATGGGGTAAACTTCCACAGGCGCTGACTCTCACTTGGGTACACTTCTACAGGCACTGACTCTCACTGGGGTACATTTCCACAGGCACTGACACTGACTGGGGTACATTTCCACAGGCACTGACTCTCACTTGGGTACACTTCTGCAGGCATTGACTCTCACTTGGGTACACTTCTGCAGCCTCTGACTCTCACTGGAGTACATTTCCACAGGCACTGACTCTCACAGGGATACATTTCCACAGGCCCTGTCACTGAATGGGTTAAACATCCACAGGCACTGACTCTCACTGGGGTACACTTCCACAGGCACTGACTCTCACTGGGGTACACTTCCACAGGCACTGAATCTGAATGGGGTACACTTCCACACGCACTGAATCTGAATGGGGTACACTTCCACAGGCACTGTCTCTGAATGGGTTAAACATCCACAGGCACTGACTCTCACTCGGGTACACTTCCACAGGCACTGACTCTCACTGGGGTACACGTACACAGGCACTGACTCTGAGTGGGGTAAACTTCCAAAGGCACTGACTCTCAGTGGGGTACACTTCCACAGGCACTGAATCTCACTGGGGCACACTTCCACAGGCACTGACTCTCACTGGGGTAAACTTACACAGGGACTGAATCTGAATGGGGTAAACTTCCACAGGCACTGATTCTCACTTGGGTACACTTATTCAGGCACTGACTCTCACTGGGCTACATTTCCACAGGCACTGACTCTCACTGGGGTACATTTCCACAGGCACTGACTCTCACTTGGGTACACTTCTACAGGCACTGACTCTCACTTGGGTACACTTCTGCAGGCACTGACTCTCACTGGGGTACATTTCCACAGGCACTGACTCTCTCTGGTGTGCATTTCCACATGCACTGACTCTGAGTGGGGTACACTTCGATAGGCACTGAATCTGAATGGTGTAAACTTCTAGAGGTACTGACTCAGAATGGGGTAAACTTCTACAGGTACTGAATCTGAATGGGGTAAACTTCCACAGGCACTGACTCTCACTGGGGTACACTTCCACAGGCACTGACTCTGAATGGGTTAAACATCCACAGGCACTGACTCTCACTGGGGTACACTTCCACAGGCACTGACTCTAACTGGGGTACACTTCAACAGGCACTGAATCTGACTGTGGTAAACTTCTGCAGGTACTGAATCTGAATGGGGTAAACTTCCACAGGCACTGACTCTCACTGTGGGACACTTCCACAGGCACTGACTCTGAATGGGGTAAACTTCCACAGGCACTGACAATCACTGGTGTACACTTCCACAGGCACTGTCTCTGAATGGGTTAAACATCCACAGGCACTGACTCTCACTGGGGTACACTGCAACAGGCACTGTCTCTGAATGGGGTAAACTTCCACAGGCACTGACTCTCACGGTGGTACACTTCCACAGGCACTTAATCTGAATGGGGTAAACATCCACAGGCACTGACTATGCATGGGGTAAACATCTACAGGTACTGACTCTGAATGGGGAAATCTTCCAGAGGCAATGACTCTAACTGGGGTACACTCCCACTGGCACTGACTCACACAGGGGGACTATTCCACAGCCACTGACTCTGAATGTGTTACAATTCCACAGGCATTGACCCTCACTTGGGTGCACTTCCACAGGCACTGACTCTCACTGGGGTACACTTCCAGTGGCACTGACTCTGAATGGGGTAAACTTCCACAGGCACTGACTCTCCCTGGGGTACACTTCCAGAGGCACTGACTCTCACTGGGGTACATTTTCACAGGCACTGACTCTCACTGGGGTGCATTTCCACAGGCACTGACTGACTCTCTCTTGGGTACACTTCTACAGGCACTGACTCTCACTGGCGTACATTTCCACAGGCACTGACTTTCACTGGGGTACATTTCCACATGCACTGACTCTGAGTGGGGTACACATCCATCGGCAGTGTCTCATCATGGTGAGCCGCTTCCCAGCCACTGAATCACACTGGGGTACACTTCTACAGGCACTGACTCTCACAGGGGTACACTTCCAGAGGCACTGACTCTCACTGGGATACATCTTCACAGGCACTGACTCTCACTGGGGTGCATTTCCACAGGCACTGACTCTCTCTTGGGTACACTTCTACAGGCACTGACTCTGACTGGGTAAAGTTCCACAGGCACTGACTCTCACTGGAGTACCCTTCCACAGGCACTGACTCTGAATGGGGCAAAGTTCTACTGGCACTGACTCTCTCTGAGGAACAGTTCCACAGGCACTGACTCTCACTTGGGTAAATTTCCACAGGCACTGACTCTCACTTGGGTACACTTCTACAGGCACTGACTCTCACTTGGGTACACTTCTGCAGGCACTGACTCTCACTGGGGTACAATTCCACAGGCACTGACTCTCACTGGTGTACATTTCCACATGCACTGACTCTGAGTGGGGTACACTTCTATAGGCACTGAATCTGAATGGTGTAAACTTCTAGAGGCACTGACTCTGAATGGGGTAAACTTCCACAGGCACTGACTATCACTGGGGTACACTTCCACAGGCACTGACTCTGAATGGGGTAAACTTCCACAGGCACTGACTGTAACTGGGGTACACTTCGACATGCACTGAATCTGAATGGGGTTAACTTCTACAGGTACTGAATATGAATGGGGTAAACTTCCACAGGCACTGACTTTCACTGGGGTACATTTCCACAGGCACTGACTCCGAATGGGTTAAACTTCCACATGCACTGACTCTCACTGGGGTACACTTCCACAGGGACTGAATCTCACTGGGGTAAACATCCACAGGCACTGACTATGAATGGGGTAAACATCTACAGGTACTGACTCTGAATGGGGAAATCTGCCAGAGGCAATGACTCTAACTGGGGTACACTCCAACAGGCACTGACTCACACAGGGGGACACTTCCACAGCCACTGACTCTGAATGTGTTACAATTCCACAGGCATTGACACTCACTTGGGTGCACTTCCACAGGCACTGACTCTAACTGGGGTACACTTCAACAGGCACTGCATCTGACTGTCGTAAACTTCTGCAGGTACTGAATCTGAATGGGGTAAACTTCCACAGGCACTGACTCTCACTGGGGTACACTTCCACAGGCACTGACTCTGAATGGGGTAAACTTCCACAGGCACTGACACTCACTGGGGTACACTTCCACAGGCACTGACTCTGAATGGGGTAAACTTCCACAGGCACTGACTCTCACTTGGGTACACTTCTACAGGCACTGACTCTCACTTGGGTACACTTCTGCAGGCACTGACTCTCACTGGGGTACATTTCCACAGGCACTGACTCTCACTGGTGTACATTTCCACATGCACTGACTCTGAGTGGGGTACACTTCTATAGGCACTGAATCTGAGTGGTGTAAACTTCTAGAGGCACTGACTCTGAATGGGGTAAACTTCCACAGGCACTGACTATCACTGGGGTACACTTCCACAGGCACTGACTCTGAATGGGGTAAACTTCCACAGGCACTGACTGTAACTGGGGTACACTTCCACAGGGACTGACTTTCACTGGGGTACATTTCCACAGGCACTGACTCCGAATGGGGTAAACTTCCACAGGCACTGACTTTCACTGGGGTACATTTCCACAGGCACTGACTCCGAATGGGTTAAACTTCCACAGGCACTGACTCTCACTGGGGTACACTTCCACAGGGACTGAATCTCACTGGGGTACAATTACACAGGCACTGATTCGGAATGGGGAAAACATCCAAAGGCACTGACTCTGAATGTGGCAAACTTCCACAGGCATTGACTCTCACAGGGGTACACTTCCACATGCACAGAAGCTGAATGGCGTAAACTTCCACAGGCACTGACTCTCACTGGGGTACACTTCCACAGGCACTGAATCTGAATGGGGTAAAGTTCCATAGGCACTGACTCTGAATTGGTTACAGTTCAACAGGCAATGACTCTCAGTGGGGTACACTTCGACAGGCACTGACTCTGACTGGGTAAAGTTCCACAGGCACTGACTCTCACTGGAGTACCCTTCCACAGGCACTGACTCTGAATGGGGCAACTTTCTACTGGCACTGACTCTCTCTGAGGAGCAGTTCCACAGGCACTGTCTCTGAATGGGTTAAACATCCACAGGCACTGACTCTCACTGGGGTACACTTCCACAGGCACTGACTCTAACTGGGGTAAACTTCAACAGGCACTGAATCTGACTGTGGTAAACTTCTGCAGGTACTGAATCTGAATGGGGTAAACTTCCACAGGCACTGACTCTCACTGGGGTACACGAACACAGGCACTGACTCTGAATGGGGTAAACTTCCACAGGCACTGACTCTCACTGGGGTACACTTCCACAGGCACTGTCTCTGAATGGGTTAAACATCCACAGGCACTGACTCTCACTGGGGTACACTGCCACAGGCACTGTCTCTGAATGGGGTAAACTTCCACAGGCACTGACTCTCACTGGGGTACACTTCCACAGGCACTGAATCTGAATGGGGTAAACATCCACAGGCACTGACTATGAATGGGGTAAACATCTACAGGTACTGACTCTGAATGGGGAAATCTTCCAGAGGCAATGACTCTAACTGGGGTACACTCCCACAGGCACTGACTCACACAGGGGGACACTTCCACAGCCACTGACTCTGAATGTGTTTCAATTCCACAGGCATTGACACTCACTTGGGTGCACTTCCACAGGCACTGACTCTCACTGGGGTACACTTCCAGTGTCACTGACTCTGAATGGGGTAAACTTCCACAGGCACTGACTCTCCCTGGGGTACACTTCCAGAGGCACTGACTCTCACTGGGGTACATTTCCACAGGCACTGACTCTCACTTGGGTACACTTCTACAGGCACTGACTCTCACTTGGGTACACTTCTGCAGGCACTGACTCTCACTGGGGTACATTTTCACAGGCACTGACTCTCACTGGGGTGCATTTCCACAGGCACTGACTCTCTCTTGGGTACACTTCTACAGGCACTGACTCTCACTGGGGTACATTTCCACAGGCACTGACTTTCACTAGGGTACATTTCCACATGCACTGACTCTGAGTGGGGTTCACATCCATCGGCAGCGTCTCCTCATGGTGAGCCGCTTCCCAGCCACTGAATCACACTGGGGTACACTTCTACAGGCACTGACTCTCACAGGGGAACATTTCCACAGGCACTGACTCTGAATGTGGCAATCTTCCACAGGCATTGACTCTCACAGGGGTACACTTCCAAATGCACAGAAGCTGAATGGCGTAAACTTCCACAGGCACTGACTCTCACTGGGGTACACTTCCACAGGCACTGAATCTGAATGGGGTAAAGTTCCATAGGCACTGACTCTGAATTGGTTACAGTTCCACAGGCACTGACTCTCACTGGGGAACACTTCCACAGGCACTGACTCTGAATGGGGTGCACTTCCACAGGCACTGACTCTGAAAGTGGTAAACTTCCACAGGCACTGACACACACTCGGATCAAGTTCCACAGGGACTGACTCTCACAGGGGTACACTTCTGCAGGGACTGACTCTCAATGGGGTACACATCTGCAGGTACAGACTCTCAAAGGGGTACGCTTCTACAGGGACTGACTCTCACTGGGGTACACTTCTACAGGTACAGACTCTCACTGGGGTAACCTTCTGCAGGCAATGACTCTCTCTGGGTTAAAATTCCACCCACACTGACTCGCACTGCGGTGCAGTCCCACAGGCTCTAACTATCACTTGGGTACCGTTCCCTAGACAATGACTCGAACTGGGGCATATTTCTACTGGCACTGACTCTCTCTGAGAGACAGTGCCACAGGCACTGACTCTCACTGGGGTACAGTTCCACAGGCCCTGACTCTCACTTGGATACACTTCTATAGGCACTGACTCTCACTTGGGAACATTTCCACAGGCACTGACTCTGACTTGGGTACACTTCGACAGGCACTGACTCTCACTTGGGTACACTTCTGCATTCACTGACTCTCACTGGGGTACATTTCCACAGGCACTGACTCTCACTTGGGTACACTTCTATAGGCACTGACTCTCACTTGGGTACATTTCCACAGGCACTGACTCTCACTTGGGTACACTTCAACAGGCACTGTCTCTCACTTGGGTACTCTTCTGCAGGCACTGACTCTCACTGGGGCACATTTCCACAGGCACTGAATCTCACTTGGGTACACTTCTATAGGCACTGACTCTCACTTGGGTACAATTCCACAGGCACTGACTCTCACTTGGGTACACTTCAACAGGCATTGTCTCTCACTGGGGTACACTTCTACAGGCACTGACTCTCATTGGGGTACATGTCCACAGGCACTGACTCTCACTTGGGTACACTTCTACAGGCACTGACTCTCTCTGAGGTACAGATCCACAGGCACTGACTCTCACTTGGGTACACTTCTGCAGGCACTGACACTCACTTGGGTACATTTCCACAGGCACTGACTCACACTTGGGTACACTTCTATAGGCATTGACTCTCACTTGGGAACATTTCCACAGGCACTTACTCTCACTTGGGTACTCTTCATCAGGCTATGACTCTCACTTGGGTACACTTCTACAGGCACTGACTCTCACTGGGGTACATTTCCACAGGCACTGACTCTCACTGGTGTACATTTCCACAGGCACTGACTCTCACTGGGGTACACTTATTCAGGCACTGAATCTGAATGGTGTAAACTTCTACAGGTACTGAATCTGAATGGGGTAAACTTCCACAGGCACTGACTCTGAATGGGGTAAACCTCCACAGGCACTGACTCTGACTGGGGTACACTTCCACAGGCAATGACTCTCACTGGGGTACACTTTCATAGGCACTGACTCTGAATGGGTTAAACTTGCACAGGCACTGACTCTCACCGGGGTACACTTCCACAGGCACAGACTCTGAATGGGGTAATCTTCCACAGGCACTGACTCTCACTGGGGTACAACTTCTACAGGCACTGAATCTGAATGTGGTAAACTTCTACAGGTACTGCATTGAATGGGGTAAACTTCCACAGGCACTGACTCTCACTGGGGTACACTTCCACAGGCACTGACTCTGAATGGGGTAATATTCCACAGGCACTGAATCTCACTGGGGTACAATTACACAGGCACTGATTCGGAATGGGGAAAACATCCAAAGGCACTGACTCTGAATGTGGCAAACTTCCACAGGCATTGACTCTCACAGGGGTACACTTCCACATGCACAGAAGCTGAATGGCGTAAACTTCCACAGGCACTGACTCTCACTGGGGTACACTTCCACAGGCACTGAATCTGAATGGGGTAAAGTTCCATAGGCACTGACTCTGACTGGGTAAAGTTCCACAGGCACTGACTCTCACTGGAGTACCCTTCCACAGGCACTGACTCTGAATGGGGCAAATTTCTACTGGCACTGACTCTCTCTGAGGAACAGTTCCACAGGCACTGTCTCTGAATGGGTTAAACATCCATAGGCACTGACTCTCACTGGGGTACACTTCCACAGGCACTGACTCTAACTGGGGTAAACTTCAACAGGCACTGAATCTGACTGTGGTAAACTTCTGCAGGTACTGAATCTGAATGGGGTAAACTTCCACAGGCACTGACTCTCACTGGGGTACACGAACACAGGCACTGACTCTGAATGGGGTAAACTTCCACAGGCACTGACTCTCACTGGGGTACACTTCCACAGGCACTGTCTCTGAATGGGTTAAACATCCACAGGCACTGACTCTCACTGGGGTACACTGCCACAGGCACTGTCTCTGAATGGGGTAAACTTCCACAGGCACTGACTCTCACTGGGGTACACGAACACAGGCACTGACTCTGAATGGGGTAAACTTCCACAGGCACTGACTCTCACTGGGGTACACTTCCACAGGCACTGAATCTGAATTGGGTAAACATCCACAGGCACTGACTATGAATGGGGTAAACATCTACAGGTACTGACTCTGAATGGGGAAATCTTCCAGAGGCAATGACTCTAACTGGTGTACACTCCCACAGGCACTGACTCACACAGGGGGACACTTCCACAGCCACTGACTCTGAATGTGTTACAATTCCACAGGCATTGACACTCACTTGGGTGCACTTCCACAGGCACTGACTCGCACTGGGGTACACTTCCAGTGTCACTGACTCTGAATGGGGTAAACTTCCACAGGCACTGACTCTCCCTGGGGTACACTTCTGCAGGCACTGACTCTCACTGGGGTACATTTCCACAGGCACTGACTCTCACTTGGGTACACTTCTACAGGCACTGACTCTCACTTGGGTACACTTCTGCAGGCACTGACTCTCACTGGGGTACATTTTCACAGGCACTGACTCTCACTGGGGTGCATTTCCACAGGCACTGACTCTCTCTTGGGTACACTTCTAAAGGCACTGACTCTCACTGTGGTACATTTCCACAGGCACTGACTTTCACTAGGGTACATTTCCACATGCACTGACTCTGAGTGGGGTACACATCCATCGGCAGTGTCTCCTCATGGTGAGCCGCTTCCCAGCCACTGAATCACACTGGGGTACACTTCTACAGGCACTGACTCTCACAGGGGAACATTTCCACAGGCACTGACTCTGAATGTGGCAATCTTCCACAGGCATTGACTCTCACAGGGGTACACTTCCAAATGCACAGAAGTTGAATGGCGTAAACTTCCACAGGCACTGACTCTCACTGGGGTACACTTCCACAGGCACTGAATCTGAATGGGGTAAAGTTCCATAGGCACTGACTCTGAATTGGTTACAGTTCCACAGGCACTGACTCTCACTGGGGAACACTTCCACAGGCACTGACTCTGAATGGGGTGCACTTCCACAGGCACTGACTCTGAAAGTGGTAAACTTCCACAGGCACTGACACACACTCGGATCAAGTTCCACAGGGACTGACTCTCACAGGGGTACACATCTGCAGGGACTGACTCTCAATGGGGTACACATCTGCAGGTACAGACTCTCAAAGCGGTACGCTTCTACAGGGACTGACTCTCACTGGGGTACACTTCTACAGGTACAGACTCTCACTGGGGTAACCTTCTGCAGGCAATGACTCTCTCTGGGTTAAAATTCCACCCACACTGACTCTCACTGGGGTGCAGTCCCACAGGCTCTAACTATCACTTGGGTACCGTTCCCTTGGCAATGACTCGAACTGGGGCATATTTCTACTGGCACTGTCTCTCTCTGAGAGACAGTTCCACAGGCACTGACTCTCACTTGGATACACTTCTATAGGCACTGACTCTCACTTGGGAACATTTCCACAGGCACTGACTCTGACTTGGGTACACTTCGACAGGCACTGACTCTCACTTGGGTACACTTCTGCATTCACTGACTCTCACTGGGGTACATTTCCACAGGCACTGACTCTCACTTGGGTACACTTCTATAGGCACTGACTCTCACTTGGGTACATTTCCACAGGCACTGACTCTCACTTGGGTACACTTCAACAGGCACTGTCTCTCACTTGGGTACACTTCTGCAGGCACTGACTCTCACTGGGGCACATTTCCACAGGCACTGAATCTCACTTGGGTACACTTCTATAGGCACTGACTCTCACTTGGGTACAATTCCACAGGCACTGACTCTCACTTGGGTACACTTCAACAGGCACTGTCTCTCACTGGGGTACACTTCTACAGGCACTGACTCTCATTGGGGTACATTTCCACAGGCACTGACTCTCACTTGGGTACACTTCTACAGGCACTGACTCTCTCTGAGGTACAGTTCCACAGGCACTGACTCTCACTTGGGTACACTTCGACAGGCACTGACTCTCACTTGGGTACACTTCCACAGGCCCTGACTCTCACTCGGGTACATTTCCACAGACACTGACTCACACTGGGGTACATTTCCACATGCACTGACTCTGAGTGGGGTACACTTCTATAGGCAGTGACTCCTCATGGAGAGTCGCTCCCCTGCCACTGAATCTCACTGGGTTACACTTCTGCAGGCACTGACTGTCACTGGGGTTCACTTCCACAGGCACTGACTCTGAATGGGGTAAACTTCCACAGGCACTGACTCTGAATGGGGTACACTTACACAGGCACAGACTCTGAATGGGGTTAACTTCTACAGGCACTGAATATGAATGGGGAAAACGTCTACAGTTTCTGAATCTGAATGGGGTAAACCTCCACAGGCACTGACTCTCACTGGGGTGCACTTCCACAGGCACTGACTCTCACTGGGGTACAATTACACAGGCACTGAATTTGTATGGGGTAAACATCCAAAGGCACTGACTTTCACTGGGGTACACTTCCACAGGTACTGACTCTCACTGGGGTAAACATCCACAGGCACTGAATTTGAATGGGGTAAACTTCTAAGGGCACTGCATCTGAATGGGGTAAACTTCCACAGGCACTGACTCTCCCTGGGGTACACTTCTGCAGGCACTGACTCTCACTGGGGTACATTTCCACAGGCACTGACTCTCACTTGGGTACACTTCTACAGGCACTGACTCTCACTTGGGTACACTTCTGCAGGCACTGACTCTCACTGGGGTACATTTTCACAGGCACTGACTCTCACTGGGGTGCATTTCCACAGGCACTGACTCTCTCTTGGGTACACTTCTAAAGGCACTGACTCTCACTGTGGTACATTTCCACAGGCACTGACTTTCACTAGGGTACATTTCCACATGCACTGACTCTGAGTGGGGTACACATCCATCGGCAGTGTCTCCTCATGGTGAGCCGCTTCCCAGCCACTGAATCACACTGGGGTACACTTCTACAGGCACTGACTCTCACAGGGGAACATTTCCACAGGCACTGACTCTGAATGTGGCAATCTTCCACAGGCATTGACTCTCACAGGGGTACACTTCCAAATGCACAGAAGCTGAATGGCGTAAACTTCCACAGGCACTGACTCTCACTGGGGTACACTTCCACAGGCACTGAATCTGAATGGGGTAAAGTTCCATAGGCACTGACTCTGAATTGGTTACAGTTCCACAGGCACTGACTCTCACTGGGGAACACTTCCACAGGCACTGACTCTGAATGGGGTGCACTTCCACAGGCACTGACTCTGAAAGTGGTAAACTTCCACAGGCACTGACACACACTCGGATCAAGTTCCACAGGGACTGACTCTCACAGGGGTACACATCTGCAGGGACTGACTCTCAATGGGGTACACATCTGCAGGTACAGACTCTCAAAGCGGTACGCTTCTACAGGGACTGACTCTCACTGGGGTACACTTCTACAGGTACAGACTCTCACTGGGGTAACCTTCTGCAGGCAATGACTCTCTCTGGGTTAAAATTCCACCCACACTGACTCTCACTGGGGTGCAGTCCCACAGGCTCTAACTATCACTTGGGTACCGTTCCCTTGGCAATGACTCGAACTGGGGCATATTTCTACTGGCACTGTCTCTCTCTGAGAGACAGTTCCACAGGCACTGACTCTCACTTGGATACACTTCTATAGGCACTGACTCTCACTTGGGAACATTTCCACAGGCACTGACTCTGACTTGGGTACACTTCGACAGGCACTGACTCTCACTTGGGTACACTTCTGCATTCACTGACTCTCACTGGGGTACATTTCCACAGGCACTGACTCTCACTTGGGTACACTTCTATAGGCACTGACTCTCACTTGGGTACATTTCCACAGGCACTGACTCTCACTTGGGTACACTTCAACAGGCACTGTCTCTCACTTGGGTACACTTCTGCAGGCACTGACTCTCACTGGGGCACATTTCCACAGGCACTGAATCTCACTTGGGTACACTTCTATAGGCACTGACTCTCACTTGGGTACAATTCCACAGGCACTGACTCTCACTTGGGTACACTTCAACAGGCACTGTCTCTCACTGGGGTACACTTCTACAGGCACTGACTCTCATTGGGGTACATTTCCACAGGCACTGACTCTCACTTGGGTACACTTCTACAGGCACTGACTCTCTCTGAGGTACAGTTCCACAGGCACTGACTCTCACTTGGGTACACTTCGACAGGCACTGACTCTCACTTGGGTACACTTCCACAGGCCCTGACTCTCACTCGGGTACATTTCCACAGACACTGACTCACACTGGGGTACATTTCCACATGCACTGACTCTGAGTGGGGTACACTTCTATAGGCAGTGACTCCTCATGGAGAGTCGCTCCCCTGCCACTGAATCTCACTGGGTTACACTTCTGCAGGCACTGACTGTCACTGGGGTTCACTTCCACAGGCACTGACTCTGAATGGGGTAAACTTCCACAGGCACTGACTCTGAATGGGGTACACTTACACAGGCACAGACTCTGAATGGGGTTAACTTCTACAGGCACTGAATATGAATGGGGAAAACGTCTACAGTTTCTGAATCTGAATGGGGTAAACCTCCACAGGCACTGACTCTCACTGGGGTGCACTTCCACAGGCACTGACTCTCACTGGGGTACAATTACACAGGCACTGAATTTGTATGGGGTAAACATCCAAAGGCACTGACTTTCACTGGGGTACACTTCCACAGGTACTGACTCTCACTGGGGTAAACATCCACAGGCACTGAATTTGAATGGGGTAAACTTCTAAGGGCACTGCATCTGAATGGGGTAAACTTCTACAGGTACTGAATCTGAATGGGGTAAACTTCCACAGGCACTGAATCTCACTGGAGGACTCTTACACAGGCACTGACTCTGAATGGGGTAAACTTCCACAGGCACTGACACTCTCTCGGGTCCAGTTCCACAGGGACTGACTCTCACAGGGGTACACTTCTACAGGGACTGACTCTCACAGGGTTACACTTCTACAGGTACAGACTCTCACTGGGGTACACTTCCACAGGCACTGACTCTCACTTGGGTTCACTTCTATAGGCACTGACTCTCACTTGGGTACATTTCCACAGGCAATGACTCTCACTTGGGTACACTTCAACAGGCACTGTCTCTCACTTGGGTACACTTCTGCAGGCACTGACTCTCACTGGGGCACATTTCCACAGGCACTGAATCTCACTTGGGTACACTTCTATAGGCACTGACTCTCACTTGGGTACAATTCCACAGGCACTGACTCTCACTTGGGTACACTTCAACAGGCACTGTCTCTCACTGGGGTACACTTCTACAGGCACTGACTCTCATTGGGGTACATTTCCACAGGCACTGACTCTCACTTGGGTACACTTCTACAGGCACTGACTCTCTCTGAGGTACAGTTCCACAGGCACTGACTCTCACTTGGGTACACTTCTGCAGGCACTGACACTCACTTGGGTACATTTCCACAGGCACTGACTCACACTTGGGTACACTTCTATAGGCATTGACTCTCACTTGGGAACATTTCCACAGGCACTTACTCTCACTTGGGTACACTTCATCAGGCAATGACTCTCACTTGGGTACACTTCTACAGGCACTGACTCTCACTGGGGTACATTTCCACAGGCACTGACTCTCACTGGTGTACATTTCCACAGGCACTGACTCTCACTGGGGTACACTTATTCAGGCACTGAATCTGAATGGTGTAAACTTCTACAGGTACTGAATCTGAATGGGGTAAACTTCCACAGGCACTGACTCTGAATGGGGTAAACCTCCACAGGCACTGACTCTGACTGGGGTACACTTCCACAGGCAATGACTCTCACTGGGGTACACTTTCATAGGCACTGACTCTGAATGGGTTAAACTTGCACAGGCACTGACTCTCACCGGGGTACACTTCCACAGGCACAGACTCTGAATGGGGTTAACTTCTACAGGCACTGAATATGAATGGGGAAAACGTCCACAGTTTCTGAATCTGAATGGGGTAAACCTCCACAGGCACTGACTCTCACTGGGGTAAACTTCCACAGGCACTGACTCTCACTGGGGTACAATTACACAGGCACTGAATTTGTATGGGGTAAACATCCAAAGGCACTGACTTTCACTGGGGTACACTTCCACAGGTACTGACTCTCACTGGGGTAAACATCCACAGGCACTGAATCTGAATGGGGTAAACCTCTAAGGGCACTGCATCTGAATGGGGTCAACTTCTACAGGTACTGAATCTGAATGGGGTAAACTTCCACAGGCACTGAATCTCACTGGAGGACTCTTACACAGGCACTGACTCTGAATGGGGTAAACTTCCACAGGCACTGACACTCTCTCGGGTCCAGTTCCACAGGGACTGACTCTCACAGGGGTACACTTCTACAGGGACTGACTCTCACAGGGTTACACTTCCACAGGTACAGACTCTCACTGGGGTACACTTCCACAGGCACTGACTCTCACTTGGGTACACTTCTATAGGCACTGACTCTCACTTGGGTACATTTCCACAGGCAATGACTCTCACTTGGGTACACTTCAACAGGCACTGTCTCTCACTTGGGTACACTTCTGCAGGCACTGACTCTCACTGGGGCACATTTCCACAGGCACTGAATCTCACTTGGGTACACTTCTATAGGCACTGACTCTCACTTGGGTACAATTCCACAGGCACTGACTCTCACTTGGGTACACTTCAACAGGCACTGTCTCTCACTGGGGTACACTTCTACAGGCACTGACTCTCATTGGGGTACATTTCCACAGGCACTGACTCTCACTTGGGTACACTTCTACAGGCACTGATTCTCTCTGACGTACAGTTCCACAGGCACTGACTCTCACTTGGGTACACTTCTGCAGGCACTGACACTCACTTGGGTACATTTCCACAGGCACTGACTCACACTTGGGTACACTTCTATAGGCATTGACTCTCACTTGGGAACATTTCCACAGGCACTTACTCTCACTTGGGTACACTTCATCAGGCAATGACTCTCACTTGGGTACACTTCGACAGGCACTGACTCTCACTGGGGTACATTTCCACAGGCACTGACTCTCACTGGTGTACATTTCCACAGGCACTGACTCTCACTGGGGTACACTTATTCAGGCACTGAATCTGAATGGTGTAAACTTCTACAGGTACTGAATCTGAATGGGGTAAACTTCCACAGGCACTGACTCTGAATGGGGTAAACCTCCACAGGCACTGACTCTGACTGGGGTACACTTCCACAGGCAATGACTCTCACTGGGGTACACTTTCATAGGCACTGACTCTGAATGGGTTAAACTTGCACAGGCACTGACTCTCACCGGGGTACACTTCCACAGGCACAGACTCTGAATGGGGTAATCTTCCACAGGCACTGACTCTCACTGGGGTACAACTTCTACAGGCACTAAATCTGAATGTGGTAAACTTCTACAGGTACTGCATCTGAATGGGGTAAATTTCCACAGGCACTGACTCTCACTGGGGTACACTTCCACAGGCACTGACTCTGAATGGGGTAATCTTCCACAGGCACTGACTCTCACTGGGGTACAACTTCTACAGGCACTGAATCTGAATGTGGTAAACTTCTACAGGTACTGCATCTGAATGGGGTAAACTTCCACAGGCACTGACTCTCACTTGAGTACACTTCTGCAAGCACTGACTCTCACTGGGGCACATTTCCACAGGCACTGACTCTCACTTGGGTACACTTCTATAGGCACTGAATCTCACATGGGTACATTTCCACAGGCACTGACTCTCACTTGGGTACACTTCAACAGGCACTGTCTCTCACTGAGGTACACTTCTACAGGCACTGACTCTCATTGGGGTACAATTCCACAGGCACTGACTCTCACTTGGGTACACTTCTACAGGCACTGACTCTCTCTGAGGTACAGTTCCACAGGCACTGACTCTCACTTGGGTACACTTCTACAGGCACTGACTCTCACTGGGGTACATTTACACAAGCACTGACTCTCACTTGGGTACACTTCTATAGGCATGGACTCTCACTTGGGAACATTTCCACAGGCACTTACTCTCACTTGGGTACACTTCTACTGGCACTGACTCTCACTTGGGTACACTTCTACAGGCACTAACACTCACTGGGGTACATTTCCACAGGCACTGACTCTCACTGGTGTACATTTCCACAGGCACTGACTCTCACTGGGGTACACTTATTCAGGCACTGAATCTGAATGGTGTAAACTTCTACAGGTACTGAATCTGAATGGGGTAAACTTCCACAGGCACTGACTCTGAATGGGGTAAACCTCCACAGGCACTGACTCTGACTGGGGTACACTTCCACAGGCAATGACTCTGAATAGGGTACACTTTCATAGGCACTGACTCTGAATGGGTTAAACTTGCACAGGCACTGACTCTCACCGGGGTACATTTCCACAGGCACAGACTCTGAATGGGGTAATCTTCCACAGGCACTGAATCTCACTGGGGTACAACTTCTACAGGCACTGAATCTGAATGTGGTAAACTTCTACAGGTACTGCATCTGAATGGGGTAAACTTCCACAGGCACTGACTCTCACTGGGGTACACTTCCACAGGCACTGACTCTGAATGGGGTAAACCTCCGCAGGCACTGACTCTCACTGAGGTACACTTCCACAGGTACTGACTCTGAATGGGGTAAACTTCCACACGCACTGACTCTGATTGGGGTACACTTCCACATGCACTGAATCTGAATGGGGTAAACATCCACAGGCAATGACTCTCAGTGGGGTACACTTCGATAGGCACTGACACTTCCTGGGGTAAACTTCCAAAGGCAATGACTCTGAATGGGGTAAACTTCCACAGGCAATTACTCTCAGTGGGGTACACTTCGATAGGCCCTGACACTTACTGGGGTAAACTTCCACAGGCACTGACTCTCACTGGAGTACACTTCCACAGGCACTGACTCAGAATGGGTTAAACTTCCACAGGCAATGACTCTCAGTGGGGTTCACTTCGATAGGCACTGACACTTTCTGGGGTAAAATTCCACAGGCACTGACTATCTCTGGAGAACACTTCCACAGGCACCGACTCTGAATGGGGTTATCTTCCACAGGCACTGACTCTCACTGGGGTAAACTTCCACAGGCACTGAGTTTGAATGGGGTAAACTTCCACAGGCACTGAATCTCACTGGAGTACAGTTCCACAGGCACAGACTCACACTGGGGTACACTTCCACAGGCACTGACTCTGAATGGGGTGCACTTCCACAGGCACTGACTCTGAAAGTGGTAAACTTCCACAGGCACTGACACACACTCGGAACAAGTTCCACAGGGACTGACTCTCACAGGGGTACACTTCTGCAGGGACTGACTCTCAATGGGGTACACATCTACAGGTACAGACTCTCAAAGGGGTACGCTTCTACAGGGACTGACTCTCACTGGGGTACACTTCTACAGGTACAGACTCTCACTGGGGTAACCTTCTGCAGGCAATGACTCTCTCTGGGTTAAAATTCCACCCACACTGACTCGCACTGGGGTGCAGTCCCACAGGCTCTAACTATCACTTGGGTACCTTTCCCTAGGCAATGACTCGAACTGGGGCATATTTCTACTGGCACTGACTCTCTCTGAGAGACAGTTCCACAGGCACTGACTCTCACTGGGGTACAGTTCCACAGGCCCTGACTCTCAATTGGATACACTTCTATAGGCACTGACTCTCACTTGGGTACATTTCCACAGGCACTGACTCTCACTTGGGTACACTTCTACAGGCACTGACTCTCACTTGGGTACACTTCTGCAGGCACTGACACTCACTGGGGTACATTTCCACAGGCACTGACTCTCACTTGGGTACACTTCTATAGGCACTGACTCTCACTTGGGTACATTTCCACAGGCACTGACTCTCACTTGGGTACACTTCAACAGGCACTGACTCTCACTGGGGTACATTTCCACAGGCACTGACTCTCACTTGGGTACACTTCTATAGGCATTGACTCTCACTTGGGAACATTTCCACAGGCACTGACTCTCACTTGGGTACACTTCTAAAGCCACTGACTCTCACTGGGGTACATTTCCACAGGCACTGACTCTCACTGGTGTACATTTCCACAGGCACTGACTCTCACTGGGGTACACTTATTCAGGCACTGAGTCTGTCTGCTGTAAACTTCTACAGGTACTGAATCTGAATGGCGTAAACTTCCACAGGCACTGACTCTGAATGGGGTAAACCACCACAGGCACTGACTCTGACTGGGGTACACTTCCACAGGCAATGACTCTCACTGGGGTACACGTTCATAGGCACTGACTCTGAATGGGTTAAACTTGCACAGGCACTGACTCTCACCGGGGTACACTTCCACTGACACAGACTCTGAATGGGGTAATCTTCCACAGGCACTGACTCTCACTGGGATACAATTTCTACAGGCACTGAATCTGAATGTGTTAAACTTCTACAGGTACTGCATCTGAATGGGGTAAACTTCCACAGGCACTGACTCTCACTGGGGTACACTTCCACAGGCACTGACTCTGAATGGGGTAAACTTCCGCAGGCACTGACTCTCACTGAGGTACACTTCCACAGGTACTGACTCTGAATGGGGGAAACTTCCACACGCACTGACTCTGATTGGGGTACACTTCCACATGCACTGAATCTGAATGGGGTAAACATCCACAGGCAATGACTCTCAGTGGGGTACACTTCGATAGGCACTGACACTTCCTGGGGTAAACTTCCAAAGGCACTGACTCTGAATGGGGTAAACTTCCACAGGCAATGACTCTCAGTGGGGTACACTTCGATAGGCACTGACACTTACTGGGGTAAACTTCCACAGGCACTGTCTCTCACTGGAGTACACTTCCACAGGAAATGACTCAGAATGGGGTAAACTTCCACAGGCAATGACTCTCAGTGGGGTTCACCTCGATAGGCACTGACACTGACTGGGGTAAACGTCCACAGGCACTGACTCTCTCTGGAGAACACTTCCACAGGCACTGACTCAGAATGGGGTAAACATCCACAGGCACTGACTCTCACTGGAGTACACTTCCGCAGGCACCGACTCTGAATGGGGTAAACTTCCACAGGCACTGACTCTCACTGGTGTACAGTTCCACAGGCACAGACTCACACTGGGGTACACCTCCACAGGCACTGACTCTGAATGGGGTAAACTTCCACTGGCACTGTCTCTCACTGGAGTACACTTCCACAGGCACTGACTCTGAATGGGGAGCACTTCCACAGGCACTGACTCTGAAAGTGGTAAACTTTCACAGTCACTGACACTCACTCGGATCCAGTTCCACAGGGACTGACTCTCACAGGGGTACACTTCTACAGGGACTGACTTTCACAGGGGTACACATCTACAGGTACAGACTTTCAAAGGGGTACGCTTCTACAGGGACTGACTCTCACTGGGGTACACTTCTACAGGTACAGACTCTCACTGGGGTAACCTTCTGCAGGCAATGACTCTCTCTGGGTTAAAATTCCACCCACACTGACTCGCACTGGGGTGCAGTCCCACAGGCTCTAACTATCACTTGGGTACCGTTCCCTAGGCAATGACTCGAACTGGGGCAAATTTCTACTGGCACTGACTCTCTCTGAGAGACAGTTCCACAGGCACTGACTCTCACTTGGATACACTTCTATAGGCAAAGACTCTCCCTTGGGTACATTTCCACAGGCACTGACACTCACTTGGGTACACTTCTAGAGGCACTGACTCTCACTTGGGTACATTTCCACAGGCACCGACTCTCACTTGGGTACACTTCAGCAGGCAATGTCTCTCACTGGGGTACACTTCTACAGGCACTGACTCTCTCTGAGGTACAGTTCCACAGGCACTGACTCACACTGGGGTACACCTCCACAGGCACTGACTCTGAATGGGGTAAACTTCCACTGGCACTGTCTCTCACTGGGGTACAGTTCCACAGGCCCTGACTCTCAATTGGATACACTTCTATAGGCACTGACTCTCACTGGGGTGCATTTCCACAGGCACTGACTCTCACTTGGGTACACTTCTATAGGCATTGACTCTCACTTGGGAACATTTCCACAGCAACTTACTCTCACTTGGGTACACTTCTACAGGCACTGACTCTCACTTGGGTACACTTCTACAGGCACTGACTCTCACTGGGGTACATTTCCACAGGCACTGACTCTCACTGGTGTACATTTCCACAGGCAAAGACTCTCACTGGGGTACACTTTCATAGGCACTGACTCTGAATGGGTTAATCTTGCACGAGCACTGACTCTCACCGGGGTACACTTCCACTGGCACAGACTCTGAATGGGGTAATCTTCCACAGGCACTGACTCTCACTGGGGTACCACTTCTACAGGCACTGAATCTGAATGTGGTAAACTTCTACAGGTACTGCATCTGAATGGGGTAAACTTCCACAGGCACTGACTCTCACTGGGGTACACTTCCACAGGCACTGAATCTGAATGGGGTAAACTTCTGCAGGCACTGACTCTCACTGAGGTACACTTCCACAGGTAGTGACTCTGAATGGGGTAAACTTCCACACGCACTGACTCTGATTGGGGTACACTTCCACATGCACTGAATCTGAATGGGGTAAACATCCACAGGCAATGACTCTCAGTGGGGTACACTTCGATAGGCACTGACACTTCCTGGGGTAAACTTCCAAAGGCACTGACTCTGAATGGGGTAAACTTCCACAGGCAATGACTCTCAGTGGGGTTCACTTCGATAGGCACTGACACTTACTGGGGTAAACTTCCACAGGCACTGACTCTCTCTGGAGAACACTTCCACAGGCACTGACTCTGAATGGGGTAAACCTCCACAGGCACTGACTCTCACTGGAGTACACTTCCACAGGCACCGACTCTGAATGGGGTTATCTTCAACAGGCACTGACTCTCACTGGGGTACACTTCCACAGGCACTGAGTTTGAATGGGGTAAACTTCCACAGTCACTGACTCTCACTGGAGTACAGTTCCACAGGCACAGACTCACACTGGGGTACACTTCCACAGGCACTGATTCTGAATGGGGTAAACTTCCACAGGCACTGTCTCTCACTGGAGCACACTTCCACAGGCACTGACTCTGAATGGGGTGCACTTCCACAGGCACTGACTCTGAAAGTGCTAAACTTTCACAGGCACTGACACTCACTCGGATCCAGTTCCACAGGGACTGACTCTCACAGGGGTACACTTCTACAGGGACTGACTCTCACTGGGGTACACATCTACAGGTACAGACTCTCAAAGGGGTACGCTTCTACAGGGACTGACTCTCACTGGGGTACACTTCTACAGGTACAGACTCTCAGTGGGGTAACCTTCTGTAGGCAATGACTCTCTCTGGGTTAAAATTGCACCCACACTGACTCGCACTGGGGTGCAGTCCCACAGGCTCTACCTATCACTTGGGTACCGTTCCCTGGGCAATAACTCGAACTGGGGCAAATTTCTATTGGCAATGATTCTCTCTGAGAGACAGTTCCACAGGCACTGACTCTCACTGGGGTACAGTTCCACAGGGACTGACTCTCACTTGGATACACTTCTACAGGCACTGACTCTCACTTGGGTACATTTCCACAGGCACTGACTCTCACTTGGGTGCACTTCTACAGGCACTGACTCTCACTTGGGTACACTTCCATAGGCACTGACTCTCACTTGGGAACATTTCCACAGGTACTGACTCTCACTTGGGTACACTTCTACAGGCACTGTCTCTCACTGCGGTACACTTCTACAGGCACTGACTCTCACTGGAGTACATTTCCACAGGCACTGACTCTCACTTGGGTACACATCTATCGGCATTGACTCTCACTTGGGAACATTTCCACAGGCACTTACTCTCACTTGGGTACACTTCTACAGGCACTGACTCTCACTTGGGTACACTTCTACAGGCACTGACTCTCACTGGGGTACATTTCCACAGGCACTGACTCTCACTTGTGTACATTTCCACAGGCACTGACTCTCACTGGGGTACACTTATTCAGGCACTGAATCTGAATGGTGTAAACATCCACAGGCACTGACTCTGAATGGGTTAAACTTGCACAGGCACTGACTCCCACTGGCATGCACTTCCACTGGCACTGACTCTCACTGGGGTAAACTTACATAGGCACTGACTCTCACCGGGGTACACTTCCACAGGCACTGACTCTGAATGCGGTCATCATCCACAGGCACTGACTCTCACTGGGGTACACTTCTACAGGCACTGAATCTGAATGTGGTAAACTTCCACAGGCACTGACTCTCACTGGGGTTCACTTCCACAGGTACTGACACTGAATGGGGTACACTTCCACAGGCACTGACTCTGAATGGGGTAAACATCCACAGGTACTGACTCTGAATGGGGTAAACTTCCACAGGCAATGACTCTTGTGGGGTTCACTTCGATAGGCACTGACACTTACTGGGGTAAACTTCCACAGGCACCGACTCTCTCTGGAGAACACTTCCACAGGCACTGACTCTGAATGGGGTAAACCTCCACAGGCACTGACTCTCACTGGAGTGCACTTCCACAGGCACCGTCTCTGAATGGGGTTATCTTCCACAGGCACTGACTCTCACTGGGGTACACTTCCACAGGCACTGAATCTGAATGGGGTAAACTTCTACAGGGACTGAATCTGCATAGGGTAAACTTCCACAGGCACTGACTCGCACTGGTGGACACTTCCACAGGCACTGACTCTGAATGGGGTAAACTTCCATAGGCCCTGACTCTCACTGGGGTGCACTTCCACAGGCACTGACTCTGAATGGGGCAAACTTCCACAGGCACTGACTCTCACTGGGGGACACTTCCACAGGTACTGACACTGGATGGGGTAAACTTCCACAGGCACTGACTCTGAATGGGGTAATCTTCCACAGGCACTGAAATAAAAGCAAAATACTGCGGATGCTGGAAATCTGAAACAAAAACAAGAAATGCTGGAATCACTCAGCAGGTCTGGCAGCATCTGTGGAAAGAGAAGCAGAGTTAATGTTTCGGGTCAGTGACCCTTCTTCGGAACTGACAAATATTAGAAAAGTCGCAGATTATGAACAAGTGAGGTGGGGGTGGGGCAAGATATAACAAAGGAGAAGGTGCAGATTGGACCAGGCCACATAGCTGACCAAAAGGTCAAGGAGCAAAGGCAAACAATATTGCTTTGTCTTTCAACACACCATTAACATATTGTTTGCCTTTTCTCCGTGAACTTTTGGTCAGCTATGTGGCCTGGTCCAATCTGCACCTTCTCCTTTGTTATCTCTTGCCCCACCCCCACCTCACTTGTTTATAATCTGTGACTTTTCTAATATTTGTCAGTTCCGTAGAAGGGTCACTGACCCGAAACGTTAACTCTGCTTCTCTTTCCACAGATGCTGCCAGACCTGCTGAGTGATTCCAGCATTTCTCGTTTTTGTTCCACAGGCACAGACCCTCACTTGGTTGAACTTCCACAGGCACTGACTCTGAATGGGGTAAACTTCCACAGGCACTGACTCTCACTGGGGTACACTTCCACAGGCACTGACTCTGAATGGGGTAAACTTCCACAGGCAATGACTCTCAGTGGGGTACACTTCGACAGGCACTGACACTGACTGGGGTAAACTTCCACAGGCACTTACTCTCACTGGGGTACACTTCCACAGGCACTGACTCTCACTGGGTTACACTTCCACAGGCACTGTCTCTCACTGGGGGACACTTCCACAGGCACTGACTCTCACTGGGGTACACTTCCACAGGCACTGACTCTGAATGGTGTAAACTTCTACAGGCACTGACTCTGAATGGGGTAAACATCCACAGGCACTGACTCTGAATGGGGTAAACATCCACAGGCACTGACTCTGACTGGGGTACACTTCCACAGGCAATGACTCTCACTGGGGTACACTTCCACAGGCACTGACTCTGAATGGGTTAAACTTGCACAGTCCCTGACTCTCACTGGGGTACACTTCTACAGGGACTGACTCTAACTGGGGTACACTTCTACAGGTACAGACTCTCACAGGGGTAGGCTTCTACAGGGACTGACTCTCACTGGGGTACACTTCTACAGGTGCAGACTCTCACTGGGGTACACTTCAATAGGCACTGACTCTCTCTGGGTTAAAATTCCACCTGCACTGACTCGCACTGGGGTGCAGTCCCACAGGCTCTAACTATCACTTGGGTCCCGTTCCCTCGGCAATGACTCGAACTAGGGCAAATTTCTACAGGCACTGATTCTCACTGGGGTACATTTCCACAGGCACTGACTCTCACTGGGGTACAGTTCCACAGGCAGTGACTCTCACTGGGGTACACTTATTCAGGCACTGAATCTGAATGGGTTAAACTTGCACAGGCAGTGACTCTGAATGGGGTAAACTTCCACAGGTACTGACTCTGACTGGGGTACACTTCCACAGGCAATGACTCTCATTGGGGTACACTTCCACAGGCACTGACTCTGAATGGGTTAAACTTGCACAGGCAGTGACTCTGAAAGGGGTAATCTTCTACAGACACTGAATCTGAATGGGGTAAACTTCTACAGGTACTGAATCTGCATAGGGTAAACATTCACAGGCACTGACACTCACTCGGATCCAGTTCCACAGGGACTGACTCTCACAGGGGTACACGTCTACAGGGACTGACTGACACTGGGGTACACATCTGCAGGTACAGACTCTCAAAGGTGTACGCTTCGACAGGGACTGACTCTCACTGGGGTACACTTCTACAGGTACAGACTCTCACTGGGGTAACCTTCTGCAGGCAATGACTCTCTCTGGGTTAAAATTACACCCACACTGACTCGCACTGGGGTGCAGTCCCACAGGCACTAACTATCACTTGGGTACCGTTCCCTGGGCAATGACTCGAACTGGGACAAATTTCTACTGGCACTGACTCTCTCTGAGAGACAGTTCCACAGGCACTGAATCTCACTGGGGTACAGTTCCACAGGAACTGACTCTCACTTGGATACACTTCTATAGGCACTGACTCTCACTTGGGTACATTTCCACAGGCACTGACTCTCACTTGGGTACACTTCTACAGGCACTGACTCTCACTTGGGTACACTTCTGCAGGCACTGACTCTCACTGGGGTACATTTCCACAGGCACTGAATCTCACTTGGGTACACTTCTAGAGGCACTGACTCTCACTTGGGTACATTTCCACAGGCACAGACTCTCACTTGGGTACACTTCAACAGGCACTGTCTCTCACTGGGGTACACTTCCACAGGCACTGACTCTGAATGGGGTGAACTTCCACAGGCACTGTCTCTCACTGGAGTACACTTCCACAGGCACTGACTCTGATTGGGGTGCACTTCCACAGGCACTGACTCTGAAAGTGGTAAACTTTCACAGGCACTGACACTCACTCAGATCCAGTTCCACAGGGACTGACTCTCACAGGGGTACACTTCTACAGGGACTGACTCTCACAAGGGTACACATCTACAGGTACAGACTCTCAAAGGGGTACGCTTCTACAGGGACTGACTCTCACTGGGGTACACTTCTACAGGTACAGACTCTCACTGGGGTAACCCTCTGCTGGCAATGACTCTCTCTGGGTTAAAATTCCACCCACACTGACTCGCACTGGGGTGCAGTCCCACAGGCTCTAACTATCACTTGGGTACCGTTCCCTCGGCAATGACTCGAACTGGGGCAAATTTCTACTGGCACTGACTCTCTCTGAGAGACAGTTCCACAGGCACTGACACTCACTGGGGTGCAGTTCCACAGGCACTGACTCTCACTTGGATACACTTCTATAGGCACTGACTCTCACTTGGGTACATTTCCACAGGCACTGACTCTCACTTGGGTACACTTCTACAGGCACTGACTCTCACTTGGGTACACTTCTGCAGGCACTGACTCTCACTGGGGTACATTTCCACAGGCACTGTCTCTCACTGGGGTACACTTCTAGAGGCACTGACTCTGAAAGTGGTAAACTTTCACAGGCTCTGACACTCACTCGGATCCATTTCCACACGGACTGACTCTCACAGGGGTACACTTCTACAGGGACTGACTCTCACAGGGGTACACATCTACAGGTACAGACTCTCAAAGGGGTACGCTTCTACAGGGACTGACTCTCACTGGGGTACACTTCTACAGGTACAGACTCTCACTGGGGTAACCTTCTGCAGGCAATGACTCTCTCTGGGTCAAAATTCCACCCACAAAGACTCGCACTGGGGTGCAGTCCCACAGGCTCTAACTATCACTTGGGTACCGTTCCCTAGGCAATGACTCGAACTGGGGCAAATTTCTACTGGCACTGACTCTCTCTGAGAGACAGTTCCACAGGCACTGACTCTCACTGGGGTACAGTTCCACAGGCACTGACTCTCACTTGGATACACTTCTATAGGCACTGACTCTCACTTGGGTACATTTCCACAGGCACTGACTCTCACTTGGGTACACTTCTACAGGCACTGACTCTCACTTGGGTACACTTCTGCAGGCACTGACTCTCACAGGGGTACATTTCCACAGGCACTGACTCTCACTTGGGTACACTTCTAGAGGCACTGACTCTCACTTGGGTACATTTCCACAGGCACTGACTCTCACTTGGGCACACTTCAACAGGCACTGTCTCTCACTGGGGTACACTTCTACAGGCACTGACTCTCATTGGGGTACATTCCCACAGGCACTAACTCTCACTTGGGTACACTTCTACAGGCACTGACTCTCTCTGAGGTACAGTTCCACAGGCACTGACTCTCACTTGGGTACACTTCTACAGGCACTGACTCTCACTGGGGTACAGTTCCACAGGCACTGACTCTCACTTGGGCACACTTCTATAGGCATTGACTCTCACTTGGGAACATTTCCACAGCAACTTACTCTCACTTGGGTACACTTCTACAGGCACTGACTCTCACTTGGGTACACTTCTACAGGCACTGACTCTCACTGGGGTACATTTCCACAGGCACTGACTCTCACTGGGGTACACTTATTCAGGCACTGAGTCTGAATGGGTTAAACATCCACAGGCACTGACTCTGAATGGGTTAAACTTGCACAGGCACTGACTCCCACTGGCATGCACTTCCACTGGCACTGACTCTCACTGTGGTAACCATACATAGTCACTGACTCTGAATGGGGTAAACTTCCACAGGCATTGACTCTCACCGGGGTAAACTTCCACAGGCACTGACTCTGAATGCGGTAATCTTCCACAGGCACTGACTCTCACTGGGGTACACTTCTACAGGCACTGAATCTGAATGTGGTAAACTTCCACAGGCACTGACTCTCAATGGGGTTCACTTCCACAGGTACTGACACTGAATGGGGTACACTTCCACAGGCACTGACTCTGAATGGGGTAAACTTCCACAGGCACTGACTCTGATTGGGGTGCACTTCCACATGCACTGAATCTGAATAGGGTAAACATCCACAGGTACTGACTCTGAATGGGGTAAACTTCCAGAGGCAATGATTCTCACTGGGGTACAATTCCTCAGGCACTGACTCTCACAGGGGTACACTTCCACAGGCACTGACTCACTGGAGAACACTTCCACAGGCACTGTCTCTCACTGGAGTGCACTTCCACAGGCAATGACTCTCACTGGAGTACACTTCCACAGGCACTGACTCTCACTTGGGTACACTTCCACAGGCACTGACACTTACTGGGGTAAATTTCCACAGGCACTGACTCTCACTGGAGTACACTCCTT
Source organism: Heterodontus francisci (assembly GCF_036365525.1). Classification (NCBI taxonomy): domain Eukaryota; kingdom Metazoa; phylum Chordata; class Chondrichthyes; order Heterodontiformes; family Heterodontidae; genus Heterodontus; species Heterodontus francisci. The sequence goes on from NC_090386.1 coordinate 6,632,321, forward strand.
CAGGCACTGACTCTGAATGGGGTAAACTTCCACAGGCACTGACTCACTGGAGAACACTTCCACAGGCACTGTCTCTCACTGGAGTGCACTTCCACAGGCAATGACTCTCACTGGGGTACACATCCACAGGCACTGACTCTGAATGGGTTAAACTTCCACAGGCACTGACTCTCACTGGGGTAAACTTCCACAGGCACTGACTCTGAATGGGTTAAACTTCCACAGGCACTGACTCTCACTGGGGTAAACTTCCGCAGGCATTGACTCTCACTGGGGTTCACTTCCACAGGTACTGACACTGAATGGGGTAAACTTCCACAGGCAGTGACTCTGAAAGGGGTAATCTTCTACAGACACTGAATCTGAATGGGGTAAACTTCTACAGGTACTGAATCTGCACAGGGTAAACTTCCACAGGCACTGACTCGCACTGGGGGACACTTCCACAGGCACTGACTCTGAATGGGGTAAACTTCCACAGGCCCTGACTCTCACTGGGGTGCACTTCCACAGGCACTGACTCTGAATGGTGCAAACTTCCACAGGCAATGACTCTCACTGGGGGATACTTCCACAGGTACTGACACTGGATGGGGTAAACTTCCACAGGCACTGACTCTGAATAGGGTAATCTTCCACAGGCACTGAAATAAAAGCAAAATACTGCGGATGCCGGACATCTGAAACAAAAACAAGAAATGCTGGCATCACTCAGCAGGTCTGGCAGCATCTGTGGAAAGAGAAGCAGAGTTAACGTTTCGGGTCAGTGACCCTTCTTCGGAACTGACAAATATTAGAAAAGTCGCAGATTATGAACAAGTGAGGTGGGGGTGGGGCAAGATATAACAAAGGAGAAGGTGCAGATTGGACCAGGCCACATAGCTGACAAAAAGGTCAAGGAGAAAAGGCAAACAATATTGCTTTGTCTTTCAACACACCATTAACATATTGTTTGCCTTTTCTCCGTGAACTTTTGGTCAGCTATGTGGCCTGGTCCAATCTGCACCTTCTCCTTTGTTATCTCTTGCCCCACCCCCACCTCACTTGTTTATAATCTGTGACGTTTCTAATATTTGTCAGTTCCGAAGAAGGGTCACTGACCCGAAAAGTTAACTCTGCTTCGCTTTCCACAGATGCTGCCAGACCTGCTGAGTGATTCCAGCATTTCTTGTTTTTGTTCCACAGGCACAGACCCTCACTTGGGTGCACTTCCACAGGCACTGACTCAGAATGGGGTAAACTTCCACAGGCACTGACTCTCACTGGGGTACACTTCCACAGGCACTGACTCTGAATGGGGTAAACTTCCACAGGCAATGACTCTCAGTGGGGTACACTTCGACAGGCACTGACACTGACTGGGGTAAACTTCCACAGGCACTTACTCTCACTGGGGTACACTTCCACAGGCACTGACTCTCACTGGGTTACACTTCCACAGGCACTGTCTCTCACTGGGGGAAACTTCCACAGGCACTGACTCTCACTGGGGTACACTTCCACAGGCACTGACTCTGAATGGTGTAAACTTCTACAGGCACTGACTCTGAATGGGGTAAACATCCACAGGCACTGACTCTGAATGGGGTAAACATCCACAGGCACTGACTCTGACTGGGGTACACTTCCACAGGCAATGACTCTCACTGGGGTACACTTCCACAGGCACTGACTCTGAATGGGTTCAACTTGCACAGTCCCTGACTCTCACTGGGGTACACTTCTACAGGGACTGCCTCTCACTGGGGTACACTTCTACAGGTTCAGACTCTCACAGGGGTACGCTTCAACAGGGACTGACTCTCACTGGGGTACACTTCTACAGGTACAGACTCTCACTGGGGTACACTTCAATAGGCACTGACTCTCTCTGGGTTAAAACTCCACCCGCACTGACTCGCACTGGGGTGCAGTCCCACAGGCTCTAACTATCACTTGGGTACCGTTCCCTAGGCAATGACTCGAACTTGGGCAAATTTCTACAGGCACTGATTCTCACTGGGGTACATTTCCACAGGCACTGACTCTCACTGGGGTACAGTTCCACAGGCACTGACTCTCACTGGGGTACACTTATTCAGGCACTGAATCTGAATGGTGTAAACTTCTACAGGTACTGAATCTGAATGGGACAAACTTCCACAGGCAGTGACTCTGAATGGGGTAAACTTCCACAGGCACTGACTCTGACTGGGGTACACTTCCACAGGCAATGACTCTCATTGGGGTACACTTCCACAGGCACTGACTCTGAATGGGTTAAACTTGCACAGGCAGTGACTCTGAAAGTGGTAATCTTCTACAGACACTGAATCTGAATGGGGTAAACTTCTACAGGTACTGAATCTGCATAGGGTAAACATTCACAGGCACTGACACTCACTCGGATCCAGTTCCACAGGGACTGACTCTCACAGGGGTATACGTCTACAGGGACTGACTCTCACTGGGGTACACTTCTACAGGTACAGACTCTCACTGGGGTAACCTTCTGCAGGCAATGACTTTCTCTGGGTTAAAATTCCACCCACACTGACTCGCACTGGGGTGCAGTTCCACAGGCTCTAACTATCACTTGGGTACCGTTCCATAGGCAAGGACTCGAACTGGGGCAAATTTCTACTGGCACTGACTCTCTCTGAGAGACAGTTCCACAGGCACTGACTCTCACTGGGGTACAGTTCCACAGGCACTGACTCTCACTTGGGTACACTTCTACAGGCACTGACTCTCACTTGGGCACACTTCTGCAGGCACTGACTCTCAATGGGGTACATTTCCACAGGCACTGACTCTCACTTGGGTACACTTCTATTGGCACTGACTCTCACTTGGGTACATTTCCACAGGCACTGACTCTCACTTGGGTACACTTCAACAGGCACTGTCTCTCACTGGGGTACACTTCTACAGGCACTGACTCTCATTGGGGTACATTTCCACAGGCACTGACTCTCACTTGGGTACACTTCTACAGGCACTGACTCTCTCTGAGGTACAGTTCCACAGACAATGACTCTCACTTGGGTACACTTCTACAGGCACTGACTCTCACTGGGGTACATTTCCACAGGCACTGACCCTCACTGGGGTACACTTCTATAGGCATTGACTCTCACTTGGGAAAATTTCCACAGGCACTGACTCTCACTTGGGTACACTTCTACAGGCACTGACTCTCACTGGGGTACATTTCCACAGGCACTGACTCTCACTGGTGTACATTTCCACAGGCACTGACTCTCACTAGGGTACACTTATTCAGGCACTGAATCTGAATGGTGTAAACTTCTACAGGTACTGACTCTGAATGTGGTAAACTTCCACATGCACTGAATCTGAATGGGGTAAACATCCACAGGCAATGACTCTCAGTGGGATTCACTTCGATAGGCACTGACACTTACTGGGGTAAACTTCCACAGGCACTGACTCTCTCTGGAGAACACTTCCACAGGCACTGACTCTGAATGGGGTAAACCTCCACAGGCACTGACTCTCAGTGGAGTACACTTCCACAGGCCCCGACTCTGAATGGGGTTATCTTCCACAGGCACTGACTCTCACTGGTGTACATTTCCACAGGCACTGACTCTCACTGGGGTACACTTATTCAGGCACTGAATCTGAATGGTGTAAACTTCTACAGGTACTGAAACTGAATGGGGTAAACTTCCACAGGCACTGGCTCTGAATGGGGTAAACCTCCACATGCATTGACTCTGATTGGGGTACACTTCCACATGCACTGAATCTGAATGGGGTAAACATCCACAGGCAATGACTCTCAGTGGGGTACTCTTCGATAGGCACTGACACTTCCTGGGGTAAACTTCCACAGGCACTGACTCAGAATGGGGTAAACTTCCACAGGCAATGACTCTCAGTGGGGTTCACTTCGATAGGCACTGACACTTACTGGGGTAAACTTCCACAGGCACTGACTCTCTCTGGAGAACACTTCCACAGGCACTGACTCTGAATGGGGTAAACCTCCACAGGCACTGACTCTCAGTGGAGTACACTTCCACAGGCACCGACTCTGAATGGGGTTATCTTCCACAGGCACTGACTCTCACTGGGGTACACTTCCACAGGCACTGAGTTTGAATGGAGTAAACTTCCACAGGCACTGACTCTCACTGGAGTACAGTTCCACAGGCACAGACTCACACTGGGGTACACTTCCACAGGCACTGACTCTGAATGGGGTAAACTTCCACAGGCACTGTCTCTCACTGGAGTACACTTCCACAGGCACTGACTCTGAATGGGGTGCACTTCCACAGGCACTGACTCTGAAAGTGGTAAACTTTCACAGGCACTGACACTCCCTCGGATCCAGTTCCACAGGGACTGACTCTCACAGGGGTACACTTCTACAGGGACTGACTCTCACTGGGGTACACATCTACAGGTACAGACTCTCAAAGGGGTACGCTTCTACAGGGACTGACTCTCACTGGGGTACACTTCTGCAGGTACAGACTATCACTGGGGTAACCTTCTGTCGGCAATGACTCTCTCTGGGTTAAAATTCCACCCACACTGACTCGCACTGGGGTGCAGTCCCACAGGCTCTAACTATCACTTGGGTACCGTTCCCTAGGCAATGACTCGAACTGGGGCAAATTGCTACTGGCACTGACTCTCTCTGAGAGACAGTTCCACAGGCACTGACTCTCACTGGGGTACAGTTCCACAGGCACTGACTCTCACTTGGATACACTTCTATCGGCACTGACTCTCACTTGGGTACATTTCCACAGGCACTGACTCTCACTTGGGTACACTTCTACAGGCACTGACTCTCACTTGGGTACACTTCTACAGGCACTGACACTCACTGGGGTACATTTCCACAGGCACTGACTCTCACTTGGGTACACTTCTATAGGCACTGACTCTCACTTGGGTACATTTCCACAGGCACTGACTCTCACTTGGGAACACTTCTACAGGCACTGTCTCTCACTGGGGTACACTTCTGCAGGCACTGACTCTAATTGGGGTACATTTCCACAGGCACTGACTCTCAATTGTGTACAGTTCTCCAGGCACTGACTCTCTCTGAGGTACAGTTCCACAGGCACTGACTCTCACTTGGGTACACTTCAACAGGCACTGACTCTCACTGGGGTTCATTACCACAGGCCCTGACTCTCACTTGGGTACACTTCTATAGGCATTGACTCTCACTTGGGAACATTTCCACAGGCACTGACTCTCACTTGGGTACACTTCTACAGGCACTGACTCTCACTTGGGTACACTTCTGCAGGCACTGACTCTCACTGGGGTACATTTCCACAGGCACTGACTCTCACTTGGGTACACTTCTATAGGCACTGACTCTCACTTGGGTACATTTCCACAGGCACTGACTCTCACTTGGGTACACTTCAACAGGCACTGACTCTCACTTGGGTACACTTCTACAGGCACTGACACTCACTGGGGTACATTTCCACAGGCACTGACTCTCACTTGGGTACACTTCTAAAGGCACTGACTCTCACTTGGGTACATTTCCACAGGCACTGACTCTCACTTGGGAACACTTCTACAGGCACTGTCTCTCACTGGGGTACACTTCTGCAGGCACTGACTCTAATTGGGGTACATTTCCACAGGCACTGACTCTCAATTGGGTACAGTTCTCCAGGCACTGACTCTCTCTGAGGTACAGTTCCACAGGCACTGACTCTCACTTGGGTACACTTCAACAGGCACTGACTCTCACTGGGGTTCATTACCACAGGCCCTGACTCTCACTTGGGTACACTTCTATAGGCATTGACTCTCACTTGGGAACATTTCCACAGGCACTGACTCTCACTTGGGTACACTTCTACAGGCACTGACTCTCACTTGGGTACACTTCTGCAGGCACTGACTCTCACTGGGGTACATTTCCACAGGCACTGACTCTCACTTGGGTACACTTCTATAGGCACTGACTCTCACTTGGGTACATTTCCACAGGCACTGACTCTCACTTGGGTACACTTCAACAGGCACTGTCTCTCACTGGGGTACACTTCTACAGGCACTGACTCTCTCTGAGAGACAGTTCCACAGGCACTGACTCTCACTGGGGTACAGTTCCACAGGCACTGACTCTCACTTGGATACACTTCTATAGGCACTGACTCTCACTTGGGTACATTTCCACAGGCACTGACTCTCACTTGGGTACACTTCTACAGGCACTGACTCTCACTTGGGTACACTTCTGCAGGCACTGACTCTCACTGGTTTACATTTCCACAGGCACTGACTCTCACTTGGGTACACTTCTATAGGCACTGACTCTGATTGGGGTACATTTCCACAGGCACTGACTCTCACTTGGGTACACTTCAACAGGCACTGTCTCTCACTGGGGTACACTTCTACAGGCACTGACTCTCATTGGGGTACACTTCTACAGGCACTGACTCTCTCTGAGGTACAGTTCCACAGGCAATGACTCTCACTTGGGTACACTTCTACAGGCACTGACTCTCACTGGGGTACATTTCCACAGGCACTGACCCTCACTTGGGTACACTTCTATAGGCATTGACTCTCACTTGGGAAAATTTCCACAGGCACTGACTCTCACTTGGGTACACTTCTACAGGCACTGACTCCAACTGGGGTACATTTCCACAGGCACTGACTCTCACTGGTGTACATTTCCACAGGCACTGACTCTCACTGGGGTACACTTATTCAGGCACTGAATCTGAATGGTGTAAACTTCTACAGGTACTGAATCTGAATGGGGTAAACTTCCACAGGCACTGACTCTGAATGGGGTAAACCTCCACATTCACTGACTCTGATTGGGGTACACTTCCACATGCACTGAATCTGAATGGGGTAAACATCCACAGGCAATGACTCTCAGTGGGGTACTCTTCGATAGGCACTGACACTTCCTGGGGTAAACTTCCACAGGCACTGACTCAGAATGGGGTAAACTTCCACAGGCAATGACTCTCAGTGGGGTTCACTTCGATAGGCACTGACACTTACTGGGGTAAACTTCCACAGGCACAGACTCTCTCTGGAGAACACTTCCACAGGCACTGACTCTGAATGGGGTAAACCTCCACAGGCACTGACTCTCAGTGGAGTACACTTCCACAGGCACCGACTCTGAATGGGGTTATCTTCCACAGGCACTGACTCTCACTGGGGTACACTTCCACAGGCACTGAGTTTGAATGGAGTAAACTTCCACAGGCACTGACTCTCACTGGAGTACAGTTCCACAGGCACAGACTCACACTGGGGTACACTTCCACAGGCACTGACTCTGAATGGGGTAAACTTCCACAGGCACTGTCTCTCACTGGAGTACACTTCCACAGGCACTGACTCTGAATGGGGTGCACTTCCACAGGCACTGACTCTGAAAGTGGTAAACTTTCACAGGCACTGACACTCCCTCGGATCCAGTTCCACAGGGACTGACTCTCACAGGGGTACACTTCTACAGGGACTGACTCTCACTGGGGTACACATCTACAGGTACAGACTCTCAAAGGGGTACGCTTCTACAGGGACTGACTCTCACTGGGGTACACTTCTACAGGTACAGACTCTCACTGGGGTAACCTTCTGTAGGCAATGACTCACTCTGGGTTAAAATTCCACCCACACTGACTCGCAGTGGGGTGCAGTCCCACAGGCTCTAACTATCACTTGGGTACCGTTCCCTAGGCAATGACTCGAACTGGGGCAAATTTCTACTGGCACTGACTCTCTCTGAGAGACAGTTCCACAGGCACTGTCTCTCACTGGGGTACAGTTCCACAGGCACTGACTCTCACTTGGATACACTTCGATAGGCACTGACTCTCACTTGGGTACATTTCCACAGGCACTGACTCTCACTGGGGTACATTTCAACAGGCACTGACTCTCACTTGGGTACACTTTTTTAGGCACTGACTCTCACTTGGGTACATTTCCACAGGCACTGACTCTCACTTGGGAACTCTTCTACAGGCACTGTCTCTCACTGGGGTACACTTCTGCAGGCACTGACTCTCATTGGGGTACATTTCCACAGGCACTGACTCTCACTTGGGTACAGTTCTCCAGGCACTGACTCTCTCTGAGGTACAGTTCCACAGGCACTGACTCTCACTTGGGTACACTTCTACAGGCACTGACTCTCACTGGGGTACATTACCACAGGCACTGACTCTCACTTGGGTACACTTCTATAGGCATTGACTCTCACTTGGGAACATTTCCACAGGCACTTACTCTCACTTGGGTACACTTCTACAGGCACTGACTCTCACTTGGGTACACTTCTGCAGGCACTGACTCTCACTGCGGTACATTTCCACAGGCACTGACTCTCACTGGTGTACATTTCCACAGGCACTGACTATCACTGGGGTACACTTATTCAGGCACTGAATCTGAATGGTGTAAACTTCTACAGGTACTGAATCTGAATGGGGTAAACATCCACAGGCACTGACTCTGAATGGGTTAAACTTGCACAGGCACTGACTCCCACTGGGGTAAACTTACATAGGCACTGACTCTGAATGGGGTAAACTTCCACAGGCATTGACTCTCACCGGGGTACACTTCCACAGGCACTGACTCTGAATGGGGTAATCTTCCACAGGCACTGACTCTCACTGGGGTACACTTCTATAGGCACTGAATCTGACTGTGGTAAACTTCTACAGTTACTGAATCTGAATGGGGTAAAATTCCACAGGCACTGACTCTCACTGGGGTACACTTCCACAGCACTGACTCTGAATGGGGTAAACTTCCACAGGCACTGACTCTGATTGGGGTGCACTTCCACATGCACTGAATCTGAATGGGGTAAACATCCACAGGTACTGACTCTGAATGGGGTAAACTTCCAGAGGCAATGATTCTCACTGGGGCACAATTCCTCAGGCACTGACTCTCACTGGGGTACACTTCCACCCGCACTGACTCTGAAAGGGGTAAACTTCCACAGGCAATGACTCTCAGTGGGGTACACTTCGATAGGCACTGACACTTACTGGGGTAAATTTCCACAGGCACTGACTCTCACTGGAGTACACTTCCACAGGCACTGACTCTGAATGGGGTAAACTTCCACAGGCACTGACTCACTGGAGAACACTTCCACAGGCACTGACTCTGAATGGGGTAAACTTCAACAGGCACTGTCTCTCACTGGAGTGCACTTCCACAGGCAATGACTCTCACTGGGGTACACATCCACAGGCACTGACTCTGAATGGGTTAAACTTCCACAGGCACTGACTCTCACTGGGGTAAACTTCCACAGGCACCGACTCTGAATGGGTTAAACTTCCACAGGCACTGACTCTCACTGGGGTAAACTTCCACAGGTACTGACACTGAATGGGGTAAACTTCCACAGGCTGTGACTCTGAAAGGGGTAATCTTCTACAAACACTGAATCTGAATGGGGTAAACTTCGACAGGTACTGAATCAGCATTGGGTAAACTTCCACAGGCACTGACTCGCACTGGGGGTCACTTCCACAGGCACTGACTCTGAATGGTGTAAACTTCTACAGGCACTGACTCTGAATGGGGTAAACTTCCACAGGCACTGACTCTGAATGGGGTAAACATCCAAAGGCACTGACTCTGACTATGGTACAGTTCCACAGGCAATGACACTCACTTGGGTACACTTCTACAGGCACTGACTCTCACTTGGGTACATTTCCACAGGCACTGTCTCTCACTTGGGTACACTTCTACAGGCACTGACTCTCACTGGGGTACATTTCCACAGGCACTGTCTATCACTGGGGTACATTTCCACAGGCACTGACTCTCACTGGGGTACACTTATTCAGGCACTGAATATGAATGGTGTAAACTTCTACAGGTACTGAATCTGAATGGGGTAAACTTCCACAGGCAGTGACTCTGAATGGGGTAAACTTCCACAGGCACTGACGCTGACTGGGGTACACTTCCACAGGCAATGACTCTCACTGGGGTACACTTCCACAGTCACTGACTCTGAATGGGTTAAACTTGCACAGGCACTGACTCTGAATGGGGTAAACTTCCACAGGCACTGACTCTCACCGGGGTACACTTCCACAGGCACAGACTCTGAATGGGGTAATCTTCCACAGGCAGTGACTCTCACTGGGGTACACTTCTACAGGCATTGAATCTGAATGTGGTAAACTTCCACAGGTACTGAATCTGAATGAGGTAAACTTCCACAGGCACTGACTCTCACTGGGGTACACTTCTACAGGCATTGAATCTGAATGTGGTAAACTTCCACAGGTACTGAATCTGAATGAGGTAAACTTCCACAGGCACTGACTCTCACTGGGGTACACTTCGATAGGCACTGACACTTCCTGGGTTAAACTTCCAAAGGCACTGACACTGAATGGGGTAAACTTCCACAGGCACTGACTCTCACTGGGGTACACTTCCACAGGCACTGACTCTGAATAGGGTAAACATTTACAGGTACTGAATCTGAATGAGGTAAACTTCCACAGGCACTGACTCTCACTGGGGTACACTTCCACAGGCACTGACACTGAATGGGGTAAACTTCCACATGCACTGAATCTAAATGGGGTAAACATCCACAGGCAATGACTCTCAGTGGGGTACACTTCGATAGGCACTGACACTTCCTGGGGTAAACTTCCAAAGGCTCTGACTGTGAATGGGGTAAACTTCCACAGGCACTGACTCTCACTTGGGTACACTTCGACAGGCACTGACTCTCACTGGGGTAAACTTCCAAAGGCACTGACTCTCACTGGGGTACACTTCCACAGGCACTGACTCTGAATGGGGGAAACTTCCACAGGCACTGATCTGAATGGGTTAAACTTTTACAGGTACTGAATCTGAATGGGGTAAACTTCGACAGGCACTGACTCTCACTGGGGTAAACTTCCACAGGCACTGAATCTCACTGGTGTACACTTCCACAGGCACTGACTCTGAATGGGTTAAACTTCCACAGGCACTGACTCTGAATGGGGTAAACTTCGACAGGCACTGAATCTGAATGTGGTAAACTTCTACAGGTACTGAATCTGAATGGGCTAAACTTCCACAGGCGCTGACTCTCACTGGGGTACACTTCCACAGGCACTGAATCTGAATGGGGTAAACTTCCACAGATACTGAATCTGAATGGGGTAAACTTCCACAGGCACTGACCCTCACTTGGGTACTCTTCTGCAGGCACTGACTCTCACTGGGGTACATTTTCACAGGCACTGACTCTCACTGGGGTGCATTTCCACAGGCACTGACTCTCACTTGGGTACACTTCCACAGGCACTGACTCTCTCTGGGCTACATTTCCACATGCACTGACTCTGAGTGGGGTACGCTTCCATAGGCAGTGACTCCGAATGGAGAGCCGCTTCCCAGCCACTGAATCTCACTGGGGTACACTCCTACAGGCACTGACTCTCACAGGGGTACATTTCCACAGGCACTGACTCTGAATGTGGTAAACGTCCACAGGCATTGACTCTCACAGGAGTACACTTCCACAGGCACTGAATCTGAATGGGGTAAAGTTCCACAGGCACTGACTCTGAATTGGTTACAGTTACACAGGCAATGACTACCAGTGGGGTACACTTCGACAGGCACTGACTCTGACTGGGGTACATTTCCACAGGCACTGACTCTGAATGGGGTAAACTTCCACAGGCACTGATTCTCACTGGAGTACAATTCCACAGGCACTGAATCTGAATGGCATAAACTTCCACAGGCACTGACTCTCACTGTGGTACACTTCCAAAGGCTCTGACTCTGAATCGGGCAAATTTCTACCGGCACTGACTCTCTCTGAGGTTCAGTTCCACAGGCACTGACTCTCACTTGGGTAAATATCCACAGGCACTGACTCTCACTTGGGTACACTTCTACAGGCACTGACTCTCACTTGGGTACACTTTTACAGGCACTGACTCTCACTGGGGTACATTTCCACAGGTACTGACTCTGAATGGGGTAAATCTCCACAGGCACTGACTCTGAATGGGGTACACTTCCACAGGCACTGACTCTGAATGGGGTAAATGTCTACAGGCCCTGAATATGAATGGGGTAAACTTCCACAGGCACTGACTCTCACTGGGGTACACTTCCACAGGCACTGACTCTCACTGGGGTACACTTACACAGGCACTGACTCTGTATGGGGTAAACTTCCAAAGACACTGACTCTCACTGGGGTACACTTCCACAGGTACTGACTCTGAATGGGGTAAACTTCCACACGCACTGACTTTGAATGGGGTAAACTTCTTCAGGCACTGCATCTGAATGGGGTAAACTTCTACAGGTACTGAATCTGAATGGGGTAAACTTCCACAGGCACTGACTCTCACTGGGGGACACTTCCACAGCCACTGAATCTGAATGGGGTAAACATCCACAGGCAATGACTCTCAGTGGGGTACACTTCGATAGGCACTGACACTTCCTGGGGTAAACTTCCAAAGGCACTGACTCTGAATGGGGTAAACTTCCACAGGCACTGACTCTCACTTGGCTACACTTCGACAGGCACTGACTCTCACTGGGGTAAACTTCCAAAGGCACTGACTCTCACTGGGGTACACTTCCACAGGCACTGACTCTGAATGGGGGAAACTTCCACAGGCACTGATCTGAATGGGTTAAACTTCTACAGGTACTGAATCTGAATGGGGTAAAGTTCGACAGGCACTGACTCTCACTGGTGTACACTTCCACAGGCACTGACTCTGAATGGGGTAAACTTCCACAGGCACTGACTCTGAATGTGGTAAACTTCTACAGGTACTGAATCTGAATGGGCTAAACTTCCACAGGCGCTGACTCTCACTGGGGTACACTTCCACAGGCACTGAATCTGAATGGGGTAAACTTCCACAGATACTGAATCTGAATGGGGTACACTTCTGCAGGCACTGACTCTCACTGGGGTACATTTTCACAGGCACTGACTCTCACTGGGGTGCATTTCCACAGGCACTGACTCTCACTTGGGTACACTTCTACAGGCACTGACTCTCACTGGCGTACATTTCCACAGGCACTGACTCTCTCTGGGGTACATTTCCACATGCACTGACTCTGAGTGGGGTACACTTCCATAGGCAGTGACTCCGAATGGAGAGCCGCTTCCCAGCCACTGAATCTCACTGGGGTACACTCCTACAGGCACTGACTCTCACAGGGGTACATTTCCACAGGCACTGACTCTGAATGTGGTAAACGTCCACAGGCATTGACTCTCACAGGAGTACACTTCCACAGGCACTGAATCTGAATGGGGTAAAGTTCCACAGGCACTGACTCTGAATTGGTTACAGTTACACAGGCAATGACTACCAGTGGGGGACACTTCGACAGGCACTGACTCTGACTGGGGTACATTTCCACAGGCACTGACTCTGAATGGGGTAAACTTCCACAGGCACTGACTCTCACTGGAGTACAATTCCACAGGCACTGAATCTGAATGGCATAAACTTCCACAGGCACTGACTCTCACTGTGGTTCACTTCCACAGGCTCTGACTCTGAATCGGGCAAATTTCTACCGGCACTGACTCTCTCTGAGGTTCAGTTCCACAGGCACTGACTCTCACTTGGGTAAATATCCACAGGCACTGACTCTCACTGGGGTACATTTCCACAGGTACTGACTCGGAATGGGGTAAACGTCGACACGGACTGACTCTGATTGGGGTACACTTCCACATGCACTGAATCTAAATGGGGTAAACATTCACAGGCAATGACTCTCAGTGGGATACACTTCGATAGGCACTGTCACTTCCTGGGTTAAACTTCCAAAGGCACTGACACTGAATGGGGTAAACTTCCACAGGCACTGACTCTCACTGGGGTACACTTCCACAGGCACTGACTCTGAATGGGGTAAACTTCTACAGGTACTGAATCTGAATGAGGTAAACTTCCACAGGCACTGACTCTCACTTGGCTACACTTCGACAGGCACTGACTCTCACTGGGGTAAACTTCCAAAGGCACTGACTCTCACTGGGGTACACTTCCACAGGCACTGACTCTGAATGGGGGAAACTTCCACAGGCACTGATCTGAATGGGTTAAACTTCTACAGGTACTGAATCTGAATGGGGTAAACTTCGACAGGCACTGACTCTCACTGGTGTACACTTCCACAGGCACTGACTCTGAATGGGGTAATCTTCCACAGGCACTGACTCTGAATGTGGTAAACTTCTACAGGTACTGAATCTGAATGGGCTAAACTTCCACAGTCGCTGACTCTCACTGGGGTACACTTCCACAGGCACTGAATCTGAATGGGGTAAACTTCCACAGATACTGAATCTGAATGGGGTACACTTCTGCAGGCACTGACTCTCACTGGGGTACATTTTCACAGGCACTGACTCTCACTGGGGTGCATTTCCACAGGCACTGACTCTCACTTGGGTACACTTCTACAGGCACTGACTCTCACTGGCGTACATTTCCACAGGCACTGACTCTCTCTGGGGTACATTTCCACATGCACTGACTCTGAGTGGGGTACACTTCCATAGGCAGTGACTCCGAATGGAGAGCCGCTTCCCAGCCACTGAATCTCACTGGGGTACACTCCTACAGGCACTGACTCTCACAGGGGTACATTTCCACAGGCACTGACTCTGAATGTGGTAAACGTCCACAGGCATTGACTCTCACAGGAGTACACTTCCACAGGCACTGAATCTGAATGGGGTAAAGTTCCACAGGCACTGACTCTGAATTGGTTACAGTTACACAGGCAATGACTACCAGTGGGGGACACTTCGACAGGCACTGACTCTGACTGGGGTACATTTCCACAGGCACTGACTCTGAATGGGGTAAACTTCCACAGGCACTGACTCTCACTGGAGTACAATTCCACAGGCACTGAATCTGAATGGCATAAACTTCCACAGGCACTGACTCTCACTGTGGTTCACTTCCACAGGCTCTGACTCTGAATCGGGCAAATTTCTACCGGCACTGACTCTCTCTGAGGTTCAGTTCCACAGGCACTGACTCTCACTTGGGTAAATATCCACAGGCACTGACTCTCACTGGGGTACATTTCCACAGGTACTGACTCGGAATGGGGTAAACGTCGACACGGACTGACTCTGATTGGGGTACACTTCCACATGCACTGAATCTAAATGGGGTAAACATTCACAGGCAATGACTCTCAGTGGGATACACTTCGATAGGCACTGTCACTTCCTGGGTTAAACTTCCAAAGGCACTGACACTGAATGGGGTAAACTTCCACAGGCACTGACTCTCACTGGGGTACACTTCCACAGGCACTGACTCTGAATGGGGTAAACTTCTACAGGTACTGAATCTGAATGAGGTAAACTTCCACAGGCACTGACTCTCACTGGGGTACACTTCCACAGGCACTGACACTGAATGGGGTAAACTTCCACATGCACTGAATCTAAATGGGGTAAACATCCACAGGCAATGACTCTCAGTGGGGTACACTTCGATAGGCACTGACACTTGCTGGGGTAAACTTCCAAAGGCTCTGACTGTGAGTGGGGTAAACTTCCACAGGCACTGACTCTCACTTGGGTACACTTCGACAGGCACTGACTCTCACTGGGGTAAACTTCCACAGGCACTGACTCTCACTGGGGTACACTTCCACAGGCACTGACTCTGAATGGGGGAAACTTCCACAGGCACTGATCTGAATGGGTTAAACTTTTACAGGTACTGAATCTGAATGGGGTAAACTTCGACAGGCACTGACTCTCACTGGGGTAAACTTCCACAGGCACTGAATCTCACTGGTGTACACTTCCACAGGCACTGACTCTGAATGGGGTAAACTTCCACAGGCACTGACTCTGAATGGGGTAAACTTCGACAGGCACTGAATCTGAATGTGGTAAACTTCGACAGGTACTGAATCTGAATGGGCTAAACTTCCACAGGCGCTGACTCTCACTGGGGTACACTTCCACAGGCACTGAATCTGAATGGGCTAAACTTCCACAGGCACTGACCCTCACTTGGGTACACTTCTGCAGGCACTGACTCTCACTGCGGTACATTTTCACAGGCACTGACTCTCACTGGGGTGCATTACCACAGGCACTGACTCTCACTTGGGTACACTTCCACAGGCACTGACTCTCTCTGGGGTACATTTCCACATGCACTGACTCTGAGTGGGGTACGCTTCCATAGGCAGTGACTCCGAATGGAGAGCCGCTTCCTAGCCACTGAATCTCACTGGGGTACACTCCTACAGGCACTGACTCTCACAGGGGTACATTTCCACAGGCACTGACTCTGAATGTGGTAAACGTCCACAGGCATTGACTCTCACAGGAGCACACTTCCACAGGCACTGAATCTGAATGGGGTAAAGTTCCACAGGCACTGACTCTGAATTGGTTACAGTTACACAGGCAATGACTACCAGTGGGGTACACTTCGACAGGCACTGACTCTGACTGGGGTACATTTCCACAGACACTGACTCTGAATGGGGTAAACTTCCACAGGCACTGATTCTCACTGGAGTACAATTCCACAGGCACTGAATCTGAATGGCATAAACTTCCACAGGCACTGACTCTCACTGTGGTACACTTCCAAAGGCTCTGACTCTGAATCGGGCAAATTTCTAACGGCACTGACTCTCTCTGAGGTTCAGTTCCACAGGAACTGACTCTCACTTGGGTAAATATCCACAGGCACTGACTCTCACTTGGGTACACTTCTGCAGGCACTGACTCTCACTTGGGTACACTTTTACAGGCACTGACTCTCACTGGGGTACATTTCCACAGGTACTGACTCTGAATGGGGTAAATCTCCACAGGCACTGACTCTGAATGGGGTACACTTCCACAGGCACTGACTCTGAATGGGGTAAATGTCTACAGGCCCTGAATATGAATGGGGTAAACTTCCACAGGCACTGACTCTCACTGGGGTACACTTCCACAGGCACTGACTCTCACTGGGGTACACTTACACAGGCACTGACTCTGTATGGGGTAAACTTCCAAAGACACTGACTCTCACTGGGGTACACTTCCACAGGTACTGACTCTGAATGGGGTAAACTTCCACAGGCACTGACTTTGAATGGGGTAAACTTCTTCAGGCACTGCATCTGAATGGGGTAACCTTCTACAGGTACTGAATCTGAATGGGGTAAACTTCAACAGGCACTGACTCTCACTGGGGGACACTTCCACAGCCACTGAATCTGAATGGGGTAAACATCCACAGGCTCTGACTGTGAATGGGGTAAACTTCCACAGGCACTGACTCTCACTTGGGTACACTTCGACAGGCACTGACTCTCACTGGGGTAAACTTCCAAAGGCACTGACTCTCACTGGGGTACACTTCCACAGGCACTGACTCTGAATGGGGGAAACTTCCACAGGCACTGATCTGAATTGGTTAAACTTTTACAGGTACTGAATCTGAATGGGGTAAACTTCGACAGGCACTGACTCTCACTGGGGTAAACTTCCACAGGCACTGAATCTCACTGGTGTACACTTCCACAGGCACTGACTCTGAATGGGGTAAACTTCCACAGGCACTGACTCTGAATGGGGTAAACTTCGACAGGCACTGAATCTGAATGTGGTAAACTTCGACAGGTACTGAATCTGAATGGGCTAAACTTCCACAGGCACTGACCCTCACTTGGGTACACTTCTGCAGGCACTGACTCTCACTGCGGTACATTTCCACAGGCACTGACTCTCACTTGGGTACACTTCCACAGGCACTGACTCTCTCTGGGCTACATTTCCACATGCACTGACTCTGAGTGGGGTACGCTTCCATAGGCAGTGACTCCGAATGGAGAGCCGCTTCCCAGCCACTGAATCTCACTGGGGTACACTCCTACAGGCACTGACTCTCACAGGGGTACATTTCCACAGGCACTGACTCTGAATGTGGTAAACGTCCACAGGCATTGACTCTCACAGGAGTACACTTCCACAGGCACTGAATCTGAATGGGGTAAAGTTCCACAGGCACTGACTCTGAATTGGTTACAGTTACACAGGCAATGACTACCAGTGGGGTACACTTCGACAGGCACTGACTCTGACTGGGGTACATTTCCACAGACACTGAATCTGAATGGGGTAAACTTCCACAGGCACTGATTCTCACTAGAGTACAATTCCACAGGCACTGAATCTGAATGGCATAAACTTCCACAGGCACTGACTCTCACTGTGGTACACTTCCAAAGGCTCTGACTCTGAATCGGGCAAATTTCTACCGGCACTGACTCTCTCTGAGGTTCAGTTCCACAGGCACTGACTCTCACTTGGGTAAATATCCACAGGCACTGACTCTCACTTGGGTACACTTCTGCAGGCACTGACTCTCACTTGGGTACACTTTTACAGGCACTGACTCTCACTGGGGTACATTTCCACAGGTACTGACTCTGAATGGGGTAAATCTCCACAGGCACTGACTCTGAATGGGGTACACTTCCACAGGCACTGACTCTGAATGGGGTAAATGTCTACAGGCCCTGAATATGAATGGGGTAAACTTCCACAGGCACTGACTCTCACTGGGGTACACTTCCACAGGCACTGACTCTCACTGGGGTACACTTACACAGGCACTGATTCTGTATGGGGTAAACTTCCAAAGACACTGACTCTCACTGGGGTACACTTCCACAGGTACTGACTCTGAATGGGGTAAACTTCCACAGGCACTGACTTTGAATGGGGTAAACTTCTTCAGGCACTGCATCTGAATGGGGTAACCTTCTACAGGTACTGAATCTGAATGGGGTAAACTTCCACAGGCACTGACTCTCACTGGGGGACACTTCCACAGCCACTGAATCTGAATGGGGTAAACATCCACAGGCAATGACTCTCAGTGGGGTACACTTCGATAGGCACTGACACTTCCTGGGGTAAACTTCCAAAGGCACTGACTCTGAATGGGGTAAACTTCCACAGGCACTGACTCTCACTTGGGTACACTTCGACAGGCACTGACTCTCACTGGGGTAAACTTCCAAAGGCACTGACTCTCACTGGGGTACACTTCCACAGGCACTGACTCTGAATGGGGGAAACTTCCACAGGCACTGATCTGAATGGGTTAAACTTCTACAGGTACTGAATCTGAATGGGCTAAACTTCCACAGGTGCTGACTCTCACTGGGGTACACTTCCACAGGCACTGAATCTGAATGGGGTAAACTTCCACAGATACTGAATCTGAATGGGGTACACTTCTGCAGGCACTGACTCTCACTGGGGTACATTTTCACAGGCACTGACTCTCACTGGGGTGCATTTCCACAGGCACTGACTCTCACTTGGGTACACTTCTACAGGCACTGACTCTCACTGGCGTACATTTCCACAGGCACTGACTCTCTCTGGGGTACATTTCCACATGCACTGACTCTGAGTGGGGTACACTTCCATAGGCAGTGACTCCGAATGGAGAGCCGCTTCCCAGTCACTGAATCTCACTGGGGTACACTCCTACAGGCACTGACTCTCACAGGGGTACATTTCCACAGGCACTGACTCTGAATGTGGTAAACGTCCACAGGCATTGACTCTCACAGGAGTACACTTCCACAGGCACTGAATCTGAATGGGGTAAAGTTCCACAGGCACTGACTCTGAATTGGTTACAGTTACACAGGCAATGACTACCAGTGGGGTACACTTCGACAGGCACTGACTCTGACTGGGGTACATTTCCACAGGCACTGACTCTGAATGGGGTAAACTTCCACAGGCACTGAATCTGAATGGGGTAAAGTTCCACAGGCACTGACTCTGAATTGGTTACAGTTACACAGGCAATGACTACCAGTGGGGTACACTTCGACAGGCACTGACTCTGACTGGGGTACATTTCCACAGGCACTGACTCTGAATGGGGTAAACTTCCACAGGCACTGACTCTCACTGGAGTACAATTCCACAGGCACTGAATCTGAATGGCATAAACTTCCACAGGCACTGACTCTCACTGTGGTACACTTCCACAGGCTCTGACTCTGAATCGGGCAAATTTCTACCGGCACTGACTCTCTCTGAGGTTCAGTTCCACAGGCACTGACTCTCACTTGGGTAAATATCCACAGGCACTGACTCTCACTTGGGTACACTTCTACAGGCACTGACTCTCACTTGGGTACACTTTTACAGGCACTGACTCTCACTGGGGTACATTTCCACAGGTACTGACTCTGAATGGGGTAAATCTCCACAGGCACTGACTCTGAATGGGGTACACTTCCACAGGCACTGACTCTGAATGGGGTAAATGTCTGCAGGCCCTGAATATGAATGGGGTAAACTTGCACAGTTACTGAATCTGAATGGGGTAAACTTCCACAGGCACTGACTCTCACTGGGGTACACTTCCACAGGCACTGACTCTCACTGGGGTACACTTACACAGGCACTGACTCTGTATGGGGTAAACTTCCAAAGACACTGACTCTCACTGGGGTACACATCCACAGGTACTGACTCTGAATGGGGTAAACTTCCACAGGCACTGACTTTGAATGGGGTAAACTTCTTCAGGCACTGCATCTGAATGGGGTAAACTTCTACAGGTACTGAATCTGAATGGGGTAAACTTCCACAGGCACTGAATCTGAATGGCGTAAACTTCTAGATGCACTGACTCTGACTGGGGTAAGCGTCCACAGGCACTGAATCTCACTGGGTTACTCTTCCACAGGCACAGAATCTGAATGGGGTAAACTTCCACAGGCACTGACTCTGAATGACGTAAACTTCCAGAGGTAATGACTGTCACTGGGGTACTCTTCCACAGGCACTGAATCTCACTGGGGGACACTTCCACAGGCACTGACTCTGAATGGGGTAAACTTCCACAGGCACTGACCCTCACTGGGATGCACTTCCACAGGCAATGACACTGAATGGGGTCAACTTCCACAGGCAAAGACTCTCACTGTGGTACACTTCCACTGGCACTGAATCCGAATGGGGTAAACATCCTCAGGCATTGACTCTCACTGGGGTACACTTCCACTGGCACTGAATCCGAATTGGGTAAACTTCCCAAGGCACTGACTCTGAATGTGTAAACTTCCACAGGCACTGACTCTGATTTGGTTACAGGTCCACAGGCAATAACTCTCAGTGGGGTACACTTCGACAGGCACTGACTCTGACTGGGGTACACTTCCACAGTCACTGTCTCTCACTGGGGTGCAGTCCCACAGGCTCTAGCTGTCACTTGGATACCGTTCCCTCGGCACTGACTCGAACTGGGGTACACTTCTGCAGGCACTGACTCTCACTTGGGTAAACTTCCACCGGCACTGACTCTCACTTGGGTAAACTTCCACAGGCACTGACTCTCACTGGGGTAAACTTCCACAGGCACTGACTCTCACTGGGGTGCACTTCAACAGGCACTGACTCTGAATGGGGTAAACTTCCACAGGCACTGACTCTGAATGGAGAGCCGCTCCCCAGCCACTGAATCTCACTGGGGTAAACTTCCACAGGCACTGACACTGAATGGGATAAACTTCCACAGGCACTGACTGTCACTGGGGTACACTTCCACAGGCACTGACTCTGAATGGGGTACACTTCCACAGGCACTGACACTGAGTGGGGTAAACTTCCACATGCACTGAATCTAAATGGGGTAAACATCCACAGGCAATGACACTCAGTGGGGTACACTTCGATAGGCACTGACACTTCCTGGGGTAAACTTCCAAAGGCACTGACTCTGAATGGGGTAAACTTCCACAGGCACTGACTCTCACTGGGGTACACTTCCACAGGCACTGACTCTGAATGGGGGAAACTTCCACAGGCACTGACTCTGAATGGGGTAAACTTCTACAGGTACTGAATCTGAATGGGGTAAACTTCGACAGGCACTGACTCTCACTGGGGTAAACTTCCAAAGGCACTGACTCTCACTGGTGTACACTTCCACAGGCACTGACTCTGAATGGACTAAACTTCCACAGGCACTGAATCTGAATGGGGTAAACTTCGACAGGCACTGAATCTGAATGTGGTAAACCTCTGCAGGTACTGAATCTGAATGGGCTAAACTTCCACAGACACTGAGTCTGAAAGGGGTAAACTTCCACAGGCACTGACCCTCACTTGGGTACACTTCTGCAGGCACTGACTCTCACTGGGGTACATTTTCACAAGCACTGACTCTCACTGGGGTGCATTTCCACAGGCACTGACACTCACTTGGGTACACTTCTACAGGCACTGACTCTCACTGGCGTACATTTCCACAGGCACTGACTCTCTCTGGGGTACATTTCCACATGCACTGACTCTGAGTGGGGTACACTTCCATAGGCAGTGACTCCGAATGGAGAGCCGCTTCCCAGCCACTAAATCTCACTGGGGTACACACCTACAGGCACTGACTCTCACAGGGGTACATTTCCACAGGCACTGACTCTGAATGTGGTAAACGTCCACAGGCATTGACTCTCACTGGGGTACACTTCCACAGGCACTGAATCTGAATGGGGTAAACTTCCACAGGCATTTACTCTCACTGGGGTACACTTCCACAGGCACTGAATCTGAATGGGGTAAAGTTCCACAGGCACTGACACTGAATTGGTTACAGTTCCACAGGCAATGACTACCAGTGGGGTACACTTCGACAGGCACTGACTCTCACTGGGGTACACTTCCACAGGCACTGACTCTGAATGGGGTAAACTTCCACAGGCACTGACTCTCACTGGAGTACAATTCCACAGGCACTGAATCTGAATGGTGTAAACTTCCACAGGCACTGACTCTCACTGTGGTACACTTCCACAGGCTCTGACTCTGAATCGGGCAAATTTCTACCGGCACTGACTCTCTCTGAGGTTCAGTTCCACAGGCACTGACTCTCACTTGGGTAAATATCCACAGGCACTGACTCTCACTGGGGTACACTTCCACAGGCACTGACTCTCACTGGGGTACACTTACACAGGCACTGACTCTGTATGGGGTAAACTTCCAAAGACACTGACTCTCACTGGGGTACACTTCCCCAGGTACTGACTCTGAATGGGGTAAACTTCCACAGGCACTGACTTTGAATGGGGTAACCTTCTACAGACACTGCATCTGAATGGGGTAAACTTCTACAGGTACTTAATCTGAATGGGGTAAACTTCCACAGGCACTGACTCTCACTGGGGGACACTTCCACAGCCACTGAATCTGAATGGGGTAAGCTTCCACAGGCACTGACTCTGAAAGGGGTAAACTTGCACAGGCACTGAATCTGAATGGGGTAAATTACCACAGGCACTGATTCTGAATGGAGTAACTTCTAGATGCACTGACTCTGACTGTGGTAAACGTCCACAGGCACTGACTCTCACTGGGGTACTCTTCCACAGGCACAGAATCTGAATGGGGTAAACTTCCACAGGCACTGACTCTGAATGGCGTAAACTTCCAGAGGCAATGACTGACACTGGGGTACTCTTCCACAGGCACTGAATCTCACTGGGGGACACTTCCACAGGCACTGACTCTGAATGGGGTAAACTTCCACAGGCACTGTCTCTCACTGGGGTGCAGTCCCACAGGCTCTCGCTGTCACTTGGATACCGTTCCCTCGGCACTGACTCGAACTGGGGTACACTTCTGCAGGCACTGACTCTCACTTGGGTAAACTTCCACAGGCACTAACTCTCACTGGGGTAAACTTCCACAGGCACTGACTCTTACTTGGGTAAACTTCCACAGGCACTAACTCTCACTGGGGTACACTTCCACAGGCACTGACTCTCACTGGGGTACACTTCCACAGGCACTGACTCTGAATGGGCTAAACTTCCACAGGCACTGACCCTCACTTGGGTGCACTTCCACAGGCACTGACTCTGAATGGGGTAAACTTCCACAGGCAATGACTGTCACTGGGGTACACTTCCACAGACACTGACTCTGAATGGGGTCAACTTCCACAGGCACTGATTTTCACTGGGAGACACTTCCACAGGCACTGAATCTGAATGGGGTAAACTTCCACAGGCACTAACTCTCACTGGGGTACATTTCAACAGGCACTGACTCTCACTGGGGTACACTTCCATAGGCACTAACTCTCACTGGGGTGCACTTCAACAGGCACTGACTCTGAATGGGGTAAACTTCCACAGGCACTGACTCTGAATGGGGAACACTTCAACAGGCTCTGAATCTGAATGGCGTAAACATCCACAGGTACTGACTTTGAATGGGGTAAACTTCCATAGGCAATGACTCTCACTGGGGTACACTTCCACAGGCACTGACTCTCACTGGGGTACACTTCCACAGGCACTGACTCTGAATGGGCTAAACTTCCACAGGCACTGACCCTCACTTGGGTGCACTTCCACAGGCACTGACTCTGAATGGTGTAAACTTCCACAGGCAATGACTGTCACTTGGGTACACTTCCACAGACACTGACTCTGAATGGGGTCAACTTCCACAGGCACTGATTTTCACTGGGGGACACTTCCACAGGCACTGAATCTGAATGGGGTAAACTTCCACAGGCACTAACTCTCACTGGGGTACATTTCAACAGGCACTGACTCTCACTGGGGTACACTTCCATTGGCACTGACTCTCACTTGGGTGCACTTCTACAGGCACTGACTCTCACTTGGGTACACTTCTGCAGGCACTGACACTCACTGGTGCACCTTTCCACATGCACTGACACTGAATGGGATACACTTCTATCGGCAGGGACTCCTAATGGAGAGCCGCTCCCCAGCCACTGAATCTCACTGGGGTACACTTCTACAGGCACTGAATCTGAATGGGGTTAACATCGACAGGTACTGAAGCTGAATGGGGTAAACATCCACAGGCACTGACTCTCACTGGGGCAAACTTCCACAGGCACTGACTCTGAATGGGATAAACTTCCACAGGCACTGACTGTCACTGGGGTACACTTCCACAGGCACTGACTCTGAATGGGGTAAACCTCCACAGGCACTGACTCTCACTTGGGTATATTTCCGCAGGCACTGACTCTCACTGGAGTACATTTCCACAGGCACTGACTCTCACTGGGGTACATTTCCACAGGCACTGACTCTCACTGGGGTACATTTCCACAGGCACTGACTCTCACTTGGGTACACTTCTACAGGCACTGATTCTCACTTGGGTACGCTTCGACAGGCACTGACTCTGAATGGGGTGCACTTCCACAGGCACTGAATCTGAATGGGGTAAACTTCCACAGGCACTGACTCTGAAATGGTTACAGTTCCACTGGCAATGACACTCAGGGGGGTACACCTCCACGGGCACTGTCTCTCACTGGGGTACACTTCCACAGGCACTGTCTCTGAATGGTGTATACTTCCACAGGCACTGACTCTCACTGGAGTACTCTTCCACAGGCATTGACTCTGAATGGGGTAATCTTCCACAGGCACTGGCACTCACTAGGGTCCAGTTCCACAGGGACTGAATCTCACTGGGGTGCACTTCCACAGGCACTGACTCTGAATGGGGTACACTTCCACAGGCACTGAATCTGAAAGGGGTAAACTTCCACAGGCACTTACTCTGAATGGCGTAAACTTCTAGAGGCAATGACTCTCACTGGGGTAAACGTCCACAGGCACTGACTCTCACTGGGTTGCAATTCCACAGGCACTGAATCTGAATGGGGTAAATTCCACAGGCACTGACTCTGAATGGCGTAAACTTCCAGAGGTAATGATTCTCACTTGGGTACTCTTCCACAGGCACTGACTCTCACTGGGGGCCTCTTCCACAGGCACTGACTCTGAATGGGGTAAACTTCCACAGGCACTGACCCTCACTGGGGTGCACTTCCACAGGCAATGACACTGAATGGGGTCAACTTCCACAGGCAAAGACAATCACTGGGGTACACTTCCACAGGCACTGACTCTGAATGGGGTAAACTTCCACATGCATTGACTCTGAATGGGGTAAACTTCCACAGTCACTGACTCTGAGTTGGTTACAGTTCCACAGGCAATGACTCTCAGTGGGGTACACTTCGACAGGCACTGACTCTGACTTGTGTACACTTCCAAAGGCACTGTGTCTCACTGGGGCACACTTCCACAGGCGCTGTCTCTGAATGGGGTATACTTCCACAGGCACTGACTCTCACTGGAGTACCCTTCCACAGGCATTGACTCTGAATGGGGTAATCTTCCACAGGCACTGACACTCACTCGGGTCCAGTTCCACAGGGACTGACTCTCACTGGGGTGCACTTCCACAGGCACTGACTCTGAATGGTGTACACTTCCACAGCCACTGAATCTGAATGGGGTAAACATCCACAGGCAATGACTCTCAGTGGGGTACACTTCGATAGGCACTGACACTTCCTGGGGTAAACTTCCAAAGGCACTGACTCTGAATGGGGTAAACTTCCACAGGCACTGACTCTCACTTGGCTACACTTCGACAGGCACTGACTCTCACTGGGGTAAACTTCCAAAGGCACTGACTCTCACTGGGGTACACTTCCACAGGCACTGACTCTGAATGGGGGAAACTTCCACAGGCACTGATCTGAATGGGTTAAACTTCTACAGGTACTGAATCTGAATGGGGTAAACTTCGACAGGCACTGACTCTCACTGGTGTACACTTCCACAGGCACTGACTCTGAATGGGGTAAACTTCCACAGGCACTGACTCTGAATGTGGTAAACTTCTACAGGTACTGAATCTGAATGGGCTAAACTTCCACAGGCGCTGACTCTCACTGGGGTACACTTCCACAGGCACTGAATCTGAATGGGGTAAACTTCCACAGATACTGAATCTGAATGGGGTACACTTCTGCAGGCACTGACTCTCACTGGGGTACATTTTCACAGGCACTGACTCTCACTGGGGTGCATTTCCACAGGCACTGACTCTCACTTGGGTACACTTCTACAGGCACTGACTCTCACTGGCGTACATTTCCACAGGCACTGACTCTCTCTGGGGTACATTTCCACATGCACTGACTCTGAGTGGGGTACACTTCCATAGGCAGTGACTCCGAATGGAGAGCCGCTTCCCAGCCACTGAATCTCACTGGGGTACACTCCTACAGGCACTGACTCTCACAGGGGTACATTTCCACAGGCACTGACTCTGAATGTGGTAAACGTCCACAGGCATTGACTCTCACAGGAGTACACTTCCACAGGCACTGAATCTGAATGGGGTAAAGTTCCACAGGCACTGACTCTGAATTGGTTACAGTTACACAGGCAATGACTACCAGTGGGGGACACTTCGACAGGCACTGACTCTGACTGGGGTACATTTCCACAGGCACTGACTCTGAATGGGGTAAACTTCCACAGGCACTGACTCTCACTGGAGTACAATTCCACAGGCACTGAATCTGAATGGCATAAACTTCCACAGGCACTGACTCTCACTGTGGTTCACTTCCACAGGCTCTGACTCTGAATCGGGCAAATTTCTACCGGCACTGACTCTCTCTGAGGTTCAGTTCCACAGGCACTGACTCTCACTTGGGTAAATATCCACAGGCACTGACTCTCACTGGGGTACATTTCCACAGGTACTGACTCGGAATGGGGTAAACGTCGACACGGACTGACTCTGATTGGGGTACACTTCCACATGCACTGAATCTAAATGGGGTAAACATTCACAGGCAATGACTCTCAGTGGGATACACTTCGATAGGCACTGTCACTTCCTGGGTTAAACTTCCAAAGGCACTGACACTGAATGGGGTAAACTTCCACAGGCACTGACTCTCACTGGGGTACACTTCCACAGGCACTGACTCTGAATGGGGTAAACTTCTACAGGTACTGAATCTGAATGAGGTAAACTTCCACAGGCACTGACTCTCACTTGGCTACACTTCGACAGGCACTGACTCTCACTGGGGTAAACTTCCAAAGGCACTGACTCTCACTGGGGTACACTTCCACAGGCACTGACTCTGAATGGGGGAAACTTCCACAGGCACTGATCTGAATGGGTTAAACTTCTACAGGTACTGAATCTGAATGGGGTAAACTTCGACAGGCACTGACTCTCACTGGTGTACACTTCCACAGGCACTGACTCTGAATGGGGTAAACTTCCACAGGCACTGACTCTGAATGTGGTAAACTTCTACAGGTACTGAATCTGAATGGGCTAAACTTCCACAGGCGCTGACTCTCACTGGGGTACACTTCCACAGGCACTGAATCTGAATGGGGTAAACTTCCACAGATACTGAATCTGAATGGGGTACACTTCTGCAGGCACTGACTCTCACTGGGGTACATTTTCACAGGCACTGACTCTCACTGGGGTGCATTTCCACAGGCACTGACTCTCACTTGGGTACACTTCTACAGGCACTGACTCTCACTGGCGTACATTTCCACAGGCACTGACTCTCTCTGGGGTACATTTCCACATGCACTGACTCTGAGTGGGGTACACTTCCATAGGCAGTGACTCCGAATGGAGAGCCGCTTCCCAGCCACTGAATCTCACTGGGGTACACTCCTACAGGCACTGACTCTCACAGGGGTACATTTCCACAGGCACTGACTCTGAATGTGGTAAACGTCCACAGGCATTGACTCTCACAGGAGTACACTTCCACAGGCACTGAATCTGAATGGGGTAAAGTTCCACAGGCACTGACTCTGAATTGGTTACAGTTACACAGGCAATGACTACCAGTGGGGGACACTTCGACAGGCACTGACTCTGACTGGGGTACATTTCCACAGGCACTGACTCTGAATGGGGTAAACTTCCACAGGCACTGACTCTCACTGGAGTACAATTCCACAGGCACTGAATCTGAATGGCATAAACTTCCACAGGCACTGACTCTCACTGTGGTTCACTTCCACAGGCTCTGACTCTGAATCGGGCAAATTTCTACCGGCACTGACTCTCTCTGAGGTTCAGTTCCACAGGCACTGACTCTCACTTGGGTAAATATCCACAGGCACTGACTCTCACTGGGGTACATTTCCACAGGTACTGACTCGGAATGGGGTAAACGTCGACACGGACTGACTCTGATTGGGGTACACTTCCACATGCACTGAATCTAAATGGGGTAAACATTCACAGGCAATGACTCTCAGTGGGATACACTTCGATAGGCACTGTCACTTCCTGGGTTAAACTTCCAAAGGCACTGACACTGAATGGGGTAAACTTCCACAGGCACTGACTCTCACTGGGGTACACTTCCACAGGCACTGACTCTGAATGGGGTAAACTTCTACAGGTACTGAATCTGAATGAGGTAAACTTCCACAGGCACTGACTCTCACTGGGGTACACTTCCACAGGCACTGACACTGAATGGGGTAAACTTCCACATGCACTGAATCTAAATGGGGTAAACATCCACAGGCAATGACTCTCAGTGGGGTACACTTCGATAGGCACTGACACTTGCTGGGGTAAACTTCCAAAGGCTCTGACTGTGAGTGGGGTAAACTTCCACAGGCACTGACTCTCACTTGGGTACACTTCGACAGGCACTGACTCTCACTGGGGTAAACTTCCAAAGGCACTGACTCTCACTGGGGTACACTTCCACAGGCACTGACTCTGAATGGGGGAAACTTCCACAGGCACTGATCTGAATGGGTTAAACTTTTACAGGTACTGAATCTGAATGGGGTAAACTTCGACAGGCACTGACTCTCACTGGGGTAAACTTCCACAGGCACTGAATCTCACTGGTGTACACTTCCACAGGCACTGACTCTGAATGGGGTAAACTTCCACAGGCACTGACTCTGAATGGGGTAAACTTCGACAGGCACTGAATCTGAATGTGGTAAACTTCGACAGGTACTGAATCTGAATGGGCTAAACTTCCACAGGCGCTGACTCTCACTGGGGTACACTTCCACAGGCACTGAATCTGAATGGGGTAAACTTCCACAGATACTGAATCTGAATGGGGTAAACTTCCACAGGCACTGACCCTCACTTGGGTACACTTCTGCAGGCACTGACTCTCACTGCGGTACATTTTCACAGGCACTGACTCTCACTGGGGTGCATTACCACAGGCACTGACTCTCACTTGGGTACACTTCCACAGGCACTGACTCTCTCTGGGGTACATTTCCACATGCACTGACTCTGAGTGGGGTACGCTTCCATAGGCAGTGACTCCGAATGGAGAGCCGCTTCCTAGCCACTGAATCTCACTGGGGTACACTCCTACAGGCACTGACTCTCACAGGGGTACATTTCCACAGGCACTGACTCTGAATGTGGTAAACGTCCACAGGCATTGACTCTCACAGGAGCACACTTCCACAGGCACTGAATCTGAATGGGGTAAAGTTCCACAGGCACTGACTCTGAATTGGTTACAGTTACACAGGCAATGACTACCAGTGGGGTACACTTCGACAGGCACTGACTCTGACTGGGGTACATTTCCACAGACACTGACTCTGAATGGGGTAAACTTCCACAGGCACTGATTCTCACTGGAGTACAATTCCACAGGCACTGAATCTGAATGGCATAAACTTCCACAGGCACTGACTCTCACTGTGGTACACTTCCAAAGGCTCTGACTCTGAATCGGGCAAATTTCTAACGGCACTGACTCTCTCTGAGGTTCAGTTCCACAGGAACTGACTCTCACTTGGGTAAATATCCACAGGCACTGACTCTCACTTGGGTACACTTCTGCAGGCACTGACTCTCACTTGGGTACACTTTTACAGGCACTGACTCTCACTGGGGTACATTTCCACAGGTACTGACTCTGAATGGGGTAAATCTCCACAGGCACTGACTCTGAATGGGGTACACTTCCACAGGCACTGACTCTGAATGGGGTAAATGTCTACAGGCCCTGAATATGAATGGGGTAAACTTCCACAGGCACTGACTCTCACTGGGGTACACTTCCACAGGCACTGACTCTCACTGGGGTACACTTACACAGGCACTGACTCTGTATGGGGTAAACTTCCAAAGACACTGACTCTCACTGGGGTACACTTCCACAGGTACTGACTCTGAATGGGGTAAACTTCCACAGGCACTGACTTTGAATGGGGTAAACTTCTTCAGGCACTGCATCTGAATGGGGTAACCTTCTACAGGTACTGAATCTGAATGAGGTAAACTTCCACAGGCACTGACTCTCACTTGGCTACACTTCGACAGGCACTGACTCTCACTGGGGTAAACTTCCAAAGGCACTGACTCTCACTGGGGTACACTTCCACAGGCACTGACTCTGAATGGGGGAAACTTCCACAGGCACTGATCTGAATGGGTTAAACTTCTACAGGTACTGAATCTGAATGGGGTAAACTTCGACAGGCACTGACTCTCACTGGTGTACACTTCCACAGGCACTGACTCTGAATGGGGTAAACTTCCACAGGCACTGACTCTGAATGTGGTAAACTTCTACAGGTACTGAATCTGAATGGGCTAAACTTCCACAGGCGCTGACTCTCACTGGGGTACACTTCCACAGGCACTGAATCTGAATGGGGTAAACTTCCACAGATACTGAATCTGAATGGGGTACACTTCTGCAGGCACTGACTCTCACTGGGGTACATTTTCACAGGCACTGACTCTCACTGGGGTGCATTTCCACAGGCACTGACTCTCACTTGGGTACACTTCTACAGGCACTGACTCTCACTGGCGTACATTTCCACAGGCACTGACTCTCTCTGGGGTACATTTCCACATGCACTGACTCTGAGTGGGGTACACTTCCATAGGCAGTGACTCCGAATGGAGAGCCGCTTCCCAGCCACTGAATCTCACTGGGGTACACTCCTACAGGCACTGACTCTCACAGGGGTACATTTCCACAGGCACTGACTCTGAATGTGGTAAACGTCCACAGGCATTGACTCTCACAGGAGTACACTTCCACAGGCACTGAATCTGAATGGGGTAAAGTTCCACAGGCACTGACTCTGAATTGGTTACAGTTACACAGGCAATGACTACCAGTGGGGGACACTTCGACAGGCACTGACTCTGACTGGGGTACATTTCCACAGGCACTGACTCTGAATGGGGTAAACTTCCACAGGCACTGACTCTCACTGGAGTACAATTCCACAGGCACTGAATCTGAATGGCATAAACTTCCACAGGCACTGACTCTCACTGTGGTTCACTTCCACAGGCTCTGACTCTGAATCGGGCAAATTTCTACCGGCACTGACTCTCTCTGAGGTTCAGTTCCACAGGCACTGACTCTCACTTGGGTAAATATCCACAGGCACTGACTCTCACTGGGGTACATTTCCACAGGTACTGACTCGGAATGGGGTAAACGTCGACACGGACTGACTCTGATTGGGGTACACTTCCACATGCACTGAATCTAAATGGGGTAAACATTCACAGGCAATGACTCTCAGTGGGATACACTTCGATAGGCACTGTCACTTCCTGGGTTAAACTTCCAAAGGCACTGACACTGAATGGGGTAAACTTCCACAGGCACTGACTCTCACTGGGGTACACTTCCACAGGCACTGACTCTGAATGGGGTAAACTTCTACAGGTACTGAATCTGAATGAGGTAAACTTCCACAGGCACTGACTCTCACTGGGGTACACTTCCACAGGCACTGACACTGAATGGGGTAAACTTCCACATGCACTGAATCTAAATGGGGTAAACATCCACAGGCAATGACTCTCAGTGGGGTACACTTCGATAGGCACTGACACTTGCTGGGGTAAACTTCCAAAGGCTCTGACTGTGAGTGGGGTAAACTTCCACAGGCACTGACTCTCACTTGGGTACACTTCGACAGGCACTGACTCTCACTGGGGTAAACTTCCAAAGGCACTGACTCTCACTGGGGTACACTTCCACAGGCACTGACTCTGAATGGGGGAAACTTCCACAGGCACTGATCTGAATGGGTTAAACTTTTACAGGTACTGAATCTGAATGGGGTAAACTTCGACAGGCACTGACTCTCACTGGGGTAAACTTCCACAGGCACTGAATCTCACTGGTGTACACTTCCACAGGCACTGACTCTGAATGGGGTAAACTTCCACAGGCACTGACTCTGAATGGGGTAAACTTCGACAGGCACTGAATCTGAATGTGGTAAACTTCGACAGGTACTGAATCTGAATGGGCTAAACTTCCACAGGCGCTGACTCTCACTGGGGTACACTTCCACAGGCACTGAATCTGAATGGGGTAAACTTCCACAGATACTGAATCTGAATGGGGTAAACTTCCACAGGCACTGACCCTCACTTGGGTACACTTCTGCAGGCACTGACTCTCACTGCGGTACATTTTCACAGGCACTGACTCTCACTGGGGTGCATTACCACAGGCACTGACTCTCACTTGGGTACACTTCCACAGGCACTGACTCTCTCTGGGGTACATTTCCACATGCACTGACTCTGAGTGGGGTACGCTTCCATAGGCAGTGACTCCGAATGGAGAGCCGCTTCCTAGCCACTGAATCTCACTGGGGTACACTCCTACAGGCACTGACTCTCACAGGGGTACATTTCCACAGGCACTGACTCTGAATGTGGTAAACGTCCACAGGCATTGACTCTCACAGGAGCACACTTCCACAGGCACTGAATCTGAATGGGGTAAAGTTCCACAGGCACTGACTCTGAATTGGTTACAGTTACACAGGCAATGACTACCAGTGGGGTACACTTCGACAGGCACTGACTCTGACTGGGGTACATTTCCACAGACACTGACTCTGAATGGGGTAAACTTCCACAGGCACTGATTCTCACTGGAGTACAATTCCACAGGCACTGAATCTGAATGGCATAAACTTCCACAGGCACTGACTCTCACTGTGGTACACTTCCAAAGGCTCTGACTCTGAATCGGGCAAATTTCTAACGGCACTGACTCTCTCTGAGGTTCAGTTCCACAGGAACTGACTCTCACTTGGGTAAATATCCACAGGCACTGACTCTCACTTGGGTACACTTCTGCAGGCACTGACTCTCACTTGGGTACACTTTTACAGGCACTGACTCTCACTGGGGTACATTTCCACAGGTACTGACTCTGAATGGGGTAAATCTCCACAGGCACTGACTCTGAATGGGGTACACTTCCACAGGCACTGACTCTGAATGGGGTAAATGTCTACAGGCCCTGAATATGAATGGGGTAAACTTCCACAGGCACTGACTCTCACTGGGGTACACTTCCACAGGCACTGACTCTCACTGGGGTACACTTACACAGGCACTGACTCTGTATGGGGTAAACTTCCAAAGACACTGACTCTCACTGGGGTACACTTCCACAGGTACTGACTCTGAATGGGGTAAACTTCCACAGGCACTGACTTTGAATGGGGTAAACTTCTTCAGGCACTGCATCTGAATGGGGTAACCTTCTACAGGTACTGAATCTGAATGGGGTAAACTTCAACAGGCACTGACTCTCACTGGGGGACACTTCCACAGCCACTGAATCTGAATGGGGTAAACATCCACAGGCTCTGACTGTGAATGGGGTAAACTTCCACAGGCACTGACTCTCACTTGGGTACACTTCGACAGGCACTGACTCTCACTGGGGTAAACTTCCAAAGGCACTGACTCTCACTGGGGTACACTTCCACAGGCACTGACTCTGAATGGGGGAAACTTCCACAGGCACTGATCTGAATTGGTTAAACTTTTACAGGTACTGAATCTGAATGGGGTAAACTTCGACAGGCACTGACTCTCACTGGGGTAAACTTCCACAGGCACTGAATCTCACTGGTGTACACTTCCACAGGCACTGACTCTGAATGGGGTAAACTTCCACAGGCACTGACTCTGAATGGGGTAAACTTCGACAGGCACTGAATCTGAATGTGGTAAACTTCGACAGGTACTGAATCTGAATGGGCTAAACTTCCACAGGCACTGACCCTCACTTGGGTACACTTCTGCAGGCACTGACTCTCACTGCGGTACATTTTCACAGGCACTGACTCTGACTGGGGTGCATTTCCACAGGCACTGACTCTCACTTGGGTACACTTCCACAGGCACTGACTCTCTCTGGGCTACATTTCCACATGCACTGACTCTGAGTGGGGTACGCTTCCATAGGCAGTGACTCCGAATGGAGAGCCGCTTCCCAGCCACTGAATCTCACTGGGGTACACTCCTACAGGCACTGACTCTCACAGGGGTACATTTCCACAGGCACTGACTCTGAATGTGGTAAACGTCCACAGGCATTGACTCTCACAGGAGTACACTTCCACAGGCACTGAATCTGAATGGGGTAAAGTTCCACAGGCACTGACTCTGAATTGGTTACAGTTACACAGGCAATGACTACCAGTGGGGTACACTTCGACAGGCACTGACTCTGACTGGGGTACATTTCCACAGACACTGAATCTGAATGGGGTAAACTTCCACAGGCACTGATTCTCACTGGAGTACAATTCCACAGGCACTGAATCTGAATGGCATAAACTTCCACAGGCACTGACTCTCACTGTGGTACACTTCCAAAGGCTCTGACTCTGAATCGGGCAAATTTCTACCGGCACTGACTCTCTCTGAGGTTCAGTTCCACAGGCACTGACTCTCACTTGGGTAAATATCCACAGGCACTGACTCTCACTTGGGTACACTTCTGCAGGCACTGACTCTCACTTGGGTACACTTTTACAGGCACTGACTCTCACTGGGGTACATTTCCACAGGTACTGACTCTGAATGGGGTAAATCTCCACAGGCACTGACTCTGAATGGGGTACACTTCCACAGGCACTGACTCTGAATGGGGTAAATGTCTACAGGCCCTGAATATGAATGGGGTAAACTTCCACAGGCACTGACTCTCACTGGGGTACACTTCCACAGGCACTGACTCTCACTGGGGTACACTTACACAGGCACTGATTCTGTATGGGGTAAACTTCCAAAGACACTGACTCTCACTGGGGTACACTTCCACAGGTACTGACTCTGAATGGGGTAAACTTCCACAGGCACTGACTTTGAATGGGGTAAACTTCTTCAGGCACTGCATCTGAATGGGGTAACCTTCTACAGGTACTGAATCTGAATGGGGTAAACTTCCACAGGCACTGACTCTCACTGGGGGACACTTCCACAGCCACTGAATCTGAATGGGGTAAACATCCACAGGCAATGACTCTCAGTGGGGTACACTTCGATAGGCACTGACACTTCCTGGGGTAAACTTCCAAAGGCACTGACTCTGAATGGGGTAAACTTCCACAGGCACTGACTCTCACTTGGGTACACTTCGACAGGCACTGACTCTCACTGGGGTAAACTTCCAAAGGCACTGACTCTCACTGGGGTACACTTCCACAGGCACTGACTCTGAATGGGGGAAACTTCCACAGGCACTGATCTGAATGGGTTAAACTTCTACAGGTACTGAATCTGAATGGGCTAAACTTCCACAGGTGCTGACTCTCACTGGGGTACACTTCCACAGGCACTGAATCTGAATGGGGTAAACTTCCACAGATACTGAATCTGAATGGGGTACACTTCTGCAGGCACTGACTCTCACTGGGGTACATTTTCACAGGCACTGACTCTCACTTGGGTACACTTCTACAGGCACTGACTCTCACTGGCGTACATTTCCACAGGCACTGACTCTCTCTGGGGTACATTTCCACATGCACTGACTCTGAGTGGGGTACACTTCCATAGGCAGTGACTCCGAATGGAGAGCCACTTCCCAGTCACTGAATCTCACTGGGGTACACTCCTACAGGCACTGACTCTCACAGGGGTACATTTCCACAGGCACTGACTCTGAATGTGGTAAACGTCCACAGGCATTGACTCTCACAGGAGTACACTTCCACAGGCACTGAATCTGAATGGGGTAAAGTTCCACAGGCACTGACTCTGAATTGGTTACAGTTACACAGGCAATGACTACCAGTGGGGTACACTTCGACAGGCACTGACTCTGACTGGGATACATTTCCACAGGCACTGACTCTGAATGGGGTAAACTTCCACAGGCACTGAATCTGAATGGGGTAAAGTTCCACAGGCACTGACTCTGAATTGGTTACAGTTACACAGGCAATGACTACCAGTGGGGTACACTTCGACAGGCACTGACTCTGACTGGGGTACATTTCCACAGGCACTGACTCTGAATGGGGTAAACTTCCACAGGCACTGACTCTCACTGGAGTACAATTCCACAGGCACTGAATCTGAATGGCATAAACTTCCACAGGCACTGACTCTCACTGTGGTACACTTCCACAGGCTCTGACTCTGAATCGGGCAAATTTCTACCGGCACTGACTCTCTCTGAGGTTCAGTTCCACAGGCACTGACTCTCACTTGGGTAAATATCCACAGGCACTGACTCTCACTTGGGTACACTTCTACAGGCACTGACTCTCACTTGGGTACACTTTTACAGGCACTGACTCTCACTGGGGTACATTTCCACAGGTACTGACTCTGAATGGGGTAAATCTCCACAGGCACTGACTCTGAATGGGGTACACTTCCACAGGCACTGACTCTGAATGGGGTAAATGTCTGCAGGCCCTGAATATGAATGGGGTAAACTTGCACAGTTACTGAATCTGAATGGGGTAAACTTCCACAGGCACTGACTCTCACTGGGGTACACTTCCACAGGCACTGACTCTCACTGGGGTACACTTACACAGGCACTGACTCTGTATGGGGTAAACTTCCAAAGACACTGACTCTCACTGGGGTACACATCCACAGGTACTGACTCTGAATGGGGTAAACTTCCACAGGCACTGACTTTGAATGGGGTAAACTTCTTCAGGCACTGCATCTGAATGGGGTAAACTTCTACAGGTACTGAATCTGAATGGGGTAAACTTCCACAGGCACTGAATCTGAATGGCGTAAACTTCTAGATGCACTGACTCTGACTGGGGTAAGCGTCCACAGGCACTGAATCTCACTGGGTTACTCTTCCACAGGCACAGAATCTGAATGGGGTAAACTTCCACAGGCACTGACTCTGAATGACGTAAACTTCCAGAGGTAATGACTGTCACTGGGGTACTCTTCCACAGGCACTGAATCTCACTGGGGGACACTTCCACAGGCACTGACTCTGAATGGGGTAAACTTCCACAGGCACTGACCCTCACTGGGATGCACTTCCACAGGCAATGACACTGAATGGGGTCAACTTCCACAGGCAAAGACTCTCACTGTGGTACACTTCCACTGGCACTGAATCCGAATGGGGTAAACATCCTCAGGCATTGACTCTCACTGGGGTACACTTCCACTGGCACTGAATCCGAATTGGGTAAACTTCCCAAGGCACTGACTCTGAATGTGTAAACTTCCACAGGCACTGACTCTGATTTGGTTACAGGTCCACAGGCAATAACTCTCAGTGGGGTACACTTCGACAGGCACTGACTCTGACTGGGGTACACTTCCACAGTCACTGTCTCTCACTGGGGTGCAGTCCCACAGGCTCTAGCTGTCACTTGGATACCGTTCCCTCGGCACTGACTCGAACTGGGGTACACTTCTGCAGGCACTGACTCTCACTTGGGTAAACTTCCACCGGCACTGACTCTCACTTGGGTAAACTTCCACAGGCACTGACTCTCACTGGGGTAAACTTCCACAGGCACTGACTCTCACTGGGGTGCACTTCAACAGGCACTGACTCTGAATGGGGTAAACTTCCACAGGCACTGACTCTGAATGGAGAGCCGCTCCCCAGCCACTGAATCTCACTGGGGTAAACTTCCACAGGCACTGACACTGAATGGGATAAACTTCCACAGGCACTGACTGTCACTGGGGTACACTTCCACAGGCACTGACTCTGAATGGGGTACACTTCCACAGGCACTGACACTGAGTGGGGTAAACTTCCACATGCACTGAATCTAAATGGGGTAAACATCCACAGGCAATGACACTCAGTGGGGTACACTTCGATAGGCACTGACACTTCCTGGGGTAAACTTCCAAAGGCACTGACTCTGAATGGGGTAAACTTCCACAGGCACTGACTCTCACTGGGGTACACTTCCACAGGCA
The DNA here is from genome assembly GCF_036365525.1 of Heterodontus francisci. NCBI lineage: Eukaryota > Metazoa > Chordata > Chondrichthyes > Heterodontiformes > Heterodontidae > Heterodontus > Heterodontus francisci. The sequence continues at coordinate 6,671,505 of NC_090386.1, forward strand.
CTGACTCTGAATGGGGGAAACTTCCACAGGCACTGACTCTGAATGGGGTAAACTTCTACAGGTACTGAATCTGAATGGGGTAAACTTCGACAGGCACTGACTCTCACTGGGGTAAACTTCCAAAGGCACTGACTCTCACTGGTGTACACTTCCACAGGCACTGACTCTGAATGGACTAAACTTCCACAGGCACTGAATCTGAATGGGGTAAACTTCGACAGGCACTGAATCTGAATGTGGTAAACCTCTGCAGGTACTGAATCTGAATGGGCTAAACTTCCACAGACACTGAGTCTGAAAGGGGTAAACTTCCACAGGCACTGACCCTCACTTGGGTACACTTCTGCAGGCACTGACTCTCACTGGGGTACATTTTCACAAGCACTGACTCTCACTGGGGTGCATTTCCACAGGCACTGACACTCACTTGGGTACACTTCTACAGGCACTGACTCTCACTGGCGTACATTTCCACAGGCACTGACTCTCTCTGGGGTACATTTCCACATGCACTGACTCTGAGTGGGGTACACTTCCATAGGCAGTGACTCCGAATGGAGAGCCGCTTCCCAGCCACTAAATCTCACTGGGGTACACACCTACAGGCACTGACTCTCACAGGGGTACATTTCCACAGGCACTGACTCTGAATGTGGTAAACGTCCACAGGCATTGACTCTCACTGGGGTACACTTCCACAGGCACTGAATCTGAATGGGGTAAACTTCCACAGGCATTTACTCTCACTGGGGTACACTTCCACAGGCACTGAATCTGAATGGGGTAAAGTTCCACAGGCACTGACACTGAATTGGTTACAGTTCCACAGGCAATGACTACCAGTGGGGTACACTTCGACAGGCACTGACTCTCACTGGGGTACACTTCCACAGGCACTGACTCTGAATGGGGTAAACTTCCACAGGCACTGACTCTCACTGGAGTACAATTCCACAGGCACTGAATCTGAATGGTGTAAACTTCCACAGGCACTGACTCTCACTGTGGTACACTTCCACAGGCTCTGACTCTGAATCGGGCAAATTTCTACCGGCACTGACTCTCTCTGAGGTTCAGTTCCACAGGCACTGACTCTCACTTGGGTAAATATCCACAGGCACTGACTCTCACTGGGGTACACTTCCACAGGCACTGACTCTCACTGGGGTACACTTACACAGGCACTGACTCTGTATGGGGTAAACTTCCAAAGACACTGACTCTCACTGGGGTACACTTCCCCAGGTACTGACTCTGAATGGGGTAAACTTCCACAGGCACTGACTTTGAATGGGGTAACCTTCTACAGACACTGCATCTGAATGGGGTAAACTTCTACAGGTACTTAATCTGAATGGGGTAAACTTCCACAGGCACTGACTCTCACTGGGGGACACTTCCACAGCCACTGAATCTGAATGGGGTAAGCTTCCACAGGCACTGACTCTGAAAGGGGTAAACTTGCACAGGCACTGAATCTGAATGGGGTAAATTACCACAGGCACTGATTCTGAATGGAGTAACTTCTAGATGCACTGACTCTGACTGTGGTAAACGTCCACAGGCACTGACTCTCACTGGGGTACTCTTCCACAGGCACAGAATCTGAATGGGGTAAACTTCCACAGGCACTGACTCTGAATGGCGTAAACTTCCAGAGGCAATGACTGACACTGGGGTACTCTTCCACAGGCACTGAATCTCACTGGGGGACACTTCCACAGGCACCGACTCTGAATGGGGTAAACTTCCACAGGCACTGTCTCTCACTGGGGTGCAGTCCCACAGGCTCTCGCTGTCACTTGGATACCGTTCCCTCGGCACTGACTCGAACTGGGGTACACTTCTGCAGGCACTGACTCTCACTTGGGTAAACTTCCACAGGCACTAACTCTCACTGGGGTAAACTTCCACAGGCACTGACTCTCACTTGGGTAAACTTCCACAGGCACTAACTCTCACTGGGGTACACTTCCACAGGCACTGACTCTCACTGGGGTACACTTCCACAGGCACTGACTCTGAATGGGCTAAACTTCCACAGGCACTGACCCTCACTTGGGTGCACTTCCACAGGCACTGACTCTGAATGGGGTAAACTTCCACAGGCAATGACTGTCACTGGGGTACACTTCCACAGACACTGACTCTGAATGGGGTCAACTTCCACAGGCACTGATTTTCACTGGGAGACACTTCCACAGGCACTGAATCTGAATGGGGTAAACTTCCACAGGCACTAACTCTCACTGGGGTACATTTCAACAGGCACTGACTCTCACTGGGGTACACTTCCATTGGCACTGACTCTCACTTGGGTGCACTTCTACAGGCACTGACTCTCACTTGGGTACACTTCTGCAGGCACTGACACTCACTGGTGCACCTTTCCACATGCACTGACACTGAATGGGATACACTTCTATCGGCAGTGACTCCTAATGGAGAGCCACTCCCCAGCCACTGAATCTCACTGGGGTACACTTCTACAGGCACTGAATCTGAATGGGGTTAACATCTGCAGGTTCTGAAGCTGAATGGGGTAAACATCCACAGGCACTGACTCTCACTGGGGCAAACTTCCACAGGCACTGACTCTGAATGGGATAAACTTCCACAGGCACTGACTGTCACTGGGGTACACTTCCACAGGCACTGACTCTGAATGGGGTAAACCTCCACAGGCACTGACTCTCACTTGGGTATATTTCCGCAGGCACTGACTCTCACTGGAGTACATTTCCACAGGCACTGACTCTCACTGGGGTACATTTCCACAGGCACTGACTCGCACTGGGGTACATTTCCACAGGCACTGACTCTCACTTGGGTACACTTCTACAGGCACTGATTCTCACTTGGGTACGCTTCGACAGGCACTGACTCTGAATGGGGTGCACTTCCACAGGCAATGAATCTGAATGGGGTAAACTTCCACAGGCACTGACTCTGAAATGGTTACAGTTCCACAGGCAATGACACTCAGGGGGGTACACTTCCACAGGCACTGTCTCTCACTGGGGTACACTTCCACAGGCACTGTCTCTGAATGGTGTATACTTCCACAGGCACTGACTCTCACTGGAGTACTCTTCGACAGGCATTGACTCTGAATGGGGTAATCTTCCACAGGCACTGGCACTCACTAGGGTCCAGTACCACAGGGACTGAATCTCACTGGGGTGCACTTCCACAGGCACTGACTCTGAATGGGGTAAACTTCCACAGGCACTTACTCTGAATGGCGTAAACTTCTAGAGGCAATGACCCTCACTGGGGTAAACGTCCACAGGCACTGACTCTCACTGGGTTGCAATTCCACAGGCACTGAATCTGAATGGGGTAAATTCCACAGGCACTGACTCTGAATGGCGTAAACTTCCAGAGGTAATGATTCTCACTTGGGTACTCTTCCACAGGCACTTACTCTCACTGGGGGCCTCTTCCACAGGCACTGACTCTGAATGGGGTAAACTTCCACAGGCACTGACCCTCACTGGGGTGCACTTCCACAGGCAATGACACTGAATGGGGTTAGCTTCCACAGGCAAAGACAATCACTGGGGTACACTTCCACAGGCACTGACTCTGAATGGGGTAAACTTCCACATGCATTGACTCTGAATGGGGTAAACTTCCACAGTCACTGACTCTGAGTTGGTTACAGTTCCACAGGCAATGACTCTCAGTGGGGTACACTTCCACAGGCACTGACTCTGTCTGGTGTACACTTCCAAAGGCACTGTATCTCACTGGGGCACACTTCCACAGGCGCTGTCTCTGAATGGGGTATACTTCCACAGGCACTGACTCTCACTGGAGTACCCTTCCACAGGCATTGACTCTGAATGGGGTAATCTTCCACAGGCACTGGCACTCACTCGGGTCCAGTTCCACAGGGACTGACTCTCACTGGGGTGCACTTCCACAGGCACTGACTCTGAATGGTGTACACTTCCACAGGCACTGAATCTGAATGGCGTAAACATCCACAGGTACTGACTCTGAATGGGGTAAACTTCCAGAGGCAATGACTCTCACTGGGGTACACTTCCACAGGCACGGACTCTCACTGGGGGACACTTCCACAGGCACTGACTCTCACTGGGGTACACTTCCACAGGCACTGAATGTGAATGGGGTAAACTTCCACAGGCACCGACTCTCACTTGGGATCACTTCTTCAGGCACTGACTCTCACTTGGGTACACTTCTACAGGCACTGACTCTCACAGGGGTACATTTCCACTGGCACTGACTCTCACTGGGTCACACTTCCGCAGGCACTGACTCTGAATGGGGTAAACTACCACAGGCACTGACTCTCACTGGGGTACACTTCCACAGGCACTGAATCTGAATGGTGTAAACTTCCACAGGCACTGACTCTCAGTGGGGTACACTTCGATAGGCACTGACACTTCCTGGGGTAAACTTCCAAAGGCACTGACTCTGAATGGGGTAAACTTCCACAGGCACTGACTCTCACTTGGGTACACTTCGACAGGCACTGACTCTCACTGGGGTAAACTTACAAAGGAACTGACTCTCACTGGGGTACACTTCCAAAGGCACTGACTCTGAATGGGGTAAACTTCCACAGGCACTGACTCTGAATGGGGTAAACTTCGACAGGCACTGAATCTGAATGTGGTAAACTTCTACAGGTACTGAATCTGAATGGGGTAAACTTCCACAGGCACTGACTCTCCCTGGGGTACACTTCCACTGGCACTGACTCCGAATGGGGTAAACTTCCAAAGGCACTGACTCTCACTGGTATACACTTCCATAGGCACTGACTCTGAATGGGGTAAACTTCCACAGGCACTGAATCTGAATGGGGTAAACTTCGACTGGCACTGAATCTGAATGTGGTAAACTTCTACAGGTACTGAATCTGAATGGGGTAAACTTCCACAGGCACTGACTCTCTCTGGGGTACACTTCCACAGGCACTGACTCTGAATGGGGTAAACTTCCACAGGTACTGAATCTGAATGGGGTAATCCTCCACAGGCACTGAGTCTGAAAGGGGTAAACTTCCACAGGCAATGACCCTCACTTGGGTACACTTCTGCAGGCACTGACTCTCACTGGGGTAGATTTTGACGAGCACTGACTCTCACTGGGGTGCATTTCCACAGGCACTGACTCTCACTTGCGTACACTTCTTCAGGCACTGACTCTCACTGGCGTACATTTCCACAGGCACTGACTCTCACTGGGGTACATTTCCACATGCACTGAATCTGAGTGGGGTACACTTCCATAGGCAGTGACTCCTAATGGAGAGCCGCTTCCCAGCCACTGAATCTCACTGGGGTACACTCCTACAGGCACTGACACTCACTCGGGTCCAGTTCCACAGGGACTGACTCTCACTGGGGTGCACTTCCACACGCACTGACTCTGAATGGGGTACACTTCCACAGGCACTGAATCTGAATGGCGTAAACATCCACAGGTACTGACTCTGAATGGGGTAAACTTCCAGAGGCAATGACTCTCACTGGCGTACACTTCCACAGGCACGGACTCTCACTGGGGGACACTTCCACAGGCACTGACACTCACTGGGGTATACTTCCACAGGCACTGAATCTGAATGGGGTAAACTTCCACAGGTACCGACTCTCACTTGGGATCACTTCTTCAGGCACTGACTCTCACTTGGGTACACTTCTACAGACACTGACTCTCACTTGGGTACACTTCTGCAGGCACTGACTCTCACTGGTGTACCTTTCCACGTGCACTGACTCTGAATGGGTTACACTTCTATAGGCAGTGACTCCTAATGGAGAGCCGCTCCCCAGCCACTGAATCTCACTGGGGTACACTTCTGCAGGCACTGACTCTCACAGGGGTACATTTCCACTGGCACTGACTCTCACTGGGGCACACTTCCGCAGGCACTGACTCTGAATGGGGTAAACTACCACAGGCACTGACTCTCACTGGGGGACACTTCCACAGGCACTGTCTCTCACTGGGGTGCAGTCCCACAGGGTCTCGCTGTCACTTGGATACCGTTCCCTCGGCACTGACTCGAACTGGGGTACACTTCTGCAGACACTGACTCTCACTTGGGTAAACTTCCATAGGCACTAACTCTCACTGGGGTGCACTTCAACAGGCACTGACTCTGAATGGGGTAAACTTCCACAGGCACTGACTCTGAATGGGGAACACTTCAACAGGCTCTGAATCTGAATGGCGTAAACATCCACAGGTACTGACTTTGAATGGGGTAAACTTCCATAGGCAATGACTCTCACTGGGGTACACTTCCACAGGCACTGACTCTCACTGGGGTACACTTCCACAGGCACTGACTCTGAATGGGCTAAACTTCCACAGGCACTGACCCTCACTTGGGTGCACTTCCACAGGCACTGACTCTGAATGGTGTAAACTTCCACAGGCAATGACTGTCACTTGGGTACACTTCCACAGACACTGACTCTGAATGGGGTCAACTTCCACAGGCACTGATTTTCACTGGGGGACACTTCCACAGGCACTGAATCTGAATGGGGTAAACTTCCACAGGCACTAACTCTCACTGGGGTACATTTCAACAGGCACTGACTCTCACTGGGGTACACTTCCATTGGCACTGACTCTCACTTGGGTGCACTTCTACAGGCACTGACTCTCACTTGGGTACACTTCTGCAGGCACTGACACTCACTGGTGCACCTTTCCACATGCACTGACACTGAATGGGATACACTTCTATCGGCAGGGACTCCTAATGGAGAGCCGCTCCCCAGCCACTGAATCTCACTGGGGTACACTTCTACAGGCACTGAATCTGAATGGGGTTAACATCTACAGGTACTGAAGCTGAATGGGGTAAACATCCACAGGCACTGACTCTCACTGGGGCAAACTTCCACAGGCACTGACTCTGAATGGGATAAACTTCCACAGGCACTGACTGTCACTGGGGTACACTTCCACAGGCACTGACTCTGAATGGGGTAAACCTCCACAGGCACTGACTCTCACTTGGGTATATTTCCGCAGGCACTGACTCTCACTGGAGTACATTTCCACAGGCACTGACTCTCACTGGGGTACATTTCCACAGGCACTGACTCTCACTGGGGTATATTTCCACAGGCACTGACTCTCACTTGGGTACACTTCTACAGGCACTGATTCTCACTTGGGTACGCTTCGACAGGCACTGACTCTGAATGGGGTGCACTTCCACAGGCACTGAATCTGAATGGGGTAAACTTCCACAGGCACTGACTCTGAAATGGTTACAGTTCCACTGGCAATGACACTCAGGGGGGTACACCTCCACGGGCACTGTCTCTCACTGGGGTACACTTCCACAGGCACTGTCTCTGAATGGTGTATACTTCCACAGGCACTGACTCTCACTGGAGTACTCTTCCACAGGCATTGACTCTGAATGGGGTAATCTTCCACAGGCACTGGCACTCACTAGGGTCCAGTTCCACAGGGACTGAATCTCACTGGGGTGCACTTCCACAGGCACTGACTCTGAATGGGGTACACTTCCACAGGCACTGAATCTGAAAGGGGTAAACTTCCACAGGCACTTACTCTGAATGGCGTAAACTTCTAGAGGCAATGACTCTCACTGGGGTAAACGTCCACAGGCACTGACTCTCACTGGGTTGCAATTCCACAGGCACTGAATCTGAATGGGGTAAATTCCACAGGCACTGACTCTGAATGGCGTAAACTTCCAGAGGTAATGATTCTCACTTGGGTACTCTTCCACAGGCACTGACTCTCACTGGGGGCCTCTTCCACAGGCACTGACTCTGAATGGGGTAAACTTCCACAGGCACTGACCCTCACTGGGGTGCACTTCCACAGGCAATGACACTGAATGGGGTCAACTTCCACAGGCAAAGACAATCACTGGGGTACACTTCCACAGGCACTGACTCTGAATGGGGTAAACTTCCACATGCATTGACTCTGAATGGGGTAAACTTCCACAGTCACTGACTCTGAGTTGGTTACAGTTCCACAGGCAATGACTCTCAGTGGGGTACACTTCGACAGGCACTGACTCTGACTTGTGTACACTTCCAAAGGCACTGTGTCTCACTGGGGCACACTTCCACAGGCGCTGTCTCTGAATGGGGTATACTTCCACAGGCACTGACTCTCACTGGAGTACCCTTCCACAGGCATTGACTCTGAATGGGGTAATCTTCCACAGGCACTGACACTCACTCGGGTCCAGTTCCACAGGGACTGACTCTCACTGGGGTGCACTTCCACAGGCACTGACTCTGAATGGTGTACACTTCCACAGGCACTGAATCTGAATGGCGTAAACATCCACAGGTACTGACTCTGAATGGGGTAAACTTCCAGAGGCAATGACTCTCACTGGGGTACACTTCCACAGGCACGGACTCTCACTGGGGGACACTTCCACAGGCACTGACTCTCACTGGGGTACACTTCCACAGGCACTGAATGTGAATGGGGTAAACTTCCACAGGCACCGACTCTCACTTGGGATCACTTCTTCAGGCACTGACTCTCACTTGGGTACACTTCTACAGGCACTGACTCTCACAGGGGTACATTTCCACTGGCACTGACTCTCACTGGGGCACACTTCCGCAGGCACTGACTCTGAATGGGGTAAACTACCACAGGCACTGACTCTCACTGGGGTACACTTCCACAGGCACTGAATCTGAATGGTGTAAACTTCCACAGGCACTGACTCTCAGTGGGGTACACTTCGATAGGCACTGACACTTCCTGGGGTAAACTTCCAAAGGCACTGACTCTGAATGGGGTAAACTTCCACAGGCACTGACTCTCACTTGGGTACACTTCGACAGGCACTGACACTCACTGGGGTAAACTTACAAAGGAACTGACTCTCACTGGGGTACACTTCCAAAGGCACTGACTCTGAATGGTGTAAACTTCCACAGGCACTGACTCTGAATGGGGTAAACTTCGACAGGCACTGAATCTGAATGTGGTAAACTTCTACAGGTACTGAATCTGAATGGGGTAAACTTCCACAGGCACTGAATCTGAATGGGGTAAACTTCCACAGGCACTGACTCTGAATGGGGTAAACTTAGACAGGCACTGAATATGAATGTGATAAACTTCTGCAGGTACTGAATCTGAATGGGGTAAACTTCCACAGGCACTGAGTCTGAAAGGGGTAAACTTCCACAGGCACTGACTCTCACTGGGGTACACTTCCACAGGCACTGACACTGAATGGGGTAAACTTCCACAGGTATTGACTCTCTCTGAGGTACACTTCCACAGGTACTGACTCGGAATGGGGTAAACCTCCACACGCACTGACTCTGATTGGGGTACACTTCCACATGCACTGAATCTAAATGGGGTAAACATCCACAGGCAATGACTCTCAGTGGGGTACACTTCGATAGGCACTGACACTTCCTGGGGTAAACTTCCAAAGGCACTGACTCTGAATGGGGTAAATTTCCACAGGCACTGACTCTCACTTGGGTACACTTCGACAGGCACTGACTCTCACTGGGGTAAACTTCCAAAGGCTCTGACTCTCACTGGGGTACACTTCCACAGGCACTGACTCTGAACGGGGTAAACTTCCACAGGCACTGACTCTGAATGGGGTAAACTTCGACAGGCACTGAATCTGAATGTGGTAAACTTCTACAGGTACTGAATCTGAATGGGATAAACTTCCACAGGCACTGACTCTCCCTGGGGTACACTTCCACTGGCACTGACTCCGAATGGGGCAAACTTCCAAAGCCACTGACTCTCACTGGTGCACACTTCCATAGGCACTGACTCCGAATGGGGTAAACTTCCAAAGGCACTGACTCTCACTGGGGTACACTTCCACAGGCACTGACTCTGAATGGGGTAAACTTCCACAGGCACTGACTCTGAATGTGGTTAACTTCGACAGGCACTGAATATGAATGTGGTAAACTTCTACAGGTACTGAATCTGAATGGGGTAAATTTCCACAGGCACTGACTTTCACTGGGGTACACTTCCACAGGCACTGACTCTGAATGGGGTAAACTTCCACAGGTACTGAATCTTAATGGGGTAAACCTCCACAGGCACTGAGTCGGAAAGGGGTAAACTTCCACAGGCACTGACCCTCACTTGGGTACACTTCTGCAGGCACTGACTCTCACTGGGGTACATTTTCACAGGCACTGACTCTCACTGGGGTGCATTTCCACAGGCACTGACTCTCACTTGGGTACACTCCTACAGGCACTGACACTCACTCGGGTCCAGTTCCACAGGCACTGACTCTCACTGGGGTACATTTCCACAGGCACTGACTCTGATTGGGGGACACTTCCACAGGCACTGAATCTGAATGGCGTAAACATCCACAGGTACTGACTCTGAATGGGGTAAACTTCCAGAGGCAATGACTCTCACTGGGGTACACTTCCACAGGCACGGACTCTCACTGGGGGACACTTCCACAGGCACTGACTCTCACTGGGGTACACTTCCACAGGCACTGAATCTGAATGGGGTAAACTTCCACAGGCACCGACTCTCACTTGGGATCACTTCTTCAGGCACTGACTATCACTTGGGTACACTTCTACAGGCACTGACTCTCACTTGGGTATACTTCTGCAGGCACTGACTCTCACTGGTGTACCTTTCCACGTGCACTGACTCTGAATGGGTTACACTTCGAAAGGCAGTGACTCCTAATGGAGAGCCGCTCCCCAGCCACTGAATCTCACTGGGGTACACTTCTACAGGCACTGACTCTCACAGGGGTACATTTCCACTGGCACTGACTCTCAGTGGGGCACACTTCCGCAGGCACTGACTCTGAATGGGGTAAACTACCATAGGCACTGACTCTCACTTGGGTACACTTCTTCAGGCACTGACTCTCACTGGGGTACATTTCCACAGGCACTGACTCTCACTGGGGCACACCTCCGCAGGCACTGACTCTGAATGGGGTAAACTACCACAGGCACTGACTCTCACTGGGGTACACTTCCACAGGCACTGAATCTGAATCGGGTACACTTCCACAGGCACTGACTCTGAATGGGGTAAACGTCTACAGGCACTGATTATGAATGTGGTAAACTTCTACAGGTACTGAATCTGAATGGGGTAGACTTCAACAGGCACTGAATCTGAATGGGTAAACTTAGACAGGCACTGAATATGAATGTGGTAAACTTCTACAGGTACTGAATCTGAATGGGGTAAACTTCCACAGGCACTGAGTCTGAAAGGGGTAAACTTCCACAGGCACTGACCCTCACTTGGGTACACTTCTGCAGGCACTGACTCTCACTGGGGTACACTTCCACAGGCACTGACTGAATGGGGTAAACTTCCACAGGTACTGACTCTCTCTGAGGTACACTTCCACAGGTACTGACTCGGAATGGGGTAAACCTCCACACGCACTGACTCTGATTGGGGTACACTTCCACATGCACTGAATCTAAATGGGGTAAACATCCACAGGCAATGACTCTCAGTGGGGTACACTTCGATAGGCACTGACACTTCCTGGGGTAAACTTCCAAAGGCACTGACTCTGAATGGGGTAAACTTCCACAGGCACTGACTCTCACTTGGGTACACTTCGACAGGCACTGACTGTCACTGGGGTAAACTTCCAAAGGCACTGACTCTCACTGGGGTACACTTCCACAGGCACTGACTCTGAATGGGGTAAACTTCGACAGGCACTGAATCTGAATGTGGTAAACTTCTACAGGTACTGAATCTGAATGGGGTAAACTTCCACAGGCACTGACTCTGAATGGGGTAAACTTCCACAGGCACTGACTCTCCCTGGGGTACACTTCCACTGGCACTGACTCCGAATGGGGTAAACTTCCAAAGGCACTGACTCTGAATAGGGTAAACTTCCACATGCACTGACTCTGAATGTGGTAAACTTCGACAGGCACTGAATCTCACTTGGGTACACTTCTTCAGGCACTGACTCTCACTGGGGTACATTTCCACAGGCACTGACTCTCACTGGGGCACACTTCCGCAGGCACTGACTCTGAATGGGGTAAACTACCACAGGCACTGACTCTCACTGGGGTACACTTCCACAGGCACTGAATCTGAATGGGGTACACTTCCACAGGCACTGACAATGAATGGGGTAAACGTCTACAGGCACTGAATATGAATGTGGTAAACTTCTACAGGTACTGAATCTGAATGGGGTAAACTTCCACAGGCACTGAATCTGAATGGGGTAAACTTCCACAGGCACTGACTCTGAATGGGGTAAACTTAGACAGGCACTGAATATGAATGTGATAAACTTCTACAGGTACTGAATCTGAATGGGGTAAACTTCCACAGGCACTGAGTCTGAAAGGGGTAAACTTCCACAGGCACTGACTCTCACTGGGGTACACTTCCACAGGCACTGACACTGAATGGGGTAAACTTCCACAGGTATTGACTCTCTCTGAGGTACACTTCCACAGGTACTGACTCGGAATGGGGTAAACCTCCACACGCACTGACTCTGATTGGGGTACACTTCCACATGCACTGAATCTAAATGGGGTAAACATCCACAGGCAATGACTCTCAGTGGGGTACACTTCGATAGGCACTGACACTTCCTGGGGTAAACTTCCAAAGGCACTGACTCTGAATGGGGTAAACTTCCACAGGCACTGACTCTCACTTGGGTACACTTCGACAGGCTCTGACTCTCACTGGTGTACACTTCCACAGGCACTGACTCTGAACGGGGTAAACTTCCACAGGCACTGACTCTGAATGTGGTAAACTTCGACAGGCACTGAATCTGAATGTGGTAAACTTCTGCAGGTACTGAATCTGAATGGGATAAACTTCCACAGGCACTGACTCTCCCTGGGGTACACTTCCACTGGCACTGACTCCGAATGGGGCAAACTTCCAAAGCCACTGACTCTCACTGGTGCACACTTCCATAGGCACTGACTCCGAATGGGGTAAACTTCCAAAGGCACTGACTCTCACTGGGGTACACTTCCACAGGCACTGACTCTGAATGGGGTAAACTTCCACAGGCACTGACTCTGAATGTGGTTAACTTCGACAGGCACTGAATATGAATGTGGTAAACTTCTACAGGTACTGAATCTGAATGGGGTAAATTTCCACAGGCACTGACTTTCACTGGGGTACACTTCCACAGGCACTGACTCTGAATGGCGTAAACTTCCACAGGTACTGAATCTTAATGGGGTAAACTTCCACAGGCACTGAGTCGGAAAGGGGTAAACTTCCACAGGCACTGACCCTCACTTGGGTACACTTCTGCAGGCACTGACTCTCACTGGGGTACATTTTCACAGGCACTGACTCTCACTGGGGTGCATTTCCACAGGCACTGACTCTCACTTGGGTACACTCCTACAGGCGCTGACACTCACTCGGGTCCAGTTCCACAGGCACTGACTCTCACTGGGGTACATTTCCACAGGCACTGACTCTGATTGGGGGACACTTCCACAGGCACTGAATCTGAATGGCGTAAACATCCACAGGTACTGACTCTGAATGGGGTAAACTTCCAGAGGCAATGACTCTCACTGGGGTACACTTCCACAGGCACGGACTCTCACTGGGGGACACTTCCACAGGCACTGACTCTCACTGGGGTACACTTCCACAGGCACTGAATCTGAATGGGGTAAACTTCCACAGGCACCAACTCTCACTTGGGATCACTTCTTCAGGCACTGACTATCACTTGGGTACACTTCTACAGGCACTGACTCTCACTTGGGTATACTTCTGCAGGCACTGACTCTCACTGGTGTACCTTTCCACGTGCACTGACTCTGAATGGGTTACACTTCTATAGGCAGTGACTCCTAATGGAGAGCCGCTCCCCAGCCACTGAATCTCACTGGGGTACACTTCTACAGGCACTGACTCTCACAGGGGTACATTTCCACTGGCACTGACTCTCAGTGGGGCACACTTCCGCAGGCACTGACTCTGAATGGGGTAAACTACCACAGGCACTGACTCTCACTGGGGTACACTTCCACAGGCACTGAATCTGAATGGTGTAAACTTCCACAGGCACTGACTCTCACTTGGGTACACTTCCAAACGCACTGACTCTCACTTGGGTACACTTCTTCAGGCACTGACTCTCACTGGGGTACATTTCCACAGGCACTGACTCTCACTGGGGCACACTTCCGCAGGCACTGACTCTGAATGGGGTAAACTACCACAGGCACTGACTCTCACTGGGGTACACTTCCACAGGCACTGAATCTGAATGGGGTACACTTCCACAGGCACTGACAATGAATGGGGTAAACGTCTACAGGCACTGAATATGAATGTGGTAAACTTCTACAGGTACTGAATCTGAATGGGGTAAACTTCCACAGGCACTGAATCTGAATGGGGTAAACTTCCACAGGCACTGACTCTGAATGGGGTAAACTTAGACAGGCACTGAATATGAATGTGATAAACTTCTACAGGTACTGAATCTGAATGGGGTAAACTTCCACAGGCACTGAGTCTGAAAGGGGTAAACTTCCACAGGCACTGACTCTCACTGGGGTACACTTCCACAGGCACTGACACTGAATGGGGTAAACTTCCACAGGTATTGACTCTCTCTGAGGTACACTTCCACAGGTACTGACTCGGAATGGGGTAAACCTCCACACGCACTGACTCTGATTGGGGTACACTTCCACATGCACTGAATCTAAATGGGGTAAACATCCACAGGCAATGACTCTCAGTGGGGTACACTTCGATAGGCACTGACACTTCCTGGGGTAAACTTCCAAAGGCACTGACTCTGAATGGGGTAAACTTCCACAGGCACTGACTCTCACTTGGGTACACTTCGACAGGCACTGACTCTCACTGGGGTAAACTTCCAAAGGCTCTGACTCTCACTGGGGTACACTTCCACAGGCACTGACTCTGAACGGGGTAAACTTCCACAGGCACTGACTCTGAATGTGGTAAACTTCTACAGGTACTGAATCTGAATGGGATAAACTTCCACAGGCACTGACTCTCCCTGGGGTACACTTCCACTGGCACTGACTCCGAATGGGGCAAACTTCCAAAGCCACTGACTCTCACTGGTGCACACTTCCATAGGCACTGACTCCGAATGGGGTAAACTTCCAAAGGCACTGACTCTCACTGGGGTACACTTCCACAGGCACTGACTCTGAATGTGGTTAACTTCGACAGGCACTGAATATGAATGTGGTAAACTTCTACAGGTACTGAATCTGAATGGGGTAAATTTCCACTGGCACTGACTTTCACTGGGGTACACTTCCACAGGCACTGACTCTGAATGGGGTAAACTTCCACAGGTACTGAATCTTAATGGGGTAAACTTCCACAGGCACTGAGTCGGAAAGGGGTAAACTTCCACAGGCACTGACCCTCACTTGGGTACACTTCTGCAGGCACTGACTCTCACTGGGGTACATTTTCACAGGCACTGACTCTCACTGGGGTGCATTTCCACAGGCACTGACTCTCACTTGGGTACACTCCTACAGGCACTGACACTCACTCGGGTCCAGTTCCACAGGCACTGACTCTCACTGGGGTACATTTCCACAGGCACTGACTCTGATTGGGGGACACTTCCACAGGCACTGAATCTGAATGGCGTAAACATCCACAGGTACTGACTCTGAATGGGGTAAACTTCCAGAGGCAATGACTCTCACTGGGGTACACTTCCACAGGCACGGACTCTCACTGGGGGACACTTCCACAGGCACTGACTCTCACTGGGGTACACTTCCACAGGCACTGAATCTGAATGGGGTAAACTTCCACAGGCACCGACTCTCACTTGGGATCACTTCTTCAGGCACTGACTATCACTTGGGTACACTTCTACAGGCACTGACTCTCACTTGGGTATACTTCTGCAGGCACTGACTCTCACTGGTGTACCTTTCCACGTGCACTGACTCTGAATGGGTTACACTTCTATAGGCAGTGACTCCTAATGGAGAGCCGCTCCCCAGCCACTGAATCTCACTGGGGTACACTTCTACAGGCACTGACTCTCACAGGGGTACATTTCCACTGGCACTGACTCTCAGTGGGGCACACTTCCGCAGGCACTGACTCTGAATGGGGTAAACTACCACAGGCACTGACTCTCACTGGGGTACACTTCCACAGGCACTGAATCTGAATGGTGTAAACTTCCACAGGCACTGACTCTCACTTGGGTACACTTCTTCAGGCACTGACTCTCACTGGGGTACTTTTCCACAGGCACTGACTCTCACTGGGGCACACCTCCGCAGGCACTGACTCTGAATGGGGTAAACTACCACAGGCACTGACTCTCACTGGGGTACACTTCCACAGGCACTGAATCTGAATGGGGTACACTTCCACAGGCACTGACTCTGAATGGGGTAAACGTCTACAGGCACTGAATATGAATGTGGTAAACTTCTACAGGTACTGAATCTGAATGGGGTAGACTTCCACAGGCACTGAATCTGAATGGGGTAAACTTAGACAGGCACTGAATATGAATGTGGTAAACTTCTACAGGTACTGAATCTGAATGGGGTAAACTTCCACAGGCACTGAGTCTGAAAGGGGTAAACTTCCACAGGCACTGACCCTCACTTGGGTACACTTCTGCAGGCACTGACTCTCACTGGGGTTCACTTCTACAGGCACTGAATCTGAATGTGGTAAACTTCTACAGGTACTGTATCTGAATGAGGTAAACTTCGACAGGCACTGACTCTCACTGGGGTACACTTCCACAGGCACTGACTGAATGGGGTAAACTTCCACAGGTACTGACTCTCTCTGAGGTACACTTCCACAGGTACTGACTCGGAATGGGGTAAACCTCCACACGCACTGACTCTGATTGGGGTACACTTCCACATGCACTGAATCTAAATGGGGTAAACATCCACCGGCAATGACTCTCAGTGGGGTACACTTCGATATGCACTGACACTTCCTGGGGTAAACTTCCAAAGGCACTGACTCTGAATGGGGTAAACTTCCACAGGCACTGACTCTCACTTGGATACACTTCGACAGGCACTGACTCTCACTGGGGTAAACTTCCAAAGGCACTGACTCTCACTGGGGTACACTTCCACAGGCACTGACTCTGAATGGGGTAAACTTCGACAGGCACTGAATGTGAATGTGGTAAACTTCTACAGGTACTGAATCTGAATGGGGTAAACTTCCACAGGCACTGACTCTCACTGGGGTAAACTTCCAAAGGCACTGACTCTCACTGGGGTACACTTCCACAGGCACTGACTCTGAATGGGGTAAACTTCCACAGGCACTGAGACTGAACGGGGTAAACTTCGACAGGCACTGAATCTGAATGGGGTAAACTTCCACAGGCACTGACTCTCCCTGGGGTACACTTCCACTGGCACAGACTCCGAATGGGGTAAACTTCCAAAGGCACTGACCCTCACTGGTGTACACTTCCATAGGCACTGACTCTGAATGGGGTAAACTTCCGCAGGCACTGACTCTGAATGGGGTAAACTTCGACAGGCACTGAATCTGAAAGTGGTAAACTTCTACAGGTACTGAATCTGAATGGGGTAAACTTCCACAGGCACTGACTCTCACTGGGGTGCACTTCCACAGGCACTGACTCTGAATGGGGTAAACCTCCACAGGTACTGAATCTGAATGGGGTAAACTTCCACAGGCACTGAGTCTGAAAGGGGTAAACTTCCACAGGCACTGACCCTCACTTGGGTACACTTCTGCAGGCACTGACTCTCACTGGGGTACATTTTCACAGGCACTGACTCTCACTGGGGTGCATTTCCACAGGCACTGAATCTCACTGGGGTACACTCCTACAGGCACTGACGCTCACAGGGGTACATTTCCACAGGCACTGACTCTGAATGTGGTAAACTTCCACAGGCATTGACTCTCACAGGAGTACACTTCCACAGGCACTGAATCTGAATGGGGTAAAGTTCCACAGGCACTGACTCTGAATTGGTTACAGTTCCACAGGCAATGACTCTCAGTGGGGTAAACTTCGACAGGAACTGACTCTGACTGTGGTACACTTCACAGGCACTGACTCTGATTGGGGTAAACTTCCACAGGCACTGACTCTCACTGGAGTACACTTCCACAGGCACTGAATCTGAATGGCGTAAACTTCCAAAGGCCCTGACTCTCACTGGGGTACACTTCCACAGGCTCTGACTCTGAATGGGGTAAACTTCCACATGCATTGACTCTGAATGGGGTAAACTTCCACAGTCACTGACTCTGAATTGGTTACAGTTCCACAGGCAATGACTCTCAGTGGGGTACACTTCGACAGGCACTGACTCTGACTGGGGTACACTTCCAAAGGCACTGACTCTCACTGGGGCACACTTCCACAGGCATTGTCTCTGAATGGGGTATACTTCCACAGGCACTGACTCTCACTGGAGTACTCTTCCACAGGCATTGACTCTGAATGGGGTAATCTTCCACAGGCACTGACACTCACTCGGGTCCAGTTCCACAGGGACTGACTCTCACTGGGGTGCACTTCCACAGGCACTGACTCTGAATGGGGTACACTTCCACAGGCACTGAATCTGAATGGCGTAAACATCCACAGGTACTGACTCTGAATGGGGAAAACTACCACAGGCACTGACTCTCACTGGGGTACACTTCCACAGGCACTGAATCTGAATGGGGTAAACTTGCACAGGCACTGACTCTCACTGGGGTACATTTCCACAGGCACTGACTCTCACTGGGGTACACTTCCACAGGCACTGAATCTGAATGGGGTACACTTCCACAGGCACAGACTCTGAATGGGGTAAACGTCTACAGGCACTGAATATGAATGTCGTAAACTTCTACAGGTACTGAATCTGAATGGGGTATACTTCCACAGGCACTGAATCTGAATGGGGTAAACTTCCACAGGCACTGACTCTGAATGGGGTAAACTTAGACAGGCACTGAATATGAATGTGGTAAACTTCTACAGGTACTGAATCTGAATGGGGTAAACTTCCACAGGCACTGACTCTCACTGGGGTACACTTCCACTGGCACTGAATCCGAATGGGGTAAACTTCCAAAGGCACTGATCTGAATGGGGTAATCTTCGACAGGCACTGAATCTGAATGTGGTAAACTTCTACAGGTACAGAATCTGAATGGGGTGAACTTCCACAGGCACTGACTCTCACTGGGGTACACTTCCACAGGCACTGACTCTGAATGGGGTAAACTTCCACAGGTACTGAATCTGAATGGGGTAAACTTCCACAGGCACTGAGTCTGAAAGGGGTAATCTTCCACAGGCACTGACCC
The DNA here is from genome assembly GCF_036365525.1 of Heterodontus francisci. Classification (NCBI taxonomy): domain Eukaryota; kingdom Metazoa; phylum Chordata; class Chondrichthyes; order Heterodontiformes; family Heterodontidae; genus Heterodontus; species Heterodontus francisci. The sequence continues at coordinate 6,690,894 of NC_090386.1, forward strand.
TCACTTGGGTACACTTCTGCAGGCACTGACACAGAATGGGGTAAACTTCCACAGGCACTGACCCTCACTTGGGTAAACTTCCACAGGCACTGACCCTCACTTGGGTACACTTCCACAGGCACTGATATTGAATGGGGTAAACTTCCACAGGCACTGACTCTCACTGGGGTACACTTCCACAGGCACTGACTCTGAATGGTGTAAACTTCCACAGGTACTGAATCTGAATGGGGTAAACTTCCACAGGCACTGAGTCTGAAAGGGGTAAACATCCACAGGCACTGACCCTCACTTGGGTACACTTCTGCAGGCACTGACACTGAATGGGGTAAACTTCCACAGGCACTGACCCTCACTTGGGTAAACTTCCACAGGCACTGACCCTCACTTGGGTACACTTCCACAGGCACTGACACTGAATGGGATACACTTCCACAGGTACTGACTCGGAATGGGGTAAACCTCCATACGCACTGACTCTGATTGGGGTACACTTCCACATGCACTGAATCTAAATGGGGTAAACATCCACAGGCAATGACTCTCAGTGGGGTACACTTCGATAGGCACTGATACTTCCTGGGGTAAACTTCCAAAGGCACTGACTCTGAATGGGGTAAACTTCCACAGGAACTGACTCTCACTTGGGTACACTTCGACAGGCACTGACTCTCACTGGGGTAAACTTCCAAAGGCACTGACTCTCACTGGGGTACACTTCCACAGGCACTGACTCTGAATGGGGTAAACTTCCACAGGCACTGACTCTGAATGGGGTAAACTTCGACAGGCTCTGAATCTGAATATGGTAAACTTCTACAGGTACTGAATTAGAATGGGGTAAACTTCCACAGGCACTGACTCTCACTGGGGTACACTTCCACTGGCACTGACTCCGAATGGGGTAAACTTCCAAAGGCACTGACTCTCACTGGCGTACACTTCCACAGGCACTGACTCTGAATGGGGTAAACTTCCACAGCCACTGACTCTGAATGGGGTATACTTCCACAGGCACTGAGTCTGAAAGGGGTAAACTTCCACAGGCACTGACCCTCACTTGGGTACACTTCTGCAGGCACTGACTCTCACTGGGGTACATTTTCACAGGCACTGACGCTCACTGGGGTGCATTTCCACAGGCACTGACTCTCACTTGGGGACACTTCTATAGGCACTGACTCTCACTGGCGTACATTTCCACAGGCACTGACTCTCACTGGGGTACATTTCCACATGCACTGACTCTGAGTGGGGTACACTACCTTAGGCAGTGACTCCTAATGGAGAGCCGCTTCCCAGCCACTGAATCTCACTGGGCTACACTGCCACAGGCACTGACTCTGAATGGGATAAACTTCGACAGGCACTGAATCTGAATGTGGTAAACTTCTACAGGTACTGAATCTGAATGGGGTCAACTTCCACAGGCACTGACTCTCAATGGGGTACACTTCCACAGGCACTGACTCTGAATGGGGTAAACTTCCAAAGGCACTGACTCTGAATGGGGTAAACTTCGACAGGCACTGAATCTGAATGTGGTAAACTTCTACAGGTACTGAATCTGAATGGGGTAAACTTCCACAGGCACTGACTCTCAATGGGGTACACTTCCACTGGCACTGACTCCGAATGGGGTAAACATCCACAGGCACTGACTCTGAATGGGGTAAACTTCGACAGGCACTGAATCTGAATGTGGTAAACTTCTACAGGTACTGAATCTGAATGGGGTAAACTTCCACAGGCACTGACTCTGAATGGGGTAAACTTCGACAGGCACTGAATCTGAATGTGGTAAACTTCCACAGGCACTGACTCTGAATGGGGTAAACTTCCACAGGCACTGAATCTGAATGTGGTAAACTTCCAAAGGCACTGAGTCTGACAGGGGTAAACTTCCACAGGCACTGACCCTCACTTGGGTACACTTCTGCAGGCACTGACACTCACCGGGGTACATTTTCACAGGCACTGACTCTCACTGGGGTGCATTACCACAGGCACTGACTCTCACTTGGGTACACTTCTACAGGCACTGACTCTCACTGGCTTACATTTCCACAGGCACGGACTCTCACTGGGGTACATTTCCACATGCACTGAGTCTGAGCGGGGTACACTTCCATAGGCAGTGACTCCTAATGGAGAGCCGCTTCCAAGCCACTGAATCTCACTGGGGGACACTCCTACAGGCACTGACTCTCACAGGGGTACATTTCCACAGGCACTGACTCTGAATGGGGTAAACTTCCACAGGCATTGACTCTCACAGGAGTACACTTCCACAGGCACTGAATCTGAATGGGGTAAAGTTCCACAGGCACTGACTCTGAATTGGTTACAGTTCCACAGGCAATGACTCTCAGTGGGGTAAACTTCGACAGGCACTGACTCTGACTGGGGTACACTTCCACAGGCACAGATTCTGAATGGGGTAAACTTCCACAGGCACTGACTCTCACTGGAGTCCACTTCCACAGGCACTGAATCTGAATGGCGTAAACTTCCACAGCACTGACTCTCACTGGGGTACACTTCCACAGGCTCTGACTCTGAATGGGGAAAATTTCTACCGGCACTGACTCTCTCTGAGGTACAGTTCCACAGGCACTGACTCTCACTTGGGCAAATATCCACAGGCACTGACTCTCACTTGGGAACACTTCTACAGGCACTGAATCTCACTTGGGTACAGTTCTGCAGGCACTGACTCTCACTGGGGTACATTTCCACAGGCACTGACTCTGAATGGGGTAAACCTCCACAGGCACTGAATCTGAATGGGGTACACTTCCACAGGCACTGACTCTGAATGGGGTAAACGTCTAGAGGCACTGAATATGAATGGGGTAAACTTCTACAGTTACTGAATCTGAATGGGGTATACTTCCACAGGCACTGACTCTCACTGGGGTACACTTCCACAGGCACTGACTCTCACTGGGGTACACTTACACAGGCACTCACTCTGAATGGGGTAAACTTCCACAGGCACTGACTCAAACTGGGGTAAACTTCCACAGGCACTGAATCTGAATGGGGTAAACTTCCAAAGGCACTGACTCTCACTGGGGTACACTTACACAGGCACTCACTCTGAATGGGGTAAACTTCCACAGGCACTGACTCTAACTGGGGTAAACTTCCACAGGCACTGACTTTGAATGGGGTAAACTTCTACAGGCACTGCATCTGAATGGGGTAAACTTCCACAGGTACTGAATCTGAATGGGGTAAACTTCCACAGGCACTGACTCTCACTCGGGGACACTTCCACAGGCACTGAATCTGAATGGGGTAAACTTCCACAGGCACTGATTCTGAATGGCGTAAACTTCTCGAGGCAATGGCTCTCACTGGGGGAAACGTCCACAGGCACTGACTCTCACTGGGGTACACTTCCACAGGCACAGAATCTGAATGGGGTAAACTTCCGCAGGCACTGACTCTGAATGGCGTAAACTTCCAGAGGCAATGACTCTCACTGGGGTTCTCTTCCACAGGCACTGAATCTCACTGGGGGACACTTCCACAGGCACTGACTCTGAATGGGGTAAACTTCCACAGGCACTGACCCTCACTTGGATGCACTTCCACAGGCAATGACACTGAATGGGGTCAACTTCCACAGGCAAAGACTCTCTTTGGTGCACACTTCCACATGCACTGACTCTGAATGGGGTAAACATCCACAAGCATTGACACTCACTGGGGTACACTTCCACTGGCACTGAATCCGAATGGGGTATACTTCCACAGGCACTTACTCTCACTGGGGTACACTTCCACAGGCACTGAATCTGAATGGGGTAAACTTCCCCAGGCACTGACTCTGAATGTGTAAACTTCCACAGGCACTGACTCTGAATTGGTTACAGGTCCACAGGCAATAACTCTCAGTGGGGTACTCTTCGACAGGCATTGACTCTGACTGGGGTACACTTCCACAGGCACTGTCTCTCACTGGGGTGCAGTCCCACAGGCTCTAGCTGTCACTTGGATACCGTTCCCTAGGCACTGACTCGAACTGGGGTACACTTCTGCAGGCATTGACTCTCACTTGGGTAAACTTCCACAGGCACTGACTCTCACTGGGGTGCACTTCAACAGGCACTGACTCTGAATGGGGTAAACTTCCACAGGCACTGACTCTCACTGGGGTGCACTTCAACAGGCACTGACTCTGAATGGGGTAAACTTCCACAGGCACTGACTCTCACTGGGGTGCACTTCAACAGGCACTGACTCTGAATGGGGTAAACTTCCACAGGCACAGACTCTGAATGGGGTACACTTCAACAGGCACTGAATCTGAATGGTGTAAACATCCACAGGTACTGACTTTGAATGGGGTAAACTTCCAGATGCAATGACTCTCACTGGGGTACACTTCCACAGGCCCTGACTCTCACTGTGGTACACTTCCACAGGCACTGACTCTGAATGGGCTAAACTTCCACAGGCACTGACCCTCACTTGGGTGCACTTCCACAGGCACTGACTCTGAATGGGGTAAACATCCACAGGCACTGATTTTCACTGGGGGACACTTCCACAGGCACTGAATCTGAATGGGGTAAACTTCCACAGGCACTGACTCTCACTTGGGTACACTTCTACAGGCACTGACTCTCACTGGGGTACATTTCCACAGGCACTGAATCTCACTGGGGTACATTTCCACAGGCACTAACACTCACTGGGGTACATTTCAACACGCACTGACTCTCACTGGGGTACATTTCCATTGGCACTGACTCTCACTTGGGTACACTTCGACAGGCACTGACTCTCACTTGGGTACACTTCTGCAGGCACTGACTCTCACTGGTGTACCTTTCCACATGCACTGACTCTGAATGGGATACACTTCTATAGGCAGTGACTCGTAATGGAGAGCCGCTCCCCAGCCACTGAATATCACTGGGGTACACTTCTACAGGCACTGACTCTCACAGGGGTACATTTCCACTGGCACTGACTCTCACTGGGGCACAATTCCGCAGGCACTGACTCTGAATGAGGTAAACTACCACATGCACTGAATCTCACTGGGGTACACTTCCACAGGCACTGAATCTGAATGGTGTAAACTTCCACAGGCACTGACTCTCACTTGGGTACACTTCTTCAGGCACTGACTCTCACTGGGGTACATTTCCACAGGCACTGACTCTCACTGGGGTACATTTCCACAGGCACTGACTCTCACTTGGGTACACTTCTACAGGCACTGACTCTCACTTGGGTAGTCTTCTGCAGGCACTGACTCTCATTGGGGTTCATTTCCACAGGCAATGACTCTCACTTGGGTAAAATTCTTCAGGCACTGACTCTCACTGGGGTACATTTCCACAGGCACTGACTCTCACAGGGGTACATTTCCACAGGCACTAACTCTCACTGGGGTACATTTCAACAGGCACTGACTCTCACTGGGGTACATTTCCATTGGCACTGACTCTCACTGGGGTACATTTCCGCAGGCACTGACTCTCACTTGGGTAAACGTCTAAAGGCGCTGACTCTCACTGGGGTACGCATCTGCAGGCACTGACTCTGAATGGGGTAATCTTCCACAGGCACTGAATCTGAATGGGGTAAACTTCTACAGGCACTGACTCTGAATGGGGTACACTTCCACAGGCACTGAATCTGAATGGGGTAAACTTCCACAGGCACTGACTCTGAATTGGTTACAGTTCCACAGGCAATGACTCTCAGTGGGGTACACTTCCACAGGAACTGACTCTGAATGGGGTAAACTTCCACAGGCACTGACTCTCACTGAGGTACACTTCCACAGCTACTGACTCTGAATGGGGTAAACTTCCACACGCACTGACTCTGGTTGGGGTACACTTACACATGCACTGAATCTGAATGGGGTAAACATCCACAGGCAATGACTCTCAGTGGGGTACACTTCGAAAGGCACTGACGCTTCCTGGGGTAAACTTCCAAAGGCACTGACTCTGAATGGGGTAAACTTCCACAGGCACTGAATCTGAATGGGGTAAATTCCACAGGCACTGACTCTGAATGGCGTAAACTTCCAGAAGTAATGATTCTCACTTGGGTACTCTTCCACAGGCACTGACTCTCACTGGGGGCCACTTCCACAGGCACTGACGCTGAATGGGGTAAACTTCCACAGGCACTGACCCTCACTGGGGTGCAATTCCACAGGCAATGACACTGAATGGGGTCAGCTTCCACAGGCAAAGACTCTCACTGGGGTACACTTCCACAGGCACTGACTCTGAATGGGGTAAACTTCCACAGTCACTGACTCTGAGTTGGTGACAGTTCCACAGGCAATGACTCTCAGTGGGGTACACTTCGACAGGCACTGACTCTGACTGGGGTACACTTCCAAAGGCACTGTCTCTCACTGGGGCACACTTCCACAGGCACTGTCTCTGAATGGGGTATACTTCCACAGGCACTGACTCTCACTGGAGTACTCTTCCATAGGCATTGACTCTGAATGGGGTAATCTTCCACAGGCACTGACACTCACTCGGGCCCAGTTCCACAGGGACTGACTCTCAATGGGGTGCACTTGCACAGGCACTGACTCTGAATGGGGTACACTTCCACAGGCACTGAATCTGAATGGCGTAAACATCCACAGGTACTGACTCTGAATGGGGTAAACTTCCAGAGGCAATGACTCTCACTGGCGTACACTTCCACAGGCACGGACTCTCACTGGGGGACACTTCCACAGGCACTGACTCTCACTGGGGTACATTTCCACAGGCACTGAATCTGAATGGGGTAAACTTCCACAGGCACCGACTCTCACTTGGGATCACTTCTTCAGGCACTGACTCTCACTTGGGTACACTTCTACAGGCACTGACTCTCACTTGGGAACTCTTCTGCAGGCACTGACTCTCACTGGTGTACCTTTCCACGTGCACTGACTCTGAATGGGTTACACTTCTATAGGCAGTGACTCCTCATGGAGAGCCGCTCCCCAGCCACTGAATCTCACTGGGGTACACTTCTACCAGCACTGACTCTCACAGGGGTACATTTCCACTGGCACTGACTCTCACTGGGGCACACTTCTGCAGGCACTGACTCTGAATGGGGTAAACTTCCACAGGCACTGACTCTCACTGGGGTACACTTCCACAGGCACTGAATCTGAATGGGGTAAACTTCCACAGGCACTGACTCTCATTGGGTACACTTCTTCAGGCACTGACTCTCACTGGGGTACATTTCCACAGGCACTGACTCTCACTGGGGTACATTTCCACAGGCACTGACTCTCACTTGGGTACACTTCTACAGGCACTGACTCTCACTTGGGTACTCTTCTGCAGGCACTGACTCTCACTGGGGTACATTTCCACAGGCACTGACTCTCACTGGTGTACATTTCCACATGCACTGACACTGAGTGGGATACACTTCTCTCGGCACTGAATCTGAATGGGGTTAACTTCCACAGGCACTGACTCTCACTGGGGTACACGTCCACAGGCACTGAATCTGAATGGGGTAAACTTCCACAGGCACTGACTCTCACTTGGGTACACTTCTTCAGGCACTGACTCTCACTGGGGTACATTTCCACAGGCACTGACTTTCACTGGGGTACATTTCCACAGGCATTAACTCTGAATGGATTAAACTTCCACAGGCACTGACTCTGACTGGGGTACACTTCCAAAGGCACTGAATCTCACTGGGGTACACTTCCACAGGCTCTGACTCTGAATGGGGTAAACTTCTACAGGCTCTGAATCTGAATGGGGTAAACTTCCACAGGTGCTGAATCTGAATGGGGTAAACTTCCACAGGCTCTGACTCTGAATGGGGTAAACTTCTACAGGCTCTGAATCTGAATGGGGTAAACTTCCACAGGTGCTGAATCTGAATGGGGTAAACTTCCACAGGCTCTGACTCTGAATGGGGTACACTTCCACAGGCTCTGACTCTGAATGGGGTAAACTTCTACAGGCTCTGAATCTGAATGGGGTACACTTCCACAGGTGCTGAATCTGAATGGGGTAAACTTCCACAGGAACTGAATCTCACTGGGGTACACTTACACAGGCACTGAATCTGAATGGGGTTAACATCTACAGGTACTGAAGCTGAATGGGGTAAACATCCACAGGCACTGACTATCACTGGGGTAAACTCCACAGGCACTGACTCTGAATGGGATAAACTTCCACAGGCACTGACTGTCACTGGGGTACACTTCCACAGGCACTGACTCTGAATGGGGTAAACTTCCACAGGCACTGACTCTCACTTGGGTACACTTCGACAGGCACTGACTCTCACTGGGGTACATTTCCACAGGCACTGACTCTCACTTGGGTACACTTCTACAGGCACTGACTCTCACTGGGGTACATTTCCACAGGCACTGACTATCACTTGGGTACACTTCTACAGACACTGACTCTCACTGGGGTACATTTCCACATGCACTTACTCTGAGTGTGGTACACTTCCATTGGCAGTGACTCCTAATGGAGAGCCGCTCCCCAGCCACTGAATCTCACTGGGGTACACATCCACTGACACTGAATCTCACTGGGGTACACTTCTACAGGCACTGAATCTAAATGGGGTAAACATCCACAGGCACTGACTCTCACTGGGGTACACTTCCACAGGCACTGACTCTGAATGAGGTAAACTTCCACAGGAACTAACTCTCACTGGGGGACACTTCCACAGGCACTGACTCTGAATGGGGTAAACTTCCACAGGCACTGACTCTGAATGGGGTACACTTCCACAGGCACTGAATCTGAATGGGGTAAACTTCCACAGGCACTGACTCTGAATTGGTTACAGTTCCACAGGCAATGACTCTCAGTGGGGTGCACTTCGACAGGCACTGACTCTGACTGGGGTACACTTCCACAGGCACTGTCTCTCACTGGAGTACTCTTCCACAGGCATTTACTCTGAATGGGGTAATCTTCCACAGGCACAGACACTCACTCGGGTCCAGTTCCACAGTGACTGACTCTCACTGGGGTGCACTTCGACTGGCACTGACTCTGAATGGGGTACACTTCCACAGGCACTGACTCTGAATGGGGTAAACTTCCACAGGCACTGACTCTGAATGGGGTACACTTCCACAGGCACTGAATCTGAATGGGGTAAACTTCCACAGGCACTGACTCTGAATTGGTTACAGTTCCACAGGCAATGACTCTCAGTGGGGTGCACTTCGACAGGCACTGACTCTGACTGGGGTACACTTCCACAGGCACTGTCTCTCACTGGAGTACTCTCCCACAGGCATTTGCTCTGAATGGGGTAATCTTCCACAGGCACAGACACTCACTCGGGTCCAGTTCCACAGTGACTGACTCTCCCTGAGGTGCACTTCGACTGGCACTGACTCTGAATGGGGTACACTTCCACAGGCACTGACTCTGAATGGTGTAAACTTCTAGTGGCAATGACTCTCACTGGGGTAAACGTCCACAGGCACTGACTCTCACTGGGGTACACTTCCACAGGCACTGAATCTGAATGGGGTAAATTCCACAGGCACTGACTCTGAATGGCGTAAACTTCCAGAGATAATGATTCTCACTTGGGTACTCTTCCACAGGCACTGACTCTCACTGGGGGACACTTCCACAGGCACTGACTCTGAGTGGGCTAAACTTCCACAGGAACTAACTCTCACTGGGGTACACTTCCACAGGCACTGACTCTGAATGGGGTAAACTTCCACAGGCACTGACCCTCACTGGGGTGCACTTCCACAGGCAATGACACTGAATGGGGTCAACTTCCACAGGCAAAGACTCTCACTGGGGTACACTTCCACAGGCACTGACTCTGAATGGGGTAAACATCCACATGCATTGACTCAGAATGGGGTAAACTTCCAAAGTCACTGACTCTGAGTTGGTTACAGTTCCACAGGCAATGACTCTCAGTGGGGTACACTGACACAGGCACTGATTCGGATTGGGGAAAATTTCCAAAGGCACTGACTCTCACTGGGGTACACTTCCACAGGCACTGACTATGAATGGGGTAAACTTCCACAGGCTCTGACTCTGAATGGGGTAAACTTCTACAGGCTCTGAATCTGAATGGGGTAAACTTCTACAGGTGCTGAATCTGAATGGGGTAAACTTCCACAGGAACTGAATCTCACTGGGGTACACTTACACAGGCACTGACTCTGAATGGGGTCAACTTCCACAGGCACTGACCCTCACTGGGACGCACTTCCACAGGCAATGACACTGAATGGGGTCAACTTCCACAGTCAAAGACTCTGTTTGGTGCTCATTTGAACATGCACTGACTCTGAATGCGGTAAACATCCACAGGCATTGACTCTCACTGGGGTACAGTTCCACTGGCACTGACTCAGAATGTGTAAACTTCCACAGGCACTGACTCTGAATTGGTTACAGTTCCACAGGTATTACCTCTCAGTGGGGTACACTTCCACAGGCACTGTCTCTCACTGGGGTGCAGTCCCACAGGCTCTAGCTGTCACTTGGATACCGTTCCCTCGGCACTGACTCGAACTGGGGTACACTTCTACAGGCACTGACTCTCACTTGGGTAAACTTCCACAGGTACTGACTCTCACTGGGGTGCACTTCCACAAGCACTGACTCTGAATGGGGTACACTTCAACAGGCACTGAATCTGAGTGGTGTAAACATCCACAGGTACTGACTTTGAATGGGGTAAACTTACAGAGGCAATGACTCTAACTGGGGTACACTTCCACAGGCACTGAGTCTCACTGGGGTACACTTCCACAGGCACTGACTCTGAATAGGCTAAACTTCTACAGGCACTGACCCTCACTTCGGTGCACTTCCACAGGCACTGACTCTGAATGGGCTAAACTTCCACAGGCACTGACTGTCACTGGGGTACACTTCCACAGACACTGACTCTGAATGGGGTAAACTTCCACAGGCACTGATTTTCACCGGGGGACACTTCCACAGGCACTGAATCTGAATGGGGTAAACTTCCACAGGCACTGACTCTCACTTGGGTACACTTCTTCAGGCACTGACTCTCACTGGGGTACATTTATACAGGCACTGACTCTCACTGGGGTACATTTCCACAGGCACTAACTCTCACTGGGGTACATTTCAACAGGCACTGACTCTCACTGGGGTACATTTCCATTGGCACTGACTCTCACTTGGGTACACTTCAACAGGCACTGAATCTGAATGGTGTAAACATCCACAGGTACTGACTTTGAATGGGGTAAACTTCCAGAGGCAATGACTCTAACTGGGGTACACTTCCACAGGCACTGACTCTCACTGGGGTACACTTCCACAGTCACTGACTCTGAATGGGCTAAACTTCCACAGGCACTGACCCTCACTTGGGTGCACTTCCACAGGCACTGACTCTGAATGGGGTAAACTTCCACAGGCACTGACTGTCACTGGGGTACACTTCCACAGACACTGACTCTGAATGGGGTAAACTTCCACAGGCATTGATTTTCACCGGGGGACACTTCCACAGGCACTGAATCTGAATGGGGTAAACTTCCACAGGCACTGACTCTCACTTGGGTACACTTCTTCAGGCACTGACTCTCACTGGGGTACATTTATACAGGCACTGACTCTCACTGGGGTACATTTCCACAGGCACTAACTCTCACTGGGGTACATTTCCATTGGCACTGACTCTCACTTGGGTACACTTCGACAGGCACTGACTCTCACTTGGGTACACTTCTGCAGGCACTGACTCTCACTGGTGTACCTTTCCACATGCACTGACTCTGAATGGGATACACTTCTATAGGCAGTGATTCCTAATGGAGAGCCGCTCCCCAGCCACTGAATCTCACTGGGGTACACTTCTACAGGCACTGAATCTGAATGGGGTTAACATCTACAGGTACTGAAGCTGAATGGGGTAAACATCCACAGGCACTGACTCTCACTGGGGTAAACTTCCACAGGCACTGACTCTGAATGGGATAAACTTCCACAGGCACTAACTGTCACTGGGGTACACTTCCACAGGCAGTGACTCTGAATGGGGTTAACTTCCACAGGCACTGACTCTCACTTGGGTACACTTCGACAGGCACTGACTCTCACTGGGGTACATTTCCACAGGCACTGACTCTCACTTGGGTACACTTCTACAGGCACTGACTCTCACTTGGGTACGCTTCCACAGGCAATGACTCTCACAGGGGGACATTTCCACAGGCACTGACTCTCACTTGGGTACACTTCGACAGGCACTGACTGTCACTGGGGTACATTTCCACAGGCACTGACTATCACTTGGGTACACTTCTACAGACACTGACTCTCACTGGGGTACATTTCCACATGCACTTACTCTGAGTGTGGTACACTTCCATTGGCAGTGACTCCTAATGGAGAGCCGCTCCCCAGCCACTGAATCTCACTGGGGTACACATCCACTGACACTGAATCTCACTGGGGTACACTTCTACAGGCACTGAATCTGAATGGGGTAAACATCCACAGGCACTGACTCTCACTGGGGTACACTTCCACAGGCACTGACTCTGAATGAGGTGAACTTCCACAGGAACTAACTCTCACTGGGGTACACTTCCACAGGCACTGACTCTGAATGGGGTACACTTCCACAGGCACTGAATCTGAATGGGGTAAACTTCCACAGGCACTGACTCTGAATTGGTTACAGTTCCACAGGCAATGACTCTCAGTGGGCTGCACTTCGACAGGCACTGACTCTGACTGGGGTACACTTCCACAGGCACTGTCTCTCACTGGAGTACTCTTCCACAGGCATTTACTCTGAATGGGGTAATCTTCCACAGGCACAGACACTCACTCGGGTCCAGTTCCACAGTGACTGACTCTCACTGGGGTGCACTTCGACTGGCACTGACTCTGAATGGGGTACACTTCCACAGGCACTGACTCTGAATGGGGTAAACTTCCACAGGCACTGACTCTGAATGGGGTACACTTCCACAGGCACTGAATCTGAATGGGGTAAACTTCCACAGGCACTGACTCTGAATTGGTTACAGTTCCACAGGCAATGACTCTCACAGGGGTACATTTCCACAGGCACTGACTCTCACTTGGGTACACTTCGACAGGCACTGACTGTCACTGGGGTACATTTCCACAGGCACTGACTATCACTTGGGTTCACTTCTACAGACACTGACTCTCACTGGGGTACATTTCCACATGCACTTACTCTGAGTGTGGTACACTTCCATTGGCAGTGACTCCTAATGGAGAGCCGCTCCCCAGCCACTGAATCTCACTGGGGTACACATCCACTGACACTGAATCTCACTGGGGTACACTTCTACAGGCACTGAATCTGAATGGGGTAAACATCCACAGGCACTGACTCTCACTGGGGTACACTTCCACAGGCACTGACTCTGAATGAGGTAAACTTCCACAGGAACTAACTCTCACTGGGGTACACTTCCACAGGCACTGACTCTGAATGGGGTACACTTCCACAGGCACTGAATCTGAATGGGGTAAACTTCCACAGGCACTGACTCTGAATTGGTTACAGTTCCACAGGCAATGACTCTCAGTGGGCTGCACTTCGACAGGCACTGACTCTGACTGGGGTACACTTCCACAGGCACTGTCTCTCACTGGAGTACTCTTCCACAGGCATTTACTCTGAATGGGGTAATCTTCCACAGGCACAGACACGCACTCGGGTCCAGTTCCACAGTGACTGACTCTCACTGGGGTGCACTTCGACTGGCACTGACTCTGAATGGGGTACACTTCCACAGGCACTGACTCTGAATGGGGTAAACTTCCACAGGCACTGACTCTGAATGGGGTACACTTCCACAGGCACTGAATCTGAATGGGGTAAACTTCCACAGGCACTGACTCTGAATTGGTTACAGTTCCACAGGCAATGACTCTCAGTGGGGTGCACTTCGACAGGCACTGACTCTGACTGGGGTACACTTCCACAGACACTGTCTCTCACTTGAGTACTCTTCCACAGGCATTTACTCTGAATGGGGTAATCTTCCACAGGCACAGACACGCACTCGGGTCCAGTTCCACAGTGACTGACTCTCACTGAGGTGCACTTCGACTGGCACTGACTCTGAATGGGGTACACTTCCACAGGCACTGACTCTGAATGGTGTAAACTTCTAGTGGCAATGACTCTCACTGGGGTAAACGTCCACAGGAACTGACTCTCACTGGGGTACACTTCCACAGGCACTGAATCTGAATGGGTTAAATTCCACAGGCACTGACTCTGAATGGAGTAAACTTCCAGAGATAATGATTCTCACTTGGGTACTCTTCCACAGGCACTGACTCTCACTGGGGGACACTTCCACAGGCACTGACTCTGAGTGGGCTAAACTTCCACAGGAACTAACTCTCACTGGGGTACACTTCCACAGGCACTGACTCTGAATGGGGTAAACTTCCACAGGCACTGACCCTCACTGGGGTGCACTTCCACAGGCAATGACACTGAATGGGGTCAACTTCCACAGGCAAAGACTCTCACTGGGGTACACTTCCACAGGCACTGACTCTGAATGGGGTAAACATCCACATGCATTGACTCTGAATGGGGTAACTGACTGCCCTGATCCAGGGTAACTGACCTCCCTGTTTCCGGGGTAACTGACCGCCCTGTTTTCGGGATAACTGACTGCCTTGTTTCCAGGGTAACAGATCGCCCTGTTTCCGGGGTAACTGATCACCCTGTTTCCGAGGTAACGGACCGCCCTTTTTCCGGGATAACTGACTGCCCTGTTTCCACAGTAACTGATCATCCTGTTTCCGGTATAACTTCCTGCCCTGTTTCCGGGGTAACTGACTGCCCTGTTTCCAGGGTAACTGATCTCCCTGTTTCCGGGGTAACTGACCGCCCTGTTTCCGGTGTAACTGAACGCCCTGTTTCCAGGATAACTGACTGCCCTGTTTCCAGGGTAACTGATCACTCTGTTTCCGGGATAACTGTCGCCCTGTTTCCAGGTTAACAGAGTGCCCTGTTTCTGGGATAACTGACTGCCCTGTTTCCAGGGTAACTGACTGCCCAGTTTCCAGGGTAACAGATCACCCTGTTTCCAGGGTAACCGACTGCCCTGTTTCCAGGGTAACTGACTGCCCTGTTTCCGGGGTAACTGACTGCACTGTTTCCAGGGTAACTGACCGCCCTTTTTCCGGGGTAACTGACTGCCCTGTTTCCGGGATAACTGACTGTCCTGTTTCCAGGGTAACTGATCACCCTGTTTCTGGGGTAACCGATCACCCTGTTTCCGGGGTAACTGACTAAACTGTTTCCAGGGTAACTGACTGCCCTGTTTCCAGGGTAACTGAACACCCTGTTTCCGGGGTAACTGACTGCCCTGTTTCCAGTGTAACTGACCACCCTTTTTCCGGGGTAACTGATTGCCCTGTTTCCAGGGTAACTGACTGCGCTGTCTCCAGGGTAACTGACTGTCCTGTTTCCAGGGTAACTGACCGCCCTGTTTCCAGGATAACTGACCACCCTGTTTCCAGGGTAACTGACTGCCCAGTTTCCAGGGTAACAGATCACCCTGTTTCCAGGGTAACCGACTGCCCTGTTTCCAGGGTAACTGACTGCCCTGTTTCCGGGGTAACTGACTGCCCTGTTTCCAGGTTAATTGACTGCCCTGTTTCCGGGATAACTGACTGCCCTGTTTCCAGGGTAACTGACTGCCCTGTTTCCGGGGTAACTGACTGCCATGTTTCCATGGTAACTGACTGCCCTGTTTCCGGGGTAACTGACTGCCCTGTTTCCGGGATAACTGACTGCCCTGTTTCCGGGGTAACTGAATGCCCTGCTTCCGGGGTAACTGACCGCCCTTTTTCCGGGGTAACTGACTGCCCTGTTTCCAGGGGAACTGACTGCCCAGTTTCCAGGGTAACTGATCACCCTGTTTCCGGGGTGACTGACTGCCCTGTTTCCAGGATAACTGACCATGCTGTTTCCGGGTTAACTGACTGCCCTGTTTCCGGTATAACTGACTGCCCTGTTTCCAGGGTAACTGACTGTACTGTTTCCAGGGTAACTGACCGCCCTGTTTCCAGGATAACTGACCGTCCTTTTTCCAGGATAACTGACCACGCTGTTTCCAGGTTAACTGACTGCCCTGTTTCCGGGATAACTGACTGCCCTGTTTCCAGGGTAACTGATCACACTGTTTCCGGGGTAACTGATTAACCTATTTCCAGGGTAACTGAGCGCCCTGTTTCCAGGTTAACTGCCCGCCCTGTTTCCGGGATAACTGACTGCCTTGTTTCTGGGATAACTGACTGCCCTGTTTCCGGGGTAACTGACTGCCCATTTTCCGGGGTAACTGATCACCCTGTTTCCGGGGTAACTGATTAACCTATTTCCAGGGTAACTGACCGCCCTGTTTCCGGGGTAACTGACTGCCCTGTTTCCAGGGTAACTGATCACCCTGTTTCCGGGGTAACTGACTGCCCTGTTTCCAGGATAACTGACCACGCTGTTTCCGGGTTAACTGACTGCCCTGTTTCCGGTATAACTGACTGCCCTGTTTCCAGGGTAACTGACTGTACTGTTTCCAGGGTAAATGACCGCCCTGTTTCCAGGATAACTGACCGTCCTGTTTCCAGGATAACTGACCACGCTGTTTCCAGGTTAACTGACTGCCCTGTTTCCGGGATAACTGACTGCCCTGTTTACAGGGTAACTGATCAAACTGTTTCCGGGGTAACTGACTGCCCTGTTTCCGGGATAAATGAATGCCCTGTTTCCAGGGTAACTAAATGCCCTGTTTCCGGGGTAACTGATTGACCTATTTCCCGGGTAACTGACCGCCCTGTTTCCAGGGTAACTGACTGCCCTGTTTCCAGGTTAACTGACCGCCCTGTTTCCGGGATAACTGACTGCCCTGTTTCCGGGATAACTGACTGCCCTGTTTCCGGGGTAAATGACTGCCCTTTTTCCAGGATAACTGACTGCGCTGTTTCCAGGGTAACTGACCTCCCTGTTTCCGGGGTAACTGATTAACCTATTTCCAGGGTAACTGACCGCCCTGTTTCCGGGGTAACTGACTGCCCTGTTTCCAGGGTAACTGACCGCCCTGTTTCCAGGATAACTGACTGCCCTGATCCAGGGTAACTGACTGCCCTGTTTCCGGGATAACTGACTGCCCTGTTTCCGGGATAAATGAATGCCCTGTTTCCAGGGTAACTGACTGCCCTGTTTCCGGGATAACTGATCACCCTGTTTCCGGGGTAACTGATTAACCTATTTCCAGGGTAACTGACCGCCCTGTTTCCAGGGTAACTGACTGCCCTGTTTCCAGGTTAACTGCCCTCCCTGTTTCCGGGATAACTGACTGCCCTGTTTCTGGGATAACTGACTGCCCTGTTTCCGGGGTAACTGACTGCCCATTTTCCGGGGTAACTGATCACCCTGTTTCCGGGGTAACTGAATAACCTATTACCAGGGTAACTGACCGCCCTGTTTCCGGGGTAACTGACTGCCCTGTTTCCAGGGTAACTGACCGCCCTGTTTCCAGGATAACTGACTGCCCTGTTTCCAGGCTAACTGACCGCCCTGTTTCCGGGGTAACTGACCGCCCTGTTTCCGGGATATCTGACTGCCCTGTTTCCAGGGTAACTGATCGCCCTGTTTCCGGGGTAACTGAACACACTGTTTCCGGGGTAACTGACCGCCTTGTTTCCGGGATAACTGACTGCCCTGTTTCCAGGGTAACTGATCACCCTGTTTCCGGTATAACTGACTGCCCTGTTTACAGGTTAACTGACTGACCTGTTTCCGGGATAACTGACTGCCCTGTTTCCAGGGTAACTGATTGCCCTGTTTCCGGCGTAACTGACCGCCCTTTTTCCGAGGTAACTGACTGCCCTGTTTTCAGGGTAACTGACTGCCCAGTTTCAAGGGTAACTGATCACCCTGTTTCCGGGGTAACTGTCTGCCCAGTTTCCAGGGTAACTGATCACCCTGTTTAAGGGGGAACTGACTGCCCTGTTTCCAGGGTAACTGACCGCCCTGTTTCCGGGGTAACTGACTGCCCTGTTTCCGGGGTAACTGACCGCCCTTTTTCTGGGGTAACTGACTGCCCTGTTTTCAGGGTAACTGACTGCCCAGTTTCAAGGGTAACTGATCACCATGTTTCCGGGGTAACTGACTGCCCTGTTTCCAGGGTAACTGACCGCCCTGTTTCCAGGATAAATGACTGCCCTGTTTCCAGGGTAACTAACCGCCCTGTTTCCGGGGTAACTGACTGTCCTGTTTCCAGTGCAACTGACTGCCCTGTTTCCGGAGTAACAGATCACCCTTTTTCCGGGATAAATGAATGCCCTGTTTCCAGGGTAACTAAATGCCCTGTTTCCGGGGTAACTGACTGACCTATTTCCAGGGTAACTGACCGCCCTGTTTCCAGGGTAACTGACCGCCCTGTTTCCAGGTTAACTGACCGCCCTGTTTCCGGGATAACTGACTGCCCTGTTTCCGGGATAACTGACTGCGCTGTTTCCAGGGTAACTGATTAACCTATTTCCATGGTAACCGACCGCCCTGTTTCCGGGGTAACTGACTGCCCTGTTTCCAGGGTAACTGACCGCCCTGTTTCCAGGATAACTGACTGCCCTGATCCAGGGTAACTGACCTCCCTGTTTCCGGGGTAACTGACCGCCCTGTTTTCGGGATAACTGACTGCCTTGTTTCCAGGGTAACTGATCGCCCTGTTTCCGGGGTAACTGATCACCCTGTTTCCAAGGTAACGGACCGCCCTTTTTCCGGGATAACTGACTGCCCTGTTTCCACGGTAACTGATCATCCTGTTTCCGGTATAACTTCCTGCCCTGTTTCCGAGGTAACTGACTGCCTTTTTTCCAGGGTAACTGATCTCCCTGTTTCCGGGGTAACTGACCGCCCGGTTTCCGGTGTAACTGAACGCCCTGTTTCCAGGATAACTGACTGCCCTGTTTCCAGGGTAACTGATCACTCTGTTTCCGGGATAACTGTCGCCCTGTTTCCAGGTTAACAGAGTGCCCTGTTTCTGGGATAACTGACTGCCCTGTTTCCAGGGTAACTGACTGCCCAGTTTCCAGGGTAACAGATCACCCTGTTTCCAGGGTAACCGACTGCCCTGTTTCCAGGGTAACTGACTGCCCTGTTTCCGGGGTAACTGACTGCACTGTTTCCAGGGTAACTGACCGCCCTGTTTCCGGGGTAACTGACTGCCCTGTTTCCGGGATAACTGACTGTCCTGTTTCCAGGGTAACTGATCACCCTGTTTCTGGGGTAACTGATCACCCTGTTTCCGGGGTAACTGACTAAACTGTTTCCAGGGTAACTGACTGCCCTGTTTCCAGGGTAACTGATCACCCTGTTTCCAGGGTAACTGACTGCCCTGTTTCCAGTGTAACTGACCGCCCTTTTTCCGGGGTAACTGATTGCCCTGTTTCCAGGGTAACTGACTGCGCTGTCTCCAGGGTAACTGACTGTCCTGTTTCCAGGGTAACTGACCGCCCTGTTTCCAGGATAACTGACCACCCTGTTTCCAGGGTAACTGACTGCCCAGTTTCCAGGGTAACAGATCACCCTGTTTCCAGGGTAACCGACTGCCCTGTTTCCAGGGTAACTGACTGCCCTGTTTCCGGGGTAACTGACTGCCCTGTTTCCAGGTTAATTGACTGCCCTGTTTCCGGGATAACTGACTGCCCTGTTTCCAGGGTAACTGACTGCCCTGTTTCCGGGGTAACTGACTGCCCTGTTTCCATGGTAACTGACTGCCCTGTTTCCGGGGTAACTGACTGCCCTGTTTCCGGGATAACTGACTGCCCTGTTTCCGGGGTAACTGAATGCCCTGCTTCCGGGGTAACTGACCGCCCTTTTTCCGGGGTAACTGACTGCCCTGTTTCCAGGGGAACTGACTGCCCAGTTTCCAGGGTAACTGATCACCCTGTTTCCGGTGACTGACTGCCCTGTTTCCAGGATAACTGACCATGCTGTTTCCGGGTTAACTGACTGCCCTGTTTCCGGTATAACTGACTGCCCTGTTTCCAGGGTAACTGACTGTACTGTTTCCAGGGTAACTGACCGCCCTGTTTCCAGGATAACTGACCATCCTGTTTCCAGGATAACTGACCACGCTGTTTCCAGGTTAACTGACTGCCCTGTTTCCGGGATAACTGACTGCCCTGTTTCCAGGGTAACTGATCACACTGTTTCCGGGCTAACTGATTAACCTATTTCCAGGGTAACTGAGGGCCCTGTTTCCAGGGTAACTGACTGCCCTGTTTCCAGGTTAACTGCCCGCCCTGTTTCCGGGATAACTGACTGCCCTGTTTCTGGGATAACTGACTGCCCTGTTTCCGGGGTAACTGACTGCCCATTTTCCGGGGTAACTGATCACCCTGTTTCCGGGGTAACTGATTAACCAATTTCCAGGTTAACTGACCGCCCTGTTTCCGGGGTAACTGACTGCCCTGTTTCCAGGGTAACTGATCACCCTGTTTCCGGGGTAACTGACTGCCCTGTTTCCAGGATAACTGACCACGCTGTTTCCGGGTTAACTGACTGCCCTGTTTCCGGTATAACTGACTGCCCTGTTTCCAGGGTAACTGACTGTACTGTTTCCAGGGTAACTGACCGCCCTGTTTCCAGGATAACTGACCGTCCTGTTTCCAGGATAACTGACCACGCTGTGTCCAGGTTAACTGACTGCCCTGTTTCTGGGATAACTGACTGCCCTGTTTCCAGGGTAACTGATCAAACTGTTTCCGGGGTAACTGACTGCCCTGTTTCCGGGATAAATGAATGCCCTGTTACCAGGGTAACTAAATGCCCTGTTTCCGGGGTAACTGATTGACCTATTTCCCGGGTAACTGACCGCCCTGTTTCCAGGGTAACTGACTGCCCTGTTTCCAGGTTAACTGACCGCCCTGTTTCCGGGATAACTGACTGCCCTGTTTCCGGGATAACTGACTGCCCTGTTTCCGGGGTAAATGACTGCCCTGTTTCCGGGATAACTGACTGCGCTGTTTCCAGGGAAACTGACCTCCCTGTTTCCGGGGTAACTGATTAACCTATTTCCAGGGTAACTGACCGCCCTGTTTCCGGGGTAACTGACTGCCCTGTTTCCAGGGTAACTGACCGCCCTGTTTCCAGGATAACTGACTGCCCTGATCCAGGGTAACTGACTGCCCTGTTTCCGGGATAACTGACTGCCCTGTTTCCGGGATAAATGAATGCCCTGCTTCCAGGGTAACTGACTGCCCTGTTTCCGGGATAACTGATCACCCTGTTTCCGGGGTAACTGATTAACCTATTTCCAGGGTAACTGACCGCCCTGTTTCCAGGGTAACTGACTGCCCTGTTTCCAGGTTAACTGCCCTCCCTGTTTCCGGGGTAACTGATCACCCTGTTTCTGGGATAACTGACTGCCCTGTTTCCGGGGTAACTGACTGCCCATTTTCCGGAGTAACTGATCACCCTGTTTCCGGGGTAACTGAATAACCTATTTCCAGGGTAACTGACCGCCCTGTTTCCGGGGTAACTGACTGCCCTGTTTCCAGGGTAACTGACCGCCCTGTTACCAGGATAACTGACTGCCCTGTTTCCAGGCTAACTGACCGCCCTGTTTCCGGGGTAACTGACCGCCCTGTTTCCGGGATATCTGACTGCCCTGTTTCCAGGGTAACTGATCGCCCTGTTTCCGGGGTAACTGAACACACTGTTTCCGGGGTAACTGACCGCCTTGTTTCCGGGATAACTGACTGCCCTGTTTCCAGGGTAACTGATCACCCTGTTTCCGGTATAACTGACTGCCCTGTTTCCAGGGTAACTGACTGCCCTGTTTACAGGTTAACTGACTGACCTGATTCCGGGATAACTGACTGCCCTGTTTCCAGGGTAATTGATTGCCCTGTTTCCGGCGTAACTGACCGCCCTTTTTCCGAGGTAACTGACTGCCCTGTTTTCAGGGTAACTGACTGCCCAGTTTCAAGGGTAACTGATCACCCTGTTTCCGGGGTAACTGACTGCCCAGTTTCCAGGGTAACTGATCACCCTGTTTAAGGGGGAACTGACTGCCCTGTTTCCAGGGTAACTGACCGCCCTGTTTCCGGGGTAACTGACTGCCCTGTTTCCGGGGTAACTGACCGCCCTGTTTACAGGTGAACTGACTGACCTGTTTCCGGGATAACTGACTGCCCTGTTTCCAGGGTAACTGATTGCCCTGTTTCCGGCGTAACTGACCGCCCTTTTTCCGAGGTAACTGACTGCCCTGTTTTCAGGGTAACTGACTGCCCAGTTTCAAGGGTAACTGATCACCCTGTTTCCGGGGTAACTGACTGCCCAGTTTCCAGGGTAACTGATCACCCTGTTTAAGGGGGAACTGACTGCCCTGTTTCCAGGGTAACTGACCGCCCTGTTTCCGGGGTAACTGACTGCCCTGTTTCCGGGGTAACTGACCGCCCTTTTTCTGGGGTAACTGACTGCCCTGTTTTCAGGGTAACTGACTGCCCAGTTTCAAGGGTAACTGATCACCATGTTTCCGGGGTAACTGACTGCCCTGTTTCCAGGGTAACTGACCACCCTGTTTCCAGGATAAATGACTGCCCTGTTTCCAGGGTAACTAACCGCCCTGTTTCCGGGGTAACTGACTGTCCTGTTTCCAGTGCAACTGACTGCCCTGTTTCCGGAGTAACAGATCACCCTTTTTCTGGGATAAATGAATGCCCTGTTTCCAGGGTAACTAAATGCCCTGTTTCCGGGGTAACTGACTGACCCATTTCCAGGGTAACTGACCGCCCTGTTTTCAGGGTAACTGACTGCCCTGTTTCCAGGTTAACTGACCGCCCTGTTTCCGGGATAACTGACTGCCCTGTTTCCGGGATAACTGACTGCGCTGTTTCCAGGGTAACTGACCTCCCTGTTTCCGGGGTAACTGATTAACCTATTTCCATGGTAACCGACCGCCCTGTTTCCGGGGTAACTGACTGCCCTGTTTCCAGGGTAACTGACCGCCCTGTTTCCAGGATAACTGACTGCCCTGATCCAGGGTAACTGACCTCCCTGTTTCCGGGGTAACTGACCGCCCTGTTTTCGGGATAACTGACTGCCTTGTTTCCAGGGTAACTGATCGCCCTGTTTCCGGGGTAACTGATCACCCTGTTTCCGAGGTAACGGAACGCCCTTTTTCCGGGATAACTGACTGCCCTGTTTCCACGGTAACTGATCATCCTGTTTCCAGTATAACTTCCTGCCCTGTTTCCGGGGTAACTGACTGCCCTGTTTCCAGGGTAACTGATCTCCCTGTTTCCAGGGTAACTGACCGCCCTGTTTCCGGTGTAACTGAACGCCCTGTTTCCAGGATAACTGACTGCCCTGTTTCCAGGGTAACTGATCACTCTGTTTCCGGGATAACTGTCGCCCTGTTTCCAGGTTAACAGAGTGCCCTGTTTCTGGGATAACTGACTGCCCTGTTTCCAGGGTAACTGACTGCCCAGTTTCCAGGGTAACAGATCACCCTGTTTCCAGGGTAACCGACTGCCCTGTTTCCAGGGTAAGTGACTGCCCTGTTTCCGGGGTAACTGACTGCACTGTTTCCAGGGGAACTGACCGCCCTGTTTCCGGGGTAACTGAAAGCCCTGTTTCCGGGATAACTGACTGTCCTGTTTCCAGGGTAACTGATCACCCTGTTTCTGGGGTAACTGATCACCCTGTTTCCGGGGTAACTGACTAAACTGTTTCCAGGGTAACTGACTGCCCTGTTTCCAGGGTAACTGATCACCCTGTTACCGGGGTAACTGACTGCCCTGTTTCCAGTGTAACTGACCGCCCTTTTTCCGGGGTAACTGATTGCCCTGTTTCCAGGGTAACTGACTGCGCTGTCTCCAGGGTAACTGACTGTCCTGTTTCCAGGGTAACTGACCGCCCTGTTTCCAGGATAACTGACCACCCTGTTTCCAGGGTAACTGACTGCCCAGTTTCCAGGGTAACAGATCACCCTGTTTCCAGGGTAACCGACTGCCCTGTTTCCAGGGTAACTGACTGCCCTGTTTCCGGGGTAACTGACTGCCCTGTTTCCAGGTTAATTGACTGCCCTGTTTCCGGGATAACTGACTGCCCTGTTTCCAGGGTAACTGACTGCCCTGTTTCCGGGGAAACTGACTGCCCTGTTTCCATGGTAACTGACAGCCCTGTTTCCGGGGTAACTGACTGCCCTGTTTCCGGGATAACTGACTGCCCTGTTTCCGGGGTAACTGAATGCCCTTTTTCCGGGGTAACTGACTGCCCTGTTTCCAGGGGAGCTGACTGCCCAGTTTCCAGGGTAACTGATCACCCTGTTTCCGGGGTGACTGACTGCCCTGTTTCCAGGATAACTGACCATGCTGTTTACGGGTTAACTGACTGCCCTGTTTCCGGTATAACTGACTGCCCTGTTTCCAGGGTAACTGACTGTACTGTTTCCAGGGTAACTGACCGCCCTGTTTCCGGGGTAACTGACCGCCCTGTTTCCGGTGTAACTGAACGCCCTGTTTCCAGGATAACTGACTGCCCTGTTTCCAGGGTAACTGATCACTCTGTTTCCGGGATAACTGTCGCCCTGTTTCCAGGTTAACAGAGTGCCCTGTTTCTGGGATAACTGACTGCCCTGTTTCCAGGGTAACTGACTGCCCAGTTTCCAGGGTAACAGATCACCCTGTTTCCAGGGTAACCGACTGCCCTGTTTCCAGGGTAACTGACTGCCCTGTTTCCGGGGTAACTGACTGCACTGTTTCCAGGGTAACTGACCGCCCTGTTTCCGGGGTAACTGACTGCCCTGTTTCCGGGATAACTGACTGTCCTGTTTCCAGGGTAACTGATCACCCTGTTTCTGGGGTAACTGATCACCCTGTTTCCGGGGTAACTGACTAAACTGTTTCCAGGGTAACTGACTGCCCTGTTTCCAGGGTAACTGATCACCCTGTTTCCGGGGTAACTGACTGCCCTGTTTCCAGTGTAACTGACCGCCCTTTTTCCGGGGTAACTGATTGCCCTGTTTCCAGGGTAACTGACTGCGCTGTCTCCAGGGTAACTGACTGTCCTGTTTCCAGGGTAACTGACTGCCCTGTTTCCAGGATAACTGACCACCCTGTTTCCAGGGTAACTGACTGCCCAGTT
This sequence comes from Heterodontus francisci, assembly GCF_036365525.1. NCBI lineage: Eukaryota > Metazoa > Chordata > Chondrichthyes > Heterodontiformes > Heterodontidae > Heterodontus > Heterodontus francisci. The sequence goes on from NC_090386.1 coordinate 6,716,085, forward strand.
TCCAGGGTAACAGATCACCCTGTTTCCAGGGTAACCGACTGCCCTGTTTCCAGGGTAACTGACTGCCCTGTTTCCGGGGTAACTGACTGCCCTGTTTCCAGGTTAATTGACTGCCCTGTTTCCGGGATAACTGACTGCCCTGTTTCCAGGGTAACTGACTGCCCTGTTTCTGGGGTAACTGACTGCCCTGTTTCCATGGTAACTGACTGCCCTGTTTCCGGGGTAACTGACTGCCCTGTTTCCGGGATAACTGACTGCCCTGTTTCCGGGGTAACTGAATGCCCTGCTTCCGGGGTAACTGACTGCCCTGTTTCCAGGGGAACTGACTGCCCAGTTTCCAGGGTAACTGATCACCCTGTTTCCGGGGTGACTGACTGCCCTGTTTCCAGGATAACTGACCATGCTGTTTCCGGGTTAACTGACTGCCCTGTTTCCGGTATAACTGACTGCCCTGTTTCCAGGGTAACTGACTGTACTGTTTCCAGGGTAACTGACCGCCCTGTTTCCAGGATAACTGACCGTCCTGTTTCCAGGATAACTGACCACGCTGTTTCCAGGTTAACTGACTGCCCTGTTTCCGGGATAACTGACTGCCCTGTTTCCAGGGTAACTGATCACACTGTTTCCGGGCTAACTGATTAACCTATTTCCAGGGTAACTGGGCGCCCTGTTTCCAGGGTAACTGACTGCCCTGTTTCCAGGTTAACTGCCCGCCCTGTTTCCGGGATAACTGACTGCCCTGTTTCTGGGATAACTGACTGCCCTGTTTCCGGGGTAACTGACTGCCCATTTTCCGGGGTAACTGATCACCCTGTTTCCGGGGTAACTGATTAACCTATTTCCAGGGTAACTGACCGCCCTGTTTCCGGGGTAACTGACTGCCCTGTTTCCAGGGTAACTGATCACCCTGTTTCCGGGGTAACTGACTGCCCTGTTTCCAGGATAACTGACTGTACTGTTTCCGGGTTAACTGACTGCCCTGTTTCCGGTATAACTGACTGCCCTGTTTCCAGGGTAACTGACTGTACTGTTTCCAGGGTAAATGACCGCCCTGTTTCCAGGATAACTGACCGTCCTGTTTCCAGGATAACTGACCACGCTGTTTCCAGGTTAACTGACTGCCCTGTTTCCGGGATAACTGACTGCCCTGTTTCCAGGGTAACTGATCAAACTGTTTCCGGGGTAACTGACTGCCCTGTTTCCGGGATAAATGAATGCCCTGTTTCCAGGGTAACTAAATGCCCTGTTTCCGGGGTAACTGATTGACCTATTTCCCGGGTAACTGACTGCCCTGTTTCCAGGGTAACTGACTGCCCTGTTTCCAGGTTAACTGACCGCCCTGTTTCCGGGATAACTGACTGCCCTGTTTCCGGGATAACTGACTGCCCTGTTTCCGGGGTAAATGACTGCCCTGTTTCCGGGATAACTGACTGCGCTGTTTCCAGGGTAACTGACCTCCCTGTTTCCGGGGGAACTGATTAACCTATTTCCAGGGTAACTGACCGCCCTGTTTCCGGGGTAACTGACTGCCCTGTTTCCAGGGTAACTGACCGCCCTGTTTCCAGGATAACTGACTGCCCTGATCCAGGGTAACTGACTGTCCTGTTTCCGGGATAACTGACTGCCCTGTTTCCGGGATAAATGAATGCCCTGTTTCCAGGGTAACTGACTGCACTGTTTCCGGGATAACTGATCACCCTGTTTCCGGGGTAACTGATTAACCTATTTCCAGGGTAACTGACCGCCCTGTTTCCAGGATAACTGACTGCCCTGATCCAGGGTAACTGACCTCCCTGTTTCCGGGGTAACTGACCGCCCTGTTTTCGGGATAACTGACTGCCTTGTTTCCAGGGTAACTGATCGCCCTGTTTCCGGGGTAACTGATCACCCTGTTTCCAACGTAACGGACCGCCCTTTTTCCGGGATAACTGACTGCCCTGTTTCCACGGTAACTGATCATCCTGTTTCCGGTATAATTTCCTGCCCTGTTTCCGAGGTAACTGACTGCCTTGTTTCCAGGGTAACTGATCTCCCTGTTTCCGGGGTAACTGACCGCCCTGTTTCTGGTGTAACTGAACGCCCTGTTTCCAGGATAACTGACTGCCCTGTTTCCAGGGTAACTGATCACTCTGTTTCCGGGATAACTGTCGCCCTGTTTCCAGGTTAACAGAGTGCCCTGTTTCTGGGATAACTGACTGCCCTGTTTCCAGGGTAACTGACTGCCCAGTTTCCAGGGTAACAGATCACCCTGTTTCCAGGGTAACCGACTGCCCTGTTTCCAGGGTAACTGACTGCCCTGTTTCCGGGGTAACTGACTGCACTGTTTCCAGGGTAACTGACCGCCCTGTTTCCGGGGTAACTGACTGCCCTGTTTCCGGGATAACTGACTGTCCTGTTTCCAGGGTAACTGATCACCCTGTTTCTGGGGTAACTGATCACCCTGTTTCCGGGGTAACTGACTAAACTGTTTCCAGGGTAACTGACTGTCCTGTTTCCAGGGTAACTGACCGCCCTGTTTCCAGGATAACTGACCACCCTGTTTCCAGGGTAACTGACTGCCCAGTTTCCAGGGTAACAGATCACCCTGTTTCCAGGGTAACCGACTGCCCTGTTTCCAGGGTAACTGACTGCCCTGTTTCCGGGGTAACTGACTGCCCTGTTTCCAGGTTAATTGACTGCCCTGTTTCCAGGATAACTGACTGCCCTGTTTCCAGGGTAACTGACTGCCCTGTTTCCGGGGTAACTGACTGCCCTGTTTCCATGGTAACTGACAGCCCTGTTTCCGGGGTAACTGACTGCCCTGTTTCCGGGATAACTGACTGCCCTGTTTCCGGGGTAACTGAATGCCCTGCTTCCGGGGTAACTGACCGCCCTTTTTCCGGGGTAACTGACTGCCCTGTTTCCAGGGGAACTGACTGCCCAGTTTCCAGGGTAACTGATCACCCTGTTTCCGGGGTGACTGACTGCCCTGTTTCCAGGATAACTGACCATGCTGTTTCCGGGTTAACTGACTGCCCTGTTTCCGGTATAACTGACTGCCCTGTTTCCAGGGTAACTGACTGTACTGTTTCCAGGGTAACTGACCGCCCTGTTTCCAGGATAACTGACCGTCCTGTTTCCAGGATAACTGACCACGCTGTTTCCAGGTTAACTGACTGCCCTGTTTCCGGGATAACTGACTGCCCTGTTTCCAGGGTAACTGATCACACTGTTTCCGGGCTAACTGATTAACCTATTTCCAGGGTAACTGAGCGCCCTGTTTCCAGGGTAACTGACTGCCCTGTTTCCAGGTTAACTGCCCGCCCTGTTTCCGGGATAACTGACTGCCCTGTTTCTGGGATAACTGACTGCCCTGTTTCCGGGGTAACTGACTGCCCATTTTCCGGGGTAACTGATCACCCTGTTTCCGGGGTAACTGATTAACCTATTTCCAGGGTAACTGACCGCCCTGTTTCCGGGGTAACTGACTGCCCTGTTTCCAGGGTAACTGATCACCCTGTTTCCGGGGTAACTGACTGCCCTGTTTCCAGGATAACTGACCACGCTGTTTCCGGGTTAACTGACTGCCCTGTTTCCGGTATAACTGACTGCCCTGTTTCCAGGGTAACTGACTGTACTGTTTCCAGGGTAACAGACCGCCCTGTTTCCAGGATAACTGACCGTCCTGTTTCCAGGATAACTGACCACGCTGTTTCCAGGTTAACTGACTGCCCTGTTTCCGGGATAACTGACTGCCCTGTTTCCAGGGTAACTGATCAAACTGTTTCCGGGGTAACTGACTGCCCTGTTTCCGGGATAAATGAATGCCCTGTTTCCAGGGTAACTAAATGCCCTGGTTCCGGGGTAACTGATTGACCTATTTCCCGGGTAACTGACCGCCCTGTTTCCAGGGTAACTGACTGCCCTGTTTCCAGGTTAACTGACTGCCCTGTTTCCGGGATAACTGACTGCCCTGTTTCCGGGATAACTGACTGCCCTGTTTCCGGGGTAAATGACTGCCCTGTTTCCGGGATAACTGACTGCGCTGTTTCCAGGGTAACTGACCTCCCTGTTTCCGGGGTAACTGATTAACCTATTTCCAGGGTAACTGACCGCCCTGTTTCCGGGGTAACTGACTGCCCTGTTTCCAGGGTAACTGACCGCCCTGTTTCCAGGATAACTGACTGCCCTGATCCAGGGTAACTGACTGCCCTGTTTCCGGGATAACTGACTGCCCTGTTTCCGGGATAAATGAATGCCCTGTTTCCAGGGTAACTGACTGCCCTGTTTCCGGGATAACTGATCACCCTGTTTCCGGGGTAACTGATTAACCTATTTCCAGGGTAACTGACCGCCCTGTTTCCAGGGTAACTGACTGCCCTGTTTCCAGGTTAACTGCCCTCCCTGTTTCCGGGATAACTGACTGCCCTGTTTCTGGGATAACTGACTGCCCTGTTTCCGGGGTAACTGACTGCCCATTTTCCGGGGTAACTGATCACCCTGTTTCCGGGGTAACTGAATAACCTATTTCCAGGGTAACTGACCGCCCTGTTTCCGGGGTAACTGACTGCCCTGTTTCCAGGGTAACTGACCGCCCTGTTTCCAGGATAACTGACTGCCCTGTTTCCAGGCTAACTGACCGCCCTGTTTCCGGGGTAACTGACCGCCCTGTTTCCGGGATATCTGACTGCCCTGTTTCCAGGGTAACTGATCGCCCTGTTTCCGGGGTAACTGAACACACTGTTTCCGGGGTAACTGACCGCCTTGTTTCCGGGATAACTGACTGCCCTGTTTCCAGGGTAACTGATCACCCTGTTTCCGGTATAACTGACTGCCCTGTTTCCAGGGTAACTGACTGCCCTGTTTACAGGTTAACTGACTGACCTGTTTCCGGGATAACTGACTGCCCTGTTTCCAGGGTAACTGATTGCCCTGTTTCCGGCGTAACTGACCGCCCTTTTTCCGAGGTAACTGACTGCCCTGTTTTCAGGGTAACTGACTGCCCAGTTTCAAGGGTAACTGATCACCCTGTTTCCGGGGTAACTGACTGCCCAGTTTCCAGGGTAACTGATCACCCTGTTTAAGGGGGAACTGACTGCCCTGTTTCCAGGGTAACTGACCGCCCTGTTTCCGGGGTAACTGACTGCCCTGTTTCCGGGGTAACTGACCGCACTGTTTACAGGTTAACTGACTGACCTGTTTCCGGGATAACTGACTGCCCTGTTTCCAGGGTAACTGATTGCCCTGTTTCCGGCGTAACTGACCGCCCTTTTTCCGAGGTAACTGACTGGCCTGTTTTCAGGGTAACTGACTGCCCAGTTTCAAGGGTAACTGATCACCCTGTTTCCGGGGTAACTGACTGCCCAGTTTCCAGGTTAACTGATCACCCTGTTTAAGGGGGAACTGACTGCCCTGTTTCCAGGGTAACTGACCGCCCTGTTTCCGGGGTAACTGACTGCCCTGTTTCCGGGGTAACTGACCGCCCTTTTTCTGGGGTAACTGACTGCCCTGTTTTCAGGGTAACTGACTGCCCAGTTTCAAGGGTAACTGATCACCATGTTTCCGGGGTAACTGACTGCCCTGTTTCCAGGGTAACTGACCGCCCTGTTTCCAGGATAAATGACTGCCCTGTTTCCAGGGTAACTAACCGCCCTGTTTCCGGGGTAACTGACTGTCCTGTTTCCAGTGCAACTGACTGCCCTGTTTCCGGAGTAACAGATCACCCTTTTTCCGGGATAAATGAATGCCCTGTTTCCAGGGTAACTAAATGCCCTGTTTCCGGGGTAACTGACTGACCCATTTCCAGGGTAACTGACCGCCCTGTTTCCAGGGTAACTGACTGCCCTGTTTCCAGGTTAACTGACTGCCCTGTTTCCGGGATAACTGACTGCCCTGTTTCCGGGATAACTGACTGCGCTGTTTCCAGGGTAACTGACCTCCCTGTTTCCGGGGTAACTGATTAACCTATTTCCATGGTAACCGACCGCCCTGTTTCCGGGGTAACTGACTGCCCTGTTTCCAGGGTAACTGACCGCCCTGTTTCCAGGATAACTGACTGCCCTGATCCAGGGTAACTGACCTCCCTGTTTCCGGGGTAACTGACCGCCCTGTTTTCGGGATAACTGACTGCCTTGTTTCCAGGGTAACTGATCGCCCTGTTTCCGGGGTAACTGATCACCCTGTTTCCGAGGTAACGGAACGCCCTTTTTCCGGGATAACTGACTGCCCTGTTTCCACGGTAACTGATCATCCTGTTTCCAGTATAACTTCCTGCCCTGTTTCCGGGGTAACTGACTGCCCTGTTTCCAGGGTAACTGATCTCCCTGTTTCCAGGGTAACAGACCGCCCTGTTTCCGGTGTAACTGAACGCCCTGTTTCCAGGATAACTGACTGCCCTGTTTCCAGGGTAACTGATCACTCTGTTTCCGGGATAACTGTCGCCCTGTTTCCAGGTTAACAGAGTGCCCTGTTTCTGGGATAACTGACTGCCCTGTTTCCAGGGTAACTGACTGCCCAGTTTCCAGGGTAACAGATCACCCTGTTTCCAGGGTAACCGACTGCCCTGTTTCCAGGGTAACTGACTGCCCTGTTTCCGGGGTAACTGACTGCACTGTTTCCAGGGGAACTGACCGCCCTGTTTCCGGGGTAACTGACTGCCCTGTTTCCGGGATAACTGACTGTCCTGTTTCCAGGGTAACTGATCACCCTGTTTCTGGGGTAACTGATCACCCTGTTTCCGGGGTAACTGACTAAACTGTTTCCAGGGTAACTGACTGCCCTGTTTCCAGGGTAACTGATCACCCTGTTACCGGGGTAACTGACTGCCCTGTTTCCAGTGTAACTGACCGCCCTTTTTCCGGGGTAACTGATTGCCCTGTTTCCAGGGTAACTGACTGCGCTGTCTCCAGGGTAACTGACTGTCCTGTTTCCAGGGTAACTGACCGCCCTGTTTCCAGGATAACTGACCACCCTGTTTCCAGGGTAACTGACTGCCCAGTTTCCAGGGTAACAGATCACCCTGTTTCCAGGGTAACCGACTGCCCTGTTTCCAGGGTAACTGACTGCCCTGTTTCCGGGGTAACTGACTGCCCTGTTTCCAGGTTAATTGACTGCCCTGTTTCCGGGATAACTGACTGCCCTGTTTCCAGGGTAACTGACTGCCCTGTTTCCGGGGAAACTGACTGCCCTGTTTCCATGGTAACTGACTGCCCTGTTTCCGGGGTAACTGACTGCCCTGTTTCCGGGATAACTGACTGCCCTGTTTCCGGGGAAACTGAATGCCCTGCTTCCGGGGTAACTGACCGCCCTTTTTCCGGGGTAACTGACTGCCCTGTTTCCAGGGGAACTGACTGCCCAGTTTCCAGGGTAACTGATCACCCTGTTTCCGGGGTGACTGACTGCCCTGTTTCCAGGATAACTGACCATGCTGTTTCCGGGTTAACTGACTGCCCTGTTTCCGGTATAACTGACTGCCCTGTTTCCAGGGTAACTGACTGTACTGTTTCCAGGGTAACTGACCGCCCTGTTTCCAGGATAACTGACCGTCCTGTTTCCAGGATAACTGACCACGCTGTTTCCAGGTTAACTGACTGCCCTTTTTCCGGGATAACTGACTGCCCTGTTTCCAGGGTAACAGATCACACTGTTTCCGGGGTAACTGATTAACCTATTTCCAGGGTAACTGAGCGCCCTGTTTCCAGGGTAACTGACTGCCCTGTTTCCAGGTTAACTGCCCGCCCTGTTTCCGGGATAACTGACTGCCCTGTTTCTGGGATAACTGACTGCCCTGTTTCCGGGGTAACTGACTGCCCATTTTCCGGGGGAACTGATCACCCTGTTTCCGGGGTAACTGATTAACCTATTTCCAGGGTAACTGACCGCCCTGTTTCCGGGGTAACTGACTGCCCTGTTTCCAGGGTAACTGATCACCCTGTTTCCGGGGTAACTGACTGCCCTGTTTCCAGGATAACTGACCACGCTGTTTCCGGGTTAACTGACTGCCCTGTTTCGGGTATAACTGACTGCCCTGTTTCCAGGGTAACTGACTGTACTGTTTCCAGGGTAAATGACCGCCCTGTTTCCAGGATAACTGACCGTCCTGTTTCCAGGATAACTGACCACGCTGTTTCCAGGTTAACTGACTGCCCTGTTTCCGGGATAACTGACTGCCCTGTTTCCAGGGTAACTGATCAAACTGTTTCCGGGGTAACTGACTGCCCTGTTTCCGGGATAAATGAATGCCCTGTTTCAGGGTAACTAAATGCCCTGTTTCCGGGGTAACTGATTGACCTATTTCCCGGGTAACTGACCGCCCTGTTTCCAGGGTAACTGACTGCCCTGTTTCCAGGTTAACTGACCGCCCTGTTTCCGGGATAACTGACTGCCCTGTTTCCGGGATAACTGACTGCACTGTTTCCAGGGTAAATGACCTCCCTGTTTCCGGGGTAACTGATTAACCTATTTCCAGGGTAACTGACCGCCCTGTTTCCAGGGTAACTGACTGCCCTGTTTCCAGGGTAACTGACCGCCCTGTTTCCAGGATAACTGACTGCCCTGATCCAGGGTAACTGACTGCCCTGTTTCCGGGATAACTGACTGCCCTGTTTCCGGGATAAATGAATGCCCTGTTTCCAGGGTAACTGACTGCACTGTTTCCGGGATAACTGATCACCCTGTTTCCGGGGTAACTGATTAACCTATTTCCAGGGTAACTGACCGCCCTGTTTCCAGGGTAACTGACTGCCCTGTTTCCAGGTTAACTGCCCTCCCTGTTTCCGGGATAACTGACTGCCCTGTTTCTGGGATAACTGACTGCCCTGTTTCCGGGGTAACTGACTGCCCATTTTCCGGGGTAACTGATCACCCTGTTTCCGGGGTAACTGAATAACCTATTTCCAGGGTAACTGACCGCCCTGTTTCCGGGGTAACTGACTGCCCTGTTTCCAGGGTAACTGACCGCCCTGTTTCCAGGATAACTGACTGCCCTGTTTCCAGGCTAACTGACCGCCCTGTTTCCGGGGTAACTGACCGCCCTGTTTCCGGGATATCTGACTGCCCTGTTTCCAGGGTAACTGATCGCCCTGTTTACGGGGTAACTGATCACCCTGTTTCCAAGGTAACGGACCGCCCTTTTTCCGGGATAACTGACTGCCCTGTTTCCACGGTAACTGATCATCCTGTTTCCGGTATAACTTCCTGCCCTGTTTCCGAGGTAACTGACTGCCTTGTTTCCAGGGTAACTGATCTCCCTGTTTCCGGGGTAACTGACCGCCCTGTTTCCGGTGTAACTGAACGCCCTATTTCCAGGATAACTGACTGCCCTGTTTCCAGGGTAACTGATCACTCTGTTTCCGGGATAACTGTCGCCCTGTTTCCAGGTTAACAGAGTGCCCTGTTTCTGGGATAACTGACTGCCCTGTTTCCAGGGTAACTGACTGCCCAGTTTCCAGGGTAACAGATCACCCTGTTTCCAGGGTAACCGACTGCCCTGTTTCCAGGGTAACTGACTGCCCTGTTTCCGGGGTAACTGACTGCACTGTTTCCAGGGTAACTGACCGCCCTGTTTCCGGGGTAACTGACTGCCCTGTTTCCGGGATAACTGACTGTCCTGTTTCCAGGGTAACTGATCACCCTGTTTCTGGGGTAACTGATCACCCTGTTTCCGGGGTAACTGACTAAACTGTTTCCAGGGTAACTGACTGCCCTGTTTCCAGGGTAACTGATCACCCTGTTTCCGGGGTAACTGACTGCCCTGTTTCCAGTGTAACTGACCGCCCTTTTTCCGGGGTAACTGATTGCCCTGTTTCCAGGGTAACTGACTGCGCTGTCTCCAGGGTAACTGACTGTCCTGTTTCCAGGGTAACTGACCGCCCTGTTTCCAGGATAACTGACCACCCTGTTTCCAGGGTAACTGACTGCCCAGTTTCCAGGGTAACAGATCACCCTGTTTCCAGGGTAACCGACTGCCCTGTTTCCAGGGTAACTGACTGCCCTGTTTCCGGGGTAACTGACTGCCCTGTTTCCAGGTTAATTGACTGCCCTGTTTCCGGGATAACTGACTGCCCTGTTTCCAGGGTAACTGACTGCCCTGTTTCCGGGGTAACTGACTGCCCTGTTTCCATGGTAACTGACTGCCCTGTTTCCGGGGTAACTGACTGCCCTGTTTCCGGGATAACTGACTGCCCTGTTTCCGGGGTAACTGAATGCCCTGCTTCCGGGGTAACTGACCGCCCTTTTTCCGGGGTAACTGACTGCCCTGTTTCCAGGGGAACTGACTGCCCAGTTTCCAGGGTAACTGATCACCCTGTTTCCGGGGTGACTGACTGCCCTGTTTCCAGGATAACTGACCATGCTGTTTCCGGGTTAACTGACTGCCCTGTTTCCGGTATAACTGACTGCCCTGTTTCCAGGGTAACTGACTGTACTGTTTCCAGGGTAACTGACCGCCCTGTTTCCAGGATAACTGACCGTCCTGTTTCCAGGATAACTGACCACGCTGTTTCCAGGTTAACTGACTGCCCTGTTTCCGGGATAACTGACTGCCCTGTTTCCAGGGTAACTGATCACACTGTTTCCGGGCTAACTGATTAACCTATTTCCAGGGTAACTGAGCGCCCTGTTTCCAGGGTAACTGACTGCCCTGTTTCCAGGTTAACTGCCCGCCCTGTTTCCGGGATAACTGACTGCCCTGTTTCTGGGATAACTGACTGCCCTGTTTCCGGGGTAACTGACTGCCCATTTTCCGGGGTAACTGATCACCCTGTTTCCGGGGTAACTGATTAACCTATTTCCAGGGTAACTGACCGCCCTGTTTCCGGGGTAACTGACTGCCCTGTTTCCAGGGTAACTGATCACCCTGTTTCCGGGGTAACTGACTGCCCTGTTTCCAGGATAACTGACCACGCTGTTTCCGGGTTAACTGACTGCCCTGTTTCCGGTATAACTGACTGCCCTGTTTCCAGGGTAACTGACTGTACTGTTTCCAGGGTAACAGACCGCCCTGTTTCCAGGATAACTGACCGTCCTGTTTCCAGGATAACTGACCACGCTGTGTCCAGGTTAACTGACTGCCCTGTTTCCGGGATAACTGACTGCACTGTTTCCAGGGTAACTGATCAAACTGTTTCCGGGGTAACTGACTGCCCTGTTTCCGGGATAAATGAATGCCCTGTTTCCAGGGTAACTAAATGCCCTGTTTCCGGGGTAACTGATTGACCTATTTCCCGGGTAACTGACCGCCCTGTTTCCAGGGTAACTGACTGCCCTGTTTCCAGGTTAACTGACCGCCCTGTTTCCGGGATAACTGACTGCCCTGTTTCCGGGATAACTGACTGCCCTGTTACCGGGGTAAATGACTGCCCTGTTTCCGGGATAACTGACTGCGCTGTTTCCAGGGTAACTGACCTCCCTGTTTCCGGGGTAACTGATTAACCTATTTCCAGGGTAACTGACCGCCCTGTTTCCGGGGTAACTGACTGCCCTGTTTCCAGGGTAACTGACCGCCCTGTTTCCAGGATAACTGACTGCCCTGATCCAGGGTAACTGACTGCCCTGTTTCCGGGATAACTGACTGCCCTGTTTCCGGGATAAATGAATGCCCTGTTTCCAGGGTAACTGACTGCCCTGTTTCCGGGATAACTGATCACCCTGTTTCCGGGGTAACTGATTAACCTATTTCCAGGGTAACTGACCGCCCTGTTTCCAGGGTAACTGACTGCCCTGTTTCCAGGTTAACTGCCCTCCCTGTTTCCGGGATAACTGACTGCCCTGTTTCTGGGATAACTGACTGCCCTGTTTCCGGGGTAACTGACTGCCCATTTTCCGGGGTAACTGATCACCCTGTTTCCGGGGTAACTGAATAACCTATTTCCAGGGTAACTGACCGCCCTGTTTCCGGGGTAACTGACTGCCCTGTTTCCAGGGTAACTGACCGCCCTGTTTCCAGGATAACTGACTGCCCTGTTTCCAGGCTAACTGACCGCCCTGTTTCCGGGGTAACTGACCGCCCTGTTTCCGGGATATCTGACTGCCCTGTTTCCAGGGTAACTGATCGCCCTGTTTCCGGGGTAACTGAACACACTGTTTCCGGGGTAACTGACCGCCTTGTTTCCGGGATAACTGACTGCCCTGTTTCCAGGGTAACTGATCACCCTGTTTCCGGTATAACTGACTGCCCTGTTTCCAGGGTAACTGACTGCCCTGTTTACAGGTTAACTGACTGACCTGTTTCCGGGATAACTGACTGCCCTGTTTCCAGGGTAACTGATTGCCCTGTTTCCGGCGTAACTGACCGCCCTTTTTCCGAGGTAACTGACTGCCCTGTTTTCAGGGTAACTGACTGCCCAGTTTCAAGGGTAACTGATCACCCTGTTTCCGGGGTAACTGACTGCCCAGTTTCCAGGGTAACTGATCACCCTGTTTAAGGGGGAACTGACTGCCCTGTTTCCAGGGTAACTGACCGCCCTGTTTCCGGGGTAACTGACTGCCCTGTTTCCGGGGTAACTGACCGCCCTGTTTACAGGTTAACTGACTGACCTGTTTCCGGGATAACTGACTGCCCTGTTTCCAGGGTAACTGATTGCCCTGTTTCCGGCGTAACTGACCGCCCTTTTTCCGAGGTAACTGACTGCCCTGTTTTCAGGGTAACTGACTGCCCAGTTTCAAGGGTAACTGATCACCCTGTTTCCGGGGTAACTGACTGCCCAGTTTCCAGGGTAACTGATCACCCTGTTTAAGGGGGAACTGACTGCCCTGTTTCCAGGGTAACTGACCGCCCTGTTTCCGGGGTAACTGACTGCCCTGTTTCCGGGGTAACTGACCGCCCTTTTTCTGGGGTAACTGACTGCCCTGTTTTCAGGGTAACTGACTGCCCAGTTTCAAGGGTAACTGATCACCATGTTTCCGGGGTAACTGACTGCCCTGTTTCCAGGGTAACTGACCGCCCTGTTTCCAGGATAAATGACTGCCCTGTTTCCAGGGTAACTAACCGCCCTGTTTCCGGGGTAACTGACTGTCCTGTTTCCAGTGCAACTGACTGCCCTGTTTCCGGAGTAACAGATCACCGTTTTTCCGGGATAAATGAATGCCCTGTTTCCAGGGTAACTAAATGCCCTGTTTCCGGGGTAACTGACTGACCCATTTCCAGGGTAACTGACCACCCTGTTTCCAGGGTAACTGACTGCCCTGTTTCCAGGTTAACTGACCGCCCTGTTTCCGGGATAACTGACTGCCCTGTTTCCGGGATAACTGACTGCGCTGTTTCCAGGGTAACTGACCTCCCTGTTTCCGGGGTAACTGATTAACCTATTTCCATGGTAACCGACCGCCCTGTTTCCAGGGTAACTGATTGCCCTGTTTCCGGCGTAACTGACCGCCCTTTTTCCGAGGTAACTGACTGCCCTGTTTTCAGGGTAACTGACTGCCCAGTTTCAAGGGTAACTGATCACCCTGTTTCCGGGGTAACTGACTGCCCAGTTTCCAGGGTAACTGATCACCCTGTTTAAGGGGGAACTGACTGCCCTGTTTCCAGGGTAACTGACCGCCCTGTTTCCGGGGTAACTGACTGCCCTGTTTCCGGGGTAACTGACCGCCCTTTTTCTGGGGTAACTGACTGCCCTGTTTTCAGGGTAACTGACTGCCCAGTTTCAAGGGTAACTGATCACCATGTTTCCGGGGTAACTGACTGCCCTGTTTCCAGGGTAACTGACCGCCCTGTTTCCAGGATAAATGACTGCCCTGTTTCCAGGGTAACTAACCGCCCTGTTTCCGGGGTAACTGACTGTCCTGTTTCCAGTGCAACTGACTGCCCTGTTTCCGGAGTAACAGATCACCCTTTTTCCGGGATAAATGAATGCCCTGTTTCCAGGGTAACTAAATGCCCTGTTTCCGGGGTAACTGACTGACCCATTTCCAGGGTAACTGACCGCCCTGTTTCCAGGGTAACTGACTGCCCTGTTTCCAGGTTAACTGACCGCCCTGTTTCCGGGATAACTGACTGCCCTGTTTCCGGGATAACTGACTGCGCTGTTTCCAGGGTAACTGACCTCCCTGTTTCCGGGGTAACTGATTAACCTATTTCCATGGTAACCGACCGCCCTGTTTCCGGGGTAACTGACTGCCCTGTTTCCAGGGTAACTGACCGCCCTGTTTCCAGGATAACTGACTGCCCTGATCCAGGGTAACTGACCTCCCTGTTTCCGGGGTAACTGACCGCCCTGTTTTCGGGATAACTGACAGCCTTGTTTCCAGGGTAACTGATCGCCCTGTTTCCGGGGTAACTGATCACCCTGTTTCCGAGGTAACGGAACGCCCTTTTTCCGGGATAACTGACTGCCCTGTTTCCACGGTAACTGATCATCCTGTTTCCAGTATAACTTCCTGCCCTGTTTCCGGGGTAACTGACTGCCCTGTTTCCAGGGTAACTGATCTCCCTGTTTCCAGGGTAACTGACCGCCCTGTTTCCGGTGTATCTGAACGCCCTGTTTCCAGGATAACTGACTGCCCTGTTTCCAGGGTAACTGATCACTCTGTTTCCGGGATAACTGTCGCCCTGTTTCCAGGTTAACAGAGTGCCCTGTTTCTGGGATAACTGACTGCCCTGTTTCCAGGGTAACTGACTGCCCAGTTTCCAGGGTAACAGATCACCCTGTTTCCAGGGTAACCGACTGCCCTGTTTCCAGGGTAACTGACTGCCCTGTTTCCGGGGTAACTGACTGCACTGTTTCCAGGGGAACTGACCGCCCTGTTTCCGGGGTAACTGACTGCCCTGTTTCCGGGATAACTGACTGTCCTGTTTCCAGGGTAACTGATCACCCTGTTTCAGGGGTAACTGATCACCCTGTTTCCGGGGTAACTGACTAAACTGTTTCCAGGGTAACTGACTGCCCTGATTCCAGGGTAACTGATCACCCTGTTACCGGGGTAACTGACTGCCCTGTTTCCAGTGTAACTGACCGCCCTTTTTCCGGGGTAACTGATTGCCCTGTTTCCAGGGTAACTGACTGCGCTGTCTCCAGGGTAACTGACTGTCCTGTTTCCAGGGTAACTGACCGCCCTGTTTCCAGGATAACTGACCACCCTGTTTCCAGGGTAACTGACTGCCCAGTTTCCAGGGTAACAGATCACCCTGTTTCCAGGGTAACCGACTGCCCTGTTTCCAGGGTAACTGACTGCCCTGTTTCCGGGGTAACTGACTGCCCTGTTTCCAGGTTAATTGACTGCCCTGTTTCCGGGGTAACTGACTGCCCTGTTTCCAGGGTAACTGACTGCCCTGTTTCCGGGGAAACTGACTGCCCTGTTTCCATGGTAACTGACTGCCCTGTTTCCGGGGTAACTGACTGCCCTGTTTCCGGGATAACTGACTGCCCTGTTTCCGGGGTAACTGAATGCCCTGCTTCCGGGGAAACTGACCGCCCTTTTTCCGGGGTAACTGACTGCCCTGTTTCCAGGGGAGCTGACTGCCCAGTTTCCAGGGTAACTGATCACCCTGTTTCCGGGGTGACTGACTGCCCTGTTTCCAGGATAACTGACCATGCTGTTTCCGGGTTAACTGACTGCCCTGTTTCCGGTATAACTGACTGCCCTGTTTCCAGGGTAACTGACTGTACTGTTTCCAGGGTAACTGACCGCCCTGTTTCCGGGGTAACTGACCGCCCTGTTTCCGGTGTAACTGAACGCCCTGTTTCCAGGATAACTGACTGCCCTGTTTCCAGGGTAACTGATCACTCTGTTTCCGGGATAACTGTCGCCCTGTTTCCAGGTTAACAGAGTGCCCTGTTTCTGGGATAACTGACTGCCCTGTTTCCAGGGTAACTGACTGCCCAGTTTCCAGGGTAACAGATCACCCTGTTTCCAGGGTAACCGACTGCCCTGTTTCCAGGGTAACTGACTGCCCTGTTTCCGGTGTAACTGACTGCACTGTTTCCAGGGTAACTGACCGCCCTGTTTCCGGGGTAACTGACTGCCCTGTTTCCGGGATAACTGACTGTCCTGTTTCCAGGGTAACTGATCACCCTGTTTCTGGGGTAACTGATCACCCTGTTTCCGGGGTAACTGACTAAACTGTTTCCAGGGTAACTGACTGCCCTGTTTCCAGGGTAACTGATCACCCTGTTTCCGGGGTAACTGACTGCCCTGTTTCCAGTGTAACTGACCGCCCTTTTTCCGGGGTAACTGATTGCCCTGTTTCCAGGGTAACTGACTGCGCTGTCTCCAGGGTAACTGACTGTCCTGTTTCCAGGGTAACTGACTGCCCTGTTTCCAGGATAACTGACCACCCTGTTTCCAGGGTAACTGACTGCCCAGTTTCCAGGGTAACAGATCACCCTGTTTCCAGGGTAACCGACTGCCCTGTTTCCAGGGTAACTGACTGCCCTGTTTCCGGGGTAACTGACTGCCCTGTTTCCAGGTTAATTGACTGCCCTGTTTCCGGGATAACTGACTGCCCTGTTTCCAGGGTAACTGACTGCCCTGTTTCCGGGGTAACTGACTGCCCTGTTTCCATGGTAACTGACTGCCCTGTTTCCGGGGTAACTGACTGCCCTGTTTCCGGGATAACTGACTGCCCTGTTTCCGGGGTAACTGAATGCCCTGCTTCCGGGGTAACTGACCGCCCTTTTTCCGGGGTAACTGACTGCCCTGTTTCCAGGGGAACTGACTGCCCAGTTTCCAGGGTAACTGATCACCCTGTTTCCGGGGTGACTGACTGCCCTGTTTCCAGGATAACTGACCATGCTGTTTCCGGGTTAACTGACTGCCCTGTTTCCGGTATAACTGACTGCCCTGTTTCCAGGGTAACTGACTGTACTGTTTCCAGGGTAACTGACCGCCCTGTTTCCAGGATAACTGACCGTCCTGTTTCCAGGATAACTGACCACGCTGTTTCCAGGTTAACTGACTGCCCTGTTTCCGGGATAACTGACTGCCCTGTTTCCAGGGTAACTGATCACACTGTTTCCGGGGTAACTGATTAACCTATTTCCAGGGTAACTGAGCGCCCTGTTTCCAGGGTAACTGACTGCCCTGTTTCCAGGTTAACTGCCCGCCCTGTTTCCGGGATAACTGACTGCCCTGTTTCTGGGATAACTGACTGCCCTGTTTCCGGGGTAACTGACTGCCCATTTTCCGGGGTAACTGATCACCCTGTTTCCGGGCTAACTGATTAACCTATTTCCAGGGTAACTGACCGCCCTGTTTCCGGGGTAACTGACTGCCCTGTTTCCAGGGTAACTGATCACCCTGTTTCCGGGGTAACTGACTGCCCTGTTTCCAGGATAACTGACCACGCTGTTTCCGGGTTAACTGACTGCCCTGTTTCCGGTATAACTGACTGCCCTGTTTCCAGGGTAACTGACTGTACTGTTTCCAGGGTAAATGACCGCCCTGTTTCCAGGATAACTGACCGTCCTGTTTCCAGGATAACTGACCACGCTGTTTCCAGGTTAACTGACTGCCCTGTTTCCGGGATAACTGACTGCCCTGTTTCCAGGGTAACTGATCAAACTGTTTCCGGGGTAACTGACTGCCCTGTTTCCGGGATAAATGAATGCCCTGTTTCCAGGGTAACTAAATGCCCTGTTTCCGGGGTAACTGATTGACCTATTTCCCGGGTAACTGACCGCCCTGTTTCCAGGGTAACTGACTGCCCTGTTTCCAGGTTAACTGACCGCCCTGTTTCCGGGATAACTGACTGCCCTGTTTCCGGGATATCTGACTGCCCTGTTTCCGGGGTAAATGACTGCCCTGTTTCCGGGATAACTGACTGCGCTGTTTCCAGGGTAACTGACCTCCCTGTTTCCGGGGTAACTGATTAACCTATTTCCAGGGTAACTGACCGCCCTGTTTCCGGGGTAACTGACTGCCCTGTTTCCAGGGTAACTGACCGCCCTGTTTCCAGGATAACTGACTGCCCTGATCCAGGGTAACTGACTGCCCTGTTTCCGGGATAACTGACTGCCCTGTTTCCGGGATAAATGAATGCCCTGTTTCCAGGGTAACTGACTGCACTGTTTCCGGGATAACTGATCACCCTGTTTCCGGGGTAACTGATTAACCTATTTCCAGGGTAACTGACCGCCCTGTTTCCAGGGTAACTGACTGCCCTGTTTCCAGGTTAACTGCCCTCCCTGTTTCCGGGATAACTGACTGCCCTGTTTCTGGGATAACTGACTGCCCTGTTTCCGGGGTAACTGACTGCCCATTTTCCGGGGTAACTGATCACCCTGTTTCCGGGGTAACTGAATAACCTATTTCCAGGGTAACTGACCGCCCTGTTTCCAGGATAACTGACTGCCCTGTTTCCAGGCTAACTGACCGCCCTGTTTCCGGGGTAACTGACCGCCCTGTTTCCGGGATATCTGACTGCCCTGTTTCCAGGGTAACTGATCGCCCTGTTTCCGGGGTAACTGAACACACTGTTTCCGGGGTAACTGACCGCCTTGTTTCCAGGATAACTGACTGCCCTGTTTCCAGGGTAACTGTTCACCCTGTTTCCGGTATAACTGACTGCCCTGTTTACAGATTAACTGACTGACCTGTTTCTGGGATAACTGACTGCCCTGTTTCCAGGGTAACTGATTGCCCTGTTTGCGGCGTAACTGACCTGCCTTTTTCCGAGGTAACTGACTGCCCTGTTTTCAGGGTAACTGACTGCCCAGTTTCAAGGGTAACTGATCACCCTGTTTCCGGGGTAACTGACTGCCCAGTTTCCAGGGTAACTGATCACCCTGTTTAAGGGGGAACTGACTGCCCTGTTTCCAGGGTAACTGACCGCCCTGTTTCCGGGGTAACTGACTGCCCTGTTTCCGGGGTAACTGACCGCCCTTTTTCTGGGGTAACTGACTGCCCTGTTTTCAGGGTAACTGACTGCCCAGTTTCAAGGGTAACTGATCACCATGTTTCCGGGGTAACTGACTGCCCTGTTTCCAGGGTAACTGACCGCCCTGTTTCCAGGATAAATGACTGCCCTGTTTCCAGGGTAACTAACCGCCCTGTTTCCGGGGTAACTGACTGTCCTGTTTCCAGTGCAACTGACTGCCCTGTTTCCAGAGTAGCAGATCACCCTTTTTCCGGGATAAATGAATGCCCTGTTTCCAGGGTAACTAAATGCCCTGTTTCCGGGGTAACTGACTGACCTATTTCCAGGGTAACTGACCGCCCTGTTTCCAGGGTAACTGACTGCCCTGTTTCCAGGTTAACTGACCGCCCTGTTTCCGGGATAACTGACTGCCCTGTTTCCGGGATAACTGACTGCGCTGTTTCCAGGGTAACTGACCTCCCTGTTTCCGGGGTAACTGATTAACCTATTTCCATGGTAACCGACCGCCCTGTTTCCGGGGTAACTGACTGCCCTGTTTCCAGGGTAACTGACCGCCCTGTTTCCAGGATAACTGACTGCCCTGATCCAGGGTAACTGACCTCCCTGTTTCCGGGGTAACTGACCGCCCTGTTTTCGGGATAACTGACTGCCTTGTTTCCAGGGTAACTGATCGCCCTGTTTCCGGGGTAACTGATCACCCTGTTTCCGAGGTAACGGACCGCCCTTTTTCCGGGATAACTGACTGCCCTGTTTCCACGGTAACTGATCATCCTGTTTCCGGTATAACTTCCTGCCCTGTTTCCGGGGTAACTGACTGCCCTGTTTCCAGGGTAACAGATCTCCCTGTTTCCGGGGTAACTGACCGCCCTGTTTCCGGTGTAACTGAACGCCCTGTTTCCAGGATATCTGACTGCCCTGTTTCCAGGGAAACTGATCACTCTGTTTCCGGGATAACTGTCGCCCTGTTTCCAGGTTAACAGAGAGCCCTGTTTCTGGGATAACTGACTGCCCTGTTTCCAGGGTAACTGACTGGCC
The DNA here is from genome assembly GCF_036365525.1 of Heterodontus francisci. Taxonomy (NCBI): domain Eukaryota; kingdom Metazoa; phylum Chordata; class Chondrichthyes; order Heterodontiformes; family Heterodontidae; genus Heterodontus; species Heterodontus francisci. Next base: position 6,735,913 of record NC_090386.1, read on the forward strand.
AGTTTCCAGGGTAACAGATCACCCTGTTTCCAGGGTAACCGACTGCCCTGTTTCCAGGGTAACTGACTGCCCTGTTTCCAGGGTAACTGACTGCACTGTTTCCAGGGTAACTGACCGCCCTGTTTCCGGGGTAACTGACTGCCCTGTTTCCGGGATAAGTGACTGTCCTGTTTCCAGGGTAACTGATCACCCTGTTTCTGGGGTAACTGATCACCCTGTTTCCGGGGTAACTGACTAAATTGTTTCCAGGGTAACTGACTGCCCTGTTTCCAGGGTAACTGATCACCCTGTTTCCGGGGTAACTGACTGCCCTGTTTCCAGTGTAACTGACCGCCCTTTTTCCGGGGTAACTGATTGCCCTGTTTCCAGGGTAACTGACTGCGCTGTCTCCAGGGTAACTGACTGTCCTGTTTCCAGGGTAACTGACCGCCCTGTTTCCAGGATAACTGACCACCCTGTTTCCAGGGTAACTGACTGCCCAATTTCCAGGGTAACAGATCACCCTGTTTCCAGGGTAACCGACTGCCCTGTTTCCAGGGTAACTGACTGCCCTGTTTCCGGGGTAACTGACTGCCCTGTTTCCAGGTTAATTGACTGCCCTGTTTCCGGGATAACTGACTGCCCTGTATCCAGGGTAACTGACTGCCCTGTTTCCGGGGTAACTGACTGCCCTGTTTCCATGGTAACTGACTGCCCTGTTTCCGGGGTAACTGACTGCCCTGTTTCCGGGATAACTGACTGCCCTGTTTCCGGGGTAACTGAATGCCCTGCTTCCGGGGTAACTGACCGCCCTTTTTCCGGGGTAACTGACTGCCCTGTTTCCAGGGGAACTGACTGCCCAGTTTCCAGGGTAACTGATCATCCTGTTTCCGGGGTGACTGACTGCCCTGTTTCCAGGATAACTGACCATGCTGTTTCCGGGTTAACTGACTGCCCTGTTTCCGGTATAACTGACTGCCCTATTTCCAGGGTAACTGACTGTACTGTTTCCAGGGTAACTGACCGCCCTGTTTCCAGGATAACTGACCGCCCTGTTTCCAGGATAACTGACCACGCTGTTTCCAGGTTAACTGACTGCCCTGTTTCCGGGATAACTGACTGCCCTGTTTCCAGGGTAACTGATCACACTGTTTCCGGGGTAACTGATTAACCTATTTCCAGGGTAACTGAGCGCCCTGTTTCCAGGGTAACTGACTGCCCTGTTTCCAGGTTAACTGCCCGCCCTGTTTCCGGGATAACTGACTGCCCTGTTTCTGGGAGAACTGACTGCCCTGTTTCCGGGGTAAATGACTGCCCATTTTCCGGGGTAACTGATCACCCTGTTTCCGGGGTAACTGATTAACCTATTTCCAGGGTAACTGACCGCCCTGTTTCCGGGGTAACTGACTGCCCTGTTTCCAGGGTAACTGATCACCCTGTTTCCGGGTAACTGACTGCCCTGTTTCCAGGCTAACTGACCGCACTGTTTCCGGGGTAACTGACCGCCCTGTTTCCGGGATATCTGACTGCCCTGTTTCCAGGGTAACTGACTGCCCTGTTTCCGGGGTAACTGACAGCCCAGTTTCCAGGGTAACCGTTCACCCTTTTTCCGGGATAACTGACTGCCCTGTTTCCGGGATAAATGAATGCCCTGTTTCCAGGGTAACTGACTGCCCTGTTTCCGGGATAACTGATCACCCTGTTTCCGGGGTAACTGATTAACCTATTTCCAGGGTAACTGACCGCCCTGTTTCCAGGGTAACTGACTGCCCTGTTTCCAGGTTAACTGCCCGCCCTCTTTACGGGATAACTGACTGCCCTGTTTCTGGGATAACTGACTGCCCTGTTTCCGGGGTAACTGACTGCCCATTTTCCGGGGTAACTGATCACCCTGTTTCCGGGGTAACTGAATAACCTATTTCCAGGGTAACTGACCGCCCTGTTTCCGGGGTAACTGACTGCCCTGTTTCCAGGGTAACTGACCGCCCTGTTTCCAGGATAACTGACTGCCCTGTTTCCAGGCTAACTGACCGCCCTGTTTCCGGGGTAACTGACCGCCCTGTTTCCGGGATATCTGACTGCCCTGTTTCCAGGGTAACTGATCACCCTGTTTCTGGGGTAACTGAACACCCTGTTTACGAGGTAACTGACCGCCTTGCTTCCGGGATAACTGACTGCCCTGTTTCCAGGGTAACTGATCACCCTGTTTCCGGTATAACTGACTGCCCTGTTTCCGGGGTAACTGACTGCCCTGTTTCCAGGTTAACTGATCACCCTGTTTAAGGGGTAACTGACTGCCCTGTTTCCAGGGTAACTGACCGCCCTGTTTCAGGGGTAACTGACTGCCCTGTTTACAGGTTAACTGACTGACCTGTTTCCAGGATAACTGACAGCCCTGTTTCCAGGGTAACTGATTGCCCTGTTTCCGGGGTAACTGACCGCCCTTTTTCCGAGGTAACTGACTGCCCTGTTTTCAGGGTAACTGACTGCCCAGTTTCAAGGGTAACTGATCACCCTGTTTTCGGGGTAACTGACTGCCCAGTTTCCAGGGTAACTGATCACCCTGTTTAAGGGGGAACTGACTGCCCTGTTTCCAGGGTAACTGACCGCCCTGTTTCCGGGGTAACTGACTGCCCTGTTTCCGGGGTAACTGACCGCCCTTTTTCTGGGGTAACTGACTGCCCTGTTTTCAGGGTAACTGAATGCCCAGTTTCAAGGGTAACTGATCACCATGTTTCCGGGGTAACTGACTGCCCTGTTTCCAGGGTAATTGACTGCCCTGTTTCCGGGATAACTGACTGCCCTGTTTCCAGGGTAACTGACTGCCCTGTTTCCGGGGTAACTGACTGCCCTGTTTCCATGGTAACTGACTGCCCTGTTTCCGGGGTAACTGACTGCCCTATTTCCGGGATAACTGACTGCCCTGTTTCCGGGGTAACTGAATGCCCTGCTTCCGGGGTAACTGACCGCCCTTTTTCCGGGGTAACTGACTGCCCTGTTTCCAGGGGAACTGACTGCCCAGTTTCCAGGGTAACTGATCACCCTGTTTCCGGGGTGACTGACTGCCCTGTTTCCAGGATAACTGACCATGCTGTTTCCGGGTTAACTGACTGCCCTGTTTCCGGTATAACTGACTGCCCTGTTTCCAGAGTAACTGACTGTACTGTTTCCAGGGTAACTGACCGCCCTGTTTCCAGGATAACTGACCGTCCTGTTTCCAGGATAACTGACCACGCTGTTTCCAGGTTAACTGACTGCCCTGTTTCCGGGATAACTGACTGCCCTGTTTCCAGGGTAACTGATCACACTGTTTCCGGGGTAACTGATTAACCTATTTCCAGGGTAACTGAGCGCCCTGTTTCCAGGGTAACTGACTGCCCTGTTTCCAGGTTAACTGCCCGCCCTGTTTCCGGGATAACTGACTGCCCTGTTTCTGGGATAACTGACTGCCCTGTTTCCGGGGTAACTGACTGCCCATTTTCCGGGGTAACTGATCACCCTGTTTCCGGGGTAACTGATTAACCTATTTCCAGGGTAACTGACCTCCCTGTTTCCGGGGTAACTGACTGCCCTGTTTCCAGGGTAACTGATCACCCTGTTTCCGGGGTAACTGACTGCCCTGTTTCCAGGATAACTGACCACGCAGTTTCCGGGTTAACTGACTGCCCTGTTTCCGGTATAACTGACTGCCCTGTTTCCAGGGTAACTGACTGTACTGTTTCCAGGGTAAATGACCGCCCTGTTTCCAGGATAACTGACAGTCCTGTTTCCAGGATAACTGACCACGCTGTTTCCAGGTTAACTGACTGCCCTGTTTCCGGGATAACTGACTGCCCTGTTTCCAGGGTAACTGATCAAACTGTTTCCGGGGTAACTGATTAACCTATTTCCAGGGTAACTGACCGCCCTGTTACCAGGGTAACTGACTGCCCTGTTTCCAGGTTAACTGCCCGCCCTGTTTCCGGGATAACTGACTGCCCTGTTTCTGGGATAACTGACTGCCATGTTTCCGGGGTAACTGACTGCCCATTTTCCGGGGTAACTGATCACCCTGTTTCCGGGGTAACAGATTAACCTATTTCCAGGGTAACTGACCGCCCTGTTTCCGGGGTAACTGACTGCCCTGTTTCCAGGGTAACTGACCGCCCTGTTTCCAGGATAAATGACTGCCCTGTTTCCAGGCTAACTGACCGCCCTGTTTCCGGGGTAACTGACCGCCCTGTTTCCGGGATATCTGACTGCCCTGTTTCCAGGGTAACTGACCGCCCTGTTTCCGGGGTAACTGACAGCCCAGTTTCCAGGGTAACCGTTCACCCTTTTTCCGGGATAACTGACTGCCCTGTTTCCGGGATAAATGAATGCCCTGTTTCCAGGGTAACTGACTGCCCTGTTTCCGGGATAACTGATCACCCTGTTTCCGGGGTAACTGATTAACCTATTTCCAGGGTAACTGACCGCCCTGTTTCCAGGGTAACTGACTGCCCTGTTTCCAGGTTAACTGCCCGCCCTCTTTCCGGGATAACTGACTGCCCTGTTTCTGGGATAACTGACTGCCCTGTATCCAGGGTAACTGACTGCCCTGTTTCCGGGGTAACTGACTGCCCTGTTTCCATGGTAACTGACTGCCCTGTTTCCGGGGTAACTGACTGCCCTGTTTCCGGGATAACTGACTGCCCTGTTTCCGGGGTAACTGAATGCCCTGCTTCCGGGGTAACTGACCGCCCTTTTTCCGGGGTAACTGACTGCCCTGTTTCCAGGGGAACTGACTGCCCAGTTTCCAGGGTAACTGATCATCCTGTTTCCGGGGTGACTGACTGCCCTGTTTCCAGGATAACTGACCATGCTGTTTCCGGGTTAACTGACTGCCCTGTTTCCGGTATAACTGACTGCCCTATTTCCAGGGTAACTGACTGTACTGTTTCCAGGGTAACTGACCGCCCTGTTTCCAGGATAACTGACCGCCCTGTTTCCAGGATAACTGACCACGCTGTTTCCAGGTTAACTGACTGCCCTGTTTCCGGGATAACTGACTGCCCTGTTTCCAGGGTAACTGATCACACTGTTTCCGGGGTAACTGATTAACCTATTTCCAGGGTAACTGAGCGCCCTGTTTCCAGGGTAACTGACTGCCCTGTTTCCAGGTTAACTGCCCGCCCTGTTTCCGGGATAACTGACTGCCCTGTTTCTGGGAGAACTGACTGCCCTGTTTCCGGGGTAAATGACTGCCCATTTTCCGGGGTAACTGATCACCCTGTTTCCGGGGTAACTGATTAACCTATTTCCAGGGTAACTGACCGCCCTGTTTCCGGGGTAACTGACTGCCCTGTTTCCAGGGTAACTGATCACCCTGTTTCCGGGTAACTGACTGCCCTGTTTCCAGGCTAACTGACCGCACTGTTTCCGGGGTAACTGACCGCCCTGTTTCCGGGATATCTGACTGCCCTGTTTCCAGGGTAACTGACTGCCCTGTTTCCGGGGTAACTGACAGCCCAGTTTCCAGGGTAACCGTTCACCCTTTTTCCGGGATAACTGACTGCCCTGTTTCCGGGATAAATGAATGCCCTGTTTCCAGGGTAACTGACTGCCCTGTTTCCGGGATAACTGATCACCCTGTTTCCGGGGTAACTGATTAACCTATTTCCAGGGTAACTGACCGCCCTGTTTCCAGGGTAACTGACTGCCCTGTTTCCAGGTTAACTGCCCGCCCTCTTTACGGGATAACTGACTGCCCTGTTTCTGGGATAACTGACTGCCCTGTTTCCGGGGTAACTGACTGCCCATTTTCCGGGGTAACTGATCACCCTGTTTCCGGGGTAACTGAATAACCTATTTCCAGGGTAACTGACCGCCCTGTTTCCGGGGTAACTGACTGCCCTGTTTCCAGGGTAACTGACCGCCCTGTTTCCAGGATAACTGACTGCCCTGTTTCCAGGCTAACTGACCGCCCTGTTTCCGGGGTAACTGACCGCCCTGTTTCCGGGATATCTGACTGCCCTGTTTCCAGGGTAACTGATCACCCTGTTTCTGGGGTAACTGAACACCCTGTTTACGAGGTAACTGACCGCCTTGCTTCCGGGATAACTGACTGCCCTGTTTCCAGGGTAACTGATCACCCTGTTTCCGGTATAACTGACTGCCCTGTTTCCGGGGTAACTGACTGCCCTGTTTCCAGGTTAACTGATCACCCTGTTTAAGGGGTAACTGACTGCCCTGTTTCCAGGGTAACTGACCGCCCTGTTTCAGGGGTAACTGACTGCCCTGTTTACAGGTTAACTGACTGACCTGTTTCCAGGATAACTGACAGCCCTGTTTCCAGGGTAACTGATTGCCCTGTTTCCGGGGTAACTGACCGCCCTTTTTCCGAGGTAACTGACTGCCCTGTTTTCAGGGTAACTGACTGCCCAGTTTCAAGGGTAACTGATCACCCTGTTTTCGGGGTAACTGACTGCCCAGTTTCCAGGGTAACTGATCACCCTGTTTAAGGGGGAACTGACTGCCCTGTTTCCAGGGTAACTGACCGCCCTGTTTCCGGGGTAACTGACTGCCCTGTTTCCGGGGTAACTGACCGCCCTTTTTCTGGGGTAACTGACTGCCCTGTTTTCAGGGTAACTGAATGCCCAGTTTCAAGGGTAACTGATCACCATGTTTCCGGGGTAACTGACTGCCCTGTTTCCAGGGTAATTGACTGCCCTGTTTCCGGGATAACTGACTGCCCTGTTTCCAGGGTAACTGACTGCCCTGTTTCCGGGGTAACTGACTGCCCTGTTTCCATGGTAACTGACTGCCCTGTTTCCGGGGTAACTGACTGCCCTATTTCCGGGATAACTGACTGCCCTGTTTCCGGGGTAACTGAATGCCCTGCTTCCGGGGTAACTGACCGCCCTTTTTCCGGGGTAACTGACTGCCCTGTTTCCAGGGGAACTGACTGCCCAGTTTCCAGGGTAACTGATCACCCTGTTTCCGGGGTGACTGACTGCCCTGTTTCCAGGATAACTGACCATGCTGTTTCCGGGTTAACTGACTGCCCTGTTTCCGGTATAACTGACTGCCCTGTTTCCAGAGTAACTGACTGTACTGTTTCCAGGGTAACTGACCGCCCTGTTTCCAGGATAACTGACCGTCCTGTTTCCAGGATAACTGACCACGCTGTTTCCAGGTTAACTGACTGCCCTGTTTCCGGGATAACTGACTGCCCTGTTTCCAGGGTAACTGATCACACTGTTTCCGGGGTAACTGATTAACCTATTTCCAGGGTAACTGAGCGCCCTGTTTCCAGGGTAACTGACTGCCCTGTTTCCAGGTTAACTGCCCGCCCTGTTTCCGGGATAACTGACTGCCCTGTTTCTGGGATAACTGACTGCCCTGTTTCCGGGGTAACTGACTGCCCATTTTCCGGGGTAACTGATCACCCTGTTTCCGGGGTAACTGATTAACCTATTTCCAGGGTAACTGACCTCCCTGTTTCCGGGGTAACTGACTGCCCTGTTTCCAGGGTAACTGATCACCCTGTTTCCGGGGTAACTGACTGCCCTGTTTCCAGGATAACTGACCACGCAGTTTCCGGGTTAACTGACTGCCCTGTTTCCGGTATAACTGACTGCCCTGTTTCCAGGGTAACTGACTGTACTGTTTCCAGGGTAAATGACCGCCCTGTTTCCAGGATAACTGACAGTCCTGTTTCCAGGATAACTGACCACGCTGTTTCCAGGTTAACTGACTGCCCTGTTTCCGGGATAACTGACTGCCCTGTTTCCAGGGTAACTGATCAAACTGTTTCCGGGGTAACTGATTAACCTATTTCCAGGGTAACTGACCGCCCTGTTACCAGGGTAACTGACTGCCCTGTTTCCAGGTTAACTGCCCGCCCTGTTTCCGGGATAACTGACTGCCCTGTTTCTGGGATAACTGACTGCCATGTTTCCGGGGTAACTGACTGCCCATTTTCCGGGGTAACTGATCACCCTGTTTCCGGGGTAACAGATTAACCTATTTCCAGGGTAACTGACCGCCCTGTTTCCGGGGTAACTGACTGCCCTGTTTCCAGGGTAACTGACCGCCCTGTTTCCAGGATAAATGACTGCCCTGTTTCCAGGCTAACTGACCGCCCTGTTTCCGGGGTAACTGACCGCCCTGTTTCCGGGATATCTGACTGCCCTGTTTCCAGGGTAACTGACCGCCCTGTTTCCGGGGTAACTGACAGCCCAGTTTCCAGGGTAACCGTTCACCCTTTTTCCGGGATAACTGACTGCCCTGTTTCCGGGATAAATGAATGCCCTGTTTCCAGGGTAACTGACTGCCCTGTTTCCGGGATAACTGATCACCCTGTTTCCGGGGTAACTGATTAACCTATTTCCAGGGTAACTGACCGCCCTGTTTCCAGGGTAACTGACTGCCCTGTTTCCAGGTTAACTGCCCGCCCTCTTTCCGGGATAACTGACTGCCCTGTTTCTGGGATAACTGACTGCCCTGTTTCCGGGGTAACTGACTGCCCATTTTCCGGGGTAACTGATCACCCTGTTTCCGGGGTAACTGAATAACCTATTTCCAGGGTAACTGACCGCCCTGTTTCCGGGGTAACTGACTGCCCTGTTTCCAGGGTAACTGACCGCCCTGTTTCCAGGATAACTGACTGCCCTGTTTCCAGGCTAACTGACCGCCCTGTTTCCGGGGTAACTGACCGCCCTGTTTCCGGGATATCTGACTGCCCAGTTTCCAGGGTAACTGATCGCCCTGTTTCTGGGGTAACTGAACACCCTGTTTCCGAGGTAACTGACCGCCTTGTTTCCGGGATAACTGACTGCCCTGTTTCCAGGGTAACTGATCACCTTGTTTCCGGTATAACTGACTGCCCTGTTTCCGGGGTAACTGACTGCCCTGTTTCCAGGGTAACTGATCACCCTGTTTAAGGGGTAACTGACTGCCCTGTTTCCAGGGTAACTGACCGCCCTGTTTCAGGGGTAACTGACTGCCCTGTTTACAGGTTAACTGACTGACCTGTTTCCAGGATAACTGACTGCCCTGTTTCCAGGGTAACTGATTGCCCTGTTTCCGGGGTAACTGACCGCCCTTTTTCCGAGGTAACTGACTGCCCTGTTTTCAGGGTAACTGACTGCCCAGTTTCAAGGGTAACTGATCACCCTGTTTTCGGGGTAACTGACTGCCCAGTTTCCAGGGTAACTGATCACCCTGTTTAAGGGGGAACTGACTGCCCTGTTTCCAGGGTAACTGACCGCCCTGTTTCTGGGGTAACTGACTGCCCTGTTTTCAGGGTAACTGACTGCCCAGTTTCAAGGGTAACTGATCACCATGTTTCCGGGGTAACTGACTGCCCTGTTTCCAGGGTAACTGACCGCCCTGTTTCCAGGATAAATGACTGCCCTGTTTCCAGGGTAACTGACCGCCCTGTTTCCGGGGTAACTGACTGTTCTGTTTCCAGTGTAACTGACTGCCCTGTTTCCAGGCTAACTGACTGCCCTGTTTCCGGGGTAACAGATCACCCTTTTTCCGGGATAACTGACTGCCCTGTTTCCGGGATAAGTGAATGCCCTGTTTCCAGGGTAACTAAATGCCCTGTTTCCGGGGTAACTGATTGACCAATTTCCAGGGTAACTGACCGCCCTGTTTCCAGGGGAACTGAAAGCCCTGTTTCCAGGTTAACTGACCGCCCTGTTTCCGGGATAACTGACTGCCCTGTTTGCGGGATAACTGACTGCCCTGTTTCCGGGGTAAATGACTGCCCTGTTTCCGGGATAACTGACTGCGCTGTTTCCAGGGTAACTGACCTCCCTGTTTCCGGGGTAACTGATTAACCTATTTCCAGGGTAACTGACCGCCCTGTTTCCGGGGTAACTGACTGCCCTGTTTCCAGGGTAACTGACCTCCCTGTTTCCGGTGTAACTGACCGCCCTGTTTCCGGGATAACTGACTGCCTTGTTTCCAGGATAACTGATCGCCCTGTATCCGGGGTAACTGATCACCCTGTTTCCGAGGTAACGGACCGCCCTTTTTCCGGGATAACTGACTGCCCTGTTTCCACGGTAACTGATCATCCTGTTTCCGGTATAACTTCCTGCCCTGTTTCCGGGGTAACTGACTGCCCCGTTTCCAGGCTAACTGATCTCCCTGTTTCCGGGGTAACTGACGAACCTGTTTCCAGGGTAACTGACCGCCCTGTTTCCGGTGTAACTGACCGCCCTGTTTCCAGGATAACTGACTGCCCTGTTTCGAGGGTAACTGATCACTCTGTTTCCGGGATAACTGTCGCCCTTTTTCCAGGTTAACTGAGTGCCCTGTTTCTGGGATAACTGACTGCCCTGTTTCCAGGGTAACTGACTGCCCAGTTTCCAGGGTAACAGATCACCCTGTTTCTAGGGTAACCGACTGCCCTGTTTCCAGGGTAACTGACTGCCCTGTTTCCGGAGTAACTGACTGCCCTGTTTCCAGGGTAACTGACCGCCCTGTTTCCGGGGTAACTGACTGCCCTGTTTCCGGGATAACTGACTGTCCTGTTTCCAGGGTAACTGACTGCCCTGTTTCTGGGGTAACTGATCACCCTGTTTCCGGGGTAACTGACTAAACTGTTTCCAGGGTAACTGACTGCCCTTTTTCCAGTGTAACTGATCACCCTGTTTCCGGGGTAACTGACTGCCCTGTTTCCAGTGTGACTGACCGCCCTGTTTCCGGGGAAACTGACTGCCCTGTTTCCAGGGTAACTGACTGCGCTGTCTCCAGGGTAACTGACTGTCCTGTTGCCAGGGTAACTGACCGCCCTGTTTCCCGGATAACTGACCATCCTGTTTCCAGGATAACTGTCGACCATGTTTCCAGGGTAACTGACTGCCCTGTTTCCGGGGCAACTGACCGCCCTGTTTCCAGGGTAACTGACTGCCCTGTTTCCGGGGTAACTGACTGCCCTGTTTCCAGGGTAACTGACTGCCCTGTTTCCGGGGTAACTGACTGCCCTGTTTCTGGGATAACTGACTGCCCTGTTTCCGGGGTAACTGACTGCCCAGCTTCCGGGGTAAATGACCGCCCTATTTCCGGGGTAACTGACTGCCCTATTTCCAGGGGAACTGACTGCCCAGTTTCCAGGGTAACTGATCACCCTGTTTCCGGGGTAACTGACTGCCCTGTTTCCAGGATAACTGACCACGCTCTTTCCGGGTTAACTGACTGCCCTGTTTCCGGTATAACTGACTGCCCTGTTTCCAGGGTAACTGACTGTACTGTTTCCAGGGTAACTGACTGCCCTGTTTCCAGGATAACTGACCGTCCTGTTTCCAGGATAACTGACCACGCTGTTTCCAGGTTAACTGACTGCCCTGTTTCCGGGATAACTGACTGCCCTGTTTCTAGGGTTACTGATCACACTGTTTCCGGGGTAACTGATTAACCTATTTCCAGGGTAACTGAGCGCCCTGTTTCCAGGGTAACTGACTGCCCTGTTTCCACGATAACTGACCGTCCTGTTTCCAGGATAACTGACTGCCCTGTTTCTGGGATAACTGACTGCCCTGTTTCCGGGGTAACTGACTGCCCATTTTCCGGGGTAACTGATCACCCTGTTTCCGGGGTAACTGATTAACCTATTTCCAGGGTAACTGACCGCCCTGTTTCCGGGGTAACTGACTGCCCTGTTTCCAGGGTAACTGACCGCCCTGTTTCCAGGATAACTGACTGCCCTGTTTCCAGGCTAACTGACCGCCCTGTTTCCGGGGTAACTGACCGCCCTGTTTCCGGGATATCTGAATGCCCTGTTTCCAGGGTAACTGACCGCCCTGTTTCCGGGGTAACTGACCGCCCTGTTTCCGGGATATCTGACTGCCCTGTTTCCAGGGTAACTGACTGCCCTGTTTCCGGGGTAACTGACAGCCCAGTTTCCAGGGTAACCGTTCACCCTTTTTCCGGTATCACTGATTAACCTATTTCCAGGGTAACTGACCGCCCTGTTTCCGGGGTAACTGACTGCCCTGTTTCCAGGATAACTGACTGCCCTGTTTCCAGGGTAACTGACCGCCCTGTTTCCGGGGTAACTGACTGCCCTGTTTCCAGGATAACTGACTGCCCTGTTTCCGGGGTAACTGACTGCCATGTTTCCAGGCTAACTGACTGCCCTGTTTCCAGGATGACTGATCACCTTGTTTCCGGGATAACTGACTGCCCAGTTTCCAGGGTAACTGACTGCCCTGTTTCCAGGGCAAGTGACCGCCCTGTTTCGGGGGTAACAGACTGCCCAGTTTCCAGGGTAACTGTTCACCCTGTTTCCGGGGTAACGGATCACCCTGTTTCCGGGGTAAATGACGGCCCTGTTTCCAGGGTAACTGACCGCCCTGTTTCAGGGATAACTGTGTGCCCTGTTTCCAGGGTAAAAAACTGCCCTGTTTCCGGGGTAACTGACCGCCCTGTTTCCAGGAAAACTGATCACCCTGTTTCCGGGGTAACTGACTGCCCAGTTATCAGCGTAACTGACTGCCCTGTTTCCAGGGTAACTGACTGCCCTGTTTCCGGGATAACTGACTGCCCAGTTTCCAGGGTAACTGATCACCCTGTTTCCGGGATAACTGACTGCCCTGTTTCCAGGGTAACTGACTGCCCTGTTTCCGGGATAACTGACTGCCCAGTTTCCAGGGTAACTGATCACCCTGTTTCCGGGATAACTGACTACCCTGTTTCCGGGGTAACTGATTGCCCTGTTTCCAGCGTAACTGATCACCCTGTTTCCGGGATAACTGACTGCCCTGTTTCCGCGATAACTGACTGCCCTGTTTCCAGGGTAACTGACTGCCCTGTTTCCGGGGTAACTGATCACTCTGTTTCCGGGGTAACTGACCACCCTGTGTCCGGGGTAACTGACTAATCTGTTTCCAGGGTTACTGACCGCCCTGTTTCTGGGGTAACTGAGTGCCCTGTTTCCGGGGTAACTGACCGCCCTGTTTCCAGGATAACTGATCACCCTGTTTCCAGGGTAACTGACCATCCTGTTTCCAGGGTAACTGACTGCCCAGTTTCCAGGTTAACTGACTGCCCTGTATCCGGGGTAACTGACTGCCCTGTTTCCAGGGTAACTGACTGCCCAGTTTCCAGAGTAACTGAATACCCTGTTTCCAGGGTAACTGACTGCCCTGTTTCCGGGATAACTGACTGCCCTGTTTCCAGGGTAATTGACTGCCCAGTTTCCAGGGTAACTGACTGCCCTGTATCCGGGGTAACTGACTGCCCTGTTTCCAGGGTAACTGACTGCCCAGTTTCCAGAGTAACTGAATACCCTGTTTCCAGGGTAACTGACTGCCCTGTTTCCGGGATAACTGACTGCCCTGTTTCCAGGGTAACTGACTGCCCTGTTTCCGGGGGAACTGACTGCCCTGTTTCCAGGGTAACTGATCAACCTGTTTCCGGGATAACTGACTGCCCTGTTTCCGGGATAACTGACTGCCCTGTTTCCAGGGTAACTGACTGCCCTGTTTCCAGGGCAACGGATCACCATGTTTCCTGGGTAACTGACTGCACTGTTTCCAGGGCAAGTGACCGCCCTGTTTCCGGGGTAACAGACTGCCCAGTTTCCAGGGTAACTGTTCACCCTGTTTCCGAGGTAAATGACGGCCCTGTTTCCAGGGTAACTGACCACCCTGTTTCAGGGATAACTGTGTGCGCTGTTTCCAGGGTAAAAAACTGCCCTGTTTCCGGGGTAACTGACCGCCCTGTTTCCAGGATAACTGATCACCCTGTTTCCGGGGTAACTGACCGCCCTGTTTCCAGGGTAACTGACTGCCCAGTTTCCAGGTTAACTGACTGCCCTGTTTCCAGTGTAACTGACTGCCCTATTTCGAGGGGAACTGACTGCCCTGTTTCCGCGGTAACTGACCGCCCTGTTTCCAGGATAACTGACCTACCTGTTTCCGGGGTAACTGACCGCCCTGTTTCCAGGATAACTGACTGCCCTGTTTCCAGGTTAACTGACTGCCCTGTTTCCAGTGTAACTGACTGCCCTATTTCCAGGGGAACTGACTGCCCTGTTTCCGGGGTAAATGATCAACCTGTTTCCGGGGTAACTGACTAACCAGTTTCCAGGGTGACTGACTGCCCTGTTTCCAGGGTAACTGACTGCCCAGTTTCCGGGGTAACTGACTGCCCTGTTTCCAGGTTAACTGACTGCCCATTTTCCAGGGTAACTGATCACCCTTTTTCCGGGATAACTGACTGCCCTGTTTCCGGGATGACTGACTGCCCTGTTTCCAGGGTAACTGATCACCCAGTTTCCGGGATAACTGACTCCCCTGTTTCCAGGGTGACTGACTGCCCAGTTTCCAGGGTAACTGACTGCCCTGTTTCCGGGGTAACTGACTGCCCTGTTTCCAGGGTAACTGTCTGCCCAGTTTCCGGGGTAACTGACTGCCCTGTTTCCAGGGTAACTGATCACCCTGTTTCCGGGATAACTGACTGCCCTGTTTCCGGGATAACTGACTGCCCTGTTTCCAGGGTAACTGACTTACCCTGTTTCCGGGGTAACTGACTGCCCTGTTTCCAGGCTAACTGACTGCCCTGTTTCCAGGATAACTGATCACCCTGTTTCCGGGGTAACTGACTGCCCTGTTTCCGGGGGAACTGACCGCCCTGTTTCCAGGGTCACTGACCACCCTGTTTCCAGGATAACTGAAAGCCCCGTTTCCAGGGTAACTGAACTCCCTGTTTCCGGGGTAACTGATCTCCCTGTTTCCGGGTAACTGACTGCCCTGTTTCCGGTGTAAATGACTGCCATGTTTCCAGGGTAAGTGATCTCCCTGTTTCCAGTGCAACGGATCACCATGTTTCCGGGGTAACTGACTGCCCTGTTTCCAGGGCAACTGACCGCTCTGTTTCCGGGGGAACTGACTGCCCAGTTTCCAGGGTAACTGACTGCCCAGTTTCCAGGGTAACTAACTGCCCTGTTTCCGGGGTAACTGACTGCCCAGTTTCCAGGGTAACTGACTGCCCTGTTTCCAGGGTAACTGACTGCCCAGTTTCCAGGGTAACTAACTGCCCTGTTTCCGGGGTAACTGACTGCCCAGTTTCCAGGGTAACTGACTGCCCTGTTTCCAGGGTAACTGACAGCCCACCTTCCAGTGTAACTGATCACCCTGTTTCCAGGATAATTGACTGCCCTGTTTCCAGGGTAACTGACCGCCCTGTTTCCAGGTTAACTGACTGTCCAGTTTCCAGGGTAAATTATCACCCTGTTTCAGGGATAATGAAATGCCCTGTTTCCGGGATAACTGACTGCCCTGTTTCCAGGGTAACTGACTGCCCAGTTTCCAGGGTAACTGATCACCCTGTTTCCGGGAGAACTGACTGCCCTGTTTCCGGGAGAAATGACTGCCCTGTTTCCAGGGTAACTGACTGCCCTGCTTCCGGGGTAACTGACTGCCCTGTTTCCAGGGTAACTGACTGCCCTGTTTCCAGGGTAACTGACTGCCCTGTTTCCGGGGTAACTGATCACTCTGTTTCCGGGGTAACTGACCACCCTGTGTCCGGGGTAACTGACTAATCTGTTTCCAGGGTTACTGACCGCCCTGTTTCTGGGGTAACTGAGTGCCCTGTTTCCGGGGTAACTGACCGCCCTGTTTCCAGGATAACTGATCACCCTGTTTCCAGGGTAACTGACCATCCTGTTTCCAGGGTAACTGACTGCCCAGTTTCCAGGTTAACTGACTGCCCTGTATCCGGGGTAACTGACTGCCCTGTTTCCAGGGTAACTGACTGCCCAGTTTCCAGAGTAACTGAATACCCTGTTTCCAGGGTAACTGACTGCCCTGTTTCCGGGATAACTGACTGCCCTGTTTCCAGGGTAATTGACTGCCCAGTTTCCAGGGTAACTGACTGCCCTGTATCCGGGGTAACTGACTGCCCTGTTTCCAGGGTAACTGACTGCCCAGTTTCCAGAGTAACTGAATACCCTGTTTCCAGGGTAACTGACTGCCCTGTTTCCGGGATAACTGACTGCCCTGTTTCCAGGGTAACTGACTGCCCTGTTTCCGGGGGAACTGACTGCCCTGTTTCCAGGGTAACTGATCAACCTGTTTCCGGGATAACTGACTGCCCTGTTTCCGGGATAACTGACTGCCCTGTTTCCAGGGTAACTGACTGCCCTGTTTCCAGGGCAACGGATCACCATGTTTCCTGGGTAACTGACTGCACTGTTTCCAGGGCAAGTGACCGCCCTGTTTCCGGGGTAACAGACTGCCCAGTTTCCAGGGTAACTGTTCACCCTGTTTCCGGGGTAAATGACGGCCCTGTTTCCAGGGTAACTGACCACCCTGTTTCAGGGATAACTGTGTGCGCTGTTTCCAGGGTAAAAAACTGCCCTGTTTCCGGGGTAACTGACCGCCCTGTTTCCAGGATAACTGATCACCCTGTTTCCGGGGTAACTGACCGCCCTGTTTCCAGGGTAACTGACTGCCCAGTTTCCAGGTTAACTGACTGCCCTGTTTCCAGTGTAACTGACTGCCCTATTTCGAGGGGAACTGACTGCCCTGTTTCCGGGGTAACTGACCGCCCTGTTTCCAGGATAACTGACCTACCTGTTTCCGGGGTAACTGACCGCCCTGTTTCCAGGATAACTGACTGCCCTGTTTCCAGGTTAACTGACTGCCCTGTTTCCAGTGTAACTGACTGCCCTATTTCCAGGGGAACTGACTGCCCTGTTTCCGGGGTAAATGATCAACCTGTTTCCGGGGTAACTGACTAACCAGTTTCCAGGGTGACTGACTGCCCTGTTTCCAGGGTAACTGACTGCCCAGTTTCCGGGGTAACTGACTGCCCTGTTTCCAGGTTAACTGACTGCCCATTTTCCAGGGTAACTGATCACCCTTTTTCCGGGATAACTGACTGCCCTGTTTCCGGGATGACTGACTGCCCTGTTTCCAGGGTAACTGATCACCCAGTTTCCGGGATAACTGACTCCCCTGTTTCCAGGGTGACTGACTGCCCAGTTTCCAGGGTAACTGACTGCCCTGTTTCCGGGGTAACTGACTGCCCTGTTTCCAGGGTAACTGTCTGCCCAGTTTCCGGGGTAACTGACTGCCCTGTTTCCAGGGTAACTGATCACCCTGTTTCCGGGATAACTGACTGCCCTGTTTCCGGGATAACTGACTGCCCTGTTTCCAGGGTAACTGACTTACCCTGTTTCCGGGGTAACTGACTGCCCTGTTTCCAGGCTAACTGACTGCCCTGTTTCCAGGATAACTGATCACCCTGTTTCCGGGGTAACTGACTGCCCTGTTTCCGGGGGAACTGACCGCCCTGTTTCCAGGGTCACTGACCACCCTGTTTCCAGGATAACTGAAAGCCCCGTTTCCAGGGTAACTGAACTCCCTGTTTCCGGGGTAACTGATCTCCCTGTTTCCGGGTAACTGACTGCCCTGTTTCCGGTGTAAATGACTGCCATGTTTCCAGGGTAAGTGATCTCCCTGTTTCCAGTGCAACGGATCACCATGTTTCCGGGGTAACTGACTGCCCTGTTTCCAGGGCAACTGACCGCTCTGTTTCCGGGGGAACTGACTGCCCAGTTTCCAGGGTAACTGACTGCCCAGTTTCCAGGGTAACTAACTGCCCTGTTTCCGGGGTAACTGACTGCCCAGTTTCCAGGGTAACTGACTGCCCTGTTTCCAGGGTAACTGACTGCCCAGTTTCCAGGGTAACTAACTGCCCTGTTTCCGGGGTAACTGACTGCCCAGTTTCCAGGGTAACTGACTGCCCTGTTTCCAGGGTAACTGACAGCCCACCTTCCAGTGTAACTGATCACCCTGTTTCCAGGATAATTGACTGCCCTGTTTCCAGGGTAACTGACCGCCCTGTTTCCAGGTTAACTGACTGTCCAGTTTCCAGGGTAAATTATCACCCTGTTTCAGGGATAATGAAATGCCCTGTTTCCGGGATAACTGACTGCCCTGTTTCCAGGGTAACTGACTGCCCAGTTTCCAGGGTAACTGATCACCCTGTTTCCGGGAGAACTGACTGCCCTGTTTCCGGGAGAAATGACTGCCCTGTTTCCAGGGTAACTGACTGCCCTGCTTCCGGGGTAACTGACTGCCCTGTTTCCAGGGTAACTGATCACCCTGTTTCCGGGATAACTGACTGCCCTGTTTCCGGGATAACTGACTGCCCTGTTTCCAGGGTAACTGACCTACCCTGTTTCCGGGGTAACTGACTGCCCTGTTTCCAGGCTAACTGACTGCCCTGTTTCCAGGATAACTGATCACCCTGTTTCCGGGGTAACTGACCGCCCTGTTTCCGGGGTAACTGACCGCCCTGTTTCCAGGGTCACTGACCACCCTGTTTCCAGGATAACTGAAAGTGCTGTTTCCAGGGTAACTGATCTCCCTGTTTCCGGGGTAACTGATCACCCTGTTTCCGGGTAACTGACAGCCCTGTTTCCGGGGTAACTGACTGCCCTGTTTCCAGGTTAACTGATCTCCCTGTTTCCAGTGCAACGGATCACCATGTTTCCGGGGTAAATGACGGCACTTTTTCCAGGGTAACTGACCGCCCTGTTTCAGGGATAACTGTGTGCCCTGTTTCCAGGGTAAAAAACTGCCCTGTTTCCGGGGTAAATGACCGCCCTGTTTCCAGGATAACTGATCACCCTGTTTCCGGGGTAACTGACTGCCCAGTTTCCAGCGTAACTGACTGCCCTGTTTCCAGGGTAACTGACTGCCCTGTTTCCGGGGTAACTGACTGCCCAGTTTCCAGGGTAACTGATCACCCTGTTTCCGGGATAACTGACTACCCTGTTTCCAGGGTAACTGACTGCCCAGTTTCCAGGGAAACTGACTGCCCTGTTTCCGGGGTAACTGACTGCCCAGTTTCCAGGGTAACTGCTCAGCCCGTTTCCGGGATAACTGACTACCCTGTTTCCGGGATAACTGATCACCCTGTTTCCGGGGTAACTGATTGCCCTGTTTCCAGCGTAACTGATCACCCTGTTTCCGGGATAACTGACTTCCCTGTTTCCGGGATAACTGACTGCCCTGTTTCCAGGGTAACTGACTGCCCTGTTTCCGGGGTAACTGACTGCCCTGTTTCCAGGATAACTGATCACTCTGTTTCCGGGGTAACTGACCACCCTGTGTCCGGGGTAACTGACTAATCTGTTTCCAGGGTTACTGACCGCCCTGTTTCTGGGGTAACTGAGTGCCCTGTTTCCGGGGTAACTGACCGCCCTGTTTCCAGGATAACTGATCACCCTGTTTCCAGGATAACTGATCACCCTGTTTCCAGTGTACCTGACCATCCTGTTTCCAGGGTAACTGACTGCCCAGTTTCCAGGGTAAATGACTGCCCAGTTTCCAGGGTAACTGACTGCCCTGTTTCCAGGGTAACTGACAGCCCACCTTCCAGTGTAACTGATCACCCTGTTTCCAGGATAATTGACTGCCCTGTTTCCAGGGTAACTGACCGCCCTGTTTCCAGGTTAACTGACTGTCCAGTTTCCAGGGTAAATTATCACCCTGTTTCAGGGATAATGAAATGCCCTGTTTCCGGGATAACTGACTGCCCTGTTTCCAGGGTAACTGACTGCCCAGTTTCCAGGGTAACTGATCACCCTGTTTCCGGGAGAACTGACTGCCCTGTTTCCGGGAGAAATGACTGCCCTGTTTCCAGGGTAACTGACTGCCCTGCTTCCGGGGTAACTGACTGCCCTGTTTCCAGGGTAACTGACTGCCCTGTTTCCAGGGTAACTGACTGCCCTGTTTCCGGGGTAACTGATCACTCTGTTTCCGGGGTAACTGACCACCCTGTGTCCGGGGTAACTGACTAATCTGTTTCCAGGGTTACTGACCGCCCTGTTTCTGGGGTAACTGAGTGCCCTGTTTCCGGGGTAACTGACCGCCCTGTTTCCAGGATAACTGATCACCCTGTTTCCAGGGTAACTGACCATCCTGTTTCCAGGGTAACTGACTGCCCAGTTTCCAGGTTAACTGACTGCCCTGTATCCGGGGTAACTGACTGCCCTGTTTCCAGGGTAACTGACTGCCCAGTTTCCAGAGTAACTGAATACCCTGTTTCCAGGGTAACTGACTGCCCTGTTTCCGGGATAACTGACTGCCCTGTTTCCAGGGTAATTGACTGCCCAGTTTCCAGGGTAACTGACTGCCCTGTATCCGGGGTAACTGACTGCCCTGTTTCCAGGGTAACTGACTGCCCAGTTTCCAGAGTAACTGAATACCCTGTTTCCAGGGTAACTGACTGCCCTGTTTCCGGGATAACTGACTGCCCTGTTTCCAGGGTAACTGACTGCCCTGTTTCCGGGGGAACTGACTGCCCTGTTTCCAGGGTAACTGATCAACCTGTTTCCGGGATAACTGACTGCCCTGTTTCCGGGATAACTGACTGCCCTGTTTCCAGGGTAACTGACTGCCCTGTTTCCAGGGCAACGGATCACCATGTTTCCTGGGTAACTGACTGCACTGTTTCCAGGGCAAGTGACCGCCCTGTTTCCGGGGTAACAGACTGCCCAGTTTCCAGGGTAACTGTTCACCCTGTTTCCGGGGTAAATGACGGCCCTGTTTCCAGGGTAACTGACCACCCTGTTTCAGGGATAACTGTGTGCGCTGTTTCCAGGGTAAAAAACTGCCCTGTTTCCGGGGTAACTGACCGCCCTGTTTCCAGGATAACTGATCACCCTGTTTCCGGGGTAACTGACCGCCCTGTTTCCAGGGTAACTGACTGCCCAGTTTCCAGGTTAACTGACTGCCCTGTTTCCAGTGTAACTGACTGCCCTATTTCGAGGGGAACTGACTGCCCTGTTTCCGGGGTAACTGACCGCCCTGTTTCCAGGATAACTGACCTACCTGTTTCCGGGGTAACTGACCGCCCTGTTTCCAGGATAACTGACTGCCCTGTTTCCAGGTTAACTGACTGCCCTGTTTCCAGTGTAACTGACTGCCCTATTTCCAGGGGAACTGACTGCCCTGTTTCCGGGGTAAATGATCAACCTGTTTCCGGGGTAACTGACTAACCAGTTTCCAGGGTGACTGACTGCCCTGTTTCCAGGGTAACTGACTGCCCAGTTTCCGGGGTAACTGACTGCCCTGTTTCCAGGTTAACTGACTGCCCATTTTCCAGGGTAACTGATCACCCTTTTTCCGGGATAACTGACTGCCCTGTTTCCGGGATGACTGACTGCCCTGTTTCCAGGGTAACTGATCACCCAGTTTCCGGGATAACTGACTCCCCTGTTTCCAGGGTGACTGACTGCCCAGTTTCCAGGGTAACTGACTGCCCTGTTTCCGGGGTAACTGACTGCCCTGTTTCCAGGGTAACTGTCTGCCCAGTTTCCGGGGTAACTGACTGCCCTGTTTCCAGGGTAACTGATCACCCTGTTTCCGGGATAACTGACTGCCCTGTTTCCGGGATAACTGACTGCCCTGTTTCCAGGGTAACTGACTTACCCTGTTTCCGGGGTAACTGACTGCCCTGTTTCCAGGCTAACTGACTGCCCTGTTTCCAGGATAACTGATCACCCTGTTTCCGGGGTAACTGACTGCCCTGTTTCCGGGGGAACTGACCGCCCTGTTTCCAGGGTCACTGACCACCCTGTTTCCAGGATAACTGAAAGCCCCGTTTCCAGGGTAACTGAACTCCCTGTTTCCGGGGTAACTGATCTCCCTGTTTCCGGGTAACTGACTGCCCTGTTTCCGGTGTAAATGACTGCCATGTTTCCAGGGTAAGTGATCTCCCTGTTTCCAGTGCAACGGATCACCATGTTTCCGGGGTAACTGACTGCCCTGTTTCCAGGGCAACTGACCGCTCTGTTTCCGGGGGAACTGACTGCCCAGTTTCCAGGGTAACTGACTGCCCAGTTTCCAGGGTAACTAACTGCCCTGTTTCCGGGGTAACTGACTGCCCAGTTTCCAGGGTAACTGACTGCCCTGTTTCCAGGGTAACTGACTGCCCAGTTTCCAGGGTAACTAACTGCCCTGTTTCCGGGGTAACTGACTGCCCAGTTTCCAGGGTAACTGACTGCCCTGTTTCCAGGGTAACTGACAGCCCACCTTCCAGTGTAACTGATCACCCTGTTTCCAGGATAATTGACTGCCCTGTTTCCAGGGTAACTGACCGCCCTGTTTCCAGGTTAACTGACTGTCCAGTTTCCAGGGTAAATTATCACCCTGTTTCAGGGATAATGAAATGCCCTGTTTCCGGGATAACTGACTGCCCTGTTTCCAGGGTAACTGACTGCCCAGTTTCCAGGGTAACTGATCACCCTGTTTCCGGGAGAACTGACTGCCCTGTTTCCGGGAGAAATGACTGCCCTGTTTCCAGGGTAACTGACTGCCCTGCTTCCGGGGTAACTGACTGCCCTGTTTCCAGGGTAACTGATCACCCTGTTTCCGGGATAACTGACTGCCCTGTTTCCGGGATAACTGACTGCCCTGTTTCCAGGGTAACTGACCTACCCTGTTTCCGGGGTAACTGACTGCCCTGTTTCCAGGCTAACTGACTGCCCTGTTTCCAGGATAACTGATCACCCTGTTTCCGGGGTAACTGACCGCCCTGTTTCCGGGGTAACTGACCGCCCTGTTTCCAGGGTCACTGACCACCCTGTTTCCAGGATAACTGAAAGTGCTGTTTCCAGGGTAACTGATCTCCCTGTTTCCGGGGTAACTGATCACCCTGTTTCCAGGGTAACTGACAGCCCTGTTTCCGGGGTAACTGACTGCCCTGTTTCCAGGTTAACTGATCTCCCTGTTTCCAGTGCAACGGATCACCATGTTTCCGGGGTAAATGACGGCCCTTTTTCCAGGGTAACTGACCGCCCTGTTTCAGGGATAACTGTGTGCCCTGTTTCCAGGGTAAAAAACTGCCCTGTTTCCGGGGTAAATGACCGCCCTGTTTCCAGGATAACTGATCACCCTGTTTCCGGGGTAACTGACTGCCCAGTTTCCAGCGTAACTGACTGCCCTGTTTCCAGGGTAACTGACTGCCCTGTTTCCGGGGTAACTGACTGCCCAGTTTCCAGGGTAACTGATCACCCTGTTTCCGGGATAACTGACTACCCTGTTTCCAGGGTAACTGACTGCCAAGTTTCCAGGGAAACTGACTGCCCTGTTTCCGGGGTAACTGACTGCCCAGTTTCCAGGGTAACTGCTCAGCCCGTTTCCGGGATAACTGACTACCCTGTTTCCGGGATAACTGATCACCCTGTTTCCGGGGTAACTGATTGCCCTGTTTCCAGCGTAACTGATCACCCTGTTTCCGGGATAACTGACTTCCCTGTTTCCGGGATAACTGACTGCCCTGTTTCCAGGGTAACTGACTGCCCTGTTTCCGGGGTAACTGACTGCCCTGTTTCCAGGATAACTGATCACTCTGTTTCCGGGGTAACTGACCACCCTGTGTCCGGGGAAACTGACTAATCTGTTTCCAGGGTTACTGACCGCCCTGTTTCTGGGGTAACTGAGTGCCCTGTTTCCGGGGTAACTGACCGCCCTGTTTCCAGGATAACTGATCACCCTGTTTCCAGGATAACTGATCACCCTGTTTCCAGTGTACCTGACCATCCTGTTTCCAGGGTAACTGACTGCCCAGTTTCCAGGGTAAATGACTGCCCTGTTTCCGGGGTAACAGATCTCCCTGTTTCCGGGGTAACTGACCGCCCCATTATCCGGGGTAAATGACCACCCTGTTTCCAGGATAACTGACTGCCCTGTTTCCGGGATAACAGACTGCCCTGTTTACTGGATAACTGACCGCCTTGTTTCCAGGGTAACTGACTGCCCTGTTTCCGGGGTAACTGACTGCCCTGTTTCCAGGGTAACTGACTGCCCTGTTTCCGGGATAACTGACTGCCCTGTTTCCAGGATAACTGACTGCCCTGTTTCCGGGATAACTGACTGCCCTGTTTACTGGATAACTGACCGCCCTGTTTCCAGGTTAACTGACTGCCCTGTTTCCGGGATAACTGACTGCCCTGTTTCCAGGGTAACTGACTGCCCTGTTTCCGGGATAACTGACTGCCCTGTTTCCAGGGTAACTGACTGCCCTGTTTCCAGGGTAATTGACTGCCCAGTTTCCAGGGTAACTGACTGCCCTGTATCCGGGGTAACTGACTGCCCTGTTTCCAGGGTAACTGAATGCCCAGTTTCCAGAATAACTGAATACCCTGTTTCCAGGGTAACTGACTGCCCTGTTTCCGGGATAACTGACTGCCCTGTTTCCAGGGTAATTGACTGCCCAGTTTCCAGGGTAACTGACTGCCCTGTATCCAGGGTAACTGACTGCCCTGTTTCCAGGGTAACTGACTGCCCAGTTTCCAGAGTAACTGAATACCCTGTTTCCAGGGTAACTGACTGCCCTGTTTCCGGGACAACTGACTGCCCTGTTTCCAGGGTAACTGACTGCCCTGTTTCCGGGGGAACTGACTGCCCTGTTTCCAGGGTAACTGATCACCCTGTTTCCGGGATAACTGATTGCCCTGTTTCCGGGATAACTGACTGCCCTGTTTCCAGGGTAACTGACTGCCCTGTTTCCAGGGCAACGGATCACCATGTTTCCTGGGTAACTGACTGCACTGTTTCCAGGGCAAGTGACCGCCCTGTTTCCGGGGTAACAGACTGCCCAGTTTCCAGGGTAACTGTTCACCCTGTTTCCGGGGTAAATGACGGCCCTGTTTCCAGGGTAACTGACCACCCTGTTTCAGGGATAACTGTGTGCCCTGTTTCCTGGGTAAAAAACTGCCCTGTTTCCGGGGTAACTGACCGCCCTGTTTCCAGGATTACTGATCACCCTGTTTCCGGGGTAACTGAACGCCCTGTTTCCAGGGTAACTGACTGCCCTGTTTCCAGGTTAACTGACTGCCCTGTTTCCACTGTAACTGACTGCCCTATTTCGAGGGGAACTGACTGCCCTGTTTCCGGGGTAACTGACCGCCCTGTTTCCAGGATAACTGACCTACCTGTTTCCGGGGTAACTGACCGCCCTGTTTCCAGGATAACTGACTGCCCTGTTTCCAGGTTAACTGACTGCCCTGTTTCCAGTGTAACTGACTGCCCTATTTCCAGGGGAACTGACTGCCCTGTTTCCGGGGTAAATGATCAACCTGTTTCCGGGGTAACTGACTAACCAGTTTCCAGGGTGACTGACTGCCCTGTTTCCAGGGTAACTGACTGCCCAGTTTCCGGGGTAACTGACTGCCCTGTTTCCAGGTTAACTGACTGCCCATTTTCCAGGGTAAATGATCACCCTTTTTCCGGGATAACTGACTGCCCTGTTTCCGGGATGACTGACTGCCCTGTTTCCAGGGTAACTGATCACCCAGTTTCCGGGATAACTGACTCCCCTGTTTCCAGGGTAACTGACTGCCCAGTTTCCAGGGTAACTGACTGCCCTGTTTCCGGGGTAACTGACTGCCCTGTTTCCAGGGTAACTGACTGCCCAGTTTCCAGGGTGACTGATCCCCCTGTTTCCGGGATAACTGACTGCCCTGTTTGCGGGAGAAATGACTGCCCTGTTTCCAGGGTAACTGACTGCCCTGTTTCCGGGGTAACTGACTGCCCTGTTTCAAGGGTAACTGATCAACCTGTTTAAGGGATAAATGACTGCCCTGTTTCCGGGATAACTGACTGCCCTGTTTCCAGGATAACTGACTGCCCTGTTTCCGGTGTAACTGACTGCCATGTTTCCAGGCTAACTGACTGCCCTGTTTCCAGGATGACTGATCACCTTGTTTCCGGGATAACTGACTGCCCAGTTTCCAGGGTAACTGACTGCCCTGTTTCCAGGGCAAGTGACCGCCCTGTTTCGGGGGTAACAGACTGCCCAGTTTCCAGGGTAACTGTTCACCCTGTTTCCGGGGTAACGGATCACCCTGTTTCCGGTGTAAATGACGGCCCTGTTTCCAGGGTAACTGACCGCCCTGTTTCAGGGATAACTGTGTGCCCCGTTTCCAGGGTAAAAAACTGCCCTGTTTCCGGGGTAACTGACTGCCCAGTTTCCAGCGTAACTGACTGCCCTGTTTCCAGGGTAACTGACTGCCCTGTTTCCGGGGTAACTGACTGCCCAGTTTCCAGGGTAACTGATCACCCTGTTTCCGGGATAACTGACTACCCTGTTTCCAGGGTAACTGACTGCCCAGTTTCCAGGGAAACTGACTGCCCTGTTTGCGGGGTAACTGACTGCCCAGTTTCCAGGGTAACTGCTCAGCCCGTTTCCGGGATAACTGACTACCCTGTTTCCGGGGTAACTGATTGCCCTGTTTCCAGCGTAACTGATCACCCTGTTTCCGGGATAACTGACTGCCCTGTTTCCGCGATAACTGACTGCCCTGTTTCCAGGGTAACTGACTGCCCTGTTTCCGGGGTAACTGACTGCCCTGTTTCCAGGATAACTGATCACTCTGTTTCCGGGGTAACTGACCACCCTGTGTCCGGGGTAACTGACTAATCTGTTTCCAGGGTTACTGACCGCCCTGTTTCTGGGGTAACTGAGTGCCCTGTTTCCGGGGTAACTGACCGCCCTGTTTCCAGGATAACTGATCACCCTGTTTCCAGGGTAACAGACCATCCTGTTTCCAGGGTAACTGACTGCCCAGTTTCCAGGGTAAATGACTGCCCTGTTTCCGGGGTAACAGATCTGCCTGTTTCCGTGGTAACTGACCGCCCTGTTTCCAGGATAACTGACCGCCCCATTATCCGGGGTAACTGACCGCCCTGTTTCCAGGATAACTGACTGCCCTGTTTCCGGGATAACTGACTGCCCTGTTTACTGGATAACTGACCGCCCTGTTTCCAGGTTAACTGACTGCCCTGTTTCCGGGATAACTGACTGCCCTGTTTCCAGGGTAACTGATAACCCTGTTTCCGGGCTAACTGAATGCCCTGTTTCCAGGGTAATTGACTGCCCAGTTTCCAGGGTAACTGACTGCCCTGTATCCGGGGTAACTGACTGCCCTGTTTCCAGGGTAACTGACTGCCCTGTATCCGGGGTAACTGACTGCCCTGTTTCCAGGGTAACTGATAACCCTGTTTCCGGGGTAACTGACTGCCCTGTTTCCAGGGTAACTGATAACCCTGTTTCCGGGCTAACTGAATGCCCTGTTTCCAGGGTAATTGACTGCCCAGTTTCCAGGGTAACTGACTGCCCTGTATCCGGGGTAACTGACTGCCCTGTTTCCAGGGTAACTGACTGCCCAGTTTCCAGAGTAACTGAATACCCTGTTTCCAGGGTAACTGACTGCCCTGTTTCCGGGATAACTGACTGCCCTGTTTCCAGGGTAACTGACTGCCCTGTTTCCGGGGGAACTGACTGCCCTGTTTCCAGGGTAACTGATCACCCTGTTTCCGGGATAACTGACTGCCCTGTTAACGGGATAACTGACTGCCCTGTTTCCAGGGTAACTGACTGCCCTGTTTCCAGGGCAACGGATCACCATGTTTCCTGGGTAACTGACTGCACTGTTTCCAGGGCAAGTGACCGCCCTGTTTCCGGGGTAACAGACTGCCCAGTTTCCAGGGTAACTGTTCACCCTGTTTCCGGGGTAACGGATCACCCTGTTTCCGGGGTAAATGACGGCCCTGTTTCCAGGGTAACTGACCGCCCTGTTTCAGGGATAACTGTGTGCCCTGTTTCCAGGGTAAAAAACTGCCCTGTTTCCGGGGTAACTGACCGCCCTGTTTCCAGGATAACTGATCACCCTGTTTCCGGGGTAACTGACCGCCCTGTTTCCAGGGTAACTGACTGCCCTGTTTCCAGGTTAACTGACTGCCCTGTTTCCAGTGTAACTGACTGCCCTATTTCCAGGGGAACTGACTGCCCTGTTTCCGGGGTAACTGACCGCCCTGTTTCCAGGATAACTGACCTACCTGTTTCCGGGGTAACTGACCGCCCTGTTTCCAGGATAACTGACTGCCCTGTTTCCAGGTTAACTGACTGCCCTGTTTCCAGTGTAACTGACTGCCCTATTTCCATGGGAACTGACTGCCCTGTTTCCAGGATAAATGATCAACCTGTTTCCGGGGTAACTGACTAAGCAGTTTCCAGGGTGACTGACTGCCCTGTTTCCAGGGTAACTGACTGCCCAGTTTCCGGGGTAACTGACTGCCCTGTTTCCTGGGTAGTTGACTGCCCTGCTTCCGGGGTAACTGACTGCCCTGTTTCCAGGTTAACTGACTGCCCATTTTCCAGGGTAACTGATCACCCATTTTCCGGGATAACTGACTGCCCTGTTTCCGGGATGACTGACTGCCCTGTTTCCAGGGTAACTGATCACCCAGTTTCCGGGATAACTGACTCCCCTGTTTCCAGGGTAACTGACTGCCCAGTTTCCAGGGTAACTGACTGCCCTGTTTCCGGGGTAACTGACTGCCCTGTTTCCAGGGTAACTGACTGCCCAGTTTCCAGGGTGACTGATCCCCCTGTTTCCGGGATAACTGACTGCCCTGTTTGCGGGAGAAATGACTGCCCTGTTTCCAGGGTAACTGACTGCCCTGTTTCCGGGGTAACTGACTGCCCTGTTTCCAGGGTAACTGATCAACCTGTTTACGGGATAAATGACTGCCCTGTTTCCGGGATAACTGACTGCCCTGTTTCCAGGATAACTGACTGCCCTGTTTCCGGGGTAACTGACTGCCATGTTTCCAGGCTAACTGACTGCCCTGTTTCAAGGATGACTGATCACCCTGTTTCCGGGATAACTGACTGCCCTGTTTCCGGGGTAACTGACCGCCCTGTTTCCAGGATAACTGATCACCCTGTTTCCGGGGTAACTGACCACCCTGTTTCCAGGGTAACTGACCACCCTGTTTCCAGGATAACTGAAAGCATTGTTTCCAGGGTAACTGATCTCCCTGTTTCCGGGGTAACTGATCACCCTGTTTCCGGGTAACTGACTGCCCTGTTGCCAGGGTATCTGATGTCCCTGTTTCCAGGGTAACTGATCACCCTGTTTCCGGGGTAACTGACTGCCCTGTTTCCAGGGTAACTGACTGCCCTGTTTCCGGGGTAACTGACTGCCCTGTTTCCAGGATAACTGACTGCCCTGTTTCCAGGATAACTGATCACCCTGTTTCCAGGGTAACTGACTGCCCTGTTTCCGGGGTAACTGACCGCCCTGTTTCCAGGATAACTGAATTCCCTGTTTCCGGGGTAACTGACCACCCTGTTTCCAGGTTCACTGACCACCCTGTTTCCAGGATAACTGACTCCCCTGTTTCCAGGGTAACTGACTGCCCTGTTTCCGGGGTAACTGACCGCCCTGTTTCCAGGAGAACTGACCTACCTGTTTCCGGGGTAACTGACCGCCCTGTTTCCAGGATAACTGACTGCCCTGTTTCCAGGTTAACTGACTGCCCTGTTTCCAGTGTAACTGACTGCCCTATTTCCAGGGGAACTGACTGCCCTGTTTCCGGGGTAAATGATCACCCTGTTTCCGGGGTAACTGACTAACCAGTTTCCAGGATAACTGACTGCCCTGTTTCCAGGTTAACTGACTGCCCTGTTTCCAGTGTAACTGACTGCCCTATTTCCAGGGGAACTGACTGCCCTGTTTCCAGGGTAACTGATCTCCCTGTTTCCGGGGTAACTGATCACCCTGTTTCCGGGTAACTGACTGCCCTGTTTCCAGGGTATCTGATGTCCCTGTTTCCAGGGTAACTGATCACCCTGTTTCCGGGGTAACTGACTGCCCTGTTTCCAGGGTAACTGATCTCCCTGTTTCCAGTGCAACGGATCACCATGTTTCCGGGGTAACTGACTGCCCTGTTTCCAGGGCAACTGACCGCCCTGTTTCCGGGGTAACTGACTGCCCAGTTTCCAGGGTAACTGTTCACCCTGTTTCCGGGGTAACGGATCACCCTGTTTCCGGGGTAAATGACTGCCCTGTTTCCAGGGTAACTGACCGCCCTGTTTCAGGGATAACTGTGAGCCCTATTTCCAGGGTAAAAAACTGCCCTGTTTCCAGGGTTACTGACTGCCCTGTTTCCGGGGTAACTGACTGCCCAGTTTCCAGCGTAACTGACTGCCCTGTTTCCAGGGTAACTGACTGCCCAGTTTCCAGGGTAACTGACTGCCCAGTTTCCAGGGTAACTAACTGCCCTGTTTCCGGGGAAACTGATCACCCTGTTTCCGGGATAACTGAATACCCTGTTTCCAGGGCAACTGACTGCCCAGTTTCCAGGGTAACTGATCACCCTGTTTCTGGGATAACTGACTGCCCTGTTTCCAGGGCAACTGACTGCCCAGTTTCCAGGGTAACTGATTGCCCTGTTTCCAGGGCAAGTGACCGCCCTGTTTCCGGGATAACAGACTGCCCAGTTTCCAGGGTAACTGTTCACCCTGTTTCCGGGGTAACGGATCACCCTGTTTCCGGGGTAAATGTCGGCCCTGTTTCCAGGGTAACTGACCGCCCTGTTTCAGGGAAAACTGTGTGCCCTGTTTCCAGGGTAAAAAACTGCCCTGTTTCCGGGGTAACTGACCGCCCTGTTTCCAGGATAACTGATCACCCTGTTTCCGGGGTAACTGACTGCCCAGTTTCCAGCGTAACTGACTGCCCTGTTTCCAGGGTAACTGACTGCCCTGTTTCCGGGGTAACTGACTGCCCAGTTTCCAGGGTAACTGATCACCCTGTTTCCGGGATAACTGACTACCCTGTTTCCAGGGTAACTGACTGCCCAGTTTCCAGGGAAACTGACTGCCCTGTTTCCAGGGTAACTGACTGCCCAGTTTCCAGGGTAACTGCTCAGCCCGTTTCCGGGATAACTGACTACCCTGTTTCCGGGATAACTGATCACCCTGTTTCCGGGGTAACTGATTGCCCTGTTTCCAGCGTAACTGATCACCCTGTTTCCGGGATAACTGACTGCCCTGTTTCCGGGATAACTGACTGCCCTGTTTCCAGGGTAACTGACTGCCCTGTTTCCGGGGTAAATGACTGCCCTGTTTCCAGGATAACTGATCACTCTGTTTCCGGGGTAACTGACCACCCTGTGTCCGGGGTAACTGACTAATCTGTTTCCAGGGTTACTGACCGCCCTGTTTCTGGGGTAACTGAGTGCCCTGTTTCCGGGGTAACTGACTGCCCTGTTTCCAGGGTAACTGACCATCCTGTTTCCAGGGTAACTGACTGCCCAGTTTCCAGGGTAAATGACTGCCCTGTTTCCGGGATAACTGATCACCCTGTTTCCGGGGTAACTGATTGCCCTGTTTCCAGCGTAACTGATCACCCTGTTTCCGGGATAACTGACTGCCCTGTTTCCGGGATAACTGACTGCCCTGTTTCCAGGGTAACTGACTGCCCTGTTTCCGGGATAACTGACTGCCCTGTTTCCAGGGTAACTGATAACCCTGTTTCCGGGGTAACTGACTGCCCAGTTTCCAGGGTAACTGACTGCCCTGTATCCGGGGTAACTGACTGCCCTGTTTCCAGGGGAACTGACTGCCCAGTTTCCAGAGTAACTGAATACCCTGTTTCCAGGGTAACTGACTGCCCTGTTTCCGGGATAACTGACTGCCCTGTTTCCAGGGTAACTGACTGCCCTGTTTCCGGGATAACTGACTGCCCTGTTTCCAGGGTAACTGATAACCCTGTTTCCGGGGTAACTGAATGCCCTGTTTCCAGGGTAACAGATCACCCTGTTTCCAGTTTAACTGACTGCCCTGTTTCCGGGATAACTGACTGCCCTGTTTCCAGGGTAACTGATAACCCTGTTTCCGGGGTAACTAAATGCCCTGTTTCCAGGGTAATTGACTGCCCAGTTTCCATGGTAACTGACTGCCCTGTATCCGGGGTAACTGACTGCCCTGTTTCCAGGGTAACTGACTGCCCAGTTTCCAGAGTAACTGAATACCCTGTTTCCAGGGTAACTGACTGCCCTGTTTCCGGGATAACTGACTGCCCTGTTTCCAGGGTAACTGACTGCCCTGTTTCCGGGGGAACTGACTGCCCTGTTTCCAGGGTAACTGATCACCCTGTTTCCGGGATAACTGACTGCCCTGTTTCCGGGATAACTGACTGCCCTGTTTCCAGGGTAACTGACTGCCCTGTTTCCAGGGCAACGGATCACCATGTTTCCTGGGTAACTGACTGCACTGTTTCCAGGGCAAGTGACCGCCCTGTTTCCGGGGTAACAGACTGCCCAGTTTCCAGGGTAACTGTTCACCCTGTTTCCGGGGTAACGGATCACCCTGTTTCCGGGGTAAATGACGGCCCTGTTTCCAGGGTAACTGACCGCCCTGTTTCAGGGATAACTGTGTGCCCTGTTTCCAGTGTAAAAAACTGCCCTGTTTCCGGGGTAACTGACCGCCCTGTTTCCAGGATAACTGATCACCCTGTTTCCGGGGTAACTGACTGCCCAGTTTCCAGCGTAACTGACTGCCCTGTTTCCAGGGTAACTGACTGCCCTGTTTCCGGGGTAACTGACTGCCCAGTTTCCAGGGTAACTGATCACCCTGTTTCCGGGATAACTGACTACCCTGTTTCCAGGGTAACTGACTGCCCAGTTTCCAGGGAAACTGACTGTCCTGTTTCCGGGGTAACTGACTGCCCAGTTTCCAGGGTAACTGCTCAGCCCGTTTCCGGGATAACTGACTACCCTGTTTCCGGGATAACTGATCACCCTGTTTCCGGGGTAACTGATTGCCCTGTTTCCAGCGTAACTGATCACCCTGTTTCCGGGATAACTGACTGCCCTGTTTCCGGGATAACTGACTGCCCTGTTTCCAGGGTAACTGACTGCCCTGTTTCCGGGGTAACTGACTGCCCTGTTTCCAGGATAACTGATCACTCTGTTTCCGGGGTAACTGACCACCCTGTGTCCGGGGTAACTGACTAATCTGTTTCCAGGGTTACTGACCGCCCTGTTTCTGGGGTAACTGAGTGCCCTGTTTCCGGGGTAACTGACTGCCCTGTTTCCAGGGTAACTGACCATCCTGTTTCCAGGGTAACTGACTGCCCAGTTTCCAGGGTAAATGACTGCCCTGTTTCCAGGATAACTGATCACCCTGTTTCCGGGGTAACTGATTGCCCTGTTTCCAGCGTAACTGATCACCCTGTTTCCGGGATAACTGACTGCCCTGTTTGCGGGATAACTGACTGCCCTGTTTCCAGGGTAACTGACTGCCCTGTTTCCGGGATAACTGACTGCCCTGTTTCCAGGGTAACTGATAACCCTGTTTCCGGGGTAACTGACTCCCCAGTTTCCAGGGTAACTGACTGCCCTGTATCCGGGGTAACTGACTGCCCTGTTTCCAGGGTAACTGACTGCCCAGTTTCCAGAGTAACTGAATACCCTGTTTCCAGGGTAACTGACTGCTCTGTTTCCGGGATAACTGACTGCCCTGTTTCCAGGGTAACTGACTGCCCTGTTTCCGGGATAACTGACTGCCCTGTTTCCAGGGTAACTGATAACCCTGTTTCCGGGGTAACTGAATGCCCTGTTTCCAGGGTAACAGATCACCCTGTTTCCAGGTTAACTGACTGCCCTGTTTCCGGGATAACTGACTGCCCTGTTTCCAGGGTAACTGACTGCCCTGTTTCCGGGATAACTGACTGCCCTGTTTCCAGGGTAACTGATAAGCCTGTTTCCGGGGTAACTGAATGCCCTGTTTCCAGGGTAATTGACTGCCCAGTTTCCAGGGTAACTGACTGCCCTGTATCCAGGGTAACTGACTGCCCTGTTTCCAGGGTAACTGACTGCCCAGTTTCCAGAGTAACTGAATACCCTGTTTCCAGGGTAACTGACTGCCCTGTTTCCGGGATAACTGACTGCCCTGTTTCCAGGGTAACTGACTGCCCTGTTTCCGGGGGAACTGACTGCCCTGTTTCCAGGGTAACTGATCACCCTGTTTCCGGGATAACTGACTGCCCTGTTTCCGGGATAACTGACTGCCCTGTTTCCAGGGTAACTGACTGCCCTGTTTCCAGGGCAACGGATCACCATGTTTCCTGGGTAACTGACTGCACTGTTTCCAGGGCAAGTGACCGCCCTGTTTCCGGGGTAACAGACTGCCCAGTTTCCAGGGTAACTGTTCACCCTGTTTCCGGGGTAACGGATCACCCTGTTTCCGGGGTAAATGACGGCCCTGTTTCCAGGGTAACTGACCGCCCTGTTTCAGGGATAACTGTGTGCCCTGTTTCCAGGGTAAAAAACTGCCCTGTTTCCGGGGTAACTGACCGCCCTGTTTCCAGGATAACTGATCACCCTGTTTCCGGGGTAACTGACTGCGCAGTTTCCAGCGTAACTGACTGCCCTGTTTCCAGGGTAACTGACTGCCCTGTTTCCGGGGTAACTGACTGCCCAGTTTCCAGGGTAACTGACTGCCCTGTTTCCGGGGTAACTGACCACCCTGTTTCCAGGGTAACTGATCACCCTGTTTCCGGGATAACTGACTACCCTGTTTCCAGGGTAACTGACTGCCCAGTTTCCAGGGAAACTGACTGCCCTGTTTCCGGGGTAACTGACTGCCCAGTTTCCAGGGTAACTGATCAGCCCGTTGCCGGGATAACTGACTGCCCTATTTCCGGGATAACTGACTGCCCTGTTTCCAGGGTAACTGACTGCCCTGTTTCCGGGGTAACTGATTGCCCTGTTTCCAGCGTAACTGATCACCCTGTTTCTGGGATAACTGACTGCCCAGTTTCCGGGGTAACTGACTGCCCTGTTTCCAGGGTAAATGACCGCCCTGTTTCTGGGGTAACTGAGTGCCCTGTTTCCGGGGTAACTGACCGCCCTGTTTCCAGGATAACTGATCACCCTGTTTCCAGGGTAACTGACCATCCTGTTTCCAGGGTAACTGACTGCCCAGTTTCCAGGGTAAATGACTGCCCTGTTTCCGGGGTAACAGATCTCCCTCTTTCCGGAGTAACAGACCGCCCTGTTTCCAGGATAACTGACTGCCCTGTTTCCGGGATAACTGACTGCCCTGTTTACTGGATAACTGACCGCCCTGTTTCCAGGTTAACTGACTGCCCTGTTTCCGGGATAAATAACTGCCCTGTTTCCAGGGTAACTGACTGCCCTGTTTCCGGGATAACTGACTGCCCTGTTTCCAGGGTAACTGATAACCCTGTTTCCGGGCTAACTGACTGCCCTGTTTCCGGGATAACTGACTGCCCTGTTTCCAGGGTAACTGACTGCCCTGTTTCCGGGGTAACTGACTGCCCTGTTTCCAGGCTAACTGACTGCCCTGTTTCCAGGATAACTGATCACCCTGTTTCCGGGGTAAATGACTGCCCTGTTTCCGGGGTAACTGACCGCCCTGTTTCCAGGATAACTGATCACCCTGTTTCCGGGGTAACTGACTGCCCTGTTTCCAGGCTAACTGACTGCCCTGTTTCCAGGATAACTGATCACCCTGTTTCCGGGGTAACTGACTGCCCTGTTTCCGGGGTAACTGACCGCCCTGTTTCCAGGATAACTGATCACCCTGTTTCCGGGGTAACTGACCACCCTGTTTCCAGGGTCACTGACCACCCTGTTTCCAGGATAACTGACTCCCCTGTTTCCAGCGTAACTGATCACCCTGTTTCCAGGATAACTGACCTACCTATTTCCGGGGTAACTGACCGCCCTGTTTCCAGGATAACTGACTGCCCTGTTTCCAGGTTAACTGACTGCCCTGTTTCCAGGGTAACTGACTGCCCTGTTTCCAGGGGAACTGACTGCCCTGTTTCCGGGGTAAATGATCACCCTGTTTCCGGGGTAACTGACTAACCAGTTTCCAGGGTGACTGACTGCCCTGTTTCCAGGGTAACTGACTGCCCAGTTTCCGGGGTAACCTACTGCCCTGTTTCCAGGGTAACTGACTGCCCAGTTTCCAGGGTAACTGATCACCCTGTTTCCGGGAAAACTGACTGCCCTGTTTCCGGGGTAACTGACTGCCCTGTTTCCAGGGTAACTGACCGCCCTGTTTCTGGGGTAACTGAGTGCCCTGTTTCCGGGGTAACTGACCGCCCTGTTTCCAGGATAACTGATCACCCTGTTTCCAGGGTAACTGACCATCCTGTTTCCAGGGTAACTGACTGCCCAGTTTCCAGGGTAAATGACTGCCCTGTATCCGGGGTAACAGATCTCCCTGTTTCCGGGGTAACAGACCGCCCTGTTTCCAGGATAACTGACTGCCCTGTTTCCGGGATAACTGACTGCCCTGTTTACTGGATAACTGACCGCCCTGTTTCCAGGTTAACTGACTGCCCTGTTTCCGGGATAAATAACTGCCCTGTTTCCAGGGTAACTGACTGCCCTGTTTCCGGGATAACTGACTGCCCTGTTTCCAGGTAACTGATAACCCTGTTTCCGGGCTAACTGACTGCCCTGTTTCCGGGATAACTGACTGCCCTGTTTCCAGGGTAACTGACTGCCCTGTTTCCGGGGTAACTGACTGCCCTGTTTCCAGGCTAACTGACTGCCTGTTTCCAGGAAAACTGATCACCCTGTTTCCGGGGTAAATGACTGCCCTGTTTCCGGGGTAACTGACCGCCCTGTTTCCAGGATAACTGATCACCCTGTTTCCGGGGTAACTGACTGCCCTGTTTCCAGGCTAACTGACTGCCCTGTTTCCAGGATAACTGATCACCCTGTTTCCGGGGTAACTGACTGCCCTGTTTCCGGGGTAACTGACCGCCCTGTTTCCAGGATAACTGATCACCCTGTTTCCGGGGTAACTGACCACCCTGTTTCCAGGGTCACTGACCACCCTGTTTCCAGGATAACTGACTCCCCTGTTTCCAGCGTAACTGATCACCCTGTTTCCAGGATAACTGACCTACCTATTTCCGGGGTAACTGACCACCCTGTTTCCAGGATAACTGACTGCCCTGTTTCCAGGTTAACTGACTGCCCTGTTTCCAGGGTAACTGACTGCCCTGTTTCCGGGGTAACTGACTGCCCAGTTTCCAGGGTAACTGATCACCCTGTTTCCGGGATAACTGACTACCCTGTTTCCAGGGTAACTGACTGCCCAGTTTCCAGGGAAACTGACTGCCCTGTTTCCGGGGTAACTGACTGCCCAGTTTCCAGGGTAACTGCTCAGCCCGTTTCCGGGATAACTGACTACCCTGTTTCCGGGATAACTGATCACCCTGTTTCCGGGGTAACTGATTGCCCTGTTTCCAGCGTAACTGATCACCCTGTTTCGGGGATAACTGACTGCCCTGTTTCCGGGATAACTGACTGCCCTGTTTCCAGGGTAACTGACTGCCCTGTTTCCGGGGTAACTGACTGCCCTGTTTCCAGGATAACTGATCACTCTGTTTCCGGGGTAACTGACCACCCTGTTTCCGGGGTAACTGACTAATCTGTTTCCAGGGTTACTGACCGCCCTGTTTCTGGGGTAACTGACCATCCTGTTTCCAGGGTAACTGACTGCCCAGTTTCCAGGGTAAATGACTGCCCTGTTTCCGGGATAACTGATCACCCTGTTTCCGGGATAACTGATCACCCTGTTTCCGGGATAACTGACTGCCCTGTTTCCGGGATAACTGACTGCCCTGTTTCCAGGGTAACTGACTGCCCTGTTTCCGGGATAACTGACTGCCCTGTTTCCAGGGTAACTGATAACCCTGTTTCCGGGGTAACTGACTGCCCAGTTTCCAGGGTAACTGACTGCCCTGTATCCGGGGTAACTGACTGCCCTGTTTCCAGGGTAACTGACTGCCCAGTTTCCAGAGTAACTGAATACCCTGTTTCCAGGGTAACTGACTGCCCTGTTTCCGGGATAACTGACTGCCCTGTTTCCAGGGTAACTGACTGCCCTGTTTCCGGGATAACTGACTGCCCTGTTTCCAGGGTAACTGATAACCCTGTTTCCGGGGTAACTGAATGCCCTGTTTCCAGGGTAACAGATCACCCTGTTTCCAGGTTAACTGACTGCCCTGTTTCCGGGATAACTGACTGCCCTGTTTCCAGGGTAACTGACTGCCCTGTTTCCGGGATAACTGACTGCCCTGTTTCCAGGGTAACTGATAAGCCTGTTTCCGGGGTAACTGAATGCCCTGTTTCCAGGGTAATTGACTGCCCAGTTTCCAGGGTAACTGACTGCCCTGTATCCGGGGTAACTGACTGCCCTGTTTCCAGGGTAACTGACTGCCCAGTTTCCAGAGTAACTGAATACCCTGTTTCCAGGGTAACTGACTGCCCTGTTTCCGGGATAACTGACTGCCCTGTTTCCAGGGTAACTGACTGCCCTGTTTCCGGGGGAACTGACTGCCCTGTTTCCAGGGTAACTGATCACCCTGTTTCCGGGATAACTGACTGCCCTGTTTCCGGGATAACTGACTGCCCTGTTTCCAGGGTAACTGACTGCCCTGTTTCCAGGGCAACGGATCACCATGTTTCCTGGGTAACTGACTGCACTGTTTCCAGGGCAAGTGACCGCCCTGTTTCCGGGGTAACAGACTGCCCAGTTTCCAGGGTAACTGTTCACCCTGTTTCCGGGGTAACGGATCAGCCTGTTTCCGGGGTAAATGACGGCCCTGTTTCCAGGGTAACTGACCGCCCTGTTTCAGGGATAACTGTGTGCCCTGTTTCCAGGGTAAAAAACTGCCCTGTTTCCGGGGTAACTGACCGCCCTGTTTCCAGGATAACTGATCACCCTGTTTCCGGGGTAACTGAGTAATCTGTTTCCAGTGTTACTGACTGCCCTGTTTCCGGGGTAACTGACTGCGCAGTTTCCAGCGTAACTGACTGCCCTGTTTCCAGGGTAACTGACTGCCCTGTTTCCGGGGTAACTGACTGCCCAGTTTCCAGGGTAACTGACTGCCCTGTTTCCGGGGTAACTGACTGCCCAGTTTCCAGGGTAACTGATCACCCTGTTTCCGGGATAACTGACTACCCTGTTTCCAGGGTAACTGACTGCCCAGTTTCCAGGGAAACTGACTGCCCTGTTTCCGGGGTAACTGACTGCCCAGTTTCCAGGGTAACTGATCAGCCCGTTTCCGGGATAACTGACTGCCCTATTTCCGGGATAACTGACTGCCCTGTTTCCAGGGTAACTGACTGCCCTGTTTCCGGGGTAACTGATTGCCCTGTTTCCAGCGTAACTGACCGCCCTGTTTCTGGGGTAACTGAGTGCCCTGTTTCCGGGGTAACTGACCGCCCTGTTTCCAGGATAACTGATCACCCTGTTTCCAGGGTAACTGACCATCCTGTTTCCAGGGTAACTGACTGCCCAGTTTCCAGGGTAAATGACTGCCCTGTTTCCGGGGTAACAGATCTCCCTGTTTCCGGAGTAACAGACCGCCCTGTTTCCAGGATAACTGACTGCCCTGTTTCCGGGATAACTGAATGCCCTGTTTACTGGATAACTGACCGCCCTGTTTCCAGGTTAACTGACTGCCCTGTTTCCGGGATAAATAACTGCCCTGTTTCCAGGGTAACTGACTGCCCTGTTTCCGGGATAACTGACTGCCCTGTTTCCAGGGTAACTGATAACCCTGTTTCCGGGATAACTGACTGCCCTGTTTCCGGGATAACTGACTGCCTGTTTCCAGGGTAACTGACTGCCCTGTTTCCGGGGTAACTGACTGCCCTGTTTCCAGGCTAACTGACTGCCCTGTTTCCAGGATAATTGATCACCCTGTTTCCGGGGTAAATGACTGCCCTGTTTCCGGGGTAACTGACTGCCCTGTTTCCAGGATAACTGATCACCCTGTTTCCGGGGTAACTGACTGCCCTGTTTCCAGGCTAACTGACTGCCCTGTTTCCAGGATAACTGATCACCCTGTTTCCGGGGTAACTGACTGCCCTGTTTCCGGGGTAACTGACCGCCCTGTTTCCAGGATAACTGATCACCCTGTTTCCGGGGTAACTGACCACCCTGTTTCCAGGGTCACTGACCACCCTGTTTCCAGGATAACTGACTCCCCTGTTTCCAGCGTAACTGATCACCCTGTTTCCAGGATAACTGACCTACCTATTTCCGGGGTAACTGACTACCCTGTTTCCAGGATAACTGACTGCCCTGTTTCCAGGTTAACTGACTGCCCTGTTTCCAGGGTAACTGACTGCCCTGTTTCCAGGGGAACTGACTGCACTGTTTCCGGGGTAAATGATCACCCTGTTTCCGGGGTAACTGACTAACCAGTTTCCAGGGTGACTGACTGCCCTGTTTCCAGGGTAACTGACTGCCCTGTTTCCGGGGTAACCTACTGCCCTGTTTCCAGGGTAACTGACTGCCCAGTTTCCAGGGTAACTGATCACCCTGTTTCCGGGAAAACTGACTGCCCTGTTTCCGGGGTAACTGACTGCCCTGTTTCCAGGGTAACTGACCTCCCTGTTTCTGGGGTAACTGAGTGCCCTGTTTCCGGGGTAACTGACCGCCCTGTTTCCAGGATAACTGATCACCCTGCTTCCAGGGTAACTGACCATCCTGTTTCCAGGGTAACTGACTGCCCAGTTTCCAGGGTAAATGACTGCCCTGTTTCCGGGGTAACAGATCTCCCTGTTTCCGGGGTAACAGACCGCCCTGTTTCCAGGATAACTGACTGCCCTGTTTCCGGGATAACTGACTGCCCTGTTTACTGGATAACTGACCGCCCTGTTTCCAGGTTAACTGACTGCCCTGTTTCCGGGATAAATAACTGCCCTGTTTCCAGGGTAACTGACTGCCCTGTTTCCGGGATAACTGACTGCCCTGTTTCCAGGGTAACTGACTGCCCTGTTTCCAGGGCAACGGATCACCATGTTTCCTGGGTAACTGACTGCACTGTTTCCAGGGCAAGTGACCGCCCTGTTTCCGGGGTAACAGACTGCCCAGTTTCCAGGGTAACTGTTCACCCTGTTTCCGGGGTAACGGATCAGCCTGTTTCCGGGGTAAATGACGGCCCTGTTTCCAGGGTAACTGACCGCCCTGTTTCAGGGATAACTGTGTGCCCTGTTTCCAGGGTAAAAAACTGCCCTGTTTCCAGGGTAAATGACCGCCCTGTTTCCAGGATAACTGATCACCCTGTTTCCGGGGTAACTGAGTAATCTGTTTCCAGTGTTACTGACTGCCCTGTTTCCGGGGTAACTGACTGCGCAGTTTCCAGCGTAACTGACTGCCCTGTTTCCAGGGTAACTGACTGCCCTGTTTCCGGGGTAACTGACTGCCCAGTTTCCAGGGTAACTGACTGCCCTGTTTCCGGGGTAACTGACTGCCCTGTTTCCGGGGTAACTGATTGCCCTGTTTCCGGGGTAACTGATTGCCCTGTTTCCAGCGTAACTGATCACCCTGTTTCTGGGATAACTGACTGCCCTGTTTCCGGGGTAACTGACTGCCCTGTTTCCAGGGTAACTGACCGCTCTGTTTCTGGGGTAACTGAGTGCCCTGTTTCCAGGGTAACTGACCGCCCTGTTTCCAGGATAACTGATCACCCTGTTTCCAGGGTAACTGACCATCCTGTTTCCAGGGTAACTGACTGCCCAGTTTCCAGGGTAAATGACTGCCCTGTTTCCGGGGTAACAGATCTCCCTGTTTCTGGAGTAACAGACCGCCCTGTTTCCAGGATAACTGACTGCCCTGTTTTCGGGATAACTGACTGCCCTGTTTACTGGATAACTGACCGCCCTGTTTCCAGGTTAACTGACTGCCCTGTTTCCGGGATAAATAACTGCCCTGTTTCCAGGGTAACTGACTGCCCTGTTTCCGGGATAACTGACTGCCCTGTTTCCAGGGTAACTGATAACCCTGTTTCCGGGCTAACTGACTGCCCTGTTTCTGGGATAACTGACTGCCCTGTTTCCAGGGTAACTGACTGCCCTGTTTCCGGGGTAACTGACTGCCCTGTTTCCAGGCTAACTGACTGCCCTGTTTCCAGGATAACTGATCACCCTGTTTCCGGGGTAAATGACTGCCCTGTTTCCGGGGTAACTGACCGCCCTGTTTCCAGGATAACTGATCACCCTGTTTCCGGGGTAACTGACTGCCCTGTTTCCAGGCTAACTGACTGCCCTGTTTCCAGGATAACTGATCACCCTGTTTCCGGGGTAACTGACTGCCCTGTTTCCGGGGTAACTGACCGCCCTGTTTCCAGGATAACTGATCACCCTGTTTCCGGGGTCACTGACCACCCTGTTTCCAGGGTCACTGACCACCCTGTTTCCAGGATAACTGACTCCCCTGTTTCCAGCGTAACTGATCACCCTGTTTCCAGGATAACTGACCTACCTATTTCCGGGGTAACTGACCGCCCTGTTTCCAGGATAACTGACTGCCCTGTTTCCAGGTTAACTGACTGCCCTGTTTCCAGGGTAACTGACTGCCCTGTTTCCAGGGGAACTGACTGCCCTGTTTCCGGGGTAAATGATCACCCTGTTTCCGGGGTAACTGACTAACCAGTTTCCAGGGTGACGGACTGCCCTGTTTCCAGGGTAACTGACTGCCCAGTTTCCGGGGTCACCTACTGCCCTGTTTCCAGGGTAACTGACTGCCCAGTTTCCAGGGTAACTGATCACCCTGTTTGCGGGAAAACTGACTGCCCTGTTTCCGGGGTAACTGACTGCCCTGTTTCCAGGGTAACTGACCATCCTGTTTCCAGGGTAACTGACTGCCCAGTTTCCAGGGTAAATGACTGCCCTGTTTCCGGGGTAACAGATCTCCCTGTTTCCGGGGTAACAGACCGCCCTGTTTCCAGGATAACTGACTGCCCTGTTTCCGGGATAACTGACTGCCCTGTTTACTGGATAACTGACCGCCCTGTTTCCAGGTTAACTGACTGCCCTGTTTCCGGGATAAATAACTGCCCTGTTTCCAGGGTAACTGACTGCCCTGTTTCCGGGATAACTGACTGCCCTGTTTCCAGGTAACTGATAACCCTGTTTCCGGGCTAACTGACTGCCCTGTTTCCGGGATAACTGACTGCCCTGTTTCCAGGGTAACTGACTGCCCTGTTTCCGGGGTAACTGACTGCCCTGTTTCCAGGCTAACTGACTGCCCTGTTTCCAGGATAACTGATCACCCTGTTTCCGGGGTAAATGACTGCCCTGTTTCCGGGGTAACTGACCGCCCTGTTTCCAGGATAACTGATCACCCTGTTTCCGGGGTAACTGTCTGCCCTGTTTCCAGGCTAACTGACTGCCCTGTTTCCAGGATAACTGATCACCCTGTTTCCGGGGTAACTGACTGCCCTGTTTCCGGGGTAACTGACCGCCCTGTTTCCAGGATAACTGATCACCCTGTTTCCGGGGTAACTGACCACCCTGTTTCCAGGGTCACTGACCACCCTGTTTCCATGATAACTGACTCCCCTGTTTCCAGCGTAACTGATCACCCTGTTTCCAGGATAACTGACCTACCTATTTCCGGGGTAACTGACCGCCCTGTTTCCAGGATAACTGACTGCCCTGTTTCCAGGTTAACTGACTGCCCTGTTTCCAGGGTAACTGACTGCCCTGTTTCCGGGGTAACTGACTGCCCAGTTTCCAGGGTAACTGATCACCCTGTTTCCGGGATAACTGACTACCCTGTTTCCAGGGTAACTGACTGCCCAGTTTCCAGGGAAACTGACTGCCCTGTTTCCGGGGTAACTGACTGCCCAGTTTCCAGGGT
This sequence comes from Heterodontus francisci, assembly GCF_036365525.1. Classification (NCBI taxonomy): domain Eukaryota; kingdom Metazoa; phylum Chordata; class Chondrichthyes; order Heterodontiformes; family Heterodontidae; genus Heterodontus; species Heterodontus francisci. Next base: position 6,779,383 of record NC_090386.1, read on the forward strand.
AACTGCTCAGCCCGTTTCCGGGATAACTGACTACCCTGTTTCCGGGATAACTGATCACCCTGTTTCCGGGGTAACTGATTGCCCTGTTTCCAGCGTAACTGATCACCCTGTTTCTGGGATAACTGACTGCCCTGTTTCCGGGATAACTGACTGCCCTGTTTCCAGGGTAACTGACTGCCCTGTTTCCGGGGTAACTGACTGCCCTGTTTCCAGGATAACTGATCACTCTGTTTCCGGGGTAACTGACCACCCTGTGTCCGGGGTAACTGACTAATCTGTTTCCAGGGTTACTGACCGCCCTGTTTCTGGGGTAACTGAGTGCCCTGTTTCCGGGGTAACTGACTGCCCTGTTTCCAGGGTAACTGACCATCCTGTTTCCAGGGTAACTGACTGCCCAGTTTCCAGGGTAAATGACTGCCCTGTTTCCGGGATAACTGATCACCCTGTTTCCGGGGTAACTGATTGCCCTGTTTCCAGCGTAACTGATCACCCTGTTTCCGGGATAACTGACTGCCCTGTTTCCGGGATAACTGACTGCCCTGTTTCCAGGGTAACTGACTGCCCTGTTTCCGGGATAACTGACTGCCCTGTTTCCAGGGTAACTGATAACCCTGTTTCCGGGGTAACTGACTGCCCAGTTTCCAGGGTAACTGACTGCCCTGTATCCGGGGTAACTGACTGCCCTGTTTCCAGGGTAACTGACTGCCCAGTTTCCAGAGTAACTGAATACCCTGTTTCCAGGGTAACTGACTGCCCTGTTTCCGGGATAACTGACTGCCCTGTTTCCAGGGTAACTGACTGCCCTGTTTCCGGGATAACTGACTGCCCTGTTTCCAGGGTAACTGATAACCCTGTTTCCGGGATAACTGAATGCCCTGTTTCCAGGGTAACAGATCACCCTGTTTCCAGGTTAACTGACTGCCCTGTTTCCGGGATAACTGACTGCCCTGTTTCCAGGGTAACTGACTGCCCTGTTTCCGGGATAACTGACTGCCCTGTTTCCAGGGTAACTGATAAGCCTGTTTCCGGGGTAACTGAATGCCCTGTTTCCAGGGTAATTGACTGCCCAGTTTCCAGGGTAACTGACTGCCCTGTATCCGGGGTAACTGACTGCCCTGTTTCCAGGGTAACTGACTGCCCAGTTTCCAGAGTAACTGAATACCCTGTTTCCAGGGTAACTGACTGCCCTGTTTCCGGGATAACTGACTGCCCTGTTTCCAGGGTAACTGACTGCCCTGTTTCCGGGGGAACTGACTGCCCTGTTTCCAGGGTAACTGATCACCCTGTTTCCGGGATAACTGACTGCCCTGTTTCCGGGATAACTGACTGCCCTGTTTCCAGGGTAACTGACTGCCCTGTTTCCAGGGCAACGGATCACCATGTTTCCTGGGTAACTGACTGCACTGTTTCCAGGGCAAGTGACCGCCCTGTTTCCGGGGTAACAGACTGCCCAGTTTCCAGGGTAACTGTTCACCCTGTTTCCGGGGTAACGGATCAGCCTGTTTCCGGGGTAACTGACCGCCCTGTTTCCAGGATAACTGATCACCCTGTTTCCAGGGTAACTGACCATCCTGTTTCCAGGGTAACTGACTGCCCAGTTTCCAGGGTAAATGACTGCCCTGTTTCCGGGGTAACAGATCTCCCTGTTTCTGGAGTAACAGACCGCCCTGTTTCCAGGATAACTGACTGCCCTGTTTTCGGGATAACTGACTGCCCTGTTTACTGGATAACTGACCGCCCTGTTTCCAGGTTAACTGACTGCCCTGTTTCCGGGATAAATAACTGCCCTGTTTCCAGGGTAACTGACTGCCCTGTTTCCGGGATAACTGACTGCCCTGTTTCCAGGGTAACTGATAACCCTGTTTCCGGGCTAACTGACTGCCCTGTTTCTGGGATAACTGACTGCCCTGTTTCCAGGGTAACTGACTGCCCTGTTTCCGGGGTAACTGACTGCCCTGTTTCCAGGCTAACTGACTGCCCTGTTTCCAGGATAACTGATCACCCTGTTTCCGGGGTAAATGACTGCCCTGTTTCCGGGGTAACTGACCGCCCTGTTTCCAGGATAACTGATCACCCTGTTTCCGGGGTAACTGACTGCCCTGTTTCCAGGCTAACTGACTGCCCTGTTTCCAGGATAACTGATCACCCTGTTTCCGGGGTAACTGACTGCCCTGTTTCCGGGGTAACTGACCGCCCTGTTTCCAGGATAACTGATCACCCTGTTTCCGGGGTAACTGACCACCCTGTTTCCAGGGTCACTGACCACCCTGTTTCCAGGATAACTGACTCCCCTGTTTCCAGCGTAACTGATCACCCTGTTTCCAGGATAACTGACCTACCTATTTCCGGGGTAACTGACCGCCCTGTTTCCAGGATAACTGACTGCCCTGTTTCCAGGTTAACTGACTGCCCTGTTTCCAGGGTAACTGACTGCCCTGTTTCCAGGGGAACTGACTGCCCTGTTTCCGGGGTAAATGATCACCCTGTTTCCGGGGTAACTGACTAACCAGTTTCCAGGGTGACGGACTGCCCTGTTTCCAGGGTAACTGACTGCCCAGTTTCCGGGGTCACCTACTGCCCTGTTTCCAGGGTAACTGACTGCCCAGTTTCCAGGGTAACTGATCACCCTGTTTGCGGGAAAACTGACTGCCCTGTTTCCGGGGTAACTGACTGCCCTGTTTCCAGGGTAACTGACCATCCTGTTTCCAGGGTAACTGACTGCCCAGTTTCCAGGGTAAATGACTGCCCTGTTTCCGGGGTAACAGATCTCCCTGTTTCCGGGGTAACAGACCGCCCTGTTTCCAGGATAACTGACTGCCCTGTTTCCGGGATAACTGACTGCCCTGTTTACTGGATAACTGACCGCCCTGTTTCCAGGTTAACTGACTGCCCTGTTTCCGGGATAAATAACTGCCCTGTTTCCAGGGTAACTGACTGCCCTGTTTCCGGGATAACTGACTGCCCTGTTTCCAGGTAACTGATAACCCTGTTTCCGGGCTAACTGACTGCCCTGTTTCCGGGATAACTGACTGCCCTGTTTCCAGGGTAACTGACTGCCCTGTTTCCGGGGTAACTGACTGCCCTGTTTCCAGGCTAACTGACTGCCCTGTTTCCAGGATAACTGATCACCCTGTTTCCGGGGTAAATGACTGCCCTGTTTCCGGGGTAACTGACCGCCCTGTTTCCAGGATAACTGATCACCCTGTTTCCGGGGTAACTGTCTGCCCTGTTTCCAGGCTAACTGACTGCCCTGTTTCCAGGATAACTGATCACCCTGTTTCCGGGGTAACTGACTGCCCTGTTTCCGGGGTAACTGACCGCCCTGTTTCCAGGATAACTGATCACCCTGTTTCCGGGGTAACTGACCACCCTGTTTCCAGGGTCACTGACCACCCTGTTTCCATGATAACTGACTCCCCTGTTTCCAGCGTAACTGATCACCCTGTTTCCAGGATAACTGACCTACCTATTTCCGGGGTAACTGACCGCCCTGTTTCCAGGATAACTGACTGCCCTGTTTCCAGGTTAACTGACTGCCCTGTTTCCAGGGTAACTGACTGCCCTGTTTCCGGGGTAACTGACTGCCCAGTTTCCAGGGTAACTGATCACCCTGTTTCCGGGATAACTGACTACCCTGTTTCCAGGGTAACTGACTGCCCAGTTTCCAGGGAAACTGACTGCCCTGTTTCCGGGGTAACTGACCGCCCAGTTTCCAGGGTAACTGCTCAGCCCGTTTCCGGGATAACTGACTACCCTGTTTCCGGGATAACTGATCACCCTGTTTCCGGGGTAACTGATTGCCCTGTTTCCAGCGTAACTGATCACCCTGTTTCCGGGATAACTGACTGCCCTGTTTCCGGGATAACTGACTGCCCTGTTTCCAGGGTAACTGACTGCCCTGTTTCCGGGGTAACTGACTGCCCTGTTTCCAGGATAACTGATCACTCTGTTTCCGGGGTAACTGACCACCCTGTGTCCGGGGTAACTGACTAATCTGTTTCCAGGGTTACTGACCGCCCTGTTTCTGGGGTAACTGAGTGCCCTGTTTCCGGGGTAACTGACTGCCCTGTTTCCAGGGTAACTGACCATCCTGTTTCCAGGGTAACTGACTGCCCAGTTTCCAGGGTAAATGACTGCCCTGTTTCCGGGATAACTGATCACCCTGTTTCCGGGGTAACTGATTGCCCTGTTTCCAGCGTAACTGATCACCCTGTTTCCGGGATAACTGACTGCCCTGTTTCCGGGATAACTGACTGCCCTGTTTCCAGGGTAACTGACTGCCCTGTTTCCGGGATAACTGACTGCCCTGTTTCCAGGGTAACTGATAACCCTGTTTCCGGGGTAACTGACTGCCCAGTTTCCAGGGTAACTGACTGCCCTGTATCCGGGGTAACTGACTGCCCTGTTTCCAGGGTAACTGACTGCCCAGTTTCCAGAGTAACTGAATACCCTGTTTCCAGGGTAACTGACTGCCCTGTTTCCGGGATAACTGACTGCCCTGTTTCCAGGGTAACTGACTGCCCTGTTTCCGGGATAACTGACTGCCCTGTTTCCAGGGTAACTGATAACCCTGTTTCCGGGGTAACTGAATGCCCTGTTTCCAGGGTAACAGATCACCCTGTTTCCAGGTTAACTGACTGCCCTGTTTCCGGGATAACTGACTGCCCTGTTTCCAGGGTAACTGACTGCCCTGTTTCCGGGATAACTGACTGCCCTGTTTCCAGGGTAACTGATAAGCCTGTTTCCGGGGTAACTGAATGCCCTGTTTCCAGGGTAATTGACTGCCCAGTTTCCAGGGTAACTGACTGCCCTGTATCCGGGGTAACTGACTGCCCTGTTTCCAGGGTAACTGACTGCCCAGTTTCCAGAGTAACTGAATACCCTGTTTCCAGGGTAACTGACTGCCCTGTTTCCGGGATAACTGACTGCCCTGTTTCCAGGGTAACTGACTGCCCTGTTTCCGGGGGAACTGACTGCCCTGTTTCCAGGGTAACTGATCACCCTGTTTCCGGGATAACTGACTGCCCTGTTTCCGGGATAACTGACTGCCCTGTTTCCAGGGTAACTGACTGCCCTGTTTCCAGGGCAACGGATCACCATGTTTCCTGGGTAACTGACTGCACTGTTTCCAGGGCAAGTGACCGCCCTGTTTCCGGGGTAACAGACTGCCCAGTTTCCAGGGTAACTGTTCACCCTGTTGCCGGGGTAACGGATCAGCCTGTTTCCGGGGTAAATGACGGCCCTGTTTCCAGGGTAACTGACCGCCCTGTTTCAGGGATAACTGTGTGCCCTGTTTCCAGGGTAAAAAACTGCCCTGTTTCCGGGGTAACTGACTGCCCTGTTTCCAGGATAACTGATCACCCTGTTTCCGGGGTAACTGACTGCGCAGTTTCCAGCGGAACTGACTGCCCTGTTTCCAGGGTAACTGACTGCCCTGTTTCCGGGGTAACTGACTGCCCAGTTTCCAGGGTAACTGACTGCCCTGTTTCCGGGGTAACTGACTGCCCAGTTTCCAGGGTAACTGATCACCCTGTTTCCGGGATAACTGACTACCCTGTTTCCAGGGTAACTGACTGCCCAGTTTCCAGGGAAACTGACTGCCCTGTTTCCGGGGTAACTGACTGCCCAGTTTCCAGGGTAACTGATCAGCCCGTTTCCGGGATAACTGACTGCCCTATTTCCGGGATAACTGACTGCCCTGTTTCCAGGGTAACTGACTGCCCTGTTTCCGGGGTAACTGATTGCCCTGTTTCCAGCGTAACTGATCACCCTGTTTCTGGGATAACTGACTGCCCTGTTTCCGGGGTAACTGACTGCCCTGTTTCCAGGGTAACTGACCGCCCTGTTTCTGGGGTAACTGAGTGCCCTGTTTCCGGGGTAACTGACCGCCCTGTTTCCAGGGTAACTGACTGCCCAGTTTCCAGGGTAAATGACTGCCCTGTTTCCGGGGTAACAGATCTCCCTGTTTCCGGAGTAACAGACCGCCCTGTTTCCAGGATAACTGACTGCCCTGTTTCCGGGATAACTGACTGCCCTGTTTACTGGATAACTGACCGCCCTGTTTCCAGGTTAACTGACTGCCCTGTTTCCGGGATAAATAACTGCCCTGTTTCCAGGGTAACTGACTGCCCTGTTTCCGGATAACTGACTGCCCTGTTTCCAGGGTAACTGATAACCCTGTTTCCGGGCTAACTGACTGCCCTGTTTCCGGGATAACTGACTGCCCTGCTTCCAGGGTAACTGACTGCCCTGTTTCCGGGGTAACTGACTGCCCTGTTTGCAGGCTAACTGACTGCCCTGTTTCCAGGATAACTGATCACCCTGTTTCCGGGGTAAATGACTGCCCTGTTTCCGGGGTAACTGACCGCCCTGTTTCCAGGATAACTGATCACCCTGTTTCCGGGGTAACTGACTGCCCTGTTTCCAGGCTAACTGACTGCCCTGTTTCCAGGATAACTGATCACCCTGTTTCCGGGGTAACTGACTGCTCTGTTTCCGGGGTAACTGACCGCCCTGTTTCCAGGATAACTGATCACCCTGTTTCCGGGGTAACTGGCCACCCTGTTTCCAGGGTCACTGACCACCCTGTTTCCAGGATAACTGACTCCCCTGTTTCCAGCGTAACTGATCACCCTGTTTCCAGGATAACTGACCTACCTATTTCCGGGGTAACTGACCGCCCTGTTTCCAGGATAACTGACTGCCCTGTTTCCAGGGTAACTGACTGCCCTGTTTCCAGGGGAACTGACTGCCCTGTTTCCGGGGTAAATGATCACCCTGTTTCCGGGGTAACTGACTAACCAGTTTCCAGGGTGACTGACTGCCCTGTTTCCAGGGTAACTGACTGCCCAGTTTCCGGGGTAACCTACTGCCCTGTTTCCAGGGTAACTGACTGCCCAGTTTCCAGGGTAACTGATCACCCTGTTTCCGGGAAAACTGACTGCCCTGTTTCCGGATAACTGACTGCCCTGTTTCCAGGGTAACTGACCGCCCTGTTTCTGGGGTAACTGAGTGCCCTGTTTCCGGGGTAACTGACCGCCCTGTTTCCAGGATAACTGATCACCCTGTTTCCAGGGTAACTGACCATCCTGTTTCCAGGGTAACTGACTGCCCAGTTTCCAGGGTAAATGACTGCCCTGTTTCCGGGGTAACAGATCTCCCTGTTTCCGGGGTAACAGACCGCCCTGTTTCCAGGATAACTGACTGCCCTGTTTCCGGGATAACTGACTGCCCTGTTTACTGGATAACTGACCGCCCTGTTTCCAGGTTAACTGACTGCCCTGTTTCCGGGATAAATAACTGCCCTGTTTCCAGGGTAACTGACTGCCCTGTTTCCGGGATAACTGACTGCCCTGTTTCCAGGTAACTGATAACCCTGTTTCCGGGCTAACTGACTGCCCTGTTTCCGGGATAACTGACTGCCCTGTTTCCAGGGTAACTGACTGCCCTGTTTCCGGGGTAACTGACTGCCCTGTTTCCAGGCTAACTGACTGCCCTGTTTCCAGGATAACTGATCTCCCTGTTTCCGGGGTAAATGACTGCCCTGTTTCCGGGGTAACTGACCGCCCTGTTTCCAGGATAACTGATCACCCTGTTTCCGGGGTAACTGACCACCCTGTTTCCAGGGTCACTGACCACCCTGCTTCCAGGATAACTGACTCCCCTGTTTCCAGCGTAACTGATCACCCTGTTTCCAGGATAACTGACCTACCTATTTCCGGGGTAACTGACCGCCCTGTTTCCAGGATAACTGACTGCCCTGTTTCCAGGTTAACTGACTGCCCTGTTTCCAGGGTAACTGACTGCCCTGTTTCCAGGGGAACTGACTGCCCTGTTTCCGGGGTAAATGATCACCCTGTTTCCGGGGTAACTGACGAACCAGTTTCCAGGGTGACTGACTGCCCTGTTTCCAGGGTAACTGACTGCCCAGTTTCCGGGGTAACCTACTGCCCTGTTTCCAGGATAACTGACTGCCCAGTTTCCAGGGTAACTGATCACCCTGTTTCCGGGAAAACTGACTGCCCTGTTTCCGGGAGAAATGACTGCCCTGTTTCCAGGGTAACTGACTGCCCTGTTTCCGGGGTAACTGACTGCCCTGTTTCCAGGGTAACTGATCACCCTGTTTCCGGGATAAATGACTGCCCTGTTTCCGGGATAACTGACTGCCCTGTTTCCAGGGTAACTGACTGCCCTGTTTCCGGGGTAACTGACTGCCCTGTTTCCAGGCTAACTGCCTGCCCTGTTTCCAGGATAACTGATCACCCTGTTTCCGGGGTAACTGACTGCCCCGTTTCCGGGGTAACTGACCGCCATGTTTCCAGGATAACTGACCACCCTGTTTCCAGGGTCACTGACCACCCTGTTTCCAGGATAACTGAAAACCCTGTTTCCAGGGTAACTGATCTCCCTGTTTCCGGGGTAACTGATCACCCTGTTTCCGGGTAACTGACTGCCCTGTTTCCAGGTTAACTGATCTCCCAGTTTCCAGGGTAACTGACTGCCCTGTATCCGGGGTAACTGACTGCCCTGTTTCCAGGGTAACTGACTGCCCAGTTTCCAGAGTAACTGAATACCCTGTTTCCAGGGTAACTGAGTGCCCTGTTTCCGGGATAACTGACTGCCCTGTTTCCAGGGTAACTGACTGCCCTGTTTCCGGGATAACTGACTGCCCTGTTTCCAGGGTAACTGATAACCCTGTTTCCGGGGTAACTGAATGCCCTGTTTCCAGGGTAGCAGATCACCCTGTTTCCAGGTTAACTGACTGCCCTGTTTCCGGGATAACTGACTGCCCTGTTTCCAGGATAACTGACTGCCCTGTTTCCGTGATAACTGACTGCCCTGTTTCCAGGGTAACTGATAACCCTGTTTCCGGGGTAACTGAATGCCCTGTTTCCAGGGTAATTGACTGCCCAGTTTCCAGGGTAACTGACTGCCCTGTATCCGGGGTAACTGACTGCCCTGTTTCCAGGGTAACTGACTGCCCAGTTTCCAGAGTAACTGAATACCCTGTTTCCAGGGTAACTGACTGCCCTGTTTCCGGGATAACTGACTGCCCTGTTTCCGGGGGAACTGACTGCCCTGTTTCCAGTGTAACTGATCACCCTGTTTCCGGGATAACTGACTGCCCTGTTTCCGGGATAACTGACTGCCCTGTTTCCAGGGTAACTGACTGCCCTGTTTCCAGGGCAACGGATCACCATGTTTCCTGGGTAACTGACTGCACTGTTTCCAGGGCATGTGACCGCCCTGTTTCCGAGGTAACAGACTGCCCAGTTTCCAGGGTAACTGTTCACCCTGTTTCCGGGGTAACGGATCACCCTGTTTCCGGGGTAAATGACGGCCCTGTTTCCAGGGTAACTGACCGCCCTGTTTCAGGGATAACTGTGTGCCCTGTTTCCAGGGTAAAAAACTGCCCTGTTTCCGGGGTAACTGACCGCCCTGTTTCCAGGATAACTGATCACCCTGTTTCCGGGGTAACTGACTGCTCTGTTTCCGGGGTAACTGACCGCCCTGTTTCCAGGATAACTGATCACCCTGTTTCCGGGGTAACTGGCCACCCTGTTTCCAGGGTCACTGACCACCCTGTTTCCAGGATAACTGACTCCCCTGTTTCCAGCGTAACTGATCACCCTGTTTCCAGGATAACTGACCTACCTATTTCCGGGGTAACTGACCGCCCTGTTTCCAGGATAACTGACTGCCCTGTTTCCAGGGTAACTGACTGCCCTGTTTCCAGGGGAACTGACTGCCCTGTTTCCGGGGTAAATGATCACCCTGTTTCCGGGGTAACTGACTAACCAGTTTCCAGGGTGACTGACTGCCCTGTTTCCAGGGTAACTGACTGCCCAGTTTCCGGGGTAACCTACTGCCCTGTTTCCAGGGTAACTGACTGCCCAGTTTCCAGGGTAACTGATCACCCTGTTTCCGGGAAAACTGACTGCCCTGTTTCCGGATAACTGACTGCCCTGTTTCCAGGGTAACTGACCGCCCTGTTTCTGGGGTAACTGAGTGCCCTGTTTCCGGGGTAACTGACCGCCCTGTTTCCAGGATAACTGATCACCCTGTTTCCAGGGTAACTGACCATCCTGTTTCCAGGGTAACTGACTGCCCAGTTTCCAGGGTAAATGACTGCCCTGTTTCCGGGGTAACAGATCTCCCTGTTTCCGGGGTAACAGACCGCCCTGTTTCCAGGATAACTGACTGCCCTGTTTCCGGGATAACTGACTGCCCTGTTTACTGGATAACTGACCGCCCTGTTTCCAGGTTAACTGACTGCCCTGTTTCCGGGATAAATAACTGCCCTGTTTCCAGGGTAACTGACTGCCCTGTTTCCGGGATAACTGACTGCCCTGTTTCCAGGTAACTGATAACCCTGTTTCCGGGCTAACTGACTGCCCTGTTTCCGGGATAACTGACTGCCCTGTTTCCAGGGTAACTGACTGCCCTGTTTCCGGGGTAACTGACTGCCCTGTTTCCAGGCTAACTGACTGCCCTGTTTCCAGGATAACTGATCACCCTGTTTCCGGGGTAAATGACTGCCCTGTTTCCGGGGTAACTGACCGCCCTGTTTCCAGGATAACTGATCACCCTGTTTCCGGGGTAACTGACCACCCTGTTTCCAGGGTCACTGACCACCCTGTTTCCAGGATAACTGACTCCCCTGTTTCCAGCGTAACTGATCACCCTGTTTCCAGGATAACTGACCTACCTATTTCAGGGGTAACTGACCGCCCTGTTTCCAGGATAACTGACTGCCCTGTTTCCAGGTTAACTGACTGCCCTGTTTCCAGGGTAACTGACTGCCCTGTTTCCAGGGGAACTGACTGCCCTGTTTCCGGGGTAAATGATCACCCTGTTTCCGGGGTAACTGACGAACCAGTTTCCAGGGTGACTGACTGCCCTGTTTCCAGGGTAACTGACTGCCCAGTTTCCGGGGTAACCTACTGCCCTGTTTCCAGGATAACTGACTGCCCAGTTTCCAGGGTAACTGATCACCCTGTTTCCGGGAAAACTGATTGCCCTGTTTCCGGGAGAAATGACTGCCCTGTTTCCAGGGTAACTGACTGCCCTGTTTCCGGGGTAACTAACTGCCCTGTTTCCAGGGTAACTGATCACCCTGTTTCCGGGATAAATGACTGCCCTGTTTCCGGGATAACTGACTGCCCTGTTTCCAGGGTAACTGACTGCCCTGTTTCCGGGGTAACTGACTGCCCTGTTTCCAGGCTAACTGCCTGCCCTGTTTCCAGGATAACTGATCACCCTGTTTCCGGGGTAACTGACTGCCCCGTTTCCGGGGTAACTGACCGCCATGTTTCCAGGATAACTGACCACCCTGTTTACAGGGTCACAGACCACCCTGTTTCCAGGATAACTGAAAACCCTGTTTCCAGGGTAACTGATCTCCCTGTTTCCGGGGTAACTGATCACCCTGTTTCCGGGTAACTGACTGCCCTGTTTCCAGGTTAACTGATCTCCCAGTTTCCAGGGTAACTGACTGCCCTGTATCCGGGGTAACTGACTGCCCTGTTTCCAGGGTAACTGACTGCCCAGTTTCCAGAGTAACTGAATACCCTGTTTCCAGGGTAACTGACTGCCCTGTTTCCGGGATAACTGACTGCCCTGTTTCCAGGGTAACTGACTGCCCTGTTTCCGGGATAACTGACTGCCCTGTTTCCAGGGTAACTGATAACCCTGTTTCCGGGGTAACTGAATGCCCTGTTTCCAGGGTAGCAGATCACCCTGTTTCCAGGTTAACTGACTGCCCTGTTTCCGGGATAACTGACTGCCCTGTTTCCAGGATAACTGACTGCCCTGTTTCCGGGATAACTGACTGCCCTGTTTCCAGGGTAACTGATAACCCTGTTTCCGGGGTAACTGAATGCCCTGTTTCCAGGGTAATTGACTGCCCAGTTTCCAGGGTAACTGACTGCCCTGTATCCGGGGTAACTGACTGCCCTGTTTCCAGGGTAACTGACTGCCCAGTTTCCAGAGTAACTGAATACCCTGTTTCCAGGGTAACTGACTGCCCTGTTTCCGGGATAACTGACTGCCCTGTTTCCAGGGTAACTGACTGCCCTGTTTCCGGGGGAACTGACTGCCCTGTTTCCAGGGTAACTGATCACCCTGTTTCCGGGATAACTGACTGCCCTGTTTCCGGGATAACTGACTGCCCTGTTTCCAGGGTAACTGACTGCACTGTTTCCAGGGCATGTGACCGCCCTGTTTCCGAGGTAACAGACTGCCCAGTTTCCAGGGTAACTGTTCACCCTGTTTCCGGGGTAACGGATCACCCTGTTTCCGGGGTAAATGACGGCCCTGTTTCCAGGGTAACTGACCGCCCTGTTTCAGGGATAACTGTGTGCCCTGTTTCCAGGGTAAAAAACTGCCCTGTTTCCGGGGTAACTGACCGCCCTGTTTCCAGGATAACTGATCACCCTGTTTCCGGGGTAACTGACTGCGCAGTTTCCAGCGTAACTGACTGCCCTGTTTCCAGGGTAACTGACTGCCCTGTTTCCGGGGTAACTGACTGCCCAGTTTCCAGGGTAACTGACTGCCCTGTTTCCGGGGTAACTGACTGCCCAGTTTCCAGGGTAACTGATCACCCTGTTTCCGGGATAACTGACTACCCTGTTTCCAGGGTAACTGACTGCCCAGTTTCCAGGGAAACTGACTGCCCTGTTTCCTGGGTAACTGACTGCCCAGTTTCCAGGGTAACTGATCAGCCCGTTTCCGGGATAACTGACTGCCCTATTTCCGGGATAACTGACTGCCCTGCTTCCAGGGTAACTGACTGCCCTGTTTCCGGGGTAACTGACTGCCCTGTTTCCAGGGTAACTGACCTCCCTGTTTCTGGGGTAACTGAGTGCCCTGTTTCCAGGGTAACTGACCGCCCTGTTTCCAGGATAACTGATCACCCTGTTTCCAGGGTAACTGACCATCCTGTTTCCAGGGTAACTGACTGCCCAGTTTCCAGGGTAAATGACTGCCCTGTTTCCGGGGTAACAGATCTCCCTGTTTCCGGGGTAACAGACCGCCCTGTTTCCAGGATAACTGACTGCCCTGTTTCCGGGATAACTGACTGCCCTGTTTACTGGATAACTGACCGCCCTGTTTCCAGGTTAACTGACTGCCCTGTTTCCGGGATAAATAACTGCCCTGTTTCCAGGGTAACTGACTGCCCTGTTTCCGGGATAACTGACTTCCCTGTTTCCAGGGTAACTGATAACCCTGTTTCCGGGCTAACTGACTGCCCTGTTTCCGGGATAACTGACTGCCCTGTTTCCAGGGTAACTGATAACCCTGTTTCCGGGGTAACTGACCGCCCTGTTTCCAGGGTCACTGACCACCCTGTTTCCAGGATAACTGAAAGTGCTGTTTCCAGGGTAACTGATCTCCCTGTTTCCGGGGTAACTGATCACCCTGTTTCCAGGATAACTGATCACTCTGTTTCCGGGGTAACTGATCACTCTTTTTCCGGGGTAACTGACCACCCTGTTTCCGGGGTAACTGACTAATCTGTTTCCAGGGTTACTGACAGCCCTGTTTCTGGGGTAACTGACTGCCCTGTTTCCGGGGTAACTGACCGCCCTGTTTCCAGGATAACTGATCACCCTGTTTCCAGTGTAACTGACAATCCTGTTTCCAGGGTAACTGACTGCCCAGTTTCCAGGGCAACTGACTGCCCTGTTTCCGGGGTAACAGATCTCCCTGTTTCCGGGGTAACTGACCGCCCTGTTTCCAGGGTGACTGACCGCCCTGTTTCCAGGGTAACTGACTGCCCAGTTTCCGGGGTAACCTACTGCCCTGTTTCCAGGATAACTGACTGCCCAGTTTCCAGGGTAACTGATCACCCTGTTTCCGGGAAAACTGACTGCCCTGTTTCCAGGGTAACTGACTGCCCTGTTTCCAGGGTAACTGACCGCCCTGTTTCTGGGGTAACTGAGTGCCCTGTTTCCGGGGTAACTGACCATCCTGTTTCCAGGGTAACTGACTTCCCAGTTTCCAGGGTAAATGACTGCCCTGTTTCCGGGGTAACAGATCTCCCTGTTTCCGGGGTAACAGACCGCCCTGTTTCCAGGATAACTGACTGCCCTGTTTCCGGGATAACTGACTGCCCTGTTTACTGGATAACTGACCGCCCTGTTTCCAGGTTAACTGACTGCCCTGTTTCCGGGATAAATAACTGCCCTGTTTCCAGGGTAACTGACTGCCCTGTTTCCGGGATAACTGACTGCCCTGTTTCCAGGTAACTGATAACCCTGTTTCCGGGCTAACTGACTGCCCTGTTTCCGGGATTACTGACTGCCCTGTTTCCAGGGTAACTGACTGCCCTGTTTCCGGGGTAACTGACTGCCCTGTTTCCAGGCTAACTGACTGCCCTGTTTCCAGGATAACTGATCACCCTGTTTCCGGGGTAAATGACTGCCCTGTTTCCGGGGTAACTGACCGCACTGTTTCCAGGATAACTGATCACCCTGTTTCCGGGGTAACTGACTGCCCTGTTTCCAGGCTAACTGACTGCCCTGTTTCCAGGATAACTGATCACCCTGTTTCCGGGGTAACTGACTGCCCTGTTTCCGGGGTAACTGACCACCCTGTTTCCAGGGTCACTGACCACCCTGTTTCCAGGATAACTGACTCCCCTGTTTCCAGCGTAACTGATCACCCTGTTTCCAGGATAACTGACCTACCTATTTCCGGGGTAACTGACCGCCCTGTTTCCAGGATAACTGACTGCCCTGTTTCCAGGTTAACTGACTGCCCTGTTTCCAGGGTAACTGACTGCCCTGTTTCCAGGGGAACTGACTGCCCTGTTTCCGGGGTAAATGATCACCCTGTTTCCGGGGTAACTGACTAACCAGTTTCCAGGGTGACTGACTGCCCTGTTTCCAGGGTAACTGACTGCCCAGTTTCCGGGGTAACCTACTGCCCTGTTTCCAGGATAACTGACTGCCCAGTTTCCAGGGTAACTGATCACCCTGTTTCCGGGAAAACTGACTGCCCTGTTTACAGGAGAAATGACTGCCCTGTTTCCAGGGTAACTGACTGCCCTGTTTCCGGGGTAACTGACTGCCCTGTTTCCAGGGTAACTGATCACCCTGTTTCCGGGATAAATGACTGCCCTGTTTCCGGGATAACTGACTGCCCTGTTTCCAGGGTAACTGACTGCCCTGTTTCCGGGGTAACTGACTGCCCTGTTTCCAGGCTAACTGACTGCCCTGTTTCCAGGATAACTGATCACCCTGTTTCCGGGGTAACTGACCGCCCTGTTTCCAGGATAACTGACCACCCTGTTTCCAGGGTCACTGACCACCCTGTTTCCAGGATAACTGAAAGCCCTGTTTCCAGGGTAACTGATCTCCCTGTTTCCGGGGTAACTGATCACCCTGTTTCCGGGTAGCTGAATGCCCTGTTTCCAGGATAACTGAAAGCCCTGTTTCCAGGGTAACTGATCACCCTGTTTCCGGGAAAACTGACTGCCCTGTTTCCAGGGTAACTGACTGCCCTGTTTCCAGGGTAACTGACCGCCCTGTTTCTGGGGTAACTGAGTGCCCTGTTTCCGGGGTAACTGACCATCCTGTTTCCAGGGTAACTGACTTCCCAGTTTCCAGGGTAAATGACTGCCCTGTTTCCGGGGTAACAGATCTCCCTGTTTCCGGGGTAACAGACCGCCCTGTTTCCAGGATAACTGACTGCCCTGTTTCCGGGATAACTGACTGCCCTGTTTACTGGATAACTGACCGCCCTGTTTCCAGGTTAACTGACTGCCCTGTTTCCGGGATAAATAACTGCCCTGTTTCCAGGGTAACTGACTGCCCTGTTTCCGGGATAACTGACTGCCCTGTTTCCAGGTAACTGATAACCCTGTTTCCGGGCTAACTGACTGCCCTGTTTCCGGGATTACTGACTGCCCTGTTTCCAGGGTAACTGACTGCCCTGTTTCCGGGGTAACTGACTGCCCTGTTTCCAGGCTAACTGACTGCCCTGTTTCCAGGATAACTGATCACCCTGTTTCCGGGGTAAATGACTGCCCTGTTTCCGGGGTAACTGACCGCACTGTTTCCAGGATAACTGATCACCCTGTTTCCGGGGTAACTGACTGCCCTGTTTCCAGGCTAACTGACTGCCCTGTTTCCAGGATAACTGATCACCCTGTTTCCGGGGTAACTGACTGCCCTGTTTCCGGGGTAACTGACCACCCTGTTTCCAGGGTCACTGACCACCCTGTTTCCAGGATAACTGACTCCCCTGTTTCCAGCGTAACTGATCACCCTGTTTCCAGGATAACTGACCTACCTATTTCCGGGGTAACTGACCGCCCTGTTTCCAGGATAACTGACTGCCCTGTTTCCAGGTTAACTGACTGCCCTGTTTCCAGGGTAACTGACTGCCCTGTTTCCAGGGGAACTGACTGCCCTGTTTCCGGGGTAAATGATCACCCTGTTTCCGGGGTAACTGACTAACCAGTTTCCAGGGTGACTGACTGCCCTGTTTCCAGGGTAACTGACTGCCCAGTTTCCGGGGTAACCTACTGCCCTGTTTCCAGGATAACTGACTGCCCAGTTTCCAGGGTAACTGATCACCCTGTTTCCGGGAAAACTGACTGCCCTGTTTCCGGGAGAAATGACTGCCCTGTTTCCAGGGTAACTGACTGCCCTGTTTCCGGGGTAACTGACTGCCCTGTTTCCAGGGTAACTGATCACCCTGTTTCCGGGATAAATGACTGCCCTGTTTCCGGGATAACTGACTGCCCTGTTTCCAGGGTAACTGACTGCCCTGTTTCCGGGGTAACTGACTGCCCTGTTTCCAGGCTAACTGACTGCCCTGTTTCCAGGATAACTGATCACCCTGTTTCCGGGGTAACTGACCGCCCTGTTTCCAGGATAACTGACCACCCTGTTTCCAGGGTCACTGACCACCCTGTTTCCAGGATAACTGAAAGCCCTGTTTCCAGGGTAACTGATCTCCCTGTTTCCGGGGTAACTGATCACCCTGTTTCCGGGTAGCTGAATGCCCTGTTTCCAGGATAACTGAAAGCCCTGTTTCCAGGATAACTGAAAGCCCTGTTTCCAGGGTAACTGATCTCCCTGTTTCCGGGTAGCTGAATGCCCTGTTTCCAGGGTAACTGATCTCCCTGTTTCCAGGGTAACTGATCACCCTGTTTCCGGGGTAACTGACTGCCCTGTTTCCAGGATAACTGACTGCCCTGTTTCCGGGGTAACTGACTGCCCTGTTTCCAGGATAACTGATCACTCTGTTTCCGGGGGAACTGACCACCCTGTTTCCGGGGTAACTGACTAATCTGTTTCCAGTGTTACTGACCGCCCTATTTCTGGTGTAACTGACTGCCCTGTTTCCGGGGTAACTGACCGCCCTGTTTCCGGGGTAACTGACCGCCCTGTTTCCAGGATAACTGACCATCCTATTACCAGGGTAACTGACCGCTCTGCTTCCAGGATAACTGACTGCCCTGTTTCCGGGATAACTGACTGCCCTGTTTAATGGATAACTGACTGCCCTGTTTCCAGGTTAACTGACTGCCCTGTTTCCGGGATAACTGACTGCCCTGTTTCCAGGTTAACTGACTGCCCTGTTTCCGGGATAACTGACTGCCCTGTTTCCAGGGTAACTGATAACCCTGTTTCCAGGATAACTGACTGCCCTGTTTCCAGGGTAACTGACTGCTCGGTTTCCAGGGTAACTGACTGCCCTGTTTCCGGTGTAACTGACTGCCCTGTTTCCAGGGTAACTGACTGCCCAGTTTCCAGAGTAACTGAATACCCTGTTTCCAGGGTAACTGACTGCCCTGTTTCTGGGGTAACTGACTGCCCTGTTTCCGGGGTAACTGACCGCCCTGTTTCCAGGATAACTGATCACCCTGCTTCCACGGGAACAAACTGCCCACTTTCCGGGTTAACTGACAGCCCTGTTTACTGGGTAATTGACTGCCCTGCTTCCGGGGTAACTGACTGCCCTGTTTCCAGGTTAACTGACTGCCCAGTTTCCAGGGTAACTGATCACCCTTTTTCCGGGGTAACTGACTGCCCTGTTTCCAGGCTAACTGACTGCCCTGTTTCCAGGATAACTGATCACCCTGTTTCCGGGGTAACTGACCGCCCTTTTTCCGGGGTAACTGACCGCCCTGTTTCCAGGGTCACTGACCACCCTGTTTCCAGGATAACTGAAAGTGCTGTTTCCAGGGTAACTGATCTCCCTGTTTCCGGGGTAACTGATCACCCTGTTTCCAGGATAACTGATCACTCTGTTTCCGGGGTAACTGATCACTCTTTTTCCGGGGTAACTGACCACCCTGTTTCCGGGGTAACTGACTAATCTGTTTCCAGGGTTACTGACAGCCCTGTTTCTGGGGTAACTGACTGCCCTGTTTCCGGGGTAACTGACCGCCCTGTTTCCAGGATAACTGATCACCCTGTTTCCAGTGTAACTGACAATCCTGTTTCCAGGGTAACTGACTGCCCAGTTTCCAGGGCAACTGACTGCCCTGTTTCCGGGGTAACAGATCTCCCTGTTTCCGGGGTAACTGACCGCCCTGTTTCCAGGATAACTGACCGCCCTATTTCCGGGGTAACTGACTGCCCTGTTTCCAGGATAACTGACTGCCCTGTTTCCGGGATAACTGACTGCCCTGTTTGCTGGATAACTGACCGCCCTGTTTCCAGGTTAACTGACTGCCCTGTTTCCGGGGTAACTGACTGCCCTGTTTCCAGGGTAACTGACTGCCCAGTTTCCAGAGTAACTGAATACCCTGTTTCCAGGGTAACTGACTGCCCTGTTTCCGGGATAACTGACTGCCCTGTTTCCAGGGTAACTGACTGCCCTGTTTCCGGGGTAACTGACTGCCCTGTTTCCAGGCTAACTGACTGCCCTGTTTCCAGGATAACTGATCACCCTGTTTCCGGGATAACTGACTGCCCTGTTTCCAGGGTAACTGACTGCCCTGTTTCCAGGGTAACTGACTGCCCTGTTTCCGGGGTAACTGACCGCCCTGTTTCCAGGATAACTGACTGCCCTGTTTCCAGGTTAACTGACAGCCCTGTTTCCAGGGTAACTGACTGCCCTGTTTCCAGGGGAATTGACTGCCCTGTTTCAGGGTAACTGACTGCCCAGTTTCCAGGGTAACTGATAACCCTTTTTCCGTGATAACTGACTGCCCTGTTTCCGGGATTACTGACTGCCCTGTTTCCGGGGTAACTGATCACCCTGTTTCCGGGGTAACTGTCTAACCAGTTTCCAGGGTGACTGACTGCCCTGTTTCCAGGGTAACTGACTGCCCGGTTTCCGGGTTAACTGACTGCCCTGTTTCCTGGGTAACTGTCTGCCCTGCTTCCGGGGTAACTGACTGGCCTGTTTCCAGGGAAACTGACTGCCCAGTTTCCAGGGTAACTGATCACCCTTTTTCCGGGATAACTGACTGCCCTGTTTCCGGGATAACTGACTGCCCTGTTTCCAGGGTAACTGATCACCCTGTTTCCGGGATAACTGTCTGCCCTGTTTCCGGGATAACTGACTGCCCAGTTTCCAGGGTAACAGACTGCCCTGTTTCCGGAGTAACTGACCATCCTGTTTCCTGGGTCACTGACCACCCTGTTTCCAGGATAACTGAAAGCCCTGTTTCCAGGGTAACTGACTGCCCTGTTTCCGGGAAAACTGTCTGCCCTGTTTCCAGGATAACTGACTGCCCTGCTTCCGGGGTAACTGACTGGCCTGCTTTTAGGGTAACTGACTGCCCAGTTTCCAGGGTAACTGATCAACCTTTTTCCGGGATAACTGACTGCCCTGTTTCCGGGATAACTGACTGCCCTGTTTCCAGGGTAACTGATCACCCTGTTTCCGGGATAACTGTCTGCCCTGTTTCCGGGATAAATGACTGCCCAATTTCCAGGGTAACAGACTGCCCTGTTTCCGGGGTAACTGACTGCCCTGTTTCCAGGGTAACTGACTGCCCAGTTTCCAGGGTAACTGATCACCCTGTTTCCGGGAGAACTGACTGCCCTGTTTCCGGGAGAAATGACTGCCCTGTTTCCAGGGTAACTGACTGCCCTGCTTCCGGGGTAACTGACTGCCCTGTTTCCAGGGTAACTGATCACCCTGTTTCCGGGATAACTGACTGCCCTGTTTCCGGGAGAACTGACTGCCCTGTTTCCAGGGTAACTGACTTACCCTGTTTCCGGGGTAACTGACTGCCCTGTTTCCAGGCTAACTGACTGCCCTGTTTCCAGGATAACTGATCGCCCTGTTTCCGGGGTAACTGACCGCCCTGTTTCCAGGGTCACTGACCACCCTGTTTCCAGGATAACTGAAAGTGCTGTTTCCAGGGTAACTGATCTCCCTGTTTCCGGGGTAACTGATCACCCTGTTTCCAGGATAACTGATCACTCTGTTTCCGGGGTAACTGATCACTCTTTTTCCGGGGTAACTGACCACCCTGTTTCCAGGGTAACTGACTAATCTGTTTCCAGGGTTACTGACAGCCCTGTTTCTGGGGTAACTGACTGCCCTGTTTCCGGGGTAACTGACCGCCCTGTTTCCAGGATAACTGATCACCCTGTTTCCAGTGTAACTGACAATCCTGTTTCCAGGGTAACTGACTGCCCAGTTTCCAGGGTAACTGACTGCCCTGTTTCCGGGGTAACAGATCTACCTGTTTCCGGGGTAACTGACCGCCCTGTTTCCAGGATAACTGACCGCCCTATTTCCGGGGTAACTGACTGCCCTGTTTCCAGGATAACTGACTGCCCTGTTTCCGGGATAACTGACTGCCCTGTTTACTGGATAACTGACCGCCCTGTTTCCAGGTTAACTGACTGCCCTGTTTCCGGGGTAACTGACTGCCCTGTTTCCAGGGTAACTGACTGCCCAGTTTCCAGAGTAACTGAATACCCTGTTTCCAGGGTAACTGACTGCCCTGTTTCCGGGATAACTGACTGCCCTGTTTCCAGGGTAACTGACTGCCCTGTTTCCGGGGTAACTGACTGCCCTGTTTCCAGGCTAACTGACTGCCCTGTTTCCAGGATAACTGATCACCCTGTTTCCGGGATAACTGACTGCCCTGTTTCCAGGGTAACTGACTGCCCTGTTTCCAGGGTAACTGACTGCCCTGTTTCCGGGGTAACTGACCGCCCTGTTTCCAGGATAACTGACTGCCCTGTTTCCAGGTTAACTGACAGCCCTGTTTCCAGGGTAACTGACTGCCCTGTTTCCAGGGGAATTGACTGCCCTGTTTCCAGGGTAACTGACTGCCAGTTTCCTGGGTAACTGATCACCCTTTTTCCGTGATAACTGACTGCCCTGTTTCCGGGATTACTGACTGCCCTGTTTCCGGGGTAACTGATCACCCTGTTTCCGGGGTAACTGTCTAACCAGTTTCCAGGGTGACTGACTGCCCTGTTTCCAGGGTAACTGACTGCCCGGTTTCCGGGTTAACTGACTGCCCTGTTTCCTGGGTAACTGTCTGCCCTGCTTCCGGGGTAACTGACTGGCCTGTTTCCAGGGAAACTGACTGCCCAGTTTCCAGGGTAACTGATCACCCTTTTTCCGGGATAACTGACTGCCCTGTTTCCGGGATAACTGACTGCCCTGTTTCCAGGGTAACTGATCACCCTGTTTCCGGGATAACTGTCTGCCCTGTTTCCGGGATAACTGACTGCCCAGTTTCCAGGGTAACAGACTGCCCTGTTTCCGGAGTAACTGACCATCCTGTTTCCAGGGTCACTGACCACCCTGTTTCCAGGATAACTGAAAGCCCTGTTTCCAGGGTAACTGACTGCCCTGTTTCCGGGAAAAATGTCTGCCCTGTTTCCTGGGTAACTGACTGCCCTGCTTCCGGGGTAACTGACTGGCCTGTTTCCAGGGTAACTGACTGCCCAGTTTCCAGGGTAACTGATCAACCTTTTTCCGGGATAACTGACTGCCCTGTTTCCGGGATAACTGACTGCCCTGTTTCCAGGGTAACTGATCACCCTGTTTCCGGGATAACTGTCTGCCCTGTTTCCGGGATAACTGACTGCCCAATTTCCAGGGTAACAGACTGCCCTGTTTCCAGGGTAACTGACTGCCCTGTTTCCAGGGTAACTGACTGCCCAGTTTCCAGGGTAACTGATCACCCTGTTTCCGGGAGAACTGACTGCCCTGTTTCCGGGAGAAATGACTGCCCTGTTTCCAGGGTAACTGACTGCCCTGCTTCCGGGGTAACTGACTGCCCTGTTTCCAGGGTAACTGATCACCCTGTTTCCGGGATAACTGACTGCCCTGTTTACGGGAGAACTGACTGCCCTGTTTCCAGGGTAACTGACTTACCCTGTTTCCGGGGTAACTGACTGCCCTGTTTCCAGGCTAACTGACTGCCCTGTTTCCAGGATAACTGATCACCCTGTTTCCGGGGTAACTGACCGCCCTGTTTCCGGGGTAACTGACCGCCCTGTTTCCAGGGTCACTGACCACCCTGTTTCCAGGATAACTGAAAGTGCTGTTTCCAGGGTAACTGATCTCCCTGTTTCCGGGGTAACTGATCACCCTGTTTCCAGGATAACTGATCACTCTGTTTCCGGGGTAACTGATCACTCTTTTTCCGGGGTAACTGACCACCCTGTTTCCGGGGTAACTGACTAATCTGTTTCCAGGGTTACTGACAGCCCTGTTTCTGGGGTAACTGACTGCCCTGTTTCCGGGGTAACTGACCGCCCTGTTTCCAGGATAACTGATCACCCTGTTTCCAGTGTAACTGACAATCCTGTTTCCAGGGTAACTGACTGCCCAGTTTCCAGGGCAACTGACTGCCCTGTTTCCGGGGTAACAGATCTCCCTGTTTCCGGGGTAACTGACCGCCCTGTTTCCAGGATAACTGACCGCCCTATTTCCGGGGTAACTGACTGCCCTGTTTCCAGGATAACTGACTGCCCTGTTTCCGGGATAACTGACTGCCTGTTTACTGGATAACTGACCGCCCTGTTTCCAGGTTAACTGACTGCCCTGTTTCCGGGGTAACTGACTGCCCTGTTTCCAGGGTAACTGACTGCCCAGTTTCCAGAGTAACTGAATACCCTGTTTCCAGGGTAACTGACTGCCCTGTTTCCGGGATAACTGACTGCCCTGTTTCCAGGGTAACTGACTGCCCTGTTTCTGGGGTAACTGACTGCCCTGTTTCCAGGCTAACTGACTGCCCTGTTTCCAGGATAACTGATCACCCTGTTTCCGGGATAACTGTCTGCCATGTTTCCAGGGTAACTGACTGCCCTGTTTCCAGGGTAACTGACTGCCCTGTTTCCGGGGTAACTGACCGCCCTGTTTCCAGGATAACTGACTGCCCTGTTTCCAGGTTAACTGACAGCCCTGTTGCCAGGGTAACTGACTGCCCTGTTTCCAGGGGAATTGACTGCCCTGTTTCCGGGGTAAATGATCACCCTGTTTCCGGGGTAACTGACTAACCAGTTTCCAGGGTGACTGACTGCCCTGTTTCCAGGGTAACTGACTGCCCAGTTTCCGGGGTAACTGACTGCCCTGTTTCCTGGGTAATTGACTGCCCAGTTTCCAGGTTAACTGACTGCCCTGTTTCCAGGGTAACTGACTGCCCAGTTTCCGGGATAACTGACTCCCCTGTTTCCAGGGTAACTGACTGCCCAGTTTCCGGGGGAACTGACTGCCCTGTTTCCTGAGTAACTGACTGCCCTGTTTCCGGGGTAACTGACCATCCTGTTTCCCGGGTAACTGACTGCCCAGTTTCCAGGGTAAATGACTGCCCTGTTTCCGGGGTAACAGATCTCCCTGTTTCCGGGGTAACAGACCGCCCTGTTTCCAGGATAACTGACTGCCCTGTTTCCGGGATAACTGACTGCCCTGTTTACTGGATAACTGACCGCCCTGTTTCCAGGTTAACTGACTGCCCTGTTTCCGGGATAAATAACTGCCCTGTTTCCAGGGTAACTGACTGCCCTGTTTCCGGGATAACTGACTGCCCTGTTTCCAGGGTAACTGATAACCCTGTTTCCGGGCTAACTGACTGCCCTGTTTCCGGGATAACTGACCGCCCTGTTTCCAGGGTAACAGACTGCCCTGTTTCCGGGGTAACTGACTGCCCTGTTTCCAGGCTAACTGACTGCCCTGTTTCCAGGATAACTGATCACCCTGTTTCCGGGGTAAATGACTGCCCTGTTTCCGGGGTAACTGACCGCCCTGTTTCCAGGATAACTGATCACCCTGTTTCCGGGGTAACTGACTGCCCTGTTTCCAGGCTAACTGACTGCCCTGTTTCCAGGATAACTGATCACCCTGTTTCCGGGGTAACTGACTGCCCTGTTTCCGGGGTAACTGACCGCCCTGTTTCCAGGATAACTGATCACCCTGTTTCCGGGGTAACTGACCACCCTGTTTCGAGGGTCACTGACCACCCTGTTTCCAGGATAACTGACTCCCCTGTTTCCAGCGTAACTGATCACCCTGTTTCCAGGATAACTGACCTACCTATTTCCGGGTTAACTGACCGCCCTGTTTCCAGGATAACTGACTGCCCTGTTTCCAGGTTAACTGACTGCCCTGTTTCCAGGGTAACTGACTGCCCTGTTTCCAGGGGAACTGACTGCCCTGTTTCCGGGGTAAATGATCACCCTGTTTCCGGGGTAACTGACTAACCAGTTTCCAGGGTGACTGACTGCCCTGTTTCCAGGGTAACTGACTGCCCAGTTTCCGGGGTAACCTACTGCCCTGTTTCCAGGGTAACTGACTGCCCAGTTTCCAGGGTAACTGATCACCCTGTTTCCGGGAAAACTGACTGCCCTGTTTCCGGGGTGACTGACTGCCCTGTTTCTGGGGTAACTGAGTGCCCTGTTTCCGGGGTAACTGACCGCCCTGTTTCCAGGATAACTGATCACCCTGTTTCCAGGGTAACTGACCATCCTGTTTCCAGGGTAACTGACTGCCCAGTTTCCAGGGTAAATGACTGCCCTGTTTCCGGGGTAACAGATCTCCCTGTTTCCGGGGTAACAGACCGCCCTGTTTCCAGGATAACTGTCTGCCCTGTTTCCGGGATAACTGACTGCCCTGTTTACTGGATAACTGACCGCCCTGTTTCCAGGTTAACTGACTGCCCTTTTTCCGGGATAAATAACTGCCCTGTTTCCAGGGTAACTGACTGCCCTGTTTCCAGGATAACTGACTGCCCTGTTTCCAGGGGAACAGATAACCCTGTTTCCGGGCTAACTGACTGCCCTGTTTCCGGGATAACTGACTGCCCTGTTTCCAGGGTAACTGACTGCCCTGTTTCCGGGGTAACTGACTGCCCTGTTTCCAGGCTAACTGACTGCCCTGTTTCCAGGATAACTGATCACCCTGTTTCCGAGGTAAATGACTGCCCTGTTTCCGGGGTAACTGACCGCCCTGTTTCCAGGATAACTGATCACCCTGTTTCCGTTGTAACTGACTGCCCTGTTTCCAGGCTAACTGACTGCCCTGTTTCCAGGATAACTGATCACCCTGTTTCCGGGGTAACTGACTGCCCTGTTTCCGGGGTAACTGACCGCCCTGTTTCCAGGATAACTGATCACCCTGTTTCCGGGGTAACTGACCACCCTGTTTCCAGGGTCACTGACCACCCTGTTTCCAGGATAACTGACTCCCCTGTTTCCAGCGTAACTGATCACCCTGTTTCCAGGATAACTGACCTACCTATTTCCGGGGTAACTGACCGCCCTGTTTCCAGGATAACTGACTGCCCTGTTTCCAGCTTAACTGACTGCCCTGTTTCCAGGGTAACTGACTGCCCTGTTTCCAGGGGAACTGACTGCCCTGTTTCCGGGGTAAATGATCACCCTGTTTCCGGGGTAACTGACTAACCAGTTTCCAGGGTGACTGACTGCCCTGTTTCCAGGGTAACTGACTGCCCAGTTTCCGGGGTAACCTACTGCCCTGTTGCCAGGATAACTGACTGCCCAGTTTCCAGGGTAACTGATCACCCTGTTTCCGGGAAAACTGACTGCCCTGTTTCCGGGAGAAATGACTGCCCTGTTTCCAGGGTAACTGACTGCCCTGTTTCCGGGGTAACTGACTGCCCTGTTTCCAGGGTAACTGATCACCCTGTTTCCGGGATAAATGACTGCCCTGTTTCCGGGATAACTGACTGCCCTGTTTCCAGGGTAACTGACTGCCCTGTTTCCGGGGTAACTGACTGCCCTGTTTCCAGGCTAACTGACTGCCCTGTTTCCAGGATAACTGATCACCCTGCTTCCGGGGTAACTGACCGCCCTGTTTCCAGGATAACTGACCACCCTGTTTCCGGGGTAACTGATCACCCTGTTTCCGGGTAACTGACTGCCCTGTTTCCAGGTTAACTGATCTCCCTGTTTCCAGGGTAACTGATCACCCTGTTTCCGGGGTAACTGACTGCCCTGTTTCCAGGGTAACTGACTGCCCTGTTTCCGGGGTAACTGACTGCCCTGTTTCCAGAATAACTGATCACTCTGTTTCCAGGGTAACTGACTAATCTGTTTCCATTGTTACTGACCGCCCTATTTCTGGGGTAACTGACTGCCCTGTTTCCGGGGTAACTGACCGCCCTGTTTCCGGGGTAACTGACCGCCCTGTTTCCAGGATAACTGACCATCCTATTACCAGGGTAACTGACCGCTCTGCTTCCAGGATAACTGACTGCCCTGTTTCCGGGATAACTGACTGCCCTGTTTAATGGATAACTGACTGCCCTGTTTCCAGGTTAACTGACTGCCCTGTTTCCGGGATAACTGACTGCCCTGTTTCCAGGTTAACTGACTGCCCTGTTTCCGGGATAACTGACTGCCCTGTTTCCAGGGTAACTGATAACCCTGTTTCCAAGGATAACTGACTGCCCTGTTTCCAGGGTAACTGACTGCTCGGTTTCCAGGGTAACTGACTGCCCTGTTTCCGGGGTAACTGACTGCCCTGTTTCCAGGGTAACTGACTGCCCAGTTTCCAGAGTAACTGAGTACCCTGTTTCCAGGGTAACTGACTGCCCTGTTTCTGGGGTAACTGACTGCCCTGTTTCCGGGGTAACTGAGCGCCCTGTTTCCAGGATAACTGATCACCCTGCTTCCAGGGGAACTGACCATCCTGTTTCCAGGGTGACTGACTGCCCTGTTTCCAGGGTGACTGACTGCCCTGTTTCCAGGGTAACTGACTGCCCACTTTCCGGGTTAACTGACAGCACTGTTTACTGGGTAATTGACTGCCCTGCTTCCGGGGTAACTGACTGCCCTGTTTCCAGGTTAACTGACTGCTCAGTTTCCAGGGTATCTGATCACCCTTTTTCCGGGGTAACTGACTGCCCTGTTTCCGGGATAACTGACTGCCCTGTTTCCAGGGTAACTGATCACCCTGTTTCCGGGATAACCGACTCCCCTGTTTCCAGGGTAAATGACTGCCCAGTTTCCAGGGTAACTGACTGCCATGTTTCCGGGGTAACTGACTGCCCTGTTTCCAGGGTAACTGACTGCCCAGTTTCCAGGGTAACTGACTGCCCTGTTTCCGAGGTAACTGACTGCCCTGTTTCCAGGCTAACTGACAGCCCTGTTTCCGGGGTAACTGACCACCCTGTTTCCGGGGTAACTGACTGCCCTGTTTCCGGGGTAACTGACCGACCGCCCTGTTTCCAGGATAACTGATCACCCTGTTTCCGGGGTAACTGACCACCCTGTTTCCAGTGTAACTGACTAATCTGTTTCCAGGGTTACTGACCGCCCTGTTTCTGGGGTAACTGACTGCCCTGTTTCCGGGGTAACTGATGGCCCTGTTTCCAGGGTAACTGACTGCCCAGTTTCCAGAGTAACTGAATACACTGTTTCCAGGGTAACTGACTGCCCTGTTTCCGGGATAACTGACTGCCCTGTTTCCAGGGTAACTGACGGCCCTGTTTCCGGGATAACTGATGCCCTGTCTCCGGGATAACAGACTGCCCTGTTTCCAGGGTAACTGACTGCCCTGTTTCCGGGGTAACTGACTGCCCTGTTTCCAGGCTAACTGACTGCCCTGTTTCCAGGATAACTGATCACCCTGTTTCCGGGGTAACTGACTGCACTGTTTCCGGGGTAACTGACCGCCCTGTTTCCAGGACAACTGATCACCCTGTTTCCGGGGTAACTGACCACCCTGTTTCCAGGATAACTGACCACCCTGTTTCCAGGATAATTGACTCCCCTGTTTCCAGGGTAACTGACTGCCCTGTTTCCGGGGTAACTGACCGCCCTGTTTCCAGGATAACTGACCTACCTATTTCCGGGGTAACTGACTGCCCTGTTTCCAGGATAACTGACTGCCCTGTTTCCAGGTTAACTGACTGCCCTGTTTCCAGGGTAACAGACTGCCCTGTATCCGGGGTAAATGATCACCCTGTTTCCGGGGTAACTGACTAACCAGTTTCCAGGGTGACTGACTGCCCTGTTTCCAGGGTAACTGAATGCCCACTTTCCGGGGTAACTGACTGCCCTGTTTCCTGGGGAATTGACTGCCCTGCTTCCGGGGTAACTGACTGCCCTGTTTCCAGGTTAACTGACTGCCCTTTTTCCAGGGTAACTGATCACCCTTTTTCCGGGATAACTGACTGCCCTGTTTCCGGGATAACTGACTGCCCTGTTTCCAGGGTAACTGATCACCCTGTTTCCGGGGTAACTGACTGCCCTGTTTCCAGGCTAACTGACTGCCCTGTTTCCAGGATAACTGATCACCCTGTTTCCGGGGTAACTGACTGCCCTGTTTCCGGGGTAACTGACCGCCCTGTTTCCAGGATAACTGATCACCCTGTTTCCGGGGTAAATGACCACCCTGTTTCCAGTGTAACTGACTAATCTGTTTCCAGGGTTACTGACCTTCCTGTTTCTGGGGTAACTGACTGCCCTGTTTCCGGGCTAACTGACCGACCGCCCTGTTTCCAGGATAACTGATCACCCTGTTTCCGGGGTAACTGACCACCCTGTTTCCAGTGTAACTGACTAATCTTTTTCCAGGGTTACTGACCGTCCTGTTTCTGGGGTAACTGACTGCCCTGTTTCCGGGGTAACTGACCGCCCTGTTTCCAGGATAACTGATCACCCTGCTTCCAGGGTGACTGACTGCCCTGTTTCCAGGGTAACTGACTGCCCACTTTCCGGGTTAACTGACAGCCCTGTTTCCTGGGTAATTGACTGCCCTGCTTCCGGGGTAACTGACTGCCCTGTTTCCAGGTTAACTGACTGCCCAGTTTCCAGGGTAACTGATCACCCTTTTTCCGGGATAACTGACTGCCCTGTTTCCGGGATAACTGACTGCCCTGTTTCCAGGGTAACTGATCACCCTGTTTCCGGGATAACTGACTCCCCTGTTTCCAGGGTAACTGACTGCCCTGTTTCCAGGGTAACTGACTGCCATGTTTCCGGGGTAACTGACTGCCCTGTTTCCAGGGTAACTGACTGCCCTGTTTCCGGGGTAACTGACTGCCCGATTTCCAGGCTAACTGACTGCCCTGTTTCCAGGATAACTGATCACCCTGTTTCCGGGGTAACTGACTGCCCTGTTTCCAGGGTAACTGACTGCCATGTTTCCGGGGTAACTGACTGCCCTGTTTCCAGGGTAACTGACTGCCCAGTTTCCAGGGTAACTGACTGCCCTGTTTCCGGGGTAACTGACTGCCCGATTTCCAGGCTAACTGACTGCCCTGTTTCCAGGATAACTGATCACCCTGTTTCCGGGGTAACTGACTGCCCTGTTTCCGGGGTAACTGACCGACCGCCCTGTTTCCAGGATAACTGATCACCCTGTTTCCGGGGTAACTGACCACCCTGTTTCCAGTGTAACTGACTAATCTGTTTCCAGGGTTACTGACCGCCCTGTTTCTGGGGTAACTGACTGCCCTGTTTCCGGGGTAACTGACCGCCCTGTTTCCAGGATAACTGATCACCCTGCTTCCAGGGTAACTGACCATCCTGTTTCCAGGGTAACTGACTGCCCAGTTTCCAGGGTAACTGACTGCCCTGTTTCCGGGGTAACAGATCTCCTGTTTCCAGGGTAACTGACCGCCCTGTTTCCAGGATAACTGACCGCCCTATTTCAGGGTAACTGAATGCCCTGTTTCCAGGATAACTGACTGCCCTGTTTCCAGGATAACTGATCACCCTGTTTCCGGGGTAACTGACCGCCCTGTTTCCGGGGTAACTGACCGCCCTGTTTCCAGGGTCACTGACCACCCTGTTTCCAGGATAACTGAAAGTGCTGTTTCCAGGGTAACTGATCTCCCTGTTTCCGGGGTAACTGATCACCCTGTTTCCAGGATAACTGATCACTCTGTTTCCGGGGTAACTGATCACTCTTTTTCCGGGGTAACTGACCACCCTGTTTCCGGGGTAACTGACTAATCTGTTTCCAGGGTTACTGACAGCCCTGTTTCTGGGGTAACTGACTGCCCTGTTTCCGGGGTAACTGACCGCCCTGTTTCCAGGATAACTGATCACCCTGTTTCCAGTGTAACTGACAATCCTGTTTCCAGGGTAACTGACTGCCCAGTTTCCAGGGTAACTGACTGCCCTGTTTCCGGGGTAACAGATCTCCCTGTTTCCGGGGTAACTGACCGCCCTGTTTCCAGGATAACTGACCGCCCTATTTCCGGGGTAACTGACTGCCCTGTTTCCAGGATAACTGACTGCCCTGTTTCCGGGATAACTGACTGCCCTGTTTACTGGATAACTGACCGCCCTGTTTCCAGGTTAACTGACTGCCCTGTTTCCGGGGTAACTGACTGCCCTGTTTCCAGGGTAACTGACTGCCCAGTTTCCAGAGTAACTGAATACCCTGTTTCCAGGGTAACTGACTGCCCTGTTTCCGGGATAACTGACTGCCCTGTTTCCAGGGTAACTGACTGCCCTGTTTCTGGGGTAACTGACTGCCCTGTTTCCAGGCTAACTGACTGCCCTGTTTCCAGGATAACTGATCACCCTGTTTCCGGGATAACTGACTGCCCTGTTTCCAGGGTAACTGACTGCCCTGTTTCCAGGGTAACTGACTGCCCTGTTTCCAGGGTAACTGACCGCCCTGTTTCCAGGATAACTGACTGCCCTGTTTCCAGGTTAACTGACAGCCCTGTTGCCAGGGTAACTGACTGCCCTGTTTGCAGGGGAATTGACTGCCCTGTTTCCGGGGTAAATGATCACCCTGTTTATGGGGTAACTGACTAACCAGTTTCCAGGGTGACTGACTGCCCTGTTTCCAGGGTAACTGACTGCCCAGTTTCCGGGGTAACTGACTGCCCTGTTTCCTGGGTAATTGACTGCCCAGTTTCCAGGTTAACTGACTGCCCTGTTTCCAGGGTAACTGACTGCCCAGTTTCCGGGATAACTGACTCCCCTGTTTCCAGGGTAACTGACTGCCCAGTTTCCGGGGGAACTGACTGCCCTGTTTCCTGAGTAACTGACTGCCCTGTTTCCGGGGTAACTGACCGCCCTGTTTCCAGGATAACTGATCACCCTGTTTCCAGGGTAACTGACCATCCTGTTTCCAGGGTAACTGACTGCCCAGTTTCCAGGGTAAATGACTGCCCTGTTTCCGGGGTAACAGATCTCCCTGTTTCCGGGGTAACAGACCGCCCTGTTTCCAGGATAACTGACTGCCCTGTTTCCGGGATAACTGACTGCCCTGTTTACTGGATAACTGACCGCCCTGTTTCCAGGTTAACTGACTGCCCTGTTTCCGGGATAAATAACTGCCCTGTTTCCAGGGTAACTGACTGCCCTGTTTCCGGGATAACTGACTGCCCTGTTTCCAGGGTAACTGATAACCCTGTTTCCGGGCTAACTGACTGCCCTGTTTCCGGGATAACTGACCGCCCTGTTTCCAGGGTAACTGACTGCCCTGTTTCCGGGGTAACTGACTGCCCTGTTTCCAGGCTAACTGACTGCCCTGTTTCCAGGATAACTGATCACCCTGTTTCCGGGGTAAATGACTGCCCTGTTTCCGGGGTAACTGACCGCCCTGTTTCCAGGATAACTGATCACCCTGTTTCCGGGGTAACTGACTGCCCTGTTTCCAGGCTAACTGACTGCCCTGTTTCCAGGATAACTGATCACCCTGTGTCCGGGGTAACTGACTGCCCTGTTTCCGGGGTAACTGACCGCCCTGTTTCCAGGATAACTGATCACCCTGTTTCCGGGGTAACTGACCACCCTGTTTCCAGGGTCACTGACCACCCTGTTTCCAGGATAACTGACTCCCCTGTTTCCAGCGTAACTGATCACCCTGTTTCCAGGATAACTGACCTACCTATTTCCGGGTTAACTGACCGCCCTGTTTCCAGGATAACTGACTGCCCTGTTTCCAGGGTAACTGACTGCCCAGTTTCCGGGATAACTGACTCCCCTGTTTCCAGGGTAACTGACTGCCCAGTTTCCGGGGGAACTGACTGCCCTGTTTCCTGAGTAACTGACTGCCCTGTTTCCGGGGTAACTGACCGCCCTGTTTCCAGGATAACTGATCACCCTGTTTCCAGGGTAACTGACCATCCTGTTTCCAGGGTAACTGACTGCCCAGTTTCCAGGGTAAATGACTGCCCTGTTTCCGGGGTAACAGATCTCCCTGTTTCCGGGGTAACAGACCGCCCTGTTTCCAGGATAACTGACTGCCCTGTTTCCGGGATAACTGACTGCCCTGTTTACTGGATAACTGACCGCCCTGTTTCCAGGTTAACTGACTGCCCTGTTTCCGGGATAAATAACTGCCCTGTTTCCAGGGTAACTGACTGCCCTGATTCCGGGATAACTGACTGCCCTGTTTCCAGGGTAACTGATAACCCTGTTTCCGGGCTAACTGACTGCCCTGTTTCCGGGATAACTGACCGCCCTGTTTCCAGGGTAACTGACTGCCCTGTTACCGGGGTAACTGACTGCCCTGTTTCCAGGCTAACTGACTGCCCTGTTTCCAGGATAACTGATCACCCTGTTTCCGGGGTAAATGACTGCCCTGTTTCCGGGGTAACTGACCGCCCTGTTTCCAGGATAACTGATCACCCTGTTTCCGGGGTAACTGACTGCCCTGTTTCCAGGCTAACTGACTGCCCTGTTTCCAGGATAACTGATCACCCTGTTTCCGGGGTAACTGACTGCCCTGTTTCCGGGATAACTGACCGCCCTGTTTCCAGGATAACTGATCACCCTGTTTCCGGGGTAACTGACCACCCTGTTTCCAGGGTCACTGACCACCCTGTTTCCAGGATAACTGACTCCCCTGTTTCCAGCGTAACTGATCACCCTGTTTCCAGGATAACTGACCTACCTATTTCCGGGTTAACTGACCGCCCTGTTTCCAGGATAACTGACTGCCCTGTTTCCAGGTTAACTGACTGCCCTGTTTCCAGGGTAACTGACTGCCCTGTTTCCAGGGGAACTGACTGCCCTGTTTCCGGGGTAAATGATCACCCTGTTTCCGGGGTAACTGACTAACCAGTTTCCAGGGTGACTGACTGCCCTGTTTCCAGGGTAACTGACTGCCCAGTTTCCGGGGTAACCTACTGCCCTGTTTCCAGGGTAACTGACTGCCCAGTTTCCAGGGGAACTGATCACCCTGTTTCCGGGAAAACTGACTGCCCTGTTTCCGGGGTAACTGACTGCCCTGTTTCCAGGGTAACTGACCGCCCTGTTTCTGGGGTAACTGAGTGCCCTGTTTCCGGTGTAACTGACCGCCCTGTTTCCAGGATAACTGATCACCCTGTTTCCAGGGTAACTGACCATCCTGTTTCCAGGGTAACTGACTGCCCAGTTTGCAGGGTAAATGACTGCCCTGTTTCCGGGGTAACAGATCTCCCTGTTTCCGGGGTAACAGACCGCCCTGTTTCCAGGATAACTGTCTGCCCTGTTTCCGGGATAACTGACTGCCCTGTTTACTGGATAACTGACCGCCCTGTTTCCAGGTTAACTGACTGCCCTGTTTCCGGGATAAATAACTGCCCTGTTTCCAGGGTAACTGACTGCCCTGTTTCCGGGATAACTGACTGCCCTGTTTCCAGGGTAACTGATAACCCTGTTTCCGGGCTAACTGACTGCCCTGTTTCCGGGATAACTGACTGCCCTGTTTCCAGGGTAACTGACTGCCCTGTTTCCGGGGTAACTGACTGCCCTGTTTCCAGGCTAACTGACTGCCCTGTTTCCAGGATAACTGATCACCCTGTTTCCGGGGTAAATGACTGCCCTGTTTCCGGGGTAACTGACCGCCCTGTTTCCAGGATAACTGATCACCCTGTTTCCGGGGTAACTGACTGCCCTGTTTCCAGGCTAACTGACTGCCCTGTTTCCAGGATAACTGATCACCCTGTTTCCGGGGTAACTGACTGCCCTGTTTCCGGGGTAACTGACCGCCCTGTTTCCAGGATAACTGATCACCCTGTTTCCGGGGTAACTGACCACCCTGTTTCCAGGGTCACTGACCACCCTGTTTCCAGGATAACTGACTCCCCTGTTTCCAGCGTAACTGATCACCCTGTTTCCAGGATAACTGACCTACCTATTTCCGGGGTAACTGACCGCCCTGTTTCCAGGATAACTGACTGCCCTGTTTCCAGGTTAACTGACTGCCCTGTTTCCAGGGTAACTGACTGCCCTGTTTCCAGGGGAACTGACTGCCCTGTTTCCGGGGTAAATGATCACCCTGTTTCCGGGGTAACTGACTAACCAGTTTCCAGGGTGACTGACTGCCCTGTTTCCAGGGTAACTGACTGCCCAGTTTCCGGGGTAACCTACTGCCCTGTTGCCAGGATAACTGACTGCCCAGTTTCCAGGGTAACTGATCACCCTGTTTCCGGGAAAACTGACTGCCCTGTTTCCGGGAGAAATGACTGCCCTGTTTCCAGGGTAACTGACTGCCCTGTTTCCGGGGTAACTGACTGCCCTGTTTCCAGGGTAACTGTTCACCCTGTTTCCGGGATAAATGACTGCCCTGTTTCCGGGATAACTGACTGCCCTGTTTCCAGGGTAACTGACTGCCCTGTTTCCGGGGTAACTGACTGCCCTGTTTCCAGGCTAACTGACTGCCCTGTTTCCAGGATAACTGATCACCCTGTTTCCGGGGTAACTGACTGCCCCGTTTCCGGGGTAACTGACCGCCCTGTTTCCAGGATAACTGACCACCCTGTTTCCAGGGTCACTGACCACCCTGTTTCCAGGATAACTGAAAGCCCTGTTTCCAGGGTAACTGATCTCCCTGTTTCCGGGGTAACTGATCACCCTGTTTCCGGGTAACTGACTGCCCTGTTTCCAGGGTAACTGATCTCCCTGTTTCCAGGGTAACTGATCACCCTGTTTCCGGGGTAACTGACTGCCCTGTTTCCAGGGTAACTGACTGCCCTGTTTCCAGGGGAAACTGACTGCCCTGTTTCCAGGATAACTGATCACTCTGTTTCCGGGGGAACTGACTAGCCTGTTTCCGGGGTAACTGACTAATCTGTTTCCAGTGTTACTGACCGCCCTATTTCTGGGGTAACTGACTGCCCTGTTTCCGGGGTAACTGACCGCCCTGTTTCCGGGGTAACTGACCGCCCTGTTTCCAGGATAACTGACCATCCTATTACCTGGGTAACTGACCGCTCTGCTTCCAGGATAACTGACTGCCCTGTTTCCGGGATAACTGACTGCCCTGTTTAATGGATAACTGACTGCCCTGTTTCCAGGTTAACTGACTGCCCTGTTTCCGGGATAACTGACTGCCCTGTTTCCAGGTTAACTGACTGCCCTGTTTCCGGGATAACTGACTGCCCTGTTTCCAGGGTAACTGATAACCCTGTTTCCAAGGATAACTGACTGCCCTGTTTCCAGGGTAACTGACTGCTCGGTTTCCAGGGTAACTGACTGCCCTGTTTCCGGGGTAACTGACTGCCCTGTTTCCAGGGTAACTGACTGCCCAGTTTCCAGAGTAACTGAATACCCTGTTTCCAGGGTAACTGACTGCCCTGTTTCTGGGGTAACTGACTGCCCTGTTTCCGGGGTAACTGACCGACCGCCCTGTTTCCAGGATAACTGATCACCCTGTTTCCGGGGTAACTGACTGCCCTGTTTCCGGGGTAACTGACCGACCGCCCTGTTTCCAGGATAACTGATCACCCTGTTTCCGGGGTAACTGACCACCCTGTTTCCAGTGTAACTGACTAATCTGTTTCCAGGGTTACTGACCGCCCTGTTTCTGGGGTAACTGACTGCCCTGTTTCCGGGGTAACTGACCGACCTGTTTCCAGGATAACTGATCACCCTGCTTCCAGGGTAACTGACCATCCTGTTTCCAGGGTAACTGACTGCCCTGTTTCCAGGGTAACTGACTGCCCTGTTTCCGGGGTAACAGATCTCCTGTTTCCAGGGTAACTGACCGCCCTGTTTCCAGGATAACTGACCGCCCTATTTCAGGGTAACTGAATGCCCTGTTTCCAGGATAACTGACTGCCCTGTTTCCGGGATAACTGACTGCCCTGTTTACTGGATAACTGACCGCCCTGTTTCCAGGTTAACTGACTGCCCTGTTTCCGGGATAACTGACTGCCCTGTTTCCAGGGTAACTGACTGCCCAGTTTCCAGGGTAACTGATCACCCTGTTTCCGGGATAACTGACTGCCCTGTTTCCGGGAGAAATGACTGCCCTGTTTCCAGGGTAACTGACTGCCCTGTTTCCAGGGTAACTGACTGCTCTGTTTCCAGGATAACTGATCACCCTGTTTCCGGGGTAACTGACTGCCCTGTTTCCGGGGTAACTGACCGACCGCCCTGTTTCCAGGATAACTGATCACCCTGTTTCCGGGGTAACTGACCACCCTGTTTCCAGGGTAACTGACTAATCTGTTTCCAGGGTTACTGACCGCCCTGTTTCTGGGGTAACTGACTGCCCTGTTTCCGGGGTAACTGACCGCCCTGTTTCCAGGATAACTGATCAGCCTGTTTCCAGGGTAACTGACCATCCTGTTTCCAGGGTAACTGACTGCCCAGTTTCCAGGGTAACTGACCGCCCTATTTCCGGGGTAACTGACCGCCCTGTTTCCAGGATAACTGAATGCCCTGTTTCCGGGATAACTGACTGCCCTGTTTACTGGATAATTGACCGCCCTGTTTACAGGTTAACTGACTGCCCTGTTTCCGGGATAACTGACTGCCCTGTTTCCAGGGTAACTGATCGCCCTGTTTCCGGTGTAACTGACTGCCCTGTTTCCAGGGTAACTGATCACCCTGTTTCCGGGACAACTGACTGCCCTGTTTCCGGGATAACTGACTGCCCTGTTTCCAGGATAACTGACTGCCCTGTTTCCGGGGTAACTAACTGCCCTGTTTCCGGGGTAACTGACTGCCCAGTTTCCAGGGTAACTGACTGCCCTGTTTCCAGGGTAACTGACAGCCCACCTTCCAGTGTAACTGATCACCCTGTTTCCAGGGTAACTGACCGCCCTGTTTCCAGGGTAACTGACTGCCCAGTTTCCAGGGTAAATTATCACCCTGTTTCCGGGATAACTAACTGCCCTGTTTCCGGGATAACTGACTGCCCTGTTTCCGTGGTAACTGATCACCCTGTTTCCGGGGTAACTGACTGCCCAGTTTCCGGGGTAACTGACTTCCCTGTTTCCAGGTTAACTGACTGCCCTGTTTCCGGGATAACTGACTGCCCTGTTTCAGGGTAACTGATAACCCTGTTTCCGGGGTAACTGACTGCCCTGTTTCCAGGCTAACTGAC
The DNA here is from genome assembly GCF_036365525.1 of Heterodontus francisci. NCBI lineage: Eukaryota > Metazoa > Chordata > Chondrichthyes > Heterodontiformes > Heterodontidae > Heterodontus > Heterodontus francisci. Next base: position 6,817,075 of record NC_090386.1, read on the forward strand.
TGCCCTGTTTCCAGGATAACTGATCACCCTGTTTCCGGGGTAACTGACTGCCCTGTTTCCGGGGTAACTGACCGCCCTGTTTCCAGGATAACTGATCACCCTGTTTCCGGGGTAACTGACCACCCTGTTTCCAGGGTCACTGACCACCATGTTTCCAGGATAACTGACTCCCCTGTTTCCAGGGTAACTGACTGCCCTGTTTCCAGGGTAACTGACTGCCCTGTTTCCGGGGTAACTGAATGCCCTGTTTCCAGGGTAACTGACTGCCCACTTTCCGGGTTAACTGACAGCCCTGTTTAATGGGTAATTGACTGCCCTGCTTCCGGGGTAACTGACTGCCCTGTTTCCAGGTTAACTGACTGCCCAGTTTCCAGGGTATCTGATCACCCTTTTTCCGGGGTAACTGACTGCCCTGTTTCCGGGATAACTGACTGCCCTGTTTCCAGGGTAACTGATCACCCTGTTTCCGGGATAACTGACTCCCCTGTTTCCAGGGTAACTGACTGCCCAGTTTCCAGGGTAACTGACTGCCCAGTTTCCGGGGTAACTGACTGCCCTGTTTCCAGGGTAACTGACTGCCCAGTTTCCTGGGTAACTGACTGCCCTGTTTCCAGGCTAACTGACTGCCCTGTTTCCAGGATAACTGATCACCCTGTTTCCGGGGTAACTGACTGCCCTGTTTCCAGGGTAACTGACTGCCCTGTTTCCAGGGTAACTGATCACCCTGTTTCCGGGATAACTGACTCCCCTGTTTCCAGGGTAACTGACTGTCCTGTTTCCAGGGTAACTGACTGCCATGTTTCCGGGGTAACTGACTGCCCTGTTTCCAGGGTAACTGACTGCCCAGTTTCCAGGGTAACTGACTGCCCTGATCCGGGGTAACTGACTGCCCGATTTCCAGGCTAACTGACTGCCCTGTTTCCAGGATAACTGATCACCCTGTTTCCGGGGTAACTGACTGCCCTGTTTCCGGGGTAACTGACCGACCGCCCTGTTTCCAGGATAACTGATCACCCTGTTTCCGGGGTAACTGACCACCCTGTTTCCAGTGTAACTGACTAATCTGTTTCCAGGGTTACTGACCGCCCTGTTTCTGGGGTAACTGACTGCCCTGTTTCCGGGGTAACTGACCGACCTGTTTCCAGGATAACTGATCACCCTGCTTCCAGGGTAACTGACCATCCTGTTTCCAGGGTAACTGACTGCCCAGTTTCCAGGGTAACTGACTGCCCTGTTTCCGGGGTAACAGATCTCCTGTTTCCAGGGTAACTGACCGCCCTGTTTCCAGGATAACTGACCGCCCTATTTCAGGGTAACTGAATGCCCTGTTTCCAGGATAACTGACTGCCCTGTTTCCGGGATAACTGACTGCCCTGTTTACTGGATAACTGACCGCCCTGTTTCCAGGTTAACTGACTGCCCTGTTTCCGGGGTAACTGACTGCCCTGTTTCCAGGGTAACTGACTGCCCAGTTTCCAGGGTAACTGATCACCCTGTTTCCGGGATAACTGACTGCCCTGTTTCCGGGAGAAATGACTGCCCTGTTTCCAGGGTAACTGACTGCCCTGTTTCCAGGGTAACTGACTGCACTGTTTCCAGGATAACTGATCACCCTGTTTCCGGGGTAACTGACTGCCCTGTTTCCGGGGTAACTGACCGACCGCCCTGTTTCCAGGATAACTGATCACCCTGTTTCCGGGGTAACTGACCACCCTGTTTCCAGGGTAACTGACTAATCTGTTTCCAGGGTTACTGACCGCCCTGTTTCTGGGGTAACTGACTGCCCTGTTTCCGGGGTAACTGACCGCCCTGTTTCCAGGATAACTGATCAGCCTGTTTCCAGGGTAACTGACCATCCTGTTTCCAGGGTAACTGACTGCCCAGTTTCCAGGGTAACTGAATGCCCTGTTTCCGGGATAACTGACTGCCCTGTTTACTGGATAATTGACCGCCCTGTTTACAGGTTAACTGACTGCCCTGTTTCCGGGATAACTGACTGCCCTGTTTCCAGGGTAACTGATTGCCCTGTTTCCGGTGTAACTGACTGCCCTGTTTCCAGGGTAACTGATCACCCTGTTTCCGGGACAACTGACTGCCCTGTTTCCGGGATAACTGACTGCCCTGTTTCCAGGATAACTGACTGCCCTGTTTCCGGGGTAACTAACTGCCCTGTTTCCGGGGTAACTGACTGCCCAGTTTCCAGGGTAACTGACTGCCCTGTTTCCAGGGTAACTGACAGCCCACCTTCCAGTGTAACTGATCACCCTGTTTCCAGGGTAACTGACCGCCCTGTTTCCAGGGTAACTGACTGCCCAGTTTCCAGGGTAAATTATCACCCTGTTTCCGGGATAACTAACTGCCCTGTTTCCGGGATAACTGACTGCCCTGTTTCCGTGGTAACTGATCACCCTGTTTCCGGGGTAACTGACTGCCCAGTTTCCGGGGTAACTGACTTCCCTGTTTCCAGGTTAACTGACTGCCCTGTTTCCGGGATAACTGACTGCCCTGTTTCCAGGGTAACTGATAACCCTGTTTCCGGGGTAACTGACTGCCCTGTTTCCAGGCTAACTGACTGCCCTGTTTCCAGGATAACTGATCACCCTGTTTCCGGGGTAACTGACTGCCCTGTTTCCGGGGTAACTGACCGCCCTGTTTCCAGGATAACTGATCACCCTGTTTCCGGGGTAACTGACCACCCTGTTTCCAGGGTCACTGACCACCCTGTTTCCAGGATAACTGACTCCCCTGTTTCCAGGGTAACTGACTGCCCTGTTTCCAGGGTAACTGACTGCCCTGTTTCCGGGGTAACTGAATGCCCTGTTTCCAGGGTAACTGACTGCCCACTTTCCGGGTTAACTGACAGCCCTGTTTACTGGGTAATTGACTGCCCTGCTTCCGGGGTAACTGACTGCCCTGTTTCCAGGTTAACTGACTGCCCAGTTTCCAGGGTATCTGATCACCCTTTTTCCGGGGTAACTGACTGCCCTGTTTCCGGGATAACTGAGTGCCCTGTTTCCAGGGTAACCGATCACCCTGTTTCCGGGATAACTGACTCCCCTGCTTCCAGGGTAACTGACTGCCCAGTTTCCAGGGTAACTGACTGCCCAGTTTCCGGGGTAACTGACTGCCCTGTTTCCAGGGTAACTGACTGCCCAGTTTCCTGGGTAACTGACTGCCCTGTTTCCGGGGTAACTGACTGCCCTGTTTCCAGGCTAACTGACTGCCCTGTTTCCGGGGTAACTGACCACCCTGTTTCCGGGGTAACTGACTGCCCTGTTTCCGGGGTAACTGACCGACCGCCCTGTTTCCAGGATAACTGATCACCCTGTTTCCTGGGTAACTGACCACCCTGTTTCCAGTGTAACTGACTAATCTGTTTCCAGGGTTACTGACCGCCCTGTTTCTGGGGTAACTGACTGCCCTGTTTCCGGGGTAACTGACTGCCCTGTTTCCAGGGTAACTGACTGCCCAGTTTCCAGAGTAACTGAATACACTGTTTCCAGGGTAACTGACTAATCTGTTTCCAGGGTTACTGACCGCCCTGTTTCTGGGGTAACTGACTGCCCTGTTTCCGGGATAACTGACTGCCCTGTTTCCAGGGTAACTGACTGCCCTGTTTCCGGGATAACTGATGCCCTGTCTCCGGGATAACAGACTGCCCTGTTTCCAGGGTAACTGACTGCCCTGTTTCCGGGGTAACTGACTGCCCTGTTTCCAGGCTAACTGACTGCCCTGTTTCCAGGATAACTGATCACCCTGTTTCCGGGGTAACTGACTGCACTGTTTCCGGGGTAACTGACCGCCCTGTTTCCAGGACAACTGATCACCCTGTTTCCGGGGTAACTGACCACCCTGTTTCCAGGATAACTGACGACCCTGTTTCCAGGATAATTGACTCCCCTGTTTCCAGGGTAACTGACTGCCCTGTTTCCGGGGTAACTGACCGCCCTGTTTCCGGGATAACTGACCTACCTATTTCCGGGGTAACTGACCGCCCTGTTTCCAGGATAACTGACTGCCCTGTTTCCAGGTTAACTGACTGCCCTGTTTCCAGGGTAACAGACTGCCCTGTTTCCGGGGTAAATGATCACCCTGTTTCTGGGGTAACTGACGAACCAGTTTCCAGGGTGACTGACTGCCCTGTTTCCAGGGTAACTGAATGCCCACTTTCCGGGGTAACTGACTGCCCTGTTTCCTGGGTAATTGACTGCCCTGCTTCCGGGGTAACTGACTGCCCTGTTTCCAGGTTAACTGACTGCCCATTTTCCAGGGTAACTGATCACCCTTTTTCCGGGATAACTGACTGCCCTGTTTCCGGGATAACTGACTGCCCTGTTTCCAGGGTAACTGATCACCCTGTTTCCGGGGTAACTGACTGCCCTGTTTCCAGGCTAACTGACTGCCCTGTTTCCAGGATAACTGATCACCCTGTTTCCGGGGTAACTGACTGCCCTGTTTCCGGGGTAACTGACCGCCCTGTTTCCAGGATAACTGATCACCCTGTTTCCGGGGTAACTGACCACCCTGTTTCCAGTGTAACTGACTAATCTGTTTCCAGGGTTACTGACCGTCCTGTTTCTGGGGTAACTGACTGCCCTGTTTCCGGGCTAACTGACCGACCGCCCTGTTTCCAGGATAACTGATCACCCTGTTTCCGGGGTAACTGACCACCCTGTTTCCAGTGTAACTGACTAATCTGTTTCCAGGGTTACTGACCGTCCTGTTTCTGGGGTAACTGACTGCCCTGTTTCCGGGGTAACTGACCGCCCTGTTTCCAGGATAACTGATCACCCTGCTTCCAGGGGAACTGACCATCCTGTTTCCAGGGTAACTGACTGCCCAGTTTCCAGGGTGACTGACTGCCCTGTTTCCAGGGTAACTGACTGCCCACTTTCCGGGTTAACTGACAGCCCTGTTTCCTGGGTAATTGACTGCCCTGCTTCCGGGGTAACTGACTGCCCTGTTTCCAGGTTAACTGACTGCCCAGTTTCCAGGGTAACTGATCACCCTGTTTCCGGGATAACTGACTCCCCTGTTTCCGGGATAACTGACTGCCCTGTTTCCAGGGTAACTGATCACCCTGTTTCCGGGATAACTGACTGCCCTGTTTCCAGGGTAACTGACTGCCCTGTTTCCAGGGTAACTGATCACCCTGTTTCCGGGATAACTGACTGCCCTGTTTCCGGGATAACTGACTGCCCTGTTTCCAGGGTAACTGATCACCCTGTTTCCGGGATAACTGACTCCCCTGTTTCCGGGATAACTGACTGCCCTGTTTCCAGGGTAACTGATCACCCTGTTTCCGGGATAACTGACTGCCCTGTTTCCGGGATAACTGACTGCCCTGTTTCCAGGGTAACTGATCACCCTGTTTCCGGGATAACTGACTCCCCTGTTTCCAGGGTAACTGACTGCCCTGTTTCCAGGGTAACTGACTGCCATGTTTCCGGGGTAACTGACTGCCCTGTTTCCAGGGTAACTGACTGCCCAGTTTCCAGGGTAACTGACTGCCCTGTTTCCGGGGTAACTGACTGCCCGATTTCCAGGCTAACTGACTGCCCTGTTTCCAGGATAACTGATCACCCTGTTTCCGGGGTAACTGACTGCCCTGTTTCTGGGGTAACTGACCGACCACCCTGTTTCCAGGATAACTGATCACCCTGTTTCCGGGGTAACTGACCACCCTGTTTCCAGTGTAACTGACTAATGTGTTTCCAGGGTTACTGACCGCCCTGTTTCTGGGGTAACTGACTGCCCTGTTTCCGGGGTAACTGACCGCCCTGTTTCCAGGATAACTGATCACCCTGCTTCCAGGGTAACTGACCATCCTGTTTCCAGGGTAACTGACTGCCCAGTTTCCAGGGTAACTGACTGCCCTGTTTCCGGGGTAACAGATCTCCTGTTTCCAGGGTAACTGACCGCCCTGTTTCCAGGATAACTGACCGCCCTATTTCAGGGTAACTGAATGCCCTGTTTCCAGGATAACTGACTGCCCTGTTTCCGGGATAACTGACTGCCCTGTTTACTGGATAACTGACCGCCCTGTTTCCAGGTTAACTGACTGCCCTGTTTCCGGGGTAACTGACTGCCCTGTTTCCAGGGTAACTGACTGCCCAGTTTCCAGGGTAACTGATCACCCTGTTTCCGGGATAACTGACTGCCCTGTTTCCGGGAGAAATGACTGCCCTGTTTCCAGGGTAACTGACTGCCCTGTTTCCAGGATAACTGATCACCCTGTTTCCGGGGTAACTGACTGCCCTGTTTCCGGGGTAACTGACCGACCGCCCTGTTTCCAGGATAACTGATCACCCTGTTTCCGGGGTAACTGACCACCCTGTTTCCAGGGTAACTGACTAATCTGTTTCCAGGGTTACTGACCGCCCTGTTTCTGGGGTAACTGACTGCCCTGTTTCCGGGGTAACTGACCGCCCTGTTTCCAGGATAACTGATCACCCTGTTTCCAGGGTAACTGACCATCCTGTTTCCAGGGTAACTGACTGCCCAGTTTCCAGGGTAGCTGACCGCCCTATTTCCGGGGTAACTGACCGCCCTGTTTCCAGGATAACTGAATGCCCTGTTTCCGGGATAACTGACTGCCCTGTTTACTGGATAACTGACCGCCCTGTTTCCAGGTTAACTGACTGCCCTGTTTCCGGGATAACTGACTGCCCTGTTTCCAGGGTAACTGATTGCCCTGTTTCCGGTGTAACTGACTGCCCTGTTGCCAGGGTAACTGATCACCCTGTTTCCGGGACAACTGACTGCCCTGTTTCCGGGATAACTGACTGCCCTGTTTCCAGGATAACTGACTGCCCTGTTTCCGGGGTAACTAACTGCCCTGTTTCCGGGGTAACTGACTGCCCAGTTTCCAGGGTAACTGACTGCCCTGTTTCCGGGGTAACTGACAGCCCACCTTCCAGTGTAACTGATCACCCTGTTTCCAGGATAATTGACTGCCCTGTTTCCAGGGTAACTGACCGCCCTGTTTCCAGGGTAACTGACTGCCCAGTTTCCAGGGTAAATTATCACCCTGTTTCCGGGATAACTAACTGCCCTGTTTCCGGGATAACTGACTGCCCTGTTTCCGTGGTAACTGATCACCCTGTTTCCGGGGTAACTGACTGCCCAGTTTCCGGGGTAACTGACTTCCCTGTTTCCAGGTTAACTGACTGCCCTGTTTCCAGGGTAACTGACTGCCCAGTTTCCAGGGTAACTGACTGCCCTGTTTCCGGGGTAACTGACTGCCCGATTTCCAGGCTAACTGACTGCCCTGTTTCCAGGATAACTGATCACCCTGTTTCCGGGGTAACTGACTGCCCTGTTTCCGGGGTAACTGACCGACCGCCCTGTTTCCAGGATAACTGATCACCCTGTTTCCGGGGTAACTGACCACCCTGTTTCCAGTGTAACTGACTAATCTGTTTCCAGGGTTACTGACCGCCCTGTTTATGGGGTAACTGACTGCCCTGTTTCCGGGGTAACTGACCGCCCTGTTTCCAGGATAACTGATCACCCTGCTTCCAGGGTAACTGACCATCCTGTTTCCAGGGTAACTGACTGCCCAGTTTCCAGGGTAACTGACTGCCCTGTTTCTGGGGTAACAGATCTCCTGTTTCCAGGGTAACTGACCGCCCTGTTTCCAGGATAACTGACCGCCCTATTTCAGGGTAACTGAATGCCCTGTTTCCAGGATAACTGACTGCCCTGTTTCCGGGATAACTGACTGCCCTGTTTACTGGATAACTGACCGCACTGTTTCCAGGTTAACTGACTGCCCTGTTTCCGGGGTAACTGACTGCCCTGTTTCCAGGGTAACTGACTGCCCAGTTTCCAGGGTAACTGATCACCCTGTTTCCGGGATAACTGACTGCCCTGTTTCCGGGAGAAATGACTGCCCTGTTTCCAGGGTAACTGACTGCCCTGTTTCCAGGGTAACTGACTGCCCTGTTTCCAGGATAACTGATCACCCTGTTTCCGGGGTAACTGACTGCCCTGTTTCCGGGGTAACTGACCGACCGCCCTGTTTCCAGGATAACTGATCACCCTGTTTCCGGGGTAACTAACCACCCTGTTTCCAGGGTAACTGACTAATCTGTTTCCAGGGTTACTGACCGCCCTGTTTCTGGGGTAACTGACTGCCCTGTTTCCGGGGTAAATGACCGCCCTGTTTCCAGGATAACTGATCACCCTGTTTCCAGGGTAACTGACCATCCTGTTTCCAGGGTAACTGACTGCCCAGTTTCCAGGGTAACTGACCGCCCTATTTCCGGGGTAACTGACCGCCCTGTTTCCAGGATAACTGAATGCCCTGTTTCCGGGATAACTGACTGCCCTGTTTACTGGATAACTGACCGCCCTGTTTCCAGGTTAACTGACTGCCCTGTTTCCGGGATAACTGACTGCCCTGTTTCCAGGGTAACTGATTGCCCTGTTTCCGGTGTAACTGACTGCCGTGTTGCCAGGGTAACTGATCACCCTGTTTCCGGGACAACTGACTGCCCTGTTTCCGGGATAACTGACTGCCCTGTTTCCAGGATAACTGACTGCCCTGTTTCCGGGGTAACTAACTGCCCTGTTTCCGGGGTAACTGACTGCCCAGTTTCCAGGGTAACTGACTGCCCTGTTTCCGGGGTAACTGACAGCCCACCTTCCAGTGTAACTGATCACCCTGTTTCCAGGATAATTGACTGCCCTGTTTCCAGGGTAACTGACCGCCCTGTTTCCAGGGTAACTGACTGCCCAGTTTCCAGGGTAAATTATCACCCTGTTTCCGGGATAACTAACTGCCCTGTTTCCGGGATAACTGACTGCCCTGTTTCCGTGGTAACTGATCACCCTGTTTCCGGGGTAACTGACTGCCCAGTTTCCGGGGTAACTGACTTCCCTGTTTCCAGGTTAACTGACTGCCCTGTTTCCAGGTTAACTGACTGCCCATTTTCCAGGGTAACTGATCACCCTTTTTCCGGGATAACTGACTGCCCTGTTTCCGGGGTAACTGACCGCCCTGTTTCCAGGATAACTGATCACCCTGTTTCCGGGGTAACTGACCACCCTGTTTCCAGTGTAACTGACTAATCTGTTTCCAGGGTTACTGACCGTCCTGTTTGTGGGGTAACTGACTGCCCTGTTTCCGGGCTAACTGACCGACCGCCCTGTTTCCAGGATAACTGATCACCCTGTTTCCGGGGTAACTGACCACCCTGTTTCCAGTGTAACTGACTAATCTGTTTCCAGGGTTACTGACCGTCCTGTTTCTGGGGTAACTGACTGCCCTGTTTCCGGGGTAACTGACCGCCCTGTTTCCAGGATAACTGATCACCCTGCTTCCAGGGGAACTGACCATCCTGTTTCCAGGGTAACTGACTGCCCAGTTTCCAGGGTAACTGACTGCCCACTTTCCGGGTTAACTGATAGCCCTGTTTCCTGGGTAATTGACTGCCCTGCTTCCGGGGTAACTGACTGCCCTGTTTCCAGGTTAACTGACTGCCCAGTTTCCAGGGTAACTGATCACCCTTTTTCCGGGATAACTGACTGCCCTGTTTCCAGGATAACTGACTGCCCTGTTTCCAGGGTAACTGATCACCCTGTTTCCGGGATAACTGACTCCCCTGTTTCCAGGATAACTGATCACCCTGTTTCCAGGGTAACTGACTGCCATGTTTCCGGGGTAACTGACTGCCCTGTTTCCAGGGTAACTGACTGCCCAGTTTCCAGGGTAACTGACTGCCCTGTTTCCGGGGTAACTGACTGCCCGATTTCCAGGCTAACTGACTGCCCTGTTTCCAGGATAACTGATCACCCTGTTTCCGGGGTAACTGACTGCCCTGTTTCCGGGGTAACTGACCGACCGCCCTGTTTCCAGGATAACTGATCACCCTGTTTCCGGGGTAACTGACCACCCTGTTTCCAGTGTAACTGACTAATCTGTTTCCAGGGTTACTGACCGCCCTGTTTCTGGGGTAACTGACTGCCCTGTTTCCGGGGTAACTGACCGCCCTGTTTCCAGGATAACTGATCACCCTGCTTCCAGGGTAACTGACCATCCTGTTTCCACGGTAACTGACTGCCCAGTTTCCAGGGTAACTGACTGCCCTGTTTCCGGGGTAACAGATCTCCTGTTTCCAGGGTAACTGACCGCCCTGTTTCCAGGATAACTGACCGCCCTATTTCAGGGTAACTGAATGCCCTGTTTCCAGGATAACTGACTGCCCTGTTTCCGGGATAACTGACTGCCCTGTTTACTGGATAACTGACCGCCCTGTTTCCAGGTTAACTGACTGCCCTGTTTCCGGGGTAACTGACTGCCCTGTTTCCAGGGTAACTGACTGCCCAGTTTCCAGGGTAACTGATCACCCTGTTTCCGGGATAACTGACTGCCCTGTTTCCGGGAGAAATGACTGCCCTGTTTCCAGGGTAACTGACTGCCCTGTTTCCAGGGTAACTGACTGCCCTGTTTCCAGGATAACTGATCACCCTGTTTCCGGGGTAACTGACTGCCCTGTTTCCGGGGTAACTGACCGACCGCCCTGTTTCCAGGATAACTGATCACCCTGTTTCCGGGGTAACTGACCACCCTGTTTCCAGGGTAACTGACTAATCTGTTTCCAGGGTTACTGACCGCCCTGTTTCTGGGGTAACTGACTGCCCTGTTTCCGGGGTAACTGACCGCCCTGTTTCCAGGATAACTGATCACCCTGTTTCCAGGGTAACTGACCATCCTGTTTCCAGGGTAACTGACTGCCCAGTTTCCAGGGTAACTGACCGCCCTATTTCCGGGGTAACTGACCGCCCTGTTTCCAGGATAACTGAATGCCCTGTTTCCGGGATAACTGACTGCCCTGTTTACTGGATAACTGACCGCCCTGTTTCCAGGTTAACTGACTGCCCTGTTTCCGGGATAACTGACTGCCCTTTTTCCAGGGTAACTGATTGCCCTGTTTCCGGTGTAACTGACTGCCCTGTTTCCAGGGTAACTGATCACCCTGTTTCCGGGACAACTGACTGCCCTGTTTCCGGGATAACTGACTGCCCTGTTTCCAGGATAACTGACTGCCCTGTTTCCGGGGTAACTAACTGCCCTGTTTCCGGGGTAACTGACTGCCCAGTTTCCAGGGTAACTGACTGCCCTGTTTCCAGGGTAACTGACAGCCCACCTTCCAGTGTAACTGATCACCCTGTTTCCAGGATAATTGACTGCCCTGTTTCCAGGGTAACTGACCGCCCTGTTTCCAGGGTAACTGACTGCCCAGTTTCCAGGGTAAATTATCACCCTGTTTCCGGGATAACTAACTGCCCTGCTTCCGGGATAACTGACTGCCCTGTTTCCGTGGTAACTGATCACCCTGTTTCCGGGGTAACTGACTGCCCAGTTTCCGGGGTAACTGACTTCCCTGTTTCCAGGTTAACTGACTGCCTGTTTCCGGGATAACCTACTGCCCTGTTTCCAGGGTAACTGATAACCCTGTTTCCGGGGTAACTGACTGCCCTGTTTCCAGGCTAACTGACTGCCCTGTTTCCAGGATAACTGATCACCCTGTTTCCGGGGTAACTGACTGCCCTGTTTCCGGGGTAACTGACCGCCCTGTTTCCAGGATAACTGATCACCCTGTTTCCAGGGTAACTGACCACCCTGTTTCCAGGGTCACTGACCACCCTGTTTCCAGGATAACTGACTCCCCTGTTTCCAGGGTAACTGACTGCCCTGTTTCCGGGGTAACTGACTGCCCTGTTTCCGGGGTAACTGACTGCCCTGTTTCCAGGATAACTGATCACTCTGTTTCCGGGGTAACTGATCACTCTGTTTCCGGGGTAACTGACCACCCTGTTTCCGGGGTAACTGACTAATCTGTTTCCAGGGTTACTGACAGCCCTGTTTCTGGGGTAACTGACTGCCCTGTTTCCGGGGTAACTGACCGCCCTGTTTCCAGGATAACTGATCACCCTGTTTCCAGTGTAACTGACCATCCTGTTTCCAGGGTAACTGACTGCCCAGTTTCCAGGGTAACTGACTGCCCTGTTTCCGGGGTAACAGATCTCCCTGTTTCCGGGGTAACTGACCGCCCTGTTTCCAGGATAACTGACCGCAATATTTCCGGGGTAACTGACTGCCCTGTTTCCAGGATAACTGACTGCCCTGTTTACTGGATAACTGACCGCCCTTTTTCCAGGTAAACTGACTGCCCTGTTTCCGGGGTAACTGACTGCCCTGTTTCCAGGGTAACTGACTGCCCAGTTTCCGGGGTAACTGACTGCCCTGTTTCCTGGGTAATTGACTGCCCAGTTTCCAGGTTAACTGACTGCCCTGTTTCCAGGGTAACTGACTGCCCAGTTTCCGGGTAACTGACTCCCCTGTTTCCAGGGTAACTGACTGCCCAGTTTCCGGGGGAACTGACTGCCCTGTTTCCTGAGTAACTGACTGCCCTGCTTCCGGGGTAACTGACTGCCCTGTTTCCAGGGTAACTGACTGCCCAGTTTCCAGGGTAACTGATCACCCTTTTTCCGTGATAACTGACTGCCCTGTTTCCGGGATTACTGACTGCCCTGTTTCCGGGGTAACTGATCACCCTGTTTCCGGGGTAACTGTCTAACCAGTTTCCAGGGTGACTGACTGCCCTGTTTCCAGGGTAACTGACTGCCCAGTTTCCGGGTTAACTGACTGCCCTGTTTCCTGGGTAACTGTCTGCCCTGCTTCCGGGGTAACTGACTGCCCTGTTTCCAGGGTAACTGACTGCCCAGTTTCCAGGGTAACTGATCACCCTTTTTCCGGGATAACTGACTGCCCTGTTTCCGGGATAACTGACTGCCCTGTTTCCAGGGTAACTGATCACCCTGTTTCCGGGATAACTGTCTGCCCTGTTTCCGGGATAACTGACTGCCCAGTTTCCAGGGTAACTGACTGCCCTGTTTCCGGGGTAACTGACTGCCCTGTTTCCAGGGTAACTGACTGCCCAGTTTCCAGGGTAACTGATCACCCTGTTTCCGGGAGAACTGACTGCCCTGTTTCTGGGAGAAATGACTGCCCTGTTTCCAGGGTAACTGACTGCCCTGCTTCCGGGGTAAATGACCGCCCTGTTTCCAGGGTCACTGACCACCCTGTTTCCAGGAGAACTGAAAGCCCTATTTCCAGGGTAACTGATCTCCCTGTTTCCAGGGTAACTGATCACCCTGTTTCCGGGTAACTGACTGCCCTGTTTCCGGGGTAACTGACTGCCCTGTTTCCAGGGTAACTGACTGCCCAGTTTCCAGGGTAACTGATCACCATTTTTCCGGGATAACTGACTGCCCTGTTTCCTGGGTAACTGACTGCCCTGTTTCCAGGGTAACTGATCACCCTGTTTCCGGGATAACTGTCTGCCCTGTTTCCGGGATAACTGACTGCCCAGTTTCGAGTGTAACAGACTGCCCTGTTTCCGGAGTAACTGACCATCCTGTTTCCAGGGTCACTGACCACCCTGTTTCCAGGATAACTGACTGCCCTGTTTCCAGGGTAACTGACTGCCCAGTTTCCAGGGTAAATGATCACCCTGTTTCCGGGAGAACTGACTGCCCTGTTTCCGGGAGAAATGACTGCCCTGTTTCCAGGATAACTGACTGCCCTGCTTCCGGGGTAACTGACTGCCCTGTTTCCAGGGTAACTGATCACCCTGTTTCCGGGATAACTGACTGCCCTGTTTCCGGGATAACTGATTGCCCTGTTTCCAGGGTAACTGACTTACCCTGTTTCCGGGGTAACTGACTGCCCTGTTTCCAGGTAAACTGACTGCCCTGTTTCCAGGATAACTGATCACCCTGTTTCCGGGGTAACTGACCGCCCTGTTTCCAGGGTCACTGACCACCCTGTTTCCAGGATAACTGAAAGTGATGTTTCCAGGGTAACTGATCTCCCTGTTTCCGGGGTAACTGATCACCCTGTTTCCGGGTAACTGACAGCCCTGTTTCCGGGGTAACTGACTGCCCTGTTTCCAGGGTAACTGATCTCCCTGTTTCCAGTGCAACGGATCACCATGTTTCCGGGGTAACTGACTGCCCTGTTTCCAGGGCAACTGACCGCCCTGTTTCCGGGGTAACTGACTGCCCAGTTTCCAGGGTAACTAACTGCCCTGTTTCCGGGGTAACTGACTGCCCAGTTTCCAGGGTAACTGACTGCCCTGTTTCCAGGGTAACTGACAGCCCACCTTCCAGTGTAACTGATCACCCTGTTTCCAGGATAGTTGACTGCCCTGTTTCCAGGGTAACTGACCGCCCTGTTTCCAGGGTAACTGACTGCCCAGTTTCCAGGGTAAATTATCACCCTGTTTCCGGGATAACTAACTGCCCTGTTTCCGGGATAACTGACTGCCCTGTTTCCGGGGTAACTGACTGCCCTGTTTCCAGGGTAACTGATAACCCTGTTTCCGGGGTAACTGACTGCCCTGTTTCCAGGCTAACTGACTGCCCTGTTTCCAGGATAACTGATCACCCTGTTTCCGGGGTAACTGACTGCCCTGTTTCCGGGGTAACTGACCGCCCTGTTTCCAGGATAACTGATCACCCTGTTTCCGGGGTAACTGACCACCCTGTTTCCAGGGTCACTGACCACCCTGTTTCCAGGATAACTGACTCCCCTGTTTCCAGGGTAACTGACTGCCCTGTTTCCAGGGTTACTGACTGCCCTGTTTCTGGGGTAACTGACTGCCCTGTTTCCGGGGTAACTGACCGCCCTGTTTCCAGGATAACTGATCACCCTGTTTCCAGTGTAACTGACCATCCTGTTTCCAGGGTAACTGACTGCCCAGTTTCCAGGGTAACTGACTGCCCTGTTTCCGGGGTAACAGATCTCCCTGTTTCCGGGGTAACTGACCGCCCTGTTTCCAGGATAACTGACTGCCCTGTTTCCGGGATAACTGACTGCCCTGTTTCCAGGTTAACTGACTGCCCTGTTTCCGGGGTAACTGACTGCCCTGTTTCCAGGGAAACTGACTGCCCAGTTTCCAGAGTAACTGAATACCCTGTTTCCAGGGTAACTGACTGCCCTGTTTCCGGGATAACTGACTGCCCTGTTTCCAGGGTAACTGACTGCCCTGTTTCCGGGGTAACTGACTGCCCTGTTTCCAGGCTAACTGACTGCCCTGTTTCCAGGATAACTGATCACCCTGTTTCCGGGATAACTGACTGCCCTGTTTCCAGGATAACTGACTGCCCTGTTTCCAGGGTAACTGACTGCCCTGTTTCCGGGGTAACTGACCGCCCTGTTTCCAGGATAACTGACTGCCCTGTTTCCAGGTTAACTGACAGCCCTGTTTCCCGGGTAACTGACTGCCCTGTCTCCAGGGGAATTGACTGCCCTGTTTCCGGGGTAAATGATCACCCTGTTTCCGGGGTAACTGACTAACCAGTTTCCAGGGTGACTGACTGCCCTGTTTCCAGGGTAACTGACTGCCCAGTTTCCGGGGTAACTGACTGCCCTGTTTCCTGGGTAATTGACTGCCCAGTTTCCAGGTTAACTGACTGCCCTGTTTCCAGGGTAACTGACTGCCCAGTTTCCGGGATAACTGACTCCCCTGTTTCCAGGGTAACTGACTGCCCAGTTTCCGGGGGAACTGACTGCCCTGTTTCCTGAGTAACTGACTGCCCTGCTTCCGGGGTAACTGACTGCCCTGTTTCCAGGGTAACTGACTGCCCAGTTTCCAGGGTAACTGATCACCCTTTTTCCGTGATAACTGACTGCCCTGTTTCCGGGATTACTGACTGCCCTGTTTCCGGGGTAACTGATCACCCTGTTACCGGGGTAACTGTCTAACCAGTTTCCAGGGTGACTGACTGCCCTGTTTCCAGGGTAACTGACTGCCCAGTTTCCGGGTTAACTGACTGCCCTGTTTCCTGGGTAACTGTCTGCCCTGCTTTCGGGGTAACTGACTGCCCTGTTTCCAGGGTAACTGACTGCCCAGTTTCCAGGGTAACTGATCACCCTTTTTCCGGGATAACTGACTGCCCTGTTTCCGGGATAACTGACTGCCCTGTTTCCAGGGTAACTGATCACCCTGTTTCCGGGATAACTGTCTGCCCTGTTTCCGGGATAACTGACTGCCCAGTTTCCAGGGTAACTGACTGCCCTGTTTCCGGGGTAACTGACTGCCCTGTTTCCAGGGTAACTGACTGCCCAGTTTCCAGGGTAACTGATCACCCTGTTTCCGGGAGAACTGACTGCCCTGTTTCTGGGAGAAATGACTGCCCTGTTTCCAGGGTAACTGACTGCCCTGCTTCCGGGGTAACTGACTGCCCTGTTTCCAGGGTCACTGACCACCCTGTTTCCAGGATAACTGTAAGCCCTATTTCCAGGGTAACTGATCTCCCTGTTTCCGGGGTAACTGATCACCCTGTTTCCGGGTAACTGACTGCCCTGTTTCCGGGGTAACTGACTGCCCTGTTTCCAGGGTAACTGATCTCCCTGTTTCCAGTGCAACGGATCACCATGTTTCCGGGGTAACTGACTGCCCTGTTTCCAGGGCAACTGACCGCCCTGTTTCCGGTGGAACTGACTGCCCAGTTTCCAGGGTAACTGACTGCCCAGTTTCCAGGGTATCTAACTGCCCTGTTTCCGGGGTAACTGACTGCCCAGTTTCCAGGGTAACTGACTGCTCTGTTTCCAGGGTAACTGACAGCCCACCTTCCAGTGCAACTGATCACCCTGTTTCCAGGATAATTGACTGCCCTGTTTCCAGGGTAACTGACTGCCCAGTTTCCAGGGTAAATTATCGCCCTGTTTCCGGGATAACTGACAGCCCTGTTTCCGGGGTAAGTGATCACCCTGTTTCCGGGGTAACTGACTGCCCAGTTTCCGGGGTAACTGACTTCCCTGTTTCCAGGGTAACTGACTGCCCTGTTTCCGGGATAACTGACTGCCCTGTTTCCAGGGCAACTGATAACCCTGTTTCCGGGATAACTGACTGCCCTGTTTCCAGGGCAACTGACTGCCCAGTTTCCAGAGTAACTGAATAACCTGTTTCCAGGGTAACAGATCACCCTGTTTCCGGGATAACTGACTGCCCTGTTTCCAAGATAACTGACTGCCCTGTTTCCAGGGTAACTGACTGCCCTGTTTCCAGGCTATCTGACTGCCCTGTTTCCAGGATAACTGATCACCCTGTTTCCGGGGTAACTGACTGCCCTGTTTCCAGGGTCACTGACCACCCTGTTTCCAGGATAACTGACTCCCCTGTTTCCAGGGGAACTGACTGCCCTGTTTCCAGGGTAACTGATCTCCCTGTTTCCGGGGTAACTGACTGCCCTGTTTCCGGGGTAACTGACCGCCCTGTTTCCAGGGTCACTGACTACCCTGTTTCCAGGATAACTGAAAGCCCTATTTCCAGGGTAACTGATCTCCCTGTTTCCGGGTAACTGACTGCCCTGTTTCCGGGGTAACTGACTGCCCTGTTTCCAGGGGAACTGATCTCCCTGTTTCCAGTGCAACGGATCACCATGTTTCCGGGGTAACTGACTGCCCTGTTTCCAGGGCAACTGACCGCCCTGTTTCCGGGGGAACTGACTGCCCAGTTTCCAGGGTAACTGACTGCCCAGTTTCCAGGGTAACTAACTGCCCTGTTTCCGGGGTAGCTGACTGCCCAGTTTCCAGGGTAACTGACTGCTCTGTTTCCAGGGAATCTGACAGCCCACCTTCCAGTGTAACTGATCACCCTGTTTCCAGGATAATTGACTGCCCTGTTTCCAGGGTAACTGACCGCCCTGTTTCCAGGGTAACTGACTGCCCAGTTTCCAGGGTAAATTATCACCCTGTTTCCGGGATAACTAACTGCCCTGTTTCCGGGAGAACTGACTGCCCTGTTTCCGGGGTAACTGATCACCCTGTTTCCGGGGTAACTGACTGCCCAGTTTCCGGGGTAACTGACTTCCCTGTTTCCAGGGTAACTGACCGCCCTGTTTCCAGGGAAACTGACTGCCCAGTTTCCAGGGTAAATTTTCACCCTGTTTCCGGGATAACTAACTGCCCTGTTTCCGGGATAACTGACTGCCCTGTTTCCGGGGTAACTGATCACCCTGTTTCCGGGGTAACTGACTGCCCAGTTTCCGGGGTGACAGACTTCCCTGTTTCCAGGGTAACTGACTGCCCTGTTTCCGGGATAACTGACTGCCCAGTTTCCAGAGTAACTGAATAACCTGTTTCCCGGGTAACAGATCACCCTGTTTCCGGGATAACTGACTGCCCTGTTTCCAAGATATCTGACTGCCCTGTTTCCAGGGTAACTGACCGCCCTGTTTCCGGGGTAACTGACTGCCCTGTTTCCAGGCTAACTGACTGCCCTGTTTCCAGGATAACTGATCACCCTGTTTCCGGGGTAACTGACTGCCCTGTTTCCGGGGTAACTGACCGCCCTGTTTCCAGGATAACTGATCACCCTGTTTCCGGGGTAACTGACCACCCTGTTTCCAGGGTCACTGACCACCCTGTTTCCAGGATAACTGACTCCCCTGTTTCCAGGGTAACTGACTGCCCTGTTTCCGGGGTAACTGATCTCCCTGTTTCCGGGGTTACTGACCGCCCTGTTTCCAGGATAACTGACCTACCTATTTACACGTTAACTGACTGCCCTGTTTCCAGGGTAACTGACTGCCCTGTTCCCAGGGGAACTGACTGCCCTGTTTCCAGGGTAACAGATCACCCTGTTTCCGGAATAACTGACTAACCAGTTTCCAGGGTGACTGACTGCCCTGTTTCCAGGGTAACTGTCTGCCCAGTTTCCGGGGTAACTGACTGCCCTGTTTCCAGTGTAACTGATCACCCTGTTTCCGGGATAACTGACTGCCCTGTTTCCGGGATAACTGACTGCCCTGTTTCCAGGGTAACTGACTTACCCTGTTTCCGGGGTAACTGACTGCCCTGTTTCCAGTCTAACTGACTGCCCTGTTTCCAGGATAACTGATCACCCTGTTTCCGGGGTAACTGACTGCCCTGTTTCCGGGGGAACTGACCGCCCTGTTTCCAGGGTCACTGACCACCCTGTTTCCAGGATAACTGAAAGCCCTGTTTCCAGGGTAACTGATCTCCCTGTTTCCGGGGTAACTGATCTCCCTGTTTCCGGGTAACTGACTGCCCTGTTTCCGGTGTAAATGACTGCCATGTTTCCAGGGTAAGTGATCTCCCTGTTTCCAGTGCAACGGATCACCATGTTTCCGGGGTAACTGACTGCCCTGCTTCCAGGGCAACTGACCGCCCTGTTTCCGGGGGAACTGACTGCCCAGTTTCCAGGGTAACTGACTGCCCAGTTTCCAGGGTAACTAACTGCCCTGTTTCCGGGGTAACTGACTGCCCAGTTTCCAGGGTAACTGACTGCCCTGTTTCCAGGGTAACTGACAGCCCACCTTCCAGTGTAACTGATCACCCTGTTTCCAGGATAATTGACTGCCCTGTTTCCAGGGTAACTGACCGCCCTGTTTCCAGGTTAACTGACTGTCCAGTTTCCAGGGTAAATTATCACCCTGTTTCCGGGATAACTAACTGCCCTGTTTCCGGGATAACTGACTGCCCTGTTTCCAGGGTAACTGACTGCCCAGTTTCCAGGGTAACTGATCACCCTGTTTCCGGGAGAACTGACTGCCCTGTTTCCGGGAGAAATGACTGCCCTGTTTCCTGGGTAACTGACTGCCCTGCTTCCGGGGTAATTGACTGCCCTGTTTCCAGGGTAACTGATCACCCTGTTTCCGGGATA
This sequence comes from Heterodontus francisci, assembly GCF_036365525.1. Classification (NCBI taxonomy): domain Eukaryota; kingdom Metazoa; phylum Chordata; class Chondrichthyes; order Heterodontiformes; family Heterodontidae; genus Heterodontus; species Heterodontus francisci. The sequence continues at coordinate 6,836,778 of NC_090386.1, forward strand.
ACTGACTGCCCTGTTTCCGGGATAACTGACTGCCCTGTTTCCAGGGTAACTGACTTACCCTGTTTCCGGGGTAACTGACTGCCCTGTTTCCAGGCTAACTGACTGCCCTGTTTCCAGGATAACTGATCACCCTGTTTCCGGGGTAACTGACCGCCCTTTTTCCGGGGTAACTGACCGCCCTGTTTCCAGGGTCACTGACCACCCTGTTTCCAGGAAAACTGAAAGTGCTGTTTCCAGGGTAACTGATCTCCCTGTTTCCGGGGTAACTGATCACACTGTTTCCGGGTAACTGACAGCCCTGTTTCCGGGGTAACTGACTGCCCTGTTTCCAGGGTAACTGACTGCCCTGTTTCCTGGGTAACTGTCTGCCCTGCTTCCGGGGTAACTGACTGCCCTGTTTTCAGGGTAACTGACTGCCCAGTTTCCAGGGTAACTGATCACCCTTTTTCCGGGATAACTGACTGCCCTGTTTCCGGGATAACTGACTGCCCTGTTTCCAGGGTAACTGATCACCCTGTTTCCGGGATAACTGTCTGCCCTGTTTCCGGGATAACTGACTGCCCAGTTTCCAGGGTAACTGACTGCCCTGTTTCCGGGGTAACTGACTGCCCTGTTTCCAGGGTAACTGACTGCCCAGTTTCCAGGGTAACTGATCACCCTGTTTCCGGGAGAACTGACTGCCCTGTTTCTGGGAGAAATGACTGCCCTGTTTCCAGGGTAACTGACTGCCCTGCTTCCGGGGTAACTGACCGCCCTGTTTCCAGGGTCACTGACCACCCTGTTTCCAGGATAACTGTAAGCCCTATTTCCAGGGTAACTGATCTCCCTGTTTCCGGGGTAACTGATCACCCTGTTTCCGGGTAACTGACTGCCCTGTTTCCGGGGTAACTGACTGCCCTGTTTCCAGGGTAACTGATCTCCCTGTTTCCAGTGCAACGGATCACCATGTTTCCGGGGTAACTGACTGCCCTGTTTCCAGGGCAACTGACCGCCCTGTTTCCGGTGGAACTGACTGCCCAGTTTCCAGGGTAACTGACTGCCCAGTTTCCAGGGTATCTAACTGCCCTGTTTCCGGGGTAACTGACTGCCCAGTTTCCAGGGTAACTGACTGCTCTGTTTCCAGGGTAACTGACAGCCCACCTTCCAGTGCAACTGATCACCCTGTTTCCAGGATAATTGACTGCCCTGTTTCCAGGGTAACTGACTGCCCAGTTTCCAGGGTAAATTATCGCCCTGTTTCCGGGATAACTGACAGCCCTGTTTCCGGGGTAAGTGATCACCCTGTTTCCGGGGTAACTGACTGCCCAGTTTCCGGGGTAACTGACTTCCCTGTTTCCAGGGTAACTGACTGCCCTGTTTCCGGGATAACTGACTGCCCTGTTTCCAGGGTAACTGATAACCCTGTTTCCGGGATAACTGACTGCCCTGTTTCCAGGGCAACTGACTGCCCAGTTTCCAGAGTAACTGAATAACCTGTTTCCAGGGTAACAGATCACCCTGTTTCCGGAATAACTGACTGCCCTGTTTCCAAGATAACTGACTGCCCTGTTTCCAGGGTAACTGACTGCCCTGTTTCCGGGGTAACTGACTGCCCTGTTTCCAGGCTATCTGACTGCCCTGTTTCCAGGATAACTGATCACCCTGTTTCCGGGGTAACTGACTGCCCTGTTTCCAGGGTCACTGACCACCCTGTTTCCAGGATAACTGACTCCCCTGTTTCCAGGGTAACTGACTGCCCTGTTTCCAGGGTAACTGATCTCCCTGTTTCCGGGGTAACTGACTGCCCTGTTTCCGGGGTAACTGACCGCCCTGTTTCCAGGGTCACTGACTACCCTGTTTCCAGGATAACTGAAAGCCCTATTTCCAGGGTAACTGATCTCCCTGTTTCCGGGTAACTGACTGCCCTGTTTCCGGGGTAACTGACTGCCCTGTTTCCAGGGGAACTGATCTCCCTGTTTCCAGTGCAACGGATCACCATGTTTCCGGGGTAACTGACTGCCCTGTTTCCAGGGCAACTGACCGCCCTGTTTCCGGGGGAACTGACTGCCCAGTTTCCAGGGTAACTGACTGCCCAGTTTCCAGGGTAACTAACTGCCCTGTTTCCGGGGTAGCTGACTGCCCAGTTTCCAGGGTAACTGACTGCTCTGTTTCCAGGGAATCTGACAGCCCACCTTCCAGTGTAACTGATCACCCTGTTTCCAGGATAATTGACTGCCCTGTTTCCAGGGTAACTGACCGCCCTGTTTCCAGGGTAACTGACTGCCCAGTTTCCAGGGTAAATTATCACCCTGTTTCCGGGATAACTAACTGCCCTGTTTCCGGGATAACTGACTGCCCTGTTTCCGGGATAACTGATCACCCTGTTTCCGGGGTAACTGACTGCCCAGTTTCCGGGGTAACTGACTTCCCTGTTTCCAGGGTAACTGACCGCCCTGTTTCCAGGGAAACTGACTGCCCAGTTTCCAGGGTAAATTATCACCCTGTTTCCGGGATAACTAACTGCCCTGTTTCCGGGATAACTGACTGCCCTGTTTCCGGGGTAACTGATCACCCTGTTTCCGGGGTAACTGACTGCCCAGTTTCCGGGGTAACAGACTTCCCTGTTTCCAGGGTAACTGACTGCCCTGTTTCCGGGATAACTGACTGCCCAGTTTCCAGAGTAACTGAATAACCTGTTTCCCGGGTAACAGATCACCCTGTTTCCGGGATAACTGACTGCCCTGTTTCCAAGATATCTGACTGCCCTGTTTCCAGGGTAACTGACCGCCCTGTTTCCGGGGTAACTGACTGCCCTGTTTCCAGGCTAACTGACTGCCCTGTTTCCAGGATAACTGATCACCCTGTTTCCGGGGTAACTGACTGCCCTGTTTCCGGGGTAACTGACCGCCCTGTTTCCAGGATAACTGATCACCCTGTTTCCGGGGTAACTGACCACCCTGTTTCCAGGGTCACTGACCACCCTGTTTCCAGGATAACTGACTCCCCTGTTTCCAGGGTAACTGACTGCCCTGTTTCCGGGGTAACTGATCTCCCTGTTTCCGGGGTTACTGACCGCCCTGTTTCCAGGATAACTGACCTACCTATTTACACGTTAACTGACTGCCCTGTTTCCAGGGTAACTGACTGCCCTGTTCCCAGGGGAACTGACTGCCCTGTTTCCAGGGTAACTGTCTGCCCAGTTTCCGGGGTAACTGACTGCCCTGTTTCCAGTGTAACTGATCACCCTGTTTCCGGGATAACTGACTGCCCTGTTTCCGGGATAACTGACTGCCCTGTTTCCAGGGTAACTGACTTACCCTGTTTCCGGGGTAACTGACTGCCCTGTTTCCAGGCTAACTGACTGCCCTGTTTCCAGGATAACTGATCACCCTGTTTCCGGGGTAACTGACTGCCCTGTTTCCGGGGGAACTGACCGCCCTGTTTCCAGGGTCACTGACCACCCTGTTTCCAGGATAACTGAAAGCCCTGTTTCCAGGGGAACTGATCTCCCTGTTTCCGGGGTAACTGATCTCCCTGTTTCCGGGTAACTGACTGCCCTGTTTCCGGTGTAAATGACTGCCATGTTTCCAGGGTAAGTGATCTCCCTGTTTCCAGTGCAACGGATCACCATGTTTCCGGGGTAACTGACTGCCCTGCTTCCAGGGCAACTGACCGCCCTGTTTCCGGGGGAACTGACTGCCCAGTTTCCAGGGTAACTGACTGCCCAGTTTCCAGGGTAACTGACTGCCCTGTTTCCAGGGTAACTGACAGCCCACCTTCCAGTGTAACTGATCACCCTGTTTCCAGGATAATTGACTGCCCTGTTTCCAGGGTAACTGACCGCCCTGTTTCCAGGTTAACTGACTGTCCAGTTTCCAGGGTAAATTATCACCCTGTTTCCGGGATAACTAACTGCCCTGTTTCCGGGATAACTGACTGCCCTGTTTCCAGGGTAACTGACTGCCCAGTTTCCAGGGTAACTGATCACCCTGTTTCCGGGAGAACTGACTGCCCTGTTTCCGGGAGAAATGACTGCCCTGTTTCCTGGGTAACTGACTGCCCTGCTTCCGGGGTAACTGACTGCCCTGTTTCCAGGGTAACTGATCACCCTGTTTCCGGGATAACTGACTGCCCTGTTTCCGGGATAACTGACTGCCCTGTTTCCAGGGTAACTGACTTACCCTGTTTCCGGGGTAACTGACTGCCCTGTTTCCAGGCTAACTGACTGCCCTGTTTCCAGGATAACTGATCACCCTGTTTCCGGGGTAACTGACCGCCCTTTTTCCGGGGTAACTGACCGCCCTGTTTCCAGGGTCACTGACCACCCTGTTTCCAGGAAAACTGAAAGTGCTGTTTCCAGGGTAACTGATCTCCCTGTTTCCGGGGTAACTGATCACCCTGTTTCCGGGTAACTGACAGCCCTGTTTCCGGGGTAACTGACTGCCCTGTTTCCAGGGTAACTGATCTCCCTGTTTCCGTGATAACTGACTGCCCTGTTTCCGGGATTACTGACTGCCCTGTTTCCGGGGTAACTGTTCACCCTGTTTCCGGGGTAACTGTCTAACCAGTTTCCAGGGTGACTGACTGCCCTGTTTCCAGGGTAACTGACTGCCCAGTTTCCGGGTTCACTGACTGCCCTGTTTCCTGGGTAACTGTCTGCCCTGCTTCCGGGGTAACTGACTGCCCTGTTTCCAGGGTAACTGACTGCCCAGTTTCCAGGGTAACTGATCACCCTTTTTCCGGGATAACTGACTGCCCTGTTTCCCGGATAACTGACTGCCCTGTTTCCAGGGTAACTGATCACCCTGTTTCCGGGATAACTGTCTGCCCTGTTTCCGGGATAACTGACTGCCCAGTTTCCAGGGTAACTGACTGCCCTGTTTCCGGGGTAACTGACTGCCCTGTTTCCAGGGTAACTGACTGCCCAGTTTCCAGGGTAACTGATCACCCTGTTTCCGGGAGAACTGACTGCCCTGTTTCTGGGAGAAATGACTGCCCTGTTTCCAGGGTAACTGACTGCCCTGCTTCCGGGGTAACTGACCGCCCTGTTTCCAGAGTCACTGACCACCCTGTTTCCAGGATAACTGTAAGCCCTATTTCCAGGGTAACTGATCTCCCTGTTTCAGGGGTAACTGATCACCCTGTTTCCGGGTAACTGACTGCCCTGTTTCCGGGGTAACTGACTGCCCTGTTTCCAGGGTCACTGACTGCCCAGTTTCCAGGGTAACTGATCACCCTGTTTCCGGGAGAACTGACTGCCCTGTTTCTGGGAGAAATGACTGCCCTGTTTCCAGGGTAACTGACTGCCCTGCTTCCGGGGTAACTGACCGCCCTGTTTCCAGGGTCACTGACCACCCTGTTTCCAGGATAACTGTAAGCCCTATTTCCAGGGTAACTGATCTCCCTGTTTCCGGGGTAACTGATCACCCTGTTTCCGGGTAACTGACTGCCCTGTTTCCGGGGTAACTGACTGCCCTGTTTCCAGGGTAACTGATCTCCCTGTTTCCAGTGTAACGGATCACCATGTTTCCGGGGTAACTGACTGCCCTGTTTCCAGGGCAACTGACCGCCCTGTTTCCGGTGGAACTGACTGCCCAGTTTCCAGGGTAACTGACTGCCCAGTTTCCAGGGTATCTAACTGCCCTGTTTCCGGGGTAACTGACTGCCCAGTTTCCAGGGTAACTGACTGCTCTGTTTCCAGGGTAACTGACAGCCCACCTTCCAGTGCAACTGATCACCCTGTTTCCAGGATAATTGACTGCCCTGTTTCCAGGGTAACTGACTGCCCAGTTTCCAGGGTAAATTATCGCCCTGTTTCCGGGATAACTGACAGCCCTGTTTCCGGGGTAAGTGATCACCCTGTTTCCGGGGTAACTGACTGCCCAGTTTCCGGGGTAACTGACTTCCCTGTTTCCAGGGTAACTGACTGCCCTGTTTCCGGGATAACTGACTGCCCTGTTTCCAGGGTAACTGATAACCCTGTTTCCGGGATAACTGACTGCCCTGTTTCCAGGGCAACTGACTGCCCAGTTTCCAGAGTAACTGAATAACCTGTTTCCAGGGTAACAGATCACCCTGTTTCCGGAATAACTGACTGCCCTGTTTCCAAGATAACTGACTGCCCTGTTTCCAGGGTAACTGACTGCCCTGTTTCCGGGGTAACTGACTGCCCTGTTTCCAGGCTATCTGACTGCCCTGTTTCCAGGATAACTGATCACCCTGTTTCCGGGGTAACTGACTGCCCTGTTTCCAGGGTCACTGACCACCCTGTTTCCAGGATAACTGACTCCCCTGTTTCCAGGGTAACTGACTGCCCTGTTTCCAGGGTAACTGATCTCCCTGTTTCCGGGGTAACTGACTGCCCTGTTTCCGGGGTAACTGACCGCCCTGTTTCCAGGGTCACTGACTACCCTGTTTCCAGGATAACTGAAAGCCCTATTTCCAGGGTAACTGATCTCCCTGTTTCCGGGTAACTGACTGCCCTGTTTCCGGGGTAACTGACTGCCCTGTTTCCAGGGGAACTGATCTCCCTGTTTCCAGTGCAACGGATCACCATGTTTCCGGGGTAACTGACTGCCCTGTTTCCAGGGCAACTGACCGCCCTGTTTCCGGGGGAACTGACTGCCCAGTTTCCAGGGTAACTGACTGCCCAGTTTCCAGGGTAACTAACTGCCCTGTTTCCGGGGTAGCTGACTGCCCAGTTTCCAGGGTAACTGACTGCTCTGTTTCCAGGGAATCTGACAGCCCACCTTCCAGTGTAACTGATCACCCTGTTTCCAGGATAATTGACTGCCCTGTTTCCAGGGTAACTGACCGCCCTGTTTCCAGGGTAACTGACTGCCCAGTTTCCAGGGTAAATTATCACCCTGTTTCCGGGATAACTAACTGCCCTGTTTCCGGGATAACTGACTGCCCTGTTTCCGGGATAACTGATCACCCTGTTTCCGGGGTAACTGACTGCCCAGTTTCCGGGGTAACTGACTTCCCTGTTTCCAGGGTAACTGACCGCCCTGTTTCCAGGGAAACTGACTGCCCAGTTTCCAGGGTAAATTATCACCCTGTTTCCGGGATAACTAACTGCCCTGTTTCCGGGATAACTGACTGCCCTGTTTCCGGGGTAACTGATCACCCTGTTTCCGGGGTAACTGACTGCCCAGTTTCCGGGGTAACAGACTTCCCTGTTTCCAGGGTAACTGACTGCCCTGTTTCCGGGATAACTGACTGCCCAGTTTCCAGAGTAACTGAATAACCTGTTTCCCGGGTAACAGATCACCCTGTTTCCGGGATAACTGACTGCCCTGTTTCCAAGATATCTGACTGCCCTGTTTCCAGGGTAACTGACCGCCCTGTTTCCGGGGTAACTGACTGCCCTGTTTCCAGGCTAACTGACTGCCCTGTTTCCAGGATAACTGATCACCCTGTTTCCGGGGTAACTGACTGCCCTGTTTCCGGGGTAACTGACCGCCCTGTTTCCAGGATAACTGATCACCCTGTTTCCGGGGTAACTGACCACCCTGTTTCCAGGGTCACTGACCACCCTGTTTCCAGGATAACTGACTCCCCTGTTTCCAGGGTAACTGACTGCCCTGTTTCCGGGGTAACTGATCTCCCTGTTTCCGGGGTTACTGACCGCCCTGTTTCCAGGATAACTGACCTACCTATTTACACGTTAACTGACTGCCCTGTTTCCAGGGTAACTGACTGCCCTGTTCCCAGGGGAACTGACTGCCCTGTTTCCAGGGTAACTGTCTGCCCAGTTTCCGGGGTAACTGACTGCCCTGTTTCCAGTGTAACTGATCACCCTGTTTCCGGGATAACTGACTGCCCTGTTTCCGGGATAACTGACTGCCCTGTTTCCAGGGTAACTGACTTACCCTGTTTCCGGGGTAACTGACTGCCCTGTTTCCAGGCTAACTGACTGCCCTGTTTCCAGGATAACTGATCACCCTGTTTCCGGGGTAACTGACTGCCCTGTTTCCGGGGGAACTGACCGCCCTGTTTCCAGGGTCACTGACCACCCTGTTTCCAGGATAACTGAAAGCCCTGTTTCCAGGGGAACTGATCTCCCTGTTTCCGGGGTAACTGATCTCCCTGTTTCCGGGTAACTGACTGCCCTGTTTCCGGTGTAAATGACTGCCATGTTTCCAGGGTAAGTGATCTCCCTGTTTCCAGTGCAACGGATCACCATGTTTCCGGGGTAACTGACTGCCCTGCTTCCAGGGCAACTGACCGCCCTGTTTCCGGGGGAACTGACTGCCCAGTTTCCAGGGTAACTGACTGCCCAGTTTCCAGGGTAACTGACTGCCCTGTTTCCAGGGTAACTGACAGCCCACCTTCCAGTGTAACTGATCACCCTGTTTCCAGGATAATTGACTGCCCTGTTTCCAGGGTAACTGACCGCCCTGTTTCCAGGTTAACTGACTGTCCAGTTTCCAGGGTAAATTATCACCCTGTTTCCGGGATAACTAACTGCCCTGTTTCCGGGATAACTGACTGCCCTGTTTCCAGGGTAACTGACTGCCCAGTTTCCAGGGTAACTGATCACCCTGTTTCCGGGAGAACTGACTGCCCTGTTTCCGGGAGAAATGACTGCCCTGTTTCCTGGGTAACTGACTGCCCTGCTTCCGGGGTAACTGACTGCCCTGTTTCCAGGGTAACTGATCACCCTGTTTCCGGGATAACTGACTGCCCTGTTTCCGGGATAACTGACTGCCCTGTTTCCAGGGTAACTGACTTACCCTGTTTCCGGGGTAACTGACTGCCCTGTTTCCAGGCTAACTGACTGCCCTGTTTCCAGGATAACTGATCACCCTGTTTCCGGGGTAACTGACCGCCCTTTTTCCGGGGTAACTGACCGCCCTGTTTCCAGGGTCACTGACCACCCTGTTTCCAGGAAAACTGAAAGTGCTGTTTCCAGGGTAACTGATCTCCCTGTTTCCGGGGTAACTGATCACCCTGTTTCCGGGTAACTGACAGCCCTGTTTCCGGGGTAACTGACTGCCCTGTTTCCAGGGTAACTGATCTCCCTGTTTCCGTGATAACTGACTGCCCTGTTTCCGGGATTACTGACTGCCCTGTTTCCGGGGTAACTGTTCACCCTGTTTCCGGGGTAACTGTCTAACCAGTTTCCAGGGTGACTGACTGCCCTGTTTCCAGGGTAACTGACTGCCCAGTTTCCGGGTTCACTGACTGCCCTGTTTCCTGGGTAACTGTCTGCCCTGCTTCCGGGGTAACTGACTGCCCTGTTTCCAGGGTAACTGACTGCCCAGTTTCCAGGGTAACTGATCACCCTTTTTCCGGGATAACTGACTGCCCTGTTTCCCGGATAACTGACTGCCCTGTTTCCAGGGTAACTGATCACCCTGTTTCCGGGATAACTGTCTGCCCTGTTTCCGGGATAACTGACTGCCCAGTTTCCAGGGTAACTGACTGCCCTGTTTCCGGGGTAACTGACTGCCCTGTTTCCAGGGTAACTGACTGCCCAGTTTCCAGGGTAACTGATCACCCTGTTTCCGGGAGAACTGACTGCCCTGTTTCTGGGAGAAATGACTGCCCTGTTTCCAGGGTAACTGACTGCCCTGCTTCCGGGGTAACTGACCGCCCTGTTTCCAGAGTCACTGACCACCCTGTTTCCAGGATAACTGTAAGCCCTATTTCCAGGGTAACTGATCTCCCTGTTTCAGGGGTAACTGATCACCCTGTTTCCGGGTAACTGACTGCCCTGTTTCCGGGGTAACTGACTGCCCTGTTTCCAGGGTCACTGACCACCCTGTTTCCAGGATAACTGACTCCCCTGTTTCCAGGGTAACTGACTGCCCTGTTTCCGGGGTAACTGATCTCCCTGTTTCCGGGGTTACTGACCGCCCTGTTTCCAGGATAACTGACCTACCTATTTACACGTTAACTGACTGCCCTGTTTCCAGGGTAACTGACTGCCCTGTTCCCAGGGGAACTGACTGCCCTGTTTCCAGGGTAACTGTCTGCCCAGTTTCCGGGGTAACTGACTGCCCTGTTTCCAGTGTAACTGATCACCCTGTTTCCGGGATAACTGACTGCCCTGTTTCCGGGATAACTGACTGCCCTGTTTCCAGGGTAACTGACTTACCCTGTTTCCGGGGTAACTGACTGCCCTGTTTCCAGGCTAACTGACTGCCCTGTTTCCAGGATAACTGATCACCCTGTTTCCGGGGTAACTGACTGCCCTGTTTCCGGGGGAACTGACCGCCCTGTTTCCAGGGTCACTGACCACCCTGTTTCCAGGATAACTGAAAGCCCTGTTTCCAGGGGAACTGATCTCCCTGTTTCCGGGGTAACTGATCTCCCTGTTTCCGGGTAACTGACTGCCCTGTTTCCGGTGTAAATGACTGCCATGTTTCCAGGGTAAGTGATCTCCCTGTTTCCAGTGCAACGGATCACCATGTTTCCGGGGTAACTGACTGCCCTGCTTCCAGGGCAACTGACCGCCCTGTTTCCGGGGGAACTGACTGCCCAGTTTCCAGGGTAACTGACTGCCCAGTTTCCAGGGTAACTGACTGCCCTGTTTCCAGGGTAACTGACAGCCCACCTTCCAGTGTAACTGATCACCCTGTTTCCAGGATAATTGACTGCCCTGTTTCCAGGGTAACTGACCGCCCTGTTTCCAGGTTAACTGACTGTCCAGTTTCCAGGGTAAATTATCACCCTGTTTCCGGGATAACTAACTGCCCTGTTTCCGGGATAACTGACTGCCCTGTTTCCAGGGTAACTGACTGCCCAGTTTCCAGGGTAACTGATCACCCTGTTTCCGGGAGAACTGACTGCCCTGTTTCCGGGAGAAATGACTGCCCTGTTTCCTGGGTAACTGACTGCCCTGCTTCCGGGGTAACTGACTGCCCTGTTTCCAGGGTAACTGATCACCCTGTTTCCGGGATAACTGACTGCCCTGTTTCCGGGATAACTGACTGCCCTGTTTCCAGGGTAACTGACTTACCCTGTTTCCGGGGTAACTGACTGCCCTGTTTCCAGGCTAACTGACTGCCCTGTTTCCAGGATAACTGATCACCCTGTTTCCGGGGTAACTGACCGCCCTTTTTCCGGGGTAACTGACCGCCCTGTTTCCAGGGTCACTGACCACCCTGTTTCCAGGAAAACTGAAAGTGCTGTTTCCAGGGTAACTGATCTCCCTGTTTCCGGGGTAACTGATCACCCTGTTTCCGGGTAACTGACAGCCCTGTTTCCGGGGTAACTGACTGCCCTGTTTCCAGGGTAACTGATCTCCCTGTTTCCGTGATAACTGACTGCCCTGTTTCCGGGATTACTGACTGCCCTGTTTCCGGGGTAACTGTTCACCCTGTTTCCGGGGTAACTGTCTAACCAGTTTCCAGGGTGACTGACTGCCCTGTTTCCAGGGTAACTGACTGCCCAGTTTCCGGGTTCACTGACTGCCCTGTTTCCTGGGTAACTGTCTGCCCTGCTTCCGGGGTAACTGACTGCCCTGTTTCCAGGGTAACTGACTGCCCAGTTTCCAGGGTAACTGATCACCCTTTTTCCGGGATAACTGACTGCCCTGTTTCCCGGATAACTGACTGCCCTGTTTCCAGGGTAACTGATCACCCTGTTTCCGGGATAACTGTCTGCCCTGTTTCCGGGATAACTGACTGCCCAGTTTCCAGGGTAACTGACTGCCCTGTTTCCGGGGTAACTGACTGCCCTGTTTCCAGGGTAACTGACTGCCCAGTTTCCAGGGTAACTGATCACCCTGTTTCCGGGAGAACTGACTGCCCTGTTTCTGGGAGAAATGACTGCCCTGTTTCCAGGGTAACTGACTGCCCTGCTTCCGGGGTAACTGACCGCCCTGTTTCCAGAGTCACTGACCACCCTGTTTCCAGGATAACTGTAAGCCCTATTTCCAGGGTAACTGATCTCCCTGTTTCAGGGGTAACTGATCACCCTGTTTCCGGGTAACTGACTGCCCTGTTTCCGGGGTAACTGACTGCCCTGTTTCCAGGGTCACTGACCACCCTGTTTCCAGGATAACTGACTCCCCTGTTTCCAGGGTAACTGACTGCCCTGTTTCCGGGGTAACTGATCTCCCTGTTTCCGGGGTTACTGACCGCCCTGTTTCCAGGATAACTGACCTACCTATTTACACGTTAACTGACTGCCCTGTTTCCAGGGTAACTGACTGCCCTGTTCCCAGGGGAACTGACTGCCCTGTTTCCAGGGTAACTGTCTGCCCAGTTTCCGGGGTAACTGACTGCCCTGTTTCCAGTGTAACTGATCACCCTGTTTCCGGGATAACTGACTGCCCTGTTTCCGGGATAACTGACTGCCCTGTTTCCAGGGTAACTGACTTACCCTGTTTCCGGGGTAACTGACTGCCCTGTTTCCAGGCTAACTGACTGCCCTGTTTCCAGGATAACTGATCACCCTGTTTCCGGGGTAACTGACTGCCCTGTTTCCGGGGGAACTGACCGCCCTGTTTCCAGGGTCACTGACCACCCTGTTTCCAGGATAACTGAAAGCCCTGTTTCCAGGGGAACTGATCTCCCTGTTTCCGGGGTAACTGATCTCCCTGTTTCCGGGTAACTGACTGCCCTGTTTCCGGTGTAAATGACTGCCATGTTTCCAGGGTAAGTGATCTCCCTGTTTCCAGTGCAACGGATCACCATGTTTCCGGGGTAACTGACTGCCCTGCTTCCAGGGCAACTGACCGCCCTGTTTCCGGGGGAACTGACTGCCCAGTTTCCAGGGTAACTGACTGCCCAGTTTCCAGGGTAACTGACTGCCCTGTTTCCAGGGTAACTGACAGCCCACCTTCCAGTGTAACTGATCACCCTGTTTCCAGGATAATTGACTGCCCTGTTTCCAGGGTAACTGACCGCCCTGTTTCCAGGTTAACTGACTGTCCAGTTTCCAGGGTAAATTATCACCCTGTTTCCGGGATAACTAACTGCCCTGTTTCCGGGATAACTGACTGCCCTGTTTCCAGGGTAACTGACTGCCCAGTTTCCAGGGTAACTGATCACCCTGTTTCCGGGAGAACTGACTGCCCTGTTTCCGGGAGAAATGACTGCCCTGTTTCCTGGGTAACTGACTGCCCTGCTTCCGGGGTAACTGACTGCCCTGTTTCCAGGGTAACTGATCACCCTGTTTCCGGGATAACTGACTGCCCTGTTTCCGGGATAACTGACTGCCCTGTTTCCAGGGTAACTGACTTACCCTGTTTCCGGGGTAACTGACTGCCCTGTTTCCAGGCTAACTGACTGCCCTGTTTCCAGGATAACTGATCACCCTGTTTCCGGGGTAACTGACCGCCCTTTTTCCGGGGTAACTGACCGCCCTGTTTCCAGGGTCACTGACCACCCTGTTTCCAGGAAAACTGAAAGTGCTGTTTCCAGGGTAACTGATCTCCCTGTTTCCGGGGTAACTGATCACCCTGTTTCCGGGTAACTGACAGCCCTGTTTCCGGGGTAACTGACTGCCCTGTTTCCAGGGTAACTGATCTCCCTGTTTCCGTGATAACTGACTGCCCTGTTTCCGGGATTACTGACTGCCCTGTTTCCGGGGTAACTGTTCACCCTGTTTCCGGGGTAACTGTCTAACCAGTTTCCAGGGTGACTGACTGCCCTGTTTCCAGGGTAACTGACTGCCCAGTTTCCGGGTTCACTGACTGCCCTGTTTCCTGGGTAACTGTCTGCCCTGCTTCCGGGGTAACTGACTGCCCTGTTTCCAGGGTAACTGACTGCCCAGTTTCCAGGGTAACTGATCACCCTTTTTCCGGGATAACTGACTGCCCTGTTTCCCGGATAACTGACTGCCCTGTTTCCAGGGTAACTGATCACCCTGTTTCCGGGATAACTGTCTGCCCTGTTTCCGGGATAACTGACTGCCCAGTTTCCAGGGTAACTGACTGCCCTGTTTCCGGGGTAACTGACTGCCCTGTTTCCAGGGTAACTGACTGCCCAGTTTCCAGGGTAACTGATCACCCTGTTTCCGGGAGAACTGACTGCCCTGTTTCTGGGAGAAATGACTGCCCTGTTTCCAGGGTAACTGACTGCCCTGCTTCCGGGGTAACTGACCGCCCTGTTTCCAGAGTCACTGACCACCCTGTTTCCAGGATAACTGTAAGCCCTATTTCCAGGGTAACTGATCTCCCTGTTTCAGGGGTAACTGATCACCCTGTTTCCGGGTAACTGACTGCCCTGTTTCCGGGGTAACTGACTGCCCTGTTTCCAGGGTAACTGATCTCCCTGTTTCCAGTGCAACGGATCACCATGTTTCCGGGGTAACTGACTGCCCTGTTTCCAGGGCAACTGACCGCCCTGTTTCCGGGGGAACTGACTGCCCAGTTTCCAGGGTAACTGACTGCCCAGTTTCCAGGGTAACTAACTGCCCTGTTTCCGGGGTAACTGACTGCCCAGTTTCCAGGGTAACTGACTGCTCTGTTTCCAGGGTAACTGACAGCCCACCTTCCAGTGCAACTGATCACCCTGTTTCCAGGATAATTGACTGCCCTGTTTCCAGGGTAACTGACCGCCCTGTTTCCAGGGTAACTGACTGCCCAGTTTCCAGGGTAAATTATCACCCTGTTTCCGGGATAACTAACTGCCCTGTTTCCGGGATAACTGACTGCCCTGTTTCCGGGGTAAGTGATCACCCTGTTTCCGGTGTAACTGACTGCCCAGTTTCCAGGGTAACTGACTTCCCTGTTTCCAGGGTAACTGACTGCCCTGTTTCCGGGATAACTGACTGCCCTGTTTCCAGGGTAACTGATAACCCTGTTTCCGGGAGAAATGACTGCCCTGTTTCCAGGGTAACTGACTGCCCAGTTTCCAGAGTAACTGGATAACCTGTTTCCAGGGTAACAGATCACCCTGTTTCCGGGATAACTGACTGCCCTGTTTCCAAGATAACTGACTGCCCTGTTTCCAGGGTAACTGACTGCCCTGTTTCCGGGGTAACTGACTGCCCTGTTTCCAGGCTAACTGACTGCCCTGTTTCCAGGATAACTGATCACCCTGTTTCCGGGGTAACTGACTGCCCTGTTTCCGGGGTAACTGACCGCCCTGTTTCCAGGATAACTGATCACCCTGTTTCCGGGGTAACTGACCACCCTGTTTCCAGGGTCACTGACCACCCTGTTTCCAGGATAACTGACTCCCCTGTTTCCAGGGTAACTGATCACCCTGTTTCCGGGGTAACTGATCTCCCTGTTTCCGGGGTAAATGACTGCCCTGTTTCCGGGGTAACTGACCGCCCTGTTTCCAGGGTCACTGACCACCCTGTTTCCAGGATAACTGAAAGCCCTATTTCCAGGGTAACTGATCTCCCTGTTTCCGGGTAACTGACTGCCCTGTTTCCGGGGTAACTGACTGCCCTGTTTCCAGGGGAACTGATCTCCCTGTTTCCAGTGCAACGGATCACCATGTTTCCGGGGTAACTGACTGCCCTGTTTCCAGGGCAACTGACCGCCCTATTTCCGGGGGAACTGACTGCCCAGTTTCCAGGGTAACTGACTGCCCAGTTTCCAGGGTAACTAACTGCCCTGTTTCCGGGGTAACTGACTGCCCAGTTTCCAGGGTAACTGACTGCTCTGTTTCCAGGGAATCTGACAGCCCACCTTCCAGTGTAACTGATCACCCTGTTTCCAGGATAATTGACTGCCCTGTTTCCAGGGTAACTGACCGCCCTGTTTACAGGGTAACTGACTGCCCAGTTTCCAGGGTAAATTATCACCCTGTTTCCGGGATAACTAACTGCCCTGTTTCCGGGATAACTGATCACCCTGTTTCCGGGGTAACTGATCACCCTGTTTCCGGGGTAACTGACTGCCCAGTTTCCGGGGTAACTGACTTCCCTGTTTCCAGGGTAACTGACTGCCCTGTTTCCGGGATAACTGACTGCCCTGTTTCCAGGGTAACTGATAACCCTGTTTCCGGGATAACTGACTGCCCTGTTTCCGGGGTAACTGACTGCCCAGTTTCCAGAGTAACTGAATAACCTGTTTCCCGGGTAACAGATCACCCTGTTTCCGGGATAACTGACTGCCCTGTTTCCAAGATAACTGACTGCCCTGTTTCCAGGGTAACTGACTGCCCTGTTTCCGGGGTAACTGACTGCCCTGTTTCCAGGCTAACTGACTGCCCTGTTTCCAGGATAACTGATCACCCTGTTTCCGGGGTAACTGACTGCCCTGTTTCCGGGGTAACTGACCGCCCTGTTTCCAGGATAACTGATCACCCTGTTTCCGGGGTAACTGACCACCCTGTTTCCAGGGTCACTGACCACCCTGTTTCCAGGATAACTGACTCCCCTGTTTCCAGGGTAACTGACTGCCCTGTTTCCGGGGTAACTGATCTCCCTGTTTCCGGGGTTACTGACCGCCCTGTTTCCAGGATAACTGACCTACCTATTTACAGGTTAACTGACTGCCCTGTTTCCAGGGTAACTGACTGCCCTGTTCCCAGGGGAACTGACTGCCCTGTTTCCGGGGTAACAGATCACCCTGTTTCCGGGGTAACTGACTAACCAGTTTCCAGGGTGACTGACTGCCCTGTTTCCAGGGTAACTGTCTGCCCAGTTTCCGTGATAACTGACTGCCCTGTTTCCGGGATTACTGACTGCCCTGTTTCCGGGGTAACTGTTCACCCTGTTTCCGGGGTAACTGTCTAACCAGTTTCCAGGGTGACTGACTGCCCTGTTTCCAGGGTAACTGACTGCCCAGTTTCCGGGTTCACTGACTGCCCTGTTTCCTGGGTAACTGTCTGCCCTGCTTCCGGGGTAACTGACTGCCCTGTTTCCAGGGTAACTGACTGCCCAGTTTCCAGGGTAACTGATCACCCTTTTTCCGGGATAACTGACTGCCCTGTTTCCCGGATAACTGACTGCCCTGTTTCCAGGGTAACTGATCACCCTGTTTCCGGGATAACTGTCTGCCCTGTTTCCGGGATAACTGACTGCCCAGTTTCCAGGGTAACTGACTGCCCTGTTTCCGGGGTAACTGACTGCCCTGTTTCCAGGGTAACTGACTGCCCAGTTTCCAGGGTAACTGATCACCCTGTTTCCGGGAGAACTGACTGCCCTGTTTCTGGGAGAAATGACTGCCCTGTTTCCAGGGTAACTGACTGCCCTGCTTCCGGGGTAACTGACCGCCCTGTTTCCAGAGTCACTGACCACCCTGTTTCCAGGATAACTGTAAGCCCTATTTCCAGGGTAACTGATCTCCCTGTTTCAGGGGTAACTGATCACCCTGTTTCCGGGTAACTGACTGCCCTGTTTCCGGGGTAACTGACTGCCCTGTTTCCAGGGTAACTGATCTCCCTGTTTCCAGTGCAACGGATCACCATGTTTCCGGGGTAACTGACTGCCCTGTTTCCAGGGCAACTGACCGCCCTGTTTCCGGGGGAACTGACTGCCCAGTTTCCAGGGTAACTGACTGCCCAGTTTCCAGGGTAACTAACTGCCCTGTTTCCGGGGTAACTGACTGCCCAGTTTCCAGGGTAACTGACTGCTCTGTTTCCAGGGTAACTGACAGCCCACCTTCCAGTGCAACTGATCACCCTGTTTCCAGGATAATTGACTGCCCTGTTTCCAGGGTAACTGACCGCCCTGTTTCCAGGGTAACTGACTGCCCAGTTTCCAGGGTAAATTATCACCCTGTTTCCGGGATAACTAACTGCCCTGTTTCCGGGATAACTGACTGCCCTGTTTCCGGGGTAAGTGATCACCCTGTTTCCGGTGTAACTGACTGCCCAGTTTCCAGGGTAACTGACTTCCCTGTTTCCAGGGTAACTGACTGCCCTGTTTCCGGGATAACTGACTGCCCTGTTTCCAGGGTAACTGATAACCCTGTTTCCGGGAGAAATGACTGCCCTGTTTCCAGGGTAACTGACTGCCCAGTTTCCAGAGTAACTGGATAACCTGTTTCCAGGGTAACAGATCACCCTGTTTCCGGGATAACTGACTGCCCTGTTTCCAAGATAACTGACTGCCCTGTTTCCAGGGTAACTGACTGCCCTGTTTCCGGGGTAACTGACTGCCCTGTTTCCAGGCTAACTGACTGCCCTGTTTCCAGGATAACTGATCACCCTGTTTCCGGGGTAACTGACTGCCCTGTTTCCGGGGTAACTGACCGCCCTGTTTCCAGGATAACTGATCACCCTGTTTCCGGGGTAACTGACCACCCTGTTTCCAGGGTCACTGACCACCCTGTTTCCAGGATAACTGACTCCCCTGTTTCCAGGGTAACTGATCACCCTGTTTCCGGGGTAACTGATCTCCCTGTTTCCGGGGTAAATGACTGCCCTGTTTCCGGGGTAACTGACCGCCCTGTTTCCAGGGTCACTGACCACCCTGTTTCCAGGATAACTGAAAGCCCTATTTCCAGGGTAACTGATCTCCCTGTTTCCGGGTAACTGACTGCCCTGTTTCCGGGGTAACTGACTGCCCTGTTTCCAGGGGAACTGATCTCCCTGTTTCCAGTGCAACGGATCACCATGTTTCCGGGGTAACTGACTGCCCTGTTTCCAGGGCAACTGACCGCCCTATTTCCGGGGGAACTGACTGCCCAGTTTCCAGGGTAACTGACTGCCCAGTTTCCAGGGTAACTAACTGCCCTGTTTCCGGGGTAACTGACTGCCCAGTTTCCAGGGTAACTGACTGCTCTGTTTCCAGGGAATCTGACAGCCCACCTTCCAGTGTAACTGATCACCCTGTTTCCAGGATAATTGACTGCCCTGTTTCCAGGGTAACTGACCGCCCTGTTTACAGGGTAACTGACTGCCCAGTTTCCAGGGTAAATTATCACCCTGTTTCCGGGATAACTAACTGCCCTGTTTCCGGGATAACTGATCACCCTGTTTCCGGGGTAACTGATCACCCTGTTTCCGGGGTAACTGACTGCCCAGTTTCCGGGGTAACTGACTTCCCTGTTTCCAGGGTAACTGACTGCCCTGTTTCCGGGATAACTGACTGCCCTGTTTCCAGGGTAACTGATAACCCTGTTTCCGGGATAACTGACTGCCCTGTTTCCGGGGTAACTGACTGCCCAGTTTCCAGAGTAACTGAATAACCTGTTTCCCGGGTAACAGATCACCCTGTTTCCGGGATAACTGACTGCCCTGTTTCCAAGATAACTGACTGCCCTGTTTCCAGGGTAACTGACTGCCCTGTTTCCGGGGTAACTGACTGCCCTGTTTCCAGGCTAACTGACTGCCCTGTTTCCAGGATAACTGATCACCCTGTTTCCGGGGTAACTGACTGCCCTGTTTCCGGGGTAACTGACCGCCCTGTTTCCAGGATAACTGATCACCCTGTTTCCGGGGTAACTGACCACCCTGTTTCCAGGGTCACTGACCACCCTGTTTCCAGGATAACTGACTCCCCTGTTTCCAGGGTAACTGACTGCCCTGTTTCCGGGGTAACTGATCTCCCTGTTTCCGGGGTTACTGACCGCCCTGTTTCCAGGATAACTGACCTACCTATTTACAGGTTAACTGACTGCCCTGTTTCCAGGGTAACTGACTGCCCTGTTCCCAGGGGAACTGACTGCCCTGTTTCCGGGGTAACAGATCACCCTGTTTCCGGGGTAACTGACTAACCAGTTTCCAGGGTGACTGACTGCCCTGTTTCCAGGGTAACTGTCTGCCCAGTTTCCGGGGTAACTGACTGCCCTGTTTCCAGGGTAACTGATCACCCTGTTTCCGGGATAACTGACTGCCCTGTTTCCGGGATAACTGACTGCCCTGTTTCCAGGGTAACTGACTTACCCTGTTTCCGGGGTAACTGACTGCCCTGTTTCCAGGCTAACTGACTGCCCTGTTTCCAGGATAACTGATCACCCTGTTTCCGGGGTAACTGACTGCCCTGTTTCCGGGGGAACTGACCGCCCTGTTTCCAGGGTCACTGACCACCCTGTTTCCAGGATAACTGAAAGCCCTGTTTCCAGGGTAACCGATCTCCCTGTTTCCGGGGTAACTAATCTCCCTATTTCCGGGTAACTGACTGCCCTGTTTCCGGTGTAAATGACTGCCATGTTTCCAGGGTAAGTGATCTCCCTGTTTCCAGTGCAACGGATCACCATGTTTCCGGGGTAACTGACTGCCCTGTTTCCAGGGCAACTGACCGCCCTGTTTCCGGGGGAACTGACTGCCCAGTTTCCAGGGTAACTGACTGCCCAGTTTCCAGGGTAACTAACTGCCCTGTTTCCGGGGTAACTGACTGCCCAGTTTCCAGGGTAACTGACTGCCCTGTTTCCAGGGTAACTGACAGCCCACCTTCCAGTGTAACTGATCACCCTGTTTCCAGGATAATTGACTGCCCTGTTTCCAGGGTCACTGACCGCCCTGTTTCCAGGTTAACTGACTGTCCAGTTTCCAGGGTAAATTATCACCCTGTTTCCGGGATAACTAACTGCCCTGTTTCCGGGATAACTGACTGCCCTGTTTCCAGGGTAACTGACTGCCCAGTTTCCAGGGTAACTGATCACCCTGTTTCCGGGAGAAATGACTGCCCTGTTTCCAGGGTAACTGACTGCCCTGCTTCCGGGGTAACTGACTGCCCTGTTTCCAGGGTAACTGATCACCCTGTTTCCGGGATAACTGACTGCCCTGTTTCCGGGATAACTGACTGCCCTGTTTCCAGGGTAACTGACCCACCCTGTTTCCGGGGTAACTGACTGCCCTGTTTCCAGGCTAACTGACTGCCCTGTTTCCAGGATAACTGATCACCCTGTTTCCGGGGTAACTGACCGCCCTGTTTCCGGGGTAACTGACCGCCCTGTTTCCAGGGTCACTGACCACCCTGTTTCCAGGATAACTGAAAGTGCTGTTTCCAGGGTAACTGATCTCCCAGTTTCCGGGGTAACTGATCACCCTGTTTCCGGGTATCTGACAGCCCTGTTTCCGGGGTAAATGACGGCCCTGTTTCCAGTGTAACTGACCGCCCTGTTTCAGGGATAACTGTGTGCCCTGTTTCCAGTGTAAAAAACTGCCCTGTTTCCGGGGTAACTGACTGCCCAGTTTCCAGCGTATCTGACTGACCTGTTTCCAGGGTAACTGACTGCCCTGTTTCCGGGGTAACTGACTGCCCAGTTTCCAGGGTAACTGATCACCCTGTTTCCGGGATAACTGACTACCCTGTTTCCAGGGTAACTAACTGCCCAGTTTCCAGGGAAACTGACTGCCCAGTTTCCAGGGTAACTGCTCAGCCCGTTTCCGGGATAACTGACTACCCTGTTTCCGGGATAACTGATCACCCTGTTTCCGGGGTAACTGATTGCCCTGTTTCCAGCGTAACTGATCACCCTGTTTCCGGGATAACTGACTGCCCTGTTTCCGGGATAACTGACTGCCCTGTTTCCAGGGTAACTGACTGCCCTGTTTCCGGGGTAACTGACTGCCCTGTTTCCAGGATAACTGATCACTCTGTTTCCGGGAAAACTGACCACCCTGTGTCCGGGGTAACTGACTAATCTGTTTCCAGGGTTACTGACCGCCCTGTTTCTGGGGTAACTGAGTGCCCTGTTTCCGGGGTAACTGACCACCCTGTTTCCAGGATAACTGATCACCCTGTTTCCAGGGTAACTGACCATCCTGTTTCCAGGGTAACTGACTGCCCAGTTTCCAGGGTAAATGACTGCCCTGTTTCCGGGGTAACAGATCTCCTTGTTTCCAGGATAACTGACCGCCCTATTATCCGGGGTAACAGACCGCCCTGTTTCCAGGATAACTGACTGCCCTGTTTCCGGGATAAATAACTGCCCTTTTTACTGGATAACTGACCGCCCTGTTTCCAGGATAACTGACTGCCCTGTTTCCGGGATAACTGACTGCCCTGTTTACTGGATAACTGACCGCCCTGTTTCCAGGATAACTGACTGCCCTGTTTCCAGGGTAACTGACTGCCCTGTTTCCGGGATAACTGACTGCCCTGTATCCAGGGTAACTGATAACCCTGTTTCCGGGCTAACTGAATGCCCTGTTTCCAGGGTAACTGATAACCCTGTTTCCGGGCTAACTGAATGCCCTGTTTCCGGGGGAACTGACTGCCCTGTTTCCAGGGTAACTGATCACCCTGTTTCCGGGATAACTGACTGCCCTGTTTCCGGGATAACTGACTGCCCTGTTTCCAGTGTAACTGACTGCCCTGTTTCCAGGGCAACGGATCACCATGTTTCCTGGGTAACTGACTGCACTGTTTCCAGGGCAAGTGACCGCCCTGTTTCCGGGGTAACAGACTGCCCAGTTTCCAGGGTAACTGTTCACCCTGTTTCCGGGGTAACGGATCACCCTGTTTCCGGGGTAAATGACGGCCCTGTTTCCAGGGTAACTGACCGCCCTGTTTCAGGGATAACTGTGTGCCCTGTTTCCAGGGTAAAAAACTGCCCTGTTTCCGGGGTAACTGACCGCCCTGTTTCCAGGATAACTGATCACCCTGTTTCCAGGATAACTGACTGCCCTGTTTCCAGGTTAACTGACTGCCCTGTTTCCAGTGTAACTGACTGCCCTATTTCCAGGGGAACTGACTGCCCTGTTTCCGGGGTAACTGACCGCCCTGTTTCCAGGATAACTGACCTACCTGTTTCCGGGGTAACTGACCGCCCTGTTTCCAGGATAACTGACTGCCCTGTTTCCAGGTTAACTGACTGCCCTGTTTCCAGTGTAACTGACTGCCCTATTTCCAGGGGAACTGACTGCCCTGTTTCCGGGGTAAATGATCAACCTGTTTCCGGGGTAACTGACTAACCAGTTTCCAGGGTGACTGACTGCCCTGTTTCCAGGGTAACTGACTGCCCAGTTTCCGGGGTAACTGACTGCCCTGTTTCCTGGGTAGTTGACTGCCCTGCTTCCGGGGTAACTGACTGCCCTGTTTCCAGGTTAACTGACTGCCCATTTTCCAGGGTAACTGATCACCCTTTTTCCGGGATAACTGACTGCCCTGTTTCCGGGATGACTGACTGCCCTGTTTCCAGGGTAACTGATCACCCAGTTTCCGGGATAACTGACTCCCCTGTTTCCAGGGTAACTGACTGCCCAGTTTCCAGGGTAACTGACTGCCCTGTTTCCGGGGTAACTGACTGCCCTGTTTCCAGGTTAACTGACTGCCCAGTTTCCAGGGTGACTGATCCCCCTGTTTCCGGGATAACTGACTGCCCTGTTTCCGGGGTAACTGACCGCCCTGTTTCCAGGATAACTGATCACCCTGTTTCCGGGGTAATTGACCACCCTGTTTCCAGGGTAACTGACCACCCTGTTTCCAGGATAACTGAAAGCCCTGTTTCCAGGGTAACTGATCTCCCTGTTTCCGGGGTAACTGATCACCCTGTTTCCGGGTAACTGACTGCTCTGTTGCCAGGGTATCTGATGTCCCTGTTTCCAGGGTAACTGATCACCCTGTTTCCGGGGTAACTGACTGCCCTGTTTCCAGGGTAACGGATCACCCTGTTTCCGGGGTAAATGACGGCCCTGTTTCCAGGATAACTGACTGCCCTGTTTCCAGGATAACTGATCACCCTTTTTCCAGGGTAACTGACTGCCCTGTTTCCGGGGTAACTGACCGCCCTGTTTCCAGGATAACTGATCACCCTGTTTCCGGGGTAACTGACCACCCTGTTTCCAGGGTCACTGACCACCCTGTTTCCAGGATAACTGACTCCCCTGTTTCCAGGGTAACTGACTGCCCTGTTTCCGGGGTAACTGACCACCCTGTTTCCAGGATAACTGACCTACCTGTTTCCGGGGTAACTGACCGCCCTGTTTCCAGGATAACTGACTGCCCTGTTTCCAGGTTAACTGACTGCCCTGTTTCCAGTGTAACTGACTGCCCTATTTCCAGGGGAACTGACTGCCCTGTTTCCGGGGTAAATGATCACCCTGTTTCCGGGGTAACTGACTAACCAGTTTCCAGGATAACTGAAAGCCCTGTTTCCAGGGTAACTGATCTCCCTGTTTCCGGGGTAACTGATCACCCTGTTTCCGGGTAACTGACTGCCCTGTTTCCAGGGTATCTGATGTCCCTGTTTCCAGGGTAACTGATCACCCTGTTTCCGGGGTAACTGACTGCCCTGTTTCCAGGGTAACTGATCTCCCTGTTTCCAGTGCAACGGATCACCATGTTTCCGGGTAACTGACTGCCCTGTTTCCAGGGCAACTGACCGCCCTGTTTCCGGGGTAACTGACTGCCCAGTTTCCAGGGTAACTGTTCACCCTGTTTCCGGGGTAACGGACCACCCTGTTTCCGGGGTAAATGACTGCCCTGTTTCCAGGGTAACTGACCGCCCTGTTTCAGGGATAACTGTGAGCCCTATTTCCAGGGTAAAAAACTGCCCTGTTTCCAGGGTAACTGACCGCCCTGTTTCCAGTATAACTGATCACCCTGTTTCCGGAGTAACTAGGTAATCTGTTTCCAGGGTTACTGACTGCCCTGTTTCCGGGGTAACTGACTGCCCTGTTTCCAGGATAACTGATCACGCTGTTTCCGGGGTAACTGACCATCCTGTGTCCGGGGTAACTGACTAATCTGTTTCCAGGGTTACTGACCGCCCTGTTTCTGGGGTAACTGACTGCCCTGTTTCCAGGGTAACTGACTGCCCAGTTTCCAGGGTAACTGACTGCCCA
Source organism: Heterodontus francisci (assembly GCF_036365525.1). Taxonomy (NCBI): domain Eukaryota; kingdom Metazoa; phylum Chordata; class Chondrichthyes; order Heterodontiformes; family Heterodontidae; genus Heterodontus; species Heterodontus francisci. The sequence continues at coordinate 6,861,353 of NC_090386.1, forward strand.
GTTTCCAGGGTAACTAACTGCCCTGTTTCCGGGGAAACTGATCACCCTGTTTCCGGGATAACTGAATACCCTGTTTCCAGGGCAACTGACTGCCCAGTTTCCAGGGTAACTGATCACCCTGTTTCTGGGATAACTGACTGCCCTGTTTCCAGGGCAACTGACTGCCCAGTTTCCAGGGTAACTGACTGCCCTGTTTCCAGGGCAAGTGACCGCCCTGTTTCCGGGGTAACAGACTGCCCAGTTTCCAGGCTAACTGTTCACCCTGTTTCCGGGGTAACGGATCACCCTGTTTCCGGGGTAAATGTCGGCCCTGTTTCCAGGGTAACTGACCGCCCTGTTTCAGGGATAACTGTGTGCCCTGTTTCCAGGGTAAAAAACTGCCCTGTTTCTGGGGTAACTGACCGCCCTGTTTCCAGGATAACTGATCACCCTGTTTCCGGGGTAACTGACTGCCCAGTTTCCAGCGTAACTGACTGCCCTGTTTCCAGGGTAACTGACTGCCCTGTTTCCGGGGTAACTGACTGCCCAGTTTCCAGGGTAACTGATCACCCTGTTTCCGGGATAACTGACTGCCCTGTTTCCAGGGAAACTGACTGCCCTGTTTCCGGGGTAACTGACTGCCCAGTTTCCAGGGTAACTGCTCAGCCCGTTTCCGGGATAACTGACTACCCTGTTTCCGGGATAACTGATCACCCTGTTTCCGGGGTAACTGATTGCCCTGTTTCCAGCGTAACTGATCACCCTGTTTCCGGGATAACTGACTGCCCTGTTTCCGGGATAACTGACTGCCCTGTTTCCAGGGTAACTGACTGCCCTGTTTCCGGGGTAACTGACTGCCCTGTTTCCAGGATAACTGATCACTCTGTTTCCGGGGTAACTGACCATCCTGTGTCCGGGGTAACTGACTAATCTGTTTCCAGTGTTACTGACCGCCCTGTTTCTGGGGTAACTGAGTGCCCTGTTTCCGGGGTAACTGACTGCCCAGTTTCCAGGGTAAATGACTGCCCTGTTTACTGTATAACTGACCGCCCCATTATCCGGGGTAACTGACCGCCCTGTTTCCAGGATAACTGACTGCCCTGTTTCCAGGATAACTGACCGCCCTGTTTCCAGGATAACTGACCGCCCCATTATCCGGGGTAACTGACCGCCCTGTTTCCAGGATAACTGACTGCCCTGTTTCCGGGATAACTGACTGCCCTGTTTCCAGGTTAACTGACTGACCTGTTTCCGGGATAACTGACTCCCCTGTTTCCAGGGTGACTGACTGCCCTGTTTCCGGGATAACTGACTGCCCTGTTTCCAGGATAACTGACCGCCCTGTTTCCAGGATAACTGACCGCCCCATTATCCGGGGTAACTGACCGCCCTGTTTCCAGGATAACTGACTGCCCTGTTTCCGGGATAACTGACTGCCCTGTTTCCAGGTTAACTGACTGCCCTGTTTCCGGGATAACTGACTGCCCTGTTTCCAGGGTAACTGACTGCCCAGTTTCCGGGATAACTGACTGCCCTGTTTCCAGGGTAACTGACTGCCCTGTTTCCGGGATAACTGAATGCCCTGTTTCCAGGGTAATTGACTGCCCAGTTTCCAGGGTAACTGACTGCCCTGTTTCCAGGGTAACTGACTGCCCAGTTTCCAGAGTAACTGAATACCCTGTTTCCAGGGTAACTGACTGCCCTGTTTCCGGGATAACTGACTGCACTGTTTCCAGGGTAACTGACTGCCCTGTTTCCGGGGGAACTGACTGCCCTGTTTCCAGGGTAACTGATCACCCTGTTTCCGGGATAACTGACTGCCCTGTTTCCGGGATAACTGACTGCCCTGTTTCCAGGGTAACTGACTGCCCTGTTTCCAGGGCAACGGATCACCATGTTTCCAGGGTAACTGACTGCCCTGTTTCCAGGGCAAGTGACCGCCCTGTTTCCGGGGTAACAGACTGCCCAGTTTCCAGGGTAACTGTTCACCCTGTTTCCGGGGTAACGGATCACCCTGTTTCCGGGGTAAATGACGGCCCTGTTTCCAGGGTAACTGACCGCCCTGTTTCAGGGATAACTGTGTGCCCTGTTTCCAGGGTAAAAAACTGCCCTGTTTCCGGGGTAACTGACCGCCCTGTTTCCAGGATAACTGATCACCCTGTTTCCGGGGTAACTGACTGCGCAGTTTCCAGCGTAACTGACTGCCCTGTTTCCAGGGTAACTGACTGCCCTGTTTCCGGGGTAACTGACTGCCCAGTTTCCAGGGTAACTGACTGCCCTGTTTCCGGGGTAACTGACTGCCCAGTTTCCAGGGTAACTGATCACCCTGTTTCCGGGATAACTGACTACCCTGTTTCCAGGGTAACTGACTGCCCAGTTTCCAGGGAAACTGACTGCCCTGTTTCCGGGGTAACTGACTGCCCAGTTTCCAGGGGAACTGATCAGCCCGTTTCCGGGATAACTGACTGCCCTATTTCCGGGATAACTGACTGCCCTGTTTCCAGGGTAACTGACTGCCCTGTTTCCGGGGTAACTGATTGCCCTGTTTCCAGCATAACTGATCACCCTGTTTCTGGGATAACTGACTGCCCTGTTTCCGGGGTAACTGACTGCCCTGTTTCCAGGGTAACTGACCACCCTGTTTCTGGGGTAACTGAGTGCCCTGTTTCCGGGGTAACTGACCGCCCTGTTTCCAGGATAACTGATCACCCTGTTTCCAGGGTAACTGACCATCCTGTTTCCAGGGTAACTGACTGCCCAGTTTCCAGGGTAAATGACTGCCCTGTTTCCGGGGTAACAGATCTCCCTGTTTCCGGGGTAACAGACCGCCCTGTTTCCAGGATAACTGACTGCCCTGTTTCCGGGATAACTGACTGCCCTGTTTACTGGATAACTGACCGCCCTGTTTCCAGGTTAACTGACTGCCCTGTTTCCGGGATAAATAACTGCCCTGTTTCCAGGGTAACTGACTGCCCTGTTTCCGGGATAACTGACTGCCCTGTTTCCAGGGTAACTGATAACCCTGTTTCCAGGCTAACTGACTGCCCTGTTTCCGGGATAACTGACTGCCCTGTTTCCAGGGTAACTGACTGCTCTGTTTCCGGGGTAACTGACTGCCCTGTTTCCAGGCTAACTGACTGCCCTGTTTCCAGGATAACTGATCACCCTGTTTCCGGGGTAAATGACTGCCCTGTTTCCGGGGTAACTGACCGCCCTGTTTCCAGGATAACTGATCACCCTGTTTCCGGGGTAACTGACTGCCCTGTTTCCAGGATAACTGATCACCCTGTTTCCGGGGTAACTGACTGCCCTGTTTCCGGGGTAACTGTCCGCCCTGTTTCCAGGATAACTGATCACCCTGTTTCCGGGGTAACTGACCACCCTGTTTCCAGGGTCACTGACCACCCAGTTTCCAGGATAACTGACTCCCCTGTTTCCAGCGTAACTGATCACCCTGTTTCCAGGATAACTGACCTACCTATTTCCGGGGTAACTGACCGCCCTGTTTCCAGGATAACTGACTGCCCTGTTTCCAGGTTAACTGACTGCCCTGTTTCCAGGGTAACTGACTGCCCTGTTTCCAGGGGAACTGACTGCCCTGTTTCCGGGGTAAATGATCACCCTGTTTCCGGGGTAACTGACTAACCAGTTTCCAGGGTGACTGACTGCCCTGTTTCCAGGGTAACTGACTGCCCAGTTTCCGGGGTAACCTACTGCCCTGTTTCCAGGGTAACTGACTGCCCAGTTTCCAGGGTAACTGATCACCCTGTTTCCGGGAAAACTGACTGCCCTGTTTCCGGGGTAACTGACTGCCCTGTTTCCAGGGTAACTGACCGCCCTGTTTCTGGGGTAACTGAGTGCCCTGTTTCCGGGGTAACTGACCGCCCTGTTTCCAGGATAACTGATCACCCTGTTTCCAGGGTAATTGACCATCCTGTTTCCAGGGTAACTGACTGCCCATTTTCCAGGGTAACTGATCACCCTTTTTCCGGGATAACTGACTGCCCTGTTTCCGGGATAACTGACTGCCCTGTTTCCAGGGTAACTGATCACCCTGTTTCCGGGGCAACTGACTGCCCTGTTTCCAGGCTAACTGACTGCCCTGTTTCCAGGATAACTGATCACTCTGTTTCCGGGGTAACTGACCATCCTGTGTCCGGGGTAACTGACTAATCTGTTTCCAGTGTTACTGACCGCCCTGTTTCTGGGGTAACTGAGTGCCCTGTTTCCGGGGTAACTGACTGCCCAGTTTCCAGGGTAAATGACTGCCCTGTTTACTGGATAACTGACCGCCCCATTATCCGGGGTAACTGACCGCCCTGTTTCCAGGATAACTGACTGCCCTGTTTCCAGGATCACTGACCGCCCTGTTTCCAGGATAACTGACCGCCCCATTATCCGGGGTAACTGACCGCCCTGTTTCCAGGATAACTGACTGCCCTGTTTCCGGGATAACTGACTGCCCTGTTTCCAGGTTAACTGACTGCCCTGTTTCCGGGATAACTGACTCCCCTGTTTCCAGGGTGACTGACTGCCCTGTTTCCGGGATAACTGACTGCCCTGTTTCCAGGATAACTGACCGCCCTGTTTCCAGGATAACTGACCGCCCCATTATCCGGGGTAACTGACCGCCCTGTTTCCAGGATAACTGACTGCCCTGTTTCCGGGATAACTGACTGCCCTGTTTCCAGGTTAACTGACTGCCCTGTTTCCGGGATAACTGACTCCCCTGTTTCCAGGGTAACTGACTGCCCTGTTTCCGGGATAACTGACTGCCCTGTTTCCAGGGTAACTGACTGCCCTGTTTCCGGGATAACTGAATGCCCTGTTTCCAGGGTAATTGACTGCCCAGTTTCCAGGGTAACTGACTGCCCTGTTTCCAGGGTAACTGACTGCCCAGTTTCCAGAGTAACTGAATACCCTGTTTCCAGGGTAACTGACTGCCCTGTTTCCGGGATAACTGACTGCCCTGTTTCCAGGGTAACTGACTGCCCTGTTTCCGGGGGAACTGACTGCCCTGTTTCCAGGGTAACTGATCACCCTGTTTCCGGGATAACTGACTGCCCTGTTTCCGGGATAACTGACTGCCCTGTTTCCAGGGTAACTGACTGCCCTGTTTCCAGGGCAACGGATCACCATGTTTCCAGGGTAACTGACTGCCCTGTTTCCAGGGCAAGTGACCGCCCTGTTTCCGGGGTAACAGACTGCCCAGTTTCCAGGGTAACTGTTCACCCTGTTTCCGGGGTAACGGATCACCCTGTTTCCGGGGTAAATGACGGCCCTGTTTCCGGGATAACTGACTGCCCTGTTTCCAGGGTAACTGATCACCCTGTTTCCGGGGCAACTGACTGCCCTGTTTCCAGGCTAACTGACTGCCCTGTTTCCAGGATAACTGATCACTCTGTTTCCGGGGTAACTGACCATCCTGTGTCCGGGGTAACTGACTAATCTGTTTCCAGTGTTACTGACCGCCCTGTTTCTGGGGTAACTGAGTGCCCTGTTTCCGGGGTAACTGACTGCCCAGTTTCCAGGGTAAATGACTGCCCTGTTTACTGGATAACTGACCGCCCCATTATCCGGGGTAACTGACCGCCCTGTTTCCAGGATAACTGACTGCCCTGTTTCCAGGATCACTGACCGCCCTGTTTCCAGGATAACTGACCGCCCCATTATCCGGGGTAACTGACCGCCCTGTTTCCAGGATAACTGACTGCCCTGTTTCCGGGATAACTGACTGCCCTGTTTCCAGGTTAACTGACTGCCCTGTTTCCGGGATAACTGACTCCCCTGTTTCCAGGGTGACTGACTGCCCTGTTTCCGGGATAACTGACTGCCCTGTTTCCAGGATAACTGACCGCCCTGTTTCCAGGATAACTGACCGCCCCATTATCCGGGGTAACTGACCGCCCTGTTTCCAGGATAACTGACTGCCCTGTTTCCGGGATAACTGACTGCCCTGTTTCCAGGTTAACTGACTGCCCTGTTTCCGGGATAACTGACTCCCCTGTTTCCAGGGTAACTGACTGCCCTGTTTCCGGGATAACTGACTGCCCTGTTTCCAGGGTAACTGACTGCCCTGTTTCCGGGATAACTGAATGCCCTGTTTCCAGGGTAATTGACTGCCCAGTTTCCAGGGTAACTGACTGCCCTGTTTCCAGGGTAACTGACTGCCCAGTTTCCAGAGTAACTGAATACCCTGTTTCCAGGGTAACTGACTGCCCTGTTTCCGGGATAACTGACTGCCCTGTTTCCAGGGTAACTGACTGCCCTGTTTCCGGGGGAACTGACTGCCCTGTTTCCAGGGTAACTGATCACCCTGTTTCCGGGATAACTGACTGCCCTGTTTCCGGGATAACTGACTGCCCTGTTTCCAGGGTAACTGACTGCCCTGTTTCCAGGGCAACGGATCACCATGTTTCCAGGGTAACTGACTGCCCTGTTTCCAGGGCAAGTGACCGCCCTGTTTCCGGGGTAACAGACTGCCCAGTTTCCAGGGTAACTGTTCACCCTGTTTCCGGGGTAACGGATCACCCTGTTTCCGGGGTAAATGACGGCCCTGTTTCCAGGGTAACTGACCGCCCTGTTTCAGGGATAACTGTGTGCCCTGTTTCCAGGGTAAAAAACTGCCCTGTTTCCGGGGTAACTGACCGCCCTGTTTCCAGGATAACTGATCACCCTGTTTCCGGGGTAACTGACTGCGCAGTTTCCAGCGTAACTGACTGCCCTGTTTCCAGGGTAACTGACTGCCCTGTTTCCGGGGTAACTGACTGCCCAGTTTCCAGGGTAACTGACTGCCCTGTTTCCGGGGTAACTGACTGCCCAGTTTCCAGGGTAACTGATCACCCTGTTTCCGGGATAACTGACTACCCTGTTTCCAGGGTAACTGACTGCCCAGTTTCCAGGGAAACTGACTGCCCTGTTTCCGGGGTAACTGACTGCCCAGTTTCCAGGGTAACTGATCAGCCCGTTTCCGGGATAACTGACTGCCCTATTTCTGGGATAACTGACTGCCCTGTTTCCAGGGTAACTGACTGCCCTGTTTCCGGGGTAACTGATTGCCCTGTTTCCAGCGTAACTGATCACCCTGTTTCTGGGATAACTGACTGCCCTGTTTCCGGGGTAACTGACTGCCCTGTTTCCAGGGTAACTGACCACCCTGTTTCTGGGGTAACTGAGTGCCCTGTTTCCGGGGTAACTGACCGCCCTGTTTCCAGGATAACTGATCACCCTGTTTCCAGGGTAAATGACCATCCTGTTTCCAGGGTAACTGACTGCCCAGTTTCCAGGGTAAATGACTGCCCTGTTTCCGGGGTAACAGATCTCCCTGTTTCCGGGGTAACAGACCGCCCTGTTTCCAGGATAACTGACTGCCCTGTTTCCGGGATAACTGACTGCCCTGTTTACTGGATAACTGACCGCCCTGTTTCCAGGGTAACTGACTGCCCTGTTTCCGGGATAAATAACTGCCCTGTTTCCAGGGTAACTGACTGCCCGGTTTCCGGGATAACTGACTGCCCTGTTTCCAGGGTAACTGATAACCCTGTTTCCGGGCTAACTGACTGCCCTGTTTCCGGGATAACTGACTGCCCTGTTTCCAGGGTAACTGACTGCTCTGTTTCCGGGGTAACTGACTGCCCTGTTTCCAGGCTAACTGACTGCCCTGTTTCCAGGATAACTGATCACCCTGTTTCCGGGGTAAATGACTGCCCTGTTTCCGGGGTAACTGACCGCCCTGTTTCCAGGATAACTGATCACCCTGTTTCCGGGGTAACTGACTGCCCTGTTTCCAGGCTAACTGACTGCCCTGTTTCCAGGATAACTGATCACCCTGTTTCCGGGGTAACTGACTGCCCTGTTTCCGGGGTAACTGACCGCCCTGTTTCCAGGATAACTGATCACCCTGTTTCCGGGGTAACTGACCACCCTGTTTCCAGGGTTACTGACCACCCTGTTTCCAGGATAACTGACTCCCCTGTTTCCAGCGTAACTGATCACCCTGTTTCCAGGATAACTGACCTACCTATTTCCGGGGTAACTGACCGCCCTGTTTCGAGGATAACTGACTGCCCTGTTTCCAGGTTAACTGACTGCCCTGTTTCCAGGGTAACTGACTGCCCTGTTTCCAGGGGAACTGACTGCCCTGTTTCCGGGGTAAATGATCACCCTGTTTCCGGGGTAACTGACTAACCAGTTTCCAGGGTGACTGACTGCCCTGTTTCCAGGGTAACTGACTGCCCAGTTTCCGGGGTAACCACTGCCCTGTTTCCAGGGTAACAGACTGCCCAGTTTCCAGGGTAACTGATCACCCTGTTTCCGGGAAAACTGACTGCCCTGTTTCCGGGGTAACTGACTGCCCAGTTTCCAGGGTAACTGACCGCCCTGTTTCTGGGGTAACTGAGTGCCCTGTTTCCGGGGTAACTGACTGCCCTGTTTCCAGGATAACTGATCACCCTGTTTCCAGGGTAATTGACCATCCTGTTTCCAGGGTAAATGACTGCCCTGTTTCCGGGGTAACAGATCTCCCTGTTTCCGGGGTAACAGACCGCCCTGTTTCCAGGATAACTGACTGCCCTGTTTCCGGGATAACTGACTGCCCTGTTTACTGGATAACTGACCGCCCTCTTTCCAGGTTAACTGACTGCCCTGTTTCCGGGATAAATAACTGCCCTGTTTCCAGGGTAACTGACTGCCCTGTTTCCGGGATAACTGACTGCCCTGTTTCCAGGGTAACTGATAACCCTGTTTCCGGGCTAACTGACTGCCCTGTTTCCGGGATAACTGACTGCCCTGTTTCCAGGGTAACTGACTGCCCTGTTTCCGGTGTAACTGACTGCCCTGTTTCCAAGCTAACTGACTGCCCTGTTTCCAGGATAACTGATCACCCTGTTTCCGGGGTAAATGACTGCCCTGTTTCCGGGGTAACTGACCGCCCTGTTTCCAGGATAACTGATCACCCTGTTTCCGGGGTAACTGACTGCCCTGTTTCCAGGCTAACTGACTGCCCTGTTTCCAGGATAACTGATCACCCTGTTTCCGGGGTAACTGACTGCCCTGTTTCCGAGGTAACTGACCGCCCTGTTTCCAGGATAACTGATCACCCTGTTTCCGGGGTAACTGACCACCCTGTTTCCAGGGTCACTGACCACCCTGTTTCCAGGATAACTGACTCCCCTGTTTCCAGCGTAACTGATCACCCTGTTTCCAGGATAACTGACCTACCTATTTCCGGGGTAACTGACCGCCCTGTTTCGAGGATAACTGACTGCCCTGTTTCCAGGTTAACTGACTGCCCTGTTTCCAGGGTAACTGACTGCCCTGTTTCCAGGGGAACTGACTGCCCTGTTTCCGGGGTAAATGATCACCCTGTTTCCGGGGTAACTGACTAACCAGTTTCCAGGGTGACTGACTGCCCTGTTTCCAGGGTAACTGACTGCCCAGTTTCCGGGGTAACCTACTGCCCTGTTTCCAGGGTAACTGACTGCCCAGTTTCCAGGGTCACTGATCACCCTGTTTCCGGGAAAACTGACTGCCCTGTTTCCGGGAGAAATGACTGCCCTGTTTCCAGGGTAACTGACTGCCCTGTTTCCGGGGTAACTGACTGCCCTGTTTCCAGGGTAACTGATCACCCTGTTTCCGGGATAAATGACTGCCCTGTTTCCGGGATAACTGACTGCCCTGTTTCCAGGGTAACTGACTGCCCTGTTTCCGGGTTAACTGACTGCCCTGTTTCCAGGCTAACTGACTGCCCTGTTTCCAGGATAACTGATCACCCTGTTTCCGGGGTAACTGACTGCCCCGTTTCCGGGGTAACTGACCGCCCTGTTTCCAGGAAAACTGACCACCCTGTTTCAAGGGTCACTGACCACCCTGTTTCCAGGATAACTGAACGCCCTGTTTCCAGGGTAACTGATCTCCCTGTTTCCGGGGTAACTGATCACCCTGTTTCCGGGTAACTGACTGCCCTGTTTCCAGGTTAACTGATTTCCCTGTTTCCAGGGTAACTGATCACCCTGTTTCCGGGGTAACTGACTGCCCTGTTTCCTGGGTAACTGACTGCCCTGTTTCCGGGGTAACTGACTGCCCTGTTTCCAGGATAACTGATCACTCTGTTTCCGGGGGAACTGACCACCCTGTTTCCGGGGTAACTGACTGCCCTGTTTCCGGGGTAACTGACCGCCCTGTTTCCGGGGTAACTGATCGCCCTGTTTCCAGGATAACTGACCATCCTATTACCAGGGTAACTGACCGCTCTGCTTCCAGGATAACTGACTGCCCTGTTTCCGGGATAATTGACTGCCCTGTTTAATGGATAACTGACTGCCCTGTTTCCAGGTTAACTGACTGCCCTGTTTCCGGGATAATTGACTGCCCTGTTTAATGGATAACTGACTGCCCTGTTTCCAGGTTAACTGACTGCCCTGTTTCCGGGATAACTGACTGCTCTGTTTCCGGGGTAACTGACTGCCCTGTTTCCAGGGTAACTGACTGCCCTGTTTCTGGGGTAACTGACTGCCCTGTTTCCGGGGTAACTGACCGCCCTGTTTCCAGGATAACTGATCACCCTGCTTCCAGGGGAACTGACCATCCTGTTTCCAGGGTAACTGACTGCCCTGTTTCCAGGGTGACTGACTGCCCTGTTTCCAGGGTAACTGACTGCCCACTTTCCGGGTTAACTGACAGCCCTGTTTACTGGGTAATTGACTGCCCTGCTTCCGGGGTAACTGACTGCCCTGTTTCCAGGTTAACTGACTGCCCAGTTTCCAGGGTATCTGATCACCCTTTTTCCGGGATAACTGACTGCCCTGTTTCCGGGATAACTGACTGCCCTGTTTCCAGGGTAACTGATCACCCTGTTTCCGGGATAACTGACTCCCCTGTTTCCAGGGTAACTGACTGCCCAGTTTCCAGAATAACTGACTGCCATGTTTCCGGGGTAACTGACTGCCCAGTTTCCAGGCTAACTGACTGCCCAGTTTCCAGGGTAACTGACTGCCCTGTTTCCAGGGTAACTGACTGCCCTGTTTCCAGGCTAACTGACTGCCCTGTTTCCAGGATAACTGATCACCCTGTTTCCGGGGTAACTGACTGCCCTGTTTCCGGGCTAACTGACCGACCGCCCTGTTTCCAGGATAACTGATCACCCTGTTTCCGGGGTAACTGACCACCCTGTTTCCAGTTGAACTGACTAATCTGTTTCCAGGGTTACTGACCGCCCTGTTTCTGGGGTAACTGACTGCCCTGTTTCCGGGGTAACTGACTGCCCTGTTTCCAGGGTAACTGACTGCCCAGTTTCCAGAGTAACTGAATACCCTGTTTCCAGGGTAAATGACTGCCCTGTTTCCGGGATAACTGACTGCCCTGTTTCCAGGGTAACTGACTGCCCTGTTTCCGGGATAACTGATGCCCTGTCTCCGGGATAACAGACTGCCCTGTTTCCAGGGTAACTGACTGCCCTTTTTCCGGGGTAACTGACTGCCCTGTTTCCAGGCTAACTGACTGCCCTGTTTCCAGGATAACTGATCACCCTGTTTCCGGGGTAACTGACTGCACTGTTTCCGGGGTAACTGACCGCCCTGTTTCCAGGACAACTGATCACCCTGTTTCCGGGGTAACTGACCACCCTGTTTCCAGGATAACTGACCACCCTGTTTCCAGGATAACTGACTCCCCTGTTTCCAGGGTAACTGACTGCCCTGTTTCCGGGGTAACTGACCGCCCTGTTTCCAGGATAACTGACCTACCTATTTCCGGGGTAACTGACCGCCCTGTTTCCAGGATAACTGACTGCCCTGTTTCCAGGTTAACTGACTGCCCTGTTTCCAGGGTAACAGACTGCCCTGTTTCCGGGGTAAATGATCACCCTGTTTCCGGGGTAACTGACTAACCAGTTTCCAGGGTGACTGACTGCCCTGTTTCCAGGGTAACTGAATGCCCACTTTCCGGGGTAACTGACTGCCCTGTTTCCTGGGTAATTGATTGCCCTGCTTCCGGGGTAACTGACTGCCCTGTTTCCAGGTTAACTGACTGCCCATTTTCCAGGGTAACTGATCACCCTTTTTCTGGGATAACTGACTGCCCTGTTTCCGGGATAACTGACTGCCCTGTTTCCAGGGTAACTGATCACCCTGTTTCCGGGGTAACTGACTGCCCTGTTTCAAGGCTAACTGACTGCCCTGTTTCCAGGATAACTGACCACCCTGTTTCCGGGGTAACTGACTGCCCTGTTTCCGGGCTAACTGACCGACCGCCCTGTTTCCAGGATAACTGATCACCCTGTTTCCGGGGTAACTGACCACCCTGTTTCCAGTGTAACTGACTAATCTGTTTCCAGGGTTACTGACCGTCCAGTTTCTGGGGTAACTGACTGCCCTGTTTCCGGGGTAACTGACCGCCCTGTTTCCAGGATAACTGATCACCCTGCTTCCAGGGGAACTGACCATCCTGTTTCCAAGGTAACTGACTGCCCAGTTTCCAGGGTGACTGACTGCCCTGTTTCCAGGGTAACTGACTGCCCACTTTCCGGGTTAACTGACAGTCCTGTTTCCTGGGTAATTGACTGCCCTGCTTCCGGGGTAACTGACTGCCCTGTTTCCAGGTTAACTGACTGCCCAGTTTCCAGGGTAACTGATCACCCTTTTTCCGGGATAACTGACTGCCCTGTTTCCGGGATAACTGACTGCCCTGTTTCCAGGGTAACTGATCACCCTGTTTCCGGGATAACTGACTCCCCTGTTTCCAGGGTAACTGACTGCCCAGTTTCCAGGGTAACTGACTGCCATGTTTCCGGGGTAACTGACTGCCCTGTTTCCAGGGTAACTGACTGCCCAGTTTCCAGGGTAACTGACTGCCCTGTTTCCGGGGTAACTGACTGCCCTATTTCCAGGCTAACTGACTGCCCTGTTTCCAGGATAACTGATCACCCTGTTTCCGGGATAACTGACTCCCCTGTTTCCAGGGTAACTGACTGCCCAGTTTCCAGGGTAACTGACTGCCATGTTTCCGGGGTAACTGACTGCCCTGTTTCCAGGGTAACTGACTGCCCAGTTTCCAGGGTAACTGACTGCCCTGTTTCCGGGGTAACTGACTGCCCTATTTCCAGGCTAACTGACTGCCCTGTTTCCAGGATAACTGATCACCCTGTTTCCGGTGTAACTGACTGCCCTGTTTCCGGGGTAACTGACCGACCGCCCTGTTTCCAGGATAACTGATCACCCTGTTTCCGGGGTAACTGACCACCCTGTTTCCAGTGTAACTGACTAATCTGTTTCCAGGGTTACTGACCGCCCTGTTTCTGGGGTAACTGACTGCCCTGTTTCCGGGGTAACTGACCGCCCTGTTTCCAGGATAACTGATCACCCTGCTTCCAGGGTAACTGACCATCCTGTTTCCAGGGTAACTGACTGCCCAGTTTCCAGCGTATCTGATCACCCTTTTTCCGGGATAACTGACTGCCCTGTTTCCGGGATAACTGACTGCCCTGTTTCCAGGGTAACTGATCACTCTGTTTCCGGGATAACTGACTCCCCTGTTTCCAGGGTAACTGACTGCCCAGTTTCCAGGGTAACTGACTGCCATGTTTCCGGGGTAACTGACTGCCCAGTTTCCAGGGTAACTGACAGCCCTGTTTCCGGGGTAACTGACTGCCCTGTTTCCAGGCTAACTGACTGCCCTGTTTCCAGGATAACTGATCACCCTGTTTCCGGGGTAACTGACTGCCCTGTTTCCGGGGTAACTGACCGACCGCCCTGTTTCCAGGATAACTGATCACCCTGTTTCCGGGGTAACTGACCACCCTGTTTCCAGTGTAACTGACTAATCTGTTTCCAGGGTTACTGACCGCCCTGTTTCTGGGGTAACTGACTGCCCTGTTTCCGGGGTAACTGACTGCCCTGTTTCCAGGGTAACTGACTGCCCATTTTCCAGAGTAACTGAATAACCTGTTTCGAGGGTAACTGACTGCCCTGTTTCCGGGATAACTGACTGCCCTGTTTCCAGTGTAACTGACTGCCCTGTTTCCGGGATAACTGATGCCCTGTCTCCGGGATAACAGACTGCCCTGTTTCCAGGGTAACTGACTGCCCTGTTTCAGGGGTAACTGACTGCCCTGTTTCCAGGCTAACTGACTGCCCTGTTTCCAGGATAACTGATCACCCTGTTTCCGGGGTAACTGACTGCACTGTTTCCGGGGTAACTGACCGCCCTGTTTCCAGGACAACTGATCACCCTGTTTCCGGGGTAACTGACCACCCTGTTTCCAGGATAACTGACCACCCTGTTTCCAGGATAACTGACTCCCCTGTTTCCAGGGTAACTGACTGCCCTGTTTCCGGGGTAACTGACCGCCCTGTTTCCAGGATAACTGACCTACCTATTTCCGGGGTAACTGACCGCCCTGTTTCCAGGATAACTGACTGCCCTGTTTCCAGGTTAACTGACTGCCCTGTTTCCAGGGTAACAGACTGCCCTGTTTCCGGGGTAAATGTTCACCCTGTTTCCGGGGTAACTGACTAACCAGTTTCCAGGGTGACTGACTGCCCTGTTTCCGGGGTAACTGAATGCCCACTTTCCGGGGTAACTGACTGCCCTGTTTCCTGGGTAATTGACTGCCCTGCTTCCGGGGTAACTGACTGCCCTGTTTCCAGGTTAACTGACTGCCCATTTTCCAGGTTAACTGATCACCCTTTTTCCGGGATAACTGACTGCCCTGTTTCCGGGATTACTGACTGCCCTGTTTCCAGGGTAACTGATCACCCTGTTTCCGGGGCAACTGACTGCCCTGTTTCCAGGCTAACTGACTGCCCTGTTTCCAGGATAACTGATCACCCTGTTTCCGGGGTAACTGACTGCCCTGTTTCCGGGCTAACTGACCGACCGCCCTGTTTCCAGGATAACTGATCAACCTGTTTCCGGGGTAACTGACCACCCTGTTTCCAGTGTAACTGACTAATCTGTTTCCAGGGTTACTGACCGTCCTGTTTCTGGGGTAACTGACTGCCCTGTTTCCGGGGTAACTGACCGCCCTGTTTCCAGGATAACTGATCACCCTGCTTCCAGGGGAACTGACCATCCTGTTTCCAAGGAAACTGACTGCCCAGTTTCCAGGGTGACTGACTGCCCTGTTTCCAGGGTAACTGACTGCCCACTTTCCGGGTTAACTGACAGCCCTGTTTCCTGGGTAATTGACTGCCCTGCTTCCGGGGTAACTGACTGCCCTGTTTCCAGGTTAACTGACTGCCCAGTTTCCAGGGTAACTGATCACCCTTTTTCCGGGATAACTGACTGCCCTGTTTCCGGGATAACTGACTGCCCTGTTTCCAGGGTAACTGATCACCCTGTTTCCGGGATAACTGACTCCCCTGTTTCCAGGGTAACTGACTGCCCAGTTTCCAGGGTAACTGACAGCCATGTTTCCGGGGTAACTGACTGCCCTGTTTCCAGGGTAACTGACTGCCCTATTTCCAGGCTAACTGACTGCCCTGTTTCCAGGATAACTGATCACCCTGTTTCCGGGGTAACTGACTGCCCTGTTTCCGGGGTAACTGACCGACCGCCCTGTTTCCAGGATAACTGATCACCCTGTTTCCGGGGTAACTGACCACCCTGTTTCCAGTGTAACTGACTAATCTGTTTCCAGGGTTACTGACCGCCCTGTTTCTGGGGTAACTGACTGCCCTGTTTCCGGGGTAACTGACCGCCCTGTTTCCAGGATAACTGATCACCCTGCTTCCGGGGTAACTGACCATCCTGTTTCCACGGTAACTGACTGCCCAGTTTCCAGGGTAACTGACTGCCCTGTTTCCGGGGTAACAGATCTCCTGTTTCCAGGGTAACTGACCGCCCTGTTCCCAGGATAACTGACCGCCCTATTTCAGGGTAACTGAATGCCCTGTTTCCAGGATAACTGACTGCCCTGTTTCCGGGATAACTGACTGCCCTGTTTACTGGATAACTGACCGCCCTGTTTCCAGGTTAACTGACTGCCCTGATTCCGGGGTAACTGACTGCCCTGTTTCCAGGGTAACTGACTGCCCAGTTTCCAGGGTAACTGATCACCCATTTTCCGGGATAACTGACTGCCCTGTTTCCGGGAGAAATGACTGCCCTGTTTCCAGGGTAACTGACTGCCCTGTTTCCAGGATAACTGATCACCCTGTTTCCGGGGTAACTGACTGCCCTGTTTCCGGGGTAACTGACCGACCGCCCTGTTTCCAGGATAACTGATCACCCTGTTTCCGGGGTAACTGACCACCCTGATTCCAGGGTAACTGACTAATCTGTTTCCAGGGTTACTGACCGCCCTGTTTCTGGGGTAACTGACTGCCCTGTTTCCGGGGTAACTGACCGCCCTGTTTCCACGATAACTGATCACCCTGTTTCCAGGGTAACTGACCATCCTGTTTCCAGGGTAACTGACTGCCCAGTTTCCAGGGTAACTGACCGCCCTATTTCCGGGGTAACTGACCGCCCTGTTTCCAGGATAACTGAATGCCCTGTTTCCGGGATAACTGACTGACCTGTTTACTGGATAACTGACCGCCCTGTTTCCAGGTTAACTGACTGCCCTGTTTCCGGGATAACTGACTGCCCTGTTTCCAGGGTAACTGATTGCCCTGTTTCCGGTGTAACTGACTGCCCTGTTTCCAGGGTAACTGATCACCCTGTTTCCGGGACAACTGACTGCCCTGTTTCCGGGATAACTGACTGCCCTGTTTCCAGGATAACTGACTGCCCTGTTTCCGGGGTAACTGACTACCCTGTTTCCAAGCTAACTGACAGCCCTGTTTCCAGGATAACTGATCACCCTGTTTCCGGGGTAACTGACTGCCCTGTTTCCGGGGTAACTGACCGCCCTGTTTCCAGGATAACTGATCACCCTGTTTCCGTGGTCACTTACCACACTGTTTCCAGTGTCACTGACCACCCCGTTTCCAGGATAACTGACTCCCCTGTTTCCAGGGTAACTGACCGCCCTGTTTCCGGGGTCACTTACCACACTGTTTCCAGTGCAACGGATCACCATGTTTCCGGGGTAACTGACTGCCCTGTTTCCAGGGCAACTGACCGCCCTGTTTCCGGGGGAACTGACTGCCCAGTTTCCAGGGTAACTGACTGCCCAGTTTCCAGGGTAACTAACTGCCCTGTTTCCGGGGGAACTGACTGCCCAGTTTCCAGGGTAACTGACTGCCCTGTTTCCAGGGTAACTGACAGCCCACCTTCCAGTGTAACTGATCACCCTGTATCCAGGATAATTGACTGCCCTGTTTCCAGGGTAACTGACCGCCCTGTTTCCAGGGTAACTGACTGCCCAGTTTCCAGGGTAAATTATCACCCTGTTTCCGGGATAACTAACTGCCCTGTTTCCGGGATAACTGACTGCCCTGTTTCCGGGGTAACTTATCACCCTGTTTCCGGGGTAACTGACTGCCCAGTTTCCGGGGTAACTGACTTCCCTGTTTCCAGGGTAACTGACTGCCCAGTTTCCATGGTAACTGACTGCCCTGTTTCCGGGGTAACTGATCACCCTGTTTCCGGGGTAACTGACTGCCCAGTTTCCAGGGTGACTGACTGCCCTGTTTCCGGGATAACTGACTGCCCTGTTTCCGGGATAACTGACTGCCCTGTTTCCAGGGTAACTGACTTACCCTGTTTACGGGGTAACTGACTGCCCTGTTTCCAGGCTAACTGACTGCCCTGTTTCCAGGATAACTGATCACCCTGTTTCCGGGGTAACTGACTGCCCTGTTTCCGGGGTAACTGACCGCCCTTTTTCCAGGGTGACTGACCACCCTGTTTCCAGGATAACTGAAAGCCCTGTTTCCAGGGTAACTGATCTCCCTGTTTCCGGGGTAACTGATCACCCTGTTTCCGGGTAACTGACTGCCCTGTTTCCGGGGTAACTGACTGCCCTGTTTCCAGGGTAACTGATCTCCCTGTTTCCAGTGCAACGGATCACCATGTTTCCGGGGTAACTGACTGCCCTGTTTCCAGGGCAACTAACTGCCCTGTTTCCGCGGGAACTGACTGCCCAGTTTCCAGGGTAACTGACTGCCCAGTTTCCAGGGTAACTAACTGCCCTGTTTCCGGGGTAACTGACTGCCCAGTTTCCAGGGTAACTGACTGCCCTGTTTCCAGGGTAACTGACAGCCCACCTTCCAGTGTAACTGATCACCCTGTTTCCAGGATAATTGACTGCCCTGTTTCCAGGGTAAATGACCGCCCAGTTTCCACGGTAAATTATCACCCTGTTTCCGGGATAACTAACTGCCTTGTTTCCAGGATAACAGACTGCCCTGTTTCCGGGGTAACTGATCACCCTGTTTCCGGGGTAACTGACTGCCCAGTTTCCGGGGTAACTGACTTCCCTGTTTCCAGGGTAACTGACTGCCCTGTTTCCGGGATAACTGACTGCCCTGTTTCCAGGGTAACTGATAACCCTGTTTCCGGGATAACTGACTGCCCTGTTTCCAGGGTAACTGACTGCCCAGTTTCCAGAGTAACTGAATAACCTGTTTCCAGGGTAACAGATCACCCTGTTTCCGGGATAACTGACTGCCCTGTTTTCAAGATAACTGACTGCCCTCTTTCCAGGGTAACTGACTGCCCTGTTTCCGGGGTAACTGACTGCCCTGTTTCCAGGCTAACTGACTGCCCTGTTTCCAGGATAACTGATCACCCTGTATCCGGGGTAACTGACTGCCCTGTTTCCGGGGTAACTGACCGCCCTGTTTCCAGGATAACTGATCACCCTGTATCCGGGGTAACTGACTGCCCTGTTTCCAGGATAACTGATCACCCTGTTTCCGGGGTAACTGACCACCCTGTTTCCAGGGTCAGTGACCACCCTGTTTCCAGGATAACTGACTCCCCTGTTTCCAGGGTAACTGACTGCCCTGTTTCCGGGGTAACTGATCACCCTGTTTCCGGGGTTACTGACCGCCCTGTTTCCAGGATAACTGACTGCCCTGTTTCCAGGGGAACTGACTGCCCTGTTTCCGGGGTAACAGATCACCCTGTTTCCGGGTTAACTGACTAACCAGTTTCCAGGGTGACTGACTGCCCTGTTTCCAGGGGAACTGACTGCCCTGTTTCCGGGGTAACAGATCACCCTGTTTCCGGGTTAACTGACTAACCAGTTTCCAGGGTGACTGACTGCCCTGTTTCCAGGGTAACTGACTGCCCAGTTTCCGGGGTAACTGACTGTCCTGTTTCCTGGGTAACTGACTGCCCTGCTTCCGGGGTAACTGACTGCCCTGTTTCCCGGGTAACTGACTGCCCAGTTTCCAGGGTAACTGATCACCCTTTTTCCGGGATAACTGACTGCCCTGTTTCCAGGGTAACTGATCACCCTGTTTCCGGGATAACTGACTGCCCAGTTTCCAGGGTAACTGACTGCCCAGTTTCCAGGGTAACTGACTGCCCTGCATCCGGGGTAACTGACTGCCCTGTTTCCAGGGTAACTGACTGCCCAGTTTCCAGGGTAACTGATCACCCTGTTTCCGGGATATCTGACTGCACTTTTTCCGGGAGAAATGACTGCCCTGTTTCCTGGGTAACTGACTGCCCTGCTTCCGGGGTAAATGACTACCCTGTTTCCAGGTTAACTGACTGCCCAGTTTCCAGGGTAACTGATCACCCTTTTTCCGGGATAACTGACGGCCCTGTTTCAGGGATAAGTGAATGCCCTGTTTCCAGGGTAACTGATCACCCTGTTTCCGGGATAACTGACTCCCCGGTTTCCATGGTAACTGACTGCCCAGTTTCCAGGGTAACTGACTGCCCTGTTTGCGGGGCAACTGACTGCCCTGTTTCCAGGGTAACTGATTGCCCAGTTTCCAGGGTAACTGATCACCCTGTTTCCGGGATAACTGACTGCCCTGTTTCCGGGAGAAATGACTGCCCTGTTTCCAGGGTAACTGACTGCCCTGTTTCCGGGGTAACTGACTGCCCTGTTTCTAGGATAACTGATCACCCTGTTTCCGGGGTAGATGACTGCCCTGTTTCCGGGGTAACTGACCGCCCTGTTTCCAGGATAACTGATCACCCTGTTTCCGGGGTAACTGACTGCCCTGTTTCCAGGCTAACTGACTGCCCTGTTTCCAGGATAACTGATCACCCTGTTTCCGGGGTAACTGACTGCCCTGTTTCCGGGGTAACTGACCGCCCTGTTTCCAGGATAACTGATCACCCTGTTTCCGGGGTAACTGACCGCCCTGTTTCCAGGATAACTGATCTCCCTGTTTCCAGGGTCACTGACCACCCTGTTTCCAGGATAACTGACTCCCCTGTTTCCAGCATAACTGATCACCCTGTTTCCAGGATAACTGAACTACCTATTTCCGGGGTAACTGACCTACCTATTTCCAGGTTAACTGACTGCCCTGTTTCCAGGGTAACTGACTGCCCTGTTTCCAGGGGAAATGACTGCCCTGTTTCCGGGGTAACAGATCACCCTGTTTCCGGGGTAACTGACTAACCAGTTTCCAGGGTGACTGACTGCCCTGTTTCCAGGGTAACTGACTGCCCAGTTTCCGGGGTAACTGACTGTCCTGTTTCCTGGGTAAATGACTGCCCTGCTTCCGGGGTAACTGACTTCCCTGTTTCCAGGGTAACTGACTGCCCTGTTTCCGGGATAACTGACTGCCCTGTTTCCAGGGTAACTGATAACCCTGTTTCCGGGGTAACTGACTGCCCTGTTTCCAGGGTAACTGACTGCCCTGTTTCCAGGATAACTGATCACCCTGTTTCCGGGGTAACTGACTGCCCTGTTTCCGGGGTAACTGACCGCCCTGTTTCCAGGATAACTGATCACACTGTTTCCGGGGTAACTGACCACCCTGTTTCCAGGGTCACTGACCACCCTGTTTCCAGGATAACTGACTCCCCTGTTTCCAGGGTAACTGACTGCCCTGTTTCCAGGGTAACTGACTGCCCTGTTTCCGGGGTAACTGACTGCCCTGTTTCCAGGATAACTGATCACTCTGTTTCCGGGGTAACTGATCACTCTGTTTCCGGGGTAACTGACCACCCTGTTTCCGGGGTAACTGACTAATCTGTTTCCAGGGTTACTGACAGCCCTGTTTCTGGGGTAACTGACTGCCCTGTTTCCGGGGTAACTAACCGCCCTGTTTCCAGGATAACTGATCACCCTGTTTCCAGTGTAACTGACCATCCTGTTTCCAGGGTAACTGACTGCCCAGTTTCCAGGGTAACTGACTGCCCTGTTTCCGGGGTAACAGATCTGCCTGTTTCCGGGGTAACTGACCGCCCTGTTTCCAGGATAACTGACCGCCCTATTTCCGGGGTAACTGACTGCCCTGTTTCCAGGATAACTGACTGCCCTGTTTCCGGGATAACTGACTGCCCTGTTTACTGGATAACTGACCGCCCTGTTTCCAGGTTAACTGACTGCCCTGTTTCCAGGGTAACTGACTGCCCAGTTTCCAGAGTAACTGAATACCCTGTTTCCAGGGTAACTGACTGCCCTGTTTCCGGGATAACTGACTGCCCTGTTTCCAGGGTAACTGACTGCCCTGTTTCCGGGATAACTGACTGCCCTGTTTCCAGGGTAACAGACTGCCCTGTTTCCGGGGTAACTGACTGCCCTGTTTCCAGGGTAACTGACTGCCCAGTTTCCAGAGGAACTGAATACCCTGTTTCCAGGGTACCTGACTGCCCTGTTTCCGGGATAACTGACTGCCCTGTTTCCAGGGTAACTGACTGCCCTCTTTCCGGGATAACTGACTGCCCTGTTTCCAGGGTAACTGACTGCCCTGTTTCCGGGGTAACTGACTGCCCTGTTTCCAGGCTAACTGACTGCCCTGTTTCCAGGATAACTGATCACCCTGTTTCCGGGATAACTGACTCCCCTGTTTCCACGGTAACTGACTGCCCTGTTTCCGGGGTAACTGACCGCCCTGTTTCCAGGATAACTGACTGCCCTGTTTCCAGGTTAACTGACAGCCCTGTTTCCAGGGTAACTGACTGCCCTGTTTCCAGGGGAACTGACTGCCCTGTTTCCGGGGTAAATGATCACCCTGTTTCCGGGGTAACTGACTGCCCAGTTTCCGGGGTAACTGACTGCCCTGTTTCCTGGGTAATTGACTGCCCAGTTTCCAGGTTAACTGACTGCCCAGTTTCCAGGGTAACTGATCATCCTTTTTCCAGGATAACTGACTGCCCTGTTTCCGGGATAACTGACTGCCCTGTTTCCAGGGTAACTGATCACCCTGTCTCCGGGATAACTGACTCCCCTGCTTCCAGGGTAACTGACTGCCCTGTTTGCGGGGCAACTGACTGCCCTGTTTCCAGGGTAACTGATTGCCCAGTTTCCAGGGTAACTGATCACCCTGTTTCCGGGATAACTGACTGCCCTGTTTCCGGGAGAAATGACTGCCCTGTTTCCAGGGTAACTGACTGCCCTGTTTCCGGGGTAACTGACTGCCCTGTTTCCAGGGTAACTGATCACCCTGTTTCCGGGATAAATGACTGCCCTGTTTCCGGGATAACTGACTGCCCTGTTTCCAGGGTAACTGACTGCCCTGTTTCCGGGGTAACTGACTGCCCTGTTTCCAGGCTAACTGACTGCCCTGTTTCCAGGATAACTGATCACCCTGTTTCCGGGGTAAATGACTGCCCTGTTTCCGGGGTAACTGACCGCCCTGTTTCCAGGATAACTGATCACCCTGTTTCCGGGGTAACTGACTGCCCTGTTTCCAGGCTAACTGACTGCCCTGTTTCCAGGGTAACTGATCACCCTGTTTCCGGGGTAACTGACTGCCCTGTTTCCGGGGTAACTGACCGCCCTGTTTCCAGGATAACTGATCACCCTGTTTCCGGGGTAACTGACCGCCCTGTTTCCAGGATAACTGATCACCCTGTTTCCAGGGTCACTGACCACCCTGTTTCCAGGATAACTGACTCCCCTGTTTCCAGCGTAACTGATCACCCTGTTTCCAGGATAACTGACCTACCTATTTCCGGGGGAACTGACTGCCCTGTTTCCAGGGTTACTGACTGCCCAGTTTCCAGAGGAACTGAATAACCTGTTTCCAGGGTAACAGATCACCCTGTTTGCGGGATAACTGACTGCCCTGTTTCCAAGATAACTGACTGCCCTGTTTCCAGGGTAACTGACTGCCCTGTTTCCGGGGTAACTGACTGCCCTGTTTCCAGGCTAACTGACTGCCCTGTTTCCAGGATAACAGATCACCCTGTTTCCGGGGTAACTGACTGCCCTGTTTCCGGGGTAACTGACCGCCCTGTTTCCAGGATAACTGATCACCCTGTTTCCGGGGTAACTGACCACCCTGTTTCCAGGGTCACTGACCACCCTGTTTCCAGGATAACTGACTCCCCTGTTTCCAGGGTAACTGACTGCCCTGTTTCCGGGGTAACTAATCTCCCTGTTTCCGGGGTTACTGACCGCCCTGTTTCCAGGATAACTGACCTACCTATTTCCAGGTTAACTGACTGCCCTGTTTCCAGGGTAACTGACTGCCCTGTTTCCAGGGGAACTGACTGCCCTGTTTCCGGGGTAACAGATCACCCTGTTCCGGGGTAACTGACTAACCAGTTTCCAGGGTGACTGACTGCCCTGTTTCCAGGGTAACTGACTGCCCAGTTTCCGGGGTAACTGACTGTCCTGTTTCCTGGGTAACTGACTGCCCTGCTTCCGGGGTAACTGACTTCCCTGTTTCCAGGGTAACTGACTGCCCTGTTTCCGGGATAACTGACTGCCCTGTTTCCAGGGTAACTGATAACCCTGTTTCCGGGGTAACTGACTGCCCTGTTTCCAGGGTAACTGACTGCCCTGTTTCCAGGATAACTGATCACCCTGTTTCCGGGGTAACTGACTGCCCTGTTTCCGGGGTAACTGACCGCCCTGTTTCCAGGATAACTGATCACCCTGTTTCCGGGGTAACTGACCACCCTGTTTCCAGGGTCACTGACCACCCTGTTTCCAGGATAACTGACTCCCCTGTTTCCAGGGTAACTGACTGCCCTGTTTCCAGGGTAACTGACTGCCCTGTTTCCGGGGTAACTGACTGCCCTGTTTCCAGGATATCTGATCACTCTGTTTCCGGGGTAACTGATCACTCTGTTTCCGGGGTAACTGACCACCCTGTTTCCGGGGTAACTGACTAATCTGTTTCCAGGGTTACTGACAGCCCTGTTTCTGGGGTAACTGACTGCCCTGTTTCGGGGGTAACTGACCGCCCTGTTTCCAGGATAACTGATCACCCTGTTTCCAGTCTAACTGAACATCCTGTTTCCAGGGCAACTGACTGCCCAGTTTCCAGGGTAACTGACTGCCCTGTTTCCGGGGTAACAGATCTGCCTGTTTCCGGGGTAACTGACCGCCCTTTTTCCAGGATAACTGACCGCCCTATTTCCGGGGTAACTGACTGCCCTGTTTCCAGGATAACTGACTGCCCTGTTTCCGGGATAACTGACTGCCCTGTTTACTGGATAACTGACCGCCCTGTTTCCAGGTTAACTGTCTGCCCTGTTTCCGGGGTAACTGACTGCCCTGTTTCCAGGGTAACTGACTGCCCAGTTTCCAGAGTAACTGAATACCCTGTTTCCAGGGTAACTGACTGCCCTGTTTCCGGGATAACTGACTGCCCTGTTTCCAGGGTAACTGACTGCCCTGTTTCCGGGGTAACTGACTGCCCTGTTTCCAGGTTAACTGATCACCCTGTTTCCGGGATAACTGACTGCCCTGTTTCCAGGGTAACTGAGTGCCCAGTTTCCGGGTTAACTGACTGCCCTGTTTCCTGGGTAACTGTCTGCCCTGCTTCCGGGGTAGCTGACTGCCCTGTTTCCAGGGTAACTGACTGCCCAGTTTCCAGGGTAACTAACTGCCCTGTTTCCGGGGTAACTGACTGCCCAGTTTCCAGGGGAACTGACTGCTCTGTTTCCAGGGTAACTGACAGCCCACCTTCCAGTGTAACTGATCACCCTGTTTCCAGGATAATTGACTGCCCTGTTTCCAGGGTAACTGACCGCCCTGTTTCCAGGTTAACTGACTGCCCAGTTTCCAGGGTAAATTATCACCCTGTTTCCGGGATAACTAACTGCCCTGTTTCCGGGATAACTGACTGCCCAGTTTCCGGGGTAACTGTTCACCCTGTTTCCGGGGTAACTGACTGCCCAGTTTCCGGGGTAACTGACATCCCAGTTTCCAGAGTAACTGAATAACCTGTTTCCAGGGTAACAGATCACCCTGTTTCCGGGATAACTGACTGCCCTGTTTCCAGGGTAAGTGACTGCCCTGTTTCCAGGGGAACTGACTGCCCTGTTTCCGGGGTAACTGATCACCCTGTTTCCGGGGTAACTGACTAACCAGTTTCCAGGGAGACTGACTGCCCTTTTTCCAGGGTAACTGACTGCCCAGTTTCCGGGGTAACTGACTGACCTGTTTCCTGGGTAACTCACTGCCCTGCTTCCGGGGTAACTGACTGCCCTGTTTCCAGGTTAACTGACTGCCCTGTTTCCAGCGTAACTGATCTCCCTGTTTCCGGGATAACTGACTCCCCTGTTTCCAGGGTAACTGACTGCCCAGTTTCCAGGGTAACTGAATGCCCTGTTTCCGGGGTAACTGACTGCCCTGTTTCCAGGGTAACGGACTGCCCAGTTTCCAGGGTAACTGATCACCCTGTTTCCGGGATAACTGACTGCCCTGTTTCCGGGAGAAATGACTGCCCTGTTTCCAGGGTAACTGACTGCCCTGTTTCCGGGGTAACTGACTGCCCTATTTCCAGGCTAACTGTCTGCCCTGTTTGCAGGATAACTGATCACCCTGTTTCCGGGGTAACTGACTGCCCTGTTTCAGGGGGAACTGACCGCCCTGTTTCCTGGATAACTGATCACCCTGTTTCCCGGGTAACAGACCACCCTGTTTCCAGGGTCACTGACCACCCTGTTTCCAGGATAACTGAAAGCCCTGTTTCCAGGATAACTGATCTCCCTGTTTCCGGCGTAACTGATCACCCTGTTTCCGGGTAACTGACTGCCCTGTTTCCAGGGTAACTGATCTCCCTGTTTCCAGGGTAACTGATCACCCTGTTTCAGGGGTAAATGACTGCCCTGTTTCCGGGGTAACTGACTGCCCTGTTTCCGGGGTAACTGACTGCCCTGTTTCCAGGATAACTGATCACTCTGTTTCCGGGGTAACTGACCACCCTGTTTCCGGGGCAAATGACTAATCTGTTTCCAGGGTTACTGACCACCATGTTTCAGGGGTAACTGACTGCCGTTTCCAGGTTAACTGACTGCCCTGTTTCCAGGATAACTGCTCACCCTGTTTCCAGTGTAACTGACCATCCTGTTTCCAGGGTAACTGACTGCCCAGTTTCCAGGGTAACTGACTGCCCTGTTTCCGGGGCAACTGACTCCCCTGTTTCCAGGGTAACTGACTGCCCTGTTTGCGGGGCAACTGACTGCCCTGTTTCCAGGGTAACTGATTGCCCAGTTTCCAGGGTAACTGATCACCCTGTTTCCGGGATAACTGACTGCCCTGTTTCCGGGGTAACTGACTGCCCTGTTTCCAGGGTAACTGACTGCCCTGTTTCCGGGGTAACTGACTGCCCTGTTTCCAGGGTAACTGATCACCCTGTTTCCGGGAGAAATGACTGCCCTTTTTCCGGGGTAACTGACTGCCCTGTTTCCAGGCTAACTGACTGCCCTGTTTCCAGGATAACTGATCACCCTGTTTCCGGGGTAAATGACTGCCCTGTTTCCGGGGTAACTGACCGCCCTGTTTCCAGGATAACTGATCACCCTGTTTCCGGGGTAACTGACTGCACTGTTTCCAGGCTAACTGATTGCCCTGTTTCCAGGATAACTGACTCCCCTGTTTCCGGGGTAACTGACTGCCCTGTTTCCGGGGTAACTGACCGCCCTGTTTCCAGGATAACTGATCACCCTGTTTCCGGGGTAACTGACCGCCCTGTTTCCAGGATAACTGATCACCCTGTTTCCAGGGTCACTGACCACCCTGTTTCCAGGATAACTGACTCCCCTGTTTCCAGCGTAACTGATCACCCTGTTTCCAGGATAACTGACCTACCTATTTCCGGGGTAACTGACTGCCCTGTTTCCAGGGTAACTGACTGCCCAGTTTCCAGAGGAACTGAATAACCTGTTTCCAGGGTAACAGATCACCCTGTTTCCGGGATAACTGACTGCCCTGTTTCCAAGATAACTGACTGCCCTGTTTCCAGGGTAACTGACTGCCCTGTTTCCGGGGTAACTGACTGCCCTGTTTCCAGGCTAACTGACTGCCCTGTTTCCAGGATAACTGATCACCCTGTTTCCGGGGTAACTGACTGCCCTGTTTCCGGGGTAACTGACCGCCCTTTTTCCAGGATAACTGATCACCCTGTTTCCGGGGTAACTGACCACCCTGTTTCCAGGGTCACTGACCACCCTGTTTCCAGGATAACTGACTCCCCTGTTTCCAGGGTAACTGACTGCCCTGTTTCCGGGGTAACTAATCTCCCTGTTTCCGGGGTTACTGACCGCCCTGTTTCCAGGATAACTGACCGACCGATTTCCAGGTTAACTGACTGCCCTGTTTCCAGGGTAACTGACTGCCCTGTTTCCAGGGGAACTGACTGCCCTGTTTCCGGGGTAACAGATCACCCTGTTTCCGGGGTAACTGACTAACCAGTTTCCAGGGTGACTGACTGCCCTGTTTCCAGGGTAACTGACTGCCCAGTTTCCGGGGTAACTGACTGTCCTGTTTCCTGGGTAACTGACTGCCCTGCTTCCGGGGTAACTGACTTCCCTGTTTCCAGGGTAACTGACTGCCCTGTTTCCGGGATAACTGACTGCCCTGTTTCCAGGGTAACTGATAACCCTGTTTCCGGGGTAACTGACTGCCCTGTTTCCAGGGTAACTGACTGCCCTGTTTCCAGGATAACTGATCACCCTGTTTCCGGGGTAACTGACTGCCCTGTTTCCGGGGTAACTGACCGCCCTGTTTCCAGGATAACTGATCACCCTGTTTCCGGGGTAACTGACCACCCTGTTTCCAGGATAACTGACTCCCCTGTTTCCAGGGTAACTGACTGCCCTGTTTCCAGGGTAACTGACTGCCCTGTTTCCGGGGTAACTGACTGCCCTGTTTCCAGGATATCTGATCACTCTGTTTCCGGGGTAACTGATCACTCTGTTTCCGGGGTAACTGACCACCCTGTTTCCGGGGTAACTGACTAATCTGTTTCCAGGGTTACTGACAGCCATGTTTCTGGGGTAACTGACTGCCCTGTTTCCGGGGTAACGAACCGCCCTGTTTCCAGGATAACTGATCACCCTGTTTCCAGTGTAACTGACCATCCTGTTTCCAGGGCAACTGACTGCCCAGTTTCCAGGGTAACTGACTGCCCTGTTTCCGGGGTAACAGATCTGCCTGTTTCCGGGGTAACTGACCGCCCTGTTTCCAGGATAACTGACCGCCCTATTTCCGGGGTAACTGACTGCCCTGTTTCCAGGATAACTGACTGCCCTGTTTCCGGGATAACTGACTGCCCTGTTTACTGGATAACTGACCGCCCTGTTTCCAGGTTAACTGACTGCCCTGTTACCGGGGTAACTGACTGCCCTGTTTCCAGGGTAACTGACTGCCCAGTTTCCAGAGTAACTGAATACCCTGTTTCCAGGGTAACTGACTGCCCTGTTTCCGGGATAACTGACTGCCCTGTTTCCAGGGTAACTGACTGCCCTGTTTCCGGGGCAACTGACTGCCCAGTTTCCAGGGTAACTGACTGCCCTGTTTCCGGGGTAACAGATCTGCCTGTTTCCGGGGTAACTGACCGCCCTGTTTCCAGGATAACTGACCGCCCTATTTCCGGGATAACTGACTGCCCTGTTTCCAGGGTAACTGACTGCCCTGTTTCCGGGATAACTGACTGCCCTGTTTCCAGGGTAACTGACTGCCCTGTTTCCGGGGTAACTGACTGCCCTGTTTCCAGGCTAACTGACTGCCCTGTTTCCAGGATAACTGATCACCCTGTTTCCGGGATAACTGACTCCCCTGTTTCCACGGTAACTGACTGCCCTGTTTCCGGGGTAACTGACCGCCCTGTTTCCAGGATAACTGACTGCCCTGTTTCCAGGTTAACTGACAGCCCTGTTTCCAGGGTAACTGACTGCCCTGTTTCCAGGGGAACTGACTGCCCTGTTTCCGGGGTAAATGATCACCCTGTTTCCGGGGTAACTGACTGCCCATTTTCCGGGGTAACTGACTGCCCTGTTTCCTGTGTAATTGACTGCCCAGTTTCCAGGTTAACTGACTGCCCAGTTTCCAGGGTAACTGATCATCCTTTTTCCGGGATAACTGACTGCCCTGTTTCCGGGATAACTGACTGCCCTGTTTCCAGGGTAACTGATTACCCTGTTTCCGGGATAACTGACTCCCCTGTTTCCAGGGTAACTGACTGCCCAGTTTCCGGGGTAACTGACTGCCCTGTTTCCTGAGTAACTGACTGCCCTGCTTCCGGGGTAACTGACTGCCCTGTTTCCATGGTAACTGACTGCCCAGTTTCCAGGGTAACTGATCACCCTTTTTCCGTGATAACTGACTGCCCTGTTTCCGGGATTACTGACTGCCCTGTTTCCGGGGTAACTGATCACCCTGTTTCCGGGGTAACTGTCTAACCAGTTTCCAGGGTGACTGACTGCCCTGTTTCCAGGGTAACTGAGTGCCCAGTTTCCGGGTTAACTGACTGCCCTGTTTCCTGGGTAACTGTCTGCCCTGCTTCCGGGGTAACTGACTGCCCTGTTTCCAGGGTAACTGACTGCCCAGTTTCCAGGGTAACTGATCACCCTTTTTCCGGGATAACTGACTGCCCTGTTTCCGGGATAACTGACTGCCCTGTTTCCAGTGTAACTGATCACCCTGTTTCCGGGATAACTGTCTGCCCTGTTTCCGGGATAACTGACTGCCCAGTTTCCAGGGTAACTGACTGCCCTGTTTCCGGGGTAACTGACTGCCCTGTTTCCAGGGTAACTGACTGCCCAGTTTCCAGGGTAACTGATCACCCTGTTTCCGGGAGAACTGACTGCCCTGTTTCTGGGAGAAATGACTGCCCTGTTTCCAGGGTAACTGACTGCCCTGCTTCCGGGGTAACTGACCGCCCTGTTTCCAGGGTCACTGACCACCCTGTTTCCAGGATAACTGAAAGCCCTATTTCCAGGGTAACTGATCTCCCTGTTTCCGGGGTAACTGATCACCCTGTTTCCGGGTAACTGACTGCCCTGTTTCCGGGGTAACTGACTGCCCTGTTTCCAGGGTAACTGATCTCCCTGTTTCCAGTGCAACGGATCACCATGTTTCCGGGGTAACTGACTGCCCTGTTTCCAGGGCAACTGACCGCCCTGTTTCCGGGGGAACTGACTGCCCAGTTTCCAGGGTAACTGACTGCCCAGTTTCCATGGTAACTAACTGCCCTGTTTCCGGGGTAACTGACTGCCCATTTTCCAGGGGAAATGACTGCTCTGTTTCCAGGGTAACTGACAGCCCACCTTCCAGTGTAACTGATCACCCTGTTTCCAGGATAATTGACTGCCCTGTTTCCAGGGTAACTGACCGCCCTGTTTCCAGGGTAACTGACTGCCCAGTTTCCAGGGTAAATTATCACCCTGTTTCCGGGATAACTAACTGCCCTGTTTCCGGGATAACTGACTGCCCTGTTTCCGGGGCAACTGATCACCCTGTTTCCGGGGTAACTGACTGCCCAGTTTCAGGGGTAACTGACATCCCTGTTTCCAGGGTAACTGACTGCCCTGTTTCCGGGACAACTGACTGCCCTGTTTCCAGGGTAACTGATAACCCTGTTTCCGGGATAACTGACTGCCCTGTTTCCAGGGTAACTGACTGCCCAGTTTCCAGAGTAACTGAATAACCTGTTTCCAGGGTAACAGATCACCCTGTTTCCGGGATAACTGACTGCCCTGTTTCCAGGGTAAGTGACTGCCCTGTTTCCAGGGGAACTGACTGCCCTGTTTCCGGGGTAACTGATCACCCTGTTTCCGGGGTAACTGACTAACCAGTTTCCAGGGAGACTGACTGCCCTTTTTCCAGGGTAACTGACTGCCCAGTTTCCGGGGTAACTGACTGACCTGTTTCCTGGGTAACTCACTGCCCTGCTTCCGGGGTAACTGACTGCCCTGTTTCCAGGTTAACTGACTGCCCTGTTTCCAGCGTAACTGATCTCCCTGTTTCCGGGATAACTGACTCCCCTGTTTCCAGGGTAACTGACTGCCCAGTTTCCAGGGTAACTGACTGCCCTGTTTCCGGGGTAACTGACTGCCCTGTTTCCAGGGTAACGGACTGCCCAGTTTCCAGGGTAACTGATCACCCTGTTTCCGGGATAACTGACTGCCCTGTTTCCGGGAGAACTGACTGCCCTGTTTCCAGGGTAACTGACTGCCCTGTTTCCGGGGTAACTGACTGCCCTATTTCCAGGCTAACTGTCTGCCCTGTTTGCAGGATAACTGATCACCCTGTTTCCGGGGTAACTGACTGCCCTGTTTCCAGGGTAACGGATCACCCTGTTTCCGGGGTAAATGACGGCCCTGTTTCCAAGATAACTGACTGCCCTGTTTCCAGGATAACTGATCACCCTTTTTCCAGGGTAACTGACTGCCCTGTTTCCGGGGTAACTGACCGCCCTGTTTCCAGGATAACTGATCACCCTGTTTCCGGGGTAACTGACCACCCTGTTTCCAGGGTCACTGACCACCCTGTTTCCAGGATAACTGACTCCCCTGTTTCCAGGGTAACTGACTGCCCTGTTTCCGGGGTAACTGACCGCCCTGTTTCCAGGATAACTGACCTACCTGTTTCCGGGGTAACTGACCGCCCTGTTTCCAGGATAACTGACTGCCCTGTTTCCAGGTTAACTGACTGCCCTGTTTCCAGTGTAACTGACTGCCCTATTTCCAGGGGAACTGACTGCCCTGTTTCCGGGGTAAATGATCACCCTGTTTCCGGGGTAACTGACTAACCAGTTTCCAGGATAACTGAAAGCCCTGTTTCCAGGGTAACTGATCTCCCTGTTTCCGGGGTAACTGATCACCCTGTTTCCGGGTAACTGACTGCCCTGTTTCCAGGGTATCTGATGTCCCTGTTTCCAGGGTAACTGATCACCCTGTTTCCGGGGTAACTGACTGCCCTGTTTCCAGGGTAACTGATCTCCCTGTTTCCAGTGCAATGGATCACCATGTTTCCGGGGTAACTGACTGCCCTGTTTCCAGGGCAACTGACCGCCCTGTTTCCGGGGTAACTGACTGCCCAGTTTCCAGGGTAACTGTTCACCCTGTTTCCGGGGTAACGGACCACCCTGTTTCCGGGGTAAATGACTGCCCTGTTTCCAGGGTAACTGACCGCCCTGTTTCAGGGATAACTGTGAGCCCTATTTCCAGGGTAAAAGACTGCCCTGTTTCCAGGGTAACTGACCGCCCTGTTTCCAGTATAACTGATCACCCTGTTTCCGGAGTAACTAGGTAATCTGTTTCCAGGGTTACTGACTGCCCTGTTTCCGGGGTAACTGACTGCCCTGTTTCCAGGATAACTGATCACTCTGTTTCCGGGGTAACTGACCATCCTGTGTCCGGGGTAACTGACTAATCTGTTTCCAGGGTTACTGACCGCCCTGTTTCTGGGGTAACTGACTGCCCTGTTTCCAGGGTAACTGACTGCCCAGTTTCCAGGGTAACTGACTGCCCAGTTTCCAGGGTAACTAACTGCCCTGTTTCCGGGGAAACTGATCACCCTGTTTCCGGGATAACTGAATACCCTGTTTCCAGGGCAACTGACTGCCCAGTTTCCAGGGTAACTGATCACCCTGTTTCTGGGATAACTGACTGCCCTGTTTCCAGGGCAACTGACTGCCCAGTTTCCAGGGTAACTGACTGCCCTGTTTCCAGGGCAAGTGACCGCCCTGTTTCCGGGGTAACAGACTGCCCAGTTTCCAGGCTAACTGTTCACCCTGTTTCCGGGGTAACGGATCACCCTGTTTCCGGGGTAAATGTCGGCCCTGTTTCCAGGGTAACTGACCGCCCTGTTTCAGGGATAACTGTGTGCCCTGTTTCCAGGGTAAAAAACTGCCCTGTTTCTGGGGTAACTGACCGCCCTGTTTCCAGGATAACTGATCACCCTGTTTCCGGGGTAACTGACTGCCCAGTTTCCAGCGTAACTGACTGCCCTGTTTCCAGGGTAACTGACTGCCCTGTTTCCGGGGTAACTGACTGCCCAGTTTCCAGGGTAACTGATCACCCTGTTTCCGGGATAACTGACTGCCCTGTTTCCAGGGAAACTGACTGCCCTGTTTCCGGGGTAACTGACTGCCCAGTTTCCAGGGTAACTGCTCAGCCCGTTTCCGGGATAACTGACTACCCTGTTTCCGGGATAACTGATCACCCTGTTTCCGGGGTAACTGATTGCCCTGTTTCCAGCGTAACTGATCACCCTGTTTCCGGGATAACTGACTGCCCTGTTTCCGGGATAACTGACTGCCCTGTTTCCAGGGTAACTGACTGCCCTGTTTCCGGGGTAACTGACTGCCCTGTTTCCAGGATAACTGATCACTCTGTTTCCGGGGTAACTGACCATCCTGTGTCCGGGGTAACTGACTAATCTGTTTCCAGTGTTACTGACCGCCCTGTTTCTGGGGTAACTGAGTGCCCTGTTTCCGGGGTAACTGACTGCCCAGTTTCCAGGGTAAATGACTGCCCTGTTTACTGTATAACTGACCGCCCCATTATCCGGGGTAACTGACCGCCCTGTTTCCAGGATAACTGACTGCCCTGTTTCCAGGATAACTGACCGCCCTGTTTCCAGGATAACTGACCGCCCCATTATCCGGGGTAACTGACCGCCCTGTTTCCAGGATAACTGACTGCCCTGTTTCCGGGATAACTGACTGCCCTGTTTCCAGGTTAACTGACTGACCTGTTTCCGGGATAACTGACTCCCCTGTTTCCAGGGTGACTGACTGCCCTGTTTCCGGGATAACTGACTGCCCTGTTTCCAGGATAACTGACCGCCCTGTTTCCAGGATAACTGACCGCCCCATTATCCGGGGTAACTGACCGCCCTGTTTCCAGGATAACTGACTGCCCTGTTTCCGGGATAACTGACTGCCCTGTTTCCAGGTTAACTGACTGCCCTGTTTCCGGGATAACTGACTCCCCTGTTTCCAGGGTAACTGACTGCCCAGTTTCCGGGATAACTGACTGCCCTGTTTCCAGGGTAACTGACTGCCCTGTTTCCGGGATAACTGAATGCCCTGTTTCCAGGGTAATTGACTGCCCAGTTTCCAGGGTAACTGACTGCCCTGTTTCCAGGGTAACTGACTGCCCAGTTTCCAGAGTAACTGAATACCCTGTTTCCAGGGTAACTGACTGCCCTGTTTCCGGGATAACTGACTGCACTGTTTCCAGGGTAACTGACTGCCCTGTTTCCGGGGGAACTGACTGCCCTGTTTCCAGGGTAACTGATCACCCTGTTTCCGGGATAACTGACTGCCCTGTTTCCGGGATAACTGACTGCCCTGTTTCCAGGGTAACTGACTGCCCTGCTTCCAGGGCAACGGATCACCATGTTTCCAGGGTAACTGATTGCCCTGTTTCCAGGGCAAGTGACCGCCCTGTTTCCGGGGTAACAGACTGCCCAGTTTCCAGGGTAACTGTTCACCCTGTTTCCGGGGTAACGGATCACCCTGTTTCCGGGGTAAATGACGGCCCTGTTTCCAGGGTAACTGACCGCCCTGTTTCAGGGATAACTGTGTGCCCTGTTTCCAGGGTAAAAAACTGCCCTGTTTCCGGGGTAACTGACCGCCCTGTTTCCAGGATAACTGATCACCCTGTTTCCGGGGTAACTGACTGCGCAGTTTCCAGCGTAACTGACTGCCCTGTTTCCAGGGTAACTGACTGCCCTGTTTCCGGGATAACTGACTGCCCAGTTTCCAGGGTAACTGACTGCCCTGTTTCCGGGGTAACTGACTGCCCAGTTTCCAGGGTAACTGATCACCCTGTTTCCGGGATAACTGACTACCCTGTTTCCAGGGTAACTGACTGCCCAGTTTCCAGGGAAACTGACTGCCCTGTTTCCGGGGTAACTGACTGCCCAGTTTCCAGGGGAACTGATCAGCCCGTTTCCGGGATAACTGACTGCCCTATTTCCGGGATAACTGACTGCCCTGTTTCCAGGGTAACTGACTGCCCTGTTTCCGGGGTAACTGATTGCCCTGTTTCCAGCATAACTGATCACCCTGTTTCTGGGATAACTGACTGCCCTGTTTCCGGGGTAACTGACTGCCCTGTTTCCAGGGTAACTGACCACCCTGTTTCTGGGGTAACTGAGTGCCCTGTTTCCGGGGTAACTGACCGCCCTGTTTCCAGGATAACTGATCACCCTGTTTGCAGGGTAACTGACCATCCTGTTTCCAGGGTAACTGACTGCCCAGTTTCCAGGGTAAATGACTGCCCTGTTTCCGGGGTAACAGATCTCCCTGTTTCCGGGGTAACAGACCGCCCTGTTTCCAGGATAACTGACTGCCCTGTTTCCGGGATAACTGACTGCCCTGTTTACTGGATAACTGACCGCCCTGTTTCCAGGTTAACTGACTGCCCTGTTTCCGGGATAAATAACTGCCCTGTTTCCAGGGTAACTGACTGCCCTGTTTCCGGGATAACTGACTGCCCTGTTTCCAGGGTAACTGATAACCCTGTTTCCGGGCTAACTGACTGCCCTGTTTCCGGGATAACTGACTGCCCTGTTTCCAGGGTAACTGACTGCTCTGTTTCCGGGGTAACTGACTGCCCTGTTTCCAGGCTAACTGACTGCCCTGTTTCCAGGATAACTGATCACCCTGTTTCCGGGGTAAATGACTGCCCTGTTTCCGGGGTAACTGACCGCCCTGTTTCCAGGATAACTGATCACCCTGTTTCCGGGGTAACTGACTGCCCTGTTTCCAGGATAACTGATCACCCTGTTTCCGGGGTAACTGACTGCCCTGTTTCCGGGGTAACTGACCGCCCTGTTTCCAGGATAACTGATCACCCTGTTTCCGGGGTAACTGACCACCCTGTTTCCAGGGTCACTGACCACCCTGTTTCCAGGATAACTGACTCCCCTGTTTCCAGCGTAACTGATCACCCTGTTTCCAGGATAACTGACCTACCTATTTCCGGGGTAACTGACCGCCCTGTTTCCAGGATAACTGACTGCCCTGTTTCCAGGTTAACTGACTGCCCTGTTTCCAGGGTAACTGACTGCCCTGTTTCCAGGGGAACTGACTGCCCTGTTTCCGGGGTAAATGATCACCCTGTTTCCGGGGTAACTGACTAACCAGTTTCCAGGGTGACTGACTGCCCTGTTTCCAGGGTAACTGACTGCCCAGTTTCCGGGGTAACCTACTGCCCTGTTTCCAGGGTAACTGACTGCCCAGTTTCCAGGGTAACTGATCACCCTGTTTCCGGGAAAACTGACTGCCCTGTTTCCGGGGTAACTGACTGCCCTGTTTCCAGGGTAACTGACCGCCCTGTTTCTGGGGTAACTGAGTGCCCTGTTTCCGGGGTAACTGACCGCCCTGTTTCCAGGATAACTGATCACCCTGTTTCCAGGGTAATTGACCATCCTGTTTCCAGGGTAACTGACTGCCCATTTTCCAGGGTAACTGATCACCCTTTTTCCGGGATAACTGACTGCCCTGTTTCCGGGATAACTGACTGCCCTGTTTCCAGGGTAACTGATCACCCTGTTTCCGGGGCAACTGACTGCCCTGTTTCCAGGCTAACTGACTGCCCTGTTTCCAGGATAACTGATCACTCTGTTTCCGGGGTAACTGACCATCCTGTGTCCGGGGTAACTGACTAATCTGTTTCCAGTGTTACTGACCGCCCTGTTTCTGGGGTAACTGAGTGCCCTGTTTCCGGGGTAACTGACTGCCCAGTTTCCAGGGTAAATGACTGCCCTGTTTACTGGATAACTGACCGCCCCATTATCCGGGGTAACTGACCGCCCTGTTTCCAGGATAACTGACTGCCCTGTTTCCAGGATCACTGACCGCCCTGTTTCCAGGATAACTGACCGCCCCATTATCCGGGGTAACTGACCGCCCTGTTTCCAGGATAACTGACTGCCCTGTTTCCGGGATAACTGACTGCCCTGTTTCCAGGTTAACTGACTGCCCTGTTTCCGGGATAACTGACTCCCCTGTTTCCAGGATAACTGACTGCCCTGTTTCCGGGATAACTGACTGCCCTGTTTCCAGGTTAACTGACTGCCCTGTTTCCGGGATAACTGACTCCCCTGTTTCCAGGGTAACTGACTGCCCTGTTTCCGGGATAACTGACTGCCCTGTTTCCAGGGTAACTGACTGCCCTGTTTCCGGGATAACTGAATGCCCTGTTTCCAGGGTAATTGACTGCCCAGTTTCCAGGGTAACTGACTGCCCTGTTTCCAGGGTAACTGACTGCCCAGTTTCCAGAGTAACTGAATACCCTGTTTCCAGGGTAACTGACTGCCCTGTTTCCGGGATAACTGACTGCCCTGTTTCCAGGGTAACTGACTGCCCTGTTTCCGGGGGAACTGACTGCCCTGTTTCCAGGGTAACTGATCACCCTGTTTCCGGGATAACTGACTGCCCTGTTTCCGGGATAACTGACTGCCCTGTTTCCAGGGTAACTGACTGCCCTGTTTCCAGGGCAACGGATCACCATGTTTCCAGGGTAACTGACTGCCCTGTTTCCAGTGCAAGTGACCGCCCTGTTTCCGGGGTAACAGACTGCCCAGTTTCCAGGGTAACTGTTCACCCTGTTTCCGGGGTAACGGATCACCCTGTTTCCGGGGTAAATGACGGCCCTGTTTCCAGGGTAACTGACCGCCCTGTTTCAGGGATAACTGTGTGCCCTGTTTCCAGGGTAAAAAACTGCCCTGTTTCCGGGGTAACTGACCGCCCTGTTTCCAGGATAACTGATCACCCTGTTTCCGGGGTAACTGACTGCGCAGTTTCCAGCGTAACTGACTGCCCTGTTTCCAGGGTAACTGACTGCCCTGTTTCCGGGGTAACTGACTGCCCAGTTTCCAGGGTAACTGACTGCCCTGTTTCCGGGGTAACTGACTGCCCAGTTTCCAGGGTAACTGATCACCCTGTTTCCGGGATAACTGACTACCCTGTTTCCAGGGTAACTGACTGCCCAGTTTCCAGGGAAACTGACTGCCCTGTTTCCGGGGTAACTGACTGCCCAGTTTCCAGGGTAACTGATCAGCCCGTTTCCGGGATAACTGACTGCCCTATTTCTGGGATAACTGACTGCCCTGTTTCCAGGGTAACTGACTGCCCAGTTTCCAGGGAAACTGACTGCCCTGTTTCCGGGGTAACTGACTGCCCAGTTTCCAGGGGAACTGATCAGCCCGTTTCCGGGATAACTGACTGCCCTATTTCCGGGATAACTGACTGCCCTGTTTCCAGGGTAACTGACTGCCCTGTTTCCGGGGTAACTGATTGCCCTGTTTCCAGCATAACTGATCACCCTGTTTCTGGGATAACTGACTGCCCTGTTTCCGGGGTAACTGACTGCCCTGTTTCCAGGGTAACTGACCACCCTGTTTCTGGGGTAACTGAGTGCCCTGTTTCCGGGGTAACTGACCGCCCTGTTTCCAGGATAACTGATCACCCTGTTTGCAGGGTAACTGACCATCCTGTTTCCAGGGTAACTGACTGCCCAGTTTCCAGGGTAAATGACTGCCCTGTTTCCGGGGTAACAGATCTCCCTGTTTCCGGGGTAACAGACCGCCCTGTTTCCAGGATAACTGACTGCCCTGTTTCCGGGATAACTGACTGCCCTGTTTACTGGATAACTGACCGCCCTGTTTCCAGGTTAACTGACTGCCCTGTTTCCAGGATAAATAACTGCCCTGTTTCCAGGGTAACTGACTGCCCTGTTTCCGGGATAACTGACTGCCCTGTTTCCAGGGTAACTGATAACCCTGTTTCCGGGCTAACTGACTGCCCTGTTTCCGGGATAACTGACTGCCCTGTTTCCAGGGTAACTGACTGCTCTGTTTCCGGGGTAACTGACTGCCCTGTTTCCAGGCTAACTGACTGCCCTGTTTCCAGGATAACTGATCACCCTGTTTCCGGGGTAAATGACTGCCCTGTTTCCGGGGTAACTGACCGCCCTGTTTCCAGGATAACTGATCACCCTGTTTCCGGGGTAACTGACTGCCCTGTTTCCAGGATAACTGATCACCCTGTTTCCGGGGTAACTGACTGCCCTGTTTCCGGGGTAACTGACCGCCCTGTTTCCAGGATAACTGATCACCCTGTTTCCGGGGTAACTGACCACCCTGTTTCCAGGGTCACTGACCACCCTGTTTCCAGGATAACTGACTCCCCTGTTTCCAGCGTAACTGATCACCCTGTTTCCAGGATAACTGACCTACCTATTTCCGGGGTAACTGACCGCCCTGTTTCCAGGATAACTGACTGCCCTGTTTCCAGGTTAACTGACTGCCCTGTTTCCAGGGTAACTGACTGCCCTGTTTCCAGGGGAACTGACTGCCCTGTTTCCGGGGTAAATGATCACCCTGTTTCCGGGGTAACTGACTAACCAGTTTCCAGGGTGACTGACTGCCCTGTTTCCAGGGTAACTGACTGCCCAGTTTCCGGGGTAACCTACTGCCCTGTTTCCAGGGTAACTGACTGCCCAGTTTCCAGGGTAACTGATCACCCTGTTTCCGGGAAAACTGACTGCCCTGTTTCCGGGGTAACTGACTGCCCTGTTTCCAGGGTAACTGACCGCCCTGTTTCTGGGGTAACTGAGTGCCCTGTTTCCGGGGTAACTGACCGCCCTGTTTCCAGGATAACTGATCACCCTGTTTCCAGGGTAATTGACCATCCTGTTTCCAGGGTAACTGACTGCCCATTTTCCAGGGTAACTGATCACCCTTTTTCCGGGATAACTGACTGCCCTGTTTCCGGGATAACTGACTGCCCTGTTTCCAGGGTAACTGATCACCCTGTTTCCGGGGCAACTGACTGCCCTGTTTCCAGGCTAACTGACTGCCCTGTTTCCAGGATAACTGATCACTCTGTTTCCGGGGTAACTGACCATCCTGTGTCCGGGGTAACTGACTAATCTGTTTCCAGTGTTACTGACCGCCCTGTTTCTGGGGTAACTGAGGGCCCTGTTTCCGGGGTAACTGACTGCCCAGTTTCCAGGGTAAATGACTGCCCTGTTTACTGGATAACTGACCGCCCCATTATCCGGGGTAACTGACCGCCCTGTTTCCAGGATATCTGACTGCCCTGTTTCCAGGATCACTGACCGCCCTGTTTCCAGGATAACTGACCGCCCCAAAATCCGGGGTAACTGACCGCCCTGTTTCCAGGATAACTGACTGCCCTGTTTCCGGGATAACTGACTGCCCTGTTTCCAGGTTAACTGACTGCCCTGTTTCCGGGATAACTGACTCCCCTGTTTCCAGGATAACTGACTGCCCTGTTTCCGGGATAACTGACTGCCCTGTTTCCAGGTTAACTGACTGCCCTGTTTCCGGGATAACTGACTCCCCTGTTTCCAGGGTAACTGACTGCCCTGTTTCCGGGATAACTGACTGCCCTGTTTCCAGGGTAACTGACTGCCCTGTTTCCGGGATAACTGAATGCCCTGTTTCCAGGGTAATTGACTGCCCAGTTTCCAGGGTAACTGACTGCCCTGTTTCCAGGGTAACTGACTGCCCAGTTTCCAGAGTAACTGAATACCCTGTTTCCAGGGTAACTGACTGCCCTGTTTCCGGGATAACTGACTGCCCTGTTTCCAGGGTAACTGACTGCCCTGTTTCCGGGGGAACTGACTGCCCTGTTTCCAGGGTAACTGATCACCCTGTTTCCGGGATAACTGACTGCCCTGTTTCCGGGATAACTGACTGCCCTGTTTCCAGGGTAACTGACTGCCCTGTTTCCAGGGCAACGGATCACCATGTTTCCAGGGTAACTGACTGCCCTGTTTCCAGTGCAAGTGACCGCCCTGTTTCCGGGGTAACAGACTGCCCAGTTTCCAGGGTAACTGTTCACCCTGTTTCCGGGGTAACGGATCACCCTGTTTCCGGGGTAAATGACGGCCCTGTTTCCAGGGTAACTGACCGCCCTGTTTCAGGGATAACTGTGTGCCCTGTTTCCAGGGTAAAAAACTGCCCTGTTTCCGGGGTAACTGACCGCCCTGTTTCCAGGATAACTGATCACCCTGTTTCCGGGGTAACTGACTGCGCAGTTTCCAGCGTAACTGACTGCCCTGTTTCCAGGGTAACTGACTGCCCTGTTTCCGGGGTAACTGACTGCCCAGTTTCCAGGGTAACTGACTGCCCTGTTTCCGGGGTAACTGACTGCCCGGTTTCCAGGGTAACTGATCACCCTGTTTCCGGGATAACTGACTACCCTGTTTCCAGGGTAACTGACTGCCCAGTTTCCAGGGAAACTGACTGCCCTGTTTCCGGGGTAACTGACTGCCCAGTTTCCAGGGTAACTGATCAGCCCGTTTCCGGGATGACTGACTGCCCTATTTCTGGGATAACTGACTGCCCTGTTTCCAGGGTAACTGACTGCCCTGTTTCCGGGGTAACTGATTGCCCTGTTTCCAGCGTAACTGATCACCCTGTTTCTGGGATAACTGACTGCCCTGTTTCCGGGGTAACTGACTGCCCTGTTTCCAGGGTAACTGACCACCCTGTTTCTGGGGTAACTGAGTGCCCTGTTTCCGGGGTAACTGACCGCCCTGTTTCCAGGATAACTGATCACCCTGTTTCCAGGGTAAATGACCATCCTGTTTCCAGGGTAACTGACTGCCCAGTTTCCAGGGTAAATGACTGCCCTGTTTCCGGGGTAACAGATCTCCCTGTTTCCGGGGTAACAGACCGCCCTGTTTCCAGGATAACTGACTGCCCTGTTTCCGGGATAACTGACTGCCCTGTTTACTGGATAACTGGCCGCCCTGTTTCCAGGGTAACTGACTGCCCTGTTTCCGGGATAAATAACTGCCCTGTTTCCAGGGTAACTGACTGCCCGGTTTCCGGGATAACTGACTGCCCTGTTTCCAGGGTAACTGATAACCCTGTTTCCGGGCTAACTGACTGCCCTGTTTCCGGGATAACTGACTGCCCTGTTTCCAGGGTAACTGACTGCTCTGTTTCCGGGGTAACTGACTGCCCTGTTTCCAGGCTAACTGACTGCCCTGTTTCCAGGATAACTGATCACCCTGTTTCCGGGGTAAATGACTGCCCTGTTTCCGGGGTAACTGACCGCCCTGTTTCCAGGATAACTGATCACCCTGATTCCGGGGTAACTGACTGCCCTGTTTCCAGGCTAACTGACTGCCCTGTTTCCAGGATAACTGATCACCCTGTTTCCGGGGTAACTGACTGCCCTGTTTCCGGGGTAACTGACCGCCCTGTTTCCAGGATAACTGACTGCCCTGTTTCCGGGGTAACTGACCACCCTGTTTCCAGGGTTACTGACCACCCTGTTTCCAGGATAACTGACTCCCCTGTTTCCAGCGTAACTGATCACCCTGTTTCCAGGATAACTGACCTACCTATTTCCGGGGTAACTGACCGCCCTGTTTCGAGGATAACTGACTGCCCTGATTCCAGGTTAACTGACTGCCCTGTTTCCAGGGTAACTGACTGCCCTGTTTCCAGGGGAACTGACTGCCCTGTTTCCGGGGTAAATGATCACCCTGTTTCCGGGGTAACTGACTAACCAGTTTCCAGGGTGACTGACTGCCCTGTTTCCAGGGTAACTGACTGCCCAGTTTCCGGGGTAACCACTGCCCTGTTTCCAGGGTAACAGACTGCCCAGTTTCCAGGGTAACTGATCACCCTGTTTCCGGGAAAACTGACTGCCCTGTTTCCGGGGTAACTGACTGCCCTGTTTCCAGGGTAACTGACCGCCCTGTTTCTGGGGTAACTGAGTGCCCTGTTTCCGGGGTAACTGACCGCCCTGTTTCCAGGATAACTGATCACCCTGTTTCCAGGGTAATTGACCATCCTGTTTCCAGGGTAACTGACTGCCCAGTTTCCAGGGTAAATGACTGCCCTGTTTCCGGGGTAACAGATCTCCCTGTTTCCGGGGTAACAGACCGCCCTGTTTCCAGGATAACTGACTGCCCTGTTTCCGGGATAACTGACTGCCCTGTTTACTGGATAACTGACCGCCCTCTTTCCAGGTTAACTGACTGCCCTGTTTCCGGGATAAATAACTGCCCTGTTTCCAGGGTAACTGACTGCCCTGTTTCCGGGATAACTGACTGCCCTGTTTCCAGGGTAACTGATAACCCTGTTTCCGGGCTAACTGACTGCCCTGTTTCCGGAATAACTGACTGCCCTGTTTCCAGGGTAACTGACTGCCCTGTTTCCGGGGTAACTGACTGCCCTGTTTCCAGGCTAACTGACTGCCCTGTTTCCAGGATAACTGATCACCTTGTTTCCGGGGTAACTGACTGCCCCGTTTCCGGGGTAACTGACCGCCCTGTTTCCAGGATAACTGACCACCCTGTTTCCAGGGTCACTGACCACCCTGTTTCCAGGATAACTGAACGCCCTGTTTCCAGGGTAACTGATCTCCCTGTTTCCGGGGTAACTGATCACCCTGTTTCCGGGTAACTGACTGCCCTGTTTCCAGGTTAACTGATTTCCCTGTTTCCAGGGTAACTGATCACCCTGTTTCCGGGGTAACCGACTGCCCTGTTTCCTGGGTAACTGACTGCCCTGTTTCCGGGGTAACTGACTGCCCTGTTTCCAGGATAACTGATCACTCTGTTTCCGGGGGAACTGACCACCCTGTTTCCGGGGTAACTGACTAATCTGTTTCCAGTGTTACTGACCGCCCTATTTCTGGGGTAACTGACTGCCCTGTTTCCGGGGTAACTGACCGCCCTGTTTCCGGGGTAACTGATCGCCCTGTTTCCAGGATAACTGACCATCCTATTACCAGGGTAACTGACCGCTCTGCTTCCAGGATAACTGACTGCCCTGTTTCCGGGATAATTGACTGCCCTGTTTAATGGATAACTGACTGCCCTGTTTCCAGGTTAACTGACTGCCCTGTTTCCGGGATAACTGACTGCCCTGTTTCCAGGTTAACTGACTGCCCTGTTTCCACGGTAACTGATAACCCTGTTTCCAGGATAACTGACTGCCCTGTTTCCAGGGTAACTGACTGCTCTGTTTCCGGGGTAACTGACTGCCCTGTTTCCAGGGTAACTGACTGCCCAGTTTCCAGAGTAACTGAATACCCTGTTTCCAGGGTAACTGACTGCCCTGTTTCTGGGGTAACTGACTGCCCTGTTTCCGGGGTAACTGACCGCCCTGTTTCCAGGATAACTGATCACCCTGCTTCCAGGGGAACTGACCATCCTGTTTCCAGGGTAACTGACTGCCCTGTTTCCAGGGTGACTGACTGCCCTGTTTCCAGGGTAACTGACTGCACACTTTCCGGGTTAACTGACAGCCCTGTTTACTGGGTAATTGACTGCCCTGCTTCCGGGGTAACTGACTGCCCTGTTTCCAGGTTAACTGACTGCCCAGTTTCCAGGGTATCTGATCACCCTTTTTCCGGGATAACTGACTGCCCTGTTTCCGGGATAACTGACTGCCCTGTTTCCAGGGTAACTGATCACCCTGTTTCCGGGATAACTGACTCCCCTGTTTCCAGGGTAACTGACTGCCCAGTTTCCAGGGTAACTGACTGCCATGTTTCCGGGGTAACTGACTGCCCTGTTTCCAGGGTAACTGA
The DNA here is from genome assembly GCF_036365525.1 of Heterodontus francisci. Classification (NCBI taxonomy): domain Eukaryota; kingdom Metazoa; phylum Chordata; class Chondrichthyes; order Heterodontiformes; family Heterodontidae; genus Heterodontus; species Heterodontus francisci. Next base: position 6,906,136 of record NC_090386.1, read on the forward strand.
CTGCCCAGTTTCCAGGGTAACTGACTGCCCTGTTTCCGGGGTAACTGACTGCCCTGTTTCCAGGCTAACTGACTGCCCTGTTTCCAGGATAACTGATCACCCTGTTTCCGGGGTAACTGACTGCCCTGTTTCCGGGCTAACTGACCGACCGCCCTGTTTCCAGGATAACTGATCACCCTGTTTCCGGGGTAACTGACCACCCTGTTTCCAGTGTAACTGACTAATCTGTTTCCAGGGTTACTGACCGCCCTGTTTCTGGGGTAACTGACTGCCCTGTTTCCGGGGTAACTGACTGCCCTGTTTCCAGGGTAACTGACTGCCCAGTTTCCAGAGTAACTGAATACCCTGTTTCCAGGGTAAATGACTGCCCTGTTTCCGGGATAACTGACTGCCCTGTTTCCAGGGTAACTGACTGCCCTGTTTCCGGGATAACTGATGCCCTGTCTCCGGGATAACAGACTGCCCTGTTTCCAGGGTAACTGACTGCCCTGTTTCCGGGGTAACTGACTGCCCTGTTTCCAGGCAAACTGACTGCCCTGTTTCCAGGATAACTGATCACCCTGTTTCCGGGGTAACTGACTGCACTGTTTCCGGGGTAACTGACCGCCCTGTTTCCAGGACAACTGATCACCCTGTTTCCGGGGTAACTGACCACCCTGTTTCCAGGATAACTGACCACCCTGTTTCCAGGATAACTGACTCCCCTGTTTCCAGGGTAACTGACTGCCCTGTTTCCGGGATAACTGACTGCCCTGTTTCCAGGTTAACTGACTGCCCTGTTTCCACGGTAACTGATAACCCTGTTTCCAGGATAACTGACTGCCCTGTTTCCAGGGTAACTGACTGCTCTGTTTCCGGGGTAACTGACTGCCCTGTTTCCAGGGTAACTGACTGCCCAGTTTCCAGAGTAACTGAATACCCTGTTTCCAGGGTAACTGACTGCCCTGTTTCTGGGGTAACTGACTGCCCTGTTTCCGGGGTAACTGACCGCCCTGTTTCCAGGATAACTGATCACCCTGCTTCCAGGGGAACTGACCATCCTGTTTCCTGGGTAACTGACTGCCCTGTTTCCAGGGTGACTGACTGCCCTGTTTCCAGGGTAACTGACTGCCCACTTTCCGGGTTAACTGACAGCCCTGTTTACTGGGTAATTGACTGCCCTGCTTCCGGGGTAACTGACTGCCCTGTTTCCAGGTTAACTGACTGCCCAGTTTCCAGGGTATCTGATCACCCTTTTTCCGGGATAACTGACTGCCCTGTTTCCGGGATAACTGACTGCCCTGTTTCCAGGGTAACTGATCACCCTGTTTCCGGGATAACTGACTCCCCTGTTTCCAGGGTAACTGACTGCCCAGTTTCCAGGGTAACTGACTGCCATGTTTCCGGGGTAACTGACTGCCCTGTTTCCAGGGTAACTGACTGCCCAGTTTCCAGGGTAACTGACTGCCCTGTTTCCGGGGTAACTGACTGCCCTGTTTCCAGGCTAACTGACTGCCCTGTTTCCAGGATAACTGATCACCCTGTTTCCGGGGTAACTGACTGCCCTGTTTCCGGGCTAACTGACCGACCGCCCTGTTTCCAGGATAACTGATCACCCTGTTTCCGGGGTAACTGACCACCCTGTTTCCAGTGTAACTGACTAATCTGTTTCCAGGGTTACTGACCGCCCTGTTTCTGGGGTAACTGACTGCCCTGTTTCCGGGGTAACTGACTGCCCTGTTTCCAGGGTAACTGACTGCCCAGTTTCCAGAGTAACTGAATACCCTGTTTCCAGGGTAAATGACTGCCCTGTTTCCGGGATAACTGACTGCCCTGTTTCCAGGGTAACTGACTGCCCTGTTTCCGGGATAACTGATGCCCTGTCTCCGGGATAACAGACTGCCCTGTTTCCAGGGTAACTGACTGCCCTGTTTCCGGGGTAACTGACTGCCCTGTTTCCAGGCAAACTGACTGCCCTGTTTCCAGGATAACTGATCACCCTGTTTCCGGGGTAACTGACTGCACTGTTTCCGGGGTAACTGACCGCCCTGTTTCCAGGACAACTGATCACCCTGTTTCCGGGGTAACTGACCACCCTGTTTCCAGGATAACTGACCACCCTGTTTCCAGGATAACTGACTCCCCTGTTTCCAGGGTAACTGAATGCCCTGTTTCCGGGGTAACTGACCGCCCTGTTTCCAGGATAACTGACCTACCTATTTCCGGGGTAACTGACCGCCCTGTTTCCAGGATAACTGACTGCCCTGTTTCCAGGTTAACTGACTGCCCTGTTTCCAGGGTAACAGACTGCCCTGTTTCCGGGGTAAATGATCACCCTGTTTCCGGGGTAACTGACTAACCAGTTTCCAGGGTGACTGACTGCCCTGTTTCCAGGGTAACTGAATGCCCACTTTCCGGGGTAACTGACTGCCCTGTTTCCTGGGTAATTGACTGCCCTGCTTCCGGGGTAACTGACTGCCCTGTTTCCAGGTTAACTGACTGCCCATTTTCCAGGGTAACTGATCACCCTTTTTCCGGGATAACTGACTGCCCTGTTTCCGGGATAACTGACTGCCCTGTTTCCAGGGTAACTGATCACCCTGTTTCCGGGGTAACTGACTGCCCTGTTTCCAGGCTAACTGACTGCCCTGTTTCCAGGATAACTGACCACCCTGTTTCCGGGGTAACTGACTGCCCTGTTTCCGGGCTAACTGACCGACCGCCCTGTTTCCAGGATAACTGATCACCCTGTTTCCGGGGTAACTGACCACCCTGTTTCCAGTGTAACTGACTAATCTGTTTCCAGGGTTACTGACCGTCCAGTTTCTGGGGTAACTGACTGCCCTGTTTCCGGGGTAACTGACCGCCCTGTTTCCAGGATAACTGATCACCCTGCTTCCAGGGGAACTGACCATCCTGTTTCCAAGGTAACTGACTGCCCAGTTTCCAGGGTGACTGACTGCCCTGTTTCCAGGGTAACTGACTGCCCACTTTCCGGGTTAACTGACAGTCCTGTTTCCTGGGTAATTGACTGCCCTGCTTCCGGGGTAACTGACTGCCCTGTTTCCAGGTTAACTGACTGCCCAGTTTCCAGGGTAACTGATCACCCTTTTTCCGGGATAACTGACTGCCCTGTTTCCGGGATAACTGACTGCCCTGTTTCCAGGGTAACTGATCACCCTGTTTCCGGGATAACTGACTCCCCTGTTTCCAGGGTAACTGACTGCCCAGTTTCCAGGGTAACTGACTGCCATGTTTCCGGGGTAACTGACTGCCCTGTTTCCAGGGTAACTGACTGCCCAGTTTCCAGGGTAACTGACTGCCCTGTTTCCGGGGTAACTGACTGCCCTATTTCCAGGCTAACTGACTGCCCTGTTTCCAGGATAACTGATCACCCTGTTTCCGGGATAACTGACTCCCCTGTTTCCGGGGTAACTGACTGCCCTGTTTCCAGGGTAACTGACTGCCCAGTTTCCAGGGTAACTGACTGCCCTGTTTCCGGGGTAACTGACTGCCCTATTTCCAGGCTAACTGACTGCCCTGTTTCCAGGATAACTGATCACCCTGTTTCCGGTGTAACTGACTGCCCTGTTTCCGGGGTAACTGACCGACCGCCCTGTTTCCAGGATAACTGATCACCCTGTTTCCGGGGTAACTGACCACCCTGTTTCCAGTGTAACTGACTAATCTGTTTCCAGGGTTACTGACCGCCCTGTTTCTGGGGTAACTGACTGCCCTGTTTCCGGGGTAACTGACCGCCCTGTTTCCAGGATAACTGATCACCCTGCTTCCAGGGTAACTGACCATCCTGTTTCCAGGGTAACTGACTGCCCAGTTTCCAGCGTATCTGATCACCCTTTTTCCGGGATAACTGACTGCCCTGTTTCCGGGATAACTGACTGCCCTGTTTCCAGGGTAACTGATCACTCTGTTTCCGGGATAACTGACTCCCCTGTTTCCAGGGTAACTGACTGCCCAGTTTCCAGGGTAACTGACTGCCATGTTTCCGGGGTAACTGACTGCCCAGTTTCCAGGGTAACTGACAGCCCTGTTTCCGGGGTAACTGACTGCCCTGTTTCCAGGCTAACTGACTGCCCTGTTTCCAGGATAACTGATCACCCTGTTTCCGGGGTAACTGACTGCCCTGTTTCCGGGGTAACTGACCGACCGCCCTGTTTCCAGGATAACTGATCACCCTGTTTCCGGGGTAACTGACCACCCTGTTTCCAGTGTAACTGACTAATCTGTTTCCAGGGTTACTGACCGCCCTGTTTCTGGGGTAACTGACTGCCCTGTTTCCGGGGTAACTGACTGCCCTGTTTCCAGGGTAACTGACTGCCCATTTTCCAGAGTAACTGAATACCCTGTTTCCAGGGTAACTGACTGCCCTGTTTCCGGGATAACTGACTGCCCTGTTTCCAGTGTAACTGACTGCCCTGTTTCCGGGATAACTGATGCCCTGTCTCCGGGATAACAGACTGCCCTGTTTCCAGGGTAACTGACTGCCCTGTTTCCGGGGTAACTGACTGCCCTGTTTCCAGGCTAACTGACTGCCCTGTTTCCAGGATAACTGATCACCCTGTTTCCGGGGTAACTGACTGCACTGTTTCCGGGGTAACTGACCGCCCTGTTTCCAGGACAACTGATCACCCTGTTTCCGGGGTAACTGACCACCCTGTTTCCAGGATAACTGACCACCCTGTTTCCAGGATAACTGACTCCCCTGTTTCCAGGGTAACTGACTGCCCTGTTTCCGGGGTAACTGACCGCCCTGTTTCCAGGATAACTGACCTACCTATTTCCGGGGTAACTGACCGCCCTGTTTCCAGGATAACTGACTGCCCTGTTTCCAGGTTAACTGACTGCCCTGTTTCCAGGGTAACAGACTGCCCTGTTTCCGGGGTAAATGTTCACCCTGTTTCCGGGGTAACTGACTAACCAGTTTCCAGGATGACTGACTGCCCTGTTTCCGGGGTAACTGAATGCCCACTTTCCGGGGTAACTGACTGCCCTGTTTCCTGGGTAATTGACTGCCCTGCTTCCGGGGTAACTGACTGCCCTGTTTCCAGGTTAACTGACTGCCCATTTTCCAGGGTAACTGATCACCCTTTTTCCGGGATAACTGACTGCCCTGTTTCCGGGATTACTGACTGCCCTGTTTCCAGGGTAACTGATCACCCTGTTTCCGGGGCAACTGACTGCCCTGTTTCCAGGCTAACTGACTGCCCTGTTTCCAGGATAACTGATCACCCTGTTTCCGGGGTAACTGACTGCCCTGTTTCCGGGCTAACTGACCGACCGCCCTGTTTCCAGGATAACTGATCAACCTGTTTCCGGGGTAACTGACCACCCTGTTTCCAGTGTAACTGACTAATCTGTTTCCAGGGTTACTGACCGTCCTGTTTCTGGGGTAACTGACTGCCCTGTTTCCGGGGTAACTGACCGCCCTGTTTCCAGGATAACTGATCACCCTGCTTCCAGGGGAACTGACCATCCTGTTTCCAAGGTAACTGACTGCCCAGTTTCCAGGGTGACTGACTGCCCTGTTTCCAGGGTAACTGACTGCCCACTTTCCGGGTTAACTGACAGCCCTGTTTCCTGGGTAATTGACTGCCCTGCTTCCGGGGTAACTGACTGCCCTGTTTCCAGGTTAACTGACTGCCCAGTTTCCAGGGTAACTGATCACCCTTTTTCCGGGATAACTGACTGCCCTGTTTCCGGGATAACTGACTGCCCTGTTTCCAGGGTAACTGATCACCCTGTTTCCGGGATAACAGACTCCCCTGTTTCCAGGGTAACTGACTGCCCAGTTTCCAGGGTAACTGACAGCCATGTTTCCGGGGTAACTGACTGCCCTGTTTCCAGGGTAACTGACTGCCCAGTTTCCAGGGTAACTGACTGCCCTGTTTCCGGGGTAACTGACTGCCCTATTTCCAGGCTAACTGACTGCCCTGTTTCCAGGATAACTGATCACCCTGTTTCCGGGGTAACTGACTGCCCTGTTTCCGGGGTAACTGACCGACCGCCCTGTTTCCAGGATAACTGATCACCCTGTTTCCGGGGTAACTGACCACCCTGTTTCCAGTGTAACTGACTAATCTGTTTCCAGGGTTACTGACCGCCCTGTTTCTGGGGTAACTGACTGCCCTGTTTCCGGGGTAACTGACCGCCCTGTTTCCAGGATAACTGATCACCCTGCTTCCAGGGTAACTGACCATCCTGTTTCCACGGTAACTGACTGCCCAGTTTCCAGGGTAACTGACTGCCCTGTTTCCGGGGTAACAGATCTCCTGTTTCCAGGGTAACTGACCGCCCTGTTCCCAGGATAACTGACCGCCCTATTTCAAGGTAACTGAATGCCCTGTTTCCAGGATAACTGACTGCCCTGTTTCCGGGATAACTGACTGCCCTGCTTACTGGATAACTGACCGCCCTGTTTCCAGGTTAACTGACTGCCCTGTTTCCGGGGTAACTGACTGCCCTGTTTCCAGGGTAACTGACTGCCCAGTTTCCAGGGTAACTGATCACCCTTTTTCCGGGATAACTGACTGCCCTGTTTCCGGGAGAAATGACTGCCCTGTTTCCAGGGTAACTGACTGCCCTGTTTCCAGGATAACTGATCACCCTGTTTCCGGGGTAACTGACTGCCCTGTTTCCGGGGTAACTGACCGACCGCCCTGTTTCCAGGATAACTGATCACCCTGTTTCCGGGGTAACTGACCACCCTGATTCCTGGGTAACTGACTAATCTGTTTCCAGGGTTACTGACCGCCCTGTTTCTGGGGTAACTGACTGCCCTGTTTCCGGGGTAACTGACCGCCCTGTTTCCACGATAACTGATCACCCTGTTTCCAGGGTAACTGACCATCCTGTTTCCAGGGTAACTGACTGCCCAGTTTCCAGGGTAACTGACCGCCCTATTTCCGGGGTAACTGACCGCCCTGTTTCCAGGATAACTGAATGCCCTGTTTCCGGGATAACTGACTGCCCTGTTTACTGGATAACTGACCGCCCTGTTTCCAGGTTAACTGACTGCCCTGTTTCCGGGATAACTGACTGCCCTGTTTCCAGGGTAACTGATTGCCCTGTTTCCGGTGTAACTGACTGCCCTGTTTCCAGGGTAACTGATCACCCTGTTTCCGGGACAACTGACTACCCTGTTTCCAAGCTAACTGACAGCCCTGTTTCCAGGATAACTGATCACCCTGTTTCCGGGGTAACTGACTGCCCTGTTTCCGGGGTAACTGACCGCCCTGTTTCCAGGATAACTGATCACCCTGTTTCCGTGGTCACTTACCACACTGTTTCCAGTGTCACTGACCACCCCGTTTCCAGGATAACTGACTCCCCTGTTTCCAGGGTAACTGACCGCCCTGTTTCCGGGGTCACTTACCACACTGTTTCCAGTGCAACGGATCACCATGTTTCCGGGGTAACTGACTGCCCTGTTTCCAGGGCAACTGACCGCCCTGTTTCCGGGGGAACTGACTGCCCAGTTTCCAGGGTAACTGACTGCCCAGTTTCCAGGGTAACTAACTGCCCTGTTTCCGGGGGAACTGACTGCCCAGTTTCCAGGGTAACTGACTGCCCTGTTTCCAGGGTAACTGACAGCCCACCTTCCAGTGTAACTGATCACCCTGTATCCAGGATAATTGACTGCCCTGTTTCCAGGGTAACTGACCGCCCTGTTTCCAGGGTAACTGACTGCCCAGTTTCCAGGGTAAATTATCACCCTGTTTCCGGGATAACTAACTGCCCTGTTTCCGGGATAACTGACTGCCCTGTTTCCGGGGTAACTTATCACCCTGTTTCCGGGGTAACTGACTGCCCAGTTTCCGGGGTAACTGACTTCCCTGTTTCCAGGGTAACTGACTGCCCAGTTTCCATGGTAACTGACTGCCCTGTTTCCGGGGTAACTGATCACCCTGTTTCCGGGGTAACTGACTGCCCAGTTTCCAGGGTGACTGACTGCCCTGTTTCCGGGATAACTGACTGCCCTGTTTCCGGGATAACTGACTGCCCTGTTTCCAGGGTAACTGACTTACCCTGTTTACGGGGTAACTGACTGCCCTGTTTCCAGGCTAACTGACTGCCCTGTTTCCAGGATAACTGATCACCCTGTTTCCGGGGTAACTGACTGCCCTGTTTCCGGGGTAACTGACCGCCCTTTTTCCAGGGTGACTGACCACCCTGTTTCCAGGATAACTGAAAGCCCTGTTTCCAGGGTAACTGATCTCCCTGTTTCCGGGGTAACTGATCACCCTGTTTCCGGGTAACTGACTGCCCTGTTTCCGGGGTAACTGACTGCCCTGTTTCCAGGGTAACTGATCTCCCTGTTTCCAGTGCAACGGATCACCATGTTTCCGGGGTAACTGACTGCCCTGTTTCCAGGGCAACTAACTGCCCTGTTTCCGCGGGAACTGACTGCCCAGTTTCCAGGGTAACTGACTGCCCAGTTTCCAGGGTAACTAACTGCCCTGTTTCCGGGGTAACTGACTGCCCAGTTTCCAGGGTAACTGACTGCCCTGTTTCCAGGGTAACTGACAGCCCACCTTCCAGTGTAACTGATCACCCTGTTTCCAGGATAATTGACTGCCCTGTTTCCAGGGTAAATGACCGCCCAGTTTCCACGGTAAATTATCACCCTGTTTCCGGGATAACTAACTGCCTTGTTTCCAGGATAACAGACTGCCCTGTTTCCGGGGTAACTGATCACCCTGTTTCCGGGGTAACTGACTGCCCAGTTTCCGGGGTAACTGACTTCCCTGTTTCCAGGGTAACTGACTGCCCTGTTTCCGGGATAACTGACTGCCCTGTTTCCAGGGTAACTGATAACCCTGTTTCCGGGATAACTGACTGCCCTGTTTCCAGGGTAACTGACTGCCCAGTTTCCAGAGTAACTGAATAACCTGTTTCCAGGGTAACAGATCACCCTGTTTCCGGGATAACTGACTGCCCTGTTTCCAAGATAACTGACTGCCCTGTTTCCAGGGTAACTGACTGCCCTGTTTCCGGGGTAACTGACTGCCCTGTTTCCAGGCTAACAGACTGCCCTGTTTCCAGGATAACTGATCACCCTGTTTCCGGGGTAACTGACTGCCCTGTTTCCGGGGTAACTGACCGCCCTGTTTCCAGGATAACTGATCACCCTGTATCCGGGGTAACTGACTGCCCTGTTTCCAGGATAACTGATCACCCTGTTTCCGGGGTAACTGACCACCCTGTTTCCAGGGTCAGTGACCACCCTGTTTCCAGGATAACTGACTCCCCTGTTTCCAGGGTAACTGACTGCCCTGTTTCCGGGGTAACTGATCTCCCTGTTTCCGGGGTTACTGACCGCCCTGTTTCCAGGATAACTGACTGCCCTGTTTCCAGGGGAACTGACTGCCCTGTTTCCGGGGTAACAGATCACCCTGTTTCCGGGTTAACTGACTAACCAGTTTCCAGGGTGACTGACTGCCCTGTTTCCAGGGGAACTGACTGCCCTGTTTCCGGGGTAACAGATCACCCTGTTTCCGGGTTAACTGACTAACCAGTTTCCAGGGTGACTGACTGCCCTGTTTCCAGGGTAACTGACTGCCCAGTTTCCGGGGTAACTGACTGTCCTGTTTCCTGGGTAACTGACTGCCCTGCTTCCGGGGTAACTGACTGCCCTGTTTCCCGGGTAACTGACTGCCCAGTTTCCAGGGTAACTGATCACCCTTTTTCCGGGATAACTGACTGCCCTGTTTCCAGGGTAACTGATCACCCTGTTTCCGGGATAACTGACTGCCCAGTTTCCAGGGTAACTGACTGCCCAGTTTCCAGGGTAACTGACTGCCCTGCATCCGGGGTAACTGACTGCCCTGTTTCCAGGGTAACTGACTGCCCAGTTTCCAGGGTAACTGATCACCCTGTTTCCGGGATATCTGACTGCACTTTTTCCGGGAGAAATGACTGCCCTGTTTCCTGGGTAACTGACTGCCCTGCTTCCGGGGTAAATGACTACCCTGTTTCCAGGTTAACTGACTGCCCAGTTTCCAGGGTAACTGATCACCCTTTTTCCGGGATAACTGACGGCCCTGTTTCAGGGATAAGTGAATGCCCTGTTTCCAGGGTAACTGATCACCCTGTTTCCGGGATAACTGACTCCCCGGTTTCCATGGTAACTGACTGCCCAGTTTCCAGGGTAACTGACTGCCCTGTTTGCGGGGCAACTGACTGCCCTGTTTCCAGGGTAACTGATTGCCCAGTTTCCAGGGTAACTGATCACCCTGTTTCCGGGATAACTGACTGCCCTGTTTCCGGGAGAAATGACTGCCCTGTTTCCAGGGTAACTGACTGCCTTGTTTCCGGGGTAACTGACTGCCCTGTTTCCAGGGTAACTGATCACCCTGTTTCCGGGATAAATGACTGCCCTGTTTCCGGGATAACTGACTGCCCTGTTTCCAGGGTAACTGACCGCCCTGTTTCCGGGGTAACTGACTGCCCTGTTTCCAGGCTAACTGACTGCCCTGTTACCAGGATAACTGATCACCCTGTTTCCGGGGTAGATGACTGCCCTGTTTCCGGGGTAACTGACCGCCCTGTTTCCAGGATAACTGATCACCCTGTTTCCGGGGTAACTGACTGCCCTGTTTCCAGGCTAACTGACTGCCCTGTTTCCAGGATAACTGATCACCCTGTTTCCAGGATAACTGACTCCCCTGTTTCCAGCATAACTGATCACCCTGTTTCCAGGATAACTGACCTACCTATTTCCGGGGTAACTGACCTACCTATTTCCAGGTTAACTGACTGCCCTGTTTCCAGGGTAACTGACTGCCCTGTTTCCAGGGGAAATGACTGCCCTGTTTCCGGGGTAACAGATCACCCTGTTTCCGGGGTAACTGACTAACCAGTTTCCAGGGTGACTGACTGCCCTGTTTCCAGGGTAACTGACTGCCCAGTTTCCGGGGTAACTGACTGTCCTGTTTCCTGGGTAAATGACTGCCCTGCTTCCGGGGTAACTGACTTCCCTGTTTCCAGGGTAACTGACTGCCCGGTTTCCGGGATAACTGACTGCCCTGTTTCCAGGGTAACTGATAACCCTGTTTCCGGGGTAACTGACTGCCCTGTTTCCAGGGTAACTGACTGCCCTGTTTCCAGGATAACTGATCACCCTGTTTCCGGGGTAACTGACTGCCCTGTTTCCGGGGTAACTGACCGCCCTGTTTCCAGGATAACTGATCACCCTGTTTCCGGGGTAACTGACCACCCTGTTTCCAGGGTCACTGACCACCCTGTTTCCAGGATAACTGACTCCCCTGTTTCCAGGGTAACTGACTGCCCTGTTTCCAGGGTAACTGACTGCCCTGTTTCCGGGGTAACTGACTGCCCTGTTTCCAGGATAACTGATCACTCTGTTTCCGGGGTAACTGATCACTCTGTTTCCGGGGTAACTGACCACCCTGTTTCCGGGGTAACTGACTAATCTGTTTCCAGGGTTACTGACAGCCCTGTTTCTGGGGTAACTGACTGCCCTGTTTCCGGGGTAACTAACCGCCCTGTTTCCAGGATAACTGATCACCCTGTTTCCAGTGTAACTGACCATCCTGTTTCCAGGGTAACTGACTGCCCAGTTTCCAGGGTAACTGACTGCCCTGTTTCCGGGGTAACAGATCTGCCTGTTTCCGGGGTAACTGACCGCCCTGTTTCCAGGATAACTGACCGCCCTATTTCCGGGGTAACTGACTGCCCTGTTTCCAGGATAACTGACTGCCCTGTTTCCGGGATAACTGACTGCCCTGTTTACTGGATAACTGACCGCCCTGTTTCCAGGTTAACTGACTGCCCTGTTTCCAGGGTAACTGACTGCCCAGTTTCCAGAGTAACTGAATACCCTGTTTCCAGGGTAACTGACTGCCCTGTTTCCGGGATAACTGAGTGCCCTGTTTCCAGGGTAACTGACTGCCCTGTTTCCGGGATAACTGACTGCCCTGTTTCCAGGGTAACAGACTGCCCTGTTTCCGGGGTAACTGACTGCCCTGTTTCCAGGGTAACTGACTGCCCAGTTTCCAGAGTAACTGAATACCCTGTTTCCAGGGTACCTGACTGCCCTGTTTCCGGGATAACTGACTGCCCTGTTTCCAGGGTAACTGACTGCCCTCTTTCCGGGATAACTGACTGCCCTGTTTCCAGGGTAACTGACTGCCCTGTTTCCGGGGTAACTGACTGCCCTGTTTCCAGGCTAACTGACTGCCCTGTTTCCAGGATAACTGATCACCCTGTTTCCGGGATAACTGACTCCCCTGTTTCCACGGTAACTGACTGCCCTGTTTCCGGGGTAACTGACCGCCCTGTTTCCAGGATAACTGACTGCCCTGTTTCCAGGTTAACTGACAGCCCTGTTTCCAGGGTAACTGACTGCCCTCTTTCCAGGGGAACTGACTGCCCTGTTTCCGGGGTAAATGATCACCCTGTTTCCGGGGTAACTGACTGCCCAGTTTCCGGGGTAACTGACTGCCCTGTTTCCTGGGTAATTGACTGCCCAGTTTCCAGGTTAACTGACTGCCCAGTTTCCAGGGTAACTGATCATCCTTTTTCCAGGATAACTGACTGCCCTGTTTCCGGGATAACTGACTGCCCTGTTTCCAGGGTAACTGATCACCCTGTCTCCGGGATAACTGACTCCCCTGCTTCCAGGGTAACTGACTGCCCTGTTTGCGGGGCAACTGACTGCCCTGTTTCCAGGGTAACTGATTGCCCAGTTTCCATGGTAACTGATCACCCTGTTTCCGGGATAACTGACTGCCCTGTTTCCGGGAGAAATGACTGCCCTGTTTCCAGGGTAACTGACTGCCCTGTTTCCGGGGTAACTGACTGCCCTGTTTCCAGGGTAACTGATCACCCTGTTTCCGGGATAAATGACTGCCCTGTTTCCGGGATAACTGACTGCCCTGTTTCCAGGGTAACTGACTGCCCTGTTTCCGGGGTAACTGACTGCCCTGTTTCCAGGCTAACTGACTGCCCTGTTTCCAGGATAACTGATCACCCTGTTTCCGGGGTAAATGACTGCCCTGTTTCCGGGGTAACTGACCGCCCTGTTTCCAGGATAACTGATCACCCTGTTTCCGGGGTAACTGACTGCCCTGTTTCCAGGCTAACTGACTGCCCTGTTTCCAGGATAACTGATCACCCTGTTTCCGGGGTAACTGACTGCCCTGTTTCCAGGATAACTGATCACCCTGTTTCCGGGGTAACTGACCGCCCTGTTTCCAGGATAACTGATCACCCTGTTTCCAGGGTCACTGACCACCCTGTTTCCAGGATAACTGACTCCCCTGTTTCCAGCGTAACTGATCACCCTGTTTCCAGGATAACTGACCTACCTATTTCCGGGGTAACTGACTGCCCTGTTTCCAGGGTAACTGACTGCCCAGTTTCCAGAGGAACTGAATAACCTGTTTCCAGGGTAACGGATCACCCTGTTTGCGGGATAACTGACTGCCCTGTTTCCAAGATAACTGACTGCCCTGTTTCCAGGGTAACTGACTGCCCTGTTTCCGGGGTAACTGACTGCCCTGTTTCCAGGCTAACTGACTGCCCTGTTTCCAGGATAACAGATCACCCTGTTTCCGGGGTAACTGACTGCCCTGTTTCCGGGGTAACTGACCGCCCTGTTTCCAGGATAACTGATCACCCTGTTTCCGGGGTAACTGACCACCCTGTTTCCAGGGTCACTGACCACCCTGTTTCCAGGATAACTGACTCCCCTGTTTCCAGGGTAACTGACTGCCCTGTTTCCGGGGTAACTAATCTCCCTGTTTCCGGGGTTACTGACCGCCCTGTTTCCAGGATAACTGACCTACCTATTTCCAGGTTAACTGACTGCCCTGTTTCCAGGGTAACTGACTGCCCTGTTTCCAGGGGAACTGACTGCCCTGTTTCCGGGGTAACAGATCACCCTGTTCCGGGGTAACTGACTAACCAGTTTCCAGGGTGACTGACTGCCCTGTTTCCAGGGTAACTGACTGCCCAGTTTCCGGGGTAACTGACTGTCCTGTTTCCTGGGTAACTGACTGCCCTGCTTCCGGGGTAACTGACTTCCCTGTTTCCAGGGTAACTGACTGCCCTGTTTCCGGGATAACTGACTGCCCTGTTTCCAGGGTAACTGATAACCCTGTTTCCGGGGTAACTGACTGCCCTGTTTCCAGGGTAACTGACTGCCCTGTTTCCAGGATAACTGATCACCCTGTTTCCGGGGTAACTGACTGCCCTGTTTCCGGGGTAACTGACCGCCCTGTTTCCAGGATAACTGATCACCCTGTTTCCGGGGTAACTGACCACCCTGTTTCCAGGGTCACTGACCACCCTGTTTCCAGGATAACTGACTCCCCTGTTTCCAGGGTAACTGACTGCCCTGTTTCCAGGGTAACTGACTGCCCTGTTTCCGGGGTAACTGACTGCCCTGTTTCCAGGATATCTGATCACTCTGTTTCCGGGGTAACTGATCACTCTGTTTCCGGGGTAACTGACCACCCTGTTTCCGGGGTAACTGACTAATCTGTTTCCAGGGTTACTGACAGCCCTGTTTCTGGGGTAACTGACTGCCGTGTTTCGGGGGTAACTGACCGCCCTGTTTCCAGGATAACTGATCACCCTGTTTCCAGTGTAACTGAACATCCTGTTTCCAGGGCAACTGACTGCCCAGTTTCCAGGGTAACTGACTGCCCTGTTTCGGGGGTAACAGATCTGCCTGTTTCCGGGGTAACTGACCGCCCTGTTTCCAGGATAACTGACCGCCCTATTTCCGGGGTAACTGACTGCCCTGTTTCCAGGATAACTGACTGCCCTGTTTCCGGGATAACTGACTGCCCTGTTTACTGGATAACTGACCGCCCTGTTTCCAGGTTAACTGTCTGCCCTGTTTCCGGGGTAACTGACTGCCCTGTTTCCAGGGTAACTGACTGCCCAGTTTCCAGAGTAACTGAATACCCTGTTTCCAGGGTAACTGACTGCCCTGTTTCCGGGATAACTGACTGCCCTGTTTCCAGGGTAACTGACTGCCCTGTTTCCGGGGTAACTGACTGCCCTGTTTCCAGGTTAACTGACTGCCCAGTTTCCAGGGTAACTGATCATCCTTTTTCCGGGATAACTGACTGCCCTGTTTCCGGGATAACTGACTGCCCTGTTTCCAGGGTAACTGATCACCCTGTTTCCGGGATAACTGACTCCCCTGTTTCCCGGGTAACTGACTGCCCAGTTTCCGGGGTAACTGACTGCCCTGTTTCCTGAGTAACTGACTGCCCTGCTTCCGGGGTAACTGACTGCCCTGTTTCCAGGGTAACTGACTGCCCAGTTTCCAGGGTAACTGATCACCCTTTTTCCGTGATAACTGACTGCCCTGTTTCCGGGATTACTGACTGCCCTGTTTCCAGTGTAACTGATCACCCTGTTTCCGGGATAACTGACTGCCCTGTTTCCAGGGTAACTGAGTGCCCAGTTTCCGGGTTAACTGACTGCCCTGTTTCCTGGGTAACTGTCTGCCCTGCTTCCGGGGTAGCTGACTGCCCTGTTTCCAGGGTAACTGACTGCCCAGTTTCCAGGGTAACTGATCACCCTTTTTCCGGGATATCTGACTGCCCTGTTTCCGGGATAACTGACTGCCCTGTTTCCAGTGTAACTGATCACCCTGTTTCCGGGATAACTGTCTGCCCTGTTTCCGGGATAACTGACTGCCCAGTTTCCAGGGTAACTGACTGCCCTGTTTCCGGGGTAACTGACTGCCCTGTTTCCAGGGTAACTGACTGCCCAGTTTCCAGGGTAACTGATCACCCTGTTTCCGGGAGAACTGACTGCCCTGTTTCTGGGAGAAATGACTGCCCTGTTTCCAGGGTAACTGACTGCCCTGCTTCCGGGGTAACTGACCGCCCTGTTTCCAGGGTCACTGACCACCCTGTTTCCAGGATAACTGAAAGCCCTATTTCCAGGGTAACTGATCTCCCTGTTTCCGGGGTAACTGATCACCCTGTTTCCGGGTAACTGACTGCCCTGTTTCCGGGGTAACTGACTGCCCTGTTTCCAGGGTAACTGATCTCCCTGTTTCCCGTGCAACGGATCACCATGTTTCCGGGTTAACTGACTGCCCTGTTTCCAGGGCAACTGACCGCCCTGTTTCCGGGGGAACTGACTGCCCAGTTTCCAGGGTAACTGACTGCCCAGTTTCCAGGGTAACTAACTGCCCTGTTTCCGGGGTAACTGACTGCCCAGTTTCCAGGGGAACTGACTGCTCTGTTTCCAGGGTAACTGACAGCCCACCTTCCAGTGTAACTGATCACCCTGTTTCCAGGATAATTGACTGCCCTGTTTCCAGGGTAACTGACCGCCCTGTTTCCAGGTTAACTGACTGCCCAGTTTCCAGGGTAAATTATCACCCTGTTTCCGGGATAACTAACTGCCCTGTTTCCGGGATAACTGACTGCCCTGTTTCCGGGGTAACTGACCACCCTGTTTCCGGGGTAACTGACTGCCCAGTTTCCGGGGTAACTGACATCCCAGTTTCCAGAGTAACTGAATAACCTGTTTCCAGGGTAACAGATCACCCTGTTTCCGGGATAACTGACTGCCCTGTTTCCAGGGTAAGTGACTGCCCTGTTTCCAGGGGAACTGACTGCCCTGTTTCCGGGGTAACTGATCACCCTGTTTCCGGGGTAACTGACTAACCAGTTTCCAGGGAGACTGACTGCCCTTTTTCCAGGGTAACTGACTGCCCAGTTTCCGGGGTAACTGACTGACCTGTTTCCTGGGTAACTCACTGCCCTGCTTCCGGGGTAACTGACTGCCCTGTTTCCAGGTTAACTGACTGCCCTGTTTCCAGCGTAACTGATCTCCCTGTTTCCGGGATAACTGACTCCCCTGTTTCCAGGGTAACTGACTGCCCAGTTTCCAGGGTAACTGACTGCCCTGTTTCCGGGGTAACTGACTGCCCTGTTTCCAGGGTAACGGACTGCCCAGTTTCCAGGGTAACTGATCACCCTGTTTCCGGGATAACTGACTGCCCTGTTTCCGGGAGAACTGACTGCCCTGTTTCCAGGGTAACTGACTGCCCTGTTTCCGGGGTAACTGACTGCCCTATTTCCAGGCTAACTGTCTGCCCTGTTTGCAGGATAACTGATCACCCTGTTTCCGGGGTAACTGACTGCCCTGTTTCAGGGGGAACTGACCGCCCTGTTTCCTGGATAACTGATCACCCTGTTTCCCGGGTAACAGACCACCCTGTTTCCAGGGTCACTGACCACCCTGTTTCCAGGATAACTGAAAGCCCTGTTTCCAGGATAACTGATCTCCCTGTTTCCGGCGTAACTGATCACCCTGTTTCCGGGTAACTGACTGCCCTGTTTCCAGGGTAACTGATCTCCCTGTTTCCAGGGTAACTGATCATCCTGTTTCAGGGGTAAATGACTGCCCTGTTTCCGGGGTAACTGACTGCCCTGTTTCCGGGGTAACTGACTGCCCTGTTTCCAGGATAACTGATCACTCTGTTTCCGGGGTAACTGACCACCCTGTTTCCGGGGCAAATGACTAATCTGTTTCCAGGGTTACTGACCACCATGTTTCAGGGGTAACTGACTGCCGTTTCCAGGTTAACTGACTGCCCTGTTTCCAGGATAACTGCTCACCCTGTTTCCAGTGTAACTGACCATCCTGTTTCCAGGGTAACTGACTGCCCAGTTTCCAGGGTAACTGACTGCCCTGTTTCCGGGGCAACTGACTCCCCTGTTTCCAGGGTAACTGACTGCCCTGTTTGCGGGGCAACTGACTGCCCTGTTTCCAGGGTAACTGATTGCCCAGTTTCCAGGGTAACTGATCACCCTGTTTCCGGGATAACTGACTGCCCTGTTTCCGGGGTAACTGACTGCCCTGTTTCCAGGGTAACTGACTGCCCTGTTTCCGGGGTAACTGACTGCCCTGTTTCCAGGCTAACTGACTGCCCTGTTTCCAGGATAACTGATCACCCTGTTTCCGGGGTAAATGACTGCCCTGTTTCCGGGGTAACTGACCGCCCTGTTTCCAGGATAACTGATCACCCTGTTTCCGGGGTAACTGACTGCACTGTTTCCAGGCTAACTGATTGCCCTGTTTCCAGGATAACTGATCACCCTGTTTCCGGGGTAACTGACTGCCCTGTTTCCGGGGTAACTGACCGCCCTGTTTCCAGGATAACTGATCACACTGTTTCCGGGGTAACTGACCGCCCTGTTTCCAGGATAACTGATCACCCTGTTTCCAGGGTCACTGACCACCCTGTTTCCAGGATAACTGACTCCCCTGTTTCCAGCGTAACTGATCACCCTGTTTCCAGGATAACTGACCTACCTATTTCCGGGGTAACTGACTGCCCTGTTTCCAGGGTAACTGACTGCCCAGTTTCCAGAGGAACTGAATAACCTGTTTCCAGGGTAACAGATCACCCTGTTTCCGGGATAACTGACTGCCCTGTTTCCAAGATAACTGACTGCCCTGTTTCCAGGGTAACTGACTGCCCTGTTTCCGGGGTAACTGACTGCCCTGTTTCCAGGCTAACTGACTGCCCTGTTTCCAGGATAACTGATCACCCTGTTTCCGGGGTAACTGACTGCCCTGTTTCCGGGGTAACTGACCGCCCTGTTTCCAGGATAACTGATCACCCTGTTTCCGGGGTAACTGACCACCCTGTTTCCAGGGTCACTGACCACCCTGTTTCCAGGATAACTGACTCCCCTGTTTCCAGGGTAACTGACTGCCCTGTTTCCGGGGTAACTAATCTCCCTGTTTCCGGGGTTACTGACCGCCCTGTTTCCAGGATAACTGACCTACCTATTTCCAGGTTAACTGACTGCCCTGTTTCCAGGGTAACTGACTGCCCTGTTTCCAGGGGAACTGACTGCCCTGTTTCCGGGGTAACAGATCACCCTGTTTCCGGGGTAACTGACTAACCAGTTTCCAGGGTGACTGACTGCCCTGTTTCCAGGGTAACTGACTGCCCAGTTTCCGGGGTAACTGACTGTCCTGTTTCCTGGGTAACTGACTGCCCTGCTTCCGGGGTAACTGACTTCCCTGTTTCCAGGGTAACTGACTGCCCTGTTTCCGGGATAACTGACTGCCCTGTTTCCAGGGTAACTGATAACCCTGTTTCCGGGGTAACTGACTGCCCTGTTTCCAGGGTAACTGACTGCCCTGTTTCCAGGATAACTGATCACCCTGTTTCCGGGGTAACTGACTGCCCTGTTTCCGGGGTAACTGACCGCCCTGTTTCCAGGGTAACTGACTGCCCTGTTTCCGGGGTAACTGACTGCCCTGTTTCCAGGGTAACTGATCACCCTGTTTCCGGGATAAATGACTGCCCTGTTTCCGGGATAACTGACTGCCCTGTTTCCAGGGTAACTGACTGCCCTGTTTCCGGGGTAACTGACTGCCCTGTTTCCAGGCTAACTGACTGCCCTGTTTCCAGGATAACTGATCACCCTGTTTCCGGGGTAAATGACTGCCCTGTTTCCGGGGTAACTGACCGCCCTGTTTCCAGGATAACTGATCACCCTGTTTCCGGGGTAACTGACTGCACTGTTTCCAGGCTAACTGATTGCCCTGTTTCCAGGATAACTGATCACCCTGTTTCCGGGGTAACTGACTGCCCTGTTTCCGGGGTAACTGACCGCCCAGTTTCCAGGGTAAATTATCACCCTGTTTCCGGGATAACTAACTGCCCTGTTTCCGGGATAACTGACTGCCCTGTTTCCGGGGTAACTGACCACCCTGTTTCCGGGGTAACTGACTGCCCAGTTTCCGGGGTAACTGACATCCCAGTTTCCAGAGTAACTGAATAACCTGTTTCCAGGGTAACAGATCACCCTGTTTCCGGGATAACTGACTGCCCTGTTTCCAGGGTAAGTGACTGCCCTGTTTCCAGGGGAACTGACTGCCCTGTTTCCGGGGTAACTGATCACCCTGTTTCCGGGGTAACTGACTAACCAGTTTCCAGGGAGACTGACTGCCCTTTTTCCAGGGTAACTGACTGCCCAGTTTCCGGGGTAACTGACTGACCTGTTTCCTGGGTAACTCACTGCCCTGCTTCCGGGGTAACTGACTGCCCTGTTTCCAGGTTAACTGACTGCCCTGTTTCCAGCGTAACTGATCTCCCTGTTTCCGGGATAACTGACTCCCCTGTTTCCAGGGTAACTGACTGCCCAGTTTCCAGGGTAACTGACTGCCCTGTTTCCGGGGTAACTGACTGCCCTGTTTCCAGGGTAACGGACTGCCCAGTTTCCAGGGTAACTGATCACCCTGTTTCCGGGATAACTGACTGCCCTGTTTCCGGGAGAAATGACTGCCCTGTTTCCAGGGTAACTGACTGCCCTGTTTCCGGGGTAACTGACTGCCCTATTTCCAGGCTAACTGTCTGCCCTGTTTGCAGGATAACTGATCACCCTGTTTCCGGGGTAACTGACTGCCCTGTTTCAGGGGGAACTGACCGCCCTGTTTCCTGGATAACTGATCACCCTGTTTCCCGGGTAACAGACCACCCTGTTTCCAGGGTCACTGACCACCCTGTTTCCAGGATAACTGAAAGCCCTGTTTCCAGGATAACTGATCTCCCTGTTTCCGGCGTAACTGATCACCCTGTTTCCGGGTAACTGACTGCCCTGTTTCCAGGGTAACTGATCTCCCTGTTTCCAGGGTAACTGATCATCCTGTTTCAGGGGTAAATGACTGCCCTGTTTCCGGGGTAACTGACTGCCCTGTTTCCGGGGTAACTGACTGCCCTGTTTCCAGGATAACTGATCACTCTGTTTCCGGGGTAACTGACCACCCTGTTTCCGGGGCAAATGACTAATCTGTTTCCAGGGTTACTGACCACCATGTTTCAGGGGTAACTGACTGCCGTTTCCAGGTTAACTGACTGCCCTGTTTCCAGGATAACTGCTCACCCTGTTTCCAGTGTAACTGACCATCCTGTTTCCAGGGTAACTGACTGCCCAGTTTCCAGGGTAACTGACTGCCCTGTTTCCGGGGCAACTGACTCCCCTGTTTCCAGGGTAACTGACTGCCCTGTTTGCGGGGCAACTGACTGCCCTGTTTCCAGGGTAACTGATTGCCCAGTTTCCAGGGTAACTGATCACCCTGTTTCCGGGATAACTGACTGCCCTGTTTCCGGGGTAACTGACTGCCCTGTTTCCAGGGTAACTGACTGCCCTGTTTCCGGGGTAACTGACTGCCCTGTTTCCAGGCTAACTGACTGCCCTGTTTCCAGGATAACTGATCACCCTGTTTCCGGGGTAAATGACTGCCCTGTTTCCGGGGTAACTGACCGCCCTGTTTCCAGGATAACTGATCACCCTGTTTCCGGGGTAACTGACTGCACTGTTTCCAGGCTAACTGATTGCCCTGTTTCCAGGATAACTGATCACCCTGTTTCCGGGGTAACTGACTGCCCTGTTTCCGGGGTAACTGACCGCCCTGTTTCCAGGATAACTGATCACACTGTTTCCGGGGTAACTGACCGCCCTGTTTCCAGGATAACTGATCACCCTGTTTCCAGGGTCACTGACCACCCTGTTTCCAGGATAACTGACTCCCCTGTTTCCAGCGTAACTGATCACCCTGTTTCCAGGATAACTGACCTACCTATTTCCGGGGTAACTGACTGCCCTGTTTCCAGGGTAACTGACTGCCCAGTTTCCAGAGGAACTGAATAACCTGTTTCCAGGGTAACAGATCACCCTGTTTCCGGGATAACTGACTGCCCTGTTTCCAAGATAACTGACTGCCCTGTTTCCAGGGTAACTGACTGCCCTGTTTCCGGGGTAACTGACTGCCCTGTTTCCAGGCTAACTGACTGCCCTGTTTCCAGGATAACTGATCACCCTGTTTCCGGGGTAACTGACTGCCCTGTTTCCGGGGTAACTGACCGCCCTGTTTCCAGGATAACTGATCACCCTGTTTCCGGGGTAACTGACCACCCTGTTTCCAGGGTCACTGACCACCCTGTTTCCAGGATAACTGACTCCCCTGTTTCCAGGGTAACTGACTGCCCTGTTTCCGGGGTAACTAATCTCCCTGTTTCCGGGGTTACTGACCGCCCTGTTTCCAGGATAACTGACCTACCTATTTCCAGGTTAACTGACTGCCCTGTTTCCAGGGTAACTGACTGCCCTGTTTCCAGGGGAACTGACTGCCCTGTTTCCGGGGTAACAGATCACCCTGTTTCCGGGGTAACTGACTAACCAGTTTCCAGGGTGACTGACTGCCCTGTTTCCAGGGTAACTGACTGCCCAGTTTCCGGGGTAACTGACTGTCCTGTTTCCTGGGTAACTGACTGCCCTGCTTCCGGGGTAACTGACTTCCCTGTTTCCAGGGTAACTGACTGCCCTGTTTCCGGGATAACTGACTGCCCTGTTTCCAGGGTAACTGATAACCCTGTTTCCGGGGTAACTGACTGCCCTGTTTCCAGGGTAACTGACTGCCCTGTTTCCAGGATAACTGATCACCCTGTTTCCGGGGTAACTGACTGCCCTGTTTCCGGGGTAACTGACCGCCCTGTTTCCAGGGTAACTGACTGCCCTGTTTCCGGGGTAACTGACTGCCCTGTTTCCAGGGTAACTGATCACCCTGTTTCCGGGATAAATGACTGCCCTGTTTCCGGGATAACTGACTGCCCTGTTTCCAGGGTAACTGACTGCCCTGTTTCCGGGGTAACTGACTGCCCTGTTTCCAGGCTAACTGACTGCCCTGTTTCCAGGATAACTGATCACCCTGTTTCCGGGGTAAATGACTGCCCTGTTTCCGGGGTAACTGACCGCCCTGTTTGCAGGATAACTGATCACCCTGTTTCCGGGGTAACTGACTGCACTGTTTCCAGGCTAACTGATTGCCCTGTTTCCAGGATAACTGATCACCCTGTTTCCGGGGTAACTGACTGCCCTGTTTCCGGGTTAACTGACCGCCCTGTTTCCAGGATAACTGATCACCCTGTTTCCGGGGTAACTGACCGCCCTGTTTCCAGGATAACTGATCACCCTGTTTCCAGGGTCACTGACCACCCTGTTTCCAGGATAACTGACTCCCCTGTTTCCAGCGTAACTGATCACCCTGTTTCCAGGATAACTGACCTACCTATTTCCGGGGTAACTGACTGCCCTGTTTCCAGGGTAACTGACTGCCCAGTTTCCAGAGGAACTGAATAACCTGTTTCCAGGGTAACAGATCACCCTGTTTCCGGGATAACTGACTGCCCTGTTTCCAAGATAACTGACTGCCCTGTTTCCAGGGTAACTGACTGCCCTGTTTCCGGGGTAACTGACTGCCCTGTTTCCAGGCTAACTGACTGCCCTGTTTCCAGGATAACTGATCACCCTGTTTCCGGGGTAACTGACTGCCCTGTTTCCGGGGTAACTGACCGCCCTGTTTCCAGGATAACTGATCACCCTGTTTCCGGGGTAACTGACCACCCTGTTTCCAGGGTCACTGACCACCCTGTTTCCAGGATAACTGACTCCCCTGTTTCCAGGGTAACTGACTGCCCTGTTTCCGGGGTAACTAATCTCCCTGTTTCCGGGGTTACTGACCGCCCTGTTTCCAGGATAACTGACCTACCTATTTCCAGGTTAACTGACTGCCCTGTTTCCAGGGTAACTGTCTGCCCTGTTTCCAGGGGAACTGACTGCCCTGTTTCCGGGGAAACAGATCACCCTGTTTCCGGGGTAACTGACTAACCAGTTTCCAGGGTGACTGACTGCCCTGTTTCCAGGGTAACTGACTGCCCAGTTTCCGGGGTAACTGACTGTCCTGTTTCCTGGGTAACTGACTGCCCTGCTTCCGGGGTAACTGACTTTCCTGTTTCCAGGGTAACTGACTGCCCTGTTTCCGGGATAACTGACTGCCCTGTTTCCAGGGTAACTGATAACCCTGTTTCCGGGGTAACTGACTGCCCTGTTTCCAGGGTAACTGACTGCCCTGTTTCCAGGATAACTGATCACCCTGTTTCCGGGGTAACTGACTGCCCTGTTTCCGGGGTAACTGACCGCCCTGTTTCCAGGATAACTGATCACCCTGTTTCCGGGGTAACTGACCACCCTGTTTCCAGGATAACTGACTCCCCTGTTTCCAGGGTAACTGACTGCCCTGTTTCCAGGGTAACTGACTGCCCTGTTTCCGGGGTAACTGACTGCCCTGTTTCCAGGATATCTGATCACTCTGTTTCCGGGGTAACTGATCACTCTGTTTCCGGGGTAACTGACCAAGCTGTTTCCGGGGTAACTGACTAATCTGTTTCCAGGGTTACTGACAGCCCTGTTTCTGGGGTAACTGACTGCCCTGTTTCCGGGGTAACGGACCGCCCTGTTTCCAGGATAACTGATCACGCTGTTTCCAGTGTAACTGACCATCCTGTTTCCAGGGCAACTGACTGCCCAGTTTCCAGGGTAACTGACTGCCCTGTTTCCGGGGTAACAGATCTGCCTGTTTCCGGGGTAACTGACCGCCCTGTTTCCAGGATAACTGACCGCCCTATTTCCGGGGTAACTGACTGCCCTGTTTCCAGGATAACTGACTGCCCTGTTTCCGGGATAACTGACTGCCCTGTTTACTGGATAACTGACCGCCCTGTTTCCAGGTTAACTGACTGCCCTGTTACCGGGGTAACTGACTGCCCTGTTTCCAGGGTAACTGACTGCCCAGTTTCCAGAGTAACTGAATACCCAGTTTCCAGGGTAACTGTGCCCTGTTTCCGGGATAACTGACTGCCCTGTTTCCAGGGTAACTGACTGCCCTGTTTCCGGGGCAACTGACTGCCCAGTTTCCAGGGTAACTGACTGCCCTGTTTCCGGGGTAACAGATCTGCCTGTTTCCGGGGTAACTGACCGCCCTGTTTCCAGGATAACTGACCGCCCTATTTCCGGGATAACTGACTGCCCTGTTTCCAGGGTAACTGACTGCCCTGTTTCCGGGATAACTGACTGCCCTGTTTCCAGGGTAACTGACTGCCCTGTTTCCGGGGTAACTGACTGCCCTGTTTCCAGGCTAACTGACTGCCCTGTTTCCAGGATAACTGATCACCCTGTTTCCGGGATAACTGACTCCCCTGTATCCACGGTAACGGACTGCCCTGTTTCCGGGGTAACTGACCGCCCTGTTTCCAGGATAACTGACTGCCCTGTTTCCAGGTTAACTGACAGCCCTGTTTCCAGGGTAACTGACTGCCCTGTTTCCAGGGGAACTGACTGCCCTGTTTCCGGGGTAAATGATCACCCTGTTTCCGGGGTAACTGACTGCCCATTTTCCGGGGTAACTGACTGCCCTGTTTCCTGTGTAATTGACTGCCCAGTTTCCAGGTTAACTGACTGCCCAGTTTCCAGGGTAACTGATCATCCTTTTTCCGGGATAACTGACTGCCCTGTTTCCGGGATAACTGACTGCCCTGTTTCCAGGGTAACTGATCACCCTGTTTCCGGGATAACTGACTCCCCTGTTTCCAGGGTAACTGACTGCCCAGTTTCCGGGGTAACTGACTGCCCTGTTTCCTGAGTAACTGACTGCCCTGCTTCCGGGGTAACTGACTGCCCTGTTTCCATGGTAACTGACTGCCCAGTTTCCAGGGTAACTGATCACCCTTTTTCCGTGATAACTGACTGCCCTGTTTCCGGGATTACTGACTGCCCTGTTTCCGGGGTAACTGATCACCCTGTTTCCGGGGTAACTGTCTAACCAGTTTCCAGGGTGACTGACTGCCCTGTTTCCAGGGTAACTGAGTGCCCAGTTTCCGGGTTAACTGACTGCCCTGTTTCCTGGGTAACTGTCTGCCCTGCTTCCGGGGTAACTGACTGCCCTGTTTCCAGGGTAACTGACTGCCCAGTTTCCAGGGTAACTGATCACCCTTTTTCCGGGATAACTGACTGCCCTGTTTCCGGGATAACTGACTGCCCTGTTTCCAGTGTAACTGATCACCCTGTTTCCGGGATAACTGTCTGCCCTGTTTCCGGGATAACTGACTGCCCAGTTTCCAGGGTAACTGACTGCCCTGTTTCCGGGGTAACTGACTGCCCTGTTTCCAGGGTAACTGACTGCCCAGTTTCCAGGGTAACTGATCACCCTGTTTCCGGGAGAACTGACTGCCCTGTTTCTGGGAGAAATGACTGCCCTGTTTCCAGGGTAACTGACTGCCCTGCTTCCGGGGTAACTGACCGCCCTGTTTCCAGGGTCACTGACCACCCTGTTTCCAGGATAACTGAAAGCCCTATTTCCAGGGTAACTGATCTCCCTGTTTCCGGGGTAACTGATCACCCTGTTTCCGGGTAACTGACTGCCCTGTTTCCGGGGTAACTGACTGCCCTGTTTCCAGGGTAACTGATCTCCCTGTTTCCAGTGCAACGGATCACCATGTTTCCGGGGTAACTGACTGCCCTGTTTCCAGGGCAACTGACCGCCCTGTTTCCGGGGGAACTGACTGCCCAGTTTCCAGGGTAACTGACTGCCCAGTTTCCAGGGTAACTAACTGCCCTGTTTCCGGGGTAACTGACTGCCCAGTTTCCAGGGGAACTGACTGCTCTGTTTCCAGGGTAACTGACAGCCCACCTTCCAGTGTAACTGATCACCCTGTTTCCAGGATAATTGACTGCCCTGTTTCCAGGGTAACTGACCGCCCTGTTTCCAGGGTAACTGACTGCCCAGTTTCCAGGGTAAATTATCACCCTGTTTCCGGGATAACTAACTGCCCTGTTTCCGGGATAACTGACTGCCCTGTTTCCGGGGCAACTGATCACCCTGTTTCCGGGGTAACTGACTGCCCAGTTTCAGGGGTAACTGACATCCCTGTTTCCAGGGTAACTGACTGCCCTGTTTCCGGGACAACTGACTGCCCTGTTTCCAGGGTAACTGATAACCCTGTTTCCGGGATAACTGACTGCCCTGTTTCCAGGGTAACTGACTGCCCAGTTTCCAGAGTAACTGAATAACCTGTTTTCAGGGTAACAGATCACCCTGTTTCCGGGATAACTGACTGCCCTGTTTCCAGGGTAAGTGACTGCCCTGTTTCCAGGGGAACTGACTGCCCTGTTTCCGGGGTAACTGATCACCCTGTTTCCGGGGTAACTGACTAACCAGTTTCCAGGGAGACTGACTGCCCTTTTTCCAGGGTAACTGACTGCCCAGTTTCCGGGGTAACTGACTGACCTGTTTCCTGGGTAACTCACTGCCCTGCTTCCGGGGTAACTGACTGCCCTGTTTCCAGGTTAACTGACTGCCCTGTTTCCAGCGTAACTGATCTCCCTGTTTCCGGGATAACTGACTCCCCTGTTTCCAGGGTAACTGACTGCCCAGTTTCCAGGGTAACTGACTGCCCTGTTTCCGGGGTAACTGACTGCCCTGTTTCCAGGGTAACGGACTGCCCAGTTTCCAGGGTAACTGATCACCCTGTTTCCGGGATAACTGACTGCCCTGTCTCCGGGAGAAATGACTGCCCTGTTTCCAGGGTAACTGACTGCCCTGTTTCCGGGGTAACTGACTGCCCTATTTCCAGGCTAACTGTCTGCCCTGTTTGCAGGATAACTGATCACCCTGTTTCCGGGGTAACTGACTGCCCTGTTTCAGGGGTAACTGACCGCCCTGTTTCCTGGATAACTGATCACCCTGTTTCCCGGGTAACAGACCACCCTGTTTCCTGGGTCACTGACCACCCTGTTTCCAGGATAACTGAAAGCCCTGTTTCCAGGATAACTGATCTCCCTGTTTCCGGCGTAACTGATCACCCTGTTTCCGGGTAACTGACTGCCCTGTTTCCAGGGTAACTGATCTCCCTGTTTCCAGGGTAACTGATCACCCTGTTTCAGGGGTAACTGACTGCCCTGTTTCCGGGGTAACTGACTGCCCTGTTTCCGGGGTAACTGACTGCCCTGTTTTCAGGATAACTGATCACTCTGTTTCCGGGGTAACTGACCACCCAGTTTCCGGGGCAAATGACTAATCTGTTTCCAGGGTTACTGACCACCCTGTTTCAGGGGTAACTGACTGCCCTGTTTCCAGGGTAACTGACTGCCCTGTTTCCGGGGTAACTGACTGCCCTGTTTCCAGGATAACTGATCACCCTGTTTCCAGTGTAACTGACCATCCTGTTTCCAGGGTAACTGACTGCCCAGTTTCCAGGGTAACTGACTGCCCTGTTTCCGGTGTATATGATCTCCCTGTTTCCAGGTTAACTAACTGCCCTATTTCCGGGATAACTGACTGCCCTGTTTCCGGGATAACTGACTGCCCTGTTTCCAGGGTAACTGACTGCCCTGTTTTCGGGGTAACTGACTGCCCTGTTTCCAGGCTAACTGACTGCCCTGTTTCCAGGATAACTGATCACCCTGTTTCTGGGGTAACTGACTGCCCTGTTTCCGGGGTAACTGACCGCCCTGTTTCCAGGATAACTGATCACCCACCTTCCGGGGGAACTGACTGCCCTGTTTCCAGGATAACTGACTGCTCTGTTTCCAGGTTAACTGACTGCCCTGTTTCCAGTGTAACTAACTGCCCTGTTTCCGGGGTAACTGATCACCCTGTTTCCGGGATAACTGAATACCCTGTTTCCAGGGCAACTGACTGCCCACTTTCCAGCGTAACTGATCACCCTGTATCCGGGATAACTGAATACCCTGTTTGCAGGGCAACTGACCGCCCAGTTTCCAGGGTAACTGACTGCCCTGTTTCCAGGGCAAGTGACCGCCCTGTTTCCGCGGTAACAGACTGCCCAGTTTCAAGGGTAACTGTTCACCCTGTTTCCGGGGTAACGGATCACACTGTTTCCGGGATAACTGACTGCCCTGTTTCCAGGGTAACTGAGTGCCCTGTTTCCAGGGTAAAAAACTGCCCAGTTTCCAGGGTAACTGACTGCCCTGTTTCCAGGGTAACTGACTGCCCAGTTTCCAGCGTAACTGACTGCCCTGTTTCCAGGGTAACTGACTGCCCTGTTTCCGGGGTAACTGACTGCCCAGTTTCCAGGGTAACTGACTGCCCTGTTTCCGGGGTAACTGACTGCCCAGTTTCCAGGGTAACTGATCACCCTGTTTCCGGGATAACTGACTACCCTGTTTCCAGGGTAACTGACTGCCCAGTTTCCAGGGAAACTGACTGCCCTGTTTCCGGGGTAACTGACTGCACAGTTTCCAAAGTAACTGATCACCCTGTTTCAGCATAACTGACTGCCCTGTTTCCGAGATAACTGACTGCCTGTTTCCAGGGTAACTGACTGCCCTGTTTCCAGGGGAACTGACTGCCCTGTTTCCGGGGTAACAGATCACCCTGTTTCCGGGGTAACTGACTAACCAGTTTCCAGGGTGACTGACTGCCCTGTTTCCAGGGTAACTGACTGCCCAGTTTCCGGGGTAACTGACTGTCCTGTTTCCTGGGTAACTGACTGCCCTGCTTCCGGGGTAACTGACTTCCCTGTTTCCAGGGTAACTGACTGCCCTGTTTCCGGGATAACTGACTGCCCTGTTTCCAGGGTAACTGATAACCCTGTTTCTGGGGTAACTGACTGCCCTGTTTCCAGGGTAACTGACTGCCCTGTTTCCAGGATAACTGATCACCCTGTTTCCGGGGTAACTGACTGCCCTGTTTCCGGGGTAACTGACCGCCCTGTTTCCAGGATAACTGATCACCCTGTTTCCGGGGTAACTGACCACCCTGTTTCCAGGGTCACTGACCACCCTGTTTCCAGGATAACTGACTCCCCTGTTTCCAGGGTAACTGACTGCCCTGTTTCCAGGGTAACTGACTGCCCTGTTTCCGGGGTAACTGACTGCCCTGTTTCCAGGATATCTGATCACTCTGTTTCCGGGGTAACTGATCACTCTGTTTCCGGGGTAACTGACCACCCTGTTTCCGGGGTAACTGACTAATCTGTTTCCAGGGTTACTGACAGCCCTGTTTCAGGGGTAACTGACTGCCCTGTTTCCGGGGTAACTGACCGCCCTGTTTCCAGGATAACTGATCACCCTGTTTCCAGTGTAACTGACCATCCTGTTTCCAGGGCAACTGACTGCCCAGTTTCCAGGGTAACTGACTGCCCTGTTTCCGGGGTAACAGATCTGCCTGTTTCCGGGGTAACTGACCGCCCTGTTTCCAGGATAACTGACCGCCCTATTTCCGGGGTAACTGACTGCCCTGTTTCCAGGATAACTGACTGCCCTGTTTCCGGGATAACTGACTGCCCTGTTTACTGGATAACTGACCACCCTGTTTCCAGGTTAACTGACTGCCCTGTTTCCGGGGTAACTGACTGCCCTGTTTCCAGGGTAACTGACTGCCCAGTTTCCAGAGTAACTGAATACCCTGTTTCCAGGGTAACTGACTGCCCTGTTTCCGGGATAACTGACTGCCCTGTTTCCAGGGTAACTGACTGCCCTGTTTCCGGGGCAACTGACTGCCCAGTTTCCAGGGTAACTGACTGCCCTGTTTCCGGGGTAACAGATCTGCCTGTTTCCGGGGTAACTGACCGCCCTGTTTCCAGGATAACTGACCGCCCTATTTCCGGGATAACTGACTGCCCTGTTTCCAGGGTAACTGACTGCCCTGTTTCCAGGGTAACTGACTGCCCTGTTTCCAGGCTAACTGACTGCCCTGTTTCCAGGATAACTGATCACCCTGTTTCCGGGATAACTGACTCCCCTGTTTCCACGGTAACTGACTGCCCTGTTTCCGGGGTAACTGACCGCCCTGTTTCCAGGATAACTGACTGCCCTGTTTCCAGGTTAACTGACAGCCCTGTTTCCAGGGTAACTGACTGCCCTGTTTCCAAGGGAACTGACTGCCCTGTTTCCGGGGTAAATGATCACCCTGTTTCCGGGGTAACTGACTGCCCATTTTCCGGGGTAACTGACTGCCCTGTTTCCTGTGTAATTGACTGCCCAGTTTCCAGGTTAACTGACTGCCCAGTTTCCAGGGTAACTGATCATCCTGTTTCCGGGATAACTGACTGCCCTGTTTCCGGGATAACTGACTGCCCTGTTTCCCGGGTAACTGATCACCCTGTTTCCGGGATAACTGACTCCCCTGTTTCCAGGGTAACTGACTGCCCAGTTTCCGGGGTAACTGACTGCCCTGTTTCCTGAGTAACTGACTGCCCTGCTTCCGGGTTAACTGACTGCCCTGTTTCCAGGGTAACTGACTGCCCAGTTTCCAGGGTAACTGATCACCCTTTTTCCGTGATAACTGACTGCCCTGTTTCCGGGATTACTGACTGCCCTGTTTCCGGGGTAACTGATCACCCTGTTTCCGGGGTAACTGTCTAACCAGTTTCCAGGGTGACTGACTGCCCTGTTTCCAGGGTAACTGAGTGCCCAGTTTCCGGGTTAACTGACTGCCCTGTTTCCTGGGTAACTGTCTGCCCTGCTTCCGGGGTAACTGACTGCCCTGTTTCCAGGGTAACTGACTGCCCAGTTTCCAGGGTAACTGATCACCCTTTTTCCGGGATAACTGACTGCCCTGTTTCCGGGATAACTGACTGCCCTGTTTCCAGTGTAACTGATCACCCTGTTTCCGGGATAACTGTCTGCCCTGTTTCCGGGATAACTGACTGCCCAGTTTCCAGGGTAACTGACTGCCCTGTTTCCGGGGTAACTGACTGCCCTGTTTCCAGGGTAACTGACTGCCCAGTTTCCAGGGTAACTGATCACCCTGTTTCCGGGAGAACTGACTGCCCTGTTTCTGGGAGAAATGACTGCCCTGTTTCCAGGGTAACTGACTGCCCTGCTTCCAGGGTAACTGACCGCCCTGTTTCCAGGGTCACTGACCACCCTGTTTCCAGGATAACTGAAAGCCCTATTTCCAGGGTAACTGATCTCCCTGTTTCCGGGGTAACTGATCACCCTGTTTCCGGGTAACTGACTGCCCTGTTTCCGGGGTAACTGACTGCCCTGTTTCCAGGGTAACTGATCTCCCTGTTTCCAGTGCAACGGATCACCATGTTTCCGGGGTAACTGACTGCCCTGTTTCCAGGGCAACTGACCGCCCTGTTTCCGGGGGAACTGACTGCCCAGTTTCCAGGGTAACTGACTGCCCAGTTTCCAGGGGAACTAACTGCCCTGTTTCCGGGGTAACTGACTGCCCAGTTTCCAGGGGAACTGACTGCTCTGTTTCCAGGGTAACTGACAGCCCACCTTCCAGTGTAACTGATCACCCTGTTTCAAGGTTAATTGACTGCCCTGTTTCCAGGGTAACTGACCGCCCTGTTTCCAGGGGAACTGACTGCCCAGTTTCCAGGGTAAATTATCACCCTGTTTCCGGGATAACTAACTGCCCTGTTTCCGGGATAACTGACTGCCCTGTTTCCGGGGTAACTGATCTCCCTGTTTCCGGCGTAACTGATCACCCTGTTTCCGGGTAACTGACTGCCCTGTTTCCAGGGTAACTGATCTCCCTGTTTCCAGGGTAACTGATCACCCTGTTTCAGGGGTAACTGACTGCCCTGTTTCCGGGGTAACTGACTGCCCTGTTTCCGGGGTAACTGACTGCCCTGTTTTCAGGATAACTGATCACTCTGTTTCCGGGGTAACTGACCACCCAGTTTCCGGGGCAAATGACTAATCTGTTTCCAGGGTTACTGACCACCCTGTTTCAGGGGTAACTGACTGCCCTGTTTCCAGGGTAACTGACTGCCCTGTTTCCGGGGTAACTGACTGCCCTGTTTCCAGGATAACTGATCACCCTGTTTCCAGTGTAACTGACCATCCTGTTTCCAGGGTAACTGACTGCCCAGTTTCCAGGGTAACTGACTGCCCTGTTTCCGGGGTATATGATCTCCCTGTTTCCGGGGTAACTGACCGCCCTGTTTCCAGGATAACTAACTGCCCTATTTCCGGGATAACTGACTGCCCTGTTTCCGGGATAACTGACTGCCCTGTTTCCAGGGTAACTGAATGCCCTGTTTTCGGGGTAACTGACTGCCCTGTTTCCAGGCTAACTGACTGCCCTGTTTCCAGGATAACTGATCACCCTGTTTCTGGGGTAACTGACTGCCCTGTTTCCGGGGTAACTGACCGCCCTGTTTCCAGGGTAACTGACTGCCCTGTTTTCAGGATAACTGATCACCCTGTTTCCAGTGTAACTGACCATCCTGTTTCCAGGGCAACTGACTGCCCAGTTTCCAGGGTAACTGACTGCCCTGTTTCCGGGGTAACAGATCTGCCTGTTTCCGGGGTAACTGACCGCCCTGTTTCCAGGATAACTGACCGCCCTATTTCCGGGGTAACTGACTGCCCTGTTTCCAGGATAACTGACTGCCCTGTTTCCGGGATAACTGACTGCCCTGTTTACTGGATAACTGACCGCCCTGTTTCCAGGTTAACTGATCACCCTGTTTCAGGGGTAACTGACTGCCCTGTTTCCGGGGTAACTGACTGCCCTGTTTCCGGGGTAACTGACTGCCCTGTTTTCAGGATAACTGATCACTCTGTTTCCGGGGTAACTGACCACCCAGTTTCCGGGGCAAATGACTAATCTGTTTCCAGGGTTACTGACCACCCTGTTTCAGGGGTAACTGACTGCCCTGTTTCCAGGGTAACTGACTGCCCTGTTTCCGGGGTAACTGACTGCCCTGTTTCCAGGATAACTGATCACCCTGTTTCCAGTGTAACTGACCATCCTGTTTCCAGGGTAACTGACTGCCCAGTTTCCAGGGTAACTGATTGCCCTGTTTCCGGGGTATATGATCTCCCTGTTTCCGGGGTAACTGACCGCCCTGTTTCCAGGATAACTAACTGCCCTATTTCCGGGATAACTGACTGCCCTGTTTCCGGGATAACTGACTGCCCTGTTTCCAGGGTAACTGACTGCCCTGTTTTCGGGGTAACTGACTGCCCTGTTTCCAGGCTAACTGACTGCCCTGTTTCCAGGATAACTGATCACCCTGTTTCTGGGGTAACTGACTGCCCTGTTTCCGGGGTAACTGACCGCCCTGTTTCCAGGATAACTGATCACCCACCTTCCGGGGGAACTGACTGCTCTGTTTCCAGGTTAACTGACTGCCCTGTTTCCAGTGTAACTAACTGCCCTGTTTCCGGGGTAACTGATCACCCTGTTTCCGGGATAACTGAATACCCTGTTTCCAGGGCAACTGACTGCCCACTTTCCAGCGTAACTGATCACCCTGTATCCGGGATAACTGAATACCCTGTTTGCAGGGCAACTGACCGCCCAGTTTCCAGGGTAACTGACTGCCCTGTTTCCAGGGCAAGTGACCGCCCTGTTTCCGCGGTAACAGACTGCCCAGTTTCCAGGGTAACTGTTCACCCTGTTTCCGGGGTAACGGATCACACTGTTTCCGGGATAACTGACTGCCCTGTTTCCAGGGTAACTGAGTGCCCTGTTTCCAGGGTAAAAAACTGCCCAGTTTCCAGGGTAACTGACTGCCCTGTTTCCAGGGTAACTGACTGCCCAGTTTCCAGCGTAACTGACTGCCCTGTTTCCAGGGTAACTGACTGCCCTGTTTCCGGGGTAACTGACTGCCCAGTTTCCAGGGTAACTGACTGCCCTGTTTCCGGGGTAACTGACTGCCCAGTTTCCAGGGTAACTGATCACCCTGTTTCCGGGATAACTGACTACTCTG
Organism: Heterodontus francisci; assembly: GCF_036365525.1. Taxonomy (NCBI): domain Eukaryota; kingdom Metazoa; phylum Chordata; class Chondrichthyes; order Heterodontiformes; family Heterodontidae; genus Heterodontus; species Heterodontus francisci. The sequence goes on from NC_090386.1 coordinate 6,940,691, forward strand.
TTTCCAGGGTAACTGACTGCCCAGTTTCCAGGGAAACTGACTGCCCTGTTTCCGGGGTAACTGACTGCACAGTTTCCAAAGTAACTGATCACCCTGTTTCCGGCATAACTGACTGCCCTGTTTCCGAGATAACTGACTGCCTGTTTCCAGGGTAACTGACTGCCCTGTTTCCGGGGTAACTGATTGCCCTGTTTCCAGCGTAACTGATCACCGTCTTTCCGGGATAACTGACTGCCCTGTTTCCAGGGTAACTGACTGCCCTGTTTCCGGGGTAACTGACTGCCCTGTTTCCAGGGTAACTGATCACCCTGTTTCCGGGATAACTGACCACCCTGTGTCCGGGGTAACTGACTAATCTGTTTCCAGGGTTACTGACCGCCCTGTTTCTGGGGTAACTGAGTGCCCTGTTTCCGGGGGAACTGACCGCCCTGTTTCCAGGATAACTGATCACCCTATTCCAGGGTAACTGACCATCCTGTTTCCAGGGTAACTGACTGCCCTGTTTCCAGGGTAACTGACTGCCCTGTTTCCGGGGTATATGATCTCCCTGTTTCCGGGGTAACTGACCGCCCTGTTTCCAGGATAACTGACCGCCCTGTTTCCGGGATAACTGACTGCCCTGTTTACTGGATAACTGACCGCCCTGTTTCCAGGTTAACTAACTGCCCTATTTCCGGGATAACTGACTGCCCTGTTTCCAGGGTAACTGACTGCCCTGTTTCCGGGATAACTGACTGCCCTATTTCCAGGGTAACTGAGAACACTGTTTCCGGGATAACTGACTGCCCTGTTTCCAGGGTAACTGACTGCCCAGTTTCCAGGGTAACTGACTGCCCTGTTTCCGGGGTAACTGACTGCCCTGTTTCCAGGGTAACTGACTGCCCAGTTTCCAGAGTAACTGAATACCCTGTTTCCAGGGTAACTGACTGCCCTGTTTCCGGGGTAACTGACTGCCCTGTTTCCAGGGTAACTGATCACCCTGTTTCCGGGATAACTGACTGCCCTGTTTCCGGGATAACTGACTGCCCTGTTTCCAGGGTAACTGACTGCCCTGTTTCCGGGGTAACTGACTGCCCTGTTTCCAGGCTAACTGACTGCCCTGTTTCCAGGATAACTGATCACCCTGTTTCTGGGGTAACTGACTGCCCTGTTTCCGGGGTAGCTGACCGCCCTGTTTCCAGGATAACTGATCACCCACTTTCAGGGGGAACTGACTGCCCTGTTTCCGGGGTAACTGACTGCCCTGTTTCCAGGATAACTGACTGCTCTGTTTCCAGGTTAACTGACTGCCCTGTTTCCAGTGTAACTAACTGCCCTGTTTCCAGGTTAACTGACTGCCCTGTTTACGGGATAACTGAATACCCTGTTTCCAGGGCAACTGACTGCCCACTTTCCAGGGTAACTGATCACCCTGTATCCGGGATAACTGAATACCCTGTTTGCAGGGCAACTGACAGCCCAGTTTCCAGGGTAACTGACTGCCCTGTTTCCAGGGTAACTGTTCACCCTGTTTCCGGGGTAACGGATCACCCTGTTTCCGGGGTAAATGACGGCCCTGTTTACAGGGTAACTGACCGCCCTGTTTCAGGGATAACTGTGTGCCCTGTATCCAGGGTAAAAAACTGCCCTGTTTCCGGGGTAACTGACCGCCCTGTTTCCAGGATAACTGATCACCCTGTTTCCGGGGTAACTGAGTAATCTGTTTCCAGGGTTACTGACTGCCCTGTTTCCAGGGTAACTGACTGCCCAGTTTCCAGCGTAACTGACTGCCCTGTTTCCAGGGTAACTGACTGCCCTGTTTCCGGGGTAACTGACTGCCCAGTTTCCAGGGTAACTGACTGCCCTGTTTCCGGGGTAACTGACTGCCCAGTTTCCAGGGTAACTGATCACCCTGTTTCCGGGATAACTGACTACACTGTTTCCAGGGTAACTGACTGCCCAGTTTCCAGGGAAACTGACTGCCCTGTTTCCGGGGTAACTGACTGCACAGTTTCCAAAGTAACTGATCACCCTGTTTCCGGGATAACTGACTGCCCTGTTTCCGGGATAACTGACTGCCTGTTTCCAGGGTAACTGACTGCCCTGTTTCCGGGGTAACTGATTGCCCTGTTTCCAGCGTAACTGATCACCCTGTTTCCGGGATAACTGACTGCCCTGTTTCCGGGATAACTGACTGCCCTGTTTCCAGGGTAACTGACTGCCCTGTTTCCGGGGTAACTGACTGCCCTGTTTCCAGGATAACTGATCACTCTGTTTCCGGGGTAACTGACCACCCTGTGTCCGGGGTAACTGACTAATCTGTTTCCAGGGTTACTGACCGCCCTGTTTCTGGGATAACTGATCACCCTGTTTCCGGGGTAACTGAGTAATCTGTTTCCAGGGTTACTGACTGCCCTGTTTCCAGGGTAACTGACTGCCCAGTTTCCAGCGTAACTGACTGCCCTGTTTCCAGGGTAACTGACTGCCCTGTTTCCGGGGTAACTGACTGCCCAGTTTCCAGGGTAACTGACTGCCCTGTTTCCGGGGTAACTGACTGCCCAGTTTCCAGGGTAACTGATCACCCTGTTTCCGGGATAACTGACTACCCTGTTTCCAGGGTAACTGACTGCCCAGTTTCCAGGGAAACTGACTGCCCTGTTTCCGGGGTAACTGACTGCACAGTTTCCAAAGTAACTGATCACCCTGTTTCCGGGATAACTGACTGCCCTGTTTCCGGGATAACTGACTGCTTGTTTCCAGGGTAACTGACTGCCCTGTTTCCGGGGTAACTGATGGCCCTGTTTCCAGCGTAACTGATCACCGTGTTTCCGGGATAACTGACTGCCCTGTTTCCGGGATAACTGACTGCCCTGTTTCCAGGGTAACTGACTGCCCTGTTTCCGGGGTAACTGACTGCCCTGTTTCCAGGATAACTTATCACTCTGTTTCCGGGGTAACTGACCACCCTGTGTCCGGGGTAACTGACTAATCTGTTTCCAGGGTTACTGACCGCCCTGTTTCCAGGGTAACTGAGTGCCCTGTTTCCGGGGTAACTGACCGCCCTGTTTCCAGGATAACTGATCACCCTATTCCAGGGTAACTGACCATCCTGTTTCCAGGGTAACTGACTGCCCTGTTTCCAGGGTAACTGACCGCCCTGTTTCAGGGATAACTGCGTGCCCTGTTTCCAGGTTAAAAAACTGCCCTGTTTCCGGGGTAACTGACCGCCCTTTTTCCAGGATAACTGATCACCCTGTTTCCAGGGTAACTGAGTAATCTGTTTCCAGGGTTACTGACTGCCCTGTTTCCGGGGTAACTGACTGCCCAGTTTCCAGCCTAACTGACTGCCCTGTTTCCAGGGTAACTGACTGCCCTGTTTCCGGGGTAACTGACTGCCCAGTTACCAGGGTAACTGACTGCCCTGTTTCCGGGGTAACTGACTGCCCAGTTTCCAGGGTAACTGATCACCCTGTTTCCGGGATAACTGACTACCCTGTTTCCAGGGTAACTGACTGCCCAGTTTCCAGGGAAACTGACTGCCCTGTTTCCGGGGTAACTGACTGCCCAGTTTCCAGGGTAACTGATCACCCTGTTTCCGGGATAACTGACTGCCCTGTTTCCGGGATAACTGACTGCCTGTTTCCAGGGTAACTGACTGCCCTGTTTCCGGGGTAACTGATTGCCCTGTTTCCAGCGTAACTGATCACCCTGTTTCCGGGATAACTGACTGCCCTGTTTCCGGGATAACTGACTGCCCTGTTTCCAGGGTAACTGACTGCCCTGTTTCCGGGGTAACTGACTGCCCTGTTTCCAGGATAACTGATCACTCTGTTTCCGGGGTAACTGACCACCCTGTGTCCGGGGTAACTGACTAATCTGTTTCCAGGGTTACTGACCGCCCTGTTTCTGGGGTAACTGAGTGCCCTGTTTCCGGGGTAACTGACCGCCCTGTTTCCAGGATAACTGATCACCCTGTTTCCAGGGTAACTGACCATCCTGTTTCCAGGGTAACTGACTGCCCAGTTTCCAGGGTAACTGACTGCCCTGTTTCCGGGGTAACAGATCTCCCTGTTTCCGGTGTAACTGACCGCCCTGTTTCCAGGATAACTGAACGCCCCATTTTCCAGGGTAACTGACTGCCCTGTTTCCGGGGTAACTGACTGCCCTGTTTCCAGGGTAACAGATCACCCTGTTTCCGGGATAACTGACTGCCCTGTTTCCGGGATAACTGACTGCCCTGTTTCCAGGGTAACTGACTGCCCTGTTTCCGGGCTAACTGACTGCCCTGTTTCCAGGCTAACTGACTGCCCTGTTTCCAGGATAACTGATCACCCTGTTTCCGGGGTAACTGACCACCCTGTTTCCAGGGTCACTGACCACCCTGTTTCCAGGATAACTGACTCCCCTGTTTCCAGGGTAACTGACTGCCCTATTTCCAGGGTAACTGACTGCCCTATTTCCAGGGGAACTGACTGCCCTGTTTCCTGGGTAGTTGACTGCCCTGCTTCCGGGGTAACTGACTGCCCTGTTTCCAGGTTAACTGACTGCCCAGTTTCCAGGGTAACTGATCACCCTTTTTCCGGGATAACTGACTGCCCTGTTTCCGGGATGACTGACTGCCCTGTTTCCAGGGTAACTGATCACCCAGTTTCCGGGATAACTGACTCCCCTGTTTCCAGGGTAACTGACTGCCCAGCTTCCAGGGTAACTGACTGCCCTGTTTCCGGGGTAACTGACTGCCCTGTTTCCAGGGTAACTGACTGCCCAGTTTCCAGGGTGACTGATCCCCCTGTTTCCGGGATAACTGACTGCCCTGTTTGCGGGAGAAATGACTGCCCTGTTTCCAGGGTAACTGACTGCCCTGTTTCCGGGGTAACTGACTGCCCTGTTTCCAGGGTAACTGATCACCCTGTTATCGGGATAAATGACTGCCCTGTTTCCGGGATAACTGACTGCCCTGTTTCCAGGATAACTGACTGCCCTGTTTCCGGGGTAACTGACTGCCCTGTTTCCAGGCTAACTGACTGCCCTGTTTCCAGGATAACTGATCACCCTGTTTCCGGGATAACTGACCTACCTGTTTCCGGGGTAACTGACTGCCCTGTTTCCAGGATAACTGATCACTCTGTTTCCGGGGTAACTGACCACCCTGTGTCCGGGGTAACTGACTAATCTGTTTCCAGGGTTACTGACCGCCCTGTTTCTGGGATAACTGATCACCCTGTTTCCGGGGTAACTGAGTAATCTGTTTCCAGGGTTACTGACTGCCCTGTTTCCAGGGTAACTGACTGCCCAGTTTCCAGCGTAACTGACTGCCCTGTTTCCAGGGTAACTGACTGCCCTGTTTCCGGGGTAACTGACTGCCCAGTTTTCAGGGTAACTGACTGCCCTGTTTCCGGGGTAACTGACTGCCCAGTTTCCAGGGTAACTGATCACCCTGTTTCCGGGATAACTGACTACCCTGTTTCCAGGGTAACTGACTGCCCAGTTTCCAGGGAAACTGACTGCCCTGTTTCCGGGGTAACTGACTGCACAGTTTCCAAAGTAACTGATCACCCTGTTTCCGGGATAACTGACTGCCCTGTTTCCGGGATAACTGACTGCCTGTTTCCAGGGTAACTGACTGCCCTGTTTCCGGGGTAACTGATTGCCCTGTTTCCAGCGTAACTGATCACCCTGTTTCCGGGATAACTGACTGCCCTGTTTCCGGGATAACTGACTGCCCTGTTTCCAGGGTAACTGACTGCCCTGTTTCCGGGGTAACTGACTGCCCTGTTTCCAGGATAACTGATAACTCTGTTTCCGGGGTAACTGACCACCCTGTGTCCGGGGTAACTGACTAATCTGTTTCCAGGGTTACTGACCGCCCTGTTTCCAGGGTAACTGAGTGCCCTGTTTCCGGGGTAACTGACCGCCCTGTTTCCAGGATAACTGATCACCCTATTCCAGGGGAACTGACCATCCTGTTTCCAGGGTAACTGACTGCCCTGTTTCCAGGGTAACTGACCGCCCTGTTTCAGGGATAACTGCGTGCCCTGTTTCCAGGTTAAAAAACTGCCCTGTTTCCGGGGTAACTGACCGCCCTTTTTCCAGGATAACTGATCACCCTGTTTCCAGGGTAACTGAGTAATCTGTTTCCAGGGTTACTGACTGCCCTGTTTCCGGGGTAACTGACTGCCCAGTTTCCAGCCTAACTGACTGCCCTGTTTCCAGGGTAACTGACTGCCCTGTTTCCGGGGTAACTGACTGCCCAGTTACCAGGGTAACTGACTGCCCTGTTTCCGGGGTAACTGACTGCCCAGTTTCCAGGGTAACTGATCACCCTGTTTCCGGGATAACTGACTACCCTGTTTCCAGGGTAACTGACTGCTCAGTTTCCATGGAAACTGCCTGCCCTGTTTCCGGGGTAACTGACTGCCCAGTTTCCAGGGTAACTGATCACCCTGTTTCCGGGATAACTGACTGCCCTGTTTCCGGGATAACTGACTGCCTGTTTCCAGGGTAACTGACTGCCCTGTTTCCGGGGTAACTGATTGCCCTGTTTCCAGCGTTACTGATCACCCTGTTTCCGGGATAACTGACTGCCCTGTTTCCGGGATAACTGACTGCCCTGTTTCCAGGGTAACTGACTGCCCTGTTTCCGGGGTAACTGACTGCCCTGTTTCCAGGATAACTGATCACTCTGTTTCCGTGGTAACTGACCACCCTGTGTCCGGGGTAACTGACTAATCTGTTTCCAGGGTTACTGACCGCCCTGTTTCTGGGGTAACTGAGTGCCCTGTTTCCGGGGTAACTGACCGCCCTGTTTCCAGGATAACTGATCACCCTGTTTCCAGGTTAACTGACCATCCTGTTTCCAGGGTAACTGACTGCCCAGTTTCCAGGGTAACTGACTGCCCTGTTTCCAGGGTAACAGATCTCCCTGTTTCCGGTGCAACTGACCGCCCTGTTTCCAGGATAACTGAACGCCCCATTTTCCAGGGTAACTGACTGCCCTGTTTCCGGGGTAACTGACTGCCCTTTTTCCAGGGTAACAGATCACCCTGTTTCCGGGATAACTGACTGCCCTGTTTCCAGGGTAACTGACTGCCCTGTTTCCGGGGTAACTGACTGCCCTGTTTCCAGGCTAACTGACTGCCCTGTTTCCAGGATAACTGATCACCCTGTTTCCAGGGTAACTGACTGCCCTGTTTCCGGGGTAACTGACCGCACTGTTTCCAGGATAAGTGATCACCCTGTTTCCGGAGTAACTGACCACCCTGTTTCCAGGGTCACTGACCACCCTGTTTCCAGGATAACTGACTCCCCTGTTTCCAGGGTAACTGACTGCCCTGTTTCCGGGGTAACTGACCGCCCTGTTTCCAGGATAACTGACCTACCTGTTTCCGGGGTAACTGACCGCCCTGTTTCCAGGATAACTGACTGCCCTGTTTCCAGGTTAACTGACTGCCCTGTTTCCAGTGTAACTGACTGCCCTATTTCCAGGGGAACTGACTGCCCTGTTTCCGGGGTAAATGATCACCCTGTTTCCGGGGTAACTGACTAACCAGTTTCCAGGGTGACTGACTGCCCTGTTTCCAGGGTAACTGACTGCCCAGTTTCCGGGGTAACTGACTGCCCTGTTTCCTGGGTAGTTGACTGCCCTGCTTCCGGGGTAACTGACTGCCCTGTTTCCAGGTTAACTGACTGCCCAGTTTCCAGGGTAACTGATCACCCTTTTTCCGGGATAACTGACTGCCCTGTTTCCGGGATGACTGACTGCCCTGTTTCCAGGGTAACTGATCACCCAGTTTCCGGGATAACTGACTCCCCTGTTTCCAGGGTAACTGACTGCCCAGCTTCCAGGGTAACTGACTGCCCTGTTTCCGGGGTAACTGACTGCCCTGTTTCCAGGGTAACTGACTGCCCAGTTTCCAGGGTGACTGATCCCCCTGTTTCCAGGATAACTGACTGCCCTGTTTGCGGGAGAAATGACTGCCCTGTTTCCAGGGTAACTGACTGCCCTGTTTCCGGGGTAACTGACTGCCCTGTTTCCAGGGTAACTGATCACCCTGTTATCGGGATAAATGACTGCCCTGTTTCCGGGATAATTGACTGCCCTGTTTCCAGGATAACTGACTGCCCTGTTTCCGGGGGAACTGACTGCCCTGTTTCCAGGCTAACTGACTGCCCTGTTTCCAGGATAACTGATCACCCTGTTTCCGGGATAACTGACTGCCCTGTTTCCGGGGTAACTGACCGCCCTGTTTCCAGGATAACTGATCACCCTGTTTCCGGGGTAACTGACCACCCTGTTTCCAGGGTCACTGACCACCCTGTTTCCAGGATAACTGAAAGCCCTGTTTCCAGGGTAACTGATCTCCCTGTTTCCGGGGTAACTGATCACCCTGTTTCCGGGTAACTGACTGCCCTGTTTCCAGGGTAACTGACCGCCCTGTTTCAGGGATAACTGTGAGCCCTATTTCCAGGGTAAAAAACTGCCCTGTTTCCAGGGTTACTGACCGCCCTGTTTCCAGTATAACTGATCACCCTGTTTCCGGAGTAACTGAGTAATCTGTTTCCAGGGTTACTGACTGCCCTGTTTCCGGGGTAACTGACTGCCCAGTTTCCAGCGTAACTGACTGCCCAGTTTCCAGGGTAACTGACTGCTCTGTTTCCGGGGTAACTGATCACCCTGTTTCCGGGATAACTGAATACCCTGTTTCCAGGGCAACTGACTGCCCAGTTTCCAGGGTAACTGATCACCCTGTTTCTGGGATAACTGACTGCCCTGTTTCCAGGGCAACTGACTGCCCAGTTTCCAGGGTAACTGACTGCCCTGTTTCCGGGGTAACAGATAACCCTGTTTCCGGGGTAACTGACTAACCAGTTTCCAGGGTGACTGACTGCCCTGTTTCCAGGGTAAAAAACTGCCCTGTTTCCGGGGTAACTGACCGCCCTGTTTCCAGGATAACTGATCTCCCTGTTTCCGGGGTAACTGACTGCCCAGTTTCCAGCGTAACTGACTGCCCTGTTTCCAGGGTAACTGACTGCCCTGTTTCTGGGGTAACTGACTGCCCAGTTTGCAGGGTAACTGATCACCCTGTTTCCGGGATAACTGACTACCCTGTTTCCAGGGTAACGGACTGCCCAGTTTCCAGGGAAACTGACTGCCCTGTTTCCGGGGTAACTGACTGCCCAGTTTCCAGGGTAACTGCTCAGCCCGTTTCCGGGATAACTGACTGCCCTGTTTCCGGGATAACTGATCACCCTGTTTCCGGGGTAACTGATTGCCCTGTTTCCAGCGTAACTGATCACCCTGTTTCCGGGCTAACTGACTGCCCTGTTTCCGGGATAACTGACTGCCCTGTTTCCAGGGTAACTGACTGCCCTGTTTCCGGGGTAACTGACTGCCCTGTTTCCAGGATAACTGATCACTCTGTTTCCGGGGTAACTGACCACCCTGTGTCCGGGGTAACTGACTAATCTGTTTCCAGGGTTACTGACCGCCCTGTTTCTGGGGTAACTGAGTGCCCTGTTTCCGGGGTAACTGACCGCCCTGTGTCCAGGATAACTGATCACCCTGTTTCCAGGGTAACTGACCATCCTGTTTCCAGGGTAACTGACTGCCCAGTTTCCAGGGTAAATGACTGCCCTGTTTCCGGGGTAACAGATCTCCCTGTTTCCGGGGTAACAGACCACCCTGTTTCCAGGATAACTGACCGCCCTATTTCCGGGGTAACTGACCGCTCTGCTTCCAGGATAACTGACTGCCCCATTATCCGGGGTAACTGACTGCCCTGTTTCCGGGATAACTGACTGCCCTGTTTACTGGATAACTGACCGCCCTGTTTCCAGGTTAACTGACTGCCCTGTTTCCGGGATAACTGACTGCCCTGTTTCCAGGGTAACTGACTGCCCTGTTTCCGGGATAACTGACTGCCCTATTTCCAGGGTAATTGACTGCCCGGTTTCCAGGGTAACTGACTGCCCTGTATCCGGGGTAACTGACTGCCCTGTTTCCAGAGTAACTGAATACCCTGTTTCCAGGGTAACTGACTGCCCTGTTTCCGGGATAACTGACTGCCCTGTTTCCAGGGTAACTGACTGCCCTGTTTTCGGGGTAACTGACTGCCCTGTTTCCAGGGTAACTGACTGCCCTGTTTCCAGGATAACTGATCACCCTGTTTCTGGGGTAACTGACTGCCCTGTTTCCGGGGTAACTGACCGCCCTGTTTCCAGGATAACTGATCACCCACCTTCCGGGGGAACTGACTGCTCTGTTTCCAGGTTAACTGACTGCCCTGTTTCCAGTGTAACTAACTGCCCTGTTTCCGGGGTAACTGATCACCCTGTTTCCGGGATAACTGAATACCCTGTTTCCAGGGCAACTGACTGCCCACTTTCCAGCGTAACTGATCACCCTGTATCCGGGATAACTGAATACCCTGTTTGCAGGGCAACTGACCGCCCAGTTTCCAGGGTAACTGACTGCCCTGTTTCCAGGGCAAGTGACCGCCCTGTTTCCGCGGTAACAGACTGCCCAGTTTCCAGGGTAACTGTTCACCCTGTTTCCGGGGTAACGGATCACACTGTTTCCGGGATAACTGACTGCCCTGTTTCCAGGGTAACTGACTGCCCTGTTTCCAGGGTAAAAAACTGCCCAGTTTCCAGGGTAACTGACTGCCCTGTTTCCAGGGTAACTGACTGCCCAGTTTCCAGCGTAACTGACTGCCCTGTTTCCAGGGTAACTGACTGCCCTGTTTCCGGGGTAACTGACTGCCCAGTTTCCAGGGTAACTGACTGCCCTGTTTCCGGGGTAACTGACTGCCCAGTTTCCAGGGTAACTGATCACCCTGTTTCCGGGATAACTGACTACTCTGTTTCCAGGGTAACTGACTGCCCAGTTTCCAGGGAAACTGACTGCCCTGTTTCCGGGGTAACTGACTGCACAGTTTCCAAAGTAACTGATCACCCTGTTTCCGGCATAACTGACTGCCCTGTTTCCGAGATAACTGACTGCCTGTTTCCAGGGTAACTGACTGCCCTGTTTCCGGGGTAACTGATTGCCCTGTTTCCAGCGTAACTGATCACCGTCTTTCCGGGATAACTGACTGCCCTGTTTCCGGGATAACTGACTGCCCTGTTTCCAGGGTAACTGACTGCCCTGTTTCCGGGGTAACTGACTGCCCTGTTTCCAGGGTAACTGATCACCCTGTTTCCGGGATAACTGACCACCCTGTGTCCGGGGTAACTGACTAATCTGTTTCCAGGGTTACTGACCGCCCTGTTTCTGGGGTAACTGAGTGCCCTGTTTCCGGGGGAACTGACCGCCCTGTTTCCAGGATAACTGATCACCCTGTTTCCGGGATAACTGACTGCCCTGTTTACTGGATAACTGACCGCCCTGTTTCCAGGTTAACTAACTGCCCTATTTCCGGGATAACTGACTGCCCTGTTTCCAGGGTAACTGACTGCCCTGTTTCCGGGGTAACTGACTGCCCTGTTTCCAGGCTAACTGACTGCCCTGTTTCCAGGATAACTGATCACCCTGTTTCCGGGATAACTGACCTACCTGTTTCCGGGGTAACTGACTGCCCTGTTTCCAGGATAACTGATCACTCTGTTTCCGGGGTAACTGACCACCCTGTGTCCGGGGTAACTGACTAATCTGTTTCCAGGGTTACTGACCGCCCTGTTTCTGGGATAACTGATCACCCTGTTTCCGGGGTAACTGAGTAATCTGTTTCCAGGGTTACTGACCATCCTGTTTCCAGGGTAACTGACTGCCCTGTTTCCAGGGTAACTGACTGCCCTGTTTCCGGGGTATATGATCTCCCTGTTTCCGGGGTAACTGACCGCCCTGTTTCCAGGATAACTGACCGCCCTGTTTCCGGGATAACTGACTGCCCTGTTTACTGGATAACTGACCGCCCTGTTTCCAGGTTAACTAACTGCCCTATTTCCGGGATAACTGACTGCCCTGTTTCCAGGGTAACTGACTGCCCTGTTTCCGGGATAACTGACTGCCCTATTTCCAGGGTAACTGAGAACACTGTTTCCGGGATAACTGACTGCCCTGTTTCCAGGGTAACTGACTGCCCAGTTTCCAGGGTAACTGACTGCCCTGTTTCCGGGGTAACTGACTGCCCTGTTTCCAGGGTAACTGACTGCCCAGTTTCCAGAGTAACTGAATACCCTGTTTCCAGGGTAACTGACTGCCCTGTTTCCGGGGTAACTGACTGCCCTGTTTCCAGGGTAACTGATCACCCTGTTTCCGGGATAACTGACTGCCCTGTTTCCGGGATAACTGACTGCCCTGTTTCCAGGGTAACTGACTGCCCTGTTTCCGGGGTAACTGACTGCCCTGTTTCCAGGCTAACTGACTGCCCTGTTTCCAGGATAACTGATCACCCTGTTTCTGGGGTAACTGACTGCCCTGTTTCCGGGGTAGCTGACCGCCCAGTTTCCAGGATAACTGATCACCCACTTTCAGGGGGAACTGACTGCCCTGTTTCCGGGGTAACTGACTGCCCTGTTTCCAGGATAACTGACTGCTCTGTTTCCAGGTTAACTGACTGCCCTGTTTCCAGTGTAACTAACTGCCCTGTTTCCAGGTTAACTGACTGCCCTGTTTACGGGATAACTGAATACCCTGTTTCCAGGGCAACTGACTGCCCACTTTCCAGGGTAACTGATCACCCTGTATCCGGGATAACTGAATACCCTGTTTGCAGGGCAACTGACAGCCCTGTTTCCAGGGTAACTGACTGCCCTGTTTCCAGGGTAACTGTTCACCCTGTTTCCGGGGTAACGGATCACCCTGTTTCCGGGGTAAATGACGGCCCTGTTTACAGGGTAACTGACCGCCCTGTTTCAGGGATAACTGTGTGCCCTGTATCCAGGGTAAAAAACTGCCCTGTTTCCGGGGTAACTGACCGCCCTGTTTCCAGGATAACTGATCACCCTGTTTCCGGGGTAACTGAGTAATCTGTTTCCAGGGTTACTGACTGCCCTGTTTCCAGGGTAACTGACTGCCCAGTTTCCAGCGTAACTGACTGCCCTGTTTCCAGGGTAACTGACTGCCCTGTTTCCGGGGTAACTGACTGCCCAGTTTCCAGGGTAACTGACTGCCCTGTTTCCGGGGTAACTGACTGCCCAGTTTCCAGGGTAACTGATCACCCTGTTTCCGGGATAACTGACTACACTGTTTCCAGGGTAACTGACTGCCCAGTTTCCAGGGAAACTGACTGCCCTGTTTCCGGGGTAACTGACTGCACAGTTTCCAAAGTAACTGATCACCCTGTTTCCGGGATAACTGACTGCCCTGTTTCCGGGATAACTGACTGCCTGTTTCCAGGGTAACTGACTGCCCTGTTTCCGGGGTAACTGATTGCCCTGTTTCCAGCGTAACTGATCACCCTGTTTCCGGGATAACTGACTGCCCTGTTTCCGGGATAACTGACTGCCCTGTTTCCAGGGTAACTGACTGCCCTGTTTCCGGGGTAACTGACTGCCCTGTTTCCAGGATAACTGATCACTCTGTTTCCGGGGTAACTGACCACCCTGTGTCCGGGGTAACTGACTAATCTGTTTCCAGGGTTACTGACCGCCCTGTTTCTGGGATAACTGATCACCCTGTTTCCGGGGTAACTGAGTAATCTGTTTCCAGGGTTACTGACTGCCCTGTTTCCAGGGTAACTGACTGCCCAGTTTCCAGCGTAACTGACTGCCCTGTTTCCAGGGTAACTGACTGCCCTGTTTCCGGGGTAACTGACTGCCCAGTTTCCAGGGTAACTGACTGCCCTGTTTCCGGGGTAACTGACTGCCCAGTTTCCAGGGTAACTGATCACCCTGTTTCCGGGATAACTGACTACCCTGTTTCCAGGGTAACTGACTGCCCAGTTTCCAGGGAAACTGACTGCCCTGTTTCCGGGGTAACTGACTGCACAGTTTCCAAAGTAACTGATCACCCTGTTTCCGGGATAACTGACTGCCCTGTTTCCGGGATAACTGACTGCTTGTTTCCAGGGTAACTGACTGCCCTGTTTCCGGGGTAACTGATGGCCCTGTTTCCAGCGTAACTGATCACCGTGTTTCCGGGATAACTGACTGCCCTGTTTCCGGGATAACTGACTGCCCTGTTTCCAGGGTAACTGACTGCCCTGTTTCCGGGGTAACTGACTGCCCTGTTTCCAGGATAACTTATCACTCTGTTTCCGGGGTAACTGACCACCCTGTGTCCGGGGTAACTGACTAATCTGTTTCCAGGGTTACTGACCGCCCTGTTTCCAGGGTAACTGAGTGCCCTGTTTCCGGGGTAACTGACCGCCCTGTTTCCAGGATAACTGATCACCCTATTCCAGGGTAACTGACCATCCTGTTTCCAGGGTAACTGACTGCCCTGTTTCCAGGGTAACTGACCGCCCTGTTTCAGGGATAACTGCGTGCCCTGTTTCCAGGTTAAAAAACTGCCCTGTTTCCGGGGTAACTGACCGCCCTTTTTCCAGGATAACTGATCACCCTGTTTCCAGGGTAACTGAGTAATCTGTTTCCAGGGTTACTGACTGCCCTGTTTCCGGGGTAACTGACTGCCCAGTTTCCAGCCTAACTGACTGCCCTGTTTCCAGGGTAACTGACTGCCCTGTTTCCGGGGTAACTGACTGCCCAGTTACCAGGGTAACTGACTGCCCTGTTTCCGGGGTAACTGACTGCCCAGTTTCCAGGGTAACTGATCACCCTGTTTCCGGGATAACTGACTACCCTGTTTCCAGGGTAACTGACTGCCCAGTTTCCAGGGAAACTGACTGCCCTGTTTCCGGGGTAACTGACTGCCCAGTTTCCAGGGTAACTGATCACCCTGTTTCCGGGATAACTGACTGCCCTGTTTCCGGGATAACTGACTGCCTGTTTCCAGGGTAACTGACTGCCCTGTTTCCGGGGTAACTGATTGCCCTGTTTCCAGCGTAACTGATCACCCTGTTTCCGGGATAACTGACTGCCCTGTTTCCGGGATAACTGACTGCCCTGTTTCCAGGGTAACTGACTGCCCTGTTTCCGGGGTAACTGACTGCCCTGTTTCCAGGATAACTGATCACTCTGTTTCCGGGGTAACTGACCACCCTGTGTCCGGGGTAACTGACTAATCTGTTTCCAGGGTTACTGACCGCCCTGTTTCTGGGGTAACTGAGTGCCCTGTTTCCGGGGTAACTGACCGCCCTGTTTCCAGGATAACTGATCACCCTGTTTCCAGGGTAACTGACCATCCTGTTTCCAGGGTAACTGACTGCCCAGTTTCCAGGGTAACTGACTGCCCTGTTTCCGGGGTAACAGATCTCCCTGTTTCCGGTGTAACTGACCGCCCTGTTTCCAGGATAACTGAACGCCCCATTTTCCAGGGTAACTGACTGCCCTGTTTCCGGGGTAACTGACTGCCCTGTTTCCAGGGTAACAGATCACCCTGTTTCCGGGATAACTGACTGCCCTGTTTCCGGGATAACTGACTGCCCTGTTTCCAGGGTAACTGACTGCCCTGTTTCCGGGCTAACTGACTGCCCTGTTTCCAGGCTAACTGACTGCCCTGTTTCCAGGATAACTGATCACCCTGTTTCCGGGGTAACTGACCACCCTGTTTCCAGGGTCACTGACCACCCTGTTTCCAGGATAACTGACTCCCCTGTTTCCAGGGTAACTGACTGCCCTATTTCCAGGGTAACTGACTGCCCTATTTCCAGGGGAACTGACTGCCCTGTTTCCTGGGTAGTTGACTGCCCTGCTTCCGGGGTAACTGACTGCCCTGTTTCCAGGTTAACTGACTGCCCAGTTTCCAGGGTAACTGATCACCCTTTTTCCGGGATAACTGACTGCCCTGTTTCCGGGATGACTGACTGCCCTGTTTCCAGGGTAACTGATCACCCAGTTTCCGGGATAACTGACTCCCCTGTTTCCAGGGTAACTGACTGCCCAGCTTCCAGGGTAACTGACTGCCCTGTTTCCGGGGTAACTGACTGCCCTGTTTCCAGGGTAACTGACTGCCCAGTTTCCAGGGTGACTGATCCCCCTGTTTCCGGGATAACTGACTGCCCTGTTTGCGGGAGAAATGACTGCCCTGTTTCCAGGGTAACTGACTGCCCTGTTTCCGGGGTAACTGACTGCCCTGTTTCCAGGGTAACTGATCACCCTGTTATCGGGATAAATGACTGCCCTGTTTCCGGGATAACTGACTGCCCTGTTTCCAGGATAACTGACTGCCCTGTTTCCGGGGTAACTGACTGCCCTGTTTCCAGGCTAACTGACTGCCCTGTTTCCAGGATAACTGATCACCCTGTTTCCGGGATAACTGACCTACCTGTTTCCGGGGTAACTGACTGCCCTGTTTCCAGGATAACTGATCACTCTGTTTCCGGGGTAACTGACCACCCTGTGTCCGGGGTAACTGACTAATCTGTTTCCAGGGTTACTGACCGCCCTGTTTCTGGGATAACTGATCACCCTGTTTCCGGGGTAACTGAGTAATCTGTTTCCAGGGTTACTGACTGCCCTGTTTCCAGGGTAACTGACTGCCCAGTTTCCAGCGTAACTGACTGCCCTGTTTCCAGGGTAACTGACTGCCCTGTTTCCGGGGTAACTGACTGCCCAGTTTCCAGGGTAACTGACTGCCCTGTTTCCGGGGTAACTGACTGCCCAGTTTCCAGGGTAACTGATCACCCTGTTTCCGGGATAACTGACTACCCTGTTTCCAGGGTAACTGACTGCCCAGTTTCCAGGGAAACTGACTGCCCTGTTTCCGGGGTAACTGACTGCACAGTTTCCAAAGTAACTGATCACCCTGTTTCCGGGATAACTGACTGCCCTGTTTCCGGGATAACTGACTGCCTGTTTCCAGGGTAACTGACTGCCCTGTTTCCGGGGTAACTGATTGCCCTGTTTCCAGCGTAACTGATCACCCTGTTTCCGGGATAACTGACTGCCCTGTTTCCGGGATAACTGACTGCCCTGTTTCCAGGGTAACTGACTGCCCTGTTTCCGGGGTAACTGACTGCCCGGTTTCCAGGATAACTGATAACTCTGTTTCCGGGGTAACTGACCACCCTGTGTCCGGGGTAACTGACTAATCTGTTTCCAGGGTTACTGACCGCCCTGTTTCCAGGGTAACTGAGTGCCCTGTTTCCGGGGTAACTGACCGCCCTGTTTCCAGGATAACTGATCACCCTATTCCAGGGGAACTGACCATCCTGTTTCCAGGGTAACTGACTGCCCTGTTTCCAGGGTAACTGACCGCCCTGTTTCAGGGATAACTGCGTGCCCTGTTTCCAGGTTAAAAAACTGCCCTGTTTCCGGGGTAACTGACCGCCCTTTTTCCAGGATAACTGATCACCCTGTTTCCAGGGTAACTGAGTAATCTGTTTCCAGGGTTACTGACTGCCCTGTTTCCGGGGTAACTGACTGCCCAGTTTCCAGCCTAACTGACTGCCCTGTTTCCAGGGTAACTGACTGCCCTGTTTCCGGGGTAACTGACTGCCCAGTTACCAGGGTAACTGACTGCCCTGGTTCCGGGGTAACTGACTGCCCAGTTTCCAGGGTAACTGATCACCCTGTTTCCGGGATAACTGACTACCCTGTTTCCAGGGTAACTGACTGCTCAGTTTCCATGGAAACTGCCTGCCCTGTTTCCGGGGTAACTGACTGCCCAGTTTCCAGGGTAACTGATCACCCTGTTTCCGGGATAACTGACTGCCCTGTTTCCGGGATAACTGACTGCCTGTTTCCAGGGTAACTGACTGCCCTGTTTCCGGGGTAACTGATTGCCCTGTTTCCAGCGTTACTGATCACCCTGTTTCCGGGATAACTGACTGCCCTGTTTCCGGGATAACTGACTGCCCTGTTTCCAGGGTAACTGACTGCCCTGTTTCCGGGGTAACTGACTGCCCTGTTTCCAGGATAACTGATCACTCTGTTTCCGTGGTAACTGACCACCCTGTGTCCGGGGTAACTGACTAATCTGTTTCCAGGGTTACTGACCGCCCTGTTTCTGGGGTAACTGAGTGCCCTGTTTCCGGGGTAACTGACCGCCCTGTTTCCAGGATAACTGATCACCCTGTTTCCAGGTTAACTGACCATCCTGTTTCCAGGGTAACTGACTGCCCAGTTTCCAGGGTAACTGACTGCCCTGTTTCCAGGGTAACAGATCTCCCTGTTTCCGGTGCAACTGACCGCCCTGTTTCCAGGATAACTGAACGCCCCATTTTCCAGGGTAACTGACTGCCCTGTTTCCGGGGTAACTGACTGCCCTTTTTCCAGGGTAACAGATCACCCTGTTTCCGGGATAACTGACTGCCCTGTTTCCGGGATAACTGACTGCCCTGTTTCCAGGGTAACTGACTGCCCTGTTTCCGGGGTAACTGACTGCCCTGTTTCCAGGCTAACTGACTGCCCTGTTTCCAGGATAACTGATCACCCTGTTTCCAGGGTAACTGACTGCCCTGTTTCCGGGGTAACTGACCGCACTGTTTCCAGGATAAGTGATCACCCTGTTTCCGGGGTAACTGACCACCCTGTTTCCAGGGTCACTGACCACCCTGTTTCCAGGATAACTGACTCCCCTGTTTCCAGGGTAACTGACTGCCCTGTTTCCGGGGTAACTGACCGCCCTGTTTCCAGGATAACTGACCTACCTGTTTCCGGGGTAACTGACCGCCCTGTTTCCAGGATAACTGACTGCCCTGTTTCCAGGTTAACTGACTGCCCTGTTTCCAGTGTAACTGACTGCCCTATTTCCAGGGGAACTGACTGCCCTGTTTCCGGGGTAAATGATCACCCTGTTTCCGGGGTAACTGACTAACCAGTTTCCAGGGTGACTGACTGCCCTGTTTCCAGGGTAACTGACTGCCCAGTTTCCGGGGTAACTGACTGCCCTGTTTCCTGGGTAGTTGACTGCCCTGCTTCCGGGGTAACTGACTGCCCTGTTTCCAGGTTAACTGACTGCCCAGTTTCCAGGGTAACTGATCACCCTTTTTCCGGGATAACTGACTGCCCTGTTTCCGGGATGACTGACTGCCCTGTTTCCAGGGTAACTGATCACCCAGTTTCCGGGATAACTGACTCCCCTGTTTCCAGGGTAACTGACTGCCCAGCTTCCAGGGTAACTGACTGCCCTGTTTCCGGGGTAACTGACTGCCCTGTTTCCAGGGTAACTGACTGCCCAGTTTCCAGGGTGACTGATCCCCCTGTTTCCAGGATAACTGACTGCCCTGTTTGCGGGAGAAATGACTGCCCTGTTTCCAGGGTAACTGACTGCCCTGTTTCCGGGGTAACTGACTGCCCTGTTTCCAGGGTAACTGATCACCCTGTTATCGGGATAAATGACTGCCCTGTTTCCGGGATAATTGACTGCCCTGTTTCCAGGATAACTGACTGCCCTGTTTCCGGGGGAACTGACTGCCCTGTTTCCAGGCTAACTGACTGCCCTGTTTCCAGGATAACTGATCACCCTGTTTCCGGGATAACTGACTGCCCTGTTTCCGGGGTAACTGACTGCCCAGTTTCCAGGGTAACTGATCACCCTGTTTCCGGGATAACTGACTGCCCTGTTTCCGGGATAACTGACTGCCTGTTTCCAGGGTAACTGACTGCCCTGTTTCCGGGGTAACTGATTGCCCTGTTTCCAGCGTAACTGATCACCCTGTTTCCGGGATAACTGACTGCCCTGTTTCCGGGATAACTGACTGCCCTGTTTCCAGGGTAACTGACTGCCCTGTTTCCGGGGTAACTGACTGCCCTGTTTCCAGGATAACTGATCACTCTGTTTCCGGGGTAACTGACCACCCTGTGTCCGGGGTAACTGACTAATCTGTTTCCAGGGTTACTGACCGCCCTGTTTCTGGGGTAACTGAGTGCCCTGTTTCCGGGGTAACTGACCGCCCTGTTTCCAGGATAACTGATCACCCTGTTTCCAGGGTAACTGACCATCCTGTTTCCAGGGTAACTGACTGCCCAGTTTCCAGGGTAACTGACTGCCCTGTTTCCGGGGTAACAGATCTCCCTGTTTCCGGTGTAACTGACCGCCCTGTTTCCAGGATAACTGAACGCCCCATTTTCCAGGGTAACTGACTGCCCTGTTTCCGGGGTAACTGACTGCCCTGTTTCCAGGGTAACAGATCACCCTGTTTCCGGATAACTGACTGCCCTGTTTCCGGGATAACTGACTGCCCTGTTTCCAGGGTAACTGACTGCCCTGTTTCCGGGCTAACTGACTGCCCTGTTTCCAGGCTAACTGACTGCCCTGTTTCCAGGATAACTGATCACCCTGTTTCCGGGGTAACTGACCACCCTGTTTCCAGGGTCACTGACCACCCTGTTTCCAGGATAACTGACTCCCCTGTTTCCAGGGTAACTGACTGCCCTATTTCCAGGGTAACTGACTGCCCTATTTCCAGGGGAACTGACTGCCCTGTTTCCTGGGTAGTTGACTGCCCTGCTTCCGGGGTAACTGACTGCCCTGTTTCCAGGTTAACTGACTGCCCAGTTTCCAGGGTAACTGATCACCCTTTTTCCGGGATAACTGACTGCCCTGTTTCCGGGATGACTGACTGCCCTGTTTCCAGGGTAACTGATCACCCAGTTTCCGGGATAACTGACTCCCCTGTTTCCAGGGTAACTGACTGCCCAGCTTCCAGGGTAACTGACTGCCCTGTTTCCGGGGTAACTGACTGCCCTGTTTCCAGGGTAACTGACTGCCCAGTTTCCAGGGTGACTGATCCCCCTGTTTCCGGGATAACTGACTGCCCTGTTTGCGGGAGAAATGACTGCCCTGTTTCCAGGGTAACTGACTGCCCTGTTTCCGGGGTAACTGACTGCCCTGTTTCCAGGGTAACTGATCACCCTGTTATCGGGATAAATGACTGCCCTGTTTCCGGGATAACTGACTGCCCTGTTTCCAGGATAACTGACTGCCCTGTTTCCGGGGTAACTGACTGCCCTGTTTCCAGGCTAACTGACTGCCCTGTTTCCAGGATAACTGATCACCCTGTTTCCGGGATAACTGACCTACCTGTTTCCGGGGTAACTGACTGCCCTGTTTCCAGGATAACTGATCACTCTGTTTCCGGGGTAACTGACCACCCTGTGTCCGGGGTAACTGACTAATCTGTTTCCAGGGTTACTGACCGCCCTGTTTCTGGGATAACTGATCACCCTGTTTCCGGGGTAACTGAGTAATCTGTTTCCAGGGTTACTGACTGCCCTGTTTCCAGGGTAACTGACTGCCCAGTTTCCAGCGTAACTGACTGCCCTGTTTCCAGGGTAACTGACTGCCCTGTTTCCGGGGTAACTGACTGCCCAGTTTCCAGGGTAACTGACTGCCCTGTTTCCGGGGTAACTGACTGCCCAGTTTCCAGGGTAACTGATCACCCTGTTTCCGGGATAACTGACTACCCTGTTTCCAGGGTAACTGACTGCCCAGTTTCCAGGGAAACTGACTGCCCTGTTTCCGGGGTAACTGACTGCACAGTTTCCAAAGTAACTGATCACCCTGTTTCCGGGATAACTGACTGCCCTGTTTCCGGGATAACTGACTGCCTGTTTCCAGGGTAACTGACTGCCCTGTTTCCGGGGTAACTGATTGCCCTGTTTCCAGCGTAACTGATCACCCTGTTTCCGGGATAACTGACTGCCCTGTTTCCGGGATAACTGACTGCCCTGTTTCCAGGGTAACTGACTGCCCTGTTTCCGGGGTAACTGACTGCCCGGTTTCCAGGATAACTGATAACTCTGTTTCCGGGGTAACTGACCACCCTGTGTCCGGGGTAACTGACTAATCTGTTTCCAGGGTTACTGACCGCCCTGTTTCCAGGGTAACTGAGTGCCCTGTTTCCGGGGTAACTGACCGCCCTGTTTCCAGGATAACTGATCACCCTATTCCAGGGGAACTGACCATCCTGTTTCCAGGGTAACTGACTGCCCTGTTTCCAGGGTAACTGACCGCCCTGTTTCAGGGATAACTGCGTGCCCTGTTTCCAGGTTAAAAAACTGCCCTGTTTCCGGGGTAACTGACCGCCCTTTTTCCAGGATAACTGATCACCCTGTTTCCAGGGTAACTGAGTAATCTGTTTCCAGGGTTACTGACTGCCCTGTTTCCGGGGTAACTGACTGCCCAGTTTCCAGCCTAACTGACTGCCCTGTTTCCAGGGTAACTGACTGCCCTGTTTCCGGGGTAACTGACGGCCCAGTTACCAGGGTAACTGACTGCCCTGTTTCCGGGGTAACTGACTGCCCAGTTTCCAGGGTAACTGATCACCCTGTTTCCGGGATAACTGACTACCCTGTTTCCAGGGTAACTGACTGCTCAGTTTCCATGGAAACTGCCTGCCCTGTTTCCGGGGTAACTGACTGCCCAGTTTCCAGGGTAACTGATCACCCTGTTTCCGGGATAACTGACTGCCCTGTTTCCGGGATAACTGACTGCCTGTTTCCAGGGTAACTGACTGCCCTGTTTCCGGGGTAACTGATTGCCCTGTTTCCAGCGTTACTGATCACCCTGTTTCCGGGATAACTGACTGCCCTGTTCCCGGGATAACTGACTGCCCTGTTTCCAGGGTAACTGACTGCCCTGTTTCCGGGGTAACTGACTGCCCTGTTTCCAGGATAACTGATCACTCTGTTTCCGTGGTAACTGACCACCCTGTGTCCGGGGTAACTGACTAATCTGTTTCCAGGGTTACTGACCGCCCTGTTTCTGGGGTAACTGAGTGCCCTGTTTCCGGGGTAACTGACCGCCCTGTTTCCAGGATAACTGATCACCCTGTTTCCAGGTTAACTGACCATCCTGTTTCCAGGGTAACTGACTGCCCAGTTTCCAGGGTAACTGACTGCCCTGTTTCCAGGGTAACAGATCTCCCTGTTTCCGGTGCAACTGACCGCCCTGTTTCCAGGATAACTGAACGCCCCATTTTCCAGGGTAACTGACTGCCCTGTTTCCGGGGTAACTGACTGCCCTTTTTCCAGGGTAACAGATCACCCTGTTTCCGGGATAACTGACTGCCCTGTTTCCGGGATAACTGACTGCCCTGTTTCCAGGGTAACTGACTGCCCTGTTTCCGGGGTAACTGACTGCCCTGTTTCCAGGCTAACTGACTGCCCTGTTTCCAGGATAACTGATCACCCTGTTTCCAGGGTAACTGACTGCCCTGTTTCCGGGGTAACTGACCGCACTGTTTCCAGGATAAGTGATCACCCTGTTTCCGGGGTAACTGACCACCCTGTTTCCAGGGTCACTGACCACCCTGTTTCCAGGATAACTGACTCCCCTGTTTCCAGGGTAACTGACTGCCCTGTTTCCGGGGTAACTGACCGCCCTGTTTCCAGGATAACTGACCTACCTGTTTCCGGGGTAACTGACCGCCCTGTTTCCAGGATAACTGACTGCCCTGTTTCCAGGTTAACTGACTGCCCTGTTTCCAGTGTAACTGACTGCCCTATTTCCAGGGGAACTGACTGCCCTGTTTCCGGGGTAAATGATCACCCTGTTTCCGGGGTAACTGACTAACCAGTTTCCAGGGTGACTGACTGCCCTGTTTCCAGGGTAACTGACTGCCCAGTTTCCGGGGTAACTGACTGCCCTGTTTCCTGGGTAGTTGACTGCCCTGCTTCCGGGGTAACTGACTGCCCTGTTTCCAGGTTAACTGACTGCCCAGTTTCCAGGGTAACTGATCACCCTTTTTCCGGGATAACTGACTGCCCTGTTTCCGGGATGACTGACTGCCCTGTTTCCAGGGTAACTGATCACCCAGTTTCCGGGATAACTGACTCCCCTGTTTCCAGGGTAACTGACTGCCCAGCTTCCAGGGTAACTGACTGCCCTGTTTCCGGGGTAACTGACTGCCCTGTTTCCAGGGTAACTGACTGCCCAGTTTCCAGGGTGACTGATCCCCCTGTTTCCAGGATAACTGACTGCCCTGTTTGCGGGAGAAATGACTGCCCTGTTTCCAGGGTAACTGACTGCCCTGTTTCCGGGGTAACTGACTGCCCTGTTTCCAGGGTAACTGATCACCCTGTTATCGGGATAAATGACTGCCCTGTTTCCGGGATAATTGACTGCCCTGTTTCCAGGATAACTGACTGCCCTGTTTCCGGGGGAACTGACTGCCCTGTTTCCAGGCTAACTGACTGCCCTGTTTCCAGGATAACTGATCACCCTGTTTCCGGGATAACTGACTGCCCTGTTTCCGGGGTAACTGACCGCCCTGTTTCCAGGATAACTGATCACCCTGTTTCCGGGGTAACTGACCACCCTGTTTCCAGGGTCACTGACCACCCTGTTTCCAGGATAACTGAAAGCCCTGTTTCCAGGGTAACTGATCTCCCTGTTTCCGGGGTAACTGATCACCCTGTTTCCGGGTAACTGACTGCCCTGTATCCAGGGTAACTGACCGCCCTGTTTCAGGGATAACTGTGAGCCCTATTTCCAGGGTAAAAAACTGCCCTGTTTCCAGGGTTACTGACCGCCCTGTTTCCAGTATAACTGATCACCCTGTTTCCGGAGTAACTGAGTAATCTGTTTCCAGGGTTACTGACTGCCCTGTTTCCGGGGTAACTGACTGCCCAGTTTCCAGCGTAACTGACTGCCCAGTTTCCAGGGTAACTGACTGCTCTGTTTCCGGGGTAACTGATCACCCTGTTTCCGGGATAACTGAATACCCTGTTTCCAGGGCAACTGACTGCCCAGTTTCCAGGGTAACTGATCACCCTGTTTCTGGGATAACTGACTGCCCTGTTTCCAGGGCAACTGACTGCCCAGTTTCCAGGGTAACTGACTGCCCTGTTTCCGGGGTAACAGATAACCCTGTTTCCGGGGTAACTGACTAACCAGTTTCCAGGGTGACTGACTGCCCTGTTTCCAGGGTAAAAAACTGCCCTGTTTCCGGGGTAACTGACCGCCCTGTTTCCAGGATAACTGATCTCCCTGTTTCCGGGGTAACTGACTGCCCAGTTTCCAGCGTAACTGACTGCCCTGTTTCCAGGGTAACTGACTGCCCTGTTTCTGGGGTAACTGACTGCCCAGTTTGCAGGGTAACTGATCACCCTGTTTCCGGGATAACTGACTACCCTGTTTCCAGGGTAACGGACTGCCCAGTTTCCAGGGAAACTGACTGCCCTGTTTCCGGGGTAACTGACTGCCCAGTTTCCAGGGTAACTGCTCAGCCCGTTTCCGGGATAACTGACTGCCCTGTTTCCGGGATAACTGATCACCCTGTTTCCGGGGTAACTGATTGCCCTGTTTCCAGCGTAACTGATCACCCTGTTTCCGGGCTAACTGACTGCCCTGTTTCCGGGATAACTGACTGCCCTGTTTCCAGGGTAACTGACTGCCCTGTTTCCGGGGTAACTGACTGCCCTGTTTCCAGGATAACTGATCACTCTGTTTCCGGGGTAACTGACCACCCTGTGTCCGGGGTAACTGACTAATCTGTTTCCAGGGTTACTGACCGCCCTGTTTCTGGGGTAACTGAGTGCCCTGTTTCCGGGGTAACTGACCGCCCTGTGTCCAGGATAACTGATCACCCTGTTTCCAGGGTAACTGACCATCCTGTTTCCAGGGTAACTGACTGCCCAGTTTCCAGGGTAAATGACTGCCCTGTTTCCGGGGTAACAGATCTCCCTGTTTCCGGGGTAACAGACCACCCTGTTTCCAGGATAACTGACCGCCCTATTTCCGGGGTAACTGACCGCTCTGCTTCCAGGATAACTGACTGCCCCATTATCCGGGGTAACTGACTGCCCTGTTTCCGGGATAACTGACTGCCCTGTTTACTGGATAACTGACCGCCCTGTTTCCAGGTTAACTGACTGCCCTGTTTCCGGGATAACTGACTGCCCTGTTTCCAGGGTAACTGACTGCCCTGTTTCCGGGATAACTGACTGCCCTATTTCCAGGGTAATTGACTGCCCGGTTTCCAGGGTAACTGACTGCCCTGTATCCGGGGTAACTGACTGCCCTGTTTCCAGAGTAACTGAATACCCTGTTTCCAGGGTAACTGACTGCCCTGTTTCCGGGATAACTGACTGCCCTGTTTCCAGGGTAACTGACTGCCCTGTTTCCGGGGGAACTGACTGCCCTGTTTCCAGGGTAACTGACTGCCCTGTTTCCAGGGCAACGGATCACCATGTTTCCTGGGTAACTGACTGCACTGTTTCCAGGGCAAGTGACCGCCCTGTTTCCGGGGTAACAGACTGCCCAGTTTCCAGGGTAACTGTTCACCCTGTTTCCGGGGTAACGGATCACCCTGTTTCCGGGGTAAATGACGGCCCTGTTTCCTGGGTAACTGACCGCCCTGTTTCAGGGATAACTGTGTGCCCTGTTTCCAGGGTAAAAAACTGCCCTGTTTCCGGGGTAACTGACCGCCCTGTTTCCAGGATAACTGATCACCCTGTTTCCGGGGTAACTGACTCCCAGTTTCCAGCGTAACTGACTGCCCTGTTTCCAGGGTAACTGACTGCCCTGTTTCCGGGGTAACTGACTGCCCAGTTTCCTGGGTAACTGACTGCCCTGTTTCCGGGGTAACTGACTGCCCAGTTTCCAGGGTAACTGATCACCCCGTTTCCGGGATAACTGACTGCCCTATTTCCGGGATAACTGACTGCCCTGTTTCCAGGGTAACTGACTGCCCCATTATCCGGGGTAACTGACTGCCCTGTTTCCGGGATAACTGACTGCCCTGCTTCCGGGGTAACTGACTGGCCTGTTTCCAGGGTAACTGACTGCCCAGTTTCCAGGGTAACTGATCACCCTTTTTCCGGGATAACTGATCACCCTGTTTCCAGGATAACTGACTCCCCTGTTTCCAGTGTAACTGACTGACCTGTTTCCGGGGTAACTGACCGCCCTGTTTCTGGGGTAACTGAGTGCCCTGTTTCCGGGGTAACTGACCGCCCTGTTTCCAGGATAACTGATCACCCTGTTTCCAGGTTAACTGACCATCCTGTTTCCAGGGTAACTGACTGCCCAGTTTCCAGGGTAACTGACTGCCCTGTTTCCAGGGTAACAGATCTCCCTGTTTCCGGTGCAACTGACCGCCCTGTTTCCAGGATAACTGAACGCCCCATTTTCCAGGGTAACTGACTGCCCTGTTTCCGGGGTAACTGACTGCCCTTTTTCCAGGGTAACAGATCACCCTGTTTCCGGGATAACTGACTGCCCTGTTTCCGGGATAACTGACTGCCCTGTTTCCAGGGTAACTGACTGCCCTGTTTCCGGGGTAACTGACTGCCCTGTTTCCAGGCTAACTGACTGCCCTGTTTCCAGGATAACTGATCACCCTGTTTCCAGGGTAACTGACTGCCCTGTTTCCGGGGTAACTGACCGCACTGTTTCCAGGATAAGTGATCACCCTGTTTCCGGGGTAACTGACCACCCTGTTTCCAGGGTCACTGACCACCCTGTTTCCAGGATAACTGACTCCCCTGTTTCCAGGGTAACTGACTGCCCTGTTTCCGGGGTAACTGACCGCCCTGTTTCCAGGATAACTGACCTACCTGTTTCCGGGGTAACTGACCGCCCTGTTTCCAGGATAACTGACTGCCCTGTTTCCAGGTTAACTGACTGCCCTGTTTCCAGTGTAACTGACTGCCCTATTTCCAGGGGAACTGACTGCCCTGTTTCCGGGGTAAATGATCACCCTGTTTCCGGGGTAACTGACTAACCAGTTTCCAGGGTGACTGACTGCCCTGTTTCCAGGGTAACTGACTGCCCAGTTTCCGGGGTAACTGACTGCCCTGTTTCCTGGGTAGTTGACTGCCCTGCTTCCGGGGTAACTGACTGCCCTGTTTCCAGGTTAACTGACTGCCCAGTTTCCAGGGTAACTGATCACCCTTTTTCCGGGATAACTGACTGCCCTGTTTCCGGGATGACTGACTGCCCTGTTTCCAGGGTAACTGATCACCCAGTTTCCGGGATAACTGACTCCCCTGTTTCCAGGGTAACTGACTGCCCAGCTTCCAGGGTAACTGACTGCCCTGTTTCCGGGGTAACTGACTGCCCTGTTTCCAGGGTAACTGACTGCCCAGTTTCCAGGGTGACTGATCCCCCTGTTTCCAGGATAACTGACTGCCCTGTTTGCGGGAGAAATGACTGCCCTGTTTCCAGGGTAACTGACTGCCCTGTTTCCGGGGTAACTGACTGCCCTGTTTCCAGGGTAACTGATCACCCTGTTATCGGGATAAATGACTGCCCTGTTTCCGGGATAATTGACTGCCCTGTTTCCAGGATAACTGACTGCCCTGTTTCCGGGGGAACTGACTGCCCTGTTTCCAGGCTAACTGACTGCCCTGTTTCCAGGATAACTGATCACCCTGTTTCCGGGATAACTGACTGCCCTGTTTCCGGGGTAACTGACCGCCCTGTTTCCAGGATAACTGATCACCCTGTTTCCGGGGTAACTGACCACCCTGTTTCCAGGGTCACTGACCACCCTGTTTCCAGGATAACTGAAAGCCCTGTTTCCAGGGTAACTGATCTCCCTGTTTCCGGGGTAACTGATCACCCTGTTTCCGGGTAACTGACTGCCCTGTATCCAGGGTAACTGACCGCCCTGTTTCAGGGATAACTGTGAGCCCTATTTCCAGGGTAAAAAACTGCCCTGTTTCCAGGGTTACTGACCGCCCTGTTTCCAGTATAACTGATCACCCTGTTTCCGGAGTAACTGAGTAATCTGTTTCCAGGGTTACTGACTGCCCTGTTTCCGGGGTAACTGACTGCCCAGTTTCCAGCGTAACTGACTGCCCAGTTTCCAGGGTAACTGACTGCTCTGTTTCCGGGGTAACTGATCACCCTGTTTCCGGGATAACTGAATACCCTGTTTCCAGGGCAACTGACTGCCCAGTTTCCAGGGTAACTGATCACCCTGTTTCTGGGATAACTGACTGCCCTGTTTCCAGGGCAACTGACTGCCCAGTTTCCAGGGTAACTGACTGCCCTGTTTCCGGGGTAACAGATAACCCTGTTTCCGGGGTAACTGACTAACCAGTTTCCAGGGTGACTGACTGCCCTGTTTCCAGGGTAAAAAACTGCCCTGTTTCCGGGGTAACTGACCGCCCTGTTTCCAGGATAACTGATCTCCCTGTTTCCGGGGTAACTGACTGCCCAGTTTCCAGCGTAACTGACTGCCCTGTTTCCAGGGTAACTGACTGCCCTGTTTCTGGGGTAACTGACTGCCCAGTTTGCAGGGTAACTGATCACCCTGTTTCCGGGATAACTGACTACCCTGTTTCCAGGGTAACGGACTGCCCAGTTTCCAGGGAAACTGACTGCCCTGTTTCCGGGGTAACTGACTGCCCAGTTTCCAGGGTAACTGCTCAGCCCGTTTCCGGGATAACTGACTGCCCTGTTTCCGGGATAACTGATCACCCTGTTTCCGGGGTAACTGATTGCCCTGTTTCCAGCGTAACTGATCACCCTGTTTCCGGGCTAACTGACTGCCCTGTTTCCGGGATAACTGACTGCCCTGTTTCCAGGGTAACTGACTGCCCTGTTTCCGGGGTAACTGACTGCCCTGTTTCCAGGATAACTGATCACTCTGTTTCCGGGGTAACTGACCACCCTGTGTCCGGGGTAACTGACTAATCTGTTTCCAGGGTTACTGACCGCCCTGTTTCTGGGGTAACTGAGTGCCCTGTTTCCGGGGTAACTGACCGCCCTGTGTCCAGGATAACTGATCACCCTGTTTCCAGGGTAACTGACCATCCTGTTTCCAGGGTAACTGACTGCCCAGTTTCCAGGGTAAATGACTGCCCTGTTTCCGGGGTAACAGATCTCCCTGTTTCCGGGGTAACAGACCACCCTGTTTCCAGGATAACTGACCGCCCTATTTCCGGGGTAACTGACCGCTCTGCTTCCAGGATAACTGACTGCCCCATTATCCGGGGTAACTGACTGCCCTGTTTCCGGGATAACTGACTGCCCTGTTTACTGGATAACTGACCGCCCTGTTTCCAGGTTAACTGACTGCCCTGTTTCCGGGATAACTGACTGCCCTGTTTCCAGGGTAACTGACTGCCCTGTTTCCGGGATAACTGACTGCCCTATTTCCAGGGTAATTGACTGCCCGGTTTCCAGGGTAACTGACTGCCCTGTATCCGGGGTAACTGACTGCCCTGTTTCCAGAGTAACTGAATACCCTGTTTCCAGGGTAACTGACTGCCCTGTTTCCGGGATAACTGACTGCCCTGTTTCCAGGGTAACTGACTGCCCTGTTTCCGGGGGAACTGACTGCCCTGTTTCCAGGGTAACTGACTGCCCTGTTTCCAGGGCAACGGATCACCATGTTTCCTGGGTAACTGACTGCACTGTTTCCAGGGCAAGTGACCGCCCTGTTTCCGGGGTAACAGACTGCCCAGTTTCCAGGGTAACTGTTCACCCTGTTTCCGGGGTAACGGATCACCCTGTTTCCGGGGTAAATGACGGCCCTGTTTCCTGGGTAACTGACCGCCCTGTTTCAGGGATAACTGTGTGCCCTGTTTCCAGGGTAAAAAACTGCCCTGTTTCCGGGGTAACTGACCGCCCTGTTTCCAGGATAACTGATCACCCTGTTTCCGGGGTAACTGACTCCCAGTTTCCAGCGTAACTGACTGCCCTGTTTCCAGGGTAACTGACTGCCCTGTTTCCGGGGTAACTGACTGCCCAGTTTCCTGGGTAACTGACTGCCCTGTTTCCGGGGTAACTGACTGCCCAGTTTCCAGGGTAACTGATCACCCCGTTTCCGGGATAACTGACTGCCCTATTTCCGGGATAACTGACTGCCCTGTTTCCAGGGTAACTGACTGCCCCATTATCCGGGGTAACTGACTGCCCTGTTTCCGGGATAACTGACTGCCCTGCTTCCGGGGTAACTGACTGGCCTGTTTCCAGGGTAACTGACTGGCCTGTTTCCAGGGTAACTGATCACCCTTTTTCCGGGATAACTGATCACCCTGTTTCCAGGATAACTGACTCCCCTGTTTCCAGTGTAACTGACTGACCTGTTTCCGGGGTAACTGACCGCCCTGTTTCCAGGATAACTGACTGCCCTGTTTCCAGGTTAACTGACTGCCCTGTTTCCAGGGTAACTGACTGCCCTGTTTCCGGGGTAATTGACCGCCCTGTTTCCAGGATAACAGATCACTCTGTTTCCGGAGTAACTGACCATCCTGTTTCCAGGGTCACTGACCACCCTGTTTCCAGGATAACTGAAAGCCCTGTTTCCAGGGTAACTGACTGCCCTGTTACCGGGAAAACTGTCTGCCCTGTTTCCTGGGTAACTGACTGCCCTGCTTCCGGGGTAACTGACTGGCCTTTTTCCAGGGTAACTGACTGCCCAGTTTCCAGGGTAACTGATCACCCTTTTTCCGGGATAACTGACTGCCCTGTTTCCGGGATAACTGACTGCCCTGTTTCCAGGGTAACTGATCACCCTGTTTCCAGGGTAACTGACTGCCCTGTTTCCGGGATAACGGACTGCCCTGTTTCCAGGCTAACTGACGGCCCTGTTTCCAGGATAACTGATCACCCTGTTTCCAGGATAACTGACTCCCCTGTTTCCAGTGTAACTGACTGACCTGTTTCCGGGGTAACTGACCGCCCTGTTTCCAGGATAACTGACCTATCTATTTCCGGGGTAACTGACCGCCCTGTTTCCAGGATAACTGACTGCCCTGTTTCCAGGTTAACTGACTGCCCTGTTTCCAGGGTAACTGACTGCCCTGTTTCCGGGGTAACTGACCACCCTGTTTCCAGGATAACAGATCACCCTGTTTCCGGAGTAACTGACCATCCTGTTTCCAGGGTCACTGACCACCCTGTTTCCAGGATAACTGAAAGCCCTGTTTCCAGGGTAACTGACTGCCCTGTTTCCGGGAAAACTGTCTGCCCTGTTTCCTGGGTAACTGACTGCCCTGCTTCCGGGGTAACTGACTGGCTTGTTTCCAGGGTAACTGACTGCCCAGTTTCCAGGGTAACTGATCACCCTTTTTCCGGGATAACTGACTGCCCTGTTTCCGGGATAACTGACTGCCCTGTTTCCAGGGTAACTGATCACCCTGTTTCCGGGATAACTGTCTACCCTGTTTCCGGGATAACTGACTGCCCAGTTTCCAGGGTAACAGACTGCCCTGTTTCCGGGGTAACTGACTGCCCTGTTTCCAGGGTAATTGACTGCCCAGTTTCCAGGGTAACTGATCACCCTGTTTCCGGGAGAACTGACTGCCCTGTTTCCGGGAGAAATGACTGCCCTGTTTCCAGGGTAACTGACTGCCCTGCTTCCGGGGTAACTGACTGCCCTGTTTCCAGGGTAACTGATCACCCTGTTTCCGTGATAACTGACTGCCCTGTTTCCGGGATAACTGACTGCCCTGTTTCCAGGGTAACTGACTTACCCTGTTTGCGGGGTAACTGACTGCCCTGTTTCCAGGCTAACTGACTGCCCTGTTTCCAGGATAACTGGTCACCCTGTTTCCGGGGTAACTGACTGCCCTGTTTCCGGGGTAACTGACTGCCCTGTTTCCAGGGTAACTGACTGCCCTGTTTCCGGGGTAACTGACTGCCCAGTTTCCTGGGTAACTGACTGCCCTGTTTCCGGGGTAACTGACTGCCCAGTTTCCAGGGTAACTGATCACCCCGTTTCCGGGATAACTGACTGCCCTATTTCCGGGATAACTGACTGCCCTGTTTCCAGGGTAACTGACTGCCCCATTATCCGGGGTAACTGACTGCCCTGTTTCCGGGATAACTGACTGCCCTGCTTCCGGGGTAACTGACTGGCCTGTTTCCAGGGTAACTGACTGCCCAGTTTCCAGGGTAACTGATCACCCTTTTTCCGGGATAACTGATCACCCTGTTTCCAGGATAACTGACTCCCCTGTTTCCAGTGTAACTGACTGACCTGTTTCCGGGGTAACTGACCGCCCTGTTTCCAGGATAACTGACTGCCCTGTTTCCAGGTTAACTGACTGCCCTGTTTCCAGGGTAACTGACTGCCCTGTTTCCGGGGTAATTGACCGCCCTGTTTCCAGGATAACAGATCACTCTGTTTCCGGAGTAACTGACCATCCTGTTTCCAGGGTCACTGACCACCCTGTTTCCAGGATAACTGAAAGCCCTGTTTCCAGGGTAACTGACTGCCCTGTTACCGGGAAAACTGTCTGCCCTGTTTCCTGGGTAACTGACTGCCCTGCTTCCGGGGTAACTGACTGGCCTTTTTCCAGGGTAACTGACTGCCCAGTTTCCAGGGTAACTGATCACCCTTTTTCCGGGATAACTGACTGCCCTGTTTCCGGGATAACTGACTGCCCTGTTTCCAGGGTAACTGATCACCCTGTTTCCAGGGTAACTGACTGCCCTGTTTCCGGGATAACTGACTGCCCTGTTTCCAGGCTAACTGACGGCCCTGTTTCCAGGATAACTGATCACCCTGTTTCCAGGATAACTGACTCCCCTGTTTCCAGTGTAACTGACTGACCTGTTTCCGGGGTAACTGACCGCCCTGTTTCCAGGATAACTGACCTATCTATTTCCGGGGTAACTGACCGCCCTGTTTCCAGGATAACTGACTGCCCTGTTTCCAGGTTAACTGACTGCCCTGTTTCCAGGGTAACTGACTGCCCTGTTTCCGGGGTAACTGACCACCCTGTTTCCAGGATAACAGATCACCCTGTTTCCGGAGTAACTGACCATCCTGTTTCCAGGGTCACTGACCACCCTGTTTCCAGGATAACTGAAAGCCCTGTTTCCAGGGTAACTGACTGCCCTGTTTCCGGGAAAACTGTCTGCCCTGTTTCCTGGGTAACTGACTGCCCTGCTTCCGGGGTAACTGACTGGCTTGTTTCCAGGGTAACTGACTGCCCAGTTTCCAGGGTAACTGATCACCCTTTTTCCGGGATAACTGACTGCCCTGTTTCCGGGATAACTGACTGCCCTGTTTCCAGGGTAACTGATCACCCTGTTTCCGGGATAACTGTCTACCCTGTTTCCGGGATAACTGACTGCCCAGTTTCCAGGGTAACAGACTGCCCTGTTTCCGGGGTAACTGACTGCCCTGTTTCCAGGGTAACTGACTGCCCAGTTTCCAGGGTAACTGATCACCCTGTTTCCGGGAGAACTGACTGCCCTGTTTCCGGGAGAAATGACTGCCCTGTTTCCAGGGTAACTGACTGCCCTGCTTCCGGGGTAACTGACTGCCCTGTTTCCAGGGTAACTGATCACCCTGTTTCCGTGATAACTGACTGCCCTGTTTCCGGGATAACTGACTGCCCTGTTTCCAGGGTAACTGACTTACCCTGTTTGCGGGGTAACTGACTGCCCTGTTTCCAGGCTAACTGACTGCCCTGTTTCCAGGATAACTGGTCACCCTGTTTCCGGGGTAACTGACTGCCCTGTTTCCGGGGTAACTGACCGCCCTGTTTCCAGGGTCACTGACCACCCTGTTTCCAGGATAACTGAAAGTGCTGTTTCCAGGGTAACTGATCTCCCCGTTTCCGGGGTAACTGATCACCCTGTTTCCGGGTAACTGACTGCCCTGTTTCCAGGGTAACTGACTGCCCTGCTTCCGGGGTAACTGACTGCCCTGTTTCCAGGCTAACTGACTGCCCTGTTTCCAGGATAACTGATCACCCTGTTTCCGGGGTAACTGACTGCCCTGTTTCCGGGGTAACTGACCGCCCTGTTTCCAGGATAACTGATCACCCTGTTTCCGGGGTAACTGACCACCCTGTTTCCAGGGTCACTGACCACCCTGTTTCCAGGATAACTGAAAGCCCTGTTTCCAGGGTAACTGATCTCCCCGTTTCCGGGTAGCTGAATGCCCTGTTTCCAGGGTAACTGATCTCCCTGTTTCCAGGGTAACTGATCACCCTGTTTCCGGGGTAACTGACTGCCCTGTTTCCAGGGTAACTGACTGCCCTGTTTCCGGGGTAACTGACTGCCCTGTTTCCAGGATAACTGATCACTCTGTTTCCGGGGTAACTGACCACCCTGTTTCCGGGGTAACTGACTAATCTGTTCCCAGGGTTACTGACCGCCCTGTTTCTGGGGTAACTGACTGCCCTGTTTCCGGGGTAACTGACCGCCCTGTTTCCAGGATAACTGATCACCCTGTTTCCAGTGTAACTGACCATCCTGTTTCCAGGGTAACTGACTGCCCTGTTTCCAGGGTAACTGACTACCCTGTTTCCGGGGTAACAGATGTCCCTGTTTCCGGGGTAACTGACCGCCCTGTTTCCAGGATAACTGACCGCCCTATTTCCGGGATAACTGACTGCCCTGTTTACTGGATAACTGACCGCCCTGTTTCCGGGATAACTGACTGCCCTGTTTCCAGGGTAACTGATAACCCCGATTCCGGGATAACTGACTGCCCTATTTCCAGGGTAACTGACTGCCCAGTTTCCAGAGTAACTGAACACCCTGTTTCCAGGGTAACTGACTGCCCTGTTTCCGGGATAACTGACTGCCCTGTTTCCAGGGTAACTGACTGCCCTGTTTCCGGGATAACTGACTACCCTGTTTCCGGGATAACTGACTGCCCTGTTTCCAGGGTAACTGACTGCCCTGTTTCCGGGGTAACTGACTGCCCTGTTTCCAGGCTAACTGACGGCCCTGTTTCCAGGATAACTGATCACCCTGTTTCCAGGATAACTGACTCCCCTGTTTCCAGTGTAACTGACTGACCTGTTTCCGGGGTAACTGACCGCCCTGTTTCCAGGATAACTGACCTATCTATTTCCGGGGTAACTGACCGCCCTGTTTCCAGGATAACTGACTGCCCTGTTTCCAGGTTAACTGACTGCCCTGTTTCCAGGGTAACTGACTGCCCTGTTTCCGGGGTAACTGACCGCCCTGTTTCCAGGATAACAGATCACCCTGTTTCCGGAGTAACTGACCATCCTGTTTCCAGGGTCACTGACCACCCTGTTTCCAGGATAACTGAAAGCCCTGTTTCCAGGGTAACTGACTGCCCTGTTTCCGGGAAAACTGTCTGCCCTGTTTCCTGGGTAACTGACTGCCCTGCTTCCGGGGTAACTGACTGCCCTGTTTCCAGGGTAACTGATCACCCTGTTTCCGGGATAACTGTCTGCCCTGTTTCCGGGATAACTGACTGCCCAGTTTCCAGGGTAACAGACTGCCCTGTTTCCGGGGTAACTGACTGCCCTGTTACCAGGGTAACTGACTGCCCAGTTTCCAGGGTAGCTGATCACCCTGTTTCCGGGAGAACTGACTGCCCTGTTTCCAGGAGAAATGACTGCCCTGTTTCCAGGGTAACTGACTGCCCTGCTTCCGGGGTAACTGACTGCCCTGTTTCCAGGGTAACTGACTGCCCAGTTTCCAGGGTAACTGATCACCCTTTTTCCGTGATAACTGACTGCCCTGTTTCCGGGATAACTGACTGCCCTGTTTCCAGGGTAACTGATCACCCTGTTTCCGGGATAACTGTCTGCCCTGTTTCCGGGATAACTGACTGCCCAGTTTCCAGGGTAACAGACTGCCCTGTTTCCGGGGTAACTGACTGCCCTGTTTCCAGGGTAACTGACTGCCCAGTTTCCAGGGTAACTGATCACCCTTTTTCCGGGAGAACTGACTGCCCTGTTTCCGGGAGAAATGACTGCCCTGTTTCCAGGGTAACTGACTGCCCTGCTTCCGGGGTAACTGACTGCCCTGTTTCCAGGGTAACTGATCACCCTGTTTCCGGGATAACTGACTGCACTGTTTCCGGGATAACTGACTGCCCTGTTTCCAGGGTAACTGACTTACCCTGTTTGCGGGGTAACTGACTGCCCTGTTTCCAGGCTAACTGACTGCCCTGTTTCCAGGATAACTGGTCACCCTGTTTCCGGGGTAACTGACTGCCCTGTTTCCGGGGTAACTGACCGCCCTGTTTCCAGGGTCACTGACCACCCTGTTTCCGGGATAACTGACTGCCCTGTTTCCGGGATAACTGATCACCCTGTTTCCGGGGTAACTGATTGCCCTGTTTCCAGCGTAACTGATCACCCTGTTTCCGGGCTAACTGACTGCCCTGTTTCCGGGATAACTGACTGCCCTGTTTCCAGGGTAACTGACTGCCCTGTTTCCGGGGTAACTGACTGCCCTGTTTCCAGGATAACTGATCACTCTGTTTCCGGGGTAACTGACCACCCTGTGTCCGGGGTAACTGACTAATCTGTTTCCAGGGTTACTGACCGCCCTGTTTCTGGGGTAACTGAGTGCCCTGTTTCCGGGGTAACTGACCGCCCTGTGTCCAGGATAACTGATCACCCTGTTTCCAGGGTAACTGACCATCCTGTTTCCAGGGTAACTGACTGCCCAGTTTCCAGGGTAAATGACTGCCCTGTTTCCGGGGTAACAGATCTCCCTGTTTCCGGGGTAACAGACCGCCCTGTTTCCAGGATAACTGACCGCCCTATTTCCGGGGTAACTGACCGCTCTGCTTCCAGGATAACTGACTGCCCCATTATCCGGGGTAACTGACTGCCCTGTTTCCGGGATAACTGACTGCCCTGTTTACTGGATAACTGACCGCCCTGTTTCCAGGTTAACTGACTGCCCTGTTTCCGGGATAACTGACTGCCCTGTTTCCAGGGTAACTGACTGCCCTGTTTCCGGGATAACTGACTGCCCTGTTTCCAGGGTAATTGACTGCCCGGTTTCCAGGGTAACTGACTGCCCTGTATCCGGGGTAACTGACTGCCCTGTTTCCAGAGTAACTGAATACCCTGTTTCCAGGGTAACTGACTGCCCTGTTTCCGGGATAACTGACTGCCCTGTTTCCAGGGTAACTGACTGCCCTGTTTCCGGGGGAACTGACTGCCCTGTTTCCAGGGTAACTGACTGCCCTGTTTCCAGGGCAACGGATCACCATGTTTCCTGGGTAACTGACTGCACTGTTTCCAGGGCAAGTGACCGCCCTGTTTCCGGGGTAACAGACTGCCCAGTTTCCAGGGTAACTGTTCACCCTGTTTCCGGGGTAACGGATCACCCTGTTTCCGGGGTAAATGACGGCCCTGTTTCCTGGGTAACTGACCGCCCTGTTTCAGGGATAACTGTGTGCCCTGTTTCCAGGGTAAAAAACTGCCCTGTTTCCGGGGTAACTGACCGCCCTGTTTCCAGGATAACTGATCACCCTGTTTCCGGGGTAACTGACTGCCCAGTTTCCAGCGTAACTGACTGCCCTGTTTCCAGGGTAACTGACTGCCCTGTTTCCGGGGTAACTGACTGCCCAGTTTCCAGGGTAACTGACTGCCCTGTTTCCGGGGTAACTGACTGCCCAGTTTCCAGGGTAACTGATCACCCTGTTTCCGGGATAACTGACTACCCTGTTTCCAGGGTAACTGACTGCCCAGTTTCCAGGGAAACTGACTGCCCTGTTTCCGGGGTAACTGACTGCCCAGTTTCCAGGGTAACTGATCAGCCCGTTTCCGGGATAACTGACTGCCCTATTTCCGGGATAACTGACTGCCCTGTTTCCAGGGTAACTGACTGCCCCATTATCCGGGGTAACTGACTGCCCTGTTTCCGGGATAACTGACTGCCCTGTTTCCAGGGTAATTGACTGCCCGGTTTCCAGGGTAACTGACTGCCCTGCTTCCGGGGTAACTGACTGCCCTGTTTCCAGGGTAACTGATCACCCTGTTTCCGGGATAACTGACTGCACTGTTTCCGGGATAACTGACTGCCCTGTTTCCAGGGTAACTGACTGCCCTGTTTCCAGGGTAACTGATCACCCTGTTTCCGGGATAACTGACTGCACTGTTTCCGGGATAACTGACTGCCCTGTTTCCAGGGTAACTGACTTACCCTGTTTGCGGGGTAACTGACTGCCCTGTTTCCAGGCTAACTGACTGCCCTGTTTCCAGGATAACTGGTCACCCTGTTTCCGGGGTAACTGACTGCCCTGTTTCCGGGGTAACTGACCGCCCTGTTTCCAGGGTCACTGACCACCCTGTTTCCGGGATAACTGACTGCCCTGTTTCCGGGATAACTGATCACCCTGTTTCCGGGGTAACTGATTGCCCTG
Source organism: Heterodontus francisci (assembly GCF_036365525.1). Taxonomy (NCBI): domain Eukaryota; kingdom Metazoa; phylum Chordata; class Chondrichthyes; order Heterodontiformes; family Heterodontidae; genus Heterodontus; species Heterodontus francisci. The sequence continues at coordinate 6,979,681 of NC_090386.1, forward strand.
TTTCCAGCGTAACTGATCACCCTGTTTCCGGGCTAACTGACTGCCCTGTTTCCGGGATAACTGACTGCCCTGTTTCCAGGGTAACTGACTGCCCTGTTTCCGGGGTAACTGACTGCCCTGTTTCCAGGATAACTGATCACTCTGTTTCCGGGGTAACTGACCACCCTGTGTCCGGGGTAACTGACTAATCTGTTTCCAGGGTTACTGACCGCCCTGTTTCTGGGGTAACTGAGTGCCCTGTTTCCGGGGTAACTGACCGCCCTGTGTCCAGGATAACTGATCACCCTGTTTCCAGGGTAACTGACCATCCTGTTTCCAGGGTAACTGACTGCCCAGTTTCCAGGGTAAATGACTGCCCTGTTTCCGGGGTAACAGATCTCCCTGTTTCCGGGGTAACAGACCGCCCTGTTTCCAGGATAACTGACCGCCCTATTTCCGGGGTAACTGACCGCTCTGCTTCCAGGATAACTGACTGCCCCATTATCCGGGGTAACTGACTGCCCTGTTTCCGGGATAACTGACTGCCCTGTTTACTGGATAACTGACCGCCCTGTTTCCAGGTTAACTGACTGCCCTGTTTCCGGGATAACTGACTGCCCTGTTTCCAGGGTAACTGACTGCCCTGTTTCCGGGATAACTGACTGCCCTGTTTCCAGGGTAATTGACTGCCCGGTTTCCAGGGTAACTGACTGCCCTGTATCCGGGGTAACTGACTGCCCTGTTTCCAGAGTAACTGAATACCCTGTTTCCAGGGTAACTGACTGCCCTGTTTCCGGGATAACTGACTGCCCTGTTTCCAGGGTAACTGACTGCCCTGTTTCCGGGGGAACTGACTGCCCTGTTTCCAGGGTAACTGACTGCCCTGTTTCCAGGGCAACGGATCACCATGTTTCCTGGGTAACTGACTGCACTGTTTCCAGGGCAAGTGACCGCCCTGTTTCCGGGGTAACAGACTGCCCAGTTTCCAGGGTAACTGTTCACCCTGTTTCCGGGGTAACGGATCACCCTGTTTCCGGGGTAAATGACGGCCCTGTTTCCTGGGTAACTGTCCGCCCTGTTTCAGGGATAACTGTGTGCCCTGTTTCCAGGGTAAAAAACTGCCCTGTTTCCGGGGTAACTGACCGCCCTGTTTCCAGGATAACTGATCACCCTGTTTCCGGGGTAACTGACTGCCCAGTTTCCAGCGTAACTGACTGCCCTGTTTCCAGGGTAACTGACTGCCCTGTTTCCGGGGTAACTGACTGCCCAGTTTCCAGGGTAACTGACTGCCCTGTTTCCGGGGTAACTGACTGCCCAGTTTCCAGGGTAACTGATCACCCTGTTTCCGGGATAACTGACTACCCTGTTTCCAGGGTAACTGACTGCCCAGTTTCCAGGGAAACTGACTGCCCTGTTTCCGGGGTAACTGACTGCCCAGTTTCCAGGGTAACTGATCAGCCCGTTTCCGGGATAACTGACTGCCCTATTTCCGGGATAACTGACTGCCCTGTTTCCAGGGTAACTGACTGCCCCATTATCCGGGGTAACTGACTGCCCTGTTTCCGGGATAACTGACTGCCCTGTTTCCAGGGTAATTGACTGCCCGGTTTCCAGGGTAACTGACTGCCCTGTATCCGGGGTAACTGACTGCCCTGTTTCCAGAGTAACTGAATACCCTGTTTCCAGGGTAACTGACTGCCCTGTTTCCGGGATATCTGACTGCCCTGTTTCCAGGGTAACTGACTGCCCTGTTTCCGGGGGAACTGACTGCCCTGTTTCCAGGGTAACTGACTGCCCTGTTTCCAGGGCAACGGATCACCATGTTTCCTGGGTAACTGACTGCACTGTTTCCAGGGCAAGTGACCGCCCTGTTTCCGGGGTAACAGGCTGCCCAGTTTCCAGGGTAACTGTTCACCCTGTTTCCGGGGTAACGGATCACCCTGTTTCCGGGGTAAATGACGGCCCTGTTTCCTGGGTAACTGACCGCCCTGTTTCAGGGATAACTGTGTGCCCTGTTTCCAGGGTAAAAAACTGCCCTGTTTCCGGGGTAACTGACCGCCCTGTTTCCAGGATAACTGATCACCCTGTTTCCGGGGTAACTGACTGCCCAGTTTCCAGCGTAACTGACTGCCCTGTTTCCAGGGTAACTGACTGCCCTGTTTCCGGGGTAACTGACTGCCCAGTTTCCTGGGTAACTGACTGCCCTGTTTCCGGGGTAACTGACTGCCCAGTTTCCAGGGTAACTGATCACCCCGTTTCCGGGATAACTGACTGCCCTATTTCCGGGATAACTGACTGCCCTGTTTCCAGGGTAACTGACTGCCCCATTATCCGGGGTAACTGACTGCCCTGTTTCCGGGATAACTGACTGCCCTGCTTCCGGGGTAACTGACTGGCCTGTTTCCAGGGTAACTGACTGCCCAGTTTCCAGGGTAACTGATCACCCTTTTTCCGGGATAACTGATCACCCTGTTTCCAGGATAACTGACTCCCCTGTTTCCAGTGTAACTGACTGACCTGTTTCCGGGGTAACTGACCGCCCTGTTTCCAGGATAACTGACTGCCCTGTTTCCAGGTTAACTGACTGCCCTGTTTCCAGGGTAACTGACTGCCCTGTTTCCGGGGTAACTGACCGCCCTGTTTCCAGGATAACAGATCACTCTGTTTCCGGAGTAACTGACCATCCTGTTTCCAGGGTCACTGACCACCCTGTTTCCAGGATAACTGAAAGCCCTGTTTCCAGGGTAACTGACTGCCCTGTTACCGGGAAAACTGTCTGCCCTGTTTCCTGGGTAACTGACTGCCCTGCTTCCGGGGTAACTGACTGGCCTTTTTCCAGGGTAACTGACTGCCCAGTTTCCAGGGTAACTGATCACCCTTTTTCCGGGATAACTGACTGCCCTGTTTCCGGGATAACTGACTGCCCTGTTTCCAGGGTAACTGATCACCCTGTTTCCAGGGTAACTGACTGCCCTGTTTCCGGGATAACTGACTGCCCTGTTTCCAGGCTAACTGACGGCCCTGTTTCCAGGATAACTGATCACCCTGTTTCCAGGATAACTGACTCCCCTGTTTCCAGTGTAACTGACTGACCTGTTTCCGGGGTAACTGACCGCCCTGTTTCCAGGATAACTGACCTATCTATTTCCGGGGTAACTGACCGCCCTGTTTCCAGGATAACTGACTGCCCTGTTTCCAGGTTAACTGACTGCCCTGTTTCCAGGGTAACTGACTGCCCTGTTTCCGGGGTAACTGACCACCCTGTTTCCAGGATAACAGATCACCCTGTTTCCGGAGTAACTGACCATCCTGTTTCCAGGGTCACTGACCACCCTGTTTCCAGGATAACTGAAAGCCCTGTTTCCAGGGTAACTGACTGCCCTGTTTCCGGGAAAACTGTCTGCCCTGTTTCCTGGGTAACTGACTGCCCTGCTTCCGGGGTAACTGACTGGCTTGTTTCCAGGGTAACTGACTGCCCAGTTTCCAGGGTAACTGATCACCCTTTTTCCGGGATAACTGACTGCCCTGTTTCCGGGATAACTGTCTACCCTGTTTCCGGGATAACTGACTGCCCAGTTTCCAGGGTAACAGACTGCCCTGTTTCCGGGGTAACTGACTGCCCTGTTTCCAGGGTAACTGACTGCCCAGTTTCCAGGGTAACTGATCACCCTGTCTCCGGGAGAACTGACTGCCCTGTTTCCGGGAGAAATGACTGCCCTGTTTCCAGGGTAACTGACTGCCCTGCTTCCGGGGTAACTGACTGCCCTGTTTCCAGGGTAACTGATCACCCTGTTTCCGGGATAACTGACTGCCCTGTTTCCGGGATAACTGACTGCCCTGTTTCCAGGGTAAATGACTTACCCTGTTTGCGGGGTAACTGACTGCCCTGTTTCCAGGCTAACTGACTGCCCTGTTTCCAGGATAACTGGTCACCCTGTTTCCGGGGTAACTGACTGCCCTGTTTCCGGGGTAACTGACCGCCCTGTTTCCAGGGTCACTGACCACCCTGTTTCCAGGATAACTGAAAGTGCTGTTTCCAGGGTAACTGATCTCCCCGTTTCCGGGGTAACTGATCACCCTGTTTCCGGGTAACTGACTGCCCTGTTTCCAGGGTAACTGACTGCCCTGCTTCCGGGGTAACTGACTGCCCTGTTTCCAGGCTAACTGACTGCCCTGTTTCCAGGATAACTGATCACCCTGTTTCCGGGGTAACTGACTGCCCTGTTTCCGGGGTAACTGACCGCCCTGTTTCCAGGATAACTGATCACCCTGTTTCCGGGGTAACTGACCACCCTGTTTCCAGGGTCACTGACCACCCTGTTTCCAGGATAACTGAAAGCCCTGTTTCCAGGGTAACTGATCTCCCCGTTTCCGGGTAGCTGAATGCCCTGTTTCCAGGGTAACTGATCTCCCTGTTTCCAGGGTAACTGATCACCCTGTTTCCGGGGTAACTGACTGCCCTGTTTCCAGGGTAACTGACTGCCCTGTTTCCGGGGTAACTGACTGCCCTGTTTCCAGGATAACTGATCACTCTGTTTCCGGGGTAACTGACCACCCTGTTTCCGGGGTAACTGACTAATCTGTTCCCAGGGTTACTGACCGCCCTGTTTCTGGGGTAACTGACTGCCCTGTTTCCGGGGTAACTGACCGCCCTGTTTCCAGGATAACTGATCACCCTGTTTCCAGTGTAACTGACCATCCTGTTTCCAGGGTAACTGACTGCCCTGTTTCCAGGGTAACTGACTACCCTGTTTCCGGGGTAACAGATGTCCCTGTTTCCGGGGTAACTGACCGCCCTGTTTCCAGGATAACTGACCGCCCTATTTCCGGGATAACTGACTGCCCTGTTTACTGGATAACTGACCGCCCTGTTTCCGGGATAACTGACTGCCCTGTTTCCAGGGTAACTGATAACCCCGATTCCGGGATAACTGACTGCGCTGTTTCCAGGGTAACTGACTGCCCTGTTTCCGGGGTAACTGACTGCCCTATTTCCAGGGTAACTGACTGCCCAGTTTCCAGAGTAACTGAACACCCTGTTTCCAGGGTAACTGACTGCCCTGTTTCCGGGATAACTGACTGCCCTGTTTCCAGGGTAACTGACTGCCCTGTTTCCGGGATAACTGACTACCCTGTTTCCGGGATAACTGACTGCCCTGTTTCCAGGGTAACTGACTGCCCTGTTTCCGGGGTAACTGACTGCCCTGTTTCCAGGCTAACTGACGGCCCTGTTTCCAGGATAACTGATCACCCTGTTTCCAGGATAACTGACTCCCCTGTTTCCAGTGTAACTGACTGACCTGTTTCCGGGGTAACTGACTGCCCTGTTTCCAGGGTAACTGATCACCCTGTTTCCGGGATAACTGTCTGCCCTGTTTCCGGGATAACTGACTGCCCAGTTTCCAGGGTAACAGACTGCCCTGTTTCCGGGGTAACTGACTGCCCTGTTACCAGGGTAACTGACTGCCCAGTTTCCAGGGTAGCTGATCACCCTGTTTCCGGGAGAACTGACTGCCCTGTTTCCAGGAGAAATGACTGCCCTGTTTCCAGGGTAACTGACTGCCCTGCTTCCGGGGTAACTGACTGCCCTGTTTCCAGGGTAACTGACTGCCCAGTTTCCAGGGTAACTGATCACCCTTTTTCCGTGATAACTGACTGCCCTGTTTCCGGGATAACTGACTGCCCTGTTTCCAGGGTAACTGATCACCCTGTTTCCGGGATAACTGTCTGCCCTGTTTCCGGGATAACTGACTGCCCAGTTTCCAGGGTAACAGACTGCCCTGTTTCCGGGGTAACTGACTGCCCTGTTTCCAGGGTAACTGACTGCCCAGTTTCCAGGGTAACTGATCACCCTTTTTCCGGGAGAACTGACTGCCCTGTTTCCGGGAGAAATGACTGCCCTGTTTCCAGGGTAACTGACTGCCCTGCTTCCGGGGTAACTGACTGCCCTGTTTCCAGGGTAACTGATCACCCTGTTTCCGGGATAACTGACTGCACTGTTTCCGGGATAACTGACTGCCCTGTTTCCAGGGTAACTGACTTACCCTGTTTGCGGGGTAACTGACTGCCCTGTTTCCAGGCTAACTGACTGCCCTGTTTCCAGGATAACTGGTCACCCTGTTTCCGGGGTAACTGACTGCCCTGTTTCCGGGGTAACTGACCGCCCTGTTTCCAGGGTCACTGACCACCCTGTTTCCGGGATAACTGACTGCCCTGTTTCCGGGGTAACTGACCACCCTGTTTCCGGGGTAACTGACTAATCTGTTCCCAGGGTTACTGACCGCCCTGTTTCTGGGGTAACTGACTGCCCTGTTTCCGGGGTAACTGACCGCCCTGTTTCCAGGATAACTGATCACCCTGTTTCCAGTGTAACTGACCATCCTGTTTCCAGGGTAACTGACTGCCCTGTTTCCAGGGTAACTGACTACCCTGTTTCCGGGGTAACAGATGTCCCTGTTTCCGGGGTAACTGACCGCCCTGTTTCCAGGATAACTGACCGCCCTATTTCCGGGATAACTGACTGCCCTGTTTACTGGATAACTGACCGCCCTGTTTCCGGGATAACTGACTGCCCTGTTTCCAGGGTAACTGATAACCCCGATTCCGGGATAACTGACTGCGCTGTTTCCAGGGTAACTGACTGCCCTGTTTCCGGGGTAACTGACTGCCCTATTTCCAGGGTAACTGACTGCCCAGTTTCCAGAGTAACTGAACACCCTGTTTCCAGGGTAACTGACTGCCCTGTTTCCGGGATAACTGACTGCCCTGTTTCCAGGGTAACTGACTGCCCTGTTTCCGGGATAACTGACTACCCTGTTTCCGGGATAACTGACTGCCCTGTTTCCAGGGTAACTGACTGCCCTGTTTCCGGGGTAACTGACTGCCCTGTTTCCAGGCTAACTGACGGCCCTGTTTCCAGGATAACTGATCACCCTGTTTCCAGGATAACTGACTCCCCTGTTTCCAGTGTAACTGACTGACCTGTTTCCGGGGTAACTGACTGCCCTGTTTCCAGGGTAACTGATCACCCTGTTTCCGGGATAACTGTCTGCCCTGTTTCCGGGATAACTGACTGCCCAGTTTCCAGGGTAACAGACTGCCCTGTTTCCGGGGTAACTGACTGCCCTGTTACCAGGGTAACTGACTGCCCAGTTTCCAGGGTAGCTGATCACCCTGTTTCCGGGAGAACTGACTGCCCTGTTTCCAGGAGAAATGACTGCCCTGTTTCCAGGGTAACTGACTGCCCTGCTTCCGGGGTAACTGACTGCCCTGTTTCCAGGGTAACTGACTGCCCAGTTTCCAGGGTAACTGATCACCCTTTTTCCGTGATAACTGACTGCCCTGTTTCCGGGATAACTGACTGCCCTGTTTCCAGGGTAACTGATCACCCTGTTTCCGGGATAACTGTCTGCCCTGTTTCCGGGATAACTGACTGCCCAGTTTCCAGGGTAACAGACTGCCCTGTTTCCGGGGTAACTGACTGCCCTGTTTCCAGGGTAACTGACTGCCCAGTTTCCAGGGTAACTGATCACCCTTTTTCCGGGAGAACTGACTGCCCTGTTTCCGGGAGAAATGACTGCCCTGTTTCCAGGGTAACTGACTGCCCTGCTTCCGGGGTAACTGACTGCCCTGTTTCCAGGGTAACTGATCACCCTGTTTCCGGGATAACTGACTGCACTGTTTCCGGGATAACTGACTGCCCTGTTTCCAGGGTAACTGACTTACCCTGTTTGCGGGGTAACTGACTGCCCTGTTTCCAGGCTAACTGACTGCCCTGTTTCCAGGATAACTGGTCACCCTGTTTCCGGGGTAACTGACTGCCCTGTTTCCGGGGTAACTGACCGCCCTGTTTCCAGGGTCACTGACCACCCTGTTTCCGGGATAACTGACTGCCCTGTTTCCGGGATAACTGATCACCCTGTTTCCGGGGTAACTGATTGCCCTGTTTCCAGCGTAACTGATCACCCTGTTTCCGGGCTAACTGACTGCCCTGTTTCCGGGATAACTGACTGCCCTGTTTCCAGGGTAACTGACTGCCCTATTTCCGGGGTAACTGACTGCCCTGTTTCCAGGATAACTGATCACTCTGTTTCCGGGGTAACTGACCACCCTGTGTCCGGGGTAACTGACTAATCTGTTTCCAGGGTTACTGACCGCCCTGTTTCTGGGGTAACTGAGTGCCCTGTTTCCGGGGTAACTGACCGCCCTGTGTCCAGGATAACTGATCACCCTGTTTCCAGGGTAACTGACCATCCTGTTTCCAGGGTAACTGACTGCCCAGTTTCCAGGGTAAATGACTGCCCTGTTTCCGGGGTAACAGATCTCCCTGTTTCCGGGGTAACAGACCGCCCTGTTTCCAGGATAACTGACCGCCCTATTTCCGGGGTAACTGACCGCTCTGCTTCCAGGATAACTGACTGCCCCATTATCCGGGGTAACTGACTGCCCTGTTTCCGGGATAACTGACTGCCCTGTTTACTGGATAACTGACCGCCCTGTTTCCAGGTTAACTGACTGCCCTGTTTCCGGGATAACTGACTGCCCTGTTTCCAGGGTAACTGACTGCCCTGTTTCCGGGATAACTGACTGCCCTGTTTCCAGGGTAATTGACTGCCCGGTTTCCAGGGTAACTGACTGCCCTGTATCCGGGGTAACTGACTGCCCTGTTTCCAGGGTAACTGACTGCCCTTTTTCCGGGGGAACTGACTGCCCTGTTTCCAGGTTAACTGACTGCCTTGTTTCCAGGGCAACGGATCACCATGTTTCCTGGGTAACTGACTGCACTGTTTCCAGGGCAAGTGACCGCCCTGTTTCCGGGGTAACAGACTGCCCAGTTTCCAGGGTAACTGTTCACCCTGTTTCCGGGGTAACGGATCACCCTGTTTCCGGGGTAAATGACGGCCCTGTTTCCTGGGTAACTGACCGCCCTGTTTCAGGGATAACTGTGTGCCCTGTTTCCAGGGTAAAAAACTGCCCTGTTTCCGGGGTAACTGACCGCCCTGTTTCCAGGATAACTGATCACCCTGTTTCCGGGGTAACTGACTGCCCAGTTTCCAGCGTAACTGACTGCCCTGTTTCCAGGGTAACTGACTGCCCTGTTTCCGGGGTAACTGACTGCCCAGTTTCCAGGGTAACTGACTGCCCTGTTTCCGGGGTAACTGACTGCCCAGTTTCCAGGGTAACTGATCACCCTGTTTCCGGGATAACTGACTACCCTGTTTCCAGGGTAACTGACTGCCCAGTTTCCAGGGAAACTGACTGCCCTGTTTCCGGGGTAACTGACTGCCCAGTTTCCAGGGTAACTGATCAGCCCGTTTCCGGGATAACTGACTGCCCTATTTCCGGGATAACTGACTGCCCTGTTTCCAGGGTAACTGACTGCCCCATTATCCGGGGTAACTGACTGCCCTGTTTCCGGGATAACTGACTGCCCTGCTTCCGGGGTAACTGACTGGCCTGTTTCCAGGGTAACTGACTGCCCAGTTTCCAGGGTAACTGATCACCCTTTTTCCGGGATAACTGATCACCCTGTTTCCAGGATAACTGACTCCCCTGTTTCCAGTGTAACTGACTGACCTGTTTCCGGGGTAACTGACCGCCCTGTTTCCAGGATAACTGACTGCCCTGTTTCCAGGTTAACTGACTGCCCTGTTTCCAGGGTAACTGACTGCCCTGTTTCCGGGGTAACTGACCGCCCTGTTTCCAGGATAACAGATCACCCTGTTTCCGGAGTAACTGACCATCCTGTTTCCAGGGTCACTGACCACCCTGTTTCCAAGATAACTGAAAGCCCTGTTTCCAGGGTAACTGACTGCCCTGTTTCCGGGAAAACTGTCTGCCCTGTTTCCTGGGTAACTGACTGCCCTGCTTCCGGGGTAACTGACTGGCCTGTTTCCAGGGTAACTGACTGCCCAGTTTCCAGGGTAACTGATCACCCTTTTTCCGGGATAACTGACTGCCATGTTTCCGGGATAACTGACTGCCCTGTTTCCAGGGTAACTGATCACCCTGTTTCCAGGGTAACTGACTGCCCTGTTTCCGGGATAACTGACTGCCCTGTTTCCAGGCTAACTGACGGCCCTGTTTCCAGGATAACTGATCACCCTGTTTCCAGGATAACTGACTCCCCTGTTTCCAGTGTAACTGACTGACCTGTTTCCGGGGTAACTGACCGCCCTGTTTCCAGGATAACTGACCTATCTATTTCCGGGGTAACTGACCGCCCTGTTTCCAGGATAACTGACTGCCCTGTTTCCAGGTTAACTGACTGCCCTGTTTCCAGGGTAACTGACTGCCCTGTTTCCGGGGTAACTGACCGCCCTGTTTCCAGGATAACAGATCACCCTGTTTCCGGAGTAAATGACCATCCTGTTTCCAGGGTCACTGACCACCCTGTTTCCAGGATAACTGAAAGCCCTGTTTCCAGGGTAACTGACTGCCCTGTTTCCGGGAAAACTGTCTGCCTTGTTTCCTGGGTAACTGACTGCCCTGCTTCCGGGGTAACTGACTGGCTTGTTTCCAGGGTAACTGACTGCCCAGTTTCCAGGGTAACTGATCACCCTTTTTCCGGGATAACTGACTGCCCTGTTTCCGGGATAACTGACTGCCCTGTTTCCAGGGTAACTGATCACCCTGTTTCCGGGTTAACTGTCTGCCCTGTTTCCGGGATAACTGACTGCCCAGTTTCCAGGGTAACAGACTGCCCTGTTTCCGGGGTAACTGACTGCCCTGTTTCCAGGGTAACTGACTGCCCAGTTTCCAGGGTAACTGATCACCCTGTTTCCGGGAGAACTGACTGCCCTGTTTCCGGGAGAAATGACAGCCCTGTTTCCAGGGTAACTGACTGCCCTGCTTCCGGGGTAACTGACTGCCCTGTTTCCAGGGTAACTGATCACCCTGTTTCCGGGATAACTGACTGCCCTGTTTCCGGGATAACTGACTGCCCTGTTTCCAGGGTAACTGACTTACCCTGTTTGCGGGGTAACTGACTGCCCTGTTTCCAGGCTAACTGACTGCCCTGTTTCCAGGATAACTGGTCACCCTGTTTCCGGGGTAACTGACTGCCCTGTTTCCGGGGTAACTGACCGCCCTGTTTCCAGGGTCACTGACCACCCTGTTTCCAGGATAACTGAAAGTGCTGTTTCCAGGGTAACTGATCTCCCCGTTTCCGGGGTAACTGATCACCCTGTTTCCGGGTAACTGACTGCCCTGTTTCCAGGGTAACTGACTGCCCTGCTTCCGGGGTAACTGACTGCCCTGTTTCCAGGCTAACTGACTGCCCTGTTTCCAGGATAACTGATCACCCTGTTTCCGGGGTAACTGACTGCCCTGTTTCCGGGGTAACTGACCGCCCTGTTTCCAGGATAACTGATCACCCTGTTTCCGGGGTAACTGACCACCCTGTTTCCAGGGTCACTGACCACCCTGTTTCCAGGATAACTGAAAGCCCTGTTTCCAGGGTAACTGATCTCCCCGTTTCCGGGTAGCTGAATGCCCTGTTTCCAGGGTAACTGATCTCCCTGTTTCCAGGGTAACTGATCACCCTGTTTCCGGGGAAACTGACTGCCCTGTTTCCAGGGTAACTGACTGCCCTGTTTCCGGGGTAACTGACTGCCCTGTTTCCAGGATAACTGATCACTCTGTTTCCGGGGTAACTGACCACCCTGTTTCCGGGGTAACTGACTAATCTGTTCCCAGGGTTACTGACCGCCCTGTTTCTGGGGTAACTGACTGCCCTGTTTCCGGGGTAACTGACCGCCCTGTTTCCAGGATAACTGATCACCCTGTTTCCAGTGTAACTGACCATCCTGTTTCCAGGGTAACTGACTGCCCTGTTTCCAGGGTAACTGACTACCCTGTTTCCGGGGTAACAGATGTCCCTGTTTCCGGGGTAACTGACCGCCCTGTTTCCAGGATAACTGACCGCCCTATTTCCGGGATAACTGACTGCCCTGTTTCCAGGGTAACTGATAACCCCGATTCCGGGATAACTGACTGCGCTGTTTCCAGGGTAACTGACTGCCCAGTTTCCAGGGTAACTGACTGCCCTGTTTCCGGGGTAACTGACTGCCCTATTTCCAGGGTAACTGACTGCCCAGTTTCCAGAGTAACTGAACACCCTGTTTCCAGGGTAACTGACTGCCCTGTTTCCGGGATAGCTGACTGCCCTGTTTCCAGGGTAACTGACTGCCCTGTTTCCGGGATAACTGACTACCCTGTTTCCGGGATAACTGACTGCCCTGTTTCCAGGGTAACTGACTGCCCTGTTTCCGGGGTAACTGACTGCCCTGTTTCCAGGCTAACTGACGGCCCTGTTTCCAGGATAACTGATCACCCTGTTTCCAGGATAACTGACTCCCCTGTTTCCTGTGTAACTGACTGACCTGTTTCCGGGGTAACTGACCGCCCTGTTTCCAGGATAACTGACCTATCTATTTCCGGGGTAACTGACCGCCCTGTTTCCAGGATAACTGACTGCCCTGTTTCCAGGTTAACTGACTGCCCTGTTTCCAGGGTAACTGACTGCCCTGTTTCCGGGGTAACTGACCGCCCTGTTTCCAGGTTAACTGACTGCCCTGTTTCCAGGGTAACTGACTGCCCTGTTTCCGGAGTAACTAACCATCCTGTTTCCAGGGTCACTGGCCACCCTGTTTCCAGGATAACTGAAAGCCCTGTTTCCAGGGTAACTGACTGCCCTATTTCCGGGAAAACTGTCTGCCCTGTTTCCTGGGTAACTGACTGCCCTGCTTCCAGGGTAACTGACTGCCCTGTTTCCAGGGTAACTGATCACCCTGTTTCCGGGATAGCTGTCTGCCCTGTTTCCGGGATAACTGACTGCCCAGTTTCCAGGGTAACAGACTGCCCTGTTTCCGGGGTAACTGACTGCCCTGTTTCCAGGGTAACTGACTGCCCAGTTTCCAGGGTAGCTGATCACCCTGTTTCCGGGAGAACTGACTGCCCTGTTTCCGGGAGAAATGACTGCCCTGTTTCCAGGGTAACTGACTGCCCTGCTTCCGGGGTAACTGACTGCCCTGTTTCCAGGGTAACTGACTGCCCAGTTTCCAGGGTAACTGATCACCCTTTTTCCGGGATAACTGACTGCCCTGTTTCCGGGATAACTGACTGCCCTGTTTCCAGGGTAACTGATCACCCTGTTTCCGGGATAACTGTCTGCCCTGTTTCCGGGATAACTGACTGCCCAGTTTCCAGGGTAACAGACTGCCCTGTTTCCGGGGTAACTGACTGCCCTGTTTCCAGGGTAACTGACTGCCCAGTTTCCAGGGTAACTGATCACCCTGTTTCCGGGAGAACTGACTGCCCTGTTTCCGGGAGAAATGACTGCCCTGTTTCCAGGGTAACTGACTGCCCTGCTTCCGGGGTAACTGACTGCCCTGTTTCCAGGGTAACTGATCACCCTGTTTCCGGGATAACTGACTGCACTGTTTCCGGGATAACTGACTGCCCTGTTTCCAGGGTAACTGACTTACCCTGTTTGCGGGGTAACTGACTGCCCTGTTTCCAGGCTAACTGACTGCCCTGTTTCCAGGATAACTGGTCACCCTGTTTCCGGGGTAACTGACTGCCCTGTTTCCGGGGTAACTGAACGCCCTGTTTCCAGGGTCACTGACCACCCTGTTTCCAGGATAACTGAAAGTGCTGTTTCCAGGGTAACTGATCTCCCTGTTTCCGGGGTAAATGATCACCCTGTTTCCGGGATAACTGTCTGCCCTGTTTCCGGGATAACTGACTGCCCAGTTTCCAGGGTAACAGACCGCCCTGTTTCCAGGATAACTGACCGCCCTATTTCCGGGGTAACTGACCGCTCTGCTTCCAGGATAACTGACTGCCCCATTATCCGGGGTAACTGACTGCCCTGTTTCCGGGATAACTGACTGCCCTGTTTACTGGATAACTGACCGCCCTGTTTCCAGGTTAACTGACTGCCCTGTTTCCGGGATAACTGACTGCCCTGTTTCCAGGGTAACTGACTGCCCTGTTTCCGGGATAACTGACTGCCCTGTTTCCAGGGTAATTGACTGCCCGGTTTCCAGGGTAACTGACTGCCCTGTATCCGGGGTAACTGACTGCCCTGTTTCCAGAGTAACTGAATACCCTGTTTCCAGGGTAACTGACTGCCCTGTTTCCGGGATAACTGACTGCCCTGTTTCCAGGGTAACTGACTGCCCTGTTTCCGGGGGAACTGACTGCCCTGTTTCCAGGGTAACTGACTGCCCTGTTTCCAGGGCAACGGATCACCATGTTTCCTGGGTAACTGACTGCACTGTTTCCAGGGCAAGTGACCGCCCTGTTTCCGGGGTAACAGACTGCCCAGTTTCCAGGGTAACTGTTCACCCTGTTTCCGGGGTAACGGATCACCCTGTTTCCGGGGTAAATGACGGCCCTGTTTCCTGGGTAACTGACCGCCCTGTTTCAGGGATAACTGTGTGCCCTGTTTCCAGGGTAAAAAACTGCCCTGTTTCCGGGGTAACTGACCGCCCTGTTTCCAGGATAACTGATCACCCTGTTTCCGGGGTAACTGACTGCCCAGTTTCCAGCGTAACTGACTGCCCTGTTTCCAGGGTAACTGACTGCCCTGTTTCCGGGGTAACTGACTGCCCAGTTTCCAGGGTAACTGACTGCCCTGTTTCCGGGGTAACTGACTGCCCAGTTTCCAGGGTAACTGATCACCCTGTTTCCGGGATAACTGACTACCCTGTTTCCAGGGTAACTGACTGCCCAGTATCCAGGGAAACTGACTGCCCTGTTTCCGGGGTAACTGACTGCCCAGTTTCCAGGGTAACTGATCAGCCCGTTTCCGGGATAACTGACTGCCCTATTTCCGGGATAACTGACTGCCCTGTTTCCAGGGTAACTGACTGCCCCATTATCCGGGGTAACTGACTGCCCTGTTTCCGGGATAACTGACTGCCCTGCTTCCGGGGTAACTGACTGGCCTGTTTCCAGGGTAACTGACTGCCCAGTTTCCAGGGTAACTGATCACCCTTTTTCCGGGATAACTGATCACCCTGTTTCCAGGATAACTGACTCCCCTGTTTCCAGTGTAACTGACTGACCTGTTTCCGGGGTAACTGACCGCCCTGTTTCCAGGATAACTGACTGCCCTGTTTCCAGGTTAACTGACTGCCCTGTTTCCAGGGTAACTGACTGCCCTGTTTCCGGGGTAACTGACCGCCCTGTTTCCAGGATAACAGATCACCCTGTTTCCGGGGTAACTGACCATCCTGTTTCCAGGGTCACTGACCACCCTGTTTCCAAGATAACTGAAAGCCCTGTTTCCAGGGTAACTGACTGCCCTGTTTCCGGGAAAACTGTCTGCCCTGTTTCCTGGGTAACTGACTGCCCTGCTTCCGGGGTAACTGACTGGCCTGTTTCCAGGGTAACTGACTGCCCAGTTTCCAGGGTAACTGATCACCCTTTTTCCGGGATAACTGACTGCCCTGTTTCCGGGATAATTGACTGCCCTGTTTCCAGGGTAACTGATCACCCTGTTTCCAGGGTAACTGACTGCCCTGTTTCCGGGATAACTGACTGCCCTGTTTCCAGGCTAACTGACGGCCCTGTTTCCAGGATAACTGATCACCCTGTTTCCAGGATAACTGACTCCCCTGTTTCCAGTGTAACTGACTGACCTGTTTCCGGGGTAACTGACCGCCCTGTTTCCAGGATAACTGACCTATCTATTTCCGGGGTAACTGACCGCCCTGTTTCCAGGATAACTGACTGCCCTGTTTCCAGGTTAACTGACTGCCCTGTTTCCAGGGTAACTGACTGCCCTGTTTCCGGGGTAACTGACCGCCCTGTTTCCAGGATAACAGATCACCCTGTTTCCGGAGTAACTGACCATCCTGTTTCCAGGGTCACTGACCACCCTGTTTCCAGGATAACTGAAAGCCCTGTTTCCAGGGTAACTGACTGCCCTGTTTCCGGGAAAACTGTCTGCCTTGTTTCCTGGGTAACTGACTGCCCTGCTTCCGGGGTAACTGACTGGCTTGTTTCCAGGGTAACTGACTGCCCAGTTTCCAGGGTAACTGATCACCCTTTTTCCGGGATAACTGACTGCCCTGTTTCCAGGGTAACTGATCACCCTGTTTCCGGGATAACTGTCTGCCCTGTTTCCGGGATAACTGACTGCCCAGTTTCCAGGGTAACAGACTGCCCGGTTTCCGGGGTAACTGACTGCCCTGTTTCCAGGGTAACTGACTGCCCAGTTTCCAGGGTAACTGATCACCGTGTTTCCGGGATAACTGACTGCCCTGTTTCCGGGTAACTGACAGCCCTGTTTCCGGGGTAACTGACTGCCCTGTTTCCAGGGTAACTGACTGCCCTGCTTCCGGGGTAACTGATCACCCTGTTTCCGGGATAACTGACTGCCCTGTTTCCGGGTAACTGACAGCCCTGTTTCCGGGGTAACTGACTGCCCTGTTTCCAGGGTAACTGATCTCCCTGTTTCCAGTGCAACGGATCACCATGTTTCCGGGGTAACTGACTGCCCTGTTTCCAGGGCAACTGACCGCCCTGTTTCCGGGGGAACTGACTGCCCAGTTTCCAGGGTAACTGATCACCCTGCTTCCAGGGTAACTGACCATCCTGTTTCCAGGGTAACTGACTGCCCAGTTTCCAGGGTAACTGACTGCCCTGTTTCCGGGGTATCAGATCTCCTGTTTCCAGGGTAACTGACCGCCCTGTTTCCAGGATAACTGACCGCCCTATTTCCGGGGTAACTGAATGCCCTGTTTCCAGGATAACTGACTGCCCTGTTTCCGGGATAACTGACTGCCCTGTTTACTGGATAACTGACCGCCCTGTTTCCAGGTTAACTGACTGCCCTGTTTCCGGGGTAACTGACTGCCCTGTTTCCAGGGTAACTGACTGCCCAGTTTCCAGGATAACTGATCACCCTGTTTCCGGGGTAACTGACTGCCCTGTTTCCGGGGTAACTGACCGCCCTGTTTCCAGGGTCACTGACCACCCTGTTTCCAGGGTAACTGATCACCCTTTTTCCGGGATAACTGACTGCCCTGTTTCCGGGATAACTGACTGCCCTGTTTCCAGGGTAACTGATCACCCTGTTTCCGGGATAACTGTCTGCCCTGTTTCCGGGATAACTGACTGCCCAGTTTCCAGGGTAACAGACTGCCCTGTTTCCGGGGTAACTGACTGCCCTGTTTCCAGGGTAACTGACTGCCCAGTTTCCAGGGTAACTGATCACCCTGTTTCCGGGATAACTGACTGCCCTGTTTCCGGGAGAAATGACTGCCCTATTTCCAGGGTAACTGACTGCCCTGCTTCCGGGGTAACTGACTGCCCTGTTTCCAGGGTAACTGATCACCCTGTTTCCGGGATAACTGACTGCCCTGTTTACTGGATAACTGACCGCCCTGTTTCCGGGATAACTGACTGCCCTGTTTCCAGGGTAACTGATAACCCCGATTCCGGGATAACTGACTGCGCTGTTTCCAGGGTAACTGACTGCCCAGTTTCCAGGGTAACTGACTGCCCTGTTTCCGGGGAAACTGACTGCCCTATTTCCAGGGTAACTGACTGCCCAGTTTCCAGAGTAACTGAACACCCTGTTTCCAGGGTAACTGACTGCCCTGTTTCCGGGATAACTGACTGCCCTGTTTCCAGGGTAACTGACTGCCCTGTTTCCGGGATAACTGACTACCCTGTTTCCGGGATAACTGACTGCCCTGTTTCCAGGGTAACTGACTGCCCTGTTTCCGGGGTAACTGACTGCCCTGTTTCCAGGCTAACTGACGGCCCTGTTTCCAGGATAACTGATCACCCTGTTTCCAGGATAACTGACTCCCCTGTTTCCAGTGTAACTGACTGACCTGTTTCCGGGGTAACTGACCGCCCTGTTTCCAGGATAACTGACCTATCTATTTCCGGGGTAACTGACCGCCCTGTTTCCAGGATAACTGACTGCCCTGTTTCCAGGTTAACTGACTGCCCTGTTTCCAGGGTAACTGACTGCCCTGTTTCCGGGGTAACTGACCGCCCTGTTTCCAGGATAACAGATCACACCGTTTCCGGAGTAACTGACCATCCTGTTTCCAGGGTCACTGACCACCCTGTTTCCAGGATAACTGAAAGCCCTGTTTCCAGGGTAACTGACTGCCCTGTTTCCGGGAAAACTGTCTGCCCTGTTTCCTGGGTAACTGACTGCCCTGCTTCCGGGGTAACTGACTGCCCTGTTTCCAGGGTAACTGATCACCCTGTTTCCGGGATAACTGTCTGCCCTGTTTCCGGGATAACTGACTGCCCAGTTTCCAGGGTACAGACTGCCCTGTTTCCGGGGTAACTGACTGCCCTGTTTCCAGGGTAACTGACTGCCCAGTTTCCAGGGTAACTGATCACCCTGTTTCCGGGAGAACTGACTGCCCTGTTTCCGGGAGAAATGACTGCCCTGTTTCCAGGGTAACTGACTGCCCTGCTTCCGGGGTAACTGACTGCCCTGTTTCCAGGGTAACTGACTGCCCAGTTTCCAGGGTAACTGATCACCCTTTTTCCGGGATAACTGACTGCCCTGTTTCCGGGATAACTGACTGCCCTGTTTCCAGGGTAACTGATCACCCTGATTCCGGGATAACTGTCAGCCCTGTTTCCGGGATAACTGACTGCCCAGTTTCCAGGGTAACAGACTGCCCTGTTTCCGGGGTAACTGACTGCCCTGTTTCCAGGGTAACTGACTGCCCAGTTTCCAGGGTAACTGATCACCCTGTTTCCGGGAGAACTGACTGCCCTGTTTCCGGGAGAAATGACTGCCCTGTTTCCAGGGTAACTGACTGCCCTGCTTCCGGGGTAACTGACTGCCCTGTTTCCAGGGTAACTGATCACCCTGTTTCCGGGATAACTGACTGCACTGTTTCCGGGATAACAGACTGCCCTGTTTCCAGGGTAACTGACTTACCCTGTTTGCGGGGTAACTGACTGCCCTGTTTCCAGGCTAACTGACTGCCCTGTTTCCAGGATAACTGGTCACCCTGTTTCCAGGGTAACTGACTGCCCTGTTTCCGGGGTAACTGACCGCCCTGTTTCCAGGGTCACTGACCACCCTGTTTCCAGGATAACTGAAAGTGCTGTTTCCAGGGTAACTGATCTCCCTGTTTCCGGGGTAACTGATCACCCTGTTTCCGGGTAACTGACTGCCCTGTTTCCAGGGTAACTGATCTCCCTGTTTCCAGTGCAACGGATCACCATGTTTCCGGGGTAACTGACTGCCCTGTTTCCAGGGCAACTGACCGCCCTGTTTCCGGGGGAACTGACTGCCCAGTTTCCAGGGCAACTGATCACCCTGCTTCCAGGGTAACTGACCATCCAGTTTCCAGGGTAACTGACTGCCCTGTTTACGGGGTAACAGATCTCCTGTTTCCAGGGTAACTGACCGCCCTGTTTCCAGGGTAACTGATAACCCTGATTCCGGGATAACTGACTGCCCTATTTCCAGGGTAACTGACTGCCCTGTTTCCGGGATAACTGACTACCCTGTTTCCGGGATAACTGACTGCCCTGTTTCCAGGATAACTGATCACCCTGTTTCCAGGATAACTGACTCCCCTGTTTCCAGTGTAACTGACTGACCTGTTTCCGGGGTAACTGACCGCCCTGTTTCCAGGATAACAGATCACCCTGTTTCCGGAGTAACTGACCATCCTGTTTCCAGGGTCACTGACCACCCTGTTTCCAGGATAACTGAAAGCCCTGTTTCCAGGGTAACTGACTGCCCTGTTTCCGGGAAAACTGTCTGCCTTGTTTCCTGGGTAACTGACTGCCCTGCTTCCGGGGTAACTGACTGGCTTGTTTCCAGGGTAACTGACTGCCCAGTTTCCAGGGTAACTGATCACCCTTTTTCCGGGATAACTGACTGCCCTGTTTCCAGGGTAACTGATCACCCTGTTTCCGGGATAACTGTCTGCCCTGTTTCCGGGATAACTGACTGCCCAGTTTCCAGGGTAACAGACTGCCCGGTTTCCGGGGTAACTGACTGCCCTGTTTCCAGGGTAACTGACTGCCCAGTTTCCAGGGTAACTGATCACCGTGTTTCCGGGATAACTGACTGCCCTGTTTCCGGGTAACTGACAGCCCTGTTTCCGGGGTAACTGACTGCCCTGTTTCCAGGGTAACTGACTGCCCTGCTTCCGGGGTAACTGATCACCCTGTTTCCGGGATAACTGACTGCCCTGTTTCCGGGTAACTGACAGCCCTGTTTCCGGGGTAACTGACTGCCCTGTTTCCAGGGTAACTGATCTCCCTGTTTCCAGTGCAACGGATCACCATGTTTCCGGGGTAACTGACTGCCCTGTTTCCAGGGCAACTGACCGCCCTGTTTCCGGGGGAACTGACTGCCCAGTTTCCAGGGTAACTGATCACCCTGCTTCCAGGGTAACTGACCATCCTGTTTCCAGAGTAACTGACTGCCCAGTTTCCAGGGTAACTGACTGCCCTGTTTCCGGGGTATCAGATCTCCTGTTTCCAGGGTAACTGACCGCCCTGTTTCCAGGATAACTGACCGCCCTATTTCCGGGGTAACTGAATGCCCTGTTTCCAGGATAACTGACTGCCCTGTTTCCGGGATAACTGACTGCCCTGTTTACTGGATAACTGACCGCCCTGTTTCCAGGTTAACTGACTGCCCTGTTTCCGGGGTAACTGACTGCCCTGTTTCCAGGGTAACTGACTGCCCAGTTTCCAGGATAACTGATCACCCTGTTTCCGGGGTAACTGACTGCCCTGTTTCCGGGGTAACTGACCGCCCTGTTTCCAGGGTCACTGACCACCCTGTTTCCAGGGTAACTGATCACCCTTTTTCCGGGATAACTGACTGCCCTGTTTCCGGGATAACTGACTGCCCTGTTTCCAGGGTAACTGATCACCCTGTTTCCGGGATAACTGTCTGCCCTGTTTCCGGGATAACTGACTGCCCAGTTTCCAGGGTAACAGACTGCCCTGTTTCCGGGGTAACTGACTGCCCTGTTTCCAGGGTAACTGACTGCCCAGTTTCCAGGGTAACTGATCACCCTGTTTCCGGGATAACTGACTGCCCTGTTTCCGGGAGAAATGACTGCCCTATTTCCAGGGTAACTGACTGCCCTGCTTCCGGGGTAACTGACTGCCCTGTTTCCAGGGTAACTGATCACCCTGTTTCCGGGATAACTGACTGCCCTGTTTACTGGATAACTGACCGCCCTGTTTCCGGGATAACTGACTGCCCTGTTTCCAGGGTAACTGATAACCCCGATTCCGGGATAACTGACTGCGCTGTTTCCAGGGTAACTGACTGCCCAGTTTCCAGGGTAACTGACTGCCCTGCTTCCGGGGAAACTGACTGCCCTATTTCCAGGGTAACTGACTGCCCAGTTTCCAGAGTAACTGAACACCCTGTTTCCAGGGTAACTGACTGCCCTGTTTCCGGGATAACTGACTGCCCTGTTTCCAGGGTAACTGACTGCCCTGTTTCCGGGATAACTGACTACCCTGTTTCCGGGATAACTGACTGCCCTGTTTCCAGGGTAACTGACTGCCCTGTTTCCGGGGTAACTGACTGCCCTGTTTCCAGGCTAACTGACGGCCCTGTTTCCAGGATAACTGATCACCCTGTTTCCAGGATAACTGACTCCCCTGTTTCCAGTGTAACTGACTGACCTGTTTCCGGGGTAACTGACCGCCCTGTTTCCAGGATAACTGACCTATCTATTTCCGGGGTAACTGACCGCCCTGTTTCCAGGATAACTGACTGCCCTGTTTCCAGGTTAACTGACTGCCCTGTTTCCAGGGTAACTGACTGCCCTGTTTCCGGGGTAACTGACCGCCCTGTTTCCAGGATAACAGATCACCCCGTTTCCGGAGTAACTGACCATCCTGTTTCCAGGGTCACTGACCACCCTGTTTCCAGGATAACTGAAAGCCCTGTTTCCAGGGTAACTGACTGCCCTGTTTCCGGGAAAACTGTCTGCCCTGTTTCCTGGGTAACTGACTGCCCTGCTTCCGGGGTAACTGACTGCCCTGTTTCCAGGGTAACTGATCACCCTGTTTCCGGGATAACTGTCTGCCCTGTTTCCGGGATAACTGACTGCCCAGTTTCCAGGGTACAGACTGCCCTGTTTCCGGGGTAACTGACTGCCCTGTTTCCAGGGTAACTGACTGCCCAGTTTCCAGGGTAACTGATCACCCTGTTTCCGGGAGAACTGACTGCCCTGTTTCCGGGAGAAATGACTGCCCTGTTTCCAGGGTAACTGACTGCCCTGCTTCCGGGGTAACTGACTGCCCTGTTTCCAGGGTAACTGACTGCCCAGTTTCCAGGGTAACTGATCACCCTTTTTCCGGGATAACTGACTGCCCTGTTTCCGGGATAACTGACTGCCCTGTTTCCAGGGTAACTGATCACCCTGATTCCGGGATAACTGTCAGCCCTGTTTCCGGGATAACTGACTGCCCAGTTTCCAGGGTAACAGACTGCCCTGTTTCCGGGGTAACTGACTGCCCTGTTTCCAGGGTAACTGACTGCCCAGTTTCCAGGGTAACTGATCACCCTGTTTCCGGGAGA
Source organism: Heterodontus francisci (assembly GCF_036365525.1). Lineage (NCBI taxonomy): Eukaryota > Metazoa > Chordata > Chondrichthyes > Heterodontiformes > Heterodontidae > Heterodontus > Heterodontus francisci. The sequence goes on from NC_090386.1 coordinate 7,002,227, forward strand.
ACTGACTGCCCTGTTTCCGGGAGAAATGACTGCCCTGTTTCCAGGGTAACTGACTGCCCTGCTTCCGGGGTAACTGACTGCCCTGTTTCCAGGGTAACTGATCACCCTGTTTCCGGGATAACTGACTGCACTGTTTCCGGGATAACAGACTGCCCTGTTTCCAGGGTAACTGACTTACCCTGTTTGCGGGGTAACTGACTGCCCTGTTTCCAGGCTAACTGACTGCCCTGTTTCCAGGATAACTGGTCACCCTGTTTCCAGGGTAACTGACTGCCCTGTTTCCGGGGTAACTGACCGCCCTGTTTCCAGGGTCACTGACCACCCTGTTTCCGGGGTAACTGATCACCCTGTTTCCGGGTAACTGACTGCCCTGTTTCCAGGGTAACTGATCTCCCTGTTTCCAGTGCAACGGATCACCATGTTTCCGGGGTAACTGACTGCCCTGTTTCCAGGGCAACTGACCGCCCTGTTTCCGGGGGAACTGACTGCCCAGTTTCCAGGGCAACTGATCACCCTGCTTCCAGGGTAACTGACCATCCAGTTTCCAGGGTAACTGACTGCCCTGTTTACGGGGTAACAGATCTCCTGTTTCCAGGGTAACTGACCGCCCTGTTTCCAGGGTAACTGATAACCCTGATTCCGGGATAACTGACTGCGCTGTTTCCAGGGTAACTGACTGCCCAGTTTCCAGGGTAACTGACTGCCCTGTTTCCGGGGTAACTGACTGCCCTGTTTCCAGGGTAACTGACTGCCCTGTTTCCGGGATAACTGACTACCCTGTTTCCGGGATAACTGACTGCCCTGTTTCCAGGATAACTGATCACCCTGTTTCCAGGATAACTGACTCCCCTGTTTCCAGTGTAACTGACTGACCTGTTTCCGGGGTAACTGACCGCCCTGTTTCCAGGATAACTGACTGCCCTGTTTCCAGGTTAACTGACTGCCCTGTTTCCAGGGTAACTGACTGCCCTGTTTCCGGGGTAACTGACCGCCCTGTTTCCAGGATAACAGATCACCCTGTTTCCGGAGTAACTGACCATCCTGTTTCCAGGGTCACTGACCACCCTGTTTCCAGGATAGCTGAAAGCCCTGTTTCCAGGGTAACTGACTGCACTGTTTCCGGGAAAACTGTCTGCCCTGTTTCCTGGGTAACTGACTGCCCTGCTTCCGGGGCAACTGACTGGCCTGTTTCCAGGGTAACTGACTGCCCAGTTTCCAGGGTAACTGTTCACCCTTTTTCCGGGATAACTGACTGCCCTGTTTCCGGGATAACTGACTGCCCTGTTTCCAGGGTAACTGATCACCCTGTTTCCGGGATAACTGTCTGCCCTGTTTCCGGGATAACTGACTGCCCAGTTTCCAGGGTAACAGACTGCCCTGTTTCCGGGGTAACTGACTGCCCTGTTTCCAGGGTAACTGACTGCCCAGTTTCCAGGGTAACTGATCACCCTGTTTCCGGGAGAACTGACTGCCCTGTTTCCGGGAGAAATGACTGCCCTGTTTCCAGGGTAACTGACTGCCCTGCTTCCGGGGTAACTGACTGCCCTGTTTCCAGGGTAACTGATCACCCTGTTTCCGGGATAACTGACTGCCCTGTTTCCGGGATAACTGACTGCCCTGTTTCCAGGGTAACTGACTTACCCTGTTTCCGGGGTAACTGACTGCCCTGTTTCCAGGCTAACTGACTGCCCTGTTTCCAGGATAACTGAATGCCCTGTTTCCGGGGTAACTGACTGCCCTGTTTCCGGGGTAACTGACCGCCCTGTTTCCAGGGTCACTGACCACCCTGTTTCCAGGATAACTGAAAGTGCTGTTTCCAAGGTAACTGATCTCCCTGTTTCCGGGGTAACTGATCACCCTGTTTCCGGGTAACTGACTGCCCTGTTTCCGGGATAACTGACTGCCCTGTTTCCAGGGTAACTGATCTCCCTGTTTCCAGTGCAACGGATCACCATGTTTCCGGGGTAACTGACTGCCCTGTTTCCAGTGCAACTGACCGACCTGTTTCCGGGGGAACTGACTGCCCAGTTTCCAGGGTAACTGATCACCCTGCTTCCAGGGTAACTGACCATCCTGTTTCCAGGGTAACTGACTGCCCAGTTTCCAGGCTAACTGACTGCCCTGTTTCCGGGGGATCAGATCTCCTGTTTCCAGGGTAACTGACCGCCCTGTTTCCAGGATAACTGACCGCCCTATTTCCGGGGTAACTGAATGCCCTTTTTCCAGGATAACTGACTGCCCTGTTTCCGGGATAACTGACTGCCCTGTTTACTGGATAACTGACCGCCCTGTTTCCAGGTTAACTGACTGCCCTGTTTCCGGGGTAACTGACTGCCCTGTTTCCAGGGTAACTGACTGCCCAGTTTCCAGGATAACTGATCACCCTGTTTCCGGGGTAACTGACTGCCCTGTTTCCGGGGTAACTGACCGCCCTGTTTCCAGGGTAACTGATCACCCTGTTTCCGGGATAACTGTCTGCCCTGTTTCCGGGATAACTGACTGCCTAGTTTCCAGGGTAACAGACTGCCCTGTTTCCGGGGTAACTGACTGCCCTGTTTCCAGGGTAACTGACTGCCCAGTTTCCAGGGTAACTGATCACCGTGTTTCCGGGAGAACTGACTGCCATGTTTCCGGGAGAAATGACTGCCCTGTTTCCAGGGTAACTGACTGCCCTGCTTCCGGGGTAACTGACTGCCCTGTTTCCAGGGTAACTGTTCACCCTGTTTCCGGGATAACTGACTGCCCTGTTTCCGGGTAACTGACAGCCCTGTTTCCGGGGTAACTGACTGCCCTGTTTCCAGGGTAACTGATCTCCCTGTTTCCAGTGCAACGGATCACCATGTTTCCGGGGTAACTGACTGCCCTGTTTCCAGGGCAACTGACGCCCTGTTTCCGGGGGAACTGACTGCCCAGTTTCCAGGGTAACTGATCACCCTGCTTCCAGGGTAACTGACCATCCTGTTTCCAGGGTAACTGACTGCCCAGTTTCCAGGGTAACTGACTGCCCTGTTTCCGGGGTATCAGATCTCCTGTTTCCAGGGTAACTGACCGCCCTGTTTCCAGGATAACTGACCGCCCTATTTCCGGGATAACTGACTGCCCTGTTTACTGGATAACTGACCGCCTGTTTCCAGGTTAACTGACTGCCCTGTTTCCGGGGTAACTGACTGCCCTGTTTCCAGGGTAACTGACTGCCCAGTTTCCAGGATAACTGATCACCCTGTTTCCGGGGTAACTGACTGCCCTGTTTCCGGGGTAACTGACCGCCCTGTTTCCAGGGTCACTGACCACCCTGTTTCCAGGGTAACTGATCACCCTTTTTCCGGGATAACTGACTGCCCTGTTTCCGGGATAACTGACTGCCCTGTTTCCAGGGTAACTGATCACCCTGTTTCCGGGATAACTGTCTGCCCTGTTTCCGGGATAACTGACTGCCCAGTTTCCAGGGTAACAGACTGCCCTGTTTCCGGGGTAACTGACTGCCCTGTTTCCAGGGTAACTGACTGCCCAGTTTCCAGGGTAACTGATCACCCTGTTTCCGGGAGAACTGACTGCCCTGTTTCCGCGAGAAATGACTGCCCTATTTCCAGGGTATCTGACTGCCCTGCTTCCGGGGTAACTGACTGCCCTGTTTCCAGGGTAACTGATCACCCTGTTTCCGGGATAACTGACTGCCCTGTTTCCGGGATAACTGACTGCCCTGTTTCCAGGGTAACTGACTTACCCTGTTTCCGGGGTAACTGACTGCCCTGTTTCCAGGCTAACTGACTGCCCTGTTTCCAGGATAACTGATCACCCTGTTTCCGGGGTAACTGACTGCCCTGTTTCCGGGGTAACTGACCGCCCTGTTTCCAGGGTCACTGACCACCCTGTTTCCAGGATAACTGACTGCCCTGTTTCCAGGGTAACTGATCACCCTGTTTCCGGGGTAACTGACTGCCCTGTTTCCGGGGTAACTGACCGACCGCCCTGTTTCCAGGATTACTGATCACCCTGTTTCCGGGGTAACTGACGACCCTGTTTCCAGGGTAACTGACTAATCTGTTTCCAGGGTTACTGACCGCAATGTTTCTGGGGTAACTGACTGCCCTGCTTCCGGGGTAACTGACCGCCCTGTTTCCAGGATAACTGATCACCCTGTTTCCAGGGTAACTGACCATCCTGTTTCCAGGGTAACTGACTGCCCAGTTTCCAGGGTAACTGACCGCCCTATTTCCGGGGTAACTGACCGCCCTGTTTCCAGGATAACTGACTGCCCTGTTTCCGGGATAACTGACTGCCCTGTTTACTGGATAACTGACCGCCCTGTTTCCAGGTTAACTGACTGCCCTGTTTCCGGGATAACTGACTGCCCTGTTTCCAGGGTAACTGATTGCCCTGTTTCCGGTGTAACTGACTGCCCTGTTTCCAGGGTAACTGATCACCCTGTTTCCGGGACAACTGACTGCCCTGTTTCCGGGATAACTGACTGCCCTGTTTCCAGGATAACTGACTGCCCTGTTTCCGGGGTAACTGACTACCCTGTTTCCAAGCTAACTGACGGCCCTGTTTCCAGGATAACTGATCACCCTGTTTCCGCGGTAACTGACTGCCCTGTTTCCGGGGTAACTGACCGCCCTGTTTCCACGATAACTGATCACCCTGTTTCCGGGGTCACTTACCACACTGTTTCCAGGATAACTGACCACCCCGTTTCCAGGATAACTGACTCCCCTGTTTCCAGGGTAACTGACCGCCCTGTTTCCGGGGTCACTTACCACACTGTTTCCAGTGCAACGGATCACCATGTTTCCGGGGTAACTGACTGCCCTGTTTCCAGGGCAACTGACCCCCCTGTTTCCGGGGGAACTGACTGCCCAGTTTCCAGGGTAACTGACTGCCCAGTTTCCAGGGTAACTAACTGCCCTGTTTCCGGGGTAACTGACTGCCCAGTTTCCAGGGTAACTGACTGCACTGTTTCCAGGGTAACTGACAGCCCACCTTCCAGTGTAACTGATCACCCTGTTTCCAGGATAATTGACTGCCCTGTTTCCAGGGTAAATGACCGCCCTGTTTCCAGGATAACTGACTGCCCTGTTTCCGGGATAACTGACTGCCCTGTTTACTGGATAACTGACCGCCCTGTTTCCAGGTTAACTGACTGCCCTGTTTCCGGGGTAACTGACTGCCCTGTTTCCAGGGTAACTGACTGCCCAGTTTCCAGGATAACTGATCACCCTGTTTCCGGGGTAACTGACTGCCCTGTTTCCGGGGTAACTGACCGCCCTGTTTCCAGGGTCACTGACCACCCTGTTTCCAGGATAACTGAAAGTGCTGTTTCCAGGGTAACTGATCTCCCTGTTTCCTGGGTAACTGATCAGCCTTTTTCCGGGATAACTGACTGCCCTGTTTCCGGGATAACTGACTGCCCTGTTTCCAGGGTAACTGATCACCCTGTTTCCGGGATAACTGTCTGCCCTGTTTCCGGGATAACTGACTGCCCAGTTTCCAGGGTAACAGACTGCCCTGTTTCCGGGGTAACTGACTGCCCTGTTTCCAGGGTAACTGACTGCCCAGTTTCCAGGGTCACTGATCACCCTGTTTCCGGGAGAACTGACTGCCCTGTTTCCGGGCGAAATGACTGCCCTATTTCCAGGGTAACTGACTGCCCTGCTTCCGGGGTAACTGACTGCCCTGTTTCCAGGGTAACTGATCACCCTGTTTCCGGGATAACTGACTGCCCTGTTTCCGGGATAACTGACTGCCCTGTTTCCAGGGTAACTGACTTACCCTGTTTCCGGGGTAACTGACTGCCCTGTTTCCAGGCTAACTGACTGCCCTGTTTCCAGGATAACTGATCACCCTGTTTCCGGGGTAACTGACTGCCCTGTTTCCGGGGTAACTGACCGCCCTGTTTCCAGGGTCACTGACCACCCTGTTTCCAGGACAACTGAAAGTGCTGTTTCCAGGGTAACTGATCTCCCTGTTTCCGGGGTAACTGATCACTCTGTTTCCGGGTAACTGACTGCCCTGTTTCCGGCGTAACTGACTGCCCTGTTTCCAGGGTAACTGATCTCCCTGTTTCCAGTGCAACGGATTACCATGTTTCCGGGGTAACTGACTGCCCTGTTTCCAGGGCAACTGACCGCCCTGTTTCCGGGGGAACTGACTGCCCAGTTTCCAGGGTAACTGACTGCCCTGTTTCCGGGGTAACAGATCTCCTGTTTCCAGGGTAACTGACCGCCCTGTTTCCAGGATAACTGACCGCCCTATTTCCGGGGTAACTGAATGCCCTGTTTCCAGGATAACTGACTGCCCTGTTTCCGGGATAACTGACTGCCCTGTTTACTGGATAACTGACCACCCTGTTTCCAGGTTAACTGACTGCCCTGTTTCCAGGGTAACTGACTGCCCTGTTTCCAGGGTAACTGACTGCCCAGTTTCCAGGGGAACTGATCACCCTGTTTCCGGGATAACTGACTGCCCTGTTTCCGGGAGAAATGACTGCCCTGTTTCCAGCATAACTGACTGCCCTGTTTCCAGGATAACTGATCACCCTGTTTCCGGGGTAACTGACTGCCCTGTTTCCGGGGTAACTGACCGACCGCCCTGTTTCCAGGATAACTGATCACCCTGTTTCCGGGGTAACTGACCACCCTGTTTCCAGGGTAACTGGCTAATCTGTTTCCAGGGTTACTGACCGCCCTGTTTCTGGGGTAACTGACTGCCCTGTTTCCGGGGTAACTGACCGCCCTGTTTCCAGGATAACTGATCACCCTGTTTCCAGGGTAACTGACCATCCTGTTTCCAGGGTAACTGACTGCCCAGTTTCCAGGGTAACTGACCGCCCTATTTCCGGGGTAACTGACCGCCCTGTTTCCAGGATAACTGACTGCCCTGTTTCCGGGATAACTGACTGCCCTGTTTACTGGATAACTGACCGCCCTGTTTCCAGGTTAACTGACTGCCCTGTTTCCGGGATAACTGACTGCCCTGTTTCCAGGGTAACTGATTGCCCTGTTTCCGGTGTAACTGACTGCCCTGTTTCCAGGGTAACTGATCACCCTGTTTCCGGGACAACTGACTGCCCTGTTTCCGGGATAACTGACTGCCCTGTTTCCAGGATAACTGACTGCCCTGTTTCCGGGGTAACTGACTACCCTGTTTCCAAGCTAACTGACGGCCCTGTTTCCAGGATAACTGATCACCCTGTTTCCGCAGTAACTGACTGCCCTGTTTCCGGGGTAACTGACCGCCCTGTTTCCACGATAACTGATCACCCTGTTTCCGGGGTCACTTACCACACTGCTTCCAGTGTCACTGACCACCCCGTTTCCAGGATAACTGACTCCCCTGTTTCCAGGGTAACTGACCGCCCTGTTTCCGGGGTCACTTACCACACTGTTTCCAGTGCAACGGATCACCATGTTTCCGGGGTAACTGACTGCCCTGTTTCCAGGGCAACTGACTGCCCAGTTTCCAGGGTAACTAACTGCCCTGTTTCCGGGGTAACTGACTGCCCAGTTTCCAGGGTAACTGACTGCCCTGTTTCCAGGGTAACGGACAGCCCACCTTCCAGTGTAACTGATCACCCTGTTTCCAGGATAATTGACTGCCCTGTTTCCAGGGTAAATGACCGCCCTGTTTCCAGGGTAACTGACTGCCCAGTTTCCAAGGTAACTGATCACCCTGTTTCCAGGAGAACTGACTGCCCTGTTTCCGGGAGAAATGACTGCCCTATTTCCAGGGTAACTGACTGCCCTGCTTCCGGGGTAACTGACTGCCCTGTTTCCAGGGTAACTGATCACCCTGTTTCCGGGATAACTGACTGCCCTGTTTCCGGGATAACTGACTGCCCTGTTTCCAGGGTAACTGACATACCCTGTTTCCGGGGTAACTGACTGCCCTGTTTCCAGGCTAACTGACTGCCCTGTTTCCAGGATAACTGATCACCCTGTTTCCGGGGTAACTGACTGCCCTGTTTCCGGGGTAACTGACCGCCCTGTTTCCAGGGTCACTGACCACCCTGTTTCCAGGACAACTGAAAGTGCTGTTTCCAGGGTAACTGATCTCCCTGTTTCCGGGGTAACTGATCACCCTGTTTCCGGGTAACTGACTGCCCTGTTTCCGGGGTAACTGACTGCCCTGTTTCCAGGGTAACTGATCTCCCTGTTTCCAGTGCAACGGATCACCATGTTTCCGGGGTAACTGACTGCCCTGTTTCCAGGGCAACTGACCGACCTGTTTCCGGGGGAACTGACTGCCCAGTTTCCAGGGTAACTGACTGCCCTGTTTCCGGGGTAACAGATCTCCTGTTTCCAGGGTAACTGACCGCCCTGTTTCCAGGATAACTGACCGCCCTATTTCCGGGGTAACTGAATGCCCTGTTTCCAGGATAACTGACTGCCCTGTTTCCGGGATAACTGACTGCCCTGTTTACTGGATAACTGACCGCCCTGTTTCCAGGTTAACTGACTGCCCTGTTTCCAGGGTAACTGACTGCCCTGTTTCCAGGGTAACTGACTGCCCAGTTTCCAGGGTAACTGATCACCCTGTTTCCGGGATAACTGACTGCCCTGTTTCCGGGAGAAATGACTGCCCTGTTTCCAGCATAACTTACTGCCCTGTTTCCAGGATAACTGATCACCCTGTTTCTGGGGTAACTGACTGCCCTGTTTCCGGGGTAACTGACCGACCGCCCTGTTTCCAGGATAACTGATCACCCTGTTTCCGGGGTAACTGACCACCCTGTTTCCAGGGTAACTGGCTAATCTGTTTCCAGGGTTACTGACCGCCCTGTTTCTGGGGTAACTGACTGCTCTGTTTCCGGGGTAACTGACCGCCCTGTTTCCAGGATAACTGATCACCCTGTTTCCAGGGTAACTGACCATCCTGTTTCCAGGATAACTGAATGCCCAGTTTCCAGGGTAACTGACCGCCCTATTTCCGGGGTAACTGACCGCCCTGTTTCCGGGATAACTGACTGCCCTGTTTACTGGATAACTGACCGCCCTGTTTCCAGGTTAACTGACTGCCCTGTTTCCGGGATAACTGACTGCACTGTTTCCAGGGTAACTGATTGCCCTGTTTCCGGTGTAACTGACTGCCCTGTTTCCAGGGTAACTGATCACCCTGTTTCCGGGACAACTGACTGCCCTGTTTCCGGGATAACTGATTGCCCTGTTTCCAGGATAACTGACTGCCCTGTTTCCGGGGTAACTGACTACCCTGTTTCCAAGCTAACTGACGGCCCTGTTTCCAGGATAACTGATCACCCTGTTTCCGGGGTCACTTACCACACTGTTTCCAGTGTCACTGACCACCCCGTTTCCAGGATAACTGACCGCCCTGTTTCCGGGGTCACTTACCACACTGTTTCCAGTGCAACGGATCACCATGTTTCCGGGGTAACTGACTGCCCTGTTTCCAGGGCAACTGACCGCCCTGTTTCCGGGGGAACTGACTGCCCAGTTTCCAGGGTAACTGACTGCCCAGTTTCCAGGGTAACTGACTGCCCTGTTTCCGGGGTAACTGACTGCCCAGTTTCCAGGGTAACTGACTGCCCTGTTTCCAGGGTAACTGACAGCCCACCTTCCAGTGTAACTGATCACCCTGTTTCCAGGATAATTGACTGCCCTGTTTCCAGGGTAAATGACCGCCCTGTTTCCAGGGTAACTGACTGCCCAGTTTCCAGGGTAAATTATCACCCTGTTTCCGGGATAACTAACTGCCCTGTTTCCGGGATAACTGACTGCCCAGTTTCCGGGGTAACTGACTTCCCTGTTTCTAGGGTAACTGACTGCCCAGTTTCCATGGTAACTGACTGCCCTGTTTCCGGGGTAACTGATCACCCTGTTTCCGGGGTAACTGACTGACCAGTTTCCAGGGTAACTGACCATCCTGTTTCCAGGGTAACTGACCGCCCTATTTCCGGGGTAACTGACCGCCCTGTTTCCAGGATAACTGACTGCCCAGTTTCCGGGATAACTGACTGCCCTGTTTACTGGATAACTGACCGCCCTGTTTCCAGGTTAACTGACTGCCCTGTTTCCGGGATAACTGACTGCCCTGTTTCCAGGGTAACTGATTGCCCTGTTTCCGGTGTAACTGACTGCCCTGTTTCCAGGGTAACTGATCACCCTGTTTCCGGGACAACTGACTGCCCTGTTTCCGGGATAACTGACTGCCCTGTTTCCAGGATAACTGACTGCCCTGTTTCCGGGGTAACTGACTACCCTGTTTCCAAGCTAACTGACGGCCCTGTTTCCAGGATAACTGATCACCCTGTTTCCGGGGTAACTGACTGCCCAGTTTCCAGGGCGACTGACTGCCCTGTTTCCAGGGTAACTGACTGCCCAGTTTCCGGGGTAACTGACTGCCCTGTTTCCAGGGTAACTGATCACCCTGTTTCCGGGATAACTGACTGCCCTGTTTCCGGGATAACTGACTGCCCTGTTTCCAGGGTAACTGACTTACCCTGTTTCCGGGGTAACTGACTGCCCTGTTTCCAGGCTAACTGACTGCCCTGTTTCCAGGATAACTGATCACCCTGTTTCCGGGGTAACTGACTGCCCTGTTTCCGGGGTTACTGACCGCCCTGTTTCCAGGGTCACTGACCACCCCGTTTCCAGGATAACTGAAAGCCCTGTTTCCAGGGTAACTGATCTCCCTGTTTCCGGGGTAACTGATCACCCTGTTTCCGGGTAACTGACTGCCCTGTTTCCGGGGTAACTGACTGCCCTGTTTCCAGGGCAACTAACTGCCCTGTTTCCGGGGGAACTGACTGCCCAGTTTCCAGGGTAACTGACTGCCCAGTTTCCAGGGTAACTAACTGCCCTGTTTCCGGGGTAACTGACTGCCCAGTTTCCAGGGTAACTGACTGCCCTGTTTCCAGGGTAACTGACAGCCCACCTTCCAGTGTAACTGATCACCCTGTTTCCAGGATAATTGACTGCCCTGTTTCCAGGGTAACTGACCGCCCTGTTTCCGAGATAACTAACTGCCCTGTTTCCAGGATAACTGACTGCCCTGTTTCCGGGGTAACTGATCACCCTGTTTCCGGGGTAACTGACTGCCCAGTTTCCGGGGTAACTGACTTCCCTGTTTCCAGGGTAACTGACTGCCCTGTTTCCGGGATAACTGACTGCCCTGTTTCCAGGGTAACTGATAACCCTGTTTCCGGGATAACTGTCTGCCCTGTTTCCGGGATAACTGACTGCCCAGTTTCCAGGGTAACAGTCTGCCCTGTTTCCGGGGTAATTGACTGCCCTGTTTCCAGGGTAACTGACTGCCCAGTTTCCAGGGTAACTGATCACCCTGTTTCCGGGAGAACTGACTGCCCTGTTTCCGGGAGAAATTACTGCCCTATTTCCAGGGTAACTGACTGCCCTGCTTCCGGGGTAACTGACTGCCCTGTTTCCAGGGTAACTGATCACCCTGTTTCCGGGATAACTGACTGCCCTGTTTCCGGGATAACTGACTGCCCTGTTTCCAGGGTAACTGACTTACCCTGTTTCCGGGGTAACTGACTGCCCTGTTTCCAGGCTAACTGACTGCCCTGTTTCCAGGATAACTGATCACCCTGTTTCCGGGGTAACTGATTGCCCTGTTTCCGGGGTAATTGACCGCCCTGTTTCCAGGGTCACTGACCACCCTGTTTCCAGGAAAACTGAAAGTGCTGTTTCCAGGGTAACTGATCTCCCTGTTTCCGGGGTAACTGATCACCCTGTTTCCGGGTAACTGACAGCCCTGTTTCCGGGGTAACTGACTGCCCTGTTTCCAGGGTAACTGATCTCCCTGTTTCCAGTGCAACGGATCACCATGTTTCCGGGGTAACTGACTGCCCTGTTTCCAGGGCAACTGACCGCCCAGTTTCCGGGGGAACTGACTGCCCAGTTTCCAGGGTAACTGACTGCCCTGTTTCCGGGGTAACAGATCTCCTGTGTCCAGGGTAACTGACCGCCCTGTTTCCAGGATAACTGACCGCCCTAATTCCGGGGTAACTGAATGCCCTGTTTCCAGGATAACTGACTGCCCTGTTTCCGGGATAACTGACTGCCCTGTTTACTGGATAACTGACCGCCCTGTTTCCAGGTTAACTGACTGCCCTGTTTCCAGGGTAACTGCCTGCCCTGTTTCCAGGGTAACTGACTGCCCAGTTTCCAGGGGAACTGATCACCCTGTTTCCGGGATAACTGACTGCCCTGTTTCCGGGAGAAATAACTGCCCTGTTTCCAGCATAACTGACTGCCCTGTTTCCAGGATAACTGATCACCCAGTTTCCGGGGTAACTGACTGCCCTGTTTCCGGGGTAACTGACCGACCGCCCTGCTTCCAGGATAACTGATCACCCTGTTTCCGGGGTAACTGACCACCCTGTTTCCAGGGTAACTGACTAATCTGTTTCCAGGGTTACTGACCGCCCTGTTTCTGGGGTAACTGACTGCCCTGTTTCCGGGGTAACTGACCGCCCTGTTTCCAGGATAACTGATCACCCTGTTTCCAGGGTAACTGACCATCCTGTTTCCAGGGTAACTGACTGCCCAGTTTCCAGGGTAACTGACCGCACTATTTCCGGGGTAACTGACCGCCCTGTTTCCAGGGTAACTGACCGCACTATTTCCGGGGTAACTGACCGCCCTGTTTCCAGGATAACTGACTGCCCTGTTTCCGGGATAACTGACTGCCCTGTTTACTGGATAACTGACCGCCCTGTTTCCAGGTTAACTGACTGCCCTGTTTCCGGGATAACTGACTGCCCTGTTTCCAGGGTAACTGATTGCCCTGTTTCCGGTGTAACTGACTGCCCTGTTTCCAGGGTAACTGATCACCCTGTTTCCGGGACAACTGACTGCCCTGTTTCCGGGATAACTGACTGCCCTGTTTCCAGGATAACTGACTGCCCTGTTTCCGGGGTAACTGACTACCCTGTTTCCAAGCTAACTGACGGCCCTGTTTCCAGGATAACTGATCACCCTGTTTCCGCGGTAACTGACTGCCCTGTTTCCGGGGTAAATGACCACCCTGTTTCCAGGATAACTGATCACCCTGCTTCCACGATAACTGATCACCCTGTTTCCGGGGTCACTTACCACACTGTTTCCAGTGTCACTGACCACCCCGTTTCCAGGTTAACTGACTGCCCTGTTTCCAGGGTAACTGACTGCCCTGTTTCCAGGGTAACTGACTGCCCAGTTTCCAGGGGAACTGATCACCCTGTTTCCGGGATAACTGACTGCCCTGTTTCCGGGAGAAATAACTGCCCTGTTTCCAGCATAACTGACTGCCCTGTTTCCAGGATAACTGATCACCCAGTTTCCGGGGTAACTGACTGCCCTGTTTCCGGGGTAACTGACCGACCGCCCTGTTTCCAGGATAACTGATCACCCTGTTTCCGGGGTAACTGACCACCCTGTTTCCAGGGTAACTGACTAATCTGTTTCCAGGGTTACTGACCGCCCTGTTTCTGGGGTAACTGACTGCCCTGTTTCCGGGGTAACTGACCGCCCTGTTTCCAGGATAACTGATCACCCTGTTTCCAGGGTAACTGACCATCCTGTTTCCAGGGTAACTGACTGCCCAGTTTCCAGGGTAACTGACCGCACTATTTCCGGGGTAACTGACCGCCCTGTTTCCAGGGTAACTGACCGCACTATTTCCGGGGTAACTGACCGCCCTGTTTCCAGGATAACTGACTGCCCTGTTTCCGGGATAACTGACTGCCCTGTTTACTGGATAACTGACCGCCCTGTTTCCAGGTTAACTGACTGCCCTGTTTCCGGGATAACTGACTGCCCTGTTTCCAGGGTAACTGATTGCCCTGTTTCCGGTGTAACTGACTGCCCTGTTTCCAGGGTAACTGATCACCCTGTTTCCGGGACAACTGACCGCCCTGTTTCCGGGATAACTGACTGCCCTGTTTCCAGGATAACTGACTGCCCTGTTTCCGGGGTAACTGACTACCCTGTTTCCAAGCTAACTGACGGCCCTGTTTCCAGGATAACTGATCACCCTGTTTCCGCGGTAACTGACTGCCCTGTTTCCGGGGTAAATGACCACCCTGTTTCCAGGATAACTGATCACCCTGCTTCCACGATAACTGATCACCCTGTTTCCGGGGTCACTTACCACACTGTTTCCAGTGTCACTGACCACCCCGTTTCCAGGATAACTGACTCCCCTGTTTCCAGGGTAACTGACCGCCCTGTTTCCGGGGTCACTTACCACACTGTTTCCAGTGCAACGGATCACCATGTTTCCGGGGTAACTGACTGCCCTGTTTCCAGGGCAACTGACCGCCCTGTTTCCGGGGGAACTGACTGCCCAGTTTCCAGGGTAACTGACTGCCCAGTTTCCAGGGTAACTAACTGCCCTGTTTCCGGGGTAACTGACTGCCCAGTTTCCAGGGTAACTGACTGCCCTGTTTCCAGGGTAACTGACAGCCCACCTTCCAGTGTAACTGATCACCCTGTTTCCAGGATAATTGACTGCCCTGTTTCCAGGGTAAATGACCGCCCTGTTTCCAGGGTAACTGACTGCCCAGTTTCCAGGGTAAATTATCACCCTGTTTCCGGGATAACAAACTGCCCTGTTTCCGGGATAACTGACTGCCCAGTTTCCGGGGTAACTGACTTCCCTGTTTCCAGGGTAACTGACTGCCCAGTTTCCATGGTAACTGACTGCCCTGTTTCCGGGGTAACTGATCACCCTGTTTCCGGGGTAACTGACTGCCCAGTTTCCAGGGTAACTGACCATCCTGTTTCCAGGGTAACTGACTGCCCAGTTTCCAGGGTAACTGACCGCCCTATTTCCGGGGTAACTGACCGCCCTGTTTCCAGGATAACTGACTGCCCTCCTTCCGGGATAACTGACTGCCCTGTTTACTGGATAACTGACCGCCCTGTTTCCAGGTTAACTGACTGCCCTGTTTCCGGGATAACTGACTGCCCTGTTTCCAGGGTAACTGACTGCCCTGTTTCCGGTGTAACTGACTGCCCTGTTTCCAGGGTAACTGATCACCCTGTTTCCGGGACAACTGACTGCCCTGTTTCCGGGATAACTGACTGCCCTGTTTCCAGGATAACTGACTGCCCTGTTTCCGGGGTAACTGACTACCCTGTTTCCAAGCTAACTGACGGCCCTGTTTCCAGGATAACTGATCACCCTGTTTCCGCGGTAACTGACTGCCCTGTTTCCGGGGTAACTTACCGCCCTGTTTCCACGATAACTGATCACCCTGTTTCCGGGGTCACTTACCACACTGTTTCCAGTGTCACTGACCACCCCGTTTCCAGGATAACTGACTCCCCTGTTTCCAGGGTTACTGACCGCCCTGTTTCCGGGGTCACTTACCACACTGTTTCCAGTGCAACGGATCACCATGTTTCCGGGGTAACTGACTGCCCTGTTTCCAGGGCAACTGACCGCCCTGTTTCCGGGGGAACTGACTGCCCAGTTTCCAGGGTAACTGACTGCCCAGTTTCCAGGGTAACTAACTGCCCTGTTTCTGGGGTAACTGACTGCCCATTTTCCAGCGTAACTGACTGCCCTGTTTCCAGGGTAACTGAGAGCCCACCTTCCAGTGTAACTGATCACCCTGTTTCCAGGATAATTGACTGCCCTGTTTCCAGGGTAAATGACCGCCCTGTTTCCAGGGTAACTGACTGCCCAGTTTCCAGGGTAAATTATCACCCTGTTTCCGGGATAACCAACTGCCCTGTTTCCGGGATAACTGACTGCCCAGTTTCCGAGGTAACTGACTTCCCTGTTTCCAGGGTAACTGACTGCCCAGTTTCCATGGTAACTGACTGCCCTGTTTCCGGGGTAACTGATCACCCTGTTTCCGGGGCAACTGACTGCCCAGTTTCCAGGGTGACTGACTGCCCTGTTTCCAGGGTAACTGACTGCCCAGTTTCCGGGGTAACTGACTGCCCTGTTTCCAGGGTAACTGATCACCTTGTTTCCGGGATAACTGACTGCCCTGTTTCCGGGATAACTGACTGCCCTGTTTCCAGGGTAACTGACTTACCCTGTTTCCGGGGTAACTGACTGCCCTGTTTCCAGGCTAACTGACTGCCCTGTTTCCAGGATAACTGATCACCCTGTTTCCGGGGTAACTGACTGCCCTGTTTCCGGGGTAACTGACCGCCCTGTTTCCAGGGTCACTGACCACCCTGTTTCCAGGATAACTGAAAGCCCTGTTTCCAGGGTAACTGATCTCCCTGTTTCCGGGGTAACTGATCACCCTGTTTCCGGGTAACTGACTGCCCTGTTTCCGGGGTAACTGACTGCCCTGTTTCCCGGGTAACTGATCTCCCTGTTTCCAGTGCAACGGATCACCATGTTTCCGGGGTAACTGACTGCCCTGTTTCCAGGGCAACTAACTGCCCTGTTTCCGGGGGAACTGACTGCCCAGTTTCCAGGGTAACTGACTGCCCAGTTTCCAGGGTAACTAACTGCCCTGTTTCCGGGGTAACTGACTGCCCAGTTTCCAGGGTAACTGACTGCCCTGTTTCCAGGGTAACTGACAGCCCACCTTCCAGTGTAACTGATCACCCTGTTTCCAGGATAATTGACTGCCCTGTTTCCAGGGTAACTGACCGCCCTGTTTCCGGGATAACTAACTGCCCTGTTTCCAGGATAACTGACTGCCTTGTTTCCGGGGTAACTGATCACCCTGTTTCCGGGGTAACTGACTGCCCACTTTCCGGGGTAACTGACTTCCCTGTTTCCAGGGTAACTGACTGCCCTGTTTCCGGGATAACTGACTGCCCTGTTTCCAGGGTAACTGATAACCCTGTTTCCGGGATAACTGACTGCCCTGTTTCCAGGGTAACTGACTGCCCAGTTTCCAGAGTAACTGAATAACCTGTTTCCAGGGTAACAGATCACCCTGTTTCCGGGATAACTGACTGCCCTGTTTCCAAGATAACTGACTGCCCTCTTTCCAGGGTAACTGACTGCCCTGTTTCCGGGGTAACTGACTGCCCTGTTTCCTGGCTAACTGACTGCCCTGTTTCCAGGATAACTGATCACCCTGTTTCCGGGGTAACTGACTGCCCTGTTTCCGGGGTAACTGACCGCCCTGTTTCCAGGATAACTGGTCACCCTGTTTCCGTAGTAACTGACCACCCTGTTTCCAGGGTCACTGACCACCCTGTTTCCAGGATAACTGACTCCCCTGATTCCAGGGTAACTGACTGCCCTGTTTCCGGGGTAACTGATCTCCCTGTTTCCGGGGTTACTGACCGCCCTGTTTCCAGGATAACTGACCTACCTATTTCCAGGTTAACTGACTGCCCTGTTTCCAGGGTAACTGACTGCCCTGTTTCCAGGGGAACTGACTGCCCTGTTTCCGGGGTAACAGATCACCCTGTTTCCGGGTTAACTGACTAACCAGTTTCCAGGGTGACTGACTGCCCTGTTTCCAGGGTAACTGACTGCCCAGTTTCCGGGGTAACTGACTGTCCTGTTTCCTGGGTAACTGACTGCCCTGCTTCCGGGGTAACTGACTGCCCTGTTTCCCGGGTAACTGACTGCCCAGTTTCCAGGGTAACTGATCACCCTTTTTCCGGGATAACTGACTGACCTGTTTCCGTGATAACTGACTGCCCTGTTTCCAGGGTAACTGATCACCCTGTTTCCGGGATAACTGACTGCACTTTTTCCGGGAGAAATGACTGGCCTGTTGCCAGGGTAACTGACTGCCCTGTTTCCGGGGTAACTGACTGCCCTGTTTCCGGGGTAACTGATCTCCCTCTTTCCGGGATAACTGACCGCCCTGTTTCCAGGTTAACTGACCTACCTATTTCCGGGGTAACTGACCTCCCTGTTTCCAGGATAAGTGACTGCCCTGTTTCCAGGTTAACTGACTGGCCTGTTGCCAGGGTAACTGACTGCCCTGTTTCCAGGGGAACTGACTGCCCTGTTTCCGGGGTAACTGATCACACTGTTTCCGGGGTAACTGACTAACCAGTTTCCAGGGTGACTGACTGCCCTGTTTCCAGGGTAACTGACTGCCCAGTTTCCGGGGTAACTGACTGCCCTGTTTCCTGGGTAACTGACTGCCCTGCTTCCAGGATAACTGATCACCCTGTTTCCGGGGTAACTGACTGCCCTGTTTCCGGGGTAACTGACTGCCCTGTTTCCGGGGTAACTGATCTCCCTCTTTCCGGGATAACTGACCGCCCTGTTTCCAGGATAACTGACCTACCTATTTCCGGGGTAACTGACCTCCCTGTTTCCAGGATAAGTGACTGCCCTGTTTCCAGGTTAACTGACTGGCCTGTTGCCAGGGTAACTGACTGCCCTGTTTCCAGGGGAACTGACTGCCCTGTTTCCGGGGTAACTGATCACACTGTTTCCGGGGTAACTGACTAACCAGTTTCCAGGGTGACTGACTGCCCTGTTTCCAGGGTAACTGACTGCCCAGTTTCCGGGGTAACTGACTGCCCTGTTTCCTGGGTAACTGACTGCCCTGCTTCCAGGATAACTGATCACCCTGTTTCCGGGGTAACTGACTGCCCTGTTTCCGGGGTAACTGACCGCCCTGTTTCCAGGATAACTGATCACCCTGTTTCCGGGGTAACTGACCACCCTGTTTCCAGGGTCACTGACCACCCTGTTTCCAGGATAACTGAAAGCCCTGTTTCCAGGGTAACTGATCTCCCTGTTTACGGGTAGCTGAATGCCCTGTTTCCAGGGTAACTGATCTCCCTGTTTCCAGGGTAACTGATCACCCTGTTTCCGGGGTAACTGACTGCCCTGTTTCCAGGGTAACTGACTGCCCTGTTTCCGGGGTAACTGACTGCCCTGTTTCCAGGATAACTGATCACTCTGTTTCCGGGGTAACTGACCACCCTGTTTCCGGGGTAACTGACTAATCTGTTCCCAGGGTTACTGACCGCCCTGTTTCTGGGGTAACTGACTGCCCTGTTTCGGGGGTAACTGACTGCCCTGTTTCCAGGATAACTGATCACTCTGTTTCCGGGGTAACTGATCGCCCTGTTTCCGGGGTAACTGACCACCCTGTTTCCTGGGTCACTGACCACCCTGTTTCCAGGATAACTGAAAGCCCTGTTTCCAGGGTAACTGATCTCCCTGTTTCCAGGATAACTGATCACCCTGTTTCCAATGCAACTGACCATCCTGTTTCCAGGGTAACTGACTGCCCAGTTTCCAGGGTTACTGACTGCCCTGTTTCCGGGGTAACAGATCTCCCTGTTTCCGGGGTAACTGACCGCCCTGTTTCCAGGATAACTGACCGCCCTATTTCCGGGATAACTGACTGCCCTGTTTACTGGATAACTGACCGCCCTGTTTCCGGGATAACTGACTGCCCTGTTTCCAGGGTAACTGATAACCCTGATTCCGGGATAACTGACTGCGCTGTTTCCAGGGTAACTGACTGCCCAGTTTCCAGGGTAATTGACTGCCCTGTTTCCGGGGTAACTGACTGCCCTGTTTCCAGGGTAACTGACTGCCCAGTTTCCAGAGTAACTGAATACCCTTTTTCCAGGGTAACTGACTGCCCTGTTTCTGGGATAACTGACTGCCCTGTTTCCAGGGTAACTGACTGCCCTGTTTCCGGGATAACTGACTACCCTGTTTCCGGGATAACTGACTGCCCTGTTTCCAGGGTAACTGACTGCCCTGTTTCCGGGGTAACTGACTGCCCTGTTTCCAGGCTAACTGACGGCCCTGTTTCCGGGATAACTGATCACCCAGTTTCCAGGATAACTGACTCCCCTGTTTCCAGTGTAACTGACTGACCTGTTTCCGGGGTAACTGACCGCCCTGTTTCCAGGATAACTGACCTATCTATTTCCGGGGTAACTGACCGCCCTGTTTCCAGGATAACTGACTGCCCTGTTTCCAGGTTAACTGACTGCCCTGTTTCCAGGGTAACTGACTGCCCTGTTTCCGGGGTAACTGACCGCCCTGTTTCCAGGATAACAGATCACCCTGTTTCCGGAGTAACTGAACATCCTGTTTCCAGGTTCACTGACCACCCTGATTCCAGGATAACTGAAAGCCCTGTTTCCAGGGTAACTGACTGCCCTGTTTCCGGGAAAACTGTCTGCCCTGTTTCCTGGGTAACTGACTGCCCTGCTTCCGGGGTAACTGACTGGCCTGTTTCCAGGTTAACTGACTGCCCAGTTTCCAGGGTAACTGATCACCCTTTTTCCGGGATAACTGACTGCCCTGTTTCCGGGATAACTGACTGCCCTGTTTCCAGGGTAACTGATCACCCTGTTTCCGGGATAACTGACTCCACTGTTTGGAGGGTAACTGACTGCCCAGTTTCCAGGGTAACTGACTGCCCTGTTTCCGGGGTAACTGACTGCCCTGTTTCCAGGGTAACTGACTGCCCAGTTTCCAGGGTAACTGATCACCCTGTTTCCGGGATAACTGACTGCACTTTTTCCGGGAGAAATGACTGCCCTGTTGCCAGGGTAACTGACTGCCCTGTTTCCGGGGTAACTGACTGCCCTGTTTCCGGGGTAACTGATCTCCCTCTTTCCGGGATAACTGAACGCCCTGTTTCCAGGATAACTGACCTACCTATTTCCGGGGTAACTGACCTCCCTGTTTCCAGGATAAGTGACTGCCCTGTTTCCAGGTTAACTGACTGCCCTGTTGCCAGGGTAATAGACTGCCCTGTTTCCAGGGGAACTGACTGCCCTGTTTCCGGGGTAACTGATCACACTGTTTCCGGGGTAACTGACTAACCAGTTTCCAGGGTGACTGACTGCCCTGTTTCCAGGGTAACTGACTGCCCAGTTTCCGGGGTAACTGACTGCCCTGTTTCCTGGGTAACTGACTGCCCTGCTTCCGGGGTAACTGACTGCCCTGTTTCCAGGCTAACTGACTGCCCTGTTTCCAGGATAACTGATCACCCTGTTTCCGGGGTAACTGACTGCCCTGTTTCCGGGGTAACTGACCGCCCTGTTTCCAGGATAATGATCACCCTGTTTCCGGGGTAACTGACCACCCTGTTTCCAGGGTCACTGACCACCCTGTTTCCAGGATAACTGAAAGCCCTGTTTCCAGGGTAACTGATCTCCCTGTTTCCGGGTAGCTGAATGCCCTTTTTCCAGGGTAACTGATCTCCCTGTTTCCAGGGTAACTGATCACCCTGTTTCCGGGGTAACTGACTGCCCTGTTTCCGGGGTAACTGACTGCCCTGTTTCCAGGATAACTGATCACTCTGTTTCCGGGGTAACTGACCACCCTGTTTCCGGGGTAACTGACTAATCTGTTCCCAGGGTTACTGACCGCCCTGTTTCTGGGGTAACTGACTGCCCTGTTTCCGGGGTAACTGACCGCCCTGTTTCCAGGATAACTGCTCACCCTGTTTCCAGTGTAACTGACCATCCTGTTTCCAGGGTAATTGACTGCCCAGTTTCCAGGGTAACTGACTGCCCTGTTTCCGGGGTAACAGATCTCCCTGTTTCCGGGGTAACTGACCGCCCTATTTCCGGGATAACTGACTGCCCTGTTTACTGGATAACTGACCGCCCTGTTTCCGGGATAACTGACTGCCCTGTTTCCAGGGTAACTGATAACCCTGATTCCGGGATAACAGACTGCGCTGTTTCCAGGGTAACTGACTGCCCTGTTTCCAGGGTAACTGACTGCCCTGTTTCCGGGGTAACTGACTGCCCTGTTTCCAGGGTAACTGACTGCCCAGTTTCCAGGGTAACTGACTGCCCTGTTTCCAGGGTAACTGAGTGCCCTGTTTACAGGCTAACTGACTGCCCTGTTTCCAGGATAACTGATCACCCTGTTTCCGGGGTAACTGACTGCCCTGTTTCCGGGGTAACTGACCGCCCTGTTTCCAGGATAACTGATCACCCTGTTTCCGGGGTAACTGACCACCCTGTTTCCAGGGTCACTGACCACCCTGTTTCCAGGATAACTGACTCCCCTGTTTCCAGGGTAACTGACTGCCCTGTTTCCGGGGTAACTGATCTCCCTGTTTCCGGGGTTACTGACCGCCCTGTTTCCAGGATAACTGACCTACCTATTTCCAGGTTAACTGACTGCCCTGTTTCCAGGGTAACTGACTGCCCTGTTTCCAGGGGAACTGACTGCCCTGTTTCCGGGGTAACAGATCACCCTGTTTCCGGGTTAACTGACTAACCAGTTTCCAGGGTGACTGACTGCCCTGTTTCCAGGGTAACTGACTGCCCAGTTTCCGGGGTAACTGACTGTCCTGTTTCCTGGGTAACTGACTGCCCAGTTTCCGGGGTAACTGACTGTCCTGTTTCCAGGGTAACTGACTGCCCTGTTTCCCGGGTAACTGACTGCCCAGTTTCCAGGGTAACTGATCACCCTTTTTCCGGGATAACTGACTGACCTGTTTCCGTGATAACTGACTGCCCTGTTTCCATGGTAACTGATCACCCTGTTTCCGGGATAACTGACTCCCATGTTTGCAGGGTAACTGACTGCCCAGTTTCCAGGGTAACTGACTGCCCTGTTTCCGGGGTAACTGACTGCCCTGTTTCCAGGGTAACTGACTGCCCAGTTTCCAGGGTAGCTGATCACCCTGTTTCCGGGATAACTGACTGCCCTGTTTCCGGGGTAACTGATCTCCCTCTTTCCGGGATAACTGACCTCCCTGTTTCCAGGATAACTGACCTACCTATTTCCGGGGTAACTGACCTCCCTGTTTCCAGGATAAGTGACTGCCCTGTTTCCAGGTTAACTGACTGCCCTGTTGCCAGGGTAACTGACTGCCCTGTTTCCAGGGGAACTGACTGCCCTGTTTCCGGGGTAACTGATCACACTGTTTCCGGGGTAACTGACAAACCAGTTTCCAGGGTGACTGACTGCCCTGTTTCCGGGGTAACTGACTGCCCAGTTTCCGGGGTAACTGACTGCCCTGTTTCCTGGGTAACTGACTGCCCTGCTTCCGGGGTAACTGACTGCCCTGTTTCCAGGCTAACTGACTGCCCTGTTTCCAGGATAACAGATCACCCTGTTTCCGGGGTAACTGACTGCCCTGTTTCCGGGGTAACTGACCGCCCTGTTTCCAGGATAACTGATCACCCTGTTTCCGGGGTAACTGACCACCCTGTTTCCAGGGTCACTGACCACCCTGTTTCCAGGATAACTGAAAGCCCTGTTTCCAGGGTAACTGATCTCCCTGTTTACGGGTAGCTGAATGCCCTGTTTCCAGGGTAACTGATCTCCCTGTTTCCAGGGTAACTGATCACCCTGTTTCCGGGGTAACTGACTGCCCTGTTTCCAGGGTAACTGACTGCCCTGTTTCCGGGGTAACTTACTGCCCTGTTTCCAGGATAACTGATCACTCTGTTTCCGGGGTAACTGACCACCCTGTTTCCGGGGTAACTGACTAATCTGTTCCCAGGGTTACTGACCGCCCTGTTTCTGGGGTAACTGACTGCCCGGTTTCCGGGGTAACTGACCGCCCTGATTCCAGGATAACTGATCACCCTGTTTCCAGTGTAACTGACCATCCTGTTTCCAGGGTAACTGACTGCCCAGTTTCCAGGGTAACTGACTGCCCTGTTTCCGGGGTAACAGATCTCCCTGTTTCCGGGGTAACTGACCGCCCTGTTTCCAGGATAACTGACCGCCCTATTTCCGGGATAACTGACTGCCCTGTTTACTGGATAACTGACCGCCCTGTTTCCGGGATAACTGACTGCCCTGTTTCCAGGGTAACTGATAACCCTGATTCCGGGATAACTGACTGCGCTGTTTCCAGGGTAACTGACTGCCCAGTTTCCAGGGTAACTGACTGCCCTGTTTCCGGGGTAACTGACTGCCCTGTTTCCAGGGTAACTGACTGCGCAGTTTCCAGAGTAACTGAATACCCTTTTTCCAGGGTAACTGACTCCCCTGTTTCCGGGATAACTGACTGCCTTGTTTCCAGGGTAACTGACTGCCCTGTTTCCGGGATAACTGACTACCCTGTTTCCGGGATAACTGACTGCCCTGTTTCCAGGGTAACTGACTGCCCTGTTTCCGGGGTAACTGACTGCCCTGTTTCCAGGCTAACTGACGGCCCTGTTTCCAGGATAACTGATCACCCAGTTTCCAGGATAACTGACTCCCCTGTTTCCAGTGTAACTGACTGACCTGTTTCCGGGGTAACTGACCGCCCTGTTTCCAGGATAACTGACCTATCTATTTCCGGGGTAACTGACCGCCCTGTTTCCAGGATAACTGACTGCC
Source organism: Heterodontus francisci (assembly GCF_036365525.1). Taxonomy (NCBI): domain Eukaryota; kingdom Metazoa; phylum Chordata; class Chondrichthyes; order Heterodontiformes; family Heterodontidae; genus Heterodontus; species Heterodontus francisci. The sequence goes on from NC_090386.1 coordinate 7,026,413, forward strand.
CTGTTTCCAGGTTAACTGACTGCCCTGTTTCCGCGGTAACTGACTGCCCTGTTTCCGGGGTAACTTACCGCCCTGTTTCCACGATAACTGATCACCCTGTTTCCGGGGTCACTTACCACACTGTTTCCAGTGCAACGGATCACCATGTTTCCGGGGTAACTGACTGCCCTGTTTCCAGGGCAACTGACCGCCCTGTTTCCGGGGGAACTGACTGCCCAGTTTCCAGGGTAACTGACTGCCCAGTTTCCAGGGTAACTAACTGCCCTGTTTCCGGGGTAACTGACTGCCCATTTTCCAGCGTAACTGACTGCCCTGTTTCCAGGGTAACTGAGAGCCCACCTTCCAGTGTAACTGATCACCCTGTTTCCAGGATAATTGACTGCCCTGTTTCCAGGGTAAATGACCGCCCTGTTTCCAGGGTAACTGACTGCCCAGTTTCCAGGGTAAATTATCACCCTGTTTCCGGGATAACCAACTGCCCTGTTTCCGGGATAACTGACTGCCCAGTTTCCGAGGTAACTGACTTCCCTGTTTCCAGGGTAACTGACTGCCCAGTTTCCATGGTAACTGACTGCCCTGTTTCCGGGGTAACTGATCACCCTGTTTCCGGGGCAACTGACTGCCCAGTTTCCAGGGTGACTGACTGCCCTGTTTCCAGGGTAACTGACTGCCCAGTTTCCGGGGTAACTGACTGCCCTGTTTCCAGGGTAACTGATCACCCTGTTTCCGGGATAACTGACTGCCCTGTTTCCGGGATAACTGACTGCCCTGTTTCCAGGGTAACTGACTTACCCTGTTTCCGGGGTAACTGACTGCCCTGTTTCCAGGCTAACTGACTGCCCTGTTTCCAGGATAACTGATCACCCTGTTTCCGGGGTAACTGACTGCCCTGTTTCCGGGGTAACTGACCGCCCTGTTTCCAGGGTCACTGACCACCCTGTTTCCAGGATAACTGAAAGCCCTGTTTCCAGGGTAACTGATCTCCCTGTTTCCGGGGTAACTGATCACCCTGTTTCCGGGTAACTGACTGCCCTGTTTCCGGGGTAACTGACTGCCCTGTTTCCCGGGTAACTGATCTCCCTGTTTCCAGTGCAACGGATCACCATGTTTCCGGGGTAACTGACTGCCCTGTTTCCAGGGCAACTAACTGCCCTGTTTCCGGGGGAACTGACTGCCCAGTTTCCAGGGTAACTGACTGCCCAGTTTCCAGGGTAACTAACTGCCCTGTTTCCGGGGTAACTGACTGCCCAGTTTCCAGGGTAACTGACTGCCCTGTTTCCAGGGTAACTGACAGCCCACCTTCCAGTGTAACTGATCACCCTGTTTCCAGGATAATTGACTGCCCTGTTTCCAGGGTAACTGACCGCCCTGTTTCCGGGATAACTAACTGCCCTGTTTCCAGGATAACTGACTGCCTTGTTTCCGGGGTAACTGATCACCCTGTTTCCGGGGTAACTGACTGCCCACTTTCCGGGGTAACTGACTTCCCTGTTTCCAGGGTAACTGACTGCCCTGTTTCCGGGATAACTGACTGCCCTGTTTCCAGGGTAACTGATAACCCTGTTTCCGGGATAACTGACTGCCCTGTTTCCAGGGTAACTGACTGCCCAGTTTCCAGAGTAACTGAATAACCTGTTTCCAGGGTAACAGATCACCCTGTTTCCGGGATAACTGACTGCCCTGTTTCCAAGATAACTGACTGCCCTCTTTCCAGGGTAACTGACTGCCCTGTTTCCGGGGTAACTGACTGCCCTGTTTCCTGGCTAACTGACTGCCCTGTTTCCAGGATAACTGATCACCCTGTTTCCGGGGTAACTGACTGCCCTGTTTCCGGGGTAACTGACCGCCCTGTTTCCAGGATAACTGGTCACCCTGTTTCCGTAGTAACTGACCACCCTGTTTCCAGGGTCACTGACCACCCTGTTTCCAGGATAACTGACTCCCCTGATTCCAGGGTAACTGACTGCCCTGTTTCCGGGGTAACTGATCTCCCTGTTTCCGGGGTTACTGACCGCCCTGTTTCCAGGATAACTGACCTACCTATTTCCAGGTTAACTGACTGCCCTGTTTCCAGGGTAACTGACTGCCCTGTTTCCAGGGGAACTGACTGCCCTGTTTCCGGGGTAACAGATCACCCTGTTTCCGGGTTAACTGACTAACCAGTTTCCAGGGTGACTGACTGCCCTGTTTCCAGGGTAACTGACTGCCCAGTTTCCGGGGTAACTGACTGTCCTGTTTCCTGGGTAACTGACTGCCCTGCTTCCGGGGTAACTGACTGCCCTGTTTCCCGGGTAACTGACTGCCCAGTTTCCAGGGTAACTGATCACCCTTTTTCCGGGATAACTGACTGACCTGTTTCCGTGATAACTGACTGCCCTGTTTCCAGGGTAACTGATCACCCTGTTTCCGGGATAACTGACTCCCCTGTTTGCAAGGTAACTGACTGCCCAGTTTCCAGGGTAACTGACTGCCCTGTTTCCGGGGTAACTGACTGCCCTGTTTCCAGGGTAACTGACTGCCCAGTTTCCAGGGTAACTGATCACCCTGTTTCCGGGATAACTGACTGCACTTTTTCCGGGAGAAATGACTGGCCTGTTGCCAGGGTAACTGACTGCCCTGTTTCCGGGGTAACTGACTGCCCTGTTTCCGGGGTAACTGATCTCCCTCTTTCCGGGATAACTGACCGCCCTGTTTCCAGGATAACTGACCTACCTATTTCCGGGGTAACTGACCTCCCTGTTTCCAGGATAAGTGACTGCCCTGTTTCCAGGTTAACTGACTGGCCTGTTGCCAGGGTAACTGACTGCCCTGTTTCCAGGGGAACTGACTGCCCTGTTTCCGGGGTAACTGATCACACTGTTTCCGGGGTAACTGACTAACCAGTTTCCAGGGTGACTGACTGCCCTGTTTCCAGGGTAACTGACTGCCCAGTTTCCGGGGTAACTGACTGCCCTGTTTCCTGGGTAACTGACTGCCCTGCTTCCAGGATAACTGATCACCCTGTTTCCGGGGTAACTGACTGCCCTGTTTCCGGGGTAACTGACCGCCCTGTTTCCAGGATAACTGATCACCCTGTTTCCGGGGTAACTGACCACCCTGTTTCCAGGGTCACTGACCACCCTGTTTCCAGGATAACTGAAAGCCCTGTTTCCAGGGTAACTGATCTCCCTGTTTACGGGTAGCTGAATGCCCTGTTTCCAGGGTAACTGATCTCCCTGTTTCCAGGGTAACTGATCACCCTGTTTCCGGGGTAACTGACTGCCCTGTTTCCAGGGTAACTGACTGCCCTGTTTCCGGGGTAACTGACTGCCCTGTTTCCAGGATAACTGATCACTCTGTTTCCGGGGTAACTGACCACCCTGTTTCCGGGGTAACTGACTAATCTGTTCCCAGGGTTACTGACCGCCCTGTTTCTGGGGTAACTGACTGCCCTGTTTCGGGGGTAACTGACTGCCCTGTTTCCAGGATAACTGATCACTCTGTTTCCGGGGTAACTGATCGCCCTGTTTCCGGGGTAACTGACCACCCTGTTTCCAGGGTCACTGACCACCCTGTTTCCAGGATAACTGAAAGCCCTGTTTCCAGGGTAACTGATCTCCCTGTTTCCAGGATAACTGATCACCCTGTTTCCAATGCAACTGACCATCCTGTTTCCAGGGTAACTGACTGCCCAGTTTCCAGGGTTACTGACTGCCCTGTTTCCGGGGTAACAGATCTCCCTGTTTCCGGGGTAACTGACCGCCCTGTTTCCAGGATAACTGACCGCCCTATTTCCGGGATAACTGACTGCCCTGTTTACTGGATAACTGACCGCCCTGTTTCCGGGATAACTGACTGCCCTGTTTCCAGGGTAACTGATAACCCTGATTCCGGGATAACTGACTGCGCTGTTTCCAGGGTAACTGACTGCCCAGTTTCCAGGGTAATTGACTGCCCTGTTTCCGGGGTAACTGACTGCCCTGTTTCCAGGGTAACTGACTGCCCAGTTTCCAGAGTAACTGAATACCCTTTTTCCAGGGTAACTGACTGCCCTGTTTCTGGGATAACTGACTGCCCTGTTTCCAGGGTAACTGACTGCCCTGTTTCCGGGATAACTGACTACCCTGTTTCCGGGATAACTGACTGCCCTGTTTCCAGGGTAACTGACTGCCCTGTTTCCGGGGTAACTGACTGCCCTGTTTCCAGGCTAACTGACGGCCCTGTTTCCGGGATAACTGATCACCCAGTTTCCAGGATAACTGACTCCCCTGTTTCCAGTGTAACTGACTGACCTGTTTCCGGGGTAACTGACCGCCCTGTTTCCAGGATAACTGACCTATCTATTTCCGGGGTAACTGACCGCCCTGTTTCCAGGATAACTGACTGCCCTGTTTCCAGGTTAACTGACTGCCCTGTTTCCAGGGTAACTGACTGCCCTGTTTCCGGGGTAACTGACCGCCCTGTTTCCAGGATAACAGATCACCCTGTTTCCGGAGTAACTGACCATCCTGTTTCCAGGTTCACTGACCACCCTGATTCCAGGATAACTGAAAGCCCTGTTTCCAGGGTAACTGACTGCCCTGTTTCCGGGAAAACTGTCTGCCCTGTTTCCTGGGTAACTGACTGCCCTGCTTCCGGGGTAACTGACTGGCCTGTTTCCAGGTTAACTGACTGCCCAGTTTCCAGGGTAACTGATCACCCTTTTTCCGGGATAACTGACTGCCCTGTTTCCGGGATAACTGACTGCCCTGTTTCCAGGGTAACTGATCACACTGTTTCCGGGATAACTGACTCCACTGTTTGGAGGGTAACTGACTGCCCAGTTTCCAGGGTAACTGACTGCCCTGTTTCCGGGGTAACTGACTGCCCTGTTTCCAGGGTAACTGACTGCCCAGTTTCCAGGGTAACTGATCACCCTGTTTCCGGGATAACTGACTGCACTTTTTCCGGGAGAAATGACTGCCCTGTTGCCAGGGTAACTGACTGCCCTGTTTCCGGGGTAACTGACTGCCCTGTTTCCGGGGTAACTGATCTCCCTCTTTCCGGGATAACTGAACGCCCTGTTTCCAGGATAACTGACCTACCTATTTCCGGGGTAACTGACCTCCCTGTTTCCAGGATAAGTGACTGCCCTGTTTCCAGGTTAACTGACTGCCCTGTTGCCAGGGTAATAGACTGCCCTGTTTCCAGGGGAACTGACTGCCCTGTTTCCGGGGTAACTGATCACACTGTTTCCGGGGTAACTGACTAACCAGTTTCCAGGGTGACTGACTGCCCTGTTTCCAGGGTAACTGACTGCCCAGTTTCCGGGGTAACTGACTGCCCTGTTTCCTGGGTAACTGACTGCCCTGCTTCCGGGGTAACTGACTGCCCTGTTTCCAGGCTAACTGACTGCCCTGTTTCCAGGATAACTGATCACCCTGTTTCCGGGGTAACTGACTGCCCTGTTTCCGGGGTAACTGACCGCCCTGTTTCCAGGATAATGATCACCCTGTTTCCGGGGTAACTGACCACCCTGTTTCCAGGGTCACTGACCACCCTGTTTCCAGGATAACTGAAAGCCCTGTTTCCAGGGTAACTGATCTCCCTGTTTCCGGGTAGCTGAATGCCCTTTTTCCAGGGTAACTGATCTCCCTGTTTCCAGGGTAACTGATCACCCTGTTTCCGGGGTAACTGACTGCCCTGTTTCCGGGGTAACTGACTGCCCTGTTTCCAGGATAACTGATCACTCTGTTTCCGGGGTAACTGACCACCCTGTTTCCGGGGTAACTGACTAATCTGTTCCCAGGGTTACTGACCGCCCTGTTTCTGGGGTAACTGACTGCCCTGTTTCCGGGGTAACTGACCGCCCTGTTTCCAGGATAACTGATCACCCTGTTTCCAGTGTAACTGACCATCCTGTTTCCAGGGTAACTGACTGCCCAGTTTCCAGGGTAACTGACTGCCCTGTTTCCGGGGTAACAGATCTCCCTGTTTCCGGGGTAACTGACCGCCCTATTTCCGGGATAACTGACTGCCCTGTTTACTGGATAACTGACCGCCCTGTTTCCGGGATAACTGACTGCCCTGTTTCCAGGGTAACTGATAACCCTGATTCCGGGATAACAGACTGCGCTGTTTCCAGGGTAACTGACTGCCCTGTTTCCAGGGTAACTGACTGCCCTGTTTCCGGGGTAACTGACTGCCCTGTTTCCAGGGTAACTGACTGCCCAGTTTCCAGGGTAACTGACTGCCCTGTTTCCAGGGTAACTGAGTGCCCTGTTTACAGGCTAACTGACTGCCCTGTTTCCAGGATAACTGATCACCCTGTTTCCGGGGTAACTGACTGCCCTGTTTCCGGGGTAACTGACCGCCCTGTTTCCAGGATAACTGATCACCCTGTTTCCGGGGTAACTGACCACCCTGTTTCCAGGGTCACTGACCACCCTGTTTCCAGGATAACTGACTCCCCTGTTTCCAGGGTAACTGACTGCCCTGTTTCCGGGGTAACTGATCTCCCTGTTTCCGGGGTTACTGACCGCCCTGTTTCCAGGATAACTGACCTACCTATTTCCAGGTTAACTGACTGCCCTGTTTCCAGGGTAACTGACTGCCCTGTTTCCAGGGGAACTGACTGCCCTGTTTCCGGGGTAACAGATCACCCTGTTTCCGGGTTAACTGACTAACCAGTTTCCAGGGTGACTGACTAACCAGTTTCCAGGGTAACTGACTGCCCAGTTTCCGGGGTAACTGACTGTCCTGTTTCCTGGGTAACTGACTGCCCAGTTTCCGGGGTAACTGACTGTCCTGTTTCCAGGGTAACTGACTGCCCTGTTTCCCGGGTAACTGACTGCCCAGTTTCCAGGGTAACTGATCACCCTTTTTCCGGGATAACTGACTGACCTGTTTCCGTGATAACTGACTGCCCTGTTTCCATGGTAACTGATCACCCTGTTTCCGGGATAACTGACTCCCATGTTTGCAGGGTAACTGACTGCCCAGTTTCCAGGGTAACTGACTGCCCTGTTTCCGGGGTAACTGACTGCCCTGTTTCCAGGGTAACTGACTGCCCAGTTTCCAGGGTAGCTGATCACCCTGTTTCCGGGATAACTGACTGCCCTGTTTCCGGGGTAACTGATCTCCCTCTTTCCGGGATAACTGACCTCCCTGTTTCCAGGATAACTGACCTACCTATTTCCGGGGTAACTGACCTCCCTGTTTCCAGGATAAGTGACTGCCCTGTTTCCAGGTTAACTGACTGCCCTGTTGCCAGGGTAACTGACTGCCCTGTTTCCAGGGGAACTGACTGCCCTGTTTCCGTGGTAACTGATCACACTGTTTCCGGGGTAACTGACAAACCAGTTTCCAGGGTGACTGACTGCCCTGTTTCCAGGGTAACTGACTGCCCAGTTTCCGGGGTAACTGACTGCCCTGTTTCCTGGGTAACTGACTGCCCTGCTTCCGGGGTAACTGACTGCCCTGTTTCCAGGCTAACTGACTGCCCTGTTTCCAGGATAACAGATCACCCTGTTTCCGGGGTAACTGACTGCCCTGTTTCCGGGGTAACTGACCGCCCTGTTTCCAGGATAACTGATCACCCTGTTTCCGGGGTAACTGACCACCCTGTTTCCAGGGTCACTGACCACCCTGTTTCCAGGATAACTGAAAGCCCTGTTTCCAGGGTAACTGATCTCCCTGTTTACGGGTAGCTGAATGCCCTGTTTCCAGGGTAACTGATCTCCCTGTTTCCAGGGTAACTGATCACCCTGTTTCCGGGGTAACTGACTGCCCTGTTTCCAGGGTAACTGACTGCCCTGTTTCCGGGGTAACTTACTGCCCTGTTTCCAGGATAACTGATCACTCTGTTTCCGGGGTAACTGACCACCCTGTTTCCGGGGTAACTGACTAATCTGTTCCCAGGGTTACTGACCGCCCTGTTTCTGGGGTAACTGACTGCCCGGTTTCCGGGGTAACTGACCGCCCTGATTCCAGGATAACTGATCACCCTGTTTCCAGTGTAACTGACCATCCTGTTTCCAGGGTAACTGACTGCCCAGTTTCCAGGGTAACTGACTGCCCTGTTTCCGGGTTAACAGATCTCCCTGTTTCCGGGGTAACTGACCGCCCTGTTTCCAGGATAACTGACCGCCCTATTTCCGGGATAACTGACTGCCCTGTTTACTGGATAACTGACCGCCCTGTTTCCGGGATAACTGACTGCCCTGTTTCCAGGGTAACTGATAACCCTGATTCCGGGATAACTGACTGCGCTGTTTCCAGGGTAACTGACTGCCCAGTTTCCAGGGTAACTGACTGCCCTGTTTCCGGGGTAACTGACTGCCCTGTTTCCAGGGTAACTGACTGCGCAGTTTCCAGAGTAACTGAATACCCTTTTTCCAGGGTAACTGACTCCCCTGTTTCCGGGATAACTGACTGCCTTGTTTCCAGGGTAACTGACTGCCCTGTTTCCGGGATAACTGACTACCCTGTTTCCGGGATAACTGACTGCCCTGTTTCCAGGGTAACTGACTGCCCTGTTTCCGGGGTAACTGACTGCCCTGTTTCCAGGCTAACTGACGGCCCTGTTTCCAGGATAACTGATCACCCAGTTTCCAGGATAACTGACTCCCCTGTTTCCAGTGTAACTGACTGACCTGTTTCCGGGGTAACTGACCGCCCTGTTTCCAGGATAACTGACCTATCTATTTCCGGGGTAACTGACCGCCCTGTTTCCAGGATAACTGACTGCCCTGTTTCCAGGTTAACTGACTGCCCTGTTTCCAGGGTAACTGACTGCCCTGTTTCCGGGGTAACTGACCGCCATGTTTCCAGGATAACAGATCACCCTGTTTCCGGAGTAACTGACCATCCTGTTTCCAGGGTCACTGACCACCCTGATTCCAGGATAACTGAAAGCCCTGTTTCCAGGGTAACTGACTGCCCTGTTTCCGGGAAAACTGTCTGCCCTGTTTCCTGGGTAACTGACTGCCCTGCTTCCGGGGTAACTGACTGGCCTGTTTCCAGGGTAACTGACTGCCCAGTTTCCAGGGTAACTGATCACCCTTTTTCCGGGATAACTGACTGCCCTCTTTCCGGGATAACTGACTGCCCTGTTTCCAGGGTAACTGATCACCCTGTTTCCGGGATAACTGTCTGCCCTGTTTCCGGGATAACTGACTGCCCAGTTTCCAGGGTAACAGACTGCCCTGTTTCCGGGGTAAATGACTGCCCTGTTTCCAGGGTAACTGACTGCCCAGTTTCCAGGGTAACTGATCACCCTGTTTCCGGGATAACTGACTGCACTTTTTCCGGGAGAAATGACTGCCCTGTTGCCAGGGTAACTGACTGCCCTGTTTCCGGGGTAACTGACTGCCCTGTTTCCGGGGTAACTGATCTCCCTCTTTCCGGGATAACGGACCGCCCTGTTTCCAGGATAACTGACCTACCTATTTCCGGGGTAACTGACCTCCCTGTTTCCAGGATAAGTGACTGCCCTGTTTCCAGGTTAACTGACTGCCCTGTTGCCAGGGTAACTGACTGCCCTGTTTCCAGGGGAACTGACTGCCCTGTTTCCGGGGTAACTGATCACACTGTTTCCGGGGTAATTGACTAACCAGTTTCCAGGGTGACTGACTGCCCTGTTTTCAGGGTAACTGACTGCCCAGTTTCCGGGGTAACTGACTGCCCTGTTTCCTGGGTAACTGACTGCCCTGCTTCCGGGGTAACTGACTGCCCTGTTTCCAGGCTAACTGACTGCCCTGTTTCCAGGATAACTGATCACCCTGTTTCCGGGGTAACTGACTGCCCTGTTTCCGGGGTAACTGACCGCCCTGTTTCCAGGATAACTGATCACCCTGTTTCCGGGGTAACTGACCACCCTGTTTCCAGGGTCACTGACCACCCTGTTTCCAGGATAACTGAAAGCCCTGTTTCCAGGGTAACTGATCTCCCTGTTTCCGGGTAGCTGAAAGCCCTTTTTCCAGGGTAACTGATCTCCCTGTTTCCAGGGTAACTGATCACCCTGTTTCCGGGGTAACTGACTGCCCTGTTTCCGGGGTAACTGACCACCCTGTTTCCGGGGTAACTGACAAATCTGTTCCCAGGGTTACTGACCGCCCTGTTTCTGGGGTAACTGACTGCCCTGTTTCCGGGGTAACTGACCGCCCTGTTTCCAGGATAACTGTTCACCCTGTTTCCAGTGGAACTGACCATCCTGTTTCCAGGGTAACTGACTGCCCAGTTTCCAGGGTAACTGACTGCCCTGTTTCCGGGATAACAGATCTCCCTGTTTCCGGGGTAACTGACCGCCCTGTTTCCAGGATAACTGACCGCCCTATTTCCGGGATAACTGACTGCCCTGTTTACTGGATAACTGACCGCCCTGTTTCCGGGATAACTGACTGCCCTGTTTCCAGGGTAACTGATAACCCTGATTCCGGGATAACTGACTGCGCTGTTTCCAGGGTAACTGACTGCCCAGTTTCCAGGGTAACTGACTGCCCTGTTTCCGGGGTAACTGACTGCCCTGTTTCCAGGGTAACTGACTGCCCAGTTTCCAGGGTAACTGACTGCCCTGTTTCCAGGGTAACTGAGTGCCCTGTTTCCAGGCTAACTGACGGCCCTGTTTCCAGGATAACTGATCACCCAGTTTCCAGGATAACTGACTCCCCTGTTTCCAGTGTAACTGACTGACCTGTTTCCGGGGTAACTGACCGCCCTGTTTCCAGGATAACTGACCTATCTATTTCCGGGGTAACTGACCGCCCTGTTTCCAGGATAACTGACTGCCCTGTTTCCAGGTTAACTGACTGCCCTTTTTCCAGGGTAACTGACTGCCCTGTTTCCGGGGTAACTGACCGCCCTGTTTCCAGGATAACAGATCACCCTGTTTCCGGGGTAACTGACCATCCTGTTTCCAGGGTCACTGACCACCCTGATTCCAGGATAACTGAAAGCCCTGTTTCCTGGGTCACTGACTGCCCTGTTTCCTAGGTAACTGACTGCCCTGCTTCCGGCGTAACTGACTGGCCTGTTTCCAGGGTAACTGACTGCCCAGTTTCCAGGGTAACTGATCACCCTTTTTCCGGGATAACTGACTGCCCTGTTTCCGGGATAACTGACTGCCCTGTTTCCAGGGTAACTGATCACCCTGTTTCCGGGATAACTGTCTGCCCTGTTTCCGGGATAACTGACTGCCCAGTTTCCAGGGTAACAGACTGCCCTGTTTCCGGGGTAACTGTCTGCCCTGTTTCCGGGATAACTGACTGCCCAGTTTCCAGGGTAACAGACTGCCCTGTTTCCGGGGTAACTGACTGCCCTGTTTCCAGGGTAACTGACTGCCCAGTTTCCAGGGTAACTGATCACCCTGTTTCCGGGAGAACTGACTGCCCTGTTTCCGGGAGAAATGACTGCCCTGTTTCCAGGGTAACTGACTGCCCTGCTTCCGGGGTAACTGACTGCCCTGTTTCCAGGGTAACTGATCACCCTGTTTCCGGGATAACTGACTGCCCTGTTGCCGGGTAACTGACAGCCCTGTTTCCGGGGTAACTGACTGCCCTGTTTCCAGGGTCACTTACCACACTGTTTCCAGTGTCACTGACCACCCCGTTTCCAGGATAACTGACTCCCCTGTTTCCAGGGTAACTGACCGCCCTGTTTCCGGGGTCACTTACCACACTGTTTCCAGTGCAACGGATCACCATGTTTCCGGGGTAACTGACTGCCCTGTTTCCAGGGCAATTGACCGCCCTGTTTCCGGGGGAACTGACTGCCCAGTTTCCAGGGTAACTAACTGCCCTGTTTCCGGGGTAACTGACTGCCCATTTTCCAGCGTAACTGACTGCCCTGTTTCCAGGGTAACTGAGAGCCCACCTTCCAGTGTAACTGATCACCCTGTTTCCAGGGTAAATTATCACCCTGTTTCCGGGATAACTAACTGCCCTGTTTCCGGGATAACTGACTGCCCAGTTTCCGAGGTAACTGACTTCCCTGTTTCCAGGGTAACTGACTGCCCAGTTTCCATGGTAACTGACTGCCCTGTTTCCGGGGTAACTGATCACCCTGTTTCCGGGGCAACTGACTGCCCAGTTTCCAGGGTGACTGACTGCCCTGTTTCCAGGGTAACTGACTGCCCAGTTTCCGGGGTAACTGACTGCCCTGTTTCCAGGCTAACTGACTGCCCTGTTTCCAGGCTAACTGATCACCCTGTTTCCGGGGTAACTGACTGCCCTGTTTCCGGGGTAACTGACCGCCCTGTTTCCAGGGTCACTGACCACCCTGCTTCCAGGATAACTGAAAGCCCTGTTTCCAGGGTAACTGAACTCCCTGTTTCCGGGGTAACTGACCACCCTGTTTCCGGGTAACTGACTGCCCTGTTTGCGGGGTAACTGAATGCCCTGTTTCCAGGGTAACTGATCTCCCTGTTTCCAGTGCAACGGATCACCATGTTTCCGGGGTAACTGACTGCCCTGTCTCCAGGGCAACTAACTGCCCTGTTTCCGGGGGAACTGACTGCCCAGTTTCCAGGGTAACTGACTGCCCAGTTTCCAGGGTAACTAACTGCCCTGTTTCCGGGGTAACTGACTGCCCAGTTTCCAGGGTAACTGACTGCCCTGTTTCCAGGGTAACTGACAGCCCACCTTCCAGTGTAACTGATCACCCTGTTTCCAGGATAATTGACTGCCCTGTTTCCAGGGTAACTGACCGCCCTGTTTCCGGGATAACTAACTGCCCTGTTTCCAGGATAACTGACTGCCCTGTTTCCGGGGTAACTGATCACCCTGTTTCCGGGGTAACTGACTGCCCAGTTTCTGGGGTAACTGACTTCCCTGTTTCCAGGGTAACTGACTGCCCTGTTTCCGGGATAACTGACTGCCCTGTTTCCAGGGTAACTGATAACCCTGTTTCCGGGATAACGGACTGCCCTGTTTCCAGGATAACTGATTGCCCAGTTTCCAGAGTAACTGAATAACCTGTTTCCAGGGTAACAGATCACCCTGTTTCCGGGATAACTGACTGCCCTGTTTCCAAGATAACTGACTGCCCTCTTTCCAGGGTAACTGACTGCCCTGTTTCCGGGGTAACTGACCGCCCTGTTTCCAGGCTAACTGACTGCCCTGTTTCCAGGATAACTGATCACCCTGTTTCCGGGGTAACTGACTGCCCTGTTTCCGGGGTAACTGACCGCCCTGTTTCCAGGATAACTGATCACCCTGTTTCCGGGGTAACTGACCACCCTGTTTCCAGGGTCACTGACCACCCTGTTTCCAGGATAACTGACTCCCCTGTTTCCAGGGTAACTGACTGCCCTGTTTCCAGGATAACTGATCACCCTGTTTCCGGGGTAACTGACTGCCCTGTTTCCGGGGTAACTGACCGCCCTGTTTCCAGGATAACTGATCACCCTGTTTCCGGGGTAACTGACTGCCCTGTTGCCAGGGTAACTGACTGCCCTGTTTCCAGGGGAACTGACTGCCCTGTTTCCGGGGTAACTGATCACACTGTTTCCGGGGTAACTGACTAACCAGTTTCCAGGGTGACTGACTGCCCTGTTTCCAGGGTAACTGACTGCCCAGTTTCCGGGGTAACTGACTGCCCTGTTTCCTGGGTAACTGACTGCCCTGCTTCCGGGGTAACTGACTGCCCTGTTTCCAGGCTAACTGACTGCCCTGTTTCCAGGATAACTGATCACCCTGTTTCCGGGGTAACTGACTGCCCTGTTTCCGGGGACACTGACCGCCCTGTTTCCAGGATAACTGATCACCCTGTTTCCGGGGTAACTGACCACCCTGTTTCCAGGGTCACTGACCACCCTGTTTCCAGGATAACTGAAAGCCCTGTTTCCAGGGTAACTGATCTCCCTGTTTCCGGGTAGCTGAATGCCCTTTTTCCAGGGTAACTGATCTCCCTGTTTCCAGGGTAACTGATCACCCTGTTTCCGGGGTAACTGACTGCCCTGTTTCCGGGGTAACTGATCACCCTGTTTCCGGGGTAACTGACTAATCTGTTCCCAGGTTTAGTGACCGCCCTGTTTCTGGGGTAACTGACTGCCCTGTTTCCGGGGTAACCGACCGCCCTGTTTCCAGGATAACTGATCACCCTGTTTCCAGTGTAACTGACCATCCTGTTTCCAGGGTAACTGTCTGCCCAGTTTCCAGGGTAACTGACTGCCCTGTTTCCGGGGTAACAGATCTCCCTGTTTCCAGGGTAACTGACCGCCCTGTTTCCAGGATAACTGACCGCCCTATTTCCGGGATAACTGATTGCCCTGTTTACTGGATAACTGAACGCCCTGTTTCCGGGATAACTGACTGCCCTGTTTCCAGGGTAACTGATAACCCTGATTCCGGGATAACTGACTGCCCTGTTTCCAGGGTAACTGACTGCCCAGTTTCCAGGGTAACTGACTGCCCTGATTCCGGGATAACTGACCGCCCTGTTTCCAGGGTAACTGACTGCCCAGTTTCCAGGGTAACTGACTGCCCTGTTTCCGGTGTAACTGACTGCCCTGTTTCCAGGGTAACTGACTGCCTAGTTTCCAGGGTAACTGACTGCCCTGTTTCCAGGGTAACTGAGTGCCCTGTTTCCAGGCTAACTGACGGCCCTGTTTCCAGGATAACTGATCACCCAGTTTCCAGGATAACTGACTCCCCTGTTTCCAGTGTAACTGACTGACCTGTTTCCGGGGTAACTGACCGCCCTGTTTCCAGGATAACTGACCTATCTATTTCCGGGGTAACTGACCGCCCTGTTTCCAGGATAACTGACTGCTCTGTTTCCAGGTTAACTGACTGCCCTTTTTCCAGGGTAACTGACTGCCCTGTTTCCGGGGTAACTGACCGCCCTGTTTCCAGGATAACAGATCACCCTGTTTCCGGGGTAACTGACCATCCTGTTTCCAGGGTCACTGACCACCCTGATTCCAGGATAACTGAAAGCCCTGTTTCCTGGGTCACTGACTGCCCTGTTTCCTGGGTAACTGACTGCCATGCTTCCGGCGTAACTGACTGGCCTGTTTCCAGGGTAACTGACTGCCCAGTTTCCAGGGTAACTGATCACCCTTTTTCCGGGATAACTGACTGCCCTGTTTCCGGGATAACTGACTGCCCTGTTTCCAGGGTAACTGATCACCCTGTTTCCGGGATAACTGTCTGCCCTGTTTCCGGGATAACTGACTGCCCAGTTTCCAGGGTAACAGACTGCCCTGTTTCCGGAGTAACTGACCATCCTGTTTCCAGGGTCACTGACCACCCTGATTCCAGGATAACTGAAAGCCCTGTTTCCAGGGTAACTGACTGCCCTGTTTCCGGGAAAACTGTCTGCCCTGTTTCCTGGGTAACTGACTGCCCTGCTTCCGGGGTAACTGACTGGCCTGTTTCCAGGGTAACTGACTGCCCAGTTTCCAGGGTAACTGATCACCCTTTTTCCGGGATAACTGACTGCCCTCTTTCCGGGATAACTGACTGCCCTGTTTCCAGGGTAACTGATCACCCTGTTTCCGGGATAACTGTCTGCCCTGTTTCCGGGATAACTGACTGCCCAGTTTCCAGGGTAACAGACTGCCCTGTTTCCGGGGTAAATGACTGCCCTGTTTCCAGGGTAACTGACTGCCCAGTTTCCAGGGTAACTGATCACCCTGTTTCCGGGATAACTGACTGCACTTTTTCCGGGAGAAATGACTGCCCTGTTGCCAGGGTAACTGACTGCCCTGTTTCCGGGGTAACTGACTGCCCTGTTTCCGGGGTAACTGATCTCCCTCTTTCCGGGATAACGGACCGCCCTGTTTCCAGGATAACTGACCTACCTATTTCCGGGGTAACTGACCTCCCTGTTTCCAGGATAAGTGACTGCCCTGTTTCCAGGTTAACTGACTGCCCTGTTGCCAGGGTAACTGACTGCCCTGTTTCCAGGGGAACTGACTGCCCTGTTTCCGGGGTAACTGATCACACTGTTTCCGGGGTAATTGACTAACCAGTTTCCAGGGTGACTGACTGCCCTGTTTTCAGGGTAACTGACTGCCCAGTTTCCGGGGTAACTGACTGCCCTGTTTCCTGGGTAACTGACTGCCCTGCTTCCGGGGTAACTGACTGCCCTGTTTCCAGGCTAACTGACTGCCCTGTTTCCAGGATAACTGATCACCCTGTTTCCGGGGTAACTGACTGCCCTGTTTCCGGGGTAACTGACCGCCCTGTTTCCAGGATAACTGATCACCCTGTTTCCGGGGTAACTGACCACCCTGTTTCCAGGGTCACTGACCACCCTGTTTCCAGGATAACTGAAAGCCCTGTTTCCAGGGTAACTGATCTCCCTGTTTCCGGGTAGCTGAAAGCCCTTTTTCCAGGGTAACTGATCTCCCTGTTTCCAGGGTAACTGATCACCCTGTTTCCGGGGTAACTGACTGCCCTGTTTCCGGGGTAACTGACCACCCTGTTTCCGGGGTAACTGACAAATCTGTTCCCAGGGTTACTGACCGCCCTGTTTCTGGGGTAACTGACTGCCCTGTTTCCGGGGTAACTGACCGCCCTGCTTCCAGGATAACTGTTCACCCTGTTTCCAGTGGAACTGACCATCCTGTTTCCAGGGTAACTGACTGCCCAGTTTCCAGGGTAACTGACTGCCCTGTTTCCGGGATAACAGATCTCCCTGTTTCCGGGGTAACTGACCGCCCTGTTTCCAGGATAACTGACCGCCCTATTTCCGGGATAACTGACTGCCCTGTTTACTGGATAACTGACCGCCCTGTTTCCGGGATAACTGACTGCCCTGTTTCCAGGGTAACTGATAACCCTGATTCCGGGATAACTGACTGCGCTGTTTCCAGGGTAACTGACTGCCCAGTTTCCAGGGTAACTGACTGCCCTGTTTCCGGGGTAACTGACTGCCCTGTTTCCAGGGTAACTGACTGCCCAGTTTCCAGGGTAACTGACTGCCCTGTTTCCAGGGTAACTGAGTGCCCTGTTTCCAGGCTAACTGACGGCCCTGTTTCCAGGATAACTGATCACCCAGTTTCCAGGATAACTGACTCCCCTGTTTCCAGTGTAACTGACTGACCTGTTTCCGGGGTAACTGACCGCCCTGTTTCCAGGATAACTGACCTATCTATTTCCGGGGTAACTGACCGCCCTGTTTCCAGGATAACTGACTGCCCTGTTTCCAGGTTAACTGACTGCCCTTTTTCCAGGGTAACTGACTGCCCTGTTTCCGGGGTAACTGACCGCCCTGTTTCCAGGATAACAGATCACCCTGTTTCCGGGGTAACTGACCATCCTGTTTCCAGGGTCACTGACCACCCTGATTCCAGGATAACTGAAAGCCCTGTTTCCTGGGTCACTGACTGCCCTGTTTCCTAGGTAACTGACTGCCCTGCTTCCGGCGTAACTGACTGGCCTGTTTCCAGGGTAACTGACTGCCCAGTTTCCAGGGTAACTGATCACCCTTTTTCCGGGATAACTGACTGCCCTGTTTCCGGGATAACTGACTGCCCTGTTTCCAGGGTAACTGATCACCCTGTTTCCGGGATAACTGTCTGCCCTGTTTCCGGGATAACTGACTGCCCAGTTTCCAGGGTAACAGACTGCCCTGTTTCCGGGGTAACTGTCTGCCCTGTTTCCGGGATAACTGACTGCCCAGTTTCCAGGGTAACAGACTGCCCTGTTTCCGGGGTAACTGACTGCCCTGTTTCCAGGGTAACTGACTGCCCAGTTTCCAGGGTAACTGATCACCCTGTTTCCGGGAGAACTGACTGCCCTGTTTCCGGGAGAAATGACTGCCCTGTTTCCAGGGTAACTGACTGCCCTGCTTCCGGGGTAACTGACTGCCCTGTTTCCAGGGTAACTGATCACCCTGTTTCCGGGATAACTGACTGCCCTGTTGCCGGGTAACTGACAGCCCTGTTTCCGGGGTAACTGACTGCCCTGTTTCCAGGGTCACTTACCACACTGTTTCCAGTGTCACTGACCACCCCGTTTCCAGGATAACTGACTCCCCTGTTTCCAGGGTAACTGACCGCCCTGTTTCCGGGGTCACTTACCACACTGTTTCCAGTGCAACGGATCACCATGTTTCCGGGGTAACTGACTGCCCTGTTTCCAGGGCAATTGACCGCCCTGTTTCCGGGGGAACTGACTGCCCAGTTTCCAGGGTAACTAACTGCCCTGTTTCCGGGGTAACTGACTGCCCATTTTCCAGCGTAACTGACTGCCCTGTTTCCAGGGTAACTGAGAGCCCACCTTCCAGTGTAACTGATCACCCTGTTTCCAGGGTAAATTATCACCCTGTTTCCGGGATAACTAACTGCCCTGTTTCCGGGATAACTGACTGCCCAGTTTCCGAGGTAACTGACTTCCCTGTTTCCAGGGTAACTGACTGCCCAGTTTCCATGGTAACTGACTGCCCTGTTTCCGGGGTAACTGATCACCCTGTTTCCGGGGCAACTGACTGCCCAGTTTCCAGGGTGACTGACTGCCCTGTTTCCAGGGTAACTGACTGCCCAGTTTCCGGGGTAACTGACTGCCCTGTTTCCAGGCTAACTGACTGCCCTGTTTCCAGGCTAACTGATCACCCTGTTTCCGGGGTAACTGACTGCCCTGTTTCCGGGGTAACTGACCGCCCTGTTTCCAGGGTCACTGACCACCCTGCTTCCAGGATAACTGAAAGCCCTGTTTCCAGGGTAACTGAACTCCCTGTTTCCGGGGTAACTGACCACCCTGTTTCCGGGTAACTGACTGCCCTGTTTGCGGGGTAACTGAATGCCCTGTTTCCAGGGTAACTGATCTCCCTGTTTCCAGTGCAACGGATCACCATGTTTCCGGGGTAACTGACTGCCCTGTCTCCAGGGCAACTAACTGCCCTGTTTCCGGGGGAACTGACTGCCCAGTTTCCAGGGTAACTGACTGCCCAGTTTCCAGGGTAACTAACTGCCCTGTTTCCGGGGTAACTGACTGCCCAGTTTCCAGGGTAACTGACTGCCCTGTTTCCAGGGTAACTGACAGCCCACCTTCCAGTGTAACTGATCACCCTGTTTCCAGGATAATTGACTGCCCTGTTTCCAGGGTAACTGACCGCCCTGTTTCCGGGATAACTAACTGCCCTGTTTCCAGGATAACTGACTGCCCTGTTTCCGGGGTAACTGATCACCCTGTTTCCGGGGTAACTGACTGCCCAGTTTCTGGGGTAACTGACTTCCCTGTTTCCAGGGTAACTGACTGCCCTGTTTCCGGGATAACTGACTGCCCTGTTTCCAGGGTAACTGATAACCCTGTTTCCGGGATAACGGACTGCCCTGTTTCCAGGATAACTGATTGCCCAGTTTCCAGAGTAACTGAATAACCTGTTTCCAGGGTAACAGATCACCCTGTTTCCGGGATAACTGACTGCCCTGTTTCCAAGATAACTGACTGCCCTCTTTCCAGGGTAACTGACTGCCCTGTTTCCGGGGTAACTGACCGCCCTGTTTCCAGGCTAACTGACTGCCCTGTTTCCAGGATAACTGATCACCCTGTTTCCGGGGTAACTGACTGCCCTGTTTCCGGGGTAACTGACCGCCCTGTTTCCAGGATAACTGATCACCCTGTTTCCGGGGTAACTGACCACCCTGTTTCCAGGGTCACTGACCACCCTGTTTCCAGGATAACTGACTCCCCTGTTTCCAGGGTAACTGACTGCCCTGTTTCCAGGATAACTGATCACCCTGTTTCCGGGGTAACTGACTGCCCTGTTTCCGGGGTAACTGACCGCCCTGTTTCCAGGATAACTGATCACCCTGTTTCCGGGGTAACTGACTGCCCTGTTGCCAGGGTAACTGACTGCCCTGTTTCCAGGGGAACTGACTGCCCTGTTTCCGGGGTAACTGATCACACTGTTTCCGGGGTAACTGACTAACCAGTTTCCAGGGTGACTGACTGCCCTGTTTCCAGGGTAACTGACTGCCCAGTTTCCGGGGTAACTGACTGCCCTGTTTCCTGGGTAACTGACTGCCCTGCTTCCGGGGTAACTGACTGCCCTGTTTCCAGGCTAACTGACTGCCCTGTTTCCAGGATAACTGATCACCCTGTTTCCGGGGTAACTGACTGCCCTGTTTCCGGGGACACTGACCGCCCTGTTTCCAGGATAACTGATCACCCTGTTTCCGGGGTAACTGACCACCCTGTTTCCAGGGTCACTGACCACCCTGTTTCCAGGATAACTGAAAGCCCTGTTTCCAGGGTAACTGATCTCCCTGTTTCCGGGTAGCTGAATGCCCTTTTTCCAGGGTAACTGATCTCCCTGTTTCCAGGGTAACTGATCACCCTGTTTCCGGGGTAACTGACTGCCCTGTTTCCGGGGTAACTGATCACCCTGTTTCCGGGGTAACTGACTAATCTGTTCCCAGGTTTAGTGACCGCCCTGTTTCTGGGGTAACTGACTGCCCTGTTTCCGGGGTAACCGACCGCCCTGTTTCCAGGATAACTGATCACCCTGTTTCCAGTGTAACTGACCATCCTGTTTCCAGGGTAACTGTCTGCCCAGTTTCCAGGGTAACTGACTGCCCTGTTTCCGGGGTAACAGATCTCCCTGTTTCCAGGGTAACTGACCGCCCTGTTTCCAGGATAACTGACCGCCCTATTTCCGGGATAACTGATTGCCCTGTTTACTGGATAACTGAACGCCCTGTTTCCGGGATAACTGACTGCCCTGTTTCCAGGGTAACTGATAACCCTGATTCCGGGATAACTGACTGCCCTGTTTCCAGGGTAACTGACTGCCCAGTTTCCAGGGTAACTGACTGCCCTGATTCCGGGATAACTGACCGCCCTGTTTCCAGGGTAACTGACTGCCCAGTTTCCAGGGTAACTGACTGCCCTGTTTCCGGTGTAACTGACTGCCCTGTTTCCAGGGTAACTGACTGCCTAGTTTCCAGGGTAACTGACTGCCCTGTTTCCAGGGTAACTGAGTGCCCTGTTTCCAGGCTAACTGACGGCCCTGTTTCCAGGATAACTGATCACCCAGTTTCCAGGATAACTGACTCCCCTGTTTCCAGTGTAACTGACTGACCTGTTTCCGGGGTAACTGACCGCCCTGTTTCCAGGATAACTGACCTATCTATTTCCGGGGTAACTGACCGCCCTGTTTCCAGGATAACTGACTGCTCTGTTTCCAGGTTAACTGACTGCCCTTTTTCCAGGGTAACTGACTGCCCTGTTTCCGGGGTAACTGACCGCCCTGTTTCCAGGATAACAGATCACCCTGTTTCCGGGGTAACTGACCATCCTGTTTCCAGGGTCACTGACCACCCTGATTCCAGGATAACTGAAAGCCCTGTTTCCTGGGTCACTGACTGCCCTGTTTCCTGGGTAACTGACTGCCATGCTTCCGGCGTAACTGACTGGCCTGTTTCCAGGGTAACTGACTGCCCAGTTTCCAGGGTAACTGATCACCCTTTTTCCGGGATAACTGACTGCCCTGTTTCCGGGATAACTGACTGCCCTGTTTCCAGGGTAACTGATCACCCTGTTTCCGGGATAACTGTCTGCCCTGTTTCCGGGATAACTGACTGCCCAGTTTCCAGGGTAACAGACTGCCCTGTTTCCGGGGTAACTGACTGCCCTGTTTCCAGGGTAACTGACTGCCCAGTTTCCAGGGTAACTGATCACCCTGTTTCCGGGAGAACTGACTGCCCTGTTTCCGGGAGAAATGACTGCCCTGTTTCCAGGGTAACTGACTGCCCTGCTTCCGGGGTAACTGACTGCCCTGTTTCCAGGGTAACTGATCACCCTGTTTCCGGGATAACTGACTGCCCTGTTTCCGGGTAACTGACAGCCCTGTTTCCGGGGTAACTGACTGCCCTGTTTCCAGGGTCACTTACCACACTGTTTCCAGTGTCACTGACCACCCCGTTTCCAGGATAACTGACTCCCCTGTTTCCAGGGTAACTGACCGCCCTGTTTCCGGGGTCACTTACCACACTGTTTCCAGTGCAACGGATCACCATGTTTCCGGGGTAACTGACTGCCCTGTTTCCAGGGCAATTGACCGCCCTGTTTCCGGGGGAACTGACTGCCCAGTTTCCAGGGTAACTGACTGCCCAGTTTCCAGGGTAACTAACTGCCCTGTTTCCGGGGTAACTGACTGCCCATTTTCCAGCGTAACTGACTGCCCTGTTTCCAGGGTAACTGAGAGCCCACCTTCCAGTGTAACTGATCACCCTGTTTCCAGGATAACTGACTGCCCAGTTTCCATGGTAACTGACTGCCCTGTTTCCGGGGTAACTGATCACCCTGTTTCCGGGGCAACTGACTGCCCAGTTTCCAGGGTGACTGACTGCCCTGTTTCCAGGGTAACTGACTGCCCAGTTTCCGGGGTAACTGACTGCCCTGTTTCCAGGGTAACTGATCACCCTGTTTCCGGGATAACTGACTGCCCTGTTTCCGGGATAACTGATCACCCTGTTTCCAGTGTAACTGACCATCCTGTTTCCAGGGTAACTGACTGCCCAGTTTCCAGGGTAACTGACTGCCCTGTTTCTGGGGTAACAGATCTCCCTGTTTCCGGGGTAACTGACCGCCCTGTTTCCAGGATAACTGACCGCCCTATTTCCGGGATAACTGATTGCCCTGTTTACTGGATAACTGACCGCCCTGTTTCCGGGATAACTGACTGCCCTGTTTCCAGGGTAACTGATAACCCTGATTCCGGGATAACTGACTGCCCTGTTTCCAGGGTAACTGACAGCCCAGTTTGCAGGGTAACTGACTGCCCTGATTCCGGGATAACTGACCGCCCTGTTTCCAGGGTAACTGACTGCCCAGTTTCCAGGGGAACTGACTGCCCTGTTTCCGGGGTAACTGACTGCCCTGTTTCCAGGGCAACTGACTGCCCAGTTTCCAGGGTAACTGACTGCCCTGTTTCCAGGGTAACTGAGTGCCCTGTTTCCAGGCTAACTGACGGCCCTGTTTCCAGGATAACTGATCACCCAGTTTCCAGGATAACTGACTCCCCTGTTTCCAGTGTAACTGACTGACCTGTTTCCGGGGTAACTGACCGCTCTGTTTCCAGGATAACTGACCTATCTATTTCCGGGGTAACTGACCGCCCTGTTTCCAGGATAACTGACTGCCCTGTTTCCAGGTTAACTGACTGCCCTTTTTCCAGGGTAACTGACTGCCCTGTTTCCGGGGTAACTGACCGCCCTGTTTCCAGGATAAAAGATCACCCTGTTTCCGGGGTAACTAACCATCCTGTTTCCAGGGTCACTGACCACCCTGATTCCAGGATAACTGAAAGCCCTGTTTCCTGGGTCACTGACTGCCCTGTTTCCTGGGTAACTGACTGCCCTGCTTCCGGCGTAACTGACTGGCCTGTTTCCAGGGTAACTGACTGCCCAGTTTCCAGGGTAACTGATCACCCTTTTTCCGGGATAACTGACTGCCCTGTTTCCGGGATAACTGACTGCCCTGTTTCCAGGGTAACTGATCACCCTGTTTCCGGGATAACTGTCTGCCCTGTTTCCGGGATAACTGACTGCCCAGTTTCCAGGGTAACAGACTGCCCTGTTTCCGGGGTAACTGACTGCCCTGATTCCAGGGTAACTGACTGCCCAGTTTCCAGGGTAACTGATCACCCTGTTTCCGGGAGAACTGACTGCCCTGTTTCCGGGAGAAATGACTGCCCTGTTTCCAGGGTAACTGACTGCCCTGCTTCCGGGGTAACTGACTGCCCTGTTTCCAGGGTAACTGATCACCCTGTTTCCGGGATAACTGACTGCCCTGTTTCCGGGTAACTGACAGCCCTGTTTCCGGGGTAACTGACTGCCCTGTTTCCAGGGTCACTTACCACACTGTTTCCAGTGTCACTGACCACCCCGTTTCCAGGATAACTGACTCCCCTGTTTCCAGGGTAACTGACCGCCCTGTTTCCGGGGTCACTTACCACACTGTTTCCAGTGCATCGGATCACCATGTTTCCGGGGTAACTGACTGCCCTGTTTCCAGGGCAATTGACCGCCCTGTTTCCGGGGGAACTGACTGCCCAGTTTCCAGGGTAACTAACTGCCCTGTTTCTGGGGTAACTGACTGCCCATTTTCCAGCGTAACTGACTGCCCTGTTTCCAGGGTAACTGAGAGCCCACCTTCCAGTGTAACTGATCACCCTGTTTCCAGGATAATTGACTGCCCTGTTTCCAGGGTAAATGACCGCCCTGTTTCCAGGGGAAATTATCACCCTGTTTCCGGGATAACTAACTGCCCTGTTTCCGGGATAACTGACTACCCAGTTTCCGAGGTAACTGACTTCCCTGTTTCCAGGGTAACTGACTGCCCAGTTTCCATGGTAACTGACTGCCCTGTTTCCGGGGTAACTGATCACCCTGTTTCCGGGGCAACTGACTGCCCAGTTTCCAGGGTGACTGACTGCCCTGTTTCCAGGGTAACTGACTGCCCAGTTTCCGGGGTAACTGACTGCCCTGTTTCCAGGGTAACTGATCACCCTGTTTCCGGGATAACTGACTGCCCTGTTTCCGGGATAAATGACTGCCCTGTTTCCAGGGTAACTGACTTACCCTGTTTCCGGGGTAACTGACTGCCCTGTTTCCAGGCTAACTGACTGCCCTGTTTCCAGGATAACTGATCACCCTGTTTCCGGGGTAACTGACTGCCCTGTTTCCGGGGTAACTGACCGCCCTGTTTCCAGGATAACTGATCACCCTGTTTCCGGGGTAACTGACCACCCTGTTTCCAGGGTCACTGACCACCCTGTTTCCAGGATAACTGAAAGCCCTGTTTCCAGGGTAACTGATCTCCCTGTTTCCGGGTAGCTGAATGCCCTGTTTCCAGGGTAACTGATCTCCCTGTTTCCAGGGTAACTGATCACCCTGTTTCCAGGGTAACTGACTGCCCTGTTTCCAGGGTAACTGACTGCCCTGTTTCCGGGGTAACTGACTGCCCTGTTTCCAGGATAACTGATCACTCTGTTTCCGGGGTAACTGACCACCCTGTTTCCGGGGTAACTGACTAATCTGTTCCCAGGGTTACTGACCGCCCTGTTTCTGGGGTAACTGACTGCCCTGTTTCCGGGGTAACTGACCGACCTGTTTCCAGGATAACTGATCACCCTGTTTCCAGTGCAACTGACCATCCTGTTTCCAGGGTAACTGACTGCCCAGTTTCCAGGGTAACTGACTGCCCTGTTTCCGGAGTAACAGATCTCCCTGTTTCCGGGGTAACTGACCGCCCTGTTTCCAGGATAACTGACCGCCCTATTTCCGGGACAACTGACTGCCCTGTTTACTGGATAACTGACCGCCCTGTTTCCGGGATAACTGACTGCCCTGTTTCCAGGGTAACTGATAACCCTGATTCCGGGATAACTGACTGCGCTGTTTCCAGGGTAACTGACTGCCCAGTTTCCAGGGTAACTGACTGCCCTGTTTCCGGGGTAACTGACTGTTCTGTTTCCAGGGTAACTGACTGCGCAGTTTCCAGAGTAACTGAATACCCTTTTTCCAGGGTAACTGACTCCCCTGTTTCCGGGATAACTGACTGCCTTGTTTCCAGGGTAACTGACTGCCCTGTTTCCGGGATAACTGACTACCCTGTTTCCGGGATAACTGACTGCCCTGTTTCCAGGGTAACTGACTGCCCTGTTTCCGGGGTAACAGATCTCCCTGTTTCCGGGGTAACTGACCGCCCTGTTTCCAGGATAACTGACCGCCCTATTTCCGGGATAACTGATTGCCCTGTTTACTGGATAACTGACCGCCCTGTTTCCGGGATAACTGACTGCACTGTTTCCAGGGTAACTGATAACCCTGATTCCGGGATAACTGACTGCGCTGTTTCCAGGGTAACTGACTGCCCAGTTTCCAGGTTAACTGACTGCCCTGTTTCCGGGGTAACTGACTGCCCTGTTTCCAGGGTCACTGACCGCCCTGTTTCCAGGATAACTGAAAGTGCTGTTTCCAGGGTAACTGATCTCCCTGTTTCCGGGTAACTGATCACCCTGTTTCCGGGTAACTGACAGCCCTGTTTCCGGGGTAACTGACTGCCCTGTTTCCAGGGAAACTGATCTCCCTGTTTCCAGTGCAACGGATCACCATGTTTCCGGGGTAACTGACTGCCCTGTTTCCAGGGCAACTGACCGCCCTGTTTCCGGGGGAACTGACTGCCCGGTTTCCAGGGTAACTGACTGCCCAGTTTCCAGGGTAACTAACTGCCCTGTTTCCGGGGTAACTGACTGCCCAGTTTCCAGGGTAACTGACTGCCCTGTTTCCAGGGTAACTGACAGCCCACCTTCCAGTGTAACTGATCACCCTGTTTCAAGGATAATTGACTGCCCTGTTTCCAGGGTAACTGACCGCCCTGTTTCCAGGGTAACTGACTGCCCAGTTTCCAGGGTAAATTATCACCCTGTTTCCGGGATAACTAACTGCCCTGTTTCCGGGATAACTGACTGCCCTGTTTCCGGGGTAACTGATCACCCTGCTCCGGGGTAACTGACTGCCCAGTTTCCGGGGTAACTGACTTCCCTGTTTCCAGGGTAACTGACTGCCCTGTTTCCGGGATAACTGACTGCCCTGTTTCCAGGGTAACTGATAATCCTGTTTCCGGGGTAACTGACTGCCCTGTTTCCAGGCTAACTGACTGCCCTGTTTCCAGGATAACTGATCACCCTGTTTCCGGGGTAACTGACTGCCCTGTTTCCGGGTAACTGACCGCCCTGTTTCCAGGATAACTGATCACCCTGTTTCCGGGGTAACTGACCACCCTGTTTCCAGGGTCACTGACCACCCTGTTTCCAGGATAACTGACTCCCCTGTTTCCAGGGTAACTGACTGCCCTGTTTCCAGGGTAACTGACTGCCCTGTTTCCGGGGTAACTGACTGCCCTGTTTCCAGGATAACTGATCACTCTGTTTCCGGGGTAACTGATCACTCTGTTTCCGGGGTAACTGACCACCCTGTTTCCGGGGTAACTGACTAATCTGTTTCCAGGGTTACTGACAGCCCTGTTTCTGGGGTAACTGACTGCCCTGTTTCCGGGGTAACTGACCGCCCTGTTTCCAGGATAACTGATCACCCTCTTTCCAGTGTAACTGACCATCCTGTTTCCAGGGTAACTGACTGCCCAGTTTCCAGGGTAACTGACTGCCATGTTTCCGGGGTAACAGATCTCCCTGTTTCCGGGGTAACTGACCGCCCTGTTTCCGGGATAACTGACTGCCCTGTTTCCAGGGTAACTGATAACCCTGTTTCCGGGATAACTGACTGCCCTGTTTCCAGGGTAACTGACTGCCCAGTTTCCAATGTAACTGAATAACCGGTTTCCAGGCTAACAGATCACCCTGTTTCCGGGATAACTGACTGCCCTGTTTCCAAGATAACTGACTGCCCTCTTTCCAGGGTAACTGACTGCCCTGTTTCCGGGGTAACTGACTGCCCTGTTTCCAGGCTAACTGACTGCCCTGTTTCCAGGATAACTGATCACCCTGTTTCCCGGGTAACTGACTGCCCTGTTTCCAGGGTAACTGACCGCCCTGTTTCCAGGAGAACTGATCACCCTGTTTCCGGGGTAACTGACCACCCTGTTTCCAGGATAACTGACTCCCCTGTTTCCAGGGTAACTGACTGCCCTGTTTCCAGGGTAACTGACCTCCCTGTTTCCGGGGTAACTGACTGCCCTGTTTCCGGGGTAACAGATCTCCCTGTTTCCGGGGTAACTGACCGCCCTGTTTCCAGGATAACTGACCGCCCTATTTCCGGGGTAACTGACCGCCCTGTTTCCAGGATAACTGATCACCCTGTTTCCGGGGTAACTGACCACCCTGTTTCCAGGATAACTGACTCCCCTGTTTCCAGGGTAACTGACTGCCCTGTTTCCAGGGTAACTGACCTCCCTGTTTCCGGGGTAACTGACTGCCCTGTTTCCGGGGTAACAGATCTCCCTGTTTCCCGGGTAACTGACTGCCCTGTTTCCAGGGTAACTGACCGCCCTGTTTCCAGGAGAACTGATCACCCTGTTTCCGGGGTAACTGACCACCCTGTTTCCAGGATAACTGACTCCCCTGTTTCCAGGGTAACTGACTGCCCTGTTTCCAGGGTAACTGACCTCCCTGTTTCCGGGGTAACTGACTGCCCTGTTTCCGGGGTAACAGATCTCCCTGTTTCCGGGGTAACTGACCGCCCTGTTTCCAGGATAACTGACCGCCCTATTTCCAGGATAACTGATCACTCTGTTTCTGGGGTAACTGATCACTCTGTTTCCGGGGTAACTGACCACCCTGTTTCCGGGGTAACTGACTAATCTGTTTCCAGGGTTACTGACACCCCTGTTTCTGGGGTAACTGACTGCCCTGCTTCCGGGGTAACTGACTGCCCTGTTTCCAGGATAACTGATCACCCTGTTTCCAGTGTAACTGACCATCCTGTTTCCAGGGAAACTGACTGCCCAGTTTCCAGGGTAACTGACTGCCCTGTTTCCGGGGTAACAGATTCCCTGTTTCCGGGGTAACTGACCGCCCTGTTTCCAGGATAACTGACCGCCCTATTTCCGGGGTAACTGACCGCCCTGTTTCCAGGATAACTGACTGCCCTGTTTCCGGGATAACTGACTGCCCTGTTTACTGGATAACTGACCGCCCTGTTTCCAGGTTAACTGACTGCCCTGTTTCCGGGATAAATGACTGCCCTGTTTCCAGGTTAACTGACTGCCCTGTTTCTGGGATAACTGACTGCCCTGTTTCCAGGGTAACTGATAACCCTGTTTCCTGGATAAATGACTGCCCTGTTTCCAGGGTGCTTGACTGCCCTGTGTCCGGGGTAACTGACTGCCCTGTTTCCAGGGTAACTGACTGCCCAGTTTCCAGAGTAACTGAATACCCTGTTTCCAGGGTAACTGACTGCCCTGTTTCCGGGATAACTGACTGCCCTGTTTCCAGGGTAACTGACTGCCCTGTTTCCGGGATAACTGACTGCCCTGTTTCCAGGGTAACTGACAGCCCTGTTTCCGGGATAACTGATCATCCTGTTTCCAGGATAACTGACTCCCCTGTTTCCAGGGTAACTGACTGCCCTGTTTCCGGGGTAACTGAACGCCCTGTTTCCAGGATAACTGACCTACCTATTGCCGGGGTAACTGACCGCCCTGTTTCCAGGTTAACTGACTGCCCTGTTTCCAGGTTAACTGACTGCCCTGTTTCCAGGGTAACTGACTGCCCTGTTTCCAGGGGAACTGACTGCCCTGTTTCCGGGGTAAATGATCACCCTGTTTCCGGGGTAACTGACTAACCAGTTTCCAGGGTGACTGACTGCCCTGTTTCCAGGGTAACTGACTGCCCAGTTTCCGGGATAACTGACTGCCCTGTTTCCGGGATAACTGACTGCCCTGTTTCGCGGGTAACTGATCGCCCTGTTTCCGGGATAACTGTCTGCCCTGTTTCCGGGATAACTGACTGCCCAGTTTCCAGGGTAACTGACTGCCCTGTTTCCGAGGTAACTGACTGCCCTGTTTCCAGGGTAACTGACTGCCCTGTTTCCAGGGTAACTGATCACCCTGTTTCCGGGATAACTGACTGCCCTGTTTCCGGGAGAAATGACCGCGCTGTTTCCAGGGTAACTGACTGCCCTCTTTCCAGGGTAACTGAATGCCCTGTTTCCAAGGTAACTGATCACCCTGTTTCCGGGATAACTGTCTGCCCTGTTTCCGGGATAACTGACTGCCCTGTTTCCAGGGTAACTGACTGCCCTGTTTCCAGGGGAACTGACTGCCCTGTTTCCGGGGTAACTGATCACCCTGTTTCCGGGGTAACTGACTAACAGGTTTCCAGGGTGACTGACTGCCCTGTTTCCAGGGTAACTGACTGCCCAGTTTCCGGGGTAACTGACTGCCCTGTTTCCTGGGTAACTGACTGCCCTGCTTCCGGGGTAACTGACTGCCCTGTTTCCAGGGTAACTGACTGCCCAGTTTCCAGTGTAACTGATCACCCTTTTTCCGGGATAACTGACTGCCCTATTTCCAGGATAACTGATTGCCCTGTTTCCAGGGTAACTGACTTCCCTGTTTCCGGGATAACTGACTCCCCTGTTTCCAGGGTAAGTGACTGCCCAGTTTCCAGGGTAACTGACTGCCCAGTTTCCAGGGTAACTGATCACCCTGTTTCCGGGATAACTGACTGCCCTGTTTCCGGGAGAACTGACTGCCCTGTTTCCAGGGTAACTGACTGCCCTGTTTCCGGGGTAACTGACCGCCTTGTTTCCAGGGTAACTGATCACCCTGTTTCTGGGATAACTGACTGCCCTGTTTCCGGGATAACTGACTGCCCTGTTTCCAGGCTAACTGACTGCCCTGTTTCCGGGATAACTGATCACCCTGTTTCCGTGGTAACTGACTGCCCTGTTTGCGGGGTAAATGACTGCCCTGTTTCCAGGATAACTGATCACCCTGTTTCCGGGGTAACTGAGCACCCTGTTTCCAGGGTCACTGACCACCCTGTTTCCAGGATAACTGAAAGCCCTGTTTCCAGGGTAACTGACTGCCCAGTTTCCAGGGTAACTGATCACCCTGTTTCCGGGATAACTGACAGCCCTGTTTCCGGGAGAACTGACTGCCCTGTTTCCAGGATAAATGACTGCCTTGTTTCCAGGATAACTGACTGCCCTGTTTACTGGATAACTGATTGCCCTGTTTCCAGGTCAACTGACTGCCCTGTTTCCAGGGAAACTGACAGCCCTGTTTCCAGGGTAACTGACCGCCCTGTTTATGGGGTAACTGACCGCCCTGTTTCCTGGATAACTGACTGCCCTGTTTCCAGGGTAACTGACTGCCCTGTTTCCAGGGTAACTGACCGCCCTGTTTATGGGGTAACTGACCGCCCTGTTTCCTGGATAACTGACTGCCCTGTTTCCAGGGTAACTGACTGCCCTGTTACCAGGGTAACTGGCCGCCCTGTTTCCAGGGTAACTGACTGCCCTGTTGCCAGGATAACTGACTGCCTTGTTTCCAGGGTAACTGACTGCCCACTTTCCAGTGCAACTGATCACCCTGTTTCCAAGGTTACTGACTGCCCACTTTCCAGTGTAACTGATCACCCTGTTTCCAGGATAACTGACTGCCCAGTTTCCAGGGTAAATTATCACACTGTTTCAGGGATAACTAACTGCCCTGTTTCCGGGATAACTGCCTGCCCTGTTTCCGGGGTAACAGATCACCCTGTTTCCGGGGTAACTGACTGCCCAGTTTCCGGGGTAACTGACTTCCCTGTTTAAAGGGTAACTGTCTGCCCTGTTTCCGGGATAACTGACTGCCCTGTTTCCAGGGTAACTGATAACCCTGTTTCCGGGATAACTGACTGCCCTGTTTCCAGGGTAACTGACTGCCCAGTTTCCTGGGTAACTGACTGTCCTGTTTCCGGGGTAACTGACTGCCCTGTTTCCAGGGTAACTGACTGCCCAGTTTCCAGAGTAAGTGAATACCCTGTTTCAAGGGTAACTGACTGCCCTGTTTCCGGGATAACTGACTGCCCTGTTTCCAGGGCAACTGACTGCCCTGTTTCCGGGGCAACTGACTGCCCTGTTTCCAGGGTAACTGATCACCCTGTTTCCGGGATAACTGACTGCCCTGTTTCCGGGATAACTGACTGCCCTGTTTCCAGGGTAACTGACTGCCCTGTTTCCGGGGTAACTGACTGCCCTGTTTCCGGGAAAACTGACTGCCCTGTCTCCAGGATAACTGATCACCCTGTTTCCGGGGTAACTGACTGCCCTGTTTCCAGGGTAACTGACCGCCCTGTTTCCAGGATAACTGTTCACCCTGTTTCCAGGGTAACTGACTGCCCTGTTTCCAGGGGAACTGACTGCCCTGTTTCCGGGTTAACTGATCACCCTATTTCTGGGGTAACTGACTGCCCTGTTTCCAGGGTAACTGACTGCCCAGTTTCCAGTGTAACTGAATAACCTGTTTCCAGGGTAACAGATCACCCTGTTTCCGGGATAACTGACTGCCCTGTTTCCAAGATAACTGACTGCCCTCTTTCCAGGGTAACTGACTGCGCTGTTTCCGGGGTAACTGACTGCCCTGTTTCCAGAGTAACTGATAACCCTGTTTCCGGGATAACTGACTGCCCTGTTTCCAGGGTAACTGACTGCCCAGTTTCCAGTGTAACTGAATAACCTGTTTCCAGGGTAACAGATCACCCTGTTTCCGGGATAACTGACTGCCCTGTTTCCAAGATAACTGACTGCCCTCTTTCCAGGGTAACTGACTGCCCTGTTTCCGGGGTAACTGACTGCCCAGTTTCCGGGGTAACTGACTTCCCTGTTTAAAGGGTAACTGTCTGCCCTGTTTCCGGGATAACTGACTGCCCTGTTTCCAGGGTAACTGATAACCCTGTTTCCGGGATAACTGACTGCCCTGTTTCCAGGGTAACTGACTGCCCAGTTTCCTGGGTAACTGACTGTCCTGTTTCCGGGGTAACTGACTGCCCTGTTTCCAGGGTAACTGACTGCCCAGTTTCCAGAGTAACTGAATACCCTGTTTCCAGGGTAACTGACTGCCCTGTTTCCGGGATAACTGACTGCCCTGTTTCCAGGGTAACTGACTGCCCTGTTTCCGGGGCAACTGACTGCCCTGTTTCCAGGGTAACTGATCACCCTGTTTCCGGGATAACTGACTGCCCTGTTTCCGGGATAACTGACTGCCCTGTTTCCAGGGTAACTGACTGCCCTGTTTCCGGGGTAACTGACTGCCCTGTTTCCGGGATAACTGACTGCCCTGTCTCCAGGATAACTGATCACCCTGTTTCCGGGGTAACTGACTGCCCTGTTTCCAGGGTAACTGACCGCCCTGTTTCCAGGATAACTGTTCACCCTGTTTCCAGGGTAACTGACTGCCCTGTTTCCAGGGGAACTGACTGCCCTGTTTCCGGGTTAACTGATCACCCTATTTCTGGGGTAACTGACTGCCCTGTTTCCAGGGTAACTGACTGCCCAGTTTCCAGTGTAACTGAATAACCTGTTTCCAGGGTAACAGATCACCCTGTTTCCGGGATAACTGACTGCCCTGTTTCCAAGATAACTGACTGCCCTCTTTCCAGGGTAACTGACTGCGCTGTTTCCGGGGTAACTGACTGCCCTGTTTCCAGAGTAACTGATAACCCTGTTTCCGGGATAACTGACTGCCCTGTTTCCAGGGTAACTGACTGCCCAGTTTCCAGTGTAACTGAATAACCTGTTTCCAGGGTAACAGATCACCCTGTTTCCGGGATAACTGACTGCCCTGTTTCCAAGATAACTGACTGCCCTCTTTCCAGGGTAACTGACTGCCCTGTTTCCGGGGTAACTGACTGCCCAGTTTCCGGGGTAACTGACTTCCCTGTTTAAAGGGTAACTGTCTGCCCTGTTTCCGGGATAACTGACTGCCCTGTTTCCAGGGTAACTGATAACCCTGTTTCCGGGATAACTGACTGCCCTGTTTCCAGGGTAACTGACTGCCCAGTTTCCTGGGTAACTGACTGTCCTGTTTCCGGGGTAACTGACTGCCCTGTTTCCAGGGTAACTGACTGCCCAGTTTCCAGAGTAACTGAATACCCTGTTTCCAGGGTAACTGACTGCCCTGTTTCCGGGATAACTGACTGCCCTGTTTCCAGGGTAACTGACTGCCCTGTTTCCGGGGCAACTGACTGCCCTGTTTCCAGGGTAACTGATCACCCTGTTTCCGGGATAACTGACTGCCCTGTTTCCGGGATAACTGACTGCCCTGTTTCCAGGGTAACTGACTGCCCTGTTTCCGGGGTAACTGACTGCCCTGTTTCCGGGATAACTGACTGCCCTGTCTCCAGGATAACTGATCACCCTGTTTCCGGGGTAACTGACTGCCCTGTTTCCAGGGTAACTGACCGCCCTGTTTCCAGGATAACTGTTCACCCTGTTTCCAGGGTAACTGACTGCCCTGTTTCCAGGGGAACTGACTGCCCTGTTTCCGGGTTAACTGATCACCCTATTTCTGGGGTAACTGACTGCCCTGTTTCCAGGGTAACTGACTGCCCAGTTTCCAGTGTAACTGAATAACCTGTTTCCAGGGTAACAGATCACCCTGTTTCCGGGATAACTGACTGCCCTGTTTCCAAGATAACTGACTGCCCTCTTTCCAGGGTAACTGACTGCGCTGTTTCCGGGGTAACTGACTGCCCTGTTTCCAGAGTAACTGATAACCCTGTTTCCGGGATAACTGACTGCCCTGTTTCCAGGGTAACTGACTGCCCAGTTTCCAGTGTAACTGAATAACCTGTTTCCAGGGTAACAGATCACCCTGTTTCCGGGATAACTGACTGCCCTGTTTCCAAGATAACTGACTGCCCTCTTTCCAGGGTAACTGACTGCCCTGTTTCCGGGGTAACTGACTGCCCTGTTTCCAGGCTAACTGACTGCCCTGTTTCCAGGATAACTGATCACCCTGTTTCCCGGGTAACTGACTGCCCTGTTTCCGGGGTAACTGACTGCCCTGTTTCCAGGATAACTGATCACTCTGTTTCCGGGGTAACTGATCACACTGTTTCCGGGGTAACTGACCACCCTGTTTCCGGGGTAACTGACTAATCTGTTTCCAGGGTTACTGACACCCCTGTTTCTGGGGTAACTGACTGCCCTGCTTCCGGGGTAACTGACTGCCCTGTTTCCAGGATAACTGATCACCCTGTTTCCAGTGTAACTGACTATCCTGTTTCCAGGGTAACTGACTGCCCAGTTTCCAGGGTAACTGACTGCCCTGTTTCCGGGGTAACAGATCTCCCTGTTTCCGGGGTAACTGACCGCCCTGTTTCCAGGATAACTGACCGCCCTATTTCCGGGGTAACTGACCGCCCTGTTTCCAGGATAACTGACTGCCCTGTTTCCGGGATAACTGACTGCCCTGTTTACTGGATAACTGACCGCCCTGTTTCCAGGTTAACTGACTGCCCTGTTTCCGGGATAAATGACTGCCCTGTTTCCAGGTTAACTGACTGCCCTGTTTCGAGGATAACTGACTGCCCTGTTTCCAGGGTAACTGATAACCCTGTTTCCGGGATAACTGACTGCCCTGTTTCCAGGGTACTTGACTGCCCTGTTTCCGGGGTAACTGACTGCCCTGTTTCCAGGGTAACTGACAGCCCAGTTTCCAGAGTAACTGAATACCCTGTTTCCAGGGTAACTGACTGCCCTGTTTCCGGGATAACTGACTGCCCTGTTTCCAGGGTAACTGACTGCCCTGTTTCCGGGATAACTGACTGCCCTGTTTCCAGGGTAACTGACAGCCCTGTTTCCGGGATAACTGATCACCCTGTTTCCAGGATAACTGACCCCCCTGTTTCCAGGGTAACTGACTGCCCTGTTTCCGGGGTAACTGACCGCCCTGTTTCCAGGATAACTGACCTACCTATTGCCGGGGTAACTGACCGCCCTGTTTCCAGGTTAACTGACTGCCCTGTTTCCAGGTTAACTGACTGCCCTGTTTCCAGGGTAACTGACTGCCCTGTTTCCAGGGGAACTGACTGCCCTGTTCCCGGGGTAAATGATCACCCTGTTTCCGGGTTAACTGACTAACCAGTTTCCAGGGTGACTGACTGCCCTGTTTCCAGGGTAACTGACTGCCCAGTTTCCGGGATAACTGACTGCCCTGTTTCCGGGATAACTGACTGCCCTGTTTCGAGGGTAACTGATCGCCCTGTTTCCGGGATAACTGTCTGCCCTTTTTCCGGGATAACTGACTGCCCAGTTTCCAGGGTAACTGACTGCCCTGTTTCCGAGGTAACTGACTGCCCTGTTTCCAGGGTAACTGACTGCCCAGTTTCCAGGGTAACTGATCACCCTGTTTCCGGGATAACTGACTGCCCTGTTTCCGGGAGAAATGACTGCGCTGTTTCCAGGGTAACTGACTGCCCTCTTTCCAGGGTAACTGACTGCCCTGTTTCCAAGGTAACTGATCACCCTGTTTCCGGGATAACTGTCTGCCCTGTTTCCGGGATAACTGACTGCCCTGTTTCCAGGGTAACAGACTGCCCTGTTTCCAGGGGAACTGACTGCCCTGTTTCCGGGGTAACTGATCACCCTGTTTCCGGGGTAACTGACTAACAGGTTTCCAGGGTGACTGACTGCCCTGTTTCCAGGGTAACAGACTGCCCAGTTTCCGGGGTAACTGACTGCCCTGTTTCCTGGGTAACTGACTGCCCTGCTTCCGGGGTAACTGACTGCCCTGTTTCCAGGGTAACTGACTGCCCAGTTTCCAGTGTAACTGATCACCCTTTTTCCAGGATAACTGACTGCCCTATTTCCGGGATAACTGATTGCCCTGTTTCCAGGGTAACTGATCACCCTGTTTCCGGGATAACTGACTGCCCTGTTTCCAGGGTAACTGACTGCCCAGTTTCCAGAGTAACTGAATACCCTGTTTCCAGGGTAACTGACTGCCCTGTTTCCGGGATAACTGACTGCCCTGTTTCCAGGTTAACTGACTGCCCTGTTTCCGGGGCAACTGACTGCCCTGTTTCCAGGGTAACTGATCACCCTGTTTCCGGGATAACTGACTGCCCTGCTTCCGGGATAACTGACTGCCCTGTTTCCAGGGTAACTGACTGCCCTGTTTCCGGGGTAACTGACTGCCCTGTTTCCGGGATAACTGACTGCCCTGTCTCCAGGATAACTGATCACCCTGTTTCTGGGGTAACTGACTGCCCTGTTTCCAGGGTAACTGACCGCCCTGTTTCCATGATAACTGTTCACCCTGTTTCCGGGATAACTGACTGCCCTGTTTCCGGGATAACTGACTGCCCTGTTTCCAGGGTAACTGACTGCCCTGTTTCCGGGGTAACTGACTGCCCTGTTTCCGGGATAACTGACTGCCCTGTCTCCAGGATAACTGATCACCCTGTTTCCGGGGTAACTGACTGCCCTGTTTCCAGGGTAACTGACCGCCCTGTTTCCAGGATAACTGATCACCCTTTTTCCGGGGTAACTGACCACCCTGTTTCCAGGATAACTGACTCCCCTGTTTCCAGGGTAACTGACTGCCCTGTTTCCAGGGTAACTGACTGCCCTGTTTCCGGGGTAACTGACTGCCCTGTTTCCAGGATAACTGATCACTCTGTTTCCGGGGTAACTGATCACTCTCTTTCCGGGGTAACTGACCACCCTGTTTCCGGGGTAACTGACTAATCTGTTTCCAGGGTTACTGACATCCCTGTTTCTGGGGTAACTGACTGCCCTGCTTCCGGGGTAACTGACTGCCCTGTTTCCAGGATAACTGATCACCCTGTTTCCAGTGTAACTGACCATCCTGTTTCCAGGGTAACTGACTGCCCAGTTTCCAGGGTAACTGACTGCCCTGTTTCCGGGGTAACAGATCTCCCTGTTTCCGGGGTAACTGACCGCCCTGTTTCCAGGATAACTGACTGCCCTGTTTCCGGGATAACTGACTGCCCTGTTTCGAGGGTAACTGATCGCCCTGTTTCCGGGATAACTGTCTGCCCTGTTTCCGGGATAACTGACTGCCCAGTTTCCAGGGTAACTGACTGCCCTGTTTCCGAGGTAACTGACTGCCCTGTTTCCAGGGTAACTGACTGCCCAGTTTCCAGGGTAACTGATCACCCTGTTTCCGGGATAACTGACTGCCCTGTTTCAGGGAGAAATGACTGCGCTGTTTCCAGGGTAACTGACTGCCCTCTTTCCAGGGTAACTGACTGCCCTGTTTCCAAGGTGACTGATCACCCTGTTTCCGGGATAACTGTCTGCCCTGTTTTCGGGATAACTGACTGCCCTGTTTCCAGGGTAACTGACTGCCCTATTTCCGGGATAACTGATTGCCCTGTTTCCAGGGTAACAGATCACCCTGTTTCCGGGATAACTGACTCCCCTGTTTCCAGGGTAAGTGACTGCCCAGTTTCCAGGGTAACTGACTGCCCAGTTTCCAGGGTAACTGACTGCCCTGTTTCCGGGATAACTGACTGCCCTGTTTCCGGGAGAACTGACTGCCCTGTTTCCAGGGTAACTGACTGCCCTGTTTCCAGGGTAACTGACCGCCCTGTTTCCAGGATAACTGTTCACCCTGTTTCCAGGGTAACTGACTGCCCTGTTTCCGGGTTAACTGATCACCCTATTTCTGGGGTAACTGACTGCCCTGTTTCCAGGGTAACTGACTGCCCAGTTTCCAGTGTAACTGAATAACCTGTTTCCAGGGTAACAGATCACCCTGTTTCCGGGATAACTGACTGCCCTGTTTCCAAGATAACTGACTGCCCTCTTTCCAGGGTAACTGACTGCGCTGTTTCCAGGGTAACTGACTGCCCTGTTTCCAGAGTAACTGATAACCCTGTTTCCGGGATAACTGACTGCCCTGTTTCCAGGGTAACTGACTGCCCAGTTTCCAGTGTAACTGAATAACCTGTTTCCAGGGTAACAGATCACCCTGTTTCCGGGATAACTGACTGCCCTGTTTCCAAGATAACTGACTGCCCTCTTTCCAGGGTAACTGACTGCCCTGTTTCCGGGGTAACTGACTGCCCTGTTTCCAGGCTAACTGACTGCCCTGTTTCCAGGATAACTGATCACCCTGTTTCCCGGGTAACTGACTGCCCTGTTTCCGGGGTAACTGACCGCCCTGTTTCCAGGATAACTGATCACCCTGTTTCCGGGGTAACTGACCACCCTGTTTCCAGGATAACTGACTCCCCTGTTTCCAGGGTAACTGACTGCCCTGTTTCCAGGGTAACTGACTGCCCTGTTTCCGGGGTAACTGACTGCCCTGTTTCCAGGATAACTGATCACTCTGTTTCCGGGGTAACTGATCACTCTGTTTCCGGGGTAACTGACCACCCTGTTTCCGGGGTAACTGACTAATCTGTTTCCAGGGTTACTGACACCCCTGTTTCTGGGGTAACTGACTGCCCTGCTTCCGGGGTAACTGACTGCCCTGTTTCCAGGATAACTGATCACCCTGTTTCCAGTGTAACTGACCATCCTGTTTCCAGGGTAACTGACTGCCCAGTTTCCAGGGTAACTGACAGCCCTGTTTCCGGGGTAACAGATCTCCCTGTTTCCGGGGTAACTGACCGCCCTGTTTCCAGGATAACTGACCGCCCTATTTCCGGGGTAACTGACCGCCCTGTTTCCAGGATAACTGACTGCCCTGTTTCCGGGATAACTGACTGCCCTGTTTACTGGATAACTGACCGCCCTGTTTCCAGGTTAACTGACTGCCCTGTTTCCGGGATAAATGACTGCCCTGTTTCCAGGTTAACTGACTGCCCTGTTTCTGGGATAACTGACTGCCCTGTTTCCAGGGTAACTGATAACCCTGTTTCCGGGATAACTGACTGCCCTGTTTCCAGGGTACTTGACTGCCCTGTTTCCGGGGTAACTGACTGCCCTGTTTCCAGGGTAACTGACTGCCCAGTTTCCAGAGTAACTGAATACCCTGTTTCCAGGGTAACTGACTGCCCTGTTTCCGGGATAACTGACTGCCCTGTTTCCAGGGTAACTGACTGCCCTGTTTCCGGGATAACTGACTGCCCTGTTTCCAGGGTAACTGACAGCCCTGTTTCCGGGATAACTGATCACCCTGTTTCCAGGATAACTGACTCCCCTGTTTCCAGGGTAACTGACTGCCCTGTTTCCAGGGTAACTGACCGCCCTGTTTCCAGGATAACTGACCTACCTATTGCCGGGGTAACTGACCGCCCTGTTTCCAGGTTAACTGACTGCCCTGTTTCCAGGTTAACTGACTGCCCTGTTTCCAGGGTAACTGACTGCCCTGTTTCCAGGGGAACTGACTGCCCTGTTTCCGGGGTAAATGATCACCCTGTTTCCGGGTTAACTGACTAACCAGTTTCCAGGGTGACTGACTGCCCTGTTTCCAGGGTAACTGACTGCCCAGATTCCGGGATAACTGACTGCCCTGTTTCCGGGATAACTGACTGCCCTGTTTCGAGGGTAACTGATCGCCCTGTTTCCGGGATAAATGTCTGCCCTGTTTCCGGGATAACTGACTGCCCAGTTTCCAGGGTAACTGACTGCCCTGTTTCCGAGGTAACTGACTGCCCTGTTTCCAGGGTAACTGACTGCCCAGTTTCCAGGGTAACTGATCACCCTGTTTCCGGGATAACTGACTGCCCTGTTTCCGGGAGAAATGACTGCGCTGTTTCCAGGGTAACTGACTGCCCTCTTTCCAGGGTAACTGACTGCCCTGTTTCCAAGGTAACTGATCACCCTGTTTCCGGGATAACTGTCTGCCCTGTTTCCGGGATAACTGACTGCCCTGTTTCCAGGGTAACAGACTGCCCTGTTTCCAGGGGAACTGACTGCCCTGTTTCCGGGGTAACTGATCACCCTGTTTCCGGGGAAACTGACTAACAGGTTTCCAGGGTGACTGACTGCCCTGTTTCCTGGGTAACTGACTGCCCAGTTTCCGGGGTAACTGACTGCCCTGTTTCCTGGGTAACTGACTGCCCTGCTTCCGGGGTAACTGACTGCCCTGTTTCCAGGGTAACTGACTGCCCAGTTTCCAGTGTAACTGATCACCCTTTTTCCGGGATAACTGACTGCCCTATTTCCGGGTTAACTGATTGCCCTGTTTCCAGGGTAACTGATCACCCTGTTTCCGGGATAACTGACTGCCCTGTTTCCAGGGTAACTGACTGCCCAGTTTCCAGAGTAACTGAATACCCTGTTTCCAGGGTAACTGACTGCCCTGTTTCCGGGATAACTGACTGCCCTGTTTCCAGGGTAACTGACTGCCCTGTTTCCGGGGCAACTGACTGCCCTGTTTCCAGGGTAACTGATCACCCTGTTTCCGGGATAACTGACTGCCCTGCTTCCGGGATAACTGACTGCCCTGTTTCCAGGGTAACTGACTGCCCTGTTTCCGGGGTAACTGACTGCCCTGTTTCCGGGATAACTGACTGCCCTGTCTCCAGGATAACTGATCACCCTGTTTCTGGGGTAACTGACTGCCCTGTTTCCAGGGTAACTGACCGCCCTGTTTCCATGATAACTGTTCACCCTGTTTCCGGGATAACTGACTGCCCTGTTTCCGGGATAACTGACTGCCCTGTTTCCAGGGTAACTGACTGCCCTGTTTCCGGGGTAACTGACTGCCCTGTTTCCGGGATAACTGACTGCCCTGTCTCCAGGATAACTGATCACCCTGTTTCCGGGGTAACTGACTGCCCTGTTTCCAGGGTAACTGACCGCCCTGTTTCCAGGATAACTGTTCACCCTGTTTCCAGGGTAACTGACTGCACTGTTTCCGGGGTAACTGACTGCCCTGTTTCCAGGGTAACTGATAACCCTGTTTCCGGGATAACTGACTGCCCTGTTTCCAGGGTAACTGACTGCCCAGTTTCCAGTGTAACTGAATAACCTGTTTCCAGGGTAACAGATCACCCTGTTTCCGGGATAACTGACTGCCCTGTTTCCAAGATAACTGACTGCCCTCTTTCCAGGGTAACTGACTGCCCTGTTTCCAGGATAACTGATCACCCTGTTTCCGGGGTAACTGACCACCCTGTTTCCAGGATAACTGACTCCCCTGTTTCCAGGGTAACTGACTGCCCTGTTTCCAGGGTAACTGACTGCCCTGTTTCCGGGGTAACTGACTGCCCTGTTTCAAGGATAACTGATCACTCTGTTTCCGGGGTAACTGATCACTCTGTTTCCGGGGTAACTGACCACCCTGTTTCCGGGGTAACTGACTAATCTGTTTCCAGGGTTACTGACATCCCTGTTTCTGGGGTAACTGACTGCCCTGCTTCCGGGGTAACTGACTGCCCTGTTTCCAGGATAACTGATCACCCTGTTTCCAGTGTAACTGACCATCCTGTTTCCAGGGTAACTGACTGCCCAGTTTCCAGGGTAACTGACTGCCCTGTTTCCGGGGTAACAGATCTCCCTGTTTCCGGGGTAACTGACCGCCCTGTTTCCAGGATAACTGACTGCCCTGTTTCCGGGATAACTGTCTGCCCTGTTTCCGGGATAACTGACTGCCCAGTTTCCAGGGTAACTGACTGCCCTGTTTCTGAGGTAACTGACTGCCCTGTTTCCAGGGTAACTGACTGCCCAGTTTCCAGGGTAACAGATCACCCTGTTTCCGGGATAACTGTCTGCCCTCTTTCCGGGATAACTGACTGCCCTGTTTCCAGGGTAACTGACTGCCCTATT
Source organism: Heterodontus francisci (assembly GCF_036365525.1). Classification (NCBI taxonomy): domain Eukaryota; kingdom Metazoa; phylum Chordata; class Chondrichthyes; order Heterodontiformes; family Heterodontidae; genus Heterodontus; species Heterodontus francisci. The sequence continues at coordinate 7,068,519 of NC_090386.1, forward strand.
TCCGGGATAACTGACAGCCCTGTTTCCGGGGTAACAGATCTCCCTGTTTCCGGGGTAACTGACCGCCCTGTTTCCAGGATAACTGACCGCCCTATTTCCGGGGTAACTGACCGCCCTGTTTCCAGGATAACTGACTGCCCTGTTTCCGGGATAACTGACTGCCCTGTTTACTGGATAACTGCCCGCCCTGTTTCCAGGTTAACTGACTGCCCTGTTTCCGGGATAAATGACTGCCCTGTTTCCAGGTTAACTGACTGCCCTGTTTCTGGGATAACTGACTGCCCTGTTTCCAGGGTAACTGATAACCCTGTTTCCGGGATAACTGACTGCCCTGTTTCCAGGGTACTTGACTGCCCTGTTTCCGGGGTAACTGACTGCCCTGTTTCCAGGGTAACTGACTGCCCAGTTTCCAGAGTAACTGAATACCCTGTTTCCAGGGTAACTGACTGCCCTGTTTCCGGGATAACTGACTGCCCTGTTTCCAGGGTAACTGACTGCCCTGTTTCCGGGATAACTGACTGCCCTGTTTCCAGGGTAACTGACAGCCCTGTTTCCGGGATAACTGATCACCCTGTTTCCAGGATAACTGACTCCCCTGTTTCCAGGGTAACTGACTGCCCTGTTTCCAGGGTAACTGACCGCCCTGTTTCCAGGATAACTGACCTACCTATTGCCGGGGTAACTGACCGCCCTGTTTCCAGGTTAACTGACTGCCCTGTTTCCAGGTTAACTGACTGCCCTGTTTCCAGGGTAACTGACTGCCCTGTTTCCAGGGGAACTGACTGCCCTGTTTCCGGGGTAAATGATCACCCTGTTTCCGGGTTAACTGACTAACCAGTTTCCAGGGTGACTGACTGCCCTGTTTCCAGGGTAACTGACTGCCCAGATTCCGGGATAACTGACTGCCCTGTTTCCGGGATAACTGACTGCCCTGTTTCGAGGGTAACTGATCGCCCTGTTTCCGGGATAACTGTCTGCCCTGTTTCCGGGATAACTGACTGCCCAGTTTCCAGGGTAACTGACTGCCCTGTTTCCGAGGTAACTGACTGCCCTGTTTCCAGGGTAACTGACTGCCCAGTTTCCAGGGTAACTGATCACCCTGTTTCCGGGATAACTGACTGCCCTGTTTCCGGGAGAAATGACTGCGCTGTTTCCAGGGTAACTGACTGCCCTCTTTCCAGGGTAACTGACTGCCCTGTTTCCAAGGTAACTGATCACCCTGTTTCCGGGATAACTGTCTGCCCTGTTTCCGGGATAACTGACTGCCCTGTTTCCAGGGTAACAGACTGCCCTGTTTCCAGGGGAACTGACTGCCCTGTTTCCGGGGTAACTGATCACCCTGTTTCCGGGGAAACTGACTAACAGGTTTCCAGGGTGACTGACTGCCCTGTTTCCTGGGTAACTGACTGCCCAGTTTCTGGGGTAACTGACTGCCCTGTTTCCTGGGTAACTGACTGCCCTGCTTCCGGGGTAACTGACTGCCCTGTTTCCAGGGTAACTGACTGCCCAGTTTCCAGTGTAACTGATCACCCTTTTTCCGGGATAACTGACTGCCCTATTTCCGGGTTAACTGATTGCCCTGTTTCCAGGGTAACTGATCACCCTGTTTCCGGGATAACTGACTGCCCTGTTTCCAGGGTAACTGACTGCCCAGTTTCCAGAGTAACTGAATACCCTGTTTCCAGGGTAACTGACTGCCCTGTTTCCGGGATAACTGACTGCCCTGTTTCCAGGGTAACTGACTGCCCTGTTTCCGGGGCAACTGACTGCCCTGTTTCCAGGGTAACTGATCACCCTGTTTCCGGGATAACTGACTGCCCTGCTTCCGGGATAACTGACTGCCCTGTTTCCAGGGTAACTGACTGCCCTGTTTCCGGGGTAACTGACTGCCCTGTTTCCGGGATAACTGACTGCCCTGTCTCCAGGATAACTGATCACCCTGTTTCTGGGGTAACTGACTGCCCTGTTTCCAGGGTAACTGACCGCCCTGTTTCCATGATAACTGTTCACCCTGTTTCCGGGATAACTGACTGCCCTGTTTCCGGGATAACTGACTGCCCTGTTTCCAGGGTAACTGACTGCCCTGTTTCCGGGGTAACTGACTGCCCTGTTTCCGGGATAACTGACTGCCCTGTCTCCAGGATAACTGATCACCCTGTTTCCGGGGTAACTGACTGCCCTGTTTCCAGGGTAACTGACCGCCCTGTTTCCAGGATAACTGTTCACCCTGTTTCCAGGGTAACTGACTGCACTGTTTCCGGGGTAACTGACTGCCCTGTTTCCAGGGTAACTGATAACCCTGTTTCCGGGATAACTGACTGCCCTGTTTCCAGGGTAACTGACTGCCCAGTTTCCAGTGTAACTGAATAACCTGTTTCCAGGGTAACAGATCACCCTGTTTCCGGGATAACTGACTGCCCTGTTTCCAAGATAACTGACTGCCCTCTTTCCAGGGTAACTGACTGCCCTGTTTCCGGGGTAACTGACTGCCCTGTTGCCAGGATAACTGATCACCCTGTTTCCCAGGTAACTGACTGCCCTGTTTCCGGGGTAACTGACCGCCCTGTTTCCAGGATAACTGATCACCCTGTTTCCGGGGTAACTGACCACCCTGTTTCCAGGATAACTGACTCCCCTGTTTCCAGGGTAACTGACTGCCCTGTTTCCAGGGTAACTGACTGCCCTGTTTCCGGGGTAACTGACTGCCCTGTTTCAAGGATAACTGATCACTCTGTTTCCGGGGTAACTGATCACTCTGTTTCCGGGGTAACTGACCACCCTGTTTCCGGGGTAACTGACTAATCTGTTTCCAGGGTTACTGACATCCCTGTTTCTGGGGTAACTGACTGCCCTGCTTCCGGGGTAACTGACTGCCCTGTTTCCAGGATAACTGATCACCCTGTTTCCAGTGTAACTGACCATCCTGTTTCCAGGGTAACTGACTGCCCAGTTTCCAGGGTAACTGACTGCCCTGTTTCCGGGGTAACAGATCTCCCTGTTTCCGGGGTAACTGACCGCCCTGTTTCCAGGATAACTGACTGCCCTGTTTCCGGGATAACTGTCTGCCCTGTTTCCGGGATAACTGACTGCCCAGTTTCCAGGGTAACTGACTGCCCTGTTTCTGAGGTAACTGACTGCCCTGTTTCCAGGGTAACTGACTGCCCAGTTTCCAGGGTAACAGATCACCCTGTTTCCGGGATAACTGTCTGCCCTCTTTCCGGGATAACTGACTGCCCTGTTTCCAGGGTAACTGACTGCCCTATTTCCGGGATAACTGATTGCCCTGTTTCCAGGGTAACTGATCACCCTGTTTCCGGGATAACTGACTCCCCTGTTTCCAGGGTAAGTGACTGCCCAGTTTCCAGGGTAACTGACTGCCCAGTTTCCAGGGTAACTGATCACCCTGTTTCCGGGATAACTGACTGCCCTGTTTCCGGGAGAACTGACTGCCCTATTTCCAGGGTAACTGACTGCCCTGTTTCCGGGGTAACTGACCGCCTTGTTTCCAGGGTAACTGATCACCCTGTTTCTGGGATAACTGACTGCCCTGTTTCCGGGATAACTGACTGCCCTGTTTCCAGGCTAACTGACTGCCCTGTTTCCAGGATAACTGATCACCCTGTTTCCGTGGTAACTGACTGCCCTGTTTCCGGGGTAAATGACCGCCCTGTTTCCAGGATAACTGATCACCCTGTTTCCGGGGTAACTGACCACCCTGTTTCCAGGGTCACTGACCACCCTGTTTCCAGGATAGCTGAAAGCCCTGTTTCCAGGGTAACTGACTGCCCAATTTCCAGGGTAACTGATCACCCTGTTTCCGGGATAACTGACTGCCCTGTTTCCGGGGTAACTGACCACCCTGTTTCCAGGATAACTGACCTACCTATTGCCGGGGTAACTGACCGCCCTGTTTCCAGGTTAACTGACTGCCCTGTTTCCAGGTTAACTGACTGCCCTGTTTCCAGGGGAACTGACTGCCCTGTTTCCGGGGTAAATGATCACCCTGTTTCCGGGGTAACTGACTAACCAGTTTCCAGGGTGACTGACTGCCCTGTTTCCAGCGTAACTGACTGCCCAGTTTCTGGGATAACTGACTACCCTGTTTCCGGGATAACTGACTGCCCTGTTTCGAGGGTAACTGATCGCCCTGTTTCCGGGATAACTGTCTGCCCTGTTTCCGGGATAACTGACTGCCCAGTTTCCAGGGTAACTGACTGCCCTGTTTCCGAGGTAACTGACTGCCCTGTTTCCAGGGTAACTGACTGCCCAGTTTCCAGGGTAACTGATCACCCTGTTTCCGGGATAACTGACTGCCCTGTTTCCGGGAGAAATGACTGCGCTGTTTCCAGGGTAACTGACTGCCCTCTTTCCAGGGTAACTGACTGCCCTGTTTCCAAGGTAACTGATCACCCTGTTTCCGGGATAACTGTCTGCCCTGTTTCCGGGATAACTGACTGCCCTGTTTCCAGGGTAACTGACTGCCCTGTTTCCAGGGGAACTGACTGCCCTGTTTCCGGGGTAACTGATCACCCTGTTTCCGGGGTAACTGACTAACAGGTTTCCAGGGTGACTGACTGCCCTGTTTCCAGGGTAACTGACTGCCCAGTTTCCGGCGTAACTGACTGCCCTGTTTCCTGGGTAACTGACTGCCCTGCTTCCGGGGTAACTGACTGCCCTGTTTCCAGGGTAACTGACTGCCCAGTTTCCAGTGTAACTGATCACCCTTTTTCCGGGATAACTGACTGCCCTATTTCCGGGATAACTGATTGCCCTGTTTCCAGGGTAACTGATCACCCTGTTTCCGGGATAACTGACTCCCCTGTTTCCAGGGTAAGTGACTGCCCAGTTTCCAGGGTAACTGACTGCCCAGTTTCCAGGGTAACTGATCACCCTGTTTCCGGGATAACTGACTGCCCTGTTTCCGGGAGAACTGACTGCCCTGTTTCCAGGGTAACTGACTGCCCTGTTTCCGGGGTAACTGACCGCCTTGTTTCCAGGGGAACTGATCACCCTGTTTCTGGGATAACTGACTGCCCTGTTTCCGGGATAACTGACTGCCCTGTTTCCAGGCTAACTGACTGCCCTGTTTCCAGGATAACTGATCACCCTGTTTCCGTGGTAACTGACTGCCCTGTTTCCGGGGTAAATGACCGCCCTGTTTCCAGGATAACTGATCACCCTGTTTCCGGGGTAACTGACCACCCTGTTTCCAGGGTCACTGACCACCCTGTTTCCAGGATAACTGAAAGCCCTGTTTCCAGGGTAACTGACTGCCCAGTTTCCAGGGTAACTGATCACCCTGTTTCCGGGATAACTGACTGCCCTGTTTCCGGGGTAACTGACCACCCTGTTTCCAGGATAACTGACCTACCTATTGCCGGGGTAACTGACCGCCCTGTTTCCAGGTTAACTGACTGCCCTGTTTCCAGGTTAACTGACTGCCCTGTTTCCGGGATAACTGACTGCCCTGTTTCGAGGGTAACTGATCGCCCTGTTTCCGGGATAACTGTCTGCCCTGTTTCCGGGATAACTGACTGCCCAGTTTCCAGGGTAACTGACTGCCCTGTTTCCGAGGTAACTGACTGCCCTGTTTCCAGGGTAACTGACTGCCCAGTTTCCAGGGTAACTGATCACCCTGTTTCCGGGATAACTGACTGCCCTGTTTCCGGGAGAAATGACTGCGCTGTTTCCAGGGTAACTGACTGCCCTCTTTCCAGGGTAACTGACTGCCCTGTTTCCAAGGTAACTGATCACCCTGTTTCCGGGATAACTGTCTGCCCTGTTTCCGGGATAACTGACTGCCCTGTTTCCAGGGTAACTGACTGCCCTGTTTCCAGGGGAACTGACTGCCCTGTTTCCGGGGTAACTGATCACCCTGTTTCCGGGGTAACTGACTAACAGGTTTCCAGGGTGACTGACTGCCCTGTTTCCAGGGTAACTGACTGCCCAGTTTCCGGGGTAACTGACTGCCCTGTTTCCTGGGTAACTGACTGCCCTGCTTCCGTGGTAACTGACTGCCCTGTTTCCAGGGTAACTGACTGCCCAGTTTCCAGTGTAACTGATCACCCTTTTTCCGGGATAACTGACTGCCCTATTTCCGGGATAACTGATTGCCCTGTTTCCAGGGTAACTGATCACCCTGTTTCCGGGATAACTGACTCCCCTGTTTCCAGGGTAAGTGACTGCCCAGTTTCCAGGGTAACTGACTGCCCAGTTTCCAGGGTAACTGATCACCCTGTTTCCGGGATAACTGACTGCCCTGTTTCCGGGAGAACTGACTGCCCTGTTTCCAGGGTAACTGACTGCCCTGTTTCCGGGGTAACTGACCGCCTTGTTTCCAGGGGAACTGATCACCCTGTTTCTGGGATAACTGACTGCCCTGTTTCCGGGATAACTGACTGCCCTGTTTCCAGGCTAACTGACTGCCCTGTTTCCGGGATAACTGATCACCCTGTTTCCGTGGTAACTGACTGCCCTGTTTCCGGGGTAAATGACCGCCCTGTTTCCAGGATAACTGATCACCCTGTTTCCGGGGTAACTGACCACCCTGTTTCCAGGGTCACTGACCACCCTGTTTCCAGGATAACTGAAAGCCCTGTTTCCAGGGTAACTGACTGCCCAGTTTCCAGGGTAACTGATCACCCTGTTTCCGGGATAACTGACTGCCCTGTTTCCGGGAGAACTGACTGCCCTGTTTCCAGGATAAATGACTGCCCTGTTTCCAGGATAACTGACTGCCCTGATTACTGGATAACTGATTGCCCTGTTTTCAGGTTAACTGACTGCCCTGTTTCCAGGGAAACTGACTGCCCTGTTTCCAGGGTAACTGACCGCCCTGTTTCAGGGGTAACTGACCGCCCTGTTTCCGGGATAACTGACTGCCCTGTTTCCAGGGTAACTGACTGCCCACTTTCCAGTGTAACTGATCACCCTGTTTCCAGGGTAACTGACCGCCCTGTTTCCAGGGTAACTGACTGCCCTGTTTCCGGGATAACTGACTGCCCTGTTTCCAGGGTAACTGACCGCCCTGTTTCCAGGGTAACTGACTGCCCTGTTGCCAGGATAACTGACTGCCTTGTTTCCAGGGTAACTGACTGCCCACTTTCCAGTGCAACTGATCACCCTGTTTCCAAGGTTACTGACTGCCCACTTTCCAGGGTAACTGATCACCCTGTTTCCGGGATAACTGACTCCCCTGTTTCCAGGGTAAGTGACTGCTCAGTTTCCAGGGTAACTGACTGCCCAGTTTCCAGGGTAAATTATCACCCTGTTTCAGGGATAACTAACTGCCCTGTTTCCGGGATAACTGCCTGCCCTGTTTCCGGGGTAACAGATCACCCTGTTTCCGGGGTAACTGACTGCCCAGTTTCCGGGGTAACTGACTTCCCTGTTTAAAGGGTAACTGTCTGCCCTGTTTCCGGGATAACTGACTGCCCTGTTTCCAGGGTAACTGATAACCCTGTTTCCGGGATAACTGACTGCCCTGTTTCCAGGGTAACTGACTACCCAGTTTCCTGGGTAACTGACTGTCCTGTTTCCGGGGTAACTGACTGCCCTGTTTCCAGGGTAACTGACTGCCCAGTTTCCAGAGTAACTGAATACCCTGTTTCCAGGGTAACTGACTGCCCTGTTTCCGGGATAACTGACTGCTCTGTTTCCAGGGTAACTGACTGCCCTGTTTCCGGGGCAACTGACTGCCCTGTTTCCAGGGTAACTGATCACCCTGTTTCCGGGATAACTGACTGCCCTGTTTCCGGGATAACTGACTGCCCTGTTTCCAGGGTAACTGACTGCCCTGTTTCCGAGGTAAGTGACTGCCCTGTTTCCGGGATAACTGACTGCCCTGTCTCCAGGATAACTGATCACCCTGTTTCCGGGGTAACTGACTGCCCTGTTTCCAGGGTAACTGACCGCCCTGTTTCCAGGATAACTGTTCACCCTGTTTCCAGGGTAACTGACTGCCCTGTTTCCAGGGGAACTGACTGCCCTGTTTCCGGGTTAACTGATCACCCTATTTCTGGGGTAACTGACTAACAATTTTCCAGGGTGACTGACTGCCCTGTTTCCAGGCTAACTGACTGCCCAGTTTCCGGGGGAACTGACTGCCCTGTTTCCTGGGTAACTGACTGCCCTGCTTCCGGGGTAACTGACTGCCCTGTTTCCAGGGTAACTGACTGCCCTGTTTCCAAGGTAACTGATCACCCTGTTTCCGGGATAACTGTCTGCCCTGTTTCCGGGATAACTGACTGCCCTGTTTCCAGGGTAACTGACTGCCCTGTTTCCAGGGGAACTGACTGCCCTGTTTCCGGGGTAACTGATCACCCTGTTTCCGGGGTAACTGACTAACAGGTTTCCAGGGTGACTGACTGCCCTGTTTCCAGGGTAACTGACTGCCCAGTTTCCGGGGTAACTGACTGCCCTGTTTCCGGGATAACTGACTGCCCTGTTTCCGGGATAACTGACTGCCCTGTTTCCGGGATAACTGATCACCCTGTTTCCGTGGTAACTGACTGCCCTGTTTCCGGGGTAAATGACCGCCCTGTTTCCAGGATAACTGATCACCCTGTTTCCGGGGTAACTGACCACCCTGTTTCCAGGGTCACTGACCACCCTGTTTCCAGGATAACTGAAAGCCCTGTTTCCAGGGTAACTGACTGCCCAGTTTCCAGGGTAACTGATCACCCTGTTTCCGGGATAACTGACTGCCCTGTTTCCGGGAGAACTGACTGCCCTGTTTCCAGGATAAATGACTGCCCTGTTTCCAGGATAACTGACTGCCCTGTATACTGGATAACTGATTGCCCTGTTTCCAGGTTAACTGACTGCCCTGTTTCCAGGGAAACTGACTGCCCTGTTTCCAGGGTAACTGACCGCCCTGTTTCAGGGGTAACTGACCGCCCAGTTTCCAGGGTAACTGATCACCCTGTTTCCGGGATAACTGACTGCCCTGTTTCCGGGAGAAATGACTGCGCTGTTTCCAGGGTAACTGACTGCCCTCTTTCCAGGGTAACTGACTGCCCTGTTTCCAAGGTAACTGATCACCCTGTTTCCGGGATAACTGTCTGCCCTGTTTCCGGGATAACTGACTGCCCTGTTTCCAGGGTAACTGACTGCCCTGTTTCCAGGGGAACTGACTGCCCTGTTTCCGGGGTAACTGATCACCCTGTTTCCGGGGTAACTGACTAACAGGTTTCCAGGGTGACTGACTGCCCTGTTTCCAGGGTAACTGACTGCCCAGTTTCCGGGGGAACTGACTGCCCTGTTTCCTGGGTAACTGACTGCCCTGCTTCCGGGGTAACTGACTGCCCTGTTTCCAGGGAAACTGACTGCCCAGTTTCCAGTGTAACTGATCACCCTTTTTCCGGGATAACTGACTGCCCTATTTCCGGGATAACTGATTGCCCTGTTTCCAGGGTAACTGATCACCCTGTTTCCGGGATAACTGACTCCCCTGTTTCCAGGGTAAGTGACTGCCCAGTTTCCAGGGTAACTGACTGCCCAGTTTCCAGGGTAACTGATCACCCTGTTTCCGGGATAACTGACTGCCCTGTTTCCGGGAGAACTGACTGCCCTCTTTCCAGGGTAACTGACTGCCCTGTTTCCGGGGTAACTGACCGCCTTGTTTCCAGGGGAACTGATCACCCTGTTTCTGGGATAACTGACTGCCCTGTTTCCGGGATAACTGACTGCCCTGTTTCCAGGCTAACTGACTGCCCTGTTTCCGGGATAACTGATCACCCTGTTTCCGTGGTAACTGACTGCCCTGTTTCCGGGGTAAATGACCGCCCTGTTTCCAGGATAACTGATCACCCTGTTTCCGGGGTAACTGACCACCCTGTTTCCAGGGTCACTGACCACCCTGTTTCCAGGATAACTGAAAGCCCTGTTTCCAGGGTAACTGACTGCCCAGTTTCCAGGGTAACTGATCACCCTGTTTCCGGGATAACTGACTGCCCTGTTTCCGGGAGAACTGACTGCCCTGTTTCCAGGATAAATGACTGCCCTGTTTCCAGGATAACTGACTGCCCTGATTACTGGATAACTGATTGCCCTGTTTCCAGGTTAACTGACTGCCCTGTTTCCAGGGAAACTGACTGCCCTGTTTCCAGGGTAACTGACCGCCCTGTTTCAGGGGTAACTGACCGCCCTGTTTCCTGGATAACTGACTGCCCTGTTTCCAGGGTAACTGACTGCCCACTTTCCAGTGTAACTGATCACCCTGTTTCCAGGGTAACTGACTGCCCTGTTTCCGGGATAACTGACTGCCCTGTTTACTGGATAACTGACCGCCCTGTTTCCAGGTTAACTGACTGCCCTGTTTCCGGGATAAATGACTGCCCTGTTTCCAGGTTAACTGACTGCCCTGTTTCTGGGATAACTGACTGCCCTGTTTCCAGGGTAACTGATAACCCTGTTTCCGGGATAACTGACTGCCCTGTTTCCAGGGTACTTGACTGCCCTGTTTCTGGGGTAACTGACTGCCCTGTTTCCAGGGTAACTGACTGCCCAGTTTCCAGAGTAACTGAATACCCTGTTTCCAGGGTAACTGACTGCCCTGTTTCCGGGATAACTGACTGCCCTGTTTCCAGGGTAACTGACTGCCCTGTTTCCGGGATAACTGACTGCCCTGTTTCCAGGGTAAATGACAGCCCTGTTTCCGGGATAACTGATCACCCTGTTTCCAGGATAACTGACTCCCCTGTTTCCAGGGTAACTGACTGCCCTGTTTCCGGGGTAACTGACCGCCCTGTTTCCAGGATAACTGACCTACCGATTGCCGGGGTAACTGACCGCCCTGTTTCCAGGTTAACTGACTGCCCTGTTTCCGGGATAACTGACTGCCCTGTTTCCGGGATAACTGATCACCCTGTTTCCGTGGTAACTGACTGCCCTGTTTCCGGGGTAAATGACCGCCCTGTTTCCAGGATAACTGATCACCCTGTTTCCGGGGTAACTGACCACCCTGTTTCCAGGGTCACTGACCACCCTGTTTCCAGGATAACTGAAAGCCCTGTTTCCAGGGTAACTGACTGCCCAGTTTCCAGGGTAACTGATCACCCTGTTTCCGGGATAACTGACTGCCCTGTTTCCGGGAGAACTGACTGCCCTGTTTCCAGGATAAATGACTGCCCTGTTTCCAGGATAACTGACTGCCCTGTATACTGGATAACTGATTGCCCTGTTTCCAGGTTAACTGACTGCCCTGTTTCCAGGGAAACTGACTGCCCTGTTTCCAGGGTAACTGACCGCCCTGTTTCAGGGGTAACTGACCGCCCAGTTTCCAGGGTAACTGATCACCCTGTTTCCGGGATAACTGACTGCCCTGTTTCCGGGAGAAATGACTGCGCTGTTTCCAGGGTAACTGACTGCCCTCTTTCCAGGGTAACTGACTGCCCTGTTTCCAAGGTAACTGATCACCCTGTTTCCGGGATAACTGTCTGCCCTGTTTCCGGGATAACTGACTGCCCTGTTTCCAGGGTAACTGACTGCCCTGTTTCCAGGGGAACTGACTGCCCTGTTTCCGGGGTAACTGATCACCCTGTTTCCGGGGTAACTGACTAACAGGTTTCCAGGGTGACTGACTGCCCTGTTTCCAGGGTAACTGACTGCCCAGTTTCCGGGGGAACTGACTGCCCTGTTTCCTGGGTAACTGACTGCCCTGCTTCCGGGGTAACTGACTGCCCTGTTTCCAGGGAAACTGACTGCCCAGTTTCCAGTGTAACTGATCACCCTTTTTCCGGGATAACTGACTGCCCTATTTCCGGGATAACTGATTGCCCTGTTTCCAGGGTAACTGATCACCCTGTTTCCGGGATAACTGACTCCCCTGTTTCCAGGGTAAGTGACTGCCCAGTTTCCAGGGTAACTGACTGCCCAGTTTCCAGGGTAACTGATCACCCTGTTTCCGGGATAACTGACTGCCCTGTTTCCGGGAGAACTGACTGCCCTCTTTCCAGGGTAACTGACTGCCCTGTTTCCGGGGTAACTGACCGCCTTGTTTCCAGGGGAACTGATCACCCTGTTTCTGGGATAACTGACTGCCCTGTTTCCGGGATAACTGACTGCCCTGTTTCCAGGCTAACTGACTGCCCTGTTTCCGGGATAACTGATCACCCTGTTTCCGTGGTAACTGACTGCCCTGTTTCCGGGGTAAATGACCGCCCTGTTTCCAGGATAACTGATCACCCTGTTTCCGGGGTAACTGACCACCCTGTTTCCAGGGTCACTGACCACCCTGTTTCCAGGATAACTGAAAGCCCTGTTTCCAGGGTAACTGACTGCCCAGTTTCCAGGGTAACTGATCACCCTGTTTCCGGGATAACTGACTGCCCTGTTTCCGGGAGAACTGACTGCCCTGTTTCCAGGATAAATGACTGCCCTGTTTCCAGGATAACTGACTGCCCTGATTACTGGATAACTGATTGCCCTGTTTCCAGGTTAACTGACTGCCCTGTTTCCAGGGAAACTGACTGCCCTGTTTCCAGGGTAACTGACCGCCCTGTTTCAGGGGTAACTGACCGCCCTGTTTCCTGGATAACTGACTGCCCTGTTTCCAGGGTAACTGACTGCCCACTTTCCAGTGTAACTGATCACCCTGTTTCCAGGGTAACTGACTGCCCTGTTTCCGGGATAACTGACTGCCCTGTTTACTGGATAACTGACCGCCCTGTTTCCAGGTTAACTGACTGCCCTGTTTCCGGGATAAATGACTGCCCTGTTTCCAGGTTAACTGACTGCCCTGTTTCTGGGATAACTGACTGCCCTGTTTCCAGGGTAACTGATAACCCTGTTTCCGGGATAACTGACTGCCCTGTTTCCAGGGTACTTGACTGCCCTGTTTCTGGGGTAACTGACTGCCCTGTTTCCAGGGTAACTGACTGCCCAGTTTCCAGAGTAACTGAATACCCTGTTTCCAGGGTAACTGACTGCCCTGTTTCCGGGATAACTGACTGCCCTGTTTCCAGGGTAACTGACTGCCCTGTTTCCGGGATAACTGACTGCCCTGTTTCCAGGGTAAATGACAGCCCTGTTTCCGGGATAACTGATCACCCTGTTTCCAGGATAACTGACTCCCCTGTTTCCAGGGTAACTGACTGCCCTGTTTCCGGGGTAACTGACCGCCCTGTTTCCAGGATAACTGACCTACCGATTGCCGGGGTAACTGACCGCCCTGTTTCCAGGTTAACTGACTGCCCTGTTTCCAGGTTAACTGACTGCCCTGTTTCCAGGGTAACTGACTGCCCTGTTTCCAGGGGAACTGAGTGCCCTGTTTCCGGGGTAAATGATCACCCTGTTTCCGGGTTAACTGACTAACCAGTTTCCAGGGTGACTGACTGCCCTGTTTCCAGGGTAACTGACTGCCCAGATTCCGGGATAACTGACTGCCCTGTTTCCGGGATAACTGACTGCCCTGTTTCGAGGGTAACTGATCGCCCTGTTTCCGGGATAACTGTCTGCCCTGTTTCCGGGATAACTGACTGCCCAGTTTCCAGGGTAACTGACTGCCCTGTTTCCGAGGTAACTGACTGCCCTGTTTCCAGGGTAACTGACTGCCCAGTTTCCAGGGTAACTGATCACCCTGTTTCCGGGATAACTGACTGCCCTGTTTCCGGGAGAAATGACTGCGCTGTTTCCAGGGTAACTGACTGCCCTCTTTCCAGGGTAACTGACTGCCCTGTTTCCAAGGTAACTGATCACCCTGTTTCCGGGATAACTGTCTGCCCTGTTTCCGGGATAACTGACTGCCCTGTTTCCAGGGTAACAGACTGCCCTGTTTCCAGGGGAACTGACTGCCCTGTTTCCGGGGTAACTGATCACCCTGTTTCCGGGGAAACTGACTAACAGGTTTCCAGGGTGACTGACTGCCCTGTTTCCAGGGTAACAGACTGCCCAGTTTCCGGGGTAACTGACTGCCCTGTTTCCTGGGTAACTGACTGCCCTGCTTCCGGGGTAACTGACTGCCCTGTTTCCAGGGTAACTGACTGCCCAGTTTCCAGTGTAACTGATCACCCTTTTTCCGGGATAACTGACTGCCCTATTTCCGGGTTAACTGATTGCCCTGTTTCCAGGGTAACTGATCACCCTGTTTCCGGGATAACTGACTGCCCTGTTTCCAGGGTAACTGACTGCCCAGTTTCCAGAGTAACTGAATACCCTGTTTCCAGGGTAACTGACTGCCCTGTTTCCGGGATAACTGACTGCCCTGTTTCCAGGGTAACTGACTGCCCTGTTTCCGGGGCAACTGACTGCCCTGTTTCCAGGGTAACTGATCACCCTGTTTCCGGGATAACTGACTGCCCTGCTTCCGGGATAACTGACTGCCCTGTTTCCAGGGTAACTGACTGCCCTGTTTCCGGGGTAACTGACTGCCCTGTTTCCGGGATAACTGACTGCCCTGTCTCCAGGATAACTGATCACCCTGTTTCTGGGGTAACTGACTGCCCTGTTTCCAGGGTAACTGACCGCCCTGTTTCCATGATAACTGTTCACCCTGTTTCCGGGATAACTGACTGCCCTGTTTCCGGGATAACTGACTGCCCTGTTTCCAGGGTAACTGACTGCCCTGTTTCCGGGGTAACTGACTGCCCTGTTTCCGGGATAACTGACTGCCCTGTCTCCAGGATAACTGATCACCCTGTTTCCGGGGTAACTGACTGCCCTGTTTCCAGGGTAACTGACCGCCCTGTTTCCAGGATAACTGTTCACCCTGTTTCCAGGGTAACTGACTGCACTGTTTCCGGGGTAACTGACTGCCCTGTTTCCAGGGTAACTGATAACCCTGTTTCCGGGATAACTGACTGCCCTGTTTCCAGGGTAACTGACTGCCCAGTTTCCAGTGTAACTGAATAACCTGTTTCCAGGGTAACAGATCACCCTGTTTCCGGGATAACTGACTGCCCTGTTTCCAAGATAACTGACTGCCCTCTTTCCAGGGTAACTGACTGCCCTGTTTCCGGGGTAACTGACTGCCCTGTTTCCAGGATAACTGATCACCCTGTTTCCCGGGTAACTGACTGCCCTGTTTCTGGGGTAACTGACCGCCCTGTTTCCAGGATAACTGATCACCCTGTTTCCGGGGTAACTGACCACCCTGTTTCCAGGATAACTGACTCCCCTGTTTCCAGGGTAACTGACTGCCCTGTTTCCAGGGTAACTGACTGCCCTGTTTCCGGGGTAACTGACTGCCCTGTTTCAAGGATAACTGATCACTCTGTTTCCGGGGTAACTGATCACTCTGTTTCCGGGGTAACTGACCACCCTGTTTCCGGGGTAACTGACTAATCTGTTTCCAGGGTTACTGACATCCCTGTTTCTGGGGTAACTGACTGCCCTGCTTCCGGGGTAACTGACTGCCCTGTTTCCAGGATAACTGATCACCCTGTTTCCAGTGTAACTGACCATCCTGTTTCCAGGGTAACTGACTGCCCAGTTTCCAGGGTAACTGACTGCCCTGTTTCCGGGGTAACAGATCTCCCTGTTTCCGGGGTAACTGACCGCCCTGTTTCCAGGATAACTGACTGCCCTGTTTCCGGGATAACTGACTGCCCTGTTTCGAGGGTAACTGATCGCCCTGTTTCCGGGATAACTGTCTGCCCTGTTTCCGGGATAACTGACTGCCCAGTTTCCAGGGTAACTGACTGCCCTGTTTCCGAGGTAACTGACTGCCCTGTTTCCAGGGTAACTGACTGCCCAGTTTCCAGGGTAACTGATCACCCTGTTTCCGGGATAACTGACTGCCCTGTTTCAGGGAGAAATGACTGCGCTGTTTCCAGGGTAACTGACTGCCCTCTTTCCAGGGTAACTGACTGCCCTGTTTCCAAGGTGACTGATCACCCTGTTTCCGGGATAACTGTCTGCCCTGTTTCCGGGATAACTGACTGCCCTGTTTCCAGGGTAACTGACTGCCCTATTTCCGGGATAACTGATTGCCCTGTTTCCAGGGTAACTGATCACCCTGTTTCCGGGATAACTGACTCCCCTGTTTCCAGGGTAAGTGACTGCCCAGTTTCCAGGGTAACTGACTGCCCAGTTTCCAGGGTAACTGATCACCCTGTTTCCGGGATAACTGACTGCCCTGTTTCCGGTAGAACTGACTGCCCTATTTCCAGGGTAACTGACTGCCCTGTTTCCGGGGTAACTGACCGCCTTGTTTCCAGGGTAACTGATCACCCTGTTTCTGGGATAACTGACTGCCCTGTTTCCGGGATAACTGACTGCCCTGTTTCCAGGCTAACTGACTGCCCTGTTTCCAGGATAACTGATCACCCTGTTTCCGTGGTAACTGACTGCCCTGTTTCCGGGGTAAATGACCGCCCTGTTTCCAGGATAACTGATCAC
This sequence comes from Heterodontus francisci, assembly GCF_036365525.1. Lineage (NCBI taxonomy): Eukaryota > Metazoa > Chordata > Chondrichthyes > Heterodontiformes > Heterodontidae > Heterodontus > Heterodontus francisci. Next base: position 7,084,857 of record NC_090386.1, read on the forward strand.
CCTGTTTCCGGGGTAACTGACCACCCTGTTTCCAGGGTCACTGACCACCCTGTTTCCAGGATAACTGAAAGCCCTGTTTCCAGGGTAACTGACTGCCCAGTTTCCAGGGTAACTGATCACCCTGTTTCCGGGATAACTGAATGCCCTGTTTCCGGGGTAACTGACCACCCAGTTTCCAGGATAACTGACCTACCTATTGCCGGGGTAACTGACCGCCCTGTTTCCAGGTTAACTGACTGCCCTGTTTCCAGGTTAACTGACTGCCCTGTTTCCAGGGGAACTGACTGCCCTGTTTCCGGGGTAAATGATCACCCTGTTTCCGGGGTAACTGACTAACCAGTTTCCAGGGTGACTGACTGCCCTGTTTCCAGGGTAACTGACTGCCCAGTTTCTGGGATAACTGACTGCCCTGTTTCCGGGATAACTGACTGCCCTGTTTCGAGGGTAACTGATCGCCCTGTTTCCGGGATAACTGTCTGCCCTGTTTCCGGGATAACTGCCTGCCCAGTTTCCAGGGTAACTGACTGCCCTGTTTCCGAGGTAACTGACTGCCCTGTTTCCAGGGTAACTGACTGCCCAGTTTCCAGGGTAACTGATCACCCTGTTTCCGGGATAACTGACTGCCCTGTTTCCGGGAGAAATGACTGCGCTGTTTCCAGGGTAACTGACTGCCCTCTTTCCAGGGTAACTGACTGCCCTGTTTCCAAGGTAACTGATCACCCTGTTTCCGGGATAACTGTCTGCCCTGTTTCCGGGATAACTGACTGCCCTGTTTCCAGGGTAACTGACTGCCCTGTTTCCAGGGGAACTGACTGCCCTGTTTCCGGGGTAACTGATCACCCTGTTTCCGGGGTAACTGACTAACAGGTTTCCAGGGTGACTGACTGCTCTGTTTCCAGGGTAACTGACTGCCCAGTTTCCGGGGTAACTGACTGCCCTGTTTCCTGGGTAACTGACTGCCCTGCTTCCGGGGTAACTGACTGCCCTGTTTCCAGGGTAACTGACTGCCCAGTTTCCAGTGTAACTGATCACCCTTTTTCCGGGATAACTGACTGCCCTATTTCCGGGATAACTGATTGTCCTGTTTCCAGGGTAACTGATCACCCTGTTTCCGGGATAACTGACTCCCCTGTTTCCAGGGTAAGTGACTGCCCAGTTTCCAGTGTAACTGACTGCCCAGTTTCCAGGGTAACTGATCACCCTGTTTCCGGGATAACTGACTGCCCTGTTTCCGGGAGAACTGACTGCCCTGTTTCCAGGGTAACTGACTGCCCTGTTTCCGGGGTAACTGACCGCCTTGTTTCCAGGGGAACTGATCACCCTGTTTCTGGGATAACTGACTGCCCTGTTTCCGGGATAACTGACTGCCCTGTTTCCAGGCTAACTGACTGCCCTGTTTCCGGGATAACTGATCACCCTGTTTCCGTGGTAACTGACTGCCCTGTTTCCGGGGTAAATGACCGCCCTGTTTCCAGGATAACTGATCACCCTGTTTCCGGGGTAACTGACCACCCTGTTTCCAGGGTCACTGACCACCCTGTTTCCAGGATAACTGAAAGCCCTGTTTCCAGGGTAACTGACTGCGGAGTTTCCAGGGTAACTGATCACCCTGTTTCCGGGATAACTGACTGCCCTGTTACCGGGAGAACTGACTGCCCTGTTTCCAGGATAAATGACTGCCCTGTTTCCAGGATAACTGACTGCCCTGATTACTGGATAACTGATTGCCCTGTTTTCAGGTTAACTGACTGCCCTGTTTCCAGGGAAACTGACTGCCCTGTTTCCAGGGTAACTGACCGCCCTGTTTCAGGGGTAACTGACCGCCCTGTTTCCTGGATAACTGACTGCCCTGTTTCCAGGGTAACTGACTGCCCACTTTCCAGTGTAACTGATCACCCTGTTTCCAGGGTAACTGACCGCCCTGTTTCCAGGGTAACTGACTGCCCTGTTTCCGGGATAACTGACTGCCCTGTTACCAGGGTAACTGACCGCGCTGTTTCCAGGGTAACTGACTGCCCTGTTGCCAGGATAACTGACTGCCTTGTTTCCAGGGTAACTGACTGCCCACTTTCCAGTGCAACTGATCACCCTGTTTCCAAGGTTACTGACTGCCCACTTTCCAGGGTAACTGATCACCCTGTTTCCGGGATAACTGACTCCCCTGTTTCCAGGGTAAGTGACTGCCCAGTTTCCAGGGTAACTGACAGCCCAGTTTCCAGGGTAAATTATCACCCTGTTTCAGGGATAACTAACTGCCCTGTTTCCGGGATAACTGCCTGCCCTGTTTCCGGGGTAACAGATCACCCTGTTTCCGGGGTAACTGACTGCCCAGTTTCCGGGGTAACTGACTTCCCTGTTTAAAGGGTAACTGTCTGCCCTGTTTCCGGGATAACTGACTGCCCTGTTTCCAGGGTAACTGATAACCCTGTTTCCGGGATAACTGACTGCCCTGTTTCCAGGGTAACTGACTGCCCAGTTTCCTGGGTAACTGACTGTCCTGTTTCCGGGGTAACTGACTGCCCTGTTTCCAGGGTAACTGACTGCCCAGTTTCCAGAGTAACTGAATACCCTGTTTCCAGGGTAACTGACTGCCCTGTTTCCGGGATAACTGACTGCTCTGTTTCCAGGGTAACTGACTGCCCTGTTTCCGGGGCAACTGACTGCCCTGTTTCCAGGGTAACTGATCACCCTGTTTCCGGGATAACTGACTGCCCTGTTTCCGGGATAACTGACTGCCCTCTTTCCAGGGTAACTGACTGCCCTGTTTCCGAGGTAACTGACTGCCCTGTTTCCGGGATAACTGACTGCCCTGTCTCCAGGATAACTGATCACCCTGTTTCCGGGGTAACTGACTGCCCTGTTTCCAGGGTAACTGACCGCCCTGTTTCCAGGATAACTGTTCACCCTGTTTCCAGGGTAACTGACTGCCCTGTTTCCAGGGGAACTGACTGCCCTGTTTCCGGGTTAACTGATCACCCTATTTCTGGGGTAACTGACTAACAATTTTCCAGGGTGACTGACTGCCCTGTTTCCAGGCTAACTGAATGCCCAGTTTCCGGGGTAACTGACTGCCCTGTTTCCTGGGTAACTGACTGCCCTGCTTCCGGGGTAACTGACTGCCCTGTTTCCAGGGTAACTGACTGCCCTGTTTCCAAGGTAACTGATCACCCTGTTTCCGGGATAACTGTCTGCCCTGTTTCCGGGATAACTGACTGCCCTGTTTCCAGGGTAACTGACTGCCCTGTTTCCAGGGGAACTGACTGCCCTGTTTCCGGGGTAACTGATCACCCTGTTTCCGGGGTAACTGACTAACAGGTTTCCAGGGTGACTGACTGCCCTGTTTCCAGGGTAACTGATCACCCTGTTTCCGGGATAACTGACTGCCCTGTTTCCGGGAGAACTGACTGCCCTGTTTCCAGGGTAACTGACTGCCCTGTTTCCGGGATAACTGATCACCCTGTTTCCGTGGTAACTGACTGCCCTGTTTCCGGGGTAAATGACCGCCCTGTTTCCAGGATAACTGATCACCCTGTTTCCGGGGTAACTGACCACCCTGTTTCCAGGGTCACTGACCACCCTGTTTCCAGGATAACTGAAAGCCCTGTTTCCAGGGTAACTGACTGCCCAGTTTCCAGGGTAACTGATCACCCTGTTTCCGGGATAACTGACTGCCCTGTTTCCGGGAGAACTGACTGCCCTGTTTCCAGGATAAATGACTGCCCTGTTTCCAGGATAACTGACTGCCCTGTTTACTGGATAACTGATTGCCCTGTTTCCAGGTTAACTGACTGCCCTGTTTCCAGGGAAACTGACTGCCCTGTTTCCAGGGTAACTGACCGCACTGTTTCAGGGGTAACTGACCGCCCAGTTTCCAGGGTAACTGATCACCCTGTTTCCGGGATAACTGACTGCCCTGTTTCCGGGAGAAATGACTGCGCTGTTTCCAGGGTAACTGACTGCCCTCTTTCCAGGGTAACTGACTGCCCTGTTTCCAAGGTAACTGATCACCCTGTTTCCGGGATAACTGTCTGCCCTGTTTCCGGGATAACTGACTGCCCTGTTTCCAGGGTAACTGACTGCCCTGTTTCCAGGGGAACTGACTGCCCTGTTTCCGGGGTAACTGATCACCCTGTTTCCGGGGTAACTGACTAACAGGTTTCCAGGGTGACTGACTGCCCTGTTTCCAGGGTAACTGACTGCCCAGTTTCCGGTGTAACTGACTGCCCTGTTTCCTGGGTAACTGACTGCCCTGCTTCCGGGGTAACTGACTGCCCTGTTTCCAGGGAAACTGACTGCCCAGTTTCCAGTGTAACTGATCACCCTTTTTCCGGGATAACTGACTGCCCTATTTCCGGGATAACTGATTGCCCTGTTTCCAGGGTAACTGATCACCCTGTTTCCGGGATAACTGACTCCCCTGTTTCCAGGGTAAGTGACTGCCCAGTTTCCAGGGTAACTGACTGCCCAGTTTCCAGGGTAACTGATCACCCTGTTTCCGGGATAACTGACTGCCCTGTTTCCGGGAGAACTGACTGCCCTGTTTCCAGGGTAACTGACTGCCCTGTTTCCGGGGTAACTGACCGCCTTGTTTCCAGGGGAACTGATCACCCTGTTTCTGGGATAACTGACTGCCCTGTTTCCGGGATAACTGACTGCCCTGTTTCCAGGCTAACTGACTGCCCTGTTTCCGGGATAACTGATCACCCTGTTTCCGTGGTAACTGATCACCCTGTTTCCGGGGTAACTGACCACCCTGTTTCCAGGGTCACTGACCACCCTGTTTCCAGGATAACTGAAAGCCCTGTTTCCAGGGTAACTGACTGCCCAGTTTCCAGGGTAACTGATCACCCTGTTTCCGGGATAACTGACTGCCCTGTTTCCGGGAGAACTGACTGCCCTGTTTCCAGGATAAATGACTGCCCTGTTTCCAGGATAACTGACTGCCCTGATTACTGGATAACTGATTGCCCTGTTTCCAGGTTAACTGACTGCCCTGTTTCCAGGGAAACTGACTGCCCTGTTTCCAGGGTAACTGACCGCCCTGTTTCAGGGGTAACTGACCGCCCTGTTTCCTGGATAACTGACTGCCCTGTTTCCAGGGTAAATGACTGCCCACTTTCCAGTGTAACTGATCACCCTGTTTCCAGGGTAACTGACCGCCCTGTTTCCAGGGTAACTGACTGCCCTGTTTCCGGGATAACTGACTGCCCTGTTTCCAGGGTAACTGACCGCCCTGTTTCCAGGGTAACTGACTGCCCTGTTGCCAGGATAACTGACTGCCTTGTTTCCAGGGTAACTGACTGCCCACTTTCCAGTGCAACTGATCACCCTGTTTCCAAGGTTACTGACTGCCCACTTTCCAGGGTAACTGATCACCCTGTTTCCGGGAAAACTGACTCCCCTGTTTCCAGGGTAAGTGACTGCCCAGTTTCCAGGGTAACTGACTGCCCAGTTTCCAGGGTAAATTATCACCCTGTTTCAGGGATAACTACCTGCCCTGTTTCCGGGATAACTGCCTGCCCTGTTTCCGGGGTAACAGATCACCCTGTTTCCGGGGTAACTGACTGCCCAGTTTCCGGGGTAACTGACTTCCCTGTTTAAAGGGTAACTGTCTGCCCTGTTTCCGGGATAACTGACTGCCCTGTTTCCGGGGTAAATGATAACCCTGTTGCCGGGATAAATGACTGCCCTGTTTCCAGGGTAACTGACTGCCCAGTTTCCTGGGTAACTGACTGTCCTGTTTCCGGGGTAACTGACTGCCCTGTTTCCAGGTTAACTGACTGCCCAGTTTCCAGAGTAACTGAATACCCTGTTTCCAGGGTAACTGACTGCCCTGTTTCCGGGATAACTGACTGCTCTGTTTCCAGGGTAACTGACTGCCCTGTTTCCGGGGCAACTGACTGCCCTGTTTCCAGGGTAACTGATCACCCTGTTTCCGGGATAACTGACTGCCCTGTTTCCGGGATAACTGACTGCCCTCTTTCCAGGGTAACTGACTGCCCTGTTTCCGAGGTAACTGACTGCCCTGTTTCCGGGATAACTGACTGCCCTGTCTCCAGGATAACTGATCACCCTGTTTCCGGGGTAACTGACTGCCCTGTTTCCAGGGTAACTGACCGCCCTGTTTCCAGGATAACTGTTCACCCTGTTTCCAGGGTAACTGACTGCCCTGTTTCCAGGGGAACTGACTGCCCTGTTTCCGGGTTAACTGATCACCCTATTTCAGGGGTAACTGACTAACAATTTTCCAGGGTGACTGACTGCCCTGTTTCCAGGCTAACTGACTGCCCAGTTTCCGGGGTAACTGACAGCCCTGTTTCCTGGGTAACTGACTGCCCTGCTTCCGGGGTAACTGACTGCCCTGTTTCCAGGGTAACTGACTGCCCTGTTTCCAGGGGAACTGACTGCCCTGTTTCCGGGGTAACTGATCACCCTGTTTCCGGGATAACTGATCACCCTGTTTCCGGGGTAACTGACCACCCTGTTTCCAGGGTCACTGACCACCCTGTTTCCAGGATAACTGAAAGCCCTGTTTCCAGGGTAACTGACTGCCCAGTTTCCAGGGTAACTGATCACCCTGTTTCCGGGATAACTGACTGCCCTGTTTCCGGGAGAACTGACTGCCCTGTTTCCAGGATAAATGACTGCCCTGTTTCCAGGATAACTGACTGCCCTGTTTACTGGATAACTGATTGCCCTGTTTCCAGGTTAACTGACTGCCCTGTTTCCGGGAGAAATGACTGCGCTGTTTCCAGGGTAACTGACTGCCCTCTTTCCAGGGTAACTGACTGCCCTGTTTCCAAGGTAACTGATCACCCTGTTTCCGGGATAACTGTCTGCCCTGTTTCCGGGATAACTGACTGCCCTGTTTCCAGGGTAACTGACTGCCCTGTTTCCAGGGGAACTGACTGCCCTGTTTCCGGGGTAACTGATCACCCTGTTTCCGGGGTAACTGACTAACAGGTTTCCAGGGTGACTGACTGCCCTGTTTCCAGGGTAACTGACTGCCCAGTTTCCGGGGTAACTGACTGCCCTGTTTCCTGGGTAACTGACTGCCCTGCTTCCGGGGTAACTGACTGCCCTGTTTCCAGGGTAACTGACTGCCCAGTTTCCAGTGTAACTGATCACCCTTTTTCCGGGATAACTGACTGCCCTATTTCCGGGATAACTGATTGCCCTGTTTCCAGGGTAACTGATCACCCTGTTTCCGGGATAACTGACTCCCCTGTTTCCAGGGTAAGTGACTGCCCAGTTTCCAGGGTAACTGACTGCCCAGTTTCCAGGGTAACTGATCACCCTGTTTCCGGGATAACTGACTGCCCTGTTTCCGGGAGAACTGACTGCCCTGTTTCCAGGGTAACTGACTGCCCTGTTTCCGGGGTAACTGACCGCCTTGTTTCCAGGGGAACTGATCACCCTGTTTCTGGGATAACTGACTGCCCTGTTTCCGGGATAACTGACTGCCCTGTTTCCAGGCTAACTGACTGCCCTGTTTCCGGGATAACTGATCACCCTGTTTCCGTGGTAACTGACTGCCCTGTTTCCGGGGTAAATGACCGCCCTGTTTCCAGGATAACTGATCACCCTGTTTCCGGGGTAACTGACCACCCTGTTTCCAGGGTCACTGACCACCCTGTTTCCAGGATAACTGAAAGCCCTGTTTCCAGGGTAACTGACTGCCCAGTTTCCAGGGTAACTGATCACCCTGTTTCCGGGATAACTGACTGCCCTGTTTCCGGGAGAACTGACTGCCCTGTTTCCAGGATAAATGACTGCCCTGTTTCCAGGATAACTGACTGCCCTGTTTACTGGATAACTGATTGCCCTGTTTCCAGGTTAACTGACTGCCCTGTTTCCAGGGAAACTGACTGCCCTGTTTCCAGGGTAACTGACCGCCCTGTTTCAGGGGTAACTGACCGCCCTGTTTCCTGGATAACTGACTGCCCTGTTTCCAGGGTAACTGACTGCCCACTTTCCAGTGAAACTGATCACCCTGTTTCCAGGGTAACTGACCGCCCTGTTTCCAGGGTAACTGACTGCCCTGTTTCCGGGATAACTGACTGCCCAGTTTCCAGTGTAACTGATCACCCTTTTTCCGGGATAACTGACTGCCCTATTTCCGGGATAACTGATTGCCCTGTTTCCAGGGTAACTGATCACCCTGTTTCCGGGATAACTGACTCCCCTGTTTCCAGGGTAAGTGACTGCCCAGTTTCCAGGGTAACTGACTGCCCAGTTTCCAGGGTAACTGATCACCCTGTTTCCGGGATAACTGACTGCCCTGTTTCCGGGAGAACTGACTGCCCTGTTTCCAGGGTAACTGACTGCCCAGTTTCCAGGGTAACTGACTGCCCAGTTTCCAGGGTAACTGATCACCCTGTTTCCGGGATAACTGACTGCCCTGTTTCCGGGAGAACTGACTGCCCTGTTTCCAGGGTAACTGACTGCCCTGTTTCCGGGGTAACTGACCGCCTTGTTTCCAGGGGAACTGATCACCCTGTTTCTGGGATAACTGACTGCCCTGTTTCCGGGATAACTGACTGCCCTGTTTCCAGGCTAACTGACTGCCCTGTTTCCGGGATAACTGATCACCCTGTTTCCGTGGTAACAGACTGCCCTGTTTCCGGGGTAAATGACCGCCCTGTTTCCAGGATAACTGATCACCCTGTTTCCGGGGTAACTGACCACCCTGTTTCCAGGGTCACTGACCACCCTGTTTCCAGGATAACTGAAAGCCCTGTTTCCAGGGTAACTGACTGCCCAGTTTCCAGGGTAACTGATCACCCTGTTTCCGGGATAACTGACTGCCCTGTTTCCGGGAGAACTGACTGCCCTGTTTCCAGGATAAATGACTGCCCTGTTTCCAGGATAACTGACTGCCCTGTTTACTGGATAACTGATTGCCCTGTTTCCAGGTTAACTGACTGCCCTGTTTCCAGGGAAACTGACTGCCCTGTTTCCAGGGTAACTGACCGCCCTGTTTCAGGGGTAACTGACCGCCCTGTTTCCTGGATAACTGACTGCCCTGTTTCCAGGGTAACTGACTGCCCACTTTCCAGTGTAACTGATCACCCTGTTTCCAGGGTAACTGACCGCCCTGTTTCCAGGGTAACTGACTGCCCTGTTTCCGGGATAACTGACTGCCCTGTTTCCAGGGTAACTGACCGCCCTGTTTCCAGGGTAACTGACTGCCCTGTTGCCAGGATAACTGACTGCCTTGTTTCCAGGGTAACTGACTGCCCACTTTCCAGTGCAACTGATCACCCTGTTTCCAAGGTTACTGACTGCCCACTTTCCAAGGTAACTGATCACCCTGTTTCCGGGATAACTGACTCCCCTGTTTCCAGGGTAAGTGACTGCCCAGTTTCCAGGGTAACTGACTGCCCAGTTTCCAGGGTAAATTATCACCCTGTTTCAGGGATAACTAACTGCCCTGTTTCCGGGATAACTGCCTGCCCTGTTTCCGGGGTAACAGATCACCCTGTTTCCGGGGTAACTGACTGCCCAGTTTCCGGGGTAACTGACTTCCCTGTTTAAAGGGTAACTGTCTGCCCTGTTTCCGGGATAACTGACTGCCCTGTTTCCGGGGTAACTGATAACCCTGTTTCCGGGATAACTGACTGCCCTGTTTCCAGGGTAACTGACTGCCCAGTTTCCTGGGTAACTGACTGTCCTGTTTCCGGGGTAACTGACTGCCCTGTTTCCAGGGTAACTGACTGCCCAGTTTCCAGAGTAACTGAATACCCTGTTTCCAGGGTAACTGACTGCCCTGTTTCCGGGATAACTGACTGCTCTGTTTCCAGGGTAACTGACTGCCCTGTTTCCGGGGCAACTGACTGCCCTGTTTCCAGGGTAACTGATCACCCTGTTTCCGGGATAACTGACTGCCCTGTTTCCGGGATAACTGACTGCCCTGTTTCCAGGGTAACTGACTGCCCTGTTTCCGAGGTAACTGACTGCCCTGTTTCCGGGATAACTGACTGCCCTGTCTCCAGGATAACTGATCACCCTGTTTCCGGGGTAACTGACTGCCCTGTTTCCAGGGTAACTGACCGCCCTGTTTCCAGGATAACTGTTCACCCTGTTTCCAGGATAACTGACTGCCCTGTTTCCAGGGGAACTGACTGCCCTGTTTCCGGGTTAACTGATCACCCTATTTCCGGGGTAACTGACTAACAATTTTCCAGGGTGACTGACTGCCCTGTTTCCAGGCTAATTGACTGCCCAGTTTCCGGGGTAACTGACTGCCCTGTTTCCTGGGTAACTGACTGCCCTGCTTCCGGGGTAACTGACTGCCCTGTTTCCAGGGTAACTGACTGCCCTGTTTCCAAGGTAACTGATCACCCTGTTTCCGGGATAACTGACTGCCCTGTTTCCGGGATAACTGACTGCCCTGTTTCCAGGGTAACTGACTGCCCTGTTTCCAGGGGAACTGACTGCCCTGTTTCCGGGGTAACTGATCACCCTGTTTCCGGGATAACTGATCACCCTGTTTCCGGGGTAACTGACCACCCTGTTTCCAGGGTCACTGACCACCCTGTTTCCAGGATAACTGAAAGCCCTGTTTCCAGGGTAACTGACTGCCCAGTTTCCAGGGTAACTGATCACCCTGTTTCCGGGATAACTGACTGCCCTGTTTCCGGGAGAACTGACTGCCCTGTTTCCAGGATAAATGACTGCCCTGTTTCCAGGATAACTGACTGCCCTGTTTACTGGATAACTGATTGCCCTGTTTTCAGGTTAACTGACTGCCCTGTTTCCAGGGAAACTGACTGCCCTGTTTCCAGGGTAACTGACCGCCCTGTTTCAGGGGTAACTGACCGCCCAGTTTCCAGGGTAACTGATCACCCTGTTTCCGGGATAACTGACTGCCCTGTTTCCGGGAGAAATGACTGCGCTGTTTCCAGGGTAACTGACTGCCCTCTTTCCAGGGTAACTGACTGCCCTGTTTCCAAGGTAACTGATCACCCTGTTTCCGGGATAACTGTCTGCCCTGTTTCCGGGATAACTGACTGCCCTGTTTCCAGGGTAACTGACTGCCCTGTTTCCAGGGGAACTGACTGCCCTGTTTCCGGGGTAACTGATCACCCTGTTTCCGGGGTAACTGACTAACAGGTTTCCAGGGTGACTGACTGCCCTGTTTCCAGGGTAACTGACTGCCCAGTTTCCGGGGTAACTGACTGCCCTGTTTCCTGGGTAACTGACTGCCCTGCTTCCGGGGTAACTGACTGCCCTGTTTCCAGGGTAACTGACTGCCCAGTTTCCAGTGTAACTGATCACCCTTTTTCCGGGATAACTGACTGCCCTATTTCCGGGATAACTGATTGCCCTGTTTCCAGGGTAACTGATCACCCTGTTTCCGGGATAACTGACTCCCCTGTTTCCAGGGTAAGTGACTGCCCAGTTTCCAGGGTAACTGACTGCCCAGTTTCCAGGGTAACTGATCACCCTGTTTCCGGGATAACTGACTGCCCTGTTTCCGGGAGAACTGACTGCCCTGTTTCCAGGGTAACTGACTGCCCTGTTTCCGGGATAACTGATCACCCTGTTTCCGTGGTAACTGACTGCCCTGTTTCCGGGGTAAATGACCGCCCTGTTTCCAGGATAACTGATCACCCTGTTTCCGGGGTAACTGACCACCCTGTTTCCAGGGTCACTGACCACCCTGTTTCCAGGATAACTGAAAGCCCTGTTTCCAGGGTAACTGACTGCCCAGTTTCCAGGGTAACTGATCACCCTGTTTCCGGGATAACTGACTGCCCTGTTTCCGGGAGAACTGACTGCCCTGTTTCCAGGATAAATGACTGCCCTGTTTCCAGGATAACTGACTGCCCTGTTTACTGGATAACTGATTGCCCTGTTTCCAGGTTAACTGACTGCCCTGTTTCCAGGGAAACTGACTGCCCTGTTTCCAGGGTAACTGACCGCCCTGTTTCAGGGGTAACTGACCGCCCTGTTTCCTGGATAACTGACTGCCCTGTTTCCAGGGTAACTGACTGCCCACTTTCCAGTGTAACTGATCACCCTGTTTCCAGGGTAACTGACCGCCCTGTTTCCAGGGTAACTGACTGCCCTGTTTCCGGGATAACTGACTGCCCTGTTTCCAGGGTAACTGACCGCCCTGTTTCCAGGGTAACTGACTGCCCTGTTGCCAGGATAACTGACTGCCTTGTTTCCAGGGTAACTGACTGCCCACTTTCCAGTGCAACTGATCACCCTGTTTCCAAGGTTACTGACTGCCCACTTTCCAAGGTAACTGATCACCCTGTTTCCGGGATAACTGACTCCCCTGTTTCCAGGGTAAGTGACTGCCCAGTTTCCAGGGTAACTGACTGCCCAGTTTCCAGGGTAAATTATCACCCTGTTTCAGGGATAACTAACTGCCCTGTTTCCGGGATAACTGCCTGCCCTGTTTCCGGGGTAACAGATCACCCTGTTTCCGGGGTAACTGACTGCCCAGTTTCCGGGGTAACTGACTTCCCTGTTTAAAGGGTAACTGTCTGCCCTGTTTCCGGGATAACTGACTGCCCTGTTTCCAGGGTAACTGATAACCCTGTTTCCGGGATAACTGACTGCCCTGTTTCCAGGGTAACTGACTGCCCAGTTTCCTGGGTAACTGACTGTCCTGTTTCCGGGGTAACTGACTGCCCTGTTTCCAGGGTAACTGACTGCCCAGTTTCCAGAGTAACTGAATACCCTGTTTCCAGGGTAACTGACTGCCCTGTTTCCGGGATAACTGACTGCTCTGTTTCCAGGGTAACTGACTGCCCTGTTTCCGGGGCAACTGACTGCCCTGTTTCCAGGGTAACTGATCACCCTGTTTCCGGGATAACTGACTGCCCTGTTTCCGGGATAACTGACTGCCCTGTTTCCAGGGTAACTGACTGCCCTGTTTCCGAGGTAACTGACTGCCCTGTTTCCGGGATAACTGACTGCCCTGTCTCCAGGATAACTGATCACCCTGTTTCCAGGGTAACTGACTGCCCTGTTTCCAGGGTAACTGACCGCCCTGTTTCCAGGATAACTGTTCACCCTGTTTCCAGGGTAACTGACTGCCCTGTTTCCAGGGGAACTGACTGCCCTGTTTCCGGGTTAACTGATCACCCTATTTCTGGGGTAACTGACTAACAATTTTCCAGGGTGACTGACTGCCCTGTTTCCAGGCTAACTGACTGCCCAGTTTCCGGGGTAACTGACTGCCCTGTTTCCTGGGTAACTGACTGCCCTGCTTCCGGGGTAACTGACTGCCCTGTTTCCAGGGTAACTGACTGCCCTGTTTCCAAGGTAACTGATCACCCTGTTTCCGGGATAACTGTCTGCCCTGTTTCCGGGATAACTGACTGCCCTGTTTCCAGGGTAACTGACTGCCCTGTTTCCAGGGGAACTGACTGCCCTGTTTCCGGGGTAACTGATCACCCTGTTTCCGGGGTAACTGACTAACAGGTTTCCAGGGTGACTGACTGCCCTGTTTCCAGGGTAACTGATCACCCTGTTTCCGGGATAACTGACTGCCCTGTTTCCGGGAGAACTGACTGCCCTGTTTCCAGGGTAACTGACTGCCCTGTTTCCGGGATAACTGATCACCCTGTTTCCGTGGTAACTGACTGCCCTGTTTCCGGGGTAAATGACCGCCCTGTTTCCAGGATAACTGATCACCCTGTTTCCGGGGTAACTGACCACCCTGTTTCCAGGGTCACTGACCACCCTGTTTCCAGGATAACTGAAAGCCCTGTTTCCAGGGTAACTGACTGCCCAGTTTCCAGGGTAACTGATCACCCTGTTTCCGGGATAACTGACTGCCCTGTTTCCGGGAGAACTGACTGCCCTGTTTCCAGGATAAATGACTGCCCTGTTTCCAGGATAACTGACTGCCCTGTTTACTGGATAACTGATTGCCCTGTTTCCAGGTTAACTGACTGCCCTGTTTCCAGGGAAACTGACTGCCCTGTTTCCAGGGTAACTGACCGCCCTGTTTCAGGGGTAACTGACCGCCCTGTTTCCTGGATAACTGACTGCCCTGTTTCCAGGGTAACTGACTGCCCACTTTCCAGTGTAACTGATCACCCTGTTTCCAGGGTAACTGACCGCCCTGTTTCCAGGGTAACTGACTGCCCTGTTTCCGGGATAACTGACTGCCCTGTTTCCAGGGTAACTGACCGCCCTGTTTCCAGGGTAACTGACTGCCCTGTTGCCAGGATAACTGACTGCCTTGTTTCCAGGGTAACTGACTGCCCACTTTCCAGTGCAACTGATCACCCTGTTTCCAAGGTTACTGACTGCCCACTTTCCAAGGTAACTGATCACCCTGTTTCCGGGATAACTGACTCCCCTGTTTCCAGGGTAAGTGACTGCCCAGTTTCCAGGGTAACTGACTGCCCAGTTTCCAGGGTAAATTATCACCCTGTTTCAGGGATAACTAACTGCCCTGTTTCCGGGATAACTGCCTGCCCTGTTTCCGGGGTAACAGATCACCCTGTTTCCGGGGTAACTGACTGCCCAGTTTCCGGGGTAACTGACTTCCCTGTTTAAAGGGTAACTGTCTGCCCTGTTTCCGGGATAACTGACTGCCCTGTTTCCAGGGTAACTGATAACCCTGTTTCCGGGATAACTGACTGCCCTGTTTCCAGGGTAACTGACTGCCCAGTTTCCTGGGTAACTGACTGTCCTGTTTCCGGGGTAACTGACTGCCCTGTTTCCAGGGTAACTGACTGCCCAGTTTCCAGAGTAACTGAATACCCTGTTTCCAGGGTAACTGACTGCCCTGTTTCCGGGATAACTGACTGCTCTGTTTCCAGGGTAACTGACTGCCCTGTTTCCGGGGCAACTGACTGCCCTGTTTCCAGGGTAACTGATCACCCTGTTTCCGGGATAACTGACTGCCCTGTTTCCGGGATAACTGACTGCCCTGTTTCCAGGGTAACTGACTGCCCTGTTTCCGAGGTAACTGACTGCCCTGTTTCCGGGATAACTGACTGCCCTGTCTCCAGGATAACTGATCACCCTGTTTCCAGGGTAACTGACTGCCCTGTTTCCAGGGTAACTGACCGCCCTGTTTCCAGGATAACTGTTCACCCTGTTTCCAGGGTAACTGACTGCCCTGTTTCCAGGGGAACTGACTGCCCTGTTTCCGGGTTAACTGATCACCCTATTTCTGGGGTAACTGACTAACAATTTTCCAGGGTGACTGACTGCCCTGTTTCCAGGCTAACTGACTGCCCAGTTTCCGGGGTAACTGACTGCCCTGTTTCCTGGGTAACTGACTGCCCTGCTTCCGGGGTAACTGACTGCCCTGTTTCCAGGGTAACTGACTGCCCTGTTTCCAAGGTAACTGATCACCCTGTTTCCGGGATAACTGTCTGCCCTGTTTCCGGGATAACTGACTGCCCTGTTTCCAGGGTAACTGACTGCCCTGTTTCCAGGGGAACTGACTGCCCTGTTTCCGGGGTAACTGATCACCCTGTTTCCGGGGTAACTGACTAACAGGTTTCCAGGGTGACTGACTGCCCTGTTTCCAGGGTAACTGATCACCCTGTTTCCGGGATAACTGACTGCCCTGTTTCCGGGAGAACTGACTGCCCTGTTTCCAGGGTAACTGACTGCCCTGTTTCCGGGATAACTGATCACCCTGTTTCCGTGGTAACTGACTGCCCTGTTTCCGGGGTAAATGACCGCCCTGTTTCCAGGATAACTGATCACCCTGTTTCCGGGGTAACTGACCACCCTGTTTCCAGGGTCACTGACCACCCTGTTTCCAGGATAACTGAAAGCCCTGTTTCCAGGGTAACTGACTGCCCAGTTTCCAGGGTAACTGATCACCCTGTTTCCGGGATAACTGACTGCCCTGTTTCCGGGAGAACTGACTGCCCTGTTTCCAGGATAAATGACTGCCCTGTTTCCAGGATAACTGACTGCCCTGTTTACTGGATAACTGATTGCCCTGTTTCCAGGTTAACTGACTGCCCTGTTTCCAGGGAAACTGACTGCCCTGTTTCCAGGGTAACTGACCGCCCTGTTTCAGGGGTAACTGACCGCCCTGTTTCCTGGATAACTGACTGCCCTGTTTCCAGGGTAACTGACTGCCCACTTTCCAGTGTAACTGATCACCCTGTTTCCAGGGTAACTGACCGCCCTGTTTCCAGGGTAACTGACTGCCCTGTTTCCGGGATAACTGACTGCCCTGTTTCCAGGGTAACTGACCGCCCTGTTTCCAGGGTAACTGACTGCCCTGTTGCCAGGATAACTGACTGCCTTGTTTCCAGGGTAACTGACTGCCCACTTTCCAGTGCAACTGATCACCCTGTTTCCAAGGTTACTGACTGCCCACTTTCCAAGGTAACTGATCACCCTGTTTCCGGGATAACTGACTCCCCTGTTTCCAGGGTAAGTGACTGCCCAGTTTCCAGGGTAACTGACTGCCCAGTTTCCAGGGTAAATTATCACCCTGTTTCAGGGATAACTAACTGCCCTGTTTCCGGGATAACTGCCTGCCCTGTTTCCGGGGTAACAGATCACCCTGTTTCCGGGGTAACTGACTGCCCAGTTTCCGGGGTAACTGACTTCCCTGTTTAAAGGGTAACTGTCTGCCCTGTTTCCGGGATAACTGACTGCCCTGTTTCCAGGGTAACTGATAACCCTGTTTCCGGGATAACTGACTGCCCTGTTTCCAGGGTAACTGACTGCCCAGTTTCCAGAGTAACTGAATACCCTGTTTCCAGGGTAACTGACTGCCCTGTTTCCGGGATAACTGACTGCTCTGTTTCCAGGGTAACTGACTGCCCTGTTTCCGGGGCAACTGACTGCCCTGTTTCCAGGGTAACTGATCACCCTGTTTCCGGGATAACTGACTGCCCTGTTTCCGGGTTAACTGACTGCCCTGTTTCCAGGGTAACTGACTGCCCTGTTTCCGAGGTAACTGACTGCCCTGTTTCCGGGATAACTGACTGCCCTGTCTCCAGGATAACTGATCACCCTGTTTCCGGGGTAACTGACTGCCCTGTTTCCAGGGTAACTGACCGCCCTGTTTCCAGGATAACTGTTCACCCTGTTTCCAGGGTAACTGACTGCCCTGTTTCCAGGGGAACTGACTGCCCTGTTTCCGGGTTAACTGATCACCCTATTTCTGGGGTAACTGACTAACAATTTTCCAGGGTGACTGACTGCCCTGTTTCCAGGCTAACTGACTGCCCAGTTTCCGGGGTAACTGACTGCCCTGTTTCCTGGGTAACTGACTGCCCTGCTTCCGGGGTAACTGACTGCCCTGTTTCCAGGGTAACTGACTGCCCTGTTTCCAAGGTAACTGATCACCCTGTTTCCGGGATAACTGTCTGCCCTGTTTCCGGGATAACTGACTGCCCTGTTTCCAGGGTAACTGACTGCCCTGTTTCCAGGGGAACTGACTGCCCTGTTTCCGGGGTAACTGATCACCCTGTTTCCGGGGTAACTGACTAACAGGTTTCCAGGGTGACTGACTGCCCTGTTTCCAGGGTAACTGACTGCCCAGTTTCCGGGGTAACTGACTGCCCTGTTTCCTGGGTAACTGACTGCCCTGCTTCCAGGGTAACTGACTGCCCTGTTTCCAGGGTAACTGACTGCCCAGTTTCCAGTGTAACTGATCACCCTTTTTCCGGGATAACTGACTGCCCTATTTCCGGGATAACTGATTGCCCTGTTTCCAGGGTAACTGATCACCCTGTTTCCGGGATAACTGACTCCCCTGTTTCCAGGGTAAGTGACTGCCCAGTTTCCAGGGTAACTGACTGCCCAGTTTCCAGGGTAACTGATCACCCTGTTTCCGGGATAACTGACTGCCCTGTTTCCGGGAGAACTGACTGCCCTGTTTCCAGGGTAACTGACTGCCCTGTTTCCGGGGTAACTGACCGCTTTGTTTCCAGGGGAACTGATCACCCTGTTTCTGGGATAACTGACTGCCCTGTTTCCGGGATAACTGACTGCCCTGTTTCCAGGCTAACTGACTGCCCTGTTTCCGGGATAACTGATCACCCTGTTTCCGTGGTAACTGACTGCCCTGTTTCCGGGGTAAATGACCGCCCTGTTTCCAGGATAACTGATCACCCTGTTTCCGGGGTAACTGACCACCCTGTTTCCAGGGTCACTGACCACCCTGTTTCCGGGATAACTGAAAGCCCTGTTTCCAGGGTAACTGACTGCCCAGTTTCCAGGGTAACTGGTCACCCTGTTTCCGGGATAACTGACTGCCCTGTTTCCGGGAGAACTGACTGCCCTGTTTCCAGGATAAATGACTGCCCTGTTTCCAGGATAACTGACTGCCCTGTTTACTGGATAACTGATTGCCCTGTTTCCAGGTTAACTGACTGCCCTGTTTCCAGGGAAACTGACTGCCCTGTTTCCAGGGTAACTGACCGCCCTGTTTCAGGGGTAACTGACCGCCCAGTTTCCAGGGTAACTGATCACCCTGTTTCCGGGATAACTGACTGCCCTGTTTCCGGGAGAAATGACTGCGCTGTTTCCAGGGTAACTGACTGCCCTCTTTCCAGGGTAACTGACTGCCCTGTTTCCAAGGTAACTGATCACCCTGTTTCCGGGATAACTGTCTGCCCTGTTTCCGGGATAACTGACTGCCCTGTTTCCAGGGTAACTGACTGCCCTGTTTCCAGGGGAACTAACTGCCCTGTTTCCGGGGTAACTGATCACCCTGTTTCCGGGGTAACTGACTAACAGGTTTCCAGGGTGACTGACTGCCCTGTTTCCAGGGTAACTGACTGCCCAGTTTCCGGGGTAACTGACTGCCCTGTTTCCTGGGTAACTGACTGCCCTGCTTCCGGGGTAACTGACTGCCCTGTTTCCAGGGTAACTGACTGCCCAGTTTCCAGGGTAACTGATCACCCTGTTTCCGGGATAACTGACTCCCCTGTTTCCAGGGTAAGTGACTGCCCAGTTTCCAGGGTAACTGACTGCCCAGTTTCCAGGGTAACTGATCACCCTGTTTCCGGGATAACTGACTGCCCTGTTTCCGGGAGAACTGACTGCCCTGTTTCCAGGGTAACTGACTGCCCTGTTTCCGGGGTAACTGACCGCCTTGTTTCCAGGGGAACTGATCACCCTGTTTCTGGGATAACTGACTGCCCTGTTTCCGGGATAACTGACTGCCCTGTTTCCAGGCTAACTGACTGCCCTGTTTCCGGGATAACTGATCACCCTGTTTCCGTGGTAACTGACTGCCCTGTTTCCGGGGTAAATGACCGCCCTGTTTCCAGGATAACTGATCACCCTGTTTCCGGGGTAACTGACCACCCTGTTTCCAGGGTCACTGACCACCCTGTTTCCAGGATAACTGAAAGCCCTGTTTCCAGGGTAACTGACTGCCCAGTTTCCAGGGTAACTGATCACCCTGTTTCGGGGATAACTGACTGCCCTGTTTCCGGGAGAACTGACTGCCCTGTTTCCAGGATAAATGACTGCCCTGTTTCCAGGATAACTGACTGCCCTGTTTACTGGATAACTGATTGCCCTGTTTCCAGGTTAACTGACTGCCCTGTTTCCAGGGAAACTGACTGCCCTGTTTCCAGGGTAACTGACCGCCCTGTTTCAGGGGTAACTGACCGCCCAGTTTCCAGGGTAACTGATCACCCTGTTTCCGGGATAACTGACTGCCCTGTTTCCGGAGAAATGACTGCGCTGTTTCCAGGGTAACTGACTGCCCTCTTTCCAGGGTAACTGACTGCCCTGTTTCCAAGGTAACTGATCACCCTGTTTCCGGGATAACTGTCTGCCCTGTTTCCGGGATAACTGACTGCCCTGTTTCCAGGGTAACTGACTGCCCTGTTTCCAGGGGAACTGACTGCCCTGTTTCCGGGGTAACTGATCACCCTGTTTCCGGGGTAACTGACTAACAGGTTTCCAGGGTGACTGACTGCCCTGTTTCCAGGGTAACTGACTGCCAAGTTTCCGGGGTAACTGACTGCCCTGTTTCCTGGGTAACTGACTGCCCTGCTTCCGGGGTAACTGACTGCCCTGTTTCCAGGGTAACTGACTGCCCAGTTTCCAGGGTAACTGATCACCCTTTTTCCGGGATAACTGACTGCCCTATTTCCGGGATAACTGATTGCCCTGTTTCCAGGGTAACTGATCACCCTGTTTCCGGGATAACTGACTCCCCTGTTTCCAGGGTAAGTGACTGCCCAGTTTCCAGGGTAACTGACTGCCCAGTTTCCAGGGTAACTGATCACCCTGTTTCCGGGATAACTGACTGCCCTGTTTCCGGGAGAACTGACTGCCCTGTTTCCAGGGAAACTGACTGCCCTGTTTCCGGGGTAACTGATCGCCTTGTTTCCAGGGGAACTGATCACCATGTTTCTGGGATAACTGACTGCCCTGTTTCCGGGATAACTGACTGCCCTGTTTCCAGGCTAACTGACTGCCCTGTTTCCGGGATAACTGATCACCCTGTTTCCGTGGTAACTGACTGCCCTGTTTCCGGGGTAAATGACCGCCCTGTTTCCAGGATAACTGATCACCCTGTTTGCGGGGTAACTGACCACCCTGTTTCCAGGGTCACTGACCACCCTGTTTCCAGGATAACTGAAAGCCCTGTTTGCAGGGTAACTGACTGCCCAGTTTCCAGGGTAACTGATCACCCTGTTTCCGGGATAACTGACTGCCCTGTTTCCGAAAGAACTGACTGCCCTGTTTCCAGGATAAATGACTGCCCTGTTTCCAGCATAACTGACTGCCCTGATTACTGGATAACTGATTGCCCTGTTTCCAGGTTAACTGACTGCCCTGTTTCCAGGGAAACTGACTGCCCTGTTTCCAGGGTAACTGACCGCCCTGTTTCAGGGGTAACTGACCGCCCTGTTTCCTGGATAACTGACTGCCCTGTTTCCAGGGTAACTGACTGCCCACTTTCCAGTGTAACTGATCACCCTGTTTCCAGGGTAACTGACCGCCCTGTTTCCAGGGTAACTGACTGCCCTGTTTCCGGGATAACTGACTGCCCTGTTTCCAGGTTAACTGACCGCCCTGTTTCCAGGGTAACTGACTGCCCTGTTGCCAGGATAACTGACTGCCTTGTTTCCAGGGTAACTGACTGCCCACTTTCCAGTGCAACTGATCACCCTGTTTCCAAGGTTACTGACTGCCCACTTTCCAGGGTAACTGATCACCCTGTTTCCGGGATAACTGACTCCCCTGTTTCCAGGGTAAGTGACTGCCCAGTTTCCAGGGTAACTGACTGCCCAGTTTCCAGGGTAAATTATCACCCTGTTTCAGGGATAACTAACTGCCCTGTTTCCGGGATAACTGCCTGCCCTGTTTCCGGGGTAACAGATCACCCTGTTTCCGGGGTAACTGACTGCCCAGTTTCCGGGGTAACTGACTTCCCTGTTTAAAGGGTAACTGTCTGCCCTGTTTCCGGGATAACTGACTGCCCTGTTACCAGGGTAACTGATAACCCTGTTTCCGGGATAACTGACTGCCATGTTTCCAGGGTAACTGACTGCCCAGTTTCCTGGGTAACTGACTGTCCTGTTTCCGGGGTAACTGACTGCTCTGTTTCCAGGGTAACTGACTGCCCTGTTTCCGGGGCAACTGACTGCCCTGTTTCCAGGGTAACTGATCACCCTGTTTCCGGGATAACTGACTGCCCTGTTTCCGGGATAACTGACTGCCCTGTTTCCAGGGTAACTGACTGCCCTGTTTCCGAGGTAACTGACTGCCCTGTTTCCGGGATAACTGACTGCCCTGTCTCCAGGATAACTGATCACCCAGTTTCCGGGGTAACTGACTGCCCTGTTTCCAGGGTAACTGACCGCCCTGTTTCCAGGATAACTGTTCACCCTGTTTCCAGGGTAACTGACTGCCCTGTTTCCAGGGGAACTGACTGCCCTGTTTCCGGGTTAACTGATCACCCTGTTTCCGGGGTAACTGACTGCCCTGTTTCCAGGGTAACTGACCGCCCTGTTTCCAGGATAACTGTTCACCCTGTTTCCAGGGTAACTGACTGCCCTGTTTCCAGGATAACTGTTCACCCTGTTTCCAGGCTAACTGACTGCCCAGTTTCCGGGGTAACTGACTGCCCTGTTTCCTGGGTAACTGACTGCCCTGCTTCCGGGGTAACTGACTGCCCTGTTTCCAGGGTAACTGACTGCCCTGTTTCCAAGGTAACTGATCACCCTGTTTCCGGGATAACTGTCTGCCCTGTTTCCGGGATAACTGACTGCCCTGTTTCCAGGGTAACTGACTGCCCTGTTTCCAGGGGAACTGACTGCCCTGTTTCCGGGGTAACTGATCACCCTGTTTCCGGGGTAACTGACTAACAGGTTTCCAGGGTGACTGACTGCCCTGTTTCCAGGGTAACTGACGGCCCAGTTTCCGGGGTAACTGACTGCCCTGTTTCCTGGGTAACTGACTGCCCTGCTTCCGGGGTAACTGACTGCCCTGTTTCCAGGGTAACTGACTGCCCAGTTTCCAGTGTAACTGATCACCCTTTTTCCGGGATAACTGACTGCCCTATTTCCGGGATAACTGATTGCCCTGTTTCCAGGGTAACTGATCACCCTGTTTCCGGGATAACTGACTCCCCTGTTTCCAGGGTAAGTGACTGCCCAGTTTCCAGGGTAACTGACTGCCCAGTTTCCAGGGTAACTGATCACCCTGTTTCCGGGATAACTGACTGCCCTGTTTCCGGGAGAACTGACTGCCCTGTTTCCAGGGTAACTGACTGCCCTGTTTCCGGGGTAACTGACCGCTTTGTTTCCAGGGGAACTGATCACCCTGTTTCTGGGATAACTGACTGCCCTGTTTCCGGGATAACTGACTGCCCTGTTTCCAGGCTAACTGACTGCCCTGTTTCCGGGATAACTGATCACCCTGTTTCCGTGGTAACTGACTGCCCTGTTTCCGGGGTAAATGACCGCCCTGTTTCCAGGATAACTGATCACCCTGTTTCCGGGGTAACTGACCACCCTGTTTCCAGGGTCACTGACCACCCTGTTTCCAGGATAACTGAAAGCCCTGTTTCCAGGGTAACTGACTGCCCAGTTTCCAGGGTAACTGATCACCCTGTTTCCGGGATAACTGACTGCCCTGTTTCCGGGAGAACTGACTGCCCTGTTTCCAGGATAAATGACTGCCCTGTTTCCAGGATAACTGACTGCCCTGTTTACTGGATAACTGATTGCCCTGTTTCAGGTTAACTGACTGCCCTGTTTCCAGGGAAACTGACTGCCCTGTTTCCAGGGTAACTGACCGCCCTGTTTCAGGGGTAACTGACCGCCCTGTTTCCTGGATAACTGACTGCCCTGTTTCCAGGGTAACTGACTGCCCACTTTCCAGGGTAACTGATCACCCTGTTTCCGGGATAACTGACTCCCCTGTTTCCAGGGTAAGTGACTGCCCAGTTTCCAGGGTAACTGACTGCCCAGTTTCCAGGGTAAATTATCACCCTGTTTCAGGGATAACTAACTGCCCTGTTTCCGGGATAACTGCCTGCCCTGTTTCCGGGGTAACAGATCACCCTGTTTCCGGGGTAACTGACTGCCCAGTTTCCGGGGTAACTGACTTCCCTGTTTAAAGGGTAACTGTCTGCCCTGTTTCCGGGATAACTGACTGCCCTGTTTCCAGGGTAACTGATAACCCTGTTTCCGGGATAACTGACTGCCCTGTTTCCAGGGTAACTGACTGCCCAGTTTCCTGGGTAACTGACTGTCCTGTTTCCGGGGTAACTGACTGCCCTGTTTCCAGGGTAACTGACTGCCCAGTTTCCAGAGTAACTGAATACCCTGTTTCCAGGGTAACTGACTGCCCTGTTTCCGGGGCAACTGACTGCCCTGTTTCCAGGGTAACTGACTGCCCAGTTTCCTGGGTAACTGACTGTCCTGTTTCCGGGGTAACTGAATGCCCTGTTTCCAGGGTAACTGACTGCCCTGTTTCCGGGATAACTGACTGCCCTGTCTCCAGGATAACTGATCACCCTGTTTCCGGGGTAACTGACTGCCCTGTTTCCAGGGTAACTGACCGCCCAGTTTCCAGGATAACTGTTCACCCTGTTTCCAGGGTAACTGACTGCCCTGTTTCCAGGGGAACTGACTGCCCTGTTTCCGGGTTAACTGATCACCCTATTTCTGGGGTAACTGACTAACAATTTTCCAGGGTGACTGACTGCCCTGTTTCCAGGCTAACTGACTGCCCAGTTTCCGGGGTAACTGACTGCCCTGTTTCCTGGGTAACTGACTGCCCTGCTTCCGGGGTAACTGACTGCCCTGTTTCCAGGGTAACTGACTGCCCAGTTTCCAGTGTAACTGATCACCCTTTTTCCGGGATAACTGACTGCCCTATTTCCGGGATAACTGATTGCCCTGTTTCCAGGGTAACTGATCACCCTGTTTCCGGGATAACTGACTCCCCTGTTTCCGGGGTAACTGACTGCCCTGTTTCCAGGGTAACTGACTGCCCAGTTTCCAGGGTAACTGATCACACTGTTTCCGGGATAACTGACTGCCCTGTTTCCGGGAGAACTGACTGCCCTGTTTCCAGGGTAACTGACTGCCCTGTTTCCGGGGTAACTGACCGCCTTGTTTCCAGGGTAACTGATCACCCTGTTTCTGGGATAACTGACTGCCCTGTTTCCGGGGTAACTGACTGCCCTGTTTCCAGGGTAACTGACTGCCCAGTTTCCAGGATAACTGATCACCCTGTTTCTGGGATAACTGACTGCCCTGTTTCCGGGAGTACTGACTTCCCTGTTTCCAGGGTAACTGACTGCCCTGTTTCCGGGGTAACTGACCGCCTTGTTTCCAGTGTAAGTGATCACCCTTTTTCCGGGGTCACTGACTGCCCTGTTTCCAGGGTAACTGACCGCCCTGTTTCCAGGATAACTGATCACCCTGTTTCCGGGGTAACTGACCACCCTGTTTCCAGGATAACTGACTCCCCTGTTTCCAGGGTAAGTGACTGCCCTGCTTCCGGGGTAACTGATCTCCCTGTTTCCGGGGTAACTGACCGCCCTGTTTCCAGGATAACTGACCTACCTATTTCCGGGGTAACTGACCGCCCTGTTTCCAGGATAACTGACTGCCCTGATTCCAGGTTAACTGACTGCCCTGTTTCCAGGGTAACCGACTGCCCTGTTTCCAGGGGAACTGACTGCCCTGTTTCCGGGGTAACTGATCACCCTGTTTCCGGGGTAACTGTCCAACCAGTTTCCAGGGTGACTGACTGCCCTGTTACCTGGGTAACTGACTGCCCTGTTTCCGGGGTAACTGACTGCCCTGTTTCCAGGGTAACTGACTGCCCAGTTTCCAGGGTAACTGATCACCCTTTTTCCGGGATAACTGACTGCCCTGTTTCCAGGGTAACTGACTGCCCAGTTTCCAGAGTAACTGAATACCCTGTTTCCAGGGTAACTGACTGCCCTGTTTCCGGGGCAACTGACTGCCCTGTTTCCAGGGTAACTGACTGCCCAGTTTCCTGGGTAACTGACTGTCCTGTTTCCGGGGTAACTGAATGCCCTGTTTCCAGGGTAACTGACTGCCCTGTTTCCGGGATAACTGACTGCCCTGTCTCCAGGATAACTGATCACCCTGTTTCCGGGGTAACTGACTGCCCTGTTTCCAGGGTAACTGACCGCCCAGTTTCCAGGATAACTGTTCACCCTGTTTCCAGGGTAACTGACTGCCCTGTTTCCAGGGGAACTGACTGCCCTGTTTCCGGGTTAACTGATCACCCTATTTCTGGGGTAACTGACTAACAATATTCCAGGGTGACTGACTGCCCTGTTTCCAGGCTAACTGACTGCCCAGTTTCCGGGGTAACTGACTGCCCTGTTTCCTGGGTAACTGACTGCCCTGCTTCCGGGGTAACTGACTGCCCTGTTTCCAGGGTAACTGACTGCCCAGTTTCCAGTGTAACTGATCACCCTTTTTCCGGGATAACTGACTGCCCTATTTCCGGGATAACTGATTGCCCTGTTTCCAGGGTAACTGATCACCCTGTTTCCGGGATAACTGACTCCCCTGTTTCCGGGGTAACTGACTGCCCTGTTTCCAGGGTAACTGACTGCCCAGTTTCCAGGGTAACTGATCACACTGTTTCCGGGATAACTGACTGCCCTGTTTCCGGGAGAACTGTCTGCCCTGTTTCCAGGGTAACTGACTGCCCTGTTTCCGGGGTAACTGACCGCCTTGTTTCCAGGGTAACTGATCACCCTGTTTCTGGGATAACTGACTGCCCTGTTTCCGGGGTAACTGACTGCCCTGTTTCCAGGGTAACTGACTGCCCAGTTTCCAGGATAACTGATCACCCTGTTTCTGGGATAACTGACTGCCCTGTTTCCGGGAGTACTGACTTCCCTGTTTCCAGGGTAACTGACTGCCCTGTTTCCGGGGTAACTGACCGCCTTGTTTCCAGTGTAAGTGATCACCCTTTTTCCGGGGTCACTGACTGCCCTGTTTCCAGGGTAACTGACCGCCCTGTTTCCAGGATAACTGATCACCCTGTTTCCGGGGTAACTGACCACCCTGTTTCCAGGATAACTGACTCCCCTGTTTCCAGGGTAAGTGACTGCCCTGCTTCCGGGGTAACTGATCTCCCTGTTTCCGGGGTAACTGACCGCCCTGTTTCCAGGATAACTGACCTACCTATTTCCGGGGTAACTGACCGCCCTGTTTCCAGGATAACTGACTGCCCTGTTTCCAGGTTAACTGACTGCCCTGTTTCCAGGGTAACCGACTGCCCTGTTTCCAGGGGAACTGACTGCCCTGTTTCCGGGGTAACTGATCACCCTGTTTCCGGGGTAACTGTCCAACCAGTTTCCAGGGTGACTGACTGCCCTGTTACCTGGGTAACTGACTGCCCTGTTTCCGGGGTAACTGACTGCCCTGTTTCCAGGGTAACTGACTGCCCAGTTTCCAGGGTAACTGATCACCCTTTTTCCGGGATAACTGACTGCCCTGTTTCCGGGATAACTGACTGCCCTGTTTCGAGGGTAACTGATCACCCTGTTTCCGGGATCACTGTCTGCCCTGTTTCCGGGATAACTGACTGCCCAGTTTCCAGGGTAACTGACTGCCCTGTTTCCGGGGTAACTGACTGCACTGTTTCGAGTGTAACTGACTTCCCAGTTTCCAGGGTAACTGATCACCCTGTTTCCGGGATAACTGACTGCCCTGTTTCCGGGAGAAATGACTGCCCTGTTTACAGGGTAACTGACTGCCCTGCTTCCGGGGTAACTGACTGCCCTGTTTCCAGGGTAACTGATCACCCTGTTTCCGGGATAACTGACTGCCCTGTTTCCGGGATAACTGACTGCCCTGTTTCCAGGGTAACTGACTTACCCTGTTTCCGGGGTAACTGACTGCCCTGTTTCCAGGCTCCCTGACTGCCCTGTTTCCAGGATAACTGATCTCCCTGTTTCCGGGGTAACTGATCACCCTGTTTCCGGGTAACTGACTGCCCTGTTTCCGGGGTAACTGACTGCCCTGTTTCCAGGGTAACTGATCTCCCTGTTTCCAGTGCAACGGATCACCATGTTTCCGGGGTAACTGACTGCCCTGTTTCCAGGGCAACTGACCGCCCTGTTTCCGGGGTAACTGACTGCCCAGTTTCCAGGGTAACTGTTCACCCTGTTTCCGGGGTAACGGATCACCCTGTTTCCGGGGTAAATGACTGCCCTGTTTCCAGGGTAACTGACCACCCTGTTTCAGGGATAACTGATCACCCTGTTTCCGGGGTAACTGAGTAATCTGTATCCAGGGTTACTGACTGCCCTGTTTCCGGGGCAACTGACTGCGCAGTTTCCAGGGTAAAAAACTGCCCTGTTTCCGGGGTAACTGACCGCCCTGTTTCCAGGATAACTGATCACCCTGTTTCCGGGGTAACTGAGTAATCTGTTTCCAGGGTTACTGACTGCCCTGTTTCCGGGGTAACTGACTGCCCAGTTTCCAGCGTAACCGACTGCCCTGTTTCCAGGGTAACTGACTGCCCAGTTTCCAGGGTAACTGACTGCCCTGTTTCCGGGGTAACTGACTGCCCAGTTTCCAGGGTAACTGAATGCCCAGTTTCCAGGGTAACTAACTGCCCTGTTTCCGGGGTAACTGACTGCCCAGTTTCCAGGGTAACTGATCACCCTGTTTCCGGGGTAACTGACTAACAAGTTTCCAGGGTGACTGACTGCCCTGTTTCCAGGGTAACTGACTGCCCAGTTTCCGGGGTAACTGACTGCCCTGTTTCCGGGATAACTGACTGCCCTGTTTCCAGGCTAACTGACTGCCCTGTTTCCGGGATAACTGATCACCCTGTTTCCGTGGTAACTGACTGCCCTGTTTCCGGGGTAAATGACCGCGCTGTTTCCAGGATAACTGATCACCCTGTTTCCGGAGTAACTGACCACCCTGTTTCCAGGGTTACTGACAGCCCTGTTTCCAGGATAACTCAAAGCCCTGTTTCCAGGTTAACTGACTGCCCAGTTTCCAGGGTAACTGATCACCCTGTTTCGGGAAAACTGACTGCCCTGTTTCCGGGACAACTGACTGCCCTGTTTCCAGGATAACTGACTGCCCTATTTACTGGATAACTGACCGCCCTGTTTCCAGGTTAACTGACTGCCCTGTTTCCAGGGAAACTGACTGCCCTGTTTCCTGGGTAACTGACCGCCCTGTTTCTGGGGTAACTGATCTCCCTGTTTCCGGGGTAACTGACCGCCCTGTTTCGAGGGTAACTGACTGCCCCGTTGCCAGGATAACTGACTGCCCTGTTTCCAGGGTAACTGACTGCCCACTTTCCAGTGCAACTGATCACCCTGTTTCAAGGGTTACTGACTGCCCACTTTCCAGTGTAACTGATCACCCTGTTTCCAGGATAACTGAATACCCTGTTTCCAGGGTAACTGACTGCCCTGTTTCCGGGATAACTGACTGCCCTGTTTCCAGGGTAACTGACTGCCCACTTTCCAGTGTAACTGATCACCCTGTTTCCAGGAGAACTGACTGCCCTGTTTCCAGGGTAACTGACCGCCCAGTTTCCAGGGTAAATTATCACCCTGTTTCAGGGATAACTAACTGCCCTGTTTCCGGAATAACTGACTTCCCTGTTTCCGGGGTAACTGATCATCCTGTTTCCGGGGTAACTGACTGCCCTGTTTCCAGGGTAACTGACTGCCCAGTTTCCAGGGTAACTGACTGTCCTGTTTCCGGGGTAACTGACTGCCCTGTTTCCAGGGTAACTGACTGCCCAGTTTCCAGAGTAACTGAATACCCTGTTTCCAGGGTAACTGACTGCCCTGTTTCCGGGATAACTGACTGCCCTGTTTCCAGGGTAACTGACTGCCCTGTTTCCGGGGCAGCTGACTGCCCTGTTTCCAGGGTAACTGATCACCCTGTTTCCGGGATAACTGACTGCCCTGTTTCCGGGATAACTGACTGCCCTGTTTCCAGGGTCACTGACCACCCTGTTTCCAGGGTAACTGACTGCCCTGTTTCCTGGGTAACTGACTGCCCTGTTTCCGGGGTAACTGATCTCCCTGTTTCCGGGAGAACTGACCGCCCTGTTTCCAGGATAACTGACCTACCTATTTCCGGGGTAACTGACCGCCCTGTTTCCAGGATAACTGACTGCCCTGTTTCCGGGTTAACTGACTGCCCTGTTTCCAGGGTAACTGACTGCCCTGTTTCCAGGGGATCTGACTGCCCTGCGTCCGGGGTAACTGATCACCCTGCTTCCGGGGTAACTGTCCAACCAGTTTCCAGGGTGACTGACTGCCCTGTTTCCAGGGTAACTGACTGCCCAGTTTCCGGGGTAACTGACTGCCCTGTTTCCTGGGTAACTGACTGCCCTGTTTCCGGGGTAACTGACTGCCCTGTTTCCAGGGTAACTGACTGCCCAGTTTCCAGGGTAACTGATCACCCTTTTTCCGGGATAACTGACTGCTCTGTTTCCGGGATAACTGACTGCCATGTTTCGAGGGTAACGGATCACCCTGTTTCCGGGATAACTGTCTGCCGGGTTTCCGGGATAACTGACTGCCCAGTTTCCAGGGAAACTGACTGCCCTGTTTCCGGGGTAACTGACTGCTCTGTTTCCAGGGTAACTGACTGCCCAGTTTCCAGGGTAACTGATCACCCTGTTTCCGGGATAACTGACTGCCCTGTTTCCGGGAGAAATGACTGCCCTGTTTCCAGGGTAACTGACTGCCCTGCTTCCGGGGTAACTGACTGCCCTGTTTGCAGGGTAACTGATCACCCTGTTTACGGGATAACTGACTGCCCTGTTTCCGGGATAACTGACTGCCCTGTTTCCAGGGTAACTGACCGCCCTGTTTCCGGGGTAACTGACTGCCCAGTTTCCAGGGTAACTGACTGCCAGGTTTCCAGGGTAACTAACTGCCCTGTTTCCGGGGTAACTGACTGCCCAGTTTCCAGGGTAACTGACTGCCCTGTTTCCAGGGTAACTGTCTGCCCACCTTCCAGCGTAACTGATCACCCTGTTTCCAGGATAACTGAATGCCCTGTTTCCAGGGTAACTGACTGCCCAGTTTCCAGGGTAAATTATCACCCTGTTTCCGGGATAACTAACTGCCCTGTTTCCGGGATAACTGACTGCCCTGTTTCCGGGGTAACTGATCACCCTGTTTCCGGGGTAACTGACTGCCCAGTTTCCGGGGTAACTAACTTACCTGTTTCCAGGGTAACTGACTGCCCTGTTTCCGGGATAACGGACTGCCCTGTTTTCAGGGTAACTGATAACCCTGTTTCCGGGATAACTGACTGCCCTGTTTCCAGGGTAACTGACTGCCCAGTTTCCAGGGTAACTGACTGCCC
Organism: Heterodontus francisci; assembly: GCF_036365525.1. Lineage (NCBI taxonomy): Eukaryota > Metazoa > Chordata > Chondrichthyes > Heterodontiformes > Heterodontidae > Heterodontus > Heterodontus francisci. The sequence goes on from NC_090386.1 coordinate 7,115,648, forward strand.
TGTTTCCGGGGTAACTGACTGCCCAGTTTCCAGGGTAACTGATCACCCTGTTTCCGGGTTAACTGACTGCCCTGTTTCCGGGAGAAATGACTGCCCTGTTTCCAGGGTAACTGACTGCCCTGCTTCCGGGGTAACTGACTGCCCTGTTTGCAGGGTAACTGATCACCCTGTTTACGGGATAACTGAATACCCTGTTTCCAGGGTAACTGACTGCCCTGTTTCCGGGATAACTGACTGCCCTGTTTCCAGGGTAACTGACTGCCCACTTTCCAGTGCAACTGATCACCCTGTTTCCAGGATAACTGACTGCCCTGTTTCCAGGGTAACTGACCGCCCAGTTTCCAGGGTAAATTATCACCCTGTTTCCAGGATAACTGATCACCCTGTTTCCGGGGTAACTGACTGCCCTGTTTCCAGGGTAACTGACCGCCCAGTTTCCAGGGTAAATTATCACCCTGTTTGCAGGGTAACTGATCACCCTGTTTACGGGATAACTGAATACCCTGTTTCCAGGGTAACTGACTGCCCTGTTTCCGGGATAACTGACTGCCCTGTTTCCAGGGTAACTGACTGCCCACTTTCCAGTGCAACTGATCACCCTGTTTCCAGGATAACTGATCACCCTGTTTCCGGGGTAACTGACTGCCCAGTTTCCAGGGTAACTGACTGTCCTGTTTCCGGGGTAACTGACTGCCCTGTTTCCAGGGTAACTGACTGCCCAGTTTCCAGAGTAACTGAATACCCTGTTTCCAGGGTAACTGACTGCCCTGTTTCCGGGATAACTGACTGCCCTGTTTCCAGGGTAATGACTGCCCTGTTTCCGGGGCAGCTGACTGCCCTGTTTCCAGGGTAACTGATCACCCTGTTTCCAGGATAACTGACTGCCCTGTTTCCGGGATAACTGACTGCCCTGTTTCCAGGGTCACTGACCACCCTATTTCCAGGATAACTGACTCCTCTGTTTCCAGGGTAACTGACTGCCCTGTTTCCGGGGTAACTGATCCCCCTGTTTCCGGGGTAACTGACCGCCCTGTTTCCAGGATAACTGACCTACCTATTTCCGGGGTAACTGACCGCCCTGTTTCCAAGATAACTGACTGCCCTCTTTCCAGGGTAACTGACTGCCCTCTTTCCGGGGTAACTGACTGCCCAGTTTCCAGGCTAACTGACTGCCCTGTTTCCAGGATAACTGATCACCCTGTTTCCAGGGTAACTGACTGCCCTGTTTCCGGGGTAACTGACCGCCCTGTTTCCAGGATAACTGATCACCCTGTTTCCGGGGTAACTGACCACCCTGTTTGCAGGGTAACTGATCACCCTGTTTACGGGATAACTGAATACCCTGTTTCCAGGGTAACTGACTGCCCTGTTTCCGGGATAACTGACTGCCCTGTTTCCAGGGTAACTGACTGCCCACTTTCCAGTGCAACTGATCACCCTGTTTCAAGGATAACTGATCACCCTGTTTCCGGGGTAACTGACTGCCCAGTTTCCAGGGTAACTGACTGTCCTGTTTCCGGGGTAACTGACTGCCCTGTTTCCAGGGTAACTGACTGCCCAGTTTCCAGAGTAACTGAATACCCTGTTTCCAGGGTAACTGACTGCCCTGTTTCCGGGATAACTGACTGCCCTGTTTCCAGGGTAACTGACTGCCCTGTTTCCGGGGCAGCTGACTGCCCTGTTTCCAGGGTAACTGATCACCCTGTTTCCAGGATAACTGACTGCCCTGTTTCCGGGATAACTGACTGCCCTGTTTCCAGGGTCACTGACCACCCTATTTCCAGGATAACTGACTCCTCTGTTTCCAGGGTAACTGACTGCCCTGTTTCCGGGGTAACTGATCCCCCTGTTTCCGGGGTAACTGACCGCCCTGTTTCCAGGATAACTGACCTACCTATTTCCGGGGTAACTGACCGCCCTGTTTCCAGGATAACTGACTGCCCTGTTTCCGGGTTAACTGACTGCCCTGTTTCCAGGGTAACTGACTGCCCTGTTTCCAGGGGATCTGACTGCCCTGCTTCCGGGGTAACTGATCACCCTGTTTCCGGGGTAACTGTCCAACCAGTTTCCAGGGTGACTGACTGCCCTGTTTCCAGGGTAACTGACTGCCCAGTTTCCGGGGTAACTGACTGCCCTGTTTCCTGGGTAACTGACTGCCCTGCTTCCGGGGTAACTGACTGGCCTGTTTCCAGGGTAACTGACTGCCCAGTTTCCAGGGTAACTGATCACCCTTTTTCCGGGATAACTGACTGCTCTGTTTCCGGGATAACTGACTGCCCTGTTTCGAGGGTAACGGATCACCCTGTTTCCGGGATAACTGTCTGCCGGGTTTCCGGGATAACTGACTGCCCAGTTTCCAGGGAAACTGACTGCCCTGTTTCCGGGGTAACTGACTGCCCTGTTTCCAGGCTAACTGACTGCCCAGTTTCCAGAGTAACTGAATACCCTGTTTCCAGGGTAACTGACTGCCCTGTTTCCGGGATAACTGACTGCCCTGTTTCCAGGGTAACTGACTGCCCTGTTTCCGGGATAACTGACTGCCCTGTTTCCAGGGTAACTGACTGCTCTGTTTCCGGGGTAACTGACTGCCCTGTTTCCAGGCTAACTGACTGCCCTGTTTCCAGGATAACTGATCACCCTGTTTCCAGGATAACTGACTCCCTTGTTTCCAGGATAACTGACTGCCCTGTTTCCGGGGTAACTTACTGACCTGTTTCCAGGATAACTGACCTACCTATTGCCGGGGTAACTGACCGCCCTGTTTCCAGGTTAACTGACTGCCCTGTTTCCAGGTTAACTGACTGCGCTGTTTCCAGGGTAACTGACTGCCCTGTTTCCAGGGGAACTGACCGCCCTGTTTCCAGGGTAACTGACTGCCCAGTTTCCAGGGTAACTGATCACCCTGTTTCCGGGATAACTGACTGCCCTGTTTCCGGGAGAAATGACTGCCCTGTTTCCAGGGTAACTGACTGCCCTGCTTCCGGGGTAACTGACTGCCCTGTTTGCAGGGTAACTGATCACCCTGTTTACGGGATAACTGACTGCCCTGTTTCCGGGATAACTGACTGCCCTGTTTCCAGGGTAACTGACCGCCCTGTTTCCGGGGTAACTGACTGCCCAGTTTCCAGGGTAACTGACTGCCAGGTTTCCAGGGTAACTAACTGCCCTGTTTCCGGGGTAACTGACTGCCCAGTTTATAGGGTAACTGACTGCCCTGTTTCCAGGGTAACTGACTGCCCACCTTCCAGCGTAACTGATCACCCTGTTTCCAGGATAACTGAATGCCCTGTTTCCAGGGTAACTGACTGCCCAGTTTCCAGGGTAAATTATCACCCTGTTTCCGGGATAACTAACTGCCCTGTTTCCGGGATAACTGACTGCCCTGTTTCCGGGGTAACTGATCACCCTGTTTCCGGGGTAACTGACTGCCCAGTTTCCGGGGTAACTAACTTCCCTGTTTCCAGGGTAACTGACTGCCCTGTTTCCGGGATAACTGACTGCCCTGTTTTCAGGGTAACTGATAACCCTGTTTCCGGGATAACTGACTGCCCTGTTTCCAGGGTAACTGACTGCCCAGTTTCCAGGGTAACTGACTGCCCTGTTTCCGGGGTAACTGACTGCCCTGTTTCCGGGGTAACTGACTGCCCTGTTTACAGGGTAACTGACTGCCCAGTTTCCAGAGTAACTGAATACCCTATTTCCAGGGTAACAGATCACCCTGTTTCCGGGATAACTGACTGCCCTGTTTCCAGGATAACTGACTGCCCTGTTTCCAGGGTAACTGACTGCCCTGTTTCCAGGGTAACTGACTGCCCAGTTTCCAGAGTAACTGAATACCCTGTTTCCAGGGTAACTGACTGCCCTGTTTCCGGGATAACTGACTGCCCTGTTTCCAGGGTAACTGACTGCCCTGTTTCCGGGGCAGCTGACTGCCCTGTTTCCAGGGTAACTGATCACCCTGTTTCCAGGATAACTGACTGCCCTGTTTCCGGGATAACTGACTGCCCTGTTTCCAGGGTCACTGACCACCCTATTTCCAGGATAACTGACTCCTCTGTTTCCAGGGTAACTGACTGCCCTGTTTCCGGGGTAACTGATCCCCCTGTTTCCGGGGTAACTGACCGCCCTGTTTCCAGGATAACTGACCTACCTATTTCCGGGGTAACTGACCGCCCTGTTTCCAGGATAACTGACTGCCCTGTTTCCGGGTTAACTGACTGCCCTGTTTCCAGGGTAACTGACTGCCCTGTTTCCAGGGGATCTGACTGCCCTGCTTCCGGGGTAACTGATCACCCTGTTTCCGGGGTAACTGTCCAACCAGTTTCCAGGGTGACTGACTGCCCTGTTTCCAGGGTAACTGACTGCCCAGTTTCCGGGGTAACTGACTGCCCTGTTTCCTGGGTAACTGACTGCCCTGCTTCCGGGGTAACTGACTGGCCTGTTTCCAGGGTAACTGACTGCCCAGTTTCCAGGGTAACTGATCACCCTTTTTCCGGGATAACTGACTGCTCTGTTTCCGGGATAACTGACTGCCCTGTTTCGAGGGTAACGGATCACCCTGTTTCCGGGATAACTGTCTGCCGGGTTTCCGGGATAACTGACTGCCCAGTTTCCAGGGAAACTGACTGCCCTGTTTCCGGGGTAACTGACTGCCCTGTTTCCAGGCTAACTGACTGCCCAGTTTCCAGAGTAACTGAATACCCTGTTTCCAGGGTAACTGACTGCCCTGTTTCCGGGATAACTGACTGCCCTGTTTCCAGGGTAACTGACTGCCCTGTTTCCGGGATAACTGACTGCCCTGTTTCCAGGGTAACTGACTGCTCTGTTTCCGGGGTAACTGACTGCCCTGTTTCCAGGCTAACTGACTGCCCTGTTTCCAGGATAACTGATCACCCTGTTTCCAGGATAACTGACTCCCTTGTTTCCAGGATAACTGACTGCCCTGTTTCCGGGGTAACTTACTGACCTGTTTCCAGGATAACTGACCTACCTATTGCCGGGGTAACTGACCGCCCTGTTTCCAGGTTAACTGACTGCCCTGTTTCCAGGTTAACTGACTGCGCTGTTTCCAGGGTAACTGACTGCCCTGTTTCCAGGGGAACTGACCGCCCTGTTTCCAGGGTAACTGACTGCCCAGTTTCCAGGGTAACTGATCACCCTGTTTCCGGGATAACTGACTGCCCTGTTTCCGGGAGAAATGACTGCCCTGTTTCCAGGGTAACTGACTGCCCTGCTTCCGGGGTAACTGACTGCCCTGTTTGCAGGGTAACTGATCACCCTGTTTACGGGATAACTGACTGCCCTGTTTCCGGGATAACTGACTGCCCTGTTTCCAGGGTAACTGACCGCCCTGTTTCCGGGGTAACTGACTGCCCAGTTTCCAGGGTAACTGACTGCCAGGTTTCCAGGGTAACTAACTGCCCTGTTTCCGGGGTAACTGACTGCCCAGTTTATAGGGTAACTGACTGCCCTGTTTCCAGGGTAACTGACTGCCCACCTTCCAGCGTAACTGATCACCCTGTTTCCAGGATAACTGAATGCCCTGTTTCCAGGGTAACTGACTGCCCAGTTTCCAGGGTAAATTATCACCCTGTTTCCGGGATAACTAACTGCCCTGTTTCCGGGATAACTGACTGCCCTGTTTCCGGGGTAACTGATCACCCTGTTTCCGGGGTAACTGACTGCCCAGTTTCCGGGGTAACTAACTTCCCTGTTTCCAGGGTAACTGACTGCCCTGTTTCCGGGATAACTGACTGCCCTGTTTTCAGGGTAACTGATAACCCTGTTTCCGGGATAACTGACTGCCCTGTTTCCAGGGTAACTGACTGCCCAGTTTCCAGGGTAACTGACTGCCCTGTTTCCGGGGTAACTGACTGCCCTGTTTCCGGGGTAACTGACTGCCCTGTTTACAGGGTAACTGACTGCCCAGTTTCCAGAGTAACTGAATACCCTATTTCCAGGGTAACAGATCACCCTGTTTCCGGGATAACTGACTGCCCTGTTTCCAGGATAACTGACTGCCCTGTTTCCAGGGTAACTGACTGCCCTGTTTCCGGGGTAACTGACTGCCCTGTTTGCAGGCTAACTGACTGCCCTGTTTCCAGGATAACTGATCACCCTGTTTCCGGGGTAACTGACTGCCCTGTTTCCGGGGTAACTGACCGCCCTGTTTCCAGGATAACTGATGTCCCTGTTTCCGGGGTAACTGATCGCCCTGTTTCCGGGGTAACTGACCGCCCTGTTTCCAGGATAACTGACCTACCTATTTCCAGGTTAACTGACTGCCCTGTTTCCAGGGTAACTGACTGCCCTGTTTCCAGGGGAACTGACTGCCCTGTTTCCGGGGTAACTGATCACCCTGTTTCCGGGGTAACTGACTAACCAGTTTCCAGGGTGACTGACTGCCCTGTTTCCAGGGTAACTGACTGCCCAGTTTCCGGGGTAACTGACTGCCCTGTTTCCAGGCTAACTGACTGCCCAGTTTCCAGAGTAACTGAATACCCTGTTTCCAGGGTAACTGACTGCCCTGTTTCCGGGATAACTGACTGCCCTGTTTCCAGGGTAACTGACTGCCCTGTTTCCGGGATAACTGACTGCCCTGTTTCCAGGGTAACTGACTGCTCTGTTTCCGGGGTAACTGACTGCCCTGTTTCCAGGCTAACTGACTGCCCTGTTTCCAGGATAACTGATCACCCTGTTTCCAGGATAACTGACTCCCTTGTTTCCAGGATAACTGACTGCCCTGTTTCCGGGGTAACTTACTGACCTGTTTCCAGGATAACTGACCTACCTATTGCCGGGGTAACTGACCGCCCTGTTTCCAGGTTAACTGACTGCCCTGTTTCCAGGTTAACTGACTGCCCTGTTTCCAGGGTAACTGACTGCCCTGTTTCCAGGGGAACTGACCGCCCTGTTTCCAGGGTAACTGACTGCCCAGTTTCCAGGGTAACTGATCACCCTGTTTCCGGGATAACTGACTGCCCTGTTTCCGGGAGAAATGACTGCCCTGTTTCCAGGGTAACTGACTGCCCTGCTTCCGGGGTAACTGACTGCCCTGTTTGCAGGGTAACTGATCACCCTGTTTACGGGATAACTGACTGCCCTGTTTCCGGGATAACTGACTGCCCTGTTTCCAGGGTAACTGACCGCCCTGTTTCCGGGGTAACTGACTGCCCAGTTTCCAGGGTAACTGACTGCCAGGTTTCCAGGGTAACTAACTGCCCTGTTTCCGGGGTAACTGACTGCCCAGTTTCCAGGGTAACTGACTGCCCTGTTTCCAGGGTAACTGACTGCCCACCTTCCAGCGTAACTGATCACCCTGTTTCCAGGATAACTGAATGCCCTGTTTCCAGGGTAACTGACTGCCCAGTTTCCAGGGTAAATTATCACCCTGTTTCCGGGATAACTAACTGCCCTGTTTCCGGGATAACTGACTGCCCTGTTTCCGGGGTAACTGATCACCCTTTTTCCGGGGTAACTGACTGCCCAGTTTCCGGGGTAACTAACTTCCCTGTTTCCAGGGTAACTGACTGCCCTGTTTCCGGGATAACTGACTGCCCTGTTTTCAGGGTAACTGATAACCCTGTTTCCGGGATAACTGACTGCCCTGTTTCCAGGGTAACTGACTGCCCAGTTTCCAGGGTAACTGACTGCCCTGTTTCCGGGGTAACTGACTGCCCTGTTTCCGGGGTAACTGACTGCCCTGTTTACAGGGTAACTGACTGCCCAGTTTCCAGAGTAACTGAATACCCTATTTCCAGGGTAACAGATCACCCTGTTTCCGGGATAACTGACTGCCCTGTTTCCAGGATAACTGACTGCCCTGTTTCCAGGGTAACTGACTGCCCTGTTTCCGGGGTAACTGACTGCCCTGTTTGCAGGCTAACTGACTGCCCTGTTTCCAGGATAACTGATCACCCTGTTTCCGGGGTAACTGACTGCCCTGTTTCCGGGGTAACTGACCGCCCTGTTTCCAGGATAACTGATGTCCCTGTTTCCGGGGTAACTGATCTCCCTGTTTCCGGGGTAACTGACCGCCCTGTTTCCAGGATAACTGACCTACCTATTTCCAGGTTAACTGACTGCCCTGTTTCCAGGGTAACTGACTGCCCTGTTTCCAGGGGAACTGACTGCCCTGTTTCCGGGGTAACTGATCACCCTGTTTCCGGGGTAACTGACTAACCAGTTTCCAGGGTGACTGACTGCCCTGTTTCCAGGGTAACTGACTGCCCAGTTTCCGGGGTAACTGACTGCCCTGTTTCCTGGGTAACTGACTGCCCTGCTTCCGGGGTAACTGACTGCCCTGTTTCCAGGGTAACTGACTGCCCAGTTTCCAGGGTAACTGATCACCCTTTTTCCGGGATAACTGACTGCCCTGTTTCCGGGATAACTGACTGCCCTGTTTCCAGGGTAACTGACTGCCCTGTTTCCGGGGCAACTGACTGCCCTGTTTCCAGGGTAACTGATCACCCTGTTTCCGGGATTACTGACTGCCCTGTTTCCGGGATAACTGACTGCCCTGTTTCCAGGGTAACTGACTGCCCTGTTTCCGGGGTAACTGACCGCCCTGTTTCCAGGGTAACTAACTGCCCTGTTTCCAGGGTAACTGACTGCCCAGTTTCCAGGGTAAATGACTGCCCTGTTTCCAGGGTAACTGACTGCCCACCTTCCAGTGTAACTGATCACCCTGTTTCCAGGATAACTGACTGCCCTGTTTCCAGGTTAACTGACCGCCCTGTTTCCAGGGTAACTGACTGCCCAGTTTCCAGGGTAAATTATCACCCTGTTTCCGGGATAACTAACTGCCCTGTTTCCGGGATAACTGACTGCCCTGTTTCCGGGATAACTGACTGACCTGTTTCCGGGGTAACTGATCACCCTGTTTCCGGGGTAACTGACTGCCCAGTTTCCGGGTAACTGACTTCCCTGTTTCCAGGGTAACTGACTGCCCTGTTTCCGGGATAACTGACTGCCCTGTTTCCAGGGTAACTGATAACCCTGTTTCCGGGATAACTGACTGCCCTGTTTCCAGGGTAACTGACTGCCCAGTTTCCAGAGTAACTGAATAACCTGTTTCCAGGGTAACAGATCACCCTGTTTCCGGGATAACTGACTGCCCTGTTTCCAAGATAACTGACTGCCCTCTTTCCAGGGTAACTGACTGCCCTCTTTCCGGGGTAACTGACTGCCCTGTTTCCAGGCTAACTGACTGCCCTGTTTCCAGGATAACTGATCACCCTGTTTCCAGGGTAACTGACTGCCCTGTTTCCGGGGTAACTGACCGCCCTGTTTCCAGGATAACTGATCACCCTGTTTCCGGGGTAACTGACCACCCTGTTTCCAGGATAACTGACTCCCCTGTTTCCAGGGTAACTGACTGCCCTGTTTCCAGGGTAACTGACTGCCCTGTTTCCGGGGTAACTGACTGCCCTGTTTCCGGGGAAACTGACTGCCCTGTTTCCAGGCTAACTGACTGCCCTGTTTCCAGGATAACTGATCACCCTGTTTCCAGGATAACTGACTCCCTTGTTTCCAGGATAACTGACTGCCCTGTTTCCGGGGTAACTTACTGACCTGTTTCCAGGATAACTGACCTACCTATTGCCGGGGTAACTGACCGCCCTGTTTCCAGGTTAACTGACTGCCCTGTTTCCAGGTTAACTGACTGCCCTGTTTCCAGGGTAACTGACTGCCCTGTTTCCAGGGGAACTGACCGCCCTGTTTCCAGGGTAACTGACTGCCCAGTTTCCAGGGTAACTGATCACCCTGTTTCCGGGATAACTGACTGCCCTGTTTCCGGGAGAAATGACTGCCCTGTTTCCAGGGTAACTGACTGCCCTGCTTCCGGGGTAACTGACTGCCCTGTTTGCAGGGTAACTGATCACCCTGTTTACGGGATAACTGACTGCCCTGTTTCCGGGATAACTGACTGCCCTGTTTCCAGGGTAACTGACCGCCCTGTTTCCGGGGTAACTGACTGCCCAGTTTCCAGGGTAACTGACTGCCAGGTTTCCAGGGTAACTAACTGCCCTGTTTCCGGGGTAACTGACTGCCCAGTTTCCAGGGTAACTGACTGCCCTGTTTCCAGGGTAACTGACTGCCCACCTTCCAGCGTAACTGATCACCCTGTTTCCAGGATAACTGAATGCCCTGTTTCCAGGGTAACTGACTGCCCAGTTTCCAGGGTAAATTATCACCATGTTTCCGGGATAACTAACTGCCCTGTTTCCGGGATAACTGACTGCCCTGTTTCCGGGGTAACTGATCACCCTGTTTCCGGGGTAACTGACTGCCCAGTTTCCGGGGTAACTAACTTCCCTGTTTCCAGGGTAACTGACTGCCCTGTTTCCGGGATAACTGACTGCCCTGTTTTCAGGGTAACTGATAACCCTGTTTCCGGGATAACTGACTGCCCTGTTTCCAGGGTAACTGACTGCCCAGTTTCCAGGCTAACAGATCACCCTCTTTCCGGGATAACTGACTGCCCTGTTTCCAGGATAACTGACTGCCCTGTTTCCAGGATAACTGATCACCCTGTTTCCGGGGTAACTGACCACCCTGTTTCCAGGGTCACTGACCACCCTGTTTCCAGGATAACTGAAAGCCCTGTTTCCAGGGTAACTGACTGCCCAGTTTCCAGGGTAACTGATCACCCTGTTTCCGGGATAACTGACTGCCCTGTTTCCGGGAGAACTGACTGCCCTGTTTCCAGGATAAATGACTGCCCTGTTTCCAGGATAACTGACTGCCCTGTTTACTGGATAACTGATTGCCCTGTTTCCAGGTTAACTGACTGCCCTGTTTCCAGGGAAACTGACTGCCCTGTTTCCAGGGTAACTGACCGCCCTGTTTCAGGGGTAACTGACCGCCCTGTTTCCTGGATAACTGACTGCCCTGCTTCCAGGGTAACTGACTGCCCACTTTCCAGGGTAACTGATCACCCTGTTTCCGGGATAACTGACTCCCCTGTTTCCAGGGTAAGTGACTGCCCAGTTTCCAGGGTAACTGACTGCCCAGTTTCCAGGGTAAATTATCACCCTGTTTCAGGGATAACTAACTGCCCTGTTTCCGGGATAACTGCCTGCCCTGTTTCCGGGGTAACAGATCACCCTGTTTCCGGGGTAACTGACTGCCCTGTTTCCGGGGTAACTGACTTCCCTGTTTAAAGGGTAACTGTCTGCCCTGTTTCCGGGATAACTGACTGCCCTGTTTCCAGGGTAACTGATAACCCTGTTTCCGGGATAACTGACTGCCCTGTTTCCAGGGTAACTGACTGCCCAGTTTCCTGGGTAACTGACTGTCCTGTTTCCGGGGTAACTGACTGCCCTGTTTCCAGGGTAACTGACTGCCCAGTTTCCAGAGTAACTGAATACCCTGTTTCCAGGGTAACTGACTGCCCTGTTTCCGGGATAACTGACTGCTCTGTTTCCAGGGTAACTGACTGCCCTGTTTCCGGGGCAACTGACTGCCCTGTTTCCAGGGTAACTGACTGCCCAGTTTCCTGGGTAACTGACTGTCCTGTTTCCGGGGTAACTGAATGCCCTGTTTCCAGGGTAACTGACTGCCCTGTTTCCGGGATAACTGACTGCCCTGTCTCCAGGATAACTGATCACCCTGTTTCCGGAGTAACTGACTGCTCTGTTTCCAGGGTAACTGACTGCCCAGTTTCCAGGGTAACTGATCACCCTGTTTCCGGGATAACTGACTGCCCAGTTTCCGGGAGAAATGACTGCCCTGTTTCCAGGGTAACTGACTGCCCTGCTTCCGGGGTAACTGACTGCCCTGTTTGCAGGGTAACTGATCACCCTGTTTACGGGATAACTGACTGCCCTGTTTCCGGGATAACTGACTGCCCTGTTTCCAGGGTAACTGACTGCCAGGTTTCCAGGGTAACTAACTGCCCTGTTTCCGGGGTAACTGACTGCCCAGTTTCCAGGGTAACTGACTGCCCTGTTTCCAGGGTAACTGACTGCCCACCTTCCAGCGTAACTGATCACCCTGTTTCCAGGATAACTGAATGCCCTGTTTCCAGGGTAACTGACTGCCCAGTTTCCAGGGTAAATTATCACCCTGTTTCCGGGATAACTAACTGCCCTGTTTCCGGGATAACTGACTGCCCTGTTTCCGGGGTAACTGATCACCATGTTTCCGGGGTAACTGACTGCCCAGTTTCCGGGGTAACTAACTTCCCTGTTTCCAGGGTAACTGACTGCCCTGTTTCCGGGATAACTGACTGCCCTGTTTTCAGGGTAACTGATAACCCTGTTTCCGGGATAACTGACTGCCCTGTTTCCAGGGTAACTGACTGCCCAGTTTCCAGGGTAACTGACTGCCCTGTTTCCGGGGTAACTGACTGCCCTGTTTACAGGGTAACTGACTGCCCAGTTTCCAGAGTAACTGAATACCCTGTTTCCAGGGTAACAGATCACCCTCTTTCCGGGATAACTGACTGCCCTGTTTCCAGGATAACTGACTGCCCTGTTTCCAGGATAACTGATCACCCTGTTTCCGGGGTAACTGACCACCCTGTTTCCAGGGTAACTGACTGCCCAGTTTCCAGGGTAACTGATCACCCTGTTTCCGGGATAACTGACTGCCCTGTTTCCGGGAGAACTGACTGCCCTGTTTCCAGGATAAATGACTGCCCTGTTTCCAGGATAACTGACTGCCCTGTTTACTGGATAACTGATTGCCCTGTTTCCAGGTTAACTGACTGCCCTGTTTCCAGGGAAACTGACTGCCCTGTTTCCAGGGTAACTGACCGCCCTGTTTCAGGGGTAACTGACCGCCCTGTTTCCTGGATAACTGACTGCCCTGTTTCCAGGGTAACTGACTGCCCACTTTCCAGGGTAACTGATCACCCTGTTTACGGGATAACTGACTCCCCTGTTTCCAGGGTAAGTGACTGCCCAGTTTCCAGGGTAACTGACTGCCCAGTTTCCAGGGTAAATTATCACCCTGTTTCAGGGATAACTAACTGCCCTGTTTCCGGGATAACTGCCTGCCCTGTTTCCGGGGTAACAGATCACCCTGTTTCCGGGGTAACTGACTGCCCAGTTTCCGGGGTAACTGACTTCCCTGTTTAAAGGGTAACTGTCTGCCCTGTTTCCGGGATAACTGACTGCCCTGTTTCCAGGGTAACTGATAACCCTGTTTCCGGGATAACTGACTGCCCTGTTTCCAGGGTAACTGACTGCCCAGTTTCCTGGGTAACTGACTGTCCTGTTTCCGGGGTAACTGACTGCCCTGTTTCCAGGGTAACTGACTGCCCAGTTTCCAGAGTAACTGAATACCCTGTTTCCAGGGTAACTGACTGCCCTGTTTCCGGGATAACTGACTGCTCTGTTTCCAGGGTAACTGACTGCCCTGTTTCCGGGGCAACTGACTGCCCTGTTTCCAGGGTAACTGACTGCCCAGTTTCCTGGGTAACTGACTGTCCTGTTTCCGGGGTAACTGAATGCCCTGTTTCCAGGGTAACTGACTGCCCTGTTTCCGGGATAACTGACTGCCCTGTCTCCAGGATAACTGATCACCCTGTTTCAGGGGTAACTGACTGCCCTGTTTCCAGGGTAACTGACCGCCCAGTTTCCAGGATAACTGTTCACCCTGTTTCCAGGGTAACTGACTGCCCTGTTTCCAGGGGAACTGACTGCCCTGTTTCCGGGTTAACTGATCACCCTATTTCTGGGGTAACTGACTAACAATTTTCCAGGGTGACTGACTGCCCTGTTTCCAGGCTAACTGGCTGCCCAGTTTCCGGGGTAACTGACTGCCCTGTTTCCTGGGTAACTGACTGCCCTGCTTCCGGGGTAACTGACTGCCCTGTTTCCAGGATAACTGACTGCCCAGTTTCCAGTGTAACTGATCACCCTTTTTCCGGGATAACTGACTGCCCTATTTCCGGGATAACTGATTGCCCTGTTTCCAGGGTAACTGATCACCCTGTTTCCGGGATAACTGACTGCCCTGTTTCCGGGGTAACTGACTGCCCTGTTTCCAGGGTAACTGACTGCCCAGTTTCCAGGGTAACTGATCACACTGTTTCCGGGATAACTGACTGCCCTGTTTCCGGGAGAACTGACTGCCCTGTTTCCAGAGTAACTGACTGCCCTGTTTCCGGGGTAACTGACCGCCTTGTTTCCAGGGTAACTGATCACCCTGTTTCTGGGATAACTGACTGCCCTGTTTCCGGGGTAACTGACTGCCCTGTTTCCAGGGTAACTGACTGCCCAGTTTCCAGGGTAACTGACTGCCCAGTTTCCAGGGTAAATTATCACCCTGTTTCAGGGATAACTAACTGCCCTGTTTCCGGGATAACTGCCTGCCCTGTTTCCGGGGTAACAGATCACCCTGTTTCCGGGGTAACTGACTGCCCAGTTTCCGGGGTAACTGACTTCCCTGTTTAAAGGGTAACTGTCTGCCCTGTTTCCGGGATAACTGACTGCCCTGTTTCCAGGGTAACTGATAACCCTGTTTCCGGGATAACTGACTGCCCTGTTTCCAGGGTAACTGACTGCCCAGTTTCCTGGGTAACTGACTGTCCTGTTTCCGGGGTAACTGACTGCCCTGTTTCCAGGGTAACTGACTGCCCAGTTTCCAGAGTAACTGAATACCCTGTTTCCAGGGTAACTGACTGCCCTGTTTCCGGGATAACTGACTGCTCTGTTTCCAGGGTAACTGACTGCCCTGTTTCCGGGGCAACTGACTGCCCTGTTTCCAGGGTAACTGACTGCCCAGTTTCCTGGGTAACTGACTGTCCTGTTTCCGGGGTAACTGAATGCCCTGTTTCCAGGGTAACTGACTGCCCTGTTTCCGGGATAACTGACTGCCCTGTCTCCAGGATAACTGATCACCCTGTTTCCGGGGTAACTGACTGCCCTGTTTCCAGGGTAACTGACCGCCCAGTTTCCAGGATAACTGTTCACCCTGTTTCCAGGGTAACTGACTGCCCTGTTTCCAGGGGAACTGACTGCCCTGTTTCCGGGTTAACTGATCACCCTATTTCTGGGGTAACTGACTAACAATTTTCCAGGGTGACTGACTGCCCTGTTTCCAGGCTAACTGACTGCCCAGTTTCCGGGGTAACTGACTGCCCTGTTTCCTGGGTAACTGACTGCCCTGCTTCCGGGGTAACTGACTGCCCTGTTTCCAGGATAACTGACTGCCCAGTTTCCAGTGTAACTGATCACCCTTTTTCCGGGATAACTGACTGCCCTATTTCCGGGATAACTGATTGCCCTGTTTCCAGGGTAACTGATCACCCTGTTTCCGGGATAACTGACTGCCCTGTTTCCGGGGTAACTGACTGCCCTGTTTCCAGGGTAACTGACTGCCCAGTTTCCGGGAGAACTGACTGCCCTGTTTCCAGAGTAACTGACTGCCCTGTTTCCGGGGTAACTGACCGCCTTGTTTCCAGGGTAACTGATCACCCTGTTTCTGGGATAACTGACTGCCCTGTTTCCGGGGTAACTGACTGCCCTGTTTCCAGGGTAACTGACTGCCCAGTTTCCAGGATAACTGATCACCCTGTTTCTGGGATAACTGACTGCCCTGTTTCCGGGAGAACTGACTGCCCTGTTTCCAGGGTAACTGACTGCCCTGTTCGCGGGTAAATGACCGCCTTGTTTCCAGTGTAAGTGATCACCCTTTTTCCGGGGTCACTGACTGCCCTGTTTCCAGGGTAACTGACCGCCCTGTTTCCAGGATAACTGATCACCCTGTTTCCGGGGTAACTGACCACCCTGTTTCCAGGATAACTGACTCCCCTGTTTCCAGGGTAAGTGACTGCCCTGCTTCCGGGGTAACTGATCTCCCTGTTTCCGGGGTAACTGACCGCCCTGTTTCCAGGATAACTGACCTACCTATTTCCGGGGTAACTGACCGCCCTGTTTCCAGGATAACTGACTGCCCTGTTTCCAGGTTAACTGACTGCCCTGTTTCCAGGGTAACCGACTGCCCTGTTTCCAGGGGAACTGACTGCCCTGTTTCCGGGGTAACTGATCACC
Source organism: Heterodontus francisci (assembly GCF_036365525.1). NCBI lineage: Eukaryota > Metazoa > Chordata > Chondrichthyes > Heterodontiformes > Heterodontidae > Heterodontus > Heterodontus francisci. The sequence continues at coordinate 7,131,652 of NC_090386.1, forward strand.
CTGTTTCCGGGGTAACTGTCCAACCAGTTTCCAGGGTGACTGACTGCCCTGTTACCTGGGTAACTGACTGCCCTGTTTCCGGGGTAACTGACTGCCCTGTTTCCAGGGTAACTGACTGCCCAGTTTCCAGGGTAACTGATCACCCTTTTTCCGGGATAACTGACTGCCCTGTTTCCGGGATAACTGACTGCCCTGTTTCGAGGGTAACTGATCACCCTGTTTCCGGGATCACTGTCTGCCCTGTTTCCGGGATAACTGACTGCCCAGTTTCCAGGGTAACTGACTGCCCTGTTTCCGGGGTAACTGACTGCACTGTTTCGAGGGTAACTGACTTCCCAGTTTCCAGGGTAACTGATCACCCTGTTTCCGGGATAACTGACTGCCCTGTTTCCGGGAGAAATGACTGCCCTGTTTACAGGGTAACTGACTGCCCTGCTTCCGGGGTAACTGACTGCCCTGTTTCCAGGGTAACTGATCACCCTGTTTCCGGGATAACTGACTGCCCTGTTTCCGGGATAACTGACTGCCCTGTTTCCAGGGTAACTGACTTACCCTGTTTCCGGGGTAACTGACTGCCCTGTTTCCAGGCTCACTGACTGCCCTGTTTCCAGGATAACTGATCACCCTGTTTCCGGGGTAACTGACTGCCCTGTTTCCGGGGTAACTGACCGCCCTGTTTCCAGGGTAACTGACCACCCTGTTTCCAGGATAACTGAAAGCCCTGTTTCCAGGGTAACTGATCTCCCTGTTTCCGGGGTAACTGATCACCCTGTTTCCGGGTAACTGACTGCCCTGTTTCCGGGGTAACTGACTGCCCTGTTTCCAGGGTAACTGATCTCCCTGTTTCCAGTGCAACGGATCACCATGTTTCCGGGGTAACTGACTGCCCTGTTTCCAGGGCAACTGACCGCCCTGTTTCCGGGGTAACTGACTGCCCAGTTTCCAGGGTAACTGTTCACCCTGTTTCCGGGGTAACGGATCACCCTGTTTCCGGGGTAAATGACTGCCCTGTTTCCAGGGTAACTGACCGCCCTGTTTCAGGGATAACTGATCACCCTGTTTCCGGGGGAACTGAGTAATCTGTATCCAGGGTTACTGACTGCCCTGTTTCCGGGGCAACTGACTGCGCAGTTTCCAGGGTAAAAAACTGCCCTGTTTCCGGGGTAACTGACCGCCCTGTTTCCAGGATAACTGATCACCCTGTATACGGGGTAACTGAGTAATCTGTTTCCAGGGTTACTGACTGCCCTGTTTCCGGGGTAACTGACTGCCCAGTTTCCAGCGTAACCGACTGCCCTGTTTCCAGGGTAACTGACTGCCCAGTTTCCAGGGTAACTGACTGCCCTGTTTCCGGGGTAACTGACTGCCCACTTTCCAGGGTAACTGAATGCCCAGTTTCCAGGGTAACTAACTGCCCTGTTTCCGGGGTAACTGACTGCCCAGTTTCCAGGGTAACTGATCACCCTGTTTCCGGGGTAACTGACTAACAAGTTTCCAGGGTGACTGACTGCCCTGTTTCCAGGGTAACTGACTGCCCAGTTTCCGGGGTAACTGACTGCCCTGTTCGCGGGTAAATGACCGCCTTGTTTCCAGTGTAAGTGATCACCCTTTTTCCGGGGTCGCTGACTGCCCTGTTTCCAGGGTAACTGACCGCCCTGTTTCCAGGATAACTGATCACCCTGTTTCCGGGGTAACTGACCACCCTGTTTCCAGGATAACTGACTCCCCTGTTTCCAGGGTAAGTGACTGCCCTGCTTCCGGGGTAACTGATCTCCCTGTTTCCGGGGTAACTGACCGCCCTGTTTCCAGGATAACTGACCTACCTATTTCCGGGGTAACTGACCGCCCTGTTTCCAGGATAACTGACTGCCCTGTTTCCAGGTTAACTGACTGCCCTGTTTCCAGGGTAACCGACTGCCCTGTTTCCAGGGGAACTGACTGCCCTGTTTCCGGGGTAACTGATCACCCTGTTTCCGGGGTAACTGTCCAACCAGTTTCCAGGGTGACTGACTGCCCTGTTACCTGGGTAACTGACTGCCCTGTTTCCGGGGTAACTGACTGCCCTGTTTCCAGGGTAACTGACTGCCCAGTTTCCAAGGTAACTGATCACCCTTTTTCCGGGATAACTGACTGCCCTGTTTCCGGGATAACTGACTGCCCTGTTTCGAGGGTAACTGATCACCCTGTTTCCGGGATCACTGTCTGCCCTGTTTCCGGGATAACTGACTGCCCAGTTTCCAGGGTAACTGACTGCCCTGTTTCCGGGGTAACTGACTGCACTGTTTCGAGGGTAACTGACTTCCCAGTTTCCAGGGTAACTGATCACCCTGTTTCCGGGATAACTGATTGCCCTGTTTCCGGGAGAAATGACTGCCCTGTTTACAGGGTAACTGACTGCCCTGCTTCCGGGGTAACTGACTGCCCTGTTTCCAGGGTAACTGATCACCCTGTTTCCGGGATAACTGACTGCCCTGTTTCCGGGATAACTGACTGCCCTGTTTCCAGGGTAACTGACTTACCCTGTTTCCGGGGTAACTGACTGCCCTGTTTCCAGGCTCACTGACTGCCCTGTTTCCAGGATAACTGATCACCCTGTTTCCGGGGTAACTGACTGCCCTGTTTCCGGGGTAACTGACCGCCCTGTTTCCAGGGTAACTGACCACCCTGTTTCCAGGATAACTGAAAGCCCTGTTTCCAGGGTAACTGATCTCCCTGTTTCCGGGGTAACTGATCACCCTGTTTCCGGGTAACTGACTGCCCTGTTTCCGGGGTAACTGACTGCCCTGTTTCCAGGGTAACTGATCTCCCTGTTTCCAGTGCAACGGATCACCATGTTTCCGGGGGAACTGACTGCCCTGTTTCCAGGGCAACTGACCGCCCTGTTTCCGGGGTAACTGACTGCCCAGTTTCCAGGGTAACTGTTCACCCTGTTTCCGGGGTAACGGATCACCCTGTTTCCGGGGTAAATGACTGCCCTGTTTCCAGGGTAACTGACCGCCCTGTTTCAGGGATAACTGATCACCCTGTTTCCGGGGGAACTGAGTAATCTGTATCCAGGGTTACTGACTGCCCTGTTTCCGGGGCAACTGACTGCGCAGTTTCCAGGGTAAAAAACTGCCCTGTTTCCGGGGTAACTGACCGCCCTGTTTCCAGGATAACTGATCACCCTGTATACGGGGTAACTGAGTAATCTGTTTCCAGGGTTACTGACTGCCCTGTTTCCGGGGTAACTGACTGCCCAGTTTCCAGCGTAACCGACTGCCCTGTTTCCAGGGTAACTGACTGCCCAGTTTCCAGGGTAACTGACTGCCCTGTTTCCGGGGTAACTGACTGCCCACTTTCCAGGGTAACTGAATGCCCAGTTTCCAGGGTAACTAACTGCCCTGTTTCCGGGGTAACTGACTGCCCAGTTTCCAGGGTAACTGATCACCCTGTTTCCGGGGTAACTGACTAACAAGTTTCCAGGGTGACTGACTGCCCTGTTTCCAGGGTAACTGACTGCCCAGTTTCCGGGGTAACTGACTGCCCTGTTTCCGGGATAACTGACTGCCCTGTTTCCAGGCTAACTAACTGCCCTGTTTCCGGGATAACTGATCACCCTGTTTCCGTGGTAACTGACTGCCCTGTTTCCGGGGTAAATGACCGCGCTGTTTCCAGGATAACTGATCACCCTGTTACCGGAGTAACTGACCAACCTGTTTCCAGGGTAACTGACCACCCTGTTTCCAGGATAACTCAAAGCCCTGTTTCCAGGTTAACTGACTGCCCAGTTTCCAGGGTAACTGATCACCCTGTTTCGGGATAACTGACTGCCCTGTTTCCGGGAGAACTGACTGCCCTGTTTCCAGGATAACTGACTGCCCGATTTACTGGATAACTGACCGCCCTGTTTCCAGGTTAACTGACTGCCCTGTTTCCAGGGAAACTGACTGCCCTGTTTCCAGGGTAACTGACCGCCCTGTTTCTGGGGTAACTGATCTCCCTGTTTCCGGGGTAACTGACCGCCCTGTTTTCAGGACAACTGACCGCCCTATTTCCGGGGTAACTGACCGCCCTGTTTCCTGGATAACTGACTGCCCTGTTTCCAGGGTAACTGACTGCCCACTTTCCAGTGTAACTGATCACCCTGTTTCCAGGATAACTGACTGCCCTGTTTCCAGGGTAACTGACCGCCCTGTTTCCAGGGTAACTGACTGCCCTGTTTCCGGGATAACTGACTGCCCTGTTTCCAGGGTAACTGACCGCCCTGTTTCGAGGGTAACTGACTGCCCTGTTGCCAGGATAACTGACTGCCCTGTTTCCAGGGTAACTGACTGCCCACTTTCCAGTGCAACTGATCACCCTGTTTCAAGGGTTACTGACTGCCCACTTTCCAGTGTAACTGATCACCCTTTTTCCAGGATAACTGAATACCCTGTTTCCAGGGTAACTGACTGCCCTGTTTCCGGGATAACTGACTGCCCTGTTTCCAGGGTAACTGACTGCCCACTTTCCAGTGTAACTGATCACCCTGTTTCCAGGAGAACTGACTGCCCTGTTTCCAGGGTAACTGACCGCCCAGTTTCCAGGGTAAATTATCACCCTGTTTCAGGGATAACTAACTGCCCTGTTTCCGGAATAACTGACTTCCCTGTTTCCGGGGTAACTGATCACCCTGTTTCCGGGGTAACTGACTGCCCTGTTTCCAGGGTAACTGACTGCCCTGTTTCCAGGGTAACTGACTGCCCAGTTTCCAGAGTAACTGAATACCCTGTTTCCAGGGTAACTGACTGCCCTGTTTCCGGGATAACTGACTGCCCTGTTTCCAGGGTAACTGACTGCCCTGTTTCCGGGGCAGCTGACTGCCCTGCTTCCAGGGTAACTGATCACCCTGTTTCCGGGATAACTGACTGCCCTGTTTCCGGGATAACTGACTGCCCTGTTTCCAGGGTCACTGACCACCCTGTTTCCAGGATAACAGACTCCCCTGTTTCCAGGGTAACTGACTGCCCTGTTTCCGGGGTAACTGATCTCCCTGTTTCCAGGGTAACTGACCGCCCTGTTTCCAGGATAACTGACCTACCTATTTCCGGGGTAACTGACCGCCCTGTTTCCAGGATAACTGACTGCCCTGTTTCCGGGTTAACTGACTGCCCTGTTTCCAGGGTAACTGACTGCCCTGTTTCCAGGGGATCTGACTGCCCTGCTTCCGGGGTAACTGATCACCCTGTTTCCGGGGTAACTGTCCAACCAGTTTCCAGGGTGACTGACCACCCTGTTTCCAGGGTAACTGACTGCCCAGTTTCCGGGGTAACTGACTGCCCTGTTTCCTGGGTAACTGACTGCCCTGCTTCCGGGGTAACTGACTGCCCTGTTTCCAGGTTAACTGACTGCCCAGTTTCCAGGGTAACTGATCACCCTTTTTCCGGGATAACTGACTGCTCTGTTTCCGGGATAACTGACTGCCCTGTTTCGAGGGTAACGGATCACCCTGTTTCCGGGATAACTGTCTGCCCTGTTTCCGGGATAACTGACTGCCCAGTTTCCAGGGAAACTGACTGCCCTGTTTCCGGGGTAACTGACTGCTCTGTTTCCAGGGTAACTGACTGCCCAGTTTCCAGGGTAACTGATCACCCTGTTTCCGGGATAACTGACTGCCCTGTTTCCGGGAGAAATGACTGCCCTGTTTCCAGGGTAACTGACTGCCCTGCTTCCGGGGTAACTGACTGCCCTGTTTGCAGGGTAACTGATCACCCTGTTTACGGGATAACTGAATACCCTGTTTCCAGGGTAACTGACTGCCCTGTTTCCGGGATAACTGACTGCCCTGTTTCCAGGGTAACTGACTGCCCACTTTCCAGTGCAACTGATCACCCTGTTTCCAGGATAACTGACTGCCCTGTTTCCAGGGTAACTGACCGCCCAGTTTCCAGGGTAAATTATCACCCTGTTTCAGGGATAACTAACTGCCCTGTTTCCGGGATAACTGACTTCCCTGTTTCCGGGGTAACTGATCACCCTGTTTCCGGGGTAACTGACTGCCCAGTTTCCAGGGTAACTGACTGTCCTGTTTCCGGGGTAACTGACTGCCCTGTTTCCAGGGTAACTGACTGCCCAGTTTCCAGAGTAACCGAATACCCTGTTTCCAGGGTAACTGACTGCCCTGTTTCCGGGATAACTGACTGCCCTGTTTCCAGGGTAACTGACTGCCCTGTTTCCGGGGCAGCTGACTGCCCTGTTTCCAGGGTAACTGATCACCCTGTTTCTAGGATAACTGACTGCCCTGTTTCCGGGATAACAGACTGCCCTGTTTCCAGGGTCACTGATCACCCTATTTCCAGGATAAATGACTCCCCTGTTTCCAGGGTAACTGACTGCCCTGTTTGCGGGGTAACTGATCTCCCTGTTTCCGGGGTAACTGACCGCCCTGTTTCCAGGATAACTGACCTACCTATTTCCGGGGGAACTGACCGCCCTGTTTCCAGGATAACTGACTGCCCTGTTTCCGGGTTAACTGACTGCCCTGTTTCCAGGGTAACTGACTGCCCTGTTTCCAGGGGATCTGACTGCCCTTCTTCCGGGGTAACTGATCACCCTGTTTCCGGGGTAACTGTCCAACCAGTTTCCAGGGTGACTGACTGCCCTGTTTCCAGGGTAACTGACTGCCCAGTTTCCGGGGTAACTGACTGCCCTGTTTCCTGGGTAACTGACTGCCCTGCTTCCGGGGTAACTGACTGCCCTGTTTCCAGGGTAACTGACTGCCCAGTTTCCAGGGTAACTGACCACCCTTTTTCCGGGATAACTGACTGCTCTGTTTCCGGGATAACTGACTGCCCTGTTTCGAGGGTAACGGATCACCCTGTTTCCGGGATAACTGTCTGCCGGGTTTCCGGGATAACTGACTGCCCAGTTTCCAGGGAAACTGACTGCCCTGTTTCCGGGGTAACTGACTGCTCTGTTTCCAGGGTAACTGACTGCCCAGTTTCCAGGGTAACTGATCACCCTGTTTCCGGGATAACTGACTGCCCTGTTTCCGGGAGAAATGACTGCCCTGTTTCCAGGGTAACTGACTGCCCTGCTTCCGGGGTAACTGACTGCCCTGTTTGCAGGGTAACTGATCACCCTGTTTACGGGATAACTGACTGCCCTGTTTCCGGGATAACTGACTGCCCTGTTTCCAGGGTAACTGACCGCCCTGTTTCCGGGGTAACTGACTGCCCAGTTTCCAGGGTAACTGACTGCCAGGTTTCCAGGGTAACTAACTGCCCTGTTTCCGGGGTAACTGACTGCCCAGTTTCCAGGGTAACTGACTGCCCTGTTTCCAGGGTAACTGTCTGCCCACCTTCCAGCGTAACTGATCACCCTGTTTCCAGGATAACTGAATGCCCTGTTTCCAGGGTAACTGACTGCCCAGTTTCCAGGGTAAATTATCACCCTGTTTCCGGGATAACTAACTGCCCTGTTTCCGGGATAACTGACTGCCCTGTTTCCGGGGTAACTGATCACCCTGTTTCCGGGGTAACTGAATGCCCAGTTTCCGGGGTAACTAACTTCCCTGTTTCCAGGGTAACTGACTGCCCTGTTTCCGGGATAACGGACTGCCCTGTTTTCAGGGTAACTGATAACCCTGTTTCCGGGATAACTGACTGCCCTATTTCCAGGGTAACTGACTGCCCAGTTTCCAGGGTAACTGACTGCCCTGTTTCCGGGGTAACTGACTGCCCAGTTTCCAGGGTAACTGATCACCCTGTTTCCGGGTTAACTGACTGCCCTGTTTCCGGGAGAAATGACTGCCCTGTTTCCAGGGTAACTGACTGCCCTGCTTCCGGGGTAACTGACTGCCCTGTTTGCAGGATAACTGATCACCCTGTTTACGGGATAACTGAATACCCTGTTTCCAGGGTAACTGACTGCCCTGTTTCCGGGATAACTGACTGCCCTGTTTCCAGGGTAACTGACTGCCCACTTTCCAGTGCAACTGATCACCCTGTTTCCAGGATAACTGACTGCCCTGTTTCCAGGGTAACTGACCGCCCAGTTTCCAGGGTAAATTATCACCCTGTTTCAGGGATAACTAACTGCCCTGTTTCCGGGATAACTGACTTCCCTGTTTCCGGGGTAACTGATCACCCTGTTTCCGGGGTAACTGACTGCCCAGTTTCCAGGGTAACTGACTGTCCTGTTTCCGGGGTAACTGACTGCCCTGTTTCCAGGGTAACTGACTGCCCAGTTTCCAGAGTAACTGAATACCCTGTTTCCAGGGTAACTGACTGCCCTGTTTCCGGGATAACTGACTGCCCTGTTTCCAGGGTTACTGACTGCCCTGTTTCCGGGGCAGCTGACTGCCCTGTTTCCAGGGTAACTGATCACCCTGTTTCCAGGATAACTGACTGCCCTGTTTCCGGGATAACTGACTGCCCTGTTTCCAGGGTCACTGACCACCCTAAAACCAGGATAACTGACTCCTCTGTTTCCAGGGTAACTGACTGCCCTGTTTCCGGGGTAACTGATCTCCCTGTTTCCGGGGTAACTGACCGCCCTGTTTCCAGGATAACTGACCTACCTATTTCCGGGGTAACTGACCGCCCTGTTTCCAGGATAACTGACTGCCCTGTTTCCGGGTTAACTGACTGCCCTGTTTCCAGGATAACTGACTGCCCTGTTTCCAGGGGATCTGACTGCCCTGCTTCCGGGGTAACTGATCACCCTGTTTCCGGGGTAACTGTCCAACCAGTTTCCAGGGTGACTGACTGCCCTGTTTCCAGGGTAACTGACTGCCCAGTTTCCGGGGTAACTGACTGCCCTGTTTCCTGGGTAACTGACTGCCCTGCTTCCGGGGTAACTGACTGGCCTGTTTCCAGGGTAACTGACTGCCCAGTTTCCAGGGTAACTGATCACCCTTTTTCCGGGATAACTGACTGCTCTGTTTCCGGGATAACTGACTGCCCTGTTTCGAGGGTAACGGATCACCCTGTTTCCGGGATAACTGTCTGCCGGGTTTCCGGGATAACTGACTGCCCAGTTTCCAGGGAAACTGACTGCCCTGTTTCCGGGGTAACTGACTGCTCTGTTTCCAGGGTAACTGACTGCCCAGTTTCCAGGGTAACTGATCACCCTGTTTCCAGGATAACTGACTGCCCTGTTTCCGGGAGAAATGACTGCCCTGTTTCCAGGGTAACTGACTGCCCTGCTTCCGGGGTAACTGACTGCCCTGTTTGCAGGGTAACTGATCACCCTGTTTACGGGATAACTGACTGCCCTGTTTCCGGGATAACTGACTGCCCTGTTTCCAGGGTAACTGACCGCCCTGTTTCCGGGCTAACTGACTGCCCAGTTTCCAGGGTAACTGACTGCCAGGTTTCCAGGGTAACTAACTGCCCTGTTTCCGGGGTAACTGACTGCCCAGTTTCCAGGGTAACTGACTGCCCTGTTTCCAGGGTAACTGACTGCCCACCTTCCAGCGTAACTGATCACCCTGTTTCCAGGATAACTGAATGCCCTGTTTCCAGGGTAACTAACTGCCCAGTTTCCAGGGTAAATTATCACCCTGTTTCCGGGATAACTAACTGCCCTGTTTCCGGGATAACTGACTGCCCTGTTTCCGGGGTAACTGATCACCCTGTTTCCGGGGTAACTGACTGCCCAGTTTCCGGGGTAACTAACTTCCCTGTTTCCAGGGTAACTGACTGCCCTGTTTCCGGGATAACTGACTGCCCTGTTTTCAGGGTAACTGATAACCCTGTTTCCGGGATAACTGACTGCCCTGTTTCCAGGGTAACTGACTGCCCAGTTTCCAGGGTAACTGACTGCCCTGTTTCCGGGGTAACTGACTGCCCTGTTTACAGGGTAACTGACTGCCCAGTTTCCAGAGTAACTGAATACCCTATTTCCAGGGTAACAGATCACCCTGTTTCCGGGATAACTGACTGCCCTGTTTCCAGGATAACTGACTGCCCTGTTTCCAGGGTAACTGACTGCCCTGTTTCCGGGGTAACTGACTGCCCTGTTTGCAGGCTAACTGACCGCCCTGTTTCCAGGATAACTGATCACACTGTTTCCGGGGTAACTGACTGCCCTGTTTCCGGGGTAACTGACCGCCCTGTTTCCAGGGTAACTGACCGCCCTGTTTCCAGGATAACTGACCTACCTATTTCCAGGTTAACTGACTGCCCTGTTTCCAGGGTAACTGACTGCCCTGTTTCCAGGGGAACTGATCACCCTGTTTCCGGGGTAACTGACTAACCAGTTTCCAGGGTGACTGACTGCCCTGTTTCCAGGGTAACTGACTGCCCAGTTTCCGGGGTAACTGACTGCCCTGTTTCCTGGGTAACTGACTGCCCTGCTTCCGGGGTAACTGACTGCCCTGTTTCCAGGGTAACTGACTGCCCAGTTTCCAGGGCAACTGATCACCCTTTTTCCGGGATAACTGACTGCCCTGTTTCCGGGATAACTGACTGCCCTGTTTCCAGGGTAACTGACTGCCCTGTTTCCGGGGCAACTGACTGCCCTGTTTCCAGGGTAACTGATCACCCTGTTTCCGGGATTACTGACTGCCCTGTTTCCGGGATAACTGACTGCCCTGTTTCCAGGGTAACTGACTGCCCTGTTTCCGGGGTAACTGACCGCCCTGTTTCCAGGGTAACTGACCGCCCTGTTTCCAGGATAACTGACTCCCCTGTTTCCAGGGTAACTGACTGCCCTGTTTCCGGGGTAACTGACTGCCCAGTTGCCAGGGTAACTGACTGCCCAGTTTCCAGGGTAACTAACTGCCCTGTTTCCGGGGTAACTGACTGCCCAGTTTCCAGGGTAAATGAGTGCCCTGTTTCCAGGGTAACTGACTGCCCACCTTCCAGTGTAACTGATCACCCTGTTTCCAGGATAACTGACTGCCCTGTTTCCAGGTTAACTGACCGCCCTGTTTCCAGGGTAACTGACTGCCCAGTTTCCAGGGTAAATTATCACCCTGTTTCCGGGATAACTAACTGCCCTGTTTCCGGGATAACTGACTGCCCTGTTTCCGGGATAACTGACTGACCTGTTTCCGGGGTAACTGATCACCCTGTTTCCGGGGTAACTGACTGCCCAGTTTCCGGGTAACTGACTTCCCTGTTTCCAGGGTAACTGACTGCCCTGTTTCCGGGATAACTGACTGCCCTGTTTCCAGGGTAACTGATAACCCTGTTTCCGGGATAACTGACTGCCCTGTTTCCAGGGTAACTGACTGCCCAGTTTCCAGAGTAACTGAATAACCTGTTTCCAGGGTAACAGATCACCCTGTTTCCGGGATAACTGACTGCCCTGTTTCCAAGATAACTGACTGCCCTCTTTCCAGGGTAACTGACTGCCCTGTTTCCGGGGTAACTGACTGCCCTGTTTCCAGGCTAACTGACTGCCCTGTTTCCAGGATAACTGATCACCCTGTTTCCCGGGTAACTGACTGCCCTGTTTCCGGGGTAACTGACCGCCCTGTTTCCAGGATAACTGACTGCCCTGTTTTCAGGGTAACTGATAACCCTGTTTCCGGGATAACTGACTGCCCTGTTTCCAGGGTAACTGACTGCCCAGTTTCCAGGGTAACTGACTGCCCTGTTTCCGGGGTAACTGACTGCCCTGTTTACAGGGTAACTGACTGCCCAGTTTCCAGAGTAACTGAATACCCTATTTCCAGGGTAACAGATTACCCTGTTTCCGGGATAACTGACTGCCCTGTTTCCAGGATAACTGACTGCCCTGTTTCCAGGGTAACTGACTGCCCTGTTTCCGGGGTAACTGACTGCCCTGTTTGCAGGCTAACTGACTGCCCTGTTTCCAGGATAACTGATCACCCTGTTTCCGGGGTAACTGACTGCCCTGTTTCCGGGGTAACTGACCGCCCTGTTTCCAGGATAACTGATCTCCCTGTTTCCGGGGTAACTGATCTCCCTGTTTCCGGGGTAACTGACCGCCCTGTTTCCAGGATAACTGACCTACCTATTTCCAGGTTTACTGACTGCCCTGTTTCCAGGGTAACTGACTGCCCTGTTTCCAGGGGAACTGACTGCCCTGTTTCCGGGGTAACTGATCAACCTGTTTCCGGGGTAACTGACTAACCAGTTTCCAGTGTGACTGACTGCCCTGTTTCCAGGGTAACTGACTGCCCAGTTTCCGGGGTAACTGACTGCCCTGTTTCCTAGGTAACTGACTGCCCTGCTTCCGGGGTAACTTACTGCCCTGTTTCCAGGGTAACTGACTGCCCAGTTTCCAGGATAACTGATCACCCTTTTTCCGGGATAACTGACTGCCCTGTTTCCGGGATAACTGACTGCCCTGTTTCCAGGGTAACTGACTGCCCTGTTTCCGGGGCAACTGACTGCCCTGTTTCCAGGGTAACTGATCACCCTGTTTCCGGGATTACTGACTGCCCTGTTTCCGGGATAACTGACTGCCCTGTTTCCAGGGTAACTGACTGCCCTGTTTCCGGGGTAACTGACCGCCCTGTTTCCAGGGTAACTGACCGCCCTGTTTCCAGGAAACTGACTCCCCTGTTTCCAGGGTAACTGACTGCCCTGTTTCCGGGGTAACTGACTGCCCAGTTTCCAGGGTAACTGACTGCCCAGTTTCCAGGGTAACTAACTGCCCTGTTTCCGGGGTAACTGACTGCCCAGTTTCCAGGGTAAATGACTGCCCTGTTTCCAGGGTAACTGACTGCCCACCTTCCAGTGTAACTGATCACCCTGTTTCCAGGATAACTGACTGCCCTGTTTCCAGGTTAACTGACCGCCCTGTTTCCAGGGTAACTGACTGCCCAGTTTCCAGGGTAAATTATCACCCTGTTTCCGGGATAACTAACTGCCCTGTTTCCGGGATAACTGACTGCCCTGTTTCCGGGATAACTGACTGACCTGTTTCCGGGGTAACTGATCACCCTGTTTCCGGGGTAACTGACTGCCCAGTTTCCGGGTAACTGACTTCCCTGTTTCCAGGGTAACTGACTGCCCTGTTTCCGGGATAACTGACTGCCCTGTTTCCAGGGTAACTGATAACCCTGTTTCCGGGATAACTGACTGCCCTGTTTCCAGGGTAACTGACTGCCCAGTTTCCAGAGTAACTGAATAACCTGTTTCCAGGGTAACAGATCACCCTGTTTCCGGGATAACTGACTGCCCTGTTTCCAAGATAACTGACTGCCCTCTTTCCAGGGTAACTGACTGCCCTGTTTCCGGGGTAACTGACTGCCCTGTTTCCAGGCTAACTGACTGCCCTGTTTCCAGGATAACTGATCACCCTGTTTCCCGGGTAACTGACTGCCCTGTTTCCGGGGTAACTGACCGCCCTGTTTCCAGGATAACTGATCACCCTGTTTCCGGGGTAACTGACCACCCTGTTTCCAGGATAACTGACTCCCCTGTTTCCAGGGTAACTGACTGCCCTGTTTCCAGGGTAACTGACTGCCCTGTTTCCGGGGTAACTGACTGCCCTGTTTCCAGGATAACTGATCACTCTGTTTCCGGGGTAACTGATCACTCTGTTTCCGGGGTAACTGACCACCCTGTTTCCGGGGTAACTGACTAATCTGTTTCCAGGGTTACTGACAGCCCTGTTTCTGGGGTAACTGACTGCCCTGCTTCCGGGGTAACTGACTGCCCTGTTTCCAGGATAACTGATCACCCTGTTTCCAGTGTAACTGACCATCCTGTTTCCAGGGTAACTGACTGCCCAGTTTCCAGGGTAACTGACTGCCCTGTTTCCGGGGTAACAGATCTCTCTGTTTCCGGGGTAACAGACCGCCCTGTTTCCAGGATAACTGACCGCCCTATTTCCGGGGTAACTGACCGCCCTGTTTCCAGGATAACTGACTGCCCTGTTTCCGGGATAACTGACTGCCCTGTTTACTGGATAACTGACCGCCCTGTTTCCAGGTTAACTGACTGCCCTGTTTCCGGGATAAATGACTGCCCTGTTTCCAGGTTAACTGACTGCCCTGTTTCCGGAATAACTGACTGCCCTGTTTCCAGGGTAACTGATAACCCTGTTTCCGGGATAACTGACTGCCCTGTTTCCAGGGTACTTGACTGCCCTGTTTCCGGGGTAACTGACTGCCCTGTTTCCAGGCTAACTGACTGCCCAGTTTCCAGAGTAACTGAATACCCTGTTTCCAGGGTAACTGACTGCCCTGTTTCCGGGATAACTGACTGCCCTGTTTCCAGGGTAACTGACTGCCCTGTTTCCGGGATAACTGACTGCCCTGTTTCCAGGGTAACTGACTGCTCTGTTTCCGGGGTAACTGACTGCCCTGTTTCCAGGCTAACTGACTGCCCTGTTTCCAGGATAACTGATCACCCTGTTTCCAGGATAACTGACTCCCTTGTTTCCAGGATAACTGACTGCCCTGTTTCCGGGGTAACTTACTGACCTGTTTCCAGGATAACTGACCTACCTATTGCCGGGGTAACTGACCGCCCTGTTTCCAGGTTAACTGACTGCCCTGTTTCCAGGTTAACTGACTGCCCTGTTTCCAGGGTAACTGACTGCCCTGTTTCCAGGGGAACTGACCGCCCTGTTTCCAGAGTAACTGACTGCCCAGTTTCCAGGGTAACTGATCACCCTGTTTCCGGGATAACTGACTGCCCTGTTTCCGGGAGAAATGACTGCCCTGTTTCCAGGGTAACTGACTGCCCTGCTTCCGGGGTAACTGACTGCCCTGTTTGCAGGGTAACTGATCACCCTGTTTACGGGATAACTGACTGCCCTGTTTCCGGGATAACTGACTGCCCTGTTTCCAGGGTAACTGACCGCCCTGTTTCCGGGGTAACTGACTGCCCAGTTTCCAGGGTAACTGACTGCCAGGTTTCCAGGATAACTGACCTACCTATTTCCAGGTTTACTGACTGCCCTGTTTCCAGGGTAACTGACTGCCCTGTTTCCAGGGGAACTGACTGCCCTGTTTCCGGGGTAACTGATCACCCTGTTTCCGGGGTAACTGACTAACCAGTTTCCAGGGTGACTGACTGCCCTGTTTCCAGGGTAACTGACTGCCCAGTTTCCGGGGTAACTGACTGCCCTGTTTCCTAGGTAACTGACTGCCCTGCTTCCGGGGTAACTTACTGCCCTGTTTCCAGGGTAACTGACTGCCCAGTTTCCAGGATAACTGATCACCCTTTTTCCGGGATAACTGACTGCCCTGTTTCCGGGATAACTGACTGCCCTGTTTCCAGGGTAACTGACTGCCCTGTTTCCGGGGCAACTGACTGCCCTGTTTCCAGGGTAACTGATCACCCTGTTTCCGGGATTACTGACAGCCCTGTTTCCGGGATAACTGACTGCCCTGTTTCCAGGGTAACTGACTGCCCTGTTTCCGGGGTAACTGACCGCCCTGTTTCCAGGGTAACTGACCGCCCTGTTTCCAGGAAACTGACTCCACTGTTTCCAGGGTAACTGACTGCCCTGTTTCCGGGGTAACTGACTGCCCAGTTTCCAGGGTAACTGACTGCCCAGTTTCCAGGGTAACTAACTGCCCTGTTTCCGGGGTAACTGACTGCCCAGTTTCCAGGGTAAATGACTGCCCTGTTTCCAGGGTAACTGACTGCCCACCTTCCAGTGTAACTGATCACCCTGTTTCCAGGATAACTGACTGCCCTGTTTCCAGGTTAACTGACCGCCCTGTTTCCAGGGTAACTGACTGCCCAGTTTCCAGGGTAAATTATCACCCTGTTTCCGGGATAACTAACTGCCCTGTTTCCGGGATAACTGACTGCCCTGTTTCCGGGATAACTGACTGACCTGTTTCCGGGGTAACTGATCACCCTGTTTCCGGGGTAACTGACTGCCCAGTTTCCGGGTAACTGACTTCCCTGTTTCCAGGGTAACTGACTGCCCTGTTTCCGGGATAACTGACTGCCCTGTTTCCAGGGTAACTGATAACCCTGTTTCCGGGATAACTGACTGCCCTGTTTCCAGGGTAACTGACTGCCCAGTTTCCAGAGTAACTGAATAACCTGTTTCCAGGGTAACAGATCACCCTGTTTCCGGGATAACTGACTGCCCTGTTTCCAAGATAACTGACTGCCCTCTTTCCAGGGTAACTGACTGCCCTGTTTCCGGGGTAACTGACTGCCCTGTTTCCAGGCTAACTGACTGCCCTGTTTCCAGGATAACTGATCACCCTGTTTCCCGGGTAACTGACTGCCCTGTTTCCGGGGTAACTGACCGCCCTGTTTCCAGGATAACTGATCACCCTGTTTCCGGGGTAACTGACCACCCTGTTTCCAGGATAACTGACTCCCCTGTTTCCAGGGTAACTGACTGCCCTGTTTCCAGGGTAACTGACTGCCCTGTTTCCGGGGTAACTGACTGCCCTGTTTCCGGGGTAACTGACTGCCCTGTTTCCAGGATAACTGATCACTCTGTTTCCGGGGTAACTGATCACTCTGTTTCCGGGGTAACTGACCACCCTGTTTCCGGGGTAACTGACTAATCTGTTTCCAGGGTTACTGACAGCCCTGTTTCTGGGGTAACTGACTGCCCTGCTTCCGGGGTAACTGACTGCCCTGTTTCCAGGATAACTGATCACCCTGTTTCCAGTGTAACTGACCATCCTGTTTCCAGGGTAACTGACTGCCCAGTTTCCAGGGTAACTGACTGCCCTGTTTCCGGGGTAACAGATCTCTCTGTTTCCGGGGTAACAGACCGCCCTGTTTCCAGGATAACTGACCGCCCTATTTCCGGGGTAACTGACCGCCCTGTTTCCAGGATAACTGACTGCCCTGTTTCCGGGATAACTGACTGCCCTGTTTACTGGATAACTGACCGCCCTGTTTCCAGGTTAACTGACTGCCCTGTTTCCGGGATAAATGACTGCCCTGTTTCCAGGTTAACTGACTGCCCTGTTTCCGGGATAACTGACTGCCCTGTTTCCAGGGTAACTGATAACCCTGTTTCCGGGATAACTGACTGCCCTGTTTCCAGGGTACTTGACTGCCCTGTTTCCGGGGTAACTGACTGCCCTGTTTCCAGGCTAACTGACTGCCCAGTTTCCAGAGTAACTGAATACCCTGTTTCCAGGGTAACTGACTGCCCTGTTTCCGGGATAACTGACTGCCCTGTTTCCAGGGTAACTGACTGCCCTGTTTCCGGGATAACTGACTGCCCTGTTTCCAGGGTAACTGACTGCTCTGTTTCCGGGGTAACTGACTGCCCTGTTTCCAGGCTAACTGACTGCCCTGTTTCCAGGATAACTGATCACCCTGTTTCCAGGATAACTGACTCCCTTGTTTCCAGGATAACTGACTGCCCTGTTTCCGGGGTAACTTACTGACCTGTTTCCAGGATAACTGACCTACCTATTGCCGGGGTAACTGACCGCCCTGTTTCCAGGTTAACTGACTGCCCTGTTTCCAGGTTAACTGACTGCCCTGTTTCCAGGGTAACTGACTGCCCTGTTTCCAAGGGAACTGACCGCCCTGTTTCCAGGGTAACTGACTGCCCAGTTTCCAGGGTAACTGATCACCCTGTTTCCGGGAGAAATGACTGCCCTGTTTCCAGGGTAACTGACTGCCCTGCTTCCGGGGTAACTGACTGCCCTGTTTGCAGGGTAACTGATCACCCTGTTTACGGGATAACTGACTGCCCTGTTTCCGGGATAACTGACTGCCCTGTTTCCAGGGTAACTGACCGCCCTGTTTCCGGGGTAACTGACTGCCCTGTTTCCGGGGGTAACTGATCACCCTGTTTCCGGGGTAACTGAATGCCCAGTTTCCGGGGTAACTAACTTCCCTGTTTCCAGGGTAACTGACTGCCCTGTTTCCGGGATAACTGACTGCCCTGTTTTCAGGGTAACTGATAACCCTGTTTCCGGGATAACTGACTGCCCTGTTTCCAGGGTAACTGACTGCCCAGTTTCCAGGGTAACTGACTGCCCTGTTTCCGGGGTAACTGACTGCCCTGTTTACAGGGTAACTGTTTTAGTTTAGTTTAGAGATACAGCACTGAAACAGGCCCTTCGGCCCACCGAGTCTGTGCCGACCATCAACCACCCATTTATACTAATCCTACACTAATCCCATATTCCTATCACATCCCCACCTGTCCCTATATATTTCCCTACCACCTACCTATACTAGGGGCAATTTATAATGGCCAATTAACCTATCAACCTGCAAGTCTTTGGCATGTGGGAGGAAACCGGAGCACCCGGAGGAAACCCACGCAGACACAGGGAGAACTTGCAAACTCCGCACAGGCAGTACCCAGAATCGAACCCGGGTCCCTGGAGCTGTAAGGCTGCGGTGCTAACCACTGCGCCACTGTGCCGCCCAGTTTCCAGAGTAACTGAATACCCTATTTCCAGGGTAACAGATCACCCTGCTTCCGGGATAACTGACTGCCCTGTTTCCAGGATAACTGACTGCCCTGTTTCCAGGGTAACTGACTGCCCTGTTTCCGGGGTAACTGACTGCCCTGTTTGCAGGCTAACTGACTGCCCATGTTTCCAGGATAACTGATCACCCTGTTTCCGGGGTAACTGACTGCCCTGTTTCCGGGGTAACTGACCGCCTTGTTTCCAGGATAACTGATCTCCCTGTTTCCGGGGTAACTGATCTCCCTGTTTCCGGGGTAACTGACCGCCCTGTTTCCAGGATAACTGACCTACCTATTTCCAGGTTAACTGACTGCCCTGTTTCCAGGGTAACTGACTGCCCTGTTTCCAGGGGAACTGACTGCCCTGTTTCCGGGGTAACTGATCACCCTGTTTCCGGGGTAACTGACTAACCAGTTTCCAGGGTGACTGACTGCCCTGTTTCCAGGGTAATGACTGCCCAGTTTCCGGGGTAACTGACTGCCCTGTTTCCTGGGTAACTGACTGCCCTGCTTCCGGGGGTAACTGACTGCCCTGTTTCCAGGGTAACTGACTGCCCAGTTTCCAGGGTAACTGATCACCCTTTTTCCGGGATAACTGACTGCCCTGTTTCCGGGATAACTGACTGCCCTGTTTCCAGGGTAACTGACTGCCCTGTTTACGGGGCAACTGACTGCCCTGTTTCCAGGGTAACTGATCACCCTGTTTCCGGGATTACTGACTGCCCTGTTTCCGGGATAACTGACTGCCCTGTTTCCAGGGTAACTGACTGCCCTGTTTCCGGGGTAACTGACCGCCCTGTTTCCAGGGTAACTGACCGCCCTGTTTCCAGGGTAACTGACTGCCCAGTTTCCAGGGTAAATGACTGCCCTGTTTCCAGGGTAAATGACTGCCCACCTTCCAGTGTAACTGATCACCCTGTTTCCAGGATAACTGACTGCCCTGTTTCCAGGTTAACTGACCGCCCTGTTTCCAGGGTAACTGACTGCCCAGTTTCCAGGGTAAATTATCACCCTGTTTCCGGGATAACTAACTGCCCTGTTTCCGGGATAACTGACTGCCGTTTCCGGGATAACTGACTGACCTGTTTCCGGGGTAACTGATCACCCTGTTTCCGGGGTAACTGACTGCCCAGTTTCCGGGTAACTGACTTCCCTGTTTCCAGGGTAACTGACTGCCCTGTTTCCGGGGTAACTGACTGCCCTGTTTGCAGGCTAACTGACTGCCCTGTTTCCAGGATAACTGATCACCCTGTTTCCGGGGTAACTGACTGCCCTGTTTCCGGGGTAACTGACCGCCCTGTTTCCAGGATAACTGATCTCCCTGTTTCCGGGGTAACTGATCTCCCTGTTTCCGGGGTAACTGACCGCCCTGTTTCCAGGATAACTGACCTACCTATTTCCAGGTTAACTGACTGCCCTGTTTCCAGGGTAACTGACTGCCCTGTTTCCAGGGGAACTGACTGCCCTGTTTCCGGGGTAACTGATCACCCTGTTTCCGGGGTAACTGACTAACCAGTTTCCAGGGTGACTGACTGCCCTGTTTCCAGGGTAACTGACTGCCCAGTTTCCGGGGTAACTGACTGCCCTGTTTCCTGGGTAACTGACTGCCCTGCTTCCGGGGTAACTGACTGCCCTGTTTCCAGGGTAACTGACTGCCCAGTTTCCAGGGTAACTGATCACCCTTTTTCCGGGATAACTGACTGCCCTGTTTCCGGGATAACTGACTGCCCTGTTTCCAGGGTAACTGACTGCCCTGTTTCCGGGGCAACTGACTGCCCTGTTTCCAGGGTAACTGATCACCCTGTTTCCGGGATTACTGACTGCCCTGTTTCCGGGATAACTGACTGCCCTGTTTCCAGGGTAACTGACTGCCCTGTTTCCGGGGTAACTGACCGCCCTGTTTCCAGGGTAACTGACCGCCCTGTTTCCAGGGTAACTAACTGCCCTGTTTCCAGGGTAACTGACTGCCCAGTTTCCAGGGTAAATGACTGCCCTGTTTCCAGGGTAACTGACTGCCCACCTTCCAGTGTAACTGATCACCCTGTTTCCAGGATAACTGACTGCCCTGTTTCCAGGTTAACTGACCGCCCTGTTTCCAGGGTAACTGACTGCCCAGTTTCCAGGGTAAATTATCACCCTGTTTCCGGGATAACTAACTGCCCTGTTTCCGGGATAACTGACTGCCCTGTTTCCGGGATAACTGACTGACCTGTTTCCGGGGTAACTGATCACCCTGTTTCCGGGGTAACTGGCTGCCCAGTTTCCGGGTAACTGACTTCCCTGTTTCCAGGGTAACAGACTGCCCTGTTTCCGGGATAACTGACTGCCCTGTTTCCAGGGTAACTGATAACCCTGTTTCCGGGATAACTGACTGCCCTGTTTCCAGGGTAACTGACTGCCCAGTTTCCAGAGTAACTGAATAACCTGTTTCCAGGGTAACAGATCACCCTGTTTCAGGGATAACTGACTGCCCTGTTTCCAAGATAACTGACTGCCCTCTTTCCAGGGTAACTGACTGCCCTGTTTCCGGGGTAACTGACTGCCCTGTTTCCAGGCTAACTGACTGCCCTGTTTCCAGGATAACTGATCACCCTGTTTCCCGGGTAACTGACTGCCCTGTTTCCGGGGTAACTGACCGCCCTGTTTCCAGGATAACTGATCACCCTGTTTCCGGGGTAACTGACCACCCTGTTTCCAGGATAACTGACTCCCCTGTTTCCAGGGTAACTGACTGCCCTGTTTCCAGGGTAACTGACTGCCCTGTTTCCGGGGTAACTGACTGCCCTGTTTCCGGGGTAACTGATTGCCCTGTTTCCAGGCTAACTGACTGCCCTGTTTCCAGGATAACTGATCACCCTGTTTCCAGGATAACTGACTCCCTTGTTTCCAGGATAACTGACTGCCCTGTTTCCGGGGTAACTTACTGACCTGTTTCCAGGATAACTGACCTACCTATTGCCGGGGTAACTGACCGCCCTGTTTCCAGGTTAACTGACTGCCCTGTTTCCAGGTTAACTGACTGCCCTGTTTCCAGGGTAACTGACTGCCCTGTTTCCAGGGGAACTGACCGCCCTGTTTCCAGGGTAACTGACTGCCCAGTTTCCAGGGTAACTGATCACCCTGTTTCCGGGATAACTGACTGCCCTGTTTCCGGGAGAAATGACTGCCCTGTTTCCAGGGTAACTGACTGCCCTGCTTCCGGGGTAACTGACTACCCTGTTTGCAGGGTAACTGATCACCCTGTTTACGGGATAACTGACTGCCCTGTTTCCGGGATAACTGACTGCCCTGTTTCCAGGGTAACTGACCGCCCTGTTTCCGGGGTAACTGACTGCCCAGTTTCCAGGGTAACTGACTGCCAGGTTTCCAGGGTAACTAACTGCCCTGTTTCCGGGGTAACTGACTGCCCAGTTTCCAGGCTAACTGAATGCCCTGTTTCCAGGGTAACTGACTGCCCACCTTCCAGCGTAACTGATCACCCTGTTTCCAGGATAACTGAATGCCCTGTTTCCAGGGTAACTGACTGCCCAGTTTCCAGGGTAAATTATCACCCTGTTTCCGGGATAACTAACTGCCCTGTTTCCGGGATAACTGACTGCCCTGTTTCCGGGGTAACTGATCACCCTGTTTCCGGGGTAACTGACTGCCCAGTTTCCGGGGTAACTAACTTCCCTGTTTCCAGGGTAACTGACTGCCCTGTTTCCGGGATAACTGACTGCCCTGTTTTCAGGGTAACTGATAACCCTGTTTCCGGGATAACTGACTGCCCTGTTTCCAGGGTAACTGACTGCCCAGTTTCCAGGGTAACTGACTGCCCTGTTTCCGGGGTAACTGACTGCCCTGTTTACGGGGTAACTGACTGCCCAGTTTCCAGAGTAACTGAATACCCTGTTTCCAGGGTAACAGATCACCCTCTTTCCGGGATAACTGACTGCCCTTTTTCCAGGATAACTGACTGCCCTGTTTCCAGGGTAACTGACTGCCCTGTTTCCGGGGTAACTGACTGCCCTGTTTGCAGGCTAACTGACTGCCCTGTTTCCAGGATAACTGATCACCCTGTTTCCGGGGTAACTGACTGCCCTGTTTCCGGGGTAACTGACCGCCCTGTTTCCAGGATAACTGATCTCCCTGTTTCCGGGGTAACTGATCTCCCTGTTTCCGGGGTAACTGACCGCCCTGTTTCCAGGATAACTGACCTACCTATTTCCAGGTTAACTGACTGCCCTGTTTCCAGGGTAACTGACTGCCCTGTTTCCAGGGGAACTGACTGCCCTGTTTCCGGGGTAACTGATCACCCTGTTTCCGGGGTAACTGACCAACCAGTTTCCAGGGTGACTGACTGCCCTGTTTCCAGGGTAACTGACTGCCCAGTTTCCGGGGTAACTGACTGCCCTGTTTCCTGGGTAACTGACTGCCCTGCTTCCGGGGTAACTGACTGCCCTGTTTCCAGGGTAACTGACTGCCCAGTTTCCAGGGTAACTGATCACCCTTTTTCCGGGATAACTGACTGCCCTGTTTCCGGGATAACTGACTGCCCTGTTTCCAGGGTAACTGACTGCCCTGTTTCCGGGGCAACTGACTGCCCTGTTTCCAGGGTAACTGATCACCCTGTTTCCGGGATTACTGACTGCCCTGTTTCCAGGGTAACTGACTGCCCTGTTTCCGGGGTAACTGACCGCCCTGTTTCCAGGGTAACTGACCGCCCTGTTTCCAGGATAACTGACTCCCTGTTTCCAGGGTAACTGACTGCCCTGTTTCCGGGGTAACTGACTGCCCAGTTTCCAGGGTAACTGACTGCCCAGTTTCCAGGGTAACTAACTGCCCTGTTTCCGGGGTAACTGACTGCCCAGTTTCCAGGGTAAATGACTGCCCTGTTTCCAGGGTAACTGACTGCCCACCTTCCAGTGTAACTGATCACCCTGTTTCCAGGATAACTGACTGCCCTGTTTCCAGGTTAACTGACCGCCCTGTTTCCAGGGTAACTGACTGCCCAGTTTCCAGGGTAAATTATCACCCTGTTTCCGGGATAACTAACTGCCCTGTTTCCGGGATAACTGACTGCCCTGTTTCCGGGATAACTGACTGACCTGTTTCCGGGGTAACTGATCACCCAGTTTCCGGGGTAACTGACTGCCCAGTTTCCGGGTAACTGACTTCCCTGTTTCCAGGGTAACTGACTGCCCTGTTTCCGGGATAACTGACTGCCCTGTTTCCAGGGTAACTGATAACCCTGTTTCCGGGATAACTGACTGCCCTGTTTCCAGGGTAACTGACTGCCCAGTTTCCAGAGTAACTGAATAACCTGTTTCCAGGGTAACAGATCACCCTGTTTCCGGGATAACTGACTGCCCTGTTTCCAAGATAACTGACTGCCCTCTTTCCAGGGTAACTGACTGCCCTGTTTCCGGGGTAACTGACTGCCCTGTTTCCAGGCTAACTGACTGCCCTGTTTCCAGGATAACTGATCACCCTGTTTCCCGGGTAACTGACTGCCCTGTTTCCGGGGTAACTGACCACCCTGTTTCCAGGATAACTGACTCCCCTGTTTCCAGGGTAACTGACTGCCCTGTTTCCAGGGTAACTGACTGCCCTGTTTCCGGGGTAACTGACTGCCCTGTTTCCGGGGTAACTGACTGCCCTGTTTCCAGGATAACTGATCACTCTGTTTCCGGGGTAACTGATCACTCTGTTTCCGGGGTAACTGACCTCCCTGTTTCCGGGGTAACTGACTAATCTGTTTCCAGGGTGACTGACAGCCCTGTTTCTGGGGTAACTGACTGCCCTGCTTCCGGGGTAACTGACCACCCTGTTTCCAGGATAACTGACTCCCCTGTTTCCAGGGTAACTGACTGCCCTGTTTCCGGGATAACTGACTGCCCTGTTTCCAGGGTAACTGACCGCCCTGTTTCCAGGATAACTGACTCCCCTGTTTCCAGGGTAACTGACTGCCCTGTTTCCGGGGTAACTGACTGCCCAGTTTCCAGGGTAACTGACTGCCCAGTTTCCAGGGTAACTAACTGCCCTGTTTCCGGGGTAACTGACTGCCCAGTTTCCAGGGTAAATGACTGCCCTGTTTCCAGGGTAACTGACTGCCCACCTTCCAGTGTAACTGATCACCCTGTTTCCAGGATAACTGACTGCCCTGTTTCCAGGTTAACTGACCGCCCTGTTTCCAGGGTAACTGACTGCCCAGTTTCCAGGGTAAATTATCACCCTGTTTCCGGGATAACTAACTGCCCTGTTTCCGGGGTAACTGACTGCCCTGTTTACAGGGTAACTGACTGCCCAGTTTCCAGAGTAACTGAATACCCTATTTCCAGGGTAACAGATCACCCTGTTTCCGGGATAACTGACTGCCCTGTTTCCAGGATAACTGACTGCCCTGTTTCCAGGGTAACTGACTGCCCTGTTTCCGGGGTAACTGACTGCCCTGTTTGCAGGCTAACTGACCGCCCTGTTTCCAGGATAACTGATCACCCTGTTTCCGGGGTAACTGACCGCCCTGTTTCCAGGATAACTGATCTCCCTGTTTCCGGGGTAACTGATCTCCCTGTTTCCGGGGTAACTGACCGCCCTGTTTCCAGGATAACTGACCTACCTATTTCCAGGTTAACTGACTGCCCTGTTTCCAGGGTAACTGACTGCCCTGTTTCCAGGGGAACTGACTGCCCTGTTTCCGGGGTAACTGATCACCCTGTTTCCGGGGTAACTGACCGCCCTGTTTCCAGGATAACTGACCTACCTATTTCCAGGTTAACTGACTGCCCTGTTTCCAGGGTAACTGACTGCCCTGTTTCCAGGGTAACTGACTGCCCAGTTTCCGGGGTAACTGACTGCCCTGTTTCCTGGGTAACTGACTGCCCTGCTTCCGGGGTAACTGACTGCCCTGTTTCCAGGGTAACTGACTGCCCAGTTTCCAGGGTAACTGATCACCCTTTTTCCGGGATAACTGACTGCCCTGTTTCCGGGATAACTGACTGCCCTGTTTCCAGGGTAACTGATCACCCTGTTTCCGGGATTACTGACTGCCCTGTTTCCAGGGTAACTGACTGCCCTGTTTCCGGGGTAACTGACCGCCCTGTTTCCAGGGTAACTGACCGCCCTGTTTCCAGGATAACTGACTCCCTGTTTCCAGGGTAACTGACTGCCCTGTTTCCGGGGTAACTGACTGCCCAGTTTCCAGGGTAACTGACTGCCCAGTTTCCAGGGTAACTAACTGCCCTGTTTCCGGGGTAACTGACTGCCCAGTTTCCAGGGTAAATGACTGCCCTGTTTCCAGGGTAACTGACTGCCCACCTTCCAGTGTAACTGATCACCCTGTTTCCAGGATAACTGACTGCCCTGTTTCCAGGTTAACTGACCGCCCTGTTTCCAGGGTAACTGACTGCCCAGTTTCCAGGGTAAATTATCACCCTGTTTCCGGGATAACTAACTGCCCTGTTTCCGGGATAACTGACTGCCCTGTTTCCGGGATAACTGACTGACTTGTTTCCGGGGTAACTGATCACCCAGTTTCCGGGGTAACTGACTGCCCAGTTTCCGGGTAACTGACTTCCCTGTTTCCAGGGTAACTGACTGCCCTGTTTCCGGGATAACTGACTGCCCTGTTTCCAGGGTAACTGATAACCCTGTTTCCGGGATAACTGACTGCCCTGTTTCCAGGGTAACTGACTGCCCAGTTTCCAGAGTAACTGAATAACCTGTTTCCAGGGTAACAGATCACCCTGTTTCCGGGATAACTGACTGCCCTGTTTCCAAGATAACTGACTGCCCTCTTTCCAGGGTAACTGACTGCCCTGTTTCCGGGGTAACTGACTGCCCTGTTTCCAGGCTAACTGACTGCCCTGTTTCCAGGATAACTGATCACCCTGTTTCCCGGGTAACTGACTGCCCTGTTTCCGGGGTAACTGACCACCCTGTTTCCAGGATAACTGACTCCCCTGTTTCCAGGGTAACTGACTGCCCTGTTTCCAGGGTAACTGACTGCCCTGTTTCCGGGGTAACTGACTGCCCTGTTTCCGGGGTAACTGACTGCCCTGTTTCCAGGATAACTGATCACTCTGTTTCCGGGGTAACTGATCACTCTGTTTCCGGGGTAACTGACCTCCCTGTTTCCGGGGTAACTGACTAATCTGTTTCCAGGGTGACTGACAGCCCTGTTTCTGGGGTAACTGACTGCCCTGCTTCCGGGGTAACTGACCACCCTGTTTCCAGGATAACTGACTCCCCTGTTTCCAGGGTAACTGACTGCCCTGTTTCCGGGATAACTGACTGCCCTGTTTCCAGGGTAACTGACCGCCCTGTTTCCAGGATAACTGACTCCCCTGTTTCCAGGGTAACTGACTGCCCTGTTTCCGGGGTAACTGACTGCCCAATTTCCAGGGTAACTGACTGCCCAGTTTCCAGGGTAACTAACTGCCCTGTTTCCGGGGTAACTGACTGCCCAGTTTCCAGGGTAAATGACTGCCCTGTTTCCAGGGTAACTGACTGCCCACCTTCCAGTGTAACTGATCACCCTGTTTCCAGGATAACTGACTGCCCTGTTTCCAGGTTAACTGACCGCCCTGTTTCCAGGGTAACTGACTGCCCAGTTTCCAGGGTAAATTATCACCCTGTTTCCGGGATAACTAACTGCCCTGTTTCCGGGATAACTGACTGCCCTGTTTCCGGGATAACTGACTGACCTGTTTCCGGGGTAACTGATCACCCAGTTTCCGGGGTAACTGACTGCCCAGTTTCCGGGTAACTGACTTCCCTGTTTCCAGGGTAACTGACTGCCCTGTTTCCGGGATAACTGACTGCCCTGTTTCCAGGGTAACTGATAACCCTGTTTCCGGGATAACTGACTGCCCTGTTTCCAGGGTAACTGACTGCCCAGTTTCCAGAGTAACTGAATAACCTGTTTCCAGGGTAACAGATCACCCTGTTTCCGGGATAACTGACTGCCCTGTTTCCAAGATAACTGACTGCCCTCTTTCCAGGGTAACTGACTGCCCTGTTTCCGGGGTAACTGACTGCCCTGTTTCCAGGCTAACTGACTGCCCTGTTTCCAGGATAACTGATCACCCTGTTTCCCGGGTAACTGACTGCCCTGTTTCCGGGGTAACTGACCGCCCTGTTTCCAGGATAACTGATCACCCTGTTTCCGGGGTAACTGAGCACCCTGTTTCCAGGATAACTGACTCCCCTGTTTCCAGGGTAACTGACTGCCCTGTTTCCAGGGTAACTGACTGCCCTGTTTCCGGGGTAACTGACTGCCCTGTCTCCGGGGAAACTGACTGCCCTGTTTCCAGGATAACTGATCACTCTGTTTCCGGGGTAACTGATCACTCTGTTTCCGGGGTAACTGACCTCCCTGTTTCCGGGGTAACTGACTAATCTGTTTCCAGGGTTACTGACAGCCCTGTTTCTGGGGTAACTGACTGCCCTGCTTCCGGGGTAACTGACCACCCTGTTTCCAGGATAACTGACTCCCCTGTTTCCAGGGTAACTGACTGCCCTGTTTCCGGGATAACTGACTGCCCTGTTTCCAGGGTAACTGATAACCCTGTTTCCGGGATAACTGACTGCCCTGTTTCCAGGGTAACTGACTGCCCAGTTTCCAGAGTAACTGAATAACCTGTTTCCAGGGTAACAGATCACCCTGTTTCCGGGATAACTGACTGCCCTGTTTCCAAGATAACTGACTGCCCTCTTTCCAGGGTAACTGACTGCCCTGTTTCCGGGGTAACTGACTGCCCTGTTTCCAGGCTAACTGACTGCCCTGTTTCCAGGATAACTGATCACCCTGTTTCCCGGGTAACTGACTGCCCTGTTTCCGGGGTAACTGACCGCCCTGTTTCCAGGATAACTGATCACCCTGTTTCCGGGGTAACTGACCACCCTGTTTCCAGGATAACTGACTCCCCTGTTTCCAGGGTAACTGACTGCCCTGTTTCCAGGGTAACTGACTGCCCTGTTTCCGGGGTAACTGACTGCCCTGTTTCCGGGGTAACTGATTGCCCTGTTTCCAGGCTAACTGACTGCCCTGTTTCCAGGATAACTGATCACCCTGTTTCCAGGATAACTGACTCCCTTGTTTCCAGGATAACTGACTGCCCTGTTTCCGGGGTAACTTACTGACCTGTTTCCAGGATAACTGACCTACCTATTGCCGGGGTAACTGACCGCCCTGTTTCCAGGTTAACTGACTGCCCTGTTTCCAGGTTAACTGACTGCCCTGTTTCCAGGGTAACTGACTGCCCTGTTTCCAGGGGAACTGACCGCCCTGTTTCCAGGGTAACTGACTGCCCAGTTTCCAGGGTAACTGATCACCCTGTTTCCGGCATAACTGACTGCCCTGTTTCCGGGAGAAATGACTGCCCTGTTTCCAGGGTAACTGACTGCCCTGCTTCCGGGGTAACTGACTGCCCTGTTTGCAGGGTAACTGATCACCCTGTTTACGGGATAACTGACTGCCCTGTTTCCGGGATAACTGACTGCCCTGTTTCCAGGGTAACTGATCACCCTGTTTCCGGGATAACTGACTGCCCTGTTTCCGGGGTAACTGACTGCCCTGTTTCCAGGGTAACTGACTGCCCAGTTTCCGGGAGAACTGACTGCCCTGTTTCCAGAGTAACTGACTGCCCTGTTTCCGGGGTAACTGACCGCCTTGTTTCCAGGGTAACTGATCACCCTGTTTCTGGGATAACTGACTGCCCTGTTTCCGGGGTAACTGACTGCCCTGTTTCCAGGGTAACTGACTGCCCAGTTTCCAGGATAACTGATCACCCTGTTTCTGGGATAACTGACTGCCCTGTTTCCGGGAGAACTGACTGCCCTGTTTCCAGGGTAACTGACTGCCCTGTTCGCGGGTAAATGACCGCCTTGTTTCCAGTGTAAGTGATCACCCTTTTTCCGGGGTCACTGACTGCCCTGTTTCCAGGGTAACTGACCGCCCTGTTTCCAGGATAACTGATCACCCTGTTTCCGGGGTAACTGACCACCCTGTTTCCAGGATAACTGACTCCCCTGTTTCCAGGGTAAGTGACTGCCCTGCTTCCGGGGTAACTGATCTCCCTGTTTCCGGGGTAACTGACCGCCCTGTTTCCAGGATAACTGACCTACCTATTTCCGGGGTAACTGACCGCCCTGTTTCCAGGATAACTGACTGCCCTGTTTCCAGGTTAACTGACTGCCCTGTTTCCAGGGTAACCGACTGCCCTGTTTCCAGGGGAACTGACTGCCCTGTTTCCGGGGTAACTGATCACCCTGTTTCCGGGGTAACTGTCCAACCAGTTTCCAGGGTGACTGACTGCCCTGTTACCTGGGTAACTGACTGCCCTGTTTCCGGGGTAACTGACTGCCCTGTTTCCAGGGTAACTGACTGCCCAGTTTCCAGGGTAACTGATCACCCTTTTTCCGGGATAACTGACTGCCCTGTTTCCGGGATAACTGACTGCCCTGTTTCGAGGGTAACTGATCACCCTGTTTCCGGGATCACTGTCTGCCCTGTTTCCGGGATAACTGACTGCCCAGTTTCCAGGGTAACTGACTGCCCTGTTTCCGGGGTAACTGACTGCACTGTTTCGAGGGTAACTGACTTCCCAGTTTCCAGGGTAACTGATCACCCTGTTTCCGGGATAACTGACTGCCCTGTTTCCGGGAGAAATGACTGCCCTGTTTACAGGGTAACTGACTGCCCTGCTTCCGGGGTAACTGACTGCCCTGTTTCCAGGGTAACTGATCACCCTGTTTCCGGGATAACTGACTGCCCTGTTTCCGGGATAACTGACTGCCCTGTTTCCAGGGTAACTGACTTACCCTGTTTCCGGGGTAACTGACTGCCCTGTTTCCAGGCTCACTGACTGCCCTGTTTCCAGGATAACTGATCACCCTGTTTCCGGGGTAACTGACTGCCCTGTTTCCGGGGTAACTGACCGCCCTGTTTCCAGGGTAACTGACCACCCTGTTTCCAGGATAACTGAAAGCCCTGTTTCCAGGGTAACTGATCTCCCTGTTTCCGGGGTAACTGATCACCCTGTTTCCGGGTAACTGACTGCCCTGTTTCCGGGGTAACTGACTGCCCTGTTTCCAGGGTAACTGATCTCCCTGTTTCCAGTGCAACGGATCACCATGTTTCCGGGGTAACTGACTGCCCTGTTTCCAGGGCAACTGACCGCCCTGTTTCCGGGGTAACTGACTGCCCAGTTTCCAGGGTAACTGTTCACCCTGTTTCCGGGGTAACGGATCACCCTGTTTCCGGGGTAAATGACTGCCCTGTTTCCAGGGTAACTGACCGCCCTGTTTCAGGGATAACTGATCACCCTGTTTCCGGGGGAACTGAGTAATCTGTATCCAGGGTTACTGACTGCCCTGTTTCCGGGGCAACTGACTGCGCAGTTTCCAGGGTAAAAAACTGCCCTGTTTCCGGGGTAACTGACCGCCCTGTTTCCAGGATAACTGATC
Organism: Heterodontus francisci; assembly: GCF_036365525.1. NCBI lineage: Eukaryota > Metazoa > Chordata > Chondrichthyes > Heterodontiformes > Heterodontidae > Heterodontus > Heterodontus francisci. The sequence goes on from NC_090386.1 coordinate 7,162,414, forward strand.
ACCCTGTATACGGGGTAACTGAGTAATCTGTTTCCAGGGTTACTGACTGCCCTGTTTCCGGGGTAACTGACTGCCCAGTTTCCAGCGTAACCGACTGCCCTGTTTCCAGGGTAACTGACTGCCCAGTTTCCAGGGTAACTGACTGCCCTGTTTCCGGGGTAACTGACTGCCCACTTTCCAGGGTAACTGAATGCCCAGTTTCCAGGGTAACTAACTGCCCTGTTTCCGGGGTAACTGACTGCCCAGTTTCCAGGGTAACTGATCACCCTGTTTCCGGGGTAACTGACTAACAAGTTTCCAGGGTGACTGACTGCCCTGTTTCCAGGGTAACTGACTGCCCAGTTTCCGGGGTAACTGACTGCCCTGTTCGCGGGTAAATGACCGCCTTGTTTCCAGTGTAAGTGATCACCCTTTTTCCGGGGTCACTGACTGCCCTGTTTCCAGGGTAACTGACCGCCCTGTTTCCAGGATAACTGATCACCCTGTTTCCGGGGTAACTGACCACCCTGTTTCCAGGATAACTGACTCCCCTGTTTCCAGGGTAAGTGACTGCCCTGCTTCCGGGGTAACTGATCTCCCTGTTTCCGGGGTAACTGACCGCCCTGTTTCCAGGATAACTGACCTACCTATTTCCGGGGTAACTGACCGCCCTGTTTCCAGGATAACTGACTGCCCTGTTTCCAGGTTAACTGACTGCCCTGTTTCCAGGGTAACCGACTGCCCTGTTTCCAGGGGAACTGACTGCCCTGTTTCCGGGGTAACTGATCACCCTGTTTCCGGGGTAACTGTCCAACCAGTTTCCAGGGTGACTGACTGCCCTGTTACCTGGGTAACTGACTGCCCTGTTTCCGGGGTAACTGACTGCCCTGTTTCCAGGGTAACTGACTGCCCAGTTTCCAAGGTAACTGATCACCCTTTTTCCGGGATAACTGACTGCCCTGTTTCCGGGATAACTGACTGCCCTGTTTCGAGGGTAACTGATCACCCTGTTTCCGGGATCACTGTCTGCCCTGTTTCCGGGATAACTGACTGCCCAGTTTCCAGGGTAACTGACTGCCCTGTTTCCGGGGTAACTGACTGCACTGTTTCGAGGGTAACTGACTTCCCAGTTTCCAGGGTAACTGATCACCCTGTTTCCGGGATAACTGATTGCCCTGTTTCCGGGAGAAATGACTGCCCTGTTTACAGGGTAACTGACTGCCCTGCTTCCGGGGTAACTGACTGCCCTGTTTCCAGGGTAACTGATCACCCTGTTTCCGGGATAACTGACTGCCCTGTTTCCGGGATAACTGACTGCCCTGTTTCCAGGGTAACTGACTTACCCTGTTTCCGGGGTAACTGACTGCCCTGTTTCCAGGCTCACTGACTGCCCTGTTTCCAGGATAACTGATCACCCTGTTTCCGGGGTAACTGACTGCCCTGTTTCCGGGGTAACTGACCGCCCTGTTTCCAGGGTAACTGACCACCCTGTTTCCAGGATAACTGAAAGCCCTGTTTCCAGGGTAACTGATCTCCCTGTTTCCGGGGTAACTGATCACCCTGTTTCCGGGTAACTGACTGCCCTGTTTCCGGGGTAACTGACTGCCCTGTTTCCAGGGTAACTGATCTCCCTGTTTCCAGTGCAACGGATCACCATGTTTCCGGGGGAACTGACTGCCCTGTTTCCAGGGCAACTGACCGCCCTGTTTCCGGGGTAACTGACTGCCCAGTTTCCAGGGTAACTGTTCACCCTGTTTCCGGGGTAACGGATCACCCTGTTTCCGGGGTAAATGACTGCCCTGTTTCCAGGGTAACTGACCGCCCTGTTTCAGGGATAACTGATCACCCTGTTTCCGGGGGAACTGAGTAATCTGTATCCAGGGTTACTGACTGCCCTGTTTCCGGGGCAACTGACTGCGCAGTTTCCAGGGTAAAAAACTGCCCTGTTTCCGGGGTAACTGACCGCCCTGTTTCCAGGATAACTGATCACCCTGTATACGGGGTAACTGAGTAATCTGTTTCCAGGGTTACTGACTGCCCTGTTTCCGGGGTAACTGACTGCCCAGTTTCCAGCGTAACCGACTGCCCTGTTTCCAGGGTAACTGACTGCCCAGTTTCCAGGGTAACTGACTGCCCTGTTTCCGGGGTAACTGACTGCCCACTTTCCAGGGTAACTGAATGCCCAGTTTCCAGGGTAACTAACTGCCCTGTTTCCGGGGTAACTGACTGCCCAGTTTCCAGGGTAACTGATCACCCTGTTTCCGGGGTAACTGACTAACAAGTTTCCAGGGTGACTGACTGCCCTGTTTCCAGGGTAACTGACTGCCCAGTTTCCGGGGTAACTGACTGCCCTGTTTCCGGGATAACTGACTGCCCTGTTTCCAGGCTAACTAACTGCCCTGTTTCCGGGATAACTGATCACCCTGTTTCCGTGGTAACTGACTGCCCTGTTTCCGGGGTAAATGACCGCGCTGTTTCCAGGATAACTGATCACCCTGTTACCGGAGTAACTGACCAACCTGTTTCCAGGGTAACTGACCACCCTGTTTCCAGGATAACTCAAAGCCCTGTTTCCAGGTTAACTGACTGCCCAGTTTCCAGGGTAACTGATCACCCTGTTTCGGGATAACTGACTGCCCTGTTTCCGGGAGAACTGACTGCCCTGTTTCCAGGATAACTGACTGCCCGATTTACTGGATAACTGACCGCCCTGTTTCCAGGTTAACTGACTGCCCTGTTTCCAGGGAAACTGACTGCCCTGTTTCCAGGGTAACTGACCGCCCTGTTTCTGGGGTAACTGATCTCCCTGTTTCCGGGGTAACTGACCGCCCTGTTTTCAGGACAACTGACCGCCCTATTTCCGGGGTAACTGACCGCCCTGTTTCCTGGATAACTGACTGCCCTGTTTCCAGGGTAACTGACTGCCCACTTTCCAGTGTAACTGATCACCCTGTTTCCAGGATAACTGACTGCCCTGTTTCCAGGGTAACTGACCGCCCTGTTTCCAGGGTAACTGACTGCCCTGTTTCCGGGATAACTGACTGCCCTGTTTCCAGGGTAACTGACCGCCCTGTTTCGAGGGTAACTGACTGCCCTGTTGCCAGGATAACTGACTGCACTGTTTCCAGGGTAACTGACTGCCCACTTTCCAGTGCAACTGATCACCCTGTTTCAAGGGTTACTGACTGCCCACTTTCCAGTGTAACTGATCACCCTTTTTCCAGGATAACTGAATACCCTGTTTCCAGGGTAACTGACTGCCCTGTTTCCGGGATAACTGACTGCCCTGTTTCCAGGGTAACTGACTGCCCACTTTCCAGTGTAACTGATCACCCTGTTTCCAGGAGAACTGACTGCCCTGTTTCCAGGGTAACTGACCGCCCAGTTTCCAGGGTAAATTATCACCCTGTTTCAGGGATAACTAACTGCCCTGTTTCCGGAATAACTGACTTCCCTGTTTCCGGGGTAACTGATCACCCTGTTTCCGGGGTAACTGACTGCCCTGTTTCCAGGGTAACTGACTGCCCTGTTTCCAGGGTAACTGACTGCCCAGTTTCCAGAGTAACTGAATACCCTGTTTCCAGGGTAACTGACTGCCCTGTTTCCGGGATAACTGACTGCCCTGTTTCCAGGGTAACTGACTGCCCTGTTTCCGGGGCAGCTGACTGCCCTGCTTCCAGGGTAACTGATCACCCTGTTTCCGGGATAACTGACTGCCCTGTTTCCGGGATAACTGACTGCCCTGTTTCCAGGGTCACTGACCACCCTGTTTCCAGGATAACAGACTCCCCTGTTTCCAGGGTAACTGACTGCCCTGTTTCCGGGGTAACTGATCTCCCTGTTTCCGGGGTAACTGACCGCCCTGTTTCCAGGATAACTGACCTACCTATTTCCGGGGTAACTGACCGCCCTGTTTCCAGGATAACTGACTGCCCTGTTTCCGGGTTAACTGACTGCCCTGTTTCCAGGGTAACTGACTGCCCTGTTTCCAGGGGATCTGACTGCCCTGCTTCCGGGGTAACTGATCACCCTGTTTCCGGGGTAACTGTCCAACCAGTTTCCAGGGTGACTGACCACCCTGTTTCCAGGGTAACTGACTGCCCAGTTTCCGGGGTAACTGACTGCCCTGTTTCCTGGGTAACTGACTGCCCTGCTTCCGGGGTAACTGACTGCCCTGTTTCCAGGTTAACTGACTGCCCAGTTTCCAGGGTAACTGATCACCCTTTTTCCGGGATAACTGACTGCTCTGTTTCCGGGATAACTGACTGCCCTGTTTCGAGGGGATCTGACTGCCCTGCTTCCGGGGTAACTGATCACCCTGTTTCCGGGGTAACTGTCCAACCAGTTTCCAGGGTGACTGACCACCCTGTTTCCAGGGTAACTGACTGCCCAGTTTCCGGGGTAACTGACTGCCCTGTTTCCTGGGTAACTGACTGCCCTGCTTCCGGGGTAACTGACTGCCCTGTTTCCAGGTTAACTGACTGCCCAGTTTCCAGGGTAACTGATCACCCTTTTTCCGGGATAACTGACTGCTCTGTTTCCGGGATAACTGACTGCCCTGTTTCGAGGGTAACGGATCACCCTGTTTCCGGGATAACTGTCTGCCCTGTTTCCGGGATAACTGACTGCCCAGTTTCCAGGGAAACTGACTGCCCTGTTTCCGGGGTAACTGACTGCTCTGTTTCCAGGGTAACTGACTGCCCAGTTTCCAGGGTAACTGATCACCCTGTTTCCGGGATAACTGACTGCCCTGTTTCCGGGAGAAATGACTGCCCTGTTTCCAGGGTAACTGACTGCCCTGCTTCCGGGGTAACTGACTGCCCTGTTTGCAGGGTAACTGATCACCCTGTTTACGGGATAACTGAATACCCTGTTTCCAGGGTAACTGACTGCCCTGTTTCCGGGATAACTGACTGCCCTGTTTCCAGGGTAACTGACTGCCCACTTTCCAGTGCAACTGATCACCCTGTTTCCAGGATAACTGACTGCCCTGTTTCCAGGGTAACTGACCGCCCAGTTTCCAGGGTAAATTATCACCCTGTTTCAGGGATAACTAACTGCCCTGTTTCCGGGATAACTGACTTCCCTGTTTCCGGGGTAACTGATCACCCTGTTTCCGGGGTAACTGACTGCCCAGTTTCCAGGGTAACTGACTGTCCTGTTTCCGGGGTAACTGACTGCCCTGTTTCCAGGGTAACTGACTGCCCAGTTTCCAGAGTAACCGAATACCCTGTTTCCAGGGTAACTGACTGCCCTGTTTCCGGGATAACTGACTGCCCTGTTTCCAGGGTAACTGACTGCCCTGTTTCCGGGGCAGCTGACTGCCCTGTTTCCAGGGTAACTGATCACCCTGTTTCTAGGATAACTGACTGCCCTGTTTCCGGGATAACAGACTGCCCTGTTTCCAGGGTCACTGATCACCCTATTTCCAGGATAAATGACTCCCCTGTTTCCAGGGTAACTGACTGCCCTGTTTGCGGGGTAACTGATCTCCCTGTTTCCGGGGTAACTGACCGCCCTGTTTCCAGGATAACTGACCTACCTATTTCCGGGGGAACTGACCGCCCTGTTTCCAGGATAACTGACTGCCCTGTTTCCGGGTTAACTGACTGCCCTGTTTCCAGGGTAACTGACTGCCCTGTTTCCAGGGGATCTGACTGCCCTTCTTCCGGGGTAACTGATCACCCTGTTTCCGGGGTAACTGTCCAACCAGTTTCCAGGGTGACTGACTGCCCTGTTTCCAGGGTAACTGACTGCCCAGTTTCCGGGGTAACTGACTGCCCTGTTTCCTGGGTAACTGACTGCCCTGCTTCCGGGGTAACTGACTGCCCTGTTTCCAGGGTAACTGACTGCCCAGTTTCCAGGGTAACTGACCACCCTTTTTCCGGGATAACTGACTGCTCTGTTTCCGGGATAACTGACTGCCCTGTTTCGAGGGTAACGGATCACCCTGTTTCCGGGATAACTGTCTGCCGGGTTTCCGGGATAACTGACTGCCCAGTTTCCAGGGAAACTGACTGCCCTGTTTCCGGGGTAACTGACTGCTCTGTTTCCAGGGTAACTGACTGCCCAGTTTCCAGGGTAACTGATCACCCTGTTTCCGGGATAACTGACTGCCCTGTTTCCGGGAGAAATGACTGCCCTGTTTCCAGGGTAACTGACTGCCCTGCTTCCGGGGTAACTGACTGCCCTGTTTGCAGGGTAACTGATCACCCTGTTTACGGGATAACTGACTGCCCTGTTTCCGGGATAACTGACTGCCCTGTTTCCAGGGTAACTGACCGCCCTGTTTCCGGGGTAACTGACTGCCCAGTTTCCAGGGTAACTGACTGCCAGGTTTCCAGGGTAACGAACTGCCCTGTTTCCGGGGTAACTGACTGCCCAGTTTCCAGGGTAACTGACTGCCCTGTTTCCAGGGTAACTGTCTGCCCACCTTCCAGCGTAACTGATCACCCTGTTTCCAGGATAACTGAATGCCCTGTTTCCAGGGTAACTGACTGCCCAGTTTCCAGGGTAAATTATCACCCTGTTTCCGGGATAACTAACTGCCCTGTTTCCGGGATAACTGACTGCCCTGTTTCCGGGGTAACTGATCACCCTGTTTCCGGGGTAACTGAATGCCCAGTTTCCGGGGTAACTAACTTCCCTGTTTCCAGGGTAACTGACTGCCCTGTTTCCGGGATAACGGACTGCCCTGTTTTCAGGGTAACTGATAACCCTGTTTCCGGGATAACTGACTGCCCTGTTTCCAGGGTAACTGACTGCCCAGTTTCCAGGGTAACTGACTGCCCTGTTTCCGGGGTAACTGACTGCCCAGTTTCCAGGGTAACTGATCACCCTGTTTCCGGGTTAACTGACTGCCCTGTTTCCGGGAGAAATGACTGCCCTGTTTCCAGGGTAACTGACTGCCCTGCTTCCGGGGTAACTGACTGCCCTGTTTGCAGGATAACTGATCACCCTGTTTACGGGATAACTGAATACCCTGTTTCCAGGGTAACTGACTGCCCTGTTTCCGGGATAACTGACTGCCCTGTTTCCAGGGTAACTGACTGCCCACTTTCCAGTGCAACTGATCACCCTGTTTCCAGGATAACTGACTGCCCTGTTTCCAGGGTAACTGACCGCCCAGTTTCCAGGGTAAATTATCACCCTGTTTCAGGGATAACTAACTGCCCTGTTTCCGGGATAACTGACTTCCCTGTTTCCGGGGTAACTGATCACCCTGTTTCCGGGGTAACTGACTGCCCAGTTTCCAGGGTAACTGACTGTCCTGTTTCCGGGGTAACTGACTGCCCTGTTTCCAGGGTAACTGACTGCCCAGTTTCCAGAGTAACTGAATACCCTGTTTCCAGGGTAACTGACTGCCCTGTTTCCGGGATAACTGACTGCCCTGTTTCCAGGGTTACTGACTGCCCTGTTTCCGGGGCAGCTGACTGCCCTGTTTCCAGGGTAACTGATCACCCTGTTTCCAGGATAACTGACTGCCCTGTTTCCGGGATAACTGACTGCCCTGTTTCCAGGGTCACTGACCACCCTAAAACCAGGATAACTGACTCCTCTGTTTCCAGGGTAACTGACTGCCCTGTTTCCGGGGTAACTGATCTCCCTGTTTCCGGGGTAACTGACCGCCCTGTTTCCAGGATAACTGACCTACCTATTTCCGGGGTAACTGACCGCCCTGTTTCCAGGATAACTGACTGCCCTGTTTCCGGGTTAACTGACTGCCCTGTTTCCAGGATAACTGACTGCCCTGTTTCCAGGGGATCTGACTGCCCTGCTTCCGGGGTAACTGATCACCCTGTTTCCGGGGTAACTGTCCAACCAGTTTCCAGGGTGACTGACTGCCCTGTTTCCAGGGTAACTGACTGCCCAGTTTCCGGGGTAACTGACTGCCCTGTTTCCTGGGTAACTGACTGCCCTGCTTCCGGGGTAACTGACTGGCCTGTTTCCAGGGTAACTGACTGCCCAGTTTCCAGGGTAACTGATCACCCTTTTTCCGGGATAACTGACTGCTCTGTTTCCGGGATAACTGACTGCCCTGTTTCGAGGGTAACGGATCACCCTGTTTCCGGGATAACTGTCTGCCGGGTTTCCGGGATAACTGACTGCCCAGTTTCCAGGGAAACTGACTGCCCTGTTTCCGGGGTAACTGACTGCTCTGTTTCCAGGGTAACTGACTGCCCAGTTTCCAGGGTAACTGATCACCCTGTTTCCAGGATAACTGACTGCCCTGTTTCCGGGAGAAATGACTGCCCTGTTTCCAGGGTAACTGACTGCCCTGCTTCCGGGGTAACTGACTGCCCTGTTTGCAGGGTAACTGATCACCCTGTTTACGGGATAACTGACTGCCCTGTTTCCGGGATAACTGACTGCCCTGTTTCCAGGGTAACTGACCGCCCTGTTTCCGGGCTAACTGACTGCCCAGTTTCCAGGGTAACTGACTGCCAGGTTTCCAGGGTAACTAACTGCCCTGTTTCCGGGGTAACTGACTGCCCAGTTTCCAGGGTAACTGACTGCCCTGTTTCCAGGGTAACTGACTGCCCACCTTCCAGCGTAACTGATCACCCTGTTTCCAGGATAACTGAATGCCCTGTTTCCAGGGTAACTAACTGCCCAGTTTCCAGGGTAAATTATCACCCTGTTTCCGGGATAACTAACTGCCCTGTTTCCGGGATAACTGACTGCCCTGTTTCCGGGGTAACTGATCACCCTGTTTCCGGGGTAACTGACTGCCCAGTTTCCGGGGTAACTAACTTCCCTGTTTCCAGGGTAACTGACTGCCCTGTTTCCGGGATAACTGACTGCCCTGTTTTCAGGGTAACTGATAACCCTGTTTCCGGGATAACTGACTGCCCTGTTTCCAGGGTAACTGACTGCCCAGTTTCCAGGGTAACTGACTGCCCTGTTTCCGGGGTAACTGACTGCCCTGTTTACAGGGTAACTGACTGCCCAGTTTCCAGAGTAACTGAATACCCTATTTCCAGGGTAACAGATCACCCTGTTTCCGGGATAACTGACTGCCCTGTTTCCAGGATAACTGACTGCCCTGTTTCCAGGGTAACTGACTGCCCTGTTTCCGGGGTAACTGACTGCCCTGTTTGCAGGCTAACTGACCGCCCTGTTTCCAGGATAACTGATCACCCTGTTTCCGGGGTAACTGACTGCCCTGTTTCCGGGGTAACTGACCGCCCTGTTTCCAGGGTAACTGACCGCCCTGTTTCCAGGATAACTGACCTACCTATTTCCAGGTTAACTGACTGCTCTGTTTCCAGGGTAACTGACTGCCCTGTTTCCAGGGGAACTGATCACCCTGTTTCCGGGGTAACTGACTAACCAGTTTCCAGGGTGACTGACTGCCCTGTTTCCAGGGTAACTGACTGCCCAGTTTCCGGGGTAACTGACTGCCCTGTTTCCTGGGTAACTGACTGCCCTGCTTCCGGGGTAACTGACTGCCCTGTTTCCAGGGTAACTGACTGCCCAGTTTCCAGGGCAACTGATCACCCTTTTTCCGGGATAACTGACTGCCCTGTTTCCGGGATAACTGACTGCCCTGTTTCCAGGGTAACTGACTGCCCTGTTTCCGGGGCAACTGACTGCCCTGTTTCCAGGGTAACTGATCACCCTGTTTCCGGGATTACTGACTGCCCTGTTTCCGGGATAACTGACTGCCCTGTTTCCAGGGTAACTGACTGCCCTGTTTCCGGGGTAACTGACCGCCCTGTTTCCAGGGTAACTGACCGCCCTGTTTCCAGGATAACTGACTCCCCTGTTTCCAGGGTAACTGACTGCCCTGTTTCCGGGGTAACTGACTGCCCAGTTGCCAGGGTAACTGACTGCCCAGTTTCCAGGGTAACTAACTGCCCTGTTTCCGGGGTAACTGACTGCCCAGTTTCCAGGGTAAATGAGTGCCCTGTTTCCAGGGTAACTGACTGCCCACCTTCCAGTGTAACTGATCACCCTGTTTCCAGGATAACTGACTGCCCTGTTTCCAGGTTAACTGACCGCCCTGTTTCCAGGGTAACTGACTGCCCAGTTTCCAGGGTAAATTATCACCCTGTTTCCGGGATAACTAACTGCCCTGTTTCCGGGATAACTGACTGCCCTGTTTCCGGGATAACTGACTGACCTGTTTCCGGGGTAACTGATCACCCTGTTTCCGGGGTAACTGACTGCCCAGTTTCCGGGTAACTGACTTCCCTGTTTCCAGGGTAACTGACTGCCCTGTTTCCGGGATAACTGACTGCCCTGTTTCCAGGGTAACTGATAACCCTGTTTCCGGGATAACTGACTGCCCTGTTTCCAGGGTAACTGACTGCCCAGTTTCCAGAGTAACTGAATAACCTGTTTCCAGGGTAACAGATCACCCTGTTTCCGGGATAACTGACTGCCCTGTTTCCAAGATAACTGACTGCCCTCTTTCCAGGGTAACTGACTGCCCTGTTTCCGGGGTAACTGACTGCCCTGTTTCCAGGCTAACTGACTGCCCTGTTTCCAGGATAACTGATCACCCTGTTTCCCGGGTAACTGACTGCCCTGTTTCCGGGGTAACTGACCGCCCTGTTTCCAGGATAACTGACTGCCCTGTTTTCAGGGTAACTGATAACCCTGTTTCCGGGATAACTGACTGCCCTGTTTCCAGGGTAACTGACTGCCCAGTTTCCAGGGTAACTGACTGCCCTGTTTCCGGGGTAACTGACTGCCCTGTTTACAGGGTAACTGACTGCCCAGTTTCCAGAGTAACTGAATACCCTATTTCCAGGGTAACAGATTACCCTGTTTCCGGGATAACTGACTGCCCTGTTTCCAGGATAACTGACTGCCCTGTTTCCAGGGTAACTGACTGCCCTGTTTCCGGGGTAACTGACTGCCCTGTTTGCAGGCTAACTGACTGCCCTGTTTCCAGGATAACTGATCACCCTGTTTCCGGGGTAACTGACTGCCCTGTTTCCGGGGTAACTGACCGCCCTGTTTCCAGGATAACTGATCTCCCTGTTTCCGGGGTAACTGATCTCCCTGTTTCCGGGGTAACTGACCGCCCTGTTTCCAGGATAACTGACCTACCTATTTCCAGGTTTACTGACTGCCCTGTTTCCAGGGTAACTGACTGCCCTGTTTCCAGGGGAACTGACTGCCCTGTTTCCGGGGTAACTGATCAACCTGTTTCCGGGGTAACTGACTAACCAGTTTCCAGTGTGACTGACTGCCCTGTTTCCAGGGTAACTGACTGCCCAGTTTCCGGGGTAACTGACTGCCCTGTTTCCTAGGTAACTGACTGCCCTGCTTCCGGGGTAACTTACTGCCCTGTTTCCAGGGTAACTGACTGCCCAGTTTCCAGGATAACTGATCACCCTTTTTCCGGGATAACTGACTGCCCTGTTTCCGGGATAACTGACTGCCCTGTTTCCAGGGTAACTGACTGCCCTGTTTCCGGGGCAACTGACTGCCCTGTTTCCAGGGTAACTGATCACCCTGTTTCCGGGATTACTGACTGCCCTGTTTCCGGGATAACTGACTGCCCTGTTTCCAGGGTAACTGACTGCCCTGTTTCCGGGGTAACTGACCGCCCTGTTTCCAGGGTAACTGACCGCCCTGTTTCCAGGAAACTGACTCCCCTGTTTCCAGGGTAACTGACTGCCCTGTTTCCGGGGTAACTGACTGCCCAGTTTCCAGGGTAACTGACTGCCCAGTTTCCAGGGTAACTAACTGCCCTGTTTCCGGGGTAACTGACTGCCCAGTTTCCAGGGTAAATGACTGCCCTGTTTCCAGGGTAACTGACTGCCCACCTTCCAGTGTAACTGATCACCCTGTTTCCAGGATAACTGACTGCCCTGTTTCCAGGTTAACTGACCGCCCTGTTTCCAGGGTAACTGACTGCCCAGTTTCCAGGGTAAATTATCACCCTGTTTCCGGGATAACTAACTGCCCTGTTTCCGGGATAACTGACTGCCCTGTTTCCGGGATAACTGACTGACCTGTTTCCGGGGTAACTGATCACCCTGTTTCCGGGGTAACTGACTGCCCAGTTTCCGGGTAACTGACTTCCCTGTTTCCAGGGTAACTGACTGCCCTGTTTCCGGGATAACTGACTGCCCTGTTTCCAGGGTAACTGATAACCCTGTTTCCGGGATAACTGACTGCCCTGTTTCCAGGGTAACTGACTGCCCAGTTTCCAGAGTAACTGAATAACCTGTTTCCAGGGTAACAGATCACCCTGTTTCCGGGATAACTGACTGCCCTGTTTCCAAGATAACTGACTGCCCTCTTTCCAGGGTAACTGACTGCCCTGTTTCCGGGGTAACTGACTGCCCTGTTTCCAGGCTAACTGACTGCCCTGTTTCCAGGATAACTGATCACCCTGTTTCCCGGGTAACTGACTGCCCTGTTTCCGGGGTAACTGACCGCCCTGTTTCCAGGATAACTGATCACCCTGTTTCCGGGGTAACTGACCACCCTGTTTCCAGGATAACTGACTCCCCTGTTTCCAGGGTAACTGACTGCCCTGTTTCCAGGGTAACTGACTGCCCTGTTTCCGGGGTAACTGACTGCCCTGTTTCCGGGGTAACTGACTGCCCTGTTTCCAGGATAACTGATCACTCTGTTTCCGGGGTAACTGATCACTCTGTTTCCGGGGTAACTGACCACCCTGTTTCCGGGGTAACTGACTAATCTGTTTCCAGGGTTACTGACAGCCCTGTTTCTGGGGTAACTGACTGCCCTGCTTCCGGGGTAACTGACTGCCCTGTTTCCAGGATAACTGATCACCCTGTTTCCAGTGTAACTGACCATCCTGTTTCCAGGGTAACTGACTGCCCAGTTTCCAGGGTAACTGACTGCCCTGTTTCCGGGGTAACAGATCTCTCTGTTTCCGGGGTAACAGACCGCCCTGTTTCCAGGATAACTGACCGCCCTATTTCCGGGGTAACTGACCGCCCTGTTTCCAGGATAACTGACTGCCCTGTTTCCGGGATAACTGACTGCCCTGTTTACTGGATAACTGACCGCCCTGTTTCCAGGTTAACTGACTGCCCTGTTTCCGGGATAAATGACTGCCCTGTTTCCAGGTTAACTGACTGCCCTGTTTCCGGAATAACTGACTGCCCTGTTTCCAGGGTAACTGATAACCCTGTTTCCGGGATAACTGACTGCCCTGTTTCCAGGGTACTTGACTGCCCTGTTTCCGGGGTAACTGACTGCCCTGTTTCCAGGCTAACTGACTGCCCAGTTTCCAGAGTAACTGAATACCCTGTTTCCAGGGTAACTGACTGCCCTGTTTCCGGAATAACTGACTGCCCTGTTTCCAGGGTAACTGACTGCCCTGTTTCCGGGATAACTGACTGCCCTGTTTCCAGGGTAACTGACTGCTCTGTTTCCGGGGTAACTGACTGCCCTGTTTCCAGGCTAACTGACTGCCCTGTTTCCAGGATAACTGATCACCCTGTTTCCAGGATAACTGACTCCCTTGTTTCCAGGATAACTGACTGCCCTGTTTCCGGGGTAACTTACTGACCTGTTTCCAGGATAACTGACCTACCTATTGCCGGGGTAACTGACCGCCCTGTTTCCAGGTTAACTGACTGCCCTGTTTCCAGGTTAACTGACTGCCCTGTTTCCAGGGTAACTGACTGCCCTGTTTCCAGGGGAACTGACCGCCCTGTTTCCAGAGTAACTGACTGCCCAGTTTCCAGGGTAACTGATCACCCTGTTTCCGGGATAACTGACTGCCCTGTTTCCGGGAGAAATGACTGCCCTGTTTCCAGGGTAACTGACTGCCCTGCTTCCGGGGTAACTGACTGCCCTGTTTGCAGGGTAACTGATCACCCTGTTTACGGGATAACTGACTGCCCTGTTTCCGGGATAACTGACTGCCCTGTTTCCAGGGTAACTGACCGCCCTGTTTCCGGGGTAACTGACTGCCCAGTTTCCAGGGTAACTGACTGCCAGGTTTCCAGGATAACTGACCTACCTATTTCCAGGTTTACTGACTGCCCTGTTTCCAGGGTAACTGACTGCCCTGTTTCCAGGGGAACTGACTGCCCTGTTTCCGGGGTAACTGATCACCCTGTTTCCGGGGTAACTGACTAACCAGTTTCCAGGGTGACTGACTGCCCTGTTTCCAGGGTAACTGACTGCCCAGTTTCCGGGGTAACTGACTGCCCTGTTTCCTAGGTAACTGACTGCCCTGCTTCCGGGGTAACTTACTGCCCTGTTTCCAGGGTAACTGACTGCCCAGTTTCCAGGATAACTGATCACCCTTTTTCCGGGATAACTGACTGCCCTGTTTCCGGGATAACTGACTGCCCTGTTTCCAGGGTAACTGACTGCCCTGTTTCCGGGGCAACTGACTGCCCTGTTTCCAGGGTAACTGATCACCCTGTTTCCGGGATTACTGACAGCCCTGTTTCCGGGATAACTGACTGCCCTGTTTCCAGGGTAACTGACTGCCCTGTTTCCGGGGTAACTGACCGCCCTGTTTCCAGGGTAACTGACCGCCCTGTTTCCAGGAAACTGACTCCACTGTTTCCAGGGTAACTGACTGCCCTGTTTCCGGGGTAACTGACTGCCCAGTTTCCAGGGTAACTGACTGCCCAGTTTCCAGGGTAACTAACTGCCCTGTTTCCGGGGTAACTGACTGCCCAGTTTCCAGGGTAAATGACTGCCCTGTTTCCAGGGTAACTGACTGCCCACCTTCCAGTGTAACTGATCACCCTGTTTCCAGGATAACTGACTGCCCTGTTTCCAGGTTAACTGACCGCCCTGTTTCCAGGGTAACTGACTGCCCAGTTTCCAGGGTAAATTATCACCCTGTTTCCGGGATAACTAACTGCCCTGTTTCCGGGATAACTGACTGCCCTGTTTCCGGGATAACTGACTGACCTGTTTCCGGGGTAACTGATCACCCTGTTTCCGGGGTAACTGACTGCCCAGTTTCCGGGTAACTGACTTCCCTGTTTCCAGGGTAACTGACTGCCCTGTTTCCGGGATAACTGACTGCCCTGTTTCCAGGGTAACTGATAACCCTGTTTCCGGGATAACTGACTGCCCTGTTTCCAGGGTAACTGACTGCCCAGTTTCCAGAGTAACTGAATAACCTGTTTCCAGGGTAACAGATCACCCTGTTTCCGGGATAACTGACTGCCCTGTTTCCAAGATAACTGACTGCCCTCTTTCCAGGGTAACTGACTGCCCTGTTTCCGGGGTAACTGACTGCCCTGTTTCCAGGCTAACTGACTGCCCTGTTTCCAGGATAACTGATCACCCTGTTTCCCGGGTAACTGACTGCCCTGTTTCCGGGGTAACTGACCGCCCTGTTTCCAGGATAACTGATCACCCTGTTTCCGGGGTAACTGACCACCCTGTTTCCAGGATAACTGACTCCCCTGTTTCCAGGGTAACTGACTGCCCTGTTTCCAGGGTAACTGACTGCCCTGTTTCCGGGGTAACTGACTGCCCTGTTTCCGGGGTAACTGACTGCCCTGTTTCCAGGATAACTGATCACTCTGTTTCCGGGGTAACTGATCACTCTGTTTCCGGGGTAACTGACCACCCTGTTTCCGGGGTAACTGACTAATCTGTTTCCAGGGTTACTGACAGCCCTGTTTCTGGGGTAACTGACTGCCCTGCTTCCGGGGTAACTGACTGCCCTGTTTCCAGGATAACTGATCACCCTGTTTCCAGTGTAACTGACCATCCTGTTTCCAGGGTAACTGACTGCCCAGTTTCCAGGGTAACTGACTGCCCTGTTTCCGGGGTAACAGATCTCTCTGTTTCCGGGGTAACAGACCGCCCTGTTTCCAGGATAACTGACCGCCCTATTTCCGGGGTAACTGACCGCCCTGTTTCCAGGATAACTGACTGCCCTGTTTCCGGGATAACTGACTGCCCTGTTTACTGGATAACTGACCGCCCTGTTTCCAGGTTAACTGACTGCCCTGTTTCCGGGATAAATGACTGCCCTGTTTCCAGGTTAACTGACTGCCCTGTTTCCGGGATAACTGACTGCCCTGTTTCCAGGGTAACTGATAACCCTGTTTCCGGGATAACTGACTGCCCTGTTTCCAGGGTACTTGACTGCCCTGTTTCCGGGGTAACTGACTGCCCTGTTTCCAGGCTAACTGACTGCCCAGTTTCCAGAGTAACTGAATACCCTGTTTCCAGGGTAACTGACTGCCCTGTTTCCGGGATAACTGACTGCCCTGTTTCCAGGGTAACTGACTGCCCTGTTTCCGGGATAACTGACTGCCCTGTTTCCAGGGTAACTGACTGCTCTGTTTCCGGGGTAACTGACTGCCCTGTTTCCAGGCTAACTGACTGCCCTGTTTCCAGGATAACTGATCACCCTGTTTCCAGGATAACTGACTCCCTTGTTTCCAGGATAACTGACTGCCCTGTTTCCGGGGTAACTTACTGACCTGTTTCCAGGATAACTGACCTACCTATTGCCGGGGTAACTGACCGCCCTGTTTCCAGGTTAACTGACTGCCCTGTTTCCAGGTTAACTGACTGCCCTGTTTCCAGGGTAACTGACTGCCCTGTTTCCAAGGGAACTGACCGCCCTGTTTCCAGGGTAACTGACTGCCCAGTTTCCAGGGTAACTGATCACCCTGTTTCCGGGAGAAATGACTGCCCTGTTTCCAGGGTAACTGACTGCCCTGCTTCCGGGGTAACTGACTGCCCTGTTTGCAGGGTAACTGATCACCCTGTTTACGGGATAACTGACTGCCCTGTTTCCGGGATAACTGACTGCCCTGTTTCCAGGGTAACTGACCGCCCTGTTTCCGGGGTAACTGACTGCCCTGTTTCCGGGGTAACTGATCACCCTGTTTCCGGGGTAACTGAATGCCCAGTTTCCGGGGTAACTAACTTCCCTGTTTCCAGGGTAACTGACTGCCCTGTTTCCGGGATAACTGACTGCCCTGTTTTCAGGGTAACTGATAACCCTGTTTCCGGGATAACTGACTGCCCTGTTTCCAGGGTAACTGACTGCCCAGTTTCCAGGGTAACTGACTGCCCTGTTTCCGGGGTAACTGACTGCCCTGTTTACAGGGTAACTGTTTTAGTTTAGTTTAGAGATACAGCACTGAAACAGGCCCTTCGGCCCACCGAGTCTGTGCCGACCATCAACCACCCATTTATACTAATCCTACACTAATCCCATATTCCTATCACATCCCCACCTGTCCCTATATATTTCCCTACCACCTACCTATACTAGGGGCAATTTATAATGGCCAATTAACCTATCAACCTGCAAGTCTTTGGCATGTGGGAGGAAACCGGAGCACCCGGAGGAAACCCACGCAGACACAGGGAGAACTTGCAAACTCCGCACAGGCAGTACCCAGAATCGAACCCGGGTCCCTGGAGCTGTAAGGCTGCGGTGCTAACCACTGCGCCACTGTGCCGCCCAGTTTCCAGAGTAACTGAATACCCTATTTCCAGGGTAACAGATCACCCTGCTTCCGGGATAACTGACTGCCCTGTTTCCAGGATAACTGACTGCCCTGTTTCCAGGGTAACTGACTGCCCTGTTTCCGGGGTAACTGACTGCCCTGTTTGCAGGCTAACTGACTGCCCATGTTTCCAGGATAACTGATCACCCTGTTTCCGGGGTAACTGACTGCCCTGTTTCCGGGGTAACTGACCGCCTTGTTTCCAGGATAACTGATCTCCCTGTTTCCGGGGTAACTGATCTCCCTGTTTCCGGGGTAACTGACCGCCCTGTTTCCAGGATAACTGACCTACCTATTTCCAGGTTAACTGACTGCCCTGTTTCCAGGGTAACTGACTGCCCTGTTTCCAGGGGAACTGACTGCCCTGTTTCCGGGGTAACTGATCACCCTGTTTCCGGGGTAACTGACTAACCAGTTTCCAGGGTGACTGACTGCCCTGTTTCCAGGGTAACTGACTGCCCAGTTTCCGGGGTAACTGACTGCCCTGTTTCCTGGGTAACTGACTGCCCTGTTTCCAGGGTAACTGACTGCCCAGTTTCCAGGGTAACTGATCACCCTTTTTCCGGGATAACTGACTGCCCTGTTTCCGGGATAACTGACTGCCCTGTTTCCAGGGTAACTGACTGCCCTGTTTACGGGGCAACTGACTGCCCTGTTTCCAGGGTAACTGATCACCCTGTTTCCGGGATTACTGACTGCCCTGTTTCCGGGATAACTGACTGCCCTGTTTCCAGGGTAACTGACTGCCCTGTTTCCGGGGTAACTGACCGCCCTGTTTCCAGGGTAACTGACCGCCCTGTTTCCAGGGTAACTGACTGCCCAGTTTCCAGGGTAAATGACTGCCCTGTTTCCAGGGTAAATGACTGCCCACCTTCCAGTGTAACTGATCACCCTGTTTCCAGGATAACTGACTGCCCTGTTTCCAGGTTAACTGACCGCCCTGTTTCCAGGGTAACTGACTGCCCAGTTTCCAGGGTAAATTATCACCCTGTTTCCGGGATAACTAACTGCCCTGTTTCCGGGATAACTGACTGCCGTTTCCGGGATAACTGACTGACCTGTTTCCGGGGTAACTGATCACCCTGTTTCCGGGGTAACTGACTGCCCAGTTTCCGGGTAACTGACTTCCCTGTTTCCAGGGTAACTGACTGCCCTGTTTCCGGGGTAACTGACTGCCCTGTTTGCAGGCTAACTGACTGCCCTGTTTCCAGGATAACTGATCACCCTGTTTCCGGGGTAACTGACTGCCCTGTTTCCGGGGTAACTGACCGCCCTGTTTCCAGGATAACTGATCTCCCTGTTTCCGGGGTAACTGATCTCCCTGTTTCCGGGGTAACTGACCGCCCTGTTTCCAGGATAACTGACCTACCTATTTCCAGGTTAACTGACTGCCCTGTTTCCAGGGTAACTGACTGCCCTGTTTCCAGGGGAACTGACTGCCCTGTTTCCGGGGTAACTGATCACCCTGTTTCCGGGGTAACTGACTAACCAGTTTCCAGGGTGACTGACTGCCCTGTTTCCAGGGTAACTGACTGCCCAGTTTCCGGGGTAACTGACTGCCCTGTTTCCTGGGTAACTGACTGCCCTGCTTCCGGGGTAACTGACTGCCCTGTTTCCAGGGTAACTGACTGCCCAGTTTCCAGGGTAACTGATCACCCTTTTTCCGGGATAACTGACTGCCCTGTTTCCGGGATAACTGACTGCCCTGTTTCCAGGGTAACTGACTGCCCTGTTTCCGGGGCAACTGACTGCCCTGTTTCCAGGGTAACTGATCACCCTGTTTCCGGGATTACTGACTGCCCTGTTTCCGGGATAACTGACTGCCCTGTTTCCAGGGTAACTGACTGCCCTGTTTCCGGGGTAACTGACCGCCCTGTTTCCAGGGTAACTGACCGCCCTGTTTCCAGGGTAACTAACTGCCCTGTTTCCAGGGTAACTGACTGCCCAGTTTCCAGGGTAAATGACTGCCCTGTTTCCAGGGTAACTGACTGCCCACCTTCCAGTGTAACTGATCACCCTGTTTCCAGGATAACTGACTGCCCTGTTTCCAGGTTAACTGACCGCCCTGTTTCCAGGGTAACTGACTGCCCAGTTTCCAGGGTAAATTATCACCCTGTTTCCGGGATAACTAACTGCCCTGTTTCCGGGATAACTGACTGCCCTGTTTCCGGGATAACTGACTGACCTGTTTCCGGGGTAACTGATCACCCTGTTTCCGGGGTAACTGGCTGCCCAGTTTCCGGGTAACTGACTTCCCTGTTTCCAGGGTAACAGACTGCCCTGTTTCCGGGATAACTGACTGCCCTGTTTCCAGGGTAACTGATAACCCTGTTTCCGGGATAACTGACTGCCCTGTTTCCAGGGTAACTGACTGCCCAGTTTCCAGAGTAACTGAATAACCTGTTTCCAGGGTAACAGATCACCCTGTTTCAGGGATAACTGACTGCCCTGTTTCCAAGATAACTGACTGCCCTCTTTCCAGGGTAACTGACTGCCCTGTTTCCGGGGTAACTGACTGCCCTGTTTCCAGGCTAACTGACTGCCCTGTTTCCAGGATAACTGATCACCCTGTTTCCCGGGTAACTGACTGCCCTGTTTCCGGGGTAACTGACCGCCCTGTTTCCAGGATAACTGATCACCCTGTTTCCGGGGTAACTGACCACCCTGTTTCCAGGATAACTGACTCCCCTGTTTCCAGGGTAACTGACTGCCCTGTTTCCAGGGTAACTGACTGCCCTGTTTCTGGGGTAACTGACTGCCCTGTTTCCGGGGTAACTGATTGCCCTGTTTCCAGGCTAACTGACTGCCCTGTTTCCAGGATAACTGATCACCCTGTTTCCAGGATAACTGACTCCCTTGTTTCCAGGATAACTGACTGCCCTGTTTCCGGGGTAACTTACTGACCTGTTTCCAGGATAACTGACCTACCTATTGCCGGGGTAACTGACCGCCCTGTTTCCAGGTTAACTGACTGCCCTGTTTCCAGGTTAACTGACTGCCCTGTTTCCAGGGTAACTGACTGCCCTGTTTCCAGGGGAACTGACCGCCCTGTTTCCAGGGTAACTGACTGCCCAGTTTCCAGGGTAACTGATCACCCTGTTTCCGGGATAACTGACTGCCCTGTTTCCGGGAGAAATGACTGCCCTGTTTCCAGGGTAACTGACTGCCCTGCTTCCGGGGTAACTGACTACCCTGTTTGCAGGGTAACTGATCACCCTGTTTACGGGATAACTGACTGCCCTGTTTCCGGGATAACTGACTGCCCTGTTTCCAGGGTAACTGACCGCCCTGTTTCCGGGGTAACTGACTGCCCAGTTTCCAGGGTAACTGACTGCCAGGTTTCCAGGGTAACTAACTGCCCTGTTTCCGGGGTAACTGACTGCCCAGTTTCCAGGCTAACTGAATGCCCTGTTTCCAGGGTAACTGACTGCCCACCTTCCAGCGTAACTGATCACCCTGTTTCCAGGATAACTGAATGCCCTGTTTCCAGGGTAACTGACTGCCCAGTTTCCAGGGTAAATTATCACCCTGTTTCCGGGATAACTAACTGCCCTGTTTCCGGGATAACTGACTGCCCTGTTTCCGGGGTAACTGATCACCCTGTTTCCGGGGTAACTGACTGCCCAGTTTCCGGGGTAACTAACTTCCCTGTTTCCAGGGTAACTGACTGCCCTGTTTCCGGGATAACTGACTGCCCTGTTTTCAGGGTAACTGATAACCCTGTTTCCGGGATAACTGACTGCCCTGTTTCCAGGGTAACTGACTGCCCAGTTTCCAGGGTAACTGACTGCCCTGTTTCCGGGGTAACTGACTGCCCTGTTTACGGGGTAACTGACTGCCCAGTTTCCAGAGTAACTGAATACCCTGTTTCCAGGGTAACAGATCACCCTCTTTCCGGGATAACTGACTGCCCTTTTTCCAGGATAACTGACTGCCCTGTTTCCAGGGTAACTGACTGCCCTGTTTCCGGGGTAACTGACTGCCCTGTTTGCAGGCTAACTGACTGCCCTGTTTCCAGGATAACTGATCACCCTGTTTCCGGGGTAACTGACTGCCCTGTTTCCGGGGTAACTGACCGCCCTGTTTCCAGGATAACTGATCTCCCTGTTTCCGGGGTAACTGATCTCCCTGTTTCCGGGGTAACTGACCGCCCTGTTTCCAGGATAACTGACCTACCTATTTCCAGGTTAACTGACTGCCCTGTTTCCAGGGTAACTGACTGCCCTGTTTCCAGGGGAACTGACTGCCCTGTTTCCGGGGTAACTGATCACCCTGTTTCCGGGGTAACTGACCAACCAGTTTCCAGGGTGACTGACTGCCCTGTTTCCAGGGTAACTGACTGCCCAGTTTCCGGGGTAACTGACTGCCCTGTTTCCTGGGTAACTGACTGCCCTGCTTCCGGGGTAACTGACTGCCCTGTTTCCAGGGTAACTGACTGCCCAGTTTCCAGGGTAACTGATCACCCTTTTTCCGGGATAACTGACTGCCCTGTTTCCGGGATAACTGACTGCCCTGTTTCCAGGGTAACTGACTGCCCTGTTTCCGGGGCAACTGACTGCCCTGTTTCCAGGGTAACTGATCACCCTGTTTCCGGGATTACTGACTGCCCTGTTTCCAGGGTAACTGACTGCCCTGTTTCCGGGGTAACTGACCGCCCTGTTTCCAGGGTAACTGACCGCCCTGTTTCCAGGATAACTGACTCCCTGTTTCCAGGGTAACTGACTGCCCTGTTTCCGGGGTAACTGACTGCCCAGTTTCCAGGGTAACTGACTGCCCAGTTTCCAGGGTAACTAACTGCCCTGTTTCCGGGGTAACTGACTGCCCAGTTTCCAGGGTAAATGACTGCCCTGTTTCCAGGGTAACTGACTGCCCACCTTCCAGTGTAACTGATCACCCTGTTTCCAGGATAACTGACTGCCCTGTTTCCAGGTTAACTGACCGCCCTGTTTCCAGGGTAACTGACTGCCCAGTTTCCAGGGTAAATTATCACCCTGTTTCCGGGATAACTAACTGCCCTGTTTCCGGGATAACTGACTGCCCTGTTTCCGGGATAACTGACTGACCTGTTTCCGGGGTAACTGATCACCCAGTTTCCGGGGTAACTGACTGCCCAGTTTCCGGGTAACTGACTTCCCTGTTTCCAGGGTAACTGACTGCCCTGTTTCCGGGATAACTGACTGCCCTGTTTCCAGGGTAACTGATAACCCTGTTTCCGGGATAACTGACTGCCCTGTTTCCAGGGTAACTGACTGCCCAGTTTCCAGAGTAACTGAATAACCTGTTTCCAGGGTAACAGATCACCCTGTTTCCGGGATAACTGACTGCCCTGTTTCCAAGATAACTGACTGCCCTCTTTCCAGGGTAACTGACTGCCCTGTTTCCGGGGTAACTGACTGCCCTGTTTCCAGGCTAACTGACTGCCCTGTTTCCAGGATAACTGATCACCCTGTTTCCCGGGTAACTGACTGCCCTGTTTCCGGGGTAACTGACCACCCTGTTTCCAGGATAACTGACTCCCCTGTTTCCAGGGTAACTGACTGCCCTGTTTCCAGGGTAACTGACTGCCCTGTTTCCGGGGTAACTGACTGCCCTGTTTCCGGGGTAACTGACTGCCCTGTTTCCAGGATAACTGATCACTCTGTTTCCGGGGTAACTGATCACTCTGTTTCCGGGGTAACTGACCTCCCTGTTTCCGGGGTAACTGACTAATCTGTTTCCAGGGTGACTGACAGCCCTGTTTCTGGGGTAACTGACTGCCCTGCTTCCGGGGTAACTGACCACCCTGTTTCCAGGATAACTGACTCCCCTGTTTCCAGGGTAACTGACTGCCCTGTTTCCGGGATAACTGACTGCCCTGTTTCCAGGGTAACTGACCGCCCTGTTTCCAGGATAACTGACTCCCCTGTTTCCAGGGTAACTGACTGCCCTGTTTCCGGGGTAACTGACTGCCCAGTTTCCAGGGTAACTGACTGCCCAGTTTCCAGGGTAACTAACTGCCCTGTTTCCGGGGTAACTGACTGCCCAGTTTCCAGGGTAAATGACTGCCCTGTTTCCAGGGTAACTGACTGCCCACCTTCCAGTGTAACTGATCACCCTGTTTCCAGGATAACTGACTGCCCTGTTTCCAGGTTAACTGACCGCCCTGTTTCCAGGGTAACTGACTGCCCAGTTTCCAGGGTAAATTATCACCCTGTTTCCGGGATAACTAACTGCCCTGTTTCCGGGGTAACTGACTGCCCTGTTTACAGGGTAACTGACTGCCCAGTTTCCAGAGTAACTGAATACCCTATTTCCAGGGTAACAGATCACCCTGTTTCCGGGATAACTGACTGCCCTGTTTCCAGGATAACTGACTGCCCTGTTTCCAGGGTAACTGACTGCCCTGTTTCCGGGGTAACTGACTGCCCTGTTTGCAGGCTAACTGACCGCCCTGTTTCCAGGATAACTGATCACCCTGTTTCCGGGGTAACTGACCGCCCTGTTTCCAGGATAACTGATCTCCCTGTTTCCGGGGTAACTGATCTCCCTGTTTCCGGGGTAACTGACCGCCCTGTTTCCAGGATAACTGACCTACCTATTTCCAGGTTAACTGACTGCCCTGTTTCCAGGGTAACTGACTGCCCTGTTTCCAGGGGAACTGACTGCCCTGTTTCCGGGGTAACTGATCACCCTGTTTCCGGGGTAACTGACCGCCCTGTTTCCAGGATAACTGACCTACCTATTTCCAGGTTAACTGACTGCCCTGTTTCCAGGGTAACTGACTGCCCTGTTTCCAGGGTAACTGACTGCCCAGTTTCCGGGGTAACTGACTGCCCTGTTTCCTGGGTAACTGACTGCCCTGCTTCCGGGGTAACTGACTGCCCTGTTTCCAGGGTAACTGACTGCCCAGTTTCCAGGGTAACTGATCACCCTTTTTCCGGGATAACTGACTGCCCTGTTTCCGGGATAACTGACTGCCCTGTTTCCAGGGTAACTGACTGCCCTGTTTCCGGGGCAACTGACTGCCCTGTTTCCAGGGTAACTGATCACCCTGTTTCCGGGATTACTGACTGCCCTGTTTCCAGGGTAACTGACTGCCCTGTTTCCGGGGTAACTGACCGCCCTGTTTCCAGGGTAACTGACCGCCCTGTTTCCAGGATAACTGACTCCCTGTTTCCAGGGTAACTGACTGCCCTGTTTCCGGGGTAACTGACTGCCCAGTTTCCAGGGTAACTGACTGCCCAGTTTCCAGGGTAACTAACTGCCCTGTTTCCGGGGTAACTGACTGCCCAGTTTCCAGGGTAAATGACTGCCCTGTTTCCAGGGTAACTGACTGCCCACCTTCCAGTGTAACTGATCACCCTGTTTCCAGGATAACTGACTGCCCTGTTTCCAGGTTAACTGACCGCCCTGTTTCCAGGGTAACTGACTGCCCAGTTTCCAGGGTAAATTATCACCCTGTTTCCGGGATAACTAACTGCCCTGTTTCCGGGATAACTGACTGCCCTGTTTCCGGGATAACTGACTGACCTGTTTCCGGGGTAACTGATCACCCAGTTTCCGGGGTAACTGACTGCCCAGTTTCCGGGTAACTGACTTCCCTGTTTCCAGGGTAACTGACTGCCCTGTTTCCGGGATAACTGACTGCCCTGTTTCCAGGGTAACTGATAACCCTGTTTCCGGGATAACTGACTGCCCTGTTTCCAGGGTAACTGACTGCCCAGTTTCCAGAGTAACTGAATAACCTGTTTCCAGGGTAACAGATCACCCTGTTTCCGGGATAACTGACTGCCCTGTTTCCAAGATAACTGACTGCCCTCTTTCCAGGGTAACTGACTGCCCTGTTTCCGGGGTAACTGACTGCCCTGTTTCCAGGCTAACTGACTGCCCTGTTTCCAGGATAACTGATCACCCTGTTTCCCGGGTAACTGACTGCCCTGTTTCCGGGGTAACTGACCACCCTGTTTCCAGGATAACTGACTCCCCTGTTTCCAGGGTAACTGACTGCCCTGTTTCCAGGGTAACTGACTGCCCTGTTTCCGGGGTAACTGACTGCCCTGTTTCCGGGGTAACTGACTGCCCTGTTTCCAGGATAACTGATCACTCTGTTTCCGGGGTAACTGATCACTCTGTTTCCGGGGTAACTGACCTCCCTGTTTCCGGGGTAACTGACTAATCTGTTTCCAGGGTGACTGACAGCCCTGTTTCTGGGGTAACTGACTGCCCTGCTTCCGGGGTAACTGACCACCCTGTTTCCAGGATAACTGACTCCCCTGTTTCCAGGGTAACTGACTGCCCTGTTTCCGGGATAACTGACTGCCCTGTTTCCAGGGTAACTGACCGCCCTGTTTCCAGGATAACTGACTCCCCTGTTTCCAGGGTAACTGACTGCCCTGTTTCCGGGGTAACTGACTGCCCAATTTCCAGGGTAACTGACTGCCCAGTTTCCAGGGTAACTAACTGCCCTGTTTCCGGGGTAACTGACTGCCCAGTTTCCAGGGTAAATGACTGCCCTGTTTCCAGGGTAACTGACTGCCCACCTTCCAGTGTAACTGATCACCCTGTTTCCAGGATAACTGACTGCCCTGTTTCCAGGTTAACTGACCGCCCTGTTTCCAGGGTAACTGACTGCCCAGTTTCCAGGGTAAATTATCACCCTGTTTCCGGGATAACTAACTGCCCTGTTTCCGGGATAACTGACTGCCCTGTTTCCGGGATAACTGACTGACCTGTTTCCGGGGTAACTGATCACCCAGTTTCCGGGGTAACTGACTGCCCAGTTTCCGGGTAACTGACTTCCCTGTTTCCAGGGTAACTGACTGCCCTGTTTCCGGGATAACTGACTGCCCTGTTTCCAGGGTAACTGATAACCCTGTTTCCGGGATAACTGACTGCCCTGTTTCCAGGGTAACTGACTGCCCAGTTTCCAGAGTAACTGAATAACCTGTTTCCAGGGTAACAGATCACCCTGTTTCCGGGATAACTGACTGCCCTGTTTCCAAGATAACTGACTGCCCTCTTTCCAGGGTAACTGACTGCCCTGTTTCCGGGGTAACTGACTGCCCTGTTTCCAGGCTAACTGACTGCCCTGTTTCCAGGATAACTGATCACCCTGTTTCCCGGGTAACTGACTGCCCTGTTTCCGGGGTAACTGACCGCCCTGTTTCCAGGATAACTGATCACCCTGTTTCCGGGGTAACTGAGCACCCTGTTTCCAGGATAACTGACTCCCCTGTTTCCAGGGTAACTGACTGCCCTGTTTCCAGGGTAACTGACTGCCCTGTTTCCGGGGTAACTGACTGCCCTGTCTCCGGGGAAACTGACTGCCCTGTTTCCAGGATAACTGATCACTCTGTTTCCGGGGTAACTGATCACTCTGTTTCCGGGGTAACTGACCTCCCTGTTTCCGGGGTAACTGACTAATCTGTTTCCAGGGTTACTGACAGCCCTGTTTCTGGGGTAACTGACTGCCCTGCTTCCGGGGTAACTGACCACCCTGTTTCCAGGATAACTGACTCCCCTGTTTCCAGGGTAACTGACTGCCCTGTTTCCGGGATAACTGACTGCCCTGTTTCCAGGGTAACTGATAACCCTGTTTCCGGGATAACTGACTGCCCTGTTTCCAGGGTAACTGACTGCCCAGTTTCCAGAGTAACTGAATAACCTGTTTCCAGGGTAACAGATCACCCTGTTTCCGGGATAACTGACTGCCCTGTTTCCAAGATAACTGACTGCCCTCTTTCCAGGGTAACTGACTGCCCTGTTTCCGGGGTAACTGACTGCCCTGTTTCCAGGCTAACTGACTGCCCTGTTTCCAGGATAACTGATCACCCTGTTTCCCGGGTAACTGACTGCCCTGTTTCCGGGGTAACTGACCGCCCTGTTTCCAGGATAACTGATCACCCTGTTTCCGGGGTAACTGACCACCCTGTTTCCAGGATAACTGACTCCCCTGTTTCCAGGGTAACTGACTGCCCTGTTTCCAGGGTAACTGACTGCCCTGTTTCCGGGGTAACTGACTGCCCTGTTTCCGGGGTAACTGATTGCCCTGTTTCCAGGCTAACTGACTGCCCTGTTTCCAGGATAACTGATCACCCTGTTTCCAGGATAACTGACTCCCTTGTTTCCAGGATAACTGACTGCCCTGTTTCCGGGGTAACTTACTGACCTGTTTCCAGGATAACTGACCTACCTATTGCCGGGGTAACTGACCGCCCTGTTTCCAGGTTAACTGACTGCCCTGTTTCCAGGTTAACTGACTGCCCTGTTTCCAGGGTAACTGACTGCCCTGTTTCCAGGGGAACTGACCGCCCTGTTTCCAGGGTAACTGACTGCCCAGTTTCCAGGGTAACTGATCACCCTGTTTCCGGGATAACTGACTGCCCTGTTTCCGGGAGAAATGACTGCCCTGTTTCCAGGGTAACTGACTGCCCTGCTTCCGGGGTAACTGACTGCCCTGTTTGCAGGGTAACTGATCACCCTGTTTACGGGATAACTGACTGCCCTGTTTCCGGGATAACTGACTGCCCTGTTTCCAGGGTAACTGACCGCCCTGTTTCCGGGGTAACTGACTGCCCAGTTTCCAGGGTAACTGACTGCCAGGTTTCCAGGGTAACTAACTGCCCTGTTTCCGGGGTAACTGACTGCCCAGTTTCCAGGCTAACTGACTGCCCTGTTTCCAGGGTAACTGACTGCCCACCTTCCAGCGTAACTGATCACCCTGTTTCCAGGATAACTGAATGCCCTGTTTCCAGGGTAACTGACTGCCCAGTTTCCAGGGTAAATTATCACCCTGTTTCCGGGATAACTAACTGCCCTGTTTCCGGGATAACTGACTGCCCTGTTTCCGGGGTAACTGATCACCCTGTTTCCGGGGTAACTGACTGCCCAGTTTCCGGGGTAACTAACTTCCCTGTTTCCAGGGTAACTGACTGCCCTGTTTCCGGGATAACTGACTGCCCTGTTTTCAGGGTAACTGATAACCCTGTTTCCGGGATAACTGACTGCCCTGTTTCCAGGGTAACTGACTGCCCAGTTTCCAGGGTAACTGACTGCCCTGTTTCCGGGGTAACTGACTGCCCTGTTTACGGGGTAACTGACTGCCCAGTTTCCAGAGTAACTGAATACCCTGTTTCCAGGGTAACAGATCACCCTCTTTCCGGGATAACTGACTGCCCTTTTTCCAGGATAACTGACTGCCCTGTTTCCAGGGTAACTGACTGCCCTGTTTCCGGGGTAACTGACTGCCCTGTTTGCAGGCTAACTGACTGCCCTGTTTCCAGGATAACTGATCACCCTGTTTCCAGGATAACTGACCGCCCTGTTTCCAGGATAACTGACCTACCTATTTCCAGGTTAACTGACTGCCCTGTTTCCAGGGTAACTGACTGCCCTGTTTCCAGGGGAACTGACTGCCCTGTTTCCGGGGTAACTGATCACCCTGTTTCCGGGGTAACTGACCAACCAGTTTCCAGGGTGACTGACTGCCCTGTTTCCAGGGTAACTGACTGCCCAGTTTCCGGGGTAACTGACTGCCCTGTTTCCTGGGTAACTGACTGCCCTGCTTCCGGGGTAACTGACTGCCCTGTTTCCAGGGTAAATGACTGCCCAGTTTCCAGGGTAACTGATCACCCTTTTTCCGGGATAACTGACTGCCCTGTTTCCGGGATAACTGACTGCCCTGTTTCCAGGGTAACTGACTGCCCTGTTTCCGGGGCAACTGACTGCCCTGTTTCCAGGGTAACTGATCACCCTGTTTCCGGGATTACTGACTGCCCTGTTTCCAGGGTAACTGACTGCCCTGTTTCCGGGGTAACTGACCGCCCTGTTTCCAGGGTAACTGACCGCCCTGTTTCCAGGATAACTGACTCCCCTGTTTCCAGGGTAACTGACTGCCCTGTTTCCGGGGTAACTGACTGCCCAGTTTCCAGGGTAACTGACTCCCCAGTTTCCAGGGTAACTAACTGCCCTGTTTCCGGGGTAACTGACTGCCCAGTTTCCAGGGTAAATGACTGCCCTGTTTCCAGGGTAACTGACTGCCCACCTTCCAGTGTAACTGATCACCCTGTTTCCAGGATAACTGACTGCCCTGTTTCCAGGTTAACTGACCGCCCTGTTTCCTGGGTAACTGACTGCCCAGTTTCCAGGGTAAATTATCACCCTGTTTCCGGGATAACTAACTGCCCTGTTTCCGGGATAACTGACTGCCCTGTTTCCGGGATAACTGACTGACCTGTTTCCGGGGTAACTGATCACCCAGTTTCCGGGGTAACTGACTGCCCAGTTTCCGGGTAACTGACTTCCCTGTTTCCAGGGTAACTGACTGCCCTGTTTCCGGGATAACTGACTGCCCTGTTTCCAGGGTAACTGATAACCCTGTTTCCGGGATAACTGACTGCCCTGTTTCCAGGGTAACTGACTGCCCAGTTTCCAGAGTAACTGAATAACCTGTTTCCAGGGTAACAGATCACCCTGTTTCCGGGATAACTGACTGCCCTGTTTCCAAGATAACTGACTGCCCTATTTCCAGGGTAACTGACTGCCCTGTTTCCGGGGTAACTGACTGCCCTGTTTCCAGGCTAACTGACTGCCCTGTTTCCGGGATAACTGATCACCCTGTCTCCCGGGTAACTGACTGCCCTGTTTCCGGGGTAACTGACCGCCCTGTTTCCAGGATAACTGATCACCCTGTTTCCGGGGTAACTGACCACCCTGTTTCCAGGATAACTGACTCCCCTGTTTCCAGGGTAACTGACTGCCCTGTTTCCAGGATAACTGATCACTCTGTTTCCGGGGTAACTGATCACTCTGTTTCCGGGGTAACTGACCTCCCTGTTTCCGGGGTAACTGACTAATCTGTTTCCAGGGTTACTGACAGCCCTGTTTCTGGGGTAACTGACTGCCCTGCTTCCGGGGTAACTGACCACCCTGTTTCCAGGATAACTGACTCCCCTGTTTCCAGGGTAACTGACTGCCCTGTTTCCAGGGTTACTGACAGCCCTGTTTCTGGGGTAACTGACTGCCCTGTTTCCGGGGTAACTGACTGCCCTGTTTCCAGGATAACTGATCACTCTGTTTCCGGGGTAACTGACCACCCTGTTTCCGGGGTAACTGACTAATCTGTTTCCAGGGTTACTGACAGCCCTGTTTCTGGGGTAACTGACTGCCCTGCTTCCAGGGTAACTGACTGCCCAGTTTCCAGGGTAACTGACTGCCCTGTTTCCAGGGTAACAGATCTCTCTGTTTCCGGGGTAACTGACCGCCCTGTTTCCAGGATAACTGACCGCCCTATTTCCGGGGTAACTGACCGCCCTGTTTCCAGGATAACTGACTGCCCTGTTTCCGGGATAACTGACTGCCCTGTTTACTGGATAACTGACCGCCCTGTTTCCAGGTTAACTGACTGCCCTGTTTCCGGGATAAATGACTGCCCTGTTTCCAGGTTAACTGACTGCCCTGTTTCCGGGATAACTGACTGCCCTGTTTCCAGGGTAACTGATAACCCTGTTTCCAGGATAACTGACTGCACTGTTTCCAGGGTACTTGACTGCCCTGTTTCCGGGGTAACTGACTGCCCTGTTTCCAGGCTAACTGACTGCCCAGTTTCCAGAGTAACTGAATACCCTGTTTCCAGGGTAACTGACTGCCCTGTTTCCGGGATAACTGACTGCCCTGTTTCCAGGGTAACTGACTGCCCTGTTTCCGGGATAACTGACTGCCCTGTTTCCAGGGTAACTGACTGCCCTGTTTCCGGGGTAACTGACTGCCCTGTTTCCAGGCTAACTGACTGCCCTGTTTCCAGGATAACTGATCACCCTGTTTCCAGGATAACTGACTCCCTTGTTTCCAGGATAACTGACTGCCCTGTTTCCGGGGTAACTTACTGACCTGTTTCCAGGATAACTGACCTACCTATTGCCGGGGTAACTGACCGCCCTGTTTCCAGGTTAACTGACTGCCTTGTTTTAGGTTAACTGACTGCCCTGTTTCCAGGGTAACTGACTGCCCTGTTTCCAGGGGAACTGACCGCCCTGTTTCCAGGGTAACTGACTGCCCAGTTTCCAGGGTAACTGATCACCCTGTTTCCGGGATAACTGACTGCCCTGTTTCCGGGAGAAATGACTGCCCTGTTTCCAGGGTAACTGACTGCCCTGCTTCCGGGGTAACTGACTGCCCTGTTTGCAAGGTAACTGATCACCCTGTTTACGGGATAACTGACTGCCCTGTTTCCGGGATAACTGACTGCCCTGTTTCCAGGGTAACTGACCGCCCTGTTTCCGGGGTAACTGACTGCCCAGTTTCCAGGGTAACTGACTGCCAGGTTTCCAGGGTAACTAACTGCCCTGTTTCCGGGGTAACTGACTGCCCAGTTTCCAGGGTAACTGACTGCCCTGTTTCCAGGGTAACTGACTGCCCACCTTCCAGCGTAACTGATCACCCTGTTTCAGGATAACTGAATGCCCTGTTTCCAGGGTAACTGACTGCCCAGTTTCCAGGGTAAATTATCACCCTGTTTCCGGGATAACTAACTGCCCTGTTTCCGGGATAACTGTGTGCCCTGTTTCCGGGGTAACTGATCACCCTGTTTCCGGGGTAACTGACTGCCCAGTTTCCGGGGTAACTAACTTCCCTGTTTCCAGGGTAACTGACTGCCCTGTTTCCGGGATAACTGACTGCCCTGTTTTCAGGGTAACTGATAACCCTGTTTCCGGGATAACTGACTGCCCTGTTTCCAGGGTAACTGACTGCCCAGTTTCCAGGGTAACTGACTGCCCTGTTTCCGGGGTAACTGACTGCCCTGTTTACAGGGTAACTGACTGCCAGTTTCCAGAGTAACTGAATACCCTATTTCCAGGGTAACAGATCACCCTGTTTCCGGGATAACTGACTGCCCTGTTTCCAGGATAACTGACTGCCCTGTTTCCAGGGTAACTGACTGCCCTGTTTCCGGGGTAACTGACTGCCCTGTTTGCAGGCTAACTGACTGCCCTGTTTCCAGGATAACTGATCACCCTGTTTCCGGGGTAACTGACTGCCCTGTTTCCGGGGTAACTGACCGCCCTGTTTCCAGGATAACTGATCTCCCAGTTTCCGGGGTAACTGATCTCCCTGTTTCCGGGGTAACTGACCGCCCTGTTTCCAGGATAACTGACCTACCTATTTCCAGGTTAACTGACTGCCCTGTTTCCAGGGTAACTGACTGCCCTGTTTCCAGGGGAACTGACTGCCCTGTTTCCGGGGTAACTGATCACCCTGTTTCCGGGGTAACTGACCAACCAGTTTCCAGGGTGACTGACTGCCCTGTTTCCAGGGTAACTGACTGACCAGTTTCCGGGGTAACTGACTGCCCTGTTTCCTGGGTAACTGACTGCCCTGCTTCCGGGGTAACTGACTGCCCTGTTTCCAGGGTAACTGACTGCCCAGTTTCCAGGGTAACTGATCACCCTTTTTCCGGGATAACTGACTGCCCTGTTTCCGGGATAACTGACTGCCCTGTTTCCAGGGTAACTGACTGCCCTGTTTCCGGGGCAACTGACTGCCCTGTTTCCAGGGTAACTGATCACCCTGTTTCCGGGATTACTGACTGCCCTGTTTCCAGGGTAACTGACTGCCCTGTTTCCGGGGTAACTGACCGCCCTGTTTCCAGGGTAACTGACCGCCCTGTTTCCAGGATAACTGACTCCCCTGTTTCCAGGGTAACTGACTGCCCTGTTTCCGGGGTAACTGACTGCCCTGTTTGCAGGCTAACTGACTGCCCTGTTTCCAGGATAACTGATCACCCTGTTTCCAGGATAACTGACCGCCCTGTTTCCAGGATAACTGACCTACCTATTTCCAGGTTAACTGACTGCCCTGTTTCCAGGGTAACTGACTGCCCTGTTTCCAGGGGAACTGACTGCCCTGTTTCCGGGGTAACTGATCACCCTGTTTCCGGGGTAACTGACCAACCAGTTTCCAGGGTGACTGACTGCCCTGTTTCCAGGGTAACTGACTGCCCAGTTTCCGGGGTAACTGACTGCCCTGTTTCCTGGGTAACTGACTGCCCTGCTTCCGGGGTAACTGACTGCCCTGTTTCCAGGGTAAATGACTGCCCAGTTTCCAGGGTAACTGATCACCCTTTTTCCGGGATAACTGACTGCCCTGTTTCCGGGATAACTGACTGCCCTGTTTCCAGGGTAACTGACTGCCCTGTTTCCGGGGCAACTGACTGCCCTGTTTCCAGGGTAACTGATCACCCTGTTTCCGGGATTACTGACTGCCCTGTTTCCAGGGTAACTGACTGCCCTGTTTCCGGGGTAACTGACCGCCCTGTTTCCAGGGTAACTGACCGCCCTGTTTCCAGGATAACTGACTCCCCTGTTTCCAGGGTAACTGACTGCCCTGTTTCCGGGGTAACTGACTGCCCAGTTTCCAGGGTAACTGACTCCCCAGTTTCCAGGGTAACTAACTGCCCTGTTTCCGGGGTAACTGACTGCCCAGTTTCCAGGGTAAATGACTGCCCTGTTTCCAGGGTAACTGACTGCCCACCTTCCAGTGTAACTGATCACCCTGTTTCCAGGATAACTGACTGCCCTGTTTCCAGGTTAACTGACCGCCCTGTTTCCTGGGTAACTGACTGCCCAGTTTCCAGGGTAAATTATCACCCTGTTTCCGGGATAACTAACTGCCCTGTTTCCGGGATAACTGACTGCCCTGTTTCCGGGATAACTGACTGACCTGTTTCCGGGGTAACTGATCACCCAGTTTCCGGGGTAACTGACTGCCCAGTTTCCGGGTAACTGACTTCCCTGTTTCCAGGGTAACTGACTGCCCTGTTTCCGGGATAACTGACTGCCCTGTTTCCAGGGTAACTGATAACCCTGTTTCCGGGATAACTGACTGCCCTGTTTCCAGGGTAACTGACTGCCCAGTTTCCAGAGTAACTGAATAACCTGTTTCCAGGGTAACAGATCACCCTGTTTCCGGGATAACTGACTGCCCTGTTTCCAAGATAACTGACTGCCCTCTTTCCAGGGTAACTGACTGCCCTGTTTCCGGGGTAACTGACTGCCCTGTTTCCAGGCTAACTGACTGCCCTGTTTCCGGGATAACTGATCACCCTGTCTCCCGGGTAACTGACTGCCCTGTTTCCGGGGTAACTGACCGCCCTGTTTCCAGGATAACTGATCACCCTGTTTCCGGGGTAACTGACCACCCTGTTTCCAGGATAACTGACTCCCCTGTTTCCAGGGTAACTGACTGCCCTGTTTCCAGGATAACTGATCACTCTGTTTCCGGGGTAACTGATCACTCTGTTTCCGGGGTAACTGACCTCCCTGTTTCCGGGGTAACTGACTAATCTGTTTCCAGGGTTACTGACAGCCCTGTTTCTGGGGTAACTGACTGCCCTGCTTCCGGGGTAACTGACCACCCTGTTTCCAGGATAACTGACTCCCCTGTTTCCAGGGTAACTGACTGCCCTGTTTCCAGGGTTACTGACAGCCCTGTTTCTGGGGTAACTGACTGCCCTGTTTCCGGGGTAACTGACTGCCCTGTTTCCAGGATAACTGATCACTCTGTTTCCGGGGTAACTGACCACCCTGTTTCCGGGGTAACTGACTAATCTGTTTCCAGGGTTACTGACAGCCCTGTTTCTGGGGTAACTGACTGCCCTGCTTCCAGGGTAACTGACTGCCCAGTTTCCAGGGTAACTGACTGCCCTGTTTCCAGGGTAACAGATCTCTCTGTTTCCGGGGTAACTGACCGCCCTGTTTCCAGGATAACTGACCGCCCTATTTCCGGGGTAACTGACCGCCCTGTTTCCAGGATAACTGACTGCCCTGTTTCCGGGATAACTGACTGCCCTGTTTACTGGATAACTGACCGCCCTGTTTCCAGGTTAACTGACTGCCCTGTTTCCGGGATAAATGACTGCCCTGTTTCCAGGTTAACTGACTGCCCTGTTTCCGGGATAACTGACTGCCCTGTTTCCAGGGTAACTGATAACCCTGTTTCCAGGATAACTGACTGCACTGTTTCCAGGGTACTTGACTGCCCTGTTTCCGGGGTAACTGACTGCCCTGTTTCCAGGCTAACTGACTGCCCAGTTTCCAGAGTAACTGAATACCCTGTTTCCAGGGTAACTGACTGCCCTGTTTCCAGGATAACTGACTGCCCTGTTTCCAGGGTAACTGACTGCCCTGTTTCCGGGATAACTGACTGCCCTGTTTCCAGGGTAACTGACTGCCCTGTTTCCGGGGTAACTGACTGCCCTGTTTCCAGGCTAACTGACTGCCCTGTTTCCAGGATAACTGATCACCCTGTTTCCAGGATAACTGACTCCCTTGTTTCCAGGATAACTGACTGCCCTGTTTCCGGGGTAACTTACTGACCTGTTTCCAGGATAACTGACCTACCTATTGCCGGGGTAACTGACCGCCCTGTTTCCAGGTTAACTGACTGCCTTGTTTTAGGTTAACTGACTGCCCTGTTTCCAGGGTAACTGACTGCCCTGTTTCCAGGGGAACTGACCGCCCTGTTTCCAGGGTAACTGACTGCCCAGTTTCCAGGGTAACTGATCACCCTGTTTCCGGGATAACTGACTGCCCTGTTTCCGGGAGAAATGACTGCCCTGTTTCCAGGGTAACTGACTGCCCTGCTTCCGGGGTAACTGACTGCCCTGTTTGCAAGGTAACTGATCACCCTGTTTACGGGATAACTGACTGCCCTGTTTCCGGGATAACTGACTGCCCTGTTTCCAGGGTAACTGACCGCCCTGTTTCCGGGGTAACTGACTGCCCAGTTTCCAGGGTAACTGACTGCCAGGTTTCCAGGGTAACTAACTGCCCTGTTTCCGGGGTAACTGACTGCCCAGTTTCCAGGGTAACTGACTGCCCTGTTTCCAGGGTAACTGACTGCCCACCTTCCAGCGTAACTGATCACCCTGTTTCAGGATAACTGAATGCCCTGTTTCCAGGGTAACTGACTGCCCAGTTTCCAGGGTAAATTATCACCCTGTTTCCGGGATAACTAACTGCCCTGTTTCCGGGATAACTGTGTGCCCTGTTTCCGGGGTAACTGATCACCCTGTTTCCGGGGTAACTGACTGCCCAGTTTCCGGGGTAACTAACTTCCCTGTTTCCAGGGTAACTGACTGCCCTGTTTCCGGGATAACTGACTGCCCTGTTTTCAGGGTAACTGATAACCCTGTTTCCGGGATAACTGACTGCCCTGTTTCCAGGGTAACTGACTGCCCAGTTTCCAGGGTAACTGACTGCCCTGTTTCCGGGGTAACTGACTGCCCTGTTTACAGGGTAACTGACTGCCAGTTTCCAGAGTAACTGAATACCCTATTTCCAGGGTAACAGATCACCCTGTTTCCGGGATAACTGACTGCCCTGTTTCCAGGATAACTGACTGCCCTGTTTCCAGGGTAACTGACTGCCCTGTTTCCGGGGTAACTGACTGCCCTGTTTGCAGGCTAACTGACTGCCCTGTTTCCAGGATAACTGATCACCCTGTTTCCGGGGTAACTGACTGCCCTGTTTCCGGGGTAACTGACCGCCCTGTTTCCAGGATAACTGATCTCCCAGTTTCCGGGGTAACTGATCTCCCTGTTTCCGGGGTAACTGACCGCCCTGTTTCCAGGATAACTGACCTACCTATTTCCAGGTTAACTGACTGCCCTGTTTCCAGGGTAACTGACTGCCCTGTTTCCAGGGGAACTGACTGCCCTGTTTCCGGGGTAACTGATCACCCTGTTTCCGGGGTAACTGACCAACCAGTTTCCAGGGTGACTGACTGCCCTGTTTCCAGGGTAAATGACTGCCCAGTTTCCGGGGTAACTGACTGCCCTGTTTCCTGGGTAACTGACTGCCCTGCTTCCGGGGTAACTGACTGCCCTGTTTCCAGGGTAACTGACTGCCCAGTTTCCAGGGTAACTGATCACCCTTTTTCCGGGATAACTGACTGCCCTGTTTCCGGGATAACTGACTGCCCTGTATCCAGGGTAACTGACTGCCCTGTTTCCGGGGCAACTGACTGCCCTGTTTCCAGGGTAACTGATCACCCTGTTTCCGGGATTACTGACTGCCCTGTTTCCAGGGTAACTGACTGCCCTGTTTCCGGGGTAACTGACCGCCCTGTTTCCAGGGTAACTGACCGCCCTGTTTCCAGGATAACTGACTCCCCTGTTTCCAGGGTAACTGACTGCCCTGTTTCCGGGGTAACTGACTGCCCTGTTTGCAGGCTAACTGACTGCCCTGTTTCCAGGATAACTGATCACCCTGTTTCCAGGATAACTGACCGCCCTGTTTCCAGGATAACTGACCTACCTATTTCCAGGTTAACTGACTGCCCTGTTTCCAGGGTAACTGACTGCCCTGTTTCCAGGGGAACTGACTGCCCTGTTTCCGGGGTAACTGATCACCCTGTTTCCGGGGTAACTGACCAACCAGTTTCCAGGGTGACTGACTGCCCTGTTTCCAGGGTAACTGACTGCCCAGTTTCCGGGGTAACTGACTGCCCTGTTTCCTGGGTAACTGACTGCCCTGCTTCCGGGGTAACTGACTGCCCTGTTTCCAGGGTAACTGACTGCCCAGTTTCCAGGGTAACTGATCACCCTTTTTCCGGGATAACTGACTGCCCTGTTTCCGGGATAACTGACTGCCCTGTTTCCAGGGTAACTGACTGCCCTGTTTCCGGGGCAACTGACTGCCCTGTTTCCAGGGTAACTGATCACCCTGTTTCCGGGATTACTGACTGCCCTGTTTCCAGGGTAACTGACTGCCCTGTTTCCGGGGTAACTGACCGCCCTGTCTCCAGGGTAACTGACCGCCCTGTTTCCAGGATAACTGACTCCCCTGTTTCCAGGGTAACTGACTGCCCTGTTTCCGGGGTAACTGACTGCCCAGTTTCCAGGGTAACTGACTGCCCAGTTTCCAGGGTAACTAACTGCCCTGTTTCCGGGGTAACTGACTGCCCAGTTTCCAGGGTAAATGACTGCCCTGTTTCCAGGGTAACTGACTGCCCACCTTCCAGTGTAACTGATCACCCTGTTTCCAGGATAACTGACTGCCCTGTTTCCAGGTTAACTGACCGCCCTGTTTCCAGGGTAACTGACTGCCCAGTTTCCAGGGTAAATTATCACCCTGTTTCCGGGATAACTAACTGCCCTGTTTCCGGGATAACTGACTGCCCTGTTTCCGGGATAACTGACTGACCTGTTTCCGGGGTAACTGATCACCCAGTTTCCGGGGTAACTGACTGCCCAGTTTCCGGGTAACTGACTTCCCTGTTTCCAGGGTAACTGACTGCCCTGTTTCCGGGATAACTGACTGCCCTGTTTCCAGGGTAACTGATAACCCTGTTTCCGGGATAACTGACTGCCCTGTTTCCAGGGTAACTGACTGCCCAGTTTCCAGAGTAACGGAATAACCTGTTTCCAGGGTAACAGATCACCCTGTTTCCGGGATAACTGACTGCCCTGTTTCCAAGATAACTGACTGCCCTCTTTCCAGGGTAACTGACTGCCCTGTTTCCGGGGTAACTGACTGCCCTGTTTCCAGGCTAACTGACTGGCCTGTTTCCAGGATAACTGATCACCCTGTTTCCCGGGTAACTGACTGCCCTGTTTCCGGTGTAACTGACCGCCCTGTTTCCAGGATAACTGACTCCCCTGTTTCCAGGGTAACTGACTGCCCTGTTTCCAGGGTAACTGACTGCCCTGTTTCCAGGATAACTGATCACTCTGTTTCCGGGGTAACTGATCACTCTGTTTCCGGGGTAACTGACCTCCCTGTTTCCGGGGTAACTGACTAATCTGTTTCCAGGGTTACTGACAGCCCTGTTTCTGGGGTAACTGACTGCCCTGCTTCCGGGGTAACTGACCACCCTGTTTCCAGGATAACTGACTCCCCTGTTTCCAGGGTAACTGACTGCCCTGTTTCCAGGGTTACTGACAGCCCTGTTTCTGGGGTAACTGACTGCCCTGTTTCCGGGGTAACTGACTGCCCTGTTTCCAGGATAACTGATCACTCTGTTTCCGGGGTAACTGATCACTCTGTTTCCGGGGTAACTGACCACCCTGTTTCCGGGGTAACTGACTAATCTGTTTCCAGGGTTACTGACAGCCCTGTTTCTGGGGTAACTGACTGCCCTGCTTCCAGGGTAACTGACTGCCCAGTTTCCAGGGTAACTGACTGCCCTGTTTCCAGGGTAACAGATCTCTCTGTTTCCGGGGTAACTGACCGCCCTGTTTCCAGGATAACTGACCGCCCTATTTCCGGGGTAACTGACCGCCCTGTTTCCAGGATAACTGACTGCCCTGTTTCCGGGATAACTGACTGCCCTGTTTACTGGATAACTGTCCGCCCTGTTTCCAGGTTAACTGACTGCCCTGTTTCCGGGATAAATGACTGCCCTGTTTCCAGGTTAACTGACTGCCCTGTTTCCGGGATAACTGACTGCCCTGTTTCCAGGGTAACTGATAACCCTGTTTCCAGGATAACTGACTGCACTGTTTCCAGGGTACTTGACTGCCCTGTTTCCGGGGTAACTGACTGCCCTGTTTCCAGGCTAACTGACTGCCCAGTTTCCAGAGTAACTGAATACCCTGTTTCCAGGGTAACTGACTGCCCTGTTTCCGGGATAACTGACTGCCCTGTTTCCAGGGTAACTGACTGCCCTGTTTCCTGGATAACTGACTGCCCTGTTTCCAGGGTAACTGACTGCCCTGTTTCCGGGGTAACTGACTGCCCTGTTTCCAGGCTAACTGACTGCCCTGTTTCCAGGATAACTGATCACCCTGTTTCCAGGATAACTGACTCCCTTGTTTCCAGGATAACTGACTGCCCTGTTTCCGGGGTAACTTACTGACCTGTTTCCAGGATAACTGACCTACCTATTGCCGGGGTAACTGACCGCCCTGTTTCCAGGTTAACTGACTGCCCTGTTTTAGGTTAACTGACTGCCCTGTTTCCAGGGTAACTGACTGCCCTGTTTCCAGGGGAACTGACCGCCCTGTTTCCAGGGTAACTGACTGCCCAGTTTCCAGGGTAACTGATCACCCTGTTTCCGGGATAACTGACTGCCCTGTTTCCGGGAGAAATGACTGCCCTGTTTCCAGGGTAACTGACTGCCCTGCTTCCGGGGTAACTGACTGCCCTGTTTGCAGGGTAACTGATCACCCTGTTTACGGGATAACTGACTGCCCTGTTTCCGGGATAACTGACTGCCCTGTTTCCAGGGTAACTGACCGCCCTGTTTCCGGGGTAACTGACTGCCCAGTTTCCAGGGTAACTGACTGCCAGGTTTCCAGGGTAACTAACTGCCCTGTTTCCGGGGTAACTGACTGCCCAGTTTCCAGGGTAACTGACTGCCCTGTTTCCAGGGTAACTGACTGCCCACCTTCCAGCGTAACTGATCACCCTGTTTCCAGGATAACTGAATGCCCTGTTTCCAGGGTAACTGACTGCCCAGTTTCCAGGGTAAATTATCACCCTGTTTCCGGGATAACTAACTGCCCTGTTTCCGGGATAACTGTGTGCCCTGTTTCCGGGGTAACTGATCACCCTGTTTCCGGGGTAACTGACTGCCCAGTTTCCGGGGTAACTAACTTCCCTGTTTCCAGGCTAACTGACTGCCCTGTTTCCAGGATAACTGATCACCCTGTTTCCCGGGTAACTGACTGCCCTGTTTCCGGGGTAACTGACCGCCCTGTTTCCAGGATAACTGATCACCCTGTTTCCGGGGTAACTGACCACCCTGTTTCCAGGATAACTGACTCCCCTGTTTCCAGGGTAACTGACTGCCCTGTTTCCAGGGTAACTGACTGCCCTGTTTCCGGGGTAACTGACTGCCCTGTTTCCGGGGTAACTGACTGCCCTGTTTCCAGGATAACTGATCACTCTGTTTCCGGGGTAACTGATCACTCTGTTTCCGGGGTAACTGACCTCCCTGTTTCCGGGGTAACTGACTAATCTGTTTCCAGGGTTACTGACAGCCCTGTTTCTGGGGTAACTGACTGCCCTGCTTCCGGGGTAACTGACCACCCTGTTTCCAGGATAACTGACTCCCCTGTTTCCAGGGTAACTGACTGCCCTGTTTCCAGGGTTACTGACAGCCCTGTTTCTGGGGTAACTGACTGCCCTGTTTCCGGGGTAACTGACTGCCCTGTTTCCAGGATAACTGATCACTCTGTTTCCGGGGTAACTGATCACTCTGTTTCCGGGGTAACTGACCACCCTGTTTCCGGGGTAACTGACTAATCTGTTTCCAGGGTTACTGACAGCCCTGTTTCTGGGGTAACTGACTGCCCTGCTTCCAGGGTAACTGACTGCCCAGTTTCCAGGGTAACTGACTGCCCTGTTTCCAGGGTAACAGATCTCTCTGTTTCCGGGGTAACTGACCGCCCTGTTTCCAGGATAACTGACCGCCCTATTTCCGGGGTAACTGACCGCCCTGTTTCCAGGATAACTGACTGCCCTGTTTCCGGGATAACTGACTGCCCTGTTTACTGGATAACTGTCCGCCCTGTTTCCAGGTTAACTGACTGCCCTGTTTCCGGGATAAATGACTGCCCTGTTTCCAGGTTAACTGACTGCCCTGTTTCCGGGATAACTGACTGCCCTGTTTCCAGGGTAACTGATAACCCTGTTTCCAGGATAACTGACTGCACTGTTTCCAGGGTACTTGACTGCCCTGTTTCCGGGGTAACTGACTGCCCTGTTTCCAGGCTAACTGACTGCCCAGTTTCCAGAGTAACTGAATACCCTGTTTCCAGGGTAACTGACTGCCATGTTTCCGGGATAACTGACTGCCCTGTTTCCAGGGTAACTGACTGCCCTGTTTCCTGGATAACTGACTGCCCTGTTTCCAGGGTAACTGACTGCCCTGTTTCCGGGGTAACTGACTGCCCTGTTTCCAG
This sequence comes from Heterodontus francisci, assembly GCF_036365525.1. Taxonomy (NCBI): domain Eukaryota; kingdom Metazoa; phylum Chordata; class Chondrichthyes; order Heterodontiformes; family Heterodontidae; genus Heterodontus; species Heterodontus francisci. Next base: position 7,204,726 of record NC_090386.1, read on the forward strand.
GCTAACTGACTGCCCTGTTTCCAGGATAACTGATCACCCTGTTTCCAGGATAACTGACTCCCTTGTTTCCAGGATAACTGACTGCCCTGTTTCCGGGGTAACTTACTGACCTGTTTCCAGGATAACTGACCTCCCTATTGCCGGGGTAACTGACCGCCCTGTTTCCAGGTTAACTGACTGCCCTGTTTTAGGTTAACTGACTGCCCTGTTTCCAGGGTAACTGACTGCCCTGTTTCCAGGGGAACTGACCGCCCTGTTTCCAGGGTAACTGACTGCCCAGTTTCCAGGGTAACTGATCACCCTGTTTCCGGGATAACTGACTGCCCTGTTTCCGGGAGAAATGACTGCCCTGTTTCCAGGGTAACTGACTGCCCTGCTTCCGGGGTAACTGACTGCCCTGTTTGCAGGGTAACTGATCACCCTGTTTACGGGATAACTGACTGCCCTGTTTCCGGGATAACTGACTGCCCTGTTTCCAGGGTAACTGACCGCCCTGTTTCCGGGGTAACTGACTGCCCAGTTTCCAGGGTAACTGACTGCCAGGTTTCCAGGGTAACTAACTGCCCTGTTTCCGGGGTAACTGACTGCCCAGTTTCCAGGGTAACTGACTGCCCTGTTTCCAGGGTAACTGACTGCCCACCTTCCAGCGTAACTGATCACCCTGTTTCCAGGATGACTGAATGCCCTGTTTCCAGGGTAACTGACTGCCCAGTTTCCAGGGTAAATTATCACCCTGTTTCCGGGATAACTAACTGCCCTGTTTCCGGGATAACTGTGTGCCCTGTTTCCGGGGTAACTGATCACCCTGTTTCCGGGGTAACTGACTGCCCAGTTTCCGGGGTAACTAACTTCCCTGTTTCCAGGGTAACTGACTGCCCTGTTTCCGGGATAACTGACTGCCCTGTTTTCAGGGTAACTGATAACCCTGTTTCCGGGATAACTGACTGCCCTGTTTCCAGGGTAACTGACTGCCCAGTTTCCAGGGTAACTGACTGCCCTGTTTCCGGGGTAACTGACTGCCCTGTTTACAGGGTAACTGACTGCCAGTTTCCAGAGTAACTGAATACCCTATTTCCAGGGTAACAGATCACCCTGTTTCCGGGATAACTGACTGCCCTGTTTCCAGGATAACTGACTGCCCTGTTTCCAGGGTAACTGACTGCCCTGTTTCCGGGGTAACTGACTGCCCTGTTTGCAGGCTAACTGACTGCCCTGTTTCCAGGATAACTGATCACCCTGTTTCCGGGGTAACTGACTGCCCTGTTTCCGGGGTAACTGACCGCCCTGTTTCCAGGATAACTGATCTCCCAGTTTCCGGGGTAACTGATCTCCCTGTTTCCGGGGTAACTGACCGCCCTGTTTCCAGGATAACTGACCTACCTATTTCCAGGTTAACTGACTGCCCTGTTTCCAGGGTAACTGACTGCCCTGTTTCCAGGGGAACTGACTGCCCTGTTTCCGGGGTAACTGATCACCCTGTTTCCGGGGTAACTGACTAACCAGTTTCCAGGGTGACTGACTGCCCTGTTTCCAGGGTAACTGACTGCCCAGTTTCCAGGGTAACTGACTGCCCAGTTTCCAGGGTAACTGACTGCCCTGCTTCCGGGGTAACTGACTGCCCTGTTTCCAGGGTAACTGACTGCCCAGTTTCCAGGGTAACTGATCACCCTTTTTCCGGGATAACTGACTGCCCTGTTTCCGGGATAACTGACTGCCCTGTTTCCAGGGTAACTGACTGCCCTGTTTCCGGGGCAACTGACTGCCCTGTTTCCAGGGTAACTGATCACCCTGTTTCCGGGATTACTGACTGCCCTGTTTCCGGGATAACTGACTGCCCTGTTTCCAGGGTAACTGACTGCCCTGTTTCCGGGGTAACTGACCGCCCTGTTTCCAGGGTAACTGACCGCCCTGTTTCCAGGGTAACTAACTGCCCTGTTTCCAGGGTAACTGACTGCCCAGTTTCCAGGGTAAATGACTGCCCTGTTTCCAGGGTAACTGACTGCCCAGTTTCCAGGGTAAATTATCACCCTGTTTCCAGGATAACTGACTGCCCTGTTTCCAGGTTAACTGACCGCCCTGTTTCCAGGGTAACTGACTGCCCAGTTTCCAGGGTAAATTATCACCCTGTTTCCGGGATAACTAACTGCCCTGTTTCCGGGATAACTGACTGCCCTGTTTCCGGGATAACTGACTGCCCTGTTTCCGGGGTAACTGACCGCCCTGTTTCCGGGGTAACTGACTGCCCAGTTTCCGGGTAACTGACTTCCCTGTTTCCAGGGTAACTGACTGCCCTGTTTCCGGGATAACTGACTGCCCTGTTTCCAGGGTAACCGATAACCCTGTTTCCGGGATAACTGACTGCCCTGTTTCCAGGGTAACTGACTGCCCAGTTTCCAGAGTAACTGAATAACCTGTTTCCAGGGTAACAGATCACCCTGTTTCCGGGATAACTGACTGCCCTGTTTCCAAGATAACTGACTGCCCTCTTTCCAGGGTAACTGACTGCCCTGTTTCCAGGGTAACTGACTGCACTGTTTCCAGGCTAACTGACTGCCCTGTTTCCAGGATAACTGATCACCCTGTTTCCCGGGTAACTGACTGCCCTGTTTCCGGGGTAACTGACCGCCCTGTTTCCAGGATAACTGATCACCCTGTTTCCGGGGTAACTGACCACCCTGTTTCCAGGATAACTGACTCCCCTGTTTCCAGGGTAACTGATAACCCTGTTTCCGGGATAACTGACTGCACTGTTTCCAGGGTACTTGACTGCCCTGTTTCCGGGGTAACTGACTGCCCTGTTTCCAGGCTAACTGACTGCCCAGTTTCCAGAGTAACTGAATACCCTGTTTCCAGGGTAACTGACTGCCCTGTTTCCGGGATAACTGACTGCCCTGTTTCCAGGGTAACTGACTGCCCTGTTTCCGGGATAACTGACTGCCCTGTTTCCAGGGTAACTGACTGCCCTGTTTCCGGGGTAACTGACTGCCCTGTTTCCAGGCTAACTGACTGCCCTGTTTCCAGGATAACTGATCACCCTGTTTCCAGGATAACTGACTCCCTTGTTTCCAGGATAACTGACTGCCCTGTTTCCGGGGTAACTTACTGACCTGTTTCCAGGATAACTGACCTACCTATTGCCGGGGTAACTGACCGCCCTGTTTCCAGGTTAACTGACTGCCCTGTTTTAGGTTAACTGACTGCCCTGTTTCCAGGGGAACTGACCGCCCTGTTTCCAGGGTAACTGACTGCCCAGTTTCCAGGGTAACTGATCACCCTGTTTCCGGGATAACTGACCGCCCTGTTTCCGGGAGAAATGACTGCCCTGTTTCCAGGGTAACTGACTGCCCTGCTTCCGGGGTAACTGACTGCCCTGTTTGCAGGGTAACTGATCACCCTGTTTACGGGATAACTGACTGCCCTGTTTCCGGGATAACTGACTGCCCTGTTTCCAGGGGAACTGACCGCCCTGTTTCCGGGGTAACTGACTGCCCAGTTTCCAGGGTAACTGACTGCCAGGTTTCCAGGGTAACTAACTGCCCTGTTTCCGGGGTAACTGACTGCCCAGTTTCCAGGGTAACTGACTGCCCTGTTTCCAGGGTAACTGACTGCCCACCTTCCAGCGTAACTGATCACCCTGTTTCCAGGATAACTGAATGCCCTGTTTCCAGGGTAACTGACTGCCCAGTTTCCAGGGTAAATTATCACCCTGTTTCCGGGATAACTAACTGCCCTGTTTCCGGGATAACTGACTGCCCTGTTTCCGGGGTAACTGATCACCCTGTTTCCGGGGTAACTGACTGCCCAGTTTCCGGGGTAACTGACTGCCCAGTTTCCAGGGTAACTGACTGCCCTGTTTCCGGGGTAACTGACTGCCCTGTTTACAGGGTAACTGACTGCCAGTTTCCAGAGTAACTGAATACCCTATTTCCAGGGTAACAGATCACCCTGTTTCCGGGATAACTGACTGCCCTGTTTCCAGGATAACTGACTGCCCTGTTTCCAGGGTAACTGACTGCCCTGTTTCCGGGGTAACTGACTGCCCTGTTTGCAGGCTAACTGACTGCCCTGTTTCCAGGATAACTGATCACCCTGTTTCCGGGGTAACTGACTGCCCTGTTTCCGGTGTAACTGACCGCCCTGTTTCCAGGATAACTGATCTCCCAGTTTCCGGGGTAACTGATCTCCCTGTTTCCGGGGTAACTGAACGCCCTGTTTCCAGGATAACTGACCTACCTATTTCCAGGTTAACTGACTGCCCTGTTTCCAGGGTAACTGACTGCCCTGTTTCCAGGGGAACTGACTGCCCTGTTTCCGGGGTAACTGATCACCCTGTTTCCGGGGTAACTGACTAACCAGTTTCCAGGGTGACTGACTGCCCTGTTTCCAGGGTAACTGACTGCCCAGTTTCCAGGGTAACTGACTGCCCTGTTTCCTGGGTAACTGACTGCCCTGCTTCCGGGGTAACTGACTGCCCTGTTTCCAGGGTAACTGACTGCCCAGTTTCCAGGGTAACTGATCACCCTTTTTCCGGGATAACTGACTGCCCTGTTTCCGGGATAACTGACTGCCCTGTTTCCAGGGTAACTGACTGCCCTGTTTCCGGGGCAACTGACTGCCCTGTTTCCAGGGTAACTGATCACCCTGTTTCCGGGATTACTGACTGCCCTGTTTCCGGGATAACTGACTGCCCTGTTTCCAGGGTAACTGACTGCCCTGTTTCCGGGGTAACTGACCGCCCTGTTTCCAGGGTAACTGACCGCCCTGTTTCCAGGGTAACTAACTGCCCTGTTTCCAGGGTAACTGACTGCCCAGTTTCCAGGGTAAATGACTGCCCTGTTTCCAGGGTAACTGACTGCCCAGTTTCCAGGGTAAATTATCACCCTGTTTCCAGGATAACTGACTGCCCTGTTTCCAGGTTAACTGACCGCCCTGTTTCCAGGGTAACTGACTGCCCAGTTTCCAGGGTAAATTATCACCCTGTTTCCGGGATAACTAACTGCCCTGTTTCCGGGATAACTGACTGCCCTGTTTCCGGGATAACTGACTGACCTGTTTCCGGGGTAACTGATCACCCTGTTTCCGGGGTAACTGACTGCCCAGTTTCCGGGTAACTGACTTCCCTGTTTCCAGGGTAACTGACTGCCCTGTTTCCGGGATAACTGACTGCCCTGTTTCCAGGGTAACTGACTGCCCTGTTTCCGGGGTAACTGACTGCCCTGTTTACAGGGTAACTGACTGCCAGTTTCCAGAGTAACTGAATACCCTATTTCCAGGGTAACAGATCACCCTGTTTCCGGGATAACTGACTGCCCTGTTTCCAGGGTAACTGACTGCCCACCTTCCAGCGTAACTGATCACCCTGTTTCCAGGATAACTGAATGCCCTGTTTCCAGGGTAACTGACTGCCCAGTTTCCAGGGTAAATTATCACCCTGTTTCCGGGATAACTAACTGCCCTGTTTCCGGGATAACTGACTGCCCTGTTTCCGGGGTAACTGATCACCCTGTTTCCGGGGTAACTGACTGCCCAGTTTCCGGGGTAACTGACTGCCCAGTTTCCAGGGTAACTGACTGCCCTGTTTCCGGGGTAACTGACTGCCCTGTTTACAGGGTAACTGACTGCCAGTTTCCAGAGTAACTGAATACCCTATTTCCAGGGTAACAGATCACCCTGTTTCCGGGATAACTGACTGCCCTGTTTCCAGGATAACTGACTGCCCTGTTTCCAGGGTAACTGACTGCCCTGTTTCCGGGGTAACTGACTGCCCTGTTTGCAGGCTAACTGACTGCCCTGTTTCCAGGATAACTGATCACCCTGTTTCCGGGGTAACTGACTGCCCTGTTTCCGGTGTAACTGACCGCCCTGTTTCCAGGATAACTGATCTCCCAGTTTCCGGGGTAACTGATCTCCCTGTTTCCGGGGTAACTGAACGCCCTGTTTCCAGGATAACTGACCTACCTATTTCCAGGTTAACTGACTGCCCTGTTTCCAGGGTAACTGACTGCCCTGTTTCCAGGGGAACTGACTGCCCTGTTTCCGGGGTAACTGATCACCCTGTTTCCGGGGTAACTGACTAACCAGTTTCCAGGGTGACTGACTGCCCTGTTTCCAGGGTAACTGACTGCCCAGTTTCCAGGGTAACTGACTGCCCTGTTTCCTGGGTAACTGACTGCCCTGCTTCCGGGGTAACTGACTGCCCTGTTTCCAGGGTAACTGACTGCCCAGTTTCCAGGGTAACTGATCACCCTTTTTCCGGGATAACTGACTGCCCTGTTTCCGGGATAACTGACTGCCCTGTTTCCAGGGTAACTGACTGCCCTGTTTCCGGGGCAACTGACTGCCCTGTTTCCAGGGTAACTGATCACCCTGTTTCCGGGATTACTGACTGCCCTGTTTCCGGGATAACTGACTGCCCTGTTTCCAGGGTAACTGACTGCCCTGTTTCCGGGGTAACTGACCGCCCTGTTTCCAGGGTAACTGACCGCCCTGTTTCCAGGGTAACTAACTGCCCTGTTTCCAGGGTAACTGACTGCCCAGTTTCCAGGGTAAATGACTGCCCTGTTTCCAGGGTAACTGACTGCCCAGTTTCCAGGGTAAATTATCACCCTGTTTCCAGGATAACTGACTGCCCTGTTTCCAGGTTAACTGACCGCCCTGTTTCCAGGGTAACTGACTGCCCAGTTTCCAGGGTAAATTATCACCCTGTTTCCGGGATAACTAACTGCCCTGTTTCCGGGATAACTGACTGCCCTGTTTCCGGGATAACTGACTGACCTGTTTCCGGGGTAACTGATCACCCTGTTTCCGGGGTAACTGACTGCCCAGTTTCCGGGTAACTGACTTCCCTGTTTCCAGGGTAACTGACTGCCCTGTTTCCGGGATAACTGACTGCCCTGTTTCCAGGGTAACTGATAACCCTGTTTCCGGGATAACTGACTGCCCTGTTTCCAGGGTAACTGACTGCCCAGTTTCCAGAGTAACTGAATAACCTGTTTCCAGGGTAACAGATCACCCTGTTTCCGGGATAACTGACTGCCCTGTTTCCAAGATAACTGACTGCCCTCTTTCCAGGGTAACTGACTGCCCTGTTTCCGGGGTAACTGACTGCCCTGTTTCCAGGCTAACTGACTGCCCTGTTTCCAGGATAACTGATCACCCTGTTTCCCGGGTAACTGACTGCCCTGTTTCCGGGGTAACTGATCGCCCTGTTTCCAGGATAACTGATCACCCTGTTTCCGGGGTAACTGACCACCCTGTTTCCAGGATAACTGACTCCCCTGTTTCCAGGGTAACTGACTGCCCTGTTTCCAGGGTAACTGACTGCCCTGTTTCCGGGGTAACTGACTGCCCTGTTTCCGGGGTAACTGACTGCCCTGTTTCCAGGCTAACTGACTGCCCTGTTTCCAGGATAACTGATCACCCTGTTTCCAGGATAACTGACTCCCTTGTTTCCAGGATAACTGACTGCCCTGTTTCCGGGGTAACTTACTGACCTGTTTCCAGGATAACTGACCTACCTATTGCCGGGGTAACTGACCGCCCTGTTTCCAGGTTAACTGACTGCCCTGTTTCCAGGTTAACTGACTGCCCTGTTTCCAGGGTAACTGACTGCCCTGTTTCCAGGGGAACTGACCGCCCTGTTTCCAGGGTAACTGACTGCCCAGTTTCCAGGGTAACTGATCACCCTGTTTCCGGGATAACTGACTGCCCTGTTTCCGGGAGAAATGACTGCCCTGTTTCCAGGGTAACTGACTGCCCTGCTTCCGGGGTAACTGACTGCCCTGTTTGCAGGGTAACTGATCACCCTGTTTACGGGATAACTGACTGCCCTGTTTCCGGGATAACTGACTGCCCTGTTTCCAGGGTAACTGACCGCCCTGTTTCCGGGGTAACTGACTGCCCAGTTTCCAGGGTAACTGACTGCCAGGTTTCCAGGGTAACTAACTGCCCTGTTTCCGGGGTAACTGACTGCCCAGTTTCCAGGCTAACTGACTGCCCTGTTTCCAGGGGAACTGACTGCCCACCTTCCAGCGTAACTGATCACCCTGTTTCCAGGATAACTGAATGCCCTGTTTCCAGGGTAACTGACTGCCCAGTTTCCAGGGTAAATTATCACCCTGTTTCCGGGATAACTAACTGCCCTGTTTCCGGGATAACTGACTGCCCTGTTTCCGGGGGAACTGATCACCCTGTTTCCGGGGTAACTGACTGCCCAGTTTCCGGGGTAACTAACTTCCCTGTTTCCAGGGTAACTGACTGCCCTGTTTCCGGGATAACTGACTGCCCTGTTTTCAGGGTAACTGATAACCCTGTTTCCGGGATAACTGACTGCCCTGTTTCCAGGGTAACTGACTGCCCAGTTTCCAGGGTAACTGACCGCCCTGTTTCCGGGGTAACTGACTGCCCTGTTTACAGGGTAACTGACTGCCCAGTTTCCAGAGTAACTGAATACCCTGTTTCCAGGGTAACAGATCACCCTCTTTCCGGGATAACTGACTGCCCTGTTTCCAGGATAACTGACTGCCCTGTTTCCAGGGTAACTGACTGCCCTGTTTCCGGGGTAACTGACTGCCCTGTTTGCAGGCTAACTGACTGCCCTGTTTCCAGGATAACTGATCTCCCTGTTTCCGGGGTAACTGATCTCCCTGTTTCCGGGGTAACTGACCGCCCTGTTTCCAGGATAACTGACCTACCTATTTCCAGGTTAACTGACTGCCCTGTTTCCAGGGTAACTGACTGCCCTGTTTCCAGGGGAACTGACTGCCCTGTTTCCGGGGTAACTGATCACCCTGTTTCCGGGGTAACTGACTAACCAGTTTCCAGGGTGACTGACTGCCCTGTTTCCAGGGTAACTGACTGCCCAGTTTCCGGGGTAACTGACTGCCCTGTTTCCTGGGTAACTGACTGCCCTGCTTCCGGGGTAACTGACTGCCCTGTTTCCAGGGTAACTGACTGCCCAGTTTCCAGGGTAACTGATCACCCTGTTTCCGGGATTACTGACTGCCCTGTTTCCGGGATAACTGACTGCCCTGTTTCCAGGGTAACTGACTGCCCTGTTTCCGGGGTAACTGACCGCCCTGTTTCCAGGGTAACTGACCGCCCTGTTTCCAGGATAACTGACTCCCCTGTTTCCAGGGTAACTGACTGCCCTGTTTCCGGGGTAACTGACTGCCCAGTTTCCAGGGTAACTGACTGCCCAGTTTCCAGGGTAACTAACTGCCCTGTTTCCGGGGTAACTGACTGCCCAGTTTCCAGGGTAACTGACTGCCCTGTTTCCTGGGTAACTGACTGCCCTGCTTCCGGGGTAACTGACTGCCCTGTTTCCAGGGTAACTGACTGCCCAGTTTCCAGGGTAACTGATCACCCTTTTTCCGGGATAACTGACTGCCCTGTTTCCGGGATAACTGACTGCCCTGTTTCCAGGGTAACTGACTGCCCTGTTTCCGGGGCAACTGACTGCCCTGTTTCCAGGGTAACTGATCACCCTGTTTCCGGGATTACTGACTGCCCTGTTTCCGGGATAACTGACTGCCCTGTTTCCAGGGTAACTGACTGCCCTGTTTCCGGGGTAACTGACCGCCCTGTTTCCAGGGTAACTGACCGCCCTGTTTCCAGGGTAACTAACTGCCCTGTTTCCAGGGTAACTGACTGCCCAGTTTCCAGGGTAAATGACTGCCCTGTTTCCAGGGTAACTGACTGCCCAGTTTCCAGGGTAAATTATCACCCTGTTTCCAGGATAACTGACTGCCCTGTTTCCAGGTTAACTGACCGCCCTGTTTCCAGGGTAACTGACTGCCCAGTTTCCAGGGTAAATTATCACCCTGTTTCCGGGATAACTAACTGCCCTGTTTCCGGGATAACTGACTGCCCTGTTTCCGGGATAACTGACTGACCTGTTTCCGGGGTAACTGATCACCCTGTTTCCGGGGTAACTGACTGCCCAGTTTCCGGGTAACTGACTTCCCTGTTTCCAGGGTAACTGACTGCCCTGTTTCCGGGATAACTGACTGCCCTGTTTCCAGGGTAACTGATAACCCTGTTTCCGGGATAACTGACTGCCCTGTTTCCAGGGTAACTGACTGCCCAGTTTCCAGAGTAACTGAATAACCTGTTTCCAGGGTAACAGATCACCCTGTTTCCGGGATAACTGACTGCCCTGTTTCCAAGATAACTGACTGCCCTCTTTCCAGGGTAACTGACTGCCCTGTTTCCGGGGTAACTGACTGCCCTGTTTCCAGGCTAACTGACTGCCCTGTTTCCAGGATAACTGATCACCCTGTTTCCCGGGTAACTGACTGCCCTGTTTCCGGGGTAACTGATCGCCCTGTTTCCAGGATAACTGATCACCCTGTTTCCGGGGTAACTGACCACCCTGTTTCCAGGATAACTGACTCCCCTGTTTCCAGGGTAACTGACTGCCCGGTTTCCAGGGTAACTGACTGCCCTGTTTCCGGGGTAACTGACTGCCCTGTTTCCGGGGTAACTGACTGCCCTGTTTCCAGGCTAACTGACTGCCCTGTTTCCAGGATAACTGATCACCCTGTTTCCAGGATAACTGACTCCCTTGTTTCCAGGATAACTGACTGCCCTGTTTCCGGGGTTACTTACTGACCTGTTTCCAGGATAACTGACCTACCTATTGCCGGGGTAACTGACCGCCCTGTTTCCAGGTTAACTGACTGCCCTGTTTCCGGGGTAACTGACTGCCCTGTTTCCAGGGTAACTGACTGCCCTGTTTCCAGGGGAACTGACCGCCCTGTTTCCAGGGTAACTGACTGCCCAGTTTCCAGGGTAACTGATCACCCTGTTTCCGGGATAACTGACTGCCCTGTTTCCGGGAGAAATGACTGCCCTGTTTCCAGGGTAACTGACTGCCCTGCTTCCGGGGTAACTGACTGCCCTGTTTGCAGGGTAACTGATCACCCTGTTTACGGGATAACTGACTGCCCTGTTTCCGGGATAACTGACTGCCCTGTTTCCAGGGTAACTGACCGCCCTGTTTCCGGGGTAACTGACTGCCCAGTTTCCAGGGTAACTGACTGCCAGGTTTCCAGGGTAACTAACTGCCCTGTTTCCGGGGTAACTGACTGCCCAGTTTCCAGGCTAACTGACTGCCCTGTTTCCAGGGGAACTGACTGCCCACCTTCCAGCGTAACTGATCACCCTGTTTCCAGGATAACTGAATGCCCTGTTTCCAGGGTAACTGACTGCCCAGTTTCCAGGGTAAATTATCACCCTGTTTCCGGGATAACTAACTGCCCTGTTTCCGGGATAACTGACTGCCCTGTTTCCGGGGTAACTGATCACCCTGTTTCCGGGGTAACTGACTGCCCAGTTTCCGGGGTAACTAACTTCCCTGTTTCCAGGGTAACTGACTGCCCTGTTTCCGGGATAACTGACTGCCCTGTTTTCAGGGTAACTGATAACCCTGTTTCCGGGATAACTGACTGCCCTGTTTCCAGGGTAACTGACTGCCCAGTTTCCAGGGTAACTGACTGCCCTGTTTCCGGGGTAACTGACTGCCCTGTTTACAGGGTAACTGACTGCCCAGTTTCCAGAGTAACTGAATACCCTGTTTCCAGGGTAACAGATCACCCTCTTTCCGGGATAACTGACTGCCCTGTTTCCAGGATAACTGACTGCCCTGTTTCCAGGGTAACTGACTGCCCTGTTTCCGGGGTAACTGACTGCCCTGTTTGCAGGCTAACTGACTGCCCTGTTTCCAGGATAACTGATCTCCCTGTTTCCGGGGTAACTGATCTCCCTGTTTCCGGGGTAACTGACCGCCCTGTTTCCAGGATAACTGACCTACCTATTTCCAGGTTAACTGACTGCCCTGTTTCCAGGGTAACTGACTGCCCTGTTTCCAGGGGAACTGACTGCCCTGTTTCCGGGGTAACTGATCACCCTGTTTCCGGGGTAACTGACTAACCAGTTTCCAGGGTGACTGACTGCCCTGTTTCCAGGGTAACTGACTGCCCAGTTTCCGGGGTAACTGACTGCCCTGTTTCCTGGGTAACTGACTGCCCTGCTTCCGGGGTAACTGACTGCCCTGTTTCCAGGGTAACTGACTGCCCAGTTTCCAGGGTAACTGATCACCCTGTTTCCGGGATTACTGACTGCCCTGTTTCCGGGATAACTGACTGCCCTGTTTCCAGGGTAACTGACTGCCCTGTTTCCGGGGTAACTGACCGCCCTGTTTCCAGGGTAACTGACCGCCCTGTTTCCAGGATAACTGACTCCCCTGTTTCCAGGGTAACTGACTGCCCTGTTTCCTGGGTAACTGACTGCCCAGTTTCCGGGGTAACTGACTGCCCAGTTTCCAGGGTAACTAACTGCCCTGTTTCCGGGGTAATTGACTGCCCAGATTCCAGGGTAAATGACTGCCCTGTTTCCAGGGTAACTGACTGCCCACCTTCCAGTGTAACTGATCACCCTGTTTCCAGGATAACTGACTGCCCTGTTTCCAGGTTAACTGACCGCCCTGTTTCCAGGGTAACTGACTGCCCAGTTTCCAGGGCAAATTATCACCCTGTTTCCGGGATAACTAACTGCCCTGTTTCCGGGATAACTGACTGCCCTGTTTCCGGGATAACTGACTGACCTGTTTCCGGGGTAACTGATCACCCTGTTTCCGGGGTAACTGACTGCCCAGTTTCCGGGTAACTGACTTCCCTGTTTCCAGGGTAACTGACTGCCCTGTTTCCGGGATAACTGACTGCCCTGTTTCCAGGGTAACTGATAACCCTGTTTCCGGGATAACTGACTGCCCTGTTTCCAGGGTAACTGACTGCCCAGTTTCCAGAGTAACTGAATAACCTGTTTCCAGGGTAACAGATCACCCTGTTTCCGGGATAACTGACTGCCCTGTTTCCAAGATAACTGACTGCCTTCTTTCCAGGGTAACTGACTGCCCTGTTTCCGGGGTAACTGACTGCCCTGTTTCCAGGCTAACTGACTGCCCTGTTTCCAGGATAACTGATCACCCTGTTTCCCGGGTAACTGACTGCCCTGTTTCCGGGGTAACTGACCGCCCTGTTTCCAGGATAACTGATCACCCTCTTTCCGGGGTAACTGACCACCCTGTTTCCAGGATAACTGACTCCCCTGTTTCCAGGGTAACTGACTGCCCTGTTTCCAGGGTAACTGACTGCCCTGTTTCCGGGGTAACTGACTGCCCTGTTTCCGGGGTAACTGACTGCCCTGTTTCCAGGATAACTGATCACTCTGTTTCCGGGGTAACTGATCACTCTGTTTCCGGGGTAACTGACCACCCTGTTTCCGGGGTAACTGACTAATCTGTTTCCAGGGTTACTGACAGCCCTGTTTCTGGGGTAACTGACTGCCCTGCTTCCGGGGTAACTGACTGCCCTGTTTCCAGGATAACTGATCACCCTGTTTCCAGTGTAACTGACCATCCTGTTTCCAGGGTAACTGACTGCCCAGTTTCCAGGGTAACTGACTGCCCTGTTTCCGGGGTAACAGATCTCTCTGTTTCCGGGGTAACTGACCGCCCTGTTTCCAGGATAACTGACCGCCCTATTTCCGGGGTAACTGACCGCCCTGTTTCCATGATAACTGACTGCCCTGTTTCCGGGATAACTGACTGCCCTGTTTACTGGATAACTGACCGCCCTGTTTCCAGGTTAACTGACTGCCCTGTTTCCGGGATAAATGACTGCCCTGTTTCCAGGTTAACTGACTGCCCTGTTTCCGGGATAACTGACTGCCCTGTTTCCAGGGTAACTGATAACCCTGTTTCCGGGATAACTGACTGCCCTGTTTCCAGGGTACTTTACTGCCCTGTTTCCGGGGTAACTGACTGCCCTGTTTCAGGCTAACTGACTGCCCAGTTTCCAGAGTAACTGAATACCCTGTTTCCAGGGTAACTGACTGCCCTGTTTCCGGGATAACTGACTGCCCTGTTTCCAGGGTAACTGACTGCCCTGTTTCCGGGATAACTGACTGCCCTGTTTCCAGGGTAACTGACTGCCCTGTTTCCGGGGTAACTGACTGCCCTGTTTCCAGGCTAACTGACTGCCCTGTTTCCAGGATAACTGATCACCCTGTTTCCAGGATAACTGACTCCCTTGTTTCCAGGATAACTGACTGCCCTGTTTCCGGGGTAACTTACTGACCTGTTTCCAGGATAACTGACCTACCTATTGCCGGGGTAACTGACCGCCCTGTTTCCAGGTTAACTGACTGCCCTGTTTCCAGGTTAACTGACTGCCCTGTTTCCAGGGTAACTGACTGCCCTGTTTCCAGGGGAACTGACTGCCCTGTTTCCGGGGTAAATGATCACCCTGTTTCCGGGGTAACTGACTAACCAGTTTTCAGGGTGACTGACTGCCCTGTTTCCAGGCTAACTGACTGCCCTGTTTACAGGATAACTGATCACCCTGTTTCCCGGGTAACTGACTGCCCTGTTTCCGGGGTAACTGACCGCCCTGTTTCCAGGATAACTGATCACCCTGTTTCCGGGGTAACTGACCACCCTGTTTCCAGGATAACTGACTCCCCTGTTTCCAGGGTAACTGACTGCCCTGTTTCCAGGGTAACTGACTGCCCTGTTTCCGGGGTAACTGACTGCCCTGTTTCCAGGCTAACTGACTGCCCTGTTTCCAGGATAACTGATCACCCTGTTTCCAGGATAACTGACTCCCTTGTTTCCAGGATAACTGACTGCCCTGTTTCCGGGGTAACTTACTGACCAGCTTCCAGGATAACTGACCTACCTATTGCCGGGGTAACTGACCGCCCTGTTTCCAGGTTAACTGACTGCCCTGTTTCCAGGTTAACTGACTGCCCTGTTTCCAGGGGAACTGACTGCCCTGTTTCCAGGGGAACTGACCGCCCTGTTTCCAGGGTAACTGACTGCCCAGTTTCCAGGGTAACTGATCACCCTGTTTCCGGGATAACTGACTGCCCTGTTTCCGGGAGAAATGACTGCCCTGTTTCCAGGGTAACTGACTGCCCTGCTTCCGGGGTAACTGACTGCCCTGTTTGCAGGGTAACTGATCACCCTGTTTACGGGATAACTGACTGCCCTGTTTCCGGGATAACTGACTGCCCTGTTTCCAGGGTAACTGACCGCCCTGTTTCCGGGGTAACTGACTGCCCAGTTTCCAGGGTAACTGACTGCCAGGTTTCCAGGGTAACTAACTGCCCTGTTTCCGGGGTAACTGACTGCCCAGTTTCCAGGCTAACTGACTGCCCTGTTTCCAGGGTAACTGACTGCCCACCTTCCAGCGTAACTGATCACCCTGTTTCCAGGATAACTGAATGCCCTGTTTCCAGGGTAACTGACTGCCCAGTTTCCAGGGTAAATTATCACCCTGTTTCCGGGATAACTAACTGCCCTGTTTCCGGGATAACTGACTGCCCTGTTTCCGGGGTAACTGATCACCCTGTTTCAGGGGTAACTGACTGCCCAGTTTCCGGGGTAACTAACTTCCCTGTTTCCAGGGTAACTGACTGCCCTGTTTCCGGGATAACTGACTGCCCTGTTTTCAGGGTAACTGATAACCCTGTTTCCGGGATAACTGACTGCCCTGTTTCCAGGGTAACTGACTGCCCAGTTTCCAGGGTAACTGACTGCCCTGTTTCTGGGGTAACTGACTGCCCTGTTTACAGGGTAACTGACTGCCCAGTTTACAGAGTAACTGAATACCCTGTTTCCAGGGTAACAGATCACCCTCTTTCCGGGATAACTGACTGCCCTGTTTCCAGGATAACTGACTGCCCTGTTTCCAGGGTAACTGACTGCCCTGTTTCTGGGGTAACTGACTGCCCTGTTTGCAGGCTAACTGACTGCCCTGTTTCCAGGATAACTGATCACCCTGTTTCCGGGGTAACTGACTGCCCTGTTTCCGGGGTAACTGACCGCCCTGTTTCCAGGATAACTGATCTCCCTGTTTCCGGGGTAACTGATCTCCCTGTTTCCGGGGTAACTGACCGCCCTGTTTCCAGGATAACTGACCTACCTATATCCAGGTTAACTGACTGCCCTGTTTCCAGGGTAACTGACTGCCCTGTTTCCAGGGGAACTGACTGCCCTGTTTCCGGGGTAACTGATCACCCTGTTTCCGGGGTAACTGACTAACCAGTTTCCAGGGTGACTGACTGCCCTGTTTCCAGGGTAACTGACTGCCCAGTTTCCGGGGTAACTGACTGCCCTGTTTCCTGGGTAACTGACTGCCCTGCTTCCGGGGTAACTGACTGCCCTGTTTCCAGGGTAACTGACTGCCCAGTTTCCAGGGTAACTGATCACCCTTTTTCCGGGATAACTGACTGCCCTGTTTCCGGGATAACTGACTGCCCTGTTTCCAGGGTAACTGACTGCCCTGTTTCCGGGGCAACTGACTGCCCTGTTTCCAGGGTAACTGATCACCCTGTTTCCGGGATTACTGACTGCCCTGTTTCCGGGATAACTGACTGCCCTGTTTCCAGGGTAACTGACTGCCCTGTTTCCGGGGTAACTGACCGCCCTGTTTCCAGGGTAACTGACCGCCCTGTTTCCAGGATAACTGACTCCCCTGTTTCCAGGGTAACTGACTGCCCTGTTTCCGGGGTAACTGACTGCCCAGTTTCCAGGGTAACTGACTGCCCAGTTTCCAGGGTAACTAACTGCCCTGTTTCCGGGGTAACTGACTGCCCAGTTTCCAGGGTAAATGACTGCCCTGTTTCCAGGGTAACTGACTGCCCACCTTCCAGTGTAACTGATCACCCTGTTTCCAGGATAACTGACTGCCCTGTTTCCAGGTTAACTGACCGCCCTGTTTCCAGGGTAACTGACTGCCCAGTTTCCAGGGTAAATTATCACCCTGTTTCCGGGATAACTAACTGCCCTGTTTCCAGGGTAACTGACTGCCCTGTTTCCGGGATAACTGACTGACCTGTTTCCGGGGTAACTGATCACCCTGTTTCCGGGGTAACTGACTGCCCAGTTTCCGGGTAACTGACTTCCCTGTTTCCAGGGTAACTGACTGCCCTGTTTCCGGGATAACTGACTGCCCTGTTTCCAGGGTAACTGATAACCCTGTTTCCGGGATAACTGACTGCCCTGTTTCCAGGGTAACTGACTGCCCAGTTTCCAGAGTAACTGAATAACCTGTTTCCAGGGTAACAGATCACCCTGTTTCCGGGATAACTGACTGCCCTGTTTACAAGATAACTGACTGCCCTCTTTCCAGGGTAACTGACTGCCCTGTTTCCGGGGTAACTGACTGCCCTGTTTCCAGGCTAACTGACTGCCCTGTTTCCAGGATAACTGATCACCCTGTTTCCCGGGTAACTGACTGCCCTGTTTCCGGGGTAACTGACCGCCCTGTTTCCAGGATAACTGATCACCCTGTTTCCGGGGTAACTGACCACCCTGTTTCCAGGATAACTGACTCCCCTGTTTCCAGGGTAACTGACTGCCCTGTTTCCGGGGTAACTGACTGCCCTGTTTCCGGGGTAACTGACTGCCCTGTTTCCAGGATAACTGATCACTCTGTTTCCGGGGTAACTGATCACTCTGTTTCCGGGGTAACTGACCACCCTGTTTCCGGGGTAACTGACTAATCTGTTTCCAGGGTTACTGACAGCCCTGTTTCTGGGGTAACTGACTGCCCTGCTTCCGGGGTAACTGACTGCCCTGTTTCCAGGATAACTGATCACCCTGTTTCCAGTGTAACTGACCATCCTGTTTCCAGGGTAACTGACTGCCCAGTTTCCAGGGTAACTGACTGCCCTGTTTCCGGGGTAACAGTTCTCTCTGTTTCCGGGGTAACTGACCGCCCTGTTTCCAGGATAACTGACCGCCCTATTTCCGGGGTAACTGACTGCCCAGTTTCCAGGGTAAATTATCACCCTGTTTCCGGGATAACTAACTGCCCTGTTTCCGGGATAACTGACTGCCCTGTTTCCGGGATAACTGACTGACCTGTTTCCGGGGTAACTGATCACCCTGTTTCCGGGGTAACTGACTGCCCAGTTTCCGGGTAACTGACTTCCCTGTTTCCAGGGTAACTGACTGCCCTGTTTCCGGGATAACTGACTGCCCTGTTTCCAGGGTAACTGATAACCCTGTTTCCGGGATAACTGACTGCCCTGTTTCCAGGGTAACTGACTGCCCAGTTTCCAGAGTAACTGAATAACCTGTTTCCAGGGTAACAGATCACCCTGTTTCCGGGATAACTGACTGCCCTGTTTCCAAGATAACTGACTGCCTTCTTTCCAGGGTAACTGACTGCCCTGTTTCCGGGGTAACTGACTGCCCTGTTTCCAGGCTAACTGACTGCCCTGTTTCCAGGATAACTGATCACCCTGTTTCCCGGGTAACTGACTGCCCTGTTTCCGGGGTAACTGACCGCCCTGTTTCCAGGATAACTGATCACCCTGTTTCCGGGGTAACTGACCACCCTGTTTCCAGGATAACTGACTCCCCTGTTTCCAGGGTAACTGACTGCCCTGTTTCCAGGGTAACTGACTGCCCTGTTTCCGGGGTAACTGACTGCCCTGTTTCCGGGGTAACTGACTGCCCTGTTTCCAGGATAACTGATCACTCTGTTTCCGGGGTAACTGATCACTCTGTTTCCGGGGTAACTGACCACCCTGTTTCCGGGGTAACTGACTAATCTGTTTCCAGGGTTACTGACAGCCCTGTTTCTGGGGTAACTGACTGCCCTGCTTCCGGGGTAACTGACTGCCCTGTTTCCAGGATAACTGATCACCCTGTTTCCAGTGTAACTGACCATCCTGTTTCCAGGGTAACTGACTGCCCAGTTTCCAGGGTAACTGACTGCCCTGTTTCCGGGGTAACAGATCTCTCTGTTTCCGGGGTAACTGACCGCCCTGTTTCCAGGATAACTGACCGCCCTATTTCCGGGGTAACTGACCGCCCTGTTTCCAGGATAACTGACTGCCCTGTTTCCGGGATAACTGACTGCCCTGTTTACTGGATAACTGACCGCCCTGTTTCCAGGTTAACTGACTGCCCTGTTTCCGGGATAAATGACTGCCCTGTTTCCAGGTTAACTGACTGCCCTGTTTCCGGGATAACTGACTGCCCTGTTTCCAGGGTAACTGATAACCCTGTTTCCGGGATAACTGACTGCCCTGTTTCCAGGGTACTTGACTGCCCTGTTTCCGGGGTAACTGACTGCCCTGTTTCAGGCTAACTGACTGCCCAGTTTCCAGAGTAACTGAATACCCTGTTTCCAGGGTAACTGACTGCCCTGTTTCCGGGATAACTGACTGCCCTGTTTCCAGGGTAACTGACTGCCCTGTTTCCGGGATAACTGACTGCCCTGTTTCCAGGGTAACTGACTGCCCTGTTTCCGGGGTAACTGACTGCCCTGTTTCCAGGCTAACTGACTGCCCTGTTTCCAGGATAACTGATCACCCTGTTTCCAGGATAACTGACTCCCTTGTTTCCAGGATAACTGACTGCCCTGTTTCCGGGGTAACTTACTGACCTGTTTCCAGGATAACTGACCTACCTATTGCCGGGGTAACTGACCGCCCTGTTTCCAGGTTAACTGACTGCCCTGTTTCCAGGTTAACTGACTGCCCTGTTTCCAGGGTAACTGACTGCCCTGTTTCCAGGGGAACTGACTGCCCTGTTTCCGGGGTAAATGATCACCCTGTTTCCGGGGTAACTGACTAACCAGTTTCCAGGGTGACTGACTGCCCTGTTTCCAGGCTAACTGACTGCCCTGTTTCCAGGATAACTGATCACCCTGTTTCCCGGGTAACTGACTGCCCTGTTTCCGGGGTAACTGACCGCCCTGTTTCCAGGATAACTGATCACCCTGTTTCCGGGGTAACTGACCACCCTGTTTCCAGGATAACTGACTCCCCTGTTTCCAGGGTAACTGACTGCCCTGTTTCCAGGGTAACTGACTGCCCTGTTTCCGGGGTAACTGACTGCCCTGTTTCCAGGCTAACTGACTGCCCTGTTTCCAGGATAACTGATCACCCTGTTTCCAGGATAACTGACTCCCTTGTTTCCAGGATAACTGACTGCCCTGTTTCCGGGGTAACTTACTGACCTGCTTCCAGGATAACTGACCTACCTATTGCCGGGGTAACTGACCGCCCTGTTTCCAGGTTAACTGACTGCCCTGTTTCCAGGTTAACTGACTGCCCTGTTTCCAGGGGAACTGACTGCCCTGTTTCCAGGGGAACTGACCGCCCTGTTTCCAGGGTAACTGACTGCCCAGTTTCCAGGGTAACTGATCACCCTGTTTCCGGGATAACTGACTGCCCTGTTTCCGGGAGAAATGACTGCCCTGTTTCCAGGGTAACTGACAGCCCTGCTTCCGGGGTAACTGACTGCCCTGTTTGCAGGGTAACTGATCACCCTGTTTACGGGATAACTGACTGCCCTGTTTCCGGGATAACTGACTGCCCTGTTTCCAGGGTAACTGACCGCCCTGTTTCCGGGGTAACTGACTGCCCAGTTTCCAGGGTAACTGACTGCCAGGTTTCCAGGGTAACTAACTGCCCTGTTTCCGGGGTAACTGACTGCCCAGTTTCCAGGCTAACTGACTGCCCTGTTTCCAGGGTAACTGACTGCCCACCTTCCAGCGTAACTGATCACCCTGTTTCCAGGATAACTGAATGCCCTGTTTCCAGGGTAACTGACTGCCCAGTTTCCAGGGTAAATTATCACCCTGTTTCCGGGATAACTAACTGCCCTGTTTCCGGGATAACTGACTGCCCTGTTTCCGGGGTAACTGATCACCCTGTTTCCGGGGTAACTGACTGCCCAGTTTCCGGGGTAACTAACTTCCCTGTTTCCAGGGTAACTGACTGCCCTGTTTCCGGGATAACTGACTGCCCTGTTTTCAGGGTAACTGATAACCCTGTTTCCGGGATAACTGACTGCCCTGTTTCCAGGGTAACTGACTGCCCAGTTTCCAGGGTAACTGACTGCCCTGTTTCTGGGGTAACTGACTGCCCTGTTTACAGGGTAACTGACTGCCCAGTTTCCAGAGTAACTGAATACCCTGTTTCCAGGGTAACAGATCACCCTCTTTCCGGGATAACTGACTGCCCTGTTTCCAGGATAACTGACTGCCCTGTTTCCAGGGTAACTGACTGCCCTGTTTCCGGGGTAACTGACTGCCCTGTTTGCAGGCTAACTGACTGCCCTGTTTCCAGGATAACTGATCACCCTGTTTCCGGGGTAACTGACTGCCCTGTTTCCGGGGTAACTGACCGCCCTGTTTCCAGGATAACTGATCTCCCTGTTTCCGGGGTAACTGATCTCCCTGTTTCCGGGGTAACTGACCGCCCTGTTTCCAGGATAACTGACCTACCTATTTCCAGGTTAACTGACTGCCCTGTTTCCAGGGTAACTGACTGCCCTGTTTCCAGGGGAACTGACTGCCCTGTTTCCGGGGTAACTGATCACCCTGTTTCCGGGGTAACTGACTAACCAGTTTCCAGGGTGACTGACTGCCCTGTTTCCAGGGTAACTGACTGCCCAGTTTCCGGGGTAACTGACTGCCCTGTTTCCTGGGTAACTGACTGCCCTGCTTCCGGGGTAACTGACTGCCCTGTTTCCAGGGTAACTGACTGCCCAGTTTCCAGGGTAACTGATCACCCTTTTTCCGGGATAACTGACTGCCCTGTTTCCGGGATAACTGACTGCCCTGTTTCCAGGGTAACTGACTGCCCTGTTTCCGGGGCAACTGACTGCCCTGTTTCCAGGGTAACTGATCACCCTGTTTCCGGGATTACTGACTGCCCTGTTTCCGGGATAACTGACTGCCCTGTTTCCAGGGTAACTGACTGCCCTGTTTCCGGGGTAACTGACCGCCCTGTTTCCAGGGTAATTGACCGCCCTGTTTCCAGGATAACTGACTCCCCTGTTTCCAGGGTAACTGACTGCCCTGTTTCCGGGGTAACTGACTGCCCAGTTTCCAGGGTAACTGACTGCCCAGTTTCCAGGGTAACTAACTGCCCTGTTTCCGGGGTAACTGACTGCCCAGTTTCCAGGGTAAATGACTGCCCTGTTTCCAGGGTAACTGACTGCCCACCTTCCAGTGTAACTGATCACCCTGTTTCCAGGATAACTGACTGCCCTGTTTCCAGGTTAACTGACCGCCCTGTTTCCAGGGTAACTGACTGCCCAGTTTCCAGGGTAAATTATCACCCTGTTTCCGGGATAACTAACTGCCCTGTTTCCAGGGTAACTGACTGCCCTGTTTCCGGGATAACTGACTGACCTGTTTCCGGGGTAACTGATCACCCTGTTTCCGGGGTAACTGACTGCCCAGTTTCCGGGGAACTGACTTCCCTGTTTCCAGGGTAACTGACTGCCCTGTTTCCGGGATAACTGACAGCCCTGTTTCCAGGGTAACTGATAACCCTGTTTCCGGGATAACTGACTGCCCTGTTTCCAGGGTAACTGACTGCCCAGTTTCCAGAGTAACTGAATAACCTGTTTCCAGGGTAACAGATCACCCTGTTTCCGGGATAACTGACTGCCCTGTTTCCAAGATAACTGACTGCCCTCTTTCCAGGGTAACTGACTGCCCTGTTTCCGGGGTAACTGACTGCCCTGTTTCCAGGCTAACTGACTGCCCTGTTTCCAGGATAACTGATCACCCTGTTTCCGGGGTAACTGACTGCCCTGTTTCCGGGGTAACTGATTGCCCTGTTTCCGGGGTAACTGATTGCCCTGTTTCCAGCGTAACTGATCACCCTGTTTCCGGGATAACTGACTGCCCTGTTTCCGGGAGAAATGACTGCCCTGTTTCCAGGGTAACTGACTGCCCTGCTTCCGGGGTAACTGACTGCCCTGTTTGCAGGGTAACTGATCACCCTGTTTACGGGATAACTGACTGCCCTGTTTCCGGGATAACTGACTGCCCTGTTTCCAGGGTAACTGACCGCCCTGTTTCCGGGGTAACTGACTGCCCAGTTTCCAGGGTAACTGACTGCCAGGTTTCCAGGGTAACTAACTGCCCTGTTTCCGGGGTAACTGACTGCCCAGTTTCCAGGCTAACTGACTGCCCTGTTTCCAGGGTAACTGACTGCCCACCTTCCAGCGTAACTGATCACCCTGTTTCCAGGATAACTGAATGCCCTGTTTCCAGGGTAACTGACTGCCCAGTTTCCAGGGTAAATTATCACCCTGTTTCCGGGATAACTAACTGCCCTGTTTCCGGGATAACTGACTGCCCTGTTTCCGGGGTAACTGATCACCCTGTTTCCGGGGTAACTGACTGCCCAGTTTCCGGGGTAACTAACTTCCCTGTTTCCAGGGTAACTGACTGCCCTGTTTCCGGGATAACTGACTGCCCTGTTTTCAGGGTAACTGATAACCCTGTTTCCGGGATAACTGACTGCCCTGTTTCCAGGGTAACTGACTGCCCAGTTTCCAGGGTAACTGACTGCCCTGTTTCTGGGGTAACTGACTGCCCTGTTTACAGGGTAACTGACTGCCCAGTTTCCAGAGTAACTGAATACCCTGTTTCCAGGGTAACAGATCACCCTCTTTCCGGGATAACTGACTGCCCTGTTTCCAGGATAACTGACTGCCCTGTTTCCAGGGTAACTGACTGCCCTGTTTCTGGGGTAACTGACTGCCCTGTTTGCAGGCTAACTGACTGCCCTGTTTCCAGGATAACTGATCACCCTGTTTCCGGGGTAACTGACTGCCCTGTTTCCGGGGTAACTGACCGCCCTGTTTCCAGGATAACTGATCTCCCTGTTTCCGGGGTAACTGATCTCCCTGTTTCCGGGGTAACTGACCGCCCTGTTTCCAGGATAACTGACCTACCTATTTCCAGGTTAACTGACTGCCCTGTTTCCAGGGTAACTGACTGCCCTGTTTCCAGGGGAACTGACTGCCCTGTTTCCGGGGTAACTGATCACCCTGTTTCCGGGGTAACTGACTAACCAGTTTCCAGGGTGACTGACTGCCCTGTTTCCAGGGTAACTGACTGCCCAGTTTCCGGGGTAACTGACTGCCCTGTTTCCTGGGTAACTGACTGCCCTGCTTCCGGGGTAACTGACTGCCCTGTTTCCAGGGTAACTGACTGCCCAGTTTCCAGGGTAACTGATCACCCTTTTTCCGGGATAACTGACTGCCCTGTTTCCGGGATAACTGACTGCCCTGTTTCCAGGGTAACTGACTGCCCTGTTTCCGGGGCAACTGACTGCCCTGTTTCCAGGGTAACTGATCACCCTGTTTCCGGGATTACTGACTGCCCTGTTTCCGGGATAACTGACTGCCCTGTTTCCAGGGTAACTGACTGCCCTGTTTCCGGGGTAACTGACCGCCCTGTTTCCAGGGTAACTGACCGCCCTGTTTCCAGGATAACTGACTCCCCTGTTTCCAGGGTAACTGACTGCCCTGTTTCCGGGGTAACTGACTGCCCAGTTTCCAGGGTAACTGACTGCCCAGTTTCCAGGGTAACTAACTGCCCTGTTTCCGGGGTAACTGACTGCCCAGTTTCCAGGGTAAATGACTGCCCTGTTTCCAGGGTAACTGACTGCCCACCTTCCAGTGTAACTGATCACCCTGTTTCCAGGATAACTGACTGCCCTGTTTCCAGGTTAAGTGACCGCCCTGTTTCCAGGGTAACTGACTGCCCAGTTTCCAGGGTAAATTATCACCCTGTTTCCGGGATAACTAACTGCCCTGTTTCCAGGGTAACTGACTGCCCTGTTTCCGGGATAACTGACTGACCTGTTTCCGGGGTAACTGATCACCCTGTTTCCGGGGTAACTGACTGCCCAGTTTCCGGGTAACTGACTTCCCTGTTTCCAGGGTAACTGACTGCCCTGTTTCCGGGATAACTGACTGCCCTGTTTCCAGGGTAACTGATAACCCTGTTTCCGGGATAACTGACTGCCCTGTTTCCAGGGTAACTGACTGCCCAGTTTCCAGAGTAACTGAATAACCTGTTTCCAGGGTAACAGATCACCCTGTTTCCGGGATAACTGACTGCCCTGTTTCCAAGATAACTGACTGCCCTCTTTCCAGGGTAACTGACTGCCCTGTTTCCGGGGTAACTGACTGCCCTGTTTCCAGGATAACTGATCACCCTGTTTCCCGGGTAACTGACTGCCCTGTTTCCGGGGTAACTGACCGCCCTGTTTCCAGGATAACTGATCACCCTGTTTCCGGGGTAACTGACCACCCTGTTTCCAGGATAACTGACTCCCCTGTTTCCAGGGTAACTGACTGCCCTGTTTCCAGGGTAACTGACTGCCCTGTTTCCGGGGTAACTGACTGCCCTGTTTCCGGGGTAACTGACTGCCCTGTTTCCAGGATAACTGATCACTCTGTTTCCGGGGTAACTGATCACTCTGTTTCCGGGGTAACTGACCACCCTGTTTCCGGGGTAACTGACTAATCTGTTTCCAGGGTTACTGACAGCCCTGTTTCTGGGGTAACTGACTGCCCTGCTTCCGGGGTAACTGACTGCCCTGTTTCCAGGATAACTGATCACCCTGTTTCCAGTGTAACTGACCATCCTGTTTCCAGGGTAACTGACTGCCCAGTTTCCAGGGTAACTGACTGCCCAGTTTCCGGGGTAACAGATCTCTCTGTTTCCGGGGTAACTGACCGCCCTGTTTCCAGGATAACTGACCGCCCTATTTCCGGGGTAACTGACTGCCCAGTTTCCAGGGCAAATTATCACCCTGTTTCCGGGATAACTAACTGCCCTGTTTCCGGGATAACTGACTGCCCTGTTTCCGGGATAACTGACTGACCTGTTTCCGGGGTAACTGATCACCCTGTTTCCGGGGTAACTGACTGCCCAGTTTCCGGGTAACTGACTTCCCTGTTTCCAGGGTAACTGACTGCCCTGTTTCCGGGATAACTGACTGCCCTGTTTCCAGGGTAACTGATAACCCTGTTTCCGGGATAACTGACTGCCCTGTTTCCAGGGTAACTGACTGCCCAGTTTCCAGAGTAACTGAATAACCTGTTTCCAGGGTAACAGATCACCCTGTTTCCGGGATAACTGACTGCCCTGTTTCCAAGATAACTGACTGCCTTCTTTCCAGGGTAACTGACTGCCCTGTTTCCGGGGTAACTGACTGCCCTGTTTCCAGGCTAACTGACTGCCCTGTTTCCAGGATAACTGATCACCCTGTTTCCCGGGTAACTGACTGCCCTGTTTCCGGGGTAACTGACCGCCCTGTTTCCAGGATAACTGATCACCCTGTTTCCGGGGTAACTGACCACCCTGTTTCCAGGATAACTGACTCCCCTGTTTCCAGGGTAACTGACTGCCCTGTTTCCAGGGTAACTGACTGCCCTGTTTCCGGGGTAACTGACTGCCCTGTTTCCGGGGTAACTGACTGCCCTGTTTCCAGGATAACTGATCACTCTGTTTCCGGGGTAACTGATCACTCTGTTTCCGGGGTAACTGACCACCCTGTTTCCGGGGTAACTGACTAATCTGTTTCCAGGGTAACTGACAGCCCTGTTTCTGGGGTAACTGACTGCCCTGCTTCCGGGGTAACTGACTGCCCTGTTTCCAGGATAACTGATCACCCTGTTTCCAGTGTAACTGACCATCCTGTTTCCAGGGTAACTGACTGCCCAGTTTCCAGGGTAACTGACTGCCCTGTTTCCGGGGTAACAGATCTCTCTGTTTCCGGGGTAACTGACCGCCCTGTTTCCAGGATAACTGACCGCCCTATTTCCGGGGTAACTGACCGCCCTGTTTCCAGGATAACTGACTGCCCTGTTTCCGGGATAACTGACTGCCCTGTTTACTGGATAACTGACCGCCCTGTTTCCAGGTTAACTGACTGCCCTGTTTCCGGGATAAATGACTGCCCTGTTTCCAGGTTAACTGACTGCCCTGTTTCCGGGATAACTGACTGCCCTGTTTCCAGGGTAACTGATAACCCTGTTTCCGGGATAACTGACTGCCCTGTTTCCAGGGTACTTGACTGCCCTGTTTCCGGGGTAACTGACTGCCCTGTTTCAGGCTAACTGACTGCCCAGTTTCCAGAGTAACTGAATACCCTGTTTCCAGGGTAACTGACTGCCCTGTTTCCGGGATAACTGACTGCCCTGTTTCCAGGGTAACTGACTGCCCTGTTTCCGGGATAACTGACTGCCCTGTTTCCAGGGTAACTGACTGCCCTGTTTCCGGGGTAACTGACTGCCCTGTTTCCAGGCTAACTGACTGCCCTGTTTCCAGGATAACTGATCACCCTGTTTCCAGGATAACTGACTCCCTTGTTTCCAGGATAACTGACTGCCCTGTTTCCGGGGTAACTTACTGACCTGTTTCCAGGATAACTGACCTAACTATTGCCGGGGTAACTGACCGCCCTGTTTCCAGGTTAACTGACTGCCCTGTTTCCAGGTTAACTGACTGCCCTGTTTCCAGGGTAACTGACTGCCCTGTTTCCAGGGGAACTGACTGCCCTGTTTCCGGGGTAAATGATCACCCTGTTTCCGGGGTAACTGACTAACCAGTTTCCAGGGTGACTGACTGCCCTGTTTCCAGGCTAACTGACTGCCCTGTTTCCAGGATAACTGATCACCCTGTTTCCCGGGTAACTGACTGCCCTGTTTCCGGGGTAACGGACCGCCCTGTTTCCAGGATAACTGATCACCCTGTTTCCGGGGTAACTGACCACCCTGTTTCCAGGATAACTGACTCCCCTGTTTCCAGGGTAACTGACTGCCCTGTTTCCAGGGTAACTGACTGCCCTGTTTCCGGGGTAACTGACTGCCCTGTTTCCAGGCTAACTGACTGCCCTGTTTCCAGGATAACTGATCACCCTGTTTCCAGGATAACTGACTCCCTTGTTTCCAGGATAACTGACTGCCCTGTTTCCGGGGTAACTTACTGACCTGCTTCCAGGATAACTGACCTACCTATTGCCGGGGTAACTGACCGCCCTGTTTCCAGGTTAACTGACTGCCCTGTTTCCAGGTTAACTGACTGCCCTGTTTCCAGGGGAACTGACTGCCCTGTTTCCAGGGGAACTGACCGCCCTGTTTCCAGGGTAACTGACTGCCCAGTTTCCAGGGTAACTGATCACCCTGTTTACGGGATAACTGACTGCCCTGTTTCCGGGATAACTGACTGCCCTGTTTCCAGGGTAACTGACCGCCCTGTTTCCGGGGTAACTGACTGCCCAGTTTCCAGGGTAACTGACTGCCAGGTTTCCAGGGTAACTAACTGCCCTGTTTCCGGGGTAACTGACTGCCCAGTTTCCAGGCTAACTGACTGCCCTGTTTCCAGGGTAACTGACTGCCCACCTTCCAGCGTAACTGATCACCCTGTTTCCAGGATAACTGAATGCCCTGTTTCCAGGGTAACTGACTGCCCAGTTTCCAGGGTAAATTATCACCCTGTTTCCGGGATAACTAACTGCCCTGTTTCCGGGATAACTGACTGCCCTGTTTCCGGGGTAACTGATCACCCTGTTTCCGGGGTAACTGACTGCCCAGTTTCCGAGGTAACTAACTTCCCTGTTTCCAGGGTAACTGACTGCCCTGTTTCCGGGATAACTGACTGCCCTGTTTTCAGGGTAACTGATAACCCTGTTTCCGGGATAACTGACTGCCCTGTTTCCAGGGTAACTGACTGCCCAGTTTCCAGGGTAACTGACTGCCCTGTTTCTGGGGTAACTGACTGCCCTGTTTACAGGGTAACTGACTGCCCAGTTTCCAGAGTAACTGAATACCCTGTTTCCAGGGTAACAGATCACCCTCTTTCCGGGATAACTGACTGCCCTGTTTCCAGGATAACTGACTGCCCTGTTTCCAGGGTAACTGACTGCCCTGTTTCCGGGGTAACTGACTGCCCTGTTTGCAGGCTAACTGACTGCCCTGTTTCCAGGATAACTGATCACCCTGTTTCCGGGGTAACTGACTGCCCTGTTTCCGGGGTAACTGACCACCCTGTTTCCAGGATAACTGATCTCCCTGTTTCCGGGGTAACTGATCTCCCTGTTTCCGGGGTAACTGACCGCCCTGTTTCCAGGATAACTGACCTACCTATTTCCAGGTTAACTGACTGCCCTGTTTCCAGGGTAACTGACTGCCCTGTTTCCAGGGGAACTGACTGCCCTGTTTCCGGGGTAACTGATCACCCTGTTTCCGGGGTAACTGACTAACCAGTTTCCAGGGTGACTGACTGCCCTGTTTCCAGGGTAACTGACTGCCCAGTTTCCGGGGTAACTGACTGCCCTGTTTCCTGGGTAACTGACTGCCCTGCTTCCGGGGTAACTGACTGCCCTGTTTCCAGGGTAACTGACTGCCCAGTTTCCAGGGTAACTGATCACCCTTTTTCCGGGATAACTGACTGCCCTGTTTCCGGGATAACTGACTGCCCTGTTTCCAGGGTAACTGACTGCCCTGTTTCCGGGGCAACTGACTGCCCTGTTTCCAGGGTAACTGATCACCCTGTTTCCGGGATTACTGACTGCCCTGTTTCCGGGATAACTGACTGCCCTGTTTCCAGGGTAACTGACTGCCCTGTTTCCGGGGTAACTGACCGCCCTGTTTCCAGGGTAACTGACCGCCCTGTTTCCAGGATAACTGACTCCCCTGTTTCCAGGGTAACTGACTGCCCTGTTTCCGGGGTAACTGACTGCCCAGTTTCCAGGGTAACTGACTGCCCAGTTTCCAGGGTAACTAACTGCCCTGTTTCCGGGGTAACTGACTGCCCAGTTTCCAGGGTAAATGACTGCCCTGTTTCCAGGGTAACTGACTGCCCACCTTCCAGTGTAACTGATCACCCTGTTTCCGGGATAACTGACTGCCCTGTTTCCGGGAGAAATGACTGCCCTGTTTCCAGGGTAACTGACTGCCCTGCTTCCGGGGTAACTGACTGCCCTGTTTGCAGGGTAACTGATCACCCTGTTTACGGGATAACTGACTGCCCTGTTTCCGGGATAACTGACTGCCCTGTTTCCAGGGTAACTGACCGCCCTGTTTCCGGGGTAACTGACTGCCCAGTTTCCAGGGTAACTGACTGCCAGGTTTCCAGGGTAACTAACTGCCCTGTTTCCGGGGTAACTGACTGCCCAGTTTCCAGGCTAACTGACTGCCCTGTTTCCAGGGTAACTGACTGCCCACCTTCCAGCGTAACTGATCACCCTGTTTCCAGGATAACTGAATGCCCTGTTTCCAGGGTAACTGACTGCCCAGTTTCCAGGGTAAATTATCACCCTGTTTCCGGGATAACTAACTGCCCTGTTTCCGGGATAACTGACTGCCCTGTTTCCGGGGTAACTGATCACCCTGTTTCCGGGGTAACTGACTGCCCAGTTTCCGGGGTAACTAACTTCCCTGTTTCCAGGGTAACTGACTGCCCTGTTTCCGGGATAACTGACTGCCCTGTTTTCAGGGTAACTGATAACCCTGTTTCCGGGATAACTGACTGCCCTGTTTCCAGGGTAACTGACTGCCCAGTTTCCAGGGTAACTGACTGCCCTGTTTCTGGGGTAACTGACTGCCCTGTTTACAGGGTAACTGACTGCCCAGTTTCCAGAGTAACTGAATACCCTGTTTCCAGGGTAACAGATCACCCTCTTTCCGGGATAACTGACTGCCCTGTTTCCAGGATAACTGACTGCCCTGTTTCCAGGGTAACTGACTGCCCTGTTTCTGGGGTAACTGACTGCCCTGTTTGCAGGCTAACTGACTGCCCTGTTTCCAGGATAACTGATCACCCTGTTTCCGGGGTAACTGACTGCCCTGTTTCCGGGGTAACTGACCGCCCTGTTTCCAGGATAACTGATCTCCCTGTTTCCGGGGTAACTGATCTCCCTGTTTCCGGGGTAACTGACCGCCCTGTTTCCAGGATAACTGACCTACCTATTTCCAGGTTAACTGACTGCCCTGTTTCCAGGGTAACTGACTGCCCTGTTTCCAGGGGAACTGACTGCCCTGTTTCCGGGGTAACTGATCACCCTGTTTCCGGGGTAACTGACTAACCAGTTTCCAGGGTGACTGACTGCCCTGTTTCCAGGGTAACTGACTGCCCAGTTTCCGGGGTAACTGACTGCCCTGTTTCCTGGGTAACTGACTGCCCTGCTTCCGGGGTAACTGACTGCCCTGTTTCCAGGGTAACTGACTGCCCAGTTTCCAGGGTAACTGATCACCCTTTTTCCGGGATAACTGACTGCCCTGTTTCCGGGATAACTGACTGCCCTGTTTCCAGGGTAACTGACTGCCCTGTTTCCGGGGCAACTGACTGCCCTGTTTCCAGGGTAACTGATCACCCTGTTTCCGGGATTACTGACTGCCCTGTTTCCGGGATAACTGACTGCCCTGTTTCCAGGGTAACTGACTGCCCTGTTTCCGGGGTAACTGACCGCCCTGTTTCCAGGGTAACTGACCGCCCTGTTTCCAGGATAACTGACTCCCCTGTTTCCAGGGTAACTGACTGCCCTGTTTCCGGGGTAACTGACTGCCCAGTTTCCAGGGTAACTGACTGCCCAGTTTCCAGGGTAACTAACTGCCCTGTTTCCGGGGTAACTGACTGCCCAGTTTCCAGGGTAAATGACTGCCCTGTTTCCAGGGTAACTGACTGCCCACCTTCCAGTGTAACTGATCACCCTGTTTCCAGGATAACTGACTGCCCTGTTTCCAGGTTAAGTGACCGCCCTGTTTCCAGGGTAACTGACTGCCCAGTTTCCAGGGTAAATTATCACCCTGTTTCCGGGATAACTAACTGCCCTGTTTCCAGGGTAACTGACTGCCCTGTTTCCGGGATAACTGACTGACCTGTTTCCGGGGTAACTGATCACCCTGTTTCCGGGGTAACTGACTGCCCAGTTTCCGGGTAACTGACTTCCCTGTTTCCAGGGTAACTGACTGCCCTGTTTCCGGGATAACTGACTGCCCTGTTTCCAGGGTAACTGATAACCCTGTTTCCGGGATAACTGACTGCCCTGTTTCCAGGGTAACTGACTGCCCAGTTTCCAGAGTAACTGAATAACCTGTTTCCAGGGTAACAGATCACCCTGTTTCCGGGATAACTGACTGCCCTGTTTCCAAGATAACTGACTGCCCTCTTTCCAGGGTAACTGACTGCCCTGTTTCCGGGGTAACTGACTGCCCTGTTTCCAGGCTAACTGACTGCCCTGTTTCCAGGATAACTGATCACCCTGTTTCCCGGGTAACTGACTGCCCTGTTTCCGGGGTAACTGACCGCCCTGTTTCCAGGATAACTGATCACCCTGTTTCCGGGGTAACTGACCACCCTGTTTCCAGGATAACTGACTCCCCTGTTTCCAGGGTAACTGACTGCCCTGTTTCCAGGGTAACTGACTGCCCTGTTTCCGGGGTAACTGACTGCCCTGTTTCCGGGGTAACTGACTGCCCTGTTTCCAGGATAACTGATCACTCTGTTTCCGGGGTAACTGATCACTCTGTTTCCGGGGTAACTGACCACCCTGTTTCCGGGGTAACTGACTAATCTGTTTCCAGGGTTACTGACAGCCCTGTTTCTGGGGTAACTGACTGCCCTGCTTCCGGGGTAACTGACTGCCCTGTTTCCAGGATAACTGATCACCCTGTTTCCAGTGTAACTGACCATCCTGTTTCCAGGGTAACTGACTGCCCAGTTTCCAGGGTAACTGACTGCCCTGTTTCCGGGGTAACAGATCTCTCTGTTTCCGGGGTAACTGACCGCCCTGTTTCCAGGATAACTGACCGCCCTATTTCCGGGGTAACTGACTGCCCAGTTTCCAGGGCAAATTATCACCCTGTTTCCGGGATAACTAACTGCCCTGTTTCCGGGATAACTGACTGCCCTGTTTCCGGGATAACTGACTGACCTGTTTCCGGGGTAACTGATCACCCTGTTTCCGGGGTAACTGACTGCCCAGTTTCCGGGTAACTGACTTCCCTGTTTCCAGGGTAACTGACTGCCCTGTTTCCGGGATAACTGACTGCCCTGTTTCCAGGGTAACTGATAACCCTGTTTCCGGGATAACTGACTGCCCTGTTTCCAGGGTAACTGACTGCCCAGTTTCCAGAGTAACTGAATAACCTGTTTCCAGGGTAACAGATCACCCTGTTTCCGGGATAACTGACTGCCCTGTTTCCAAGATAACTGACTGCCTTCTTTCCAGGGTAACTGACTGCCCTGTTTCCGGGGTAACTGACTGCCCTGTTTCCAGGCTAACTGACTGCCCTGTTTCCAGGATAACTGATCACCCTGTTTCCCGGGTAACTGACTGCCCTGTTTCCGGGGTAACTGACCGCCCTGTTTCCAGGATAACTGATCACCCTGTTTCCGGGGTAACTGACCACCCTGTTTCCAGGATAACTGACTCCCCTGTTTCCAGGGTAACTGACTGCCCTGTTTCCAGGGTAACTGACTGCCCTGTTTCCGGGGTAACTGACTGCCCTGTTTCCGGGGTAACTGACTGCCCTGTTTCCAGGATAACTGATCACTCTGTTTCCGGGGTAACTGATCACTCTGTTTCCGGGGTAACTGACCACCCTGTTTCCGGGGTAACTGACTAATCTGTTTCCAGGGTAACTGACAGCCCTGTTTCTGGGGTAACTGACTGCCCTGCTTCCGGGGTAACTGACTGCCCTGTTTCCAGGATAACTGATCACCCTGTTTCCAGTGTAACTGACCATCCTGTTTCCAGGGTAACTGACTGCCCAGTTTCCAGGGTAACTGACTGCCCTGTTTCCGGGGTAACAGATCTCTCTGTTTCCGGGGTAACTGACCGCCCTGTTTCCAGGATAACTGACCGCCCTATTTCCGGGGTAACTGACCGCCCTGTTTCCAGGATAACTGACTGCCCTGTTTCCGGGATAACTGACTGCCCTGTTTACTGGATAACTGACCGCCCTGTTTCCAGGTTAACTGACTGCCCTGTTTCCGGGATAAATGACTGCCCTGTTTCCAGGTTAACTGACTGCCCTGTTTCCGGGATAACTGACTGCCCTGTTTCCAGGGTAACTGATAACCCTGTTTCCGGGATAACTGACTGCCCTGTTTCCAGGGTACTTGACTGCCCTGTTTCCGGGGTAACTGACTGCCCTGTTTCAGGCTAACTGACTGCCCAGTTTCCAGAGTAACTGAATACCCTGTTTCCAGGGTAACTGACTGCCCTGTTTCCGGGATAACTGACTGCCCTGTTTCCAGGGTAACTGACTGCCCTGTTTCCGGGATAACTGACTGCCCTGTTTCCAGGGTAACTGACTGCCCTGTTTCCGGGGTAACTGACTGCCCTGTTTCCAGGCTAACTGACTGCCCTGTTTCCAGGATAACTGATCACCCTGTTTCCAGGATAACTGACTCCCTTGTTTCCAGGATAACTGACTGCCCTGTTTCCGGGGTAACTTACTGACCTGTTTCCAGGATAACTGACCTAACTATTGCCGGGGTAACTGACCGCCCTGTTTCCAGGTTAACTGACTGCCCTGTTTCCAGGTTAACTGACTGCCCTGTTTCCAGGGTAACTGACTGCCCTGTTTCCAGGGGAACTGACTGCCCTGTTTCCGGGGTAAATGATCACCCTGTTTCCGGGGTAACTGACTAACCAGTTTCCAGGGTGACTGACTGCCCTGTTTCCAGGCTAACTGACTGCCCTGTTTCCAGGATAACTGATCACCCTGTTTCCCGGGTAACTGACTGCCCTGTTTCCGGGGTAACGGACCGCCCTGTTTCCAGGATAACTGATCACCCTGTTTCCGGGGTAACTGACCACCCTGTTTCCAGGATAACTGACTCCCCTGTTTCCAGGGTAACTGACTGCCCTGTTTCCAGGGTAACTGACTGCCCTGTTTCCGGGGTAACTGACTGCCCTGTTTCCAGGCTAACTGACTGCCCTGTTTCCAGGATAACTGATCACCCTGTTTCCAGGATAACTGACTCCCTTGTTTCCAGGATAACTGACTGCCCTGTTTCCGGGGTAACTTACTGACCTGCTTCCAGGATAACTGACCTACCTATTGCCGGGGTAACTGACCGCCCTGTTTCCAGGTTAACTGACTGCCCTGTTTCCAGGTTAACTGACTGCCCTGTTTCCAGGGGAACTGACTGCCCTGTTTCCAGGGGAACTGACCGCCCTGTTTCCAGGGTAACTGACTGCCCAGTTTCCAGGGTAACTGATCACCCTGTTTACGGGATAACTGACTGCCCTGTTTCCGGGATAACTGACTGCCCTGTTTCCAGGGTAACTGACCGCCCTGTTTCCGGGGTAACTGACTGCCCAGTTTCCAGGGTAACTGACTGCCAGGTTTCCAGGGTAACTAACTGCCCTGTTTCCGGGGTAACTGACTGCCCAGTTTCCAGGCTAACTGACTGCCCTGTTTCCAGGGTAACTGACTGCCCACCTTCCAGCGTAACTGATCACCCTGTTTCCAGGATAACTGAATGCCCTGTTTCCAGGGTAACTGACTGCCCAGTTTCCAGGGTAAATTATCACCCTGTTTCCGGGATAACTAACTGCCCTGTTTCCGGGATAACTGACTGCCCTGTTTCCGGGGTAACTGATCACCCTGTTTCCGGGGTAACTGACTGCCCAGTTTCCGAGGTAACTAACTTCCCTGTTTCCAGGGTAACTGACTGCCCTGTTTCCGGGATAACTGACTGCCCTGTTTTCAGGGTAACTGATAACCCTGTTTCCGGGATAACTGACTGCCCTGTTTCCAGGGTAACTGACTGCCCAGTTTCCAGGGTAACTGACTGCCCTGTTTCTGGGGTAACTGACTGCCCTGTTTACAGGGTAACTGACTGCCCAGTTTCCAGAGTAACTGAATACCCTGTTTCCAGGGTAACAGATCACCCTCTTTCCGGGATAACTGACTGCCCTGTTTCCAGGATAACTGACTGCCCTGTTTCCAGGGTAACTGACTGCCCTGTTTCCGGGGTAACTGACTGCCCTGTTTGCAGGCTAACTGACTGCCCTGTTTCCAGGATAACTGATCACCCTGTTTCCGGGGTAACTGACTGCCCTGTTTCCGGGGTAACTGACCACCCTGTTTCCAGGATAACTGATCTCCCTGTTTCCGGGGTAACTGATCTCCCTGTTTCCGGGGTAACTGACCGCCCTGTTTCCAGGATAACTGACCTACCTATTTCCAGGTTAACTGACTGCCCTGTTTCCAGGGTAACTGACTGCCCTGTTTCCAGGGGAACTGACTGCCCTGTTTCCGGGGTAACTGATCACCCTGTTTCCGGGGTAACTGACTAACCAGTTTCCAGGGTGACTGACTGCCCTGTTTCCAGGGTAACTGACTGCCCAGTTTCCGGGGTAACTGACTGCCCTGTTTCCTGGGTAACTGACTGCCCTGCTTCCGGGGTAACTGACTGCCCTGTTTCCAGGGTAACTGACTGCCCAGTTTCCAGGGTAACTGATCACCCTTTTTCCGGGATAACTGACTGCCCTGTTTCCGGGATAACTGACTGCCCTGTTTCCAGGGTAACTGACTGCCCTGTTTCCGGGGCAACTGACTGCCCTGTTTCCAGGGTAACTGATCACCCTGTTTCCGGGATTACTGACTGCCCTGTTTCCGGGATAACTGACTGCCCTGTTTCCAGGGTAACTGACTGCCCTGTTTCCGGGGTAACTGACCGCCCTGTTTCCAGGGTAACTGACCGCCCTGTTTCCAGGATAACTGACTCCCCTGTTTCCAGGGTAACTGACTGCCCTGTTTCCGGGGTAACTGACTGCCCAGTTTCCAGGGTAACTGACTGCCCAGTTTCCAGGGTAACTAACTGCCCTGTTTCCGGGGTAACTGACTGCCCAGTTTCCAGGGTAAATGACTGCCCTGTTTCCAGGGTAACTGACTGCCCACCTTCCAGTGTAACTGATCACCCTGTTTCCAGGATAACTGACTGCCCTGTTTCCAGGTTAACTGACCGCCCTGTTTCCAGGGTAACTGACTGCCCAGTTTCCAGGGTAAATTATCACCCTGTTTCCGGGATAACTAACTGCCCTGTTTCCAGGGTAACTGACTGCCCTGTTTCCGGGATAACTGACTGACCTGTTTCCGGGGTAACTGATCACCCTGTTTCCGGGGTAACTGACTGCCCAGTTTCCGGGGAACTGACTTCCCTGTTTCCAGGGTAACTGACTGCCCTGTTTCCGGGATAACTGACTGCCCTGTTTCCAGGGTAACTGATAACCCTGTTTCCGGGATAACTGACTGCCCTGTTTCCAGGGTAACTGACTGCCCAGTTTCCAGAGTAACTGAATAACCTGTTTCCAGGGTAACAGATCACCCTGTTTCCGGGATAACTGACTGCCCTGTTTCCAAGATAACTGACTGCCCTCTTTCCAGGGTAACTGACTGCCCTGTTTCCGGGGTAACTGACTGCCCTGTTTCCAGGCTAACTGACTGCCCTGTTTCCAGGATAACTGATCACCCTGTTTCCGGGGTAACTG
Organism: Heterodontus francisci; assembly: GCF_036365525.1. NCBI lineage: Eukaryota > Metazoa > Chordata > Chondrichthyes > Heterodontiformes > Heterodontidae > Heterodontus > Heterodontus francisci. Next base: position 7,242,079 of record NC_090386.1, read on the forward strand.
ACTGCCCTGTTTCCGGGGTAACTGACCGCCCTGTTTCCAGGATAACTGATCACCCTGTTTCCGGGGTAACTGACCACCCTGTTTCCAGGATAACTGACTCCCCTGTTTCCAGGGTAACTGACTGCCCTGTTTCCAGGGTAACTGACTGCCCTGTTTCCGGGGTAACTGACTGCCCTGTTTCCGGGGTAACTGACTGCCCTGTTTCCAGGATAACTGATCACTCTGTTTCCGGGGTAACTGATCACTCTGTTTCCAGGGTAACTGACCACCCTGTTTCCGGGGTAACTGACTAATCTGTTTCCAGGGTTACTGACAGCCCTGTTTCTGGGGTAACTGACTGCCCTGCTTCCGGGGTAACTGACTGCCCTGTTTCCAGGATAACTGATCACCCTGTTTCCAGTGTAACTGACCATCCTGTTTCCAGGGTAACTGACTGCCCAGTTTCCAGGGTAACTGACTGCCCTGTTTCCGGGGTAACAGATCTCTCTGTTTCCAGGATAACTGACCGCCCTATTTCCGGGGTAACTGACCGCCCTGTTTCCAGGATAACTGACTGCCCTGTTTCCGGGATAACTGACTGCCCTGTTTACTGGATAACTGACCGCCCTGTTTCCAGGTTAACTGACTGCCCTGTTTCCGGGATAAATGACTGCCCTGTTTCCAGGTTAACTGACTGCCCTGTTTCCGGGATAACTGACTGCCCTGTTTCCAGGGGAACTGATAACCCTGTTTCCGGGATAACTGACTGCCCTGTTTCCAGGGTACTTGACTGCCCTGTTTCCGGGGTAACTGACTGCCCTGTTTCAGGCTAACTGACTGCCCAGTTTCCAGAGTAACTGAATACCCTGTTTCCAGGGTAACTGACTGCCCTGTTTCCGGGATAACTGACTGCCCTGTTTCCAGGGAAACTGACTGCCCTGTTTCCGGGATAACTGACTGCCCTGTTTCCAGGGTAACTGACTGCCCTGTTTCCGGGGTAACTGACTGCCCTGTTTCCAGGCTAACTGACTGCCCTGTTTCCAGGATAACTGATCACCCTGTTTCCAGGATAACTGACTCCCTTGTTTCCAGGATAACTGACTGCCCTGTTTCCGGGGTAACTTACTGACCTGTTTCCAGGATAACTGACCTACCTATTGCCGGGGTAACTGACCGCCCTGTTTCCAGGTTAACTGACTGCCCTGTTTCCAGGTTAACTGACTGCCCTGTTTCCAGGGTAACTGACTGCCCTGTTTCCAGGGGAACTGACTGCCCTGTTTCCGGGGTAAATGATCACCCTGTTTCCGGGGTAACTGACTAACCAGTTTCCAGGGTGACTGACTGCCCTGTTTCCAGGGTAACTGACTGCCCAGTTTCCGGGATAACTGACTGCCCTGTTTCCGGGATAACTGATTGCCCTGTTTCGAGGGTAACTGATCGCCCTGTTTCCGGGATAACTGTCTGCCCTGTTTCCGGGATAACTGACTGCCCAGTTTCCAGGGTAACTGACTGCCCTGTTTCCGAGGTAACTGACTGCCCTGTTTCCAGGGTAACTGACTGCCCAGTTTCCAGGGTAACTGATCACCCTGTTTCCAGGGTAACTGACTGCCCAGTTTCCAGGGTAACTGATCACCCTGTTTACGGGATAACTGACTGCCCTGTTTCCGGGATAACTGACTGCCCTGTTTCCAGGGTAACTGACCGCCCTGTTTCCGGGGTAACTGACTGCCCAGTTTCCAGGGTAACTGACTGCCAGGTTTCCAGGGTAACTAACTGCCCTGTTTCCGGGGTAACTGACTGCCCAGTTTCCAGGCTAACTGACTGCCCTGTTTCCAGGGTAACTGACTGCCCACCTTCCAGCGTAACTGATCACCCTGTTTCCAGGATAACTGAATGCCCTGTTTCCAGGGTAACTGACTGCCCAGTTTCCAGGGTAAATTATCACCCTGTTTCCGGGATAACTAACTGCCCTGTTTCCGGGATAACTGACTGCCCTGTTTCCGGGGTAACTGATCACCCTGTTTCCGGGGTAACTGACTGCCCAGTTTCCGAGGTAACTAACTTCCCTGTTTCCAGGGTAACTGACTGCCCTGTTTCCGGGATAACTGACTGCCCTGTTTTCAGGGTAACTGATAACCCTGTTTCCGGGATAACTGACTGCCCTGTTTCCAGGGTAACTGACTGCCCAGTTTCCAGGGTAACTGACTGCCCTGTTTCTGGGGTAACTGACTGCCCTGTTTACAGGGTAACTGACTGCCCAGTTTCCAGAGTAACTGAATACCCTGTTTCCAGGGTAACAGATCACCCTCTTTCCGGGATAACTGACTGCCCTGTTTCCAGGATAACTGACTGCCCTGTTTCCAGGGTAACTGACTGCCCTGTTTCCGGGGTAACTGACTGCCCTGTTTGCAGGCTAACTGACTGCCCTGTTTCCAGGATAACTGATCACCCTGTTTCCGGGGTAACTGACTGCCCTGTTTCCGGGGAAACTGACCACCCTGTTTCCAGGATAACTGATCTCCCTGTTTCCGGGGTAACTGATCTCCCTGTTTCCGGGGTAACTGACCGCCCTGTTTCCAGGATAACTGACCTACCTATTTCCAGGTTAACTGACTGCCCTGTTTCCAGGGTAACTGACTGCCCTGTTTCCAGGGGAACTGACTGCCCTGTTTCCGGGGTAACTGATCACCCTGTTTCCGGGGTAACTGACTAACCAGTTTCCAGGGTGACTGACTGCCCTGTTTCCAGGGTAACTGACTGCCCAGTTTCCGGGGTAACTGACTGCCCTGTTTCCTGGGTAACTGACTGCCCTGCTTCCGGGGTAACTGACTGCCCTGTTTCCAGGGTAACTGACTGCCCAGTTTCCAGGGTAACTGATCACCCTTTTTCCGGGATAACTGACTGCCCTGTTTCCGGGATAACTGACTGCCCTGTTTCCAGGGTAACTGACTGCCCTGTTTCCGGGGCAACTGACTGCCCTGTTTCCAGGGTAACTGATCACCCTGTTTCCGGGATTACTGACTGCCCTGTTTCCGGGATAACTGACTGCCCTGTTTCCAGGGTAACTGACTGCCCTGTTTCCGGGGTAACTGACCGCCCTGTTTCCAGGGTAACTGACCGCCCTGTTTCCAGGATAACTGACTCCCCTGTTTCCAGGGTAACTGACTGCCCTGTTTCCGGGGTAACTGACTGCCCAGTTTCCAGGGTAACTGACTGCCCAGTTTCCAGGGTAACTAACTGCCCTGTTTCCGGGGTAACTGACTGCCCAGTTTCCAGGGTAAATGACTGCCCTGTTTCCAGGGTAACTGACTGCCCACCTTCCAGTGTAACTGATCACCCTGTTTCCAGGATAACTGACTGCCCTGTTTCCAGGTTAACTGACCGCCCTGTTTCCAGGGTAACTGACTGCCCAGTTTCCAGGGTAAATTATCACCCTGTTTCCGGGATAACTAACTGCCCTGTTTCCAGGGTAACTGACTGCCCTGTTTCCGGGATAACTGACTGACCTGTTTCCGGGGTAACTGATCACCCTGTTTCCGGGGTAACTGACTGCCCAGTTTCCGGGGAACTGACTTCCCTGTTTCCAGGGTAACTGACTGCCCTGTTTCCGGGATAACTGACTGCCCTGTTTCCAGGGTAACTGATAACCCTGTTTCCGGGATAACTGACTGCCCTGTTTCCAGGGTAACTGACTGCCCAGTTTCCAGAGTAACTGAATAACCTGTTTCCAGGGTAACAGATCACCCTGTTTCCGGGATAACTGACTGCCCTGTTTCCAAGATAACTGACTGCCCTCTTTCCAGGGTAACTGACTGCCCTGTTTCCGGGGTAACTGACTGCCCTGTTTCCAGGCTAACTGACTGCCCTGTTTCCAGGATAACTGATCACCCTGTTTCCGGGGTAACTGACTGCCCTGTTTCCGGGGTAACTGACCGCCCTGTTTCCAGGATAACTGATCACCCTGTTTCCGGGGTAACTGACCACCCTGTTTCCAGGATAACTGACTCCCCTGTTTCCAGGGTAACTGACTGCCCTGTTTCCAGGGTAACTGACTGCCCTGTTTCCGGGGTAACTGACTGCCCTGTTTCCGGGGTAACTGACTGCCCTGTTTCCAGGATAACTGATCACTCTGTTTCCGGGGTAACTGATCACTCTGTTTCCAGGGTAACTGACCACCCTGTTTCCGGGGTAACTGACTAATCTGTTTCCAGGGTTACTGACAGCCCTGTTTCTGGGGTAACTGACTGCCCTGCTTCCGGGGTAACTGACTGCCCTGTTTCCAGGATAACTGATCACCCTGTTTCCAGTGTAACTGACCATCCTGTTTCCAGGGTAACTGACTGCCCAGTTTCCAGGGTAACTGACTGCCCTGTTTCCGGGGTAACAGATCTCTCTGTTTCCGGGGTAACTGACCGCCCTGTTTCCAGGATAACTGACCGCCCTATTTCCGGGGTAACTGACCGCCCTGTTTCCAGGATAACTGACTGCCCTGTTTCCGGGATAACTGACTGCCCTGTTTACTGGATAACTGACCGCCCTGTTTCCAGGTTAACTGACTGCCCTGTTTCCGGGATAAATGACTGCCCTGTTTCCAGGTTAACTGACTGCCCTGTTTCCGGGATAACTGACTGCCCTGTTTCCAGGGGAACTGATAACCCTGTTTCCGGGATAACTGACTGCCCTGTTTCCAGGGTACTTGACTGCCCTGTTTCCGGGGTAACTGACTGCCCTGTTTCAGGCTAACTGACTGCCCAGTTTCCAGAGTAACTGAATACCCTGTTTCCAGGGTAACTGACTGCCCTGTTTCCGGGATAACTGACTGCCCTGTTTCCAGGGAAACTGACTGCCCTGTTTCCGGGATAACTGACTGCCCTGTTTCCAGGCTAACTGACTGCCCTGTTTCCAGGATAACTGATCACCCTGTTTCCAGGATAACTGACTCCCTTGTTTCCAGGATAACTGACTGCCCTGTTTCCGGGGTAACTTACTGACCTGTTTCCAGGATAACTGACCTACCTATTGCCGGGGTAACTGACCGCCCTGTTTCCAGGTTAACTGACTGCCCTGTTTCCAGGTTAACTGACTGCCCTGTTTCCAGGGTAACTGACTGCCCTGTTTCCAGGGGAACTGACTGCCCTGTTTCCGGGGTAAATGATCACCCTGTTTCCGGGGTAACTGACTAACCAGTTTCCAGGGTGACTGACTGCCCTGTTTCCAGGGTAACTGACTGCCCAGTTTCCGGGATAACTGACTGCCCTGTTTCCGGGATAACTGATTGCCCTGTTTCGAGGGTAACTGATCGCCCTGTTTCCGGGATAACTGTCTGCCCTGTTTCCGGGATAACTGACTGCCCAGTTTCCAGGGTAACTGACTGCCCTGTTTCCGAGGTAACTGACTGCCCTGTTTCCAGGGTAACTGACTGCCCAGTTTCCAGGGTAACTGATCACCCTGTTTCCGGGATAACTGACTGCCCTGTTTCCGGGGGAAATGACTGCGCTGTTTCCAGGGTAACTGACTGCCCTCTTTCCAGGGTAACTGACTGCCCTGTTTCCAGGGTAACTGATCACCCTGTTTCCGGGATAACTGTCTGCCCTGTTTCCGGGATAACTGACTGCCCTGTTTCCAGGGTAACTGACTGCCCTGTTTCCAGGGGAACTGACTGCCCTGTTTCCGGGGTAACTGATCACCCTGTTTCCGGGGTAACTGACTAACATGTTTCCAGGGTGACTGACTGCCCTGTTTCCAGGGTAACTGACTGCCCAGTTTCCGGGGTAACTGACTGCCCTGTTTCCTGGGTAACTGACTGCCCTGCTTCCGGGGTAACTGACTGCCCTGTTTCCAGGGTAACTGACTGCCCAGTTACAATGTAACTGATCACCCTTTTTCCGGGATAACTGACTGCCCTATTTCCGGGATAACTGATTGCCCTGTTTCCAGGGTAACTGATCACCCTGTTTCCGGGATAACTGATTCCCCTGTTTCCAGGGTAAGTGACTGCCCAGTTTCCAGGGTAACTGACTGCCCTGTTTCCAGGGTAACTGACTGCCCAGTTTCCAGGGTAACTGATCACCCTGTTTCCGGGATAACTGACTGCCCTGTTTCCGGGGTAACTGACCGCCTTGTTTCCAGGGTAACTGATCACCCTGTTTCTGGGATAACTGACTGCCCTGTTTCCGGGGTAAATGACCACCCTGTTTCCAGGATAACTGATCACCCTGTTTCCGGGGTAACTGACCACCTTGTTTCCAGGGTCACTGACCACCCTGTTTCCAGGATAACTGAAAGCCCTGTTTCCAGGGTAACTGACTGCCCAGTTTCCAGGGTAACTGATCACCCTGTTTCCGGGATAACTGACTGCCCTGTTTCTGGGAGAACTGACTGCCCTGTTTCTAGGATAAATGACTGCCCTGTTTCCAGGATAACTGACTGCCCTGTTTACTGGATAACTGATCGCCCTGTTTCCAGGTTAACTGACTGCCCTGTTTCCAGGGAAACTGACTGCCCTGTTTCCAGGGTAACTGACCGCCCTGTTTCTGGGGTAACTGACCGCCCTGTTTCCTGGATAACTGACTGCCCTGTTTCCAGGGTAACTGACTGCCCACTTTCCAGTGTAACTGATCACCCTTTTTCCAGGATAACTGACTGCCCTGTTTCCGGGATAACTGACTGCCCTGCTTCCAGGGTAACTGACCGCCCTGTTTCCAGGGTAACTGACTGCCCTGTTGCCAGGATAACTGACTGCCCTGTTTCCAGGGTAACTGACTGCCCACTTTCCAGTGCAACTGATCACCCTGTTTCCAGGGTTACTGACTGCCCACTTTCCAGTGTAACTGATCACCCTGTTTCCAGGATAACTGACTGCCCAGTTTCCAGGGTATATTATCACCCTGTTTCAGGGATAACTAACTGCCCTGTTTCCGGGATAACTGACTGCCCTGTTTCCGGGGTAACTGATCACCCTGTTTCCGGGGTAACTGACTGCCCAGTTTCCGAGGTAACTGACTTCCCTGTTTAAAGGGTAACTGTCTGCCCTGTTTCCGGGATAACTGACTGCCCTGTTTCCAGGGTAACTGACTGCCCAGTTTCCAGGGTAACTGACTGTCCTGTTTCCGGGGTCACTGACTGCCCTGTTTCCAGGGTAACTGACTGCCCAGTTTCCAGAGTAACTGAATACCCTGTTTCCAGGGTAACTGACTGCCCTGTTTCCGGGATAACTGACTGCCCTGTTTCCAGGGTAACTGACTGCCCTGTTTCCGGGGCAACTGACTGCCCTGTTTCCAGGGTAACTGATCACCCTGTTTCCGGGATAACTGTTCACCCTGTTTCCAGGGTAACTGACTGCCCTGTTTCCAGGGGAACTGACTGCCCTGTTTCCGGGTTAACTGATCACCCTATTTCTGGGGTAACTGACTAACAATTTTCCAGGGTGACTGACTGCCCTGTTTCCAGGCTAACTGACTGCCCAGTTTCCGGGGTAACTGACTGCCCTGTTTCCTGGGTAACTGACTGCCCTGCTTCCGGGGTAACTGACTGCCCTGTTTCCAGGGTAACTAACTGCCCAGTTTCCAGTGTAACTGATCACCCTTTTTCCGGGATAACTGACTGCCCTATTTCCGGGATAACTGATTGCCCTGTTTCTAGGGTAACTGATCACCCTGTTTCCGGGATAACTGACTCCCCTGTTTCCAGGGTAAGTGACTGCCCAGTTTCCAGGGTAACTGACTGCCCTGTTTCCGGGGTAACTGACTGCCCTGTTTCCAGGGTAACTGACTGCCCAGTTTCCAGGGTAACTGATCACACTGTTTCCGGGATAACTGACTGCCCTGTTTCCGGGAGAACTGACTGCCCTGTTTCCAGGGTAATTGACTGCCCTGTTTCCGGGGTTACTGACCGCCTTGTTTCCAGGGTAACTGATCACCCTGTTTCTGGGATAACTGACTGCCCTGTTTCCGGGGTAACTGACTGCCCTGTTTCCAGGGTAACTGACTGCCCAGTTTCCAGGGTAAATGATCACCCTGTTTCCGGGACAACTGACTGCCCTGTTTCCGGGAGAACTGACTGCCCTGTTTCCAGGGTAACTGACTGCCCTGTTTCCGGGGTAACTGACCGCCTTGTTTCCAGTGTAAGTGATCACCCTTTTTCCGGGGTCACTGACTGCCCTGTTTCCAGGGTAACTGACCGCCCTGTTTCCAGGATAACTGATCACCCTGTTTCCGGGGTAACTGACCACCCTGTTTGCAGGATAACTGACTCCCCTGTTTCCAGGGTAAGTGACTGCCCTGCTTCCGGGGTAACTGATCTCCCTGTTTCCGGGGTAACTGACCGCCCTGTTTCCAGGATAACTGACCTACCTATTTCCGGGGTAACTGACCGCCCTGTTTCCAGGATAACTGACTGCCCTGTTTCCAGGTTAACTGACTGCCCTGTTTCCAGGGTAACCGACTGCCCTGTTTCCAGGGGAACTGACTGCCCAGTTTCCGGGGTAACTAACTTCCCTGTTTCCAGGGTAACAGACTGCCCTGTTTCCGGGATAACTGACTGCCCTGTTTTCAGGGTAACTGATAACCCTGTTTCCGGGATAACTGACTGCCCTGTTTCCAGGGTAACTGACTGCCCAGTTTCCAGGGTAACTGACTGCCCTGTTTCCGGGGTAACTGACTGCCCTGTTTACAGGGTAACTGACTGCCCAGTTTCCAGAGTAACTGAATACCCTATTTCCAGGGTAACAGATCACCCTGTTTCCGGGATAACTGACTGCCCTGTTTCCAGGATAACTGACTGCCCTGTTTCCAGGGTAACTGACTGCCCTGTTTCCGGGGTAACTGACTGCCCTGTTTGCAGGCTAACTGACTGCCCTGTTTCCGGGGTAACTGACTGCCCTGTTTCCAGGCTAACTGACTGCCCTGTTTCCAGGATAACTGATCACCCTGTTTCCAGGATAACTGACTCCCTTGTTTCCAGGATAACTGACTGCCCTGTTTCCGGGGTAACTTACTGACCTGTTTCCAGGATAACTGACCTACCTATTGCCGGGGTAACTGACCGCCCTGTTTCCAGGTTAACTGACTGCCCTGTTTCCAGGTTAACTGACTGCCCTGTTTCCAGGGTAACTGACTGCCCTGTTTCCAGGGGAACTGACTGCCCTGTTTCCGGGGTAAATGATCACCCTGTTTCCGGGGTAACTGACTAACCAGTTTCCAGGGTGACTGACTGCCCTGTTTCCAGGGTAACTGACTGCCCAGTTTCCGGGATAACTGACTGCCCTGTTTCCGGGATAACTGATTGCCCTGTTTCGAGGGTAACTGATCGCCCTGTTTCCGGGATAACTGTCTGCCCTGTTTCCGGGATAACTGACTGCCCAGTTTCCAGCGTAACTGACTGCCCTGTTTCCGAGGTAACTGACTGCCCTGTTTCCAGGGTAACTGACTGCCCAGTTTCCAGGGTAACTGATCACCCTGTTTCCGGGATAACTGACTGCCCTGTTTCCGGGGGAAATGACTGCGCTGTTTCCAGGGTAACTGACTGCCCTCTTTCCAGGGTAACTGACTGCCCTGTTTCCAGGGTAACTGATCACCCTGTTTCCGGGATATCTGTCTGCCCTGTTTCCGGGATAACTGACTGCCCTGTTTCCAGGGTAACTGACTGCCCTGTTTCCAGGGGAACTGACTGCCCTGTTTCCGGGGTAACTGATCACCCTGTTTCCGGGGTAACTGACTAACATGTTTCCAGGGTGACTGACTGCCCTGTTTCCAGGGTAACTGACTGCCCAGTTTCCGGGGTAACTGACTGCCCTGTTTCCTGGGTAACTGACTGCCCTGCTTCCGGGGTAACTGACTGCCCTGTTTCCAGGGTAACTGACTGCCCAGTTACAATGTAACTGATCACCCTTTTTCCGGGATAACTGACTGCCCTATTTCCGGGATAACTGATTGCCCTGTTTCCAGGGTAACTGATCACCCTGTTTCCGGGATAACTGATTCCCCTGTTTCCAGGGTAAGTGACTGCCCAGTTTCCAGGGTAACTGACTGCCCTGTTTCCAGGGTAACTGACTGCCCAGTTTCCAGGGTAACTGATCACCCTGTTTCCGGGATAACTGACTGCCCTGTTTCCGGGGTAACTGACCGCCTTGTTTCCAGGGTAACTGATCACCCTGTTTCTGGGATAACTGACTGCCCTGTTTCCGGGGTAAATGACCACCCTGTTTCCAGGATAACTGATCACCCTGTTTCCGGGGTAACTGACCACCTTGTTTCCAGGGTCACTGACCACCCTGTTTCCAGGATAACTGAAAGCCCTGTTTCCAGGGTAACTGACTGCCCAGTTTCCAGGGTAACTGATCACCCTGTTTCCGGGATAACTGACTGCCCTGTTTCTGGGAGAACTGACTGCCCTGTTTCTAGGATAAATGACTGCCCTGTTTCCAGGATAACTGACTGCCCTGTTTACTGGATAACTGATCGCCCTGTTTCCAGGTTAACTGACTGCCCTGTTTCCAGGGAAACTGACTGCCCTGTTTCCAGGGTAACTGACCGCCCTGTTTCTGGGGTAACTGACCGCCCTGTTTCCTGGATAACTGACTGCCCTGTTTCCAGGGTAACTGACTGCCCACTTTCCAGTGTAACTGATCACCCTTTTTCCAGGATAACTGACTGCCCTGTTTCCGGGATAACTGACTGCCCTGCTTCCAGGGTAACTGACCGCCCTGTTTCCAGGGTAACTGACTGCCCTGTTGCCAGGATAACTGACTGCCCTGTTTCCAGGGTAACTGACTGCCCACTTTCCAGTGCAACTGATCACCCTGTTTCCAGGGTTACTGACTGCCCACTTTCCAGTGTAACTGATCACCCTGTTTCCAGGATAACTGACTGCCCAGTTTCCAGGGTATATTATCACCCTGTTTCAGGGATAACTAACTGCCCTGTTTCCGGGATAACTGACTGCCCTGTTTCCGGGGTAACTGATCACCCTGTTTCCGGGGTAACTGACTGCCCAGTTTCCGAGGTAACTGACTTCCCTGTTTAAAGGGTAACTGTCTGCCCTGTTTCCGGGATAACTGACTGCCCTGTTTCCAGGGTAACTGACTGCCCAGTTTCCAGGGTAACTGACTGTCCTGTTTCCGGGGTCACTGACTGCCCTGTTTCCAGGGTAACTGACTGCCCAGTTTCCAGAGTAACTGAATACCCTGTTTCCAGGGGAACTGACTGCCCTGTTTCCGGGATAACTGACTGCCCTGTTTCCAGGGTAACTGACTGCCCTGTTTCCGGGGCAACTGACTGCCCTGTTTCCAGGGTAACTGATCACCCTGTTTCCGGGATAACTGTTCACCCTGTTTCCAGGGTAACTGACTGCCCTGTTTCCAGGGGAACTGACTGCCCTGTTTCCGGGTTAACTGATCACCCTATTTCTGGGGTAACTGACTAACAATTTTCCAGGGTGACTGACTGCCCTGTTTCCAGGCTAACTGACTGCCCAGTTTCCGGGGTAACTGACTGCCCTGTTTCCTGGGTAACTGACTGCCCTGCTTCCGGGGTAACTGATTGCCCTGTTTCCAGGGTAACTGATCACCCTGTTTCCGGGATAACTGACTCCCCTGTTTCCAGGGTAAGTGACTGCCCAGTTTCCAGGGTAACTGACTGCCCTGTTTCCGGGGTAACTGATCACACTGTTTCCGGGATAACTGACTGCCCTGTTTCCGGGAGAACTGACTGCCCTGTTTCCAGGGTAATTGACTGCCCTGTTTCCGGGGTTACTGACCGCCTTGTTTCCAGGGTAACTGATCACCCTGTTTCTGGGATAACTGACTGCCCTGTTTCCGGGGTAACTGAATGCCCTGTTTCCAGGGTAACTGACTGCCCAGTTTCCAGGGTAAATGATCACCCTGTTTCCGGGACAACTGACTGCCCTGTTTCCGGGAGAACTGACTGCCCTGTTTCCAGGGTAACTGACTGCCCTGTTTCCGGGGTAACTGACCGCCTTGTTTCCAGTGTAAGTGATCACCCTTTTTCCGGGGTCACTGACTGCCCTGTTTCCAGGGTAACTGACCGCCCTGTTTCCAGGATAACTGATCACCCTGTTTCCGGGGTAACTGACCACCCTGTTTGCAGGATAACTGACTCCCCTGTTTCCAGGGTAAGTGACTGCCCTGCTTCCGGGGTAACTGATCTCCCTGTTTCCGGGGTAACTGACCGCCCTGTTTCCAGGATAACTGACCTACCTATTTCCGGGGTAACTGACCGCCCTGTTTCCAGGATAACTGACTGCCCTGTTTCCAGGTTAACTGACTGCCCTGTTTCCAGGGTAACCGACTGCCCTGTTTCCAGGGGAACTGACTGCCCAGTTTCCGGGGTAACTAACTTCCCTGTTTCCAGGGTAACAGACTGCCCTGTTTCCGGGATAACTGACTGCCCTGTTTTCAGGGTAACTGATAACCCTGTTTCCGGGATAACTGACTGCCCCGTTTCCAGGGTAACTGACTGCCCAGTTTCCAGGGTAACTGACTGCCCTGTTTCCGGGGTAACTGACTGCCCTGTTTACAGGGTAACTGACTGCCCAGTTTCCAGAGTAACTGAATACCCTATTTCCAGGGTAACAGATCACCCTGTTTCCGGGGTAACTGACTACCCTGTTTCCAAGCTAACTGACGGCCCTGTTTCCAGGATAACTGATCACCCTGTTTCCGGGGTAACTGACTGCCCAGTTTCCAGGGCGACTGACTGCCCTGTTTCCAGGGTAACTGACTGCCCAGTTTCCGGGGTAACTGACTGCCCTGTTTCCAGGGTAACTGATCACCCTGTTTCCGGGATAACTGACTGCCCTGTTTCCGGGATAACTGACTGCCCTGTTTCCAGGGTAACTGATCACCCTGTTTCCAGGATAACTGACTGCCCAGTTTCCAGGGTATATTATCACCCTGTTTCAGGGATAACTAACTGCCCTGTTTCCGGGATAACTGACTGCCCTGTTTCCGGGGTAACTGATCACCCTGTTTCCGGGGTAACTGACTGCCCAGTTTCCGAGGTAACTGACTTCCCTGTTTAAAGGGTAACTGTCTGCCCTGTTTCCGGGATAACTGACTGCCCTGTTTCCAGGGTAACTGACTGCCCAGTTTCCAGGGTAACTGACTGTCCTGTTTCCGGGGTCACTGACTGCCCTGTTTCCAGGGTAACTGACTGCCCAGTTTCCAGAGTAACTGAATACCCTGTTTCCAGGGTAACTGACTGCCCTGTTTCCGGGATAACTGACTGCCCTGTTTCCAGGGTAACTGACTGCCCTGTTTCCGGGGCAACTGACTGCCCTGTTTCCAGGGTAACTGATCACCCTGTTTCCGGGATAACTGTTCACCCTGTTTCCAGGGTAACTGACTGCCCTGTTTCCAGGGGAACTGACTGCCCTGTTTCCGGGTTAACTGATCACCCTATTTCTGGGGTAACTGACTAACAATTTTCCAGGGTGACTGACTGCCCTGTTTCCAGGCTAACTGACTGCCCAGTTTCCGGGGTAACTGACTGCCCTGTTTCCTGGGTAACTGACTGCCCTGCTTCCGGGGTAACTGACTGCCCTGTTTCCAGGGTAACTAACTGCCCAGTTTCCAGTGTAACTGATCACCCTTTTTCCGGGATAACTGACTGCCCTATTTCCGGGATAACTGATTGCCCTGTTTCTAGGGTAACTGATCACCCTGTTTCCGGGATAACTGACTCCCCTGTTTCCAGGGTAAGTGACTGCCCAGTTTCCAGGGTAACTGACTGCCCTGTTTCCGGGGTAACTGACTGCCCTGTTTCCAGGGTAACTGACTGCCCAGTTTCCAGGGTAACTGATCACACTGTTTCCGGGATAACTGACTGCCCTGTTTCCGGGAGAACTGACTGCCCTGTTTCCAGGGTAATTGACTGCCCTGTTTCCGGGGTTACTGACCGCCTTGTTTCCAGGGTAACTGATCACCCTGTTTCTGGGATAACTGACTGCCCTGTTTCCGGGGTAACTGACTGCCCTGTTTCCAGGGTAACTGACTGCCCAGTTTCCAGGGTAAATGATCACCCTGTTTCCGGGACAACTGACTGCCCTGTTTCCGGGAGAACTGACTGCCCTGTTTCCAGGGTAACTGACTGCCCTGTTTCCGGGGTAACTGACCGCCTTGTTTCCAGTGTAAGTGATCACCCTTTTTCCGGGGTCACTGACTGCCCTGTTTCCAGGGTAACTGACCGCCCTGTTTCCAGGATAACTGATCACCCTGTTTCCGGGGTAACTGACCACCCTGTTTGCAGGATAACTGACTCCCCTGTTTCCAGGGTAAGTGACTGCCCTGCTTCCGGGGTAACTGATCTCCCTGTTTCCGGGGTAACTGACCGCCCTGTTTCCAGGATAACTGACCTACCTATTTCCGGGGTAACTGACCGCCCTGTTTCCAGGATAACTGACTGCCCTGTTTCCAGGTTAACTGACTGCCCTGTTTCCAGGGTAACCGACTGCCCTGTTTCCAGGGGAACTGACTGCCCAGTTTCCGGGGTAACTAACTTCCCTGTTTCCAGGGTAACAGACTGCCCTGTTTCCGGGATAACTGACTGCCCTGTTTTCAGGGTAACTGATAACCCTGTTTCCGGGATAACTGACTGCCCTGTTTCCAGGGTAACTGACTGCCCAGTTTCCAGGGTAACTGACTGCCCTGTTTCCGGGGTAACTGACTGCCCTGTTTACAGGGTAACTGACTGCCCAGTTTCCAGAGTAACTGAATACCCTATTTCCAGGGTAACAGATCACCCTGTTTCCGGGATAACTGACTGCCCTGTTTCCAGGATAACTGACTGCCCTGTTTCCAGGGTAACTGACTGCCCTGTTTCCGGGGTAACTGACTGCCCTGTTTGCAGGCTAACTGACTGCCCTGTTTCCGGGGTAACTGACTGCCCTGTTTCCAGGCTAACTGACTGCCCTGTTTCCAGGATAACTGATCACCCTGTTTCCAGGATAACTGACTCCCTTGTTTCCAGGATAACTGACTGCCCTGTTTCCGGGGTAACTTACTGACCTGTTTCCAGGATAACTGACCTACCTATTGCCGGGGTAACTGACCGCCCTGTTTCCAGGTTAACTGACTGCCCTGTTTCCAGGTTAACTGACTGCCCTGTTTCCAGGGTAACTGACTGCCCTGTTTCCAGGGGAACTGACTGCCCTGTTTCCGGGGTAAATGATCACCCTGTTTCCGGGGTAACTGACTAACCAGTTTCCAGGGTGACTGACTGCCCTGTTTCCAGGGTAACTGACTGCCCAGTTTCCGGGATAACTGACTGCCCTGTTTCCGGGATAACTGATTGCCCTGTTTCGAGGGTAACTGATCGCCCTGTTTCCGGGATAACTGTCTGCCCTGTTTCCGGGATAACTGACTGCCCAGTTTCCAGCGTAACTGACTGCCCTGTTTCCGAGGTAACTGACTGCCCTGTTTCCAGGGTAACTGACTGCCCAGTTTCCAGGGTAACTGATCACCCTGTTTCCGGGATAACTGACTGCCCTGTTTCCGGGGGAAATGACTGCGCTGTTTCCAGGGTAACTGACTGCCCTCTTTCCAGGGTAACTGACTGCCCTGTTTCCAGGGTAACTGATCACCCTGTTTCCGGGATATCTGTCTGCCCTGTTTCCGGGATAACTGACTGCCCTGTTTCCAGGGTAACTGACTGCCCTGTTTCCAGGGGAACTGACTGCCCTGTTTCCGGGGTAACTGATCACCCTGTTTCCGGGGTAACTGACTAACATGTTTCCAGGGTGACTGACTGCCCTGTTTCCAGGGTAACTGACTGCCCAGTTTCCGGGGTAACTGACTGCCCTGTTTCCTGGGTAACTGACTGCCCTGCTTCCGGGGTAACTGACTGCCCTGTTTCCAGGGTAACTGACTGCCCAGTTACAATGTAACTGATCACCCTTTTTCCGGGATAACTGACTGCCCTATTTCCGGGATAACTGATTGCCCTGTTTCCAGGGTAACTGATCACCCTGTTTCCGGGATAACTGATTCCCCTGTTTCCAGGGTAAGTGACTGCCCAGTTTCCAGGGTAACTGACTGCCCTGTTTCCAGGGTAACTGACTGCCCAGTTTCCAGGGTAACTGATCACCCTGTTTCCGGGATAACTGACTGCCCTGTTTCCGGGGTAACTGACCGCCTTGTTTCCAGGGTAACTGATCACCCTGTTTCTGGGATAACTGACTGCCCTGTTTCCGGGGTAAATGACCACCCTGTTTCCAGGATAACTGATCACCCTGTTTCCGGGGTAACTGACCACCTTGTTTCCAGGGTCACTGACCACCCTGTTTCCAGGATAACTGAAAGCCCTGTTTCCAGGGTAACTGACTGCCCAGTTTCCAGGGTAACTGATCACCCTGTTTCCGGGATAACTGACTGCCCTGTTTCTGGGAGAACTGACTGCCCTGTTTCTAGGATAAATGACTGCCCTGTTTCCAGGATAACTGACTGCCCTGTTTACTGGATAACTGATCGCCCTGTTTCCAGGTTAACTGACTGCCCTGTTTCCAGGGAAACTGACTGCCCTGTTTCCAGGGTAACTGACCGCCCTGTTTCTGGGGTAACTGACCGCCCTGTTTCCTGGATAACTGACTGCCCTGTTTCCAGGGTAACTGACTGCCCACTTTCCAGTGTAACTGATCACCCTTTTTCCAGGATAACTGACTGCCCTGTTTCCGGGATAACTGACTGCCCTGCTTCCAGGGTAACTGACCGCCCTGTTTCCAGGGTAACTGACTGCCCTGTTGCCAGGATAACTGACTGCCCTGTTTCCAGGGTAACTGACTGCCCACTTTCCAGTGCAACTGATCACCCTGTTTCCAGGGTTACTGACTGCCCACTTTCCAGTGTAACTGATCACCCTGTTTCCAGGATAACTGACTGCCCAGTTTCCAGGGTATATTATCACCCTGTTTCAGGGATAACTAACTGCCCTGTTTCCGGGATAACTGACTGCCCTGTTTCCGGGGTAACTGATCACCCTGTTTCCGGGGTAACTGACTGCCCAGTTTCCGAGGTAACTGACTTCCCTGTTTAAAGGGTAACTGTCTGCCCTGTTTCCGGGATAACTGACTGCCCTGTTTCCAGGGTAACTGACTGCCCAGTTTCCAGGGTAACTGACTGTCCTGTTTCCGGGGTCACTGACTGCCCTGTTTCCAGGGTAACTGACTGCCCAGTTTCCAGAGTAACTGAATACCCTGTTTCCAGGGTAACTGACTGCCCTGTTTCCGGGATAACTGACTGCCCTGTTTCCAGGGTAACTGACTGCCCTGTTTCCGGGGCAACTGACTGCCCTGTTTCCAGGGTAACTGATCACCCTGTTTCCGGGATAACTGTTCACCCTGTTTCCAGGGTAACTGACTGCCCTGTTTCCAGGGGAACTGACTGCCCTGTTTCCGGGTTAACTGATCACCCTATTTCTGGGGTAACTGACTAACAATTTTCCAGGGTGACTGACTGCCCTGTTTCCAGGCTAACTGACTGCCCAGTTTCCGGGGTAACTGACTGCCCTGTTTCCTGGGTAACTGACTGCCCTGCTTCCGGGGTAACTGATTGCCCTGTTTCCAGGGTAACTGATCACCCTGTTTCCGGGATAACTGACTCCCCTGTTTCCAGGGTAAGTGACTGCCCAGTTTCCAGGGTAACTGACTGCCCTGTTTCCGGGGTAACTGATCACACTGTTTCCGGGATAACTGACTGCCCTGTTTCCGGGAGAACTGACTGCCCTGTTTCCAGGGTAATTGACTGCCCTGTTTCCGGGGTTACTGACCGCCTTGTTTCCAGGGTAACTGATCACCCTGTTTCTGGGATAACTGACTGCCCTGTTTCCGGGGTAACTGAATGCCCTGTTTCCAGGGTAACTGACTGCCCAGTTTCCAGGGTAAATGATCACCCTGTTTCCGGGACAACTGACTGCCCTGTTTCCGGGAGAACTGACTGCCCTGTTTCCAGGGTAACTGACTGCCCTGTTTCCGGGGTAACTGACCGCCTTGTTTCCAGTGTAAGTGATCACCCTTTTTCCGGGGTCACTGACTGCCCTGTTTCCAGGGTAACTGACCGCCCTGTTTCCAGGATAACTGATCACCCTGTTTCCGGGGTAACTGACCACCCTGTTTGCAGGATAACTGACTCCCCTGTTTCCAGGGTAAGTGACTGCCCTGCTTCCGGGGTAACTGATCTCCCTGTTTCCGGGGTAACTGACCGCCCTGTTTCCAGGATAACTGACCTACCTATTTCCGGGGTAACTGACCGCCCTGTTTCCAGGATAACTGACTGCCCTGTTTCCAGGTTAACTGACTGCCCTGTTTCCAGGGTAACCGACTGCCCTGTTTCCAGGGGAACTGACTGCCCAGTTTCCGGGGTAACTAACTTCCCTGTTTCCAGGGTAACAGACTGCCCTGTTTCCGGGATAACTGACTGCCCTGTTTTCAGGGTAACTGATAACCCTGTTTCCGGGATAACTGACTGCCCTGTTTCCAGGGTAACTGACTGCCCAGTTTCCAGGGTAACTGACTGCCCTGTTTCCGGGGTAACTGACTGCCCTGTTTACAGGGTAACTGACTGCCCAGTTTCCAGAGTAACTGAATACCCTATTTCCAGGGTAACAGATCACCCTGTTTCCGGGGTAACTGACTACCCTGTTTCCAAGCTAACTGACGGCCCTGTTTCCAGGATAACTGATCACCCTGTTTCCGGGGTAACTGACTGCCCAGTTTCCAGGGCGACTGACTGCCCTGTTTCCAGGGTAACTGACTGCCCAGTTTCCGGGGTAACTGACTGCCCTGTTTCCAGGGTAACTGATCACCCTGTTTCCGGGATAACTGACTGCCCTGTTTCCGGGATAACTGACTGCCCTGTTTCCAGGGTAACTGACTTACCCTGTTTCCGGGGTAACTGACTGCCCTGTTTCCAGGCTAACTGACTGCCCTGTTTCCAGGATAACTGATCACCCTGTTTCCGGGGTAACTGACTGCCCTGTTTCCGGGGTTACTGACCGCCCTGTTTCCAGGGTCACTGACCACCCCGTTTCCAGGATAACTGAAAGCCCTGTTTCCAGGGTAACTGACTGCCCTGTTTCCGGGGTAACTGACTGCCCTGTTTCCAGGGCAACTAACTGCCCTGTTTCCGGGGGAACTGACTGCCCAGTTTCCAGGGTAACTGACTGCCCAGTTTCCAGGGTAACTAACTGCCCTGTTTCCGGGGTAACTGACTGCCCAGTTTCCAGGGTAACTGACTGCCCTGTTTCCAGGGTAACTGACAGCCCACCTTCCAGTGTAACTGATCACCCTGTTTCCAGGATAATTGACTGCCCTGTTTCCAGGGTAACTGACCGCCCTGTTTCCGAGATAACTAACTGCCCTGTTTCCAGGATAACTGACTGCCCTGTTTCCGGGGTAACTGATCACCCTGTTTCCGGGGTAACTGACTGCCCAGTTTCCGGGGTAACTGACTTCCCTGTTTCCAGGGTAACTGACTGCCCTGTTTCCGGGATAACTGACTGCCCTGTTTCCAGGGTAACTGATAACCCTGTTTCCGGGATAACTGTCTGCCCTGTTTCCGGGATAACTGACTGCCCAGTTTCCAGGGTAACAGACTGCCCTGTTTCCGGGGTAATTGACTGCCCTGTTTCCAGGGTAACTGACTGCCCAGTTTCCAGGGTAACTGATCACCCTGTTTCCGGGAGAACTGACTGCCCTGTTTCCGGGAGAAATTACTGCCCTATTTCCAGGGTAACTGACTGCCCTGCTTCCGGGGTAACTGACTGCCCTGTTTCCAGGGTAACTGATCACCCTGTTTCCGGGATAACTGACTGCCCTGTTTCCGGGATAACTGACTGCCCTGTTTCCAGGGTAACTGACTTACCCTGTTTCCGGGGTAACTGACTGCCCTGTTTCCAGGCTAACTGACTGCCCTGTTTCCAGGATAACTGATCACCCTGTTTCCGGGGTAACTGATTGCCCTGTTTCCGGGGTAATTGACCGCCCTGTTTCCAGGGTCACTGACCACCCTGTTTCCAGGAAAACTGAAAGTGCTGTTTCCAGGGTAACTGATCTCCCTGTTTCCGGGGTAACTGATCACCCTGTTTCCGGGTAACTGACAGCCCTGTTTCCGGGGTAACTGACTGCCCTGTTTCCAGGGTAACTGATCTCCCTGTTTCCAGTGCAACGGATCACCATGTTTCCGGGGTAACTGACTGCCCTGTTTCCAGGGCAACTGACCGCCCAGTTTCCGGGGGAACTGACTGCCCAGTTTCCAGGGTAACTGACTGCCCTGTTTCCGGGGTAACAGATCTCCTGTGTCCAGGGTAACTGACCGCCCTGTTTCCAGGATAACTGACCGCCCTAATTCCGGGGTAACTGAATGCCCTGTTTCCAAGATAACTGACTGCCCTGTTTCCGGGATAACTGACTGCCCTGTTTACTGGATAACTGACCGCCCTGTTTCCAGGTTAACTGACTGCCCTGTTTCCAGGGTAACTGCCTGCCCTGTTTCCAGGGTAACTGACTGCCCAGTTTCCAGGGGAACTGATCACCCTGTTTCCGGGATAACTGACTGCCCTGTTTCCGGGAGAAATAACTGCCCTGTTTCCAGCATAACTGACTGCCCTGTTTCCAGGATAACTGATCACCCAGTTTCCGGGGTAACTGACTGCCCTGTTTCCGGGGTAACTGACCGACCGCCCTGCTTCCAGGATAACTGATCACCCTGTTTCCGGGGTAACTGACCACCCTGTTTCCAGGGTAACTGACTAATCTGTTTCCAGGGTTACTGACCGCCCTGTTTCTGGGGTAACTGACTGCCCTGTTTCCGGGGTAACTGACCGCCCTGTTTCCAGGATAACTGATCACCCTGTTTCCAGGGTAACTGACCATCCTGTTTCCAGGGTAACTGACTGCCCAGTTTCCAGGGTTACTGACCGCCCTGTTTCTGGGGTAACTGACTGCCCTGTTTCCGGGGTAACTGACTGCCCTGTTTCCAGGGCAACTAACTGCCCTGTTTCCGGGGGAACTGACTGCCCAGTTTCCAGGGTAACTGACTGCCCAGTTTCCAGGGTAACTAACTGCCCTGTTTCCGGGGTAACTGACTGCCCAGTTTCCAGGGTAACTGACTGCCCTGTTTCCAGGGTAACTGACAGCCCACCTTCCAGTGTAACTGATCACCCTGTTTCCAGGATAATTGACTGCCCTGTTTCCAGGGTAACTGACCGCCCTGTTTCCGAGATAACTAACTGCCCTGTTTCCAGGATAACTGACTGCCCTGTTTCCGGGGTAACTGATCACCCTGTTTCCGGGGTAACTGACTGCCCAGTTTCCGGGGTAACTGACTTCCCTGTTTCCAGGGTAACTGACTGCCCTGTTTCCGGGATAACTGACTGCCCTGTTTCCAGGGTAACTGATAACCCTGTTTCCGGGATAACTGTCTGCCCTGTTTCCGGGATAACTGACTGCCCAGTTTCCAGGGTAACAGACTGCCCTGTTTCCGGGGTAATTGACTGCCCTGTTTCCAGGGTAACTGACTGCCCAGTTTCCAGGGTAACTGATCACCCTGTTTCCGGGAGAACTGACTGCCCTGTTTCCGGGAGAAATTACTGCCCTATTTCCAGGGTAACTGACTGCCCTGCTTCCGGGGTAACTGACTGCCCTGTTTCCAGGGTAACTGATCACCCTGTTTCCGGGATAACTGACTGCCCTGTTTCCGGGATAACTGACTGCCCTGTTTCCAGGGTAACTGACTTACCCTGTTTCCGGGGTAACTGACTGCCCTGTTTCCAGGCTAACTGACTGCCCTGTTTCCAGGATAACTGATCACCCTGTTTCCGGGGTAACTGATTGCCCTGTTTCCGGGGTAATTGACCGCCCTGTTTCCAGGGTCACTGACCACCCTGTTTCCAGGAAAACTGAAAGTGCTGTTTCCAGGGTAACTGATCTCCCTGTTTCCGGGGTAACTGATCACCCTGTTTCCGGGTAACTGACAGCCCTGTTTCCGGGGTAACTGACTGCCCTGTTTCCAGGGTAACTGATCTCCCTGTTTCCAGTGCAACGGATCACCATGTTTCCGGGGTAACTGACTGCCCTGTTTCCAGGGCAACTGACCGCCCAGTTTCCGGGGGAACTGACTGCCCAGTTTCCAGGGTAACTGACTGCCCTGTTTCCGGGGTAACAGATCTCCTGTGTCCAGGGTAACTGACCGCCCTGTTTCCAGGATAACTGACCGCCCTAATTCCGGGGTAACTGAATGCCCTGTTTCCAGGATAACTGACTGCCCTGTTTCCGGGATAACTGACTGCCCTGTTTACTGGATAACTGACCGCCCTGTTTCCAGGTTAACTGACTGCCCTGTTTCCAGGGTAACTGCCTGCCCTGTTTCCAGGGTAACTGACTGCCCAGTTTCCAGGGGAACTGATCACCCTGTTTCCGGGATAACTGACTGCCCTGTTTCCGGGAGAAATAACTGCCCTGTTTCCAGCATAACTGACTGCCCTGTTTCCAGGATAACTGATCACCCAGTTTCCGGGGTAACTGACTGCCCTGTTTCCGGGGTAACTGACCGACCGCCCTGCTTCCAGGATAACTGATCACCCTGTTTCCGGGGTAACTGACCACCCTGTTTCCAGGGTAACTGACTAATCTGTTTCCAGGGTTACTGACCGCCCTGTTTCTGGGGTAACTGACTGCCCTGTTTCCGGGGTAACTGACCGCCCTGTTTCCAGGATAACTGATCACCCTGTTTCCAGGGTAACTGACCATCCTGTTTCCAGGGTAACTGACTGCCCAGTTTCCAGGGTTACTGACCGCCCTGTTTCTGGGGTAACTGACTGCCCTGTTTCCGGGGTAACTGACTGCCCTGTTTCCAGGGCAACTAACTGCCCTGTTTCCGGGGGAACTGACTGCCCAGTTTCCAGGGTAACTGACTGCCCAGTTTCCAGGGTAACTAACTGCCCTGTTTCCGGGGTAACTGACTGCCCAGTTTCCAGGGTAACTGACTGCCCTGTTTCCAGGGTAACTGACAGCCCACCTTCCAGTGTAACTGATCACCCTGTTTCCAGGATAATTGACTGCCCTGTTTCCAGGGTAACTGACCGCCCTGTTTCCGAGATAACTAACTGCCCTGTTTCCAGGATAACTGACTGCCCTGTTTCCGGGGTAACTGATCACCCTGTTTCCGGGGTAACTGACTGCCCAGTTTCCGGGGTAACTGACTTCCCTGTTTCCAGGGTAACTGACTGCCCTGTTTCCGGGATAACTGACTGCCCTGTTTCCAGGGTAACTGATAACCCTGTTTCCGGGATAACTGTCTGCCCTGTTTCCGGGATAACTGACTGCCCAGTTTCCAGGGTAACAGACTGCCCTGTTTCCGGGGTAATTGACTGCCCTGTTTCCAGGGTAACTGACTGCCCAGTTTCCAGGGTAACTGATCACCCTGTTTCCGGGAGAACTGACTGCCCTGTTTCCGGGAGAAATTACTGCCCTATTTCCAGGGTAACTGACTGCCCTGCTTCCGGGGTAACTGACTGCCCTGTTTCCAGGGTAACTGATCACCCTGTTTCCGGGATAACTGACTGCCCTGTTTCCGGGATAACTGACTGCCCTGTTTCCAGGGTAACTGACTTACCCTGTTTCCGGGGTAACTGACTGCCCTGTTTCCAGGCTAACTGACTGCCCTGTTTCCAGGATAACTGATCACCCTGTTTCCGGGGTAACTGATTGCCCTGTTTCCGGGGTAATTGACCGCCCTGTTTCCAGGGTCACTGACCACCCTGTTTCCAGGAAAACTGAAAGTGCTGTTTCCAGGGTAACTGATCTCCCTGTTTCCGGGGTAACTGATCACCCTGTTTCCGGGTAACTGACAGCCCTGTTTCCGGGGTAACTGACTGCCCTGTTTCCAGGGTAACTGATCTCCCTGTTTCCAGTGCAACGGATCACCATGTTTCCGGGGTAACTGACTGCCCTGTTTCCAGGGCAACTGACCTCCCAGTTTCCGGGGGAACTGACTGCCCAGTTTCCAGGGTAACTGACTGCCCTGTTTCCGGGGTAACAGATCTCCTGTGTCCAGGGTAACTGACCGCCCTGTTTCCAGGATAACTGACCGCCCTAATTCCGGGGTAACTGAATGCCCTGTTTCCAGGATAACTGACTGCCCTGTTTCCGGGATAACTGACTGCCCTGTTTACTGGATAACTGACCGCCCTGTTTCCAGGTTAACTGACTGCCCTGTTTCCAGGGTAACTGCCTGCCCTGTTTCCAGGGTAACTGACTGCCCAGTTTCCAGGGGAACTGATCACCCTGTTTCCGGGATAACTGACTGCCCTGTTTCCGGGAGAAATAACTGCCCTGTTTCCAGCATAACTGACTGCCCTGTTTCCAGGATAACTGATCACCCAGTTTCCGGGGTAACTGACTGCCCTGTTTCCGGGGTAACTGACCGACCGCCCTGCTTCCAGGATAACTGATCACCCTGTTTCCGGGGTAACTGACCACCCTGTTTCCAGGGTAACTGACTAATCTGTTTCCAGGGTTACTGACCGCCCTGTTTCTGGGGTAACTGACTGCCCTGTTTCCGGGGTAACTGACCGCCCTGTTTCCAGGATAACTGATCACCCTGTTTCCAGGGTAACTGACCATCCTGTTTCCAGGGTAACTGACTGCCCAGTTTCCAGGGTAACTGACCGCACTATTTCCGGGGTAACTGACCGCCCTGTTTCCAGGGTAACTGACCGCACTATTTCCGGGGTAACTGACCGCCCTGTTTCCAGGATAACTGACTGCCCTGTTTCCGGGATAACTGACTGCCCTGTTTACTGGATAACTGACCGCCCTGTTTCCAGGTTAACTGACTGCCCTGTTTCCGGGATAACTGACTGCCCTGTTTCCAGGGTAACTGATTGCCCTGTTTCCGGTGTAACTGACTGCCCTGTTTCCAGGGTAACTGATCACCCTGTTTCCGGGACAACTGACTGCCCTGTTTCCGGGATAACTGACTGCCCTGTTTCCAGGATAACTGACTGCCCTGTTTCCGGGGTAACTGACTACCCTGTTTCCAAGCTAACTGACGGCCCTGTTTCCAGGATAACTGATCACCCTGTTTCCGCGGTAACTGACTGCCCTGTTTCCGGGGTAAATGACCACCCTGTTTCCAGGATAACTGATCACCCTGCTTCCACGATAACTGATCACCCTGTTTCCGGGGTCACTTACCACACTGTTTCCAGTGTCACTGACCACCCCGTTTCCAGGTTAACTGACTGCCCTGTTTCCAGGGTAACTGACTGCCCTGTTTCCAGGGTAACTGACTGCCCAGTTTCCAGGGGAACTGATCACCCTGTTTCCGGGATAACTGACTGCCCTGTTTCCGGGAGAAATAACTGCCCTGTTTCCAGCATAACTGACTGCCCTGTTTCCAGGATAACTGATCACCCAGTTTCCGGGGTAACTGACTGCCCTGTTTCCGGGGTAACTGACCGACCGCCCTGTTTCCAGGATAACTGATCACCCTGTTTCCGGGGTAACTGACCACCCTGTTTCCAGGGTAACTGACTAATCTGTTTCCAGGGTTACTGACCGCCCTGTTTCTGGGGTAACTGACTGCCCTGTTTCCGGGGTAACTGACCGCCCTGTTTCCAGGATAACTGATCACCCTGTTTCCAGGGTAACTGACCATCCTGTTTCCAGGGTAACTGACTGCCCAGTTTCCAGGGTAACTGACCGCACTATTTCCGGGGTAACTGACCGCCCTGTTTCCAGGGTAACTGACCGCACTATTTCCGGGGTAACTGACCGCCCTGTTTCCAGGATAACTGACTGCCCTGTTTCCGGGATAACTGACTGCCCTGTTTACTGGATAACTGACCGCCCTGTTTCCAGGTTAACTGACTGCCCTGTTTCCGGGATAACTGACTGCCCTGTTTCCAGGGTAACTGATTGCCCTGTTTCCGGTGTAACTGACTGCCCTGTTTCCAGGGTAACTGATCACCCTGTTTCCGGGACAACTGACCGCCCTGTTTCCGGGATAACTGACTGCCCTGTTTCCAGGATAACTGACTGCCCTGTTTCCGGGGTAACTGACTACCCTGTTTCCAAGCTAACTGACGGCCCTGTTTCCAGGATAACTGATCACCCTGTTTCCGCGGTAACTGACTGCCCTGTTTCCGGGGTAAATGACCACCCTGTTTCCAGGATAACTGATCACCCTGCTTCCACGATAACTGATCACCCTGTTTCCGGGGTCACTTACCACACTGTTTCCAGTGTCACTGACCACCCCGTTTCCAGGATAACTGACTCCCCTGTTTCCAGGGTAACTGACCGCCCTGTTTCCGGGGTCACTTACCACACTGTTTCCAGTGCAACGGATCACCATGTTTCCGGGGTAACTGACTGCCCTGTTTCCAGGGCAACTGACCGCCCTGTTTCCGGGGGAACTGACTGCCCAGTTTCCAGGGTAACTGACTGCCCAGTTTCCAGGGTAACTAACTGCCCTGTTTCCGGGGTAACTGACTGCCCAGTTTCCAGGGTAACTGACTGCCCTGTTTCCAGGGTAACTGACAGCCCACCTTCCAGTGTAACTGATCACCCTGTTTCCAGGATAATTGACTGCCCTGTTTCCAGGGTAAATGACCGCCCTGTTTCCAGGGTAACTGACTGCCCAGTTTCCAGGGTAAATTATCACCCTGTTTCCGGGATAACAAACTGCCCTGTTTCCGGGATAACTGACTGCCCAGTTTCCGGGGTAACTGACTTCCCTGTTTCCAGGGTAACTGACTGCCCAGTTTCCATGGTAACTGACTGCCCTGTTTCCGGGGTAACTGATCACCCTGTTTCCGGGGTAACTGACTGCCCAGTTTCCAGGGTAACTGACCATCCTGTTTCCAGGGTAACTGACTGCCCAGTTTCCAGGGTAACTGACCGCCCTATTTCCGGGGTAACTGACCGCCCTGTTTCCAGGATAACTGACTGCCCTCCTTCCGGGATAACTGACTGCCCTGTTTACTGGATAACTGACCGCCCTGTTTCCAGGTTAACTGACTGCCCTGTTTCCGGGATAACTGACTGCCCTGTTTCCAGGGTAACTGACTGCCCTGTTTCCGGTGTAACTGACTGCCCTGTTTCCAGGGTAACTGATCACCCTGTTTCCGGGACAACTGACTGCCCTGTTTCCGGGATAACTGACTGCCCTGTTTCCAGGATAACTGACTGCCCTGTTTCCGGGGTAACTGACTACCCTGTTTCCAAGCTAACTGACGGCCCTGTTTCCAGGATAACTGATCACCCTGTTTCCGCGGTAACTGACTGCCCTGTTTCCGGGGTAACTTACCGCCCTGTTTCCACGATAACTGATCACCCTGTTTCCGGGGTCACTTACCACACTGTTTCCAGTGTCACTGACCACCCCGTTTCCAGGATAACTGACTCCCCTGTTTCCAGGGTTACTGACCGCCCTGTTTCCGGGGTCACTTACCACACTGTTTCCAGTGCAACGGATCACCATGTTTCCGGGGTAACTGACTGCCCTGTTTCCAGGGCAACTGACCGCCCTGTTTCCGGGGGAACTGACTGCCCAGTTTCCAGGGTAACTGACTGCCCAGTTTCCAGGGTAACTAACTGCCCTGTTTCCGGGGTAACTGACTGCCCATTTTCCAGCGTAACTGACTGCCCTGTTTCCAGGGTAACTGAGAGCCCACCTTCCAGTGTAACTGATCACCCTGTTTCCAGGATAATTGACTGCCCTGTTTCCAGGGTAAATGACCGCCCTGTTTCCAGGGTAACTGACTGCCCAGTTTCCAGGGTAAATTATCACCCTGTTTCCGGGATAACCAACTGCCCTGTTTCCGGGATAACTGACTGCCCAGTTTCCGAGGTAACTGACTTCCCTGTTTCCAGGGTAACTGACTGCCCAGTTTCCATGGTAACTGACTGCCCTGTTTCCGGGGTAACTGATCACCCTGTTTCCGGGGCAACTGACTGCCCAGTTTCCAGGGTGACTGACTGCCCTGTTTCCAGGGTAACTGACTGCCCAGTTTCCGGGGTAACTGACTGCCCTGTTTCCAGGGTAACTGATCACCCTGTTTCCGGGATAACTGACTGCCCTGTTTCCGGGATAACTGACTGCCCTGTTTCCAGGGTAACTGACTTACCCTGTTTCCGGGGTAACTGACTGCCCTGTTTCCAGGCTAACTGACTGCCCTGTTTCCAGGATAACTGATCACCCTGTTTCCGGGGTAACTGACTGCCCTGTTTCCGGGGTAACTGACCGCCCTGTTTCCAGGGTCACTGACCACCCTGTTTCCAGGATAACTGAAAGCCCTGTTTCCAGGGTAACTGATCTCCCTGTTTCCGGGGTAACTGATCACCCTGTTTCCGGGTAACTGACTGCCCTGTTTCCGGGGTAACTGACTGCCCTGTTTCCCGGGTAACTGATCTCCCTGTTTCCAGTGCAACGGATCACCATGTTTCCGGGGTAACTGACTGCCCTGTTTCCAGGGCAACTAACTGCCCTGTTTCCGGGGGAACTGACTGCCCAGTTTCCAGGGTAACTGACTGCCCAGTTTCCAGGGTAACTAACTGCCCTGTTTCCGGGGTAACTGACTGCCCAGTTTCCAGGGTAACTGACTGCCCTGTTTCCAGGGTAACTGACAGCCCACCTTCCAGTGTAACTGATCACCCTGTTTCCAGGATAATTGACTGCCCTGTTTCCAGGGTAACTGACCGCCCTGTTTCCGGGATAACTAACTGCCCTGTTTCCAGGATAACTGACTGCCTTGTTTCCGGGGTAACTGATCACCCTGTTTCCGGGGTAACTGACTGCCCACTTTCCGGGGTAACTGACTTCCCTGTTTCCAGGGTAACTGACTGCCCTGTTTCCGGGATAACTGACTGCCCTGTTTCCAGGGTAACTGATAACCCTGTTTCCGGGATAACTGACTGCCCTGTTTCCAGGGTAACTGACTGCCCAGTTTCCAGAGTAACTGAATAACCTGTTTCCAGGGTAACAGATCACCCTGTTTCCGGGATAACTGACTGCCCTGTTTCCAAGATAACTGACTGCCCTCTTTCCAGGGTAACTGACTGCCCTGTTTCCGGGGTAACTGACTGCCCTGTTTCCTGGCTAACTGACTGCCCTGTTTCCAGGATAACTGATCACCCTGTTTCCGGGGTAACTGACTGCCCTGTTTCCGGGGTAACTGACCGCCCTGTTTCCAGGATAACTGGTCACCCTGTTTCCGTAGTAACTGACCACCCTGTTTCCAGGGTCACTGACCACCCTGTTTCCAGGATAACTGACTCCCCTGATTCCAGGGTAACTGACTGCCCTGTTTCCGGGGTAACTGATCTCCCTGTTTCCGGGGTTACTGACCGCCCTGTTTCCAGGATAACTGACCTACCTATTTCCAGGTTAACTGACTGCCCTGTTTCCAGGGTAACTGACTGCCCTGTTTCCAGGGGAACTGACTGCCCTGTTTCCGGGGTAACAGATCACCCTGTTTCCGGGTTAACTGACTAACCAGTTTCCAGGGTGACTGACTGCCCTGTTTCCAGGGTAACTGACTGCCCAGTTTCCGGGGTAACTGACTGTCCTGTTTCCTGGGTAACTGACTGCCCTGCTTCCGGGGTAACTGACTGCCCTGTTTCCCGGGTAACTGACTGCCCAGTTTCCAGGGTAACTGATCACCCTTTTTCCGGGATAACTGACTGACCTGTTTCCGTGATAACTGACTGCCCTGTTTCCAGGGTAACTGATCACCCTGTTTCCGGGATAACTGACTCCCCTGTTTGCAAGGTAACTGACTGCCCAGTTTCCAGGGTAACTGACTGCCCTGTTTCCGGGGTAACTGACTGCCCTGTTTCCAGGGTAACTGACTGCCCAGTTTCCAGGGTAACTGATCACCCTGTTTCCGGGATAACTGACTGCACTTTTTCCGGGAGAAATGACTGGCCTGTTGCCAGGGTAACTGACTGCCCTGTTTCCGGGGTAACTGACTGCCCTGTTTCCGGGGTAACTGATCTCCCTCTTTCCGGGATAACTGACCGCCCTGTTTCCAGGATAACTGACCTACCTATTTCCGGGGTAACTGACCTCCCTGTTTCCAGGATAAGTGACTGCCCTGTTTCCAGGTTAACTGACTGGCCTGTTGCCAGGGTAACTGACTGCCCTGTTTCCAGGGGAACTGACTGCCCTGTTTCCGGGGTAACTGATCACACTGTTTCCGGGGTAACTGACTAACCAGTTTCCAGGGTGACTGACTGCCCTGTTTCCAGGGTAACTGACTGCCCAGTTTCCGGGGTAACTGACTGCCCTGTTTCCTGGGTAACTGACTGCCCTGCTTCCAGGATAACTGATCACCCTGTTTCCGGGGTAACTGACTGCCCTGTTTCCGGGGTAACTGACCGCCCTGTTTCCAGGATAACTGATCACCCTGTTTCCGGGGTAACTGACCACCCTGTTTCCAGGGTCACTGACCACCCTGTTTCCAGGATAACTGAAAGCCCTGTTTCCAGGGTAACTGATCTCCCTGTTTACGGGTAGCTGAATGCCCTGTTTCCAGGGTAACTGATCTCCCTGTTTCCAGGGTAACTGATCACCCTGTTTCCGGGGTAACTGACTGCCCTGTTTCCAGGGTAACTGACTGCCCTGTTTCCGGGGTAACTGACTGCCCTGTTTCCAGGATAACTGATCACTCTGTTTCCGGGGTAACTGACCACCCTGTTTCCGGGGTAACTGACTAATCTGTTCCCAGGGTTACTGACCGCCCTGTTTCTGGGGTAACTGACTGCCCTGTTTCGGGGGTAACTGACTGCCCTGTTTCCAGGATAACTGATCACTCTGTTTCCGGGGTAACTGATCGCCCTGTTTCCGGGGTAACTGACCACCCTGTTTCCTGGGTCACTGACCACCCTGTTTCCAGGATAACTGAAAGCCCTGTTTCCAGGGTAACTGATCTCCCTGTTTCCAGGATAACTGATCACCCTGTTTCCAATGCAACTGACCATCCTGTTTCCAGGGTAACTGACTGCCCAGTTTCCAGGGTTACTGACTGCCCTGTTTCCGGGGTAACAGATCTCCCTGTTTCCGGGGTAACTGACCGCCCTGTTTCCAGGATAACTGACCGCCCTATTTCCGGGATAACTGACTGCCCTGTTTACTGGATAACTGACCGCCCTGTTTCCGGGATAACTGACTGCCCTGTTTCCAGGGTAACTGATAACCCTGATTCCGGGATAACTGACTGCGCTGTTTCCAGGGTAACTGACTGCCCAGTTTCCAGGGTAATTGACTGCCCTGTTTCCGGGGTAACTGACTGCCCTGTTTCCAGGGTAACTGACTGCCCAGTTTCCAGAGTAACTGAATACCCTTTTTCCAGGGTAACTGACTGCCCTGTTTCTGGGATAACTGACTGCCCTGTTTCCAGGGTAACTGACTGCCCTGTTTCCGGGATAACTGACTACCCTGTTTCCGGGATAACTGACTGCCCTGTTTCCAGGGTAACTGACTGCCCTGTTTCCGGGGTAACTGACTGCCCTGTTTCCAGGCTAACTGACGGCCCTGTTTCCGGGATAACTGATCACCCAGTTTCCAGGATAACTGACTCCCCTGTTTCCAGTGTAACTGACTGACCTGTTTCCGGGGTAACTGACCGCCCTGTTTCCAGGATAACTGACCTATCTATTTCCGGGGTAACTGACCGCCCTGTTTCCAGGATAACTGACTGCCCTGTTTCCAGGTTAACTGACTGCCCTGTTTCCAGGGTAACTGACTGCCCTGTTTCCGGGGTAACTGACCGCCCTGTTTCCAGGATAACAGATCACCCTGTTTCCGGAGTAACTGACCATCCTGTTTCCAGGTTCACTGACCACCCTGATTCCAGGATAACTGAAAGCCCTGTTTCCAGGGTAACTGACTGCCCTGTTTCCGGGAAAACTGTCTGCCCTGTTTCCTGGGTAACTGACTGCCCTGCTTCCGGGGTAACTGACTGGCCTGTTTCCAGGTTAACTGACTGCCCAGTTTCCAGGGTAACTGATCACCCTTTTTCCGGGATAACTGACTGCCCTGTTTCCGGGATAACTGACTGCCCTGTTTCCAGGGTAACTGATCACCCTGTTTCCGGGATAACTGACTCCACTGTTTGGAGGGTAACTGACTGCCCAGTTTCCAGGGTAACTGACTGCCCTGTTTCCGGGGTAACTGACTGCCCTGTTTCCAGGGTAACTGACTGCCCAGTTTCCAGGGTAACTGATCACCCTGTTTCCGGGATAACTGACTGCACTTTTTCCGGGAGAAATGACTGCCCTGTTGCCAGGGTAACTGACTGCCCTGTTTCCGGGGTAACTGACTGCCCTGTTTCCGGGGTAACTGATCTCCCTCTTTCCGGGATAACTGAACGCCCTGTTTCCAGGATAACTGACCTACCTATTTCCGGGGTAACTGACCTCCCTGTTTCCAGGATAAGTGACTGCCCTGTTTCCAGGTTAACTGACTGCCCTGTTGCCAGGGTAATAGACTGCCCTGTTTCCAGGGGAACTGACTGCCCTGTTTCCGGGGTAACTGATCACACTGTTTCCGGGGTAACTGACTAACCAGTTTCCAGGGTGACTGACTGCCCTGTTTCCAGGGTAACTGACTGCCCAGTTTCCGGGGTAACTGACTGCCCTGTTTCCTGGGTAACTGACTGCCCTGCTTCCGGGGTAACTGACTGCCCTGTTTCCAGGCTAACTGACTGCCCTGTTTCCAGGATAACTGATCACCCTGTTTCCGGGGTAACTGACTGCCCTGTTTCCGGGGTAACTGACCGCCCTGTTTCCAGGATAATGATCACCCTGTTTCCGGGGTAACTGACCACCCTGTTTCCAGGGTCACTGACCACCCTGTTTCCAGGATAACTGAAAGCCCTGTTTCCAGGGTAACTGATCTCCCTGTTTCCGGGTAGCTGAATGCCCTTTTTCCAGGGTAACTGATCTCCCTGTTTCCAGGGTAACTGATCACCCTGTTTCCGGGGTAACTGACTGCCCTGTTTCCGGGGTAACTGACTGCCCTGTTTCCAGGATAACTGATCACTCTGTTTCCGGGGTAACTGACCACCCTGTTTCCGGGGTAACTGACTAATCTGTTCCCAGGGTTACTGACCGCCCTGTTTCTGGGGTAACTGACTGCCCTGTTTCCGGGGTAACTGACCGCCCTGTTTCCAGGATAACTGATCACCCTGTTTCCAGTGTAACTGACCATCCTGTTTCCAGGGTAACTGACTGCCCAGTTTCCAGGGTAACTGACTGCCCTGTTTCCGGGGTAACAGATCTCCCTGTTTCCGGGGTAACTGACCGCCCTATTTCCGGGATAACTGACTGCCCTGTTTACTGGATAACTGACCGCCCTGTTTCCGGGATAACTGACTGCCCTGTTTCCAGGGTAACTGATAACCCTGATTCCGGGATAACAGACTGCGCTGTTTCCAGGGTAACTGACTGCCCTGTTTCCAGGGTAACTGACTGCCCTGTTTCCGGGGTAACTGACTGCCCTGTTTCCAGGGTAACTGACTGCCCAGTTTCCAGGGTAACTGACTGCCCTGTTTCCAGGGTAACTGAGTGCCCTGTTTACAGGCTAACTGACTGCCCTGTTTCCAGGATAACTGATCACCCTGTTTCCGGGGTAACTGACTGCCCTGTTTCCGGGGTAACTGACCGCCCTGTTTCCAGGATAACTGATCACCCTGTTTCCGGGGTAACTGACCACCCTGTTTCCAGGGTCACTGACCACCCTGTTTCCAGGATAACTGACTCCCCTGTTTCCAGGGTAACTGACTGCCCTGTTTCCGGGGTAACTGATCTCCCTGTTTCCGGGGTTACTGACCGCCCTGTTTCCAGGATAACTGACCTACCTATTTCCAGGTTAACTGACTGCCCTGTTTCCAGGGTAACTGACTGCCCTGTTTCCAGGGGAACTGACTGCCCTGTTTCCGGGGTAACAGATCACCCTGTTTCCGGGTTAACTGACTAACCAGTTTCCAGGGTGACTGACTGCCCTGTTTCCAGGGTAACTGACTGCCCAGTTTCCGGGGTAACTGACTGTCCTGTTTCCTGGGTAACTGACTGCCCAGTTTCCGGGGTAACTGACTGTCCTGTTTCCGGGATAACTGACTGCACTTTTTCCGGGAGAAATGACTGCCCTGTTGCCAGGGTAACTGACTGCCCTGTTTCCGGGGTAACTGACTGCCCTGTTTCCGGGGTAACTGATCTCCCTGTTTCCGGGGTTACTGACCGCCCTGTTTCCAGGATAACTGACCTACCTATTTCCAGGTTAACTGACTGCCCTGTTTCCAGGGTAACTGACTGCCCTGTTTCCGGGATAACTGACTGCCCTGTTTCCAGGGTAACTGATCACCCTGTTTCCGGGATAACTGACTCCACTGTTTGGAGGGTAACTGACTGCCCAGTTTCCAGGGTAACTGACTGCCCTGTTTCCGGGGTAACTGACTGCCCTGTTTCCAGGGTAACTGACTGCCCAGTTTCCAGGGTAACTGATCACCCTGTTTCCGGGATAACTGACTGCACTTTTTCCGGGAGAAATGACTGCCCTGTTGCCAGGGTAACTGACTGCCCTGTTTCCGGGGTAACTGACTGCCCTGTTTCCGGGGTAACTGATCTCCCTCTTTCCGGGATAACTGAACGCCCTGTTTCCAGGATAACTGACCTACCTATTTCCGGGGTAACTGACCTCCCTGTTTCCAGGATAAGTGACTGCCCTGTTTCCAGGTTAACTGACTGCCCTGTTGCCAGGGTAATAGACTGCCCTGTTTCCAGGGGAACTGACTGCCCTGTTTCCGGGGTAACTGATCACACTGTTTCCGGGGTAACTGACTAACCAGTTTCCAGGGTGACTGACTGCCCTGTTTCCAGGGTAACTGACTGCCCAGTTTCCGGGGTAACTGACTGCCCTGTTTCCTGGGTAACTGACTGCCCTGCTTCCGGGGTAACTGACTGCCCTGTTTCCAGGCTAACTGACTGCCCTGTTTCCAGGATAACTGATCACCCTGTTTCCGGGGTAACTGACTGCCCTGTTTCCGGGGTAACTGACCGCCCTGTTTCCAGGATAATGATCACCCTGTTTCCGGGGTAACTGACCACCCTGTTTCCAGGGTCACTGACCACCCTGTTTCCAGGATAACTGAAAGCCCTGTTTCCAGGGTAACTGATCTCCCTGTTTCCGGGTAGCTGAATGCCCTTTTTCCAGGGTAACTGATCTCCCTGTTTCCAGGGTAACTGATCACCCTGTTTCCGGGGTAACTGACTGCCCTGTTTCCGGGGTAACTGACTGCCCTGTTTCCAGGATAACTGATCACTCTGTTTCCGGGGTAACTGACCACCCTGTTTCCGGGGTAACTGACTAATCTGTTCCCAGGGTTACTGACCGCCCTGTTTCTGGGGTAACTGACTGCCCTGTTTCCGGGGTAACTGACCGCCCTGTTTCCAGGATAACTGATCACCCTGTTTCCAGTGTAACTGACCATCCTGTTTCCAGGGTAACTGACTGCCCAGTTTCCAGGGTAACTGACTGCCCTGTTTCCAGGGTAACAGATCTCCCTGTTTCCGGGGTAACTGACCGCCCTATTTCCGGGATAACTGACTGCCCTGTTTACTGGATAACTGACCGCCCTGTTTCCGGGATAACTGACTGCCCTGTTTCCAGGGTAACTGATAACCCTGATTCCGGGATAACAGACTGCGCTGTTTCCAGGGTAACTGACTGCCCTGTTTCCAGGGTAACTGACTGCCCTGTTTCCGGGGTAACTGACTGCCCTGTTTCCAGGGTAACTGACTGCCCAGTTTCCAGGGTAACTGACTGCCCTGTTTCCAGGGTAACTGAGTGCCCTGTTTACAGGCTAACTGACTGCCCTGTTTCCAGGATAACTGATCACCCTGTTTCCGGGGTAACTGACTGCCCTGTTTCCGGGGTAACTGACCGCCCTGTTTCCAGGATAACTGATCACCCTGTTTCCGGGGTAACTGACCACCCTGTTTCCAGGGTCACTGACCACCCTGTTTCCAGGATAACTGACTCCCCTGTTTCCAGGGTAACTGACTGCCCTGTTTCCGGGGTAACTGATCTCCCTGTTTCCGGGGTTACTGACCGCCCTGTTTCCAGGATAACTGACCTACCTATTTCCAGGTTAACTGACTGCCCTGTTTCCAGGGTAACTGACTGCCCTGTTTCCAGGGGAACTGACTGCCCTGTTTCCGGGGTAACAGATCACCCTGTTTCCGGGTTAACTGACTAACCAGTTTCCAGGGTGACTGACTGCCCTGTTTCCAGGGTAACTGACTGCCCAGTTTCCGGGGTAACTGACTGTCCTGTTTCCTGGGTAACTGACTGCCCAGTTTCCGGGGTAACTGACTGTCCTGTTTCCAGGGTAACTGACTGCCCTGTTTCCCGGGTAACTGACTGCCCAGTTTCCAGGGTAACTGATCACCCTTTTTCCGGGATAACTGACTGACCTGTTTCCGTGATAACTGACTGCCCTGTTTCCATGGTAACTGATCACCCTGTTTCCGGGATAACTGACTCCCATGTTTGCAGGGTAACTGACTGCCCAGTTTCCAGGGTAACTGACTGCCCTGTTTCCGGGGTAACTGACTGCCCTGTTTCCAGGGTAACTGACTGCCCAGTTTCCAGGGTAGCTGATCACCCTGTTTCCGGGATAACTGACTGCCCTGTTTCCGGGGTAACTGATCTCCCTCTTTCCGGGATAACTGACCTCCCTGTTTCCAGGATAACTGACCTACCTATTTCCGGGGTAACTGACCTCCCTGTTTCCAGGATAAGTGACTGCCCTGTTTCCAGGTTAACTGACTGCCCTGTTGCCAGGGTAACTGACTGCCCTGTTTCCAGGGGAACTGACTGCCCTGTTTCCGGGGTAACTGATCACACTGTTTCCGGGGTAACTGACAAACCAGTTTCCAGGGTGACTGACTGCCCTGTTTCCAGGGTAACTGACTGCCCAGTTTCCGGGGTAACTGACTGCCCTGTTTCCTGGGTAACTGACTGCCCTGCTTCCGGGGTAACTGACTGCCCTGTTTCCAGGCTAACTGACTGCCCTGTTTCCAGGATAACAGATCACCCTGTTTCCGGGGTAACTGACTGCCCTGTTTCCGGGGTAACTGACCGCCCTGTTTCCAGGATAACTGATCACCCTGTTTCCGGGGTAACTGACCACCCTGTTTCCAGGGTCACTGACCACCCTGTTTCCAGGATAACTGAAAGCCCTGTTTCCAGGGTAACTGATCTCCCTGTTTACGGGTAGCTGAATGCCCTGTTTCCAGGGTAACTGATCTCCCTGTTTCCAGGGTAACTGATCACCCTGTTTCCGGGGTAACTGACTGCCCTGTTTCCAGGGTAACTGACTGCCCTGTTTCCGGGGTAACTTACTGCCCTGTTTCCAGGATAACTGATCACTCTGTTTCCGGGGTAACTGACCACCCTGTTTCCGGGGTAACTGACTAATCTGTTCCCAGGGTTACTGACCGCCCTGTTTCTGGGGTAACTGACTGCCCGGTTTCCGGGGTAACTGACCGCCCTGATTCCAGGATAACTGATCACCCTGTTTCCAGTGTAACTGACCATCCTGTTTCCAGGGTAACTGACTGCCCAGTTTCCAGGGTAACTGACTGCCCTGTTTCCGGGGTAACAGATCTCCCTGTTTCCGGGGTAACTGACCGCCCTGTTTCCAGGATAACTGACCGCCCTATTTCCGGGATAACTGACTGCCCTGTTTACTGGATAACTGACCGCCCTGTTTCCGGGATAACTGACTGCCCTGTTTCCAGGGTAACTGATAACCCTGATTCCGGGATAACTGACTGCGCTGTTTCCAGGGTAACTGACTGCCCAGTTTCCAGGGTAACTGACTGCCCTGTTTCCGGGGTAACTGACTGCCCTGTTTCCAGGGTAACTGACTGCGCAGTTTCCAGAGTAACTGAATACCCTTTTTCCAGGGTAACTGACTCCCCTGTTTCCGGGATAACTGACTGCCTTGTTTCCAGGGTAACTGACTGCCCTGTTTCCGGGATAACTGACTACCCTGTTTCCGGGATAACTGACTGCCCTGTTTCCAGGGTAACTGACTGCCCTGTTTCCGGGGTAACTGACTGCCCTGTTTCCAGGCTAACTGACGGCCCTGTTTCCAGGATAACTGATCACCCAGTTTCCAGGATAACTGACTCCCCTGTTTCCAGTGTAACTGACTGACCTGTTTCCGGGGTAACTGACCGCCCTGTTTCCAGGATAACTGACCTATCTATTTCCGGGGTAACTGACCGCCCTGTTTCCAGGATAACTGACTGCCCTGTTTCCAGGTTAACTGACTGCCCTGTTTCCGCGGTAACTGACTGCCCTGTTTCCGGGGTAACTTACCGCCCTGTTTCCACGATAACTGATCACCCTGTTTCCGGGGTCACTTACCACACTGTTTCCAGTGTCACTGACCACCCCGTTTCCAGGATAACTGACACCCCTGTTTCCAGGGTTACTGACCGCCCTGTTTCCGGGGTCACTTACCACACTGTTTCCAGTGCAACGGATCACCATGTTTCCGGGGTAACTGACTGCCCTGTTTCCAGGGCAACTGACCGCCCTGTTTCCGGGGGAACTGACTGCCCAGTTTCCAGGGTAACTGACTGCCCAGTTTCCAGGGTAACTAACTGCCCTGTTTCCGGGGTAACTGACTGCCCATTTTCCAGCGTAACTGACTGCCCTGTTTCCAGGGTAACTGAGAGCCCACCTTCCAGTGTAACTGATCACCCTGTTTCCAGGATAATTGACTGCCCTGTTTCCAGGGTAAATGACCGCCCTGTTTCCAGGGTAACTGACTGCCCAGTTTCCAGGGTAAATTATCACCCTGTTTCCGGGATAACCAACTGCCCTGTTTCCGGGATAACTGACTGCCCAGTTTCCGAGGTAACTGACTTCCCTGTTTCCAGGGTAACTGACTGCCCAGTTTCCATGGTAACTGACTGCCCTGTTTCCGGGGTAACTGATCACCCTGTTTCCGGGGCAACTGACTGCCCAGTTTCCAGGGTGACTGACTGCCCTGTTTCCAGGGTAACTGACTGCCCAGTTTCCGGGGTAACTGACTGCCCTGTTTCCAGGGTAACTGATCACCCTGTTTCCGGGATAACTGACTGCCCTGTTTCCGGGATAACTGACTGCCCTGTTTCCAGGGTAACTGACTTACCCTGTTTCCGGGGTAACTGACTGCCCTGTTTCCAGGCTAACTGACTGCCCTGTTTCCAGGATAACTGATCACCCTGTTTCCGGGGTAACTGACTGCCCTGTTTCCGGGGTAACTGACCGCCCTGTTTCCAGGGTCACTGACCACCCTGTTTCCAGGATAACTGAAAGCCCTGTTTCCAGGGTAACTGATCTCCCTGTTTCCGGGGTAACTGATCACCCTGTTTCCGGGTAACTGACTGCCCTGTTTCCGGGGTAACTGACTGCCCTGTTTCCCGGGTAACTGATCTCCCTGTTTCCAGTGCAACGGATCACCATGTTTCCGGGGTAACTGACTGCCCTGTTTCCAGGGCAACTAACTGCCCTGTTTCCGGGGGAACTGACTGCCCAGTTTCCAGGGTAACTGACTGCCCAGTTTCCAGGGTAACTAACTGCCCTGTTTCCGGGGTAACTGACTGCCCAGTTTCCAGGGTAACTGACTGCCCTGTTTCCAGGGTAACTGACAGCCCACCTTCCAGTGTAACTGATCACCCTGTTTCCAGGATAATTGACTGCCCTGTTTCCAGGGTAACTGACCGCCCTGTTTCCGGGATAACTAACTGCCCTGTTTCCAGGATAACTGACTGCCTTGTTTCCGGGGTAACTGATCACCCTGTTTCCGGGGTAACTGACTGCCCACTTTCCGGGGTAACTGACTTCCCTGTTTCCAGGGTAACTGACTGCCCTGTTTCCGGGATAACTGACTGCCCTGTTTCCAGGGTAACTGATAACCCTGTTTCCGGGATAACTGACTGCCCTGTTTCCAGGGTAACTGACTGCCCAGTTTCCAGAGTAACTGAATAACCTGTTTCCAGGGTAACAGATCACCCTGTTTCCGGGATAACTGACTGCCCTGTTTCCAAGATAACTGACTGCCCTCTTTCCAGGGTAACTGACTGCCCTGTTTCCGGGGTAACTGACTGCCCTGTTTCCTGGCTAACTGACTGCCCTGTTTCCAGGATAACTGATCACCCTGTTTCCGGGGTAACTGACTGCCCTGTTTCCGGGGTAACTGACCGCCCTGTTTCCAGGATAACTGGTCACCCTGTTTCCGTAGTAACTGACCACCCTGTTTCCAGGGTCACTGACCACCCTGTTTCCAGGATAACTGACTCCCCTGATTCCAGGGTAACTGACTGCCCTGTTTCCGGGGTAACTGATCTCCCTGTTTCCGGGGTTACTGACCGCCCTGTTTCCAGGATAACTGACCTACCTATTTCCAGGTTAACTGACTGCCCTGTTTCCAGGGTAACTGACTGCCCTGTTTCCAGGGGAACTGACTGCCCTGTTTCCGGGGTAACAGATCACCCTGTTTCCGGGTTAACTGACTAACCAGTTTCCAGGGTGACTGACTGCCCTGTTTCCAGGGTAACTGACTGCCCAGTTTCCGGGGTAACTGACTGTCCTGTTTCCTGGGTAACTGACTGCCCTGCTTCCGGGGTAACTGACTGCCCTGTTTCCCGGGTAACTGACTGCCCAGTTTCCAGGGTAACTGATCACCCTTTTTCCGGGATAACTGACTGACCTGTTTCCGTGATAACTGACTGCCCTGTTTCCAGGGTAACTGATCACCCTGTTTCCGGGATAACTGACTCCCCTGTTTGCAAGGTAACTGACTGCCCAGTTTCCAGGGTAACTGACTGCCCTGTTTCCGGGGTAACTGACTGCCCTGTTTCCAGGGTAACTGACTGCCCAGTTTCCAGGGTAACTGATCACCCTGTTTCCGGGATAACTGACTGCACTTTTTCCGGGAGAAATGACTGGCCTGTTGCCAGGGTAACTGACTGCCCTGTTTCCGGGGTAACTGACTGCCCTGTTTCCGGGGTAACTGATCTCCCTCTTTCCGGGATAACTGACCGCCCTGTTTCCAGGATAACTGACCTACCTATTTCCGGGGTAACTGACCTCCCTGTTTCCAGGATAAGTGACTGCCCTGTTTCCAGGTTAACTGACTGGCCTGTTGCCAGGGTAACTGACTGCCCTGTTTCCAGGGGAACTGACTGCCCTGTTTCCGGGGTAACTGATCACACTGTTTCCGGGGTAACTGACTAACCAGTTTCCAGGGTGACTGACTGCCCTGTTTCCAGGGTAACTGACTGCCCAGTTTCCGGGGTAACTGACTGCCCTGTTTCCTGGGTAACTGACTGCCCTGCTTCCAGGATAACTGATCACCCTGTTTCCGGGGTAACTGACTGCCCTGTTTCCGGGGTAACTGACCGCCCTGTTTCCAGGATAACTGATCACCCTGTTTCCGGGGTAACTGACCACCCTGTTTCCAGGGTCACTGACCACCCTGTTTCCAGGATAACTGAAAGCCCTGTTTCCAGGGTAACTGATCTCCCTGTTTACGGGTAGCTGAATGCCCTGTTTCCAGGGTAACTGATCTCCCTGTTTCCAGGGTAACTGATCACCCTGTTTCCGGGGTAACTGACTGCCCTGTTTCCAGGGTAACTGACTGCCCTGTTTCCGGGGTAACTGACTGCCCTGTTTCCAGGATAACTGATCACTCTGTTTCCGGGGTAACTGACCACCCTGTTTCCGGGGTAACTGACTAATCTGTTCCCAGGGTTACTGACCGCCCTGTTTCTGGGGTAACTGACTGCCCTGTTTCGGGGGTAACTGACTGCCCTGTTTCCAGGATAACTGATCACTCTGTTTCCGGGGTAACTGATCGCCCTGTTTCCGGGGTAACTGACCACCCTGTTTCCAGGGTCACTGACCACCCTGTTTCCAGGATAACTGAAAGCCCTGTTTCCAGGGTAACTGATCTCCCTGTTTCCAGGATAACTGATCACCCTGTTTCCAATGCAACTGACCATCCTGTTTCCAGGGTAACTGACTGCCCAGTTTCCAGGGTTACTGACTGCCCTGTTTCCGGGGTAACAGATCTCCCTGTTTCCGGGGTAACTGACCGCCCTGTTTCCAGGATAACTGACCGCCCTATTTCCGGGATAACTGACTGCCCTGTTTACTGGATAACTGACCGCCCTGTTTCCGGGATAACTGACTGCCCTGTTTCCAGGGTAACTGATAACCCTGATTCCGGGATAACTGACTGCGCTGTTTCCAGGGTAACTGACTGCCCAGTTTCCAGGGTAATTGACTGCCCTGTTTCCGGGGTAACTGACTGCCCTGTTTCCAGGGTAACTGACTGCCCAGTTTCCAGAGTAACTGAATACCCTTTTTCCAGGGTAACTGACTGCCCTGTTTCTGGGATAACTGACTGCCCTGTTTCCAGGGTAACTGACTGCCCTGTTTCCGGGATAACTGACTACCCTGTTTCCGGGATAACTGACTGCCCTGTTTCCAGGGTAACTGACTGCCCTGTTTCCGGGGTAACTGACTGCCCTGTTTCCAGGCTAACTGACGGCCCTGTTTCCGGGATAACTGATCACCCAGTTTCCAGGATAACTGACTCCCCTGTTTCCAGTGTAACTGACTGACCTGTTTCCGGGGTAACTGACCGCCCTGTTTCCAGGATAACTGACCTATCTATTTCCGGGGTAACTGACCGCCCTGTTTCCAGGATAACTGACTGCCCTGTTTCCAGGTTAACTGACTGCCCTGTTTCCAGGGTAACTGACTGCCCTGTTTCCGGGGTAACTGACCGCCCTGTTTCCAGGATAACAGATCACCCTGTTTCCGGAGTAACTGACCATCCTGTTTCCAGGTTCACTGACCACCCTGATTCCAGGATAACTGAAAGCCCTGTTTCCAGGGTAACTGACTGCCCTGTTTCCGGGAAAACTGTCTGCCCTGTTTCCTGGGTAACTGACTGCCCTGCTTCCGGGGTAACTGACTGGCCTGTTTCCAGGTTAACTGACTGCCCAGTTTCCAGGGTAACTGATCACCCTTTTTCCGGGATAACTGACTGCCCTGTTTCCGGGATAACTGACTGCCCTGTTTCCAGGGTAACTGATCACCCTGTTTCCGGGATAACTGACTCCACTGTTTGGAGGGTAACTGACTGCCCAGTTTCCAGGGTAACTGACTGCCCTGTTTCCGGGGTAACTGACTGCCCTGTTTCCAGGGTAACTGACTGCCCAGTTTCCAGGGTAACTGATCACCCTGTTTCCGGGATAACTGACTGCACTTTTTCCGGGAGAAATGACTGCCCTGTTGCCAGGGTAACTGACTGCCCTGTTTCCGGGGTAACTGACTGCCCTGTTTCCGGGGTAACTGATCTCCCTCTTTCCGGGATAACTGAACGCCCTGTTTCCAGGATAACTGACCTACCTATTTCCGGGGTAACTGACCTCCCTGTTTCCAGGATAAGTGACTGCCCTGTTTCCAGGTTAACTGACTGCCCTGTTGCCAGGGTAATAGACTGCCCTGTTTCCAGGGGAACTGACTGCCCTGTTTCCGGGGTAACTGATCACACTGTTTCCGGGGTAACTGACTAACCAGTTTCCAGGGTGACTGACTGCCCTGTTTCCAGGGTAACTGACTGCCCAGTTTCCGGGGTAACTGACTGCCCTGTTTCCTGGGTAACTGACTGCCCTGCTTCCGGGGTAACTGACTGCCCTGTTTCCAGGCTAACTGACTGCCCTGTTTCCAGGATAACTGATCACCCTGTTTCCGGGGTAACTGACTGCCCTGTTTCCGGGGTAACTGACCGCCCTGTTTCCAGGATAATGATCACCCTGTTTCCGGGGTAACTGACCACCCTGTTTCCAGGGTCACTGACCACCCTGTTTCCAGGATAACTGAAAGCCCTGTTTCCAGGGTAACTGATCTCCCTGTTTCCGGGTAGCTGAATGCCCTTTTTCCAGGGTAACTGATCTCCCTGTTTCCAGGGTAACTGATCACCCTGTTTCCGGGGTAACTGACTGCCCTGTTTCCGGGGTAACTGACTGCCCTGTTTCCAGGATAACTGATCACTCTGTTTCCGGGGTAACTGACCACCCTGTTTCCGGGGTAACTGACTAATCTGTTCCCAGGGTTACTGACCGCCCTGTTTCTGGGGTAACTGACTGCCCTGTTTCCGGGGTAACTGACCGCCCTGTTTCCAGGATAACTGATCACCCTGTTTCCAGTGTAACTGACCATCCTGTTTCCAGGGTAACTGACTGCCCAGTTTCCAGGGTAACTGACTGCCCTGTTTCCAGGGTAACAGATCTCCCTGTTTCCGGGGTAACTGACCGCCCTATTTCCGGGATAACTGACTGCCCTGTTTACTGGATAACTGACCGCCCTGTTTCCGGGATAACTGACTGCCCTGTTTCCAGGGTAACTGATAACCCTGATTCCGGGATAACAGACTGCGCTGTTTCCAGGGTAACTGACTGCCCTGTTTCCAGGGTAACTGACTGCCCTGTTTCCGGGGTAACTGACTGCCCTGTTTCCAGGGTAACTGACTGCCCAGTTTCCAGGGTAACTGACTGCCCTGTTTCCAGGGTAACTGAGTGCCCTGTTTACAGGCTAACTGACTGCCCTGTTTCCAGGATAACTGATCACCCTGTTTCCGGGGTAACTGACTGCCCTGTTTCCGGGGTAACTGACCGCCCTGTTTCCAGGATAACTGATCACCCTGTTTCCGGGGTAACTGACCACCCTGTTTCCAGGGTCACTGACCACCCTGTTTCCAGGATAACTGACTCCCCTGTTTCCA
Organism: Heterodontus francisci; assembly: GCF_036365525.1. NCBI lineage: Eukaryota > Metazoa > Chordata > Chondrichthyes > Heterodontiformes > Heterodontidae > Heterodontus > Heterodontus francisci. The sequence continues at coordinate 7,286,925 of NC_090386.1, forward strand.
GGGTAACTGACTGCCCTGTTTCCGGGGTAACTGATCTCCCTGTTTCCGGGGTTACTGACCGCCCTGTTTCCAGGATAACTGACCTACCTATTTCCAGGTTAACTGACTGCCCTGTTTCCAGGGTAACTGACTGCCCTGTTTCCAGGGGAACTGACTGCCCTGTTTCCGGGGTAACAGATCACCCTGTTTCCGGGTTAACTGACTAACCAGTTTCCAGGGTGACTGACTGCCCTGTTTCCAGGGTAACTGACTGCCCAGTTTCCGGGGTAACTGACTGTCCTGTTTCCTGGGTAACTGACTGCCCAGTTTCCTGGGTAACTGACTGTCCTGTTTCCAGGGTAACTGACTGCCCTGTTTCCCGGGTAACTGACTGCCCAGTTTCCAGGGTAACTGATCACCCTTTTTCCGGGATAACTGACTGACCTGTTTCCGTGATAACTGACTGCCCTGTTTCCATGGTAACTGATCACCCTGTTTCCGGGATAACTGACTCCCATGTTTGCAGGGTAACTGACTGCCCAGTTTCCAGGGTAACTGACTGCCCTGTTTCCGGGGTAACTGACTGCCCTGTTTCCAGGGTAACTGACTGCCCAGTTTCCAGGGTAGCTGATCACCCTGTTTCCGGGATAACTGACTGCCCTGTTTCCGGGGTAACTGATCTCCCTCTTTCCGGGATAACTGACCTCCCTGTTTCCAGGATAACTGACCTACCTATTTCCGGGGTAACTGACCTCCCTGTTTCCAGGATAAGTGACTGCCCTGTTTCCAGGTTAACTGACTGCCCTGTTGCCAGGGTAACTGACTGCCCTGTTTCCAGGGGAACTGACTGCCCTGTTTCCGGGGTAACTGATCACACTGTTTCCGGGGTAACTGACAAACCAGTTTCCAGGGTGACTGACTGCCCTGTTTCCAGGGTAACTGATCTCCCTGTTTACGGGTAGCTGAATGCCCTGTTTCCAGGGTAACTGATCTCCCTGTTTCCAGGGTAACTGATCACCCTGTTTCCGGGGTAACTGACTGCCCTGTTTCCAGGGTAACTGACTGCCCTGTTTCCGGGGTAACTTACTGCCCTGTTTCCAGGATAACTGATCACTCTGTTTCCGGGGTAACTGACCACCCTGTTTCCGGGGTAACTGACTAATCTGTTCCCAGGGTTACTGACCGCCCTGTTTCTGGGGTAACTGACTGCCCGGTTTCCGGGGTAACTGACCGCCCTGATTCCAGGATAACTGATCACCCTGTTTCCAGTGTAACTGACCATCCTGTTTCCAGGGTAACTGACTGCCCAGTTTCCAGGGTAACTGACTGCCCTGTTTCCGGGGTAACAGATCTCCCTGTTTCCGGGGTAACTGACCGCCCTGTTTCCAGGATAACTGACCGCCCTATTTCCGGGATAACTGACTGCCCTGTTTACTGGATAACTGACCGCCCTGTTTCCGGGATAACTGACTGCCCTGTTTCCAGGGTAACTGATAACCCTGATTCCGGGATAACTGACTGCGCTGTTTCCAGGGTAACTGACTGCCCAGTTTCCAGGGTAACTGACTGCCCTGTTTCCGGGGTAACTGACTGCCCTGTTTCCAGGGTAACTGACTGCGCAGTTTCCAGAGTAACTGAATACCCTTTTTCCAGGGTAACTGACTCCCCTGTTTCCGGGATAACTGACTGCCTTGTTTCCAGGGTAACTGACTGCCCTGTTTCCGGGATAACTGACTACCCTGTTTCCGGGATAACTGACTGCCCTGTTTCCAGGGTAACTGACTGCCCTGTTTCCGGGGTAACTGACTGCCCTGTTTCCAGGCTAACTGACGGCCCTGTTTCCAGGATAACTGATCACCCAGTTTCCAGGATAACTGACTCCCCTGTTTCCAGTGTAACTGACTGACCTGTTTCCGGGGTAACTGACCGCCCTGTTTCCAGGATAACTGACCTATCTATTTCCGGGGTAACTGACCGCCCTGTTTCCAGGATAACTGACTGCCCTGTTTCCAGGTTAACTGACTGCCCTGTTTCCAGGGTAACTGACTGCCCTGTTTCCGGGGTAACTGACCGCCATGTTTCCAGGATAACAGATCACCCTGTTTCCGGAGTAACTGACCATCCTGTTTCCAGGGTCACTGACCACCCTGATTCCAGGATAACTGAAAGCCCTGTTTCCAGGGTAACTGACTGCCCTGTTTCCGGGAAAACTGTCTGCCCTGTTTCCTGGGTAACTGACTGCCCTGCTTCCGGGGTAACTGACTGGCCTGTTTCCAGGGTAACTGACTGCCCAGTTTCCAGGGTAACTGATCACCCTTTTTCCGGGATAACTGACTGCCCTCTTTCCGGGATAACTGACTGCCCTGTTTCCAGAGTAACTGATCACCCTGTTTCCGGGATAACTGTCTGCCCTGTTTCCGGGATAACTGACTGCCCAGTTTCCAGGGTAACAGACTGCCCTGTTTCCGGGGTAAATGACTGCCCTGTTTCCAGGGTAACTGACTGCCCAGTTTCCAGGGTAACTGATCACCCTGTTTCCGGGATAACTGACTGCACTTTTTCCGGGAGAAATGACTGCCCTGTTGCCAGGGTAACTGACTGCCCTGTTTCCGGGGTAACTGACTGCCCTGTTTCCGGGGTAACTGATCTCCCTCTTTCCGGGATAACGGACCGCCCTGTTTCCAGGATAACTGACCTACCTATTTCCGGGGTAACTGACCTCCCTGTTTCCAGGATAAGTGACTGCCCTGTTTCCAGGTTAACTGACTGCCCTGTTGCCAGGGTAACTGACTGCCCTGTTTCCAGGGGAACTGACTGCCCTGTTTCCGGGGTAACTGATCACACTGTTTCCGGGGTAATTGACTAACCAGTTTCCAGGGTGACTGACTGCCCTGTTTTCAGGGTAACTGACTGCCCAGTTTCCGGGGTAACTGACTGCCCTGTTTCCTGGGTAACTGACTGCCCTGCTTCCGGGGTAACTGACTGCCCTGTTTCCAGGCTAACTGACTGCCCTGTTTCCAGGATAACTGATCACCCTGTTTCCGGGGTAACTGACTGCCCTGTTTCCGGGGTAACTGACCGCCCTGTTTCCAGGATAACTGATCACCCTGTTTCCGGGGTAACTGACCACCCTGTTTCCAGGGTCACTGACCACCCTGTTTCCAGGATAACTGAAAGCCCTGTTTCCAGGGTAACTGATCTCCCTGTTTCCGGGTAGCTGAAAGCCCTTTTTCCAGGGTAACTGATCTCCCTGTTTCCAGGGTAACTGATCACCCTGTTTCCGGGGTAACTGACTGCCCTGTTTCCGGGGTAACTGACCACCCTGTTTCCGGGGTAACTGACAAATCTGTTCCCAGGGTTACTGACCGCCCTGTTTCTGGGGTAACTGACTGCCCTGTTTCCGGGGTAACTGACCGCCCTGTTTCCAGGATAACTGTTCACCCTGTTTCCAGTGGAACTGACCATCCTGTTTCCAGGGTAACTGACTGCCCAGTTTCCAGGGTAACTGACTGCCCTGTTTCCGGGATAACAGATCTCCCTGTTTCCGGGGTAACTGACCGCCCTGTTTCCAGGATAACTGACCGCCCTATTTCCGGGATAACTGACTGCCCTGTTTACTGGATAACTGACCGCCCATTTTCCGGGATAACTGACTGCCCTGTTTCCAGGGTAACTGATAACCCTGATTCCGGGATAACTGACTGCGCTGTTTCCAGGGTAACTGACTGCCCAGTTTCCAGGGTAACTGACTGCCCTGTTTCCGGGGTAACTGACTGCCCTGTTTCCAGGGTAACTGACTGCCCAGTTTCCAGGGTAACTGACTGCCCTGTTTCCAGGGTAACTGAGTGCCCTGTTTCCAGGCTAACTGACGGCCCTGTTTCCAGGATAACTGATCACCCAGTTTCCAGGATAACTGACTCCCCTGTTTCCAGTGTAACTGACTGACCTGTTTCCGGGGTAACTGACCGCCCTGTTTCCAGGATAACTGACCTATCTATTTCCGGGGTAACTGACCGCCCTGTTTCCAGGATAACTGACTGCCCTGTTTCCAGGTTAACTGACTGCCCTTTTTCCAGGGTAACTGACTGCCCTGTTTCCGGGGTAACTGACCGCCCTGTTTCCAGGATAACAGATCACCCTGTTTCTGGGGTAACTGACCATCCTGTTTCCAGGGTCACTGACCACCCTGATTCCAGGATAACTGAAAGCCCTGTTTCCTGGGTCACTGACTGCCCTGTTTCCTAGGTAACTGACTGCCCTGCTTCCGGCGTAACTGACTGGCCTGTTTCCAGGGTAACTGACTGCCCAGTTTCCAGGGTAACTGATCACCCTTTTTCCGGGATAACTGACTGCCCTGTTTCCGGGATAACTGACTGCCCTGTTTCCAGGGTAACTGATCACCCTGTTTCCGGGATAACTGTCTGCCCTGTTTCCGGGATAACTGACTGCCCAGTTTCCAGGGTAACAGACTGCCCTGTTTCCGGGGTAACTGTCTGCCCTGTTTCCGGGATAACTGACTGCCCAGTTTCCAGGGTAACAGACTGCCCTGTTTCCGGGGTAACTGACTGCCCTGTTTCCAGGGTAACTGACTGCCCAGTTTCCAGGGTAACTGATCACCCTGTTTCCGGGAGAACTGACTGCCCTGTTTCCGGGAGAAATGACTGCCCTGTTTCCAGGGTAACTGACTGCCCTGCTTCCGGGGTAACTGACTGCCCTGTTTCCAGGGTAACTGATCACCCTGTTTCCGGGATAACTGACTGCCCTGTTGCCGGGTAACTGACAGCCCTGTTTCCGGGGTAACTGACTGCCCTGTTTCCAGGGTCACTTACCACACTGTTTCCAGTGTCACTGACCACCCCGTTTCCAGGATAACTGACTCCCCTGTTTCCAGGGTAACTGACCGCCCTGTTTCCGGGGTCACTTACCACACTGTTTCCAGTGCAACGGATCACCATGTTTCCGGGGTAACTGACTGCCCTGTTTCCAGGGCAATTGACCGCCCTGTTTCCGGGGGAACTGACTGCCCAGTTTCCAGGGTAACTAACTGCCCTGTTTCCGGGGTAACTGACTGCCCATTTTCCAGCGTAACTGACTGCCCTGTTTCCAGGGTAACTGAGAGCCCACCTTCCAGTGTAACTGATCACCCTGTTTCCAGGGTAAATTATCACCCTGTTTCCGGGATAACTAACTGCCCTGTTTCCGGGATAACTGACTGCCCAGTTTCCGAGGTAACTGACTTCCCTGTTTCCAGGGTAACTGACTGCCCAGTTTCCATGGTAACTGACTGCCCTGTTTCCGGGGTAACTGATCACCCTGTTTCCGGGGCAACTGACTGCCCAGTTTCCAGGGTGACTGACTGCCCTGTTTCCAGGGTAACTGACTGCCCAGTTTCCGGGGTAACTGACTGCCCTGTTTCCAGGCTAACTGACTGCCCTGTTTCCAGGCTAACTGATCACCCTGTTTCCGGGGTAACTGACTGCCCTGTTTCCGGGGTAACTGACCGCCCTGTTTCCAGGGTCACTGACCACCCTGCTTCCTCTTTTGGGCCTCCTTATCTCGAGAGACAATGGATACGCGCCTGGAGGTGGTCAGTGGTTTGTGAAGCAGCGCCTGGAGTGGCTATAAAGGCCAATTCTGGAGTAACAGGCTCTTCCACAGGTGCTGCAGAGAAATTTGTTTGTTGGGGCTGTTGCACAGTTGGCTCTCCCCTTGCGCCTCTGTCTTTTTTCCTGCCAACTACTAAGTCTCTTCGACTCGCCACAATTTAGCCCTGTCTTTATGGCTGCCCGCCAGCTCTGGCGAATGCTGGCAACTGACTCCCACGACTTGTGATCAATGTCACACGATTTCATGTCGCGTTTGCAGACGTCTTTATAACGGAGACATGGACGGCCGGTGGGTCTGATACCAGTGGCGAGCTCGCTGTACAATGTGTCTTTGGGGATCCTGCCATCTTCCATGCGGCTCACATGGCCAAGCCATCTCAAGCGCCGCTGACTCAGTAGTGTGTATAAGCTGGGGATGTTGGCCGCTTCAAGGACTTCTGTGTTGGAGATATAGTCCTGCCACCTGATGCCAAGTATTCTCCGAAGGCAGCGAAGATGGAATGAATTGAGACGTCGCTCTTGGCTGGCATATGTTGTCCAGGCCTCGCTGCCGTAGAGCAAGGTACTGAGGACACAGGCCTGATACACTCGGACTTTTGTGTTCCGTGTCAGTGCGCCATTTTCCCACACTCTCTTGGCCAGTCTGAACATAGCAGTGGAAGCCTTACCCATGCGCTTGTTGATTTCTGCATCTAGAGACAGGTTACTGGTGATAGTTGAGCCTAGGTAGGTGAACTCTTGAACCACTTCCAGAGCGTGGTCGCCAATATTGATGGATGGAGCATTTCTGACATCCTGCCCCATGATGTTCGTTTTCTTGAGGCTGATGGTTAGGCCAAATTCATTGCAGGCAGACGCAAACCTGTCGATGAGACTCTGCAGGCATTCTTCAGTGTGAGATGTTAAAGCAGCATCGTCAGCAAAGAGGAGTTCTCTGATGAGGACTTTCCGTACTTTGGACTTCGCTCTTAGACGGGCAAGGTTGAACAACCTGCCCCCTGATCTTGTGTGGAGGAAAATTCCTTCTTCAGAGGATTTGAACGCATGTGAGAGCAGCAGGGAGAAGAAAATCCCAAAAAGTGTGGGTGCGAGAACACAGCCCTGTTTCACACCACTCAGGATAGGAAAGGGCTCTGATGAGGAGCCACCATGTTGAATTGTGCCTTTCATATTGTCATGGAATGAGGTGATGATACTTAGTAGCTTTGGTGGACATCCGATCTTTTCTAGTAGTCTGAAGAGACCACGTCTGCTGACGAGGTCAAAGGCTTTGGTGAGATCAATGAAAGCTTTCAATGAGACCTTTCAAGATGGCTCCTGGGCTGGAAGCTCCCTTGCTGTTCAACTCTATCCATGGCCATCTGCTCCCATCCCTAACGTTTTCTCCCCCAATCTGCCCTCTTAAACTGTTTAAATTCCCCTGGCTCTTTAAATCAGTTCATTTTAGCCCTATCTAAAAGTTAACAGTTAGTTTAGTGTATGTTACCTGGGCCCACTGCCCTCCCCCAGCCACACCTGCTCTTTGTTTTCTCAATGAAATTGATCCGGATGAAACTGACGAGAACAGCTGCCGATACTTCAATCTCCGATCCTGCTGTCTTCACAGTCCAGAGTGTCTGCAGCCACGGCATGCGGTAAGTCCATTGAGGTGAAGAAGGAGCTGCGGGACCCGAGAGAAGTCCTGGGAAAAGGTGCCCCGAACACCCAAAACATCCACGAACGGCCCCCCCGGCCGCAACTTCAAAGCGCCCGCGGGAGATGGCTCGGAGAGCATCTGCAGCGCACTGTCGGCAATGCTGCATGCCTTTATTTAAACCACTGCAGAAAAAAAACCCTTAGCAAATGTAATCACCTCTAAGTCTGCCAAATGATGCTTCACCTCCCGAAGGACGTGGATGAGCTTTCCGGACGTCGATGGTGGGCATTGAGGAAATGGCTTATTACCTGCACCAGATTCCACCCCCCCTCCCCCCCCCTTTACCCCCCTTCCACCCCCCCCCACCCCCGTCCCCTTCCCTGCTCCACCCTCTCAGCTCACCCCCTCACAACCCCGTCCCAGCCCGCCCCCCCTCGCACCATCTTCACCCCGCACCCCCTTCCCCTGCACCCCCCCCCCACCCCCTCCCTCTACCCCTCCCCCTTGCATCCCCTCCTCCCACCGGCACCATCCTACACCTGTGTAGGGGCCCCAACAACCCCACTGCCTTGTGGGCGTCTCGGGAGAGACCAAGGCTAAGGGAGTAAACCCTAACAGAAAATCCGGAGCGGAACCCCGTAGGCGGTCATGTGTCACCTTTGGCATGTTTCCGGCAGTTCCTGCAGCCATACTGGTGCCAAACGTCGTGTCCTGCACTCCTTTGGACCCCACCAGAAAGGCCGAGAGGGGGGTTTTGACGACTGGGCAACTCTCAACCTCCATAAATTTGCCCAGGCATGCGCCATGGAGAGGTCACTCCATAGTTGCCTCACAGCGACTGAAACAACACGGAAGGCAGCAGTTACGGGTTATAAGTCCAGATAAATTGGCGTAGAAACTGGGCGCCACGGGTTGCCTTTGTCGGTGGGAGAGGTCATTGCACCTCACTGGACAGCTACCGCCCGCCTCAAACCGGGCAGCCCCCGGTCAATAAGGTTCTGTCCCGCCACAGTCTGCCTGCTTCAATGGGTGCTTGGAGCTCAGGGTCATTGCCCGAAAGGTGGACTGATACACCGCACCAAACAACATGAAAAAAGGAAAGAAGGTACCAGCCCTTCGCTTTGCAAGCTGGAACGTCAGAACTATGTGTCCTGGCCTGTCGGAAGACCTTACACAAATCAACGATTCTCGGAAGACCGCCATCATTAACAACGAGCTCAGTAGACTCAATGTGGACATTGCAGCACTTCAGGAGACTCGCCTCCCCGCGAGTGGCTCTCTAGCAGAGCAAGACTACACCTTCTTCTGGCAGGGCAGGGATCCTGAAGAACCAAGACAGCATGGAGTGGGCTTCGCCATCAGAAACTCCTTGCTCAGCATGATAGAGCCTCCCTCAAATGGCTCGGAACGCATACTGTCCATCCGACTGCTCACTACCTCTGGTCCAGTACACCTACTCAGCATCTATGCTCCAACACTCTGCTCCGCACCTGAAGCTAAAGACCAGTTCTATGAACAACTCCATAACATCATTAGCAGCATCCCCAACACCGAACACCTATTCCTGCTGGGGGACTTTAATGCCAGGGTTGGGGCCGACCATGACTCATGGCCCTCCTGCCTTGGGCGCTATGGCGTTGGAAGGATGAATGAGAACGGGCAGAGACTGCTTGAGTTGTGTACCTATCATAACCTCTGCATCACCAACTCGTTCTTTCACACTAAACCCTGTCACCAGGTTTCATGGAGGCACCCAAGATCACGTCGTTGGCACCAGCTAGACCTCATTGTCACAAGGCGAGCCGCCTTAAACAGTGTTCAAATCACACGCAGCTTCCACAGTGCGGACTGCGACACCGACCACTCCCTGGTGTGCAGCAAGGTTAGACTCAGACCAAAGAAGTTGCATCATTCCAAGCAGAAGGGCCACCCGCGCATCAACACGAGCAGAATTTCTCACCCACAGCTGTTACAAAAATTTCTAAATTCACTTGTAACAGCCCTTCAAAACACTCCCACAGGGGATGCTGAGACCAAGTGGGCCCACATCAGAGACGCCATCTATGAGTCAGCTTTGACCACCTACGGCAAAAGTGCGAAGAGAAATGCAGACTGGTTTCAATCTCATAATGAAGAGCTGGAACCTGTCATAGCCGCTAAGCGCATTGCACTTTTGAACTACAAGAAAGCCCCCAGCGATTTAACATCCGCAGCACTTAAAGCAGCCAGAAGTACTGCACAAAGAACAGCTAGGCGTTGCGCAAACGACTACTGGCAACACCTATGCAGTCATATTCAGCTGGCCTCAGACACCGGAAACATCAGAGGAATGTATGATGGCATGAAGAGAGCTCTTGGGCCAACCATCAAGAAGATCACCCCCCTCAAATCTAAATCGGGGGACATAATCACTGACCAACGCAAACAGATGGACCGCTGGGTTGAGCACTACCTAGAACTGTACTCCAGGGAGAATGCTGTCACTGAGACTGCCCTCAATGCAGCCCAGCCTCTACCAGTCATGGATGAGCTGGACATACAGCCAACCAAATCGGAACTCAGTGATGCCATTGATTCCCTAGCCAGCGGAAAAGCCCCTGGGAAGGACAGCATTACCCCTGAAATAATCAAGAGTGCCAAGCCTGCTATACTCTCAGCACTACATGAACTGCTATGCCTGTGCTGGGACGAGGGAGCAGTACCCCAGGACATGCGCGATGCCAACATCATCACCCTCTATAAAAACAAAGGTGACCGCGGTGACTGCAACAACTACCGTGGAATCTCCCTGCTCAGCATAGTGGGGAAAGTCTTTGCTCGAGTCGCTCTGAACAGGCTCCAGAAGCTGGCCGAGCGCGTCTACCCTGAGGCACAGTGTGGCTTTCGTGCAGAGAGATCGACTATTGACATGCTGTTCTCCCTTCGTCAGATACAGGAGAAATGCCGTGAACAGCAGATGCCCCTCTACATTGCTTTCATTGATCTCACCCTGCTTCCAGGATAACTGAAAGCCCTGTTTCCAGGGTAACTGAACTCCCTGTTTCCGGGGTAACTGACCACCCTGTTTCCGGGTAACTGACTGCCCTGTTTGCGGGGTAACTGAATGCCCTGTTTCCAGGGTAACTGATCTCCCTGTTTCCAGTGCAACGGATCACCATGTTTCCGGGGTAACTGACTGCCCTGTCTCCAGGGCAACTAACTGCCCTGTTTCCGGGGGAACTGACTGCCCAGTTTCCAGGGTAACTGACTGCCCAGTTTCCAGGGTAACTAACTGCCCTGTTTCCGGGGTAACTGACTGCCCAGTTTCCAGGGTAACTGACTGCCCTGTTTCCAGGGTAACTGACAGCCCACCTTCCAGTGTAACTGATCACCCTGTTTCCAGGATAATTGACTGCCCTGTTTCCAGGGTAACTGACCGCCCTGTTTCCGGGATAACTAACTGCCCTGTTTCCAGGATAACTGACTGCCCTGTTTCCGGGGTAACTGATCACCCTGTTTCCGGGGTAACTGACTGCCCAGTTTCTGGGGTAACTGACTTCCCTGTTTCCAGGGTAACTGACTGCCCTGTTTCCGGGATAACTGACTGCCCTGTTTCCAGGGTAACTGATAACCCTGTTTCCGGGATAACGGACTGCCCTGTTTCCAGGATAACTGATTGCCCAGTTTCCAGAGTAACTGAATAACCTGTTTCCAGGGTAACAGATCACCCTGTTTCCGGGATAACTGACTGCCCTGTTTCCAAGATAACTGACTGCCCTCTTTCCAGGGTAACTGACTGCCCTGTTTCCGGGGTAACTGACCGCCCTGTTTCCAGGCTAACTGACTGCCCTGTTTCCAGGGTAACTGATCACCCTGTTTCCGGGATAACTGACTGCACTTTTTCCGGGAGAAATGACTGCCCTGTTTCCAGGGTAACTGACTGCGCAGTTTCCAGAGTAACTGAATACCCTTTTTCCAGGGTAACTGACTCCCCTGTTTCCGGGATAACTGACTGCCTTGTTTCCAGGGTAACTGACTGCCCTGTTTCCGGGATAACTGACTACCCTGTTTCCGGGATAACTGACTGCCCTGTTTCCAGGGTAACTGACTGCCCTGTTTCCGGGGTAACTGACTGCCCTGTTTCCAGGCTAACTGACGGCCCTGTTTCCAGGATAACTGATCACCCAGTTTCCAGGATAACTGACTCCCCTGTTTCCAGTGTAACTGACTGACCTGTTTCCGGGGTAACTGACCGCCCTGTTTCCAGGATAACTGACCTATCTATTTCCGGGGTAACTGACCGCCCTGTTTCCAGGATAACTGACTGCCCTGTTTCCAGGTTAACTGACTGCCCTGTTTCCAGGGTAACTGACTGCCCTGTTTCCGGGGTAACTGACCGCCATGTTTCCAGGATAACAGATCACCCTGTTTCCGGAGTAACTGACCATCCTGTTTCCAGGGTCACTGACCACCCTGATTCCAGGATAACTGAAAGCCCTGTTTCCAGGGTAACTGACTGCCCTGTTTCCGGGAAAACTGTCTGCCCTGTTTCCTGGGTAACTGACTGCCCTGCTTCCGGGGTAACTGACTGGCCTGTTTCCAGGGTAACTGACTGCCCAGTTTCCAGGGTAACTGATCACCCTTTTTCCGGGATAACTGACTGCCCTCTTTCCGGGATAACTGACTGCCCTGTTTCCAGAGTAACTGATCACCCTGTTTCCGGGATAACTGTCTGCCCTGTTTCCGGGATAACTGACTGCCCAGTTTCCAGGGTAACAGACTGCCCTGTTTCCGGGGTAAATGACTGCCCTGTTTCCAGGGTAACTGACTGCCCAGTTTCCAGGGTAACTGATCACCCTGTTTCCGGGATAACTGACTGCACTTTTTCCGGGAGAAATGACTGCCCTGTTGCCAGGGTAACTGACTGCCCTGTTTCCGGGGTAACTGACTGCCCTGTTTCCGGGGTAACTGATCTCCCTCTTTCCGGGATAACGGACCGCCCTGTTTCCAGGATAACTGACCTACCTATTTCCGGGGTAACTGACCTCCCTGTTTCCAGGATAAGTGACTGCCCTGTTTCCAGGTTAACTGACTGCCCTGTTGCCAGGGTAACTGACTGCCCTGTTTCCAGGGGAACTGACTGCCCTGTTTCCGGGGTAACTGATCACACTGTTTCCGGGGTAATTGACTAACCAGTTTCCAGGGTGACTGACTGCCCTGTTTTCAGGGTAACTGACTGCCCAGTTTCCGGGGTAACTGACTGCCCTGTTTCCTGGGTAACTGACTGCCCTGCTTCCGGGGTAACTGACTGCCCTGTTTCCAGGCTAACTGACTGCCCTGTTTCCAGGATAACTGATCACCCTGTTTCCGGGGTAACTGACTGCCCTGTTTCCGGGGTAACTGACCGCCCTGTTTCCAGGATAACTGATCACCCTGTTTCCGGGGTAACTGACCACCCTGTTTCCAGGGTCACTGACCACCCTGTTTCCAGGATAACTGAAAGCCCTGTTTCCAGGGTAACTGATCTCCCTGTTTCCGGGTAGCTGAAAGCCCTTTTTCCAGGGTAACTGATCTCCCTGTTTCCAGGGTAACTGATCACCCTGTTTCCGGGGTAACTGACTGCCCTGTTTCCGGGGTAACTGACCACCCTGTTTCCGGGGTAACTGACAAATCTGTTCCCAGGGTTACTGACCGCCCTGTTTCTGGGGTAACTGACTGCCCTGTTTCCGGGGTAACTGACCGCCCTGTTTCCAGGATAACTGTTCACCCTGTTTCCAGTGGAACTGACCATCCTGTTTCCAGGGTAACTGACTGCCCAGTTTCCAGGGTAACTGACTGCCCTGTTTCCGGGATAACAGATCTCCCTGTTTCCGGGGTAACTGACCGCCCTGTTTCCAGGATAACTGACCGCCCTATTTCCGGGATAACTGACTGCCCTGTTTACTGGATAACTGACCGCCCATTTTCCGGGATAACTGACTGCCCTGTTTCCAGGGTAACTGATAACCCTGATTCCGGGATAACTGACTGCGCTGTTTCCAGGGTAACTGACTGCCCAGTTTCCAGGGTAACTGACTGCCCTGTTTCCGGGGTAACTGACTGCCCTGTTTCCAGGGTAACTGACTGCCCAGTTTCCAGGGTAACTGACTGCCCTGTTTCCAGGGTAACTGAGTGCCCTGTTTCCAGGCTAACTGACGGCCCTGTTTCCAGGATAACTGATCACCCAGTTTCCAGGATAACTGACTCCCCTGTTTCCAGTGTAACTGACTGACCTGTTTCCGGGGTAACTGACCGCCCTGTTTCCAGGATAACTGACCTATCTATTTCCGGGGTAACTGACTGCCCTGTTTCCAGGATAACTGACTGCCCTGTTTCCAGGTTAACTGACTGCCCTTTTTCCAGGGTAACTGACTGCCCTGTTTCCGGGGTAACTGACCGCCCTGTTTCCAGGATAACAGATCACCCTGTTTCCGGGGTAACTGACCATCCTGTTTCCAGGGTCACTGACCACCCTGATTCCAGGATAACTGAAAGCCCTGTTTCCTGGGTCACTGACTGCCCTGTTTCCTAGGTAACTGACTGCCCTGCTTCCGGCGTAACTGACTGGCCTGTTTCCAGGGTAACTGACTGCCCAGTTTCCAGGGTAACTGATCACCCTTTTTCCGGGATAACTGACTGCCCTGTTTCCGGGATAACTGACTGCCCTGTTTCCAGGGTAACTGATCACCCTGTTTCCGGGATAACTGTCTGCCCTGTTTCCGGGATAACTGACTGCCCAGTTTCCAGGGTAACAGACTGCCCTGTTTCCGGGGTAACTGTCTGCCCTGTTTCCGGGATAACTGACTGCCCAGTTTCCAGGGTAACAGACTGCCCTGTTTCCGGGGTAACTGACTGCCCTGTTTCCAGGGTAACTGACTGCCCAGTTTCCAGGGTAACTGATCACCCTGTTTCCGGGAGAACTGACTGCCCTGTTTCCGGGAGAAATGACTGCCCTGTTTCCAGGGTAACTGACTGCCCTGCTTCCGGGGTAACTGACTGCCCTGTTTCCAGGGTAACTGATCACCCTGTTTCCGGGATAACTGACTGCCCTGTTGCCGGGTAACTGACAGCCCTGTTTCCGGGGTAACTGACTGCCCTGTTTCCAGGGTCACTTACCACACTGTTTCCAGTGTCACTGACCACCCCGTTTCCAGGATAACTGACTCCCCTGTTTCCAGGGTAACTGACCGCCCTGTTTCCGGGGTCACTTACCACACTGTTTCCAGTGCAACGGATCACCATGTTTCCGGGGTAACTGACTGCCCTGTTTCCAGGGCAATTGACCGCCCTGTTTCCGGGGGAACTGACTGCCCAGTTTCCAGGGTAACTAACTGCCCTGTTTCCGGGGTAACTGACTGCCCATTTTCCAGCGTAACTGACTGCCCTGTTTCCAGGGTAACTGAGAGCCCACCTTCCAGTGTAACTGATCACCCTGTTTCCAGGGTAAATTATCACCCTGTTTCCGGGATAACTAACTGCCCTGTTTCCGGGATAACTGACTGCCCAGTTTCCGAGGTAACTGACTTCCCTGTTTCCAGGGTAACTGACTGCCCAGTTTCCATGGTAACTGACTGCCCTGTTTCCGGGGTAACTGATCACCCTGTTTCCGGGGCAACTGACTGCCCAGTTTCCAGGGTGACTGACTGCCCTGTTTCCAGGGTAACTGACTGCCCAGTTTCCGGGGTAACTGACTGCCCTGTTTCCAGGCTAACTGACTGCCCTGTTTCCAGGCTAACTGATCACCCTGTTTCCGGGGTAACTGACTGCCCTGTTTCCGGGGTAACTGACCGCCCTGTTTCCAGGGTCACTGACCACCCTGCTTCCAGGATAACTGAAAGCCCTGTTTCCAGGGTAACTGAACTCCCTGTTTCCGGGGTAACTGACCACCCTGTTTCCGGGTAACTGACTGCCCTGTTTGCGGGGTAACTGAATGCCCTGTTTCCAGGGTAACTGATCTCCCTGTTTCCAGTGCAACGGATCACCATGTTTCCGGGGTAACTGACTGCCCTGTCTCCAGGGCAACTAACTGCCCTGTTTCCGGGGGAACTGACTGCCCAGTTTCCAGGGTAACTGACTGCCCAGTTTCCAGGGTAACTAACTGCCCTGTTTCCGGGGTAACTGACTGCCCAGTTTCCAGGGTAACTGACTGCCCTGTTTCCAGGGTAACTGACAGCCCACCTTCCAGTGTAACTGATCACCCTGTTTCCAGGATAATTGACTGCCCTGTTTCCAGGGTAACTGACCGCCCTGTTTCCGGGATAACTAACTGCCCTGTTTCCAGGATAACTGACTGCCCTGTTTCCGGGGTAACTGATCACCCTGTTTCCGGGGTAACTGACTGCCCAGTTTCTGGGGTAACTGACTTCCCTGTTTCCAGGGTAACTGACTGCCCTGTTTCCGGGATAACTGACTGCCCTGTTTCCAGGGTAACTGATAACCCTGTTTCCGGGATAACGGACTGCCCTGTTTCCAGGATAACTGATTGCCCAGTTTCCAGAGTAACTGAATAACCTGTTTCCAGGGTAACAGATCACCCTGTTTCCGGGATAACTGACTGCCCTGTTTCCAAGATAACTGACTGCCCTCTTTCCAGGGTAACTGACTGCCCTGTTTCCGGGGTAACTGACCGCCCTGTTTCCAGGCTAACTGACTGCCCTGTTTCCAGGATAACTGATCACCCTGTTTCCGGGGTAACTGACTGCCCTGTTTCCGGGGTAACTGACCGCCCTGTTTCCAGGATAACTGATCACCCTGTTTCCGGGGTAACTGACCACCCTGTTTCCAGGGTCACTGACCACCCTGTTTCCAGGATAACTGACTCCCCTGTTTCCAGGGTAACTGACTGCCCTGTTTCCAGGATAACTGATCACCCTGTTTCCGGGGTAACTGACTGCCCTGTTTCCGGGGTAACTGACCGCCCTGTTTCCAGGATAACTGATCACCCTGTTTCCGGGGTAACTGACTGCCCTGTTGCCAGGGTAACTGACTGCCCTGTTTCCAGGGGAACTGACTGCCCTGTTTCCGGGGTAACTGATCACACTGTTTCCGGGGTAACTGACTAACCAGTTTCCAGGGTGACTGACTGCCCTGTTTCCAGGGTAACTGACTGCCCAGTTTCCGGGGTAACTGACTGCCCTGTTTCCTGGGTAACTGACTGCCCTGCTTCCGGGGTAACTGACTGCCCTGTTTCCAGGCTAACTGACTGCCCTGTTTCCAGGATAACTGATCACCCTGTTTCCGGGGTAACTGACTGCCCTGTTTCCGGGGACACTGACCGCCCTGTTTCCAGGATAACTGATCACCCTGTTTCCGGGGTAACTGACCACCCTGTTTCCAGGGTCACTGACCACCCTGTTTCCAGGATAACTGAAAGCCCTGTTTCCAGGGTAACTGATCTCCCTGTTTCCGGGTAGCTGAATGCCCTTTTTCCAGGGTAACTGATCTCCCTGTTTCCAGGGTAACTGATCACCCTGTTTCCGGGGTAACTGACTGCCCTGTTTCCGGGGTAACTGATCACCCTGTTTCCGGGGTAACTGACTAATCTGTTCCCAGGTTTAGTGACCGCCCTGTTTCTGGGGTAACTGACTGCCCTGTTTCCGGGGTAACCGACCGCCCTGTTTCCAGGATAACTGATCACCCTGTTTCCAGTGTAACTGACCATCCTGTTTCCAGGGTAACTGTCTGCCCAGTTTCCAGGGTAACTGACTGCCCTGTTTCCGGGGTAACAGATCTCCCTGTTTCCAGGGTAACTGACCGCCCTGTTTCCAGGATAACTGACCGCCCTATTTCCGGGATAACTGATTGCCCTGTTTACTGGATAACTGAACGCCCTGTTTCCGGGATAACTGACTGCCCTGTTTCCAGGGTAACTGATAACCCTGATTCCGGGATAACTGACTGCCCTGTTTCCAGGGTAACTGACTGCCCAGTTTCCAGGGTAACTGACTGCCCTGATTCCGGGATAACTGCCCGCCCTGTTTCCAGGGTAACTGACTGCCCAGTTTCCAGGGTAACTGACTGCCCTGTTTCCGGTGTAACTGACTGCCCTGTTTCCAGGGTAACTGACTGCCTAGTTTCCAGGGTAACTGACTGCCCTGTTTCCAGGGTAACTGAGTGCCCTGTTTCCAGGCTAACTGACGGCCCTGTTTCCAGGATAACTGATCACCCAGTTTCCAGGATAACTGACTCCCCTGTTTCCAGTGTAACTGACTGACCTGTTTCCGGGGTAACTGACCGCCCTGTTTCCAGGATAACTGACCTATCTATTTCCGGGGTAACTGACCGCCCTGTTTCCAGGATAACTGACTGCTCTGTTTCCAGGTTAACTGACTGCCCTTTTTCCAGGGTAACTGACTGCCCTGTTTCCGGGGTAACTGACCGCCCTGTTTCCAGGATAACAGATCACCCTGTTTCCGGGGTAACTGACCATCCTGTTTCCAGGGTCACTGACCACCCTGATTCCAGGATAACTGAAAGCCCTGTTTCCTGGGTCACTGACTGCCCTGTTTCCTGGGTAACTGACTGCCATGCTTCCGGCGTAACTGACTGGCCTGTTTCCAGGGTAACTGACTGCCCAGTTTCCAGGGTAACTGATCACCCTTTTTCCGGGATAACTGACTGCCCTGTTTCCGGGATAACTGACTGCCCTGTTTCCAGGGTAACTGATCACCCTGTTTCCGGGATAACTGTCTGCCCTGTTTCCGGGATAACTGACTGCCCAGTTTCCAGGGTAACAGACTGCCCTGTTTCCGGAGTAACTGACCATCCTGTTTCCAGGGTCACTGACCACCCTGATTCCAGGATAACTGAAAGCCCTGTTTCCAGGGTAACTGACTGCCCTGTTTCCGGGAAAACTGTCTGCCCTGTTTCCTGGGTAACTGACTGCCCTGCTTCCGGGGTAACTGACTGGCCTGTTTCCAGGGTAACTGACTGCCCAGTTTCCAGGGTAACTGATCACCCTTTTTCCGGGATAACTGACTGCCCTCTTTCCGGGATAACTGACTGCCCTGTTTCCAGGGTAACTGATCACCCTGTTTCCGGGATAACTGTCTGCCCTGTTTCCGGGATAACTGACTGCCCAGTTTCCAGGGTAACAGACTGCCCTGTTTCCGGGGTAAATGACTGCCCTGTTTCCAGGGTAACTGACTGCCCAGTTTCCAGGGTAACTGATCACCCTGTTTCCGGGATAACTGACTGCACTTTTTCCGGGAGAAATGACTGCCCTGTTGCCAGGGTAACTGACTGCCCTGTTTCCGGGGTAACTGACTGCCCTGTTTCCGGGGTAACTGATCTCCCTCTTTCCGGGATAACGGACCGCCCTGTTTCCAGGATAACTGACCTACCTATTTCCGGGGTAACTGACCTCCCTGTTTCCAGGATAAGTGACTGCCCTGTTTCCAGGTTAACTGACTGCCCTGTTGCCAGGGTAACTGACTGCCCTGTTTCCAGGGGAACTGACTGCCCTGTTTCCGGGGTAACTGATCACACTGTTTCCGGGGTAATTGACTAACCAGTTTCCAGGGTGACTGACTGCCCTGTTTTCAGGGTAACTGACTGCCCAGTTTCCGGGGTAACTGACTGCCCTGTTTCCTGGGTAACTGACTGCCCTGCTTCCGGGGTAACTGACTGCCCTGTTTCCAGGCTAACTGACTGCCCTGTTTCCAGGATAACTGATCACCCTGTTTCCGGGGTAACTGACTGCCCTGTTTCCGGGGTAACTGACCGCCCTGTTTCCAGGATAACTGATCACCCTGTTTCCGGGGTAACTGACCACCCTGTTTCCAGGGTCACTGACCACCCTGTTTCCAGGATAACTGAAAGCCCTGTTTCCAGGGTAACTGATCTCCCTGTTTCCGGGTAGCTGAAAGCCCTTTTTCCAGGGTAACTGATCTCCCTGTTTCCAGGGTAACAGATCACCCTGTTTCCGGGGTAACTGACTGCCCTGTTTCCGGGGTAACTGACCACCCTGTTTCCGGGGTAACTGACAAATCTGTTCCCAGGGTTACTGACCGCCCTGTTTCTGGGGTAACTGACTGCCCTGTTTCCGGGGTAACTGACCGCCCTGTTTCCAGGATAACTGTTCACCCTGTTTCCAGTGGAACTGACCATCCTGTTTCCAGGGTAACTGACTGCCCAGTTTCCAGGGTAACTGACTGCCCTGTTTCCGGGATAACAGATCTCCCTGTTTCCGGGGTAACTGACCGCCCTGTTTCCAGGATAACTGACCGCCCTATTTCCGGGATAACTGACTGCCCTGTTTACTGGATAACTGACCGCCCTGTTTCCGGGATAACTGACTGCCCTGTTTCCAGGGTAACTGATAACCCTGATTCCGGGATAACTGACTGCGCTGTTTCCAGGGTAACTGACTGCCCAGTTTCCAGGGTAACTGACTGCCCTGTTTCCGGGGTAACTGACTGCCCTGTTTCCAGGGTAACTGACTGCCCAGTTTCCAGGGTAACTGACTGCCCTGTTTCCAGGGTAACTGAGTGCCCTGTTTCCAGGCTAACTGACGGCCCTGTTTCCAGGATAACTGATCACCCAGTTTCCAGGATAACTGACTCCCCTGTTTCCAGTGTAACTGACTGACCTGTTTCCGGGGTAACTGACCGCCCTGTTTCCAGGATAACTGACCTATCTATTTCCGGGGTAACTGACCGCCCTGTTTCCAGGATAACTGACTGCCCTGTTTCCAGGTTAACTGACTGCCCTTTTTCCAGGGTAACTGACTGCCCTGTTTCCGGGGTAACTGACCGCCCTGTTTCCAGGATAACAGATCACCCTGTTTCCGGGGTAACTGACCATCCTGTTTCCAGGGTCACTGACCACCCTGATTCCAGGATAACTGAAAGACCTGTTTCCTGGGTCACTGACTGCCCTGTTTCCTAGGTAACTGACTGCCCTGCTTCCGGCGTAACTGACTGGCCTGTTTCCAGGGTAACTGACTGCCCAGTTTCCAGGGTAACTGATCACCCTTTTTCCGGGATAACTGACTGCCCTGTTTCCGGGATAACTGACTGCCCTGTTTCCAGGGTAACTGATCACCCTGTTTCCGGGATAACTGTCTGCCCTGTTTCCGGGATAACTGACTGCCCAGTTTCCAGGGTAACAGACTGCCCTGTTTCCGGGGTAACTGTCTGCCCTGTTTCCGGGATAACTGACTGCCCAGTTTCCAGGGTAACAGACTGCCCTGTTTCCGGGGTAACTGACTGCCCTGTTTCCAGGGTAACTGACTGCCCAGTTTCCAGGGTAACTGATCACCCTGTTTCCGGGAGAACTGACTGCCCTGTTTCCGGGAGAAATGACTGCCCTGTTTCCAGGGTAACTGACTGCCCTGCTTCCGGGGTAACTGACTGCCCTGTTTCCAGGGTAACTGATCACCCTGTTTCCGGGATAACTGACTGCCCTGTTGCCGGGTAACTGACAGCCCTGTTTCCGGGGTAACTGACTGCCCTGTTTCCAGGGTCACTTACCACACTGTTTCCAGTGTCACTGACCACCCCGTTTCCAGGATAACTGACTCCCCTTTTTCCAGGGTAACTGACCGCCCTGTTTCCGGGGTCACTTACCACACTGTTTCCAGTGCAACGGATCACCATGTTTCCGGGGTAACTGACTGCCCTGTTTCCAGGGCAATTGACCGCCCTGTTTCCGGGGGAACTGACTGCCCAGTTTCCAGGGTAACTAACTGCCCTGTTTCCGGGGTAACTGACTGCCCATTTTCCAGCGTAACTGACTGCCCTGTTTCCAGGGTAACTGAGAGCCCACCTTCCAGTGTAACTGATCACCCTGTTTCCAGGGTAAATTATCACCCTGTTTCCGGGATAACTAACTGCCCTGTTTCCGGGATAACTGACTGCCCAGTTTCCGAGGTAACTGACTTCCCTGTTTCCAGGGTAACTGACTGCCCAGTTTCCATGGTAACTGACTGCCCTGTTTCCGGGGTAACTGATCACCCTGTTTCCGGGGCAACTGACTGCCCAGTTTCCAGGGTGACTGACTGCCCTGTTTCCAGGGTAACTGACTGCCCAGTTTCCGGGGTAACTGACTGCCCTGTTTCCAGGCTAACTGACTGCCCTGTTTCCAGGCTAACTGATCACCCTGTTTCCGGGGTAACTGATCACCCTGTTTCCGGGGCAACTGACTGCCCAGTTTCCAGGGTGACTGACTGCCCTGTTTCCAGGGTAACTGACTGCCCAGTTTCCGGGGTAACTGACTGCCCTGTTTCCAGGCTAACTGACTGCCCTGTTTCCAGGCTAACTGATCACCCTGTTTCCGGGGTAACTGACTGCCCTGTTTCCGGGGTAACTGACCACCCTGTTTCCGGGTAACTGACTGCCCTGTTTGCGGGGTAACTGAATGCCCTGTTTCCAGGGTAACTGATCTCCCTGTTTCCAGTGCAACGGATCACCATGTTTCCGGGGTAACTGACTGCCCTGTCTCCAGGGCAACTAACTGCCCTGTTTCCGGGGGAACTGACTGCCCAGTTTCCAGGGTAACTGACTGCCCAGTTTCCAGGGTAACTAACTGCCCTGTTTCCGGGGTAACTGACTGCCCAGTTTCCAGGGTAACTGACTGCCCTGTTTCCAGGGTAACTGACAGCCCACCTTCCAGTGTAACTGATCACCCTGTTTCCAGGATAATTGACTGCCCTGTTTCCAGGGTAACTGACCGCCCTGTTTCCGGGATAACTAACTGCCCTGTTTCCAGGATAACTGACTGCCCTGTTTCCGGGGTAACTGATCACCCTGTTTCCGGGGTAACTGACTGCCCAGTTTCTGGGGTAACTGACTTCCCTGTTTCCAGGGTAACTGACTGCCCTGTTTCCGGGATAACTGACTGCCCTGTTTCCAGGGTAACTGATAACCCTGTTTCCGGGATAACGGACTGCCCTGTTTCCAGGATAACTGATTGCCCAGTTTCCAGAGTAACTGAATAACCTGTTTCCAGGGTAACAGATCACCCTGTTTCCGGGATAACTGACTGCCCTGTTTCCAAGATAACTGACTGCCCTCTTTCCAGGGTAACTGACTGCCCTGTTTCCGGGGTAACTGACCGCCCTGTTTCCAGGCTAACTGACTGCCCTGTTTCCAGGATAACTGATCACCCTGTTTCCGGGGTAACTGACTGCCCTGTTTCCGGGGTAACTGACCGCCCTGTTTCCAGGATAACTGATCACCCTGTTTCCGGGGTAACTGACCACCCTGTTTCCAGGGTCACTGACCACCCTGTTTCCAGGATAACTGACTCCCCTGTTTCCAGGGTAACTGACTGCCCTGTTTCCAGGATAACTGATCACCCTGTTTCCGGGGTAACTGACTGCCCTGTTTCCGGGGTAACTGACCGCCCTGTTTCCAGGATAACTGATCACCCTGTTTCCGGGGTAACTGACTGCCCTGTTGCCAGGGTAACTGACTGCCCTGTTTCCAGGGGAACTGACTGCCCTGTTTCCGGGGTAACTGATCACACTGTTTCCGGGGTAACTGACTAACCAGTTTCCAGGGTGACTGACTGCCCTGTTTCCAGGGTAACTGACTGCCCAGTTTCCGGGGTAACTGACTGCCCTGTTTCCTGGGTAACTGACTGCCCTGCTTCCGGGGTAACTGACTGCCCTGTTTCCAGGCTAACTGACTGCCCTGTTTCCAGGATAACTGATCACCCTGTTTCCGGGGTAACTGACTGCCCTGTTTCCGGGGACACTGACCGCCCTGTTTCCAGGATAACTGATCACCCTGTTTCCGGGGTAACTGACCACCCTGTTTCCAGGGTCACTGACCACCCTGTTTCCAGGATAACTGAAAGCCCTGTTTCCAGGGTAACTGATCTCCCTGTTTCCGGGTAGCTGAATGCCCTTTTTCCAGGGTAACTGATCTCCCTGTTTCCAGGGTAACTGATCACCCTGTTTCCGGGGTAACTGACTGCCCTGTTTCCGGGGTAACTGATCACCCTGTTTCCGGGGTAACTGACTAATCTGTTCCCAGGTTTAGTGACCGCCCTGTTTCTGGGGTAACTGACTGCCCTGTTTCCGGGGTAACCGACCGCCCTGTTTCCAGGATAACTGATCACCCTGTTTCCAGTGTAACTGACCATCCTGTTTCCAGGGTAACTGTCTGCCCAGTTTCCAGGGTAACTGACTGCCCTGTTTCCGGGGTAACAGATCTCCCTGTTTCCAGGGTAACTGACCGCCCTGTTTCCAGGATAACTGACCGCCCTATTTCCGGGATAACTGATTGCCCTGTTTACTGGATAACTGAACGCCCTGTTTCCGGGATAACTGACTGCCCTGTTTCCAGGGTAACTGATAACCCTGATTCCGGGATAACTGACTGCCCTGTTTCCAGGGTAACTGACTGCCCAGTTTCCAGGGTAACTGACTGCCCTGATTCCGGGATAACTGACCGCCCTGTTTCCAGGGTAACTGACTGCCCAGTTTCCAGGGTAACTGACTGCCCTGTTTCCGGTGTAACTGACTGCCCTGTTTCCAGGGTAACTGACTGCCTAGTTTCCAGGGTAACTGACTGCCCTGTTTCCAGGGTAACTGAGTGCCCTGTTTCCAGGCTAACTGACGGCCCTGTTTCCAGGATAACTGATCACCCAGTTTCCAGGATAACTGACTCCCCTGTTTCCAGTGTAACTGACTGACCTGTTTCCGGGGTAACTGACCGCCCTGTTTCCAGGATAACTGACCTATCTATTTCCGGGGTAACTGACCGCCCTGTTTCCAGGATAACTGACTGCTCTGTTTCCAGGTTAACTGACTGCCCTTTTTCCAGGGTAACTGACTGCCCTGTTTCCGGGGTAACTGACCGCCCTGTTTCCAGGATAACAGATCACCCTGTTTCCGGGGTAACTGACCATCCTGTTTCCAGGGTCACTGACCACCCTGATTCCAGGATAACTGAAAGCCCTGTTTCCTGGGTCACTGACTGCCCTGTTTCCTGGGTAACTGACTGCCATGCTTCCGGCGTAACTGACTGGCCTGTTTCCAGGGTAACTGACTGCCCAGTTTCCAGGGTAACTGATCACCCTTTTTCCGGGATAACTGACTGCCCTGTTTCCGGGATAACTGACTGCCCTGTTTCCAGGGTAACTGATCACCCTGTTTCCGGGATAACTGTCTGCCCTGTTTCCGGGATAACTGACTGCCCAGTTTCCAGGGTAACAGACTGCCCTGTTTCCGGGGTAACTGACTGCCCTGTTTCCAGGGTAACTGACTGCCCAGTTTCCAGGGTAACTGATCACCCTGTTTCCGGGAGAACTGACTGCCCTGTTTCCGGGAGAAATGACTGCCCTGTTTCCAGGGTAACTGACTGCCCTGCTTCCGGGGTAACTGACTGCCCTGTTTCCAGGGTAACTGATCACCCTGTTTCCGGGATAACTGACTGCCCTGTTTCCGGGTAACTGACAGCCCTGTTTCCGGGGTAACTGACTGCCCTGTTTCCAGGGTCACTTACCACACTGTTTCCAGTGTCACTGACCACCCCGTTTCCAGGATAACTGACTCCCCTGTTTCCAGGGTAACTGACCGCCCTGTTTCCGGGGTCACTTACCACACTGTTTCCAGTGCAACGGATCACCATGTTTCCGGGGTAACTGACTGCCCTGTTTCCAGGGCAATTGACCGCCCTGTTTCCGGGGGAACTGACTGCCCAGTTTCCAGGGTAACTGACTGCCCAGTTTCCAGGGTAACTAACTGCCCTGTTTCCGGGGTAACTGACTGCCCATTTTCCAGCGTAACTGACTGCCCTGTTTCCAGGGTAACTGAGAGCCCACCTTCCAGTGTAACTGATCACCCTGTTTCCAGGATAACTGACTGCCCAGTTTCCATGGTAACTGACTGCCCTGTTTCCGGGGTAACTGATCACCCTGTTTCCGGGGCAACTGACTGCCCAGTTTCCAGGGTGACTGACTGCCCTGTTTCCAGGGTAACTGACTGCCCAGTTTCCGGGGTAACTGACTGCCCTGTTTCCAGGGTAACTGATCACCCTGTTTCCGGGATAACTGACTGCCCTGTTTCCGGGATAACTGATCACCCTGTTTCCAGTGTAACTGACCATCCTGTTTCCAGGGTAACTGACTGCCCAGTTTCCAGGGTAACTGACTGCCCTGTTTCTGGGGTAACAGATCTCCCTGTTTCCGGGGTAACTGACCGCCCTGTTTCCAGGATAACTGACCGCCCTATTTCCGGGATAACTGATTGCCCTGTTTACTGGATAACTGACCGCCCTGTTTCCGGGATAACTGACTGCCCTGTTTCCAGGGTAACTGATAACCCTGATTCCGGGATAACTGACTGCCCTGTTTCCAGGGTAACTGACAGCCCAGTTTGCAGGGTAACTGACTGCCCTGATTCCGGGATAACTGACCGCCCTGTTTCCAGGGTAACTGACTGCCCAGTTTCCAGGGGAACTGACTGCCCTGTTTCCGGGGTAACTGACTGCCCTGTTTCCAGGGCAACTGACTGCCCAGTTTCCAGGGTAACTGACTGCCCTGTTTCCAGGGTAACTGAGTGCCCTGTTTCCAGGCTAACTGACGGCCCTGTTTCCAGGATAACTGATCACCCAGTTTCCAGGATAACTGACTCCCCTGTTTCCAGTGTAACTGACTGACCTGTTTCCGGGGTAACTGACCGCTCTGTTTCCAGGATAACTGACCTATCTATTTCCGGGGTAACTGACCGCCCTGTTTCCAGGATAACTGACTGCCCTGTTTCCAGGTTAACTGACTGCCCTTTTTCCAGGGTAACTGACTGCCCTGTTTCCGGGGTAACTGACCGCCCTGTTTCCAGGATAAAAGATCACCCTGTTTCCGGGGTAACTAACCATCCTGTTTCCAGGGTCACTGACCACCCTGATTCCAGGATAACTGAAAGCCCTGTTTCCTGGGTCACTGACTGCCCTGTTTCCTGGGTAACTGACTGCCCTGCTTCCGGCGTAACTGACTGGCCTGTTTCCAGGGTAACTGACTGCCCAGTTTCCAGGGTAACTGATCACCCTTTTTCCGGGATAACTGACTGCCCTCTTTCCGGGATAACTGACTGCCCTGTTTCCAGGGTAACTGATCACCCTGTTTCCGGGATAACTGTCTGCCCTGTTTCCGGGATAACTGACTGCCCAGTTTCCAGGGTAACAGACTGCCCTGTTTCCGGGGTAACTGACTGCCCTGATTCCAGGGTAACTGACTGCCCAGTTTCCAGGGTAACTGATCACCCTGTTTCCGGGAGAACTGACTGCCCTGTTTCCGGGAGAAATGACTGCCCTGTTTCCAGGGTAACTGACTGCCCTGCTTCCGGGGTAACTGACTGCCCTGTTTCCAGGGTAACTGATCACCCTGTTTCCGGGATAACTGACTGCCCTGTTTCCGGGTAACTGACAGCCCTGTTTCCGGGGTAACTGACTGCCCTGTTTCCAGGGTCACTTACCACACTGTTTCCAGTGTCACTGACCACCCCGTTTCCAGGATAACTGACTCCCCTGTTTCCAGGGTAACTGACCGCCCTGTTTCCGGGGTCACTTACCACACTGTTTCCAGTGCAACGGATCACCATGTTTCCGGGGTAACTGACTGCCCTGTTTCCAGGGCAATTGACCGCCCTGTTTCCGGGGGAACTGACTGCCCAGTTTCCAGGGTAACTAACTGCCCTGTTTCTGGGGTAACTGACTGCCCATTTTCCAGCGTAACTGACTGCCCTGTTTCCAGGGTAACTGAGAGCCCACCTTCCAGTGTAACTGATCACCCTGTTTCCAGGATAATTGACTGCCCTGTTTCCAGGGTAAATGACCGCCCTGTTTCCAGGGGAAATTATCACCCTGTTTCCGGGATAACTAACTGCCCTGTTTCCGGGATAACTGACTACCCAGTTTCCGAGGTAACTGACTTCCCTGTTTCCAGGGTAACTGACTGCCCAGTTTCCATGGTAACTGACTGCCCTGTTTCCGGGGTAACTGATCACCCTGTTTCCGGGGCAACTGACTGCCCAGTTTCCAGGGTGACTGACTGCCCTGTTTCCAGGGTAACTGACTGCCCAGTTTCCGGGGTAACTGACTGCCCTGTTTCCAGGGTAACTGATCACCCTGTTTCCGGGATAACTGACTGCCCTGTTTCCGGGATAAATGACTGCCCTGTTTCCAGGGTAACTGACTTACCCTGTTTCCGGGGTAACTGACTGCCCTGTTTCCAGGCTAACTGACTGCCCTGTTTCCAGGATAACTGATCACCCTGTTTCCGGGGTAACTGACTGCCCTGTTTCCGGGGTAACTGACCGCCCTGTTTCCAGGATAACTGATCACCCTGTTTCCGGGGTAACTGACCACCCTGTTTCCAGGGTCACTGACCACCCTGTTTCCAGGATAACTGAAAGCCCTGTTTCCAGGGTAACTGATCTCCCTGTTTCCGGGTAGCTGAATGCCCTGTTTCCAGGGTAACTGATCTCCCTGTTTCCAGGGTAACTGATCACCCTGTTTCCAGGGTAACTGACTGCCCTGTTTCCAGGGTAACTGACTGCCCTGTTTCCGGGGTAACTGACTGCCCTGTTTCCAGGATAACTGATCACTCTGTTTCCGGGGTAACTGACCACCCTGTTTCCGGGGTAACTGACTAATCTGTTCCCAGGGTTACTGACCGCCCTGTTTCTGGGGTAACTGACTGCCCTGTTTCCGGGGTAACTGACCGACCTGTTTCCAGGATAACTGATCACCCTGTTTCCAGTGCAACTGACCATCCTGTTTCCAGGGTAACTGACTGCCCAGTTTCCAGGGTAACTGACTGCCCTGTTTCCGGAGTAACAGATCTCCCTGTTTCCGGGGTAACTGACCGCCCTGTTTCCAGGATAACTGACCGCCCTATTTCCGGGACAACTGACTGCCCTGTTTACTGGATAACTGACCGCCCTGTTTCCGGGATAACTGACTGCCCTGTTTCCAGGGTAACTGATAACCCTGATTCCGGGATAACTGACTGCGCTGTTTCCAGGGTAACTGACTGCCCAGTTTCCAGGGTAACTGACTGCCCTGTTTCCGGGGTAACTGACTGTTCTGTTTCCAGGGTAACTGACTGCGCAGTTTCCAGAGTAACTGAATACCCTTTTTCCAGGGTAACTGACTCCCCTGTTTCCGGGATAACTGACTGCCTTGTTTCCAGGGTAACTGACTGCCCTGTTTCCGGGATAACTGACTACCCTGTTTCCGGGATAACTGACTGCCCTGTTTCCAGGGTAACTGACTGCCCTGTTTCCGGGGTAACAGATCTCCCTGTTTCCGGGGTAACTGACCGCCCTGTTTCCAGGATAACTGACCGCCCTATTTCCGGGATAACTGATTGCCCTGTTTACTGGATAACTGACCGCCCTGTTTCCGGGATAACTGACTGCACTGTTTCCAGGGTAACTGATAACCCTGATTCCGGGATAACTGACTGCGCTGTTTCCAGGGTAACTGACTGCCCAGTTTCCAGGTTAACTGACTGCCCTGTTTCCGGGGTAACTGACTGCCCTGTTTCCAGGGTCACTGACCGCCCTGTTTCCAGGATAACTGAAAGTGCTGTTTCCAGGGTAACTGATCTCCCTGTTTCCGGGTAACTGATCACCCTGTTTCCGGGTAACTGACAGCCCTGTTTCCGGGGTAACTGACTGCCCTGTTTCCAGGGAAACTGATCTCCCTGTTTCCAGTGCAACGGATCACCATGTTTCCGGGATAACTGTCTGCCCTGTTTCCGGGGTAACTGACTGCCCAGTTTCCAGGGTAACTGACTGCCCTGTTTCCAGGGTAACTGACAGCCCACCTTCCAGTGTAACTGATCACCCTGTTTCAAGGATAATTGACTGCCCTGTTTCCAGGGTAACTGACCGCCCTGTTTCCAGGGTAACTGACTGCCCAGTTTCCAGGGTAAATTATCACCCTGTTTCCGGGATAACTAACTGCCCTGTTTCCGGGATAACTGACTGCCCTGTTTCCGGGGTAACTGATCACCCTGCTCCGGGGTAACTGACTGCCCAGTTTCCGGGGTAACTGACTTCCCTGTTTCCAGGGTAACTGACTGCCCTGTTTCCGGGATAACTGACTGCCCTGTTTCCAGGGTAACTGATAATCCTGTTTCCGGGGTAACTGACTGCCCTGTTTCCAGGCTAACTGACTGCCCTGTTTCCAGGATAACTGATCACCCTGTTTCCGGGGTAACTGACTGCCCTGTTTCCGGGTAACTGACCGCCCTGTTTCCAGGATAACTGATCACCCTGTTTCCGGGGTAACTGACCACCCTGTTTCCAGGGTCACTGACCACCCTGTTTCCAGGATAACTGACTCCCCTGTTTCCAGGGTAACTGACTGCCCTGTTTCCAGGGTAACTGACTGCCCTGTTTCCGGGGTAACTGACTGCCCTGTTTCCAGGATAACTGATCACTCTGTTTCCGGGGTAACTGATCACTCTGTTTCCGGGGTAACTGACCACCCTGTTTCCGGGGTAACTGACTAATCTGTTTCCAGGGTTACTGACAGCCCTGTTTCTGGGGTAACTGACTGCCCTGTTTCCGGGGTAACTGACCGCCCTGTTTCCAGGATAACTGATCACCCTCTTTCCAGTGTAACTGACCATCCTGTTTCCAGGGTAACTGACTGCCCAGTTTCCAGGGTAACTGACTGCCATGTTTCCGGGGTAACAGATCTCCCTGTTTCCGGGGTAACTGACCGCCCTGTTTCCGGGATAACTGACTGCCCTGTTTCCAGGGTAACTGATAACCCTGTTTCCGGGATAACTGACTGCCCTGTTTCCAGGGTAACTGACTGCCCAGTTTCCAATGTAACTGAATAACCGGTTTCCAGGCTAACAGATCACCCTGTTTCCGGGATAACTGACTGCCCTGTTTCCAAGATAACTGACTGCCCTCTTTCCAGGGTAACTGACTGCCCTGTTTCCGGGGTAACTGACTGCCCTGTTTCCAGGCTAACTGACTGCCCTGTTTCCAGGATAACTGATCACCCTGTTTCCCGGGTAACTGACTGCCCTGTTTCCAGGGTAACTGACCGCCCTGTTTCCAGGAGAACTGATCACCCTGTTTCCGGGGTAACTGACCACCCTGTTTCCAGGATAACTGACTCCCCTGTTTCCAGGGTAACTGACTGCCCTGTTTCCAGGGTAACTGACCTCCCTGTTTCCGGGGTAACTGACTGCCCTGTTTCCGGGGTAACAGATCTCCCTGTTTCCGGGGTAACTGACCGCCCTGTTTCCAGGATAACTGACCGCCCTATTTCCGGGGTAACTGACCGCCCTGTTTCCAGGATAACTGATCACCCTGTTTCCGGGGTAACTGACCACCCTGTTTCCAGGATAACTGACTCCCCTGTTTCCAGGGTAACTGACTGCCCTGTTTCCAGGGTAACTGACCTCCCTGTTTCCGGGGTAACTGACTGCCCTGTTTCCGGGGTAACAGATCTCCCTGTTTCCCGGGTAACTGACTGCCCTGTTTCCAGGGTAACTGACCGCCCTGTTTCCAGGAGAACTGATCACCCTGTTTCCGGGGTAACTGACCACCCTGTTTCCAGGATAACTGACTCCCCTGTTTCCAGGGTAACTGACTGCCCTGTTTCCAGGGTAACTGACCTCCCTGTTTCCGGGGTAACTGACTGCCCTGTTTCCGGGGTAACAGATCTCCCTGTTTCCGGGGTAACTGACCGCCCTGTTTCCAGGATAACTGACCGCCCTATTTCCAGGATAACTGATCACTCTGTTTCTGGGGTAACTGATCACTCTGTTTCCGGGGTAACTGACCACCCTGTTTCCGGGGTAACTGACTAATCTGTTTCCAGGGTTACTGACACCCCTGTTTCTGGGGTAACTGACTGCCCTGCTTCCGGGGTAACTGACTGCCCTGTTTCCAGGATAACTGATCACCCTGTTTCCAGTGTAACTGACCATCCTGTTTCCAGGGAAACTGACTGCCCAGTTTCCAGGGTAACTGACTGCCCTGTTTCCGGGGTAACAGATTCCCTGTTTCCGGGGTAACTGACCGCCCTGTTTCCAGGATAACTGACCGCCCTATTTCCGGGGTAACTGACCGCCCTGTTTCCAGGATAACTGACTGCCCTGTTTCCGGGATAACTGACTGCCCTGTTTACTGGATAACTGACCGCCCTGTTTCCAGGTTAACTGACTGCCCTGTTTCCGGGATAAATGACTGCCCTGTTTCCAGGTTAACTGACTGCCCTGTTTCTGGGATAACTGACTGCCCTGTTTCCAGGGTAACTGATAACCCTGTTTCCTGGATAAATGACTGCCCTGTTTCCAGGGTGCTTGACTGCCCTGTGTCCGGGGTAACTGACTGCCCTGTTTCCAGGGTAACTGACTGCCCAGTTTCCAGAGTAACTGAATACCCTGTTTCCAGGGTAACTGACTGCCCTGTTTCCGGGATAACTGACTGCCCTGTTTCCAGGGTAACTGACTGCCCTGTTTCCGGGATAACTGACTGCCCTGTTTCCAGGGTAACTGACAGCCCTGTTTCCGGGATAACTGATCACCCTGTTTCCAGGATAACTGACTCCCCTGTTTCCAGGGTAACTGACTGCCCTGTTTCCGGGGTAACTGAACGCCCTGTTTCCAGGATAACTGACCTACCTATTGCCGGGGTAACTGACCGCCCTGTTTCCAGGTTAACTGACTGCCCTGTTTCCAGGTTAACTGACTGCCCTGTTTCCAGGGTAACTGACTGCCCTGTTTCCAGGGGAACTGACTGCCCTGTTTCCGGGGTAAATGATCACCCTGTTTCCGGGGTAACTGACTAACCAGTTTCCAGGGTGACTGACTGCCCTGTTTCCAGGGTAACTGACTGCCCAGTTTCCGGGATAACTGACTGCCCTGTTTCCGGGATAACTGACTGCCCTGTTTCGCGGGTAACTGATCGCCCTGTTTCCGGGATAACTGTCTGCCCTGTTTCCGGGATAACTGACTGCCCAGTTTCCAGGGTAACTGACTGCCCTGTTTCCGAGGTAACTGACTGCCCTGTTTCCAGGGTAACTGACTGCCCAGTTTCCAGGGTAACTGATCACCCTGTTTCCGGGATAACTGACTGCCCTGTTTCCGGGAGAAATGACCGCGCTGTTTCCAGGGTAACTGACTGCCCTCTTTCCAGGGTAACTGAATGCCCTGTTTCCAAGGTAACTGATCACCCTGTTTCCGGGATAACTGTCTGCCCTGTTTCCGGGATAACTGACTGCCCTGTTTCCAGGGTAACTGACTGCCCTGTTTCCAGGGGAACTGACTGCCCTGTTTCCGGGGTAACTGATCACCCTGTTTCCGGGGTAACTGACTAACAGGTTTCCAGGGTGACTGACTGCCCTGTTTCCAGGGTAACTGACTGCCCAGTTTCCGGGGTAACTGACTGCCCTGTTTCCTGGGTAACTGACTGCCCTGCTTCCGGGGTAACTGACTGCCCTGTTTCCAGGGTAACTGACTGCCCAGTTTCCAGTGTAACTGATCACCCTTTTTCCGGGATAACTGACTGCCCTATTTCCAGGATAACTGATTGCCCTGTTTCCAGGGTAACTGATCACCCTGTTTCCGGGATAACTGACTCCCCTGTTTCCAGGGTAAGTGACTGCCCAGTTTCCAGGGTAACTGACTGCCCAGTTTCCAGGGTAACTGATCACCCTGTTTCCGGGATAACTGACTGCCCTGTTTCCGGGAGAACTGACTGCCCTGTTTCCAGGGTAACTGACTGCCCTGTTTCCGGGGTAACTGACCGCCTTGTTTCCAGGGTAACTGATCACCCTGTTTCTGGGATAACTGACTGCCCTGTTTCCGGGATAACTGACTGCCCTGTTTCCAGGCTAACTGACTGCCCTGTTTCCGGGATAACTGATCACCCTGTTTCCGTGGTAACTGACTGCCCTGTTTCCGGGGTAAATGACTGCCCTGTTTCCAGGATAACTGATCACCCTGTTTCCGGGGTAACTGAGCACCCTGTTTCCAGGGTCACTGACCACCCTGTTTCCAGGATAACTGAAAGCCCTGTTTCCAGGGTAACTGACTGCCCAGTTTCCAGGGTAACTGATCACCCTGTTTCCGGGATAACTGACAGCCCTGTTTCCGGGAGAACTGACTGCCCTGTTTCCAGGATAAATGACTGCCTTGTTTCCAGGATAACTGACTGCCCTGTTTACTGGATAACTGATTGCCCTGTTTCCAGGTCAACTGACTGCCCTGTTTCCAGGGAAACTGACAGCCCTGTTTCCAGGGTAACTGACCGCCCTGTTTATGGGGTAACTGACCGCCCTGTTTCCTGGATAACTGACTGCCCTGTTTCCAGGGTAACTGACTGCCCTGTTTCCAGGGTAACTGACCGCCCTGTTTATGGGGTAACTGACCGCCCTGTTTCCTGGATAACTGACTGCCCTGTTTCCAGGGTAACTGACTGCCCTGTTACCAGGGTAACTGGCCGCCCTGTTTCCAGGGTAACTGACTGCCCTGTTGCCAGGATAACTGACTGCCTTGTTTCCAGGGTAACTGACTGCCCACTTTCCAGTGCAACTGATCACCCTGTTTCCAAGGTTACTGACTGCCCACTTTCCAGTGTAACTGATCACCCTGTTTCCAGGATAACTGACTGCCCAGTTTCCAGGGTAAATTATCACACTGTTTCAGGGATAACTAACTGCCCTGTTTCCGGGATAACTGCCTGCCCTGTTTCCGGGGTAACAGATCACCCTGTTTCCGGGGTAACTGACTGCCCAGTTTCCGGGGTAACTGACTTCCCTGTTTAAAGGGTAACTGTCTGCCCTGTTTCCGGGATAACTGACTGCCCTGTTTCCAGGGTAACTGATAACCCTGTTTCCGGGATAA
Source organism: Heterodontus francisci (assembly GCF_036365525.1). NCBI lineage: Eukaryota > Metazoa > Chordata > Chondrichthyes > Heterodontiformes > Heterodontidae > Heterodontus > Heterodontus francisci. The sequence goes on from NC_090386.1 coordinate 7,320,990, forward strand.
CTGACTGCCCTGTTTCCAGGGTAACTGACTGCCCAGTTTCCTGGGTAACTGACTGTCCTGTTTCCGGGGTAACTGACTGCCCTGTTTCCAGGGTAACTGACTGCCCAGTTTCCAGAGTAACTGAATACCCTGTTTCAAGGGTAACTGACTGCCCTGTTTCCGGGATAACTGACTGCCCTGTTTCCAGGGCAACTGACTGCCCTGTTTCCGGGGCAACTGACTGCCCTGTTTCCAGGGTAACTGATCACCCTGTTTCCGGGATAACTGACTGCCCTGTTTCCGGGATAACTGACTGCCCTGTTTCCAGGGTAACTGACTGCCCTGTTTCCGGGGTAACTGACTGCCCTGTTTCCGGGAAAACTGACTGCCCTGTCTCCAGGATAACTGATCACCCTGTTTCCGGGGTAACTGACTGCCCTGTTTCCAGGGTAACTGACCGCCCTGTTTCCAGGATAACTGTTCACCCTGTTTCCAGGGTAACTGACTGCCCTGTTTCCAGGGGAACTGACTGCCCTGTTTCCGGGTTAACTGATCACCCTATTTCTGGGGTAACTGACTGCCCTGTTTCCAGGGTAACTGACTGCCCAGTTTCCAGTGTAACTGAATAACCTGTTTCCAGGGTAACAGATCACCCTGTTTCCGGGATAACTGACTGCCCTGTTTCCAAGATAACTGACTGCCCTCTTTCCAGGGTAACTGACTGCGCTGTTTCCGGGGTAACTGACTGCCCTGTTTCCAGAGTAACTGATAACCCTGTTTCCGGGATAACTGACTGCCCTGTTTCCAGGGTAACTGACTGCCCAGTTTCCAGTGTAACTGAATAACCTGTTTCCAGGGTAACAGATCACCCTGTTTCCGGGATAACTGACTGCCCTGTTTCCAAGATAACTGACTGCCCTCTTTCCAGGGTAACTGACTGCCCTGTTTCCGGGGTAACTGACTGCCCAGTTTCCGGGGTAACTGACTTCCCTGTTTAAAGGGTAACTGTCTGCCCTGTTTCCGGGATAACTGACTGCCCTGTTTCCAGGGTAACTGATAACCCTGTTTCCGGGATAACTGACTGCCCTGTTTCCAGGGTAACTGACTGCCCAGTTTCCTGGGTAACTGACTGTCCTGTTTCCGGGGTAACTGACTGCCCTGTTTCCAGGGTAACTGACTGCCCAGTTTCCAGAGTAACTGAATACCCTGTTTCCAGGGTAACTGACTGCCCTGTTTCCGGGATAACTGACTGCCCTGTTTCCAGGGTAACTGACTGCCCTGTTTCCGGGGCAACTGACTGCCCTGTTTCCAGGGTAACTGATCACCCTGTTTCCGGGATAACTGACTGCCCTGTTTCCGGGATAACTGACTGCCCTGTTTCCAGGGTAACTGACTGCCCTGTTTCCGGGGTAACTGACTGCCCTGTTTCCGGGATAACTGACTGCCCTGTCTCCAGGATAACTGATCACCCTGTTTCCGGGGTAACTGACTGCCCTGTTTCCAGGGTAACTGACCGCCCTGTTTCCAGGATAACTGTTCACCCTGTTTCCAGGGTAACTGACTGCCCTGTTTCCAGGGGAACTGACTGCCCTGTTTCCGGGTTAACTGATCACCCTATTTCTGGGGTAACTGACTGCCCTGTTTCCAGGGTAACTGACTGCCCAGTTTCCAGTGTAACTGAATAACCTGTTTCCAGGGTAACAGATCACCCTGTTTCCGGGATAACTGACTGCCCTGTTTCCAAGATAACTGACTGCCCTCTTTCCAGGGTAACTGACTGCGCTGTTTCCGGGGTAACTGACTGCCCTGTTTCCAGAGTAACTGATAACCCTGTTTACTGGATAACTGACTGCCCTGTTTCCAGGGTAACTGACTGCCCAGTTTCCAGTGTAACTGAATAACCTGTTTCCAGGGTAACAGATCACCCTGTTTCCGGGATAACTGACTGCCCTGTTTCCAAGATAACTGACTGCCCTCTTTCCAGGGTAACTGACTGCCCTGTTTCCGGGGTAACTGACTGCCCAGTTTCCGGGGTAACTGACTTCCCTGTTTAAAGGGTAACTGTCTGCCCTGTTTCCGGGATAACTGACTGCCCTGTTTCCAGGGTAACTGATAACCCTGTTTCCGGGATAACTGACTGCCCTGTTTCCAGGGTAACTGACTGCCCAGTTTCCTGGGTAACTGACTGTCCTGTTTCCGGGGTAACTGACTGCCCTGTTTCCAGGGTAACTGACTGCCCAGTTTCCAGAGTAACTGAATACCCTGTTTCCAGGGTAACTGACTGCCCTGTTTCCGGGATAACTGACTGCCCTGTTTCCAGGGTAACTGACTGCCCTGTTTCCGGGGCAACTGACTGCCCTGTTTCCAGGGTAACTGATCACCCTGTTTCCGGGATAACTGACTGCCCTGTTTCCGGGATAACTGACTGCCCTGTTTCCAGGGTAACTGACTGCCCTGTTTCCGGGGTAACTGACTGCCCTGTTTCCGGGATAACTGACTGCCCTGTCTCCAGGATAACTGATCACCCTGTTTCCGGGGTAACTGACTGCCCTGTTTCCAGGGTAACTGACCGCCCTGTTTCCAGGATAACTGTTCACCCTGTTTCCAGGGTAACTGACTGCCCTGTTTCCAGGGGAACTGACTGCCCTGTTTCCGGGTTAACTGATCACCCTATTTCTGGGGTAACTGACTGCCCTGTTTCCAGGGTAACTGACTGCCCAGTTTCCAGTGTAACTGAATAACCTGTTTCCAGGGTAACAGATCACCCTGTTTCCGGGATAACTGACTGCCCTGTTTCCAAGATAACTGACTGCCCTCTTTCCAGGGTAACTGACTGCGCTGTTTCCGGGGTAACTGACTGCCCTGTTTCCAGAGTAACTGATAACCCTGTTTCCGGGATAACTGACTGCCCTGTTTCCAGGGTAACTGACTGCCCAGTTTCCAGTGTAACTGAATAACCTGTTTCCAGGGTAACAGATCACCCTGTTTCCGGGATAACTGACTGCCCTGTTTCCAAGATAACTGACTGCCCTCTTTCCAGGGTAACTGACTGCCCTGTTTCCGGGGTAACTGACTGCCCTGTTTCCAGGCTAACTGACTGCCCTGTTTCCAGGATAACTGATCACCCTGTTTCCCGGGTAACTGACTGCCCTGTTTCCGGGGTAACTGACTGCCCTGTTTCCAGGATAACTGATCACTCTGTTTCCGGGGTAACTGATCACACTGTTTCCGGGGTAACTGACCACCCTGTTTCCGGGGTAACTGACTAATCTGTTTCCAGGGTTACTGACACCCCTGTTTCTGGGGTAACTGACTGCCCTGCTTCCGGGGTAACTGACTGCCCTGTTTCCAGGATAACTGATCACCCTGTTTCCAGTGTAACTGACTATCCTGTTTCCAGGGTAACTGACTGCCCAGTTTCCAGGGTAACTGACTGCCCTGTTTCCGGGGTAACAGATCTCCCTGTTTCCGGGGTAACTGACCGCCCTGTTTCCAGGATAACTGACCGCCCTATTTCCGGGGTAACTGACCGCCCTGTTTCCAGGATAACTGACTGCCCTGTTTCCGGGATAACTGACTGCCCTGTTTACTGGATAACTGACCGCCCTGTTTCCAGGTTAACTGACTGCCCTGTTTCCGGGATAAATGACTGCGTTGTTTCCAGGTTAACTGACTGCCCTGTTTCGAGGATAACTGACTGCCCTGTTTCCAGGGTAACTGATAACCCTGTTTCCGGGATAACTGACTGCCCTGTTTCCAGGGTACTTGACTGCCCTGTTTCCGGGGTAACTGACTGCCCTGTTTCCAGGGTAACTGACAGCCCAGTTTCCAGAGTAACTGAATACCCTGTTTCCAGGGTAACTGACTGCCCTGTTTCTGGGATAACTGACTGCCCTGTTTCCAGGGTAACTGACTGCCCTGTTTCCGGGATAACTGACTGCCCTGTTTCCAGGGTAACTGACAGCCCTGTTTCCGGGATAACTGATCACCCTGTTTCCAGGATAACTGACCCCCCTGTTTCCAGGGTAACTGACTGCCCTGTTTCCGGGGTAACTGACCGCCCTGTTTCCAGGATAACTGACCTACCTATTGCCGGGGTAACTGACCGCCCTGTTTCCAGGTTAACTGACTGCCCTGTTTCCAGGTTAACTGACTGCCCTGTTTCCAGGGTAACTGACTGCCCTGTTTCCAGGGGAACTGACTGCCCTGTTCCCGGGGTAAATGATCACCCTGTTTCCGGGTTAACTGACTAACCAGTTTCCAGGGTGACTGACTGCCCTGTTTCCAGGGTAACTGACTGCCCAGTTTCCGGGATAACTGACTGCCCTGTTTCCGGGATAACTGACTGCCCTGTTTCGAGGGTAACTGATCGCCCTGTTTCCGGGATAACTGTCTGCCCTTTTTCCGGGATAACTGACTGCCCAGTTTCCAGGGTAACTGACTGCCCTGTTTCCGAGGTAACTGACTGCCCTGTTTCCAGGGTAACTGACTGCCCAGTTTCCAGGGTAACTGATCACCCTGTTTCCGGGATAACTGACTGCCCTGTTTCCGGGAGAAATGACTGCGCTGTTTCCAGGGTAACTGACTGCCCTCTTTCCAGGGTAACTGACTGCCCTGTTTCCAAGGTAACTGATCACCCTGTTTCCGGGATAACTGTCTGCCCTGTTTCCGGGATAACTGACTGCCCTGTTTCCAGGGTAACAGACTGCCCTGTTTCCAGGGGAACTGACTGCCCTGTTTCCGGGGTAACTGATCACCCTGTTTCCGGGGTAACTGACTAACAGGTTTCCAGGGTGACTGACTGCCCTGTTTCCAGGGTAACAGACTGCCCAGTTTCCGGGGTAACTGACTGCCCTGTTTCCTGGGTAACTGACTGCCCTGCTTCCGGGGTAACTGACTGCCCTGTTTCCAGGGTAACTGACTGCCCAGTTTCCAGTGTAACTGATCACCCTTTTTCCAGGATAACTGACTGCCCTATTTCCGGGATAACTGATTGCCCTGTTTCCAGGGTAACTGATCACCCTGTTTCCGGGATAACTGACTGCCCTGTTTCCAGGGTAACTGACTGCCCAGTTTCCAGAGTAACTGAATACCCTGTTTCCAGGGTAACTGACTGCCCTGTTTCCGGGATAACTGACTGCCCTGTTTCCAGGTTAACTGACTGCCCTGTTTCCGGGGCAACTGACTGCCCTGTTTCCAGGGTAACTGATCACCCTGTTTCCGGGATAACTGACTGCCCTGCTTCCGGGATAACTGACTGCCCTGTTTCCAGGGTAACTGACTGCCCTGTTTCCGGGGTAACTGACTGCCCTGTTTCCGGGATAACTGACTGCCCTGTCTCCAGGATAACTGATCACCCTGTTTCTGGGGTAACTGACTGCCCTGTTTCCAGGGTAACTGACCGCCCTGTTTCCATGATAACTGTTCACCCTGTTTCCGGGATAACTGACTGCCCTGTTTCCGGGATAACTGACTGCCCTGTTTCCAGGGTAACTGACTGCCCTGTTTCCGGGGTAACTGACTGCCCTGTTTCCGGGATAACTGACTGCCCTGTCTCCAGGATAACTGATCACCCTGTTTCCGGGGTAACTGACTGCCCTGTTTCCAGGGTAACTGACCGCCCTGTTTCCAGGATAACTGATCACCCTGTTTCCGGGGTAACTGACCACCCTGTTTCCAGGATAACTGACTCCCCTGTTTCCAGGGTAACTGACTGCCCTGTTTCCAGGGTAACTGACTGCCCTGTTTCCGGGGTAACTGACTGCCCTGTTTCCAGGATAACTGATCACTCTGTTTCCGGGGTAACTGATCACTCTCTTTCCGGGGTAACTGACCACCCTGTTTCCGGGGTAACTGACTAATCTGTTTCCAGGGTTACTGACATCCCTGTTTCTGGGGTAACTGACTGCCCTGCTTCCGGGGTAACTGACTGCCCTGTTTCCAGGATAACTGATCACCCTGTTTCCAGTGTAACTGACCATCCTGTTTCCAGGGTAACTGACTGCCCAGTTTCCAGGGTAACTGACTGCCCTGTTTCCGGGGTAACAGATCTCCCTGTTTCCGGGGTAACTGACCGCCCTGTTTCCAGGATAACTGACTGCCCTGTTTCCGGGATAACTGACTGCCCTGTTTCGAGGGTAACTGATCGCCCTGTTTCCGGGATAACTGTCTGCCCTGTTTCCGGGATAACTGACTGCCCAGTTTCCAGGGTAACTGACTGCCCTGTTTCCGAGGTAACTGACTGCCCTGTTTCCAGGGTAACTGACTGCCCAGTTTCCAGGGTAACTGATCACCCTGTTTCCGGGATAACTGACTGCCCTGTTTCAGGGAGAAATGACTGCGCTGTTTCCAGGGTAACTGACTGCCCTCTTTCCAGGGTAACTGACTGCCCTGTTTCCAAGGTGACTGATCACCCTGTTTCCGGGATAACTGTCTGCCCTGTTTCCGGGATAACTGACTGCCCTGTTTCCAGGGTAACTGACTGCCCTATTTCCGGGATAACTGATTGCCCTGTTTCCAGGGTAACAGATCACCCTGTTTCCGGGATAACTGACTCCCCTGTTTCCAGGGTAAGTGACTGCCCAGTTTCCAGGGTAACTGACTGCCCAGTTTCCAGGGTAACTGACTGCCCTGTTTCCGGGATAACTGACTGCCCTGTTTCCGGGAGAACTGACTGCCCTGTTTCCAGGGTAACTGACTGCCCTGTTTCCAGGGTAACTGACCGCCCTGTTTCCAGGATAACTGTTCACCCTGTTTCCAGGGTAACTGACTGCCCTGTTTCCGGGTTAACTGATCACCCTATTTCTGGGGTAACTGACTGCCCTGTTTCCAGGGTAACTGACTGCCCAGTTTCCAGTGTAACTGAATAACCTGTTTCCAGGGTAACAGATCACCCTGTTTCCGGGATAACTGACTGCCCTGTTTCCAAGATAACTGACTGCCCTCTTTCCAGGGTAACTGACTGCGCTGTTTCCAGGGTAACTGACTGCCCTGTTTCCAGAGTAACTGATAACCCTGTTTCCGGGATAACTGACTGCCCTGTTTCCAGGGTAACTGACTGCCCAGTTTCCAGTGTAACTGAATAACCTGTTTCCAGGGTAACAGATCACCCTGTTTCCGGGATAACTGACTGCCCTGTTTCCAAGATAACTGACTGCCCTCTTTCCAGGGTAACTGACTGCCCTGTTTCCGGGGTAACTGACTGCCCTGTTTCCAGGCTAACTGACTGCCCTGTTTCCAGGATAACTGATCACCCTGTTTCCCGGGTAACTGACTGCCCTGTTTCCGGGGTAACTGACCGCCCTGTTTCCAGGATAACTGATCACCCTGTTTCCGGGGTAACTGACCACCCTGTTTCCAGGATAACTGACTCCCCTGTTTCCAGGGTAACTGACTGCCCTGTTTCCAGGGTAACTGACTGCCCTGTTTCCGGGGTAACTGACTGCCCTGTTTCCAGGATAACTGATCACTCTGTTTCCGGGGTAACTGATCACTCTGTTTCCGGGGTAACTGACCACCCTGTTTCCGGGGTAACTGACTAATCTGTTTCCAGGGTTACTGACACCCCTGTTTCTGGGGTAACTGACTGCCCTGCTTCCGGGGTAACTGACTGCCCTGTTTCCAGGATAACTGATCACCCTGTTTCCAGTGTAACTGACCATCCTGTTTCCAGGGTAACTGACTGCCCAGTTTCCAGGGTAACTGACAGCCCTGTTTCCGGGGTAACAGATCTCCCTGTTTCCGGGGTAACTGACCGCCCTGTTTCCAGGATAACTGACCGCCCTATTTCCGGGGTAACTGACCGCCCTGTTTCCAGGATAACTGACTGCCCTGTTTCCGGGATAACTGACTGCCCTGTTTACTGGATAACTGACCGCCCTGTTTCCAGGTTAACTGACTGCCCTGTTTCCGGGATAAATGACTGCCCTGTTTCCAGGTTAACTGACTGCCCTGTTTCTGGGATAACTGACTGCCCTGTTTCCAGGGTAACTGATAACCCTGTTTCCGGGATAACTGACTGCCCTGTTTCCAGGGTACTTGACTGCCCTGTTTCCGGGGTAACTGACTGCCCTGTTTCCAGGGTAACTGACTGCCCAGTTTCCAGAGTAACTGAATACCCTGTTTCCAGGGTAACTGACTGCCCTGTTTCCGGGATAACTGACTGCCCTGTTTCCAGGGTAACTGACTGCCCTGTTTCCGGGATAACTGACTGCCCTGTTTCCAGGGTAACTGACAGCCCTGTTTCCGGGATAACTGATCACCCTGTTTCCAGGATAACTGACTCCCCTGTTTCCAGGGTAACTGACTGCCCTGTTTCCAGGGTAACTGACCGCCCTGTTTCCAGGATAACTGACCTACCTATTGCCGGGGTAACTGACCGCCCTGTTTCCAGGTTAACTGACTGCCCTGTTTCCAGGTTAACTGACTGCCCTGTTTCCAGGGTAACTGACTGCCCTGTTTCCAGGGGAACTGACTGCCCTGTTTCCGGGGTAAATGATCACCCTGTTTCCGGGTTAACTGACTAACCAGTTTCCAGGGTGACTGACTGCCCTGTTTCCAGGGTAACTGACTGCCCAGATTCCGGGATAACTGACTGCCCTGTTTCCGGGATAACTGACTGCCCTGTTTCGAGGGTAACTGATCGCCCTGTTTCCGGGATAACTGTCTGCCCTGTTTCCGGGATAACTGACTGCCCAGTTTCCAGGGTAACTGACTGCCCTGTTTCCGAGGTAACTGACTGCCCTGTTTCCAGGGTAACTGACTGCCCAGTTTCCAGGGTAACTGATCACCCTGTTTCCGGGATAACTGACTGCCCTGTTTCCGGGAGAAATGACTGCGCTGTTTCCAGGGTAACTGACTGCCCTCTTTCCAGGGTAACTGACTGCCCTGTTTCCAAGGTAACTGATCACCCTGTTTCCGGGATAACTGTCTGCCCTGTTTCCGGGATAACTGACTGCCCTGTTTCCAGGGTAACAGACTGCCCTGTTTCCAGGGGAACTGACTGCCCTGTTTCCGGGGTAACTGATCACCCTGTTTCCGGGGAAACTGACTAACAGGTTTCCAGGGTGACTGACTGCCCTGTTTCCTGGGTAACTGACTGCCCAGTTTCCGGGGTAACTGACTGCCCTGTTTCCTGGGTAACTGACTGCCCTGCTTCCGGGGTAACTGACTGCCCTGTTTCCAGGGTAACTGACTGCCCAGTTTCCAGTGTAACTGATCACCCTTTTTCCGGGATAACTGACTGCCCTATTTCCGGGTTAACTGATTGCCCTGTTTCCAGGGTAACTGATCACCCTGTTTCCGGGATAACTGACTGCCCTGTTTCCAGGGTAACTGACTGCCCAGTTTCCAGAGTAACTGAATACCCTGTTTCCAGGGTAACTGACTGCCCTGTTTCCGGGATAACTGACTGCCCTGTTTCCAGGGTAACTGACTGCCCTGTTTCCGGGGCAACTGACTGCCCTGTTTCCAGGGTAACTGATCACCCTGTTTCCGGGATAACTGACTGCCCTGCTTCCGGGATAACTGACTGCCCTGTTTCCAGGGTAACTGACTGCCCTGTTTCCGGGGTAACTGACTGCCCTGTTTCCGGGATAACTGACTGCCCTGTCTCCAGGATAACTGATCACCCTGTTTCTGGGGTAACTGACTGCCCTGTTTCCAGGGTAACTGACCGCCCTGTTTCCATGATAACTGTTCACCCTGTTTCCGGGATAACTGACTGCCCTGTTTCCGGGATAACTGACTGCCCTGTTTCCAGGGTAACTGACTGCCCTGTTTCCGGGGTAACTGACTGCCCTGTTTCCGGGATAACTGACTGCCCTGTCTCCAGGATAACTGATCACCCTGTTTCCGGGGTAACTGACTGCCCTGTTTCCAGGGTAACTGACCGCCCTGTTTCCAGGATAACTGTTCACCCTGTTTCCAGGGTAACTGACTGCACTGTTTCCGGGGTAACTGACTGCCCTGTTTCCAGGGTAACTGATAACCCTGTTTCCGGGATAACTGACTGCCCTGTTTCCAGGGTAACTGACTGCCCAGTTTCCAGTGTAACTGAATAACCTGTTTCCAGGGTAACAGATCACCCTGTTTCCGGGATAACTGACTGCCCTGTTTCCAAGATAACTGACTGCCCTCTTTCCAGGGTAACTGACTGCCCTGTTTCCGGGGTAACTGACTGCCCTGTTGCCAGGATAACTGATCACCCTGTTTCCCAGGTAACTGACTGCCCTGTTTCCGGGGTAACTGACCGCCCTGTTTCCAGGATAACTGATCACCCTGTTTCCGGGGTAACTGACCACCCTGTTTCCAGGATAACTGACTCCCCTGTTTCCAGGGTAACTGACTGCCCTGTTTCCAGGGTAACTGACTGCCCTGTTTCCGGGGTAACTGACTGCCCTGTTTCAAGGATAACTGATCACTCTGTTTCCGGGGTAACTGATCACTCTGTTTCCGGGGTAACTGACCACCCTGTTTCCGGGGTAACTGACTAATCTGTTTCCAGGGTTACTGACATCCCTGTTTCTGGGGTAACTGACTGCCCTGCTTCCGGGGTAACTGACTGCCCTGTTTCCAGGATAACTGATCACCCTGTTTCCAGTGTAACTGACCATCCTGTTTCCAGGGTAACTGACTGCCCAGTTTCCAGGGTAACTGACTGCCCTGTTTCCGGGGTAACAGATCTCCCTGTTTCCGGGGTAACTGACCGCCCTGTTTCCAGGATAACTGACTGCCCTGTTTCCGGGATAACTGTCTGCCCTGTTTCCGGGATAACTGACTGCCCAGTTTCCAGGGTAACTGACTGCCCTGTTTCTGAGGTAACTGACTGCCCTGTTTCCAGGGTAACTGACTGCCCAGTTTCCAGGGTAACAGATCACCCTGTTTCCGGGATAACTGTCTGCCCTCTTTCCGGGATAACTGACTGCCCTGTTTCCAGGGTAACTGACTGCCCTATTTCCGGGATAACTGACAGCCCTGTTTCCGGGGTAACAGATCTCCCTGTTTCCGGGGTAACTGACCGCCCTGTTTCCAGGATAACTGACCGCCCTATTTCCGGGGTAACTGACCGCCCTGTTTCCAGGATAACTGACTGCCCTGTTTCCGGGATAACTGACTGCCCTGTTTACTGGATAACTGACCGCCCTGTTTCCAGGTTAACTGACTGCCCTGTTTCCGGGATAAATGACTGCCCTGTTTCCAGGTTAACTGACTGCCCTGTTTCTGGGATAACTGACTGCCCTGTTTCCAGGGTAACTGATAACCCTGTTTCCGGGATAACTGACTGCCCTGTTTCCAGGGTACTTGACTGCCCTGTTTCCGGGGTAACTGACTGCCCTGTTTCCAGGGTAACTGACTGCCCAGTTTCCAGAGTAACTGAATACCCTGTTTCCAGGGTAACTGACTGCCCTGTTTCCGGGATAACTGACTGCCCTGTTTCCAGGGTAACTGACTGCCCTGTTTCCGGGATAACTGACTGCCCTGTTTCCAGGGTAACTGACAGCCCTGTTTCCGGGATAACTGATCACCCTGTTTCCAGGATAACTGACTCCCCTGTTTCCAGGGTAACTGACTGCCCTGTTTCCAGGGTAACTGACCGCCCTGTTTCCAGGATAACTGACCTACCTATTGCCGGGGTAACTGACCGCCCTGTTTCCAGGTTAACTGACTGCCCTGTTTCCAGGTTAACTGACTGCCCTGTTTCCAGGGTAACTGACTGCCCTGTTTCCAGGGGAACTGACTGCCCTGTTTCCGGGGTAAATGATCACCCTGTTTCCGGGTTAACTGACTAACCAGTTTCCAGGGTGACTGACTGCCCTGTTTCCAGGGTAACTGACTGCCCAGATTCCGGGATAACTGACTGCCCTGTTTCCGGGATAACTGACTGCCCTGTTTCGAGGGTAACTGATCGCCCTGTTTCCGGGATAACTGTCTGCCCTGTTTCCGGGATAACTGACTGCCCAGTTTCCAGGGTAACTGACTGCCCTGTTTCCGAGGTAACTGACTGCCCTGTTTCCAGGGTAACTGACTGCCCAGTTTCCAGGGTAACTGATCACCCTGTTTCCGGGATAACTGACTGCCCTGTTTCCGGGAGAAATGACTGCGCTGTTTCCAGGGTAACTGACTGCCCTCTTTCCAGGGTAACTGACTGCCCTGTTTCCAAGGTAACTGATCACCCTGTTTCCGGGATAACTGTCTGCCCTGTTTCCGGGATAACTGACTGCCCTGTTTCCAGGGTAACAGACTGCCCTGTTTCCAGGGGAACTGACTGCCCTGTTTCCGGGGTAACTGATCACCCTGTTTCCGGGGAAACTGACTAACAGGTTTCCAGGGTGACTGACTGCCCTGTTTCCTGGGTAACTGACTGCCCAGTTTCCGGGGTAACTGACTGCCCTGTTTCCTGGGTAACTGACTGCCCTGCTTCCGGGGTAACTGACTGCCCTGTTTCCAGGGTAACTGACTGCCCAGTTTCCAGTGTAACTGATCACCCTTTTTCCGGGATAACTGACTGCCCTATTTCCGGGTTAACTGATTGCCCTGTTTCCAGGGTAACTGATCACCCTGTTTCCGGGATAACTGACTGCCCTGTTTCCAGGGTAACTGACTGCCCAGTTTCCAGAGTAACTGAATACCCTGTTTCCAGGGTAACTGACTGCCCTGTTTCCGGGATAACTGACTGCCCTGTTTCCAGGGTAACTGACTGCCCTGTTTCCGGGGCAACTGACTGCCCTGTTTCCAGGGTAACTGATCACCCTGTTTCCGGGATAACTGACTGCCCTGCTTCCGGGATAACTGACTGCCCTGTTTCCAGGGTAACTGACTGCCCTGTTTCCGGGGTAACTGACTGCCCTGTTTCCGGGATAACTGACTGCCCTGTCTCCAGGATAACTGATCACCCTGTTTCTGGGGTAACTGACTGCCCTGTTTCCAGGGTAACTGACCGCCCTGTTTCCATGATAACTGTTCACCCTGTTTCCGGGATAACTGACTGCCCTGTTTCCGGGATAACTGACTGCCCTGTTTCCAGGGTAACTGACTGCCCTGTTTCCGGGGTAACTGACTGCCCTGTTTCCGGGATAACTGACTGCCCTGTCTCCAGGATAACTGATCACCCTGTTTCCGGGGTAACTGACTGCCCTGTTTCCAGGGTAACTGACCGCCCTGTTTCCAGGATAACTGTTCACCCTGTTTCCAGGGTAACTGACTGCACTGTTTCCGGGGTAACTGACTGCCCTGTTTCCAGGGTAACTGATAACCCTGTTTCCGGGATAACTGACTGCCCTGTTTCCAGGGTAACTGACTGCCCAGTTTCCAGTGTAACTGAATAACCTGTTTCCAGGGTAACAGATCACCCTGTTTCCGGGATAACTGACTGCCCTGTTTCCAAGATAACTGACTGCCCTCTTTCCAGGGTAACTGACTGCCCTGTTTCCGGGGTAACTGACTGCCCTGTTGCCAGGATAACTGATCACCCTGTTTCCCAGGTAACTGACTGCCCTGTTTCCGGGGTAACTGACCGCCCTGTTTCCAGGATAACTGATCACCCTGTTTCCGGGGTAACTGACCACCCTGTTTCCAGGATAACTGACTCCCCTGTTTCCAGGGTAACTGACTGCCCTGTTTCCAGGGTAACTGACTGCCCTGTTTCCGGGGTAACTGACTGCCCTGTTTCAAGGATAACTGATCACTCTGTTTCCGGGGTAACTGATCACTCTGTTTCCGGGGTAACTGACCACCCTGTTTCCGGGGTAACTGACTAATCTGTTTCCAGGGTTACTGACATCCCTGTTTCTGGGGTAACTGACTGCCCTGCTTCCGGGGTAACTGACTGCCCTGTTTCCAGGATAACTGATCACCCTGTTTCCAGTGTAACTGACCATCCTGTTTCCAGGGTAACTGACTGCCCAGTTTCCAGGGTAACTGACTGCCCTGTTTCCGGGGTAACAGATCTCCCTGTTTCCGGGGTAACTGACCGCCCTGTTTCCAGGATAACTGACTGCCCTGTTTCCGGGATAACTGTCTGCCCTGTTTCCGGGATAACTGACTGCCCAGTTTCCAGGGTAACTGACTGCCCTGTTTCTGAGGTAACTGACTGCCCTGTTTCCAGGGTAACTGACTGCCCAGTTTCCAGGGTAACAGATCACCCTGTTTCCGGGATAACTGTCTGCCCTCTTTCCGGGATAACTGACTGCCCTGTTTCCAGGGTAACTGACTGCCCTATTTCCGGGATAACTGATTGCCCTGTTTCCAGGGTAACTGATCACCCTGTTTCCGGGATAACTGACTCCCCTGTTTCCAGGGTAAGTGACTGCCCAGTTTCCAGGGTAACTGACTGCCCAGTTTCCAGGGTAACTGATCACCCTGTTTCCGGGATAACTGACTGCCCTGTTTCCGGGAGAACTGACTGCCCTATTTCCAGGGTAACTGACTGCCCTGTTTCCGGGGTAACTGACCGCCTTGTTTCCAGGGTAACTGATCACCCTGTTTCTGGGATAACTGACTGCCCTGTTTCCGGGATAACTGACTGCCCTGTTTCCAGGCTAACTGACTGCCCTGTTTCCAGGATAACTGATCACCCTGTTTCCGTGGTAACTGACTGCCCTGTTTCCGGGGTAAATGACCGCCCTGTTTCCAGGATAACTGATCACCCTGTTTCCGGGGTAACTGACCACCCTGTTTCCAGGGTCACTGACCACCCTGTTTCCAGGATAGCTGAAAGCCCTGTTTCCAGGGTAACTGACTGCCCAATTTCCAGGGTAACTGATCACCCTGTTTCCGGGATAACTGACTGCCCTGTTTCCGGGGTAACTGACCACCCTGTTTCCAGGATAACTGACCTACCTATTGCCGGGGTAACTGACCGCCCTGTTTCCAGGTTAACTGACTGCCCTGTTTCCAGGTTAACTGACTGCCCTGTTTCCAGGGGAACTGACTGCCCTGTTTCCGGGGTAAATGATCACCCTGTTTCCGGGGTAACTGACTAACCAGTTTCCAGGGTGACTGACTGCCCTGTTTCCAGGGTAACTGACTGCCCAGTTTCTGGGATAACTGACTACCCTGTTTCCGGGATAACTGACTGCCCTGTTTCGAGGGTAACTGATCGCCCTGTTTCCGGGATAACTGTCTGCCCTGTTTCCGGGATAACTGACTGCCCAGTTTCCAGGGTAACTGACTGCCCTGTTTCCGAGGTAACTGACTGCCCTGTTTCCAGGGTAACTGACTGCCCAGTTTCCAGGGTAACTGATCACCCTGTTTCCGGGATAACTGACTGCCCTGTTTCCGGGAGAAATGACTGCGCTGTTTCCAGGGTAACTGACTGCCCTCTTTCCAGGGTAACTGACTGCCCTGTTTCCAAGGTAACTGATCACCCTGTTTCCGGGATAACTGTCTGCCCTGTTTCCGGGATAACTGACTGCCCTGTTTCCAGGGTAACTGACTGCCCTGTTTCCAGGGGAACTGACTGCCCTGTTTCCGGGGTAACTGATCACCCTGTTTCCGGGGTAACTGACTAACAGGTTTCCAGGGTGACTGACTGCCCTGTTTCCAGGGTAACTGACTGCCCAGTTTCCGGCGTAACTGACTGCCCTGTTTCCTGGGTAACTGACTGCCCTGCTTCCGGGGTAACTGACTGCCCTGTTTCCAGGGTAACTGACTGCCCAGTTTCCAGTGTAACTGATCACCCTTTTTCCGGGATAACTGACTGCCCTATTTCCGGGATAACTGATTGCCCTGTTTCCAGGGTAACTGATCACCCTGTTTCCGGGATAACTGACTCCCCTGTTTCCAGGGTAAGTGCCTGCCCAGTTTCCAGGGTAACTGACTGCCCAGTTTCCAGGGTAACTGATCACCCTGTTTCCGGGATAACTGACTGCCCTGTTTCCGGGAGAACTGACTGCCCTGTTTCCAGGGTAACTGACTGCCCTGTTTCCGGGGTAACTGACCGCCTTGTTTCCAGGGGAACTGATCACCCTGTTTCTGGGATAACTGACTGCCCTGTTTCCGGGATAACTGACTGCCCTGTTTCCAGGCTAACTGACTGCCCTGTTTCCAGGATAACTGATCACCCTGTTTCCGTGGTAACTGACTGCCCTGTTTCCGGGGTAAATGACCGCCCTGTTTCCAGGATAACTGATCACCCTGTTTCCGGGGTAACTGACCACCCTGTTTCCAGGGTCACTGACCACCCTGTTTCCAGGATAACTGAAAGCCCTGTTTCCAGGGTAACTGACTGCCCAGTTTCCAGGGTAACTGATCACCCTGTTTCCGGGATAACTGACTGCCCTGTTTCCGGGGTAACTGACCACCCTGTTTCCAGGATAACTGACCTACCTATTGCCGGGGTAACTGACCGCCCTGTTTCCAGGTTAACTGACTGCCCTGTTTCCAGGTTAACTGACTGCCCTGTTTCCGGGATAACTGACTGCCCTGTTTCGAGGGTAACTGATCGCCCTGTTTCCGGGATAACTGTCTGCCCTGTTTCCGGGATAACTGACTGCCCAGTTTCCAGGGTAACTGACTGCCCTGTTTCCGAGGTAACTGACTGCCCTGTTTCCAGGGTAACTGACTGCCCAGTTTCCAGGGTAACTGATCACCCTGTTTCCGGGATAACTGACTGCCCTGTTTCCGGGAGAAATGACTGCGCTGTTTCCAGGGTAACTGACTGCCCTCTTTCCAGGGTAACTGACTGCCCTGTTTCCAAGGTAACTGATCACCCTGTTTCCGGGATAACTGTCTGCCCTGTTTCCGGGATAACTGACTGCCCTGTTTCCAGGGTAACTGACTGCCCTGTTTCCAGGGGAACTGACTGCCCTGTTTCCGGGGTAACTGATCACCCTGTTTCCGGGGTAACTGACTAACAGGTTTCCAGGGTGACTGACTGCCCTGTTTCCAGGGTAACTGACTGCCCAGTTTCCGGGGTAACTGACTGCCCTGTTTCCTGGGTAACTGACTGCCCTGCTTCCGTGGTAACTGACTGCCCTGTTTCCAGGGTAACTGACTGCCCAGTTTCCAGTGTAACTGATCACCCTTTTTCCGGGATAACTGACTGCCCTATTTCCGGGATAACTGATTGCCCTGTTTCCAGGGTAACTGATCACCCTGTTTCCGGGATAACTGACTCCCCTGTTTCCAGGGTAAGTGACTGCCCAGTTTCCAGGGTAACTGACTGCCCAGTTTCCAGGGTAACTGATCACCCTGTTTCCGGGATAACTGACTGCCCTGTTTCCGGGAGAACTGACTGCCCTGTTTCCAGGGTAACTGACTGCCCTGTTTCCGGGGTAACTGACCGCCTTGTTTCCAGGGGAACTGATCACCCTGTTTCTGGGATAACTGACTGCCCTGTTTCCGGGATAACTGACTGCCCTGTTTCCAGGCTAACTGACTGCCCTGTTTCCGGGATAACTGATCACCCTGTTTCCGTGGTAACTGACTGCCCTGTTTCCGGGGTAAATGACCGCCCTGTTTCCAGGATAACTGATCACCCTGTTTCCGGGGTAACTGACCACCCTGTTTCCAGGGTCACTGACCACCCTGTTTCCAGGATAACTGAAAGCCCTGTTTCCAGGGTAACTGACTGCCCAGTTTCCAGGGTAACTGATCACCCTGTTTCCGGGATAACTGACTGCCCTGTTTCCGGGAGAACTGACTGCCCTGTTTCCAGGATAAATGACTGCCCTGTTTCCAGGATAACTGACTGCCCTGATTACTGGATAACTGATTGCCCTGTTTTCAGGTTAACTGACTGCCCTGTTTCCAGGGAAACTGACTGCCCTGTTTCCAGGGTAACTGACCGCCCTGTTTCAGGGGTAACTGACCGCCCTGTTTCCGGGATAACTGACTGCCCTGTTTCCAGGGTAACTGACTGCCCACTTTCCAGTGTAACTGATCACCCTGTTTCCAGGGTAACTGACCGCCCTGTTTCCAGGGTAACTGACTGCCCTGTTTCCGGGATAACTGACTGCCCTGTTTCCAGGGTAACTGACCGCCCTGTTTCCAGGGTAACTGACTGCCCTGTTGCCAGGATAACTGACTGCCTTGTTTCCAGGGTAACTGACTGCCCACTTTCCAGTGCAACTGATCACCCTGTTTCCAAGGTTACTGACTGCCCACTTTCCAGGGTAACTGATCACCCTGTTTCCGGGATAACTGACTCCCCTGTTTCCAGGGTAAGTGACTGCTCAGTTTCCAGGGTAACTGACTGCCCAGTTTCCAGGGTAAATTATCACCCTGTTTCAGGGATAACTAACTGCCCTGTTTCCGGGATAACTGCCTGCCCTGTTTCCGGGGTAACAGATCACCCTGTTTCCGGGGTAACTGACTGCCCAGTTTCCGGGGTAACTGACTTCCCTGTTTAAAGGGTAACTGACTGCCCTGTTTCCGGGATAACTGACTGCCCTGTTTCCAGGGTAACTGATAACCCTGTTTCCGGGATAACTGACTGCCCTGTTTCCAGGGTAACTGACTACCCAGTTTCCTGGGTAACTGACTGTCCTGTTTCCGGGGTAACTGACTGCCCTGTTTCCAGGGTAACTGACTGCCCAGTTTCCAGAGTAACTGAATACCCTGTTTCCAGGGTAACTGACTGCCCTGTTTCCGGGATAACTGACTGCTCTGTTTCCAGGGTAACTGACTGCCCTGTTTCCGGGGCAACTGACTGCCCTGTTTCCAGGGTAACTGATCACCCTGTTTCCGGGATAACTGACTGCCCTGTTTCCGGGATAACTGACTGCCCTGTTTCCAGGGTAACTGACTGCCCTGTTTCCGAGGTAAGTGACTGCCCTGTTTCCGGGATAACTGACTGCCCTGTCTCCAGGATAACTGATCACCCTGTTTCCGGGGTAACTGACTGCCCTGTTTCCAGGGTAACTGACCGCCCTGTTTCCAGGATAACTGTTCACCCTGTTTCCAGGGTAACTGACTGCCCTGTTTCCAGGGGAACTGACTGCCCTGTTTCCGGGTTAACTGATCACCCTATTTCTGGGGTAACTGACTAACAATTTTCCAGGGTGACTGACTGCCCTGTTTCCAGGCTAACTGACTGCCCAGTTTCCGGGGTAACTGACTGCCCTGTTTCCTGGGTAACTGACTGCCCTGCTTCCGGGGTAACTGACTGCCCTGTTTCCAGGGTAACTGACTGCCCTGTTTCCAAGGTAACTGATCACCCTGTTTCCGGGATAACTGTCTGCCCTGTTTCCGGGATAACTGACTGCCCTGTTTCCAGGGTAACTGACTGCCCTGTTTCCAGGGGAACTGACTGCCCTGTTTCCGGGGTAACTGATCACCCTGTTTCCGGGGTAACTGACTAACAGGTTTCCAGGGTGACTGACTGCCCTGTTTCCAGGGTAACTGACTGCCCAGTTTCCGGGGTAACTGACTGCCCTGTTTCCGGGATAACTGACTGCCCTGTTTCCAGGCTAACTGACTGCCCTGTTTCCGGGATAACTGATCACCCTGTTTCCGTGGTAACTGACTGCCCTGTTTCCGGGGTAAATGACCGCCCTGTTTCCAGGATAACTGATCACCCTGTTTCCGGGGTAACTGACCACCCTGTTTCCAGGGTCACTGACCACCCTGTTTCCAGGATAACTGAAAGCCCTGTTTCCAGGGTAACTGACTGCCCAGTTTCCAGGGTAACTGATCACCCTGTTTCCGGGATAACTGACTGCCCTGTTTCCGGGAGAACTGACTGCCCTGTTTCCAGGATAAATGACTGCCCTGTTTCCAGGATAACTGACTGCCCTGTATACTGGATAACTGATTGCCCTGTTTCCAGGTTAACTGACTGCCCTGTTTCCAGGGAAACTGACTGCCCTGTTTCCAGGGTAACTGACCGCCCTGTTTCAGGGGTAACTGACCGCCCAGTTTCCAGGGTAACTGATCACCCTGTTTCCGGGATAACTGACTGCCCTGTTTCCGGGAGAAATGACTGCGCTGTTTCCAGGGTAACTGACTGCCCTCTTTCCAGGGTAACTGACTGCCCTGTTTCCAAGGTAACTGATCACCCTGTTTCCGGGATAACTGTCTGCCCTGTTTCCGGGATAACTGACTGCCCTGTTTCCAGGGTAACTGACTGCCCTGTTTCCAGGGGAACTGACTGCCCTGTTTCCGGGGTAACTGATCACCCTGTTTCCGGGGTAACTGACTAACAGGTTTCCAGGGTGACTGACTGCCCTGTTTCCAGGGTAACTGACTGCCCAGTTTCCGGGGGAACTGACTGCCCTGTTTCCTGGGTAACTGACTGCCCTGCTTCCGGGGTAACTGACTGCCCTGTTTCCAGGGAAACTGACTGCCCAGTTTCCAGTGTAACTGATCACCCTTTTTCCGGGATAACTGACTGCCCTATTTCCGGGATAACTGATTGCCCTGTTTCCAGGGTAACTGATCACCCTGTTTCCGGGATAACTGACTCCCCTGTTTCCAGGGTAAGTGACTGCCCAGTTTCCAGGGTAACTGACTGCCCAGTTTCCAGGGTAACTGATCACCCTGTTTCCGCGATAACTGACTGCCCTGTTTCCGGGAGAACTGACTGCCCTCTTTCCAGGGTAACTGACTGCCCTGTTTCCGGGGTAACTGACCGCCTTGTTTCCAGGGGAACTGATCACCCTGTTTCTGGGATAACTGACTGCCCTGTTTCCGGGATAACTGACTGCCCTGTTTCCAGGCTAACTGACTGCCCTGTTTCCGGGATAACTGATCACCCTGTTTCCGTGGTAACTGACTGCCCTGTTTCCGGGGTAAATGACCGCCCTGTTTCCAGGGTCACTGACCACCCTGTTTCCAGGATAACTGAAAGCCCTGTTTCCAGGGTAACTGACTGCCCAGTTTCCAGGGTAACTGATCACCCTGTTTCCGGGATAACTGACTGCCCTGTTTCCGGGAGAACTGACTGCCCTGTTTCCAGGATAAATGACTGCCCTGTTTCCAGGATAACTGACTGCCCTGATTACTGGATAACTGATTGCCCTGTTTCCAGGTTAACTGACTGCCCTGTTTCCAGGGAAACTGACTGCCCTGTTTCCAGGGTAACTGACCGCCCTGTTTCAGGGGTAACTGACCGCCCTGTTTCCTGGATAACTGACTGCCCTGTTTCCAGGGTAACTGACTGCCCACTTTCCAGTGTAACTGATCACCCTGTTTCCAGGGTAACTGACTGCCCTGTTTCCGGGATAACTGACTGCCCTGTTTACTGGATAACTGACCGCCCTGTTTCCAGGTTAACTGACTGCCCTGTTTCCGGGATAAATGACTGCCCTGTTTCCAGGTTAACTGACTGCCCTGTTTCTGGGATAACTGACTGCCCTGTTTCCAGGGTAACTGATAACCCTGTTTCCGGGATAACTGACTGCCCTGTTTCCATGGTACTTGACTGCCCTGTTTCTGGGGTAACTGACTGCCCTGTTTCCAGGGTAACTGACTGCCCAGTTTCCAGAGTAACTGAATACCCTGTTTCCAGGGTAACTGACTGCCCTGTTTCCGGGATAACTGACTGCCCTGTTTCCAGGGTAACTGACTGCCCTGTTTCCGGGATAACTGACTGCCCTGTTTCCAGGGTAAATGACAGCCCTGTTTCCGGGATAACTGATCACCCTGTTTCCAGGATAACTGACTCCCCTGTTTCCAGGGTAACTGACTGCCCTGTTTCCGGGGTAACTGACCGCCCTGTTTCCAGGATAACTGACCTACCGATTGCCGGGGTAACTGACCGCCCTGTTTCCAGGTTAACTGACTGCCCTGTTTCCAGGTTAACTGACTGCCCTGTTTCCAGGGTAACTGACTGCCCTGTTTCCAGGGGAACTGACTGCCCTGTTTCCGGGGTAAATGATCACCCTGTTTCCGGGTTAACTGACTAACCAGTTTCCAGGGTGACTGACTGCCCTGTTTCCAGGGTAACTGACTGCCCAGATTCCGGGATAACTGACTGCCCTGTTTCCGGGATAACTGACTGCCCTGTTTCGAGGGTAACTGATCGCCCTGTTTCCGGGATAACTGTCTGCCCTGTTTCCGGGATAACTGACTGCCCAGTTTCCAGGGTAACTGACTGCCCTGTTTCCGAGGTAACTGACTGCCCTGTTTCCAGGGTAACTGACTGCCCAGTTTCCAGGGTAACTGATCACCCTGTTTCCGGGATAACTGACTGCCCTGTTTCCGGGAGAAATGACTGCGCTGTTTCCAGGGTAACTGACTGCCCTCTTTCCAGGGTAACTGACTGCCCTGTTTCCAAGGTAACTGATCACCCTGTTTCCGGGATAACTGTCTGCCCTGTTTCCGGGATAACTGACTGCCCTGTTTCCAGGGTAACAGACTGCCCTGTTTCCAGGGGAACTGACTGCCCTGTTTCCGGGGTAACTGATCACCCTGTTTCCGGGGAAACTGACTAACAGGTTTCCAGGGTGACTGACTGCCCTGTTTCCAGGGTAACAGACTGCCCAGTTTCCGGGGTAACTGACTGCCCTGTTTCCTGGGTAACTGACTGCCCTGCTTCCGGGGTAACTGACTGCCCTGTTTCCAGGGTAACTGACTGCCCAGTTTCCAGTGTAACTGATCACCCTTTTTCCGGGATAACTGACTGCCCTATTTCCGGGTTAACTGATTGCCCTGTTTCCAGGGTAACTGATCACCCTGTTTCCGGGATAACTGACTGCCCTGTTTCCAGGGTAACTGACTGCCCAGTTTCCAGAGTAACTGAATACCCTGTTTCCAGGGTAACTGACTGCCCTGTTTCCGGGATAACTGACTGCCCTGTTTCCAGGGTAACTGACTGCCCTGTTTCCGGGGCAACTGACTGCCCTGTTTCCAGGGTAACTGATCACCCTGTTTCCGGGATAACTGACTGCCCTGCTTCCGGGATAACTGACTGCCCTGTTTCCAGGGTAACTGACTGCCCTGTTTCCGGGGTAACTGACTGCCCTGTTTCCGGGATAACTGACTGCCCTGTCTCCAGGATAACTGATCACCCTGTTTCTGGGGTAACTGACTGCCCTGTTTCCAGGGTAACTGACCGCCCTGTTTCCATGATAACTGTTCACCCTGTTTCCGGGATAACTGACTGCCCTGTTTCCAGGGTAACTGACTGCCCTGTTTCCGGGGTAACTGACTGCCCTGTTTCCGGGATAACTGACTGCCCTGTCTCCAGGATAACTGATCACCCTGTTTCCGGGGTAACTGACTGCCCTGTTTCCAGGGTAACTGACCGCCCTGTTTCCAGGATAACTGTTCACCCTGTTTCCAGGGTAACTGACTGCACTGTTTCCGGGGTAACTGACTGCCCTGTTTCCAGGGTAACTGATAACCCTGTTTCCGGGATAACTGACTGCCCTGTTTCCAGGGTAACTGACTGCCCAGTTTCCAGTGTAACTGAATAACCTGTTTCCAGGGTAACAGATCACCCTGTTTCCGGGATAACTGACTGCCCTGTTTCCAAGATAACTGACTGCCCTCTTTCCAGGGTAACTGACTGCCCTGTTTCCGGGGTAACTGACTGCCCTGTTTCCAGGATAACTGATCACCCTGTTTCCCGGGTAACTGACTGCCCTGTTTCTGGGGTAACTGACCGCCCTGTTTCCAGGATAACTGATCACCCTGTTTCCGGGGTAACTGACCACCCTGTTTCCAGGATAACTGACTCCCCTGTTTCCAGGGTAACTGACTGCCCTGTTTCCAGGGTAACTGACTGCCCTGTTTCCGGGGTAACTGACTGCCCTGTTTCAAGGATAACTGATCACTCTGTTTCCGGGGTAACTGATCACTCTGTTTCCGGGGTAACTGACCACCCTGTTTCCGGGGTAACTGACTAATCTGTTTCCAGGGTTACTGACATCCCTGTTTCTGGGGTAACTGACTGCCCTGCTTCCGGGGTAACTGACTGCCCTGTTTCCAGGATAACTGATCACCCTGTTTCCAGTGTAACTGACCATCCTGTTTCCAGGGTAACTGACTGCCCAGTTTCCAGGGTAACTGACTGCCCTGTTTCCGGGGTAACAGATCTCCCTGTTTCCGGGGTAACTGACCGCCCTGTTTCCAGGATAACTGACTGCCCTGTTTCCGGGATAACTGACTGCCCTGTTTCGAGGGTAACTGATCGCCCTGTTTCCGGGATAACTGTCTGCCCTGTTTCCGGGATAACTGACTGCCCAGTTTCCAGGGTAACTGACTGCCCTGTTTCCGAGGTAACTGACTGCCCTGTTTCCAGGGTAACTGACTGCCCAGTTTCCAGGGTAACTGATCACCCTGTTTCCGGGATAACTGACTGCCCTGTTTCAGGCAGAAATGACTGCGCTGTTTCCAGGGTAACTGACTGCCCTCTTTCCAGGGTAACTGACTGCCCTGTTTCCAAGGTGACTGATCACCCTGTTTCCGGGATAACTGTCTGCCCTGTTTCCGGGATAACTGACTGCCCTGTTTCCAGGGTAACTGACTGCCCTATTTCCGGGATAACTGATTGCCCTGTTTCCAGGGTAACTGATCACCCTGTTTCCGGGATAACTGACTCCCCTGTTTCCAGGGTAAGTGACTGCCCAGTTTCCAGGGTAACTGACTGCCCAGTTTCCAGGGTAACTGATCACCCTGTTTCCGGGATAACTGACTGCCCTGTTTCCGGTAGAACTGACTGCCCTATTTCCAGGGTAACTGACTGCCCTGTTTCCGGGGTAACTGACCGCCTTGTTTCCAGGGTAACTGATCACCCTGTTTCTGGGATAACTGACTGCCCTGTTTCCGGGATAACTGACTGCCCTGTTTCCAGGCTAACTGACTGCCCTGTTTCCGGGATAACTGATCACCCTGTTTCCGTGGTAACTGACTGCCCTGTTTCCGGGGTAAATGACCGCCCTGTTTCCAGGATAACTGATCACCCTGTTTCCGGGGTAACTGACCACCCTGTTTCCAGGGTCACTGACCACCCTGTTTCCAGGATAACTGAAAGCCCTGTTTCCAGGGTAACTGACTGCCCAGTTTCCAGGGTAACTGATCACCCTGTTTCCGGGATAACTGAATGCCCTGTTTCCGGGGTAACTGACCACCCAGTTTCCAGGATAACTGACCTACCTATTGCCGGGGTAACTGACCGCCCTGTTTCCAGGTTAACTGACTGCCCTGTTTCCAGGTTAACTGACTGCCCTGTTTCCAGGGGAACTGACTGCCCTGTTTCCGGGGTAAATGATCACCCTGTTTCCGGGGTAACTGACTAACCAGTTTCCAGGGTGACTGACTGCCCTGTTTCCAGGGTAACTGACTGCCCAGTTTCTGGGATAACTGACTGCCCTGTTTCCGGGATAACTGACTGCCCTGTTTCGAGGGTAACTGATCGCCCTGTTTCCGGGATAACTGTCTGCCCTGTTTCCGGGATAACTGACTGCCCAGTTTCCAGGGTAACTGACTGCCCTGTTTCCGAGGTAACTGACTGCCCTGTTTCCAGGGTAACTGACTGCCCAGTTTCCAGGGTAACTGATTACCCTGTTTCCGGGATAACTGACTGCCCTGTTTCCGGGAGAAATGACTGCGCTGTTTCCAGGGTAACTGACTGCCCTCTTTCCAGGGTAACTGACTGCCCTGTTTCCAAGGTAACTGATCACCCTGTTTCCGGGATAACTGTCTGCCCTGTTTCCGGGATAACTGACTGCCCTGTTTCCAGGGTAACTGACTGCCCTGTTTCCAGGGGAACTGACTGCCCTGTTTCCGGGGTAACTGATCACCCTGTTTCCGGGGTAACTGACTAACAGGTTTCCAGGGTGACTGACTGCTCTGTTTCCAGGGTAACTGACTGCCCAGTTTCCGGGGTAACTGACTGCCCTGTTTCCTGGGTAACTGACTGCCCTGCTTCCGGGGTAACTGACTGCCCTGTTTCCAGGGTAACTGACTGCCCAGTTTCCAGTGTAACTGATCACCCTTTTTCCGGGATAACTGACTGCCCTATTTCCGGGATAACTGATTGCCCTGTTTCCAGGGTAACTGATCACCCTGTTTCCGGGATAACTGACTCCCCTGTTTCCAGGGTAAGTGACTGCCCAGTTTCCAGTGTAACTGACTGCCCAGTTTCCAGGGTAACTGATCACCCTGTTTCCGGGATAACTGACTGCCCTGTTTCCGGGAGAACTGACTGCCCTGTTTCCGGGAGAACTGACTGCCCTGTTTCCAGGGTAACTGACTGCCCTGTTTCCGGGGTAACTGACCGCCTTGTTTCCAGGGGAACTGATCACCCTGTTTCTGGGATAACTGACTGCCCTGTTTCCGGGATAACTGACTGCCCTGTTTCCAGGCTAACTGACTGCCCTGTTTCCGGGATAACTGATCACCCTGTTTCCGTGGTAACTGACTGCCCTGTTTCCGGGGTAAATGACCGCCCTGTTTCCAGGATAACTGATCACCCTGTTTCCGGGGTAACTGACCACCCTGTTTCCAGGGTCACTGACCACCCTGTTTCCAGGATAACTGAAAGCCCTGTTTCCAGGGTAACTGACTGCGGAGTTTCCAGGGTAACTGATCACCCTGTTTCCGGGATAACTGACTGCCCTGTTACCGGGAGAACTGACTGCCCTGTTTCCAGGATAAATGACTGCCCTGTTTCCAGGATAACTGACTGCCCTGATTACTGGATAACTGATTGCCCTGTTTTCAGGTTAACTGACTGCCCTGTTTCCAGGGAAACTGACTGCCCTGTTTCCAGGGTAACTGACCGCCCTGTTTCAGGGGTAACTGACCGCCCTGTTTCCTGGATAACTGACTGCCCTGTTTCCAGGGTAACTGACTGCCCACTTTCCAGTGTAACTGATCACCCTGTTTCCAGGGTAACTGACCGCCCTGTTTCCAGGGTAACTGACTGCCCTGTTTCCGGGATAACTGACTGCCCTGTTACCAGGGTAACTGACCGCGCTGTTTCCAGGGTAACTGACTGCCCTGTTGCCAGGATAACTGACTGCCTTGTTTCCAGGGTAACTGACTGCCCACTTTCCAGTGCAACTGATCACCCTGTTTCCAAGGTTACTGACTGCCCACTTTCCAGGGTAACTGATCACCCTGTTTCCGGGATAACTGACTCCCCTGTTTCCAGGGTAAGTGACTGCCCAGTTTCCAGGGTAACTGACAGCCCAGTTTCCAGGGTAAATTATCACCCTGTTTCAGGGATAACTAACTGCCCTGTTTCCGGGATAACTGCCTGCCCTGTTTCCGGGGTAACAGATCACCCTGTTTCCGGGGTAACTGACTGCCCAGTTTCCGGGGTAACTGACTTCCCTGTTTAAAGGGTAACTGTCTGCCCTGTTTCCGGGATAACTGACTGCCCTGTTTCCAGGGTAACTGATAACCCTGTTTCCGGGATAACTGACTGCCCTGTTTCCAGGGTAACTGACTGCCCAGTTTCCTGGGTAACTGACTGTCCTGTTTCCGGGGTAACTGACTGCCCTGTTTCCAGGGTAACTGACTGCCCAGTTTCCAGAGTAACTGAATACCCTGTTTCCAGGGTAACTGACTGCCCTGTTTCCGGGATAACTGACTGCTCTGTTTCCAGGGTAACTGACTGCCCTGTTTCCGGGGCAACTGACTGCCCTGTTTCCAGGGTAACTGATCACCCTGTTTCCGGGATAACTGACTGCCCTGTTTCCGGGATAACTGACTGCCCTCTTTCCAGGGTAACTGACTGCCCTGTTTCCGAGGTAACTGACTGCCCTGTTTCCGGGATAACTGACTGCCCTGTCTCCAGGATAACTGATCACCCTGTTTCCGGGGTAACTGACTGCCCTGTTTCCAGGGTAACTGACCGCCCTGTTTCCAGGATAACTGTTCACCCTGTTTCCAGGGTAACTGACTGCCCTGTTTCCAGGGGAACTGACTGCCCTGTTTCCGGGTTAACTGATCACCCTATTTCTGGGGTAACTGACTAACAATTTTCCAGGGTGACTGACTGCCCTGTTTCCAGGCTAACTGAATGCCCAGTTTCCGGGGTAACTGACTGCCCTGTTTCCTGGGTAACTGACTGCCCTGCTTCCGGGGTAACTGACTGCCCTGTTTCCAGGGTAACTGACTGCCCTGTTTCCAAGGTAACTGATCACCCTGTTTCCGGGATAACTGTCTGCCCTGTTTCCGGGATAACTGACTGCCCTGTTTCCAGGGTAACTGACTGCCCTGTTTCCAGGGGAACTGACTGCCCTGTTTCCGGGGTAACTGATCACCCTGTTTCCGGGGTAACTGACTAACAGGTTTCCAGGGTGACTGACTGCCCTGTTTCCAGGGTAACTGACTGCCCAGTTTCCGGGGTAACTGACTGCCCTGTTTCCGGGATAACTGACTGCCCTGTTTCCAGGCTAACTGACTGCCCTGTTTCCGGGATAACTGATCACCCTGTTTCCGTGGTAACTGACTGCCCTGTTTCCGGGGTAAATGACCGCCCTGTTTCCAGGATAACTGATCACCCTGTTTCCGGGGTAACTGACCACCCTGTTTCCAGGGTCACTGACCACCCTGTTTCCAGGATAACTGAAAGCCCTGTTTCCAGGGTAACTGACTGCCCAGTTTCCAGGGTAACTGATCACCCTGTTTCCGGGATAACTGACTGCCCTGTTTCCGGGAGAACTGACTGCCCTGTTTCCAGGATAAATGACTGCCCTGTTTCCAGGATAACTGACTGCCCTGTTTACTGGATAACTGATTGCCCTGTTTCCAGGTTAACTGACTGCCCTGTTTCCAGGGAAACTGACTGCCCTGTTTCCAGGGTAACTGACCGCACTGTTTCAGGGGTAACTGACCGCCCAGTTTCCAGGGTAACTGATCACCCTGTTTCCGGGATAACTGACTGCCCTGTTTCCGGGAGAAATGACTGCGCTGTTTCCAGGGTAACTGACTGCCCTCTTTCCAGGGTAACTGACTGCCCTGTTTCCAAGGTAACTGATCACCCTGTTTCCGGGATAACTGTCTGCCCTGTTTCCGGGATAACTGACTGCCCTGTTTCCAGGGTAACTGACTGCCCTGTTTCCAGGGGAACTGACTGCCCTGTTTCCGGGGTAACTGATCACCCTGTTTCCGGGGTAACTGACTAACAGGTTTCCAGGGTGACTGACTGCCCTGTTTCCAGGGTAACTGACTGCCCAGTTTCCGGGGTAACTGACTGCCCTGTTTCCTGGGTAACTGACTGCCCTGCTTCCGGGGTAACTGACTGCCCTGTTTCCAGGGAAACTGACTGCCCAGTTTCCAGTGTAACTGATCACCCTTTTTCCGGGATAACTGACTGCCCTATTTCCGGGATAACTGATTGCCCTGTTTCCAGGGTAACTGATCACCCTGTTTCCGGGATAACTGACTCCCCTGTTTCCAGGGTAAGTGACTGCCCAGTTTCCAGGGTAACTGACTGCCCAGTTTCCAGGGTAACTGATCACCCTGTTTCCGGGATAACTGACTGCCCTGTTTCCGGGAGAACTGACTGCCCTGTTTCCAGGGTAACTGACTGCCCTGTTTCCGGGGTAACTGACCGCCTTGTTTCCAGGGGAACTGATCACCCTGTTTCTGGGATAACTGACTGCCCTGTTTCCGGGATAACTGACTGCCCTGTTTCCAGGCTAACTGACTGCCCTGTTTCCGGGATAACTGATCACCCTGTTTCCGTGGTAACTGATCACCCTGTTTCCGGGGTAACTGACCACCCTGTTTCCAGGGTCACTGACCACCCTGTTTCCAGGATAACTGAAAGCCCTGTTTCCAGGGTAACTGACTGCCCAGTTTCCAGGGTAACTGATCACCCTGTTTCCGGGATAACTGACTGCCCTGTTTCCGGGAGAACTGACTGCCCTGTTTCCAGGATAAATGACTGCCCTGTTTCCAGGATAACTGACTGCCCTGATTACTGGATAACTGATTGCCCTGTTTCCAGGTTAACTGACTGCCCTGTTTCCAGGGAAACTGACTGCCCTGTTTCCAGGGTAACTGACCGCCCTGTTTCAGGGGTAACTGACCGCCCTGTTTCCTGGATAACTGACTGCCCTGTTTCCAGGGTAAATGACTGCCCACTTTCCAGTGTAACTGATCACCCTGTTTCCAGGGTAACTGACCGCCCTGTTTCCAGGGTAACTGACTGCCCTGTTTCCGGGATAACTGACTGCCCTGTTTCCAGGGTAACTGACCGCCCTGTTTCCAGGGTAACTGACTGCCCTGTTGCCAGGATAACTGACTGCCTTGTTTCCAGGGTAACTGACTGCCCACTTTCCAGTGCAACTGATCACCCTGTTTCCAAGGTTACTGACTGCCCACTTTCCAGGGTAACTGATCACCCTGTTTCCGGGAAAACTGACTCCCCTGTTTCCAGGGTAAGTGACTGCCCAGTTTCCAGGGTAACTGACTGCCCAGTTTCCAGGGTAAATTATCACCCTGTTTCAGGGATAACTACCTGCCCTGTTTCCGGGATAACTGCCTGCCCTGTTTCCGGGGTAACAGATCACCCTGTTTCCGGGGTAACTGACTGCCCAGTTTCCGGGGTAACTGACTTCCCTGTTTAAAGGGTAACTGTCTGCCCTGTTTCCGGGATAACTGACTGCCCTGTTTCCGGGGTAAATGATAACCCTGTTGCCGGGATAAATGACTGCCCTGTTTCCAGGGTAACTGACTGCCCAGTTTCCTGGGTAACTGACTGTCCTGTTTCCGGGGTAACTGACTGCCCTGTTTCCAGGTTAACTGACTGCCCAGTTTCCAGAGTAACTGAATACCCTGTTTCCAGGGTAACTGACTGCCCTGTTTCCGGGATAACTGACTGCTCTGTTTCCAGGGTAACTGACTGCCCTGTTTCCGGGGCAACTGACTGCCCTGTTTCCAGGGTAACTGATCACCCTGTTTCCGGGATAACTGACTGCCCTGTTTCCGGGATAACTGACTGCCCTCTTTCCAGGGTAACTGACTGCCCTGTTTCCGAGGTAACTGACTGCCCTGTTTCCGGGATAACTGACTGCCCTGTCTCCAGGATAACTGATCACCCTGTTTCCGGGGTAACTGACTGCCCTGTTTCCAGGGTAACTGACCGCCCTGTTTCCAGGATAACTGTTCACCCTGTTTCCAGGGTAACTGACTGCCCTGTTTCCAGGGGAACTGACTGCCCTGTTTCCGGGTTAACTGATCACCCTATTTCAGGGGTAACTGACTAACAATTTTCCAGGGTGACTGACTGCCCTGTTTCCAGGCTAACTGACTGCCCAGTTTCCGGGGTAACTGACTGCCCTGTTTCCTGGGTAACTGACTGCCCTGCTTCCGGGGTAACTGACTGCCCTGTTTCCAGGGTAACTGACTGCCCTGTTTCCAGGGGAACTGACTGCCCTGTTTCCGGGGTAACTGATCACCCTGTTTCCGGGATAACTGATCACCCTGTTTCCGGGGTAACTGACCACCCTGTTTCCAGGGTCACTGACCACCCTGTTTCCAGGATAACTGAAAGCCCTGTTTCCAGGGTAACTGACTGCCCAGTTTCCAGGGTAACTGATCACCCTGTTTCCGGGATAACTGACTGCCCTGTTTCCGGGAGAACTGACTGCCCTGTTTCCAGGATAAATGACTGCCCTGTTTCCAGGATAACTGACTGCCCTGTTTACTGGATAACTGATTGCCCTGTTTCCAGGTTAACTGACTGCCCTGTTTCCAGGGAAACTGACTGCCCTGTTTCCAGGGTAACTGACCGCCCTGTTTCAGGGGTAACTGACCGCCCAGTTTCCAGGGTAACTGATCACCCTGTTTCCGGGATAACTGACTGCCCTGTTTCCGGGAGAAATGACTGCGCTGTTTCCAGGGTAACTGACTGCCCTCTTTCCAGGGTAACTGACTGCCCTGTTTCCAAGGTAACTGATCACCCTGTTTCCGGGATAACTGTCTGCCCTGTTTCCGGGATAACTGACTGCCCTGTTTCCAGGGTAACTGACTGCCCTGTTTCCAGGGGAACTGACTGCCCTGTTTCCGGGGTAACTGATCACCCTGTTTCCGGGGTAACTGACTAACAGGTTTCCAGGGTGACTGACTGCCCTGTTTCCAGGGTAACTGACTGCCCAGTTTCCGGGGTAACTGACTGCCCTGTTTCCTGGGTAACTGACTGCCCTGCTTCCGGGGTAACTGACTGCCCTGTTTCCAGGGTAACTGACTGCCCAGTTTCCAGTGTAACTGATCACCCTTTTTCCGGGATAACTGACTGCCCTATTTCCGGGATAACTGATTGCCCTGTTTCCAGGGTAACTGATCACCCTGTTTCCGGGATAACTGACTCCCCTGTTTCCAGGGTAAGTGACTGCCCAGTTTCCAGGGTAACTGACTGCCCAGTTTCCAGGGTAACTGATCACCCTGTTTCCGGGATAACTGACTGCCCTGTTTCCGGGAGAACTGACTGCCCTGTTTCCAGGGTAACTGACTGCCCTGTTTCCGGGGTAACTGACCGCCTTGTTTCCAGGGGAACTGATCACCCTGTTTCTGGGATAACTGACTGCCCTGTTTCCGGGATAACTGACTGCCCTGTTTCCAGGCTAACTGACTGCCCTGTTTCCGGGATAACTGATCACCCTGTTTCCGTGGTAACTGACTGCCCTGTTTCCGGGGTAAATGACCGCCCTGTTTCCAGGATAACTGATCACCCTGTTTCCGGGGTAACTGACCACCCTGTTTCCAGGGTCACTGACCACCCTGTTTCCAGGATAACTGAAAGCCCTGTTTCCAGGGTAACTGACTGCCCAGTTTCCAGGGTAACTGATCACCCTGTTTCCGGGATAACTGACTGCCCTGTTTCCGGGAGAACTGACTGCCCTGTTTCCAGGATAAATGACTGCCCTGTTTCCAGGATAACTGACTGCCCTGTTTACTGGATAACTGATTGCCCTGTTTCCAGGTTAACTGACTGCCCTGTTTCCAGGGAAACTGACTGCCCTGTTTCCAGGGTAACTGACCGCCCTGTTTCAGGGGTAACTGACCGCCCTGTTTCCTGGATAACTGACTGCCCTGTTTCCAGGGTAACTGACTGCCCACTTTCCAGTGAAACTGATCACCCTGTTTCCAGGGTAACTGACCGCCCTGTTTCCAGGGTAACTGACTGCCCTGTTTCCGGGATAACTGACTGCCCAGTTTCCAGTGTAACTGATCACCCTTTTTCCGGGATAACTGACTGCCCTATTTCCGGGATAACTGATTGCCCTGTTTCCAGGGTAACTGATCACCCTGTTTCCGGGATAACTGACTCCCCTGTTTCCAGGGTAAGTGACTGCCCAGTTTCCAGGGTAACTGACTGCCCAGTTTCCAAGGTAACTGATCACCCTGTTTCCGGGATAACTGACTGCCCTGTTTCCGGGAGAACTGACTGCCCTGTTTCCAGGGTAACTGACTGCCCAGTTTCCAGGGTAACTGACTGCCCAGTTTCCAGGGTAACTGATCACCCTGTTTCCGGGATAACTGACTGCCCTGTTTCCGGGAGAACTGACTGCCCTGTTTCCAGGGTAACTGACTGCCCTGTTTCCGGGGTAACTGACCGCCTTGTTTCCAGGGGAACTGATCACCCTGTTTCTGGGATAACTGACTGCCCTGTTTCCGGGATAACTGACTGCCCTGTTTCCAGGCTAACTGACTGCCCTGTTTCCGGGATAACTGATCACCCTGTTTCCGTGGTAACTGACTGCCCTGTTTCCGGGGTAAATGACCGCCCTGTTTCCAGGATAACTGATCACCCTGTTTCCGGGGTAACTGACCACCCTGTTTCCAGGGTCACTGACCACCCTGTTTCCAGGATAACTGAAAGCCCTGTTTCCAGGGTAACTGACTGCCCAGTTTCCAGGGTAACTGATCACCCTGTTTCCGGGATAACTGACTGCCCTGTTTCCGGGAGAACTGACTGCCCTGTTTCCAGGATAAATGACTGCCCTGTTTCCAGGATAACTGACTGCCCTGTTTACTGGATAACTGATTGCCCTGTTTCCAGGTTAACTGACTGCCCTGTTTCCAGGGAAACTGACTGCCCTGTTTCCAGGGTAACTGACCGCCCTGTTTCAGGGGTAACTGACCGCCCTGTTTCCTGGATAACTGACTGCCCTGTTTCCAGGGTAACTGACTGCCCACTTTCCAGTGTAACTGATCACCCTGTTTCCAGGGTAACTGACCGCCCTGTTTCCAGGGTAACTGACTGCCCTGTTTCCGGGATAACTGACTGCCCTGTTTCCAGGGTAACTGACCGCCCTGTTTCCAGGGTAACTGACTGCCCTGTTGCCAGGATAACTGACTGCCTTGTTTCCAGGGTAACTGACTGCCCACTTTCCAGTGCAACTGATCACCCTGTTTCCAAGGTTACTGACTGCCCACTTTCCAAGGTAACTGATCACCCTGTTTCCGGGATAACTGACTCCCCTGTTTCCAGGGTAAGTGACTGCCCAGTTTCCAGGGTAACTGACTGCCCAGTTTCCAGGGTAAATTATCACCCTGTTTCAGGGATAACTAACTGCCCTGTTTCCGGGATAACTGCCTGCCCTGTTTCCGGGGTAACAGATCACCCTGTTTCCGGGGTAACTGACTGCCCAGTTTCCGGGGTAACTGACTTCCCTGTTTAAAGGGTAACTGTCTGCCCTGTTTCCGGGATAACTGACTGCCCTGTTTCCGGGGTAACTGATAACCCTGTTTCCGGGATAACTGACTGCCCTGTTTCCAGGGTAACTGACTGCCCAGTTTCCTGGGTAACTGACTGTCCTGTTTCCGGGGTAACTGACTGCCCTGTTTCCAGGGTAACTGACTGCCCAGTTTCCAGAGTAACTGAATACCCTGTTTCCAGGGTAACTGACTGCCCTGTTTCCGGGATAACTGACTGCTCTGTTTCCAGGGTAACTGACTGCCCTGTTTCCGGGGCAACTGACTGCCCTGTTTCCGGGATAACTGACTGCCCTGTTTCCGGGAGAACTGACTGCCCTGTTTCCAGGATAAATGACTGCCCTGTTTCCAGGATAACTGACTGCCCTGATTACTGGATAACTGATTGCCCTGTTTCCAGGTTAACTGACTGCCCTGTTTCCAGGGAAACTGACTGCCCTGTTTCCAGGGTAACTGACCGCCCTGTTTCAGGGGTAACTGACCGCCCTGTTTCCTGGATAACTGACTGCCCTGTTTCCAGGGTAACTGACTGCCCACTTTCCAGTGTAACTGATCACCCTGTTTCCAGGGTAACTGACTGCCCTGTTTCCGGGATAACTGACTGCCCTGTTTACTGGATAACTGACCGCCCTGTTTCCAGGTTAACTGACTGCCCTGTTTCCGGGATAAATGACTGCCCTGTTTCCAGGTTAACTGACTGCCCTGTTTCTGGGATAACTGACTGCCCTGTTTCCAGGGTAACTGATAACCCTGTTTCCGGGATAACTGACTGCCCTGTTTCCATGGTACTTGACTGCCCTGTTTCTGGGGTAACTGACTGCCCTGTTTCCAGGGTAACTGACTGCCCAGTTTCCAGAGTAACTGAATACCCTGTTTCCAGGGTAACTGACTGCCCTGTTTCCGGGATAACTGACTGCCCTGTTTCCAGGGTAACTGACTGCCCTGTTTCCGGGATAACTGACTGCCCTGTTTCCAGGGTAAATGACAGCCCTGTTTCCGGGATAACTGATCACCCTGTTTCCAGGATAACTGACTCCCCTGTTTCCAGGGTAACTGACTGCCCTGTTTCCGGGGTAACTGACCGCCCTGTTTCCAGGATAACTGACCTACCGATTGCCGGGGTAACTGACCGCCCTGTTTCCAGGTTAACTGACTGCCCTGTTTCCAGGTTAACTGACTGCCCTGTTTCCAGGGTAACTGACTGCCCTGTTTCCAGGGGAACTGACTGCCCTGTTTCCGGGGTAAATGATCACCCTGTTTCCGGGTTAACTGACTAACCAGTTTCCAGGGTGACTGACTGCCCTGTTTCCAGGGTAACTGACTGCCCAGATTCCGGGATAACTGACTGCCCTGTTTCCGGGATAACTGACTGCCCTGTTTCGAGGGTAACTGATCGCCCTGTTTCCGGGATAACTGTCTGCCCTGTTTCCGGGATAACTGACTGCCCAGTTTCCAGGGTAACTGACTGCCCTGTTTCCGAGGTAACTGACTGCCCTGTTTCCAGGGTAACTGACTGCCCAGTTTCCAGGGTAACTGATCACCCTGTTTCCGGGATAACTGACTGCCCTGTTTCCGGGAGAAATGACTGCGCTGTTTCCAGGGTAACTGACTGCCCTCTTTCCAGGGTAACTGACTGCCCTGTTTCCAAGGTAACTGATCACCCTGTTTCCGGGATAACTGTCTGCCCTGTTTCCGGGATAACTGACTGCCCTGTTTCCAGGGTAACAGACTGCCCTGTTTCCAGGGGAACTGACTGCCCTGTTTCCGGGGTAACTGATCACCCTGTTTCCGGGGAAACTGACTAACAGGTTTCCAGGGTGACTGACTGCCCTGTTTCCAGGGTAACAGACTGCCCAGTTTCCGGGGTAACTGACTGCCCTGTTTCCTGGGTAACTGACTGCCCTGCTTCCGGGGTAACTGACTGCCCTGTTTCCAGGGTAACTGACTGCCCAGTTTCCAGTGTAACTGATCACCCTTTTTCCGGGATAACTGACTGCCCTATTTCCGGGTTAACTGATTGCCCTGTTTCCAGGGTAACTGATCACCCTGTTTCCGGGATAACTGACTGCCCTGTTTCCAGGGTAACTGACTGCCCAGTTTCCAGAGTAACTGAATACCCTGTTTCCAGGGTAACTGACTGCCCTGTTTCCGGGATAACTGACTGCCCTGTTTCCAGGGTAACTGACTGCCCTGTTTCCGGGGCAACTGACTGCCCTGTTTCCAGGGTAACTGATCACCCTGTTTCCGGGATAACTGACTGCCCTGCTTCCGGGATAACTGACTGCCCTGTTTCCAGGGTAACTGACTGCCCTGTTTCCGGGGTAACTGACTGCCCTGTTTCCGGGATAACTGACTGCCCTGTCTCCAGGATAACTGATCACCCTGTTTCTGGGGTAACTGACTGCCCTGTTTCCAGGGTAACTGACCGCCCTGTTTCCATGATAACTGTTCACCCTGTTTCCGGGATAACTGACTGCCCTGTTTCCAGGGTAACTGACTGCCCTGTTTCCGGGGTAACTGACTGCCCTGTTTCCGGGATAACTGACTGCCCTGTCTCCAGGATAACTGATCACCCTGTTTCCGGGGTAACTGACTGCCCTGTTTCCAGGGTAACTGACCGCCCTGTTTCCAGGATAACTGTTCACCCTGTTTCCAGGGTAACTGACTGCACTGTTTCCGGGGTAACTGACTGCCCTGTTTCCAGGGTAACTGATAACCCTGTTTCCGGGATAACTGACTGCCCTGTTTCCAGGGTAACTGACTGCCCAGTTTCCAGTGTAACTGAATAACCTGTTTCCAGGGTAACAGATCACCCTGTTTCCGGGATAACTGACTGCCCTGTTTCCAAGATAACTGACTGCCCTCTTTCCAGGGTAACTGACTGCCCTGTTTCCGGGGTAACTGACTGCCCTGTTTCCAGGATAACTGATCACCCTGTTTCCCGGGTAACTGACTGCCCTGTTTCTGGGGTAACTGACCGCCCTGTTTCCAGGATAACTGATCACCCTGTTTCCGGGGTAACTGACCACCCTGTTTCCAGGATAACTGACTCCCCTGTTTCCAGGGTAACTGACTGCCCTGTTTCCAGGGTAACTGACTGCCCTGTTTCCGGGGTAACTGACTGCCCTGTTTCAAGGATAACTGATCACTCTGTTTCCGGGGTAACTGATCACTCTGTTTCCGGGGTAACTGACCACCCTGTTTCCGGGGTAACTGACTAATCTGTTTCCAGGGTTACTGACATCCCTGTTTCTGGGGTAACTGACTGCCCTGCTTCCGGGGTAACTGACTGCCCTGTTTCCAGGATAACTGATCACCCTGTTTCCAGTGTAACTGACCATCCTGTTTCCAGGGTAACTGACTGCCCAGTTTCCAGGGTAACTGACTGCCCTGTTTCCGGGGTAACAGATCTCCCTGTTTCCGGGGTAACTGACCGCCCTGTTTCCAGGATAACTGACTGCCCTGTTTCCGGGATAACTGACTGCCCTGTTTCGAGGGTAACTGATCGCCCTGTTTCCGGGATAACTGTCTGCCCTGTTTCCGGGATAACTGACTGCCCAGTTTCCAGGGTAACTGACTGCCCTGTTTCCGAGGTAACTGACTGCCCTGTTTCCAGGGTAACTGACTGCCCAGTTTCCAGGGTAACTGATCACCCTGTTTCCGGGATAACTGACTGCCCTGTTTCAGGCAGAAATGACTGCGCTGTTTCCAGGGTAACTGACTGCCCTCTTTCCAGGGTAACTGACTGCCCTGTTTCCAAGGTGACTGATCACCCTGTTTCCGGGATAACTGTCTGCCCTGTTTCCGGGATAACTGACTGCCCTGTTTCCAGGGTAACTGACTGCCCTATTTCCGGGATAACTGATTGCCCTGTTTCCAGGGTAACTGATCACCCTGTTTCCGGGATAACTGACTCCCCTGTTTCCAGGGTAAGTGACTGCCCAGTTTCCAGGGTAACTGACTGCCCAGTTTCCAGGGTAACTGATCACCCTGTTTCCGGGATAACTGACTGCCCTGTTTCCGGTAGAACTGACTGCCCTATTTCCAGGGTAACTGACTGCCCTGTTTCCGGGGTAACTGACCGCCTTGTTTCCAGGGTAACTGATCACCCTGTTTCTGGGATAACTGACTGCCCTGTTTCCGGGAT
Source organism: Heterodontus francisci (assembly GCF_036365525.1). Classification (NCBI taxonomy): domain Eukaryota; kingdom Metazoa; phylum Chordata; class Chondrichthyes; order Heterodontiformes; family Heterodontidae; genus Heterodontus; species Heterodontus francisci. The sequence continues at coordinate 7,359,676 of NC_090386.1, forward strand.
AACTGACTGCCCTGTTTCCAGGCTAACTGACTGCCCTGTTTCCGGGATAACTGATCACCCTGTTTCCGTGGTAACTGACTGCCCTGTTTCCGGGGTAAATGACCGCCCTGTTTCCAGGATAACTGATCACCCTGTTTCCGGGGTAACTGACCACCCTGTTTCCAGGGTCACTGACCACCCTGTTTCCAGGATAACTGAAAGCCCTGTTTCCAGGGTAACTGACTGCCCAGTTTCCAGGGTAACTGATCACCCTGTTTCCGGGATAACTGAATGCCCTGTTTCCGGGGTAACTGACCACCCAGTTTCCAGGATAACTGACCTACCTATTGCCGGGGTAACTGACCGCCCTGTTTCCAGGTTAACTGACTGCCCTGTTTCCAGGTTAACTGACTGCCCTGTTTCCAGGGGAACTGACTGCCCTGTTTCCGGGGTAAATGATCACCCTGTTTCCGGGGTAACTGACTAACCAGTTTCCAGGGTGACTGACTGCCCTGTTTCCAGGGTAACTGACTGCCCAGTTTCTGGGATAACTGACTGCCCTGTTTCCGGGATAACTGACTGCCCTGTTTCGAGGGTAACTGATCGCCCTGTTTCCGGGATAACTGTCTGCCCTGTTTCCGGGATAACTGACTGCCCAGTTTCCAGGGTAACTGACTGCCCTGTTTCCGAGGTAACTGACTGCCCTGTTTCCAGGGTAACTGACTGCCCAGTTTCCAGGGTAACTGATTACCCTGTTTCCGGGATAACTGACTGCCCTGTTTCCGGGAGAAATGACTGCGCTGTTTCCAGGGTAACTGACTGCCCTCTTTCCAGGGTAACTGACTGCCCTGTTTCCAAGGTAACTGATCACCCTGTTTCCGGGATAACTGTCTGCCCTGTTTCCGGGATAACTGACTGCCCTGTTTCCAGGGTAACTGACTGCCCTGTTTCCAGGGGAACTGACTGCCCTGTTTCCGGGGTAACTGATCACCCTGTTTCCGGGGTAACTGACTAACAGGTTTCCAGGGTGACTGACTGCTCTGTTTCCAGGGTAACTGACTGCCCAGTTTCCGGGGTAACTGACTGCCCTGTTTCCTGGGTAACTGACTGCCCTGCTTCCGGGGTAACTGACTGCCCTGTTTCCAGGGTAACTGACTGCCCAGTTTCCAGTGTAACTGATCACCCTTTTTCCGGGATAACTGACTGCCCTATTTCCGGGATAACTGATTGCCCTGTTTCCAGGGTAACTGATCACCCTGTTTCCGGGATAACTGACTCCCCTGTTTCCAGGGTAAGTGACTGCCCAGTTTCCAGTGTAACTGACTGCCCAGTTTCCAGGGTAACTGATCACCCTGTTTCCGGGATAACTGACTGCCCTGTTTCCGGGAGAACTGACTGCCCTGTTTCCGGGAGAACTGACTGCCCTGTTTCCAGGGTAACTGACTGCCCTGTTTCCGGGGTAACTGACCGCCTTGTTTCCAGGGGAACTGATCACCCTGTTTCTGGGATAACTGACTGCCCTGTTTCCGGGATAACTGACTGCCCTGTTTCCAGGCTAACTGACTGCCCTGTTTCCGGGATAACTGATCACCCTGTTTCCGTGGTAACTGACTGCCCTGTTTCCGGGGTAAATGACCGCCCTGTTTCCAGGATAACTGATCACCCTGTTTCCGGGGTAACTGACCACCCTGTTTCCAGGGTCACTGACCACCCTGTTTCCAGGATAACTGAAAGCCCTGTTTCCAGGGTAACTGACTGCGGAGTTTCCAGGGTAACTGATCACCCTGTTTCCGGGATAACTGACTGCCCTGTTACCGGGAGAACTGACTGCCCTGTTTCCAGGATAAATGACTGCCCTGTTTCCAGGATAACTGACTGCCCTGATTACTGGATAACTGATTGCCCTGTTTTCAGGTTAACTGACTGCCCTGTTTCCAGGGAAACTGACTGCCCTGTTTCCAGGGTAACTGACCGCCCTGTTTCAGGGGTAACTGACCGCCCTGTTTCCTGGATAACTGACTGCCCTGTTTCCAGGGTAACTGACTGCCCACTTTCCAGTGTAACTGATCACCCTGTTTCCAGGGTAACTGACCGCCCTGTTTCCAGGGTAACTGACTGCCCTGTTTCCGGGATAACTGACTGCCCTGTTACCAGGGTAACTGACCGCGCTGTTTCCAGGGTAACTGACTGCCCTGTTGCCAGGATAACTGACTGCCTTGTTTCCAGGGTAACTGACTGCCCACTTTCCAGTGCAACTGATCACCCTGTTTCCAAGGTTACTGACTGCCCACTTTCCAGGGTAACTGATCACCCTGTTTCCGGGATAACTGACTCCCCTGTTTCCAGGGTAAGTGACTGCCCAGTTTCCAGGGTAACTGACAGCCCAGTTTCCAGGGTAAATTATCACCCTGTTTCAGGGATAACTAACTGCCCTGTTTCCGGGATAACTGCCTGCCCTGTTTCCGGGGTAACAGATCACCCTGTTTCCGGGGTAACTGACTGCCCAGTTTCCGGGGTAACTGACTTCCCTGTTTAAAGGGTAACTGTCTGCCCTGTTTCCGGGATAACTGACTGCCCTGTTTCCAGGGTAACTGATAACCCTGTTTCCGGGATAACTGACTGCCCTGTTTCCAGGGTAACTGACTGCCCAGTTTCCTGGGTAACTGACTGTCCTGTTTCCGGGGTAACTGACTGCCCTGTTTCCAGGGTAACTGACTGCCCAGTTTCCAGAGTAACTGAATACCCTGTTTCCAGGGTAACTGACTGCCCTGTTTCCGGGATAACTGACTGCTCTGTTTCCAGGGTAACTGACTGCCCTGTTTCCGGGGCAACTGACTGCCCTGTTTCCAGGGTAACTGATCACCCTGTTTCCGGGATAACTGACTGCCCTGTTTCCGGGATAACTGACTGCCCTCTTTCCAGGGTAACTGACTGCCCTGTTTCCGAGGTAACTGACTGCCCTGTTTCCGGGATAACTGACTGCCCTGTCTCCAGGATAACTGATCACCCTGTTTCCGGGGTAACTGACTGCCCTGTTTCCAGGGTAACTGACCGCCCTGTTTCCAGGATAACTGTTCACCCTGTTTCCAGGGTAACTGACTGCCCTGTTTCCAGGGGAACTGACTGCCCTGTTTCCGGGTTAACTGATCACCCTATTTCTGGGGTAACTGACTAACAATTTTCCAGGGTGACTGACTGCCCTGTTTCCAGGCTAACTGAATGCCCAGTTTCCGGGGTAACTGACTGCCCTGTTTCCTGGGTAACTGACTGCCCTGCTTCCGGGGTAACTGACTGCCCTGTTTCCAGGGTAACTGACTGCCCTGTTTCCAAGGTAACTGATCACCCTGTTTCCGGGATAACTGTCTGCCCTGTTTCCGGGATAACTGACTGCCCTGTTTCCAGGGTAACTGACTGCCCTGTTTCCAGGGGAACTGACTGCCCTGTTTCCGGGGTAACTGATCACCCTGTTTCCGGGGTAACTGACTAACAGGTTTCCAGGGTGACTGACTGCCCTGTTTCCAGGGTAACTGACTGCCCAGTTTCCGGGGTAACTGACTGCCCTGTTTCCGGGATAACTGACTGCCCTGTTTCCAGGCTAACTGACTGCCCTGTTTCCGGGATAACTGATCACCCTGTTTCCGTGGTAACTGACTGCCCTGTTTCCGGGGTAAATGACCGCCCTGTTTCCAGGATAACTGATCACCCTGTTTCCGGGGTAACTGACCACCCTGTTTCCAGGGTCACTGACCACCCTGTTTCCAGGATAACTGAAAGCCCTGTTTCCAGGGTAACTGACTGCCCAGTTTCCAGGGTAACTGATCACCCTGTTTCCGGGATAACTGACTGCCCTGTTTCCGGGAGAACTGACTGCCCTGTTTCCAGGATAAATGACTGCCCTGTTTCCAGGATAACTGACTGCCCTGTTTACTGGATAACTGATTGCCCTGTTTCCAGGTTAACTGACTGCCCTGTTTCCAGGGAAACTGACTGCCCTGTTTCCAGGGTAACTGACCGCACTGTTTCAGGGGTAACTGACCGCCCAGTTTCCAGGGTAACTGATCACCCTGTTTCCGGGATAACTGACTGCCCTGTTTCCGGGAGAAATGACTGCGCTGTTTCCAGGGTAACTGACTGCCCTCTTTCCAGGGTAACTGACTGCCCTGTTTCCAAGGTAACTGATCACCCTGTTTCCGGGATAACTGTCTGCCCTGTTTCCGGGATAACTGACTGCCCTGTTTCCAGGGTAACTGACTGCCCTGTTTCCAGGGGAACTGACTGCCCTGTTTCCGGGGTAACTGATCACCCTGTTTCCGGGGTAACTGACTAACAGGTTTCCAGGGTGACTGACTGCCCTGTTTCCAGGGTAACTGACTGCCCAGTTTCCGGGGTAACTGACTGCCCTGTTTCCTGGGTAACTGACTGCCCTGCTTCCGGGGTAACTGACTGCCCTGTTTCCAGGGAAACTGACTGCCCAGTTTCCAGTGTAACTGATCACCCTTTTTCCGGGATAACTGACTGCCCTATTTCCGGGATAACTGATTGCCCTGTTTCCAGGGTAACTGATCACCCTGTTTCCGGGATAACTGACTCCCCTGTTTCCAGGGTAAGTGACTGCCCAGTTTCCAGGGTAACTGACTGCCCAGTTTCCAGGGTAACTGATCACCCTGTTTCCGGGATAACTGACTGCCCTGTTTCCGGGAGAACTGACTGCCCTGTTTCCAGGGTAACTGACTGCCCTGTTTCCGGGGTAACTGACCGCCTTGTTTCCAGGGGAACTGATCACCCTGTTTCTGGGATAACTGACTGCCCTGTTTCCGGGATAACTGACTGCCCTGTTTCCAGGCTAACTGACTGCCCTGTTTCCGGGATAACTGATCACCCTGTTTCCGTGGTAACTGATCACCCTGTTTCCGGGGTAACTGACCACCCTGTTTCCAGGGTCACTGACCACCCTGTTTCCAGGATAACTGAAAGCCCTGTTTCCAGGGTAACTGACTGCCCAGTTTCCAGGGTAACTGATCACCCTGTTTCCGGGATAACTGACTGCCCTGTTTCCGGGAGAACTGACTGCCCTGTTTCCAGGATAAATGACTGCCCTGTTTCCAGGATAACTGACTGCCCTGATTACTGGATAACTGATTGCCCTGTTTCCAGGTTAACTGACTGCCCTGTTTCCAGGGAAACTGACTGCCCTGTTTCCAGGGTAACTGACCGCCCTGTTTCAGGGGTAACTGACCGCCCTGTTTCCTGGATAACTGACTGCCCTGTTTCCAGGGTAAATGACTGCCCACTTTCCAGTGTAACTGATCACCCTGTTTCCAGGGTAACTGACCGCCCTGTTTCCAGGGTAACTGACTGCCCTGTTTCCGGGATAACTGACTGCCCTGTTTCCAGGGTAACTGACCGCCCTGTTTCCAGGGTAACTGACTGCCCTGTTGCCAGGATAACTGACTGCCTTGTTTCCAGGGTAACTGACTGCCCACTTTCCAGTGCAACTGATCACCCTGTTTCCAAGGTTACTGACTGCCCACTTTCCAGGGTAACTGATCACCCTGTTTCCGGGAAAACTGACTCCCCTGTTTCCAGGGTAAGTGACTGCCCAGTTTCCAGGGTAACTGACTGCCCAGTTTCCAGGGTAAATTATCACCCTGTTTCAGGGATAACTACCTGCCCTGTTTCCGGGATAACTGCCTGCCCTGTTTCCGGGGTAACAGATCACCCTGTTTCCGGGGTAACTGACTGCCCAGTTTCCGGGGTAACTGACTTCCCTGTTTAAAGGGTAACTGTCTGCCCTGTTTCCGGGATAACTGACTGCCCTGTTTCCGGGGTAAATGATAACCCTGTTGCCGGGATAAATGACTGCCCTGTTTCCAGGGTAACTGACTGCCCAGTTTCCTGGGTAACTGACTGTCCTGTTTCCGGGGTAACTGACTGCCCTGTTTCCAGGTTAACTGACTGCCCAGTTTCCAGAGTAACTGAATACCCTGTTTCCAGGGTAACTGACTGCCCTGTTTCCGGGATAACTGACTGCTCTGTTTCCAGGGTAACTGACTGCCCTGTTTCCGGGGCAACTGACTGCCCTGTTTCCAGGGTAACTGATCACCCTGTTTCCGGGATAACTGACTGCCCTGTTTCCGGGATAACTGACTGCCCTCTTTCCAGGGTAACTGACTGCCCTGTTTCCGAGGTAACTGACTGCCCTGTTTCCGGGATAACTGACTGCCCTGTCTCCAGGATAACTGATCACCCTGTTTCCGGGGTAACTGACTGCCCTGTTTCCAGGGTAACTGACCGCCCTGTTTCCAGGATAACTGTTCACCCTGTTTCCAGGGTAACTGACTGCCCTGTTTCCAGGGGAACTGACTGCCCTGTTTCCGGGTTAACTGATCACCCTATTTCAGGGGTAACTGACTAACAATTTTCCAGGGTGACTGACTGCCCTGTTTCCAGGCTAACTGACTGCCCAGTTTCCGGGGTAACTGACTGCCCTGTTTCCTGGGTAACTGACTGCCCTGCTTCCGGGGTAACTGACTGCCCTGTTTCCAGGGTAACTGACTGCCCTGTTTCCAGGGGAACTGACTGCCCTGTTTCCGGGGTAACTGATCACCCTGTTTCCGGGATAACTGATCACCCTGTTTCCGGGGTAACTGACCACCCTGTTTCCAGGGTCACTGACCACCCTGTTTCCAGGATAACTGAAAGCCCTGTTTCCAGGGTAACTGACTGCCCAGTTTCCAGGGTAACTGATCACCCTGTTTCCGGGATAACTGACTGCCCTGTTTCCGGGAGAACTGACTGCCCTGTTTCCAGGATAAATGACTGCCCTGTTTCCAGGATAACTGACTGCCCTGTTTACTGGATAACTGATTGCCCTGTTTCCAGGTTAACTGACTGCCCTGTTTCCAGGGAAACTGACTGCCCTGTTTCCAGGGTAACTGACCGCCCTGTTTCAGGGGTAACTGACCGCCCAGTTTCCAGGGTAACTGATCACCCTGTTTCCGGGATAACTGACTGCCCTGTTTCCGGGAGAAATGACTGCGCTGTTTCCAGGGTAACTGACTGCCCTCTTTCCAGGGTAACTGACTGCCCTGTTTCCAAGGTAACTGATCACCCTGTTTCCGGGATAACTGTCTGCCCTGTTTCCGGGATAACTGACTGCCCTGTTTCCAGGGTAACTGACTGCCCTGTTTCCAGGGGAACTGACTGCCCTGTTTCCGGGGTAACTGATCACCCTGTTTCCGGGGTAACTGACTAACAGGTTTCCAGGGTGACTGACTGCCCTGTTTCCAGGGTAACTGACTGCCCAGTTTCCGGGGTAACTGACTGCCCTGTTTCCTGGGTAACTGACTGCCCTGCTTCCGGGGTAACTGACTGCCCTGTTTCCAGGGTAACTGACTGCCCAGTTTCCAGTGTAACTGATCACCCTTTTTCCGGGATAACTGACTGCCCTATTTCCGGGATAACTGATTGCCCTGTTTCCAGGGTAACTGATCACCCTGTTTCCGGGATAACTGACTCCCCTGTTTCCAGGGTAAGTGACTGCCCAGTTTCCAGGGTAACTGACTGCCCAGTTTCCAGGGTAACTGATCACCCTGTTTCCGGGATAACTGACTGCCCTGTTTCCGGGAGAACTGACTGCCCTGTTTCCAGGGTAACTGACTGCCCTGTTTCCGGGGTAACTGACCGCCTTGTTTCCAGGGGAACTGATCACCCTGTTTCTGGGATAACTGACTGCCCTGTTTCCGGGATAACTGACTGCCCTGTTTCCAGGCTAACTGACTGCCCTGTTTCCGGGATAACTGATCACCCTGTTTCCGTGGTAACTGACTGCCCTGTTTCCGGGGTAAATGACCGCCCTGTTTCCAGGATAACTGATCACCCTGTTTCCGGGGTAACTGACCACCCTGTTTCCAGGGTCACTGACCACCCTGTTTCCAGGATAACTGAAAGCCCTGTTTCCAGGGTAACTGACTGCCCAGTTTCCAGGGTAACTGATCACCCTGTTTCCGGGATAACTGACTGCCCTGTTTCCGGGAGAACTGACTGCCCTGTTTCCAGGATAAATGACTGCCCTGTTTCCAGGATAACTGACTGCCCTGTTTACTGGATAACTGATTGCCCTGTTTCCAGGTTAACTGACTGCCCTGTTTCCAGGGAAACTGACTGCCCTGTTTCCAGGGTAACTGACCGCCCTGTTTCAGGGGTAACTGACCGCCCTGTTTCCTGGATAACTGACTGCCCTGTTTCCAGGGTAACTGACTGCCCACTTTCCAGTGAAACTGATCACCCTGTTTCCAGGGTAACTGACCGCCCTGTTTCCAGGGTAACTGACTGCCCTGTTTCCGGGATAACTGACTGCCCAGTTTCCAGTGTAACTGATCACCCTTTTTCCGGGATAACTGACTGCCCTATTTCCGGGATAACTGATTGCCCTGTTTCCAGGGTAACTGATCACCCTGTTTCCGGGATAACTGACTCCCCTGTTTCCAGGGTAAGTGACTGCCCAGTTTCCAGGGTAACTGACTGCCCAGTTTCCAGGGTAACTGATCACCCTGTTTCCGGGATAACTGACTGCCCTGTTTCCGGGAGAACTGACTGCCCTGTTTCCAGGGTAACTGACTGCCCAGTTTCCAGGGTAACTGACTGCCCAGTTTCCAGGGTAACTGATCACCCTGTTTCCGGGATAACTGACTGCCCTGTTTCCGGGAGAACTGACTGCCCTGTTTCCAGGGTAACTGACTGCCCTGTTTCCGGGGTAACTGACCGCCTTGTTTCCAGGGGAACTGATCACCCTGTTTCTGGGATAACTGACTGCCCTGTTTCCGGGATAACTGACTGCCCTGTTTCCAGGCTAACTGACTGCCCTGTTTCCGGGATAACTGATCACCCTGTTTCCGTGGTAACTGACTGCCCTGTTTCCGGGGTAAATGACCGCCCTGTTTCCAGGATAACTGATCACCCTGTTTCCGGGGTAACTGACCACCCTGTTTCCAGGGTCACTGACCACCCTGTTTCCAGGATAACTGAAAGCCCTGTTTCCAGGGTAACTGACTGCCCAGTTTCCAGGGTAACTGATCACCCTGTTTCCGGGATAACTGACTGCCCTGTTTCCGGGAGAACTGACTGCCCTGTTTCCAGGATAAATGACTGCCCTGTTTCCAGGATAACTGACTGCCCTGTTTACTGGATAACTGATTGCCCTGTTTCCAGGTTAACTGACTGCCCTGTTTCCAGGGAAACTGACTGCCCTGTTTCCAGGGTAACTGACCGCCCTGTTTCAGGGGTAACTGACCGCCCTGTTTCCTGGATAACTGACTGCCCTGTTTCCAGGGTAACTGACTGCCCACTTTCCAGTGTAACTGATCACCCTGTTTCCAGGGTAACTGACCGCCCTGTTTCCAGGGTAACTGACTGCCCTGTTTCCGGGATAACTGACTGCCCTGTTTCCAGGGTAACTGACCGCCCTGTTTCCAGGGTAACTGACTGCCCTGTTGCCAGGATAACTGACTGCCTTGTTTCCAGGGTAACTGACTGCCCACTTTCCAGTGCAACTGATCACCCTGTTTCCAAGGTTACTGACTGCCCACTTTCCAAGGTAACTGATCACCCTGTTTCCGGGATAACTGACTCCCCTGTTTCCAGGGTAAGTGACTGCCCAGTTTCCAGGGTAACTGACTGCCCAGTTTCCAGGGTAAATTATCACCCTGTTTCAGGGATAACTAACTGCCCTGTTTCCGGGATAACTGCCTGCCCTGTTTCCGGGGTAACAGATCACCCTGTTTCCGGGGTAACTGACTGCCCAGTTTCCGGGGTAACTGACTTCCCTGTTTAAAGGGTAACTGTCTGCCCTGTTTCCGGGATAACTGACTGCCCTGTTTCCGGGGTAACTGATAACCCTGTTTCCGGGATAACTGACTGCCCTGTTTCCAGGGTAACTGACTGCCCAGTTTCCTGGGTAACTGACTGTCCTGTTTCCGGGGTAACTGACTGCCCTGTTTCCAGGGTAACTGACTGCCCAGTTTCCAGAGTAACTGAATACCCTGTTTCCAGGGTAACTGACTGCCCTGTTTCCGGGATAACTGACTGCTCTGTTTCCAGGGTAACTGACTGCCCTGTTTCCGGGGCAACTGACTGCCCTGTTTCCAGGGTAACTGATCACCCTGTTTCCGGGATAACTGACTGCCCTGTTTCCGGGATAACTGACTGCCCTGTTTCCAGGGTAACTGACTGCCCTGTTTCCGAGGTAACTGACTGCCCTGTTTCCGGGATAACTGACTGCCCTGTCTCCAGGATAACTGATCACCCTGTTTCCGGGGTAACTGACTGCCCTGTTTCCAGGGTAACTGACCGCCCTGTTTCCAGGATAACTGTTCACCCTGTTTCCAGGATAACTGACTGCCCTGTTTCCAGGGGAACTGACTGCCCTGTTTCCGGGTTAACTGATCACCCTATTTCCGGGGTAACTGACTAACAATTTTCCAGGGTGACTGACTGCCCTGTTTCCAGGCTAACTGACTGCCCAGTTTCCGGGGTAACTGACTGCCCTGTTTCCTGGGTAACTGACTGCCCTGCTTCCGGGGTAACTGACTGCCCTGTTTCCAGGGTAACTGACTGCCCTGTTTCCAAGGTAACTGATCACCCTGTTTCCGGGATAACTGACTGCCCTGTTTCCGGGATAACTGACTGCCCTGTTTCCAGGGTAACTGACTGCCCTGTTTCCAGGGGAACTGACTGCCCTGTTTCCGGGGTAACCGATCACCCTGTTTCCGGGATAACTGATCACCCTGTTTCCGGGGTAACTGACCACCCTGTTTCCAGGGTCACTGACCACCCTGTTTCCAGGATAACTGAAAGCCCTGTTTCCAGGGTAACTGACTGCCCAGTTTCCAGGGTAACTGATCACCCTGTTTCCGGGATAACTGACTGCCCTGTTTCCGGGAGAACTGACTGCCCTGTTTCCAGGATAAATGACTGCCCTGTTTCCAGGATAACTGACTGCCCTGTTTACTGGATAACTGATTGCCCTGTTTTCAGGTTAACTGACTGCCCTGTTTCCAGGGAAACTGACTGCCCTGTTTCCAGGGTAACTGACCGCCCTGTTTCAGGGGTAACTGACCGCCCAGTTTCCAGGGTAACTGATCACCCTGTTTCCGGGATAACTGACTGCCCTGTTTCCGGGAGAAATGACTGCGCTGTTTCCAGGGTAACTGACTGCCCTCTTTCCAGGGTAACTGACTGCCCTGTTTCCAAGGTAACTGATCACCCTGTTTCCGGGATAACTGTCTGCCCTGTTTCCGGGATAACTGACTGCCCTGTTTCCAGGGTAACTGACTGCCCTGTTTCCAGGGGAACTGACTGCCCTGTTTCCGGGGTAACTGATCACCCTGTTTCCGGGGTAACTGACTAACAGGTTTCCAGGGTGACTGACTGCCCTGTTTCCAGGGTAACTGACTGCCCAGTTTCCGGGGTAACTGACTGCCCTGTTTCCTGGGTAACTGACTGCCCTGCTTCCGGGGTAACTGACTGCCCTGTTTCCAGGGTAACTGACTGCCCAGTTTCCAGTGTAACTGATCACCCTTTTTCCGGGATAACTGACTGCCCTATTTCCGGGATAACTGATTGCCCTGTTTCCAGGGTAACTGATCACCCTGTTTCCGGGATAACTGACTCCCCTGTTTCCAGGGTAAGTGACTGCCCAGTTTCCAGGGTAACTGACTGCCCAGTTTCCAGGGTAACTGATCACCCTGTTTCCGGGATAACTGACTGCCCTGTTTCCGGGAGAACTGACTGCCCTGTTTCCAGGGTAACTGACTGCCCTGTTTCCGGGATAACTGATCACCCTGTTTCCGTGGTAACTGACTGCCCTGTTTCCGGGGTAAATGACCGCCCTGTTTCCAGGATAACTGATCACCCTGTTTCCGGGGTAACTGACCACCCTGTTTCCAGGGTCACTGACCACCCTGTTTCCAGGATAACTGAAAGCCCTGTTTCCAGGGTAACTGACTGCCCAGTTTCCAGGGTAACTGATCACCCTGTTTCCGGGATAACTGACTGCCCTGTTTCCGGGAGAACTGACTGCCCTGTTTCCAGGATAAATGACTGCCCTGTTTCCAGGATAACTGACTGCCCTGTTTACTGGATAACTGATTGCCCTGTTTCCAGGTTAACTGACTGCCCTGTTTCCAGGGAAACTGACTGCCCTGTTTCCAGGGTAACTGACCGCCCTGTTTCAGGGGTAACTGACCGCCCTGTTTCCTGGATAACTGACTGCCCTGTTTCCAGGGTAACTGACTGCCCACTTTCCAGTGTAACTGATCACCCTGTTTCCAGGGTAACTGACCGCCCTGTTTCCAGGGTAACTGACTGCCCTGTTTCCGGGATAACTGACTGCCCTGTTTCCAGGGTAACTGACCGCCCTGTTTCCAGGGTAACTGACTGCCCTGTTGCCAGGATAACTGACTGCCTTGTTTCCAGGGTAACTGACTGCCCACTTTCCAGTGCAACTGATCACCCTGTTTCCAAGGTTACTGACTGCCCACTTTCCAAGGTAACTGATCACCCTGTTTCCAGGATAACTGACTGCCCTGTTTCCAGGGGAACTGACTGCCCTGTTTCCGGGTTAACTGATCACCCTATTTCCGGGGTAACTGACTAACAATTTTCCAGGGTGACTGACTGCCCTGTTTCCAGGCTAACTGACTGCCCAGTTTCCGGGGTAACTGACTGCCCTGTTTCCTGGGTAACTGACTGCCCTGCTTCCGGGGTAACTGACTGCCCTGTTTCCAGGGTAACTGACTGCCCTGTTTCCAAGGTAACTGATCACCCTGTTTCCGGGATAACTGACTGCCCTGTTTCCGGGATAACTGACTGCCCTGTTTCCAGGGTAACTGACTGCCCTGTTTCCAGGGGAACTGACTGCCCTGTTTCCGGGGTAACTGATCACCCTGTTTCCGGGATAACTGATCACCCTGTTTCCGGGGTAACTGACCACCCTGTTTCCAGGGTCACTGACCACCCTGTTTCCAGGATAACTGAAAGCCCTGTTTCCAGGGTAACTGACTGCCCAGTTTCCAGGGTAACTGATCACCCTGTTTCCGGGATAACTGACTGCCCTGTTTCCGGGAGAACTGACTGCCCTGTTTCCAGGATAAATGACTGCCCTGTTTCCAGGATAACTGACTGCCCTGTTTACTGGATAACTGATTGCCCTGTTTTCAGGTTAACTGACTGCCCTGTTTCCAGGGAAACTGACTGCCCTGTTTCCAGGGTAACTGACCGCCCTGTTTCAGGGGTAACTGACCGCCCAGTTTCCAGGGTAACTGATCACCCTGTTTCCGGGATAACTGACTGCCCTGTTTCCGGGAGAAATGACTGCGCTGTTTCCAGGGTAACTGACTGCCCTCTTTCCAGGGTAACTGACTGCCCTGTTTCCAAGGTAACTGATCACCCTGTTTCCGGGATAACTGTCTGCCCTGTTTCCGGGATAACTGACTGCCCTGTTTCCAGGGTAACTGACTGCCCTGTTTCCAGGGGAACTGACTGCCCTGTTTCCGGGGTAACTGATCACCCTGTTTCCGGGGTAACTGACTAACAGGTTTCCAGGGTGACTGACTGCCCTGTTTCCAGGGTAACTGACTGCCCAGTTTCCGGGGTAACTGACTGCCCTGTTTCCTGGGTAACTGACTGCCCTGCTTCCGGGGTAACTGACTGCCCTGTTTCCAGGGTAACTGACTGCCCAGTTTCCAGTGTAACTGATCACCCTTTTTCCGGGATAACTGACTGCCCTATTTCCGGGATAACTGATTGCCCTGTTTCCAGGGTAACTGATCACCCTGTTTCCGGGATAACTGACTCCCCTGTTTCCAGGGTAAGTGACTGCCCAGTTTCCAGGGTAACTGACTGCCCAGTTTCCAGGGTAACTGATCACCCTGTTTCCGGGATAACTGACTGCCCTGTTTCCGGGAGAACTGACTGCCCTGTTTCCAGGGTAACTGACTGCCCTGTTTCCGGGATAACTGATCACCCTGTTTCCGTGGTAACTGACTGCCCTGTTTCCGGGGTAAATGACCGCCCTGTTTCCAGGATAACTGATCACCCTGTTTCCGGGGTAACTGACCACCCTGTTTCCAGGGTCACTGACCACCCTGTTTCCAGGATAACTGAAAGCCCTGTTTCCAGGGTAACTGACTGCCCAGTTTCCAGGGTAACTGATCACCCTGTTTCCGGGATAACTGACTGCCCTGTTTCCGGGAGAACTGACTGCCCTGTTTCCAGGATAAATGACTGCCCTGTTTCCAGGATAACTGACTGCCCTGTTTACTGGATAACTGATTGCCCTGTTTCCAGGTTAACTGACTGCCCTGTTTCCAGGGAAACTGACTGCCCTGTTTCCAGGGTAACTGACCGCCCTGTTTCAGGGGTAACTGACCGCCCTGTTTCCTGGATAACTGACTGCCCTGTTTCCAGGGTAACTGACTGCCCACTTTCCAGTGTAACTGATCACCCTGTTTCCAGGGTAACTGACCGCCCTGTTTCCAGGGTAACTGACTGCCCTGTTTCCGGGATAACTGACTGCCCTGTTTCCAGGGTAACTGACCGCCCTGTTTCCAGGGTAACTGACTGCCCTGTTGCCAGGATAACTGACTGCCTTGTTTCCAGGGTAACTGACTGCCCACTTTCCAGTGCAACTGATCACCCTGTTTCCAAGGTTACTGACTGCCCACTTTCCAAGGTAACTGATCACCCTGTTTCCGGGATAACTGACTCCCCTGTTTCCAGGGTAAGTGACTGCCCAGTTTCCAGGGTAACTGACTGCCCAGTTTCCAGGGTAAATTATCACCCTGTTTCAGGGATAACTAACTGCCCTGTTTCCGGGATAACTGCCTGCCCTGTTTCCGGGGTAACAGATCACCCTGTTTCCGGGGTAACTGACTGCCCAGTTTCCGGGGTAACTGACTTCCCTGTTTAAAGGGTAACTGTCTGCCCTGTTTCCGGGATAACTGACTGCCCTGTTTCCAGGGTAACTGATAACCCTGTTTCCGGGATAACTGACTGCCCTGTTTCCAGGGTAACTGACTGCCCAGTTTCCTGGGTAACTGACTGTCCTGTTTCCGGGGTAACTGACTGCCCTGTTTCCAGGGTAACTGACTGCCCAGTTTCCAGAGTAACTGAATACCCTGTTTCCAGGGTAACTGACTGCCCTGTTTCCGGGATAACTGACTGCTCTGTTTCCAGGGTAACTGACTGCCCTGTTTCCGGGGCAACTGACTGCCCTGTTTCCAGGGTAACTGATCACCCTGTTTCCGGGATAACTGACTGCCCTGTTTCCGGGATAACTGACTGCCCTGTTTCCAGGGTAACTGACTGCCCTGTTTCCGAGGTAACTGACTGCCCTGTTTCCGGGATAACTGACTGCCCTGTCTCCAGGATAACTGATCACCCTGTTTCCAGGGTAACTGACTGCCCTGTTTCCAGGGTAACTGACCGCCCTGTTTCCAGGATAACTGTTCACCCTGTTTCCAGGGTAACTGACTGCCCTGTTTCCAGGGGAACTGACTGCCCTGTTTCCGGGTTAACTGATCACCCTATTTCTGGGGTAACTGACTAACAATTTTCCAGGGTGACTGACTGCCCTGTTTCCAGGCTAACTGACTGCCCAGTTTCCGGGGTAACTGACTGCCCTGTTTCCTGGGTAACTGACTGCCCTGCTTCCGGGGTAACTGACTGCCCTGTTTCCAGGGTAACTGACTGCCCTGTTTCCAAGGTAACTGATCACCCTGTTTCCGGGATAACTGTCTGCCCTGTTTCCGGGATAACTGACTGCCCTGTTTCCAGGGTAACTGACTGCCCTGTTTCCAGGGGAACTGACTGCCCTGTTTCCGGGGTAACTGATCACCCTGTTTCCGGGGTAACTGACTAACAGGTTTCCAGGGTGACTGACTGCCCTGTTTCCAGGGTAACTGATCACCCTGTTTCCGGGATAACTGACTGCCCTGTTTCCGGGAGAACTGACTGCCCTGTTTCCAGGGTAACTGACTGCCCTGTTTCCGGGATAACTGATCACCCTGTTTCCGTGGTAACTGACTGCCCTGTTTCCGGGGTAAATGACCGCCCTGTTTCCAGGATAACTGATCACCCTGTTTCCGGGGTAACTGACCACCCTGTTTCCAGGGTCACTGACCACCCTGTTTCCAGGATAACTGAAAGCCCTGTTTCCAGGGTAACTGACTGCCCAGTTTCCAGGGTAACTGATCACCCTGTTTCCGGGATAACTGACTGCCCTGTTTCCGGGAGAACTGACTGCCCTGTTTCCAGGATAAATGACTGCCCTGTTTCCAGGATAACTGACTGCCCTGTTTACTGGATAACTGATTGCCCTGTTTCCAGGTTAACTGACTGCCCTGTTTCCAGGGAAACTGACTGCCCTGTTTCCAGGGTAACTGACCGCCCTGTTTCAGGGGTAACTGACTGCCCTGTTGCCAGGATAACTGACTGCCTTGTTTCCAGGGTAACTGACTGCCCACTTTCCAGTGCAACTGATCACCCTGTTTCCAAGGTTACTGACTGCCCACTTTCCAAGGTAACTGATCACCCTGTTTCCAGGATAACTGACTGCCCTGTTTCCAGGGGAACTGACTGCCCTGTTTCCGGGTTAACTGATCACCCTATTTCCGGGGTAACTGACTAACAATTTTCCAGGGTGACTGACTGCCCTGTTTCCAGGCTAACTGACTGCCCAGTTTCCGGGGTAACTGACTGCCCTGTTTCCTGGGTAACTGACTGCCCTGCTTCCGGGGTAACTGACTGCCCTGTTTCCAGGGTAACTGACTGCCCTGTTTCCAAGGTAACTGATCACCCTGTTTCCGGGATAACTGACTGCCCTGTTTCCGGGATAACTGACTGCCCTGTTTCCAGGGTAACTGACTGCCCTGTTTCCAGGGGAACTGACTGCCCTGTTTCCGGGGTAACTGATCACCCTGTTTCCGGGATAACTGATCACCCTGTTTCCGGGGTAACTGACCACCCTGTTTCCAGGGTCACTGACCACCCTGTTTCCAGGATAACTGAAAGCCCTGTTTCCAGGGTAACTGACTGCCCAGTTTCCAGGGTAACTGATCACCCTGTTTCCGGGATAACTGACTGCCCTGTTTCCGGGAGAACTGACTGCCCTGTTTCCAGGATAAATGACTGCCCTGTTTCCAGGATAACTGACTGCCCTGTTTACTGGATAACTGATTGCCCTGTTTTCAGGTTAACTGACTGCCCTGTTTCCAGGGAAACTGACTGCCCTGTTTCCAGGGTAACTGACCGCCCTGTTTCAGGGGTAACTGACCGCCCAGTTTCCAGGGTAACTGATCACCCTGTTTCCGGGATAACTGACTGCCCTGTTTCCGGGAGAAATGACTGCGCTGTTTCCAGGGTAACTGACTGCCCTCTTTCCAGGGTAACTGACTGCCCTGTTTCCAAGGTAACTGATCACCCTGTTTCCGGGATAACTGTCTGCCCTGTTTCCGGGATAACTGACTGCCCTGTTTCCAGGGTAACTGACTGCCCTGTTTCCAGGGGAACTGACTGCCCTGTTTCCGGGGTAACTGATCACCCTGTTTCCGGGGTAACTGACTAACAGGTTTCCAGGGTGACTGACTGCCCTGTTTCCAGGGTAACTGACTGCCCAGTTTCCGGGGTAACTGACTGCCCTGTTTCCTGGGTAACTGACTGCCCTGCTTCCGGGGTAACTGACTGCCCTGTTTCCAGGGTAACTGACTGCCCAGTTTCCAGTGTAACTGATCACCCTTTTTCCGGGATAACTGACTGCCCTATTTCCGGGATAACTGATTGCCCTGTTTCCAGGGTAACTGATCACCCTGTTTCCGGGATAACTGACTCCCCTGTTTCCAGGGTAAGTGACTGCCCAGTTTCCAGGGTAACTGACTGCCCAGTTTCCAGGGTAACTGATCACCCTGTTTCCGGGATAACTGACTGCCCTGTTTCCGGGAGAACTGACTGCCCTGTTTCCAGGGTAACTGACTGCCCTGTTTCCGGGATAACTGATCACCCTGTTTCCGTGGTAACTGACTGCCCTGTTTCCGGGGTAAATGACCGCCCTGTTTCCAGGATAACTGATCACCCTGTTTCCGGGGTAACTGACCACCCTGTTTCCAGGGTCACTGACCACCCTGTTTCCAGGATAACTGAAAGCCCTGTTTCCAGGGTAACTGACTGCCCAGTTTCCAGGGTAACTGATCACCCTGTTTCCGGGATAACTGACTGCCCTGTTTCCGGGAGAACTGACTGCCCTGTTTCCAGGATAAATGACTGCCCTGTTTCCAGGATAACTGACTGCCCTGTTTACTGGATAACTGATTGCCCTGTTTCCAGGTTAACTGACTGCCCTGTTTCCAGGGAAACTGACTGCCCTGTTTCCAGGGTAACTGACCGCCCTGTTTCAGGGGTAACTGACCGCCCTGTTTCCTGGATAACTGACTGCCCTGTTTCCAGGGTAACTGACTGCCCACTTTCCAGTGTAACTGATCACCCTGTTTCCAGGGTAACTGACCGCCCTGTTTCCAGGGTAACTGACTGCCCTGTTTCCGGGATAACTGACTGCCCTGTTTCCAGGGTAACTGACCGCCCTGTTTCCAGGGTAACTGACTGCCCTGTTGCCAGGATAACTGACTGCCTTGTTTCCAGGGTAACTGACTGCCCACTTTCCAGTGCAACTGATCACCCTGTTTCCAAGGTTACTGACTGCCCACTTTCCAAGGTAACTGATCACCCTGTTTCCGGGATAACTGACTCCCCTGTTTCCAGGGTAAGTGACTGCCCAGTTTCCAGGGTAACTGACTGCCCAGTTTCCAGGGTAAATTATCACCCTGTTTCAGGGATAACTAACTGCCCTGTTTCCGGGATAACTGCCTGCCCTGTTTCCGGGGTAACAGATCACCCTGTTTCCGGGGTAACTGACTGCCCAGTTTCCGGGGTAACTGACTTCCCTGTTTAAAGGGTAACTGTCTGCCCTGTTTCCGGGATAACTGACTGCCCTGTTTCCAGGGTAACTGATAACCCTGTTTCCGGGATAACTGACTGCCCTGTTTCCAGGGTAACTGACTGCCCAGTTTCCTGGGTAACTGACTGTCCTGTTTCCGGGGTAACTGACTGCCCTGTTTCCAGGGTAACTGACTGCCCAGTTTCCAGAGTAACTGAATACCCTGTTTCCAGGGTAACTGACTGCCCTGTTTCCGGGATAACTGACTGCTCTGTTCCCAGGGTAACTGACTGCCCTGTTTCCGGGGCAACTGACTGCCCTGTTTCCAGGGTAACTGATCACCCTGTTTCCGGGATAACTGACTGCCCTGTTTCCGGGATAACTGACTGCCCTGTTTCCAGGGTAACTGACTGCCCTGTTTCCGAGGTAACTGACTGCCCTGTTTCCAGGCTAACTGACTGCCCTGTTTCCGGGATAACTGATCACCCTGTTTCCGTGGTAACTGACTGCCCTGTTTCCGGGGTAAATGACCGCCCTGTTTCCAGGATAACTGATCACCCTGTTTCCGGGGTAACTGACCACCCTGTTTCCAGGGTCACTGACCACCCTGTTTCCAGGATAACTGAAAGCCCTGTTTCCAGGGTAACTGACTGCCCAGTTTCCAGGGTAACTGATCACCCTGTTTCCGGGATAACTGACTGCCCTGTTTCCGGGAGAACTGACTGCCCTGTTTCCAGGATAAATGACTGCCCTGTTTCCAGGATAACTGACTGCCCTGTTTACTGGATAACTGATTGCCCTGTTTCCAGGTTAACTGACTGCCCTGTTTCCAGGGAAACTGACTGCCCTGTTTCCAGGGTAACTGACCGCCCTGTTTCAGGGGTAACTGACCGCCCTGTTTCCTGGATAACTGACTGCCCTGTTTCCAGGGTAACTGACTGCCCACTTTCCAGTGTAACTGATCACCCTGTTTCCAGGGTAACTGACCGCCCTGTTTCCAGGGTAACTGACTGCCCTGTTTCCGGGATAACTGACTGCCCTGTTTCCAGGGTAACTGACCGCCCTGTTTCCAGGGTAACTGACTGCCCTGTTGCCAGGATAACTGACTGCCTTGTTTCCAGGGTAACTGACTGCCCACTTTCCAGTGCAACTGATCACCCTGTTTCCAAGGTTACTGACTGCCCACTTTCCAAGGTAACTGATCACCCTGTTTCCGGGATAACTGACTCCCCTGTTTCCAGGGTAAGTGACTGCCCAGTTTCCAGGGTAACTGACTGCCCAGTTTCCAGGGTAAATTATCACCCTGTTTCAGGGATAACTAACTGCCCTGTTTCCGGGATAACTGCCTGCCCTGTTTCCGGGGTAACAGATCACCCTGTTTCCGGGGTAACTGACTGCCCAGTTTCCGGGGTAACTGACTTCCCTGTTTAAAGGGTAACTGTCTGCCCTGTTTCCGGGATAACTGACTGCCCTGTTTCCGGGGTAACTGATAACCCTGTTTCCGGGATAACTGACTGCCCTGTTTCCAGGGTAACTGACTGCCCAGTTTCCTGGGTAACTGACTGTCCTGTTTCCGGGGTAACTGACTGCCCTGTTTCCAGGGTAACTGACTGCCCAGTTTCCAGAGTAACTGAATACCCTGTTTCCAGGGTAACTGACTGCCCTGTTTCCGGGATAACTGACTGCTCTGTTTCCAGGGTAACTGACTGCCCTGTTTCCGGGGCAACTGACTGCCCTGTTTCCGGGATAACTGACTGCCCTGTTTCCGGGAGAACTGACTGCCCTGTTTCCAGGATAAATGACTGCCCTGTTTCCAGGATAACTGACTGCCCTGATTACTGGATAACTGATTGCCCTGTTTCCAGGTTAACTGACTGCCCTGTTTCCAGGGAAACTGACTGCCCTGTTTCCAGGGTAACTGACCGCCCTGTTTCAGGGGTAACTGACCGCCCTGTTTCCTGGATAACTGACTGCCCTGTTTCCAGGGTAACTGACTGCCCACTTTCCAGTGTAACTGATCACCCTGTTTCCAGGGTAACTGACTGCCCTGTTTCCGGGATAACTGACTGCCCTGTTTACTGGATAACTGACCGCCCTGTTTCCAGGTTAACTGACTGCCCTGTTTCCGGGATAAATGACTGCCCTGTTTCCAGGTTAACTGACTGCCCTGTTTCTGGGATAACTGACTGCCCTGTTTCCAGGGTAACTGATAACCCTGTTTCCGGGATAACTGACTGCCCTGTTTCCATGGTACTTGACTGCCCTGTTTCTGGGGTAACTGACTGCCCTGTTTCCAGGGTAACTGACTGCCCAGTTTCCAGAGTAACTGAATACCCTGTTTCCAGGGTAACTGACTGCCCTGTTTCCGGGATAACTGACTGCCCTGTTTCCAGGGTAACTGACTGCCCTGTTTCCGGGATAACTGACTGCCCTGTTTCCAGGGTAAATGACAGCCCTGTTTCCGGGATAACTGATCACCCTGTTTCCAGGATAACTGACTCCCCTGTTTCCAGGGTAACTGACTGCCCTGTTTCCGGGGTAACTGACCGCCCTGTTTCCAGGATAACTGACCTACCGATTGCCGGGGTAACTGACCGCCCTGTTTCCAGGTTAACTGACTGCCCTGTTTCCAGGTTAACTGACTGCCCTGTTTCCAGGGTAACTGACTGCCCTGTTTCCAGGGGAACTGACTGCCCTGTTTCCGGGGTAAATGATCACCCTGTTTCCGGGTTAACTGACTAACCAGTTTCCAGGGTGACTGACTGCCCTGTTTCCAGGGTAACTGACTGCCCAGATTCCGGGATAACTGACTGCCCTGTTTCCGGGATAACTGACTGCCCTGTTTCGAGGGTAACTGATCGCCCTGTTTCCGGGATAACTGTCTGCCCTGTTTCCGGGATAACTGACTGCCCAGTTTCCAGGGTAACTGACTGCCCTGTTTCCGAGGTAACTGACTGCCCTGTTTCCAGGGTAACTGACTGCCCAGTTTCCAGGGTAACTGATCACCCTGTTTCCGGGATAACTGACTGCCCTGTTTCCGGGAGAAATGACTGCGCTGTTTCCAGGGTAACTGACTGCCCTCTTTCCAGGGTAACTGACTGCCCTGTTTCCAAGGTAACTGATCACCCTGTTTCCGGGATAACTGTCTGCCCTGTTTCCGGGATAACTGACTGCCCTGTTTCCAGGGTAACAGACTGCCCTGTTTCCAGGGGAACTGACTGCCCTGTTTCCGGGGTAACTGATCACCCTGTTTCCGGGGAAACTGACTAACAGGTTTCCAGGGTGACTGACTGCCCTGTTTCCAGGGTAACAGACTGCCCAGTTTCCGGGGTAACTGACTGCCCTGTTTCCTGGGTAACTGACTGCCCTGCTTCCGGGGTAACTGACTGCCCTGTTTCCAGGGTAACTGACTGCCCAGTTTCCAGTGTAACTGATCACCCTTTTTCCGGGATAACTGACTGCCCTATTTCCGGGTTAACTGATTGCCCTGTTTCCAGGGTAACTGATCACCCTGTTTCCGGGATAACTGACTGCCCTGTTTCCAGGGTAACTGACTGCCCAGTTTCCAGAGTAACTGAATACCCTGTTTCCAGGGTAACTGACTGCCCTGTTTCCGGGATAACTGACTGCCCTGTTTCCAGGGTAACTGACTGCCCTGTTTCCGGGGCAACTGACTGCCCTGTTTCCAGGGTAACTGATCACCCTGTTTCCGGGATAACTGACTGCCCTGCTTCCGGGATAACTGACTGCCCTGTTTCCAGGGTAACTGACTGCCCTGTTTCCGGGGTAACTGACTGCCCTGTTTCCGGGATAACTGACTGCCCTGTCTCCAGGATAACTGATCACCCTGTTTCTGGGGTAACTGACTGCCCTGTTTCCAGGGTAACTGACCGCCCTGTTTCCATGATAACTGTTCACCCTGTTTCCGGGATAACTGACTGCCCTGTTTCCAGGGTAACTGACTGCCCTGTTTCCGGGGTAACTGACTGCCCTGTTTCCGGGATAACTGACTGCCCTGTCTCCAGGATAACTGATCACCCTGTTTCCGGGGTAACTGACTGCCCTGTTTCCAGGGTAACTGACCGCCCTGTTTCCAGGATAACTGTTCACCCTGTTTCCAGGGTAACTGACTGCACTGTTTCCGGGGTAACTGACTGCCCTGTTTCCAGGGTAACTGATAACCCTGTTTCCGGGATAACTGACTGCCCTGTTTCCAGGGTAACTGACTGCCCAGTTTCCAGTGTAACTGAATAACCTGTTTCCAGGGTAACAGATCACCCTGTTTCCGGGATAACTGACTGCCCTGTTTCCAAGATAACTGACTGCCCTCTTTCCAGGGTAACTGACTGCCCTGTTTCCGGGGTAACTGACTGCCCTGTTTCCAGGATAACTGATCACCCTGTTTCCCGGGTAACTGACTGCCCTGTTTCTGGGGTAACTGACCGCCCTGTTTCCAGGATAACTGATCACCCTGTTTCCGGGGTAACTGACCACCCTGTTTCCAGGATAACTGACTCCCCTGTTTCCAGGGTAACTGACTGCCCTGTTTCCAGGGTAACTGACTGCCCTGTTTCCGGGGTAACTGACTGCCCTGTTTCAAGGATAACTGATCACTCTGTTTCCGGGGTAACTGATCACTCTGTTTCCGGGGTAACTGACCACCCTGTTTCCGGGGTAACTGACTAATCTGTTTCCAGGGTTACTGACATCCCTGTTTCTGGGGTAACTGACTGCCCTGCTTCCGGGGTAACTGACTGCCCTGTTTCCAGGATAACTGATCACCCTGTTTCCAGTGTAACTGACCATCCTGTTTCCAGGGTAACTGACTGCCCAGTTTCCAGGGTAACTGACTGCCCTGTTTCCGGGGTAACAGATCTCCCTGTTTCCGGGGTAACTGACCGCCCTGTTTCCAGGATAACTGACTGCCCTGTTTCCGGGATAACTGACTGCCCTGTTTCGAGGGTAACTGATCGCCCTGTTTCCGGGATAACTGTCTGCCCTGTTTCCGGGATAACTGACTGCCCAGTTTCCAGGGTAACTGACTGCCCTGTTTCCGAGGTAACTGACTGCCCTGTTTCCAGGGTAACTGACTGCCCAGTTTCCAGGGTAACTGATCACCCTGTTTCCGGGATAACTGACTGCCCTGTTTCAGGCAGAAATGACTGCGCTGTTTCCAGGGTAACTGACTGCCCTCTTTCCAGGGTAACTGACTGCCCTGTTTCCAAGGTGACTGATCACCCTGTTTCCGGGATAACTGTCTGCCCTGTTTCCGGGATAACTGACTGCCCTGTTTCCAGGGTAACTGACTGCCCTATTTCCGGGATAACTGATTGCCCTGTTTCCAGGGTAACTGATCACCCTGTTTCCGGGATAACTGACTCCCCTGTTTCCAGGGTAAGTGACTGCCCAGTTTCCAGGGTAACTGACTGCCCAGTTTCCAGGGTAACTGATCACCCTGTTTCCGGGATAACTGACTGCCCTGTTTCCGGTAGAACTGACTGCCCTATTTCCAGGGTAACTGACTGCCCTGTTTCCGGGGTAACTGACCGCCTTGTTTCCAGGGTAACTGATCACCCTGTTTCTGGGATAACTGACTGCCCTGTTTCCGGGATAACTGACTGCCCTGTTTCCAGGCTAACTGACTGCCCTGTTTCCGGGATAACTGATCACCCTGTTTCCGTGGTAACTGACTGCCCTGTTTCCGGGGTAAATGACCGCCCTGTTTCCAGGATAACTGATCACCCTGTTTCCGGGGTAACTGACCACCCTGTTTCCAGGGTCACTGACCACCCTGTTTCCAGGATAACTGAAAGCCCTGTTTCCAGGGTAACTGACTGCCCAGTTTCCAGGGTAACTGATCACCCTGTTTCCGGGATAACTGAATGCCCTGTTTCCGGGGTAACTGACCACCCAGTTTCCAGGATAACTGACCTACCTATTGCCGGGGTAACTGACCGCCCTGTTTCCAGGTTAACTGACTGCCCTGTTTCCAGGTTAACTGACTGCCCTGTTTCCAGGGGAACTGACTGCCCTGTTTCCGGGGTAAATGATCACCCTGTTTCCGGGGTAACTGACTAACCAGTTTCCAGGGTGACTGACTGCCCTGTTTCCAGGGTAACTGACTGCCCAGTTTCTGGGATAACTGACTGCCCTGTTTCCGGGATAACTGACTGCCCTGTTTCGAGGGTAACTGATCGCCCTGTTTCCGGGATAACTGTCTGCCCTGTTTCCGGGATAACTGACTGCCCAGTTTCCAGGGTAACTGACTGCCCTGTTTCCGAGGTAACTGACTGCCCTGTTTCCAGGGTAACTGACTGCCCAGTTTCCAGGGTAACTGATTACCCTGTTTCCGGGATAACTGACTGCCCTGTTTCCGGGAGAAATGACTGCGCTGTTTCCAGGGTAACTGACTGCCCTCTTTCCAGGGTAACTGACTGCCCTGTTTCCAAGGTAACTGATCACCCTGTTTCCGGGATAACTGTCTGCCCTGTTTCCGGGATAACTGACTGCCCTGTTTCCAGGGTAACTGACTGCCCTGTTTCCAGGGGAACTGACTGCCCTGTTTCCGGGGTAACTGATCACCCTGTTTCCGGGGTAACTGACTAACAGGTTTCCAGGGTGACTGACTGCTCTGTTTCCAGGGTAACTGACTGCCCAGTTTCCGGGGTAACTGACTGCCCTGTTTCCTGGGTAACTGACTGCCCTGCTTCCGGGGTAACTGACTGCCCTGTTTCCAGGGTAACTGACTGCCCAGTTTCCAGTGTAACTGATCACCCTTTTTCCGGGATAACTGACTGCCCTATTTCCGGGATAACTGATTGCCCTGTTTCCAGGGTAACTGATCACCCTGTTTCCGGGATAACTGACTCCCCTGTTTCCAGGGTAAGTGACTGCCCAGTTTCCAGTGTAACTGACTGCCCAGTTTCCAGGGTAACTGATCACCCTGTTTCCGGGATAACTGACTGCCCTGTTTCCGGGAGAACTGACTGCCCTGTTTCCGGGAGAACTGACTGCCCTGTTTCCAGGGTAACTGACTGCCCTGTTTCCGGGGTAACTGACCGCCTTGTTTCCAGGGGAACTGATCACCCTGTTTCTGGGATAACTGACTGCCCTGTTTCCGGGATAACTGACTGCCCTGTTTCCAGGCTAACTGACTGCCCTGTTTCCGGGATAACTGATCACCCTGTTTCCGTGGTAACTGACTGCCCTGTTTCCGGGGTAAATGACCGCCCTGTTTCCAGGATAACTGATCACCCTGTTTCCGGGGTAACTGACCACCCTGTTTCCAGGGTCACTGACCACCCTGTTTCCAGGATAACTGAAAGCCCTGTTTCCAGGGTAACTGACTGCGGAGTTTCCAGGGTAACTGATCACCCTGTTTCCGGGATAACTGACTGCCCTGTTACCGGGAGAACTGACTGCCCTGTTTCCAGGATAAATGACTGCCCTGTTTCCAGGATAACTGACTGCCCTGATTACTGGATAACTGATTGCCCTGTTTTCAGGTTAACTGACTGCCCTGTTTCCAGGGAAACTGACTGCCCTGTTTCCAGGGTAACTGACCGCCCTGTTTCAGGGGTAACTGACCGCCCTGTTTCCTGGATAACTGACTGCCCTGTTTCCAGGGTAACTGACTGCCCACTTTCCAGTGTAACTGATCACCCTGTTTCCAGGGTAACTGACCGCCCTGTTTCCAGGGTAACTGACTGCCCTGTTTCCGGGATAACTGACTGCCCTGTTACCAGGGTAACTGACCGCGCTGTTTCCAGGGTAACTGACTGCCCTGTTGCCAGGATAACTGACTGCCTTGTTTCCAGGGTAACTGACTGCCCACTTTCCAGTGCAACTGATCACCCTGTTTCCAAGGTTACTGACTGCCCACTTTCCAGGGTAACTGATCACCCTGTTTCCGGGATAACTGACTCCCCTGTTTCCAGGGTAAGTGACTGCCCAGTTTCCAGGGTAACTGACAGCCCAGTTTCCAGGGTAAATTATCACCCTGTTTCAGGGATAACTAACTGCCCTGTTTCCGGGATAACTGCCTGCCCTGTTTCCGGGGTAACAGATCACCCTGTTTCCGGGGTAACTGACTGCCCAGTTTCCGGGGTAACTGACTTCCCTGTTTAAAGGGTAACTGTCTGCCCTGTTTCCGGGATAACTGACTGCCCTGTTTCCAGGGTAACTGATAACCCTGTTTCCGGGATAACTGACTGCCCTGTTTCCAGGGTAACTGACTGCCCAGTTTCCTGGGTAACTGACTGTCCTGTTTCCGGGGTAACTGACTGCCCTGTTTCCAGGGTAACTGACTGCCCAGTTTCCAGAGTAACTGAATACCCTGTTTCCAGGGTAACTGACTGCCCTGTTTCCGGGATAACTGACTGCTCTGTTTCCAGGGTAACTGACTGCCCTGTTTCCGGGGCAACTGACTGCCCTGTTTCCAGGGTAACTGATCACCCTGTTTCCGGGATAACTGACTGCCCTGTTTCCGGGATAACTGACTGCCCTCTTTCCAGGGTAACTGACTGCCCTGTTTCCGAGGTAACTGACTGCCCTGTTTCCGGGATAACTGACTGCCCTGTCTCCAGGATAACTGATCACCCTGTTTCCGGGGTAACTGACTGCCCTGTTTCCAGGGTAACTGACCGCCCTGTTTCCAGGATAACTGTTCACCCTGTTTCCAGGGTAACTGACTGCCCTGTTTCCAGGGGAACTGACTGCCCTGTTTCCGGGTTAACTGATCACCCTATTTCTGGGGTAACTGACTAACAATTTTCCAGGGTGACTGACTGCCCTGTTTCCAGGCTAACTGAATGCCCAGTTTCCGGGGTAACTGACTGCCCTGTTTCCTGGGTAACTGACTGCCCTGCTTCCGGGGTAACTGACTGCCCTGTTTCCAGGGTAACTGACTGCCCTGTTTCCAAGGTAACTGATCACCCTGTTTCCGGGATAACTGTCTGCCCTGTTTCCGGGATAACTGACTGCCCTGTTTCCAGGGTAACTGACTGCCCTGTTTCCAGGGGAACTGACTGCCCTGTTTCCGGGGTAACTGATCACCCTGTTTCCGGGGTAACTGACTAACAGGTTTCCAGGGTGACTGACTGCCCTGTTTCCAGGGTAACTGACTGCCCAGTTTCCGGGGTAACTGACTGCCCTGTTTCCGGGATAACTGACTGCCCTGTTTCCAGGCTAACTGACTGCCCTGTTTCCGGGATAACTGATCACCCTGTTTCCGTGGTAACTGACTGCCCTGTTTCCGGGGTAAATGACCGCCCTGTTTCCAGGATAACTGATCACCCTGTTTCCGGGGTAACTGACCACCCTGTTTCCAGGGTCACTGACCACCCTGTTTCCAGGATAACTGAAAGCCCTGTTTCCAGGGTAACTGACTGCCCAGTTTCCAGGGTAACTGATCACCCTGTTTCCGGGATAACTGACTGCCCTGTTTCCGGGAGAACTGACTGCCCTGTTTCCAGGATAAATGACTGCCCTGTTTCCAGGATAACTGACTGCCCTGTTTACTGGATAACTGATTGCCCTGTTTCCAGGTTAACTGACTGCCCTGTTTCCAGGGAAACTGACTGCCCTGTTTCCAGGGTAACTGACCGCACTGTTTCAGGGGTAACTGACCGCCCAGTTTCCAGGGTAACTGATCACCCTGTTTCCGGGATAACTGACTGCCCTGTTTCCGGGAGAAATGACTGCGCTGTTTCCAGGGTAACTGACTGCCCTCTTTCCAGGGTAACTGACTGCCCTGTTTCCAAGGTAACTGATCACCCTGTTTCCGGGATAACTGTCTGCCCTGTTTCCGGGATAACTGACTGCCCTGTTTCCAGGGTAACTGACTGCCCTGTTTCCAGGGGAACTGACTGCCCTGTTTCCGGGGTAACTGATCACCCTGTTTCCGGGGTAACTGACTAACAGGTTTCCAGGGTGACTGACTGCCCTGTTTCCAGGGTAACTGACTGCCCAGTTTCCGGGGTAACTGACTGCCCTGTTTCCTGGGTAACTGACTGCCCTGCTTCCGGGGTAACTGACTGCCCTGTTTCCAGGGAAACTGACTGCCCAGTTTCCAGTGTAACTGATCACCCTTTTTCCGGGATAACTGACTGCCCTATTTCCGGGATAACTGATTGCCCTGTTTCCAGGGTAACTGATCACCCTGTTTCCGGGATAACTGACTCCCCTGTTTCCAGGGTAAGTGACTGCCCAGTTTCCAGGGTAACTGACTGCCCAGTTTCCAGGGTAACTGATCACCCTGTTTCCGGGATAACTGACTGCCCTGTTTCCGGGAGAACTGACTGCCCTGTTTCCAGGGTAACTGACTGCCCTGTTTCCGGGGTAACTGACCGCCTTGTTTCCAGGGGAACTGATCACCCTGTTTCTGGGATAACTGACTGCCCTGTTTCCGGGATAACTGACTGCCCTGTTTCCAGGCTAACTGACTGCCCTGTTTCCGGGATAACTGATCACCCTGTTTCCGTGGTAACTGATCACCCTGTTTCCGGGGTAACTGACCACCCTGTTTCCAGGGTCACTGACCACCCTGTTTCCAGGATAACTGAAAGCCCTGTTTCCAGGGTAACTGACTGCCCAGTTTCCAGGGTAACTGATCACCCTGTTTCCGGGATAACTGACTGCCCTGTTTCCGGGAGAACTGACTGCCCTGTTTCCAGGATAAATGACTGCCCTGTTTCCAGGATAACTGACTGCCCTGATTACTGGATAACTGATTGCCCTGTTTCCAGGTTAACTGACTGCCCTGTTTCCAGGGAAACTGACTGCCCTGTTTCCAGGGTAACTGACCGCCCTGTTTCAGGGGTAACTGACCGCCCTGTTTCCTGGATAACTGACTGCCCTGTTTCCAGGGTAAATGACTGCCCACTTTCCAGTGTAACTGATCACCCTGTTTCCAGGGTAACTGACCGCCCTGTTTCCAGGGTAACTGACTGCCCTGTTTCCGGGATAACTGACTGCCCTGTTTCCAGGGTAACTGACCGCCCTGTTTCCAGGGTAACTGACTGCCCTGTTGCCAGGATAACTGACTGCCTTGTTTCCAGGGTAACTGACTGCCCACTTTCCAGTGCAACTGATCACCCTGTTTCCAAGGTTACTGACTGCCCACTTTCCAGGGTAACTGATCACCCTGTTTCCGGGAAAACTGACTCCCCTGTTTCCAGGGTAAGTGACTGCCCAGTTTCCAGGGTAACTGACTGCCCAGTTTCCAGGGTAAATTATCACCCTGTTTCAGGGATAACTACCTGCCCTGTTTCCGGGATAACTGCCTGCCCTGTTTCCGGGGTAACAGATCACCCTGTTTCCGGGGTAACTGACTGCCCAGTTTCCGGGGTAACTGACTTCCCTGTTTAAAGGGTAACTGTCTGCCCTGTTTCCGGGATAACTGACTGCCCTGTTTCCGGGGTAAATGATAACCCTGTTGCCGGGATAAATGACTGCCCTGTTTCCAGGGTAACTGACTGCCCAGTTTCCTGGGTAACTGACTGTCCTGTTTCCGGGGTAACTGACTGCCCTGTTTCCAGGTTAACTGACTGCCCAGTTTCCAGAGTAACTGAATACCCTGTTTCCAGGGTAACTGACTGCCCTGTTTCCGGGATAACTGACTGCTCTGTTTCCAGGGTAACTGACTGCCCTGTTTCCGGGGCAACTGACTGCCCTGTTTCCAGGGTAACTGATCACCCTGTTTCCGGGATAACTGACTGCCCTGTTTCCGGGATAACTGACTGCCCTCTTTCCAGGGTAACTGACTGCCCTGTTTCCGAGGTAACTGACTGCCCTGTTTCCGGGATAACTGACTGCCCTGTCTCCAGGATAACTGATCACCCTGTTTCCGGGGTAACTGACTGCCCTGTTTCCAGGGTAACTGACCGCCCTGTTTCCAGGATAACTGTTCACCCTGTTTCCAGGGTAACTGACTGCCCTGTTTCCAGGGGAACTGACTGCCCTGTTTCCGGGTTAACTGATCACCCTATTTCAGGGGTAACTGACTAACAATTTTCCAGGGTGACTGACTGCCCTGTTTCCAGGCTAACTGACTGCCCAGTTTCCGGGGTAACTGACTGCCCTGTTTCCTGGGTAACTGACTGCCCTGCTTCCGGGGTAACTGACTGCCCTGTTTCCAGGGTAACTGACTGCCCTGTTTCCAGGGGAACTGACTGCCCTGTTTCCGGGGTAACTGATCACCCTGTTTCCGGGATAACTGATCACCCTGTTTCCGGGGTAACTGACCACCCTGTTTCCAGGGTCACTGACCACCCTGTTTCCAGGATAACTGAAAGCCCTGTTTCCAGGGTAACTGACTGCCCAGTTTCCAGGGTAACTGATCACCCTGTTTCCGGGATAACTGACTGCCCTGTTTCCGGGAGAACTGACTGCCCTGTTTCCAGGATAAATGACTGCCCTGTTTCCAGGATAACTGACTGCCCTGTTTACTGGATAACTGATTGCCCTGTTTCCAGGTTAACTGACTGCCCTGTTTCCAGGGAAACTGACTGCCCTGTTTCCAGGGTAACTGACCGCCCTGTTTCAGGGGTAACTGACC
This sequence comes from Heterodontus francisci, assembly GCF_036365525.1. Taxonomy (NCBI): domain Eukaryota; kingdom Metazoa; phylum Chordata; class Chondrichthyes; order Heterodontiformes; family Heterodontidae; genus Heterodontus; species Heterodontus francisci. The sequence continues at coordinate 7,391,196 of NC_090386.1, forward strand.
GCCCAGTTTCCAGGGTAACTGATCACCCTGTTTCCGGGATAACTGACTGCCCTGTTTCCGGGAGAAATGACTGCGCTGTTTCCAGGGTAACTGACTGCCCTCTTTCCAGGGTAACTGACTGCCCTGTTTCCAAGGTAACTGATCACCCTGTTTCCGGGATAACTGTCTGCCCTGTTTCCGGGATAACTGACTGCCCTGTTTCCAGGGTAACTGACTGCCCTGTTTCCAGGGGAACTGACTGCCCTGTTTCCGGGGTAACTGATCACCCTGTTTCCGGGGTAACTGACTAACAGGTTTCCAGGGTGACTGACTGCCCTGTTTCCAGGGTAACTGACTGCCCAGTTTCCGGGGTAACTGACTGCCCTGTTTCCTGGGTAACTGACTGCCCTGCTTCCGGGGTAACTGACTGCCCTGTTTCCAGGGTAACTGACTGCCCAGTTTCCAGTGTAACTGATCACCCTTTTTCCGGGATAACTGACTGCCCTATTTCCGGGATAACTGATTGCCCTGTTTCCAGGGTAACTGATCACCCTGTTTCCGGGATAACTGACTCCCCTGTTTCCAGGGTAAGTGACTGCCCAGTTTCCAGGGTAACTGACTGCCCAGTTTCCAGGGTAACTGATCACCCTGTTTCCGGGATAACTGACTGCCCTGTTTCCGGGAGAACTGACTGCCCTGTTTCCAGGGTAACTGACTGCCCTGTTTCCGGGGTAACTGACCGCCTTGTTTCCAGGGGAACTGATCACCCTGTTTCTGGGATAACTGACTGCCCTGTTTCCGGGATAACTGACTGCCCTGTTTCCAGGCTAACTGACTGCCCTGTTTCCGGGATAACTGATCACCCTGTTTCCGTGGTAACTGACTGCCCTGTTTCCGGGGTAAATGACCGCCCTGTTTCCAGGATAACTGATCACCCTGTTTCCGGGGTAACTGACCACCCTGTTTCCAGGGTCACTGACCACCCTGTTTCCAGGATAACTGAAAGCCCTGTTTCCAGGGTAACTGACTGCCCAGTTTCCAGGGTAACTGATCACCCTGTTTCCGGGATAACTGACTGCCCTGTTTCCGGGAGAACTGACTGCCCTGTTTCCAGGATAAATGACTGCCCTGTTTCCAGGATAACTGACTGCCCTGTTTACTGGATAACTGATTGCCCTGTTTCCAGGTTAACTGACTGCCCTGTTTCCAGGGAAACTGACTGCCCTGTTTCCAGGGTAACTGACCGCCCTGTTTCAGGGGTAACTGACCGCCCTGTTTCCTGGATAACTGACTGCCCTGTTTCCAGGGTAACTGACTGCCCACTTTCCAGTGAAACTGATCACCCTGTTTCCAGGGTAACTGACCGCCCTGTTTCCAGGGTAACTGACTGCCCTGTTTCCGGGATAACTGACTGCCCAGTTTCCAGTGTAACTGATCACCCTTTTTCCGGGATAACTGACTGCCCTATTTCCGGGATAACTGATTGCCCTGTTTCCAGGGTAACTGATCACCCTGTTTCCGGGATAACTGACTCCCCTGTTTCCAGGGTAAGTGACTGCCCAGTTTCCAGGGTAACTGACTGCCCAGTTTCCAGGGTAACTGATCACCCTGTTTCCGGGATAACTGACTGCCCTGTTTCCGGGAGAACTGACTGCCCTGTTTCCAGGGTAACTGACTGCCCAGTTTCCAGGGTAACTGACTGCCCAGTTTCCAGGGTAACTGATCACCCTGTTTCCGGGATAACTGACTGCCCTGTTTCCGGGAGAACTGACTGCCCTGTTTCCAGGGTAACTGACTGCCCTGTTTCCGGGGTAACTGACCGCCTTGTTTCCAGGGGAACTGATCACCCTGTTTCTGGGATAACTGACTGCCCTGTTTCCGGGATAACTGACTGCCCTGTTTCCAGGCTAACTGACTGCCCTGTTTCCGGGATAACTGATCACCCTGTTTCCGTGGTAACTGACTGCCCTGTTTCCGGGGTAAATGACCGCCCTGTTTCCAGGATAACTGATCACCCTGTTTCCGGGGTAACTGACCACCCTGTTTCCAGGGTCACTGACCACCCTGTTTCCAGGATAACTGAAAGCCCTGTTTCCAGGGTAACTGACTGCCCAGTTTCCAGGGTAACTGATCACCCTGTTTCCGGGATAACTGACTGCCCTGTTTCCGGGAGAACTGACTGCCCTGTTTCCAGGATAAATGACTGCCCTGTTTCCAGGATAACTGACTGCCCTGTTTACTGGATAACTGATTGCCCTGTTTCCAGGTTAACTGACTGCCCTGTTTCCAGGGAAACTGACTGCCCTGTTTCCAGGGTAACTGACCGCCCTGTTTCAGGGGTAACTGACCGCCCTGTTTCCTGGATAACTGACTGCCCTGTTTCCAGGGTAACTGACTGCCCACTTTCCAGTGTAACTGATCACCCTGTTTCCAGGGTAACTGACCGCCCTGTTTCCAGGGTAACTGACTGCCCTGTTTCCGGGATAACTGACTGCCCTGTTTCCAGGGTAACTGACCGCCCTGTTTCCAGGGTAACTGACTGCCCTGTTGCCAGGATAACTGACTGCCTTGTTTCCAGGGTAACTGACTGCCCACTTTCCAGTGCAACTGATCACCCTGTTTCCAAGGTTACTGACTGCCCACTTTCCAAGGTAACTGATCACCCTGTTTCCGGGATAACTGACTCCCCTGTTTCCAGGGTAAGTGACTGCCCAGTTTCCAGGGTAACTGACTGCCCAGTTTCCAGGGTAAATTATCACCCTGTTTCAGGGATAACTAACTGCCCTGTTTCCGGGATAACTGCCTGCCCTGTTTCCGGGGTAACAGATCACCCTGTTTCCGGGGTAACTGACTGCCCAGTTTCCGGGGTAACTGACTTCCCTGTTTAAAGGGTAACTGTCTGCCCTGTTTCCGGGATAACTGACTGCCCTGTTTCCGGGGTAACTGATAACCCTGTTTCCGGGATAACTGACTGCCCTGTTTCCAGGGTAACTGACTGCCCAGTTTCCTGGGTAACTGACTGTCCTGTTTCCGGGGTAACTGACTGCCCTGTTTCCAGGGTAACTGACTGCCCAGTTTCCAGAGTAACTGAATACCCTGTTTCCAGGGTAACTGACTGCCCTGTTTCCGGGATAACTGACTGCTCTGTTTCCAGGGTAACTGACTGCCCTGTTTCCGGGGCAACTGACTGCCCTGTTTCCAGGGTAACTGATCACCCTGTTTCCGGGATAACTGACTGCCCTGTTTCCGGGATAACTGACTGCCCTGTTTCCAGGGTAACTGACTGCCCTGTTTCCGAGGTAACTGACTGCCCTGTTTCCGGGATAACTGACTGCCCTGTCTCCAGGATAACTGATCACCCTGTTTCCGGGGTAACTGACTGCCCTGTTTCCAGGGTAACTGACCGCCCTGTTTCCAGGATAACTGTTCACCCTGTTTCCAGGATAACTGACTGCCCTGTTTCCAGGGGAACTGACTGCCCTGTTTCCGGGTTAACTGATCACCCTATTTCCGGGGTAACTGACTAACAATTTTCCAGGGTGACTGACTGCCCTGTTTCCAGGCTAACTGACTGCCCAGTTTCCGGGGTAACTGACTGCCCTGTTTCCTGGGTAACTGACTGCCCTGCTTCCGGGGTAACTGACTGCCCTGTTTCCAGGGTAACTGACTGCCCTGTTTCCAAGGTAACTGATCACCCTGTTTCCGGGATAACTGACTGCCCTGTTTCCGGGATAACTGACTGCCCTGTTTCCAGGGTAACTGACTGCCCTGTTTCCAGGGGAACTGACTGCCCTGTTTCCGGGGTAACCGATCACCCTGTTTCCGGGATAACTGATCACCCTGTTTCCGGGGTAACTGACCACCCTGTTTCCAGGGTCACTGACCACCCTGTTTCCAGGATAACTGAAAGCCCTGTTTCCAGGGTAACTGACTGCCCAGTTTCCAGGGTAACTGATCACCCTGTTTCCGGGATAACTGACTGCCCTGTTTCCGGGAGAACTGACTGCCCTGTTTCCAGGATAAATGACTGCCCTGTTTCCAGGATAACTGACTGCCCTGTTTACTGGATAACTGATTGCCCTGTTTTCAGGTTAACTGACTGCCCTGTTTCCAGGGAAACTGACTGCCCTGTTTCCAGGGTAACTGACCGCCCTGTTTCAGGGGTAACTGACCGCCCAGTTTCCAGGGTAACTGATCACCCTGTTTCCGGGATAACTGACTGCCCTGTTTCCGGGAGAAATGACTGCGCTGTTTCCAGGGTAACTGACTGCCCTCTTTCCAGGGTAACTGACTGCCCTGTTTCCAAGGTAACTGATCACCCTGTTTCCGGGATAACTGTCTGCCCTGTTTCCGGGATAACTGACTGCCCTGTTTCCAGGGTAACTGACTGCCCTGTTTCCAGGGGAACTGACTGCCCTGTTTCCGGGGTAACTGATCACCCTGTTTCCGGGGTAACTGACTAACAGGTTTCCAGGGTGACTGACTGCCCTGTTTCCAGGGTAACTGACTGCCCAGTTTCCGGGGTAACTGACTGCCCTGTTTCCTGGGTAACTGACTGCCCTGCTTCCGGGGTAACTGACTGCCCTGTTTCCAGGGTAACTGACTGCCCAGTTTCCAGTGTAACTGATCACCCTTTTTCCGGGATAACTGACTGCCCTATTTCCGGGATAACTGATTGCCCTGTTTCCAGGGTAACTGATCACCCTGTTTCCGGGATAACTGACTCCCCTGTTTCCAGGGTAAGTGACTGCCCAGTTTCCAGGGTAACTGACTGCCCAGTTTCCAGGGTAACTGATCACCCTGTTTCCGGGATAACTGACTGCCCTGTTTCCGGGAGAACTGACTGCCCTGTTTCCAGGGTAACTGACTGCCCTGTTTCCGGGATAACTGATCACCCTGTTTCCGTGGTAACTGACTGCCCTGTTTCCGGGGTAAATGACCGCCCTGTTTCCAGGATAACTGATCACCCTGTTTCCGGGGTAACTGACCACCCTGTTTCCAGGGTCACTGACCACCCTGTTTCCAGGATAACTGAAAGCCCTGTTTCCAGGGTAACTGACTGCCCAGTTTCCAGGGTAACTGATCACCCTGTTTCCGGGATAACTGACTGCCCTGTTTCCGGGAGAACTGACTGCCCTGTTTCCAGGATAAATGACTGCCCTGTTTCCAGGATAACTGACTGCCCTGTTTACTGGATAACTGATTGCCCTGTTTCCAGGTTAACTGACTGCCCTGTTTCCAGGGAAACTGACTGCCCTGTTTCCAGGGTAACTGACCGCCCTGTTTCAGGGGTAACTGACCGCCCTGTTTCCTGGATAACTGACTGCCCTGTTTCCAGGGTAACTGACTGCCCACTTTCCAGTGTAACTGATCACCCTGTTTCCAGGGTAACTGACCGCCCTGTTTCCAGGGTAACTGACTGCCCTGTTTCCGGGATAACTGACTGCCCTGTTTCCAGGGTAACTGACCGCCCTGTTTCCAGGGTAACTGACTGCCCTGTTGCCAGGATAACTGACTGCCTTGTTTCCAGGGTAACTGACTGCCCACTTTCCAGTGCAACTGATCACCCTGTTTCCAAGGTTACTGACTGCCCACTTTCCAAGGTAACTGATCACCCTGTTTCCAGGATAACTGACTGCCCTGTTTCCAGGGGAACTGACTGCCCTGTTTCCGGGTTAACTGATCACCCTATTTCCGGGGTAACTGACTAACAATTTTCCAGGGTGACTGACTGCCCTGTTTCCAGGCTAACTGACTGCCCAGTTTCCGGGGTAACTGACTGCCCTGTTTCCTGGGTAACTGACTGCCCTGCTTCCGGGGTAACTGACTGCCCTGTTTCCAGGGTAACTGACTGCCCTGTTTCCAAGGTAACTGATCACCCTGTTTCCGGGATAACTGACTGCCCTGTTTCCGGGATAACTGACTGCCCTGTTTCCAGGGTAACTGACTGCCCTGTTTCCAGGGGAACTGACTGCCCTGTTTCCGGGGTAACTGATCACCCTGTTTCCGGGATAACTGATCACCCTGTTTCCGGGGTAACTGACCACCCTGTTTCCAGGGTCACTGACCACCCTGTTTCCAGGATAACTGAAAGCCCTGTTTCCAGGGTAACTGACTGCCCAGTTTCCAGGGTAACTGATCACCCTGTTTCCGGGATAACTGACTGCCCTGTTTCCGGGAGAACTGACTGCCCTGTTTCCAGGATAAATGACTGCCCTGTTTCCAGGATAACTGACTGCCCTGTTTACTGGATAACTGATTGCCCTGTTTTCAGGTTAACTGACTGCCCTGTTTCCAGGGAAACTGACTGCCCTGTTTCCAGGGTAACTGACCGCCCTGTTTCAGGGGTAACTGACCGCCCAGTTTCCAGGGTAACTGATCACCCTGTTTCCGGGATAACTGACTGCCCTGTTTCCGGGAGAAATGACTGCGCTGTTTCCAGGGTAACTGACTGCCCTCTTTCCAGGGTAACTGACTGCCCTGTTTCCAAGGTAACTGATCACCCTGTTTCCGGGATAACTGTCTGCCCTGTTTCCGGGATAACTGACTGCCCTGTTTCCAGGGTAACTGACTGCCCTGTTTCCAGGGGAACTGACTGCCCTGTTTCCGGGGTAACTGATCACCCTGTTTCCGGGGTAACTGACTAACAGGTTTCCAGGGTGACTGACTGCCCTGTTTCCAGGGTAACTGACTGCCCAGTTTCCGGGGTAACTGACTGCCCTGTTTCCTGGGTAACTGACTGCCCTGCTTCCGGGGTAACTGACTGCCCTGTTTCCAGGGTAACTGACTGCCCAGTTTCCAGTGTAACTGATCACCCTTTTTCCGGGATAACTGACTGCCCTATTTCCGGGATAACTGATTGCCCTGTTTCCAGGGTAACTGATCACCCTGTTTCCGGGATAACTGACTCCCCTGTTTCCAGGGTAAGTGACTGCCCAGTTTCCAGGGTAACTGACTGCCCAGTTTCCAGGGTAACTGATCACCCTGTTTCCGGGATAACTGACTGCCCTGTTTCCGGGAGAACTGACTGCCCTGTTTCCAGGGTAACTGACTGCCCTGTTTCCGGGATAACTGATCACCCTGTTTCCGTGGTAACTGACTGCCCTGTTTCCGGGGTAAATGACCGCCCTGTTTCCAGGATAACTGATCACCCTGTTTCCGGGGTAACTGACCACCCTGTTTCCAGGGTCACTGACCACCCTGTTTCCAGGATAACTGAAAGCCCTGTTTCCAGGGTAACTGACTGCCCAGTTTCCAGGGTAACTGATCACCCTGTTTCCGGGATAACTGACTGCCCTGTTTCCGGGAGAACTGACTGCCCTGTTTCCAGGATAAATGACTGCCCTGTTTCCAGGATAACTGACTGCCCTGTTTACTGGATAACTGATTGCCCTGTTTCCAGGTTAACTGACTGCCCTGTTTCCAGGGAAACTGACTGCCCTGTTTCCAGGGTAACTGACCGCCCTGTTTCAGGGGTAACTGACCGCCCTGTTTCCTGGATAACTGACTGCCCTGTTTCCAGGGTAACTGACTGCCCACTTTCCAGTGTAACTGATCACCCTGTTTCCAGGGTAACTGACCGCCCTGTTTCCAGGGTAACTGACTGCCCTGTTTCCGGGATAACTGACTGCCCTGTTTCCAGGGTAACTGACCGCCCTGTTTCCAGGGTAACTGACTGCCCTGTTGCCAGGATAACTGACTGCCTTGTTTCCAGGGTAACTGACTGCCCACTTTCCAGTGCAACTGATCACCCTGTTTCCAAGGTTACTGACTGCCCACTTTCCAAGGTAACTGATCACCCTGTTTCCGGGATAACTGACTCCCCTGTTTCCAGGGTAAGTGACTGCCCAGTTTCCAGGGTAACTGACTGCCCAGTTTCCAGGGTAAATTATCACCCTGTTTCAGGGATAACTAACTGCCCTGTTTCCGGGATAACTGCCTGCCCTGTTTCCGGGGTAACAGATCACCCTGTTTCCGGGGTAACTGACTGCCCAGTTTCCGGGGTAACTGACTTCCCTGTTTAAAGGGTAACTGTCTGCCCTGTTTCCGGGATAACTGACTGCCCTGTTTCCAGGGTAACTGATAACCCTGTTTCCGGGATAACTGACTGCCCTGTTTCCAGGGTAACTGACTGCCCAGTTTCCTGGGTAACTGACTGTCCTGTTTCCGGGGTAACTGACTGCCCTGTTTCCAGGGTAACTGACTGCCCAGTTTCCAGAGTAACTGAATACCCTGTTTCCAGGGTAACTGACTGCCCTGTTTCCGGGATAACTGACTGCTCTGTTTCCAGGGTAACTGACTGCCCTGTTTCCGGGGCAACTGACTGCCCTGTTTCCAGGGTAACTGATCACCCTGTTTCCGGGATAACTGACTGCCCTGTTTCCGGGATAACTGACTGCCCTGTTTCCAGGGTAACTGACTGCCCTGTTTCCGAGGTAACTGACTGCCCTGTTTCCGGGATAACTGACTGCCCTGTCTCCAGGATAACTGATCACCCTGTTTCCAGGGTAACTGACTGCCCTGTTTCCAGGGTAACTGACCGCCCTGTTTCCAGGATAACTGTTCACCCTGTTTCCAGGGTAACTGACTGCCCTGTTTCCAGGGGAACTGACTGCCCTGTTTCCGGGTTAACTGATCACCCTATTTCTGGGGTAACTGACTAACAATTTTCCAGGGTGACTGACTGCCCTGTTTCCAGGCTAACTGACTGCCCAGTTTCCGGGGTAACTGACTGCCCTGTTTCCTGGGTAACTGACTGCCCTGCTTCCGGGGTAACTGACTGCCCTGTTTCCAGGGTAACTGACTGCCCTGTTTCCAAGGTAACTGATCACCCTGTTTCCGGGATAACTGTCTGCCCTGTTTCCGGGATAACTGACTGCCCTGTTTCCAGGGTAACTGACTGCCCTGTTTCCAGGGGAACTGACTGCCCTGTTTCCGGGGTAACTGATCACCCTGTTTCCGGGGTAACTGACTAACAGGTTTCCAGGGTGACTGACTGCCCTGTTTCCAGGGTAACTGATCACCCTGTTTCCGGGATAACTGACTGCCCTGTTTCCGGGAGAACTGACTGCCCTGTTTCCAGGGTAACTGACTGCCCTGTTTCCGGGATAACTGATCACCCTGTTTCCGTGGTAACTGACTGCCCTGTTTCCGGGGTAAATGACCGCCCTGTTTCCAGGATAACTGATCACCCTGTTTCCGGGGTAACTGACCACCCTGTTTCCAGGGTCACTGACCACCCTGTTTCCAGGATAACTGAAAGCCCTGTTTCCAGGGTAACTGACTGCCCAGTTTCCAGGGTAACTGATCACCCTGTTTCCGGGATAACTGACTGCCCTGTTTCCGGGAGAACTGACTGCCCTGTTTCCAGGATAAATGACTGCCCTGTTTCCAGGATAACTGACTGCCCTGTTTACTGGATAACTGATTGCCCTGTTTCCAGGTTAACTGACTGCCCTGTTTCCAGGGAAACTGACTGCCCTGTTTCCAGGGTAACTGACCGCCCTGTTTCAGGGGTAACTGACTGCCCTGTTGCCAGGATAACTGACTGCCTTGTTTCCAGGGTAACTGACTGCCCACTTTCCAGTGCAACTGATCACCCTGTTTCCAAGGTTACTGACTGCCCACTTTCCAAGGTAACTGATCACCCTGTTTCCAGGATAACTGACTGCCCTGTTTCCAGGGGAACTGACTGCCCTGTTTCCGGGTTAACTGATCACCCTATTTCCGGGGTAACTGACTAACAATTTTCCAGGGTGACTGACTGCCCTGTTTCCAGGCTAACTGACTGCCCAGTTTCCGGGGTAACTGACTGCCCTGTTTCCTGGGTAACTGACTGCCCTGCTTCCGGGGTAACTGACTGCCCTGTTTCCAGGGTAACTGACTGCCCTGTTTCCAAGGTAACTGATCACCCTGTTTCCGGGATAACTGACTGCCCTGTTTCCGGGATAACTGACTGCCCTGTTTCCAGGGTAACTGACTGCCCTGTTTCCAGGGGAACTGACTGCCCTGTTTCCGGGGTAACTGATCACCCTGTTTCCGGGATAACTGATCACCCTGTTTCCGGGGTAACTGACCACCCTGTTTCCAGGGTCACTGACCACCCTGTTTCCAGGATAACTGAAAGCCCTGTTTCCAGGGTAACTGACTGCCCAGTTTCCAGGGTAACTGATCACCCTGTTTCCGGGATAACTGACTGCCCTGTTTCCGGGAGAACTGACTGCCCTGTTTCCAGGATAAATGACTGCCCTGTTTCCAGGATAACTGACTGCCCTGTTTACTGGATAACTGATTGCCCTGTTTTCAGGTTAACTGACTGCCCTGTTTCCAGGGAAACTGACTGCCCTGTTTCCAGGGTAACTGACCGCCCTGTTTCAGGGGTAACTGACCGCCCAGTTTCCAGGGTAACTGATCACCCTGTTTCCGGGATAACTGACTGCCCTGTTTCCGGGAGAAATGACTGCGCTGTTTCCAGGGTAACTGACTGCCCTCTTTCCAGGGTAACTGACTGCCCTGTTTCCAAGGTAACTGATCACCCTGTTTCCGGGATAACTGTCTGCCCTGTTTCCGGGATAACTGACTGCCCTGTTTCCAGGGTAACTGACTGCCCTGTTTCCAGGGGAACTGACTGCCCTGTTTCCGGGGTAACTGATCACCCTGTTTCCGGGGTAACTGACTAACAGGTTTCCAGGGTGACTGACTGCCCTGTTTCCAGGGTAACTGACTGCCCAGTTTCCGGGGTAACTGACTGCCCTGTTTCCTGGGTAACTGACTGCCCTGCTTCCGGGGTAACTGACTGCCCTGTTTCCAGGGTAACTGACTGCCCAGTTTCCAGTGTAACTGATCACCCTTTTTCCGGGATAACTGACTGCCCTATTTCCGGGATAACTGATTGCCCTGTTTCCAGGGTAACTGATCACCCTGTTTCCGGGATAACTGACTCCCCTGTTTCCAGGGTAAGTGACTGCCCAGTTTCCAGGGTAACTGACTGCCCAGTTTCCAGGGTAACTGATCACCCTGTTTCCGGGATAACTGACTGCCCTGTTTCCGGGAGAACTGACTGCCCTGTTTCCAGGGTAACTGACTGCCCTGTTTCCGGGATAACTGATCACCCTGTTTCCGTGGTAACTGACTGCCCTGTTTCCGGGGTAAATGACCGCCCTGTTTCCAGGATAACTGATCACCCTGTTTCCGGGGTAACTGACCACCCTGTTTCCAGGGTCACTGACCACCCTGTTTCCAGGATAACTGAAAGCCCTGTTTCCAGGGTAACTGACTGCCCAGTTTCCAGGGTAACTGATCACCCTGTTTCCGGGATAACTGACTGCCCTGTTTCCGGGAGAACTGACTGCCCTGTTTCCAGGATAAATGACTGCCCTGTTTCCAGGATAACTGACTGCCCTGTTTACTGGATAACTGATTGCCCTGTTTCCAGGTTAACTGACTGCCCTGTTTCCAGGGAAACTGACTGCCCTGTTTCCAGGGTAACTGACCGCCCTGTTTCAGGGGTAACTGACCGCCCTGTTTCCTGGATAACTGACTGCCCTGTTTCCAGGGTAACTGACTGCCCACTTTCCAGTGTAACTGATCACCCTGTTTCCAGGGTAACTGACCGCCCTGTTTCCAGGGTAACTGACTGCCCTGTTTCCGGGATAACTGACTGCCCTGTTTCCAGGGTAACTGACCGCCCTGTTTCCAGGGTAACTGACTGCCCTGTTGCCAGGATAACTGACTGCCTTGTTTCCAGGGTAACTGACTGCCCACTTTCCAGTGCAACTGATCACCCTGTTTCCAAGGTTACTGACTGCCCACTTTCCAAGGTAACTGATCACCCTGTTTCCGGGATAACTGACTCCCCTGTTTCCAGGGTAAGTGACTGCCCAGTTTCCAGGGTAACTGACTGCCCAGTTTCCAGGGTAAATTATCACCCTGTTTCAGGGATAACTAACTGCCCTGTTTCCGGGATAACTGCCTGCCCTGTTTCCGGGGTAACAGATCACCCTGTTTCCGGGGTAACTGACTGCCCAGTTTCCGGGGTAACTGACTTCCCTGTTTAAAGGGTAACTGTCTGCCCTGTTTCCGGGATAACTGACTGCCCTGTTTCCAGGGTAACTGATAACCCTGTTTCCGGGATAACTGACTGCCCTGTTTCCAGGGTAACTGACTGCCCAGTTTCCTGGGTAACTGACTGTCCTGTTTCCGGGGTAACTGACTGCCCTGTTTCCAGGGTAACTGACTGCCCAGTTTCCAGAGTAACTGAATACCCTGTTTCCAGGGTAACTGACTGCCCTGTTTCCGGGATAACTGACTGCTCTGTTCCCAGGGTAACTGACTGCCCTGTTTCCGGGGCAACTGACTGCCCTGTTTCCAGGGTAACTGATCACCCTGTTTCCGGGATAACTGACTGCCCTGTTTCCGGGATAACTGACTGCCCTGTTTCCAGGGTAACTGACTGCCCTGTTTCCGAGGTAACTGACTGCCCTGTTTCCGGGATAACTGACTGCCCTGTCTCCAGGATAACTGATCACCCTGTTTCCAGGGTAACTGACTGCCCTGTTTCCAGGGTAACTGACCGCCCTGTTTCCAGGATAACTGTTCACCCTGTTTCCAGGGTAACTGACTGCCCTGTTTCCAGGGGAACTGACTGCCCTGTTTCCGGGTTAACTGATCACCCTATTTCTGGGGTAACTGACTAACAATTTTCCAGGGTGACTGACTGCCCTGTTTCCAGGCTAACTGACTGCCCAGTTTCCGGGGTAACTGACTGCCCTGTTTCCTGGGTAACTGACTGCCCTGCTTCCGGGGTAACTGACTGCCCTGTTTCCAGGGTAACTGACTGCCCTGTTTCCAAGGTAACTGATCACCCTGTTTCCGGGATAACTGTCTGCCCTGTTTCCGGGATAACTGACTGCCCTGTTTCCAGGGTAACTGACTGCCCTGTTTCCAGGGGAACTGACTGCCCTGTTTCCGGGGTAACTGATCACCCTGTTTCCGGGGTAACTGACTAACAGGTTTCCAGGGTGACTGACTGCCCTGTTTCCAGGGTAACTGATCACCCTGTTTCCGGGATAACTGACTGCCCTGTTTCCGGGAGAACTGACTGCCCTGTTTCCAGGGTAACTGACTGCCCTGTTTCCGGGATAACTGATCACCCTGTTTCCGTGGTAACTGACTGCCCTGTTTCCGGGGTAAATGACCGCCCTGTTTCCAGGATAACTGATCACCCTGTTTCCGGGGTAACTGACCACCCTGTTTCCAGGGTCACTGACCACCCTGTTTCCAGGATAACTGAAAGCCCTGTTTCCAGGGTAACTGACTGCCCAGTTTCCAGGGTAACTGATCACCCTGTTTCCGGGATAACTGACTGCCCTGTTTCCGGGAGAACTGACTGCCCTGTTTCCAGGATAAATGACTGCCCTGTTTCCAGGATAACTGACTGCCCTGTTTACTGGATAACTGATTGCCCTGTTTCCAGGTTAACTGACTGCCCTGTTTCCAGGGAAACTGACTGCCCTGTTTCCAGGGTAACTGACCGCCCTGTTTCAGGGGTAACTGACCGCCCTGTTTCCTGGATAACTGACTGCCCTGTTTCCAGGGTAACTGACTGCCCACTTTCCAGTGTAACTGATCACCCTGTTTCCAGGGTAACTGACCGCCCTGTTTCCAGGGTAACTGACTGCCCTGTTTCCGGGATAACTGACTGCCCTGTTTCCAGGGTAACTGACCGCCCTGTTTCCAGGGTAACTGACTGCCCTGTTGCCAGGATAACTGACTGCCTTGTTTCCAGGGTAACTGACTGCCCACTTTCCAGTGCAACTGATCACCCTGTTTCCAAGGTTACTGACTGCCCACTTTCCAAGGTAACTGATCACCCTGTTTCCGGGATAACTGACTCCCCTGTTTCCAGGGTAAGTGACTGCCCAGTTTCCAGGGTAACTGACTGCCCAGTTTCCAGGGTAAATTATCACCCTGTTTCAGGGATAACTAACTGCCCTGTTTCCGGGATAACTGCCTGCCCTGTTTCCGGGGTAACAGATCACCCTGTTTCCGGGGTAACTGACTGCCCAGTTTCCGGGGTAACTGACTTCCCTGTTTAAAGGGTAACTGTCTGCCCTGTTTCCGGGATAACTGACTGCCCTGTTTCCAGGGTAACTGATAACCCTGTTTCCGGGATAACTGACTGCCCTGTTTCCAGGGTAACTGACTGCCCAGTTTCCTGGGTAACTGACTGTCCTGTTTCCGGGGTAACTGACTGCCCTGTTTCCAGGGTAACTGACTGCCCAGTTTCCAGAGTAACTGAATACCCTGTTTCCAGGGTAACTGACTGCCCTGTTTCCGGGATAACTGACTGCTCTGTTTCCAGGGTAACTGACTGCCCTGTTTCCGGGGCAACTGACTGCCCTGTTTCCAGGGTAACTGATCACCCTGTTTCCGGGATAACTGACTGCCCTGTTTCCGGGATAACTGACTGCCCTGTTTCCAGGGTAACTGACTGCCCTGTTTCCGAGGTAACTGACTGCCCTGTTTCCGGGATAACTGACTGCCCTGTCTCCAGGATAACTGATCACCCTGTTTCCAGGGTAACTGACTGCCCTGTTTCCAGGGTAACTGACCGCCCTGTTTCCAGGATAACTGTTCACCCTGTTTCCAGGGTAACTGACTGCCCTGTTTCCAGGGGAACTGACTGCCCTGTTTCCGGGTTAACTGATCACCCTATTTCTGGGGTAACTGACTAACAATTTTCCAGGGTGACTGACTGCCCTGTTTCCAGGCTAACTGACTGCCCAGTTTCCGGGGTAACTGACTGCCCTGTTTCCTGGGTAACTGACTGCCCTGCTTCCGGGGTAACTGACTGCCCTGTTTCCAGGGTAACTGACTGCCCTGTTTCCAAGGTAACTGATCACCCTGTTTCCGGGATAACTGTCTGCCCTGTTTCCGGGATAACTGACTGCCCTGTTTCCAGGGTAACTGACTGCCCTGTTTCCAGGGGAACTGACTGCCCTGTTTCCGGGGTAACTGATCACCCTGTTTCCGGGGTAACTGACTAACAGGTTTCCAGGGTGACTGACTGCCCTGTTTCCAGGGTAACTGATCACCCTGTTTCCGGGATAACTGACTGCCCTGTTTCCGGGAGAACTGACTGCCCTGTTTCCAGGGTAACTGACTGCCCTGTTTCCGGGATAACTGATCACCCTGTTTCCGTGGTAACTGACTGCCCTGTTTCCGGGGTAAATGACCGCCCTGTTTCCAGGATAACTGATCACCCTGTTTCCGGGGTAACTGACCACCCTGTTTCCAGGGTCACTGACCACCCTGTTTCCAGGATAACTGAAAGCCCTGTTTCCAGGGTAACTGACTGCCCAGTTTCCAGGGTAACTGATCACCCTGTTTCCGGGATAACTGACTGCCCTGTTTCCGGGAGAACTGACTGCCCTGTTTCCAGGATAAATGACTGCCCTGTTTCCAGGATAACTGACTGCCCTGTTTACTGGATAACTGATTGCCCTGTTTCCAGGTTAACTGACTGCCCTGTTTCCAGGGAAACTGACTGCCCTGTTTCCAGGGTAACTGACCGCCCTGTTTCAGGGGTAACTGACCGCCCTGTTTCCTGGATAACTGACTGCCCTGTTTCCAGGGTAACTGACTGCCCACTTTCCAGTGTAACTGATCACCCTGTTTCCAGGGTAACTGACCGCCCTGTTTCCAGGGTAACTGACTGCCCTGTTTCCGGGATAACTGACTGCCCTGTTTCCAGGGTAACTGACCGCCCTGTTTCCAGGGTAACTGACTGCCCTGTTGCCAGGATAACTGACTGCCTTGTTTCCAGGGTAACTGACTGCCCACTTTCCAGTGCAACTGATCACCCTGTTTCCAAGGTTACTGACTGCCCACTTTCCAAGGTAACTGATCACCCTGTTTCCGGGATAACTGACTCCCCTGTTTCCAGGGTAAGTGACTGCCCAGTTTCCAGGGTAACTGACTGCCCAGTTTCCAGGGTAAATTATCACCCTGTTTCAGGGATAACTAACTGCCCTGTTTCCGGGATAACTGCCTGCCCTGTTTCCGGGGTAACAGATCACCCTGTTTCCGGGGTAACTGACTGCCCAGTTTCCGGGGTAACTGACTTCCCTGTTTAAAGGGTAACTGTCTGCCCTGTTTCCGGGATAACTGACTGCCCTGTTTCCAGGGTAACTGATAACCCTGTTTCCGGGATAACTGACTGCCCTGTTTCCAGGGTAACTGACTGCCCAGTTTCCAGAGTAACTGAATACCCTGTTTCCAGGGTAACTGACTGCCCTGTTTCCGGGATAACTGACTGCTCTGTTTCCAGGGTAACTGACTGCCCTGTTTCCGGGGCAACTGACTGCCCTGTTTCCAGGGTAACTGATCACCCTGTTTCCGGGATAACTGACTGCCCTGTTTCCGGGTTAACTGACTGCCCTGTTTCCAGGGTAACTGACTGCCCTGTTTCCGAGGTAACTGACTGCCCTGTTTCCGGGATAACTGACTGCCCTGTCTCCAGGATAACTGATCACCCTGTTTCCGGGGTAACTGACTGCCCTGTTTCCAGGGTAACTGACCGCCCTGTTTCCAGGATAACTGTTCACCCTGTTTCCAGGGTAACTGACTGCCCTGTTTCCAGGGGAACTGACTGCCCTGTTTCCGGGTTAACTGATCACCCTATTTCTGGGGTAACTGACTAACAATTTTCCAGGGTGACTGACTGCCCTGTTTCCAGGCTAACTGACTGCCCAGTTTCCGGGGTAACTGACTGCCCTGTTTCCTGGGTAACTGACTGCCCTGCTTCCGGGGTAACTGACTGCCCTGTTTCCAGGGTAACTGACTGCCCTGTTTCCAAGGTAACTGATCACCCTGTTTCCGGGATAACTGTCTGCCCTGTTTCCGGGATAACTGACTGCCCTGTTTCCAGGGTAACTGACTGCCCTGTTTCCAGGGGAACTGACTGCCCTGTTTCCGGGGTAACTGATCACCCTGTTTCCGGGGTAACTGACTAACAGGTTTCCAGGGTGACTGACTGCCCTGTTTCCAGGGTAACTGACTGCCCAGTTTCCGGGGTAACTGACTGCCCTGTTTCCTGGGTAACTGACTGCCCTGCTTCCAGGGTAACTGACTGCCCTGTTTCCAGGGTAACTGACTGCCCAGTTTCCAGTGTAACTGATCACCCTTTTTCCGGGATAACTGACTGCCCTATTTCCGGGATAACTGATTGCCCTGTTTCCAGGGTAACTGATCACCCTGTTTCCGGGATAACTGACTCCCCTGTTTCCAGGGTAAGTGACTGCCCAGTTTCCAGGGTAACTGACTGCCCAGTTTCCAGGGTAACTGATCACCCTGTTTCCGGGATAACTGACTGCCCTGTTTCCGGGAGAACTGACTGCCCTGTTTCCAGGGTAACTGACTGCCCTGTTTCCGGGGTAACTGACCGCTTTGTTTCCAGGGGAACTGATCACCCTGTTTCTGGGATAACTGACTGCCCTGTTTCCGGGATAACTGACTGCCCTGTTTCCAGGCTAACTGACTGCCCTGTTTCCGGGATAACTGATCACCCTGTTTCCGTGGTAACTGACTGCCCTGTTTCCGGGGTAAATGACCGCCCTGTTTCCAGGATAACTGATCACCCTGTTTCCGGGGTAACTGACCACCCTGTTTCCAGGGTCACTGACCACCCTGTTTCCGGGATAACTGAAAGCCCTGTTTCCAGGGTAACTGACTGCCCAGTTTCCAGGGTAACTGGTCACCCTGTTTCCGGGATAACTGACTGCCCTGTTTCCGGGAGAACTGACTGCCCTGTTTCCAGGATAAATGACTGCCCTGTTTCCAGGATAACTGACTGCCCTGTTTACTGGATAACTGATTGCCCTGTTTCCAGGTTAACTGACTGCCCTGTTTCCAGGGAAACTGACTGCCCTGTTTCCAGGGTAACTGACCGCCCTGTTTCAGGGGTAACTGACCGCCCAGTTTCCAGGGTAACTGATCACCCTGTTTCCGGGATAACTGACTGCCCTGTTTCCGGGAGAAATGACTGCGCTGTTTCCAGGGTAACTGACTGCCCTCTTTCCAGGGTAACTGACTGCCCTGTTTCCAAGGTAACTGATCACCCTGTTTCCGGGATAACTGTCTGCCCTGTTTCCGGGATAACTGACTGCCCTGTTTCCAGGGTAACTGACTGCCCTGTTTCCAGGGGAACTAACTGCCCTGTTTCCGGGGTAACTGATCACCCTGTTTCCGGGGTAACTGACTAACAGGTTTCCAGGGTGACTGACTGCCCTGTTTCCAGGGTAACTGACTGCCCAGTTTCCGGGGTAACTGACTGCCCTGTTTCCTGGGTAACTGACTGCCCTGCTTCCGGGGTAACTGACTGCCCTGTTTCCAGGGTAACTGACTGCCCAGTTTCCAGGGTAACTGATCACCCTTTTTCCGGGATAACTGACTGCCCTATTTCCGGGATAACTGATTGCCCTGTTTCCAGGGTAACTGATCACCCTGTTTCCGGGATAACTGACTCCCCTGTTTCCAGGGTAAGTGACTGCCCAGTTTCCAGGGTAACTGACTGCCCAGTTTCCAGGGTAACTGATCACCCTGTTTCCGGGATAACTGACTGCCCTGTTTCCGGGAGAACTGACTGCCCTGTTTCCAGGGTAACTGACTGCCCTGTTTCCGGGGTAACTGACCGCCTTGTTTCCAGGGGAACTGATCACCCTGTTTCTGGGATAACTGACTGCCCTGTTTCCGGGATAACTGACTGCCCTGTTTCCAGGCTAACTGACTGCCCTGTTTCCGGGATAACTGATCACCCTGTTTCCGTGGTAACTGACTGCCCTGTTTCCGGGGTAAATGACCGCCCTGTTTCCAGGATAACTGATCACCCTGTTTCCGGGGTAACTGACCACCCTGTTTCCAGGGTCACTGACCACCCTGTTTCCAGGATAACTGAAAGCCCTGTTTCCAGGGTAACTGACTGCCCAGTTTCCAGGGTAACTGATCACCCTGTTTCGGGGATAACTGACTGCCCTGTTTCCGGGAGAACTGACTGCCCTGTTTCCAGGATAAATGACTGCCCTGTTTCCAGGATAACTGACTGCCCTGTTTACTGGATAACTGATTGCCCTGTTTCCAGGTTAACTGACTGCCCTGTTTCCAGGGAAACTGACTGCCCTGTTTCCAGGGTAACTGACCGCCCTGTTTCAGGGGTAACTGACCGCCCAGTTTCCAGGGTAACTGATCACCCTGTTTCCGGGATAACTGACTGCCCTGTTTCCGGGAGAAATGACTGCGCTGTTTCCAGGGTAACTGACTGCCCTCTTTCCAGGGTAACTGATCACCCTGTTTCCGGGATAACTGACTGCCCTGTTTCCGGGAGAAATGACTGCGCTGTTTCCAGGGTAACTGACTGCCCTCTTTCCAGGGTAACTGACTGCCCTGTTTCCAAGGTAACTGATCACCCTGTTTCCGGGATAACTGTCTGCCCTGTTTCCGGGATAACTGACTGCCCTGTTTCCAGGGTAACTGACTGCCCTGTTTCCAGGGGAACTGACTGCCCTGTTTCCGGGGTAACTGATCACCCTGTTTCCAGGGTAACTGACTAACAGGTTTCCAGGGTGACTGACTGCCCTGTTTCCAGGGTAACTGACTGCCAAGTTTCCGGGGTAACTGACTGCCCTGTTTCCTGGGTAACTGACTGCCCTGCTTCCGGGGTAACTGACTGCCCTGTTTCCAGGGTAACTGACTGCCCAGTTTCCAGGGTAACTGATCACCCTTTTTCCGGGATAACTGACTGCCCTATTTCCGGGATAACTGATTGCCCTGTTTCCAGGGTAACTGATCACCCTGTTTCCGGGATAACTGACTCCCCTGTTTCCAGGGTAAGTGACTGCCCAGTTTCCAGGGTAACTGACTGCCCAGTTTCCAGGGTAACTGATCACCCTGTTTCCGGGATAACTGACTGCCCTGTTTCCGGGAGAACTGACTGCCCTGTTTCCAGGGAAACTGACTGCCCTGTTTCCGGGGTAACTGATCGCCTTGTTTCCAGGGGAACTGATCACCCTGTTTCTGGGATAACTGACTGCCCTGTTTCCGGGATAACTGACTGCCCTGTTTCCAGGCTAACTGACTGCCCTGTTTCCGGGATAACTGATCACCCTGTTTCCGTGGTAACTGACTGCCCTGTTTCCGGGGTAAATGACCGCCCTGTTTCCAGGATAACTGATCACCCTGTTTGCGGGGTAACTGACCACCCTGTTTCCAGGGTCACTGACCACCCTGTTTCCAGGATAACTGAAAGCCCTGTTTGCAGGGTAACTGACTGCCCAGTTTCCAGGGTAACTGATCACCCTGTTTCCGGGATAACTGACTGCCCTGTTTCCGGGAGAACTGACTGCCCTGTTTCCAGGATAAATGACTGCCCTGTTTCCAGGATAACTGACTGCCCTGATTACTGGATAACTGATTGCCCTGTTTCCAGGTTAACTGACTGCCCTGTTTCCAGGGAAACTGACTGCCCTGTTTCCAGGGTAACTGACCGCCCTGTTTCAGGGGTAACTGACCGCCCTGTTTCCTGGATAACTGACTGCCCTGTTTCCAGGGTAACTGACTGCCCACTTTCCAGTGTAACTGATCACCCTGTTTCCAGGGTAACTGACCGCCCTGTTTCCAGGGTAACTGACTGCCCTGTTTCCGGGATAACTGACTGCCCTGTTTCCAGGTTAACTGACCGCCCTGTTTCCAGGGTAACTGACTGCCCTGTTGCCAGGATAACTGACTGCCTTGTTTCCAGGGTAACTGACTGCCCACTTTCCAGTGCAACTGATCACCCTGTTTCCAAGGTTACTGACTGCCCACTTTCCAGGGTAACTGATCACCCTGTTTCCGGGATAACTGACTCCCCTGTTTCCAGGGTAAGTGACTGCCCAGTTTCCAGGGTAACTGACTGCCCAGTTTCCAGGGTAAATTATCACCCTGTTTCAGGGATAACTAACTGCCCTGTTTCCGGGATAACTGCCTGCCCTGTTTCCGGGGTAACAGATCACCCTGTTTCCGGGGTAACTGACTGCCCAGTTTCCGGGGTAACTGACTTCCCTGTTTAAAGGGTAACTGTCTGCCCTGTTTCCGGGATAACTGACTGCCCTGTTACCAGGGTAACTGATAACCCTGTTTCCGGGATAACTGACTGCCATGTTTCCAGGGTAACTGACTGCCCAGTTTCCTGGGTAACTGACTGTCCTGTTTCCGGGGTAACTGACTGCTCTGTTTCCAGGGTAACTGACTGCCCTGTTTCCGGGGCAACTGACTGCCCTGTTTCCAGGGTAACTGATCACCCTGTTTCCGGGATAACTGACTGCCCTGTTTCCGGGATAACTGACTGCCCTGTTTCCAGGGTAACTGACTGCCCTGTTTCCGAGGTAACTGACTGCCCTGTTTCCGGGATAACTGACTGCCCTGTCTCCAGGATAACTGATCACCCTGTTTCCGGGGTAACTGACTGCCCTGTTTCCAGGGTAACTGACTGCCCTGTTTCCAGGATAACTGTTCACCCTGTTTCCAGGCTAACTGACTGCCCAGTTTCCGGGGTAACTGACTGCCCTGTTTCCTGGGTAACTGACTGCCCTGCTTCCGGGGTAACTGACTGCCCTGTTTCCAGGGTAACTGACTGCCCTGTTTCCAAGGTAACTGATCACCCTGTTTCCGGGATAACTGTCTGCCCTGTTTCCGGGATAACTGACTGCCCTGTTTCCAGGGTAACTGACTGCCCTGTTTCCAGGGGAACTGACTGCCCTGTTTCCGGGGTAACTGATCACCCTGTTTCCGGGGTAACTGACTAACAGGTTTCCAGGGTGACTGACTGCCCTGTTTCCAGGGTAACTGACGGCCCAGTTTCCGGGGTAACTGACTGCCCTGTTTCCTGGGTAACTGACTGCCCTGCTTCCGGGGTAACTGACTGCCCTGTTTCCAGGGTAACTGACTGCCCAGTTTCCAGTGTAACTGATCACCCTTTTTCCGGGATAACTGACTGCCCTATTTCCGGGATAACTGATTGCCCTGTTTCCAGGGTAACTGATCACCCTGTTTCCGGGATAACTGACTCCCCTGTTTCCAGGGTAAGTGACTGCCCAGTTTCCAGGGTAACTGACTGGCCAGTTTCCAGGGTAACTGATCACCCTGTTTCCGGGATAACTGACTGCCCTGTTTCCGGGAGAACTGAGTGCCCTGTTTCCAGGGTAACTGACTGCCCTGTTTCCGGGGTAACTGACCGCTTTGTTTCCAGGGGAACTGATCACCCTGTTTCTGGGATAACTGACTGCCCTGTTTCCGGGATAACTGACTGCCCTGTTTCCAGGCTAACTGACTGCCCTGTTTCCGGGATAACTGATCACCCTGTTTCCGTGGTAACTGACTGCCCTGTTTCCGGGGTAAATGACCGCCCTGTTTCCAGGATAACTGATCACCCTGTTTCCGGGGTAACTGACCACCCTGTTTCCAGGGTCACTGACCACCCTGTTTCCAGGATAACTGAAAGCCCTGTTTCCAGGGTAACTGACTGCCCAGTTTCCAGGGTAACTGATCACCCTGTTTCCGGGATAACTGACTGCCCTGTTTCCGGGAGAACTGACTGCCCTGTTTCCAGGATAAATGACTGCCCTGTTTCCAGGATAACTGACTGCCCTGTTTACTGGATAACTGATTGCCCTGTTTCAGGTTAACTGACTGCCCTGTTTCCAGGGAAACTGACTGCCCTGTTTCCAGGGTAACTGACCGCCCTGTTTCAGGGGTAACTGACCGCCCTGTTTCCTGGATAACTGACTGCCCTGTTTCCAGGGTAACTGACTGCCCACTTTCCAGGGTAACTGATCACCCTGTTTCCGGGATAACTGACTCCCCTGTTTCCAGGGTAAGTGACTGCCCAGTTTCCAGGGTAACTGACTGCCCAGTTTCCAGGGTAAATTATCACCCTGTTTCAGGGATAACTAACTGCCCTGTTGCCGGGATAACTGCCTGCCCTGTTTCCGGGGTAACAGATCACCCTGTTTCCGGGGTAACTGACTGCCCAGTTTCCGGGGTAACTGACTTCCCTGTTTAAAGGGTAACTGTCTGCCCTGTTTCCGGGATAACTGACTGCCCTGTTTCCAGGGTAACTGACTGCCCAGTTTCCAGTGTAACTGATCACCCTTTTTCCGGGATAACTGACTGCCCTATTTCCGGGATAACTGATTGCCCTGTTTCCAGGGTAACTGATCACCCTGTTTCCGGGATAACTGACTCCCCTGTTTCCGGGGTAACTGACTGCCCTGTTTCCAGGGTAACTGACTGCCCATTTTCCAGGGTAACTGATCACACTGTTTCCGGGATAACTGACTGCCCTGTTTCCGGGAGAACTGACTGCCCTGTTTCCAGGGTAACTGACTGCCCTGTTTCCGGGGTAACTGACCGCCTTGTTTCCAGGGTAACTGATCACCCTGTTTCTGGGATAACTGACTGCCCTGTTTCCGGGGTAACTGACTGCCCTGTTTCCAGGGTAACTGACTGCCCAGTTTCCAGGATAACTGATCACCCTGTTTCTGGGATAACTGACTGCCCTGTTTCCGGGAGTACTGACTTCCCTGTTTCCAGGGTAACTGACTGCCCTGTTTCCGGGGTAACTGACCGCCTTGTTTCCAGTGTAAGTGATCACCCTTTTTCCGGGGTCACTGACTGCCCTGTTTCCAGGGTAACTGACCGCCCTGTTTCCAGGATAACTGATCACCCTGTTTCCGGGGTAACTGACCACCCTGTTTCCAGGATAACTGACTCCCCTGTTTCCAGGGTAAGTGACTGCCCTGCTTCCGGGGTAACTGATCTCCCTGTTTCCGGGGTAACTGACCGCCCTGTTTCCAGGATAACTGACCTACCTATTTCCGGGGTAACTGACCGCCCTGTTTCCAGGATAACTGACTGCCCTGTTTCCAGGTTAACTGACTGCCCTGTTTCCAGGGTAACCGACTGCCCTGTTTCCAGGGGAACTGACTGCCCTGTTTCCGGGGTAACTGATCACCCTGTTTCCGGGGTAACTGTCCAACCAGTTTCCAGGGTGACTGACTGCCCTGTTACCTGGGTAACTGACTGCCCTGTTTCCGGGGTAACTGACTGCCCTGTTTCCAGGGTAACTGACTGCCCAGTTTCCAGGGTAACTGATCACCCTTTTTCCGGGATAACTGACTGCCCTGTTTCCAGGGTAACTGACTGCCCAGTTTCCAGAGTAACTGAATACCCTGTTTCCAGGGTAACTGACTGCCCTGTTTCCGGGGCAACTGACTGCCCTGTTTCCAGGGTAACTGACTGCCCAGTTTCCTGGGTAACTGACTGTCTTGTTTCCGGGGTAACTGAATGCCCTGTTTCCAGGGTAACTGACTGCCCTGTTTCCGGGATAACTGACTGCCCTGTCTCCAGGATAACTGATCACCCTGTTTCCGGGGTAACTGACTGCCCTGTTTCCAGGGTAACTGACCGCCCAGTTTCCAGGATAACTGTTCACCCTGTTTCCAGGGTAACTGACTGCCCTGTTTCCAGGGGAACTGACTGCCCTGTTTCCGGGTTAACTGATCACCCTACTTCTGGGGTAACTGACTAACAATATTCCAGGGTGACTGACTGCCCTGTTTCCAGGCTAACTGACTGCCCAGTTTCCGGGGTAACTGACTGCCCTGTTTCCTGGGTAACTGACTGCCCTGCTTCCGGGGTAACTGACTGCCCTGTTTCCAGGGTAACTGACTGCCCAGTTTCCAGTGTAACTGATCACCCTTTTTCCGGGATAACTGACTGCCCTATTTCCGGGATAACTGATTGCCCTGTTTCCAGGGTAACTGATCACCCTGTTTCCGGGATAACTGACTCCCCTGTTTCCGGGGTAACTGACTGCCCTGTTTCCAGGGTAACTGACTGCCCAGTTTCCAGGGTAACTGATCACACTGTTTCCGGGATAACTGACTGCCCTGTTTCCGGGAGAACTGTCTGCCCTGTTTCCAGGGTAACTGACTGCCCTGTTTCCGGGGTAACTGACCGCCTTGTTTCCAGGGTAACTGATCACCCTGTTTCTGGGATAACTGACTGCCCTGTTTCCGGGGTAACTGACTGCCCTGTTTCCAGGGTAACTGACTGCCCAGTTTCCAGGATAACTGATCACCCTGTTTCTGGGATAACTGACTGCCCTGTTTCCGGGAGTACTGACTTCCCTGTTTCCAGGGTAACTGACTGCCCTGTTTCCGGGGTAACTGACCGCCTTGTTTCCAGTGTAAGTGATCACCCTTTTTCCGGGGTCACTGACTGCCCTGTTTCCAGGGTAACTGACCGCCCTGTTTCCAGGATAACTGATCACCCTGTTTCCGGGGTAACTGACCACCCTGTTTCCAGGATAACTGACTCCCCTGTTTCCAGGGTAAGTGACTGCCCTGCTTCCGGGGTAACTGATCTCCCTGTTTCCGGGGTAACTGACCGCCCTGTTTCCAGGATAACTGACCTACCTATTTCCGGGGTAACTGACCGCCCTGTTTCCAGGATAACTGACTGCCCTGTTTCCAGGTTAACTGACTGCCCTGTTTCCAGGGTAACCGACTGCCCTGTTTCCAGGGGAACTGACTGCCCTGTTTCCGGGGTAACTGATCACCCTGTTTCCGGGGTAACTGTCCAAAAAGTTTCCAGGGTGACTGACTGCCCTGTTACCTGGGTAACTGACTGCCCTGTTTCCGGGGTAACTGACTGCCCTGTTTCCAGGGTAACTGACTGCCCAGTTTGCAGGGTAACTGATCACCCTGTTTACGGGATAACTGAATACCCTGTTTCCAGGGTAACTGACTGCCCTGTTTCCGGGATAACTGACTGCCCTGTTTCCAGGGTAACTGACTGCCCACTTTCCAGTGCAACTGATCACCCTGTTTCCAGGATAACTGATCACCCTGTTTCCGGGGTAACTGACTGCCCAGTTTCCAGGGTAACTGACTGTCCTGTTTCCGGGGTAACTGACTGCCCTGTTTCCAGGGTAACTGACTGCCCAGTTTCCAGAGTAACTGAATACCCTGTTTCCAGGGTAACTGACTGCCCTGTTTCCGGGATAACTGACTGCCCTGTTTCCAGGGTAACTGACTGCCCTGTTTCCGGGGCAGCTGACTGCCCTGTTTCCAGGGTAACTGATCACCCTGTTTCCAGGATAACTGACTGCCCTGTTTCCGGGATAACTGACTGCCCTGTTTCCAGGGTCACTGACCACCCTATTTCCAGGATAACTGACTCCTCTGTTTCCAGGGTAACTGACTGCCCTGTTTCCGGGGTAACTGATCCCCCTGTTTCCGGGGTAACTGACCGCCCTGTTTCCAGGATAACTGACCTACCTATTTCCGGGGTAACTGACCGCCCTGTTTCCAGGATAACTGACTGCCCTGTTTCCGGGTTAACTGACTGCCCTGTTTCCAGGGTAACTGACTGCCCTGTTTCCAGGGGATCTGACTGCCCTGCTTCCGGGGTAACTGATCACCCTGTTTCCGGGGTAACTGTCCAACCAGTTTCCAGGGTGACTGACCACCCTGTTTCCAGGGTAACTGACTGCCCAGTTTCCGGGGTAACTGACTGCCCTGTTTCCTGGGTAACTGACTGCCCTGCTTCCGGGGTAACTGACTGGCCTGTTTCCAGGGTAACTGACTGCCCAGTTTCCAGGGTAACTGATCACCCTTTTTCCGGGATAACTGACTGCTCTGTTTCCGGGATAACTGACTGCCCTGTTTCGAGGGTAACGGATCACCCTGTTTCCGGGATAACTGTCTGCCGGGTTTCCGGGATAACTGACTGCCCAGTTTCCAGGGAAACTGACTGCCCTGTTTCCGGGGTAACTGACTGCCCTGTTTCCAGGCTAACTGACTGCCCAGTTTCCAGAGTAACTGAATACCCTGTTTCCAGGGTAACTGACTGCCCTGTTTCCGTGATAACTGACTGCCCTGTTTCCAGGGTAACTGACTGCCCTGTTTCCGGGATAACTGACTGCCCTGTTTCCAGGGTAACTGACTGCTCTGTTTCCGGGGTAACTGACTGCCCTGTTTCCAGGCTAACTGACTGCCCTGTTTCCAGGATAACTGATCACCCTGTTTCCAGGATAACTGACTCCCTTGTTTCCAGGATAACTGACTGCCCTGTTTCCGGGGTAACTTACTGACCTGTTTCCAGGATAACTGACCTACCTATTGCCGGGGTAACTGACCGCCCTGTTTCCAGGTTAACTGACTGCCCTGTTTCCAGGTTAACTGACTGCGCTGTTTCCAGGGTAACTGACTGCCCTGTTTCCAGGGGAACTGACCGCCCTGTTTCCAGGGTAACTGACTGCCCAGTTTCCAGGGTAACTGATCACCCTGTTTCCGGGATAACTGACTGCCCTGTTTCCGGGAGAAATGACTGCCCTGTTTCCAGGGTAACTGACTGCCCTGCTTCCGGGGTAACTGACTGCCCTGTTTGCAGGGTAACTGATCACCCTGTTTACGGGATAACTGACTGCCCTGTTTCCGGGATAACTGACTGCCCTGTTTCCAGGGTAACTGACCGCCCTGTTTCCGGGGTAACTGACTGCCCAGTTTCCAGGGTAACTGACTGCCAGGTTTCCAGGGTAACTAACTGCCCTGTTTCCGGGGTAACTGACTGCCCAGTTTATAGGGTAACTGACTGCCCTGTTTCCAGGGTAACTGACTGCCCACCTTCCAGCGTAACTGATCACCCTGTTTCCAGGATAACTGAATGCCCTGTTTCCAGGGTAACTGACTGCCCAGTTTCCAGGGTAAATTATCACCCTGTTTCCGGGATAACTAACTGCCCTGTTTCCGGGATAACTGACTGCCCTGTTTCCGGGGTAACTGATCACCCTGTTTCCGGGGTAACTGACTGCCCAGTTTCCGGGGTAACTAACTTCCCTGTTTCCAGGGTAACTGACTGCCCTGTTTCCGGGATAACTGACTGCCCTGTTTTCAGGGTAACTGATAACCCTGTTTCCGGGATAACTGACTGCCCTGTTTCCAGGGTAACTGACTGCCCAGTTTCCAGGGTAACTGACTGCCCTGTTTCCGGGGTAACTGACTGCCCTGTTTCCGGGGTAACTGACTGCCCTGTTTACAGGGTAACTGACTGCCCAGTTTCCAGAGTAACTGAATACCCTATTTCCAGGGTAACAGATCACCCTGTTTCCGGGATAACTGACTGCCCTGTTTCCAGGATAACTGACTGCCCTGTTTCCAGGGTAACTGACTGCCCTGTTTCCAGGGTAACTGACTGCCCAGTTTCCAGAGTAACTGAATACCCTGTTTCCAGGGTAACTGACTGCCCTGTTTCCGGGATAACTGACTGCCCTGTTTCCAGGGTAACTGACTGCCCTGTTTCCGGGGCAGCTGACTGCCCTGTTTCCAGGGTAACTGATCACCCTGTTTCCAGGATAACTGACTGCCCTGTTTCCGGGATAACTGACTGCCCTGTTTCCAGGGTCACTGACCACCCTATTTCCAGGATAACTGACTCCTCTGTTTCCAGGGTAACTGACTGCCCTGTTTCCGGGGTAACTGATCCCCCTGTTTCCGGGGTAACTGACCGCCCTGTTTCCAGGATAACTGACCTACCTATTTCCGGGGTAACTGACCGCCCTGTTTCCAGGATAACTGACTGCCCTGTTTCCGGGTTAACTGACTGCCCTGTTTCCAGGGTAACTGACTGCCCTGTTTCCAGGGGATCTGACTGCCCTGCTTCCGGGGTAACTGATCACCCTGTTTCCGGGGTAACTCTCCAACCAGTTTCCAGGGTGACTGACTGCCCTCTTTCCAGGGTAACTGACTGCCCAGTTTCCGGGGTAACTGACTGCCCTGTTTCCTGGGTAACTGACTGCCCTGCTTCCGGGGTAACTGACTGGCCTGTTTCCAGGGTAACTGACTGCCCAGTTTCCAGGGTAACTGATCACCCTTTTTCCGGGATAACTGACTGCTCTGTTTCCGGGATAACTGACTGCCCTGTTTCGAGGGTAACGGATCACCCTGTTTCCGGGATAACTGTCTGCCGGGTTTCCGGGATAACTGACTGCCCAGTTTCCAGGGAAACTGACTGCCCTGTTTCCAGGCTAACTGACTGCCCAGTTTCCAGAGTAACTGAATACCCTGTTTCCAGGGTAACTGACTGCCCTGTTTCCGGGATAACTGACTGCCCTGTTTCCAGGGTAACTGACTGCCCTGTTTCCGGGATAACTGACTGCCCTGTTTCCAGGGTAACTGACTGCTCTGTTTCCGGGGTAACTGACTGCCCTGTTTCCAGGCTAACTGACTGCCCTGTTTCCAGGATAACTGATCACCCTGTTTCCAGGATAACTGACTCCCTTGTTTCCAGGATAACTGACTGCCCTGTTTCCGGGGTAACTTACTGACCTGTTTCCAGGATAACTGACCTACCTATTGCCGGGGTAACTGACCGCCCTGTTTCCAGGTTAACTGACTGCCCTGTTTCCAGGTTAACTGACTGCGCTGTTTCCAGGGTAACTGACTGCCCTGTTTCCAGGGGAACTGACCGCCCTGTTTCCAGGGTAACTGACTGCCCAGTTTCCAGGGTAACTGATCACCCTGTTTCCGGGATAACTGACTGCCCTGTTTCCGGGAGAAATGACTGCCCTGTTTCCAGGGTAACTGACTGCCCTGCTTCCGGGGTAACTGACTGCCCTGTTTGCAGGGTAACTGATCACCCTGTTTACGGGATAACTGACTGCCCTGTTTCCGGGATAACTGACTGCCCTGTTTCCAGGGTAACTGACCGCCCTGTTTCCGGGGTAACTGACTGCCCAGTTTCCAGGGTAACTGACTGCCAGGTTTCCAGGGTAACTAACTGCCCTGTTTCCGGGGTAACTGACTGCCCAGTTTATAGGGTAACTGACTGCCCTGTTTCCAGGGTAACTGACTGCCCACCTTCCAGCGTAACTGATCACCCTGTTTCCAGGATAACTGAATGCCCTGTTTCCAGGGTAACTGACTGCCCAGTTTCCAGGGTAAATTATCACCCTGTTTCCGGGATAACTAACTGCCCTGTTTCCGGGATAACTGACTGCCCTGTTTCCGGGGTAACTGATCACCCTGTTTCCGGGGTAACTGACTGCCCAGTTTCCGGGGTAACTAACTTCCCTGTTTCCAGGGTAACTGACTGCCCTGTTTCCGGGATAACTGACTGCCCTGTTTTCAGGGTAACTGATAACCCTGTTTCCGGGATAACTGACTGCCCTGTTTCCAGGGTAACTGACTGCCCAGTTTCCAGGGTAACTGACTGCCCTGTTTCCGGGGTAACTGACTGCCCTGTTTCCGGGGTAACTGACTGCCCTGTTTACAGGGTAACTGACTGCCCAGTTTCCAGAGTAACTGAATACCCTATTTCCAGGGTAACAGATCACCCTGTTTCCGGGATAACTGACTGCCCTGTTTCCAGGATAACTGACTGCCCTGTTTCCAGGGTAACTGACTGCCCTGTTTCCGGGGTAACTGACTGCCCTGTTTGCAGGCTAACTGACTGCCCTGTTTCCAGGATAACTGATCACCCTGTTTCCGGGGTAACTGACTGCCCTGTTTCCGGGGTAACTGACCGCCCTGTTTCCAGGATAACTGATGTCCCTGTTTCCGGGGTAACTGATCTCCCTGTTTCCGGGGTAACTGACCGCCCTGTTTCCAGGATAACTGACCTACCTATTTCCAGGTTAACTGACTGCCCTGTTTCCAGGGTAACTGACTGCCCTGTTTCCAGGGGAACTGACTGCCCTGTTTCCGGGGTAACTGATCACCCTGTTTCCGGGGTAACTGACTAACCAGTTTCCAGGGTGACTGACTGCCCTGTTTCCAGGGTAACTGACTGCCCAGTTTCCGGGGTAACTGACTGCCCTGTTTCCAGGCTAACTGACTGCCCAGTTTCCAGAGTAACTGAATACCCTGTTTCCAGGGTAACTGACTGCCCTGTTTCCGGGATAACTGACTGCCCTGTTTCCAGGGTAACTGACTGCCCTGTTTCCGGGATAACTGACTGCCCTGTTTCCAGGGTAACTGACTGCTCTGTTTCCGGGGTAACTGACTGCCCTGTTTCCAGGCTAACTGACTGCCCTGTTTCCAGGATAACTGATCACCCTGTTTCCAGGATAACTGACTCCCTTGTTTCCAGGATAACTGACTGCCCTGTTTCCGGGGTAACTTACTGACCTGTTTCCAGGATAACTGACCTACCTATTGCCGGGGTAACTGACCGCCCTGTTTCCAGGTTAACTGACTGCCCTGTTTCCAGGTTAACTGACTGCCCTGTTTCCAGGGTAACTGACTGCCCTGTTTCCAGGGGAACTGACCGCCCTGTTTCCAGGGTAACTGACTGCCCAGTTTCCAGGGTAACTGATCACCCTGTTTCCGGGATAACTGACTGCCCTGTTTCCGGGAGAAATGACTGCCCTGTTTCCAGGGTAACTGACTGCCCTGCTTCCGGGGTAACTGACTGCCCTGTTTGCAGGGTAACTGATCACCCTGTTTACGGGATAACTGACTGCCCTGTTTCCGGGATAACTGACTGCCCTGTTTCCAGGGTAACTGACCGCCCTGTTTCCGGGGTAACTGACTGCCCAGTTTCCAGGGTAACTGACTGCCAGGTTTCCAGGGTAACTAACTGCCCTGTTTCCGGGGTAACTGACTGCCCAGTTTCCAGGGTAACTGACTGCCCTGTTTCCAGGGTAACTGACTGCCCACCTTCCAGCGTAACTGATCACCCTGTTTCCAGGATAACTGAATGCCCTGTTTCCAGGGTAACTGACTGCCCAGTTTCCAGGGTAAATTATCACCCTGTTTCCGGGATAACTAACTGCCCTGTTTCCGGGATAACTGACTGCCCTGTTTCCGGGGTAACTGATCACCCTTTTTCCGGGGTAACTGACTGCCCAGTTTCCGGGGTAACTAACTTCCCTGTTTCCAGGGTAACTGACTGCCCTGTTTCCGGGATAACTGACTGCCCTGTTTTCAGGGTAACTGATAACCCTGTTTCCGGGATAACTGACTGCCCTGTTTCCAGGGTAACTGACTGCCCAGTTTCCAGGGTAACTGACTGCCCTGTTTCCGGGGTAACTGACTGCCCTGTTTCCGGGGTAACTGACTGCCCTGTTTACAGGGTAACTGACTGCCCAGTTTCCAGAGTAACTGAATACCCTATTTCCAGGGTAACAGATCACCCTGTTTCCGGGATAACTGACTGCCCTGTTTCCAGGATAACTGACTGCCCTGTTTCCAGGGTAACTGACTGCCCTGTTTCCGGGGTAACTGACTGCCCTGTTTGCAGGCTAACTGACTGCCCTGTTTCCAGGATAACTGATCACCCTGTTTCCGGGGTAACTGACTGCCCTGTTTCCGGGGTAACTGACCGCCCTGTTTCCAGGATAACTGATGTCCCTGTTTCCGGGGTAACTGATCTCCCTGTTTCCGGGGTAACTGACCGCCCTGTTTCCAGGATAACTGACCTACCTATTTCCAGGTTAACTGACTGCCCTGTTTCCAGGGTAACTGACTGCCCTGTTTCCAGGGGAACTGACTGCCCTGTTTCCGGGGTAACTGATCACCCTGTTTCCGGGGTAACTGACTAACCAGTTTCCAGGGTGACTGACTGCCCTGTTTCCAGGGTAACTGACTGCCCAGTTTCCGGGGTAACTGACTGCCCTGTTTCCTGGGTAACTGACTGCCCTGCTTCCGGGGTAACTGACTGCCCTGTTTCCAGGGTAACTGACTGCCCAGTTTCCAGGGTAACTGATCACCCTTTTTCCGGGATAACTGACTGCCCTGTTTCCGGGATAACTGACTGCCCTGTTTCCAGGGTAACTGACTGCCCTGTTTCCGGGGCAACTGACTGCCCTGTTTCCAGGGTAACTGATCACCCTGTTTCCGGGATTACTGACTGCCCTGTTTCCGGGATAACTGACTGCCCTGTTTCCAGGGTAACTGACTGCCCTGTTTCCGGGGTAACTGACCGCCCTGTTTCCAGGGTAACTAACTGCCCTGTTTCCAGGGTAACTGACTGCCCAGTTTCCAGGGTAAATGACTGCCCTGTTTCCAGGGTAACTGACTGCCCACCTTCCAGTGTAACTGATCACCCTGTTTCCAGGATAACTGACTGCCCTGTTTCCAGGTTAACTGACCGCCCTGTTTCCAGGGTAACTGACTGCCCAGTTTCCAGGGTAAATTATCACCCTGTTTCCGGGATAACTAACTGCCCTGTTTCCGGGATAACTGACTGCCCTGTTTCCGGGATAACTGACTGACCTGTTTCCGGGGTAACTGATCACCCTGTTTCCGGGGTAACTGACTGCCCAGTTTCCGGGTAACTGACTTCCCTGTTTCCAGGGTAACTGACTGCCCTGTTTCCGGGATAACTGACTGCCCTGTTTCCAGGGTAACTGATAACCCTGTTTCCGGGATAACTGACTGCCCTGTTTCCAGGGTAACTGACTGCCCAGTTTCCAGAGTAACTGAATAACCTGTTTCCAGGGTAACAGATCACCCTGTTTCCGGGATAACTGACTGCCCTGTTTCCAAGATAACTGACTGCCCTCTTTCCAGGGTAACTGACTGCCCTCTTTCCGGGGTAACTGACTGCCCTGTTTCCAGGCTAACTGACTGCCCTGTTTCCAGGATAACTGATCACCCTGTTTCCAGGGTAACTGACTGCCCTGTTTCCGGGGTAACTGACCGCCCTGTTTCCAGGATAACTGATCACCCTGTTTCCGGGGTAACTGACCACCCTGTTTCCAGGATAACTGACTCCCCTGTTTCCAGGGTAACTGACTGCCCTGTTTCCAGGGTAACTGACTGCCCTGTTTCCGGGGTAACTGACTGCCCTGTTTCCGGGGAAACTGACTGCCCTGTTTCCAGGCTAACTGACTGCCCTGTTTCCAGGATAACTGATCACCCTGTTTCCAGGATAACTGACTCCCTTGTTTCCAGGATAACTGACTGCCCTGTTTCCGGGGTAACTTACTGACCTGTTTCCAGGATAACTGACCTACCTATTGCCGGGGTAACTGACCGCCCTGTTTCCAGGTTAACTGACTGCCCTGTTTCCAGGTTAACTGACTGCCCTGTTTCCAGGGTAACTGACTGCCCTGTTTCCAGGGGAACTGACCGCCCTGTTTCCAGGGTAACTGACTGCCCAGTTTCCAGGGTAACTGATCACCCTGTTTCCGGGATAACTGACTGCCCTGTTTCCGGGAGAAATGACTGCCCTGTTTCCAGGGTAACTGACTGCCCTGCTTCCGGGGTAACTGACTGCCCTGTTTGCAGGGTAACTGATCACCCTGTTTACGGGATAACTGACTGCCCTGTTTCCGGGATAACTGACTGCCCTGTTTCCAGGGTAACTGACCGCCCTGTTTCCGGGGTAACTGACTGCCCAGTTTCCAGGGTAACTGACTGCCAGGTTTCCAGGGTAACTAACTGCCCTGTTTCCGGGGTAACTGACTGCCCAGTTTCCAGGGTAACTGACTGCCCTGTTTCCAGGGTAACTGACTGCCCACCTTCCAGCGTAACTGATCACCCTGTTTCCAGGATAACTGAATGCCCTGTTTCCAGGGTAACTGACTGCCCAGTTTCCAGGGTAAATTATCACCATGTTTCCGGGATAACTAACTGCCCTGTTTCCGGGATAACTGACTGCCCTGTTTCCGGGGTAACTGATCACCCTGTTTCCGGGGTAACTGACTGCCCAGTTTCCGGGGTAACTAACTTCCCTGTTTCCAGGGTAACTGACTGCCCTGTTTCCGGGATAACTGACTGCCCTGTTTTCAGGGTAACTGATAACCCTGTTTCCGGGATAACTGACTGCCCTGTTTCCAGGGTAACTGACTGCCCAGTTTCCAGGCTAACAGATCACCCTCTTTCCGGGATAACTGACTGCCCTGTTTCCAGGATAACTGACTGCCCTGTTTCCAGGATAACTGATCACCCTGTTTCCGGGGTAACTGACCACCCTGTTTCCAGGGTCACTGACCACCCTGTTTCCAGGATAACTGAAAGCCCTGTTTCCAGGGTAACTGACTGCCCAGTTTCCAGGGTAACTGATCACCCTGTTTCCGGGATAACTGACTGCCCTGTTTCCGGGAGAACTGACTGCCCTGTTTCCAGGATAAATGACTGCCCTGTTTCCAGGATAACTGACTGCCCTGTTTACTGGATAACTGATTGCCCTGTTTCCAGGTTAACTGACTGCCCTGTTTCCAGGGAAACTGACTGCCCTGTTTCCAGGGTAACTGACCGCCCTGTTTCAGGGGTAACTGACCGCCCTGTTTCCTGGATAACTGTCTGCCCTGCTTCCAGGGTAACTGACTGCCCACTTTCCAGGGTAACTGATCACCCTGTTTCCGGGATAACTGACTCCCCTGTTTCCAGGGTAAGTGACTGCCCAGTTTCCAGGGTAACTGACTGCCCAGTTTCCAGGGTAAATTATCACCCTGTTTCAGGGATAACTAACTGCCCTGTTTCCGGGATAACTGCCTGCCCTGTTTCCGGGGTAACAGATCACCCTGTTTCCGGGGTAACTGACTGCCCTGTTTCCGGGGTAACTGACTTCCCTGTTTAAAGGGTAACTGTCTGCCCTGTTTCCGGGATAACTGACTGCCCTGTTTCCAGGGTAACTGATAACCCTGTTTCCGGGATAACTGACTGCCCTGTTTCCAGGGTAACTGACTGCCCAGTTTCCTGGGTAACTGACTGTCCTGTTTCCGGGGTAACTGACTGCCCTGTTTCCAGGGTAACTGACTGCCCAGTTTCCAGAGTAACTGAATACCCTGTTTCCAGGGTAACTGACTGCCCTGTTTCCGGGATAACTGACTGCTCTGTTTCCAGGGTAACTGACTGCCCTGTTTCCGGGGCAACTGACTGCCCTGTTTCCAGGGTAACTGACTGCCCAGTTTCCTGGGTAACTGACTGTCCTGTTTCCGGGGTAACTGAATGCCCTGTTTCCAGGGTAACTGACTGCCCTGTTTCCGGGATAACTGACTGCCCTGTCTCCAGGATAACTGATCACCCTGTTTCCGGAGTAACTGACTGCTCTGTTTCCAGGGTAACTGACTGCCCAGTTTCCAGGGTAACTGATCACCCTGTTTCCGGGATAACTGACTGCCCTGTTTCCGGGAGAAATGACTGCCCTGTTTCCAGGGTAACTGACTGCCCTGCTTCCGGGGTAACTGACTGCCCTGTTTGCAGGGTAACTGATCACCCTGTTTACGGGATAACTGACTGCCCTGTTTCCGGGATAACTGACTGCCCTGTTTCCAGGGTAACTGACCGCCCTGTTTATGGGGTAACTGACTGCCCAGTTTCCAGGGTAACTGACTGCCAGGTTTCCAGGGTAACTAACTGCCCTGTTTCCGGGGTAACTGACTGCCCAGTTTCCAGGGTAACTGACTGCCCTGTTTCCAGGGTAACTGACTGCCCACCTTCCAGCGTAACTGATCACCCTGTTTCCAGGATAACTGAATGCCCTGTTTCCAGGGTAACTGACTGCCCAGTTTCCAGGGTAAATTATCACCCTGTTTCCGGGATAACTAACTGCCCTGTTTCCGGGATAACTGACTGCCCTGTTTCCGGGGTAACTGATCACCATGTTTCCGGGGTAACTGACTGCCCAGTTTCCGGGGTAACTAACTTCCCTGTTTCCAGGGTAACTGACTGCCCTGTTTCCGGGATAACTGACTGCCCTGTTTTCAGGGTAACTGATAACCCTGTTTCCGGGATAACTGACTGCCCTGTTTCCAGGGTAACTGACTGCCCAGTTTCCAGGGTAACTGACTGCCCTGTTTCCGGGGTAACTGACTGCCCTGTTTACAGGGTAACTGACTGCCCAGTTTCCAGAGTAACTGAATACCCTGTTTCCAGGGTAACAGATCACCCTCTTTCCGGGATAACTGACTGCCCTGTTTCCAGGATAACTGACTGCCCTGTTTCCAGGATAACTGATCACCCTGTTTCCGGGGTAACTGACCACCCTGTTTCCAGGGTAACTGACTGCCCAGTTTCCAGGGTAACTGATCACCCTGTTTCCGGGATAACTGACTGCCCTGTTTCCGGGAGAACTGACTGCCCTGTTTCCAGGATAAATGACTGCCCTGTTTCCAGGATAACTGACTGCCCTGTTTACTGGATAACTGATTGCCCTGTTTCCAGGTTAACTGACTGCCCTGTTTCCAGGGAAACTGACTGCCCTGTTTCCAGGGTAACTGACCGCCCTGTTTCAGGGGTAACTGACCGCCCTGTTTCCTGGATAACTGACTGCCCTGTTTCCAGGGTAACTGACTGCCCACTTTCCAGGGTAACTGATCACCCTGTTTACGGGATAACTGACTCCCCTGTTTCCAGGGTAAGTGACTGCCCAGTTTCCAGGGTAACTGACTGCCCAGTTTCCAGGGTAAATTATCACCCTGTTTCAGGGATAACTAACTGCCCTGTTTCCGGGATAACTGCCTGCCCTGTTTCCGGGGTAACAGATCACCCTGTTTCCGGGGTAACTGACTGCCCAGTTTCCGGGGTAACTGACTTCCCTGTTTAAAGGGTAACTGTCTGCCCTGTTTCCGGGATAACTGACTGCCCTGTTTCCAGGGTAACTGATAACCCTGTTTCCGGGATAACTGACTGCCCTGTTTCCAGGGTAACTGACTGCCCAGTTTCCTGGGTAACTGACTGTCCTGTTTCCGGGGTAACTGACTGCCCTGTTTCCAGGGTAACTGACTGCCCAGTTTCCAGAGTAACTGAATACCCTGTTTCCAGGGTAACTGACTGCCCTGTTTCCGGGATAACTGACTGCTCTGTTTCCAGGGTAACTGACTGCCCTGTTTCCGGGGCAACTGACTGCCCTGTTTCCAGGGTAACTGACTGCCCAGTTTCCTGGGTAACTGACTGTCCTGTTTCCGGGGTAACTGAATGCCCTGTTTCCAGGGTAACTGACTGCCCTGTTTCCGGGATAACTGACTGCCCTGTCTCCAGGATAACTGATCACCCTGTTTCAGGGGTAACTGACTGCCCTGTTTCCAGGGTAACTGACCGCCCAGTTTCCAGGATAACTGTTCACCCTGTTTCCAGGGTAACTGACTGCCCTGTTTCCAGGGGAACTGACTGCCCTGTTTCCGGGTTAACTGATCACCCTATTTCTGGGGTAACTGACTAACAATTTTCCAGGGTGACTGACTGCCCTGTTTCCAGGCTAACTGGCTGCCCAGTTTCCGGGGTAACTGACTGCCCTGTTTCCTGGGTAACTGACTGCCCTGCTTCCGGGGTAACTGACTGCCCTGTTTCCAGGATAACTGACTGCCCAGTTTCCAGTGTAACTGATCACCCTTTTTCCGGGATAACTGACTGCCCTATTTCCGGGATAACTGATTGCCCTGTTTCCAGGGTAACTGATCACCCTGTTTCCGGGATAACTGACTGCCCTGTTTCCGGGGTAACTGACTGCCCTGTTTCCAGGGTAACTGACTGCCCAGTTTCCAGGGTAACTGATCACACTGTTTCCGGGATAACTGACTGCCCTGTTTCCGGGAGAACTGACTGCCCTGTTTCCAGAGTAACTGACTGCCCTGTTTCCGGGGTAACTGACCGCCTTGTTTCCAGGGTAACTGATCACCCTGTTTCTGGGATAACTGACTGCCCTGTTTCCGGGGTAACTGACTGCCCTGTTTCCAGGGTAACTGACTGCCCAGTTTCCAGGGTAACTGACTGCCCAGTTTCCAGGGTAAATTATCACCCTGTTTCAGGGATAACTAACTGCCCTGTTTCCGGGATAACTGCCTGCCCTGTTTCCGGGGTAACAGATCACCCTGTTTCCGGGGTAACTGACTGCCCAGTTTCCGGGGTAACTGACTTCCCTGTTTAAAGGGTAACTGTCTGCCCTGTTTCCGGGATAACTGACTGCCCTGTTTCCAGGGTAACTGATAACCCTGTTTCCGGGATAACTGACTGCCCTGTTTCCAGGGTAACTGACTGCCCAGTTTCCTGGGTAACTGACTGTCCTGTTTCCGGGGTAACTGACTGCCCTGTTTCCAGGGTAACTGACTGCCCAGTTTCCAGAGTAACTGAATACCCTGTTTCCAGGGTAACTGACTGCCCTGTTTCCGGGATAACTGACTGCTCTGTTTCCAGGGTAACTGACTGCCCTGTTTCCGGGGCAACTGACTGCCCTGTTTCCAGGGTAACTGACTGCCCAGTTTCCTGGGTAACTGACTGTCCTGTTTCCGGGGTAACTGAATGCCCTGTTTCCAGGGTAACTGACTGCCCTGTTTCCGGGATAACTGACTGCCCTGTCTCCAGGATAACTGATCACCCTGTTTCCGGGGTAACTGACTGCCCTGTTTCCAGGGTAACTGACCGCCCAGTTTCCAGGATAACTGTTCACCCTGTTTCCAGGGTAACTGACTGCCCTGTTTCCAGGGGAACTGACTGCCCTGTTTCCGGGTTAACTGATCACCCTATTTCTGGGGTAACTGACTAACAATTTTCCAGGGTGACTGACTGCCCTGTTTCCAGGCTAACTGACTGCCCAGTTTCCGGGGTAACTGACTGCCCTGTTTCCTGGGTAACTGACTGCCCTGCTTCCGGGGTAACTGACTGCCCTGTTTCCAGGATAACTGACTGCCCAGTTTCCAGTGTAACTGATCACCCTTTTTCCGGGATAACTGACTGCCCTATTTCCGGGATAACTGATTGCCCTGTTTCCAGGGTAACTGATCACCCTGTTTCCGGGATAACTGACTGCCCTGTTTCCGGGGTAACTGACTGCCCTGTTTCCAGGGTAACTGACTGCCCAGTTTCCGGGAGAACTGACTGCCCTGTTTCCAGAGTAACTGACTGCCCTGTTTCCGGGGTAACTGACCGCCTTGTTTCCAGGGTAACTGATCACCCTGTTTCTGGGATAACTGACTGCCCTGTTTCCGGGGTAACTGACTGCCCTGTTTCCAGGGTAACTGACTGCCCAGTTTCCAGGATAACTGATCACCCTGTTTCTGGGATAACTGACTGCCCTGTTTCCGGGAGAACTGACTGCCCTGTTTCCAGGGTAACTGACTGCCCTGTTCGCGGGTAAATGACCGCCTTGTTTCCAGTGTAAGTGATCACCCTTTTTCCGGGGTCACTGACTGCCCTGTTTCCAGGGTAACTGACCGCCCTGTTTCCAGGATAACTGATCACCCTGTTTCCGGGGTAACTGACCACCCTGTTTCCAGGATAACTGACTCCCCTGTTTCCAGGGTAAGTGACTGCCCTGCTTCCGGGGTAACTGATCTCCCTGTTTCCGGGGTAACTGACCGCCCTGTTTCCAGGATAACTGACCTACCTATTTCCGGGGTAACTGACCGCCCTGTTTCCAGGATAACTGACTGCCCTGTTTCCAGGTTAACTGACTGCCCTGTTTCCAGGGTAACCGACTGCCCTGTTTCCAGGGGAACTGACTGCCCTGTTTCCGGGGTAACTGATCACCCTGTTTCCGGGGTAACTGTCCAACCAGTTTCCAGGGTGACTGACTGCCCTGTTACCTGGGTAACTGACTGCCCTGTTTCCGGGGTAACTGACTGCCCTGTTTCCAGGGTAACTGACTGCCCAGTTTCCAGGGTAACTGATCACCCTTTTTCCGGGATAACTGACTGCCCTGTTTCCGGGATAACTGACTGCCCTGTTTCGAGGGTAACTGATCACCCTGTTTCCGGGATCACTGTCTGCCCTGTTTCCGGGATAACTGACTGCCCAGTTTCCAGGGTAACTGACTGCCCTGTTTCCGGGGTAACTGACTGCACTGTTTCGAGGGTAACTGACTTCCCAGTTTCCAGGGTAACTGATCACCCTGTTTCCGGGATAACTGACTGCCCTGTTTCCGGGAGAAATGACTGCCCTGTTTACAGGGTAACTGACTGCCCTGCTTCCGGGGTAACTGACTGCCCTGTTTCCAGGGTAACTGATCACCCTGTTTCCGGGATAACTGACTGCCCTGTTTCCGGGATAACTGACTGCCCTGTTTCCAGGGTAACTGACTTACCCTGTTTCCGGGGTAACTGACTGCCCTGTTTCCAGGCTCACTGACTGCCCTGTTTCCAGGATAACTGATCACCCTGTTTCCGGGGTAACTGACTGCCCTGTTTCCGGGGTAACTGACCGCCCTGTTTCCAGGGTAACTGACCACCCTGTTTCCAGGATAACTGAAAGCCCTGTTTCCAGGGTAACTGATCTCCCTGTTTCCGGGGTAACTGATCACCCTGTTTCCGGGTAACTGACTGCCCTGTTTCCGGGGTAACTGACTGCCCTGTTTCCAGGGTAACTGATCTCCCTGTTTCCAGTGCAACGGATCACCATGTTTCCGGGGGAACTGACTGCCCTGTTTCCAGGGCAACTGACCGCCCTGTTTCCGGGGTAACTGACTGCCCAGTTTCCAGGGTAACTGTTCACCCTGTTTCCGGGGTAACGGATCACCCTGTTTCCGGGGTAAATGACTGCCCTGTTTCCAGGGTAACTGACCGCCCTGTTTCAGGGATAACTGATCACCCTGTTTCCGGGGGAACTGAGTAATCTGTATCCAGGGTTACTGACTGCCCTGTTTCCGGGGCAACTGACTGCGCAGTTTCCAGGGTAAAAAACTGCCCTGTTTCCGGGGTAACTGACCGCCCTGTTTCCAGGATAACTGATCACCCTGTATACGGGGTAACTGAGTAATCTGTTTCCAGGGTTACTGACTGCCCTGTTTCCAGGGTAACTGACTGCCCAGTTTCCAGGGTAACTGACTGCCCTGTTTCCGGGGTAACTGACTGCCCACTTTCCAGGGTAACTGAATGCCCAGTTTCCAGGGTAACTAACTGCCCTGTTTCCGGGGTAACTGACTGCCCAGTTTCCAGGGTAACTGATCACCCTGTTTCCGGGGTAACTGACTAACAAGTTTCCAGGGTGACTGACTGCCCTGTTTCCAGGGTAACTGACTGCCCAGTTTCCGGGGTAACTGACTGCCCTGTTCGCGGGTAAATGACCGCCTTGTTTCCAGTGTAAGTGATCACCCTTTTTCCGGGGTCACTGACTGCCCTGTTTCCAGGGTAACTGACCGCCCTGTTTCCAGGATAACTGATCACCCTGTTTCCGGGGTAACTGACCACCCTGTTTCCAGGATAACTGACTCCCCTGTTTCCAGGGTAAGTGACTGCCCTGCTTCCGGGGTAACTGATCTCCCTGTTTCCGGGGTAACTGACCGCCCTGTTTCCAGGATAACTGACCTACCTATTTCCGGGGTAACTGACCGCCCTGTTTCCAGGATAACTGACTGCCCTGTTTCCAGGTTAACTGACTGCCCTGTTTCCAGGGTAACCGACTGCCCTGTTTCCAGGGGAACTGACTGCCCTGTTTCCGGGGTAACTGATCACCCTGTTTCCGGGGTAACTGTCCAACCAGTTTCCAGGGTGACTGACTGCCCTGTTACCTGGGTAACTGACTGCCCTGTTTCCGGGGTAACTGACTGCCCTGTTTCCAGGGTAACTGACTGCCCAGTTTCCAAGGTAACTGATCACCCTTTTTCCGGGATAACTGACTGCCCTGTTTCCGGGATAACTGACTGCCCTGTTTCGAGGGTAACTGATCACCCTGTTTCCGGGATCACTGTCTGCCCTGTTTCCGGGATAACTGACTGCCCAGTTTCCAGGGTAACTGACTGCCCTGTTTCCGGGGTAACTGACTGCACTGTTTCGAGGGTAACTGACTTCCCAGTTTCCAGGGTAACTGATCACCCTGTTTCCGGGATAACTGATTGCCCTGTTTCCGGGAGAAATGACTGCCCTGTTTACAGGGTAACTGACTGCCCTGCTTCCGGGGTAACTGACTGCCCTGTTTCCAGGGTAACTGATCACCCTGTTTCCGGGATAACTGACTGCCCTGTTTCCGGGATAACTGACTGCCCTGTTTCCAGGGTAACTGACTTACCCTGTTTCCGGGGTAACTGACTGCCCTGTTTCCAGGCACACTGACTGCCCTGTTTCCAGGATAACTGATCACCCTGTTTCCGGGGTAACTGACTGCCCTGTTTCCGGGGTAACTGACCGCCCTGTTTCCAGGGTAACTGACCACCCTGTTTCCAGGATAACTGAAAGCCCTGTTTCCAGGGTAACTGATCTCCCTGTTTCCGGGGTAACTGATCACCCTGTTTCCGGGTAACTGACTGCCCTGTTTCCGGGGTAACTGACTGCCCTGTTTCCAGGGTAACTGATCTCCCTGTTTCCAGTGCAACGGATCACCATGTTTCCGGGGGAACTGACTGCCCTGTTTCCAGGGCAACTGACCGCCCTGTTTCCGGGGTAACTGACTGCCCAGTTTCCAGGGTAACTGTTCACCCTGTTTCCGGGGTAACGGATCACCCTGTTTCCGGGGTAAATGACTGCCCTGTTTCCAGGGTAACTGACCGCCCTGTTTCAGGGATAACTGATCACCCTGTTTCCGGGGGAACTGAGTAATCTGTATCCAGGGTTACTGACTGCCCTGTTTCCGGGGCAACTGACTGCGCAGTTTCCAGGGTAAAAAACTGCCCTGTTTCCGGGGTAACTGACCGCCCTGTTTCCAGGATAACTGATCACCCTGTATACGGGGTAACTGAGTAATCTGTTTCCAGGGTTACTGACTGCCCTGTTTCCGGGGTAACTGACTGCCCAGTTTCCAGCGTAACCGACTGCCCTGTTTCCAGGGTAACTGACTGCCCAGTTTCCAGGGTAACTGACTGCCCTGTTTCCGGGGTAACTGACTGCCCACTTTCCAGGGTAACTGAATGCCCAGTTTCCAGGGTAACTAACTGCCCTGTTTCCGGGGTAACTGACTGCCCAGTTTCCAGGGTAACTGATCACCCTGTTTCCGGGGTAACTGACTAACAAGTTTCCAGGGTGACTGACTGCCCTGTTTCCAGGGTAACTGACTGCCCAGTTTCCGGGGTAACTGACTGCCCTGTTTCCGGGATAACTGACTGCCCTGTTTCCAGGCTAACTAACTGCCCTGTTTCCGGGATAACTGATCACCCTGTTTCCGTGGTAACTGACTGCCCTGTTTCCGGGGTAAATGACCGCGCTGTTTCCAGGATAACTGATCACCCTGTTACCGGAGTAACTGACCAACCTGTTTCCAGGGTAACTGACCACCCTGTTTCCAGGATAACTCAAAGCCCTGTTTCCAGGTTAACTGACTGCCCAGTTTCCAGGGTAACTGATCACCCTGTTTCGGGATAACTGACTGCCCTGTTTCCGGGAGAACTGACTGCCCTGTTTCCAGGATAACTGACTGCCCGATTTACTGGATAACTGACCGCCCTGTTTCCAGGTTAACTGACTGCCCTGTTTCCAGGGAAACTGACTGCCCTGTTTCCAGGGTAACTGACCGCCCTGTTTCTGGGGTAACTGATCTCCCTGTTTCCGGGGTAACTGACCGCCCTGTTTTCAGGACAACTGACCGCCCTATTTCCGGGGTAACTGACCGCCCTGTTTCCTGGATAACTGACTGCCCTGTTTCCAGGGTAACTGACTGCCCACTTTCCAGTGTAACTGATCACCCTGTTTCCAGGATAACTGACTGCCCTGTTTCCAGGGTAACTGAC
The DNA here is from genome assembly GCF_036365525.1 of Heterodontus francisci. Classification (NCBI taxonomy): domain Eukaryota; kingdom Metazoa; phylum Chordata; class Chondrichthyes; order Heterodontiformes; family Heterodontidae; genus Heterodontus; species Heterodontus francisci. The sequence goes on from NC_090386.1 coordinate 7,435,806, forward strand.
CGCCCTGTTTCCAGGGTAACTGACTGCCCTGTTTCCGGGATAACTGACTGCCCTGTTTCCAGGGTAACTGACCGCCCTGTTTCGAGGGTAACTGACTGCCCTGTTGCCAGGATAACTGACTGCCCTGTTTCCAGGGTAACTGACTGCCCACTTTCCAGTGCAACTGATCACCCTGTTTCAAGGGTTACTGACTGCCCACTTTCCAGTGTAACTGATCACCCTTTTTCCAGGATAACTGAATACCCTGTTTCCAGGGTAACTGACTGCCCTGTTTCCGGGATAACTGACTGCCCTGTTTCCAGGGTAACTGACTGCCCACTTTCCAGTGTAACTGATCACCCTGTTTCCAGGAGAACTGACTGCCCTGTTTCCAGGGTAACTGACCGCCCAGTTTCCAGGGTAAATTATCACCCTGTTTCAGGGATAACTAACTGCCCTGTTTCCGGAATAACTGACTTCCCTGTTTCCGGGGTAACTGATCACCCTGTTTCCGGGGTAACTGACTGCCCTGTTTCCAGGGTAACTGACTGCCCTGTTTCCAGGGTAACTGACTGCCCAGTTTCCAGAGTAACTGAATACCCTGTTTCCAGGGTAACTGACTGCCCTGTTTCCGGGATAACTGACTGCCCTGTTTCCAGGGTAACTGACTGCCCTGTTTCCGGGGCAGCTGACTGCCCTGCTTCCAGGGTAACTGATCACCCTGTTTCCGGGATAACTGACTGCCCTGTTTCCGGGATAACTGACTGCCCTGTTTCCAGGGTCACTGACCACCCTGTTTCCAGGATAACAGACTCCCCTGTTTCCAGGGTAACTGACTGCCCTGTTTCCGGGGTAACTGATCTCCCTGTTTCCGGGGTAACTGACCGCCCTGTTTCCAGGATAACTGACCTACCTATTTCCGGGGTAACTGACCGCCCTGTTTCCAGGATAACTGACTGCCCTGTTTCCGGGTTAACTGACTGCCCTGTTTCCAGGGTAACTGACTGCCCTGTTTCCAGGGGATCTGACTGCCCTGCTTCCGGGGTAACTGATCACCCTGTTTCCGGGGTAACTGTCCAACCAGTTTCCAGGGTGACTGACCACCCTGTTTCCAGGGTAACTGACTGCCCAGTTTCCGGGGTAACTGACTGCCCTGTTTCCTGGGTAACTGACTGCCCTGCTTCCGGGGTAACTGACTGCCCTGTTTCCAGGTTAACTGACTGCCCAGTTTCCAGGGTAACTGATCACCCTTTTTCCGGGATAACTGACTGCTCTGTTTCCGGGATAACTGACTGCCCTGTTTCGAGGGTAACGGATCACCCTGTTTCCGGGATAACTGTCTGCCCTGTTTCCGGGATAACTGACTGCCCAGTTTCCAGGGAAACTGACTGCCCTGTTTCCGGGGTAACTGACTGCTCTGTTTCCAGGGTAACTGACTGCCCAGTTTCCAGGGTAACTGATCACCCTGTTTCCGGGATAACTGACTGCCCTGTTTCCGGGAGAAATGACTGCCCTGTTTCCAGGGTAACTGACTGCCCTGCTTCCGGGGTAACTGACTGCCCTGTTTGCAGGGTAACTGATCACCCTGTTTACGGGATAACTGAATACCCTGTTTCCAGGGTAACTGACTGCCCTGTTTCCGGGATAACTGACTGCCCTGTTTCCAGGGTAACTGACTGCCCACTTTCCAGTGCAACTGATCACCCTGTTTCCAGGATAACTGACTGCCCTGTTTCCAGGGTAACTGACCGCCCAGTTTCCAGGGTAAATTATCACCCTGTTTCAGGGATAACTAACTGCCCTGTTTCCGGGATAACTGACTTCCCTGTTTCCGGGGTAACTGATCACCCTGTTTCCGGGGTAACTGACTGCCCAGTTTCCAGGGTAACTGACTGTCCTGTTTCCGGGGTAACTGACTGCCCTGTTTCCAGGGTAACTGACTGCCCAGTTTCCAGAGTAACCGAATACCCTGTTTCCAGGGTAACTGACTGCCCTGTTTCCGGGATAACTGACTGCCCTGTTTCCAGGGTAACTGACTGCCCTGTTTCCGGGCAGCTGACTGCCCTGTTTCCAGGGTAACTGATCACCCTGTTTCTAGGATAACTGACTGCCCTGTTTCCGGGATAACAGACTGCCCTGTTTCCAGGGTCACTGATCACCCTATTTCCAGGATAAATGACTCCCCTGTTTCCAGGGTAACTGACTGCCCTGTTTGCGGGGTAACTGATCTCCCTGTTTCCGGGGTAACTGACCGCCCTGTTTCCAGGATAACTGACCTACCTATTTCCGGGGGAACTGACCGCCCTGTTTCCAGGATAACTGACTGCCCTGTTTCCGGGTTAACTGACTGCCCTGTTTCCAGGGTAACTGACTGCCCTGTTTCCAGGGGATCTGACTGCCCTTCTTCCGGGGTAACTGATCACCCTGTTTCCGGGGTAACTGTCCAACCAGTTTCCAGGGTGACTGACTGCCCTGTTTCCAGGGTAACTGACTGCCCAGTTTCCGGGGTAACTGACTGCCCTGTTTCCTGGGTAACTGACTGCCCTGCTTCCGGGGTAACTGACTGCCCTGTTTCCAGGGTAACTGACTGCCCAGTTTCCAGGGTAACTGACCACCCTTTTTCCGGGATAACTGACTGCTCTGTTTCCGGGATAACTGACTGCCCTGTTTCGAGGGTAACGGATCACCCTGTTTCCGGGATAACTGTCTGCCGGGTTTCCGGGATAACTGACTGCCCAGTTTCCAGGGAAACTGACTGCCCTGTTTCCGGGGTAACTGACTGCTCTGTTTCCAGGGTAACTGACTGCCCAGTTTCCAGGGTAACTGATCACCCTGTTTCCGGGATAACTGACTGCCCTGTTTCCGGGAGAAATGACTGCCCTGTTTCCAGGGTAACTGACTGCCCTGCTTCCGGGGTAACTGACTGCCCTGTTTGCAGGGTAACTGATCACCCTGTTTACGGGATAACTGACTGCCCTGTTTCCGGGATAACTGACTGCCCTGTTTCCAGGGTAACTGACCGCCCTGTTTCCGGGGTAACTGACTGCCCAGTTTCCAGGGTAACTGACTGCCAGGTTTCCAGGGTAACTAACTGCCCTGTTTCCGGGGTAACTGACTGCCCAGTTTCCAGGGTAACTGACTGCCCTGTTTCCAGGGTAACTGTCTGCCCACCTTCCAGCGTAACTGATCACCCTGTTTCCAGGATAACTGAATGCCCTGTTTCCAGGGTAACTGACTGCCCAGTTTCCAGGGTAAATTATCACCCTGTTTCGGGATAACTAACTGCCCTGTTTCCGGGATAACTACTGCCCTGTTTCCGGGGTAACTGATCACCCTGTTTCCGGGGTAACTGAATGCCCAGTTTCCGGGGTAACTAACTTCCCTGTTTCCAGGGTAACTGACTGCCCTGTTTCCGGGATAACGGACTGCCCTGTTTTCAGGGTAACTGATAACCCTGTTTCCGGGATAACTGACTGCCCTGTTTCCAGGGTAACTGACTGCCCAGTTTCCAGGGTAACTGACTGCCCTGTTTCCGGGGTAACTGACTGCCCAGTTTCCAGGGTAACTGATCACCCTGTTTCCGGGTTAACTGACTGCCCTGTTTCCGGGAGAAATGACTGCCCTGTTTCCAGGGTAACTGACTGCCCTGCTTCCGGGGTAACTGACTGCCCTGTTTGCAGGATAACTGATCACCCTGTTTACGGGATAACTGAATACCCTGTTTCCGGGATAACTGACTGCCCTGTTTCCAGGGTAACTGACTGCCCACTTTCCAGTGCAACTGATCACCCTGTTTCCAGGATAACTGACTGCCCTGTTTCCAGGGTAACTGACCGCCCAGTTTCCAGGGTAAATTATCACCCTGTTTCAGGGATAACTAACTGCCCTGTTTCCGGGATAACTGACTTCCCTGTTTCCGGGGTAACTGATCACCCTGTTTCCGGGGTAACTGACTGCCCAGTTTCCAGGGTAACTGACTGTCCTGTTTCCGGGGTAACTGACTGCCCTGTTTCCAGGGTAACTGACTGCCCAGTTTCCAGAGTAACTGAATACCCTGTTTCCAGGGTAACTGACTGCCCTGTTTCCGGGATAACTGACTGCCCTGTTTCCAGGGTTACTGACTGCCCTGTTTCCGGGGCAGCTGACTGCCCTGTTTCCAGGGTAACTGATCACCCTGTTTCCAGGATAACTGACTGCCCTGTTTCCGGGATAACTGACTGCCCTGTTTCCAGGGTCACTGACCACCCTAAAACCAGGATAACTGACTCCTCTGTTTCCAGGGTAACTGACTGCCCTGTTTCCGGGGTAACTGATCTCCCTGTTTCCGGGGTAACTGACCGCCCTGTTTCCAGGATAACTGACCTACCTATTTCCGGGGTAACTGACCGCCCTGTTTCCAGGATAACTGACTGCCCTGTTTCCGGGTTAACTGACTGCCCTGTTTCCAGGATAACTGACTGCCCTGTTTCCAGGGGATCTGACTGCCCTGCTTCCGGGGTAACTGATCACCCTGTTTCCGGGGTAACTGTCCAACCAGTTTCCAGGGTGACTGACTGCCCTGTTTCCAGGGTAACTGACTGCCCAGTTTCCGGGGTAACTGACTGCCCTGTTTCCTGGGTAACTGACTGCCCTGCTTCCGGGGTAACTGACTGGCCTGTTTCCAGGGTAACTGACTGCCCAGTTTCCAGGGTAACTGATCACCCTTTTTCCGGGATAACTGACTGCTCTGTTTCCGGGATAACTGACTGCCCTGTTTCGAGGGTAACTGATCACCCTGTTTCCGGGATAACTGTCTGCCGGGTTTCCGGGATAACTGACTGCCCAGTTTCCAGGGAAACTGACTGCCCTGTTTCCGGGGTAACTGACTGCTCTGTTTCCAGGGTAACTGACTGCCCAGTTTCCAGGGTAACTGATCACCCTGTTTCCAGGATAACTGACTGCCCTGTTTCCGGGAGAAATGACTGCCCTGTTTCCAGGGTAACTGACTGCCCTGCTTCCGGGGTAACTGACTGCCCTGTTTGCAGGGTAACTGATCACCCTGTTTACGGGATAACTGACTGCCCTGTTTCCGGGATAACTGACTGCCCTGTTTCCAGGGTAACTGACCGCCCTGTTTCCGGGCTAACTGACTGCCCAGTTTCCAGGGTAACTGACTGCCAGGTTTCCAGGGTAACTAACTGCCCTGTTTCCGGGGTAACTGACTGCCCAGTTTCCAGGGTAACTGACTGCCCTGTTTCCAGGGTAACTGACTGCCCACCTTCCAGCGTAACTGATCACCCTGTTTCCAGGATAACTGAATGCCCTGTTTCCAGGGTAACTAACTGCCCAGTTTCCAGGGTAAATTATCACCCTGTTTCCGGGATAACTAACTGCCCTGTTTCCGGGATAACTGACTGCCCTGTTTCCGGGGTAACTGATCACCCTGTTTCCGGGGTAACTGACTGCCCAGTTTCCGGGGTAACTAACTTCCCTGTTTCCAGGGTAACTGACTGCCCTGTTTCCGGGATAACTGACTGCCCTGTTTTCAGGGTAACTGATAACCCTGTTTCCGGGATAACTGACTGCCCTGTTTCCAGGGTAACTGACTGCCCAGTTTCCAGGGTAACTGACTGCCCTGTTTCCGGGGTAACTGACTGCCCTGTTTACAGGGTAACTGACTGCCCTGTTTCCGGGGCAACTGACTGCCCTGTTTCCAGGGTAACTGATCACCCTGTTTCCGGGATTACTGACTGCCCTGTTTCCGGGATAACTGACTGCCCTGTTTCCAGGGTAACTGACTGCCCTGTTTCCGGGGTAACTGACCGCCCTGTTTCCAGGGTAACTGACCGCCCTGTTTCCAGGATAACTGACTCCCCTGTTTCCAGGGTAACTGACTGCCCTGTTTCCGGGGTAACTGACTGCCCAGTTGCCAGGGTAACTGACTGCCCAGTTTCCAGGGTAACTAACTGCCCTGTTTCCGGGGTAACTGACTGCCCAGTTTCCAGGGTAAATGAGTGCCCTGTTTCCAGGGTAACTGACTGCCCACCTTCCAGTGTAACTGATCACCCTGTTTCCAGGATAACTGACTGCCCTGTTTCCAGGTTAACTGACCGCCCTGTTTCCAGGGTAACTGACTGCCCAGTTTCCAGGGTAAATTATCACCCTGTTTCCGGGATAACTAACTGCCCTGTTTCCGGGATAACTGACTGCCCTGTTTCCGGGATAACTGACTGACCTGTTTCCGGGGTAACTGATCACCCTGTTTCCGGGGTAACTGACTGCCCAGTTTCCGGGTAACTGACTTCCCTGTTTCCAGGGTAACTGACTGCCCTGTTTCCGGGATAACTGACTGCCCTGTTTCCAGGGTAACTGATAACCCTGTTTCCGGGATAACTGACTGCCCTGTTTCCAGGGTAACTGACTGCCCAGTTTCCAGAGTAACTGAATAACCTGTTTCCAGGGTAACAGATCACCCTGTTTCCGGGATAACTGACTGCCCTGTTTCCAAGATAACTGACTGCCCTCTTTCCAGGGTAACTGACTGCCCTGTTTCCGGGGTAACTGACTGCCCTGTTTCCAGGCTAACTGACTGCCCTGTTTCCAGGATAACTGATCACCCTGTTTCCCGGGTAACTGACTGCCCTGTTTCCGGGGTAACTGACCGCCCTGTTTCCAGGATAACTGACTGCCCTGTTTTCAGGGTAACTGATAACCCTGTTTCCGGGATAACTGACTGCCCTGTTTCCAGGGTAACTGACTGCCCAGTTTCCAGGGTAACTGACTGCCCTGTTTCCGGGGTAACTGACTGCCCTGTTTACAGGGTAACTGACTGCCCAGTTTCCAGAGTAACTGAATACCCTATTTCCAGGGTAACAGATTACCCTGTTTCCGGGATAACTGACTGCCCTGTTTCCAGGATAACTGACTGCCCTGTTTCCAGGGTAACTGACTGCCCTGTTTCCGGGGTAACTGACTGCCCTGTTTGCAGGCTAACTGACTGCCCTGTTTCCAGGATAACTGATCACCCTGTTTCCGGGGTAACTGACTGCCCTGTTTCCGGGGTAACTGACCGCCCTGTTTCCAGGATAACTGACCTACCTATTTCCAGGTTTACTGACTGCCCTGTTTCCAGGGTAACTGACTGCCCTGTTTCCAGGGGAACTGACTGCCCTGTTTCCGGGGTAACTGATCACCCTGTTTCCGGGGTAACTGACTAACCAGTTTCCAGTGTGACTGACTGCCCTGTTTCCAGGGTAACTGACTGCCCAGTTTCCGGGGTAACTGACTGCCCTGTTTCCTAGGTAACTGACTGCCCTGCTTCCGGGGTAACTTACTGCCCTGTTTCCAGGGTAACTGACTGCCCAGTTTCCAGGATAACTGATCACCCTTTTTCCGGGATAACTGACTGCCCTGTTTCCGGGATAACTGACTGCCCTGTTTCCAGGGTAACTGACTGCCCTGTTTCCGGGGCAACTGACTGCCCTGTTTCCAGGGTAACTGATCACCCTGTTTCCGGGATTACTGACTGCCCTGTTTCCGGGATAACTGACTGCCCTGTTTCCAGGGTAACTGACTGCCCTGTTTCCGGGGTAACTGACCGCCCTGTTTCCAGGGTAACTGACCGCCCTGTTTCCAGGAAACTGACTCCCCTGTTTCCAGGGTAACTGACTGCCCTGTTTCCGGGGTAACTGACTGCCCAGTTTCCAGGGTAACTGACTGCCCAGTTTCCAGGGTAACTAACTGCCCTGTTTCCGGGGTAACTGACTGCCCAGTTTCCAGGGTAAATGACTGCCCTGTTTCCAGGGTAACTGACTGCCCACCTTCCAGTGTAACTGATCACCCTGTTTCCAGGATAACTGACTGCCCTGTTTCCAGGTTAACTGACCGCCCTGTTTCCAGGGTAACTGACTGCCCAGTTTCCAGGGTAAATTATCACCCTGTTTCCGGGATAACTAACTGCCCTGTTTCCGGGATAACTGACTGCCCTGTTTCCGGGATAACTGACTGACCTGTTTCCGGGGTAACTGATCACCCTGTTTCCGGGGTAACTGACTGCCCAGTTTCCGGGTAACTGACTTCCCTGTTTCCAGGGTAACTGACTGCCCTGTTTCCGGGATAACTGACTGCCCTGTTTCCAGGGTAACTGATAACCCTGTTTCCGGGATAACTGACTGCCCTGTTTCCAGGGTAACTGACTGCCCAGTTTCCAGAGTAACTGAATAACCTGTTTCCAGGGTAACAGATCACCCTGTTTCCGGGATAACTGACTGCCCTGTTTCCAAGATAACTGACTGCCCTCTTTCCAGGGTAACTGACTGCCCTGTTTCCGGGGTAACTGACTGCCCTGTTTCCAGGCTAACTGACTGCCCTGTTTCCAGGATAACTGATCACCCTGTTTCCCGGGTAACTGACTGCCCTGTTTCCGGGGTAACTGACCGCCCTGTTTCCAGGATAACTGATCACCCTGTTTCCGGGGTAACTGACCACCCTGTTTCCAGGATAACTGACTCCCCTGTTTCCAGGGTAACTGACTGTCCTGTTTCCAGGGTAACTGACTGCCCTGTTTCCGGGGTAACTGACTGCCCTGTTTCCGGGGTAACTGACTGCCCTGTTTCCAGGATAACTGATCACTCTGTTTCCGGGGTAACTGATCACTCTGTTTCCGGGGTAACTGACCACCCTGTTTCCGGGGTAACTGACTAATCTGTTTCCAGGGTTACTGACAGCCCTGTTTCTGGGGTAACTGACTGCCCTGCTTCCGGGGTAACTGACTGCCCTGTTTCCAGGATAACTGATCACCCTGTTTCCAGTGTAACTGACCATCCTGTTTCCAGGGTAACTGACTGCCCAGTTTCCAGGGTAACTGACTGCCCTGTTTCCGGGGTAACAGATCTCTCTGTTTCCGGGGTAACAGACCGCCCTGTTTCCAGGATAACTGACCGCCCTATTTCCGGGGTAACTGACCGCCCTGTTTCCAGGATAACTGACTGCCCTGTTTCCGGGATAACTGACTGCCCTGTTTACTGGATAACTGACCGCCCTGTTTCCAGGTTAACTGACTGCCCTGTTTCCGGGATAAATGACTGCCCTGTTTCCAGGTTAACTGACTGCCCTGTTTCCGGAATAACTGACTGCCCTGTTTCCAGGGTAACTGATAACCCTGTTTCCGGGATAACTGACTGCCCTGTTTCCAGGGTACTTGACTGCCCTGTTTCCGGGGTAACTGACTGCCCTGTTTCCAGGCTAACTGACTGCCCAGTTTCCAGAGTAACTGAATACCCTGTTTCCAGGGTAACTGACTGCCCTGTTTCCGGGATAACTGACTGCCCTGTTTCCAGGGTAACTGACTGCCCTGTTTCCGGGATAACTGACTGCCCTGTTTCCAGGGTAACTGACTGCTCTGTTTCCGGGGTAACTGACTGCCCTGTTTCCAGGCTAACTGACTGCCCTGTTTCCAGGATAACTGATCACCCTGTTTCCAGGATAACTGACTCCCTTGTTTCCAGGATAACTGACTGCCCTGTTTCCGGGGTAACTTACTGACCTGTTTCCAGGATAACTGACCTACCTATTGCCGGGGTAACTGACCGCCCTGTTTCCAGGTTAACTGACTGCCCTGTTTCCAGGTTAACTGACTGCCCTGTTTCCAGGGTAACTGACTGCCCTGTTTCCAGGGGAACTGACCGCCCTGTTTCCAGGGTAACTGACTGCCCAGTTTCCAGGGTAACTGATCACCCTGTTTCCGGGATAACTGACTGCCCTGTTTCCGGGAGAAATGACTGCCCTGTTTCCAGGGTAACTGACTGCCCTGCTTCCGGGGTAACTGACTGCCCTGTTTGCAGGGTAACTGATCACCCTGTTTACGGGATAACTGACTGCCCTGTTTCCGGGATAACTGACTGCCCTGTTTCCAGGGTAACTGACCGCCCTGTTTCCGGGGTAACTGACTGCCCAGTTTCCAGGGTAACTGACTGCCAGGTTTCCAGGATAACTGACCTACCTATTTCCAGGTTTACTGACTGCCCTGTTTCCAGGGGAACTGACTGCCCTGTTTCCGGGGTAACTGATCACCCTGTTTCCGGGGTAACTGACTAACCAGTTTCCAGGGTGACTGACTGCCCTGTTTCCAGGGTAACTGACTGCCCAGTTTCCGGGGTAACTGACTGCCCTGTTTCCTAGGTAACTGACTGCCCTGCTTCCGGGGTAACTTACTGCCCTGTTTCCAGGGTAACTGACTGCCCAGTTTCCAGGATAACTGATCACCCTTTTTCCGGGATAACTGACTGCCCTGTTTCCGGGATAACTGACTGCCCTGTTTCCAGGGTAACTGACTGCCCTGTTTCCGGGGCAACTGACTGCCCTGTTTCCAGGGTAACTGATCACCCTGTTTCCGGGATTACTGACAGCCCTGTTTCCGGGATAACTGACTGCCCTGTTTCCAGGGTAACTGACTGCCCTGTTTCCGGGGTAACTGACCGCCCTGTTTCCAGGGTAACTGACCGCCCTGTTTCCAGGAAACTGACTCCACTGTTTCCAGGGTAACTGACTGCCCTGTTTCCGGGGTAACTGACTGCCCAGTTTCCAGGGTAACTGACTGCCCAGTTTCCAGGGTAACTAACTGCCCTGTTTCCGGGGTAACTGACTGCCCAGTTTCCAGGGTAAATGACTGCCCTGTTTCCAGGGTAACTGACTGCCCACCTTCCAGTGTAACTGATCACCCTGTTTCCAGGATAACTGACTGCCCTGTTTCCAGGTTAACTGACCGCCCTGTTTCCAGGGTAACTGACTGCCCAGTTTCCAGGGTAAATTATCACCCTGTTTCCGGGATAACTAACTGCCCTGTTTCCGGGATAACTGACTGCCCTGTTTCCGGGATAACTGACTGACCTGTTTCCGGGGTAACTGATCACCCTGTTTCCGGGGTAACTGACTGCCCAGTTTCCGGGTAACTGACTTCCCTGTTTCCAGGGTAACTGACTGCCCTGTTTCCGGGATAACTGACTGCCCTGTTTCCAGGGTAACTGATAACCCTGTTTCCGGGATAACTGACTGCCCTGTTTCCAGGGTAACTGACTGCCCAGTTTCCAGAGTAACTGAATAACCTGTTTCCAGGGTAACAGATCACCCTGTTTCCGGGATAACTGACTGCCCTGTTTCCAAGATAACTGACTGCCCTCTTTCCAGGGTAACTGACTGCCCTGTTTCCGGGGTAACTGACTGCCCTGTTTCCAGGCTAACTGACTGCCCTGTTTCCAGGATAACTGATCACCCTGTTTCCCGGGTAACTGACTGCCCTGTTTCCGGGGTAACTGACCGCCCTGTTTCCAGGATAACTGATCACCCTGTTTCCGGGGTAACTGACCACCCTGTTTTCAGGATAACTGACTCCCCTGTTTCCAGGGTAACTGACTGCCCTGTTTCCAGGGTAACTGACTGCCCTGTTTCCGGGGTAACTGACTGCCCTGTTTCCGGGGTAACTGACTGCCCTGTTTCCAGGATAACTGATCACTCTGTTTCCGGGGTAACTGATCACTCTGTTTCCGGGGTAACTGACCACCCTGTTTCCGGGGTAACTGACTAATCTGTTTCCAGGGTTACTGACAGCCCTGTTTCTGGGGTAACTGACTGCCCTGCTTCCGGGGTAACTGACTGCCCTGTTTCCAGGATAACTGATCACCCTGTTTCCAGTGTAACTGACCATCCTGTTTCCAGGGTAACTGACTGCCCAGTTTCCAGGGTAACTGACTGCCCTGTTTCCGGGGTAACAGATCTCTCTGTTTCCGGGGTAACAGACCGCCCTGTTTCCAGGATAACTGACCGCCCTATTTCCGGGGTAACTGACCGCCCTGTTTCCAGGATAACTGACTGCCCTGTTTCCGGGATAACTGACTGCCCTGTTTACTGGATAACTGACCGCCCTGTTTCCAGGTTAACTGACTGCCCTGTTTCCGGGATAAATGACTGCCCTGTTTCCAGGTTAACTGACTGCCCTGTTTCCGGGATAACTGACTGCCCTGTTTCCAGGGTAACTGATAACCCTGTTTCCGGGATAACTGACTGCCCTGTTTCCAGGGTACTTGACTGCCCTGTTTCCGGGGTAACTGACTGCCCTGTTTCCAGGCTAACTGACTGCCCAGTTTCCAGAGTAACTGAATACCCTGTTTCCAGGGTAACTGACTGCCCTGTTTCCGGGATAACTGACTGCCCTGTTTCCAGGGTAACTGACTGCCCTGTTTCCGGGATAACTGACTGCCCTGTTTCCAGGGTAACTGACTGCTCTGTTTCCGGGGTAACTGACTGCCCTGTTTCCAGGCTAACTGACTGCCCTGTTTCCAGGATAACTGATCACCCTGTTTCCAGGATAACTGACTCCCTTGTTTCCAGGATAACTGACTGCCCTGTTTCCGGGGTAACTTACTGACCTGTTTCCAGGATAACTGACCTACCTATTGCCGGGGTAACTGACCGCCCTGTTTCCAGGTTAACTGACTGCCCTGTTTCCAGGTTAACTGACTGCCCTGTTTCCAGGGTAACTGACTGCCCTGTTTCCAAGGGAACTGACCGCCCTGTTTCCAGGGTAACTGACTGCCCAGTTTCCAGGGTAACTGATCACCCTGTTTCCGGGAGAAATGACTGCCCTGTTTCCAGGGTAACTGACTGCCCTGCTTCCGGGGTAACTGACTGCCCTGTTTGCAGGGTAACTGATCACCCTGTTTACGGGATAACTGACTGCCCTGTTTCCGGGATAACTGACTGCCCTGTTTCCAGGGTAACTGACCGCCCTGTTTCCGGGGTAACTGACTGCCCTGTTTCCGGGGTAACTGATCACCCTGTTTCCGGGGTAACTGAATGCCCAGTTTCCGGGGTAACTAACTTCCCTGTTTCCAGGGTAACTGACTGCCCTGTTTCCGGGATAACTGACTGCCCTGTTTTCAGGGTAACTGATAACCCTGTTTCCGGGATAACTGACTGCCCTGTTTCCAGGGTAACTGACTGCCCAGTTTCCAGGGTAACTGACTGCCCTGTTTCCGGGGTAACTGACTGCCCTGTTTACAGGGTAACTGTTTTAGTTTAGTTTAGAGATACAGCACTGAAACAGGCCCTTCGGCCCACCGAGTGTGTGCCGACCATCAACCACCCATTTATACTAATCCTACACTAATCCCATATTCCTATCACATCCCCACCTGTCCCTATATATTTCCCTACCACCTACCTATACTAGGGGCAATTTATAATGGCCAATTAACCTATCAACCTGCAAGTCTTTGGCATGTGGGAGGAAACCGGAGCACCCGGAGGAAACCCACGCAGACACAGGGAGAACTTGCAAACTCCGCACAGGCAGTACCCAGAATCGAACCCGGGTCCCTGGAGCTGTAAGGCTGCGGTGCTAACCACTGCGCCACTGTGCCGCCCAGTTTCCAGAGTAACTGAATACCCTATTTCCAGGGTAACAGATCACCCTGCTTCCGGGATAACTGACTGCCCTGTTTCCAGGATAACTGACTGCCCTGTTTCCAGGGTAACTGACTGCCCTGTTTCCGGGGTAACTGACTGCCCTGTTTGCAGGCTAACTGACTGCCCATGTTTCCAGGATAACTGATCACCCTGTTTCCGGGGTAACTGACTGCCCTGTTTCCGGGGTAACTGACCGCCTTGTTTCCAGGATAACTGATCTCCCTGTTTCCGGGGTAACTGATCTCCCTGTTTCCGGGGTAACTGACCGCCCTGTTTCCAGGATAACTGACCTACCTATTTCCAGGTTAACTGACTGCCCTGTTTCCAGGGTAACTGACTGCCCTGTTTCCAGGGGAACTGACTGCCCTGTTTCCGGGGTAACTGATCACCCTGTTTCCGGGGTAACTGACTAACCAGTTTCCAGGGTGACTGACTGCCCTGTTTCCAGGGTAACTGACTGCCCAGTTTCCGGGGTAACTGACTGCCCTGTTTCCTGGGTAACTGACTGCCCTGCTTCCGGGGTAACTGACTGCCCTGTTTCCAGGGTAACTGACTGCCCAGTTTCCAGGGTAACTGATCACCCTTTTTCCGGGATAACTGACTGCCCTGTTTCCGGGATAACTGACTGCCCTGTTTCCAGGGTAACTGACTGCCCTGTTTACGGGGCAACTGACTGCCCTGTTTCCAGGGTAACTGATCACCCTGTTTCCGGGATTACTGACTGCCCTGTTTCCGGGATAACTGACTGCCCTGTTTCCAGGGTAACTGACTGCCCTGTTTCCGGGGTAACTGACCGCCCTGTTTCCAGGGTAACTGACCGCCCTGTTTCCAGGGTAACTGACTGCCCAGTTTCCAGGGTAAATGACTGCCCTGTTTCCAGGGTAAATGACTGCCCACCTTCCAGTGTAACTGATCACCCTGTTTCCAGGATAACTGACTGCCCTGTTTCCAGGTTAACTGACCGCCCTGTTTCCAGGGTAACTGACTGCCCAGTTTCCAGGGTAAATTATCACCCTGTTTCCGGGATAACTAACTGCCCTGTTTCCGGGATAACTGACTGCCGTTTCCGGGATAACTGACTGACCTGTTTCCGGGGTAACTGATCACCCTGTTTCCGGGGTAACTGACTGCCCAGTTTCCGGGTAACTGACTTCCCTGTTTCCAGGGTAACTGACTGCCCTGTTTCCGGGGTAACTGACTGCCCTGTTTGCAGGCTAACTGACTGCCCTGTTTCCAGGATAACTGATCACCCTGTTTCCGGGGTAACTGACTGCCCTGTTTCCGGGGTAACTGACCGCCCTGTTTCCAGGATAACTGATCTCCCTGTTTCCGGGGTAACTGATCTCCCTGTTTCCGGGGTAACTGACCGCCCTGTTTCCAGGATAACTGACCTACCTATTTCCAGGTTAACTGACTGCCCTGTTTCCAGGGTAACTGACTGCCCTGTTTCCAGGGGAACTGACTGCCCTGTTTCCGGGGTAACTGATCACCCTGTTTCCGGGATAACTGACTAACCAGTTTCCAGGGTGACTGACTGCCCTGTTTCCAGGGTAACTGACTGCCCAGTTTCCGGGGTAACTGACTGCCCTGTTTCCTGGGTAACTGACTGCCCTGCTTCCGGGGTAACTGACTGCCCTGTTTCCAGGGTAACTGACTGCCCAGTTTCCAGGGTAACTGATCACCCTTTTTCCGGGATAACTGACTGCCCTGTTTCCGGGATAACTGACTGCCCTGTTTCCAGGGTAACTGACTGCCCTGTTTCCGGGGCAACTGACTGCCCTGTTTCCAGGGTAACTGATCACCCTGTTTCCGGGATTACTGACTGCCCTGTTTCCGGGATAACTGACTGCCCTGTTTCCAGGGTAACTGACTGCCCTGTTTCCGGGGTAACTGACCGCCCTGTTTCCAGGGTAACTGACCGCCCTGTTTCCAGGGTAACTAACTGCCCTGTTTCCAGGGTAACTGACTGCCCAGTTTCCAGGGTAAATGACTGCCCTGTTTCCAGGGTAACTGACTGCCCACCTTCCAGTGTAACTGATCACCCTGTTTCCAGGATAACTGACTGCCCTGTTTCCAGGTTAACTGACCGCCCTGTTTCCAGGGTAACTGACTGCCCAGTTTCCAGGGTAAATTATCACCCTGTTTCCGGGATAACTAACTGCCCTGTTTCCGGGATAACTGACTGCCTTGTTTCCGGGATAACTGACTGACCTGTTTCCGGGGTAACTGATCACCCTGTTTCCGGGGTAACTGGCTGCCCAGTTTCCGGGTAACTGACTTCCCTGTTTCCAGGGTAACAGACTGCCCTGTTTCCGGGATAACTGACTGCCCTGTTTCCAGGGTAACTGATAACCCTGTTTCCGGGATAACTGACTGCCCTGTTTCCAGGGTAACTGACTGCCCAGTTTCCAGAGTAACTGAATAACCTGTTTCCAGGGTAACAGATCACCCTGTTTCAGGGATAACTGACTGCCCTGTTTCCAAGATAACTGACTGCCCTCTTTCCAGGGTAACTGACTGCCCTGTTTCCGGGGTAACTGACTGCCCTGTTTCCAGGCTAACTGACTGCCCTGTTTCCAGGATAACTGATCACCCTGTTTCCCGGGTAACTGACTGCCCTGTTTCCGGGGTAACTGACCGCCCTGTTTCCAGGATAACTGATCACCCTGTTTCCGGGGTAACTGACCACCCTGTTTCCAGGATAACTGACTCCCCTGTTTCCAGGGTAACTGACTGCCCTGTTTCCAGGGTAACTGACTGCCCTGTTTCCGGGGTAACTGACTGCCCTGTTTCCGGGGTAACTGATTGCCCTGTTTCCAGGCTAACTGACTGCCCTGTTTCCAGGATAACTGATCACCCTGTTTCCAGGATAACTGACTCCCTTGTTTCCAGGATAACTGACTGCCCTGTTTCCGGGGTAACTTACTGACCTGTTTCCAGGATAACTGACCTACCTATTGCCGGGGTAACTGACCGCCCTGTTTCCAGGTTAACTGACTGCCCTGTTTCCAGGTTAACTGACTGCCCTGTTTCCAGGGTAACTGACTGCCCTGTTTCCAGGGGAACTGACCGCCCTGTTTCCAGGGTAACTGACTGCCCAGTTTCCAGGGTAACTGATCACCCTGTTTCCGGGATAACTGACTGCCCTGTTTCCGGGAGAAATGACTGCCCTGTTTCCAGGGTAACTGACTGCCCTGCTTCCGGGGTAACTGACTACCCTGTTTGCAGGGTAACTGATCACCCTGTTTACGGGATAACTGACTGCCCTGTTTCCGGGATAACTGACTGCCCTGTTTCCAGGGTAACTGACCGCCCTGTTTCCGGGGTAACTGACTGCCCAGTTTCCAGGGTAACTGACTGCCAGGTTTCCAGGGTAACTAACTGCCCTGTTTCCGGGGTAACTGACTGCCCAGTTTCCAGGCTAACTGAATGCCCTGTTTCCAGGGTAACTGACTGCCCACCTTCCAGCGTAACTGATCACCCTGTTTCCAGGATAACTGAATGCCCTGTTTCCAGGGTAACTGACTGCCCAGTTTCCAGGGTAAATTATCACCCTGTTTCCGGGATAACTAACTGCCCTGTTTCCGGGATAACTGACTGCCCTGTTTCCGGGGTAACTGATCACCCTGTTTCCGGGGTAACTGACTGCCCAGTTTCCGGGGTAACTAACTTCCCTGTTTCCAGGGTAACTGACTGCCCTGTTTCCGGGATAACTGACTGCCCTGTTTTCAGGGTAACTGATAACCCTGTTTCCGGGATAACTGACTGCCCTGTTTCCAGGGTAACTGACTGCCCAGTTTCCAGGGTAACTGACTGCCCTGTTTCCGGGGTAACTGACTGCCCTGTTTACGGGGTAACTGACTGCCCAGTTTCCAGAGTAACTGAATACCCTGTTTCCAGGGTAACAGATCACCCTCTTTCCGGGATAACTGACTGCCCTTTTTCCAGGATAACTGACTGCCCTGTTTCCAGGGTAACTGACTGCCCTGTTTCCGGGGTAACTGACTGCCCTGTTTGCAGGCTAACTGACTGCCCTGTTTCCAGGATAACTGATCACCCTGTTTCAGGGGTAACTGACTGCCCTGTTTCCGGGGTAACTGACCGCCCTGTTTCCAGGATAACTGATCTCCCTGTTTCCGGGGTAACTGATCTCCCTGTTTCCGGGGTAACTGACCGCCCTGTTTCCAGGATAACTGACCTACCTATTTCCAGGTTAACTGACTGCCCTGTTTCCAGGGTAACTGACTGCCCTGTTTCCAGGGGAACTGACTGCCCTGTTTCCGGGGTAACTGATCACCCTGTTTCCGGGGTAACTGACCAACCAGTTTCCAGGGTGACTGACTGCCCTGTTTCCAGGGTAACTGACTGCCCAGTTTCCGGGGTAACTGACTGCCCTGTTTCCTGGGTAACTGACTGCCCTGCTTCCGGGGTAACTGACTGCCCTGTTTCCAGGGTAACTGACTGCCCAGTTTCCAGGGTAACTGATCACCCTTTTTCCGGGATAACTGACTGCCCTGTTTCCGGGATAACTGACTGCCCTGTTTCCAGGGTAACTGACTGCCCTGTTTCCGGGGCAACTGACTGCCCTGTTTCCAGGGTAACTGATCACCCTGTTTCCGGGATTACTGACTGCCCTGTTTCCAGGGTAACTGACTGCCCTGTTTCCGGGGTAACTGACCGCCCTGTTTCCAGGGTAACTGACCGCCCTGTTTCCAGGATAACTGACTCCCTGTTTCCAGGGTAACTGACTGCCCTGTTTCCGGGGTAACTGACTGCCCAGTTTCCAGGGTAACTGACTGCCCAGTTTCCAGGGTAACTAACTGCCCTGTTTCCGGGGTAACTGACTGCCCAGTTTCCAGGGTAAATGACTGCCCTGTTTCCAGGGTAACTGACTGCCCACCTTCCAGTGTAACTGATCACCCTGTTTCCAGGATAACTGACTGCCCTGTTTCCAGGTTAACTGACCGCCCTGTTTCCAGGGTAACTGACTGCCCAGTTTCCAGGGTAAATTATCACCCTGTTTCCGGGATAACTAACTGCCCTGTTTCCGGGATAACTGACTGCCCTGTTTCCGGGATAACTGACTGACCTGTTTCCGGGGTAACTGATCACCCAGTTTCCGGGGTAACTGACTGCCCAGTTTCCGGGTAACTGACTTCCCTGTTTCCAGGGTAACTGACTGCCCTGTTTCCGGGATAACTGACTGCCCTGTTTCCAGGGTAACTGATAACCCTGTTTCCGGGATAACTGACTGCCCTGTTTCCAGGGTAACTGACTGCCCAGTTTCCAGAGTAACTGAATAACCTGTTTCCAGGGTAACAGATCACCCTGTTTCCGGGATAACTGACTGCCCTGTTTCCAAGATAACTGACTGCCCTCTTTCCAGGGTAACTGACTGCCCTGTTTCCGGGGTAACTGACTGCCCTGTTTCCAGGCTAACTGACTGCCCTGTTTCCAGGATAAATGATCACCCTGTTTCCCGGGTAACTGACTGCCCTGTTTCCGGGGTAACTGACCACCCTGTTTCGAGGATAACTGACTCCCCTGTTTCCAGGGTAACTGACTGCCCTGTTTCCAGGGTAACTGACTGCCCTGTTTCCGGGGTAACTGACTGCCCTGTTTCCGGGGTAACTGACTGCCCTGTTTCCAGGATAACTGATCACTCTGTTTCCGGGGTAACTGATCACTCTGTTTCCGGGGTAACTGACCTCCCTGTTTCCGGGGTAACTGACTAATCTGTTTCCAGGGTGACTGACAGCCCTGTTTCTGGGGTAACTGACTGCCCTGCTTCCGGGGTAACTGACCACCCTGTTTCCAGGATAACTGACTCCCCTGTTTCCAGGGTAACTGACTGCCCTGTTTCCGGGATAACTGACTGCCCTGTTTCCAGGGTAACTGACCGCCCTGTTTCCAGGATAACTGACTCCCCTGTTTCCAGGGTAACTGACTGCCCTGTTTCCGGGGTAACTGACTGCCCAGTTTCCAGGGTAACTGACTGCCCAGTTTCCAGGGTAACTAACTGCCCTGTTTCCGGGGTAACTGACTGCCCAGTTTCCAGGGTAAATGACTGCCCTGTTTCCAGGGTAACTGACTGCCCACCTTCCAGTGTAACTGATCACCCTGTTTCCAGGATAACTGACTGCCCTGTTTCCAGGTTAACTGACCGCCCTGTTTCCAGGGTAACTGACTGCCCAGTTTCCAGGGTAAATTATCACCCTGTTTCCGGGATAACTAACTGCCCTGTTTCCGGGGTAACTGACTGCCCTGTTTACAGGGTAACTGACTGCCCAGTTTCCAGAGTAACTGAATACCCTATTTCCAGGGTAACAGATCACCCTGTTTCCGGGATAACTGACTGCCCTGTTTCCAGGATAACTGACTGCCCTGTTTCCAGGGTAACTGACTGCCCTGTTTCCGGGGTAACTGACTGCCCTGTTTGCAGGCTAACTGACCGCCCTGTTTCCAGGATAACTGATCACCCTGTTTCCGGGGTAACTGACCGCCCTGTTTCCAGGATAACTGATCTCCCTGTTTCCGGGGTAACTGATCTCCCTGTTTCCGGGGTAACTGACCGCCCTGTTTCCAGGATAACTGACCTACCTATTTCCAGGTTAACTGACTGCCCTGTTTCCAGGGTAACTGACTGCCCTGTTTCCAGGGGAACTGACTGCCCTGTTTCCGGGGTAACTGATCACCCTGTTTCCGGGGTAACTGACCAACCAGTTTCCAGGGTGACTGACTGCCCTGTTTCCAGGGTAACTGACTGCCCAGTTTCCGGGGTAACTGACTGCCCTGTTTCCTGGGTAACTGACTGCCCTGCTTCCGGGGTAACTGACTGCCCTGTTTCCAGGGTAACTGACTGCCCAGTTTCCAGGGTAACTGATCACCCTTTTTCCGGGATAACTGACTGCCCTGTTTCCGGGATAACTGACTGCCCTGTTTCCAGGGTAACTGACTGCCCTGTTTCCGGGCAACTGACTGCCCTGTTTCCAGGGTAACTGATCACCCTGTTTCCGGGATTACTGACTGCCCTGTTTCCAGGGTAACTGACTGCCCTGTTTCCGGGGTAACTGACCGCCCTGTTTCCAGGGTAACTGACCGCCCTGTTTCCAGGATAACTGACTCCCTGTTTCCAGGGTAACTGACTGCCCTGTTTCCGGGGTAACTGACTGCCCAGTTTCCAGGGTAACTGACTGCCCAGTTTCCAGGGTAACTAACTGCCCTGTTTCCGGGGTAACTGACTGCCCAGTTTCCAGGGTAAATGACTGCCCTGTTTCCAGGGTAACTGACTGCCCACCTTCCAGTGTAACTGATCACCCTGTTTCCAGGATAACTGACTGCCCTGTTTCCAGGTTAACTGACCGCCCTGTTTCCAGGGTAACTGACTGCCCAGTTTCCAGGGTAAATTATCACCCTGTTTCCGGGATAACTAACTGCCCTGTTTCCGGGATAACTGACTGCCCTGTTTCCGGGATAACTGACTGACCTGTTTCCGGGGTAACTGATCACCCAGTTTCCGGGGTAACTGACTGCCCAGTTTCCGGGTAACTGACTTCCCTGTTTCCAGGGTAACTGACTGCCCTGTTTCCGGGATAACTGACTGCCCTGTTTCCAGGGTAACTGATAACCCTGTTTCCGGGATAACTGACTGCCCTGTTTCCAAGATAACTGACTGCCCTCTTTCCAGGGTAACTGACTGCCCTGTTTCCGGGGTAACTGACCACCCTGTTTCCAGGATAACTGACTCCCCTGTTTCCAGGGTAACTGACTGCCCTGTTTCCAGGGTAACTGACTGCCCTGTTTCCGGGGTAACTGACTGCCCTGTTTCCGGGGTAACTGACTGCCCTGTTTCCAGGATAACTGATCACTCTGTTTCCGGGGTAACTGATCACTCTGTTTCCGGGGTAACTGACCTCCCTGTTTCCGGGGTAACTGACTAATCTGTTTCCAGGGTGACTGACAGCCCTGTTTCTGGGGTAACTGACTGCCCTGCTTCCGGGGTAACTGACCACCCTGTTTCCAGGATAACTGACTCCCCTGTTTCCAGGGTAACTGACTGCCCTGTTTCCGGGATAACTGACTGCCCTGTTTCCAGGGTAACTGACCGCCCTGTTTCCAGGATAACTGACTCCCCTGTTTCCAGGGTAACTGACTGCCCTGTTTCCGGGGTAACTGACTGCCCAATTTCCAGGGTAACTGACTGCCCAGTTTCCAGGGTAACTAACTGCCCTGTTTCCGGGGTAACTGACTGCCCAGTTTCCAGGGTAAATGACTGCCCTGTTTCCAGGGTAACTGACTGCCCACCTTCCAGTGTAACTGATCACCCTGTTTCCAGGATAACTGACTGCCCTGTTTCCAGGTTAACTGACCGCCCTGTTTCCAGGGTAACTGACTGCCCAGTTTCCAGGGTAAATTATCACCCTGTTTCCGGGATAACTAACTGCCCTGTTTCCGGGATAACTGACTGCCCTGTTTCCGGGATAACTGACTGACCTGTTTCCGGGGTAACTGATCACCCAGTTTCCGGGGTAACTGACTGCCCAGTTTCCGGGTAACTGACTTCCCTGTTTCCAGGGTAACTGACTGCCCTGTTTCCGGGATAACTGACTGCCCTGTTTCCAGGGTAACTGATAACCCTGTTTCCGGGATAACTGACTGCCCTGTTTCCAGGGTAACTGACTGCCCAGTTTCCAGAGTAACTGAATAACCTGTTTCCAGGGTAACAGATCACCCTGTTTCCGGGATAACTGACTGCCCTGTTTCCAAGATAACTGACTGCCCTCTTTCCAGGGTAACTGACTGCCCTGTTTCCGGGGTAACTGACTGCCCTGTTTCCAGGCTAACTGACTGCCCTGTTTCCAGGATAACTGATCACCCTGTTTCCCGGGTAACTGACTGCCCTGTTTCCGGGGTAACTGACCGCCCTGTTTCCAGGATAACTGATCACCCTGTTTCCGGGGTAACTGACCACCCTGTTTCCAGGATAACTGACTCCCCTGTTTCCAGGGTAACTGACTGCCCTGTTTCCAGGGTAACTGACTGCCCTGTTTCCGGGGTAACTGACTGCCCTGTCTCCGGGGAAACTGACTGCCCTGTTTCCAGGATAACTGATCACTCTGTTTCCGGGGTAACTGATCACTCTGTTTCCGGGGTAACTGACCTCCCTGTTTCCGGGGTAACTGACTAATCTGTTTCCAGGGTTACTGACAGCCCTGTTTCTGGGGTAACTGACTGCCCTGCTTCCGGGGTAACTGACCACCCTGTTTCCAGGATAACTGACTCCCCTGTTTCCAGGGTAACTGACTGCCCTGTTTCCGGGATAACTGACTGCCCTGTTTCCAGGGTAACTGATAACCCTGTTTCCGGGATAACTGACTGCCCTGTTTCCAGGGTAACTGACTGCCCAGTTTCCAGAGTAACTGAATAACCTGTTTCCAGGGTAACAGATCACCCTGTTTCCGGGATAACTGACTGCCCTGTTTCCAAGATAACTGACTGCCCTCTTTCCAGGGTAACTGACTGCCCTGTTTCCGGGGTAACTGACTGCCCTGTTTCCAGGCTAACTGACTGCCCTGTTTCCAGGATAACTGATCACCCTGTTTCCCGGGTAACTGACTGCCCTGTTTCCGGGGTAACTGACCGCCCTGTTTCCAGGATAACTGATCACCCTGTTTCCGGGGTAACTGACCACCCTGTTTCCAGGATAACTGACTCCCCTGTTTCCAGGGTAACTGACTGCCCTGTTTCCAGGGTAACTGACTGCCCTGTTTCCGGGGTAACTGACTGCCCTGTTTCCGGGGTAACTGATTGCCCTGTTTCCAGGCTAACTGACTGCCCTGTTTCCAGGATAACTGATCACCCTGTTTCCAGGATAACTGACTCCCTTGTTTCCAGGATAACTGACTGCCCTGTTTCCGGGGTAACTTACTGACCTGTTTCCAGGATAACTGACCTACCTATTGCCGGGGTAACTGACCGCCCTGTTTCCAGGTTAACTGACTGCCCTGTTTCCAGGTTAACTGACTGCCCTGTTTCCAGGGTAACTGACTGCCCTGTTTCCAGGGGAACTGACCGCCCTGTTTCCAGGGTAACTGACTGCCCAGTTTCCAGGGTAACTGATCACCCTGTTTCCGGGATAACTGACTGCCCTGTTTCCGGGAGAAATGACTGCCCTGTTTCCAGGGTAACTGACTGCCCTGCTTCCGGGGTAACTGACTGCCCTGTTTGCAGGGTAACTGATCACCCTGTTTACGGGATAACTGACTGCCCTGTTTCCGGGATAACTGACTGCCCTGTTTCCAGGGTAACTGACCGCCCTGTTTCCGGGGTAACTGACTGCCCAGTTTCCAGGGTAACTGACTGCCAGGTTTCCAGGGTAACTAACTGCCCTGTTTCCGGGGTAACTGACTGCCCAGTTTCCAGGCTAACTGACTGCCCTGTTTCCAGGGTAACTGACTGCCCACCTTCCAGCGTAACTGATCACCCTGTTTCCAGGATAACTGAATGCCCTGTTTCCAGGGTAACTGACTGCCCAGTTTCCAGGGTAAATTATCACCCTGTTTCCGGGATAACTAACTGCCCTGTTTCCGGGATAACTGACTGCCCTGTTTCCGGGGTAACTGATCACCCTGTTTCCGGGGTAACTGACTGCCCAGTTTCCGGGGTAACTAACTTCCCTGTTTCCAGGGTAACTGACTGCCCTGTTTCCGGGATAACTGACTGCCCTGTTTTCAGGGTAACTGATAACCCTGTTTCCGGGATAACTGACTGCCCTGTTTCCAGGGTAACTGACTGCCCAGTTTCCAGGGTAACTGACTGCCCTGTTTCCGGGGTAACTGACTGCCCTGTTTACGGGGTAACTGACTGCCCAGTTTCCAGAGTAACTGAATACCCTGTTTCCAGGGTAACAGATCACCCTCTTTCCGGGATAACTGACTGCCCTTTTTCCAGGATAACTGACTGCCCTGTTTCCAGGGTAACTGACTGCCCTGTTTCCGGGGTAACTGACTGCCCTGTTTGCAGGCTAACTGACTGCCCTGTTTCCGGGGTAACTGATCACCCTGTTTCCGGGGTAACTGACCAACCAGTTTCCAGGGTGACTGACTGCCCTGTTTCCAGGGTAACTGACTGCCCAGTTTCCGGGGTAACTGACTGCCCTGTTTCCTGGGTAACTGACTGCCCTGCTTCCGGGGTAACTGACTGCCCTGTTTCCAGGGTAAATGACTGCCCAGTTTCCAGGGTAACTGATCACCCTTTTTCCGGGATAACTGACTGCCCTGTTTCCGGGATAACTGACTGCCCTGTTTCCAGGGTAACTGACTGCCCTGTTTCCGGGGCAACTGACTGCCCTGTTTCCAGGGTAACTGATCACCCTGTTTCCGGGATTACTGACTGCCCTGTTTCCAGGGTAACTGACTGCCCTGTTTCCGGGGTAACTGACCGCCCTGTTTCCAGGGTAACTGACCGCCCTGTTTCCAGGATAACTGACTCCCCTGTTTCCAGGGTAACTGACTGCCCTGTTTCCGGGGTAACTGACTGCCCAGTTTCCAGGGTAACTGACTCCCCAGTTTCCAGGGTAACTAACTGCCCTGTTTCCGGGGTAACTGACTGCCCAGTTTCCAGGGTAAATGACTGCCCTGTTTCCAGGGTAACTGACTGCCCACCTTCCAGTGTAACTGATCACCCTGTTTCCAGGATAACTGACTGCCCTGTTTCCAGGTTAACTGACCGCCCTGTTTCCTGGGTAACTGACTGCCCAGTTTCCAGGGTAAATTATCACCCTGTTTCCGGGATAACTAACTGCCCTGTTTCCGGGATAACTGACTGCCCTGTTTCCGGGATAACTGACTGACCTGTTTCCGGGGTAACTGATCACCCAGTTTCCGGGGTAACTGACTGCCCAGTTTCCGGGTAACTGACTTCCCTGTTTCCAGGGTAACTGACTGCCCTGTTTCCGGGATAACTGACTGCCCTGTTTCCAGGGTAACTGATAACCCTGTTTCCGGGATAACTGACTGCCCTGTTTCCAGGGTAACTGACTGCCCAGTTTCCAGAGTAACTGAATAACCTGTTTCCAGGGTAACAGATCACCCTGTTTCCGGGATAACTGACTGCCCTGTTTCCAAGATAACTGACTGCCCTCTTTCCAGGGTAACTGACTGCCCTGTTTCCGGGGTAACTGACTGCCCTGTTTCCAGGCTAACTGACTGCCCTGTTTCCGGGATAACTGATCACCCTGTCTCCCGGGTAACTGACTGCCCTGTTTCCGGGGTAACTGACCGCCCTGTTTCCAGGATAACTGATCACCCTGTTTCCGGGGTAACTGACCACCCTGTTTCCAGGATAACTGACTCCCCTGTTTCCAGGGTAACTGACTGCCCTGTTTCCAGGATAACTGATCACTCTGTTTCCGGGGTAACTGATCACTCTGTTTCCGGGGTAACTGACCTCCCTGTTTCAGGGGTAACTGACTAATCTGTTTCCAGGGTTACTGACAGCCCTGTTTCTGGGGTAACTGACTGCCCTGCTTCCGGGGTAACTGACCACCCTGTTTCCAGGATAACTGACTCCCCTGTTTCCAGGGTAACTGACTGCCCTGTTTCCAGGGTTACTGACAGCCCTGTTTCTGGGGTAACTGACTGCCCTGTTTCCGGGGTAACTGACTGCCCTGTTTCCAGGATAACTGATCACTCTGTTTCCGGGGTAACTGACCACCCTGTTTCCGGGGTAACTGACTAATCTGTTTCCAGGGTTACTGACAGCCCTGTTTCTGGGGTAACTGACTGCCCTGCTTCCAGGGTAACTGACTGCCCAGTTTCCAGGGTAACTGACTGCCCTGTTTCCAGGGTAACAGATCTCTCTGTTTCCGGGGTAACTGACCGCCCTGTTTCCAGGATAACTGACCGCCCTATTTCCGGGGTAACTGACCGCCCTGTTTCCAGGATAACTGACTGCCCTGTTTCCGGGATAACTGACTGCCCTGTTTACTGGATAACTGACCGCCCTGTTTCCAGGTTAACTGACTGCCCTGTTTCCGGGATAAATGACTGCCCTGTTTCCAGGTTAACTGACTGCCCTGTTTCCGGGATAACTGACTGCCCTGTTTCCAGGGTAACTGATAACCCTGTTTCCAGGATAACTGACTGCACTGTTTCCAGGGTACTTGACTGCCCTGTTTCCGGGGTAACTGACTGCCCTGTTTCCAGGCTAACTGACTGCCCAGTTTCCAGAGTAACTGAATACCCTGTTTCCAGGGTAACTGACTGCCCTGTTTCCGGGATAACTGACTGCCCTGTTTCCAGGGTAACTGACTGCCCTGTTTCCGGGATAACTGACTGCCCTGTTTCCAGGGTAACTGACTGCCCTGTTTCCGGGGTAACTGACTGCCCTGTTTCCAGGCTAACTGACTGCCCTGTTTCCAGGATAACTGATCACCCTGTTTCCAGGATAACTGACTCCCTTGTTTCCAGGATAACTGACTGCCCTGTTTCCGGGGTAACTTACTGACCTGTTTCCAGGATAACTGACCTACCTATTGCCGGGGTAACTGACCGCCCTGTTTCCAGGTTAACTGACTGCCTTGTTTTAGGTTAACTGACTGCCCTGTTTCCAGGGTAACTGACTGCCCTGTTTCCAGGGGAACTGACCGCCCTGTTTCCAGGGTAACTGACTGCCCAGTTTCCAGGGTAACTGATCACCCTGTTTCCGGGATAACTGACTGCCCTGTTTCCGGGAGAAATGACTGCCCTGTTTCCAGGGTAACTGACTGCCCTGCTTCCGGGGTAACTGACTGCCCTGTTTGCAAGGTAACTGATCACCCTGTTTACGGGATAACTGACTGCCCTGTTTCCGGGATAACTGACTGCCCTGTTTCCAGGGTAACTGACCGCCCTGTTTCCGGGGTAACTGACTGCCCAGTTTCCAGGGTAACTGACTGCCAGGTTTCCAGGGTAACTAACTGCCCTGTTTCCGGGGTAACTGACTGCCCAGTTTCCAGGGTAACTGACTGCCCTGTTTCCAGGGTAACTGACTGCCCACCTTCCAGCGTAACTGATCACCCTGTTTCAGGATAACTGAATGCCCTGTTTCCAGGGTAACTGACTGCCCAGTTTCCAGGGTAAATTATCACCCTGTTTCCGGGATAACTAACTGCCCTGTTTCCGGGATAACTGTGTGCCCTGTTTCCGGGGTAACTGATCACCCTGTTTCCGGGGTAACTGACTGCCCAGTTTCCGGGGTAACTAACTTCCCTGTTTCCAGGGTAACTGACTGCCCTGTTTCCGGGATAACTGACTGCCCTGTTTTCAGGGTAACTGATAACCCTGTTTCCGGGATAACTGACTGCCCTGTTTCCAGGGTAACTGACTGCCCAGTTTCCAGGGTAACTGACTGCCCTGTTTCCGGGGTAACTGACTGCCCTGTTTACAGGGTAACTGACTGCCAGTTTCCAGAGTAACTGAATACCCTATTTCCAGGGTAACAGATCACCCTGTTTCCGGGATAACTGACTGCCCTGTTTCCAGGATAACTGACTGCCCTGTTTCCAGGGTAACTGACTGCCCTGTTTCCGGGGTAACTGACTGCCCTGTTTGCAGGCTAACTGACTGCCCTGTTTCCAGGATAACTGATCACCCTGTTTCCGGGGTAACTGACTGCCCTGTTTCCGGGGTAACTGACCGCCCTGTTTCCAGGATAACTGATCTCCCAGTTTCCGGGGTAACTGATCTCCCTGTTTCCGGGGTAACTGACCGCCCTGTTTCCAGGATAACTGACCTACCTATTTCCAGGTTAACTGACTGCCCTGTTTCCAGGGGAACTGACTGCCCTGTTTCCGGGGTAACTGATCACCCTGTTTCCGGGGTAACTGACCAACCAGTTTCCAGGGTGACTGACTGCCCTGTTTCCAGGGTAACTGACTGCCCAGTTTCCGGGGTAACTGACTGCCCTGTTTCCTGGGTAACTGACTGCCCTGCTTCCGGGGTAACTGACTGCCCTGTTTCCAGGGTAACTGACTGCCCAGTTTCCAGGGTAACTGATCACCCTTTTTCCGGGGTAACTGACTGCCCTGTTTCCGGGGTAACTGACCGCCCTGTTTCCAGGATAACTGATCTCCCAGTTTCCGGGGTAACTGATCTCCCTGTTTCCGGGGTAACTGACCGCCCTGTTTCCAGGATAACTGACCTACCTATTTCCAGGTTAACTGACTGCCCTGTTTCCAGGGGAACTGACTGCCCTGTTTCCGGGGTAACTGATCACCCTGTTTCCGGGGTAACTGACCAACCAGTTTCCAGGGTGACTGACTGCCCTGTTTCCAGGGTAACTGACTGCCCAGTTTCCGGGGTAACTGACTGCCCTGTTTCCTGGGTAACTGACTGCCCTGCTTCCGGGGTAACTGACTGCCCTGTTTCCAGGGTAACTGACTGCCCAGTTTCCAGGGTAACTGATCACCCTTTTTCCGGGATAACTGACTGCCCTGTTTCCGGGATAACTGACTGCCCTGTTTCCAGGGTAACTGACTGCCCTGTTTCCGGGGCAACTGACTGCCCTGTTTCCAGGGTAACTGATCACCCTGTTTCCGGGATTACTGACTGCCCTGTTTCCAGGGTAACTGACTGCCCTGTTTCCGGGGTAACTGACCGCCCTGTTTCCAGGGTAACTGACCGCCCTGTTTCCAGGATAACTGACTCCCCTGTTTCCAGGGTAACTGACTGCCCTGTTTCCGGGGTAACTGACTGCCCTGTTTGCAGGCTAACTGACTGCCCTGTTTCCAGGATATCTGATCACCCTGTTTCCAGGATAACTGACCGCCCTGTTTCCAGGATAACTGACCTACCTATTTCCAGGTTAACTGACTGCCCTGTTTCCAGGGTAACTGACTGCCCTGTTTCCAGGGGAACTGACTGCCCTGTTTCCGGGGTAACTGATCACCCTGTTTCCGGGGTAACTGACCAACCAGTTTCCAGGGTGACTGACTGCCCTGTTTCCAGGGTAACTGACTGCCCAGTTTCCGGGGTAACTGACTGCCCTGTTTCCTGGGTAACTGACTGCCCTGCTTCCGGGGTAACTGACTGCCCTGTTTCCAGGGTAACTGACTGCCCAGTTTCCAGGGTAACTGATCACCCTTTTTCCGGGATAACTGACTGCCCTGTTTCCGGGATAACTGACTGCCCTGTTTCCAGGGTAACTGACTGCCCTGTTTCCGGGGCAACTGACTGCCCTGTTTCCAGGGTAACTGATCACCCTGTTTCCGGGATTACTGACTGCCCTGTTTCCAGGGTAACTGACTGCCCTGTTTCCGGGGTAACTGACCGCCCTGTCTCCAGGGTAACTGACCGCCCTGTTTCCAGGATAACTGACTCCCCTGTTTCCAGGGTAACTGACTGCCCTGTTTCCGGGGTAACTGACTGCCCAGTTTCCAGGGTAACTGACTGCCCAGTTTCCAGGGTAACTAACTGCCCTGTTTCCGGGGTAACTGACTGCCCAGTTTCCAGGGTAAATGACTGCCCTGTTTCCAGGGTAACTGACTGCCCACCTTCCAGTGTAACTGATCACCCTGTTTCCAGGATAACTGACTGCCCTGTTTCCAGGTTAACTGACCGCCCTGTTTCCAGGGTAACTGACTGCCCAGTTTCCAGGGTAAATTATCACCCTGTTTCCGGGATAACTAACTGCCCTGTTTCCGGGATAACTGACTGCCCTGTTTCCGGGATAACTGACTGACCTGTTTCCGGGGTAACTGATCACCCAGTTTCCGGGGTAACTGACTGCCCAGTTTCCGGGTAACTGACTTCCCTGTTTCCAGCGTAACTGACTGCCCTGTTTCCGGGATAACTGACTGCCCTGTTTCCAGGGTAACTGATAACCCTGTTTCCGGGATAACTGACTGCCCTGTTTCCAGGGTAACTGACTGCCCAGTTTCCAGAGTAACTGAATAACCTGTTTCCAGGGTAACAGATCACCCTGTTTCCGGGATAACTGACTGCCCTGTTTCCAAGATAACTGACTGCCCTCTTTCCAGGGTAACTGACTGCCCTGTTTCCGGGGTAACTGACTGCCCTGTTTCCAGGCTAACTGACTGGCCTGTTTCCAGGATAACTGATCACCCTGTTTCCCGGGTAACTGACTGCCCTGTTTCCGGTGTAACTGACCGCCCTGTTTCCAGGATAACTGACTCCCCTGTTTCCAGGGTAACTGACTGCCCTGTTTCCAGGGTAACTGACTGCCCTGTTTCCAGGATAACTGATCACTCTGTTTCCGGGGTAACTGATCACTCTGTTTCCGGGGTAACTGACCTCCCTGTTTCCGGGGTAACTGACTAATCTGTTTCCAGGGTTACTGACAGCCCTGTTTCTGGGGTAACTGACTGCCCTGCTTCCGGGGTAACTGACCACCCTGTTTCCAGGATAACTGACTCCCCTGTTTCCAGGGTAACTGACTGCCCTGTTTCCAGGGTTACTGACAGCCCTGTTTCTGGGGTAACTGACTGCCCTGTTTCCGGGGTAACTGACTGCCCTGTTTCCAGGATAACTGATCACTCTGTTTCCGGGGTAACTGATCACTCTGTTTCCGGGGTAACTGACCACCCTGTTTCCGGGGTAACTGACTAATCTGTTTCCAGGGTTACTGACAGCCCTGTTTCTGGGGTAACTGACTGCCCTGCTTCCAGGGTAACTGACTGCCCAGTTTCCAGGGTAACTGACTGCCCTGTTTCCAGGGTAACAGATCTCTCTGTTTCCGGGGTAACTGACCGCCCTGTTTCCAGGATAACTGACCGCCCTATTTCCGGGGTAACTGACCGCCCTGTTTCCAGGATAACTGACTGCCCTGTTTCCGGGATAACTGACTGCCCTGTTTACTGGATAACTGTCCGCCCTGTTTCCAGGTTAACTGACTGCCCTGTTTCCGGGATAAATGACTGCCCTGTTTCCAGGTTAACTGACTGCCCTGTTTCCGGGATAACTGACTGCCCTGTTTCCAGGGTAACTGATAACCCTGTTTCCAGGATAACTGACTGCACTGTTTCCAGGGTACTTGACTGCCCTGTTTCCGGGGTAACTGACTGCCCTGTTTCCAGGCTAACTGACTGCCCAGTTTCCAGAGTAACTGAATACCCTGTTTCCAGGGTAACTGACTGCCCTGTTTCCGGGATAACTGACTGCCCTGTTTCCAGGGTAACTGACTGCCCTGTTTCCTGGATAACTGACTGCCCTGTTTCCAGGGTAACTGACTGCCCTGTTTCCGGGGTAACTGACTGCCCTGTTTCCAGGCTAACTGACTGCCCTGTTTCCAGGATAACTGATCACCCTGTTTCCAGGATAACTGACTCCCTTGTTTCCAGGATAACTGACTGCCCTGTTTCCGGGGTAACTTACTGACCTGTTTCCAGGATAACTGACCTACCTATTGCCGGGGTAACTGACCGCCCTGTTTCCAGGTTAACTGACTGCCCTGTTTTAGGTTAACTGACTGCCCTGTTTCCAGGGTAACTGACTGCCCTGTTTCCAGGGGAACTGACCGCCCTGTTTCCAGGGTAACTGACTGCCCAGTTTCCAGGGTAACTGATCACCCTGTTTCCGGGATAACTGACTGCCCTGTTTCCGGGAGAAATGACTGCCCTGTTTCCAGGGTAACTGACTGCCCTGCTTCCGGGGTAACTGACTGCCCTGTTTGCAGGGTAACTGATCACCCTGTTTACGGGATAACTGACTGCCCTGTTTCCGGGATAACTGACTGCCCCGTTTCCAGGGTAACTGACCGCCCTGTTTCCGGGGTAACTGACTGCCCAGTTTCCAGGGTAACTGACTGCCAGGTTTACAGGGTAACTAACTGCCCTGTTTCCGGGGTAACTGACTGCCCAGTTTCCAGGGTAACTGACTGCCCTGTTTCCAGGGTAACTGACTGCCCACCTTCCAGCGTAACTGATCACCCTGTTTCCAGGATAACTGAATGCCCTGTTTCCAGGGTAACTGACTGCCCAGTTTCCAGGGTAAATTATCACCCTGTTTCCGGGATAACTAACTGCCCTGTTTCCGGGATAACTGTGTGCCCTGTTTCCGGGGTAACTGATCACCCTGTTTCCGGGGTAACTGACTGCCCAGTTTCCGGGGTAACTAACTTCCCTGTTTCCAGGCTAACTGACTGCCCTGTTTCCAGGATAACTGATCACCCTGTTTCCCGGGTAACTGACTGCCCTGTTTCCGGGGTAACTGACCGCCCTGTTTCCAGGATAACTGATCACCCTGTTTCCGGGGTAACTGACCACCCTGTTTCCAGGATAACTGACTCCCCTGTTTCCAGGGTAACTGACTGCCCTGTTTCCAGGGTAACTGACTGCCCTGTTTCCGGGGTAACTGACTGCCCTGTTTCCAGGATAACTGATCACTCTGTTTCCGGGGTAACTGATCACTCTGTTTCCGGGGTAACTGACCTCCCTGTTTCCGGGGTAACTGACTAATCTGTTTCCAGGGTTACTGACAGCCCTGTTTCTGGGGTAACTGACTGCCCTGCTTCCGGGGTAACTGACCACCCTGTTTCCAGGATAACTGACTCCCCTGTTTCCAGGGTAACTGACTGCCCTGTTTCCGGGGTAACTGACTGCCCTGTTTGCAGGCTAACTGACTGCCCATGTTTCCAGGATAACTGATCACCCTGTTTCCGGGGTAACTGACTGCCCTGTTTCCGGGGTAACTGACCGCCTTGTTTCCAGGATAACTGATCTCCCTGTTTCCGGGGTAACTGATCTCCCTGTTTCCGGGGTAACTGACCGCCCTGTTTCCAGGATAACTGACCTACCTATTTCCAGGTTAACTGACTGCCCTGTTTCCAGGGTAACTGACTGCCCTGTTTCCAGGGGAACTGACTGCCCTGTTTCCGGGGTAACTGATCACCCTGTTTCCGGGGTAACTGACTAACCAGTTTCCAGGGTGACTGACTGCCCTGTTTCCAGGGTAACTGACTGCCCAGTTTCCGGGGTAACTGACTGCCCTGTTTCCTGGGTAACTGACTGCCCTGCTTCCGGGGTAACTGACTGCCCTGTTTCCAGGGTAACTGACTGCCCAGTTTCCAGGGTAACTGATCACCCTTTTTCCGGGATAACTGACTGCCCTGTTTCCGGGATAACTGACTGCCCTGTTTCCAGGGTAACTGACTGCCCTGTTTACGGGGCAACTGACTGCCCTGTTTCCAGGGTAACTGATCACCCTGTTTCCGGGATTACTGACTGCCCTGTTTCCGGGATAACTGACTGCCCTGTTTCCAGGGTAACTGACTGCCCTGTTTCCGGGGTAACTGACCGCCCTGTTTCCAGGGTAACTGACCGCCCTGTTTCCAGGGTAACTGACTGCCCAGTTTCCAGGGTAAATGACTGCCCTGTTTCCAGGGTAAATGACTGCCCACCTTCCAGTGTAACTGATCACCCTGTTTCCAGGATAACTGACTGCCCTGTTTCCAGGTTAACTGACCGCCCTGTTTCCAGGGTAACTGACTGCCCAGTTTCCAGGGTAAATTATCACCCTGTTTCCGGGATAACTAACTGCCCTGTTTCCGGGATAACTGACTGCCGTTTCCGGGATAACTGACTGACCTGTTTCCGGGGTAACTGATCACCCTGTTTCCGGGGTAACTGACTGCCCAGTTTCCGGGTAACTGACTTCCCTGTTTCCAGGGTAACTGACTGCCCTGTTTCCGGGGTAACTGACTGCCCTGTTTGCAGGCTAACTGACTGCCCTGTTTCCAGGATAACTGATCACCCTGTTTCCGGGGTAACTGACTGCCCTGTTTCCGGGGTAACTGACCGCCCTGTTTCCAGGATAACTGATCTCCCTGTTTCCGGGGTAACTGATCTCCCTGTTTCCGGGGTAACTGACCGCCCTGTTTCCAGGATAACTGACCTACCTATTTCCAGGTTAACTGACTGCCCTGTTTCCAGGGTAACTGACTGCCCTGTTTCCAGGGGAACTGACTGCCCTGTTTCCGGGGTAACTGATCACCCTGTTTCCGGGGTAACTGACTAACCAGTTTCCAGGGTGACTGACTGCCCTGTTTCCAGGGTAACTGACTGCCCAGTTTCCGGGGTAACTGACTGCCCTGTTTCCTGGGTAACTGACTGCCCTGCTTCCGGGGTAACTGACTGCCCTGTTTCCAGGGTAACTGACTGCCCAGTTTCCAGGGTAACTGATCACCCTTTTTCCGGGATAACTGACTGCCCTGTTTCCGGGATAACTGACTGCCCTGTTTCCAGGGTAACTGACTGCCCTGTTTCCGGGGCAACTGACTGCCCTGTTTCCAGGGTAACTGATCACCCTGTTTCCGGGATTACTGACTGCCCTGTTTCCGGGATAACTGACTGCCCTGTTTCCAGGGTAACTGACTGCCCTGTTTCCGGGGTAACTGACCGCCCTGTTTCCAGGGTAACTGACCGCCCTGTTTCCAGGGTACCTAACTGCCCTGTTTCCAGGGTAACTGACTGCCCAGTTTCCAGGGTAAATGACTGCCCTGTTTCCAGGGTAACTGACTGCCCACCTTCCAGTGTAACTGATCACCCTGTTTCCAGGATAACTGACTGCCCTGTTTCCAGGTTAACTGACCGCCCTGTTTCCAGGGTAACTGACTGCCCAGTTTCCAGGGTAAATTATCACCCTGTTTCCGGGATAACTAACTGCCCTGTTTCCGGGATAACTGACTGCCTTGTTTCCGGGATAACTGACTGACCTGTTTCCGGGGTAACTGATCACCCTGTTTCCGGGGTAACTGGCTGCCCAGTTTCCGGGTAACTGACTTCCCTGTTTCCAGGGTAACAGACTGCCCTGTTTCCGGGATAACTGACTGCCCTGTTTCCAGGGTAACTGATAACCCTGTTTCCGGGATAACTGACTGCCCTGTTTCCAGGGTAACTGACTGCCCAGTTTCCAGAGTAACTGAATAACCTGTTTCCAGGGTAACAGATCACCCTGTTTCAGGGATAACTGACTGCCCTGTTTCCAAGATAACTGACTGCCCTCTTTCCAGGGTAACTGACTGCCCTGTTTCCGGGGTAACTGACTGCCCTGTTTCCAGGCTAACTGACTGCCCTGTTTCCAGGATAACTGATCACCCTGTTTCCCGGGTAACTGACTGCCCTGTTTCCGGGGTAACTGACCGCCCTGTTTCCAGGATAACTGATCACCCTGTTTCCGGGGTAACTGACCACCCTGTTTCCAGGATAACTGACTCCCCTGTTTCCAGGGTAACTGACTGCCCTGTTTCCAGGGTAACTGACTGCCCTGTTTCCGGGGTAACTGACTGCCCTGTTTCCGGGGTAACTGATTGCCCTGTTTCCAGGCTAACTGACTGCCCTGTTTCCAGGATAACTGATCACCCTGTTTCCAGGATAACTGACTCCCTTGTTTCCAGGATAACTGACTGCCCTGTTTCCGGGGTAACTTACTGACCTGTTTCCAGGATAACTGACCTACCTATTGCCGGGGTAACTGACCGCCCTGTTTCCAGGTTAACTGACTGCCCTGTTTCCAGGTTAACTGACTGCCCTGTTTCCAGGGTAACTGACTGCCCTGTTTCCAGGGGAACTGACCGCCCTGTTTCCAGGGTAACTGACTGCCCAGTTTCCAGGGTAACTGATCACCCTGTTTCCGGGATAACTGACTGCCCTGTTTCCGGGAGAAATGACTGCCCTGTTTCCAGGGTAACTGACTGCCCTGCTTCCGGGGTAACTGACTACCCTGTTTGCAGGGTAACTGATCACCCTGTTTACGGGATAACTGACTGCCCTGTTTCCGGGATAACTGACTGCCCTGTTTCCAGGGTAACTGACCGCCCTGTTTCCGGGGTAACTGACTGCCCAGTTTCCAGGGTAACTGACTGCCAGGTTTCCAGGGTAACTAACTGCCCTGTTTCCGGGGTAACTGACTGCCCAGTTTCCAGGCTAACTGAATGCCCTGTTTCCAGGGTAACTGACTGCCCACCTTCCAGCGTAACTGATCACCCTGTTTCCAGGATAACTGAATGCCCTGTTTCCAGGGTAACTGACTGCCCAGTTTCCAGGGTAAATTATCACCCTGTTTCCGGGATAACTAACTGCCCTGTTTCCGGGATAACTGACTGCCCTGTTTCCGGGGTAACTGATCACCCTGTTTCCGGGGTAACTGACTGCCCAGTTTCCGGGGTAACTAACTTCCCTGTTTCCAGGGTAACTGACTGCCCTGTTTCCGGGATAACTGACTGCCCTGTTTTCAGGGTAACTGATAACCCTGTTTCCGGGATAACTGACTGCCCTGTTTCCAGGGTAACTGACTGCCCAGTTTCCAGGGTAACTGACTGCCCTGTTTCCGGGGTAACTGACTGCCCTGTTTACGGGGTAACTGACTGCCCAGTTTCCAGAGTAACTGAATACCCTGTTTCCAGGGTAACAGATCACCCTCTTTCCGGGATAACTGACTGCCCTTTTTCCAGGATAACTGACTGCCCTGTTTCCAGGGTAACTGACTGCCCTGTTTCCGGGGTAACTGACTGCCCTGTTTGCAGGCTAACTGACTGCCCTGTTTCCAGGATAACTGATCACCCTGTTTCAGGGGTAACTGACTGCCCTGTTTCCGGGGTAACTGACCGCCCTGTTTCCAGGATAACTGATCTCCCTGTTTCCGGGGTAACTGATCTCCCTGTTTCCGGGGTAACTGACCGCCCTGTTTCCAGGATAACTGACCTACCTATTTCCAGGTTAACTGACTGCCCTGTTTCCAGGGTAACTGACTGCCCTGTTTCCAGGGGAACTGACTGCCCTGTTTCCGGGGTAACTGATCACCCTGTTTCCGGGGTAACTGACCAACCAGTTTCCAGGGTGACTGACTGCCCTGTTTCCAGGGTAACTGACTGCCCAGTTTCCGGGGTAACTGACTGCCCTGTTTCCTGGGTAACTGACTGCCCTGCTTCCGGGGTAACTGACTGCCCTGTTTCCAGGGTAACTGACTGCCCAGTTTCCAGGGT
Organism: Heterodontus francisci; assembly: GCF_036365525.1. Lineage (NCBI taxonomy): Eukaryota > Metazoa > Chordata > Chondrichthyes > Heterodontiformes > Heterodontidae > Heterodontus > Heterodontus francisci. Next base: position 7,473,201 of record NC_090386.1, read on the forward strand.
AACTGATCACCCTTTTTCCGGGATAACTGACTGCCCTGTTTCCGGGATAACTGACTGCCCTGTTTCCAGGGTAACTGACTGCCCTGTTTCCGGGGCAACTGACTGCCCTGTTTCCAGGGTAACTGATCACCCTGTTTCCGGGATTACTGACTGCCCTGTTTCCAGGGTAACTGACTGCCCTGTTTCCGGGGTAACTGACCGCCCTGTTTCCAGGGTAACTGACCGCCCTGTTTCCAGGATAACTGACTCCCTGTTTCCAGGGTAACTGACTGCCCTGTTTCCGGGGTAACTGACTGCCCAGTTTCCAGGGTAACTGACTGCCCAGTTTCCAGGGTAACTAACTGCCCTGTTTCCGGGGTAACTGACTGCCCAGTTTCCAGGGTAAATGACTGCCCTGTTTCCAGGGTAACTGACTGCCCACCTTCCAGTGTAACTGATCACCCTGTTTCCAGGATAACTGACTGCCCTGTTTCCAGGTTAACTGACCGCCCTGTTTCCAGGGTAACTGACTGCCCAGTTTCCAGGGTAAATTATCACCCTGTTTCCGGGATAACTAACTGCCCTGTTTCCGGGATAACTGACTGCCCTGTTTCCGGGATAACTGACTGACCTGTTTCCGGGGTAACTGATCACCCAGTTTCCGGGGTAACTGACTGCCCAGTTTCCGGGTAACTGACTTCCCTGTTTCCAGGGTAACTGACTGCCCTGTTTCCGGGATAACTGACTGCCCTGTTTCCAGGGTAACTGATAACCCTGTTTCCGGGATAACTGACTGCCCTGTTTCCAGGGTAACTGACTGCCCAGTTTCCAGAGTAACTGAATAACCTGTTTCCAGGGTAACAGATCACCCTGTTTCCGGGATAACTGACTGCCCTGTTTCCAAGATAACTGACTGCCCTCTTTCCAGGGTAACTGACTGCCCTGTTTCCGGGGTAACTGACTGCCCTGTTTCCAGGCTAACTGACTGCCCTGTTTCCAGGATAAATGATCACCCTGTTTCCCGGGTAACTGACTGCCCTGTTTCCGGGGTAACTGACCACCCTGTTTCGAGGATAACTGACTCCCCTGTTTCCAGGGTAACTGACTGCCCTGTTTCCAGGGTAACTGACTGCCCTGTTTCCGGGGTAACTGACTGCCCTGTTTCCGGGGTAACTGACTGCCCTGTTTCCAGGATAACTGATCACTCTGTTTCCGGGGTAACTGATCACTCTGTTTCCGGGGTAACTGACCTCCCTGTTTCCGGGGTAACTGACTAATCTGTTTCCAGGGTGACTGACAGCCCTGTTTCTGGGGTAACTGACTGCCCTGCTTCCGGGGTAACTGACCACCCTGTTTCCAGGATAACTGACTCCCCTGTTTCCAGGGTAACTGACTGCCCTGTTTCCGGGATAACTGACTGCCCTGTTTCCAGGGTAACTGACCGCCCTGTTTCCAGGATAACTGACTCCCCTGTTTCCAGGGTAACTGACTGCCCTGTTTCCGGGGTAACTGACTGCCCAGTTTCCAGGGTAACTGACTGCCCAGTTTCCAGGGTAACTAACTGCCCTGTTTCCGGGGTAACTGACTGCCCAGTTTCCAGGGTAAATGACTGCCCTGTTTCCAGGGTAACTGACTGCCCACCTTCCAGTGTAACTGATCACCCTGTTTCCAGGATAACTGACTGCCCTGTTTCCAGGTTAACTGACCGCCCTGTTTCCAGGGTAACTGACTGCCCAGTTTCCAGGGTAAATTATCACCCTGTTTCCGGGATAACTAACTGCCCTGTTTCCGGGGTAACTGACTGCCCTGTTTACAGGGTAACTGACTGCCCAGTTTCCAGAGTAACTGAATACCCTATTTCCAGGGTAACAGATCACCCTGTTTCCGGGATAACTGACTGCCCTGTTTCCAGGATAACTGACTGCCCTGTTTCCAGGGTAACTGACTGCCCTGTTTCCGGGGTAACTGACTGCCCTGTTTGCAGGCTAACTGACCGCCCTGTTTCCAGGATAACTGATCACCCTGTTTCCGGGGTAACTGACCGCCCTGTTTCCAGGATAACTGATCTCCCTGTTTCCGGGGTAACTGATCTCCCTGTTTCCGGGGTAACTGACCGCCCTGTTTCCAGGATAACTGACCTACCTATTTCCAGGTTAACTGACTGCCCTGTTTCCAGGGTAACTGACTGCCCTGTTTCCAGGGGAACTGACTGCCCTGTTTCCGGGGTAACTGATCACCCTGTTTCCGGGGTAACTGACCAACCAGTTTCCAGGGTGACTGACTGCCCTGTTTCCAGGGTAACTGACTGCCCAGTTTCCGGGGTAACTGACTGCCCTGTTTCCTGGGTAACTGACTGCCCTGCTTCCGGGGTAACTGACTGCCCTGTTTCCAGGGTAACTGACTGCCCAGTTTCCAGGGTAACTGATCACCCTTTTTCCGGGATAACTGACTGCCCTGTTTCCGGGATAACTGACTGCCCTGTTTCCAGGGTAACTGACTGCCCTGTTTCCGGGCAACTGACTGCCCTGTTTCCAGGGTAACTGATCACCCTGTTTCCGGGATTACTGACTGCCCTGTTTCCAGGGTAACTGACTGCCCTGTTTCCGGGGTAACTGACCGCCCTGTTTCCAGGGTAACTGACCGCCCTGTTTCCAGGATAACTGACTCCCTGTTTCCAGGGTAACTGACTGCCCTGTTTCCGGGGTAACTGACTGCCCAGTTTCCAGGGTAACTGACTGCCCAGTTTCCAGGGTAACTAACTGCCCTGTTTCCGGGGTAACTGACTGCCCAGTTTCCAGGGTAAATGACTGCCCTGTTTCCAGGGTAACTGACTGCCCACCTTCCAGTGTAACTGATCACCCTGTTTCCAGGATAACTGACTGCCCTGTTTCCAGGTTAACTGACCGCCCTGTTTCCAGGGTAACTGACTGCCCAGTTTCCAGGGTAAATTATCACCCTGTTTCCGGGATAACTAACTGCCCTGTTTCCGGGATAACTGACTGCCCTGTTTCCGGGATAACTGACTGACCTGTTTCCGGGGTAACTGATCACCCAGTTTCCGGGGTAACTGACTGCCCAGTTTCCGGGTAACTGACTTCCCTGTTTCCAGGGTAACTGACTGCCCTGTTTCCGGGATAACTGACTGCCCTGTTTCCAGGGTAACTGATAACCCTGTTTCCGGGATAACTGACTGCCCTGTTTCCAAGATAACTGACTGCCCTCTTTCCAGGGTAACTGACTGCCCTGTTTCCGGGGTAACTGACCACCCTGTTTCCAGGATAACTGACTCCCCTGTTTCCAGGGTAACTGACTGCCCTGTTTCCAGGGTAACTGACTGCCCTGTTTCCGGGGTAACTGACTGCCCTGTTTCCGGGGTAACTGACTGCCCTGTTTCCAGGATAACTGATCACTCTGTTTCCGGGGTAACTGATCACTCTGTTTCCGGGGTAACTGACCTCCCTGTTTCCGGGGTAACTGACTAATCTGTTTCCAGGGTGACTGACAGCCCTGTTTCTGGGGTAACTGACTGCCCTGCTTCCGGGGTAACTGACCACCCTGTTTCCAGGATAACTGACTCCCCTGTTTCCAGGGTAACTGACTGCCCTGTTTCCGGGATAACTGACTGCCCTGTTTCCAGGGTAACTGACCGCCCTGTTTCCAGGATAACTGACTCCCCTGTTTCCAGGGTAACTGACTGCCCTGTTTCCGGGGTAACTGACTGCCCAATTTCCAGGGTAACTGACTGCCCAGTTTCCAGGGTAACTAACTGCCCTGTTTCCGGGGTAACTGACTGCCCAGTTTCCAGGGTAAATGACTGCCCTGTTTCCAGGGTAACTGACTGCCCACCTTCCAGTGTAACTGATCACCCTGTTTCCAGGATAACTGACTGCCCTGTTTCCAGGTTAACTGACCGCCCTGTTTCCAGGGTAACTGACTGCCCAGTTTCCAGGGTAAATTATCACCCTGTTTCCGGGATAACTAACTGCCCTGTTTCCGGGATAACTGACTGCCCTGTTTCCGGGATAACTGACTGACCTGTTTCCGGGGTAACTGATCACCCAGTTTCCGGGGTAACTGACTGCCCAGTTTCCGGGTAACTGACTTCCCTGTTTCCAGGGTAACTGACTGCCCTGTTTCCGGGATAACTGACTGCCCTGTTTCCAGGGTAACTGATAACCCTGTTTCCGGGATAACTGACTGCCCTGTTTCCAGGGTAACTGACTGCCCAGTTTCCAGAGTAACTGAATAACCTGTTTCCAGGGTAACAGATCACCCTGTTTCCGGGATAACTGACTGCCCTGTTTCCAAGATAACTGACTGCCCTCTTTCCAGGGTAACTGACTGCCCTGTTTCCGGGGTAACTGACTGCCCTGTTTCCAGGCTAACTGACTGCCCTGTTTCCAGGATAACTGATCACCCTGTTTCCCGGGTAACTGACTGCCCTGTTTCCGGGGTAACTGACCGCCCTGTTTCCAGGATAACTGATCACCCTGTTTCCGGGGTAACTGACCACCCTGTTTCCAGGATAACTGACTCCCCTGTTTCCAGGGTAACTGACTGCCCTGTTTCCAGGGTAACTGACTGCCCTGTTTCCGGGGTAACTGACTGCCCTGTCTCCGGGGAAACTGACTGCCCTGTTTCCAGGATAACTGATCACTCTGTTTCCGGGGTAACTGATCACTCTGTTTCCGGGGTAACTGACCTCCCTGTTTCCGGGGTAACTGACTAATCTGTTTCCAGGGTTACTGACAGCCCTGTTTCTGGGGTAACTGACTGCCCTGCTTCCGGGGTAACTGACCACCCTGTTTCCAGGATAACTGACTCCCCTGTTTCCAGGGTAACTGACTGCCCTGTTTCCGGGATAACTGACTGCCCTGTTTCCAGGGTAACTGATAACCCTGTTTCCGGGATAACTGACTGCCCTGTTTCCAGGGTAACTGACTGCCCAGTTTCCAGAGTAACTGAATAACCTGTTTCCAGGGTAACAGATCACCCTGTTTCCGGGATAACTGACTGCCCTGTTTCCAAGATAACTGACTGCCCTCTTTCCAGGGTAACTGACTGCCCTGTTTCCGGGGTAACTGACTGCCCTGTTTCCAGGCTAACTGACTGCCCTGTTTCCAGGATAACTGATCACCCTGTTTCCCGGGTAACTGACTGCCCTGTTTCCGGGGTAACTGACCGCCCTGTTTCCAGGATAACTGATCACCCTGTTTCCGGGGTAACTGACCACCCTGTTTCCAGGATAACTGACTCCCCTGTTTCCAGGGTAACTGACTGCCCTGTTTCCAGGGTAACTGACTGCCCTGTTTCCGGGGTAACTGACTGCCCTGTTTCCGGGGTAACTGATTGCCCTGTTTCCAGGCTAACTGACTGCCCTGTTTCCAGGATAACTGATCACCCTGTTTCCAGGATAACTGACTCCCTTGTTTCCAGGATAACTGACTGCCCTGTTTCCGGGGTAACTTACTGACCTGTTTCCAGGATAACTGACCTACCTATTGCCGGGGTAACTGACCGCCCTGTTTCCAGGTTAACTGACTGCCCTGTTTCCAGGTTAACTGACTGCCCTGTTTCCAGGGTAACTGACTGCCCTGTTTCCAGGGGAACTGACCGCCCTGTTTCCAGGGTAACTGACTGCCCAGTTTCCAGGGTAACTGATCACCCTGTTTCCGGGATAACTGACTGCCCTGTTTCCGGGAGAAATGACTGCCCTGTTTCCAGGGTAACTGACTGCCCTGCTTCCGGGGTAACTGACTGCCCTGTTTGCAGGGTAACTGATCACCCTGTTTACGGGATAACTGACTGCCCTGTTTCCGGGATAACTGACTGCCCTGTTTCCAGGGTAACTGACCGCCCTGTTTCCGGGGTAACTGACTGCCCAGTTTCCAGGGTAACTGACTGCCAGGTTTCCAGGGTAACTAACTGCCCTGTTTCCGGGGTAACTGACTGCCCAGTTTCCAGGCTAACTGACTGCCCTGTTTCCAGGGTAACTGACTGCCCACCTTCCAGCGTAACTGATCACCCTGTTTCCAGGATAACTGAATGCCCTGTTTCCAGGGTAACTGACTGCCCAGTTTCCAGGGTAAATTATCACCCTGTTTCCGGGATAACTAACTGCCCTGTTTCCGGGATAACTGACTGCCCTGTTTCCGGGGTAACTGATCACCCTGTTTCTGGGGTAACTGACTGCCCAGTTTCCGGGGTAACTAACTTCCCTGTTTCCAGGGTAACTGACTGCCCTGTTTCCGGGATAACTGACTGCCCTGTTTTCAGGGTAACTGATAACCCTGTTTCCGGGATAACTGACTGCCCTGTTTCCAGGGTAACTGACTGCCCAGTTTCCAGGGTAACTGACTGCCCTGTTTCCGGGGTAACTGACTGCCCTGTTTACGGGGTAACTGACTGCCCAGTTTCCAGAGTAACTGAATACCCTGTTTCCAGGGTAACAGATCACCCTCTTTCCGGGATAACTGACTGCCCTTTTTCCAGGATAACTGACTGCCCTGTTTCCAGGGTAACTGACTGCCCTGTTTCCGGGGTAACTGACTGCCCTGTTTGCAGGCTAACTGACTGCCCTGTTTCCGGGGTAACTGATCACCCTGTTTCCGGGGTAACTGACCAACCAGTTTCCAGGGTGACTGACTGCCCTGTTTCCAGGGTAACTGACTGCCCAGTTTCCGGGGTAACTGACTGCCCTGTTTCCTGGGTAACTGACTGCCCTGCTTCCGGGGTAACTGACTGCCCTGTTTCCAGGGTAAATGACTGCCCAGTTTCCAGGGTAACTGATCACCCTTTTTCCGGGATAACTGACTGCCCTGTTTCCGGGATAACTGACTGCCCTGTTTCCAGGGTAACTGACTGCCCTGTTTCCGGGGCAACTGACTGCCCTGTTTCCAGGGTAACTGATCACCCTGTTTCCGGGATTACTGACTGCCCTGTTTCCAGGGTAACTGACTGCCCTGTTTCCGGGGTAACTGACCGCCCTGTTTCCAGGGTAACTGACCGCCCTGTTTCCAGGATAACTGACTCCCCTGTTTCCAGGGTAACTGACTGCCCTGTTTCCGGGGTAACTGACTGCCCAGTTTCCAGGGTAACTGACTCCCCAGTTTCCAGGGTAACTAACTGCCCTGTTTCCGGGGTAACTGACTGCCCAGTTTCCAGGGTAAATGACTGCCCTGTTTCCAGGGTAACTGACTGCCCACCTTCCAGTGTAACTGATCACCCTGTTTCCAGGATAACTGACTGCCCTGTTTCCAGGTTAACTGACCGCCCTGTTTCCTGGGTAACTGACTGCCCAGTTTCCAGGGTAAATTATCACCCTGTTTCCGGGATAACTAACTGCCCTGTTTCCGGGATAACTGACTGCCCTGTTTCCGGGATAACTGACTGACCTGTTTCCGGGGTAACTGATCACCCAGTTTCCGGGGTAACTGACTGCCCAGTTTCCGGGTAACTGACTTCCCTGTTTCCAGGGTAACTGACTGCCCTGTTTCCGGGATAACTGACTGCCCTGTTTCCAGGGTAACTGATAACCCTGTTTCCGGGATAACTGACTGCCCTGTTTCCAGGGTAACTGACTGCCCAGTTTCCAGAGTAACTGAATAACCTGTTTCCAGGGTAACAGATCACCCTGTTTCCGGGATAACTGACTGCCCTGTTTCCAAGATAACTGACTGCCCTCTTTCCAGGGTAACTGACTGCCCTGTTTCCGGGGTAACTGACTGCCCTGTTTCCAGGCTAACTGACTGCCCTGTTTCCGGGATAACTGATCACCCTGTCTCCCGGGTAACTGACTGCCCTGTTTCCGGGGTAACTGACCGCCCTGTTTCCAGGATAACTGATCACCCTGTTTCCGGGGTAACTGACCACCCTGTTTCCAGGATAACTGACTCCCCTGTTTCCAGGGTAACTGACTGCCCTGTTTCCAGGATAACTGATCACTCTGTTTCCGGGGTAACTGATCACTCTGTTTCCGGGGTAACTGACCTCCCTGTTTCAGGGGTAACTGACTAATCTGTTTCCAGGGTTACTGACAGCCCTGTTTCTGGGGTAACTGACTGCCCTGCTTCCGGGGTAACTGACCACCCTGTTTCCAGGATAACTGACTCCCCTGTTTCCAGGGTAACTGACTGCCCTGTTTCCAGGGTTACTGACAGCCCTGTTTCTGGGGTAACTGACTGCCCTGTTTCCGGGGTAACTGACTGCCCTGTTTCCAGGATAACTGATCACTCTGTTTCCGGGGTAACTGACCACCCTGTTTCCGGGGTAACTGACTAATCTGTTTCCAGGGTTACTGACAGCCCTGTTTCTGGGGTAACTGACTGCCCTGCTTCCAGGGTAACTGACTGCCCAGTTTCCAGGGTAACTGACTGCCCTGTTTCCAGGGTAACAGATCTCTCTGTTTCCGGGGTAACTGACCGCCCTGTTTCCAGGATAACTGACCGCCCTATTTCCGGGGTAACTGACCGCCCTGTTTCCAGGATAACTGACTGCCCTGTTTCCGGGATAACTGACTGCCCTGTTTACTGGATAACTGACCGCCCTGTTTCCAGGTTAACTGACTGCCCTGTTTCCGGGATAAATGACTGCCCTGTTTCCAGGTTAACTGACTGCCCTGTTTCCGGGATAACTGACTGCCCTGTTTCCAGGGTAACTGATAACCCTGTTTCCAGGATAACTGACTGCACTGTTTCCAGGGTACTTGACTGCCCTGTTTCCGGGGTAACTGACTGCCCTGTTTCCAGGCTAACTGACTGCCCAGTTTCCAGAGTAACTGAATACCCTGTTTCCAGGGTAACTGACTGCCCTGTTTCCGGGATAACTGACTGCCCTGTTTCCAGGGTAACTGACTGCCCTGTTTCCGGGATAACTGACTGCCCTGTTTCCAGGGTAACTGACTGCCCTGTTTCCGGGGTAACTGACTGCCCTGTTTCCAGGCTAACTGACTGCCCTGTTTCCAGGATAACTGATCACCCTGTTTCCAGGATAACTGACTCCCTTGTTTCCAGGATAACTGACTGCCCTGTTTCCGGGGTAACTTACTGACCTGTTTCCAGGATAACTGACCTACCTATTGCCGGGGTAACTGACCGCCCTGTTTCCAGGTTAACTGACTGCCTTGTTTTAGGTTAACTGACTGCCCTGTTTCCAGGGTAACTGACTGCCCTGTTTCCAGGGGAACTGACCGCCCTGTTTCCAGGGTAACTGACTGCCCAGTTTCCAGGGTAACTGATCACCCTGTTTCCGGGATAACTGACTGCCCTGTTTCCGGGAGAAATGACTGCCCTGTTTCCAGGGTAACTGACTGCCCTGCTTCCGGGGTAACTGACTGCCCTGTTTGCAAGGTAACTGATCACCCTGTTTACGGGATAACTGACTGCCCTGTTTCCGGGATAACTGACTGCCCTGTTTCCAGGGTAACTGACCGCCCTGTTTCCGGGGTAACTGACTGCCCAGTTTCCAGGGTAACTGACTGCCAGGTTTCCAGGGTAACTAACTGCCCTGTTTCCGGGGTAACTGACTGCCCAGTTTCCAGGGTAACTGACTGCCCTGTTTCCAGGGTAACTGACTGCCCACCTTCCAGCGTAACTGATCACCCTGTTTCAGGATAACTGAATGCCCTGTTTCCAGGGTAACTGACTGCCCAGTTTCCAGGGTAAATTATCACCCTGTTTCCGGGATAACTAACTGCCCTGTTTCCGGGATAACTGTGTGCCCTGTTTCCGGGGTAACTGATCACCCTGTTTCCGGGGTAACTGACTGCCCAGTTTCCGGGGTAACTAACTTCCCTGTTTCCAGGGTAACTGACTGCCCTGTTTCCGGGATAACTGACTGCCCTGTTTTCAGGGTAACTGATAACCCTGTTTCCGGGATAACTGACTGCCCTGTTTCCAGGGTAACTGACTGCCCAGTTTCCAGGGTAACTGACTGCCCTGTTTCCGGGGTAACTGACTGCCCTGTTTACAGGGTAACTGACTGCCAGTTTCCAGAGTAACTGAATACCCTATTTCCAGGGTAACAGATCACCCTGTTTCCGGGATAACTGACTGCCCTGTTTCCAGGATAACTGACTGCCCTGTTTCCAGGGTAACTGACTGCCCTGTTTCCGGGGTAACTGACTGCCCTGTTTGCAGGCTAACTGACTGCCCTGTTTCCAGGATAACTGATCACCCTGTTTCCGGGGTAACTGACTGCCCTGTTTCCGGGGTAACTGACCGCCCTGTTTCCAGGATAACTGATCTCCCAGTTTCCGGGGTAACTGATCTCCCTGTTTCCGGGGTAACTGACCGCCCTGTTTCCAGGATAACTGACCTACCTATTTCCAGGTTAACTGACTGCCCTGTTTCCAGGGGAACTGACTGCCCTGTTTCCGGGGTAACTGATCACCCTGTTTCCGGGGTAACTGACCAACCAGTTTCCAGGGTGACTGACTGCCCTGTTTCCAGGGTAACTGACTGCCCAGTTTCCGGGGTAACTGACTGCCCTGTTTCCTGGGTAACTGACTGCCCTGCTTCCGGGGTAACTGACTGCCCTGTTTCCAGGGTAACTGACTGCCCAGTTTCCAGGGTAACTGATCACCCTTTTTCCGGGGTAACTGACTGCCCTGTTTCCGGGGTAACTGACCGCCCTGTTTCCAGGATAACTGATCTCCCAGTTTCCGGGGTAACTGATCTCCCTGTTTCCGGGGTAACTGACCGCCCTGTTTCCAGGATAACTGACCTACCTATTTCCAGGTTAACTGACTGCCCTGTTTCCAGGGGAACTGACTGCCCTGTTTCCGGGGTAACTGATCACCCTGTTTCCGGGGTAACTGACCAACCAGTTTCCAGGGTGACTGACTGCCCTGTTTCCAGGGTAACTGACTGCCCAGTTTCCGGGGTAACTGACTGCCCTGTTTCCTGGGTAACTGACTGCCCTGCTTCCGGGGTAACTGACTGCCCTGTTTCCAGGGTAACTGACTGCCCAGTTTCCAGGGTAACTGATCACCCTTTTTCCGGGATAACTGACTGCCCTGTTTCCGGGATAACTGACTGCCCTGTTTCCAGGGTAACTGACTGCCCTGTTTCCGGGGCAACTGACTGCCCTGTTTCCAGGGTAACTGATCACCCTGTTTCCGGGATTACTGACTGCCCTGTTTCCAGGGTAACTGACTGCCCTGTTTCCGGGGTAACTGACCGCCCTGTTTCCAGGGTAACTGACCGCCCTGTTTCCAGGATAACTGACTCCCCTGTTTCCAGGGTAACTGACTGCCCTGTTTCCGGGGTAACTGACTGCCCTGTTTGCAGGCTAACTGACTGCCCTGTTTCCAGGATATCTGATCACCCTGTTTCCAGGATAACTGACCGCCCTGTTTCCAGGATAACTGACCTACCTATTTCCAGGTTAACTGACTGCCCTGTTTCCAGGGTAACTGACTGCCCTGTTTCCAGGGGAACTGACTGCCCTGTTTCCGGGGTAACTGATCACCCTGTTTCCGGGGTAACTGACCAACCAGTTTCCAGGGTGACTGACTGCCCTGTTTCCAGGGTAACTGACTGCCCAGTTTCCGGGGTAACTGACTGCCCTGTTTCCTGGGTAACTGACTGCCCTGCTTCCGGGGTAACTGACTGCCCTGTTTCCAGGGTAACTGACTGCCCAGTTTCCAGGGTAACTGATCACCCTTTTTCCGGGATAACTGACTGCCCTGTTTCCGGGATAACTGACTGCCCTGTTTCCAGGGTAACTGACTGCCCTGTTTCCGGGGCAACTGACTGCCCTGTTTCCAGGGTAACTGATCACCCTGTTTCCGGGATTACTGACTGCCCTGTTTCCAGGGTAACTGACTGCCCTGTTTCCGGGGTAACTGACCGCCCTGTCTCCAGGGTAACTGACCGCCCTGTTTCCAGGATAACTGACTCCCCTGTTTCCAGGGTAACTGACTGCCCTGTTTCCGGGGTAACTGACTGCCCAGTTTCCAGGGTAACTGACTGCCCAGTTTCCAGGGTAACTAACTGCCCTGTTTCCGGGGTAACTGACTGCCCAGTTTCCAGGGTAAATGACTGCCCTGTTTCCAGGGTAACTGACTGCCCACCTTCCAGTGTAACTGATCACCCTGTTTCCAGGATAACTGACTGCCCTGTTTCCAGGTTAACTGACCGCCCTGTTTCCAGGGTAACTGACTGCCCAGTTTCCAGGGTAAATTATCACCCTGTTTCCGGGATAACTAACTGCCCTGTTTCCGGGATAACTGACTGCCCTGTTTCCGGGATAACTGACTGACCTGTTTCCGGGGTAACTGATCACCCAGTTTCCGGGGTAACTGACTGCCCAGTTTCCGGGTAACTGACTTCCCTGTTTCCAGCGTAACTGACTGCCCTGTTTCCGGGATAACTGACTGCCCTGTTTCCAGGGTAACTGATAACCCTGTTTCCGGGATAACTGACTGCCCTGTTTCCAGGGTAACTGACTGCCCAGTTTCCAGAGTAACTGAATAACCTGTTTCCAGGGTAACAGATCACCCTGTTTCCGGGATAACTGACTGCCCTGTTTCCAAGATAACTGACTGCCCTCTTTCCAGGGTAACTGACTGCCCTGTTTCCGGGGTAACTGACTGCCCTGTTTCCAGGCTAACTGACTGGCCTGTTTCCAGGATAACTGATCACCCTGTTTCCCGGGTAACTGACTGCCCTGTTTCCGGTGTAACTGACCGCCCTGTTTCCAGGATAACTGACTCCCCTGTTTCCAGGGTAACTGACTGCCCTGTTTCCAGGGTAACTGACTGCCCTGTTTCCAGGATAACTGATCACTCTGTTTCCGGGGTAACTGATCACTCTGTTTCCGGGGTAACTGACCTCCCTGTTTCCGGGGTAACTGACTAATCTGTTTCCAGGGTTACTGACAGCCCTGTTTCTGGGGTAACTGACTGCCCTGCTTCCGGGGTAACTGACCACCCTGTTTCCAGGATAACTGACTCCCCTGTTTCCAGGGTAACTGACTGCCCTGTTTCCAGGGTTACTGACAGCCCTGTTTCTGGGGTAACTGACTGCCCTGTTTCCGGGGTAACTGACTGCCCTGTTTCCAGGATAACTGATCACTCTGTTTCCGGGGTAACTGATCACTCTGTTTCCGGGGTAACTGACCACCCTGTTTCCGGGGTAACTGACTAATCTGTTTCCAGGGTTACTGACAGCCCTGTTTCTGGGGTAACTGACTGCCCTGCTTCCAGGGTAACTGACTGCCCAGTTTCCAGGGTAACTGACTGCCCTGTTTCCAGGGTAACAGATCTCTCTGTTTCCGGGGTAACTGACCGCCCTGTTTCCAGGATAACTGACCGCCCTATTTCCGGGGTAACTGACCGCCCTGTTTCCAGGATAACTGACTGCCCTGTTTCCGGGATAACTGACTGCCCTGTTTACTGGATAACTGTCCGCCCTGTTTCCAGGTTAACTGACTGCCCTGTTTCCGGGATAAATGACTGCCCTGTTTCCAGGTTAACTGACTGCCCTGTTTCCGGGATAACTGACTGCCCTGTTTCCAGGGTAACTGATAACCCTGTTTCCAGGATAACTGACTGCACTGTTTCCAGGGTACTTGACTGCCCTGTTTCCGGGGTAACTGACTGCCCTGTTTCCAGGCTAACTGACTGCCCAGTTTCCAGAGTAACTGAATACCCTGTTTCCAGGGTAACTGACTGCCCTGTTTCCGGGATAACTGACTGCCCTGTTTCCAGGGTAACTGACTGCCCTGTTTCCTGGATAACTGACTGCCCTGTTTCCAGGGTAACTGACTGCCCTGTTTCCGGGGTAACTGACTGCCCTGTTTCCAGGCTAACTGACTGCCCTGTTTCCAGGATAACTGATCACCCTGTTTCCAGGATAACTGACTCCCTTGTTTCCAGGATAACTGACTGCCCTGTTTCCGGGGTAACTTACTGACCTGTTTCCAGGATAACTGACCTACCTATTGCCGGGGTAACTGACCGCCCTGTTTCCAGGTTAACTGACTGCCCTGTTTTAGGTTAACTGACTGCCCTGTTTCCAGGGTAACTGACTGCCCTGTTTCCAGGGGAACTGACCGCCCTGTTTCCAGGGTAACTGACTGCCCAGTTTCCAGGGTAACTGATCACCCTGTTTCCGGGATAACTGACTGCCCTGTTTCCGGGAGAAATGACTGCCCTGTTTCCAGGGTAACTGACTGCCCTGCTTCCGGGGTAACTGACTGCCCTGTTTGCAGGGTAACTGATCACCCTGTTTACGGGATAACTGACTGCCCTGTTTCCGGGATAACTGACTGCCCCGTTTCCAGGGTAACTGACCGCCCTGTTTCCGGGGTAACTGACTGCCCAGTTTCCAGGGTAACTGACTGCCAGGTTTACAGGGTAACTAACTGCCCTGTTTCCGGGGTAACTGACTGCCCAGTTTCCAGGGTAACTGACTGCCCTGTTTCCAGGGTAACTGACTGCCCACCTTCCAGCGTAACTGATCACCCTGTTTCCAGGATAACTGAATGCCCTGTTTCCAGGGTAACTGACTGCCCAGTTTCCAGGGTAAATTATCACCCTGTTTCCGGGATAACTAACTGCCCTGTTTCCGGGATAACTGTGTGCCCTGTTTCCGGGGTAACTGATCACCCTGTTTCCGGGGTAACTGACTGCCCAGTTTCCGGGGTAACTAACTTCCCTGTTTCCAGGCTAACTGACTGCCCTGTTTCCAGGATAACTGATCACCCTGTTTCCCGGGTAACTGACTGCCCTGTTTCCGGGGTAACTGACCGCCCTGTTTCCAGGATAACTGATCACCCTGTTTCCGGGGTAACTGACCACCCTGTTTCCAGGATAACTGACTCCCCTGTTTCCAGGGTAACTGACTGCCCTGTTTCCAGGGTAACTGACTGCCCTGTTTCCGGGGTAACTGACTGCCCTGTTTCCAGGATAACTGATCACTCTGTTTCCGGGGTAACTGATCACTCTGTTTCCGGGGTAACTGACCTCCCTGTTTCCGGGGTAACTGACTAATCTGTTTCCAGGGTTACTGACAGCCCTGTTTCTGGGGTAACTGACTGCCCTGCTTCCGGGGTAACTGACCACCCTGTTTCCAGGATAACTGACTCCCCTGTTTCCAGGGTAACAGACTGCCCTGTTTCCAGGGTTACTGACAGCCCTGTTTCTGGGGTAACTGACTGCCCTGTTTCCGGGGTAACTGACTGCCCTGTTTCCAGGATAACTGATCACTCTGTTTCCGGGGTAACTGATCACTCTGTTTCCGGGGTAACTGACCACCCTGTTTCCGGGGTAACTGACTAATCTGTTTCCAGGGTTACTGACAGCCCTGTTTCTGGGGTAACTGACTGCCCTGCTTCCAGGGTAACTGACTGCCCAGTTTCCAGGGTAACTGACTGCCCTGTTTCCAGGGTAACAGATCTCTCTGTTTCCGGGGTAACTGACCGCCCTGTTTCCAGGATAACTGACCGCCCTATTTCCGGGGTAACTGACCGCCCTGTTTCCAGGATAACTGACTGCCCTGTTTCCGGGATAACTGACTGCCCTGTTTACTGGATAACTGTCCGCCCTGTTTCCAGGTTAACTGACTGCCCTGTTTCCGGGATAAATGACTGCCCTGTTTCCAGGTTAACTGACTGCCCTGTTTCCGGGATAACTGACTGCCCTGTTTCCAGGGTAACTGATAACCCTGTTTCCAGGATAACTGACTGCACTGTTTCCAGGGTACTTGACTGCCCTGTTTCCGGGGTAACTGACTGCCCTGTTTCCAGGCTAACTGACTGCCCAGTTTCCAGAGTAACTGAATACCCTGTTTCCAGGGTAACTGACTGCCATGTTTCCGGGATAACTGACTGCCCTGTTTCCTGGATAACTGACTGCCCTGTTTCCAGGGTAACTGACTGCCCTGTTTCCGGGGTAACTGACTGCCCTGTTTCCAGGCTAACTGACTGCCCTGTTTCCAGGATAACTGATCACCCTGTTTCCAGGATAACTGACTCCCTTGTTTCCAGGATAACTGACTGCCCTGTTTCCGGGGTAACTTACTGACCTGTTTCCAGGATAACTGACCTACCTATTGCCGGGGTAACTGACCGCCCTGTTTCCAGGTTAACTGACTGCCCTGTTTTAGGTTAACTGACTGCCCTGTTTCCAGGGTAACTGACTGCCCTGTTTCCAGGGGAACTGACCGCCCTGTTTCCAGGGTAACTGACTGCCCAGTTTCCAGGGTAACTGATCACCCTGTTTCCGGGATAACTGACTGCCCTGTTTCCGGGAGAAATGACTGCCCTGTTTCCAGGGTAACTGACTGCCCTGCTTCCGGGGTAACTGACTGCCCTGTTTGCAGGGTAACTGATCACCCTGTTTACGGGATAACTGACTGCCCTGTTTCCGGGATAACTGACTGCCCTGTTTCCAGGGTAACTGACCGCCCTGTTTCCGGGGTAACTGACTGCCCAGTTTCCAGGGTAACTGACTGCCAGGTTTCCAGGGTAACTAACTGCCCTGTTTCCGGGGTAACTGACTGCCCAGTTTCCAGGGTAACTGACTGCCCTGTTTCCAGGGTAACTGACTGCCCACCTTCCAGCGTAACTGATCACCCTGTTTCCAGGATGACTGAATGCCCTGTTTCCAGGGTAACTGACTGCCCAGTTTCCAGGGTAAATTATCACCCTGTTTCCGGGATAACTAACTGCCCTGTTTCCGGGATAACTGTGTGCCCTGTTTCCGGGGTAACTGATCACCCTGTTTCCGGGGTAACTGACTGCCCAGTTTCCGGGGTAACTAACTTCCCTGTTTCCAGGGTAACTGACTGCCCTGTTTCCGGGATAACTGACTGCCCTGTTTTCAGGGTAACTGATAACCCTGTTTCCGGGATAACTGACTGCCCTGTTTCCAGGGTAACTGACTGCCCAGTTTCCAGGGTAACTGACTGCCCTGTTTCCGGGGTAACTGACTGCCCTGTTTACAGGGTAACTGACTGCCAGTTTCCAGAGTAACTGAATACCCTATTTCCAGGGTAACAGATCACCCTGTTTCCGGGATAACTGACTGCCCTGTTTCCAGGATAACTGACTGCCCTGTTTCCAGGGTAACTGACTGCCCTGTTTCCGGGGTAACTGACTGCCCTGTTTGCAGGCTAACTGACTGCCCTGTTTCCAGGATAACTGATCACCCTGTTTCCGGGGTAACTGACTGCCCTGTTTCCGGGGTAACTGACCGCCCTGTTTCCAGGATAACTGATCTCCCAGTTTCCGGGGTAACTGATCTCCCTGTTTCCGGGGTAACTGACCGCCCTGTTTCCAGGATAACTGACCTACCTATTTCCAGGTTAACTGACTGCCCTGTTTCCAGGGTAACTGACTGCCCTGTTTCCAGGGGAACTGACTGCCCTGTTTCCGGGGTAACTGATCACCCTGTTTCCGGGGTAACTGACTAACCAGTTTCCAGGGTGACTGACTGCCCTGTTTCCAGGGTAACTGACTGCCCAGTTTCCAGGGTAACTGACTGCCCTGTTTCCTGGGTAACTGACTGCCCTGCTTCCGGGGTAACTGACTGCCCTGTTTCCAGGGTAACTGACTGCCCAGTTTCCAGGGTAACTGATCACCCTTTTTCCGGGATAACTGACTGCCCTGTTTCCGGGATAACTGACTGCCCTGTTTCCAGGGTAACTGACTGCCCTGTTTCCGGGGCAACTGACTGCCCTGTTTCCAGGGTAACTGATCACCCTGTTTCCGGGATTACTGACTGCCCTGTTTCCGGGATAACTGACTGCCCTGTTTCCAGGGTAACTGACTGCCCTGTTTCCGGGGTAACTGACCGCCCTGTTTCCAGGGTAACTGACCGCCCTGTTTCCAGGGTAACTAACTGCCCTGTTTCCAGGGTAACTGACTGCCCAGTTTCCAGGGTAAATGACTGCCCTGTTTCCAGGGTAACTGACTGCCCAGTTTCCAGGGTAAATTATCACCCTGTTTCCAGGATAACTGACTGCCCTGTTTCCAGGTTAACTGACCGCCCTGTTTCCAGGGTAACTGACTGCCCAGTTTCCAGGGTAAATTATCACCCTGTTTCCGGGATAACTAACTGCCCTGTTTCCGGGATAACTGACTGCCCTGTTTCCGGGATAACTGACTGACCTGTTTCCGGGGTAACTGACCGCCCTGTTTCCGGGGTAACTGACTGCCCAGTTTCCGGGTAACTGACTTCCCTGTTTCCAGGGTAACTGACTGCCCTGTTTCCGGGATAACTGACTGCCCTGTTTCCAGGGTAACCGATAACCCTGTTTCCGGGATAACTGACTGCCCTGTTTCCAGGGTAACTGACTGCCCAGTTTCCAGAGTAACTGAATAACCTGTTTCCAGGGTAACAGATCACCCTGTTTCCGGGATAACTGACTGCCCTGTTTCCAAGATAACTGACTGCCCTCTTTCCAGGGTAACTGACTGCCCTGTTTCCAGGGTAACTGACTGCACTGTTTCCAGGCTAACTGACTGCCCTGTTTCCAGGATAACTGATCACCCTGTTTCCCGGGTAACTGACTGCCCTGTTTCCGGGGTAACTGACCGCCCTGTTTCCAGGATAACTGATCACCCTGTTTCCGGGGTAACTGACCACCCTGTTTCCAGGATAACTGACTCCCCTGTTTCCAGGGTAACTGATAACCCTGTTTCCGGGATAACTGACTGCACTGTTTCCAGGGTACTTGACTGCCCTGTTTCCGGGGTAACTGACTGCCCTGTTTCCAGGCTAACTGACTGCCCAGTTTCCAGAGTAACTGAATACCCTGTTTCCAGGGTAACTGACTGCCCTGTTTCCGGGATAACTGACTGCCCTGTTTCCAGGGTAACTGACTGCCCTGTTTCCGGGATAACTGACTGCCCTGTTTCCAGGGTAACTGACTGCCCTGTTTCCGGGGTAACTGACTGCCCTGTTTCCAGGCTAACTGACTGCCCTGTTTCCAGGATAACTGATCACCCTGTTTCCAGGATAACTGACTCCCTTGTTTCCAGGATAACTGACTGCCCTGTTTCCGGGGTAACTTACTGACCTGTTTCCAGGATAACTGACCTACCTATTGCCGGGGTAACTGACCGCCCTGTTTCCAGGTTAACTGACTGCCCTGTTTTAGGTTAACTGACTGCCCTGTTTCCAGGGGAACTGACCGCCCTGTTTCCAGGGTAACTGACTGCCCAGTTTCCAGGGTAACTGATCACCCTGTTTCCGGGATAACTGACCGCCCTGTTTCCGGGAGAAATGACTGCCCTGTTTCCAGGGTAACTGACTGCCCTGCTTCCGGGGTAACTGACTGCCCTGTTTGCAGGGTAACTGATCACCCTGTTTACGGGATAACTGACTGCCCTGTTTCCGGGATAACTGACTGCCCTGTTTCCAGGGGAACTGACCGCCCTGTTTCCGGGGTAACTGACTGCCCAGTTTCCAGGGTAACTGACTGCCAGGTTTCCAGGGTAACTAACTGCCCTGTTTCCGGGGTAACTGACTGCCCAGTTTCCAGGGTAACTGACTGCCCTGTTTCCAGGGTAACTGACTGCCCACCTTCCAGCGTAACTGATCACCCTGTTTCCAGGATAACTGAATGCCCTGTTTCCAGGGTAACTGACTGCCCAGTTTCCAGGGTAAATTATCACCCTGTTTCCGGGATAACTAACTGCCCTGTTTCCGGGATAACTGACTGCCCTGTTTCCGGGGTAACTGATCACCCTGTTTCCGGGGTAACTGACTGCCCAGTTTCCGGGGTAACTAACTTCCCTGTTTCCAGGGTAACTGACTGCCCTGTTTCCGGGATAACTGACTGCCCTGTTTTCAGGGTAACTGATAACCCTGTTTCCGGGATAACTGACTGCCCTGTTTCCAGGGTAACTGACTGCCCAGTTTCCAGGGTAACTGACTGCCCTGTTTCCGGGGTAACTGACTGCCCTGTTTACAGGGTAACTGACTGCCAGTTTCCAGAGTAACTGAATACCCTATTTCCAGGGTAACAGATCACCCTGTTTCCGGGATAACTGACTGCCCTGTTTCCAGGATAACTGACTGCCCTGTTTCCAGGGTAACTGACTGCCCTGTTTCCGGGGTAACTGACTGCCCTGTTTGCAGGCTAACTGACTGCCCTGTTTCCAGGATAACTGATCACCCTGTTTCCGGGGTAACTGACTGCCCTGTTTCCGGTGTAACTGACCGCCCTGTTTCCAGGATAACTGATCTCCCAGTTTCCGGGGTAACTGATCTCCCTGTTTCCGGGGTAACTGACCGCCCTGTTTCCAGGATAACTGACCTACCTATTTCCAGGTTAACTGACTGCCCTGTTTCCAGGGTAACTGACTGCCCTGTTTCCAGGGGAACTGACTGCCCTGTTTCCGGGGTAACTGATCACCCTGTTTCCGGGGTAACTGACTAACCAGTTTCCAGGGTGACTGACTGCCCTGTTTCCAGGGTAACTGACTGCCCAGTTTCCAGGGTAACTGACTGCCCTGTTTCCTGGGTAACTGACTGCCCTGCTTCCGGGGTAACTGACTGCCCTGTTTCCAGGGTAACTGACTGCCCAGTTTCCAGGGTAACTGATCACCCTTTTTCCGGGATAACTGACTGCCCTGTTTCCGGGATAACTGACTGCCCTGTTTCCAGGGTAACTGACTGCCCTGTTTCCGGGGCAACTGACTGCCCTGTTTCCAGGGTAACTGATCACCCTGTTTCCGGGATTACTGACTGCCCTGTTTCCGGGATAACTGACTGCCCTGTTTCCAGGGTAACTGACTGCCCTGTTTCCGGGGTAACTGACCGCCCTGTTTCCAGGGTAACTGACCGCCCTGTTTCCAGGGTAACTAACTGCCCTGTTTCCAGGGTAACTGACTGCCCAGTTTCCAGGGTAAATGACTGCCCTGTTTCCAGGGTAACTGACTGCCCAGTTTCCAGGGTAAATTATCACCCTGTTTCCAGGATAACTGACTGCCCTGTTTCCAGGTTAACTGACCGCCCTGTTTCCAGGGTAACTGACTGCCCAGTTTCCAGGGTAAATTATCACCCTGTTTCCGGGATAACTAACTGCCCTGTTTCCGGGATAACTGACTGCCCTGTTTCCGGGATAACTGACTGACCTGTTTCCGGGGTAACTGATCACCCTGTTTCCGGGGTAACTGACTGCCCAGTTTCCGGGTAACTGACTTCCCTGTTTCCAGGGTAACTGACTGCCCTGTTTCCGGGATAACTGACTGCCCTGTTTCCAGGGTAACTGATAACCCTGTTTCCGGGATAACTGACTGCCCTGTTTCCAGGGTAACTGACTGCCCAGTTTCCAGAGTAACTGAATAACCTGTTTCCAGGGTAACAGATCACCCTGTTTCCGGGATAACTGACTGCCCTGTTTCCAAGATAACTGACTGCCCTCTTTCCAGGGTAACTGACTGCCCTGTTTCCGGGGTAACTGACTGCCCTGTTTACAGGCTAACTGACTGCCCTGTTTCCAGGATAACTGATCACCCTGTTTCCCGGGTAACTGACTGCCCTGTTTCCGGGGTAACTGATCGCCCTGTTTCCAGGATAACTGATCACCCTGTTTCCGGGGTAACTGACCACCCTGTTTCCAGGATAACTGACTCCCCTGTTTCCAGGGTAACTGACTGCCCTGTTTCCAGGGTAACTGACTGCCCTGTTTCCGGGGTAACTGACTGCCCTGTTTCCGGGGTAACTGACTGCCCTGTTTCCAGGCTAACTGACTGCCCTGTTTCCAGGATAACTGATCACCCTGTTTCCAGGATAACTGACTCCCTTGTTTCCAGGATAACTGACTGCCCTGTTTCCGGGGTAACTTACTGACCTGTTTCCAGGATAACTGACCTACCTATTGCCGGGGTAACTGACCGCCCTGTTTCCAGGTTAACTGACTGCCCTGTTTCCAGGTTAACTGACTGCCCTGTTTCCAGGGTAACTGACTGCCCTGTTTCCAGGGGAACTGACCGCCCTGTTTCCAGGGTAACTGACTGCCCAGTTTCCAGGGTAACTGATCACCCTGTTTCCGGGATAACTGACTGCCCTGTTTCCGGGAGAAATGACTGCCCTGTTTCCAGGGTAACTGACTGCCCTGCTTCCGGGGTAACTGACTGCCCTGTTTGCAGGGTAACTGATCACCCTGTTTACGGGATAACTGACTGCCCTGTTTCCGGGATAACTGACTGCCCTGTTTCCAGGGTAACTGACCGCCCTGTTTCCGGGGTAACTGACTGCCCAGTTTCCAGGGTAACTGACTGCCAGGTTTCCAGGGTAACTAACTGCCCTGTTTCCGGGGTAACTGACTGCCCAGTTTCCAGGCTAACTGACTGCCCTGTTTCCAGGGGAACTGACTGCCCACCTTCCAGCGTAACTGATCACCCTGTTTCCAGGATAACTGAATGCCCTGTTTCCAGGGTAACTGACTGCCCAGTTTCCAGGGTAAATTATCACCCTGTTTCCGGGATAACTAACTGCCCTGTTTCCGGGATAACTGACTGCCCTGTTTCCGGGGGAACTGATCACCCTGTTTCCGGGGTAACTGACTGCCCAGTTTCCGGGGTAACTAACTTCCCTGTTTCCAGGGTAACTGACTGCCCTGTTTCCGGGATAACTGACTGCCCTGTTTTCAGGGTAACTGATAACCCTGTTTCCGGGATAACTGACTGCCCTGTTTCCAGGGTAACTGACTGCCCAGTTTCCAGGGTAACTGACCGCCCTGTTTCCGGGGTAACTGACTGCCCTGTTTACAGGGTAACTGACTGCCCAGTTTCCAGAGTAACTGAATACCCTGTTTCCAGGGTAACAGATCACCCTCTTTCCGGGATAACTGACTGCCCTGTTTCCAGGATAACTGACTGCCCTGTTTCCAGGGTAACTGACTGCCCTGTTTCCGGGGTAACTGACTGCCCTGTTTGCAGGCTAACTGACTGCCCTGTTTCCAGGATAACTGATCTCCCTGTTTCCGGGGTAACTGATCTCCCTGTTTCCGGGGTAACTGACCGCCCTGTTTCCAGGATAACTGACCTACCTATTTCCAGGTTAACTGACTGCCCTGTTTCCAGGGTAACTGACTGCCCTGTTTCCAGGGGAACTGACTGCCCTGTTTCCGGGGTAACTGATCACCCTGTTTCCGGGGTAACTGACTAACCAGTTTCCAGGGTGACTGACTGCCCTGTTTCCAGGGTAACTGACTGCCCAGTTTCCGGGGTAACTGACTGCCCTGTTTCCTGGGTAACTGACTGCCCTGCTTCCGGGGTAACTGACTGCCCTGTTTCCAGGGTAACTGACTGCCCAGTTTCCAGGGTAACTGATCACCCTGTTTCCGGGATTACTGACTGCCCTGTTTCCGGGATAACTGACTGCCCTGTTTCCAGGGTAACTGACTGCCCTGTTTCCGGGGTAACTGACCGCCCTGTTTCCAGGGTAACTGACCGCCCTGTTTCCAGGATAACTGACTCCCCTGTTTCCAGGGTAACTGACTGCCCTGTTTCCGGGGTAACTGACTGCCCAGTTTCCAGGGTAACTGACTGCCCAGTTTCCAGGGTAACTAACTGCCCTGTTTCCGGGGTAACTGACTGCCCAGTTTCCAGGGTAACTGACTGCCCTGTTTCCTGGGTAACTGACTGCCCTGCTTCCGGGGTAACTGACTGCCCTGTTTCCAGGGTAACTGACTGCCCAGTTTCCAGGGTAACTGATCACCCTTTTTCCGGGATAACTGACTGCCCTGTTTCCGGGATAACTGACTGCCCTGTTTCCAGGGTAACTGACTGCCCTGTTTCCGGGGCAACTGACTGCCCTGTTTCCAGGGTAACTGATCACCCTGTTTCCGGGATTACTGACTGCCCTGTTTCCGGGATAACTGACTGCCCTGTTTCCAGGGTAACTGACTGCCCTGTTTCCGGGGTAACTGACCGCCCTGTTTCCAGGGTAACTGACCGCCCTGTTTCCAGGGTAACTAACTGCCCTGTTTCCAGGGTAACTGACTGCCCAGTTTCCAGGGTAAATGACTGCCCTGTTTCCAGGGTAACTGACTGCCCAGTTTCCAGGGTAAATTATCACCCTGTTTCCAGGATAACTGACTGCCCTGTTTCCAGGTTAACTGACCGCCCTGTTTCCAGGGTAACTGACTGCCCAGTTTCCAGGGTAAATTATCACCCTGTTTCCGGGATAACTAACTGCCCTGTTTCCGGGATAACTGACTGCCCTGTTTCCGGGATAACTGACTGACCTGTTTCCGGGGTAACTGATCACCCTGTTTCCGGGGTAACTGACTGCCCAGTTTCCGGGTAACTGACTTCCCTGTTTCCAGGGTAACTGACTGCCCTGTTTCCGGGATAACTGACTGCCCTGTTTCCAGGGTAACTGATAACCCTGTTTCCGGGATAACTGACTGCCCTGTTTCCAGGGTAACTGACTGCCCAGTTTCCAGAGTAACTGAATAACCTGTTTCCAGGGTAACAGATCACCCTGTTTCCGGGATAACTGACTGCCCTGTTTCCAAGATAACTGACTGCCCTCTTTCCAGGGTAACTGACTGCCCTGTTTCCGGGGTAACTGACTGCCCTGTTTCCAGGCTAACTGACTGCCCTGTTTCCAGGATAACTGATCACCCTGTTTCCCGGGTAACTGACTGCCCTGTTTCCGGGGTAACTGATCGCCCTGTTTCCAGGATAACTGATCACCCTGTTTCCGGGGTAACTGACCACCCTGTTTCCAGGATAACTGACTCCCCTGTTTCCAGGGTAACTGACTGCCCGGTTTCCAGGGTAACTGACTGCCCTGTTTCCGGGGTAACTGACTGCCCTGTTTCCGGGGTAACTGAGTGCCCTGTTTCCAGGCTAACTGACTGCCCTGTTTCCAGGATAACTGATCACCCTGTTTCCAGGATAACTGACTCCCTTGTTTCCAGGATAACTGACTGCCCTGTTTCCGGGGTAACTTACTGACCTGTTTCCAGGATAACTGACCTACCTATTGCCGGGGTAACTGACCGCCCTGTTTCCAGGTTAACTGACTGCCCTGTTTCCGGGGTAACTGACTGCCCTGTTTCCAGGGTAACTGACTGCCCTGTTTCCAGGGGAACTGACCGCCCTGTTTCCAGGGTAACTGACTGCCCAGTTTCCAGGGTAACTGATCACCCTGTTTCCGGGATAACTGACTGCCCTGTTTCCGGGAGAAATGACTGCCCTGTTTCCAGGGTAACTGACTGCCCTGCTTCCGGGGTAACTGACTGCCCTGTTTGCAGGGTAACTGATCACCCTGTTTACGGGATAACTGACTGCCCTGTTTCCGGGATAACTGACTGCCCTGTTTCCAGGGTAACTGACCGCCCTGTTTCCGGGGTAACTGACTGCCCAGTTTCCAGGGTAACTGACTGCCAGGTTTCCAGGGTAACTAACTGCCCTGTTTCCGGGGTAACTGACTGCCCAGTTTCCAGGCTAACTGACTGCCCTGTTTCCAGGGGAACTGACTGCCCACCTTCCAGCGTAACTGATCACCCTGTTTCCAGGATAACTGAATGCCCTGTTTCCAGGGTAACTGACTGCCCAGTTTCCAGGGTAAATTATCACCCTGTTTCCGGGATAACTAACTGCCCTGTTTCCGGGATAACTGACTGCCCTGTTTCCGGGGTAACTGATCACCCTGTTTCCGGGGTAACTGACTGCCCAGTTTCCGGGGTAACTAACTTCCCTGTTTCCAGGGTAACTGACTGCCCTGTTTCCGGGATAACTGACTGCCCTGTTTTCAGGGTAACTGATAACCCTGTTTCCGGGATAACTGACTGCCCTGTTTCCAGGGTAACTGACTGCCCAGTTTCCAGGGTAACTGACTGCCCTGTTTCCGGGGTAACTGACTGCCCTGTTTACAGGGTAACTGACTGCCCAGTTTCCAGAGTAACTGAATACCCTGTTTCCAGGGTAACAGATCACCCTCTTTCCGGGATAACTGACTGCCCTGTTTCCAGGATAACTGACTGCCCTGTTTCCAGGGTAACTGACTGCCCTGTTTCCGGGGTAACTGACTGCCCTGTTTGCAGGCTAACTGACTGCCCTGTTTCCAGGATAACTGATCTCCCTGTTTCCGGGGTAACTGATCTCCCTGTTTCCGGGGTAACTGACCGCCCTGTTTCCAGGATAACTGACCTACCTATTTCCAGGTTAACTGACTGCCCTGTTTCCAGGGTAACTGACTGCCCTGTTTCCAGGGGAACTGACTGCCCTGTTTCCGGGGTAACTGATCACCCTGTTTCCGGGGTAACTGACTAACCAGTTTCCAGGGTGACTGACTGCCCTGTTTCCAGGGTAACTGACTGCCCAGTTTCCGGGGTAACTGACTGCCCTGTTTCCTGGGTAACTGACTGCCCTGCTTCCGGGGTAACTGACTGCCCTGTTTCCAGGGTAACTGACTGCCCAGTTTCCAGGGTAACTGATCACCCTGTTTCCGGGATTACTGACTGCCCTGTTTCCGGGATAACTGACTGCCCTGTTTCCAGGGTAACTGACTGCCCTGTTTCCGGGGTAACTGACCGCCCTGTTTCCGGGGTAACTGACCGCCCTGTTTCCAGGGTAACTGACCGCCCTGTTTCCAGGATAACTGACTCCCCTGTTTCCAGGGTAACTGACTGCCCTGTTTCCTGGGTAACTGACTGCCCAGTTTCCGGGGTAACTGACTGCCCAGTTTCCAGGGTAACTAACTGCCCTGTTTCCGGGGTAACTGACTGCCCAGTTTCCAGGGTAAATGACTGCCCTGTTTCCAGGGTAACTGACTGCCCACCTTCCAGTGTAACTGATCACCCTGTTTCCAGGATAACTGACTGCCCTGTTTCCAGGTTAACTGACCGCCCTGTTTCCAGGGTAACTGACTGCCCAGTTTCCAGGGCAAATTATCACCCTGTTTCCGGGATAACTAACTGCCCTGTTTCCGGGATAACTGACTGCCCTGTTTCCGGGATAACTGACTGACCTGTTTCCGGGGTAACTGATCACCCTGTTTCCGGGGTAACTGACTGCCCAGTTTCCGGGTAACTGACTTCCCTGTTTCCAGGGTAACTGACTGCCCTGTTTCCGGGATAACTGACTGCCCTGTTTCCAGGGTAACTGATAACCCTGTTTCCGGGATAACTGACTGCCCTGTTTCCAGGGTAACTGACTGCCCAGTTTCCAGAGTAACTGAATAACCTGTTTCCAGGGTAACAGATCACCCTGTTTCCGGGATAACTGACTGCCCTGTTTCCAAGATAACTGACTGCCTTCTTTCCAGGGTAACTGACTGCCCTGTTTCCGGGGTAACTGACTGCCCTGTTTCCAGGCTAACTGACTGCCCTGTTTCCAGGATAACTGATCACCCTGTTTCCCGGGTAACTGACTGCCCTGTTTCCGGGGTAACTGACCGCCCTGTTTCCAGGATAACTGATCACCCTCTTTCCGGGGTAACTGACCACCCTGTTTCCAGGATAACTGACTCCCCTGTTTCCAGGGTAACTGACTGCCCTGTTTCCAGGGTAACTGACTGCCCTGTTTCCGGGGTAACTGACTGCCCTGTTTCCGGGGTAACTGACTGCCCTGTTTCCAGGATAACTGATCACTCTGTTTCCGGGGTAACTGATCACTCTGTTTCCGGGGTAACTGACCACCCTGTTTCCGGGGTAACTGACTAATCTGTTTCCAGGGTTACTGACAGCCCTGTTTCTGGGGTAACTGACTGCCCTGCTTCCGGGGTAACTGACTGCCCTGTTTCCAGGATAACTGATCACCCTGTTTCCAGTGTAACTGACCATCCTGTTTCCAGGGTAACTGACTGCCCAGTTTCCAGGGTAACTGACTGCCCTGTTTCCGGGGTAACAGATCTCTCTGTTTCCGGGGTAACTGACCGCCCTGTTTCCAGGATAACTGACCGCCCTATTTCCGGGGTAACTGACCGCCCTGTTTCCAGGATAACTGACTGCCCTGTTTCCGGGATAACTGACTGCCCTGTTTACTGGATAACTGACCGCCCTGTTTCCAGGTTAACTGACTGCCCTGTTTCCGGGATAAATGACTGCCCTGTTTCCAGGTTAACTGACTGCCCTGTTTCCGGGATAACTGACTGCCCTGTTTCCAGGGTAACTGATAACCCTGTTTCCGGGATAACTGACTGCCCTGTTTCCAGGGTACTTGACTGCCCTGTTTCCGGGGTAACTGACTGCCCTGTTTCAGGCTAACTGACTGCCCAGTTTCCAGAGTAACTGAATACCCTGTTTCCAGGGTAACTGACTGCCCTGTTTCCGGGATAACTGACTGCCCTGTTTCCAGGGTAACTGACTGCCCTGTTTCCGGGATAACTGACTGCCCTGTTTCCAGGGTAACTGACTGCCCTGTTTCCGGGGTAACTGACTGCCCTGTTTCCAGGCTAACTGACTGCCCTGTTTCCAGGATAACTGATCACCCTGTTTCCAGGATAACTGACTCCCTTGTTTCCAGGATAACTGACTGCCCTGTTTCCGGGGTAACTTACTGACCTGTTTCCAGGATAACTGACCTACCTATTGCCGGGGTAACTGACCGCCCTGTTTCCAGGTTAACTGACTGCCCTGTTTCCAGGTTAACTGACTGCCCTGTTTCCAGGGTAACTGACTGCCCTGTTTCCAGGGGAACTGACTGCCCTGTTTCCGGGGTAAATGATCACCCTGTTTCCGGGGTAACTGACTAACCAGTTTTCAGGGTGACTGACTGCCCTGTTTCCAGGCTAACTGACTGCCCTGTTTACAGGATAACTGATCACCCTGTTTCCCGGGTAACTGACTGCCCTGTTTCCGGGGTAACTGACCGCCCTGTTTCCAGGATAACTGATCACCCTGTTTCCGGGGTAACTGACCACCCTGTTTCCAGGATAACTGACTCCCCTGTTTCCAGGGTAACTGACTGCCCTGTTTCCAGGGTAACTGACTGCCCTGTTTCCGGGGTAACTGACTGCCCTGTTTCCAGGCTAACTGACTGCCCTGTTTCCAGGATAACTGATCACCCTGTTTCCAGGATAACTGACTCCCTTGTTTCCAGGATAACTGACTGCCCTGTTTCCGGGGTAACTTACTGACCTGCTTCCAGGATAACTGACCTACCTATTGCCGGGGTAACTGACCGCCCTGTTTCCAGGTTAACTGACTGCCCTGTTTCCAGGTTAACTGACTGCCCTGTTTCCAGGGGAACTGACTGCCCTGTTTCCAGGGGAACTGACCGCCCTGTTTCCAGGGTAACTGACTGCCCAGTTTCCAGGGTAACTGATCACCCTGTTTCCGGGATAACTGACTGCCCTGTTTCCGGGAGAAATGACTGCCCTGTTTCCAGGGTAACTGACTGCCCTGCTTCCGGGGTAACTGACTGCCCTGTTTGCAGGGTAACTGATCACCCTGTTTACGGGATAACTGACTGCCCTGTTTCCGGGATAACTGACTGCCCTGTTTCCAGGGTAACTGACCGCCCTGTTTCCGGGGTAACTGACTGCCCAGTTTCCAGGGTAACTGACTGCCAGGTTTCCAGGGTAACTAACTGCCCTGTTTCCGGGGTAACTGACTGCCCAGTTTCCAGGCTAACTGACTGCCCTGTTTCCAGGGTAACTGACTGCCCACCTTCCAGCGTAACTGATCACCCTGTTTCCAGGATAACTGAATGCCCTGTTTCCAGGGTAACTGACTGCCCAGTTTCCAGGGTAAATTATCACCCTGTTTCCGGGATAACTAACTGCCCTGTTTCCGGGATAACTGACTGCCCTGTTTCCGGGGTAACTGATCACCCTGTTTCAGGGGTAACTGACTGCCCAGTTTCCGGGGTAACTAACTTCCCTGTTTCCAGGGTAACTGACTGCCCTGTTTCCGGGATAACTGACTGCCCTGTTTTCAGGGTAACTGATAACCCTGTTTCCGGGATAACTGACTGCCCTGTTTCCAGGGTAACTGACTGCCCAGTTTCCAGGGTAACTGACTGCCCTGTTTCTGGGGTAACTGACTGCCCTGTTTACAGGGTAACTGACTGCCCAGTTTACAGAGTAACTGAATACCCTGTTTCCAGGGTAACAGATCACCCTCTTTCCGGGATAACTGACTGCCCTGTTTCCAGGATAACTGACTGCCCTGTTTCCAGGGTAACTGACTGCCCTGTTTCTGGGGTAACTGACTGCCCTGTTTGCAGGCTAACTGACTGCCCTGTTTCCAGGATAACTGATCACCCTGTTTCCGGGGTAACTGACTGCCCTGTTTCCGGGGTAACTGACCGCCCTGTTTCCAGGATAACTGATCTCCCTGTTTCCGGGGTAACTGATCTCCCTGTTTCCGGGGTAACTGACCGCCCTGTTTCCAGGATAACTGACCTACCTATATCCAGGTTAACTGACTGCCCTGTTTCCAGGGTAACTGACTGCCCTGTTTCCAGGGGAACTGACTGCCCTGTTTCCGGGGTAACTGATCACCCTGTTTCCGGGGTAACTGACTAACCAGTTTCCAGGGTGACTGACTGCCCTGTTTCCAGGGTAACTGACTGCCCAGTTTCCGGGGTAACTGACTGCCCTGTTTCCTGGGTAACTGACTGCCCTGCTTCCGGGGTAACTGACTGCCCTGTTTCCAGGGTAACTGACTGCCCAGTTTCCAGGGTAACTGATCACCCTTTTTCCGGGATAACTGACTGCCCTGTTTCCGGGATAACTGACTGCCCTGTTTCCAGGGTAACTGACTGCCCTGTTTCCGGGGCAACTGACTGCCCTGTTTCCAGGGTAACTGATCACCCTGTTTCCGGGATTACTGACTGCCCTGTTTCCGGGATAACTGACTGCCCTGTTTCCAGGGTAACTGACTGCCCTGTTTCCGGGGTAACTGACCGCCCTGTTTCCAGGGTAACTGACCGCCCTGTTTCCAGGATAACTGACTCCCCTGTTTCCAGGGTAACTGACTGCCCTGTTTCCGGGGTAACTGACTGCCCAGTTTCCAGGGTAACTGACTGCCCAGTTTCCAGGGTAACTAACTGCCCTGTTTCCGGGGTAACTGACTGCCCAGTTTCCAGGGTAAATGACTGCCCTGTTTCCAGGGTAACTGACTGCCCACCTTCCAGTGTAACTGATCACCCTGTTTCCAGGATAACTGACTGCCCTGTTTCCAGGTTAACTGACCGCCCTGTTTCCAGGGTAACTGACTGCCCAGTTTCCAGGGTAAATTATCACCCTGTTTCCGGGATAACTAACTGCCCTGTTTCCAGGGTAACTGACTGCCCTGTTTCCGGGATAACTGACTGACCTGTTTCCGGGGTAACTGATCACCCTGTTTCCGGGGTAACTGACTGCCCAGTTTCCGGGTAACTGACTTCCCTGTTTCCAGGGTAACTGACTGCCCTGTTTCCGGGATAACTGACTGCCCTGTTTCCAGGGTAACTGATAACCCTGTTTCCGGGATAACTGACTGCCCTGTTTCCAGGGTAACTGACTGCCCAGTTTCCAGAGTAACTGAATAACCTGTTTCCAGGGTAACAGATCACCCTGTTTCCGGGATAACTGACTGCCCTGTTTACAAGATAACTGACTGCCCTCTTTCCAGGGTAACTGACTGCCCTGTTTCCGGGGTAACTGACTGCCCTGTTTCCAGGCTAACTGACTGCCCTGTTTCCAGGATAACTGATCACCCTGTTTCCCGGGTAACTGACTGCCCTGTTTCCGGGGTAACTGACCGCCCTGTTTCCAGGATAACTGATCACCCTGTTTCCGGGGTAACTGACCACCCTGTTTCCAGGATAACTGACTCCCCTGTTTCCAGGGTAACTGACTGCCCTGTTTCCAGGGTAACTGACTGCCCTGTTTCCGGGGTAACTGACTGCCCTGTTTCCGGGGTAACTGACTGCCCTGTTTCCAGGATAACTGATCACTCTGTTTCCGGGGTAACTGATCACTCTGTTTCCGGGGTAACTGACCACCCTGTTTCCGGGGTAACTGACTAATCTGTTTCCAGGGTTACTGACAGCCCTGTTTCTGGGGTAACTGACTGCCCTGCTTCCGGGGTAACTGACTGCCCTGTTTCCAGGATAACTGATCACCCTGTTTCCAGTGTAACTGACCATCCTGTTTCCAGGGTAACTGACTGCCCAGTTTCCAGGGTAACTGACTGCCCTGTTTCCGGGGTAACAGTTCTCTCTGTTTCCGGGGTAACTGACCGCCCTGTTTCCAGGATAACTGACCGCCCTATTTCCGGGGTAACTGACTGCCCAGTTTCCAGGGTAAATTATCACCCTGTTTCCGGGATAACTAACTGCCCTGTTTCCGGGATAACTGACTGCCCTGTTTCCGGGATAACTGACTGACCTGTTTCCGGGGTAACTGATCACCCTGTTTCCGGGGTAACTGACTGCCCAGTTTCCGGGTAACTGACTTCCCTGTTTCCAGGGTAACTGACTGCCCTGTTTCCGGGATAACTGACTGCCCTGTTTCCAGGGTAACTGATAACCCTGTTTCCGGGATAACTGACTGCCCTGTTTCCAGGGTAACTGACTGCCCAGTTTCCAGAGTAACTGAATAACCTGTTTCCAGGGTAACAGATCACCCTGTTTCCGGGATAACTGACTGCCCTGTTTCCAAGATAACTGACTGCCTTCTTTCCAGGGTAACTGACTGCCCTGTTTCCGGGGTAACTGACTGCCCTGTTTCCAGGCTAACTGACTGCCCTGTTTCCAGGATAACTGATCACCCTGTTTCCCGGGTAACTGACTGCCCTGTTTCCGGGGTAACTGACCGCCCTGTTTCCAGGATAACTGATCACCCTGTTTCCGGGGTAACTGACCACCCTGTTTGCAGGATAACTGACTCCCCTGTTTCCAGGGTAACTGACTGCCCTGTTTCCAGGGTAACTGACTGCCCTGTTTCCGGGGTAACTGACTGCCCTGTTTCCGGGGTAACTGACTGCCCTGTTTCCAGGATAACTGATCACTCTGTTTCCGGGGTAACTGATCACTCTGTTTCCGGGGTAACTGACCACCCTGTTTCCGGGGTAACTGACTAATCTGTTTCCAGGGTTACTGACAGCCCTGTTTCTGGGGTAACTGACTGCCCTGCTTCCGGGGTAACTGACTGCCCTGTTTCCAGGATAACTGATCACCCTGTTTCCAGTGTAACTGACCATCCTGTTTCCAGGGTAACTGACTGCCCAGTTTCCAGGGTAACTGACTGCCCTGTTTCCGGGGTAACAGATCTCTCTGTTTCCGGGGTAACTGACCGCCCTGTTTCCAGGATAACTGACCGCCCTATTTCCGGGGTAACTGACCGCCCTGTTTCCAGGATAACTGACTGCCCTGTTTCCGGGATAACTGACTGCCCTGTTTACTGGATAACTGACCGCCCTGTTTCCAGGTTAACTGACTGCCCTGTTTCCGGGATAAATGACTGCCCTGTTTCCAGGTTAACTGACTGCCCTGTTTCCGGGATAACTGACTGCCCTGTTTCCAGGGTAACTGATAACCCTGTTTCCGGGATAACTGACTGCCCTGTTTCCAGGGTACTTGACTGCCCTGTTTCCGGGGTAACTGACTGCCCTGTTTCAGGCTAACTGACTGCCCAGTTTCCAGAGTAACTGAATACCCTGTTTCCAGGGTAACTGACTGCCCTGTTTCCGGGATAACTGACTGCCCTGTTTCCAGGGTAACTGACTGCCCTGTTTCCGGGATAACTGACTGCCCTGTTTCCAGGGTAACTGACTGCCCTGTTTCCGGGGTAACTGACTGCCCTGTTTCCAGGCTAACTGACTGCCCTGTTTCCAGGATAACTGATCACCCTGTTTCCAGGATAACTGACTCCCTTGTTTCCAGGATAACTGACTGCCCTGTTTCCGGGGTAACTTACTGACCTGTTTCCAGGATAACTGACCTACCTATTGCCGGGGTAACTGACCGCCCTGTTTCCAGGTTAACTGACTGCCCTGTTTCCAGGTTAACTGACTGCCCTGTTTCCAGGGTAACTGACTGCCCTGTTTCCAGGGGAACTGACTGCCCTGTTTCCGGGGTAAATGATCACCCTGTTTCCGGGGTAACTGACTAACCAGTTTCCAGGGTGACTGACTGCCCTGTTTCCAGGCTAACTGACTGCCCTGTTTCCAGGATAACTGATCACCCTGTTTCCCGGGTAACTGACTGCCCTGTTTCCGGGGTAACTGACCGCCCTGTTTCCAGGATAACTGATCACCCTGTTTCCGGGGTAACTGACCACCCTGTTTCCAGGATAACTGACTCCCCTGTTTCCAGGGTAACTGACTGCCCTGTTTCCAGGGTAACTGACTGCCCTGTTTCCGGGGTAACTGACTGCCCTGTTTCCAGGCTAACTGACTGCCCTGTTTCCAGGATAACTGATCACCCTGTTTCCAGGATAACTGACTCCCTTGTTTCCAGGATAACTGACTGCCCTGTTTCCGGGGTAACTTACTGACCTGCTTCCAGGATAACTGACCTACCTATTGCCGGGGTAACTGACCGCCCTGTTTCCAGGTTAACTGACTGCCCTGTTTCCAGGTTAACTGACTGCCCTGTTTCCAGGGGAACTGACTGCCCTGTTTCCAGGGGAACTGACCGCCCTGTTTCCAGGGTAACTGACTGCCCAGTTTCCAGGGTAACTGATCACCCTGTTTCCGGGATAACTGACTGCCCTGTTTCCGGGAGAAATGACTGCCCTGTTTCCAGGGTAACTGACTG
Source organism: Heterodontus francisci (assembly GCF_036365525.1). Taxonomy (NCBI): domain Eukaryota; kingdom Metazoa; phylum Chordata; class Chondrichthyes; order Heterodontiformes; family Heterodontidae; genus Heterodontus; species Heterodontus francisci. The sequence continues at coordinate 7,507,842 of NC_090386.1, forward strand.
CCCTGCTTCCGGGGTAACTGACTGCCCTGTTTGCAGGGTAACTGATCACCCTGTTTACGGGATAACTGACTGCCCTGTTTCCGGGATAACTGACTGCCCTGTTTCCAGGGTAACTGACCGCCCTGTTTCCGGGGTAACTGACTGCCCAGTTTCCAGGGTAACTGACTGCCAGGTTTCCAGGGTAACTAACTGCCCTGTTTCCGGGGTAACTGACTGCCCAGTTTCCAGGCTAACTGACTGCCCTGTTTCCAGGGTAACTGACTGCCCACCTTCCAGCGTAACTGATCACCCTGTTTCCAGGATAACTGAATGCCCTGTTTCCAGGGTAACTGACTGCCCAGTTTCCAGGGTAAATTATCACCCTGTTTCCGGGATAACTAACTGCCCTGTTTCCGGGATAACTGACTGCCCTGTTTCCGGGGTAACTGATCACCCTGTTTCCGGGGTAACTGACTGCCCAGTTTCCGGGGTAACTAACTTCCCTGTTTCCAGGGTAACTGACTGCCCTGTTTCCGGGATAACTGACTGCCCTGTTTTCAGGGTAACTGATAACCCTGTTTCCGGGATAACTGACTGCCCTGTTTCCAGGGTAACTGACTGCCCAGTTTCCAGGGTAACTGACTGCCCTGTTTCTGGGGTAACTGACTGCCCTGTTTACAGGGTAACTGACTGCCCAGTTTCCAGAGTAACTGAATACCCTGTTTCCAGGGTAACAGATCACCCTCTTTCCGGGATAACTGACTGCCCTGTTTCCAGGATAACTGACTGCCCTGTTTCCAGGGTAACTGACTGCCCTGTTTGCAGGCTAACTGACTGCCCTGTTTCCAGGATAACTGATCACCCTGTTTCCGGGGTAACTGACTGCCCTGTTTCCGGGGTAACTGACCGCCCTGTTTCCAGGATAACTGATCTCCCTGTTTCCGGGGTAACTGATCTCCCTGTTTCCGGGGTAACTGACCGCCCTGTTTCCAGGATAACTGACCTACCTATTTCCAGGTTAACTGACTGCCCTGTTTCCAGGGTAACTGACTGCCCTGTTTCCAGGGGAACTGACTGCCCTGTTTCCGGGGTAACTGATCACCCTGTTTCCGGGGTAACTGACTAACCAGTTTCCAGGGTGACTGACTGCCCTGTTTCCAGGGTAACTGACTGCCCAGTTTCCGGGGTAACTGACTGCCCTGTTTCCTGGGTAACTGACTGCCCTGCTTCCGGGGTAACTGACTGCCCTGTTTCCAGGGTAACTGACTGCCCAGTTTCCAGGGTAACTGATCACCCTTTTTCCGGGATAACTGACTGCCCTGTTTCCGGGATAACTGACTGCCCTGTTTCCAGGGTAACTGACTGCCCTGTTTCCGGGGCAACTGACTGCCCTGTTTCCAGGGTAACTGATCACCCTGTTTCCGGGATTACTGACTGCCCTGTTTCCGGGATAACTGACTGCCCTGTTTCCAGGGTAACTGACTGCCCTGTTTCCGGGGTAACTGACCGCCCTGTTTCCAGGGTAATTGACCGCCCTGTTTCCAGGATAACTGACTCCCCTGTTTCCAGGGTAACTGACTGCCCTGTTTCCGGGGTAACTGACTGCCCAGTTTCCAGGGTAACTGACTGCCCAGTTTCCAGGGTAACTAACTGCCCTGTTTCCGGGGTAACTGACTGCCCAGTTTCCAGGGTAAATGACTGCCCTGTTTCCAGGGTAACTGACTGCCCACCTTCCAGTGTAACTGATCACCCTGTTTCCAGGATAACTGACTGCCCTGTTTCCAGGTTAACTGACCGCCCTGTTTCCAGGGTAACTGACTGCCCAGTTTCCAGGGTAAATTATCACCCTGTTTCCGGGATAACTAACTGCCCTGTTTCCAGGGTAACTGACTGCCCTGTTTCCGGGATAACTGACTGACCTGTTTCCGGGGTAACTGATCACCCTGTTTCCGGGGTAACTGACTGCCCAGTTTCCGGGGAACTGACTTCCCTGTTTCCAGGGTAACTGACTGCCCTGTTTCCGGGATAACTGACAGCCCTGTTTCCAGGGTAACTGATAACCCTGTTTCCGGGATAACTGACTGCCCTGTTTCCAGGGTAACTGACTGCCCAGTTTCCAGAGTAACTGAATAACCTGTTTCCAGGGTAACAGATCACCCTGTTTCCGGGATAACTGACTGCCCTGTTTCCAAGATAACTGACTGCCCTCTTTCCAGGGTAACTGACTGCCCTGTTTCCGGGGTAACTGACTGCCCTGTTTCCAGGCTAACTGACTGCCCTGTTTCCAGGATAACTGATCACCCTGTTTCCGGGGTAACTGACTGCCCTGTTTCCGGGGTAACTGATTGCCCTGTTTCCGGGGTAACTGATTGCCCTGTTTCCAGCGTAACTGATCACCCTGTTTCCGGGATAACTGACTGCCCTGTTTCCGGGAGAAATGACTGCCCTGTTTCCAGGGTAACTGACTGCCCTGCTTCCGGGGTAACTGACTGCCCTGTTTGCAGGGTAACTGATCACCCTGTTTACGGGATAACTGACTGCCCTGTTTCCGGGATAACTGACTGCCCTGTTTCCAGGGTAACTGACCGCCCTGTTTCCGGGGTAACTGACTGCCCAGTTTCCAGGGTAACTGACTGCCAGGTTTCCAGGGTAACTAACTGCCCTGTTTCCGGGGTAACTGACTGCCCAGTTTCCAGGGTAACTGACTGCCCTGTTTCCAGGGTAACTGACTGCCCACCTTCCAGCGTAACTGATCACCCTGTTTCCAGGATAACTGAATGCCCTGTTTCCAGGGTAACTGACTGCCCAGTTTCCAGGGTAAATTATCACCCTGTTTCCGGGATAACTAACTGCCCTGTTTCCGGGATAACTGACTGCCCTGTTTCCGGGGTAACTGATCACCCTGTTTCCGGGGTAACTGACTGCCCAGTTTCCGGGGTAACTAACTTCCCTGTTTCCAGGGTAACTGACTGCCCTGTTTCCGGGATAACTGACTGCCCTGTTTTCAGGGTAACTGATAACCCTGTTTCCGGGATAACTGACTGCCCTGTTTCCAGGGTAACTGACTGCCCAGTTTCCAGGGTAACTGACTGCCCTGTTTCTGGGGTAACTGACTGCCCTGTTTACAGGGTAACTGACTGCCCAGTTTCCAGAGTAACTGAATACCCTGTTTCCAGGGTAACAGATCACCCTCTTTCCGGGATAACTGACTGCCCTGTTTCCAGGATAACTGACTGCCCTGTTTCCAGGGTAACTGACTGCCCTGTTTCTGGGGTAACTGACTGCCCTGTTTGCAGGCTAACTGACTGCCCTGTTTCCAGGATAACTGATCACCCTGTTTCCGGGGTAACTGACTGCCCTGTTTCCGGGGTAACTGACCGCCCTGTTTCCAGGATAACTGATCTCCCTGTTTCCGGGGTAACTGATCTCCCTGTTTCCGGGGTAACTGACCGCCCTGTTTCCAGGATAACTGACCTACCTATTTCCAGGTTAACTGACTGCCCTGTTTCCAGGGTAACTGACTGCCCTGTTTCCAGGGGAACTGACTGCCCTGTTTCCGGGGTAACTGATCACCCTGTTTCCGGGGTAACTGACTAACCAGTTTCCAGGGTGACTGACTGCCCTGTTTCCAGGGTAACTGACTGCCCAGTTTCCGGGGTAACTGACTGCCCTGTTTCCTGGGTAACTGACTGCCCTGCTTCCGGGGTAACTGACTGCCCTGTTTCCAGGGTAACTGACTGCCCAGTTTCCAGGGTAACTGATCACCCTTTTTCCGGGATAACTGACTGCCCTGTTTCCGGGATAACTGACTGCCCTGTTTCCAGGGTAACTGACTGCCCTGTTTCCGGGGCAACTGACTGCCCTGTTTCCAGGGTAACTGATCACCCTGTTTCCGGGATTACTGACTGCCCTGTTTCCGGGATAACTGACTGCCCTGTTTACAGGGTAACTGACTGCCCTGTTTCCGGGGTAACTGACCGCCCTGTTTCCAGGGTAACTGACCGCCCTGTTTCCAGGATAACTGACTCCCCTGTTTCCAGGGTAACTGACTGCCCTGTTTCCGGGGTAACTGACTGCCCAGTTTCCAGGGTAACTGACTGCCCAGTTTCCAGGGTAACTAACTGCCCTGTTTCCGGGGTAACTGACTGCCCAGTTTCCAGGGTAAATGACTGCCCTGTTTCCAGGGTAACTGACTGCCCACCTTCCAGTGTAACTGATCACCCTGTTTCCAGGATAACTGACTGCCCTGTTTCCAGGTTAAGTGACCGCCCTGTTTCCAGGGTAACTGACTGCCCAGTTTCCAGGGTAAATTATCACCCTGTTTCCGGGATAACTAACTGCCCTGTTTCCAGGGTAACTGACTGCCCTGTTTCCGGGATAACTGACTGACCTGTTTCCGGGGTAACTGATCACCCTGTTTCCGGGGTAACTGACTGCACAGTTTCCGGGTAACTGACTTCCCTGTTTCCAGGGTAACTGACTGCCCTGTTTCCGGGATAACTGACTGCCCTGTTTCCAGGGTAACTGATAACCCTGTTTCCGGGATAACTGACTGCCCTGTTTCCAGGGTAACTGACTGCCCAGTTTCCAGAGTAACTGAATAACCTGTTTCCAGGGTAACAGATCACCCTGTTTCCGGGATAACTGACTGCCCTGTTTCCAAGATAACTGACTGCCCTCTTTCCAGGGTAACTGACTGCCCTGTTTCCGGGGTAACTGACTGCCCTGTTTCCAGGCTAACTGACTGCCCTGTTTCCAGGATAACTGATCACCCTGTTTCCCGGGTAACTGACTGCCCTGTTTCCGGGGTAACTGACCGCCCTGTTTCCAGGATAACTGATCACCCTGTTTCCGGGGTAACTGACCACCCTGTTTCCAGGATAACTGACTCCCCTGTTTCCAGGGTAACTGACTGCCCTGTTTCCAGGGTAACTGACTGCCCTGTTTCCGGGGTAACTGACTGCCCTGTTTCCGGGGTAACTGACTGCCCTGTTTCCAGGATAACTGATCACTCTGTTTCCGGGGTAACTGATCACTCTGTTTCCGGGGTAACTGACCACCCTGTTTCCGGGGTAACTGACTAATCTGTTTCCAGGGTTACTGACAGCCCTGTTTCTGGGGTAACTGACTGCCCTGCTTCCGGGGTAACTGACTGCCCTGTTTCCAGGATAACTGATCACCCTGTTTCCAGTGTAACTGACCATCCTGTTTCCAGGGTAACTGACTGCCCAGTTTCCAGGGTAACTGACTGCCCTGTTTCCGGGGTAACAGATCTCTCTGTTTCCGGGGTAACTGACCGCCCTGTTTCCAGGATAACTGACCGCCCTATTTCCGGGGTAACTGACTGCCCAGTTTCCAGGGTAAATTATCACCCTGTTTCCGGGATAACTAACTGCCCTGTTTCCGGGATAACTGACTGCCCTGTTTCCGGGATAACTGACTGACCTGTTTCCGGGGTAACTGATCACCCTGTTTCCGGGGTAACTGACTGCCCAGTTTCCGGGTAACTGACTTCCCTGTTTCCAGGGTAACTGACTGCCCTGTTTCCGGGATAACTGACTGCCCTGTTTCCAGGGTAACTGATAACCCTGTTTCCGGGATAACTGACTGCCCTGTTTCCAGGGTAACTGACTGCCCAGTTTCCAGAGTAACTGAATAACCTGTTTCCAGGGTAACAGATCACCCTGTTTCCGGGATAACTGACTGCCCTGTTTCCAAGATAACTGACTGCCTTCTTTCCAGGGTAACTGACTGCCCTGTTTCCGGGGTAACTGACTGCCCTGTTTCCAGGCTAACTGACTGCCCTGTTTCCAGGATAACTGATCACCCTGTTTCCCGGGTAACTGACTGCCCTGTTTCCGGGGTAACTGACCGCCCTGTTTCCAGGATAACTGATCACCCTGTTTCCGGGGTAACTGACCACCCTGTTTCCAGGATAACTGACTCCCCTGTTTCCAGGGTAACTGACTGCCCTGTTTCCAGGGTAACTGACTGCCCTGTTTCCGGGGTAACTGACTGCCCTGTTTCCGGGGTAACTGACTGCCCTGTTTCCAGGATAACTGATCACTCTGTTTCCGGGGTAACTGATCACTCTGTTTCCGGGGTAACTGACCACCCTGTTTCCGGGGTAACTGACTAATCTGTTTCCAGGGTAACTGACAGCCCTGTTTCTGGGGTAACTGACTGCCCTGCTTCCGGGGTAACTGACTGCCCTGTTTCCAGGATAACTGATCACCCTGTTTCCAGTGTAACTGACCATCCTGTTTCCAGGGTAACTGACTGCCCAGTTTCCAGGGTAACTGACTGCCCTGTTTCCGGGGTAACAGATCTCTCTGTTTCCGGGGTAACTGACCGCCCTGTTTCCAGGATAACTGACCGCCCTATTTCCGGGGTAACTGACCGCCCTGTTTCCAGGATAACTGACTGCCCTGTTTCCGGGATAACTGACTGCCCTGTTTACTGGATAACTGACCGCCCTGTTTCCAGGTTAACTGACTGCCCTGTTTCCGGGATAAATGACTGCCCTGTTTCCAGGTTAACTGACTGCCCTGTTTCCGGGATAACTGACTGCCCTGTTTCCAGGGTAACTGATAACCCTGTTTCCGGGATAACTGACTGCCCTGTTTCCAGGGTACTTGACTGCCCTGTTTCCGGGGTAACTGACTGCCCTGTTTCAGGCTAACTGACTGCCCAGTTTCCAGAGTAACTGAATACCCTGTTTCCAGGGTAACTGACTGCCCTGTTTCCGGGATAACTGACTGCCCTGTTTCCAGGGTAACTGACTGCCCTGTTTCCGGGATAACTGACTGCCCTGTTTCCAGGGTAACTGACTGCCCTGTTTCCGGGGTAACTGACTGCCCTGTTTCCAGGCTAACTGACTGCCCTGTTTCCAGGATAACTGATCACCCTGTTTCCAGGATAACTGACTCCCTTGTTTCCAGGATAACTGACTGCCCTGTTTCCGGGGTAACTTACTGACCTGTTTCCAGGATAACTGACCTAACTATTGCCGGGGTAACTGACCGCCCTGTTTCCAGGTTAACTGACTGCCCTGTTTCCAGGTTAACTGACTGCCCTGTTTCCAGGGTAACTGACTGCCCTGTTTCCAGGGGAACTGACTGCCCTGTTTCCGGGGTAAATGATCACCCTGTTTCCGGGGTAACTGACTAACCAGTTTCCAGGGTGACTGACTGCCCTGTTTCCAGGCTAACTGACTGCCCTGTTTCCAGGATAACTGATCACCCTGTTTCCCGGGTAACTGACTGCCCTGTTTCCGGGGTAACGGACCGCCCTGTTTCCAGGATAACTGATCACCCTGTTTCCGGGGTAACTGACCACCCTGTTTCCAGGATAACTGACTCCCCTGTTTCCAGGGTAACTGACTGCCCTGTTTCCAGGGTAACTGACTGCCCTGTTTCCGGGGTAACTGACTGCCCTGTTTCCAGGCTAACTGACTGCCCTGTTTCCAGGATAACTGATCACCCTGTTTCCAGGATAACTGACTCCCTTGTTTCCAGGATAACTGACTGCCCTGTTTCCGGGGTAACTTACTGACCTGCTTCCAGGATAACTGACCTACCTATTGCCGGGGTAACTGACCGCCCTGTTTCCAGGTTAACTGACTGCCCTGTTTCCAGGTTAACTGACTGCCCTGTTTCCAGGGGAACTGACTGCCCTGTTTCCAGGGGAACTGACCGCCCTGTTTCCAGGGTAACTGACTGCCCAGTTTCCAGGGTAACTGATCACCCTGTTTACGGGATAACTGACTGCCCTGTTTCCGGGATAACTGACTGCCCTGTTTCCAGGGTAACTGACCGCCCTGTTTCCGGGGTAACTGACTGCCCAGTTTCCAGGGTAACTGACTGCCAGGTTTCCAGGGTAACTAACTGCCCTGTTTCCGGGGTAACTGACTGCCCAGTTTCCAGGCTAACTGACTGCCCTGTTTCCAGGGTAACTGACTGCCCACCTTCCAGCGTAACTGATCACCCTGTTTCCAGGATAACTGAATGCCCTGTTTCCAGGGTAACTGACTGCCCAGTTTCCAGGGTAAATTATCACCCTGTTTCCGGGATAACTAACTGCCCTGTTTCCGGGATAACTGACTGCCCTGTTTCCGGGGTAACTGATCACCCTGTTTCCGGGGTAACTGACTGCCCAGTTTCCGAGGTAACTAACTTCCCTGTTTCCAGGGTAACTGACTGCCCTGTTTCCGGGATAACTGACTGCCCTGTTTTCAGGGTAACTGATAACCCTGTTTCCGGGATAACTGACTGCCCTGTTTCCAGGGTAACTGACTGCCCAGTTTCCAGGGTAACTGACTGCCCTGTTTCTGGGGTAACTGACTGCCCTGTTTACAGGGTAACTGACTGCCCAGTTTCCAGAGTAACTGAATACCCTGTTTCCAGGGTAACAGATCACCCTCTTTCCGGGATAACTGACTGCCCTGTTTCCAGGATAACTGACTGCCCTGTTTCCAGGGTAACTGACTGCCCTGTTTCCGGGGTAACTGACTGCCCTGTTTGCAGGCTAACTGACTGCCCTGTTTCCAGGATAACTGATCACCCTGTTTCCGGGGTAACTGACTGCCCTGTTTCCGGGGTAACTGACCACCCTGTTTCCAGGATAACTGATCTCCCTGTTTCCGGGGTAACTGATCTCCCTGTTTCCGGGGTAACTGACCGCCCTGTTTCCAGGATAACTGACCTACCTATTTCCAGGTTAACTGACTGCCCTGTTTCCAGGGTAACTGACTGCCCTGTTTCCAGGGGAACTGACTGCCCTGTTTCCGGGGTAACTGATCACCCTGTTTCCGGGGTAACTGACTAACCAGTTTCCAGGGTGACTGACTGCCCTGTTTCCAGGGTAACTGACTGCCCAGTTTCCGGGGTAACTGACTGCCCTGTTTCCTGGGTAACTGACTGCCCTGCTTCCGGGGTAACTGACTGCCCTGTTTCCAGGGTAACTGACTGCCCAGTTTCCAGGGTAACTGATCACCCTTTTTCCGGGATAACTGACTGCCCTGTTTCCGGGATAACTGACTGCCCTGTTTCCAGGGTAACTGACTGCCCTGTTTCCGGGGCAACTGACTGCCCTGTTTCCAGGGTAACTGATCACCCTGTTTCCGGGATTACTGACTGCCCTGTTTCCGGGATAACTGACTGCCCTGTTTCCAGGGTAACTGACTGCCCTGTTTCCGGGGTAACTGACCGCCCTGTTTCCAGGGTAACTGACCGCCCTGTTTCCAGGATAACTGACTCCCCTGTTTCCAGGGTAACTGACTGCCCTGTTTCCGGGGTAACTGACTGCCCAGTTTCCAGGGTAACTGACTGCCCAGTTTCCAGGGTAACTAACTGCCCTGTTTCCGGGGTAACTGACTGCCCAGTTTCCAGGGTAAATGACTGCCCTGTTTCCAGGGTAACTGACTGCCCACCTTCCAGTGTAACTGATCACCCTGTTTCCAGGATAACTGACTGCCCTGTTTCCAGGTTAACTGACCGCCCTGTTTCCAGGGTAACTGACTGCCCAGTTTCCAGGGTAAATTATCACCCTGTTTCCGGGATAACTAACTGCCCTGTTTCCAGGGTAACTGACTGCCCTGTTTCCGGGATAACTGACTGACCTGTTTCCGGGGTAACTGATCACCCTGTTTCCGGGGTAACTGACTGCCCAGTTTCCAGGGTAAATTATCACCCTGTTTCCGGGATAACTAACTGCCCTGTTTCCGGGATAACTGACTGCCCTGTTTCCGGGGTAACTGATCACCCTGTTTCCGGGGTAACTGACTGCCCAGTTTCCGAGGTAACTAACTTCCCTGTTTCCAGGGTAACTGACTGCCCTGTTTCCGGGATAACTGACTGCCCTGTTTTCAGGGTAACTGATAACCCTGTTTCCGGGATAACTGACTGCCCTGTTTCCAGGGTAACTGACTGCCCAGTTTCCAGGGTAACTGACTGCCCTGTTTCTGGGGTAACTGACTGCCCTGTTTACAGGGTAACTGACTGCCCAGTTTCCAGAGTAACTGAATACCCTGTTTCCAGGGTAACAGATCACCCTCTTTCCGGGATAACTGACTGCCCTGTTTCCAGGATAACTGACTGCCCTGTTTCCAGGGTAACTGACTGCCCTGTTTCCGGGGTAACTGACTGCCCTGTTTGCAGGCTAACTGACTGCCCTGTTTCCAGGATAACTGATCACCCTGTTTCCGGGGTAACTGACTGCCCTGTTTCCGGGGTAACTGACCACCCTGTTTCCAGGATAACTGATCTCCCTGTTTCCGGGGTAACTGATCTCCCTGTTTCCGGGGTAACTGACCGCCCTGTTTCCAGGATAACTGACCTACCTATTTCCAGGTTAACTGACTGCCCTGTTTCCAGGGTAACTGACTGCCCTGTTTCCAGGGGAACTGACTGCCCTGTTTCCGGGGTAACTGATCACCCTGTTTCCGGGGTAACTGACTAACCAGTTTCCAGGGTGACTGACTGCCCTGTTTCCAGGGTAACTGACTGCCCAGTTTCCGGGGTAACTGACTGCCCTGTTTCCTGGGTAACTGACTGCCCTGCTTCCGGGGTAACTGACTGCCCTGTTTCCAGGGTAACTGACTGCCCAGTTTCCAGGGTAACTGATCACCCTTTTTCCGGGATAACTGACTGCCCTGTTTCCGGGATAACTGACTGCCCTGTTTCCAGGGTAACTGACTGCCCTGTTTCCGGGGCAACTGACTGCCCTGTTTCCAGGGTAACTGATCACCCTGTTTCCGGGATTACTGACTGCCCTGTTTCCGGGATAACTGACTGCCCTGTTTCCAGGGTAACTGACTGCCCTGTTTCCGGGGTAACTGACCGCCCTGTTTCCAGGGTAACTGACCGCCCTGTTTCCAGGATAACTGACTCCCCTGTTTCCAGGGTAACTGACTGCCCTGTTTCCGGGGTAACTGACTGCCCAGTTTCCAGGGTAACTGACTGCCCAGTTTCCAGGGTAACTAACTGCCCTGTTTCCGGGGTAACTGACTGCCCAGTTTCCAGGGTAAATGACTGCCCTGTTTCCAGGGTAACTGACTGCCCACCTTCCAGTGTAACTGATCACCCTGTTTCCAGGATAACTGACTGCCCTGTTTCCAGGTTAACTGACCGCCCTGTTTCCAGGGTAACTGACTGCCCAGTTTCCAGGGTAAATTATCACCCTGTTTCCGGGATAACTAACTGCCCTGTTTCCAGGGTAACTGACTGCCCTGTTTCCGGGATAACTGACTGACCTGTTTCCGGGGTAACTGATCACCCTGTTTCCGGGGTAACTGACTGCCCAGTTTCCGGGGAACTGACTTCCCTGTTTCCAGGGTAACTGACTGCCCTGTTTCCGGGATAACTGACTGCCCTGTTTCCAGGGTAACTGATAACCCTGTTTCCGGGATAACTGACTGCCCTGTTTCCAGGGTAACTGACTGCCCAGTTTCCAGAGTAACTGAATAACCTGTTTCCAGGGTAACAGATCACCCTGTTTCCGGGATAACTGACTGCCCTGTTTCCAAGATAACTGACTGCCCTCTTTCCAGGGTAACTGACTGCCCTGTTTCCGGGGTAACTGACTGCCCTGTTTCCAGGCTAACTGACTGCCCTGTTTCCAGGATAACTGATCACCCTGTTTCCGGGGTAACTGACTGCCCTGTTTCCGGGGTAACTGACCGCCCTGTTTCCAGGATAACTGATCACCCTGTTTCCGGGGTAACTGACCACCCTGTTTCCAGGATAACTGACTCCCCTGTTTCCAGGGTAACTGACTGCCCTGTTTCCAGGGTAACTGACTGCCCTGTTTCCGGGGTAACTGACTGCCCTGTTTCCAGGATAACTGATCACTCTGTTTCCGGGGTAACTGATCACTCTGTTTCCAGGGTAACTGACCACCCTGTTTCCGGGGTAACTGACTAATCTGTTTCCAGGGTTACTGACAGCCCTGTTTCTGGGGTAACTGACTGCCCTGCTTCCGGGGTAACTGACTGCCCTGTTTCCAGGATAACTGATCACCCTGTTTCCAGTGTAACTGACCATCCTGTTTCCAGGGTAACTGACTGCCCAGTTTCCAGGGTAACTGACTGCCCTGTTTCCGGGGTAACAGATCTCTCTGTTTCCGGGGTAACTGACCGCCCTGTTTCCAGGATAACTGACCGCCCTATTTCCGGGGTAACTGACCGCCCTGTTTCCAGGATAACTGACTGCCCTGTTTCCGGGATAACTGACTGCCCTGTTTACTGGATAACTGACCGCCCTGTTTCCAGGTTAACTGACTGCCCTGTTTCCGGGATAAATGACTGCCCTGTTTCCAGGTTAACTGACTGCCCTGTTTCCGGGATAACTGACTGCCCTGTTTCCAGGGGAACTGATAACCCTGTTTCCGGGATAACTGACTGCCCTGTTTCCAGGGTACTTGACTGCCCTGTTTCCGGGGTAACTGACTGCCCTGTTTCAGGCTAACTGACTGCCCAGTTTCCAGAGTAACTGAATACCCTGTTTCCAGGGTAACTGACTGCCCTGTTTCCGGGATAACTGACTGCCCTGTTTCCAGGGAAACTGACTGCCCTGTTTCCGGGATAACTGACTGCCCTGTTTCCAGGGTAACTGACTGCCCTGTTTCCGGGGTAACTGACTGCCCTGTTTCCAGGCTAACTGACTGCCCTGTTTCCAGGATAACTGATCACCCTGTTTCCAGGATAACTGACTCCCTTGTTTCCAGGATAACTGACTGCCCTGTTTCCGGGGTAACTTACTGACCTGTTTCCAGGATAACTGACCTACCTATTGCCGGGGTAACTGACCGCCCTGTTTCCAGGTTAACTGACTGCCCTGTTTCCAGGTTAACTGACTGCCCTGTTTCCAGGGTAACTGACTGCCCTGTTTCCAGGGGAACTGACTGCCCTGTTTCCGGGGTAAATGATCACCCTGTTTCCGGGGTAACTGACTAACCAGTTTCCAGGGTGACTGACTGCCCTGTTTCCAGGGTAACTGACTGCCCAGTTTCCGGGATAACTGACTGCCCTGTTTCCGGGATAACTGATTGCCCTGTTTCGAGGGTAACTGATCGCCCTGTTTCCGGGATAACTGTCTGCCCTGTTTCCGGGATAACTGACTGCCCAGTTTCCAGGGTAACTGACTGCCCTGTTTCCGAGGTAACTGACTGCCCTGTTTCCAGGGTAACTGACTGCCCAGTTTCCAGGGTAACTGATCACCCTGTTTCCAGGGTAACTGACTGCCCAGTTTCCAGGGTAACTGATCACCCTGTTTACGGGATAACTGACTGCCCTGTTTCCGGGATAACTGACTGCCCTGTTTCCAGGGTAACTGACCGCCCTGTTTCCGGGGTAACTGACTGCCCAGTTTCCAGGGTAACTGACTGCCAGGTTTCCAGGGTAACTAACTGCCCTGTTTCCGGGGTAACTGACTGCCCAGTTTCCAGGCTAACTGACTGCCCTGTTTCCAGGGTAACTGACTGCCCACCTTCCAGCGTAACTGATCACCCTGTTTCCAGGATAACTGAATGCCCTGTTTCCAGGGTAACTGACTGCCCAGTTTCCAGGGTAAATTATCACCCTGTTTCCGGGATAACTAACTGCCCTGTTTCCGGGATAACTGACTGCCCTGTTTCCGGGGTAACTGATCACCCTGTTTCCGGGGTAACTGACTGCCCAGTTTCCGAGGTAACTAACTTCCCTGTTTCCAGGGTAACTGACTGCCCTGTTTCCGGGATAACTGACTGCCCTGTTTTCAGGGTAACTGATAACCCTGTTTCCGGGATAACTGACTGCCCTGTTTCCAGGGTAACTGACTGCCCAGTTTCCAGGGTAACTGACTGCCCTGTTTCTGGGGTAACTGACTGCCCTGTTTACAGGGTAACTGACTGCCCAGTTTCCAGAGTAACTGAATACCCTGTTTCCAGGGTAACAGATCACCCTCTTTCCGGGATAACTGACTGCCCTGTTTCCAGGATAACTGACTGCCCTGTTTCCAGGGTAACTGACTGCCCTGTTTCCGGGGTAACTGACTGCCCTGTTTGCAGGCTAACTGACTGCCCTGTTTCCAGGATAACTGATCACCCTGTTTCCGGGGTAACTGACTGCCCTGTTTCCGGGGTAACTGACCACCCTGTTTCCAGGATAACTGATCTCCCTGTTTCCGGGGTAACTGATCTCCCTGTTTCCGGGGTAACTGACCGCCCTGTTTCCAGGATAACTGACCTACCTATTTCCAGGTTAACTGACTGCCCTGTTTCCAGGGTAACTGACTGCCCTGTTTCCAGGGGAACTGACTGCCCTGTTTCCGGGGTAACTGATCACCCTGTTTCCGGGGTAACTGACTAACCAGTTTCCAGGGTGACTGACTGCCCTGTTTCCAGGGTAACTGACTGCCCAGTTTCCGGGGTAACTGACTGCCCTGTTTCCTGGGTAACTGACTGCCCTGCTTCCGGGGTAACTGACTGCCCTGTTTCCAGGGTAACTGACTGCCCAGTTTCCAGGGTAACTGATCACCCTTTTTCCGGGATAACTGACTGCCCTGTTTCCGGGATAACTGACTGCCCTGTTTCCAGGGTAACTGACTGCCCTGTTTCCGGGGCAACTGACTGCCCTGTTTCCAGGGTAACTGATCACCCTGTTTCCGGGATTACTGACTGCCCTGTTTCCGGGATAACTGACTGCCCTGTTTCCAGGGTAACTGACTGCCCTGTTTCCGGGGTAACTGACCGCCCTGTTTCCAGGGTAACTGACCGCCCTGTTTCCAGGATAACTGACTCCCCTGTTTCCAGGGTAACTGACTGCCCTGTTTCCGGGGTAACTGACTGCCCAGTTTCCAGGGTAACTGACTGCCCAGTTTCCAGGGTAACTAACTGCCCTGTTTCCGGGGTAACTGACTGCCCAGTTTCCAGGGTAAATGACTGCCCTGTTTCCAGGGTAACTGACTGCCCACCTTCCAGTGTAACTGATCACCCTGTTTCCAGGATAACTGACTGCCCTGTTTCCAGGTTAACTGACCGCCCTGTTTCCAGGGTAACTGACTGCCCAGTTTCCAGGGTAAATTATCACCCTGTTTCCGGGATAACTAACTGCCCTGTTTCCAGGGTAACTGACTGCCCTGTTTCCGGGATATCTGACTGACCTGTTTCCGGGGTAACTGATCACCCTGTTTCCGGGGTAACTGACTGCCCAGTTTCCGGGGAACTGACTTCCCTGTTTCCAGGGTAACTGACTGCCCTGTTTCCGGGATAACTGACTGCCCTGTTTCCAGGGTAACTGATAACCCTGTTTCCGGGATAACTGACTGCCCTGTTTCCAGGGTAACTGACTGCCCAGTTTCCAGAGTAACTGAATAACCTGTTTCCAGGGTAACAGATCACCCTGTTTCCGGGATAACTGACTGCCCTGTTTCCAAGATAACTGACTGCCCTCTTTCCAGGGTAACTGACTGCCCTGTTTCCGGGGTAACTGACTGCCCTGTTTCCAGGCTAACTGACTGCCCTGTTTCCAGGATAACTGATCACCCTGTTTCCGGGGTAACTGACTGCCCTGTTTCCGGGGTAACTGACCGCCCTGTTTCCAGGATAACTGATCACCCTGTTTCCGGGGTAACTGACCACCCTGTTTCCAGGATAACTGACTCCCCTGTTTCCAGGGTAACTGACTGCCCTGTTTCCAGGGTAACTGACTGCCCTGTTTCCGGGGTAACTGACTGCCCTGTTTCCGGGGTAACTGACTGCCCTGTTTCCAGGATAACTGATCACTCTGTTTCCGGGGTAACTGATCACTCTGTTTCCAGGGTAACTGACCACCCTGTTTCCGGGGTAACTGACTAATCTGTTTCCAGGGTTACTGACAGCCCTGTTTCTGGGGTAACTGACTGCCCTGCTTCCGGGGTAACTGACTGCCCTGTTTCCAGGATAACTGATCACCCTGTTTCCAGTGTAACTGACCATCCTGTTTCCAGGGTAACTGACTGCCCAGTTTCCAGGGTAACTGACTGCCCTGTTTCCGGGGTAACAGATCTCTCTGTTTCCGGGGTAACTGACCGCCCTGTTTCCAGGATAACTGACCGCCCTATTTCCGGGGTAACTGACCGCCCTGTTTCCAGGATAACTGACTGCCCTGTTTCCGGGATAACTGACTGCCCTGTTTACTGGATAACTGACCGCCCTGTTTCCAGGTTAACTGACTGCCCTGTTTCCGGGATAAATGACTGCCCTGTTTCCAGGTTAACTGACTGCCCTGTTTCCGGGATAACTGACTGCCCTGTTTCCAGGGGAACTGATAACCCTGTTTCCGGGATAACTGACTGCCCTGTTTCCAGGGTACTTGACTGCCCTGTTTCCGGGGTAACTGACTGCCCTGTTTCAGGCTAACTGACTGCCCAGTTTCCAGAGTAACTGAATACCCTGTTTCCAGGGTAACTGACTGCCCTGTTTCCGGGATAACTGACTGCCCTGTTTCCAGGGAAACTGACTGCCCTGTTTCCGGGATAACTGACTGCCCTGTTTCCAGGGTAACTGACTGCCCTGTTTCCGGGGTAACTGACTGCCCTGTTTCCAGGCTAACTGACTGCCCTGTTTCCAGGATAACTGATCACCCTGTTTCCAGGATAACTGACTCCCTTGTTTCCAGGATAACTGACTGCCCTGTTTCCGGGGTAACTGACTGCCCTGTTTACAGGGTAACTGACTGCCCAGTTTCCAGAGTAACTGAATACCCTATTTCCAGGGTAACAGATCACCCTGTTTCCGGGATAACTGACTGCCCTGTTTCCAGGATAACTGACTGCCCTGTTTCCAGGGTAACTGACTGCCCTGTTTCCGGGGTAACTGACTGCCCTGTTTGCAGGCTAACTGACTGCCCTGTTTCCGGGGTAACTGACTGCCCTGTTTCCAGGCTAACTGACTGCCCTGTTTCCAGGATAACTGATCACCCTGTTTCCAGGATAACTGACTCCCTTGTTTCCAGGATAACTGACTGCCCTGTTTCCGGGGTAACTTACTGACCTGTTTCCAGGATAACTGACCTACCTATTGCCGGGGTAACTGACCGCCCTGTTTCCAGGTTAACTGACTGCCCTGTTTCCAGGTTAACTGACTGCCCTGTTTCCAGGGTAACTGACTGCCCTGTTTCCAGGGGAACTGACTGCCCTGTTTCCGGGGTAAATGATCACCCTGTTTCCGGGGTAACTGACTAACCAGTTTCCAGGGTGACTGACTGCCCTGTTTCCAGGGTAACTGACTGCCCAGTTTCCGGGATAACTGACTGCCCTGTTTCCGGGATAACTGATTGCCCTGTTTCGAGGGTAACTGATCGCCCTGTTTCCGGGATAACTGTCTGCCCTGTTTCCGGGATAACTGACTGCCCAGTTTCCAGCGTAACTGACTGCCCTGTTTCCGAGGTAACTGACTGCCCTGTTTCCAGGGTAACTGACTGCCCAGTTTCCAGGGTAACTGATCACCCTGTTTCCGGGATAACTGACTGCCCTGTTTCCGGGGGAAATGACTGCGCTGTTTCCAGGGTAACTGACTGCCCTCTTTCCAGGGTAACTGACTGCCCTGTTTCCAGGGTAACTGATCACCCTGTTTCCGGGATAACTGTCTGCCCTGTTTCCGGGATAACTGACTGCCCTGTTTCCAGGGTAACTGACTGCCCTGTTTCCAGGGGAACTGACTGCCCTGTTTCCGGGGTAACTGATCACCCTGTTTCCGGGGTAACTGACTAACATGTTTCCAGGGTGACTGACTGCCCTGTTTCCAGGGTAACTGACTGCCCAGTTTCCGGGGTAACTGACTGCCCTGTTTCCTGGGTAACTGACTGCCCTGCTTCCGGGGTAACTGACTGCCCTGTTTCCAGGGTAACTGACTGCCCAGTTACAATGTAACTGATCACCCTTTTTCCGGGATAACTGACTGCCCTATTTCCGGGATAACTGATTGCCCTGTTTCCAGGGTAACTGATCACCCTGTTTCCGGGATAACTGATTCCCCTGTTTCCAGGGTAAGTGACTGCCCAGTTTCCAGGGTAACTGACTGCCCTGTTTCCAGGGTAACTGACTGCCCAGTTTCCAGGGTAACTGATCACCCTGTTTCCGGGATAACTGACTGCCCTGTTTCCGGGGTAACTGACCGCCTTGTTTCCAGGGTAACTGATCACCCTGTTTCTGGGATAACTGACTGCCCTGTTTCCGGGGTAAATGACCACCCTGTTTCCAGGATAACTGATCACCCTGTTTCCGGGGTAACTGACCACCTTGTTTCCAGGGTCACTGACCACCCTGTTTCCAGGATAACTGAAAGCCCTGTTTCCAGGGTAACTGACTGCCCAGTTTCCAGGGTAACTGATCACCCTGTTTCCGGGATAACTGACTGCCCTGTTTCTGGGAGAACTGACTGCCCTGTTTCTAGGATAAATGACTGCCCTGTTTCCAGGATAACTGACTGCCCTGTTTACTGGATAACTGATCGCCCTGTTTCCAGGTTAACTGACTGCCCTGTTTCCAGGGAAACTGACTGCCCTGTTTCCAGGGTAACTGACCGCCCTGTTTCTGGGGTAACTGACCGCCCTGTTTCCTGGATAACTGACTGCCCTGTTTCCAGGGTAACTGACTGCCCACTTTCCAGTGTAACTGATCACCCTTTTTCCAGGATAACTGACTGCCCTGTTTCCGGGATAACTGACTGCCCTGCTTCCAGGGTAACTGACCGCCCTGTTTCCAGGGTAACTGACTGCCCTGTTGCCAGGATAACTGACTGCCCTGTTTCCAGGGTAACTGACTGCCCACTTTCCAGTGCAACTGATCACCCTGTTTCCAGGGTTACTGACTGCCCACTTTCCAGTGTAACTGATCACCCTGTTTCCAGGATAACTGACTGCCCAGTTTCCAGGGTATATTATCACCCTGTTTCAGGGATAACTAACTGCCCTGTTTCCGGGATAACTGACTGCCCTGTTTCCGGGGTAACTGATCACCCTGTTTCCGGGGTAACTGACTGCCCAGTTTCCGAGGTAACTGACTTCCCTGTTTAAAGGGTAACTGTCTGCCCTGTTTCCGGGATAACTGACTGCCCTGTTTCCAGGGTAACTGACTGCCCAGTTTCCAGGGTAACTGACTGTCCTGTTTCCGGGGTCACTGACTGCCCTGTTTCCAGGGTAACTGACTGCCCAGTTTCCAGAGTAACTGAATACCCTGTTTCCAGGGTAACTGACTGCCCTGTTTCCGGGATAACTGACTGCCCTGTTTCCAGGGTAACTGACTGCCCTGTTTCCGGGGCAACTGACTGCCCTGTTTCCAGGGTAACTGATCACCCTGTTTCCGGGATAACTGTTCACCCTGTTTCCAGGGTAAATGACTGCCCTGTTTCCAGGGGAACTGACTGCCCTGTTTCCGGGTTAACTGATCACCCTATTTCTGGGGTAACTGACTAACAATTTTCCAGGGTGACTGACTGCCCTGTTTCCAGGCTAACTGACTGCCCAGTTTCCGGGGTAACTGACTGCCCTGTTTCCTGGGTAACTGACTGCCCTGCTTCCGGGGTAACTGACTGCCCTGTTTCCAGGGTAACTAACTGCCCAGTTTCCAGTGTAACTGATCACCCTTTTTCCGGGATAACTGACTGCCCTATTTCCGGGATAACTGATTGCCCTGTTTCCAGGGTAACTGATCACCCTGTTTCCGGGATAACTGACTCCCCTGTTTCCAGGGTAAGTGACTGCCCAGTTTCCAGGGTAACTGACTGCCCTGTTTCCGGGGTAACTGACTGCCCTGTTTCCAGGGTAACTGACTGCCCAGTTTCCAGGGTAACTGATCACACTGTTTCCGGGATAACTGACTGCCCTGTTTCCGGGAGAACTGACTGCCCTGTTTCCAGGGTAATTGACTGCCCTGTTTCCGGGGTTACTGACCGCCTTGTTTCCAGGGTAACTGATCACCCTGTTTCTGGGATAACTGACTGCCCTGTTTCCGGGGTAACTGACTGCCCTGTTTCCAGGGTAACTGACTGCCCAGTTTCCAGGGTAAATGATCACCCTGTTTCCGGGACAACTGACTGCCCTGTTTCCGGGAGAACTGACTGCCCTGTTTCCAGGGTAACTGACTGCCCTGTTTCCGGGGTAACTGACCGCCTTGTTTCCAGTGTAAGTGATCACCCTTTTTCCGGGGTCACTGACTGCCCTGTTTCCAGGGTAACTGACCGCCCTGTTTCCAGGATAACTGATCACCCTGTTTCCGGGGTAACTGACCACCCTGTTTGCAGGATAACTGACTCCCCTGTTTCCAGGGTAAGTGACTGCCCTGCTTCCGGGGTAACTGATCTCCCTGTTTCCGGGGTAACTGACCGCCCTGTTTCCAGGATAACAGACCTACCTATTTCCGGGGTAACTGACCGCCCTGTTTCCAGGATAACTGACTGCCCTGTTTCCAGGTTAACTGACTGCCCTGTTTCCAGGGTAACCGACTGCCCTGTTCCCAGGGGAACTGACTGCCCAGTTTCCGGGGTAACTAACTTCCCTGTTTCCAGGGTAACAGACTGCCCTGTTTCCGGGATAACTGACTGCCCTGTTTTCAGGGTAACTGATAACCCTGTTTCCGGGATAACTGACTGCCCTGTTTCCAGGGTAACTGACTGCCCAGTTTCCAGGGTAACTGACTGCCCTGTTTCCGGGGTAACTGACTGCCCTGTTTACAGGGTAACTGACTGCCCAGTTTCCAGAGTAACTGAATACCCTATTTCCAGGGTAACAGATCACCCTGTTTCCGGGATAACTGACTGCCCTGTTTCCAGGATAACTGACTGCCCTGTTTCCAGGGTAACTGACTGCCCTGTTTCCGGGGTAACTGACTGCCCTGTTTGCAGGCTAACTGACTGCCCTGTTTCCAGGATAACTGATCACCCTGTTTCCGGGGTAACTGACTGCCCTGTTTCCGGGGTAACTGACCGCCCTGTTTCCAGGATAACTGATCTCCCTGTTTCCGGGGTAACTGATCTCCCTGTTTCCGGGGTAACTGACCGCCCTGTTTCCAGGATAACTGACCTACCTATTTCCAGGTTAACTGACTGCCCTGTTTCCAGGGTAACTGACTGCCCTGTTTCCAGGGGAACTGACTGCCCTGTTTCCGGGGTAACTGATCACCCTGTTTCCGGGGTAACTGACTAACCAGTTTCCAGGGTGACTGACTGCCCTGTTTCCAGGGTAACTGACTGCCCAGTTTCCAGGGTAACTGACTGCCCTGTTTCCTGGGTAACTGACTGCCCTGCTTCCGGGGTAACTGACTGCCCTGTTTCCAGGGTAACTGACTGCCCAGTTTCCAGGGTAACTGATCACCCTTTTTCCGGGATAACTGACTGCCCTGTTTCCGGGATAACTGACTGCCCTGTTTCCAGGGTAACTGACTGCCCTGTTTCCGGGGCAACTGACTGCCCTGTTTCCAGGGTAACTGATCACCCTGTTTCCGGGATTACTGACTGCCCTGTTTCCGGGATAACTGACTGCCCTGTTTCCAGGGTAACTGACTGCCCTGTTTCCGGGGTAACTGACCGCCCTGTTTCCAGGGTAACTGACCGCCCTGTTTCCAGGGTAACTAACTGCCCTGTTTCCAGGGTAACTGACTGCCCAGTTTCCAGGGTAAATGACTGCCCTGTTTCCAGGGTAACTGACTGCCCAGTTTCCAGGGTAAATTATCACCCTGTTTCCAGGATAACTGACTGCCCTGTTTCCAGGTTAACTGACCGCCCTGTTTCCAGGGTAACTGACTGCCCAGTTTCCAGGGTAAATTATCACCCTGTTTCCGGGATAACTAACTGCCCTGTTTCCGGGATAACTGACTGCCCTGTTTCCGGGATAACTGACTGACCTGTTTCCGGGGTAACTGATCACCCTGTTTCCGGGGTAACTGACTGCCCAGTTTCCGGGTAACTGACTTCCCTGTTTCCAGGGTAACTGACTGCCCTGTTTCCGGGATAACTGACTGCCCTGTTTCCAGGGTAACTGATAACCCTGTTTCCGGGATAACTGACTGCCCTGTTTCCAGGGTAACTGACTGCCCAGTTTCCAGAGTAACTGAATAACCTGTTTCCAGGGTAACAGATCACTCTGTTTCCGGGATAACTGACTGCCCTGTTTCCAAGATAACTGACTGCCCTCTTTCCAGGGTAACTGACTGCCCTGTTTCCGGGGTAACTGACTGCCCTGTTTCCAGGCTAACTGACTGCCCTGTTTCCAGGATAACTGATCACCCTGTTTCCCGGGTAACTGACTGCCCTGTTTCCGGGGTAACTGACCGCCCTGTTTCCAGGATAACTGATCACCCTGTTTCCGGGGTAACTGACCACCCTGTTTCCAGGATAACTGACTCCCCTGTTTCCAGGGTAACTGACTGCCCTGTTTCCAGGGTAACTGACTGCCCTGTTTCCGGGGTAACTGACTGCCCTGTTTCCGGGGTAACTGACTGCCCTGTTTCCAGGATAACTGATCACTCTGTTTCCGGGGTAACTGATCACTCTGTTTCCGGGGTAACTGACCACCCTGTTTCCGGGGTAACTGACAAATCTGTTTCCAGGGTTACTGACAGCCCTGTTTCTGGGGTAACTGACTGCCCTGCTTCCGGGGTAACTGACTGCCCTGTTTCCAGGATAACTGATCACCCTGTTTCCAGTGTAACTGACCATCCTGTTTCCAGGGTAACTGACTGCCCAGTTTCCAGGGTAACTGACTGCCCTGTTTCCGGGGTAACAGATCTCTCTGTTTCCGGGGTAACTGACCGCCCTGTTTCCAGGATAACTGACCGCCCTATTTCCGGGGTAACTGACCGCCCTGTTTCCAGGATAACTGACTGCCCTGTTTCCGGGATAACTGACTGCCCTGTTTACTGGATAACTGACCGCCCTGTTTCCAGGTTAACTGACTGCCCTGTTTCCGGGATAAATGACTGCCCTGTTTCCAGGTTAACTGACTGCCCTGTTTCCGGGATAACTGACTGCCCTGTTTCCAGGGTAACTGATAACCCTGTTTCCGGGATAACTGACTGCCCTGTTTCCAGGGTACTTGACTGCCCTGTTTCCGGGGTAACTGACTGCCCTGTTTCAGGCTAACTGACTGCCCAGTTTCCAGAGTAACTGAATACCCTGTTTCCAGGGTAACTGACTGCCCTGTTTCCGGGATAACTGACTGCCCTGTTTCCAGGGTAACTGACTGCCCTGTTTCCGGGATAACTGACTGCCCTGTTTCCAGGGTAACTGACTGCCCTGTTTCCGGGGTAACTGACTGCCCTGTTTCCAGGCTAACTGACTGCCCTGTTTCCAGGATAACTGATCACCCTGTTTCCAGGATAACTGACTCCCTTGTTTCCAGGATAACTGACTGCCCTGTTTCCGGGGTAACTTACTGACCTGTTTCCAGGATAACTGACCTACCTATTGCCGGGGTAACTGACCGCCCTGTTTCCAGGTTAACTGACTGCCCTGTTTCCAGGTTAACTGACTGCCCTGTTTCCAGGGTAACTGACTGCCCTGTTTCCAGGGGAACTGACTGCCCTGTTTCCGGGGTAAATGATCACCCTGTTTCCGGGGTAACTGACTAACCAGTTTCCAGGGTGACTGACTGCCCTGTTTCCAGGCTAACTGACTGCCCTGTTTCCAGGATAACTGATCACCCTGTTTCCCGGGTAACTGACTGCCCTGTTTCCGGGGTAACTGACCGCCCTGTTTCCAGGATAACTGATCACCCTGTTTCCGGGGTAACTGACCACCCTGTTTCCAGGATAACTGACTCCCCTGTTTCCAGGGTAACTGACTGCCCTGTTTCCAGGGTAACTGACTGCCCTGTTTCCGGGGTAACTGACTGCCCTGTTTCCAGGCTAACTGACTGCCCTGTTTCCAGGATAACTGATCACCCTGTTTCCAGGATAACTGACTCCCTTGTTTCCAGGATAACTGACTGCCCTGTTTCCGGGGTAACTTACTGACCTGCTTCCAGGATAACTGACCTACCTATTGCCGGGGTAACTGACCGCCCAGTTTCCAGGGTAACTGATCACCCTGTTTCCGGGAAAACTGACTGCCCTGTTTCCGGGAGAAATGACTGCCCTGTTTCCAGGGTAACTGACTGCCCTGCTTCCGGGGTAACTGACTGCCCTGTTTGCAGGGTAACTGATCACCCTGTTTACGGGATAACTGACTGCCCTGTTTCCGGGATAACTGACTGCCCTGTTTCCAGGGTAACTGACCGCCCTGTTTCCGGGGTAACTGACTGCCCAGTTTCCAGGGTAACTGACTGCCAGGTTTCCAGGGTAACTAACTGCCCTGTTTCCGGGGTAACTGACTGCCCAGTTTCCAGGCTAACTGACTGCCCTGTTTCCAGGGTAACTGACTGCCCACCTTCCAGCGTAACTGATCACCCTGTTTCCAGGATAACTGAATGCCCTGTTTCCAGGGTAACTGACTGCCCAGTTTCCAGGGTAAATTATCACCCTGTTTCCGGGATAACTAACTGCCCTGTTTCCGGGATAACTGACTGCCCTGTTTCCGGGGTAACTGATCACCCTGTTTCCGGGGTAACTGACTGCCCAGTTTCCGGGGTAACTAACTTCCCTGTTTCCAGGGTAACTGACTGCCCTGTTTCCGGGATAACTGACTGCACTGTTTTCAGGGTAACTGATAACCCTGTTTCCGGGATAACTGACTGCCCTGTTTCCAGGGTAACTGACTGCCCAGTTTCCAGGGTAACTGACTGCCCTGTTTCCGGGGTAACTGACTGCCCTGTTTACAGGGTAACTGACTGCCCAGTTTCCAGAGTAACTGAATACCCTGTTTCCAGGGTAACAGATCACCCTCTTTCCGGGATAACTGACTGCCCTGTTTCCAGGATAACTGACTGCCCTGTTTCCAGGGTAACTGAATGCCCTGTTTCCGGGGTAACTGACTGCCCTGTTTGCAGGCTAACTGACTGCCCTGTTTCCAGGATAACTGATCACCCTGTTTCTGGGGTAACTGACTGCCCTGTTTCCGGGGTAACTGACCGCCCTGTTTCCAGGATAACTGATCTCCCTGTTTCCGGGGTAACTGATCTCCCTGTTTCCGGGGTAACTGACTGCCCTGTTTCCAGGATAACTGACCTACCTATTTCCAGGTTAACTGACTGCCCTGTTTCCAGGGTAACTGACTGCCCTGTTTCCAGGGGAACTGACTGCCCTGTTTCCGGGGTAACTGATCACCCTGTTTCCGGGGTAACTGACTAACCAGTTTCCAGGGTGACTGACTGCCCTGTTTCCAGGGTAACTGACTGCCCAGTTTCCGGGGTAACTGACTGCCCTGTTTCCTGGGTAACTGACTGCCCTGCTTCCGGGGTAACTGACTGCCCTGTTTCCAGGGTAACTGACTGCCCAGTTTCCAGGGTAACTGATCACCCTTTTTCCGGGATAACTGACTGCCCTGTTTCCGGGATAACTGACTGCCCTGTTTCCAGGGTAACTGACTGCCCTGTTTCCGGGGCAACTGACTGCCCTGTTTCCAGGGTAACTGATCACCCTGTTTCCGGGATTACTGACTGCCCTGTTTCCGGGATAACTGACTGCCCTGTTTCCAGGGTAACTGACTGCCCTGTTTCCGGGGTAACTGACCGCCCTGTTTCCAGGGTAACTGACCGCCCTGTTTCCAGGATAACTGACTCCCCTGTTTCCAGGGTAACTGACTGCCCTGTTTCCGGGGTAACTGACTGCCCAGTTTCCAGGGTAGCTGACTGCCCAGTTTCCAGGGTAACTAACTGCCCTGTTTCCGGGGTAACTGACTGCCCAGTTTCCAGGGTAAATGACTGCCCTGTTTCCAGGGTAACTGACTGCCCACCTTCCAGTGTAACTGATCACCCTGTTTCCAGGATAACTGACTGCCCTGTTTCCAGGTTAACTGACCGCCCTGTTTCCAGGGTAACTGACTGCCCAGTTTCCAGGGTAAATTATCACCCTGTTTCCGGGATAACTAACTGCCCTGTTTCCAGGGTAACTGACTGCCCTGTTTCCGGGATAACTGACTGACCTGTTTCCAGGGTAACTGATCACCCTGTTTCCGGGGTAACTGACTGCCCAGTTTCCGGGTAACTGACTTCCCTGTTTCCAGGGTAACTGACTGCCCTGTTTCCGGGATAACTGACTGCCCTGTTTCCAGGGTAACTGATAACCCTGTTTCCGGGATAACTGACTGCCCTGTTTCCAGGGTAACTGACTGCCCAGTTTCCAGAGTAACTGAATAACCTGTTTCCAGGGTAACAGATCACCCTGTTTCCGGGATAACTGACTGCCCTGTTTCCAAGATAACTGACTGCCCTCTTTCCAGGGTAACTGACTGCCCTGTTTCCGGGGTAACTGACTGCCCTGTTTCCAGGCTAACTGACTGCCCTGTTTCCAGGATAACTGATCACCCTGTTTCCCGGGTAAATGACTGCCCTGTTTCCGGGGTAACTGACTGCCCTGTTTCCAGGCTAACTGACTGCCCTGTTTCCCGGATAACTGATCACCCTGTTTCCCGGGTAACTGACTGCCCTGTTTCCGGGGTAACTGACCGCCCTGTTTCCAGGATAACTGATCACCCTGTTTCCGGGGTAACTGACCACCCTGTTTCCAGGATAACTGACTGCCCTGTTTCCGGGGTAACTGACTGCCCTGTTTCCAGGATAACTGATCACTCTGTTTCCGGGGTAACTGATCACTCTGTTTCCGGGGTAACTGACCACCCTGTTTCCGGGGTAACTGACTAATCTGTTTCCAGGGTTACTGACAGCCCTGTTTCTGGGGTAACTGACTGCCCTGCTTCCGGGGTAACTGACTGCCCTGTTTCCAGGATAACTGATCACCCTGTTTCCAGTGTAACTGACCATCCTGTTTCCAGGGTAACTGACTGCCCAGTTTCCAGGGTAACTGACTGCCCTGTTTCCGGGGTAACAGATCTCTCTGTTTCCGGGGTAACTGACCGCCCTGTTTCCAGGATAACTGACCGCCCTATTTCCGGGGTAACTGACCGCCCTGTTTCCAGGATAACTGACTGCCCTGTTTCCGGGATAACTGACTGCCCTGTTTACTGAATAACTGACCGCCCTGTTTCCAGGTTAACTGACTGCCCTGTTTCCGGGATAAATGACTGCCCTGTTTCCAGGTTAACTGACTGCCCTGTTTCCGGGATAACTGACTGCCCTGTTTCCAGGGTAACTGATAACCCTGTTTCCGGGATAACTGACTGCCCTGTTTCCAGGGTACTTGACTGCCCTGTTTCCGGGGTAACTGACTGCCCTGTTTCAGGCTAACTGACTGCCCAGTTTCCAGAGTAACTGAATACCCTGTTTCCAGGGTAACTGACTGCCCTGTTTCCGGGATAACTGACTGCCCTGTTTCCAGGGTAACTGACTGCCCTGTTTCCGGGATAACTGACTGCCCTGTTTCCAGGGTAACTGACTGCCCTGTTTCCGGGGTAACTGACTGCCCTGTTTGCAGGCTAACTGACTGCCCTGTTTCCAGGATAACTGATCACCCTGTTTCTGGGGTAACTGACTGCCCTGTTTCCAGGGTAACTGACCGCCCTGTTTCCAGGATAACTGATCTCCCTGTTTCCGGGGTAACTGATCTCCCTGTTTCCGGGGTAACTGACTGCCCTGTTTCCAGGATAACTGACCTACCTATTTCCAGGTTAACTGACTGCCCTGTTTCCAGGGTAACTGACTGCCCTGTTTCCAGGGGAACTGACTGCCCTGTTTCCGGGGTAACTGATCACCCTGTTTCCGGGGTAACTGACTAACCAGTTTCCAGGGTGACTGACTGCCCTGTTTCCAGGGTAACTGACTGCCCAGTTTCCGGGGTAACTGACTGCCCTGTTTCCTGGGTAACTGACTGCCCTGCTTCCGGGGTAACTGACTGCCCTGTTTCCAGGGTAACTGACTGCCCAGTTTCCAGGGTAACTGATCACCCTTTTTCCGGGATAACTGACTGCCCTGTTTCCGGGATAACTGACTGCCCTGTTTCCAGGGTAACTGACTGCCCTGTTTCCGGGGCAACTGACTGCCCTGTTTCCAGGGTAACTGATCACCCTGTTTCCGGGATTACTGACTGCCCTGTTTCCGGGATAACTGACTGCCCTGTTTCCAGGGTAACTGACTGCCCTGTTTCCGGGGTAACTGACCGCCCTGTTTCCAGGGTAACTGACCGCCCTGTTTCCAGGATAACTGACTCCCCTGTTTCCAGGGTAACTGACTGCCCTGTTTCCGGGGTAACTGACTGCCCAGTTTCCAGGGTAGCTGACTGCCCAGTTTCCAGGGTAACTAACTGCCCTGTTTCCGGGGTAACTGACTGCCCAGTTTCCAGGGTAAATGACTGCCCTGTTTCCAGGGTAACTGACTGCCCACCTTCCAGTGTAACTGATCACCCTGTTTCCAGGATAACTGACTGCCCTGTTTCCAGGTTAACTGACCGCCCTGTTTCCAGGGTAACTGACTGCCCAGTTTCCAGGGTAAATTATCACCCTGTTTCCGGGATAACTAACTGCCCTGTTTCCAGGGTAACTGACTGCCCTGTTTCCGGGATAACTGACTGACCTGTTTCCAGGGTAACTGATCACCCTGTTTCCGGGGTAACTGACTGCCCAGTTTCCGGGTAACTGACTTCCCTGTTTCCAGGGTAACTGACTGCCCTGTTTCCGGGATAACTGACTGCCCTGTTTCCAGGGTAACTGATAACCCTGTTTCCGGGATAACTGACTGCCCTGTTTCCAGGGTAACTGACTGCCCAGTTTCCAGAGTAACTGAATAACCTGTTTCCAGGGTAACAGATCACCCTGTTTCCGGGATAACTGACTGCCCTGTTTCCAAGATAACTGACTGCCCTCTTTCCAGGGTAACTGACTGCCCTGTTTCCGGGGTAACTGACTGCCCTGTTTCCAGGCTAACTGACTGCCCTGTTTCCAGGATAACTGATCACCCTGTTTCCCGGGTAACTGACTGCCCTGTTTCCGGGGTAACTGACTGCCCTGTTTCCAGGCTAACTGACTGCCCTGTTTCCCGGATAACTGATCACCCTGTTTCCCGGGTAACTGACTGCCCTGTTTCCGGGGTAACTGACCGCCCTGTTTCCAGGATAACTGATCACCCTGTTTCCGGGGTAACTGACTGCCCTGTTTCCAGGATAACTGACTGCCCTGTTTCCGGGGTAACTGACTGCCCTGTTTCCAGGATAACTGATCACTCTGTTTCCGGGGTAACTGATCACTCTGTTTCCGGGGTAACTGACCACCCTGTTTCCGGGGTAACTGACTAATCTGTTTCCAGGGTTACTGACAGCCCTGTTTCTGGGGTAACTGACTGCCCTGCTTCCGGGGTAACTGACTGCCCTGTTTCCAGGATAACTGATCACCCTGTTTCCAGTGTAACTGACCATCCTGTTTCCAGGGTAACTGACTGCCCAGTTTCCAGGGTAACTGACTGCCCTGTTTCCGGGGTAACAGATCTCTCTGTTTCCGGGGTAACTGACCGCCCTGTTTCCAGGATAACTGACCGCCCTATTTCTGGGGTAACTGACCGCCCTGTTTCCAGGATAACTGACTGCCCTGTTTCCGGGATAACTGACTGCCCTGTTTACTGGATAACTGACCGCCCTGTTTCCAGGTTAACTGACTGCCCTGTTTCCGGGATAAATGACTGCCCTGTTTCCAGGTTAACTGACTGCCCTGTTTCCGGGATAACTGACTGCCCTGTTTCCAGGGTAACTGATAACCCTGTTTCCGGGATAACTGACTGCCCTGTTTCCAGGGTACTTGACTGCCCTGTTTCCGGGGTAACTGACTGCCCTGTTTCAGGCTAACTGACTGCCCAGTTTCCAGAGTAACTGAATACCCTGTTTCCAGGGTAACTGACTGCCCTGTTTCCGGGATAACTGACTGCCCTGTTTCCAGGGTAACTGACTGCCCTGTTTCCGGGATAACTGACTGCCCTGTTTCCAGGGTAACTGACTGCCCTGTTTCCGGGGTAACTGACTGCCCTGTTTCCAGGCTAACTGACTGCCCTGTTTCCAGGATAACTGATCACCCTGTTTCCAGGATAACTGACTCCCTTGTTTCCAGGATAACTGACTGCCCTGTTTCCGGGGTAACTTACTGACCTGTTTCCAGGATAACTGACCTACCTATTGCCGGGGTAACTGACCGCCCTGTTTCCAGGTTAACTGACTGCCCTGTTTCCAGGTTAACTGACTGCCCTGTTTCCAGGGTAACTGACTGCCCTGTTTCCAGGGGAACTGACTGCCCTGTTTCCGGGGTAAATGATCACCCTGTTTCCGGGGTAACTGACTAACCAGTTTCCAGGGTGACTGACTGCCCTGTTTCCAGGGTAACTGACTGCCCAGTTTCCGGGATAACTGACTGCCCTGTTTCCGGGATAACTGACTGCCCTGTTTCGAGGGTAACTGATCGCCCTGTTTCCGGGATAACTGTCTGCCCTGTTTCCGGGATAACTGACTGCCCTGTTTCCAGGGTAACTGACTGCACTGTTTCCGAGGTAACTGACTGCCCTGTTTCCAGGGTAACTGACTGCCCAGTTTCCAGGGTAACTGATCACCCTGTTTCCGGGATAACTGACTGCCCTGTTTCCGGGGGAAATGACTGCGCTGTTTCCAGGGTAACTGACTGCCCTCTTTCCAGGGTAACTGACTGCCCTGTTTCAAGGTTAACTGATCACCCTGTTTCCGGGATAACTGTCTGCCCTGTTTCCAGGGTGACTGACTGCCCTGTTTCCAGGGTAACTGACTGCCCAGTTTCCGGGGTAACTGACTGCCCTGTTTCCTGGGTAACTGACTGCCCTGCTTCCGGGGTAACTGACTGCCCTGTTTCCAGGGTAACTGACTGCCCAGTTTCCAGGGTAACTGACTGCCCTGTTTCCGGGGTAACTGACTGCCCTGTTTACAGGGTAACTGACTGCCCAGTTTCCAGAGTAACTGAATACCCTATTTCCAGGGTAACAGATCACCCTGTTTCCGGGATAACTGACTGCCCTGTTTCCAGGATAACTGACTGCCCTGTTTCCAGGGTAACTGACTGCCCTGTTTCCGGGGTAATTGACTGCCCTGTTTGCAGGCTAACTGACTGCCCTGTTTCCAGGATAACTGATCACCCTGTTTCCGGGGTAACTGACTGCCCTGTTTCCGGGGTAACTGACCGCCCTGTTTCCAGGATAACTGATCTCCCTGTTTCCGGGGTAACTGATCTCCCTGTTTCCGGGGTAACTGACCGCCCTGTTTCCAGGATAACTGACCTACCTATTTCCAGGTTAACTGACTGCCCTGTTTCCAGGGTAACTGACTGCCCTGTTTCCAGGGGAACTGACTGCCCTGTTTCCGGGGTAACTGATCACCCTGTTTCCGGGGTAACTGACTAACCAGTTTCCAGGGTGACTGACTGCCCTGTTTCCAGGGTAACTGACTGCCCTGCTTCCGGGGTAACTGACTGCCCTGTTTCCAGGGTAACTGACTGCCCAGTTTCCAGGGTAACTGATCACCCTTTTTCCGGGATTACTGACTGCCCTGTTTCCGGGATAACTGACTGCCCTGTTTCCAGGGTAACTGACTGCCCTGTTTCCGGGGCAACTGACTGCCCTGTTTCCAGGGTAACTGATCACCCTGTTTCCTGGGTAACTGACTGCCCTGCTTCCGGGGTAACTGACTGCCCTGTTTCCGGGATAACTGACTGCCCTGTTTCCAGGGTAACTGACTGCCCTGTTTCCGGGGCAACTGACTGCCCTGTTTCCAGGGTAACTGATCACCCTGTTTCCGGGATTACTGACTGCCCTGTTTCCGGGATAACTGACTGCCCTGTTTCCAGGGTACTTGACTGCCCTGTTTCCGGGGTAACTGACTGCCCTGTTTCAGGCTAACTGACTGCCCAGTTTCCAGAGTAACTGAATACCCTGTTTCCAGGGTAAATGACTGCCCTGTTTCCGGGATAACTGACTGCCCTGTTTCCAGGGTAACTGACTGCCCTGTTTCCGGGATAACTGACTGCCCTGTTTCCAGGGTAACTGACTGCCCTGTTTCCGGGGTAACTGACTGCCCTGTTTCCAGGCTAACTGACTGCCCTGTTTCCAGGATAACTGATCACCCTGTTTCCAGGATAACTGACTCCCTTGTTTCCAGGATAACTGACTGCCCTGTTTCCGGGGTAACTTACTGACCTGTTTCCAGGATAACTGACCTACCTATTGCCGGGGTAACTGACCGCCCTGTTTCCAGGTTAACTGACTGCCCTGTTTCCAGGTTAACTGACTGCCCTGTTTCCAGGGTAACTGACTGCCCTGTTTCCAGGGGAACTGACTGCCCTGTTTCCGGGGTAAATGATCACCCTGTTTCCGGGGTAACTGACTAACCAGTTTCCAGGGTGACTGACTGCCCTGTTTCCAGGGTAACTGACTGCCCAGTTTCCGGGATAACTGACTGCCCTGTTTCCGGGATAACTGACTGCCCTGTTTCGAGGGTAACTGATCGCCCTGTTTCCGGGATAACTGTCTGCCCTGTTTCCGGGATAACTGACTGCCCAGTTTCCAGGGTAACTGACTGCCCTGTTTCCGAGGTAACTGACTGCCCTGTTTCCAGGGTAACTGACTGCCCAGTTTCCAGGGTAACTGATCACCCTGTTTCCGGGATAACTGACTGCCCTGTTTCCGGGGGAAATGACTGCGCTGTTTAGAGGGTAACTGACTGCCCTCTTTCCAGGGTAACTGACTGCCCTGTTTCAAGGTTAACTGATCACCCTGTTTCCGGGATAACTGTCTGCCCTGTTTCCAGGGTGACTGACTGCCCTGTTTCCAGGGTAACTGACTGCCCAGTTTCCGGGGTAACTGACTGCCCTGTTTCCTGGGTAACTGACTGCCCTGCTTCCGGGGTAACTGACTGCCCTGTTTCCAGGGTAACTGACTGCCCAGTTTCCAGGGTAACTGACTGCCCTGTTTCCGGGGTAACTGACTGCCCTGTTTACAGGGTAACTGACTGCCCAGTTTCCAGAGTAACTGAATACCCTATTTCCAGGGTAACAGATCACCCTGTTTCCGGGATAACTGACTGCCCTGTTTCCAGGATAACTGACTGCCCTGTTTCCAGGGTAACTGACTGCCCTGTTTCCGGGGTAATTGACTGCCCTGTTTGCAGGCTAACTGACTGCCCTGTTTCCAGGATAACTGATCAACCTGTTTCCGGGGTAACTGACTGCCCTGTTTCCGGGGTAACTGACCGCCCTGTTTCCAGGATAACTGATCTCCCTGTTTCCGGGGTAACTGATCTCCCTGTTTCCGGGGTAACTGACCGCCCTGTTTCCAGGATAACTGACCTACCTATTTCCAGGTTAACTGACTGCCCTGTTTCCAGGGTAACTGACTGCCCTGTTTCCAGGGGAACTGACTGCCCTGTTTCCGGGGTAACTGATCACCCTGTTTCCGGGGTAACTGACTAACCAGTTTCCAGGGTGACTGACTGCCCTGTTTCCAGGGTAACTGACTGCCCTGCTTCCGGGGTAACTGACTGCCCTGTTTCCAGGGTAACTGACTGCCCAGTTTCCAGGGTAACTGATCACCCTTTTTCCGGGATTACTGACTGCCCTGTTTCCGGGATAACTGACTGCCCTGTTTCCAGGGTAACTGACTGCCCTGTTTCCGGGGCAACTGACTGCCCTGTTTCCAGGGTAACTGATCACCCTGTTTCCTGGGTAACTGACTGCCCTGCTTCCGGGGTAACTGACTGCCCTGTTTCCAGGGTAACTGACTGCCCAGTTTCCAGGGTAACTGATCACCCTTTTTCCGGGATAACTGACTGCCCTGTTTCCGGGATAACTGACTGCCCTGTTTCCAGGGTAACTGACTGCCCTGTTTCCGGGGCAACTGACTGCCCTGTTTCCAGGGTAACTGATCACCCTGTTTCCGGGATTACTGACTGCCCTGTTTCCGGGATAACTGACTGCCCTGTTTCCAGGGTAACTGACTGCCCTGTTTCCGGGGTAACTGACCGCCCTGTTTCCAGGGTAACTGACCGCCCTGTTTCCAGGGTAACTAACTGCCCTGTTTCCAGGGTAACTGACTGCCCAGTTTCCAGGGTAAATGACTGCCCTGTTTCCAGGGTAACTGACTGCCCAGTTTCCAGGGTAAATTATCACCCTGTTTCCAGGATAACTGACTGCCCTGTTTCCAGGTTAACTGACCGCCCTGTTTCCAGGGTAACTGACTGCCCAGTTTCCAGGGTAAATTATCACCCTGTTTCCGGGATAACTAACTGCCCTGTTTCCGGGATAACTGACTGCCCTGTTTCCGGGATAACTGACTGACCTGTTTCCGGGGTAACTGATCACCCTGTTTCCGGGGTAACTGACTGCCCAGTTTCCGGGTAACTGACTTCCCTGTTTCCAGGGTAACTGACTGCCCTGTTTCCGGGATAACTGACTGCCCTGTTTCCAGGGTAACTGATAACCCTGTTTCCGGGATAACTGACTGCCCTGTTTCCAGGGTCACTGACTGCCCAGTTTCCAGAGTAACTGAATAACCTGTTTCCAGGGTAACAGATCACTCTGTTTCCGGGATAACTGACTGCCCTGTTTCCAAGATAACTGACTGCCCTCTTTCCAGGGTAACTGACTGCCCTGTTTCCGGGGTAACTGACTGCCCTGTTTCCAGGCTAACTGACTGCCCTGTTTCCAGGATAACTGATCACCCTGTTTCCCGGGTAACTGACTGCCCTGTTTCCGGGGTAACTGACCGCCCTGTTTCCAGGATAACTGATCACCCTGTTTCCGGGGTAACTGACCACCCTGTTTCCAGGATAACTGACTCCCCTGTTTCCAGAGTAACTGACTGCCCTGTTTCCAGGGTAACTGACTGCCCTGTTTCCGGGGTAACTGACTGCCCTGTTTCCGGGGTAACTGACTGCCCTGTTTCCAGGATAACTGATCACTCTGTTTCCGGGGTAACTGATCACTCTGTTTCCGGGGTAACTGACCACCCTGTTTCCGGGGTAACTGACTAATCTGTTTCCAGGGTTACTGACAGCCCTGTTTCTGGGGTAACTGACTGCCCTGCTTCCGGGGTAACTGACTGCCCTGTTTCCAGGATAACTGATCACCCTGTTTCCAGTGTAACTGACCATCCTGTTTCCAGGGTAACTGACTGCCCAGTTTCCAGGGTAACTGACTGCCCTGTTTCCGGGGTAACAGATCTCTCTGTTTCCGGGGTAACTGACCGCCCTGTTTCCAGGATAACTGACCGCCCTATTTCCGGGGTAACTGACCGCCCTGTTTCCAGGATAACTGACTGCCCTGTTTCCGGGATAACTGACTGCCCTGTTTACTGGATAACTGACCGCCCTGTTTCCAGGTTAACTGACTGCCCTGTTTCCGGGATAAATGACTGCCCTGTTTCCAGGTTAACTGACTGCCCTGTTTCCGGGATAACTGACTGCCCTGTTTCCAGGGTAACTGATAACCCTGTTTCCGGGATAACTGACTGCCCTGTTTCCAGGGTACTTGACTGCCCTGTTTCCGGGGTAACTGAATACCCTGTTTCCAGGGTAACTGACTGCCCTGTTTCCGGGATAACTGACTGCCCTGTTTCCAGGGTAACTGACTGCCCTGTTTCCGGGATAACTGACTGCCCTGTTTCCAGGGTAACTGACTGCCCTGTTTCCGGGGTAACTGACTGCCCTGTTTCCAGGCTAACTGACTGCCCTGTTTCCAGGATAACTGATCACCCTGTTTCCAGGATAACTGACTCCCTTGTTTCCAGTATAACTGACTGCCCTGTTTCCGGGGTAACTTACTGACCTGTTTCCAGGATAACTGACCTACCTATTGCCGGGGTAACTGACCGCCCTGTTTCCAGGTTAACTGACTGCCCTGTTTCCAGGTTAACTGACTGCCCTGTTTCCAGGGTAACTGACTGCCCTGTTTCCAGGGGAACTGACTGCCCTGTTTCCGGGGTAAATGATCACCCTGTTTCCGGGGTAACTGACTAACCAGTTTCCAGGGTGACTGACTGCCCTGTTTCCAGGGTAACTGACTGCCCAGTTTCCTGGATAACTGATCACCCTGTTTCCCGGGTAACTGACTGCCCTGTTTCCGGGGTAACTGACCGCCCTGTTTCCAGGATAACTGATCACCCTGTTTCCGGGGTAACTGACCACCCTGTTTCCAGGATAACTGACTCCCCTGTTTCCAGGGTAACTGACTGCCCTGTTTCCAGGGTAACTGACTGCCCTGTTTCCGGGGTAACTGACTGCCCTGTTTCCAGGCTAACTGACTGCCCTGTTTCCAGGATAACTGATCACCCTGTTTCCAGGATAACTGACTCCCTTGTTTCCAGGATAACTGACTGCCCTGTTTCCGGGGTAACTTACTGACCTGCTTCCAGGATAACTGACCTACCTATTGCCGGGGTAACTGACCGCCCTGTTTCCAGGTTAACTGACTGCCCTGTTTCCAGGTTAACTGACTGCCCTGTTTCCAGGGGAACTGACTGCCCTGTTTCCAGGGGAACTGTCCGCCCTGTTTCCAGGGTAACTGACTGCCCAGTTTCCAGGGTAACTGATCACCCTGTTACCGGGAAAACTGACTGCCCTGTTTCCGGGAGAAATGACTGCCCTGTTTCCAGGGTAACTGACTGCCCTGCTTCCGGGGTAACTGACTGCCCTGTTTGCAGGGTAACTGATCACTCTGTTTACGGGATAACTGACTGCCCTGTTTCCGGGATAACTGACTGCCCTGTTTCCAGGGTAACTGACCGCCCTGTTTCCGGGGTAACTGACTGCCCAGTTTCCAGGGTAACTGACTGCCAGGTTTCCAGGGTAACTAACTGCCCTGTTTCCGGGGTAACTGACTGCCCAGTTTCCAGGCTAACTGACTGCCCTGTTTCCAGGGTAACTGACTGCCCACCTTCCAGCGTAACTGATCACCCTGTTTCCAGGATAACTGAATGCCCTGTTTCCAGGGTAACTGACTGCCCAGTTTCCAGGGTAAATTATCACCCTGTTTCCGGGATAACTAACTGCCCTGTTTCCGGGATAACTGACTGCCCTGTTTCCGGGGTAACTGATCACCCTGTTTCCGGGGTAACTGACTGCCCTGTTTCCGGGGTAACTAACTTCCCTGTTTCCAGGGTAACTGACTGCCCTGTTTCCGGGATAACTGACTGCCCTGTTTTCAGGGTAACTGATAACCCTGTTTCCGGGATAACTGACTGCCCTGTTTCCAGGGTAACTGACTGCCCAGTTTCCAGGGTAACTGACTGCCCTGTTTCCGGGGTAACTGACTGCCCTGTTTACAGGGTAACTGACTGCCCAGTTTCCAGAGAAACTGAATACCCTGTTTCCAGGGTAACAGATCACCCTCTTTCCGGGATAACTGACTGCCCTGTTTCCAGGATAACTGACTGCCCTGTTTCCAGGGTAACTGACTGCCCTCTTTCCGGGGTAACTGACTGCCCTGTTTGCAGGCTAACTGACTGCCCTGTTTCCAGGATAACTGATCACCCTGTTTCCGGGGTAACTGACTGCCCTGTTTCCGGGGTAACTGACCGCCCTGTTTCCAGGATAACTGATCTCCCTGTTTCCGGGGTAACTGATCTCCCTGTTTCCGGGGTAACTGACCGCCCTGTTTCCAGGATAACTGACCTACCTATTTCCAGGTTAACTGACTGCCCTGTTTCCAGGGTAACTGACTGCCCTGTTTCCAGGGGAACTGACTGCCCTGTTTCCGGGGTAACTGATCACCCTGTTTCCGGGGTAACTGACTAACCAGTTTCCAGGGTGACTGACTGCCCTGTTTCCAGGGTAACTGACTGCCCAGTTTCCGGGGTAACTGACTGCCCTGTTTCCTGGGTAACTGACTGCCCTGCTTCCGGGGTAACTGACTGCCCTGTTTCCAGGGTAACTGACTGCCCAGTTTCCAGGGTAACTGATCACCCTTTTTCCGGGATAACTGACTGCCCTGTTTCCGGGATAACTGACTGCCCTGTTTCCAGGGTAACTGACTGCCCTGTTTCCGGGGCAACTGACTGCCCTGTTTCCAGGGTAACTGATCACCCTGTTTCCGGGATTACTGACTGCCCTGTTTCCGGGATAACTGACTGCCCTGTTTCCAGGGTAACTGACTGCCCTGTTTCCGGGGTAACTGACCGCCCTGTTTCCAGGGTAACTGACCGCCCTGTTTCCAGGATAACTGACTCCCCTGTTTCCAGGGTAACTGACTGCCCTGTTTCCGGGGTAACTGACTGCCCAGTTTCCAGGGTAACTGACTGCCCAGTTTCCAGGGTAACTAACTGCCCTGTTTCCGGGGTAACTGACTGCCCAGTTTCCAGGGTAAATGACTGCCCTGTTTCCAGGGTAACTGACTGCCCACCTTCCAGTGTAACTGATCACCCTGTTTCCAGGATAACTGACTGCCCAGTTTCCAGGTTAACTGACCGCCCTGTTTCCAGGGTAACTGACTGCCCAGTTTCCAGGGTAAATTATCACCCTGTTTCCGGGATAACTAACTGCCCTGTTTCCAGGGTAACTGACTGCCCTGTTTCCGGGATAACTGACTGACCTGTTTCCGGGGTAACTGATCACCCTGTTTCCGGGGTAACTGACTGCCCAGTTTCCGGGTAAATGACTTCCCTGTTTCCAGGGTAACTGACTGCCCTGTTTCCGGGATAACTGACTGCCCTGTTTCCAGGGTAACTGATAACCCTGTTTCCGGGATAACTGACTGCCCTGTTTCCAGGGTAACTGACTGCCCAGTTTCCAGAGTAACTGAATAACCTGTTTCCAGGGTAACAGATCACCCTGTTTCCGGGATAACTGACTG
Organism: Heterodontus francisci; assembly: GCF_036365525.1. Classification (NCBI taxonomy): domain Eukaryota; kingdom Metazoa; phylum Chordata; class Chondrichthyes; order Heterodontiformes; family Heterodontidae; genus Heterodontus; species Heterodontus francisci. The sequence goes on from NC_090386.1 coordinate 7,546,656, forward strand.
CCCTGTTTCCAAGATAACTGACTGCCCTCTTTCCAGGGTAACTGACTGCCCTGTTTCCGGGGTAACTGACTGCCCTGTTTCCAGGCTAACTGACTGCCCTGTTTCCAGGATAACTGATCACCCTGTTTCCCGGGTAACTGACTGCCCTGTTTCCGGGGTAACTGACTGCCCTGTTTCCAGGCTAACTGACTGCCCTGTTTCCAGGATAACTGATCACCCTGTTTCCCGGGTAACTGACTGCCCTGTTTCCGGGGTAACTGACCGCCCTGTTTGCAGGATAACTGATCACCCTGTTTCCGGGGTAACTGACCACCCTGTTTCCAGGATAACTGACTGCCCTGTTTCCGGGGTAACTGACTGCCCTGTTTCCAGGATAACTGATCACTCTGTTTCCGGGGTAACTGATCACTCTGTTTCCGGGGTAACTGACCACCCTGTTTCCGGGGTAACTGACAAATCTGTTTCCAGGGTTACTGACAGCCCTGTTTCTGGGGTAACTGACTGCCCTGCTTCCGGGGTAACTGACTGCCCTGTTTCCAGGATAACTGATCACCCTGTTTCCAGTGTAACTGACCATCCTGTTTCCAGGGTAACTGACTGCCCTGTTTCCGGGGTAACAGATCTCTCTGTTTCCGGGGTAACTGACCGCCCTGTTTCCAGGATAACTGACCGCCCTATTTCCGGGGTAACTGACCGCCCTGTTTCCAGGATAACTGACTGCCCTGTTTCCGGGATAACTGACTGCCCTGTTTACTGGATAACTGACCGCCCTGTTTCCAGGTTAACTGACTGCCCTGTTTCCGGGATAAATGACTGCCCTGTTTCCAGGTTAACTGACTGCCCTGTTTCCGGGATAACTGACTGCCCTGTTTCCAGGGTAACTGATAACCCTGTTTCCGGGATAACTGACTGCCCTGTTTCCAGGGTACTTGACTGCCCTGTTTCCGGGGTAACTGACTGCCCTGTTTCAGGCTAACTGACTGCCCAGTTTCCAGAGTAACTGAATACCCTGTTTCCAGGGTAACTGACTGCCCTGTTTCCGGGATAACTGACTGCCCTGTTTCCAGGGTAACTGACTGCCCTGTTTCCGGGATAACTGACTGCCCTGTTTCCAGGGTAACTGACTGCCCTGTTTCCGGGGTAACTGACTGCCCTGTTTCCAGGCTAACTGACTGCCCTGTTTCCAGGATAACTGATCACCCTGTTTCCAGGATAACTGACTCCCTTGTTTCCAGGATAACTGACTGCCCTGTTTCCGGGGTAACTTACTGACCTGTTTCCAGGATAACTGACCTACCTATTGCCGGGGTAACTGACCGCCCTGTTTCCAGGTTAACTGACTGCCCTGTTTCCAGGTTAACTGACTGCCCTGTTTCCAGGGTAACTGACTGCCCTGTTTCCAGGGGAACTGACTGCCCTGTTTCCGGGGTAAATGATCACCCTGTTTCCGGGGTGACTGACTAACCAGTTTCCAGGGTGACTGACTGCCCTGTTTCCAGGGTAACTGACTGCCCAGTTTCCGGGATAACTGACTGCCCTGTTTCCGGGATAACTGACTGCCCTGTTTCGAGGGTAACTGATCGCCCTGTTTCCGGGATAACTGTCTGCCCTGTTTCCGGGATAACTGACTGCCCAGTTTCCAGGGTAACTGACTGCCCTGTTTCCGAGGTAACTGACTGCCCTGTTTCCAGGGTAACTGACTGCCCAGTTTCCAGGGTAACTGATCACCCTGTTTCCGGGATAACTGACTGCCCTGTTTCCGGGGGAAATGACTGCGCTGTTTCCAGGGTAACTGACTGCCCTCTTTCCAGGGTAACTGACTGCCCTGTTTCCAGGGTAACTGACTGCCCTGTTTCCTGGGTAACTGACTGCCCAGTTTCCGGGGTACCTGACTGCCCTGTTTCCTGGGTAACTGACTGCCCTGCTTCCGGGGTAACTGACTGCCCTGTTTCCAGGGTAACTGACTGCCCAGTTACAATGTAACTGATCACCCTTTTTCCGGGATAACTGACTGCCCTATTTCCGGGATAACTGATTGCCCTGTTTCCAGGGTAACTGATCACCCTGTTTCCGGGATAACTGATTCCCCTGTTTCCAGGGTAAGTGACTGCCCAGTTTCCAGGGTAACTGACTGCCCTGTTTCCAGGGTAACTGACTGCCCAGTTTCCAGGGTAACTGATCACCCTGTTTCCGGGATAACTGACTGCCCTGTTTCCGGGAGAACTGACTGCCCTGTTTCCAGGGTAACTGACTGCCCTGTTTCCGGGGTAACTGACCGCCTTGTTTCCAGGGTAACTGATCACCCTGTTTCTGGGATAACTGACTGCCCTGTTTCCGGGGTAAATGACCACCCTGTTTCCAGGATAACTGATCACCCTGTTTCCGGGGTAACTGACCACCTTGTTTCCAGGGTCACTGACCACCCTGTTTCCAGGATAACTGAAAGCCCTGTTTCCAGGGTAACTGACTGCCCAGTTTCCAGGGTAACTGATCACCCTGTTTCCGGGATAACTGACTGCCCTGTTTCTGGGAGAACTGACTGCCCTGTTTCTAGGATAAATGACTGCTCTGTTTCCAGGATAACTGCCTGCCCTGTTTACTGGATAACTGATCGCCCTGTTTCCAGGTTAACTGACTGCCCTGTTTCCAGGGAAACTGACTGCCCTGTTTCCAGGGTAACTGACCGCCCTGTTTCTGGGGTAACTGACCGCCCTGTTTCCTGGATAACTGACTGCCCTGTTTCCAGGGTAACTGACTGCCCACTTTCCAGTGTAACTGATCACCCTTTTCCAGGATAACTGACTGCCCTGTTTCCGGGATAACTGACTGCCCTGCTTCCAGGGTAACTGACCGCCCTGTTTCCAGGGTAACTGACTGCCCTGTTGCCAGGATAACTGACTGCCCTGTTTCCAGGGTAACTGACTGCCCACTTTCCAGTGCAACTGATCACCCTGTTTCCAGGGTTACTGACTGCCCACTTTCCAGTGTAACTGATCACCCTGTTTCCAGGATAACTGACTGCCCAGTTTCCAGGGTATATTATCACCCTGTTTCAGGGATAACTAACTGCCCTGTTTCCGGGATAACTGACTGCCCTGTTTCCGGGGTAACTGATCACCCTGTTTCCGGGGTAACTGACTGCCCAGTTTCCGGGGTAACTGACTTCCCTGTTTAAAGGGTAACTGTCTGCCCTGTTTCCGGGATAACTGACTGCCCTGTTTCCAGGGTAACTGATAACCCTGTTTCCGGGATAACTGACTGCCCTGTTTCCAGGGTAACTGACTGCCCAGTTTCCAGGGTAACTGACTGTCCTGTTTCCGGGGTCACTGACTGCCCTGTTTCCAGGGTAACTGACTGCCCAGTTTCCAGAGTAACTGAATACCCTGTTTCCAGGGTAACTGACTGCCCTGTTTCCGGGATAACTGACTGCCCTGTTTCCAGGGTAACTGACTGCCCTGTTTCCGGGGCAACTGACTGCCCTGTTTCCAGGGTAACTGATCACCCTGTTTCCGGGATAACTGTTCACCCTGTTTCCAGGGTAACTGACTGCCCTGTTTCCAGGGGAACTGACTGCCCTGTTTCCGGGTTAACTGATCACCCTATTTCTGGGGTAACTGACTAACAATTTTCCAGGGTGACTGACTGCCCTGTTTCCAGGCTAACTGACTGCCCAGTTTCCGGGGTAACTGACTGCCCTGTTTCCTGGGTAACTGACTGCCCTGCTTCCGGGGTAACGGACTGCCCTGTTTCCAGGGTAACTAACTGCCCAGTTTCCAGTGTAACTGATCACCCTTTTTCCGGGATAACTGACTGCCCTATTTCCGGGATAACTGATTGCCCTGTTTCCAGGGTAACTGATCACCCTGTTTCCGGGATAACTGACTCCCCTGTTTCCAGGGTAAGTGACTGCCCAGTTTCCAGGGTAACTGACTGCCCTGTTTCCGGGGTAACTGACTGCCCTGTTTCCAGGGTAACTGACTGCCCAGTTTCCAGGGTAACTGATCACACTGTTTCCGGGATAACTGACTGCCCTGTTTCCGGGAGAACTGACTGCCCTGTTTCCAGGGTAACTGACTGCCCTGTTTCCGGGGTAACTGACCGCCTTGTTTCCAGGGTAACTGATCACCCTGTTTCCAGGGTAACTGACTGCCCTGTTTCCGGGGTAACTGACTGCCCTGTTTCCAGGGTAACTGACTGCCCAGTTTCCAGGGTAAATGATCACCCTGTTTCCGGGACAACTGACTGCCCTGTTTCCGGGAGAACTGACTGCCCTGTTTCCAGGGTAACTGACTGCCCTGTTTCCGGGGTAACTGACCGCCTTGTTTCCAGTGTAAGTGATCACCCTTTTTCCGGGGTCACTGACTGCCCTGTTTCCAGGGTAACTGACCGCCCTGTTTCCAGGATAACTGATCACCCTGTTTCCGGGGTAACTGACCACCCTGTTTGCAGGATAACTGACTCCCCTGTTTCCAGGGTAAGTGACTGCCCTGCTTCCGGGGTAACTGATCTCCCTGTTTCTGGGGTAACTGACCGCCCTGTTTCCAGGATAACTGACCTACCTATTTCCGGGGTAACTGACCGCCCTGTTTCCAGGATAACTGACTGCCCTGTTTCCAGGTTAACTGACTGCCCTGTTTCCAGGGTAACCGACTGCCCTGTTTCCAGGGGAACTGACTGCCCTGTTTCCGGGGTAACTGATCACCCTGTTTCCGGGGTAACTGTCCAACCAGTTTCCAGGGTGACTGACTGCCCTGTTACCTGGGTAACTGACTGCCCTGCTTCCGGGGTAACTGACTGCCCTGTTTCCAGGGTAACTGACTGCCCAGTTTCCAGGGTAACTGGTCACCCTTTTTCCGGGATAACTGACTGCCCTGTTTCCGGGATAACTGACTGCCCTGTTTCGAGGGTAACTGATCACCCTGTTTCCGGGATCACTGTCTGCCCTGTTTCCGGGATAACTGACTGCCCAGTTTCCAGGGTAACTGACTGCCCTGTTTCCGGGGTAACTGACTGCCCTGTTTCGAGGGTAACTGACTTCCCAGTTTCCAGGGTAACTGATCACCCTGTTTCCGGGATAACTGACTGCCCTGTTTCTGGGAGAAATGACTGCCCTCTTTACAGGGTAACTGACTGCCCTGCTTCCGGGGTAACTGACTGCCCTGTTTCCAGGGTAACTGATCACCCTGTTTCCGGGATAACAAATGCCCTGTTTCCGGGATAACTGACTGCCCTGTTTCCAGGGTAACTGACTTTCCCTGTTTCCGGGGTAACTGACTGCCCTGTTTCCAGGCTCACTGACTGCCCTGTTTCCAGGATAACTGATCACCCTGTTTCCGGGGTAACTGACTGCCCTGTTTCCGGGGTAACTGACCGCCCTGTTTCCAGGGTCACTGACCACCCTGTTTCCAGGATAACTGAAAGCCCTGTTTCCAGGGTAACTGATCTCCCAGTTTCCGGGGTAACTGATCACCCTGTTTCCGGGTAACTGACTGCCCTGTTTCCGGGGTAACTGACTGCCCTGTTTCCAGGGTAACTGATCTCCCTGTTTCCAGTGCAACGGATCACCATGTTTCCGGGGTAACTGACTGCCCTGTTTCCAGGGCAACTGACCGCCCTGTTTCCGGGGTAACTGACTGCCCAGTTTCCAGGGTAACTGTTCACCCTGTTTCCGGGGTAACGGATCACCCTGTTTCCGGGGTAAATGACTGCCCTGTTTCCAGGGTAACTGACCGCCCTGTTTCAGGGATAACTGATCACCCTGTTTCCGGGGTAACTGAGTAATCTGTATCCAGGGTTACAGACTGCCCTGTTTCCGGGGCAACTGACTGCGCAGTTTCCAGGGTAAAAAACTGCCCTGTTTCCGGGGTAACTGACCGCCCTGTTTCCAGGATAACTGATCACCCTGTTTCCGGGGTAACTGAGTAATCTGTTTCCAGGGTTACTGACTGCCCTGTTTCCGGGGTAACTGACTGCCCAGTTTCCAGCGTAACTGACTGCCCTGTTTCCAGGGTAACTGACTGCCCAGTTTCCAGGGTAACTGACTGCCCTGTTTCCGGGGTAACTGACTGCCCAGTTTCCAGGGTAACTGAATGCCCAGTTTCCAGGGTAACTAACTGCCCTGTTTCCGGGGTAACTGACTGCCCAGTTTCCAGGGTAACTGATCACCCTGTTTCCGGGGTAACTGACTAACAAGTTTCCAGGGTGACTGACTGCCCTGTTTCCAGGGTAACTGACTGCCCAGTTTCCGGGGTAACTGACTGCCCTGTTTCCGGGCTAACTGACTGCCCTGTTTCCAGGCTAACTGACTGCCCTGTTTCCGGGATAACTGATCACCCTGTTTCCGTGGAAACTGACTGCCCTGTTTCCGGGGTAAATGACCGCGCTGTTTCCAGGATAACTGATCACCCTGTTTCCGGGGTAACTGACCACCCTGTTTCCAGGGTAACTGACCACCCTGTTTCCAGGATAACTGAAAGCCCTGTTTCCAGGTTAACTGAGTGCCCAGTTTCCAGGTAACTGATCACCCTGTTTCGGGATAACTGACTGCCCTGTTTCCGGGAGAACTGACTGCCCTGTTTCCAGGATAACTGACTGCCCTGTTTCCAGGATAACTGACTGCCCTGTTTACTGGATAACTGACCGCCCTGTTTCCAGGTTAACTGAATGCCCTGTTTCCAGGGAAACTGACTGCCCTGTTTCCAGGGTAACTGACCGCCCTGTTTCTGGGGTAACTGATCTCCCTGTTTCCGGCGTAACTGACCGCCCTGTTTCCAGGACAACTGACCGCCCTATTTCCGGGGTAACTGACCGCCCTGTTTCCTGGATAACTGACTGCCCTGCTTCCAGGGTAACTGACTGCCCACTTTCCAGTGTAACTGATCACCCTGTTTCCAGGATAACTGACTGCCCTGTTTCCAGGGTAACTGACCGCCCTGTTTCCGGTATAACTGACTGCCCTGTTTCCAGGGTCACTGACCACCCTGTTTCCAGGATAACTGACTCCCCTGTTTCCAGGGTAACTGACTGCCCACTTTACAGTGTAACTGATCACCCTGTTTCCAGGATAACTGACTGCCCTGTTTCCAGGGTAACTGACCGCCCAGTTTCCAGGGTAAATTATCACTATGTTTCAGGGATAACTAACTGCCCTGTTTCCGGGATAACTGACTTCCCTGTTTCCGGGGTAACTGATCACCCTGTTTCCGGGGTAACTGACTGCCCTGTTTCCAGGGTAACTGACTGCCCAGTTTCCAGGGTAACTGACTGTCCTGTTTCCGGGGTAACTGACTGCCCTGTTTCCAGGGTAACTGACTGCCCAGTTTCCAGAGTAACTGAATACCCTGTTTCCAGGGTAACTGACTGCCCTGTTTCCGGGGCAGCTGACTGCCCTGTTTCCAGGGTAACTGATAACCCTGTTTCCGGGATAACTGACTGCCCTGTTTCCGGTATAACTGACTGCCCTGTTTCCAGGGTCACTGACCACCCTGTTTCCAGGATAACTGACTCCCCTGTTTCCAGGGTAACTGACTGCCCTGTTTACGGGGTAACTGATCTCCCTGTTTCCGGGGTAACTGACCGCCCTGTTTCCAGGATAACTGACCTACCTATTTCCGGGGTAACTGACCGCCCTGTTTCCAGGATAACTGACTGCCCTGTTTCCGGGTTAACTGACTGCCCTGTTTCCAGGGTAAATGACTTCCCTGTTTCCAGGGGAACTGACTGCCCTGCTTCCGGGGTAACTGATCACCCTGTTTACGGGATAACTGACTGCCCTGTTTCCGGGATAACTGACTGCCCTGCTTCCGGGGTAACTGACTGCCCTGTTTGCAGGGTAACTGATCACCCTGTTTACGGGATAACTGACTGCCCTGTTTCCGGGATAACTGACTGCCCTGTTTCCAGGGTAACTGACCGCCCTGTTTCCGGGGTAACTGACTGCCCAGTTTCCAGGGTAACTGACTGCCAGGTTTCCAGGGTAACTAACTGCCCTGTTTCCGGGGTATCTGACTGCCCAGTTTCCAGGGTAACTGACTGCCCTGTTTCCAGGGTAACTGACTGCCCACCTTCCAGCGTAACTGATCACCCTGTTTCCAGGATAACTGACTGCCCTGTTTCCAGGGTAACTGACTGCCCAGTTTCCAGGGTAAATTATCACCCTGTTTCCGGGATAACTAACTGCCCTGTTTCCAGGATAACTGACTGCCCTGTTTCCGGGGTAACTGATCACCCTGTTTCCGGGGTAACTGACTGCCCAGTTTCCGGGGTAACTAACTTCCCTGTTTCCAGGGTAACTGACTGCCCTGTTTCCGGGATAACTGAATGCCCTGTTTTCAGGGTAACTGATAACCCTGTTTCCGGGATAACTGACTGCCCTGTTTCCAGGGTAACTGACTGCCCAGTTTCCAGGGTAACTGACTGCCCTGTTTCCGGGGTAACTGACTGCCCTGTTTACAGGGTAACTGACTGCCCAGTTTCCAGAGTAACTGAATACCCTGTTTCCAGGGTAACAGATCACCCTGTTTCCGGGATAACTGACTGCCCTGTTTCCAGGATAACTGACTGCCCTGTTTCCAGGGTAACTGACTGCCCTGTTTCCGGGGTAACTGACTGCCCTGTTTGCAGGCTAACTGACTGCCCTGTTTCCAGGATAACTGATCACCCTGTTTCCGGGGTAACTGATCTCCCTGTTTCCGGGGTAACTGACCGCCCTGTTTCCAGGATAACTGACCTACCTATTTCCAGGTTAACTGTCTGCCCTGTTTCCAGGGTAACTGACTGCCCTGTTTCCAGGGGAACTGACTGCCCTGTTTCCGGGGTAACTGATCACCCTGTTTCCGGGGTAACTGACTAACCAGTTTCCAGGGTGACTGACTGCCCTGTTTCCAGGGTAACTGACTGCCCAGTTTCCGGGGTAACTGACTGCCCTGTTTCCTGGGTAACTGACTGCCCCGCTTCCGGGGTAACTGACTGCCCTGTTTCCAGGGTAACTGACTGCCCAGTTTCCAGGGTAACTGATCACCCTTTTTCCGGGATAACTGACTGCCCTGTATCCGGGATAAATGACTGCCCTGTTTCCAGGGTAACTGACTGCCCTGTTTCCGGGGCAACTGACTGCCCTGTTTCCAGGGTAACTGATCACCCTGTTTCCGGGATTACTGACTGCCCTGTTTCCGGGATAACTGACTGCCCTGTTTCCAGGGTAACTGACTGCCCTGTTTCCGGGTTAACTGACTGCCCTGTTTCCAGGCTAACTGACTGCACTGTTTACAGGATAATTGATCACCCTGTTTCCGGGGTAACTGACTGCCCTGTTTCCAGGGTAACTGATCACCCTGTTTCCGGGATAACTGACTGCCCTGTATCCGGGGGAAATGACTGCGCTGTTTCCAGGGTAACTGACTGCCCTCTTTCCAGGGTAACTGACTGCCCTGTTTCCAGGGTAACTGATCACCCTGTTTCCGGGATAACAAATGCCCTGTTTCCGGGATAACTGACTGCCCTGTTTCCAGGGTAACTGACTTTCCCTGTTTCCGGGGTAACTGACTGCCCTGTTTCCAGGCTCACTGACTGCCCTGTTTCCAGGATAACTGATCACCCTGTTTCCGGGGTAACTGACTGCCCTGTTTCCGGGGTAACTGACCGCCCTGTTTCCAGGGTCACTGACCACCCTGTTTCCAGGATAACTGAAAGCCCTGTTTCCAGGGTAACTGATCTCCCAGTTTCCGGGGTAACTGATCACCCTGTTTCCGGGTAACTGACTGCCCTGTTTCCGGGGTAACTGACTGCCCTGTTTCCAGGGTAACTGATCTCCCTGTTTCCAGTGCAACGGATCACCATGTTTCCGGGGTAACTGACTGCCCTGTTTCCAGGGCAACTGACCGCCCTGTTTCCGGGGTAACTGACTGCCCAGTTTCCAGGGTAACTGTTCACCCTGTTTCCGGGGTAACGGATCACCCTGTTTCCGGGGTAAATGACTGCCCTGTTTCCAGGGTAACTGACCGCCCTGTTTCAGGGATAACTGATCACCCTGTTTCCGGGGTAACTGAGTAATCTGTATCCAGGGTTACAGACTGCCCTGTTTCCGGGGCAACTGACTGCGCAGTTTCCAGGGTAAAAAACTGCCCTGTTTCCGGGGTAACTGACCGCCCTGTTTCCAGGATAACTGATCACCCTGTTTCCGGGGTAACTGAGTAATCTGTTTCCAGGGTTACTGACTGCCCTGTTTCCGGGGTAACTGACTGCCCAGTTTCCAGCGTAACTGACTGCCCTGTTTCCAGGGTAACTGACTGCCCAGTTTCCAGGGTAACTGACTGCCCTGTTTCCGGGGTAACTGACTGCCCAGTTTCCAGGGTAACTGAATGCCCAGTTTCCAGGGTAACTAACTGCCCTGTTTCCGGGGTAACTGACTGCCCAGTTTCCAGGGTAACTGATCACCCTGTTTCCGGGGTAACTGACTAACAAGTTTCCAGGGTGACTGACTGCCCTGTTTCCAGGGTAACTGACTGCCCAGTTTCCGGGGTAACTGACTGCCCTGTTTCCGGGCTAACTGACTGCCCTGTTTCCAGGCTAACTGACTGCCCTGTTTCCGGGATAACTGATCACCCTGTTTCCGTGGAAACTGACTGCCCTGTTTCCGGGGTAAATGACCGCGCTGTTTCCAGGATAACTGATCACCCTGTTTCCGGGGTAACTGACCACCCTGTTTCCAGGGTAACTGACCACCCTGTTTCCAGGATAACTGAAAGCCCTGTTTCCAGGTTAACTGAGTGCCCAGTTTCCAGGTAACTGATCACCCTGTTTCGGGATAACTGACTGCCCTGTTTCCGGGAGAACTGACTGCCCTGTTTCCAGGATAACTGACTGCCCTGTTTCCAGGATAACTGACTGCCCTGTTTACTGGATAACTGACCGCCCTGTTTCCAGGTTAACTGAATGCCCTGTTTCCAGGGAAACTGACTGCCCTGTTTCCAGGGTAACTGACCGCCCTGTTTCTGGGGTAACTGATCTCCCTGTTTCCGGCGTAACTGACCGCCCTGTTTCCAGGACAACTGACCGCCCTATTTCCGGGGTAACTGACCGCCCTGTTTCCTGGATAACTGACTGCCCTGCTTCCAGGGTAACTGACTGCCCACTTTCCAGTGTAACTGATCACCCTGTTTCCAGGATAACTGACTGCCCTGTTTCCAGGGTAACTGACCGCCCTGTTTCCGGTATAACTGACTGCCCTGTTTCCAGGGTCACTGACCACCCTGTTTCCAGGATAACTGACTCCCCTGTTTCCAGGGTAACTGACTGCCCACTTTACAGTGTAACTGATCACCCTGTTTCCAGGATAACTGACTGCCCTGTTTCCAGGGTAACTGACCGCCCAGTTTCCAGGGTAAATTATCACTATGTTTCAGGGATAACTAACTGCCCTGTTTCCGGGATAACTGACTTCCCTGTTTCCGGGGTAACTGATCACCCTGTTTCCGGGGTAACTGACTGCCCTGTTTCCAGGGTAACTGACTGCCCAGTTTCCAGGGTAACTGACTGTCCTGTTTCCGGGGTAACTGACTGCCCTGTTTCCAGGGTAACTGACTGCCCAGTTTCCAGAGTAACTGAATACCCTGTTTCCAGGGTAACTGACTGCCCTGTTTCCGGGGCAGCTGACTGCCCTGTTTCCAGGGTAACTGATAACCCTGTTTCCGGGATAACTGACTGCCCTGTTTCCGGTATAACTGACTGCCCTGTTTCCAGGGTCACTGACCACCCTGTTTCCAGGATAACTGACTCCCCTGTTTCCAGGGTAACTGACTGCCCTGTTTACGGGGTAACTGATCTCCCTGTTTCCGGGGTAACTGACCGCCCTGTTTCCAGGATAACTGACCTACCTATTTCCGGGGTAACTGACCGCCCTGTTTCCAGGATAACTGACTGCCCTGTTTCCGGGTTAACTGACTGCCCTGTTTCCAGGGTAAATGACTTCCCTGTTTCCAGGGGAACTGACTGCCCTGCTTCCGGGGTAACTGATCACCCTGTTTACGGGATAACTGACTGCCCTGTTTCCGGGATAACTGACTGCCCTGCTTCCGGGGTAACTGACTGCCCTGTTTGCAGGGTAACTGATCACCCTGTTTACGGGATAACTGACTGCCCTGTTTCCGGGATAACTGACTGCCCTGTTTCCAGGGTAACTGACCGCCCTGTTTCCGGGGTAACTGACTGCCCAGTTTCCAGGGTAACTGACTGCCAGGTTTCCAGGGTAACTAACTGCCCTGTTTCCGGGGTATCTGACTGCCCAGTTTCCAGGGTAACTGACTGCCCTGTTTCCAGGGTAACTGACTGCCCACCTTCCAGCGTAACTGATCACCCTGTTTCCAGGATAACTGACTGCCCTGTTTCCAGGGTAACTGACTGCCCAGTTTCCAGGGTAAATTATCACCCTGTTTCCGGGATAACTAACTGCCCTGTTTCCAGGATAACTGACTGCCCTGTTTCCGGGGTAACTGATCACCCTGTTTCCGGGGTAACTGACTGCCCAGTTTCCGGGGTAACTAACTTCCCTGTTTCCAGGGTAACTGACTGCCCTGTTTCCGGGATAACTGAATGCCCTGTTTTCAGGGTAACTGATAACCCTGTTTCCGGGATAACTGACTGCCCTGTTTCCAGGGTAACTGACTGCCCAGTTTCCAGGGTAACTGACTGCCCTGTTTCCGGGGTAACTGACTGCCCTGTTTACAGGGTAACTGACTGCCCAGTTTCCAGAGTAACTGAATACCCTGTTTCCAGGGTAACAGATCACCCTGTTTCCGGGATAACTGACTGCCCTGTTTCCAGGATAACTGACTGCCCTGTTTCCAGGGTAACTGACTGCCCTGTTTCCGGGGTAACTGACTGCCCTGTTTGCAGGCTAACTGACTGCCCTGTTTCCAGGATAACTGATCACCCTGTTTCCGGGGTAACTGATCTCCCTGTTTCCGGGGTAACTGACCGCCCTGTTTCCAGGATAACTGACCTACCTATTTCCAGGTTAACTGTCTGCCCTGTTTCCAGGGTAACTGACTGCCCTGTTTCCAGGGGAACTGACTGCCCTGTTTCCGGGGTAACTGATCACCCTGTTTCCGGGGTAACTGACTAACCAGTTTCCAGGGTGACTGACTGCCCTGTTTCCAGGGTAACTGACTGCCCAGTTTCCGGGGTAACTGACTGCCCTGTTTCCTGGGTAACTGACTGCCCCGCTTCCGGGGTAACTGACTGCCCTGTTTCCAGGGTAACTGACTGCCCAGTTTCCAGGGTAACTGATCACCCTTTTTCCGGGATAACTGACTGCCCTGTATCCGGGATAAATGACTGCCCTGTTTCCAGGGTAACTGACTGCCCTGTTTCCGGGGCAACTGACTGCCCTGTTTCCAGGGTAACTGATCACCCTGTTTCCGGGATTACTGACTGCCCTGTTTCCGGGATAACTGACTGCCCTGTTTCCAGGGTAACTGACTGCCCTGTTTCCGGGTTAACTGACTGCCCTGTTTCCAGGCTAACTGACTGCACTGTTTACAGGATAATTGATCACCCTGTTTCCGGGGTAACTGACTGCCCTGTTTCCAGGGTAACTGATCACCCTGTTTCCGGGATAACTGACTGCCCTGTATCCGGGGGAAATGACTGCGCTGTTTCCAGGGTAACTGACTGCCCTCTTTCCAGGGTAACTGACTGCCCTGTTTCCAGGGTAACTGATCACCCTGTTTCCGGGATAACTGTCTGCCCTGTTTCCGGGATAACTGACTGCCCTGTTTCCAGGGTAACTGACTGCCCTGTTTCCAGGGGAACTGACTGCCCTGTTTCCGGGGTAACTGATCACCCTGTTTCCGGGGTAACTGACTAACATGTTTCCAGGGTGACTGACTGCCCTGTTTCCAGGGTAACTGACTGCCCTGTTTCCAGGGTAACTGACTGCCCACTTTACAGTGTAACTGATCACCCTGTTTCCAGGATAACTGACTGCCCTGTTTCCAGGGTAACTGACCGCCCAGTTTCCAGGGTAAATTATCACCATGTTTCAGGGATAACTAACTGCCCTGTTTCCAGGATAACTGACTTCCCTGTTTCCGGGGTAACTGATCACCCTGTTTCCGGGGTAACTGACTGCCCTGTTTCCAGGGTAACTGACTGCCCAGTTTCCAGGGTAACTGACTGTCCTGTTTCCGGGGTAACTGACTGCCCTGTTTCCAGGGTAACTGACTGCCCAGTTTCCAGAGTAACTGAATACACTGTTTCCAGGGTAACTGACTGCCCTGTTTCCGGGGCAGCTGACTGCCCTGTTTCCAGGGTAACTGATCACCCTGTTTCCGGGATAACTGACTGCCCTGTTTCCGGGATAACTGACTGCCCTGTTTCCAGGGTCACTGACCACCCTGTTTCCAGGATAACTGACTCCCCTGTTTCCAGGGTAACTGACTGCCCAGTTTACGGGGTAACTGATCTCCCTGTTTCCGGGGTAACTGACCGCCCTGTTTCCAGGATAACTGACCTACCTATTTCCGGGGTAACTGACTGCCCTGTTTCCAGGATAACTGACTGCCCTGTTTCCGGGTTAACTGACTGCCCTGTTTCCAGGGTAACTGACTGCCCTGTTTCCAGGGGAACTGACTGCCCTGCTTCCGGGGTAACTGATCACCCTGTTTACGGGATAACTGACTGCCCTGTTTCCGGGATAACTGACTGCCCTGCTTCCGGGGTAACTGACTGCCCTGTTTGCAGGGTAACTGATCACCCTGTTTACGGGATAACTGACTGCCCTGTTTCCGGGATAACTGACTGCCCTGTTTCCAGGGTAACTGACCGCCCTGTTTCCGGGGTAACTGACTGCCCAGTTTCCAGGGTAACTGACTGCCAGGTTTCCAGGGTAACTAACTGCCCTGTTTCCGGGGTATCTGACTGCCCAGTTTCCAGGGTAACTGACTGCCCTGTTTCCAGGGTAACTGACTGCCCACCTTCCAGCGTAACTGATCACCCTGTTTCCAGGATAACTGACTGCCCTGTTTCCAGGGTAACTGACTGCCCAGTTTCCAGGGTAAATTATCACCCTGTTTCCGGGATAACTAACTGCCCTGTTTCCGGGGTAACTGATCACCCTGTTTCCGGGGTAACTGACTGCCCAGTTTCCGGGGTAACTAACTTCCCTGTTTCCAGGGTAACTGACTGCCCTGTTTCCGGGATAACTGAATGCCCTGTTTTCAGGGTAACTGATAACCCTGTTTCCGGGATAACTGACTGCCCTGTTTCCAGGGTAACTGACTGCCCAGTTTCCAGGGTAACTGACTGCCCTGTTTCCGGGGTAACTGACTGCCCTGTTTACAGGGTAACTGACTGCCCAGTTTCCAGAGTAACTGAATACCCTGTTTCCAGGGTAACAGATCACCCTGTTTCCGGGATAACTGACTGCCCTGTTTCCAGGATAACTGACTGCCCTGTTTCCAGGGTAACTGACTGCCCTGTTTCCGGGGTAACTGACTGCCCTGTTTGCAGGCTAACTGACTGCCCTGTTTCCAGGATAACTGATCACCCTGTTTCCGGGGTAACTGACTGCCCTGTTTCCGGGGTAACTGACCGCCCTGTTTCCAGGATAACTGATCTCCCTGTTTCCGGGGTAACTGATCTCCCTGTTTCCGGGGTAACTGACCGCCCTGTTTCCAGGATAACTGACCTACCTATTTCCAGGTTAACTGTCTGCCCTGTTTCCAGGGTAACTGACTGCCCTGTTTCCAGGGGAACTGACTGCCCTGTTTCCGGGGTAACTGATCACCCTGTTTCCGGGGTAACTGACTAACCAGTTTCCAGGGTGACTGACTGCCCTGTTTCCAGGGTAACTGACTGCCCAGTTTCCGGGGTAACTGACTGCCCTGTTTCCTGGGTAACTGACTGCCCCGCTTCCGGGGTAACTGACTGCCCTGTTTCCAGGGTAACTGAATGCCCAGTTTCCAGGGTAACTGATCACCCTTTTTCCGGGATAACTGACTGCCCTGTTTCCGGGATAACTGACTGCCCTGTTTCCAGGGTAACTGACTGCCCTGTTTCCGGGGCAACTGACTGCCCTGTTTCCAGGGTAACTGATCACCCTGTTTCCGGGATTACTGACTGCCCTGTTTCCGGGATAAATGACTGCCCTGTTTCCAGGGTAACTGACTGCCCTGTTTCCGGGTTAACTGACTGCCCTGTTTCCAGGCTAACTGACTGCACTGTTTACAGGATAATTGATCACCCTGTTTCCGGGGTAACTGACTGCCCTGTTTCCAGGGTAACTGATCACCCTGTTTCCGGGATAACTGACTGCCCTGTTTCCGGGGGAAATGACTGCGCTGTTTCCAGGGTAACTGACTGCCCTCTTTCCAGGGTAACTGACTGCCCTGTTTCCAGGGTAACTGATCACCCTGTTTCCGGGATAACTGTCTGCCCTGTTTCCGGGATAACTGACTGCCCTGTTTCCGGGGTAACTGACTGCCCTGTTTCCAGGGGAACTGACTGCCCTGTTTCCGGGGTAACTGATCACCCTGTTTCCGGGGTAACTGACTAACATGTTTCCAGGGTTACTGACTGCCCTGTTTCCAGGGTAACTGACTGCCCAGTTTCCGGGGTAACTGACTGCCCTGTTTCCTGGGTAACTGACTGCCCTGCATCCGGGGTAACTGACTGCCCTGTTTCCAGGGTAACTGACTGCCCAGTTTCAATGTAACTGATCACCCTTTTTCCGGGATAACTGACTGCCCTATTTCCGGGATAACTGATTGCCCTGTTTCCAGGGTAACTGATCACCCTGTTTCCGGGATAACTGACTCCCCTGTTTCCAGGGTAAGTGACTGCCCAGTTTCCAGGGTAACTGACTGCCATGTTTCCAGGGTAACTGACTGCCCAGTTTCCAGGGTAACTGATCACCCTGTTTCCGGGATAACTGACTGCCCTGTTTCCGGGAGAACTGACTGCCCTGTTTCCAGGGTAACTGACTGCCCTGTTTCCGGGGTAACTGACCGCCTTGTTTCCAGGGTAACTGATCACCCTGTTTCTGGGATAACTGACTGCCCTGTTTTCGGGATAACTGACTGCCCTGTTTCCAGGCTAACTGACTGCCCTGTTTCCGGGATAACTGATCATCCTGTTTCCGTGGTAACTGACTGCCCTGTTTCCGGGGTAAATGACCACCCTGTTTCCAGGATAACTGATCACCCTGTTTCCGGGGTAACTGACCACCTTGTTTCCAGGGTCACTGACCACCCTGTTTCCAGGATAACTGAAAGCCCTGTTTCCAGGGGAACTGACTGCCCAGTTTCCAGGGTAACTGACTGCCCTGTTTCCGGGAGAACTGACTGTCCTGTTTCCAGGATAAGTGACTGCCCTGTTTCCAGGATAACTGACTGCCCTGTTTACTGGATAACTGATCGCCCTGTTTCCAGGTTAACTGACTGCCCTGTTTCCAGGGAAACTGACTGCACTGTTTCCAGGGTAACTGACCGCCCTGTTTCTGGGGTAACTGACCGCCCTGTTTCCTGGATAACTGACTGCCCTGTTTCCAGGGTAACTGACTGCCCACTTTCCAGGGTAACTGACTGCCCTGTTTCCAGGGTAACTGACTGCCCACCTTCCAGCGTAACTGATCACCCTGTTTCCAGGATAACTGACTGCCCTGTTTCCAGGGTAACTGACTGCCCAGTTTCCAGGGTAAATTATCACCCTGTTTCCGGGATAACTAACTGCCCTGTTTCCAGGATAACTGACTGCCCTGTTTCCGGGGTAACTGATCACCCTGTTTCCGGGGTAACTGACTGCCCAGTTTCCGGGGTAACTAACTTCCCTGTTTCCAGGGTAACTGACTGCCCTGTTTCCGGGATAACTGAATGCCCTGTTTTCAGGGTAACTGATAACCCTGTTTCCGGGATAACTGACTGCCCTGTTTCCAGGGTAACTGACTGCCCAGTTTCCAGGGTAACTGACTGCCCTGTTTCCGGGGTAACTGACTGCCCTGTTTACAGGGTAACTGACTGCCCAGTTTCCAGAGTAACTGAATACCCTGTTTCCAGGGTAACAGATCACCCTGTTTCCGGGATAACTGACTGCCCTGTTTCCAGGATAACTGACTGCCCTGTTTCCAGGGTAACTGACTGCCCTGTTTCCGGGGTAACTGACTGCCCTGTTTGCAGGCTAACTGACTGCCCTGTTTCCAGGATAACTGATCACCCTGTTTCCGGGGTAACTGATCTCCCTGTTTCCGGGGTAACTGACCGCCCTGTTTCCAGGATAACTGACCTACCTATTTCCAGGTTAACTGTCTGCCCTGTTTCCAGGGTAACTGACTGCCCTGTTTCCAGGGGAACTGACTGCCCTGTTTCCGGGGTAACTGATCACCCTGTTTCCGGGGTAACTGACTAACCAGTTTCCAGGGTGACTGACTGCCCTGTTTCCAGGGTAACTGACTGCCCAGTTTCCGGGGTAACTGACTGCCCTGTTTCCTGGGTAACTGACTGCCCCGCTTCCGGGGTAACTGACTGCCCTGTTTCCAGGGTAACTGACTGCCCAGTTTCCAGGGTAACTGATCACCCTTTTTCCGGGATAACTGACTGCCCTGTATCCGGGATAAATGACTGCCCTGTTTCCAGGGTAACTGACTGCCCTGTTTCCGGGGCAACTGACTGCCCTGTTTCCAGGGTAACTGATCACCCTGTTTCCGGGATTACTGACTGCCCTGTTTCCGGGATAACTGACTGCCCTGTTTCCAGGGTAACTGACTGCCCTGTTTCCGGGTTAACTGACTGCCCTGTTTCCAGGCTAACTGACTGCACTGTTTACAGGATAATTGATCACCCTGTTTCCGGGGTAACTGACTGCCCTGTTTCCAGGGTAACTGATCACCCTGTTTCCGGGATAACTGACTGCCCTGTATCCGGGGGAAATGACTGCGCTGTTTCCAGGGTAACTGACTGCCCTCTTTCCAGGGTAACTGACTGCCCTGTTTCCAGGGTAACTGATCACCCTGTTTCCGGGATAACTGTCTGCCCTGTTTCCGGGATAACTGACTGCCCTGTTTCCAGGGTAACTGACTGCCCTGTTTCCAGGGGAACTGACTGCCCTGTTTCCGGGGTAACTGATCACCCTGTTTCCGGGGTAACTGACTAACATGTTTCCAGGGTGACTGACTGCCCTGTTTCCAGGGTAACTGACTGCCCTGTTTCCAGGGTAACTGACTGCCCACTTTACAGTGTAACTGATCACCCTGTTTCCAGGATAACTGACTGCCCTGTTTCCAGGGTAACTGACCGCCCAGTTTCCAGGGTAAATTATCACCATGTTTCAGGGATAACTAACTGCCCTGTTTCCAGGATAACTGACTTCCCTGTTTCCGGGGTAACTGATCACCCTGTTTCCGGGGTAACTGACTGCCCTGTTTCCAGGGTAACTGACTGCCCAGTTTCCAGGGTAACTGACTGTCCTGTTTCCGGGGTAACTGACTGCCCTGTTTCCAGGGTAACTGACTGCCCAGTTTCCAGAGTAACTGAATACACTGTTTCCAGGGTAACTGACTGCCCTGTTTCCGGGGCAGCTGACTGCCCTGTTTCCAGGGTAACTGATCACCCTGTTTCCGGGATAACTGACTGCCCTGTTTCCGGGATAACTGACTGCCCTGTTTCCAGGGTCACTGACCACCCTGTTTCCAGGATAACTGACTCCCCTGTTTCCAGGGTAACTGACTGCCCAGTTTACGGGGTAACTGATCTCCCTGTTTCCGGGGTAACTGACCGCCCTGTTTCCAGGATAACTGACCTACCTATTTCCGGGGTAACTGACTGCCCTGTTTCCAGGATAACTGACTGCCCTGTTTCCGGGTTAACTGACTGCCCTGTTTCCAGGGTAACTGACTGCCCTGTTTCCAGGGGAACTGACTGCCCTGCTTCCGGGGTAACTGATCACCCTGTTTACGGGATAACTGACTGCCCTGTTTCCGGGATAACTGACTGCCCTGCTTCCGGGGTAACTGACTGCCCTGTTTGCAGGGTAACTGATCACCCTGTTTACGGGATAACTGACTGCCCTGTTTCCGGGATAACTGACTGCCCTGTTTCCAGGGTAACTGACCGCCCTGTTTCCGGGGTAACTGACTGCCCAGTTTCCAGGGTAACTGACTGCCAGGTTTCCAGGGTAACTAACTGCCCTGTTTCCGGGGTATCTGACTGCCCAGTTTCCAGGGTAACTGACTGCCCTGTTTCCAGGGTAACTGACTGCCCACCTTCCAGCGTAACTGATCACCCTGTTTCCAGGATAACTGACTGCCCTGTTTCCAGGGTAACTGACTGCCCAGTTTCCAGGGTAAATTATCACCCTGTTTCCGGGATAACTAACTGCCCTGTTTCCGGGGTAACTGATCACCCTGTTTCCGGGGTAACTGACTGCCCAGTTTCCGGGGTAACTAACTTCCCTGTTTCCAGGGTAACTGACTGCCCTGTTTCCGGGATAACTGAATGCCCTGTTTTCAGGGTAACTGATAACCCTGTTTCCGGGATAACTGACTGCCCTGTTTCCAGGGTAACTGACTGCCCAGTTTCCAGGGTAACTGACTGCCCTGTTTCCGGGGTAACTGACTGCCCTGTTTACAGGGTAACTGACTGCCCAGTTTCCAGAGTAACTGAATACCCTGTTTCCAGGGTAACAGATCACCCTGTTTCCGGGATAACTGACTGCCCTGTTTCCAGGATAACTGACTGCCCTGTTTCCAGGGTAACTGACTGCCCTGTTTCCGGGGTAACTGACTGCCCTGTTTGCAGGCTAACTGACTGCCCTGTTTCCAGGATAACTGATCACCCTGTTTCCGGGGTAACTGACTGCCCTGTTTCCGGGGTAACTGACCGCCCTGTTTCCAGGATAACTGATCTCCCTGTTTCCGGGGTAACTGATCTCCCTGTTTCCGGGGTAACTGACCGCCCTGTTTCCAGGATAACTGACCTACCTATTTCCAGGTTAACTGTCTGCCCTGTTTCCAGGGTAACTGACTGCCCTGTTTCCAGGGGAACTGACTGCCCTGTTTCCGGGGTAACTGATCACCCTGTTTCCGGGGTAACTGACTAACCAGTTTCCAGGGTGACTGACTGCCCTGTTTCCAGGGTAACTGACTGCCCAGTTTCTGGGGTAACTGACTGCCCTGTTTCCTGGGTAACTGACTGCCCCGCTTCCGGGGTAACTGACTGCCCTGTTTCCAGGGTAACTGAATGCCCAGTTTCCAGGGTAACTGATCACCCTTTTTCCGGGATAACTGACTGCCCTGTTTCCGGGATAACTGACTGCCCTGTTTCCAGGGTAACTGACTGCCCTGTTTCCGGGGCAACTGACTGCCCTGTTTCCAGGGTAACTGATCACCCTGTTTCCGGGATTACTGACTGCCCTGTTTCCGGGATAAATGACTGCCCTGTTTCCAGGGTAACTGACTGCCCTGTTTCCGGGTTAACTGACTGCCCTGTTTCCAGGCTAACTGACTGCACTGTTTACAGGATAATTGATCACCCTGTTTCCGGGGTAACTGACTGCCCTGTTTCCAGGGTAACTGATCACCCTGTTTCCGGGATAACTGACTGCCCTGTTTCCGGGGGAAATGACTGCGCTGTTTCCAGGGTAACTGACTGCCCTCTTTCCAGGGTAACTGACTGCCCTGTTTCCAGGGTAACTGATCACCCTGTTTCCGGGATAACTGTCTGCCCTGTTTCCGGGATAACTGACTGCCCTGTTTCCGGGGTAACTGACTGCCCTGTTTCCAGGGGAACTGACTGCCCTGTTTCCGGGGTAACTGATCACCCTGTTTCCGGGGTAACTGACTAACATGTTTCCAGGGTTACTGACTGCCCTGTTTCCAGGGTAACTGACTGCCCAGTTTCCGGGGTAACTGACTGCCCTGTTTCCTGGGTAACTGACTGCCCTGCATCCGGGGTAACTGACTGCCCTGTTTCCAGGGTAACTGACTGCCCAGTTTCAATGTAACTGATCACCCTTTTTCCGGGATAACTGACTGCCCTATTTCCGGGATAACTGATTGCCCTGTTTCCAGGGTAACTGATCACCCTGTTTCCGGGATAACTGACTCCCCTGTTTCCAGGGTAAGTGACTGCCCAGTTTCCAGGGTAACTGACTGCCATGTTTCCAGGGTAACTGACTGCCCAGTTTCCAGGGTAACTGATCACCCTGTTTCCGGGATAACTGACTGCCCTGTTTCCGGGAGAACTGACTGCCCTGTTTCCAGGGTAACTGACTGCCCTGTTTCCGGGGTAACTGACCGCCTTGTTTCCAGGGTAACTGATCACCCTGTTTCTGGGATAACTGACTGCCCTGTTTTCGGGATAACTGACTGCCCTGTTTCCAGGCTAACTGACTGCCCTGTTTCCGGGATAACTGATCATCCTGTTTCCGTGGTAACTGACTGCCCTGTTTCCGGGGTAAATGACCACCCTGTTTCCAGGATAACTGATCACCCTGTTTCCGGGGTAACTGACCACCTTGTTTCCAGGGTCACTGACCACCCTGTTTCCAGGATAACTGAAAGCCCTGTTTCCAGGGGAACTGACTGCCCAGTTTCCAGGGTAACTGACTGCCCTGTTTCCGGGAGAACTGACTGTCCTGTTTCCAGGATAAGTGACTGCCCTGTTTCCAGGATAACTGACTGCCCTGTTTACTGGATAACTGATCGCCCTGTTTCCAGGTTAACTGACTGCCCTGTTTCCAGGGAAACTGACTGCACTGTTTCCAGGGTAACTGACCGCCCTGTTTCTGGGGTAACTGACCGCCCTGTTTCCTGGATAACTGACTGCCCTGTTTCCAGGGTAACTGACTGCCCACTTTCCAGTGTAACTGATCACCCTGTTTCCAGGATAACTGAATGCCCTGTTTCCGGGATAACTGACTGCCCTGCTTCCAGGGTAACTGACCGCCCTGTTTCCAGGGTAACTGACTGCCCTGTTGCCAGGATAACTGACTGCCAGGTTTCCAGGGTAACTAACTGCCCTGTTTCCGGGGTATCTGACTGCCCAGTTTCCACGGTAACTGACTGCCCACCTTCCAGCGTAACTGATCACCCTGTTTCCAGGATAACTGACTGCCCTGTTTCCAGGGTAACTGACTGCCCAGTTTCCAGGGTAAATTATCACCCTGTTTCCGGGATAACTAACTGCCCTGTTTCCAGGATAACTGACTGCCCTTTTTCCGGGGTAACTGATCACCCTGTTTCCGGGGTAACTGACTGCCCAGTTTCCGGGGTAACTAAATTCCCTGTTTCCAGGGTAACTGACTGCCCTGTTTCCGGGATAACTGACTGCCCTGTTTTCAGGGTAACTGATAACCCTGTTTCCGGGATAACTGACTGCCCTGTTTCCAGGGTAACTGACTGCCCAGTTTCCAGGGTAACTGACTGCCCTGTCTCCGGGGTAACTGACTGCCCTGTTTACAGGGTAACTGACTGCCCAGTTTCCAGAGTAACTGAATACCCTGTTTCCAGGGTAACAGATCACCCTGTTTCCGGGATAACTGACTGCCCTGTTTCCAGGATAACTGACTGCCCTGTTTCCAGGGTAACTGACTGCCCTGTTTCCGGGGTAACTGACTGCCCTGTTTGCAGGCTAACTGACTGCCCTGTTTCCAGGATAACTGATCACCCTGTTTCCGGGGTAACTGACTGCCCTGTTTCCGGGGTAACTGACCGCCCTGTTTCCAGGATAACTGATCTCCCTGTTTCCGGGGTAACTGATCTCCCTGTTTCCGGGGTAACTGACCGCCCTGTTACCAGGATAACTGACCTACCTATTTCCAGGTTAACTGTCTGCCCTGTTTCCAGTGTAACTGACTGCCCTGTTTCCAGGGGAACTGACTGCCCTGTTTCCGGGGTAACTGATCACCCTGTTTCCGGGGTAACTGACTAACCAGTTTCCAGGGTGACTGACTGCCCTGTTTCCAGGGTAACTGACTGCCCAGTTTCCGGGGTAACTGACTGCCCTGTTTCCTGGGTAACTGACTGCCCCGCTTCCGGGCTAACTGACTGCCCTGTTTCCAGGGTAACTGACTGCCCAGTTTCCAGGGTAACTGATCACCCTTTTTCCGGGATAACTGACTGCCCTGTTTCCGGGATAACTGACTGCCCTGTTTCCAGGGTAACTGACTGCCTTGTTTCCGGGGCAACTGACTGCCCTGTTTCCAGGGTAACTGATCACCCTGTTTCCG
Organism: Heterodontus francisci; assembly: GCF_036365525.1. Lineage (NCBI taxonomy): Eukaryota > Metazoa > Chordata > Chondrichthyes > Heterodontiformes > Heterodontidae > Heterodontus > Heterodontus francisci. Next base: position 7,570,872 of record NC_090386.1, read on the forward strand.
GGATTACTGACTGCCCTGTTTCCGGGATAACTGACTGCCCTGTTTCCAGGGTAACTGACTGCCCTGTTTCCGGGTTAACTGACTGCCCTGTTTCCAGGCTAACTGACTGCACTGTTTACAGGATAACTGATCACCCTGTTTCCGGGGTAACTGACTGCCCTGTTTCCAGGGTAACTGATCACCCTGTTTCCGGGATAACTGACTGCCCTGTTTCCGGGGGAAATGACTGCGCTGTTTCCAGGGTAACTGACTGCCCTCTTTCCAGGGTAACTGACTGCCCTGTTTCCAGGGTAACTGATCACCCTGTTTCAGGGATAACTGTCTGCCCTGTTTCCGGGATAACTGACTGCCCTGTTTCCAGGGTAACTGACTGCCCTGTTTCCAGGGGAACTGACTGCCCTGTTTCCGGGGTAACTGATCACCCTGTTTCCGGGGTAACTGACTAACATGTTTCCAGGGTGACTGACTGCCATGTTTCCAGGGTAACTGACTGCCCACTTTCCGGGGTAACTGACTGACCTGTTTCCTGGGTAAATGACTGCCCTGCATCCGGGGTAACTGACTGCCCTGTTTCCAGGGTAACTGACTGCCCAGTTTCAATGTAACTGATCACCCTTTTTCCGGGATAACTGACTGCCCTATTTCCGGGATAATTGATTGCCCAGTTTCCAGGGTAACTGATCACCCTGTTTCCGGGATAACTGACTCCCCTGTTTCCAGGGTAAGTGACTGCCCAGTTTCCAGGGTAACTGACTGCCCTGTTTCCAGGATAACTGATCACCCTGTTTCCGGGATAACTGACTGCCCTGTTTCCGGGAGAACTGACTGCCCTGTTTCCAGGGTAACTGACTGCCCTGTTTCCGGGGTAACTGACCGCCTTGTTTCCAGGGTAACTGATCACCCTGTTTCTGGGATAACTGACTGCCCTGTTTTCGGGATAACTGACTGCCCTGTTTCCAGGCTAACTGACTGCCCTGTTTCCGGGATAACTGATCATCCTGTTTCCGTGGTAACTGACTGCCCTGTTTCCGGGGTAAATGACCACCCTGTTTCCAGGATAACTGATCACCCTGTTTCCGGGGTAACTGACCACCTTGTTTCCAGGGTCACTGACCACCCTGTTTCCAGGATAACTGAAAGCCCTGTTTCCAGGGTAACTGACTGCCCAGTTTCCAGGGTAACTGACTGCCCTGTTTCCGGGAGAACTGACTGCCCTGTTTCCAGGATAAATGACTGCCCTGTTTCCAGGATAACTGACTGCCCTGTTTACTGGATAACTGATCGCCCTGTTTCCAGGTTAACTGACTGCCCACTTTCCAGTGTAACTGATCACCCTGTTTCCAGGATAACTGAATGCCCTGTTTCCGGGATAACTGACTGCCCTGCTTCCAGGGTAACTGACCGCACTGTTTCCAGGGTAACTGACTGCCCTGTTGCCAGGATAACTGACTGCCCTGTTTCCAGGGTAACTGACTGCCCACTTTCCAGTGTAACTGATCACCCTGTTTCCAGGGTTACTGACTGCCCACTTTCCAGTGTAACTGATCACCCTGTTTCCAGGATAACTGACTGCCCAGTTTCCAGGGTATATTATCACCCTGTTTCAGGGATAACTAACTGCCCTGTTTCAGGGATAACTAACTGCCCTGTTTCCGGGGTAACTGATCACCCTGTTTCCGGGGTAACTGACTGCCCAGTTTCCGGGGTAACTGACTTCCCTGTTTAAAGGGTAACTGTCTGCCCTGTTTCCGGGATAACTGACTGCCCTGTTTCCAGGGTAACTGATAACCCTGTTTCCGGGATAACTGACTGCCCTGTTTCCAGGGTAACTGACTGCCCAGTTTCCAGGGTAACTGACTGTCCTGTTTCCGGGGTAACTGACTGCCCTGTTTCCAGGGTAACTGACTGCCCAGTTTCCAGAGTAACTGAATACCCTGTTTCCAGGGTAACTGACTGCCCTGTTTCCGGGATAACTGACTTCCCTGTTTCCAGGGTAACTGACTGCCCTGTTTCCGGGGCAACTGACTGCCCTGTTTCCAGGGTAACTGATCACCCTGTTTCCGGGATAACTGTTCACCCTGTTTCCAGGGTAACTGACTGCCCTGTTTCCAGGGGAACTGACTGCCCTGTTTCGGGGTTAACTGATCACCCTATTTCTGGGGTAACTGACTAACAATTTTCCAGGGTGACAGACTGCCCTGTTTCCAGGCTAACTGACTGCCCAGTTCCGGGGTAACTGACTGCCCTGTTTCCTGGGTAACTGACTGCCCTGCTTCCGGGGTAACTGACTGCCCTGTTTCCAGGGTAACTGACTGCCCAGTTTCCAGTGGAACTGATCACCCTTTTTCCGGGATAACTGACTGCCCTATTTCGGGGATAACTGATTGCCCTGTTTCCAGGGTAACTGATCACCCTGTTTCCGGGATAACTGACTCCCCTGTTTCCAGGGTAAGTGACTGCCCAGTTTCCAGGGTAACTGACTGCCCTGTTTCCGGGGGAACTGACTGCCCTGTTTCCAGGGTAACTGACTGCCCAGTTTCCAGGGTAACTGATCACACTGTTTCCGGGATAACTGACTGCCCTGTTTCCGGGAGAACTGACTACCCTGTTTCCAGGGTAACTGACTGCCCTGTTTCCGGGGTAACTGACCGCCTTGTTTCCAGGGTAACTGATCACCCTGTTTCTGGGATAACTGACTGCCCTGTTTCCGGGGTAACTGACTGCCCTGTTTCCAGGGTAACTGACTGCCCAGTTTCCAGGGTAACTGATCACCCTGTTTCCGGGATAAGTGACTGCCCTGCTTCCGGGAGAACTGACTGCCCTGTTTCCAGGGTAACTGACTGCCCTGTTTCCGGGGTAACTGACCGCCTTGTTTCCAGTGTAAGTGATCACCCTTTTTCCGGGGTCACTGACTGCCCTGTTTCCAGGGTAACTGACCGCCCTGTTTCCAGGATAACTGATCACCCTGTTTCCGGGGTAACTGACCACCCTGTTTCCAGGATAACTGACTCCCCTGTTTCCAGGGTAAGTGACTGCCCTGCTTCCGGGGTAACTGATCTCCCTGTTTCCGGGGTAACTGACCGCCCTGTTTCCAGGATAACTGACCTACCTATTTCCGGGGTAACTGACCGCCCTGTTTCCAGGATAACTGACTGCCCTGTTTCCAGGTTAACTGACTGCCCTGTTTCCAGGGTAACCGACTGCCCTGTTTCCAGGGGAACTGACTGCCCTGTTTCCGGGGTAACTGATCACCCTGTTTCCGGGGTAACTGTCCAACCAGTTTCCAGGGTGACTGACTGCCCTGTTACCTGGGTAACTGACTGCCCTGCTTCCGGGGTAACTGACTGCCCTGTTTCCAGGGTAACTGACTGCCCAGTTTCCAGGGTAACTGATCACCCTTTTTCCGGGATAACTGACTGCCCTGTTTCCGGGATAACTGACTGCCCTGTTTCGAGGGTAACTGATCACCCTGTTTCCGGGATCACTGTCTGCCCTGTTTCCGGGATAACTGACTGCCCAGTTTCCAGGGTAACCGACTGCCCTGTTTCCGGGGTAACCGACTGCCCTGTTTCGAGGGTAACTGACTTCCCAGTTTTCAGGGTAACTGATCACCCTGTTTCCGGGATAACTGACTGCCCTGTTTCCGGGAGAAATGACTGCCCTGTTTACAGGGTAACTGACTGCCCTGCTTCCGGGGTAACTGACTGCCCTGTTTCCAGGGTAATTGATCACCCTGTTTCCGGGATAACTGACTGCCCTGTTTCCGGGATAACTGACTGCCCTGTTTCCAGGGTAACTGACTTTCCCTGTTTCCGGGGTAACTGACCGCCCTGTTTCCAGGGTCACTGACCACCCTGTTTCCAGGATAACTGAAAGCCCTGTTTCCAGGGTAACTGATCTCCCTGTTTCCGGGGTAACTGATCTCCCTGTTTCCAGGGTAACTGACTGCCCTGTTTCCGGGATAACTGACTGCCCTGTTTTCAGGGTAACTGATAACCCTGTTTCCGGGATAACTGACTGCCCTGTTTCCAGGGTAACTGACTGCCCAGTTTCCAGGGTAACTGACTGCCCTGTCTCCGGGGTAACTGACTGCCCTGTTTACAGGGTAACTGACTGCCCAGTTTCCAGAGTAACTGAATACCCTGTTTCCAGGGTAACAGATCACCCTGTTTCCGGGATAACTGACTGCCCTGTTTCCAGGATAACTGACTGCCCTGTTTCCAGGGTAACTGACTGCCCTGTTTCCGGGGTAACTGACTGCCCTGTTTGCAGGCTAACTGACTGCCCTGTTTCCAGGATAACTGATCACCCTGTTTCCGGGGTAACTGATCTCCCTGTTTCCGGGGTAACTGACCGCCCTGTTTCCAGGATAACTGACCTACCTATTTCCAGGTTAACTGTCTGCCCTGTTTCCAGTGTAACTGACTGCCCTGTTTCCAGGGGAACTGACTGCCCTGTTTCCGGGGTAACTGATCACCCTGTTTCCGGGGTAACTGACTAACCAGTTTCCAGGGTAACTGACTGCCCAGTTTCCGGGGTAACTGACTGCCCTGTTACCTGGGTAACTGACTGCCCCGCTTCCGGGCTAACTGACTGCCCTGTTTCCAGGGTAACTGACTGCCCAGTTTCCAGGGTAACTGATCACCCTTTTTCCGGGATAACTGACTGCCCTGTTTCCGGGATAACTGACTGCCCTGTTTCCAGGGTAACTGACTGCCTTGTTTCCGGGGCAACTGACTGCCCTGTTTCCAGGGTAACTGATCACCCTGTTTCCGGGATTACTGACTGCCCTGTTTCCGGGATAACTGACTGCCCTGTTTCCAGGGTAACTGACTGCCCTGTTTCCGGGTTAACTGACTGCCCTGTTTCCAGGCTAACTGACTGCACTGTTTACAGGATAACTGATCACCCTGTTTCCGGGGTAACTGACTGCCCTGTTTCCAGGGTAACTGATCACCCTGTTTCCGGGATAACTGACTGCCCTGTTTCCGGGGGAAATGACTGCGCTGTTTCCAGGGTAACTGACTGCCCTCTTTCCAGGGTAACTGACTGCCCTGTTTCCAGGGTAACTGATCACCCTGTTTCCGGGATAACTGTCTGCCCTGTTTCCGGGATAACTGACTGCCCTGTTTCCAGGGTAACTGACTGCCCTGTTTCCAGGGGAACTGACTGCCCTGTTTCCGGGGTAACTGATCACCCTGTTTCCGGGGTAACTGACTAACATGTTTCCAGGGTGACTGACTGCCATGTTTCCAGGGTAACTGACTGCCCACTTTCCGGGGTAACTGACTGACCTGTTTCCTGGGTAAATGACTGCCCTGCATCCGGGGTAACTGACTGCCCTGTTTCCAGGGTAACTGACTGCCCAGTTTCAATGTAACTGATCACCCTTTTTCCGGGATAACTGACTGCCCTATTTCCGGGATAATTGATTGCCCAGTTTCCAGGGTAACTGATCACCCTGTTTCCGGGATAACTGACTCCCCTGTTTCCAGGGTAAGTGACTGCCCAGTTTCCAGGGTAACTGACTGCCCTGTTTCCAGGATAACTGATCACCCTGTTTCCGGGATAACTGACTGCCCTGTTTCCGGGAGAACTGACTGCCCTGTTTCCAGGGTAACTGACTGCCCTGTTTCCGGGGTAACTGACCGCCTTGTTTCCAGGGTAACTGATCACCCTGTTTCTGGGATAACTGACTGCCCTGTTTTCGGGATAACTGACTGCCCTGTTTCCAGGCTAACTGACTGCCCTGTTTCCGGGATAACTGATCATCCTGTTTCCGTGGTAACTGACTGCCCTGTTTCCGGGGTAAATGACCACCCTGTTTCCAGGATAACTGATCACCCTGTTTCCGGGGTAACTGACCACCTTGTTTCCAGGGTCACTGACCACCCTGTTTCCAGGATAACTGAAAGCCCTGTTTCCAGGGTAACTGACTGCCCAGTTTCCAGGGTAACTGACTGCCCTGTTTCCGGGAGAACTGACTGCCCTGTTTCCAGGATAAATGACTGCCCTGTTTCCAGGATAACTGACTGCCCTGTTTACTGGATAACTGATCGCCCTGTTTCCAGGTTAACTGACTGCCCTGTTTCCAGGGAAACTGACTGCACTGTTTCCAGGGTAACTGACCGCCCTGTTTCTGGGGTAACTGACCGCCCTGTTTCCTGGATAACTGACTGCCCTGTTTCCAGGGTAACTGACTGCCCACTTTCCAGTGTAACTGATCACCCTGTTTCCAGGATAACTGAATGCCCTGTTTCCGGGATAACTGACTGCCCTGCTTCCAGGGTAACTGACCGCACTGTTTCCAGGGTAACTGACTGCCCTGTTGCCAGGATAACTGACTGCCCTGTTTCCAGGGTAACTGACTGCCCACTTTCCAGTGCAACTGATCACCCTGTTTCCAGGGTTACTGACTGCCCACTTTCCAGTGTAACTGATCACCCTGTTTCCAGGATAACTGACTGCCCAGTTTCCAGGGTATATTATCACCCTGTTTCAGGGATAACTAACTGCCCTGTTTCCGGGATAACTGACCGCCCTGTTTCAGGGGTAACTGATCACCCTGTTTCCGGGGTAACTGACTGCCCAGTTTCCGGGGTAACTGACTTCCCTGTTTAAAGGGTAACTGTCTGCCCTGTTTCCGGGATAACTGACTGCCCTGTTTCCAGGGTAACTGATAACCCTGTTTCCGGGATAACTGACTGCCCTGTTTCCAGGGTAACTGACCGCCCAGTTTCCAGGGTAACTGACTGTCCTGTTTCCGGGGTAACTGACTGCCCTGTTTCCAGGGTAACTGACTGCCCAGTTTCCAGAGTAACTGAATACCCTGTTTCCAGGGTAACTGACTGCCCTGTTTCCGGGATAACTGACTTCCCTGTTTCCAGGGTAACTGACTGCCCTGTTTCCGGGGCAACTGACTGCCCTGTTTCCAGGGTAACTGATCACCCTGTTTCCGGGATAACTGTTCACCCTGTTTCCAGGGTAACTGACTGCCCTGTTTCCAGGGGAACTGACTGCCCTGTTTCGGGGTTAACTGATCACCCTATTTCTGGGGTAACTGACTAACAATTTTCCAGGGTGACAGACTGCCCTGTTTCCAGGCTAACTGACTGCCCAGTTCCGGGGTAACTGACTGCCCTGTTTCCTGGGTAACTGACTGCCCTGCTTCCGGGGTAACTGACTGCCCTGTTTCCAGGGTAACTGACTGCCCAGTTTCCAGTGTAACTGATCACCCTTTTTCCGGGATAACTGACTGCCCTATTTCGGGGATAACTGATTGCCCTGTTTCCAGGGTAACTGATCACCCTGTTTCCGGGATAACTGACTCCCCTGTTTCCAGGGTAAGTGACTGCCCAGTTTCCAGGGTAACTGACTGCCCTGTTTCCGGGGGAACTGACTGCCCTGTTTCCAGGGTAACTGACTGCCCAGTTTCCAGGGTAACTGATCACACTGTTTCCGGGATAACTGACTGCCCTGTTTCCGGGAGAACTGACTACCCTGTTTCCAGGGTAACTGACTGCCCTGTTTCCGGGGTAACTGACCGCCTTGTTTCCAGGGTAACTGATCACCCTGTTTCTGGGATAACTGACTGCCCTGTTTCCGGGGTAACTGACTGCCCTGTTTCCAGGGTAACTGACTGCCCAGTTTCCAGGGTAACTGATCACCCTGATTCCGGGATAAGTGACTGCCCTGCTTCCGGGAGAACTGACTGCCCTGTTTCCAGGGTAACTGACTGCCCTGTTTCCGGGGTAACTGACCGCCTTGTTTCCAGTGTAAGTGATCACCCTTTTTCCGGGGTCACTGACTGCCCTGTTTCCAGGGTAACTGACCGCCCTGTTTCCAGGATAACTGATCACCCTGTTTCCGGGGTAACTGACCACCCTGTTTCCAGGATAACTGACTCCCCTGTTTCCAGGGTAAGTGACTGCCCTGCTTCCGGGGTAACTGATCTCCCTGTTTCCGGGGTAACTGACCGCCCTGTTTCCAGGACAACTGACCTACCTATTTCCGGGGTAACTGACCGCCCTGTTTCCAGGATAACTGACTGCCCTGTTTCCAGGATAACTGACTGCCCTGTTTCCAGGTTAACTGACTGCCCTGTTTCCAGGGTAACCGACTGCCCTGTTTCCAGGGGAACTGACTGCCCTGTTTCCGGGGTAACTGATCACCCTGTTTCCGGGGTAACTGTCCAACCAGTTTCCAGGGTGACTGACTGCCCTGTTACCTGGGTAACTGACTGCCCTGCTTCCGGGGTAACTGACTGCCCTGTTTCCAGGGTAACTGACTGCCCAGTTTCCAGGGTAACTGATCACCCTTTTTCCGGGATAACTGACTGCCCTGTTTCCGGGATAACTGACTGCCCTGTTTCGAGGGTAACTGATCACCCTGTTTCCGGGATCACTGTCTGCCCTGTTTCCGGGATAACTGACTGCCCAGTTTCCAGGGTAACCGACTGCCCTGTTTCCGGGGTAACCGACTGCCCTGTTTCGAGGGTAACTGACTTCCCAGTTTTCAGGGTAACTGATCACCCTGTTTCCGGGATAACTGACTGCCCTGTTTCCGGGAGAAATGACTGCCCTGTTTACAGGGTAACTGACTGCCCTGCTTCCGGGGTAACTGACTGCCCTGTTTCCAGGGTAATTGATCACCCTGTTTCCGGGATAACTGACTGCCCTGTTTCCGGGATAACTGACTGCCCTGTTTCCAGGGTAACTGACTTTCCCTGTTTCCGGGGTAACTGACCGCCCTGTTTCCAGGGTCACTGACCACCCTGTTTCCAGGATAACTGAAAGCCCTGTTTCCAGGGTAACTGATCTCCCTGTTTCCGGGGTAACTGATCACCCTGTTTCCGGGTAACTGACTGCCCTGTTTCCGGGGTAACTGACTGCCCTGTTTCCAGCGGTAACTGATCTCCCTGTTTCCAGTGCAACGGATCACCATGTTTCCGGGGTAACTGACTGCCCTGTTTCCAGGGCAACTGACCGCCCTGTTTCCGGGGTAACTGACTGCCCAGTTTCCAGGGTAACTGTTCACCCAGTTTCCGGGGTAACGGATCACCCTGTTTCCGGGGTAAATGACTGCCCTGTTTCCAGGGTAACTGACTGCCCTGTTTCCGGGATATCTGACTGCCCTGTTTCCAGGGTAACTGACCGCCCTGTTTCCAGGGTAACTGACTGCCCTGTTGCCAGGATAACTGACTGCCCTGTTTCCAAAGTAACTGACTGCCCACTTTCCAGTGCAACTGATCACCCTGTTTCCAGGGTTACTGACTGCCCACTTTCCAGTGTAACTGATCACCCTGTTTCCAGGATAACTGACTACCCTGTTTCCAGGGTAACTGACTGCCCTGTTTCCGGGATAACTGACTGCCCTGTTTCCAGGGTAACTGACTGCCCACTTTACAGTGTAACTGATCACCCTGTTTCCAGGATAACTGACTGCCCTGTTTCCAGGGCAACTGACCGCCCAGTTTCCAGGGTAAATTATCACCATGTTTCAGGGATAACTAACTGCCCTGTTTCCGGGATAACTGACTTCCCTGTTTCCGGGGTAACTGATCACCCTGTTTCCGGGGTAACTGACTGCCCTGTTTCCAGGGTAACTGACTGCCCAGTTTCCAGGGTAACTGACTGTCCTGTTTCCGGGGTAACTGACTGCCCTGTTTCCAGGGTAACTGACTGCCCAGTTTCCAGAGTAACTGAATACCCTGTTTCCAGGGTAACTGACTGTCCTGTTTCCGGGGCAGCTGACTGCCCTGTTTCCAGGGTAACTGATCACCCTGTTTCCAGGATAACTGACTGCCCTGTTTCCGGGATAACTGACTGCCCTGTTTCCAGGGTCACTGACCACCCTGTTTCCAGGATAACTGACTCCCCTGTTTCCAGGTAACTGACTGCCCTGTTTACGGGGTAACTGATCTCCCTGTTTCCGGGGTAACTGACCGCCCTGTTTCCAGGATAACTGACCTACCTATCTCCGGGGTAACTGACCGCCCTGTTTCCAGCATAACTGACTGCCCTGTTTCCGGGTTAACTGACTGCACTGTTTCCAGGGTAACTGACTGCCCTGTTTCCAGGGGAACTGACTGCCCTGCTTCCGGGGTAACTGATCACCCTGTTTCCGGGGTAACTGTCCAACCAGTTTCCAGGGTGACTGACTGCCCTGTTTCCAGGGTAACTGACTGCCCAGTTTCCGGGGTAACTGACTGCCCTGTTTCCTGGGTAACTGACTGCCCTGCTTCCGGGGTAACTGACTGCCCTGTTTCCAGGGTAACTGACTGCCCAGTTTCCAGGGTAACTGATCACCCTTTTTCCGGGATAACTGACTTCTCTGTTTGCGGGATAACTGACTGCCCTGTTTCGAGGGTAACTGATCACCCTGTTTCCGGGATAACTGTCTGCCCTGTTTCCGGGATAACTGACTGCCCAGTTTCCAGGGAAACTGACTGCCCTGTTTCCGGGGTAACTGACTGCTCTGTTTCCAGGGTAACTGACTGCCCAGTTTCCAGGGTAACTGATCACCCTGTTTCCGGGATAACTGACTGCCCTGTTTCCGGGAGAAATGACTGCCCTGTTTCCAGGGTAACTGACTGCCCTGCTTCCGAGGTAACTGACTGCCCTGTTTGCAGGGTAACTGATCACCCTGTTTACGGGATAACTGACTGCCCTGTTTCCGGGATAACTGACTGCCCTGTTTCCAGGGTAACTGACCGCCCTGTTTCCGGGGTAACTGACTGCCCAGTTTCCAGGGTAACTGACTGCCAGGTTTCCAGGGTAACTAACTGCCCTGTTTCCGGGGTAACTGACTGCCCAGTTTCCAGGGTAACTGACTGCCCTGTTTCCAGGGTAACTGACTGCCCACCTTCCAGCGTAACTGATCACCCTGTTTCCAGGATAACTGACTGCCCTGTTTCCAGGATAACTGACTGCCCTGTTTCCGGGGTAACTGATCACCCTGTTTCCGGGGTAACTGACTGCCCAGTTTCCGGGGTAACTAACTTCCCTGTTTCCAGGGTAACTGACTGCCCTGTTTCCGGGATAACTGACTGCCCTGTTTTCAGGGTAACTGATAACCCTGTTTCCGGGATAACTGACTGCCCTGTTTCCAGGGTAACTGACTGTCCTGTTTCCAGGGTAACTGACTGTCCTGTTTCCGGGGTAACTGACTGCCCTGTTTCCAGGGTAACTGACTGCCCAGTTTCCAGAGTAACTGAATACCCTGTTTCCAGGGTAACTGACTGCCCTGTTTCCGGGATAACTGACTGCCCTGTTTCCAGGGTAACTGACTGCCCTGTTTCCGGGGCAACTGACTGCCCTGTTTCCAGGGTAACTGATCACCCTGTTTCCGGGATAACTGTTCACCCTGTTTCCAGGGTAACTGAGTGCCATGTTTCCAGGGGAACTGACTGCCCTGTTTCCGGGTTAACTGATCACCCTATTTCTGGGGTAACTGACTAACAATTTTCCAGGGTGACTGACTGCCCTGTTTCCAGGCTAACTGACTGCCCAGTTTCCGGGGTAACTGACTGCCCTGTTTCCTGGGTAACTGACTGCCCTGCTTCCGGGGTAACTGACTGCCCTGTTTCCAGGGTAACTGACTGCCCAGTTTCCAGTGTAACTGATCACCCTTTTTCCGGGATAACTGACTGCCCTATTTCGGGGATAACTGATTGCCCTGTTTCCAGGGTAACTGATCACCCTGTTTCCGGGATAACTGACTCCCCTGTTTCCAGGGTAAGTGACTGCCCAGTTTCCAGGGTAACTGACTGCCCTGTTTCCGGGGTAACTGACTGCCCTGTTTCCAGGGTAACTGACTGCCCAGTTTCCAGGGTAACTGATCACACTGTTTCCGGGATAACTGACTGCCCTGTTTCCGGGAGAACTGACTGCCCTGTTTCCAGGGTAACTGACTGCCCTGTTTCCGGGGTAACTGACCGCCTTGTTTCCAGGGTAACTGATCACCCTGTTTCTGGGATAACTGACTGCCCTGTTTCCGGGGTAACTGACTGCCCAGTTTCCAGGGTAACTGATCACCCTGTTTCCGGGATAACTGACTGCCCTGCTTCCGGGAGAACTGACTGCCCTGTTTCCAGGGTAACTGACTGCCCTGTTTCCGGGGTAACTGACCGCCTTGTTTCCAGTGTAAGTGATCACCCTTTTTCCGTGGTCACTGACTGCCCTGTTTCCAGGGTAACTGACCGCCCTGTTTCCAGGATAACTGATCACCCTGTTTCCGGGGTAACTGACCACCCTGTTTCCAGGATAACTGACTCCCCTGTTTCCAGGGTAAGTGACTGCCCTGCTTCCGGGGTAACTGATCTCCCTGTTTCCGGGGTAACTGACCGCCCTGTTTCCAGGATAACTGACCTACCTATTTCCGGGGTAACTGACCGCCCTGTTTCCAGGATAACTGACTGCCCTGTTTCCAGGTTAACTGACTGCCCTGTTTCCAGGGTAACCGACTGCCCTGTTTCCAGGGGAACTGACTGCCCTGTTTCTGGGGTAACTGATCACCCTGTTTCCGGGGTAACTGTCCAACCAGTTTCCAGGGTGACTGACTGCCCTGTTACCTGGGTAACTGACTGCCCTGCTTCCGGGGTAACTGACTGCCCTGTTTCCAGGGTAACTGACTGCCCAGTTTCCAGGGTAACTGATCACCTTTTTTCCGGGATAACAGACTGCCCTGGTTCCGGGATAACTGACTGCCCTGTTTCGAGGGTAACTGATCACCCTGTTTCCGGGATCACTGTCTGCCCTGTTTCCGGGATAACTGACTGCCCAGTTTCCAGGGTAACTGACTGCCCTGTTTCCGGGGTAACTGACTGCCCTGTTTCGAGGGTAACTGACTTCCCAGTTTCCAGGGTAACTGATCACCCTGTTTCCGGGATAACTGACTGCCCTCTTTCCGGGAGAAATGACTGCCCTCTTTACAGGGTAACTGACTGCCCTGCTTCCGGGGTAACTGACTGCCCTGTTTCCAGGGTAACTGATCACCCTGTTTCCGGGATAACTGACTGCCCTGTTTCCGGGATAACTGACTGCCCTGTTTCCAGGGTAACTGACTTTCCCTGTTTCCGGGGTAACTGACTGCCCTGTTTCTAGGCTCACTGACTGCCATGTTTCCAGGATAACTGATCACCCTGTTTCCGGGGTAACTGACTGCCCTGTTTCCGGGGTAACTGACCGCCCTGTTTCCAGGGTCACTGACCACCCTGTTTCCAGGATAACTGAAAGCCCTGTTTCCAGGGTAACTGATCTCCCTGTTTCCGGGGTAACTGATCACCCTGTTTCCGGGTAACTGACTGCCCTGTTTCCGGGGTAACTGACTGCCCTGTTTCCAGGGTAACTGATCTCCCTGTTTCCAGTGCAACGGATCACCGTGTTTCCGGGGTAACTGACTGCCCTGTTTCCAGGGCAACTGACCGCCCTGTTTCCGGGGTAACTGACTGCCCAGTTTCCAGGGTAACTGTTCACCCTGTTTCCGGGGTAACGGATCACCCTGTTTCCGGGGTAAATGACTGCCCTGTTTCCAGGGTAACTGACCGCCCTGTTTCAGGGATAACTGATCACCCTGTTTCCGGGGTAACTGAGTAATCTGTATCCAGGGTTACTGACTGCCCTGTTTCCGGGGCAACTGACTGCGCAGTTTCCAGGCTAAAAAACTGCCCTGTTTCCGGGGTAACTGACCGCCCTGTTTCCAGGATAACTGATCACCCTGTTTCCGGGGTAACTGAGTAATCTGTTTCCAGGGTTACTGACTGCCCTGTTTCCGGGGTAACTGACTGCCCAGTTTCCAGCGTAACTGACTGCCCTGTTTCCAGGGTAACTGACTGCCCAGTTTCCAGGGTAACTGACTGCCCTGTTTCCGGGGTAACTGACTGCCCAGTTTCCAGGGTAACTGAATGCCCAGTTTTCAGGGTAACTAACTGCCCTGTTTCCGGGGTAACTGACTGCCCAGTTTCCAGGGTAACTGATCACCCTGTTTCCGGGGTAACTGACTAACAAGTTTCCAGGGTGACTGACTGCCCTGTTTCCAGGGTAACTGACTGCCCAGTTTCCGGGGTAACTGACTGCCCTGTTTCCGGGATAACTGACTGCCCTGTTTCCAGGCTAACTGACTGCCCTGTTTCCGGGATAACTGATCACCCTGTTTCCGTGGAAACTGACTGCCCTGTTTCCGGGGTAAATGACCGCGCTGTTTCCAGGATAACTGATCACCCTGTTTCCGGGGTAACTGACCACCCTGTTTCCAGGGTAACTGACCACCCTGTTTCCAGGATAACTGAAAGCCCTGTTTCCAGGTTAACTGACTGCCCAGTTTCCAGGGTAACTGATCACCCTGTTTCGGGATAACTGACTGCCCTGTTTCCGGGAGAACTGACTGCCCTGTTTCCAGGATAACTGACTGCCCTGTTTCCAGGATAACTGACTGCCCTGTTTACTGGATAACTGACCGCCCTGTTTCCAGGTTAACTGACTAAACTGTTTCCAGTGAAACTGACTGCCCTGTTTCCAGGGTAACTGACCGCCCTGTTTCTGGGGTAACTGATCTCCCTGTTTCCGGGGTAACTGACCGCCCTGTTTCCAGGACAACTGACCGCCCTATTTCCGGGGTAACTGACCGCCCTGTTTCCTGGATAACTGACTGCCCTGTTTCCAGGGTAACTGACTGCCCACTTTCCAGTGTAACTGATCACCCTGTTTCCAGGATAACTGACTGCCCTGTTTCCAGGGTAACTGACCGCCCTGTTTCCAGGGTAACTGACTGCCCTGTTTCCGGGATAACTGACTGCCCTGTTTCCAGGGTAACTGACCGCCCTGTTTCCAGGGTAACTGACTGCCCTGTTGCCAGGATAACTGACTGCCCTGTTTCCAGGGTAACTGACTGCCCACTTTCCAGTGCAACTGATCACCCTGTTTCCAGGGTTACTGACTGCCCACTTTCCAGTGTAACTGATCACCCTGTTTCCAGGATAACTGAATACCCTGTTTCCAGGTTAACTGACTGCCCTGTTTCCGGGATAACTGACTGCCCTGTTTCCAGGGTAACTGACTGCCCACTTTACAGTGTAACTGATCACACTGTTTCCAGGATAACTGACTGCCCTGTTTCCAGGGTAACTGACCGCCCAGTTTCCAGGGTAAATTATCACCATGTTTCAGGGATAACTAACTGCCCTGTTTCCGGGATAACTGACTTCCCTGTTTCCGGGGTAACTGATCACCCTGTTTCCGGGGTAACTGACTGCCCTGTTTCCAGGGTAACTGACTGCCCAGTTTCCAGGGTAACTGACTGTCCTGTTTCCGGGGTAACTGACTGCCCTGTTTCCAGGGTAACTGACTGCCCAGTTTCCAGAGTAACTGAATACCCTGTTTCCAGGGTAACTGACTGCCCTGTTTCCGGGATAACTGACTTCCCTGTTTCCAGGGTAACTGACTGCCCTGTTTCCGGGGCAGCTGACTGCCCTGTTTCCAGGGTAACTGATCACCCTGTTTCCGGGATAACTGACTGCCCTGTTTCCGGGATAACTGACTGCCCTGTTTCCAGGGTCACTGACCACCCTGTTTCCAGGATAACTGACTCCCCTGTTTCCAGGGTAACTGACCGCCCTGTTTCTGGGGTAACTGACCGCCCTGTTTCCTGGATAACTGACTGCCCTGTTTCCAGGGTAACTGACTGCCCACTTTCCAGTCTAACTGATCACCCTGTTTCCAGGATAACTGACTGCCCTGTTTCCGGGATAACTGACTGCCCTGCTTCCAGGGTAACTGACCGCCCTGTTTCCAGGGTAACTGACTGCCCTGTTGCCAGGATAACTGACTGCCCTGTTTCCAGGGTAACTGACTGCCCACTTTCCAGTGCAACTGATCACCCTGTTTCCAGGGTTACTGACTGCCCACATTCCAGTGTAACTGATCACCCTGTTTCCAGGATAACTGACTGCCCAGTTTCCAGGGTATATTATCACCCTGTTTCAGGGATAACTAACTGCCCTGTTTCCGGGATAACTGACTGCCCTGTTTCCGGGGTAACTGATCACCCTGTTTCCGGGGTAACTGACTGCCCAGTTTCCGGGGTAACTGACTTCTCTGTTTAAAGGGTAACTGTCTGCCCTGTTTCCGGGATAACTGACTGCCCTGTTTCCAGGGTAAATGATAACCCTGTTTCCGGGATAACTGACTGCCCTGTTTCCAGGGTAACTGACTGCCCAGTTTCCAGGGTAACTGACTGTCCTGTTTCCGGGGTAACTGACTGCCCTGTTTCCAGGGTAACTGACTGCCCAGTTTCCAGAGTAACTGAATACCCTGTTTCCAGGGTAACTGACTGCCCTGTTTCCGGGATAACTGACTGCCCTGTTTCCAGGGTAACTGACTGCCCTGTTTCCGGGGCAACTGACTGCCCTGTTTCCAGGGTAACTGATCACCCTGTTTCCGGGATAACTGTTCACCCTGTTTCCAGGGTAACTGACTGCCCTGTTTCCAGGGGAACTGACTGCCCTGTTTCCGGGTTAACTGATCACCCTATTTCTGGGGAAACTGACTAACAATTTTCCAGGGTGACTGACTGCCCTGTTTCCAGGCTAACGGACTGCCCAGTTTCCGGGGTAACTGACTGCCCTGTTTCCTGGGTAACTGACTGCCCTGCTTCCGGGGTAACTGACTGCCCTGTTTCCAGGGTAACTGACTGCCCAGTTTCCAGTGTAACTGATCACCCTTTTTCCGGGATAACTGACTGCCCTATTTCGGGGATAACTGATTGCCCTGTTTCCAGGGTAACTGATCACCCTGTTTCCGGGATAACTGACTCCCCTGTTTCCAGGGTAAGTGACTGCCCAGTTTCCAGGGTAACTGACTGCCCTGTTTCCGGGGTAACTGACTGCCCTGTTTCCAGGGTAACTGACTGCCCAGTTTCCAGGGTAACTGATCACACTGTTTCCGGGATAACTGACTGCCCTGTTTCCGGGAGAACTGACTGCCCTGTTTCCAGGGTAACTGACTGCCCTGTTTCCGGGGTAACTGACCGCCTTGTTTCCAGGGTAACTGATCACCCTGTTTCTGGGATAACTGACTGCCCTGTTTCCGGGGTAACTGACTGCCCAGTTTCCAGGGTAACTGATCACCCTGTTTCCGGGATAACTGACTGCCCTGCTTCCGGGAGAACTGACTGCCCTGTTTCCAGGGTAACTGACTGCCCTGTTTCCGGGGTAACTGACCGCCTTGTTTCCAGTGTAAGTGATCACCCTTTTTCCGTGGTCACTGACTGCCCTGTTTCCAGGGTAACTGACCGCCCTGTTTCCAGGATAACTGATCACCCTGTTTCCGGGGTAACTGACCACCCTGTTTCCAGGATAACTGACTCCCCTGTTTACAGGGTAAGTGACTGCCCTGCTTCCGGGGTAACTGATCTCCCTGTTTCCGGGGTAACTGACCGCCCTGTTTCCAGGATAACTGACCTACCTATTTCCGGGGTAACTGACCGCCCTGTTTCCAGGATAACTGACTGCCCTGTTTCCAGGTTAACTGACTGCCCTGTTTCCAGGGTAACCGACTGCCCTGTTTCCAGGGGAACTGACTGCCCTGTTTCCGGGGTAACTGATCACTCTGTTTCCGGGGTAACTGTCCAACCAGTTTCCAGGGTGACTGACTGCCCTGTTACCTGGGTAACTGACTGCCCTGCTTCCGGGGTAACTGACTGCCCTGTTTCCAGGGTAACTGACTGCCCAGTTTCCAGGGTAACTGATCACCCTTTTTCCGGGATAACTGACTGCCCTGTTTCCGGGATAACTGACTGCCCTGTTTCGAGGGTAACTGATCACCCTGTTTCCGGGATCACTGTCTGACCTGTTTCCGGGATAACTGACTGCCCAGTTTCCAGGGTAACTGACTGCCCTGTTTCCGGGGTAACTGACTGCCCTGTTTCGAGGGTAACTGACTTCCCAGTTTCCAGGGTAACTGATCACCCTGTTTCCGGGATAACTGACTGCCCTGTTTCCGGGAGAAATGACTGCCCTCTTTACAGGGTAACTGACTGCCCTGCTTCCGGGGTAACTGACTGCCCTGTTTCCAGGGTAACTGATCGCCCTGTTTCCGGGATAACTGACTGCCCTGTTTCCGGGATAACTGACTGCCCTGTTTCCAGGGTAACTGACTTTCCCTGTTTCCGGGGTAACTGACCGCCCTGTTTCCAGGGTCACTGACCACCCTGTTTCCAGGATAACTGAAAGCCCTGTTTCCAGGGTAACTGATCTCCCTGTTTCCGGGGTAACTGATCACCCTGTTTCCGGGTAACTGACTGCCCTGTTTCCGGGGTAACTGACTGCCCTCTTTCCAGGGTAACTGATCTCCCTGTTTCCAGTGCAACGGATCACCATGTTTCCGGGGTAACTGACTGCCCTGTTTCCAGGGCAACTGACCGCCCTGTTTCCGGGGTAACTGACTGCCCAGTTTCCAGGGTAACTGTTCACCCTGTTTCCGGGGTAACGGATCACCCTGTTTCCGGGGTAAATGACTGCCCTGTTTCCAGGGTAACTGACCGCCCTGTTTCAGGGATAAGTGATCACCCTGTTTCCGGGGTAACTGATTAATCTGTATCCAGGGTTACTGACTGCCCTGTTTCCGGGGCAACTGACTGCGCAGTTTCCAGGGTAAAAAACTGCCCTGTTTCCGGGGTAACTGACCGCCCTGTTTCCAGGATAACTGATCACCCTGTTTCCGGGGTAACTGAGTAATCTGTTTCCAGGGTTACTGACTGCCCTGTTTCCGGGGTAACTGACTGCCCAGTTTCCAGCGTAACTAACTGCCCTGTTTCCAGGGTAACTGACTGCCCAGTTTCCAGGGTAACTGACTGCCCTGTTTCTGGGGTAACTGACTGCCCAGTTTCCAGGGTAACTGAATGCCCAGTTTCCAGGGTAACTAACTGCCCTGTTTCCGGGGTAACTGACTGCCCAGTTTCCAGGGTAACTGATCACCCTGTTTCTGGGATAACTGACTGCCCTGTTTCCAGGGTAACTGACTGCCCAGTTTCCAGGGTAACTGATCACCCTGTTTCCGGGATAACTGACTGCCCTGCTTCCGGGAGAACTGACTGCCCTGTTTCCAGGGTAACTGACTGCCCTGTTTCCGGGGTAACTGACCGCCTTGTTTCCAGTGTAAGTGATCACCCTTTTTCCGTGGTCACTGACTGCCCTGTTTCCAGGGTAACTGACCGCCCTGTTTCCAGGATAACTGATCACCCTGTTTCCGGGGTAACTGACCACCCTGTTTCCAGGATAACTGACTCCCCTGTTTCCAGGGTAAGTGACTGCCCTGCTTCCGGGGTAACTGATCTCCCTGTTTCCGGGGTAACTGACCGCCCTGTTTCCAGGATAACTGACCTACCTATTTCCGGGGTAACTGACCGCCCTGTTTCCAGGATAACTGACTGCCCTGTTTCCAGGTTAACTGACTGCCCTGTTTCCAGGGTAACCGACTGCCCTGTTTCCAGGGGAACTGACTGCCCTGTTTCCGGGGTAACTGATCACCCTGTTTCCGGGGTAACTGTCCAACCAGTTTCCAGGGTGACTGACTGCCCTGTTACCTGGGTAACTGACTGCCCTGCTTCCGGGGTAACTGACTGCCCTGTTTCCAGGGTAACTGACTGCCCAGTTTCCAGGGTAACTGATCACCCTTTTTCCGGGATAAC
Organism: Heterodontus francisci; assembly: GCF_036365525.1. Lineage (NCBI taxonomy): Eukaryota > Metazoa > Chordata > Chondrichthyes > Heterodontiformes > Heterodontidae > Heterodontus > Heterodontus francisci. The sequence goes on from NC_090386.1 coordinate 7,590,555, forward strand.
TGACTGCCCTGTTTCCGGGATAACTGACTGCCCTGTTTCCAGGGTAACTGACCACCCTGTTTCCGGGATCACTGTCTGCCCTGTTTCCGGGATAACTGACTGCCCAGTTTCCAGGGTAACTGACTGCCCTGTTTCCGGGGTAACTGACTGCCCTGTTTCGAGGGTAACCGACTTCCCAGTTTCCAGGGTAACTGATCACCCTGTTTCCGGGATAACTGACTGCCCTGTTTCCGGGAGAAATGACTGCCCTCTTTACAGGGTAACTGACTGCCCTGCTTCCGGGGTAACTGACTGCCCTGTTTCCAGGGTAACTGATCACCCTGTTTCCGGGATAACTGACTGCCCTGTTTCCGGGATAACTGACTGCCCTGTTTCCAGGGTAACTGACTTTCCCTGTTTCCGGGGTAACTGACTGCCCTGTTTCCAGGCTCACTGACTGCCCTGTTTCCAGGATAACTGATCACCCTGTTTCCAGGATAACTGAAAGCCCTGTTTCCAGGGTAACTGATCTCCCTGTTTCCGGGGTAACTGATCACCCTGTTTCCGGGTAACTGACTGCCCTGTTTCCGGGGTAACTGACTGCCCTGTTTCCAGGGTAACTGATCTCCCTGTTTCCAGTGCAACGGATCACCATGTTTCCGGGGTAACTGACTGCCCTGTTTCCAGGGCAACTGACCGCCCTGTTTCCGGGGTAACTGACTGCCCAGTTTCCAGGGTAACTGTTCACCCTGTTTCCGGGGTAACGGATCACCCTGTTTCCGGGGTAAATGACTGCCCTGTTTCCAGGGTAACTGACCGCCCTGTTTCAGGGATAACTGATCACCCTGTTTCCGGGGTAACTGAGTAATCTGTATCCAGGGTTACTGACTGCCCTGTATCCGGGGCAACCGACTGCGCAGTTTCCAGGGTAAAAAACTGCCCTGTTTCCGGGGTAACTGACCGCCCTGTTTCCAGGATAACTGATCACCCTGTTTCCGGGGTAACTGAGTAATCTGTTTCCAGGGTTACTGACTGCCCTGTTTCCGGGGTAACTGACTGCCCAGTTTCCAGCGTAACTGACTGCCCTGTTTCCAGGGTAACTGACTGCCCAGTTTCCAGGGTAACTGACTGCCCTGTTTCCGGGGTAACTGACTGCCCAGTTTCCAGGGTAACTGAATGCCCAGTTTCCAGGGTAACTAACTGCCCTGTTTCCGGGGTAACTGACTGCCCAGTTTCCAGGGTAACTGATCACCCTGTTTCCGGGGTAACTGACTAACAAGTTTCCAGGGTGACAACTGCCCTGTTTCCAGGGTAACTGACTGCCCAGTTTCCGGGGTAACTGACTGCCCTGTTTCCGGGATAACTGACTGCCCTGTTTCCGGGATAACTGATCACCCTGTATCCGTCGAAACTGACTGCCCTGTTTCCGGGATAACTGACTGCCCTGTTTCCAGGCTAACTGACTGCCCTGTTTCCGGGGTAACTGACCACCCTGTTTCCAGGGTAACTGAAAGCCCTGTTTCCAGGTTAACAGACTGCCCAGTTTCCAGGGTAACTGATCACCCTGTTTCCGGGATAACTGTTCACCCTGTTTCCAGGGTAACTGACTGCCCTGTTTCCAGGGGAACTGACTGCACTGTTTCCGGGTTAACTGATCACCCTATTTCTGGGGTAACTGACTAACAATTTTCCAGGGTGACTGACTGCCCTGTTTCCAGGCTAACTGACTGCCCAGTTTCCGGGGTAACTGACTGCCCTGTTTCCTGGGTAACTGACTGCCCTGCTTCCGGGGTAACTGACTGCCCTGTTTCCAGGGTAACTGACTGCCCAGTTTCCAGTGTAACTGATCACCCTTTTTCCGGGATAACTGACTGCCCTATTTCGGGGATAACTGATTGCCCTGTTTCCAGGGTAACTGATCACCCTGTTTCCGGGATAACTGACTCCCCTGTTTCCAGGGTAAGTGACTGCCCAGTTTCCAGGGTAACTGACTGCCCTGTTTCCGGGGTAACTGACTGCCCTGTTTCCAGGGTAACTGACTGCCCAGTTTCCAGGGTAACTGATCACACTGTTTCCGGGATAACTGACTGCCCTGTTTCCGGGAGAACTGACTGCCCTGTTTCCAGGGTAACTGACTGCCCTGTTTCCGGGGTAACTGACCGCCTTGTTTCCAGGGTAACTGATCACCCTGTTTCTGGGATAACTGACTGCCCTGTTTCCGGGGTAACTGACTGCCCAGTTTCCAGGGTAACTGATCACCCTGTTTCCGGGATAACTGACTGCCCTGCTTCCGGGAGAACTGACTGCCCTGTTTCCAGGGTAACTGACTGCCCTGTTTCCGGGGTAACTGACCGCCTTGTTTCCAGTGTAAGTGATCACCCTTTTTCCGGGGTCACTGACTGCCCTGTTTCCAGGGTAACTGACCGCCCTGTTTCCAGGATAACTGATCACCCTGTTTCCGGGGTAACTGACCACCCTGTTTCCAGGATAACTGACTCCCCTGTTTACAGGGTAAGTGACTGCCCTGCTTCCGGGGTAACTGATCTCCCTGTTTCCGGGGTAACTGACCGCCCTGTTTCCAGGATAACTGACCTACCTATTTCCGGGGTAACTGACCGCCCTGTTTCCAGGATAACTGACTGCCCTGTTTCCAGGTTAACTGACTGCCCTGTTTCCAGGGTAACCGACTGCCCTGTTTCCAGGGGAACTGACTGCCCTGTTTCCGGGGTAACTGATCACCCTGTTTCCGGGGTAACTGTCCAACCAGTTTCCAGGGTGACTGACTGCCCTGTTACCTGGGTAACTGACTGCCCTGCTTCCGGGGTAACTGACTGCCCTGTTTCCAGGGTAACTGACTGCCCAGTTTCCAGGGTAACTGATCACCCTTTTTCCGGGATAACTGACTGCCCTGTTTCCGGGATAACTGACTGCCCTGTTTCGAGGGTAACTGATCACCCTGTTTCCGGGATCACTGTCTGCCCTGTTTCCGGGATAACTGACTGCCCAGTTTCCAGGGTAACTGACTGCCCTGTTTCCGGGGTAACTGACTGCCCTGTTTCGAGGGTAACTGACTTCCCAGTTTCCAGGGTAACTGATCACCCTGTTTCCGGGATAACTGACTGCCCTGTTTCCGGGAGAAATGACTGCCCTCTTTACAGGGTAACTGACTGCCCTGCTTCCGGGGTAACTGACTGCCCTGTTTCCAGGGTAACTGATCACCCTGTTTCCGGGATAACTGACTGCCCTGTTTCCGGGATAACTGACTGCCCTGTTTCCAGGGTAACTGACTTTCCCTGTTTCCGGGGTAACTGACCGCCCTGTTTCCAGGGTCACTGACCACCCTGTTTCCAGGATAACTGAAAGCCCTGTTTCCAGGGTAACTGATCTCCCTGTTTCCGGGGTAACTGATCACCCTGTTTCCGGGTAACTGACTGCCCTGTTTCCGGGGTAACTGACTGCCCTGTTTCCAGGGTAACTGATCTCCCTGTTTCCAGTGCAACGGATCACCATGTTTCCGGGGTAACTGACTGCCCTGTTTCCAGGGCAACTGACCGCCCTGTTTCCGGGGTAACTGACTGCCCAGTTTCCAGGGTAACTGTTCACCCTGTTTCCGGGGTAACGGATCACCCTGTTTCCGGGGTAAATGACTGCCCTGTTTCCAGGGTAACTGACCACCCTGTTTCAGGGATAACTGATCACCCTGTTTCCGGGGTAACTGAGTAATCTGTATCCAGGGTTACTGACTGCCCTGTTTCCGGGGCAACTGACTGCGCAGTTTCCAGGGTAAAAAACTGCCCTGTTTCCGGGGTAACTGACCGCCCTGTTTCCAGGATAACTGATCACCATGTTTCCGGGGTAACTGAGTAATCTGTTTCCAGGGTTACTGACTGCCCTGTTTCCGGGGTAACTGACTGCCCAGTTTCCAGCGTAACTGACTGCCCTGTTTCCAGGGTAACTGACTGCCCAGTTTCCAGGGTAACTGACTGCCCTGTTTCCGGGGTAACTGACTGCCCAGTTTCCAGGGTAACTGAATGCCCAGTTTCCAGGGTAACTAACTGCCCTGTTTCCGGGGTAACTGACTGCCCAGTTTCCAGGGTAACTGATCACCCTGTTTCTGGGATAACTGACTGCCCTGTTTCCAGGGTAACTGACTGCCCAGTTTCCGGGGTAACTGATCACCCTGTTTCCGGGATAACTGACTGCCCTGCTTCCGGGAGAACTGACTGCCCTGCTTCCGGGGTAACTGATCTCCCTGTTTCCGGGGTAACTGACCGCCCTGTTTCCAGGATAACTGACCTACCTATTTCCGGGGTAACTGACCGCCCTGTTTCCAGGATAACTGACTGCCCTGTTTCCAGGTTAACTGACTGCCCTGTTTCCAGGGTAACCGACTGCCCTGTTTCCAGGGGAACTGACTGCCCTGTTTCCGGGGTAACTGATCACCCTGTTTCCGGGGTAACTGTCCAACCAGTTTCCAGGGTGACTGACTGCCCTGTTACCTGGGTAACTGACTGCCCTGCTTCCGGGGTAACTGACTGCCCTGTTTCCAGGGTAACTGACTGCCCAGTTTCCAGGGTAACTGATCACCCTTTTTCCGGGATAACTGACTGCCCTGTTTCCGGGATAACTGACTGCCCTGTTTCGAGGGTAACTGATCACCCTGTTTCCGGGATCACTGTCTGCCCTGTTTCCGGGATAACTGACTGCCCAGTTTCCAGGGTAACTGACTGCCCTGTTTCCGGGGTAACTGACTGCCCTGTTTCGAGGGTAACTGACTTCCCAGTTTCCAGGGTAACTGATCACCCTGTTTCCGGGATAACTGACTGCCCTGTTTCCGGGAGAAATGACTGCCCTCTTTACAGGGTAACTGACTGCCCTGCTTCCGGGGTAACTGACTGCCCTGTTTCCAGGGTAACTGATCACCCTGTTTCCGGGATAACTGACTGCCCTGTTTCCGGGATAACTGACTGCCCTGTTTCCAGGGTAACTGACTTTCCCTGTTTCCGGGGTAACTGACTGCCCTGTTTCCAGGCTCACTGACTGCCCTGTTTCCAGGATAACTGATCACCCTGTTTCCGGGGTAACTGACTGCCCTGTTTCCGGGGTAACTGACCGCCCTGTTTCCAGGGTCACTGACCACCCTGTTTCCAGGATCACTGAAAGCCCTGTTTCCAGGGTAACTGATCTCCCTGTTTCCGGGGTAACTGATCACCCTGTTTCCGGGTAACTGACTGCCCTGTTTCCGGGGTAACTGACTGCCCTGTTTCCAGGGTAACTGATCTCCCTGTTTCCAGTGCAACGGATCACCATGTTTCCGGGGTAACTGACTGCCCTGTTTCCAGGGCAACTGACCGCCCTGTTTCCGGGGTAACTGACTGCCCAGTTTCCAGGGTAACTGTTCACCCTGTTTCCGGGGTAACGGATCACCCTGTTTCCGGGGTAAATGACTGCCCTGTTTCCAGGGTAACTGACCGCCCTGTTTCAGGGATAACTGATCACCCTGTTTCCGGGGTAACTGAGTAATCTGTATCCAGGGTTACTGACTGCCCTGTATCCGGGGCAACTGACTGCGCAGTTTCCAGGGTAAAAAACTGCCCTGTTTCCGGGGTAACTGACCGCCCTGTTTCCAGGATAACTGATCACCCTGTTTCCGGGGTAACTGAGTAATCTGTTTCCAGGGTTACTGACTGCCCTGTTTCCGGGGTAACTGACTGCCCAGTTTCCAGCGTAACTGACTGCCCTGTTTCCAGGGTAACTGACTGCCCAGTTTCCAGGGTAACTGACTGCCCTGTTTCCGGGGTAACTGACTGCCCAGTTTCCAGGGTAACTGAATGCCCAGTTTCCAGGGTAACTGATCACCCTGTTTCCGGGGTAACTGACTAACAAGTTTCCAGGGTGACTGACTGCCCTGTTTCCAGGGTAACTGACTGCCCAGTTTCCGGGGTAACTGACTGCCCTGTTTCCGGGATAACTGACTGCCCTGTTTCCGGGATAACTGATCACCCTGTATCCGTCGAAACTGACTGCCCTGTTTCCGGGGTAACTGACTGCCCTGTTTCCAGGCTAACTGACTGCCCTGTTTCCGGGGTAACTGACCACCCTGTTTCCAGGGTAACTGAAAGCCCTGTTTCCAGGTTAACTGACTGCCCAGTTTCCAGGGTAACTGATCACCCTGTTTCGGGATAACTGACTGCCCTGTTTCCAGGATAACTGACTGCCCTGTTTCCAGGATAACTGACTGCCCTGTTTCCAGTGAAACTGACTGCCCTGTTTCCAGGGTAACTGACCACCCTGTTTCCAGGGTAACTGAAAGCCCTGTTTCCAGGTTAACTGACTGCCCTGTTTCCGGGGTAACTGAAAGCCCTGTTTCCAGGTTAACTGACTGCCCTGTTTCCTGGGTAACTGAAAGCCCTGTTTCCAGGTTAACTGATCACCCTGTTTCCGGGATAACTGACTGCCCTGTTTCCAGGCTAACTGACTGCCCTGTTTCCGGGGTAACTGACCACCCTGTTTCCAGGGTAACTGAAAGCCCTGTTTCCAGGTTTACTGACTGCCCAGTTTCCAGGGTAACTGATCACCCTGTTTGGGGATAACTGACTGCCCTTTTTCCAGGTTAACTGACTGCCCTGTTTCCAGTGAAACTGACTGCCCTTTTTCCAGGGTAGCTGACCGCCCTGTTTCTGGGGTAACTGATCTCCCTGTTTCCGGGGTAACTGACCGCCCTGTTTCCAGGACAACTGACCGCCCTATTTCCGGGGTAACTGACCGCCCTGTTTCCAGGACAACTGACCGCCCTGTTTCCAGGGTAACTGACTGCCCACTTTCCAGTGCAACTGATCACCCTGTTTCCAGGGTTACTGACTGCCCTGTTTCCAGGGTAACTGACCGCCCTGTTTCCGGGATAACTGACTGCCCTGTTTCCAGGGTAACTGACCGCCCTGTTTCCAGGGTAACTGACTGCCCTGTTTCCGGGATAACTGACTGCCCTGTTTCCAGGGTAACTGACCGCCCTGTTTCCAGGGTAACTGACTGCCCTGTTGCCAGGATAACTGACTGCCCTGTTTCCAGGGTAACTGACTGCCCACTTTCCAGTGCAACTGATCACCCTGTTTCCAGGGTTACTGACTGCCCACTTTCCAGTGTAACTGATCACCCTGTTTCCAGGATAACTGAATACCCTGTTTCCAGGGTAACTGACTGCCCTGTTTCCGGGATAACTGACTGCCCTGTTTCCAGGGTAACTGACTGCCCACTTTACAGTGTAACTGATCACCCTGTTTCCAGGATAACTGACTGCCCTGTTTCCAGGGTAACTGACCGCACAGTTTCCAGGGTAAATTATCACCATGTTTCAGGGATAACTAACTGCCCTGTTTCCGGGATAACTGACTTCCCTGTTTCCGGGGTAACTGATCACCCTGTTTCCGGGGTAACTGACTGCCCTGTTTCCAGGGTAACTGACTGCCCAGTTTCCAGGGTAACTGACTGTCCTGTTTCCGGGGTAACTGACTGCCCTGTTTCCAGGGTAACTGACTGCCCAGTTTCCAGAGTAACTGAATACCCTGTTTCCAGGGTAACTGACTGCCCTGTTTCCGGGATAACTGACTTCCCTGTTTCCAGGGTAACTGACTGCCCTGTTTCCGGGGCAGCTGACTGCCCTGTTTCCAGGGTAACTGATCACCCTGTTTCCGGGATAACTGACTGCCCTGTTTCCGGGATAACTGACTGCCCTGTTTCCAGGGTCACTGACCACCCTGTTTCCAGGATAACTGACTCCCCTGTTTCCAGGGTAACTGACTGCCCTGTTTCCGGGGTAACTGATCTCCCTGTTTCCGGGGTAACTGACCGCCCTGTTTCCAGGATAACTGACCTACCTATTTCCGGGGTAACTGACCGCCCTGTTTCCAGGATAACTGACTGCCCTGTTTCCGGGTTAACTGACTGCCCTGTTTCCAGGGTAACTGACTGCCCTGTTTCCAGGGGAACTGACTGCCCTGCTTCCGGGGTAACTGATCACCCTGTTTCCGGGGTAACTGTCCAACCAGTTTCCAGGGTGACTGACTGCCCTGTTTCCAGGGTAACTGACTGCCCAGTTTCCGGGGTAACTGACTGCCCTGTTTCCTGGGTAACTGACTGCCCTGCTTCCGGGGTAACTGACTGCCCTGTTTCCAGGGTAACTGACTGCCCAGTTTCCAGGATAACTGATCACCCTTTTTCCGGGATAACTGACTTCTCTGTTTCCGGGATAACTGACTGCCCTGTTTCGAGGGTAACTGATCACCCTGTTTCCGGGATAACTGTCTGCCCTGTTTCCGGGATAACTGACTGCCCAGTTTCCAGGGAAACTGACTGCCCTGTTTCCGGGGTAACTGACTGCTCTGTTTCCAGGGTAACTGACTGCCCAGTTTCCAGGGTAACTGATCACCCTGTTTCCGGGATAACTGACTGCCCTGTTTCCGGGAGAAATGACTGCCCTGTTTCCAGGGTAACTGACTGCCCTGCTTCCGGGGTAACTGACTGCCCTGTTTGCAGGGTAACTGATCACCCTGTTTACGGGATAACTGACTGCCCTGTTTCCGGGATAACTGACTGCCCTGTTTCCAGGGTAACTGACCGCCCTGTTTCCGGGGTAACTGACTGCCCAGTTTCCAGGGTAACTGACTGCCAGGTTTCCAGGGTAACTAACTGCCCTGTTTCCGGGGTAACTGACTGCCCAGTTTCCAGGGTAACTGACTGCCCTGTTTCCAGGGTAACTGACTGCCCACCTTCCAGCGTAACTGACCACCCTGTTTCCAGGATAACTGACTGCCCTGTTTCCAGGGTAACTGACTGCCCAGTTTTCAGGGTAAATTATCACCCTGTTTCCGGGATAACTAACTGCCCTGTTTCCAGGATAACTGACTGCCCTGTTTCCGGGGTAACTGATCACCCTGTTTCCGGGGTAACTGACTGCCCAGTTTCCGGGGTAACTAACTTCCCTGTTTCCAGGGTAACTGACTGCCCTGTTTCCGGGATAACTGACTGCCCTGTTTTCAGGGTAACTGATAACCCTGTTTCCGGGATAACTGACTGCCCTGTTTCCAGGGTAACTGACTGCCCAGTTTCCAGGGTAACTGACTGCCCTGTTTCCGGGGTAACTGACTGCCCTGTTTACAGGGTAACTGACTGCCCAGTTTCCAGAGTAACTGAATACCCTGTTTCCAGGGTAACAGATCACCCTGTTTCCGGGATAACTGACTGCCCTGTTTCCAGGATAACTGACTGCCCTGTTTCCAGGGTAACTGACTGCCCTGTTTCCGGGGTAACTGACTGCCCTGTTTGCAGGCTAACTGACTGCCCTGTTTCCAGGATAACTGATCACCCTGTTTCCGGGGTAACTGACTGCCCTGTTTCCGGGGTAACTGACCGCCCTGTTTCCAGAATAACTGATCTCCCTGTTTCCGGGGTAACTGATCTCCCTGTTTCCGGGGTAACTGACCGCCCTGTTTCCAGGATAACTGACCTACCTATTTCCAGGTTAACGGTCTGCCCTGTTTCCAGTGTAACTGAGTGCCCTGTTTCCAGGGGAACTGACTGCCCAGTTTCCGGGGTAACTGATCACCCTGTTTCCGGGGTAACTGACTAACCAGTTTCCAGGGTGACTGACTGCCCTGTTTCCAGGGTAACTGACTGCCCAGTTTCCGGGGTAACTGACTGCCCTGTTTCCTGGGTAACTGACTGCCCCGCTTCCGGGGTAACTGACTGCCCTGTTTCCAGGGTAACTGACTGCCCAGTTTCCAGGGTAACTGATCACCCTTTTTCCGGGATAACTGACTGCCCTGTTTCCGGGATAACTGACTGCCCTGTTTCCAGGGTAACTGACTTCCCTGTTTCCGGGGCAACTGACTGCCCTGTTTCCAGGGTAACTCATCACCCTGTTTCCGGGATTACTGACTGCCCTGTTTCCGGGATAACTGACTGCCCTGTTTCCAGGGTAACTGACTGCCCTGTTTCCGGGTTAACTGACTGCCCTGTTTCCAGGCTGACTGACTGCACAGTTTACAGGATAACTGATCAACCTGTTTCTGGGGTAACTGACTGCCCTGTTTCCAGGGCAACTGACCGCCCTGTTTCCAGGATAACTGATTCCCCTGTTTCCAGGGTAACTGACTGCCCAGTTTCCGGGGTAACTGACTGCCCAGTTTCCAGGGTACCTAACTGCCCTGTTTCCGGGGTAACTGACTGCCCTGTTTCCAGGGTAACTGACTGCCCACCTTCCAGTGTAACTGATCACCCTGTTTCCAGGATAACTGACTGCCCTGTTTCCAGGTTAACTAACCGCCCTGTTTCCAGGGTAACTGACTGCCCAGTTTCCAGGGTAAATTATCACCCTGTTTCCGGGATAACTAACTGCCCTGTTTCCGGGATAACTGACTGCCCTGTTTCCGGGATAACTGACTGACCTGTTTCCGGGGTAACTGATCACCCTGTTTCCGGGGTAACTGACTGCCCAGTTTCCGGGTAACTGACTTCCCTGTTTCCAGGGTAACTGACTGCCCAGTTTCCAGAGTAACTGAATAACCTGTTTCCAGGGTAACAGATCACCCTGTTTCCGGGATAACTGACTGCCCTGTTTCCAAGATAACTGACTGCCCTCTTTCCAGGGTAACTGACTGCCCTGTTTCCGGGGTAACTGACTGCCCTGTTTCCAGGCTAACTGACTGCCCTGTTTCCAGGATAACTGATCACCCTGTTTCCCGGGTAACTGACTGCCCTGTTTCCGGGGTAACTGACCACCCTGTTTCCAGGATAACTGATCACCCTGTTTCCGGGGTAACTGACTGCCCTGTTTCCAGGATAACTGACTCCCCTGTTTCCAGGGTAACTGACTGCCCTGTTTCCAGGGTAACTGACTGCCCTGTTTCCGGGGTAACTGACTGCCCTGTTTCCAGGATATCTGATCACTCTGTTTCCGGGGGAACTGATCACTCTGTTTCCGGGGTAACTGACCACCCTGTTTCCGGGGTAACTGACTAATCTGTTTCCAGTGTTACTGACAGCCCTGTTTCTGGGGTAACTGACTGCCCTGCTTCCGGGGAAACTGACTGCCCTGTTTCCAGGATAACTGATCACCCTGTTTCCAGTGTAACTGACCATCCTGTTTCCAGGGTAACTGACTGCCCAGTTTCCAGGGTAACTGACTGCCCTGTTTCCAGGGTAACAGATCTCCCTGTTTCCGGGGTAACAGACCGCCCTGTTTCCAGGATAACTGACCGCCCTATTTCCGGGGTAACTGACCGCCCTGTTTCCAGGATAACTGACTGCCCTGTTTCCGGGATAACTGACTGCCCTGTTTACTGGATAACTGACCGCCCTGTTTCCAGGTTAACTGACTGCCCAGTTTCCGGGATAAATGACTGCCCTGTTTCCAGGTTAACTGACTGCCCTGTTTCCGGGATAACTGACTGCCCTGTTTCCAGGGTAACTGATAACCCTGTTTCCGGGATAACTGACTGCCCTCTTTCCAGGGTACTTGACTGCCCTGTTTCCGGGGTAACTGACTGCCCTGTTTCCAGGCTAACTGACTGCCCAGTTTCCAGAGTAACTGAATACCCTGTTTCCAGGGTAACTGACTGCCCTGTTTCCGGGATAACTGACTGCCCTGTTTCCAGGGTAACTGACTGCCCTGTTTCCTGGATAACTGACTGCCCTGTTTCCAGGGGAACTGACTGCCCTGTTTCCGGGGTAACTGATCACCCTGTTTCCGGGGTAACTGACTAACATGTTTCCAGGGTGACTGACTGCCCTGTTTCCAGGGTAACTGACTGCCCTGTTTCCTGGGTAACTGACTACCCTGCTTCCGGGGTAACTGACTGCCCTGTTTCCAGGGTAACTGATCACCCTGTTTCCGGGATAACTGACTCCCCTGTTTCCAGGGTAAGTGACTGCCCTGTTTCCGGGAGAACTGACTGCCCTGTTTCCAGGGTAACTGACTGCCCTGTTTCCGGGGTAACTGACCGCCTTGTTTCCAGGGTAACTGATCACCCTGTTTCTGGGATAACTGACTGCCCTGTTTCCGGGATAGCTGACTGCCCTGTTTCCAGGCTAACTGACTGCCCTGTTTCCGGGATAACTGATCACCCTGTTTCCGTGGTAACTGACTGCCCTGTTTCCGGGGTAAATGACCACCCTGTTTCCAGGATAACTGATCACCCTGTTTCCGGGGTAACTGACCACCCTGTTTCCAGGGTCACTGACCACCCTGTTTCCAGGATAACTGAAAGCCCTGTTTCCAGGGTAACTGACTGCCCAGTTTCCAGGGTAACTGATCACCCTGTTTCCGGGTTAACTGACTGCCCTGTTTCCGGGAGAACTGACTGCCCTGTTTCCAGGATAAATGACTGCCCTGTTTCCAGGATAACTGACTGCCCTGTTTACTGGATAACTGATCGCCCTGTTTCCTGGTTAACTGACTGCCCTGTTTCCAGGGAAACTGACTGCCCTGTTTCCAGGGTAACTGACCGCCCTGTTTCTGGGGTAACTGGCCGCCCTGTTTCCTGGATAACTGACTGCCCTGTTTCCAGGATAACTGACTGCCCACTTTCCAGTGTAACTGATCACCCTGTTTCCTGGATAACTGACTGCCCTTTTTCCGGGATAACTGACTGCCCTGTTTCCAGGGTAACTGACCGCCCTGTTTCCAGGGTAACTGACTGCCCTGTTGCCAGGATAACTGACTGCCCTGTTTCCAGGGTAACTGACTGCCCACTTTCCAGTGCAACTGATCACCCTGTTTCCAGGGTTACTGACTGCCCACTTTCCAGTGTAACTGATCACCCTGTTTCCAGGATAACTGACTGCCCAGTTTCCAGGGTATATTATCACCCTGTTTCAGGGATAACTAACTGCCCTGTTTCCGGGATAACTGACTGCCCTGTTTCCGGGGTAACTGATCACCCTGTTTCCGGGGTAACTGAATGCCCAGTTTCCGGGGTAACTGACTTCCCTGTTTAAAGGGTAACTGTCTGCCCTGTTTCCGGGATAACTGACTGCCCTGTTTCCAGGGTAACTGATAACCCTGTTTCCGGGATAACTGACAGCCCTGTTTCCAGGGTAACTGACTGCCCAGTTTCCAGGGTAACTGACTGTCCTGTTTCCGGGGTAACTGACTGCCCTGTTTCCAGGGTAACTGACTCCCCAGTTTCCAGAGTAACTGAATACCCTGTTTCCAGGGTAACTGACTGCCCTGTTTCCGGGATAACTGACTGCCCTGTTTCCAGGGTAACTGACTGCCCTGTTTCCGGGGCAACTGACTGCCCTGTTTCCGGGATAACTGACTGCCCTGTTTCCGGGATAACTGACTGCCCTGTCTCCAGGATAACTGATCACCCTGTTTCCGGGGTAACTGACTGCCCTGTTTCCAGGGTAACTGACCGCCCTGTTTCCAGGATAACTGATCACCCTGTTTCCAGGGTAACTGACTGCCCTGTTTCCAGGGGAACTGACTGCCCTGTTTCCGGGGTAACTGATCACCCTATTTCTGGGGTAACTGACTAACAATTTTCCAGGGTGACTGACTGCCCTGCTTCCAGGGTAACTGACTGCCCAGTTTCCGGGGTAACTGACTGCCCTGTTTCCTGGGAAACTGACTACCCTGCTTCCGGGGTAACTGACTGCCCTGTTTCCAGGGTAACTGACTGCCCAGTTTCCAGTGTAACTGATCACCCTTTTTCCGGGATAACTGACTGCCCTATTTCCGGGATAACTGATTGCCCTGTTTCCAGGGTAACTGATCACCCTGTTTCCGGGATAACTGACTCCCCTGTTTCCAGGGTAAGTGACTGCCCAGTTTCCAGGGTAACTGACTGCCCTGTTTCCGGGGTAACTGACTGCCCTGTTTCCAGGGTAACTGACTGCCCAGTTTCCAGGGAAACTGATCACACTGTTTCCGGGATAAATGACTGCCCTGTTTCCGGGAGAACTGACTGCCCTGTTTCCAGGGTAACTGACTGCCCTGTTTCCAGGGTAACTGACCGCCTTGTTTCCAGGGTAACTGATCACCCTGTTTCTGGGATAACTGACTGCCCTGTTTCCGGGGTAACTGACTGCCCTGTTTCCAGGGTAACTGACAGCCCAGTTTCCAGGGTAACTGATCACCCTGTTTCCGGGATAACTGACTGCCCTGTTTCCGGGAGAACTGACTGCCATGTTTCCAGGGTAACTGACTGCCCTGTTTCCGGGGTAACTGACCGCCTTGTTTCCACTGTAAGTGATCACCCTTTTTCCGGGGGAACTGACTGCCCTGTTTCCAGGGTAACTGACCACCCTGTTTCCGGGGTAACTGTCCAACCAGTTTCCAGGGTGACTGACTGCCCTGTTTCCTGGGTTACTGACTTGCCCTGCTTCCGGGGTAACTGACTGCCCTGTTTCCAGGGTAACTGACTGCCCAGTTTCCAGGGTAACTGATCACCCTTTTTCCGGGATAACGACTGCCCTGTTTCCGGGATAACTGACTGCCCTGTTTCGAGGGTAACTGATCACCCTGTTTCCGGGATAACTGTCTGCCCTGTTTCCGGGATAACTGACTGCCCAGTTTCCAGGGTAACTGACTGCCCTGTTTCCGGGGTAACTGACTGCCCTGTTTCGAGGGTAACTGACTTCCCAGTTTCCAGGGTAACTGATCACCCTGTTTCCGGGATAACTGACTGCCCTGTTTCCGGGAGAAATGACTGCCCTGTTTACAGGGTAACTGACTGCCCTGCTTCCGGGGTAACTGACTGCCCTGTTTCCAGGGTAACTGATCACCCTGTTTACGGGAAAACTGACTGCCCTGTTTCCGGGATAACTGACTGCCCTGTTTCCAGGGTAACTGACTTACCCTGTTTCCGGCGTAACTGACTGCCCTGTTTCTAGGCTCACTGACTGCCCTGTTTCCAGGATAACTGATCACCCTGTTTCCGGGGTAACTGACTGCCCTGTTTCCGGGAGAACTGACTGCCATGTTTCCAGGGTAACTGACTGCCCTGTTTCCGGGGTAACTGACCGCCTTGTTTCCAGTGTAAGTGATCACCCTTTTTCCGGGGGAACTGACTGCCCTGTTTCCAGGGTAACTGACCACCCTGTTTCCGGGGTAACTGTCCAACCAGTTTCCAGGGTGACTGACTGCCCTGTTTCCTGGGTTACTGACTTGCCCTGCTTCCGGGGTAACTGACTGCCCTGTTTCCAGGGTAACTGACTGCCCAGTTTCCAGGGTAACTGATCACCCTTTTTCCGGGATAACGACTGCCCTGTTTCCGGGATAACTGACTGCCCTGTTTCGAGGGTAACTGATCACCCTGTTTCCGGGATAACTGTCTGCCCTGTTTCCGGGATAACTGACTGCCCAGTTTCCAGGGTAACTGACTGCCCTGTTTCCGGGGTAACTGACTGCCCTGTTTCGAGGGTAACTGACTTCCCAGTTTCCAGGGTAACTGATCACCCTGTTTCCGGGATAACTGACTGCCCTGTTTCCGGGAGAAATGACTGCCCTCTTTACAGGGTAACTGACTGCCCTGCTTCCGGGGTAACTGACTGCCCTGTTTCCAGGGTAACTGATCACCCTGTTTACGGGATAACTGACTGCCCTGTTTCCGGGATAACTGACTGCCCTGTTTCCAGGGTAACTGACTTACCCTGTTTCCGGCGTAACTGACTGCCCTGTTTCTAGGCTCACTGACTGCCCTGTTTCCAGGATAACTGATCACCCTGTTTCCGGGGTAACTGACTGCCCTGTTTCCGGGGTAACTGACCGCCCTGTTTCCAGGGTCACTGACCACCCTGTTTCCAGGATAACTGAAAGCCCTGTTTCCAGGGTAACTGATCTCCCTGTTTCCGGGGTAACTGATCACCCTGTTTCCGGGTAACTGACTGCCCTGTTTCCGGGGTAACTGACTGCCCTGTTTCCAGGGTAACTGATCTCCCTGTTTCCAGTGCAACGGATCACCATGTTTCCGGGTAACTGACCACCCTGTTTCCAGGATAACTGACTCCCCTGTTTCCAGGGGAACTGACTGCCCTGTTTCCAGGTTAACTGACTGCCCTGTTTCCAGGGTAACCGATTGCCCTGTTTCCAGGGGAACGGACTGCCCTGTTTCCGGGGTAACTGATCACCCTGTTTCCGGGGTAACTGTCCAACCAGTTTCCAGGGTGACTGACTGCCCTGTTTCCTGGGTTACTGACTTGCCCTGCTTCCGGGGTAACTGACTGCCCTGTTTCCAGGGTAACTGACTGCCCAGTTTCCAGGGTAACTGATCACCCTTTTTCCGGGATAACGACTGCCCTGTTTCCGGGATAACTGACTGCCCTGTTTCGAGGGTAACTGATCACCCTGTTTCCGGGATAACTGTCTGCCCTGTTTCCGGGATAACTGACTGCCCAGTTTCCAGGGTAACTGACTGCCCTGTTTCCGGGGTAACTGACTGCCCTGTTTCGAGGGTAACTGACTTCCCAGTTTCCAGGGTAACTGATCACCCTGTTTCCGGGATAACTGACTGCCCTGTTTCCGGGAGAAATGACTGCCCTGTTTACAGGGTAACTGACTGCCCTGCTTCCGGGGTAACTGACTGCCCTGTTTCCAGGGTAACTGATCACCCTGTTTACGGGATAACTGACTGCCCTGTTTCCGGGATAACTGACTGCCCTGTTTCCAGGGTAACTGACTTACCCTGTTTCCGGCGTAACTGACTGCCCTGTTTCTAGGCTCACTGACTGCCCTGTTTCCAGGATAACTGATCAACCTGTTTCCGGGGTAACTGACTGCCCTGTTTCCGGGGTAACTGACCGCCCTGTTTCCAGGGTCACTGACCACCCTGTTTCCAGGATAACTGAAAGCCCTGTTTCCAGGGTAACTGATCTCCCTGTTTCCGGGGTAACTGATCACCCTGTTTCCGGGTAACTGACTGCCCTGTTTCCGGGGTAACTGACTGCCCTGTTTCCAGGGTAACTGATCTCCCTGTTTCCAGTGCAACGGATCACCATGTTTCCGGGGTAACTGACTGCCCTGTTTCCAGGGCAACTGACCGCCCTGTTTCCGGGGTAACTGACTGCCCAGTTTCCAGGGTAACTGTTCACCCTGTTTCCGGGGTAACGGATCACCCTGTTTCCGGGGTAAATGACTGCCCTGTTTCCAGGGTAACTGACCGCCCTGTTTCAGGGATAACTGATCACCCTGTTTCCGGGGTAACTGAGTAATCTGTTTCCAGGGTTACTGACTGCCCTGTTTCCGGGGCAACTGACTGCGCAGTTTCCAGGGTAAAAAACTGCCCTGTTTCCGGGGTAACTGACCGCCCTGTTTCCAGGATAACTGATCACCCTGTTTCCGGGGTAACTGAGTAATCTGTTTCCAGGGTTACTGACTGCCCTGTTTCCGGGGTAACTGACTGCCCAGTTTCCAGCGTAACTGACTGCCCTGTTTCCAGGGTAACTGACTGCCCTGTTTCCAGGGTAACTCACTGCCCTGTTTCCGGGGTAACTGACTGCCCAGTTTCCAGGGTAACTGAATGCCCAGTTTCCAGGGTAACTAACTGCCCTGTTTCCGGGGTAACTGACTGCCCAGTTTCCAGGGTAACTGATCACCCTGTTTCCGGGGTAACTGACTAACAAGTTTCCAGGGTGACTGACTGCCCTGTTTCCAGGGTAACTGACTGCCCAGTTTCCGGGGTAACTGACTGCCCTGTTTCCGGGATAACTGACTGCCCTGTTTCCAGGCTAACTGACTGCCCTGTTTCCGGGATAACTGACTGCCCTGTTTCCGGGATAACTGATCACCCTGTTTCCGTGGTAACTGACTGCCCTGTTTCCGGGGTAAATGACCGCCCTGTTTCCAGGATAACTGATCACCCTGTTTCCTGGGTAACTGACCACCCTGTTTCCGGGATAACTGACTGCCCAGTTTCCAGGGTAACTGACTAACCAGTTTCCAGGGTGACTGACTGCCCTGTTTCCAGGGTAACTGACTGCCCTGTTTCCAGGGTAACTGACTGCCCTGTTTCCAGGGTAACTGACTGTCCTGTTTCCGGGGTAACTGACTGCCCTGTTTCCAGGGTAACTGACTCCCCAGTTTCCAGAGTAACTGAATACCCTGTTTCCAGGGTAACTGACTGCCCTGTTTCCGGGATAACTGACTGCCCTGTTTCCAGGGTAACTGACTGCCCTGTTTCCGGGGCAACTGACTGCCCTGTTTCCGGGATAACTGACTGCCCTGTTTCCGGGATAACTGACTGCCCTGTCTCCAGGATAACTGATCACCCTGTTTCCGGGGTAACTGACTGCCCTGTTTCCAGGGTAACTGACCGCCCTGTTTCCAGGATAACTGATCACCCTGTTTCCAGGGTAACTGACTGCCCTGTTTCCAGGGGAACTGACTGCCCTGTTTCCGGGGTAACTGATCACCCTATTTCTGGGGTAACTGACTAACAATTTTCCAGGGTGACTGACTGCCCTGTTTCCAGGGTAACTGACTGCCCAGTTTCCGGGGTAACTGTCTGCCCTGTTTCCTGGGAAACTGACTACCCTGCTTCCGGGGTAACTGACTGCCCTGTTTCCAGGGTAACTGACTGCCCAGTTTCCAGTGTAACTGATCACCCTTTTTCCGGGATAACTGACTGCCCTATTTCCGGGATAACTGATTGCCCTGTTTCCAGGGTAACTGATCACCCTGTTTCCGGGTAACTGACTGCCCTGTTTCCGGGGTAACTGACTGCCCTGTTTCCAGGGTAACTGATCTCCCTGTTTCCAGTGCAACGGATCACCATGTTTCCGGGTAACTGACCACCCTGTTTCCAGGATAACTGACTCCCCTGTTTCCAGGGGAACTGACTGCCCTGTTTCCAGGTTAACTGACTGCCCTGTTTCCAGGGTAACCGATTGCCCTGTTTCCAGGGGAACGGACTGCCCTGTTTCCGGGGTAACTGATCACCCTGTTTCCGGGGTAACTGTCCAACCAGTTTCCAGGGTGACTGACTGCCCTGTTTCCTGGGTTACTGACTTGCCCTGCTTCCGGGGTAACTGACTGCCCTGTTTCCAGGGTAACTGACTGCCCAGTTTCCAGGGTAACTGATCACCCTTTTTCCGGGATAACGACTGCCCTGTTTCCGGGATAACTGACTGCCCTGTTTCGAGGGTAACTGATCACCCTGTTTCCGGGATAACTGTCTGCCCTGTTTCCGGGATAACTGACTGCCCAGTTTCCAGGGTAACTGACTGCCCTGTTTCCGGGGTAACTGACTGCTCTGTTTCGAGGGTAACTGACTTCCCAGTTTCCAGGGTAACTGATCACCCTGTTTCCGGGATAACTGACTGCCCTGTTTCCGGGAGAAATGACTGCCCTGTTTACAGGGTAACTGACTGCCCTGCTTCCGGGGTAACTGACTGCCCTGTTTCCAGGGTAACTGATCACCCTGTTTACGGGATAACTGACTGCCCTGTTTCCGGGATAACTGACTGCCCTGTTTCCAGGGTAACTGACTTACCCTGTTTCCGGCGTAACTGACTGCCCTGTTTCTAGGCTCACTGACTGCCCTGTTTCCAGGATAACTGATCAACCTGTTTCCGGGGTAACTGACTGCCCTGTTTCCGGGGTAACTGATCTCCCTGTTTCCAGTGCAACGGATCACCATGTTTCCGGGTAACTGACCACCCTGTTTCCAGGATAACTGACTCCCCTGTTTCCAGGGGAACTGACTGCCCTGTTTCCAGGTTAACTGACTGCCCTGTTTCCAGGGTAACCGATTGCCCTGTTTCCAGGGGAACGGACTGCCCTGTTTCCGGGGTAACTGATCACCCTGTTTCCGGGGTAACTGTCCAACCAGTTTCCAGGGTGACTGACTGCCCTGTTTCCTGGGTTACTGACTTGCCCTGCTTCCGGGGTAACTGACTGCCCTGTTTCCAGGGTAACTGACTGCCCAGTTTCCAGGGTAACTGATCACCCTTTTTCCGGGATAACGACTGCCCTGTTTCCGGGATAACTGACTGCCCTGTTTCGAGGGTAACTGATCACCCTGTTTCCGGGATAACTGTCTGCCCTGTTTCCGGGATAACTGACTGCCCAGTTTCCAGGGTAACTGACTGCCCTGTTTCCGGGGTAACTGACTGCCCTGTTTCGAGGGTAACTGACTTCCCAGTTTCCAGGGTAACTGATCACCCTGTTTCCGGGATAACTGACTGCCCTGTTTCCGGGAGAAATGACTGCCCTGTTTACAGGGTAACTGACTGCCCTGCTTCCGGGGTAACTGACTGCCCTGTTTCCAGGGTAACTGATCACCCTGTTTACGGGATAACTGACTGCCCTGTTTCCGGGATAACTGACTGCCCTGTTTCCAGGGTAACTGACTTACCCTGTTTCCGGCGTAACTGACTGCCCTGTTTCTAGGCTCACTGACTGCCCTGTTTCCAGGATAACTGATCAACCTGTTTCCGGGGTAACTGACTGCCCTGTTTCCGGGGTAACTGACCGCCCTGTTTCCAGGGTCACTGACCACCCTGTTTCCAGGATAACTGAAAGCCCTGTTTCCAGGGTAACTGATCTCCCTGTTTCCGGGGTAACTGATCACCCTGTTTCCGGGTAACTGACTGCCCTGTTTCCGGGGTAACTGACTGCCCTGTTTCCAGGGTAACTGACTCCCTGTTTCCAGTGCAACGGATCACCATGTTTCCGGGGTAACTGACTGCCCTGTTTCCAGGGCAACTGACCGCCCTGTTTCCGGGGTAACTGACTGCCCAGTTTCCAGGGTAACTGTTCACCCTGTTTCCGGGGTAACGGATCACCCTGTTTCCGGGGTAAATGACTGCCCTGTTTCCAGGGTAACTGACCGCCCTGTTTCAGGGATAACTGATCACCCTGTTTCCGGGGTAACTGAGTAATCTGTTTCCAGGGTTACTGACTGCCCTGTTTCCGGGGCAACTGACTGCGCAGTTTCCAGGGTAAAAAACTGCCCTGTTTCCGGGGTAACTGACCGCCCTGTTTCCAGGATAACTGATCACCCTGTTTCCGGGGTAACTGAGTAATCTGTTTCCAGGGTTACTGACTGCCCTGTTTCCGGGGTAACTGACTGCCCAGTTTCCAGCGTAACTGACTGCCCTGTTTCCAGGGTAACTGACTGCCCTGTTTCCAGGGTAACTCACTGCCCTGTTTCCGGGGTAACTGACTGCCCAGTTTCCAGGGTAACTGAATGCCCAGTTTCCAGGGTAACTAACTGCCCTGTTTCCGGGGTAACTGACTGCCCAGTTTCCAGGGTAACTGATCACCCTGTTTCCGGGGTAACTGACTAACAAGTTTCCAGGGTGACTGACTGCCCTGTTTCCAGGGTAACTGACTGCCCAGTTTCCGGGGTAACTGACTGCCCTGTTTCCGGGATAACTGACTGCCCTGTTTCCAGGCTAACTGACTGCCCTGTTTCCGGGATAACTGACTGCCCTGTTTCCGGGATAACTGATCACCCTGTTTCCGTGGTAACTGACTGCCCTGTTTCCGGGGTAAATGACCGCCCTGTTTCCAGGATAACTGATCACCCTGTTTCCTGGGTAACTGACCACCCTGTTTCCGGGATAACTGACTGCCCAGTTTCCAGGGTAACTGACTAACCAGTTTCCAGGGTGACTGACTGCCCTGTTTCCAGGGTAACTGACTGCCCTGTTTCCAGGATAACTGACTGCCCAGTTTCCAGGGTAACTGACTGTCCTGTTTCCGGGGTAACTGACTGCCCTGTTTCCAGGGTAACTGACTCCCCAGTTTCCAGAGTAACTGAATACCCTGTTTCCAGGGTAACTGACTGCCCTGTTTCCGGGATAACTGACTGCCCTGTTTCCAGGGTAACTGACTGCCCTGTTTCCGGGGCAACTGACTGCCCTGTTTCCGGGATAACTGACTGCCCTGTTTCCGGGATAACTGACTGCCCTGTCTCCAGGATAACTGATCACCCTGTTTCCGGGGTAACTGACTGCCCTGTTTCCAGGGTAACTGACCGCCCTGTTTCCAGGATAACTGATCACCCTGTTTCCAGGGTAACTGACTGCCCTGTTTCCAGGGGAACTGACTGCCCTGTTTCCGGGGTAACTGATCACCCTATTTCTGGGGTAACTGACTAACAATTTTCCAGGGTGACTGACTGCCCTGTTTCCAGGGTAACTGACTGCCCAGTTTCCGGGGTAACTGTCTGCCCTGTTTCCTGGGAAACTGACTACCCTGCTTCCGGGGTAACTGACTGCCCTGTTTCCAGGGTAACTGACTGCCCAGTTTCCAGTGTAACTGATCACCCTTTTTCCGGGATAACTGACTGCCCTATTTCCGGGATAACTGATTGCCCTGTTTCCAGGGTAACTGATCACCCTGTTTCCGGGTAACTGACTGCCCTGTTTCCGGGGTAACTGACTGCCCTGTTTCCAGGGTAACTGATCTCCCTGTTTCCAGTGCAACGGATCACCATGTTTCCGGGTAACTGACCACCCTGTTTCCAGGATAACTGACTCCCCTGTTTCCAGGGGAACTGACTGCCCTGTTTCCAGGTTAACTGACTGCCCTGTTTCCAGGGTAACCGATTGCCCTGTTTCCAGGGGAACGGACTGCCCTGTTTCCGGGGTAACTGATCACCCTGTTTCCGGGGTAACTGTCCAACCAGTTTCCAGGGTGACTGACTGCCCTGTTTCCTGGGTTACTGACTTGCCCTGCTTCCGGGGTAACTGACTGCCCTGTTTCCAGGGTAACTGACTGCCCAGTTTCCAGGGTAACTGATCACCCTTTTTCCGGGATAACGACTGCCCTGTTTCCGGGATAACTGACTGCCCTGTTTCGAGGGTAACTGATCACCCTGTTTCCGGGATAACTGTCTGCCCTGTTTCCGGGATAACTGACTGCCCAGTTTCCAGGGTAACTGACTGCCCTGTTTCCGGGGTAACTGACTGCCCTGTTTCGAGGGTAACTGACTTCCCAGTTTCCAGGGTAACTGATCACCCTGTTTCCGGGATAACTGACTGCCCTGTTTCCGGGAGAAATGACTGCCCTGTTTACAGGGTAACTGACTGCCCTGCTTCCGGGGTAACTGACTGCCCTGTTTCCAGGGTAACTGATCACCCTGTTTACGGGATAACTGACTGCCCTGTTTCCGGGATAACTGACTGCCCTGTTTCCAGGGTAACTGACTTACCCTGTTTCCGGCGTAACTGACTGCCCTGTTTCTAGGCTCACTGACTGCCCTGTTTCCAGGATAACTGATCAACCTGTTTCCGGGGTAACTGACTGCCCTGTTTCCGGGGTAACTGACCGCCCTGTTTCCAGGGTCACTGACCACCCTGTTTCCAGGATAACTGAAAGCCCTGTTTCCAGGGTAACTGATCTCCCTGTTTCCGGGGTAACTGATCACCCTGTTTCCGGGTAACTGACTGCCCTGTTTCCGGGGTAACTGACTGCCCTGTTTCCAGGGTAACTGATCTCCCTGTTTCCAGTGCAACGGATCACCATGTTTCCGGGGTAACTGACTGCCCTGTTTCCAGGGCAACTGACCGCCCTGTTTCCGGGGTAACTGACTGCCCAGTTTCCAGGGTAACTGTTCACCCTGTTTCCGGGGTAACGGATCACCCTGTTTCCGGGGTAAATGACTGCCCTGTTTCCAGGGTAACTGACCGCCCTGTTTCAGGGATAACTGATCACCCTGTTTCCGGGGTAACTGAGTAATCTGTTTCCAGGGTTACTGACTGCCCTGTTTCCGGGGCAACTGACTGCGCAGTTTCCAGGGTAAAAAACTGCCCTGTTTCCGGGGTAACTGACCGCCCTGTTTCCAGGATAACTGATCACCCTGTTTCCGGGGTAACTGAGTAATCTGTTTCCAGGGTTACTGACTGCCCTGTTTCCGGGGTAACTGACTGCCCAGTTTCCAGCGTAACTGACTGCCCTGTTTCCAGGGTAACTGACTGCCCTGTTTCCAGGGTAACTCACTGCCCTGTTTCCGGGGTAACTGACTGCCCAGTTTCCAGGGTAACTGAATGCCCAGTTTCCAGGGTAACTAACTGCCCTGTTTCCGGGGTAACTGACTGCCCAGTTTCCAGGGTAACTGATCACCCTGTTTCCGGGGTAACTGACTAACAAGTTTCCAGGGTGACTGACTGCCCTGTTTCCAGGGTAACTGACTGCCCAGTTTCCGGGGTAACTGACTGCCCTGTTTCCGGGATAACTGACTGCCCTGTTTCCAGGCTAACTGACTGCCCTGTTTCCGGGATAACTGACTGCCCTGTTTCCGGGATAACTGATCACCCTGTTTCCGTGGTAACTGACTGCCCTGTTTCCGGGGTAAATGACCGCCCTGTTTCCAGGATAACTGATCACCCTGTTTCCTGGGTAACTGACCACCCTTTTTCCGGGATAACTGACTGCCCAGTTTCCAGGGTAACTGACTAACCAGTTTCCAGGGTGACTGACTGCCCTGTTTCCAGGGTAACTGACTGCCCTGTTTCCAGGGTAACTGACTGCCCAGTTTCCAGGGTAACTGGCTGTCCTGTTTCCGGGGTAACTGACTGCCCTGTTTCCAGGGTAACTGACTCCCCAGTTTCCAGAGTAACTGAATACCCTGTTTCCAGGGTAACTGACTGCCCTGTTTCCGGGATAACTGACTGCCCTGTTTCCAGGGTAACTGACTGCCCTGTTTCCGGGGCAACTGACTGCCCTGTTTCCGGGATAACTGACTGCCCTGTTTCCGGGATAACTGACTGCCCTGTCTCCAGGATAACTGATCACCCTGTTTCCGGGGTAACTGACTGCCCTGTTTCCAGGGTAACTGACCGCCCTGTTTCCAGGATAACTGATCACCCTGTTTCCAGGGTAACTGACTGCCCTGTTTCCAGGGGAACTGACTGCCCTGTTTCCGGGGTAACTGATCACCCTATTTCTGGGGTAACTGACTAACAATTTTCCAGGGTGACTGACTGCCCTGTTTCCAGGGTAACTGACTGCCCAGTTTCCGGGGTAACTGACTGCCCTGTTTCCTGGGAAACTGACTCCCCTGCTTCCGGGGTAACTGACTGCCCTGTTTCCAGGGTAACTGACTGCCCAGTTTCCAGTGTAACTGATCACCCTTTTTCCGGGATAACTGACTGCCCTATTTCCGGGATAACTGATTGCCCTGTTTCCAGGGTAACTGATCACCCTGTTTCCGGGATAACTGACTCCCCTGTTTCCAGGGTAAGTGACTGCCCAGTTTCCAGGGTAACTGATCACCCTGTTTCCGGGGTAACTGACTGCCCTGTTTCCAGGGTAACTGACTGCCCAGTTTCCAGGGAAACTGATCACACTGTTTCCGGGATAAATGACTGCCCTGTTTCCGGGAGAACTGACTGCCCTGTTTCCAGGGTAACTGACTGCCCTGTTTCCAGGGTAACTGACCGCCTTGTTTCCAGGGTAACTGATCACCCTGTTTCTGGGATAACTGACTGCCCTGTTTCCGGGGTAACTGACTGCCCTGTTTCCAGGGTAACTGACAGCCCAGTTTCCAGGGTAACTGATCACCCTGTTTCCGGGATAACTGACTGCCCTGTTTCCGGGAGAACTGACTGCCCTGTTTCCGGGATAACTGACTGCCCTGTTTCCGGGATAACTGACTGCCCTGTTTCCGGGATAACTGACTGCCCTGTCTCCAGGATAACTGATCACCCTGTTTCCGGGGTAACTGACTGCCCTGTTTCCAGGGTAACTGACCGCCCTGTTTCCAGGATAACTGATCACCCTGTTTCCAGGGGAACTGACTGCCCTGTTTCCAGGGGAACTGACTGCCCTGTTTCCGGGGTAACTGATCACCCTATTTCTGGGGTAACTGACTAACAATTTTCCAGGGTGACTGACTGCCCTGTTTCCAGGGTAACTGACTGCCCAGTTTCCGGGGTAACTGACTGCCCTGTTTCCTGGGAAAGTGACTACCCTGCTTCCGGGGTAACTGACTGCCCTGTTTCCAGGGTAACTGACTGCCCAGTTTCCAGTGTAACTGATCACCCTTTTTCCGGGATAACTGACTGCCCTATTTCCGGGAATACTGATTGCCCTGTTTCCAGGGTAACTGATCACCCTGTTTCCGGGATAACTGACTCCCCTGTTTCCAGGGTAAGTGACTGCCCAGTTTCCAGGGTAACTGACTGCCCTGTTTCCGGGGTAACTGACTGCCCTGTTTCCAGGGTAACTGACTGCCCAGTTTCCAGGGAAACTGATCACACTGTTTCCGGGATAAATGACTGCCCTGTTTCCGGGAGAACTGACTGCCCTGTTTCCAGGGTAACTGACTGCCCTGTTTCCAGGGTAACTGACCGCCTTGTTTCCAGGGTAACTGATCACCCTGTTTCTGGGATAACTGACTGCCCTGTTTCCGGGGTAACTGACTGCCCTGTTTCCAGGGTAACTGACAGCCCAGTTTCCAGGGTAACTGATCACCCTGTTTCCGGGATAACTGACTGCCCTGTTTCCGGGAGAACTGACTGCCATGTTTCCAGGGTAACTGACTGCCCTGTTTCCGGGGTAACTGACCGCCTTGTTTCCAGTGTAAGTGATCACCCTTTTTCCGGGGGAACTGACTGCCCTGTTTCCAGGGTAACTGACCACCCTGTTTCCAGGATAACTGATCACCCTGTTTCCGGGTAACTGACCACCCTGTTTCCAGGATAACTGACTCCCCTGTTTCCAGGGTAACTGACTGCCCTGTTTCCGGGGTAACTGATCTCCCTGTTTCCGGGGTAACTGACCGCCCTGTTTCCAGGATAACTGACCTACCTATTTCCGGGGTAACTGACCGCCCTGTTTCCAGGATAACTGACTGCCCTGTTTCCAGGTTAACTGACTGCCCTGTTTCCAGGGTAACCGATTGCCCTGTTTCCAGGGGAACGGACTGCCCTGTTTCCGGGGTAACTGATCACCCTGTTTCCGGGGTAACTGTCCAACCTGTTTCCTGGGTTACTGACTTGCCCTGCTTCCGGGGTAACTGACTGCCCTGTTTCCAGGGTAACTGACTGCCCAGTTTCCAGGGTAACTGATCACCCTTTTTCCGGGATAACGACTGCCCTGTTTCCGGGATAACTGACTGCCCTGTTTCGAGGGTAACTGATCACCCTGTTTCCGGGATAACTGTCTGCCCTGTTTCCGGGATAACTGACTGCCCAGTTTCCAGGGTAACTGACTGCCCTGTTTCCGGGGTAACTGACTGCCCTGTTTCGAGGGTAACTGACTTCCCAGTTTCCAGGGTAACTGATCACCCTGTTTCCGGGATAAGTGACTGCCCTGTTTCCGGGAGAAATGACTGCCCTGTTTACTGGGTAACTGACTGCCCTGCTTCCGGGGTAACTGACTGCCCTGTTTCCAGGGTAACTGATCACCCTGTTTACAGGATAACTGACTGCCCTGTTTCCGGGATAACTGACTGCCCTGTTTCCAGGGTAACTGACTTACCCTGTTTCCGGCGTAACTGACTGCCCTGTTTCTAGGCTCACTGACTGCCCTGTTTCCAGGATAACTGATCACCCTGTTTCCGGGGTAACTGACTGCCCTGTTTCCGGGGTAACTGACCGCCCTGTTTCCAGGGTCACTGACCACCCTGTTTCCAGGATAACTGAAAGCCCTGTTTCCAGGGTAACTGATCTCCCTGTTTCCGGGGTAACTGATCACCCTGTTTCCGGGTAACTGACTGCCCTGTTTCCGGGGTAACTGACTGCCCTGTTTCCAGGGTAACTGATCTCCCTGTTTCCAGTGCAACGGATCACCATGTTTCCGGGTAACTGACCACCCTGTTTCCAGGATAACTGACTCCCCTGTTTCCAGGGTAACTGACTGCCCTGTTTCCAGGTTAACTGACTGCCCTGTTTCCAGGGTAACCGATTGCCCTGTTTCCAGGGGAACGGACTGCCCTGTTTCCGGGGTAACTGATCACCCTGTTTCCGGGGTAACTGTCCAACCAGTTTCCAGGGTGACTGACTGCCCTGTTTCCTGGGTTACTGACTTGCCCTGCTTCCGGGGTAACTGACTGCCCTGTTTCCAGGGTAACTGACTGCCCAGTTTCCAGGGTAACTGATCACCCTTTTTCCGGGATAACGACTGCCCTGTTTCCGGGATAACTGACTGCCCTGTTTCGAGGGTAACTGATCACCCTGTTTCCGGGATAACTGTCTGCCCTGTTTCCGGGATAACTGACTGCCCAGTTTCCAGGGTAACTGACTGCCCTGTTTCCGGGGTAACTGACTGCCCTGTTTCGAGGGTAACTGACTTCCCAGTTTCCAGGGTAACTGATCACCCTGTTTCCGGGATAACTGACTGCCCTGTTTCCGGGAGAAATGACTGCCCTGTTTACAGGGTAACTGACTGCCCTGCTTCCGGGGTAACTGACTGCCCTGTTTCCAGGGTAACTGATCACCCTGTTTACGGGATAACTGACTGCCCTGTTTCCGGGATAACTGACTGCCCTGTTTCCGGCGTAACTGACTGCCCTGTTTCTAGGCTCACTGACTGCCCTGTTTCCAGGATAACTGATCACCCTGTTTCCGGGGTAACTGACTGCCCTGTTTCCGGGGTAACTGACCGCCCTGTTTCCAGGGTCACTGACCACCCTGTTTCCAGGATAACTGAAAGCCCTGTTTCCAGGGTAACTGATCTCCCTGTTTCCGGGGTAACTGATCACCCTGTTTCCGGGTAACTGACTGCCCTGTTTCCGGGGTAACTGACTGCCCTGTTTCCAGGGTAACTGATCTCCCTGTTTCCAGTGCAACGGAT
Source organism: Heterodontus francisci (assembly GCF_036365525.1). Classification (NCBI taxonomy): domain Eukaryota; kingdom Metazoa; phylum Chordata; class Chondrichthyes; order Heterodontiformes; family Heterodontidae; genus Heterodontus; species Heterodontus francisci. The sequence goes on from NC_090386.1 coordinate 7,619,275, forward strand.
CACCATGTTTCCGGGGTAACTGACTGCCCTGTTTCCAGGGCAACTGACCGCCCTGTTTCCGGGGTAACTGACTGCCCAGTTTCCAGGGTAACTGTTCACCCTGTTTCCGGGGTAACGGATCACCCTGTTTCCGGGGTAAATGACTGCCCTGTTTCCAGGGTAACTGACCGCCCTGTTTCAGGGATAACTGATCACCCTGTTTCCGGGGTAACTGAGTAATCTGTTTCCAGGGTTACTGACTGCCCTGTTTCCGGGGCAACTGACTGCGCAGTTTCCAGGGTAAAAAACTGCCCTGTTTCCGGGGTAACTGACCGCCCTGTTTCCAGGATAACTGATCACCCTGTTTCCGGGGTAACTGAGTAATCTGTTTCCAGGGTTACTGACTGCCCTGTTTCCGGGGTAACTGACTGCCCAGTTTCCAGCGTAACTGACTGCCCTGTTTCCAGGGTAACTGACTGCCCTGTTTCCAGGGTAACTCACTGCCCTGTTTCCGGGGTAACTGACTGCCCAGTTTCCAGGGTAACTGAATGCCCAGTTTCCAGGGTAACTAACTGCCCTGTTTCCGGGGTAACTGACTGCCCAGTTTCCAGGGTAACTGATCACCCTGTTTCCGGGGTAACTGACTAACAAGTTTCCAGGGTGACTGACTGCCCTGTTTCCAGGGTAACTGACTGCCCAGTTTCCGGGGTAACTGACTGCCCTGTTTCCGGGATAACTGACTGCCCTGTTTCCAGGCTAACTGACTGCCCTGTTTCCGGGATAACTGACTGCCCTGTTTCCGGGATAACTGATCACCCTGTTTCCGTGGTAACTGACTGCCCTGTTTCCGGGGTAAATGACCGCCCTGTTTCCAGGATAACTGATCACCCTGTTTCCTGGGTAACTGACCACCCTGTTTCCGGGATAACTGACTGCCCAGTTTCCAGGGTAACTGACTAACCAGTTTCCAGGGTGACTGACTGCCCTGTTTCCAGGGTAACTGACTGCCCTGTTTCCAGGGTAACTGACTGCCCAGTTTCCAGGGTAACTGACTGTCCTGTTTCCGGGGTAACTGACTGCCCTGTTTCCAGGGTAACTGACTCCCCAGTTTCCAGAGTAACTGAATACCCTGTTTCCAGGGTAACTGACTGCCCTGTTTCCGGGATAACTGACTGCCCTGTTTCCAGGGTAACTGACTGCCCTGTTTCCGGGGCAACTGACTGCCCTGTTTCCGGGATAACTGACTGCCCTGTTTCCGGGATAACTGACTGCCCTGTTTCCGGGATAACTGACTGCCCTGTCTCCAGGATAACTGATCACCCTGTTTCCGGGGTAACTGACTGCCCTGTTTCCAGGGTAACTGACCGCCCTGTTTCCAGGATAACTGATCACCCTGTTTCCAGGGTAACTGACTGCCCTGTTTCCAGGGGAACTGACTGCCCTGTTTCCAGGGTAACTGATCACCCTATTTCTGGGGTAACTGACTAACAATTTTCCAGGGTGACTGACTGCCCTGTTTCCAGGGTAACTGACTGCCCAGTTTCCGGGGTAACTGACTGCCCTGTTTCCTGGGAAACTGACTACCCTGCTTCCGGGGTAACTGACTGCCCTGTTTCCAGGGCAACTGACTGCCCAGTTTCCAGTGTAACTGATCACCCTTTTTCCGGGATAACTGACTGCCCTATTTCCGGGATAACTGATTGCCCTGTTTCCAGGGTAACTGATCACCCTGTTTCCGGGATAACTGACTCCCCTGTTTCCAGGGTAAGTGACTGCCCAGTTTCCAGGGTAACTGACTGCCCTGTTTCCGGGGTAACTGACTGCCCTGTTTCCAGGGTAACTGACTGCCCAGTTTCCAGGGAAACTGATCACACTGTTTCCGGGATAAATGACTGCCCTGTTTCCGGGAGAACTGACTGCCCTGTTTCCAGGGTAACTGACTGCCCTGTTTCCAGGGTAACTGACCGCCTTGTTTCCAGGGTAACTGATCACCCTGTTTCTGGGATAACTGACTGCCCTGTTTCCGGGGTAACTGACTGCCCTGTTTCCAGGGTAACTGACAGCCCAGTTTCCAGGGTAACTGATCACCCTGTTTCCGGGATAACTGACTGCCCTGTTTCCGGGAGAACTGACTGCCATGTTTCCAGGGTAACTGACTGCCCTGTTTCCGGGGTAACTGACCGCCTTGTTTCCAGTGTAAGTGATCACCCTTTTTCCGGGGGAACTGACTGCCCTGTTTCCAGGGTAACTGACCACCCTGTTTCCAGGATAACTGATCACCCTGTTTCCGGGGTAACTGACCGCCCTGTTTCCAGGATAACTGACCTACCTATTTCCGGGGTAACTGACCGCCCTGTTTCCAGGCTAACTGACTGCCCTGTTTCCAGGTTAACTGACTGCCCTGTTTCCAGGGTAACCGATTGCCCTGTTTCCAGGGGAACGGACTGCCCTGTTTCCGGGGTAACTGATCACCCTGTTTCCGGGGTAACTGTCCAACCAGTTTCCAGGGTGACTGACTGCCCTGTTTCCTGGGTTACTGACTTGCCCTGCTTCCGGGGTAACTGACTGCCCTGTTTCCAGGGTAACTGACTGCCCAGTTTCCAGGGTAACTGATCACCCTTTTTCCGGGATAACGACTGCCCTGTTTCCGGGATAACTGACTGCCCTGTTTCGAGGGTAACTGATCACCCTGTTTCCGGGATAACTGTCTGCCCTGTTTCCGGGATAACTGACTGCCCAGTTTCCAGGGTAACTGACTGCCCTGTTTCCGGGGTAACTGACTGCCCTGTTTCGAGGGTAACTGACTTCCCAGTTTCCAGGGTAACTGATCACCCTGTTTCCGGGATAACTGACTGCCCTGTTTCCGGGAGAAATGACTGCCCTGTTTACAGGGTAACTGACTGCCCTGCTTCCGGGGTAACTGACTGCCCTGTTTCCAGGGTAACTGATCACCCTGTTTACGGGATAACTGACTGCCCTGTTTCCGGGATAACTGACTGCCCTGTTTCCAGGGTAACTGACTTACCCTGTTTCCGGCGTAACTGACTGCCCTGTTTCTAGGCTCACTGACTGCCCTGTTTCCAGGATAACTGATCACCCTGTTTCTGGGGTAACTGACTGCCCTGTTTCCGGGGTAACTGCCCGCCCTGTTTCCAGGGTCACTGACCACCCTGTTTCCAGGATAACTGAAAGCCCTGTTTCCAGGGTAACTGATCTCCCTGTTTCCGGGGTAACTGATCACCCTGTTTCCGGGTAACTGACTGCCCTGTTTCCGGGGTAACTGACTGCCCTGTTTCCAGGGTAACTGATCTCCCTGTTTCCAGTGCAACGGATCACCATGTTTCCGGGTAACTGACCACCCTGTTTCCAGGATAACTGACTCCCCTGTTTCCAGGGTAACTGACTGCCCTGTTTCCAGGTTAACTGACTGCCCTGTTTCCAGGGTAACCGATTGCCCTGTTTCCAGGGGAACGGACTGCCCTGTTTCCGGGGTAACTGATCACCCTGTTTCCGGGGTAACTGTCCAACCAGTTTCCAGGGTGACTGACTGCCCTGTTTCCTGGGTTACTGACTTGCCCTGCTTCCGGGGTAACTGACTGCCCTGTTTCCAGGGTAACTGACTGCCCAGTTTCCAGGGTAACTGATCACCCTTTTTCCGGGATAACGACTGCCCTGTTTCCGGGATAACTGACTGCCCTGTTTCGAGGGTAACTGATCACCCTGTTTCCGGGATAACTGTCTGCCCTGTTTCCGGGATAACTGACTGCCCAGTTTCCAGGGTAACTGACTGCCCTGTTTCCGGGGTAACTGACTGCCCTGTTTCGAGGGTAACTGACTTCCCAGTTTCCAGGGTAACTGATCACCCTGTTTCCGGGATAACTGACTGCCCTGTTTCCGGGAGAAATGACTGCCCTGTTTACAGGGTAACTGACTGCCCTGCTTCCGGGGTAACTGACTGCCCTGTTTCCAGGGTAACTGATCACCCTGTTTACGGGATAACTGACTGCCCTGTTTCCGGGATAACTGACTGCCCTGTTTCCAGGGTAACTGACTTACCCTGTTTCCGGCGTAACTGACTGCCCTGTTTCTAGGCTCACTGACTGCCCTGTTTCCAGGATAACTGATCACCCTGTTTCCGGGGTAACTGACTGCCCTGTTTCCGGGGTAACTGACCGCCCTGTTTCCAGGGTCACTGACCACCCTGTTTCCAGGATAACTGAAAGCCCTGTTTCCAGGGTAACTGATCTCCCTGTTTCCGGGGTAACTGATCACCCTGTTTCCGGGTAACTGACTGCCCTGTTTCCGGGGTAACTGACTGCCCTGTTTCCAGGGTAACTGATCTCCCTGTTTCCAGTGCAACGGATCACCATGTTTCCGGGGTAACTGACTGCCCTGTTTCCAGGGCAACTGACCGCCCTGTTTCCGGGGTAACTGACTGCCCAGTTTCCAGGGTAACTGTTCACCCTGTTTCCGGGGTAACGGATCACCCTGTTTCCGGGGTAAATGACTGCCCTGTTTCCAGGGTAACTGACCGCCCTGTTTCAGGGATAACTGATCACCCTGTTTCCGGGGTAACTGAGTAATCTGTTTCCAGGGTTACTGACTGCCCTGTTTCCGGGGCAACTGACTGCGCAGTTTCCAGGGTAAAAAACTGCCCTGTTTCCGGGGTAACTGACCGCCCTGTTTCCAGGATAACTGATCACCCTGTTTCCGGGGTAACTGAGTAATCTGTTTCCAGGGTTACTGACTGCCCTGTTTCCGGGGTAACTGACTGCCCAGTTTCCAGCGTAACTGACTGCCCTGTTTCCAGGGTAACTGACTGCCCAGTTTCCAGGGTAACTCACTGCCCTGTTTCCGGGGTAACTGACTGCCCAGTTTCCAGGGTAACTGATTGCCCAGTTTCCAGGGTAACTAACTGCCCTGTTTCCGGGGTAACTGACTGCCCAGTTTCCAGGGTAACTGATCACCCTGTTTCCGGGGTAACTGACTAACAAGTTTCCAGGGTGACTGACTGCCCTGTTTCCAGGGTAACTGACTGCCCAGTTTCCGGGGTAACTGACTGCCCTGTTTCCGGGATAACTGACTGCCCTGTTTCCAGGCTAACTGACTGCCCTGTTTCCGGGATAACTGACTGCCCTGTTTCCGGGATAACTGATCACCCTGTTTCCGTGGTAACTGACTGCCCTGTTTCCGGGGTAAATGACCGCCCTGTTTCCAGGATAACTGATCACCCTGTTTCCTGGGTAACTGACCACCCTGTTTCCAGTGTAACTGACCACCCTGTTTCCAGGATAACTGAAAGCCCTGTTTCCAGGGTAACTGACTGCCCAGTTTCCAGGGTAACTGATCACCCTGTTTCCGGGATAACTGACTGCCCTGTTTCCGGGAGAACTGACTGCCCTGTTTCCAGGATAACTGACTGCCCTGTTTACTGGATAACTGACCGCGCTGTTTCCAGGTTAACTGACTGCCCTGTTTCCAGGGAAACTGACTGCCCTGTTTCCAGGGTAACTGACCGCCCTGTTTCTGGGGTAACTGATCTCCCTGTTTCCGGGGTAACTGACCGCCCTGTTTCCAGGACAACTGACCGCCCTATTTCCGGGGTAACTGACCGCCCTGTTTCCTGGATAACTGACTGCCCTGTTTCCAGGGTAACTGACTGCCCACTTTCCAGTGTAATTGATCACCCTGTTTCCAGGATAACTGACTGCCCTGTTTCCAGGGTAACTGACCGCCCTGTTTCCAGGGTAACTGACTGCCCTGTTTCCGGGATAACTGACTGCCCTGTTTCCAGGGTAACTGACCGCCCTGTTTCCAGGGTAACTGACTGCCCTGTTGCCAGGATAACTTTTTCTTTCTTTTGGGCCTCCTTATCTCGAGAGACAATGGATACGCGCCTGGAGGTGGTCAGTGGTTTGTGAAGCAGCGCCTGGAGTGGCTATAAAGGCCAATTCTGGAGTGACAGGCTCTTCCACAGGTGCTGCAGAGAAATTTGTTTGTTGGGGCTGTTGCACAGTTGGCTCTCCCCTTGCGCCTCTGTCTTTTTTCCTGCCAACTACTAAGTCTCTTCGACTCGCCACAATTTAGCCCTGTCTTTATGGCTGCCCGCCAGCTCTGGCGAATGCTGGCAACTGACTCCCACGACTTGTGATCAATGTCACACGATTTCATGTCGCGTTTGCAGACGTCTTTATAACGGAGACATGGACGGCCGGTGGGTCTGATACCAGTGGCGAGCTCGCTGTACAATGTGTCTTTGGGGATCCTGCCATCTTCCATGCGGCTCACATGGCCAAGCCATCTCAAGCGCCGCTGACTCAGTAGTGTGTATAAGCTGGGGGTGTTGGCCGCTTCAAGGACTTCTGTGTTGGAGATATAGTCCTGCCACCTGATGCCAAGTATTCTCCGAAGGCAGCGAAGATGGAATGAATTGAGACGTCGCTCTTGGCTGGCATACGTTGTCCAGGCCTCGCTGCCGTAGAGCAAGGTACTGAGGACACAGGCCTGATACACTCGGACTTTTGTGTTCCGTGTCAGTGCCAGGATAACTGACTGCCCTGTTTCCAGGGTAACTGACTGCCCACTTTCCAGTGCAACTGATCACCCTGTTTCCAGGGTTACTGACTGCCCACTTTCCAGTGTAACTGATCACCCTGTTTCCAGGATAACTGACTGCCCAGTTTCCAGGGTAAATTATCACCCTGTTTCAGGGATAACTAACTGCCCTGTTTCCGGGATAACTGACTGCCCTGTTTCCGGGGTAACTGATCACCCTGTTTCCGGGGTAACTGACTGCCCTGTTTCCAGGGTAACTGACTGCCCAGTTTCCAGGGTAACTGACTGTCCTGTTTCCGGGGTAACTGACTGCCCTGTTTCCAGGGTAATTGACTGCCCTGTTTCCAGGATAACTGACTGCCCTGTTTCCAGGGTAACTGACTGCCCTGTTTCCGGTGCAGCTGACTGCCTTGTTTCCAGGGTAACTGATCACCCTGTTTCCGGGATAACTGACTGCCCTGTTTCCAGGATAACTGACTGCCCTGTTTCCAGGGTCACTGACCACCCTGTTTCCAGGATAACTGACTCCCCTGTTTCCAGGGTAACTGACTCCCCTGTTTCCGGGGTAACTGATCTCCCTGTTTCCGGGGTAACTGAGCGCCCTGTTTCCAGGATAACTGACCTACCTATTTCCGGGGTAACTGACCGCCCTGTTTCCAGGATAACTGACTGCCCTGTTTCCAGGTTAACTGAATGCCCTGTTTCCAGGGTAACTGACTGCCCAGTTTCCGGGGTAACTGTCCAACCAGTTTCCAGGGTGACTGACTGCCCTGTTTCCAGGGGAACTGACTGCCCAGTTTCCGGGGTAACTGACTGCCCTGTTTCCTGGATAACTGACTGCCCTGCTTCCGGGGTAACTGACTGCCCTGTTTCCAGGGTAACGGACTGCCCAGCTTCCAGGATAACTGATCACCCTTTTTCCGGGATAACTGACTGCCCTGTTTCCGGGATAGCTGACTGCCCTGTTTCGAGGGTAACTGATCACCCTGTTTCCGGGATAACTGTCTGCCCAGTTTCCGGGATAACTGACTGCCCAGTTTCCAGGGCAACTGACTGCCCTGTTTCCGGGGTAACTGACTACTCTGTTTCCAGGGTAACTGACTGCCCAGTTTCCAGGGTAACTGATCACCCTGTTTCCGGGATAACTGACTGCCCTGTTTCCGGGAGAAATGACTGCCCTGGTTCCAGGGTAACTGACTGCCCTGCTTCCGGGTAACTGACTGCCCTGTTTGCAGGGTAACTGATCACCCTGTTTACGGGATAACTGACTGCACTGTTTCCGGGATAACTGACTGCCCTGTTTCCAGGGTAACTGACCGCCCTGTTTCCGGGGTAACTGACTGCCCAGTTTCCAGGGTAACTGACTGCCAGGTTTCCAGGGTAACTAACTGCCCTGTTTCCGGGGTAACTGACTGCCCAGTTTCCAGGGTAACTGACTGCCCTGTTTCCAGGGTAACTGACTGCCCACCTTCCAGCTTAACTGATCACCCTGTTTCCAGGATAACTGACTGCCCTGTTTCCAGGGTAACTGACAGCCCAGTTTACAGGGTAAATTATCACCCTGTTTCCGGGATAACTAACTGCCCTGTTTCCGGGATAACTGACTGCCCTGTTTCCGGGGTAACTGATCACCCTGTTTCCGGGGTAACTGACTGCCCAGTTTCCGTGGTAACTAACTTCCCTGTTTCCAGGGTAACTGAATGCCCTGTTTCCGGGATCACTGACTGCCCTGTTTTCAGGGTAACTGATAACCCTGTTTCCGGGATAACTGACTGCCCTGTTTCCAGGGTAACTGACTGCCCAGTTTCCAGGGTAACTGACTGCCCTGTTTCCGGGGTAACTGACTGCCCTGTTTACAGGGTAACTGAGTGCCCACTTTCCAGAGTAACTGACTGCCCTGTTTCCAGGGTAACTGACTGCCCTGTTTCCGGGGTAACTGACTGCCCTGTTTCCGGGGTAACTGACTGCCCTGTTTCCACGATAACAGATCACCCTGTTTCCGGGATAACTGACTTACCCTGTTTCCAGGATAACTGACTGCCCTGTTTCCAGGGTAACTGACTGCCCTGTTTCCGGGGTAAGTGACTGCCCTGTTTCCAGGCTAACTGACTGCCCTGTTTCCACGATAACTGATCACCCTGTTTCCGGGGTAACTGACTGCCCTGTTTCCGGGGTAACTGACTGCCCTGTTCCAGGGGAACTGAATGCCCTGTTTCCGGGGTAACTGATCACCCTGTTTCCGGGGTAACTGACTAACCAGTTTCCATGGTGACTGACTGCCCTGTTTCCAGGGTAACTGACTGCCCAGTTTCCGGGGTAACTGACTGCCCTGTTTCCTGGGTAACTGACTGCCCTGCTTCCGGGGTAACTGACTGCCCTGTTCCAGGGTAACTGACTGCCCAGTTTCCAGGGTAACTGATCACCCTTTTTCCAGGATAATTGACTGCCCTGTTTCCGGGATAACTGACTGCCCTGTTTCCGGGGCAACTGACTGCCCTGTTTCCAGGGTAACTGATCACCCTGTTTCCGGGATTACTCTCTGCCCTGTTTCCGGGATAACTGACTGCCCTGTTTCCAGGGTAACTGACTGCCCTGTTTCCGGGTTAACTGACTGCCCTGTTTCCAGGCTAACTGACTGCACTGTTTACAGGATAACTGATCACCCTGTTTCCGGGGTAACTGACTGCCCTGTTTCCAGGGTAACTGACCGCCCTGTTTCCAGGATAACTGACTCCCCTGTTTCCAGGGTAACTGACTGCCCTGTTTCCGGGGTAACTGACTGCCCTGTTTCCGGGGTAACTGACCGCCCTGTTTCCAGGATAACTGACCTACCTATTTCCGGGGTAACTGACCGCCCTGTTTCCAGGATAACTGACTGCCCTGTTTCCAGGTTAACTGACTGCCCTGTTTCCAGGGTAACTGACTGCCCTGTTTCCAGGGGAACTGACTGCCCTGTTTCCGGGGTAACTGATCACCCTGTTTCCGGGGTAACTGTCTAACCAGTTTCCAGGGTGACTGACTGCCCTGTTTCCAGGGTAACTGACTGCCTAGTTTCCGGGGTAACTGACTGCCCTGTTTCCTGGGTAACTGACTGCCCTGCTTCCGGGGTAACTGACTGCCCTGTTTCCAGGGTAACTGACTGCCCAGTTTCCAGGGTAACTGATCACCCTTTTTCCGGGATAACTGACTGCCCTGTTTCCGGGATAACTGACTGCCCTGTTTCGAGGGTAACTGATCACCCTGTTTCCGGGATAACTGTCTGCCCTGTTTCCGGGATAACTGACTCCCAGTTTCCAGGGCAACTGACTGCCCTGTTTCCGGGGTAACTGACTGCCCTGTTTCCAGGGTAACTGACTGCCCAGTTTCCAGGGTAACTGATCACCCTGTTTCCGGGATAACTGACTGCCCAGTTTCCAGGGCAACTGACTGCCCTGTTTCCGGGGTAACTGACTACTCTGTTTCCAGGGTAACTGACTGCCCAGTTTCCAGGGTAACTGATCACCCTGTTTCCGGGATAACTGACTGCCCTGTTTCCGGGAGAAATGACTGCCCTGTTTCCAGGGTAACTGACTGCCCTGCTTCCGGGTAACTGACTGCCCTGTTTTCAGGGTAACTGATCACCCTGTTTACGGGATAACTGACTGCCCTGTTTCCGGGATAACTGACTGCCCTGTTTCCAGGGTAACTGACCGCCCTGTTTCCGGGGTAACTGACTGCCCAGTTTCCAGGGTAACTGACTGCCAGGTTTCCAGGGTAACTAACTGCCCTGTTTCCGGGGTAACTGACTGCCCAGTTTCCAGGGTAACTGACTGCCCTGTTTCCAGGGTAACTGACTGCCCACCTTCCAGCTTAACTGATCACCCTGTTTCCAGGATAACTGACTGCCCTGTTTCCAGGGTAACTGACAGCCCAGTTTCCAGGGTAAATTATCACCCTGTTTCCGGGATAACTAACTGCCCTGTTTCCGGGATAACTGACTGCCCTGTTTCCGGGGTAACTGATCACCCTGTTTCCGGGGTAACTGACTGCCCAGTTTCCGTGGTAACTAACTTCCCTGTTTCCAGGGTAACTGAATGCCCTGTTTCCGGGATCACTGACTGCCCTGTTTTCAGGGTAACTGATAACCCTGTTTCCGGGATAACTGACTGCCCTGTTTCCAGGGTAACTGACTGCCCAGTTTCCAGGGTAACTGACTGCCCTGTTTCCGGGGTAACTGACTGCCCTGTTTACAGGGTAACTGAGTGCCCAGTTTCCAGAGTAACTGACTGCCCTGTTTCCAGGGTAACTGACTGCCCTGTTTCCGGGGTAACTGACTGCCCTGTTTCCGGGGTAACTGACTGCCCTGTTTCCACGATAACAGATCACCCTGTTTCCGGGATAACTGACTTACCCTGTTTCCAGGATAACTGACTGCCCTGTTTCCAGGGTAACTGACTGCCCTGTTTCCGGGGTAAGTGACTGCCCTGTTTCCAGGCTAACTGACTGCCCTGTTTCCACGATAACTGATCACCCTGTTTCCGGGGTAACTGACTGCCCTGTTTCCGGGGTAACTGACTGCCCTGTTCCAGGGGAACTGAATGCCCTGTTTCCGGGGTAACTGATCACCCTGTTTCCGGGGTAACTGACTAACCAGTTTCCAGGGTGACTGACTGCCCTGTTTCCAGGGTAACTGACTGCCCAGTTTCCGGGGTAACTGACTGCCCTGTTTCCTGGGTAACTGACTGCCCTGCTTCCGGGGTAACTGACTGCCCTGTTCCAGGGTAACTGACTGCCCAGTTTCCAGGGTAACTGATCACCCTTTTTCCAGGATAATTGACTGCCCTGTTTCCGGGATAACTGACTGCCCTGTTTCCGGGGCAACTGACTGCCCTGTTTCCAGGGTAACTGATCACCCTGTTTCCGGGATTACTCTCTGCCCTGTTTCCGGGATAACTGACTGCCCTGTTTCCAGGGTAACTGACTGCCCTGTTTCCGGGTTAACTGACTGCCCTGTTTCCAGGCTAACTGACTGCACTGTTTACAGGATAACTGATCACCCTGTTTCCGGGGTAACTGACTGCCCTGTTTCCAGGGTAACTGACCGCCCTGTTTCCAGGATAACTGACTCCCCTGTTTCCAGGGTAACTGACTGCCCTGTTTCCGGGGTAACTGACTGCCCTGTTTCCGGGGTAACTGACCGCCCTGTTTCCAGGATAACTGACCTACCTATTTCCGGGGTAACTGACCGCCCTGTTTCCAGGATAACTGACTGCCCTGTTTCCAGGTTAACTGACTGCCCTGTTTCCAGGGTAACTGACTGCCCTGTTTCCAGGGGAACTGACTGCCCTGTTTCCGGGGTAACTGATCACCCTGTTTCCGGGGTAACTGTCTAACCAGTTTCCAGGGTGACTGACTGCCCTGTTTCCAGGGTAACTGACTGCCTAGTTTCCGGGGTAACTGACTGCCCTGTTTCCTGGGTAACTGACTGCCCTGCTTCCGGGGTAACTGACTGCCCTGTTTCCAGGGTAACTGACTGCCCAGTTTCCAGGGTAACTGATCACCCTTTTTCCGGGATAACTGACTGCCCTGTTTCCGGGATAACTGACTGCCCTGTTTCGAGGGTAACTGATCACCCTGTTTCCGGGATAACTGTCTGCCCTGTTTCCGGGATAACTGACTCCCAGTTTCCAGGGCAACTGACTGCCCTGTTTCCGGGGTAACTGACTGCCCTGTTTCCAGGGTAACTGACTGCCCAGTTTCCAGGGTAACTGATCACCCTGTTTCCGGGATAACTGACTGCCCTGTTTCTGGGAGAAATGACTGCCCTGTTTCCAGGGTAACTGACTGCCCTGCTTCCGGGGTAACTGACTGCCCTGTTTCCAGGGTAACTGATCACCCTTTTTCCGGGATAACTGACTGCCCTGTTTCCGGGATAACTGACGGCCATTTTCCAGGGTAACTGACTTACCCTGTTTCCGGGGTAACTGACTGCCCTGTTTCCAGGCTACCTGACTGCCCTGTTTCCAGGATAACTGATCACACTGTTTCCGGGGTAACTGACTGCCCTGTTTCCGGGGTAGCTGACCGCCCTGTTTCCAGGGTCACTGACCACAATGTTTCCAGGATAAGTGAAAGCCCTGTTTCCAGGGTAACTGATCTCCCTGTTTCCGGGGTAACTGATCACCCTGTTTCCGGGTAACTGACTGCCCTGTTTCCGGGGTAACTGACTGCCCAGCTTCCAGGGTAACTGATCTCCCTGTTTCCAGTGCAACGGATCACCATGTTTCCGGGGTAACTGACTGCCCTGTTTCCAGGGCAACTGACCGCCCTGTTTCCGGGGTAACTGACTGCCCAGTTTCCAGGGTAACTGTTCACCCTGTTTCCGGGGTAACGGATCACCCTGTTTCCGGGGTAAATGACTGCCCTGTTTCCAGGGTAACTGACCGCCCTGTTTCAGGGATAACTGATCACCCTGTTTCCGGGGTAACTGACTGCCCTGTTTCCAGGGTAACTGACCGCCCTGTTTCCAGGATAACTGACTCCCCTGTTTCCAGGGTAACTGACTGCCCTGTTTCCGGGGTAACTGACTGCCCTGTTTCCGGGGTAACTGACCGCCCTGTTTCCAGGATAACTGACCTACCTATTTCCGGGGTAACTGACCGCCCTGTTTCCAGGATAACTGACTGCCCTGTTTCCAGGTTAACTGACTGCCCTGTTTCCAGGGTAACTGACTGCCCTGTTTCCAGGGGAACTGACTGCCCTGTTTCCGGGGTAACTGATCACCCTGTTTCCGGGGTAACTGTCTAACCAGTTTCCAGGGTGACTGACTGCCCTGTTTCCAGGGTAACTGACTGCCCAGTTTCCGGGGTAACTGACTGCCCTGTTTCCTGGGTAACTGACTGCCCTGCTTCCGGGGTAACTGACTGCCCTGTTTCCAGGGTAACTGACTGCCCAGTATCCAGGGTAACTGATCACCCTTTTTCCGGGATAACTGACTGCCCTGTTTCCGGGATAACTGACTGCCCTGTTTCGAGGGGAACTGATCACCCTGTTTCCGGGATAACTGTCTGCCCTGTTTCCGGGATAACTGACTCCCAGTTTCCAGGGCAACTGACTGCCCTGTTTCCGGGGTAACTGACTGCCCTGTTTCCAGGGTAACTGACTGCCCAGTTTCCAGGGTAACTGATCACCCTGTTTCCGGGATAACTGACTGCCCTGTTTCTGGGAGAAATGACTGCCCTGTTTCCAGGGTAACTGACTGCCCTGCTTCCGGGGTAACTGACTGCCCTGTTTCCAGGGTAACTGATCACCCTTTTTCCGGGATAACTGACTGCCCTGTTTCCGGGATAACTGACGGCCATTTTCCAGGGTAACTGACTTACCCTGTTTCCGGGGTAACTGACTGCCCTGTTTCCAGGCTACCTGACTGCCCTGTTTCCAGTGCAACGGATCACCATGTTTCCGGGGTAACTGACTGCCCTGTTTCCAGGGCAACTGACCGCCCTGTTTCCGGGGTAACTGACTGCCCAGTTTCCAGGGTAACTGTTCACCCTGTTTCCGGGGTAACGGATCACCCTGTTTCCGGGGTAAATGACTGCCCTGTTTCCAGGGTAACTGACCGCCCTGTTTCAGGGATAACTGATCACCCTGTTTCCGGGGTAACTGAGTAATCTCTTTTCAGGTTTACTGACTGCCCTGTTTCCGGGGTAACTGACTGCGCAGTTTCCAGGGTAAAAAACTGCCCTGTTTCCGGGGTAACTGACCGCCCTGTTTCCAGGATAACTGATCACCCTGTTTCCGGGGTAACAGAGTAATCTGTTTCCAGGGTTACTGACTGCCCTGTTTCCGGGGTAACTGACTGCCCAGTTTCCAGCGTAACTGACTGCCCTGTTTCCAGGGTAACTGACTGCCCAGTTTCCAGGGTAACTGACTGCCCTGTTTCCGGGGTAACTGACTGCCCAGTTTCCAGGGTAACTGAATGCCCAGTTTCCAGGGTAACTAACTGCCCTGTTTCAGGGGTAACTGACTGCCCAGTTCCCAGGGTAACAGATCACCCTGTTTCCGGGGTAATTGACTAACAAGTTTCCAGGGTGACTGACTGCCCTGTTTCCAGGGTAACTGACTGCCCAGTTTCCGGGGTAACTGACTGCCCTATTTCCTGTGTAACTGACTGTCCTGTTTCCGGGATAACTGACTGCCCTGTTTTCAGGGTAACTGATAACCCTGTTTCCGGGATAACTGACTGCCCTGTTTCCATGGTAACTGACTGCCCAGTTTCCAGGGTAACTGACTGCCCTGTTTCCAGGGTAACTGACTGCCCTGTTTACAGGGTAACTGACTGCCCAGTTTCCAGAGTAACTGACTGCCCTGTTTCCAGGGTAACTGACTGCCCTGTTTCCGGGGTAACTGACTGCCCTGTTTCCACGATAACAGATCACCCTGTTTCCGGGATAACTGACTGCCCTGTTTCCAGGATAACTGACTGCCCTGTTTCCAGGGTAACTGACTGCCCTGTTTCCGGGGTAACAGACTGCCCTGTTTCCAGGCTAACTGACTGCCCTGTTTCCACGATAACTGATCACCCTGTTTCCGGGTGAACTGACTGCCCTGTTTCCGGGGTAACTGACTGCCCTGTTCCAGGGAAACTGAATGCCCTGTTTCCGGGGTAACTGATCACCCTGTTTCCGGGGTAACTGACTAACCAGTTTCCAGGGTGACTGACTGCCCTGTTTCCAGGGTAACTGACTGCCCAGTTTCCGGGGTAACTGACTGCCCTGTTTCCTGGGTAATTGACTGCCCTGCTTCCGGGGTAACTGACTGCCCTGTTTCCGGGGTAACTGACTGCCCAGTTTCCAGGGTAACTGATCACCCTTTTTCCGGGATAATTGACTGCCCTGTTTCCGGGATAACTGACTGCCTTGTTTCCGGGGCAACTGACTGCTATGTTTCCAGGGTAACTGATCACCCTGTTTCCGGGATTACTGTCTGCCCTGTTTCCGGGATAACTGACTGCCCTGTTTCCAGGGTAACTGACTGCCCTGTTTCCGGGTTAACTGACTGCCTTGTTTCCAGGCTAACTGACTGCACTGATTACAGGATAACTGATCACCCTGTTTCCGGGGTAACTGACTGCCCTGTTTCCAGGGTAACTGACCGCCCTGTTTCCAGGATAACTGACTCCCCTGTTTCCAGGGTAACTGACTGCCCTGTTTCCGGGGTAACTGACTGCCCTGTTTCCGGGGTAACTGACCGCCCTGTTTCCAGGATAACTGACCAACCTATTTCCGGGGTAACTGACCGCCCTGTTTCCAGGATAACTGACTGCCCTGTTTCCAGGTTAACTGACTGCCCTGTTTCCAGGGTAACTGACTGCCCTGTTTCCAGGGGAACTGACTGCCCTGTTTCCGGGGTAACTGATCACCCTGTTTCCGGGGTAACTGTCTAACCAGTTTCCAGGGTGACTGACTGCCCTGTTTCCAGGGTAACTGACTGCCTAGTTTCCGGGGTAACTGACTGCCCTGTTTCCTGGGTAACTGACTGCCCTGCTTCCGGGGTAACTGACTGCCCTGTTTCCAGGGTAACTGACTGCCCATTTTCCAGGGTAACTGATCACCCTTTTTCCGGGATAACTGACTGCCCTGTTTCCGGGATAACTGACTGCCCTGTTTTGAGGGTAACTGATGACCCTGTTTCCGGGATAACTGTCTGCCCTGTTTCCGGGTAACTGACTGCCCAGTTTCCAGGGTAACTGATCACCCTGTTTCCGGGATAACTGACTGCCCTGTTTCCGGGTAACTGACTGCCCAGTTTCCAGGGTAACTGATCACCCTGTTTCCGGGATAACTGACTGCCCTGTTTCCAGGGTAACTGACTGCCCAGTTTCCAGGGTAACTGATCACCCTGTTTCCGGGGTAACTGACTGCCCTGCTTCCGGGGTAACTGACTGCCCTGTTTCCAGGGTAACTGATCACCCTTTTTCCGGGATAACTAACTGCCCTGTTTCCGGGATAACTGACGGCCATTTTCCAGGGTAACTGACTTACCCTGTCTCCGGGGTAACTGACTGCCCTGTTTCCAGGCTACCTGACTGCCCTGTTTCCAGGATAACTGATCACACTGTTTCCGGGGTAACTGACTGCCCTGTTTCCGGGGTAGCTGACCGCCCTGTTTCCAGGGTCACTGACCACAATGTTTCCAGGATAAGTGAAAGCCCTGTTTCCAGGGTAACTGATCTCCCTGTTTCCGGGGTAACTGATCACCTTGTTTCCGGGTAACTGACTGCCCTGTTTCCGGGGTAACTGACTGCCCTGTTTCCAGGGTAACTGATCTCCCTGTTTCCAGTGCAACGAATCACCATGTTTCCGGGGTAACTGACTGCCCTGTTTCCAGGGCAACTGACCGCCCTGTTTCCGGGGTAACTGACTGCCCAGTTTCCAGGGTAACTGTTCACCCTGTTTCCGGGGTAACGGATCACCCTGTTTCCGGGGTAAATGACTGCCCTGTTTCCAGGGTAACTGACCGCCCTGTTTCCGGGATAACTGATCACCCTGTTTCCGGGGTAACTGAGTAATCTGTTTCCAGGGTTACTGACTGCCCTGTTTCCGGGGTAACTGACTGCGCAGTTTCCAGGGTAAAAAACTGCCCTGTTTCCGGGGTAACTGACCGCTCTGTTTCCAGGATAACTGATCACCCTGTTTCCGGGGTAACAGAGTAATCTGTTTCCAGGTTTACTGACTGCCCTGTTTCCGGGGTAACTGACTGCCCAGTTTCCAGCGTAACTGACTGCCCTGTTTCCAGGGTAACTGACTGCCCAGTTTCCAGGGTAACTGACTGCCCTGTTTCCGGGGTAACTGACTGCCCAGATTCCAGGGTAACTGAATGCCCAGTTTCCAGGGTAACTAACTGCCCTGTTTCAGGGGTAACTGACTGCCCAGTTTCCAGGGTAACTGATCACCCTGTTTCCGGGGTAACTGACTAACAAGTTTCCAGGGTGACTGAATGCCCTGTTTCCAGGGTAACTGACTGCCCAGTTTCCGGGGTAACTGACTGCCCTGTTTCCTGTGTAACTGACTGTCCTGCTTCCGGGGTAACGGACTGCCCTGTTTCCTGTGTAACTGATCACCCTTTTTCCGGGATAACTGACTGCCCTGTTTCCCGGATAACTGATTGCCCTGTTTCCAGGGTAACTGATCACCCTGTTTCCGGGATAACTGACTCCCCTGTTTTCAGGGTAAGTGACTGCCCAGTTTCCAGGGTAACTGACTGCCCTGTTTCCGGGGTAACTGACTGCCCTGTTTCCAGGGTAACTGACTGCCCAGTTTCCAGGGTAAAAGATCACCCTGTTTCCGGGATAACTGACTGCCCTATTTCCGGGAGAACTGACTGCCCTGTTTCCGGGGTAACTGACCGCCTTGTTTCCAGGGTAACTGATCACCCTGTTTCTGGGATAACTGACTGCCCTGTGTCCGGGATAACTGACTGCCCTGTTTCCAGGCTAAGTGACTGCCCTGTTTCCGGGATAACTGATCACCCTGTTTCCGTGGTAACTGACTGCCCTGTTTCCGGGGTAAATGACCGCCCTGTTTCCAGGATAACTGATCACCCTGTTTCCGGGGTAACTGACCACCCAGTTTCCAGGGTCACTGACCACCCTGTTTCCAGGATAACTGAAAGCCCTGTTTCCAGGGTAACTGACTGCCCAGTTTCCAGGGTAACTGATCACCCTGTTTCCGGGATAACTGACTGCCCTGTTTCCGGTGGAACTGACTGCCCTGTTTCCAGGATAACTGACTGCCCTGTTTCCAGGATAACTGACTGCCCTGTTTACTGGATAACTGACCGCCCTGTTTCCAGGTTAACTGACTGCCCTGTTTCCAGGGAAACTGACTGCCCTGTTTCTAGGGTAACTGACCGCCCTGTTTCTGGGGTAACTGATCTCCCTGTTTCCGGGGTAACTGACCGCCCTGTTTCCAGGACAACTGACCGCCCTATTTCCGGGGTAACTGACTGCCCTGTTTCCTGGATAACTGACTGCCCTGTTTCCAGGGTAACTGACTGCCCACTTTCCAGTGTAACTGATCACCCTTTTTCCGGGATAACTGACTGCCCTGTTTCCCGGATAACTTATTGCCCTGTTTCCAGGGTAACTGATCACCCTGTTTCCGGGATAACTGACTCCCCTGTTTTCAGGGTAAGTGACTGCCCAGTTTCCAGGGTAACTGACTGCCCTGTTTCCGGGGTAACTGACTGCCCTGTTTCCAGGGTAACTGACTGCCCAGTTTCCAGGGTAAAAGATCACCCTGTTTCCGGGATAACTGACTGCCCTATTTCCGGGAGAACTGACTGCCCTGTTTCCGGGGTAACTGACCGCCTTGTTTCCAGGGTAACTGATCACCCTGTTTCTGGGATAACTGACTGCCCTGTGTCCGGGATAACTGACTGCCCTGTTTCCAGGCTAAGTGACTGCCCTGTTTCCGGGATAACTGATCACCCTGTTTCCGTGGTAACTGACTGCCCTGTTTCCGGGGTAAATGACCGCCCTGTTTCCAGGATAACTGATCACCCTGTTTCCGGGGTAACTGACTGCCCAGTTTCCAGGGTCACTGACCACCCTGTTTCCAGGATAACTGAAAGCCCTGTTTCCAGGGTAACTGACTGCCCAGTTTCCAGGGTAACTGATCACCCTGTTTCCGGGATAACTGACTGCCCTGTTTCCGGTGGAACTGACTGCCCTGTTTCCAGGATAACTGACTGCCCTGTTTCCAGGATAACTGACTGCCCTGTTTACTGGATAACTGACCGCCCTGTTTCCAGGTTAACTGACTGCCCTGTTTCCAGGGAAACTGACTGCCCTGTTTCTAGGGTAACTGACCGCCCTGTTTCTGGGGTAACTGATCTCCCTGTTTCCGGGGTAACTGACCGCCCTGTTTCCAGGACAACTGACCGCCCTATTTCCGGGGTAACTGACCGCCCTGTTTCCTGGATAACTGACTGCCCTGTTTCCAGGGTAACTGACTGCCCACTTTCCAGTGTAACTGATCACCCTGTTTCCAGGATAACTGACTGCCCTGTTTCCAGGGTAACTGACCGCCCTGTTTCCAGGGTAACTGACTGCCCTGTTTCCGGGATAACTGACTGCCCTGTTTCCAGGGTAACTGACCGCCCTGTTTCCAGGGTAACTGACTGCCCTGTTGCCAGGATGACTGACTGCCCTGTTTCCAGGGTAACTGACAGCCCACTTTCCAGTGCAACTGATCACCCTGTTTCCAGGATAACTGACTGCCCAGTTTCCAGGGTAAATTATCACCCTGTTCCAGGGATAACTAACTGCCCTGTTTCCGGGATAACTGACTGCCCTGTTTCCGGGGTAACTGATCACACTGTTTCCGGGGTAACTGAATACCCTGTTTCCGGGGTAACTGACTGCCCTGTTTCCGGGATAACTGACTGCCCTGTTTCCAGGGTAACTGACTGCCCTGTTTCCGGGGCAGCTGACTGCCCTGTTTCCAGGGTAACTGATCACCCTGTTTCCGGGATAACTGACTGCCCTGTTTCCGGGATAACTGACTCCCCTGTTTCCAGGGTAACTGACTGCCCTGTTTCCGGGGTAACTGAACTCCCTGTTTCCGGGGTAACTGACCGCTCTGTTTCCAGGATAACTGACCTACCTATTTCCGGGGTAACTGACAGCCCTGTTTCCAGGAAAACTGACTGCCCTGTTTCCAGGTTCACTGACTGCCCTGTTTCCAGGGTAACTGACTGCCCTGTTTCCAGGGGAACTGACTGCCCTGCTTCCGGGGTAACTGATCACCCTGTTTCCGGGGTAACTGTCCAATCAGTTTCCAGGGTGACTGACTGCCCTGTTTCCAGGGTAACTGACTGCCCTGTTTCCTGGGTAACTGACTGCCCTGCTTCCGGGGTAACTGACTGCCCTGTTTCCAGGGTAACTGACTGCCCAGTTTCCAGGGTAACTGATCACCCTTTTTCCGGGATAACTGACTGCCCTGTTTCCGGGATAACTGACTGCCCTGTTTCGAGGGTAACTGATCACCCAGTTTCCGGGATAACTGACTGCCCTGTTTCCGGGAGAAATGACTGCCCTGTTTCCAGGGTAACTGACTGCCCTGCTTCCGGGGCAACTGACTGCCCTGTTTCCAGGGTAACTGATCATCCTGTTTACGGGATAACTGACTGCCCTGTTTCCGGGATAGCTGACTGCCCTTTTTCCAGGGTAACTGACCGCCCTGTTTCCGGGGTAACTGACCGCCCAGTTTCCAGGGTAACTGACTGCCCAGTTTCCAGGGTAACTAACTGCCCTGTTTCCGGGGTAACTGACTGCCCAGTTTCCAGGGTAACTGACTGCCCTGTTTCCAGGGTAACTGACTGCCCACCTTCCAGGGTAACTGACCGCCCTGTTTCCAGGGTAAGTGACCGCCCAGTTTCCAGGGGAAATTATCACCCTGTTTCCGGGATAACTAACTGCCCTGTTTCCGGGATAGCTGACTGCCCTGTTTCCGGGGTAACTGATCACCCTGTTTCCGGGGTAACTGACTGCCCAGTTTCCGGGGTAACTCACTTCCCTGTTTCCAGGGTAACTGACTGCCCTGTTTCCGGGATAACTGACTGCCCTGTTTCCAGGGTAACTGATAACCCTGTTTCCGGGATAACTGACTGTCCTGTTTCCAGGGTAACTGACTGCCCAGTTTCCAGGGTAACTGACTGCCCTGTTTCCGGGGTAACTGACTGCCCTGTTTACAGGGTAACTGACTGCCCAGTTTCCAGAGTAACTGAATACCCTGTTTCCAGGGTAACAGATCACCCTGTTTCCGGGATAACTGACTGCCCTGTTTCCAGGATAACTGACTGCCCTGTTTCCAGGGTAACTGACTGCCCTGTTTCCGGGGTAACTGACTGCCCTGTTTCCAGGCTAACTGACTGCACTGTTTCCACGATAACTGATCACCCTGTTTCCGGGGTAACTGACTGCCCTGTTTCCAGGGTAACTGACCGCCCTGTTTCCAGGAGAACTGATCTCCCTGTTTCCGGGGTAACTGACCACCCTGTTTCCAGGGTCACTGACCACCCTGCTTCAAGGATAACTGAATCCCCTGTTTCCAGGGTAACTGACTGCCCTGTTTCCGGGGTAACTGATCTCCCTGCTTCCGGGGTAACTGACCGCCCTGTTTCCAGGATAACTGACCTACCTATTTCCAGGTTAACTGACTGCCCTGTTTCCAGGGTAACTGACTGCCCTGTTTCCAGGGGAACTGACTGCCCTGTTTCCGGGGTAACTGATCACCCTGTTTCTGGGGTAACTGACTAACCAGTTTCCAGGGTGACTGACTGCCCTGTTTCCAGGGGAACTGACTGCCCAGTTTCCGGGGTAACTGACTGCCCTGTTTCCTGGGTAACTGACTGCCCTGCTTCCGGGGTAACTGACTGCCCTGTTTCCAGGGTAACTGACTGCCCAGTTTCCAGGGTAACTGACCACACTGTTTCCGGGATAACTGACTGCCCTGTTTCCAGGGTAACTGACTGCCCTGTTTCCGGGGCAACTGACTGCCCTGTTTCCAGGGTAACTGATCACCCTGTTTCCGGGGTAACTGACTGCCCAGTTTCCGGGGTAACTGACTTCCCTGTTTCCAGGGTAACTGACTGCCCTGTTTCCGGGATAACTGACTGCCCAGTTTCCAGGCTAACTGATAACCCTGTTTCCGGGATAACTGACTGCCCTGTTTCCAGGGTAAATGACTGCCCACTTTCCAGGGTAACTGACTGCCCTGTTTCCGGGGTAACTGACTGCCCTGTTTACAGGGTAACTGACTGCCCAGTTTCCAGAGTAACTGAATACCCTGTTTCCGGGGTAACTGATCACCCTGTTTCCGGGATAACTGCCTGCCCTGTTTCCAGGATAACTGACTGCCCTGTTTCCAGGGTAACTGACTGCCCTGTTTCCGGGGTAACTGACTGCCCTGTTTCCAGGCTAACTGACTGCACTGTTTCCACGATAACTGATCACCCTGTTTCCGGGGTAACTGACTGCCCTGTTTCCAGGGTAACTGACCGCCCTGTTTCCAGGATAACTGATCTCCCTGTTTCCGGGGTAACTGACCACCCTGTTTCCAGGGTCACTGACCACCCTGCTTCCTGGATAACTGAATCCCCTGTTTCCAGTGTAACTGACTGCCCTGTTTCCGGGGTAACTGATCTCCCTGATTCCGGGGTAACTGACCGCCCTGTTTCCAGGATAACTGACCTACCTATTTCCAGGTTAACTGACTGCTCTGTTTCCAGGGTAACTGACTGCCCTGTTTCCAGGGGAACTGACTGCCCTGTTTCCGGGGTAACTGATCACCCTGTTTCCGGGGTAACTGACTAACCAGTTTCCAGGGTGACTGACTGCGCTGTTTCCAGGGTAACTGACTGCCCAGTTTCCGGGGTAACTGACTGCCCTGTTTCCTGGGTAACTGACTGCCCTGCTTCCGGGGTAACTGAATGCCCTGTTTCCAGGGTAACTGACTGCCCAGTTTCCAGGGTAACTGATCACCCTTTTTCCGGGATGACTGACTGCCCTGTTTCCGGGATAACTGACAGCCCTGTTTCCAGGGTAACTGACTTCCCTGTTTCCGGGGCAACTGACTGCCCTGTTTCCAGGGTAACTGATCACCCTGTTTCCGGGATTACTGAATGCCCTGTTTCCGGGATAACTGACTGCCCTGTTTACAGGATAACTGATCACCCTGTTTCCGGGGTAACTGACTGCCCTGTTTCCAGGGTAACTGACCGCCCTGTTTCCAGGATAACTGACTCCCCTGTTTCCAGGGTAACTGACTGCCCTGTTTCCGGGTTAACTGATCTCCCTGTTTCCGGGGTAACTGACCGCCCTGTTTCCAGGATAACTGACCTACCTATTTCCGGGGTAACTGACCGCCCTGTTTCCAGGATAACTGACTGCCCGGTTTCCAGGTTAACTGACTGCCCTGTTTCCAGGGTAACTGACTGCCCTGTTTCCAGGGGAACTGACTGCCCTGTTTCCGGGGTAACTGATCACCCTGTTTCCGGGGTAACTGTCTAACCAGTTTCCAGGGTGACTGACTGCCCTGTTTCCAGGGTAACTGACTGCCCAGTTTCCGGGGTAACTGACTGCCCTGTTTCCTGTGTAACTGACTGCCCTGCTTCCGGGGTAACTGACTGCCCTGTTTCCAGGGTAACTGACTGCCCAGTTTCCAGGGTAACTGATCACCCTTTTTCCGGGATAACTGACTGCCCTGTTTCCGGGATAACTGACTGCCCTGTTTCGAGGGTAACTGATCACCCTGTTTCCGGGATAACTGTCTGCCCTGTTTCCGGGATAACTGACTCCCAGTTTCCAGGGTAACTGACTGCCCTGATTCCGGGGTAACTGACTGCCCTGTTTCCAGGGTAACTGACTGCCCAGTTTCCAGGGTAACTGATCACCCTGTTTCCGGGATAACTGACTGCCCTGTTTCCGGGAGAAATGACTGCCCTGTTTCCAGGGTAACTGACTGCCCTGCTTCCGGGGTAACTGACTGCCGTGTTTCCAGGGTAACTGATCACCCCGTTTCCGGGATAACTGACTGCCCTGTTTCCGGGATAACTGACTGCCATTTTCCAGGGTAACTGACTTACCCTGTTTCCGGGGTAACTGACTGCCCTGTTTCCAGGCTAACTGACTGCCCTGTTTCCAGGATAACTGATCACCCTGTTTCCGGGGTAACTGACTGCCCTGTTTCCGGGGTAACTGACCGCCCTGTTTCCAGGGTCACTGACCACCCTGTTTCCAGGATAAGTGAAAGCCCTGTTTCCAGGGTAACTGATCTCCCTGTTTCCGGGGTAACTGATCACCCTGTTTCCGGGTAACTGACTGCCCTGTTTCCGGGGTAACTGACTGCCCTGTTTCCAGGGTAACTGATCTCCCTGTTTCAAGTGCAACGGATTACCATGTTTCCGGGGCAACTGACCGCCCTGTTTCCGGGGAAACTGACTGCCCAGTTTCCAGGGTAACTGTTCACCCTGTTTCCGGGGTAACGTATCACCCTGTTTCCGGGATAACTGTCTGCCCTGTTTCCGGGATAACTGACTCCCAGTTTCCAGGGTAACTGACTGCCCTGATTCCGGGGTAACTGACTGCCCTGTTTCCAGGGTAACTGACTGCCCACTTTCCAGGGTAACTGACTGCCCTGTTTCCGGGGTAACTGACTGCCCTGTTTACAGGGTAACTGACTGCCCAGTTTCCAGAGTAACTGAATACCCTGTTTCCAGGGTAACTGATCACCCTGTTTCCGGGATAACTGCCTGCCCTGTTTCCAGGATAACTGACTGCCCTGTTTCCAGGGTAACTGACTGCCCTGTTTCCAGGCTAACTGACTGCACTGTTTCCACGATAACTGATCACCCTGTTTCCGGGGTAACTGACTGCCCTGTTTCCAGGGTAACTGACCGCCCACCTTCCAGTGTAACTGATCACCCTGTTTCCAGGATAACTGACTGCCCTGTTTCCAGGGTAACTGACCGCCCTGTTTCCAGGGTAACTGACCGCCCAGTTTCCAGGGGAAATTATCACCCTGTTTCCGGGATAACTAACTGCCCTGTTTCCGGGATAGCTGACTGCCCTGTTTCCGGGGTAACTGATCACCCTGTTTCCGGGGTAACTGACTGCCCAGTTTCCGGGGTAACTGACTTCCCTGTTTCCAGGGTAACTGACTGCCCTGTTTCCGGGATAACTGACTGCCCTGTTTCCAGGGTAACTGAGAACCCTGTTTCCGGGATAACTGACTGCCCTGTTTCCAGGGTAACTGACTGCCCAGTTTCCAGGGTAACTGACTGCCCTGTTTCCGGGGTAACTGACTGCCCTGTTTACAGGGTAACTGACTGCCCAGTTTCCAGAGTAACTGAATACCCTGTTTCCAGGGTAACAGATCACCCTGTTTCCGGGATAACTGACTGCCCTGTTTCCAGGATAACTGACTGCCCTGTTTCCAGGGTAACTGACTGCCCTGTTTCCGGGGTAACTGACTGCCCTGTTTCCACGCTAACTGACTGCACTGTTTCCACGATAACTGATCACCCTGTTTCCGGGGTAACTGACTGCCCTGTTTCCAGGGTAACTGACCGCCCTGTTTCCAGGATAACTGATCTCCCTGTTTCCGGGGTAACTGACCACCCTGTTTCCAGGGTCACTGACCACCCTGCTTCAAGGATAACTGAATCCCCTGTTTCCAGGGTAACTGACTGCCCTGTTTCCGGGGTAACTGATCTCCCTGCTTCCGGGGTAACTGACCGCCCTGTTTCCAAGATAACTGACCTACCTATTTCCAGGTTAACTGACTGCCCTGTTTCCAGGGTAACTGACTGCCCTGTTTCCAGGGGAACTGACTGCCCTGTTTCCGGGGTAACTGATCACCCTGTTTCTGGGGTAACTGACTAACCAGTTTCCAGGGTGACTGACTGCCCTGTTTCCAGGGGAACTGACTGCCCAGTTTTCGGGGTAACTGACTGCCCTGTTTCCTGGGTAACTGACTGCCCTGCTTCCGGGGTAACTGACTGCCCTGTTTCCAGGGTAACTGACTGCCCAGTTTCCAGGGTAACTGACCACACTGTTTCCGGGATAACTGACTGCCCTGTTTCCAGGGTAACTGACTGCCCTGTTTCGGGGGAACTGACTGCCCTGTTTCCAGGGTAACTGATCACCCTGTTTCCGGGGTAACTGACTGCCCAGTTTCCGGGGTAACTGACTTCCCTGTTTCCAGGGTAACTGACTGCCCTGTTTCCGGGATAACTGACTGCCCAGTTTCCAGGCTAACTGATAACCCTGTTTCCGGGATAACTGACTGCCCTGTTTCCAGGGTAACTGACTGCCCACTTTCCAGGGTAACTGACTGCCCTGTTTCCGGGGTAACTGACTGCCCTGTTTACAGGGTAACTGACTGCCCAGTTTCCAGAGTAACTGAATACCCTGTTTCCGGGGTAACTGATCACCCTGTTTCCGGGATAACTGCCTGCCCTGTTTCCAGGATAACTGACTGCCCTGTTTCCAGGGTAACTGACTGCCCTGTTTCCGGGGTAACTGACTGCCCTGTTTCCAGGCTAACTGACTGCACTGTTTCCACGATAACTGATCACCCTGTTTCCGGGGTAACTGACTGCCCTGTTTCCAGGGTAACTGACCGCCCTGTTTCCAGGATAACTGATCTCCCTGTTTCCGGGGTAACTGACCACCCTGTTTCCAGGGTCACTGACCACCTTGCTTCCTGGATAACTGAATCCCCTGTTTCCAGTGTAACTGACTGCCCTGATTCCGGGGTAACTGATCTCCCTGATTCCGGGGTAACTGACCTCCCTGTTTCCAGGATAACTGACCTACCTATTTCAAGGTTAACTGACTGCCCTGTTTCCAGGGTAACTGACTGCCCTGTTTCCAGGGGAACTGACTGCCCTGTTTCCGGGGTAACTGATCACCCTGTTTCCGGGGTAACTGACTAACCAGTTTCCAGGGTGACTGACTGCGCTGTTTCCAGGGTAACTGACTGCCCAGTTTCCGGGGTAACTGACTGCCCTGTTTCCTGGGTAACTGACTGCCCTGCTTCCGGGGTAACTGAATGCCCTGTTTCCAGGGTAACTGACTGCCCAGTTTCCAGGGTAACAGATCACCCTGTTTCCGGGATAACTGACTGCCCTGTTTCCAGGATAACTGACTGCCCTGTTTCCAGGGTAACTGACTGCCCTGTTTCCGGGGTAACTGACTGCCCTGTTTCCAGGCTAACTGACTGCACTGTTTCCACGATAACTGATCACCCTGTTTCCGGGGTAACTGACTGCCCTGTTTCCAGGGTAACTGACCGCCCTGTTTCCAGGATAACTGATCTCCCTGTTTCCGGGGTAACTGACCACCCTGTTTCCAGGGTCACTGACCACCCTGCTTCAAGGATAACTGAATCCCCTGTTTCCAGGTTAACTGACTGCCCTGTTTCCGGGGTAACTGATCTCCCTGCTTCCGGGGTAACTGACCGCCCTGTTTCCAGGATAACTGACCTACCTATTTCCAGGTTAACTGACTGCCCTGTTTCCAGGGTAACTGACTGCCCTGTTTCCAGGGGAACTGACTGCCCTGTTTCCGGGGTAACTGATCACCCTGTTTCTGGGGTAACTGACTAACCAGTTTCCAGGGTGACTGACTGCCCTGTTTCCAGGGGAACTGACTGCCCAGTTTCCGGGGTAACTGACTGCCCTGTTTCCTGGGTAACTGACTGCCCTGCTTCCGGGGTAACTGACTGCCCTGTTTCCAGGGTAACTGACTGCCCAGTTTCCAGGGTAACTGACCACACTGTTTCCGGGATAACTGACTGCCCTGTTTCCAGGGTAACTGACTGCCCTGTTTCGGGGGAACTGACTGCCCTGTTTCCAGGGTAACTGATCACCCTGTTTCCGGGGTAACTGACTGCCCAGTTTCCGGGGTAACTGACTTCCCTGTTTCCAGGGTAACTGACTGCCCTGTTTCCGGGATAACTGACTGCCCAGTTTCCAGGCTAACTGATAACCCTGTTTCCGGGATAACTGACTGCCCTGTTTCCAGGGTAACTGACTGCCCACTTTCCAGGGTAACTGACTGCCCTGTTTCCGGGGTAACTGACTGCCCTGTTTACAGGGTAACTGACTGCCCAGTTTCCAGAGTAACTGAATACCCTGTTTCCGGGGTAACTGATCACCCTGTTTCCGGGATAACTGCCTGCCCTGTTTCCAGGATAACTGACTGCCCTGTTTCCAGGGTAACTGACTGCCCTGTTTCCGGGGTAACTGACTGCCCTGTTTCCAGGCTAACTGACTGCACTGTTTCCACGATAACTGATCACCCTGTTTCCGGGGTAACTGACTGCCCTGTTTCCAGGGTAACTGACCGCCCTGTTTCCAGGATAACTGATCTCCCTGTTTCCGGGGTAACTGACCACCCTGTTTCCAGGGTCACTGACCACCCTGCTTCCTGGATAACTGAATCCCCTGTTTCCAGTGTAACTGACTGCCCTGATTCCGGGGTAACTGATCTCCCTGATTCCGGGGTAACTGACCGCCCTGTTTCCAGGATAACTGACCTACCTATTTCAAGGTTAACTGACTGCCCTGTTTCCAGGGTAACTGACTGCCCTGTTTCCAGGGGAACTGACTGCCCTGTTTCCGGGGTAACTGATCACCCTGTTTCCGGGGTAACTGACTAACCAGTTTCCAGGGTGACTGACTGCGCTGTTTCCAGGGTAACTGACTGCCCAGTTTCCGGGGTAACTGACTGCCCTGTTTCCTGGGTAACTGACTGCCCTGCTTCCGGGGTAACTGAATGCCCTGTTTCCAGGGTAACTGACTGCCCAGTTTCCAGGGTAACTGATCACCCTTTTTCCGGGATGACTGACTGCCCTGTTTCCGGGATAACTGACAGCCCTGTTTCCAGGGTAACTGACTTCCCTGTTTCCGGGGCAACTGACTGCCCTGTTTCCAGGGTAACTGATCACCCTGTTTCCGGGATTACTGACTGCCCTGTTTCCGGGATAACTGACTGCCCTGTTTCCAGGGTAACTGACTGCCCTTTTTCCGGGGTAACTGACTGCCATGTTTCCAGGCTCACTGACTGCCCTGTTTACAGGATAACTGATCACCCTGTTTCCGGGGTAACTGACTGCCCTGTTTCCAGGGTAACTGACCGCCCTGTTTCCAGGATAACTGACTCCCCTGTTTCCAGGGTAACTGACTGCCCTGTTTCCGGGTTAACTGATCTCCCTGTTTCCGGGGTAACTGACCGCCCTGTTTCCAGGATAACTGACCTACCTATTTCCGGGGTAACTGACCGCCCTGTTTCCAGGATAACTGACTGCCCTGTTTCCAGGTTAACTGACTGCCCTGTTTCCAGGGTAACTGACTGCCCTGTTTCCAGGGGAACTGACTGCCCTGTTTCCGGGGTAACTGATCACCCTGTTTCCGGGGTAACTGTCTAACCAGTTTCCAGGGTGACTGACTGCCCTGTTTCCAGGGTAACTGAC
This sequence comes from Heterodontus francisci, assembly GCF_036365525.1. NCBI lineage: Eukaryota > Metazoa > Chordata > Chondrichthyes > Heterodontiformes > Heterodontidae > Heterodontus > Heterodontus francisci. The sequence continues at coordinate 7,648,830 of NC_090386.1, forward strand.
TGCCCAGTTTCCGGGGTAACTGACTGCCCTGTTTCCTGTGTAACTGACTGCCCTGCTTCCGGGGTAACTGACTGCCCTGTTTCCAGGGTAACTGACTGCCCAGTTTCCAGGGTAACTGATCACCCTTTTTCCGGGATAACTGACTGCCCTGTTTCCGGGATAACTGACTGCCCTGTTTCGAGGGTAACTGATCACCCTGTTTCCGGGATAACTGTCTGCCCTGTTTCCAGGGTAACTGACTGCCCAGTTTCCAGGGTAACTGACCACACTGTTTCCGGGATAACTGACTGCCCTGTTTCCAGGGTAACTGACTGCCCTGTTTCGGGGGAACTGACTGCCCTGTTTCCAGGGTAACTGATCACCCTGTTTCCGGGGTAACTGACTGCCCAGTTTCCGGGGTAACTGACTTCCCTGTTTCCAGGGTAACTGACTGCCCTGTTTCCGGGATAACTGACTGCCCAGTTTCCAGGCTAACTGATAACCCTGTTTCCGGGATAACTGACTGCCCTGTTTCCAGGGTAACTGACTGCCCACTTTCCAGGGTAACTGACTGCCCTGTTTCCGGGGTAACTGACTGCCCTGTTTACAGGGTAACTGACTGCCCAGTTTCCAGAGTAACTGAATACCCTGTTTCCGGGGTAACTGATCACCCTGTTTCCGGGATAACTGCCTGCCCTGTTTCCAGGATAACTGACTGCCCTGTTTCCAGGGTAACTGACTGCCCTGTTTCCGGGGTAACTGACTGCCCTGTTTCCAGGCTAACTGACTGCACTGTTTCCACGATAACTGATCACCCTGTTTCCGGGGTAACTGACTGCCCTGTTTCCAGGGTAACTGACCGCCCTGTTTCCAGGATAACTGATCTCCCTGTTTCCGGGGTAACTGACCACCCTGTTTCCAGGGTCACTGACCACCTTGCTTCCTGGATAACTGAATCCCCTGTTTCCAGTGTAACTGACTGCCCTGATTCCGGGGTAACTGATCTCCCTGATTCCGGGGTAACTGACCTCCCTGTTTCCAGGATAACTGACCTACCTATTTCAAGGTTAACTGACTGCCCTGTTTCCAGGGTAACTGACTGCCCTGTTTCCAGGGGAACTGACTGCCCTGTTTCCGGGGTAACTGATCACCCTGTTTCCGGGGTAACTGACTAACCAGTTTCCAGGGTGACTGACTGCGCTGTTTCCAGGGTAACTGACTGCCCAGTTTCCGGGGTAACTGACTGCCCTGTTTCCTGGGTAACTGACTGCCCTGCTTCCGGGGTAACTGAATGCCCTGTTTCCAGGGTAACTGACTGCCCAGTTTCCAGGGTAACAGATCACCCTGTTTCCGGGATAACTGACTGCCCTGTTTCCAGGATAACTGACTGCCCTGTTTCCAGGGTAACTGACTGCCCTGTTTCCGGGGTAACTGACTGCCCTGTTTCCAGGCTAACTGACTGCACTGTTTCCACGATAACTGATCACCCTGTTTCCGGGGTAACTGACTGCCCTGTTTCCAGGGTAACTGACCGCCCTGTTTCCAGGATAACTGATCTCCCTGTTTCCGGGGTAACTGACCACCCTGTTTCCAGGGTCACTGACCACCCTGCTTCAAGGATAACTGAATCCCCTGTTTCCAGGTTAACTGACTGCCCTGTTTCCGGGGTAACTGATCTCCCTGCTTCCGGGGTAACTGACCGCCCTGTTTCCAGGATAACTGACCTACCTATTTCCAGGTTAACTGACTGCCCTGTTTCCAGGGTAACTGACTGCCCTGTTTCCAGGGGAACTGACTGCCCTGTTTCCGGGGTAACTGATCACCCTGTTTCTGGGGTAACTGACTAACCAGTTTCCAGGGTGACTGACTGCCCTGTTTCCAGGGGAACTGACTGCCCAGTTTCCGGGGTAACTGACTGCCCTGTTTCCTGGGTAACTGACTGCCCTGCTTCCGGGGTAACTGACTGCCCTGTTTCCAGGGTAACTGACTGCCCAGTTTCCAGGGTAACTGACCACACTGTTTCCGGGATAACTGACTGCCCTGTTTCCAGGGTAACTGACTGCCCTGTTTCGGGGGAACTGACTGCCCTGTTTCCAGGGTAACTGATCACCCTGTTTCCGGGGTAACTGACTGCCCAGTTTCCGGGGTAACTGACTTCCCTGTTTCCAGGGTAACTGACTGCCCTGTTTCCGGGATAACTGACTGCCCAGTTTCCAGGCTAACTGATAACCCTGTTTCCGGGATAACTGACTGCCCTGTTTCCAGGGTAACTGACTGCCCACTTTCCAGGGTAACTGACTGCCCTGTTTCCGGGGTAACTGACTGCCCTGTTTACAGGGTAACTGACTGCCCAGTTTCCAGAGTAACTGAATACCCTGTTTCCGGGGTAACTGATCACCCTGTTTCCGGGATAACTGCCTGCCCTGTTTCCAGGATAACTGACTGCCCTGTTTCCAGGGTAACTGACTGCCCTGTTTCCGGGGTAACTGACTGCCCTGTTTCCAGGCTAACTGACTGCACTGTTTCCACGATAACTGATCACCCTGTTTCCGGGGTAACTGACTGCCCTGTTTCCAGGGTAACTGACCGCCCTGTTTCCAGGATAACTGATCTCCCTGTTTCCGGGGTAACTGACCACCCTGTTTCCAGGGTCACTGACCACCCTGCTTCCTGGATAACTGAATCCCCTGTTTCCAGTGTAACTGACTGCCCTGATTCCGGGGTAACTGATCTCCCTGATTCCGGGGTAACTGACCGCCCTGTTTCCAGGATAACTGACCTACCTATTTCAAGGTTAACTGACTGCCCTGTTTCCAGGGTAACTGACTGCCCTGTTTCCAGGGGAACTGACTGCCCTGTTTCCGGGGTAACTGATCACCCTGTTTCCGGGGTAACTGACTAACCAGTTTCCAGGGTGACTGACTGCGCTGTTTCCAGGGTAACTGACTGCCCAGTTTCCGGGGTAACTGACTGCCCTGTTTCCTGGGTAACTGACTGCCCTGCTTCCGGGGTAACTGAATGCCCTGTTTCCAGGGTAACTGACTGCCCAGTTTCCAGGGTAACTGATCACCCTTTTTCCGGGATGACTGACTGCCCTGTTTCCGGGATAACTGACAGCCCTGTTTCCAGGGTAACTGACTTCCCTGTTTCCGGGGCAACTGACTGCCCTGTTTCCAGGGTAACTGATCACCCTGTTTCCGGGATTACTGACTGCCCTGTTTCCGGGATAACTGACTGCCCTGTTTCCAGGGTAACTGACTGCCCTTTTTCCGGGGTAACTGACTGCCATGTTTCCAGGCTCACTGACTGCCCTGTTTACAGGATAACTGATCACCCTGTTTCCGGGGTAACTGACTGCCCTGTTTCCAGGGTAACTGACCGCCCTGTTTCCAGGATAACTGACTCCCCTGTTTCCAGGGTAACTGACTGCCCTGTTTCCGGGTTAACTGATCTCCCTGTTTCCGGGGTAACTGACCGCCCTGTTTCCAGGATAACTGACCTACCTATTTCCGGGGTAACTGACCGCCCTGTTTCCAGGATAACTGACTGCCCTGTTTCCAGGTTAACTGACTGCCCTGTTTCCAGGGTAACTGACTGCCCTGTTTCCAGGGGAACTGACTGCCCTGTTTCCGGGGTAACTGATCACCCTGTTTCCGGGGTAACTGTCTAACCAGTTTCCAGGGTGACTGACTGCCCTGTTTCCAGGGTAACTGACTGCCCAGTTTCCGGGGTAACTGACTGCCCTGTTTCCTGTGTAACTGACTGCCCTGCTTCCGGGGTAACTGACTGCCCTGTTTCCAGGGTAACTGACTGCCCAGTTTCCAGGGTAACTGATCACCCTTTTTCCGGGATAACTGACTGCCCTGTTTCCGGGATAACTGACTGCCCTGTTTCGAGGGTAACTGATCACCCTGTTTCCGGGATAACTGTCTGCCCTGTTTCCGGGATAACTGACTCCCAGTTTCCAGGGTAACTGACTGCCCTGATTCCGGGGTAACTGACTGCCCTGTTTCCAGGGTAACTGACTGCCCAGTTTCCAGGGTAACTGATCACCCTGTTTCCGGGATAACTGACTGCCCTGTTTCCGGGAGAAATGACTGCCCTGTTTCCAGGGTAACTGACTGCCCTGCTTCCGGGGTAACTGACTGCCGTGTTTCCAGGGTAACTGATCACCCCGTTTCCGGGATAACTGACTGCCCTGTTTCCGGGATAACTGACTGCCCTGTTTCCAGGCTAACTGACTGCCCTGTTTCCAGGATAACTGATCACCCTGTTTCCGGGGTAACTGACTGCCCTGTTTCCGGGGTAACTGACCGCCCTGTTTCCAGTGTCACTGACCACCCTGTTTCCAGGATAAGTGAAAGCCCTGTTTCCAGGGTAACTGATCTCCCTGTTTCCGGGGTAACTGATCACCCTGTTTCCGGGTAACTGACTGCCCTGTTTCCGGGGTAACTGACTGCCCTGTTTCCAGGGTAACTGATCTCCCTGTTTCAAGTGCAACGGATCACCATGTTTCCGGGGCAACTGACCGCCCTGTTTCCGGGGAAACTGACTGCCCAGTTTCCAGGGTAACTGTTCACCCTGTTTCCGGGGTAATGTATCACCCTGTTTCCGGGATAACTGTCTGCCCTGTTTCCGGGATAACTGACTCCCAGTTTCCAGGGTAACTGACTGCCCTGATTCCGGGGTAACTGACTGCCCTGTTTCCAGTGTAACTGACTGCCCTGTTTCCAGGGTAACTGACTGCCCACTTTCCAGGGTAACTGACTGCCCTGTTTCCGGGGTAACTGACTGCCCTGTTTACAGGGTAACTGACTGCCCAGTTTCCAGAGTAACTGAATACCCTGTTTCCAGGGTAACTGATCACCCTGTTTCCGGGATAACTGCCTGCCCTGTTTCCAGGATAACTGACTGCCCTGTTTCCAGGGTAGCTGACTGCCCTGTTTCCGGGGTAACTGACTGCCCTGTTTCCAGGCTAACTGACTGCACTGTTTCCACGATAACTGATCACCCTGTTTCCGGGGTAACTGACTGCCCTGTTTCCAGGGTAACTGACCGCCCTGTTTCCAGGATAACTGATCTCCCTGTTTCCGGGGTAACTGACCACCCTGTTTCCAGGGTCACTGACCACCCTGCTTCCTGGATAACTGAATCCCCTGTTTCCAGTGTAACTGACTGCCCTGTTTCCGGGGCACTGATCTCCCTGATTCCGGGGTAACTGACCGCCCTGTTTCCAGGATAACTGACCTACCTATTTCCAGGTTAACTGACTGCCCTGTTTCCAGGGTAACTGACTGCCCTGTTTCCAGGGGAACTGACTGCCCTGTTTGCGGGGTAACTGATCACCCTGTTTCCGGGGTAACTGACTAACCAGTTTCCAGGGTGACTGACTGCGCTGTTTCCAGGGTAACTGACTGCCCAGTTTCCGGGGTAACTGACTGCCCTGTTTCCTGGGTAACTGACTGCCCTGCTTCCGGGGTAACTGAATGCCCTGTTTCCAGGGTAACTGACTGCCCAGTTTCCAGGGTAACTGATCACCCTTTTTCCGGGATGACTGACTGCCCTGTTTCCGGGATAACTGACAGCCCTGTTTCCAGGGTAACTGACTTCCCTTTTTCCGGGGCAACTGACTGCCCTGTTTCCAGGGTAACTGATCACCCTGTTTCCGGGATTACTGACTGCCCTGTTTCCGGGATAACTGACTGCCCTGTTTCCAGGGTAACTGACTGCCCTTTTTCCGGGGTAACTGACTGCCCTGTTTCCAGGCTAACTGACTGCCCTGTTTACAGGATAACTGATCACCCTGTTTCCGGGGTAACTGACTGCCCTGTTTCCAGGGTAACTGACCGCCCTGTTTCCAGGATAACTGACTCCCCTGTTTCCAGGGTAACTGACTGCCCTGTTTCCGGGTTAACTGATCTCCCTGTTTCCGGGGTAACTGACCGCCCTGTTTCCAGGATAACTGACCTACCTATTTCCGGGGTAACTGACCGCCCTGTTTCCAGGATAACTGACTGCCCTGTTTCCAGGTTAACTGACTGCCCTGTTTCCAGGGTAACTGACTGCCCTGTTTCCAGGGGAACTGACTGCCCTGTTTCCGGGGTAACTGATCACCCTGTTTCCGGGGTAACTGTCTAACCAGTTTCCAGGGTGACTGACTGCCCTGTTTCCAGGGTAACTGACTGCCCAGTTTCCGGGGTAACTGACTGCCCTGTTTCCTGTGTAACTGACTGCCCTGCTTCCGGGGTAACTGACTGCCCTGTTTCCAGGGTAACTGACTGCCCAGTTTCCAGGGTAACTGATCACCCTTTTTCCGGGATAACTGACTGCCCTGTTTCCGGGATAACTGACTGCCCTGTTTCCAGGGTAACTGATCACCCTGTTTCCGGGATAACTGTCTGCCCTGTTTCCGGGATAACTGACTCCCAGTTTCCAGGGTAACTGACTGCCCTGATTCCGGGGTAACTGACTGCCCTGTTTCCAGGGTAACTGACTGCCCAGTTTCCAGGGTAACTGATCACCCTGTTTCCGGGATAACTGACTGCCCTGTTTCCGGGAGAAATGACTGCCCTGTTTCCAGGGTAACTGACTGCCCTGCTTCCGGGGTAACTGACTGCCGTGTTTCCAGGGTAACTGATCACCCCGTTTCCGGGATAACTGACTGCCCTGTTTCCGGGATAACTGACTGCCATTTTCCAGGGTAACTGACTTACCCTGTTTCCGGGGTAACTGACTGCCCTGTTTCCAGGCTAACTGACTGCCCTGTTTCCAGGATAACTGATCACCCTGTTTCCGGGGTAACTGACTGCCCTGTTTCCGGGGTAACTGACCGCCCTGTTTCCAGGGTCACTGACCACCCTGTTTCCAGGATAAGTGAAAGCCCTGTTTCCAGGGTAACTGATCTCCCTGTTTCCGGGGTAACTGATCACCCTGTTTCCGGGTAACTGACTGCCCTGTTTCCGGGGTAACTGACTGCCCTGTTTCCAGGGTAACTGATCTCCCTGTTTCAAGTGCAACGGATCACCATGTTTCCGGGGCAACTGACCGCCCTGTTTCCGGGGAAACTGACTGCCCAGTTTCCAGGGTAACTGTTCACCCTGTTTCCGGGGTAACGTATCACCCTGTTTCCGGGGTAAATGACTGCCCTGTTTCCAGGGTAACTGACCGCCCTGTTTCAGGGATAACTGATCACCCTGTTTCCGGGGTAACTGAGTAATCTGTTTCCAGGGTTACTGACTGCCCTGTTTCCGGGGTAACTGACTGCGCAGTTTCCAGGGTAAAAAACTGCCCTGTTTCCGGGGTAACTGACCGCCCTGTTTCCAGGATAACTGATCACCCTGTTTCCGGGGTAACTGAGTAATCTGTTTCCAGGGTTACTGACTGCCCTGTTTCCGGGGTAACTGACTGCCCAGTTTCCAGCGTAACTGACTGCCCTGTTTCCAGGGTAACTGACTGCCCAGTTTCCAGGGTAACTGACTGCCCTGTTTCCGGGGCAACTGACTGCCCAGTTTCCAGGATAACTGAATGCCCAGTTTCCAGGGTAACTAACTGCCCTGTTTCCGGGGTAACTGACTGCCCTGTTTCCAGGGTAACTGATCACGCTGTTTCCAGGGTAACTGACTAACAAGTTTCCAGGGTGACTGACTGCCCTGTTTCCAGGGTAACTGACTGCCCAGTTTCCGGGGTAACTGACTGCCCTGTTTCCTGTGTAACTGACTGCCCAGTTTCCAGGGTAACTGATCACCCTGTTTCCAGGATAATTGACTGCCCTGTTTCCAGGGTAACTGACCGCCCTGTTTCCAGGGTAACTGACCGCCCAGTTTCCAGGGGAAATTATCACCCTGTTTCCGGGATAACTAACTGCCCTGTTTCCGGGATAGCTGACTGCCCTGTTTCCGGGGTAACTGATCACCCTGTTTCCGGGGTAACTGACTGCCCAGTTTCCGGGGTAACTGACTTCCCTGTTTCCAGGGTAACTGACTGCCCTGTTTCCGGGATAACTGACTGCCCTGTTTCCAGGGTAACTGATAACCCTGTTTCCGGGATAACTGACTGCCCTGTTTCCAGGGTAACTGACTGCCCAGTTTCCAGGGTAACTGACTGCCCTGTTTCCGGGGTAACTGACTGCCCTGTTTACAGGGTAACTGACTGCCCAGTTTCCAGAGTAACTGAATACCCTGTTTCCAGGGTAACAGATCACCCTGTTTCCGGGATAACTGACTGCCCTGTTTCCAGGATAACTGACTGCCCTGTTTCCAGGGTAACTGACTGCCCTGTTTCCGGGGTAACTGACTGCCCTGTTTCCAGGCTAACTGACTGCACTGTTTCCACGATAACTGATCACCCTGTTTCCGGGGTAACTGACTGCCCTGTTTCCAGGGTAACTGACCGCCCTGTTTCCAGGATAACTGATCTCCCTGTTTCCGGGGTAACTGACCACCCTGTTTCCAGGGTCACTGACCACCCTGCTTCAAGGATAACTGAATCCCCTGTTTCCAGGGTAACTGACTGCCCTGTTTCCGGGGTAACTGATCTCCCTGCTTCCGGGGTAACTGACCGCCCTGTTTCCAGGATAACTGACCTACCTATTTCCAGGTTAACTGACTGCCCTGTTTCCAGGGTAACTGACTGCCCTGTTTCCAGGGGAACTGACTGCCCTGTTTCCGGGGTAACTGATCACCCTGTTTCTGGGGTAACTGACTAACCAGTTTCCAGGGTGACTGACTGCCCTGTTTCCAGGGGAACTGACTGCCCAGTTTCCGGGGTAACTGACTGCCCTGTTTCCTGGGTAACTGACTGCCCTGCTTCCGGGGTAACTGACTGCCCTGTTTCCAGGGTAACTGACTGCCCAGTTTCCAGGGTAACTGACCACACTGTTTCCGGGATAACTGACTGCCCTGTTTCCAGGGTAACTGACTGCCCTGTTTCCGGGGCAACTGACTGCCCTGTTTCCAGGGTAACTGATCACCCTGTTTCCGGGGTAACTGACTGCCCAGTTTCCGGGGTAACTGACTTCCCTGTTTCCAGGGTAACTGACTGCCCTGTTTCCGGGATAACTGACTGCCCTGTTTCCAGGGTAACTGATAACCCTGTTTCCGAGATAACTGACTGCCCTGTTTCCAGGGTAACTGACTGCCCACTTTCCAGGGTAACTGACTGCCCTGTTTCCGGGGTAACTGACTGCCCTGTTTACAGGGTAACTGACTGCCCAGTTTCCAGAGTAACTGAATACCCTGTTTCCAGGGTAACTGATCACCCTGTTTCCGGGATAACTACCTGCCCTGTTTCCAGGATAACTGACTGCCCTGTTTCCAGGGTAACTGACTGCCCTGTTTCCGGGGTAACTGACTGCCCTGTTTCCAGGCTAACTGACTGCACTGTTTCCACGATAACTGATCACCCTGTTTCCGGGGTAACTGACTGCCCTGTTTCCAGGGTAACTGACCGCCCTGTTTCCAGGATAACTGATCTCCCTGTTTCCGGGGTAACTGACCACCCTGTTTCCAGGGTCACTGACCACCCTGCTTCCTGGATAACTGAATCCCCTGTTTCCAGTGGAACTGACTGCCCTGTTTCCGGGGTAACTGATCTCCCTGATTCCGGGGTAACTGACCGCCCTGTTTCCAGGATAACTGACCTACCTATTTCCAGGTTAACTGACTGCCCTGTTTCCAGGGGAACTGACTGCCCTGTTTCCGGGGTAACTGATCACCCTGTTTCCGGGGTAACTGACTAACCAGTTTCCAGGGTGACTGAATGCACTGTTTCCAGGGTAACTGACTGCCCAGTTTCCGGGGTAACTGACTTCCCTGTTTCCAGGGTAACTGACTGCCCTGTTTCCGGGATAACTGACTGCCCTGTTTCCAGGGTAACTGATAACCCTGTTTCCGGGATAACTGACTGCCCTGTTTCCAGGGTAACTGACTGCCCAGTTTCCAGGGTAACTGACTGCCCTGTTTCCGGGGTAACTGACTGCCCTGTTTACAGGGTAACTGACTGCCCAGTTTCCAGAGTAACTGAATACCCTGTTTCCAGGGTAACAGATCACCCTGTTTCCGGGATAACTGACTGCCCTGTTTCCAGGATAACTGACTGCCCTGTTTCCAGGGTAACTGACTGCCCTGTTTCCGGGGTAACTGACTGCCCTGTTTCCAGGCTAACTGACTGCACTGTTTCCACGATAACTGATCACCCTGTTTCCGGGGTAACTGACTGCCCTGTTTCCAGGGTAACTGACCGCCCTGTTTCCAGGATAACTGATCTCCCTGTTTCCGGGGTAACTGACCACCCTGTTTCCAGGGTCACTGACCGCCCTGCTTCAAGGATAACTGGATCCCCTGTTTCCAGTGTAACTGACTGCCCTGTTTCCGGGGTAACTGATCTCCCTGCTTCCGGGGTAACTGACCGCCCTGTTTCCAGGATAACTGACCTACCTATTTCCAGGTTAACTGACTGCCCTGTTTCCAGGGTAACTGACTGCCCTGTTTCCAGGGGAACTGACTGCCCTGTTTCCGGGGTAACTGATCACCCTGTTTCTGGGGTAACTGACTAACCAGTTTCCAGGGTGACTGACTGCCCTGTTTCCAGGGGAACTGACTGCCCAGTTTCCGGGGTAACTGACTGCCCTGTTTCCTGGGTAACTGACTGCCCTGCTTCCGGGGTAACTGACTGCCCTGTTTCCAGGGTAACTGACTGCCCAGTTTCCAGGGTAACTGACCACACTGTTTCCGGGATAACTGAATGCCCTGTTTCCAGGGTAACTGACTGCCCTGTTTCCGGGGCAACTGACTGCCCTGTTTCCAGGGTAACTGATCACCCTGTTTCCGGGGTAACTGACTGCCCAGTTTCCGGGGTAACTGACTTCCCTGTTTCCAGGGTAACTGACTGCCCTGTTTCCGGGATAACTGACTGCCCTGTTTCCAGGGTAACTGATAACCCTGTTTCCGGGATAACTGACTGCCCTGTTTCCAGGGTAACTGACCGCCCTGTTTCCAGGGTAACTGACCGCCCAGTTTCCAGGGGAAATTATCACCCTGTTTCCGGGATAACTAACTGCCCTGTTTCCGGGATAGCTGACTGCCCTGTTTCCGGGGTAACTGATCACCCTGTTTCCGGGGTAACTGACTGCCCAGTTTCCGGGGTAACTGACTTCCCTGTTTCCAGGGTAACTGACTGCCCTGTTTCCGGGATAACTGACTGCCCTGTTTCCAGGGTAACTGATAACCCTGTTTCCGGGATAACTGACTGCCCTGTTTCCAGGGTAACTGACTGCCCAGTTTCCAGGGTAACTGACTGCCCTGTTTCCGGGGTAACTGACTGCCCTGTTTACAGGGTAACTGACTGCCCAGTTTCCAGAGTAACTGAATACCCTGTTTCCAGGGTAACAGATCACCCTGTTTCCGGGATAACTGACTGCCCTGTTTCCAGGATAACTGACTGCCCTGTTTCCAGGGTAACTGACTGCCCTGTTTCCGGGGTAACTGACTGCCCTGTTTCCAGGCTAACTGACTGCACTGTTTCCACGATAACTGATCACCCTGTTTCCGGGGTAACTGACTGCCCTGTTTCCAGGGTAACTGACCGCCCTGTTTCCAGGATAACTGATCTCCCTGTTTCCGGGGTAACTGACCACCCTGTTTCCAGGGTCACTGACCACCCTGCTTCAAGGATAACTGAATCCCCTGTTTCCAGGGTAACTGACTGCCCTGTTTCCGGGGTAACTGATCTCCCTGCTTCCGGGGTAACTGACCGCCCTGTTTCCAGGATAACTGACCTACCTATTTCCAGGTTAACTGACTGCCCTGTTTCCAGGGTAACTGACTGCCCTGTTTCCAGGGGAACTGACTGCCCTGTTTCCGGGGTAACTGATCACCCTTTTTCTGGGGTAACTGACTAACCAGTTTCCAGGGTGACTGACTGCCCTGTTTCCAGGGGAACTGACTGCCCAGTTTCCGGGGTAACTGACTGCCCTGTTTCCTGGGTAACTGACTGCCCTGCTTCCGGGGTAACTGACTGCCCTGTTTCCAGGGTAACTGACTGCCCAGTTTCCAGGGTAACTGACCACACTGTTTCCGGGATAACTGACTGCCCTGTTTCCAGGGTAACTGACTGCCCTGTTTCCGGGGCAACTGACTGCCCTGTTTCCAGGGTAACTGATCACCCTGTTTCCGGGGTAACTGACTGCCCAGTTTCCGGGGTAACTGACTTCCCTGTTTCCAGGGTAACTGACTGCCCTGTTTCCGGGATAACTGACTGCCCTGTTTCCAGGCTAACTGATAACCCTGTTTCCGGGATAACTGACTGCCCTGTTTCCAGGGTAACTGACTGCCCACTTTCCAGGGTAACTGACTGCCCTGTTTCCGGGGTAACTGACTGCCCTGTTTACAGGGTAACTGACTGCCCAGTTTCCAGAGTAACTGAATACCCTGTTTCCGGGGTAACTGATCACCCTGTTTCCGGGATAACTGCCTGCCCTGTTTCCAGGATAACTGACTGCCCTGTTTCCAGGGTAACTGACTGCCCTGTTTCCGGGGTAACTGACTGCCCTGTTTCCAGGCTAACTGACTGCACTTTTTCCACGATAACTGATCACCCTGTTTCCGGGGTAACTGACTGCCCTGTTTCCAGGGTAACTGACCGCCCTGTTTCCAGGATAACTGATCTCCCTGTTTCCGGGGTAACTGACCACCCTGTTTCCAGGGTCACTGACCACCCTGCTTCCTGGATAACTGAATCCCCTGTTTCCAGTGTAACTGACTGCCCTGTTTCCGGGGTAACTGATCTCCCTGATTCCGGGGTAACTGACCGCCCTGTTTCCAGGATAACTGACCTACCTATTTCAAGGTTAACTGACTGCCCTGTTTCCAGGGTAACTGACTGCCCTGTTTCCAGGGGAACTGACTGCCCTGTTTCCGGGGTAACTGATCACCCTGTTTCCGGGGTAACTGACTAACCAGTTTCCAGGGTGACTGACTGCGCTGTTTCCAGGGTAACTGACTGCCCAGTTTCCGGGGTAACTGACTGCCCTGTTTCCTGGGTAACTGACTGCCCTGCTTCCGGGGTAACTGAATGCCCTGTTTCCAGGGTAACTGACTGCCCAGTTTCCAGGGTAACTGATCACCCTTTTTCCGGGATGACTGACTGCCCTGTTTCCGGGATAACTGACTGCCCTGTTTCCAGGGTAACTGACTGCCCTTTTTCCGGGGTAACTGACTGCCATGTTTCCAGGCTCACTGACTGCCCTGTTTACAGGATAACTGATCACCCTGTTTCCAGGGTAACTGACCGCCCTGTTTCCAGGATAACTGACTCCCCTGTTTCCAGGGTAACTGACTGCCCTGTTTCCGGGTTAACTGATCTCCCTGTTTCCGGGGTAACTGACCGCCCTGTTTCCAGGATAACTGACCTACCTATTTCCGGGGTAACTGACCGCCCTGTTTCCAGGATAACTGACTGCCCTGTTTCCAGGTTAACTGACTGCCCTGTTTCCAGGGTAACTGACTGCCCTGTTTCCAGGGGAACTGACTGCCCTGTTTCCGGGGTAACTGATCACCCTGTTTCCGGGGTAACTGTCTAACCAGTTTCCAGGGTGACTGACTGCCCTGTTTCCAGGGTAACTGACTGCCCAGTTTCCGGGGTAACTGACTGCCCTGTTTCCTGTGTAACTGACTGCCCTGCTTCCGGGGTAACTGACTGCCCTGTTTCCAGGGTAACTGACTGCCCAGTTTCCAGGGTAACTGATCACCCTTTTTCCGGGATAACTGACTGCCCTGTTTCCGGGATAACTGACTGCCCTGTTTCGAGGGTAACTGATCACCCTGTTTCCGGGATAACTGTCTGCCCTGTTTCCGGGATAACTGACTCCCAGTTTCCAGGGTAACTGACTGCCCTGATTCTGGGGTAACTGACTGCCCTGTTTCCAGGGTAACTGACTGCCCAGTTTCCAGGGTAACTGATCACCCTGTTTCCGGGATAACTGACTGCCCTGTTTCCGGGAGAAATGATTAGATTAGATTAGATTAGAGATACAGCACTGAAACAGGCCCTTCGGCCCACCAAGTCTGTGCCGAACATCAACCACCCATTTATACTAATCCTACACTAATCCCATATTCCTACCAAACATCCCCACCTGTCCCTATATTTCCCTACCACCTACCTATACTAGTGACAATTTATAATGGCCAATTTACCTATCAACCTGCAAGTCTTTTGGCTTGAATGACTGCCCTGTTTCCAGGGTAACTGACTGCCCTGCTTCCGGGGTAACTGACTGCCGTGTTTCCAGGGTAACTGATCACCCCGTTTCCGGGATAACTGACTGCCCTGTTTCCGGGATAACTGACTGCCATTTTCCAGGGTAACTGACTTACCCTGTTTCCGGGGTAACTGACTGCCCTGTTTCCAGGCTAACTGACTGCCCTGTTTCCAGGATAACTGATCACCCTGTTTCCGGGGTAACTGACTGCCCTGTTTCCGGGGTAACTGACCGCCCTGTTTCCAGTGTCACTGACCACCCTGTTTCCAGGATAAGTGAAAGCCCTGTTTCCAGGGTAACTGATCTCCCTGTTTCCGGGGTAACTGATCACCCTGTTTCCGGGTAACTGACTGCCCTGTTTCCGGGGTAACTGACTGCCCTGTTTCCAGGGTAACTGATCTCCCTGTTTCAAGTGCAACGGATCACCATGTTTCCGGGGCAACTGACCGCCCTGTTTCCGGGGAAACTGACTGCCCAGTTTCCAGGGTAACTGTTCACCCTGTTTCCGGGGTAACGTATCACCCTGTTTCCGGGATAACTGTCTGCCCTGTTTCCGGGATAACTGACTCCCAGTTTCCAGGGTAACTGACTGCCCTGATTCCGGGGTAACTGACTGCCCTGTTTCCAGGGTAACTGACTGCCCACTTTCCAGGGTAACTGACTGCCCTGTTTCCGGGGTAACTGACTGCCCTGTTTACAGGGTAACTGACTGCCCAGTTTCCAGAGTAACTGAATACCCTGTTTCCAGGGTAACTGATCACCCTGTTTCCGGGATAACTGCCTGCCCTGTTTCCAGGATAACTGACTGCCCTGTTTCCATGGTAACTGACTGCCCTGTTTCCGGGGTAACTGACTGCCCTGTTTCCAGGCTAACTGACTGCACTGTTTCCACAATAACTGATCACCCTGTTCCGGGGTAACTGACTGCCCTGTTTCCAGGGTAACTGACCGCCCTGTTTCCAGGATAACTGATCTCCCTGTTTCCGGGGTAACTGACCACCCTGTTTCCAGGGTCGCTGACCACCCTGCTTCCTGGATAACTGAATCCCCTGTTTCCAGTGTAACTGACTGCCCTGTTTCCGGGGTAACTGATCTCCCTGATTCCAGGATAACTGACCTACCTATTTCCAGGTTAACTGACTGCCCTGTTTCCAGGGTAACTGACTGCCCTGTTTCCAGGGGAACTGACTGCCCTGTTTCCGGGGTAACTGATCACCCTGTTTCCGGGGTAACTGACTAACCAGTTTCCAGGGTGACTGACTGCGCTGTTTCCAGGGTAACTGACTGCCCAGTTTCCGGGGTAACTGACTGCCCTGTTTCCTGGGTAACTGACTGCCCTGCTTCCGGGGTAACTGAATGCCCTGTTTCCAGGGTAACTGACTGCCCAGTTTCCAGGGTAACTGATCACCCTTTTTCCGGGATGACTGACTGCCCTGTTTCCGGGATAACTGACAGCCCTGTTTCCAGGGTAACTGACTTCCCTTTTTCCGGGGCAACTGACTGCCCTGTTTCCAGGGTAACTGATCACCCTGTTTCCGGGATTACTGACTGCCCTGTTTCCGGGATAACTGACTGCCCTGTTTCCAGGGTAACTGACTGCCCTTTTTCCGGGGTAACTGACTGCCCTGTTTCCAGGCTAACTGACTGCCCTGTTTCCGGGGTAACTGACTGCCCTGTTTCCAGGGTAACTGACCGCCCTGTTTCCAGGATAACTGACTCCCCTGTTTCCAGGGTAACTGACTGCCCTGTTTCCGGGTTAACTGATCTCCCTGTTTCCGGGGTAACTGACCGCCCTGTTTCCAGGATAACTGACCTACCTATTTCCGGGGTAACTGACCGCCCTGTTTCCAGGATAACTGACTGCCCTGTTTCCAGGTTAACTGACTGCCCTGTTTCCAGGGTAACTGACTGCCCTGTTTCCAGGGGAACTGACTGCCCTGTTTCCGGGGTAACTGATCACCCTGTTTCCGGGGTAACTGTCTAACCAGTTTCCAGGGTGACTGACTGCCCTGTTTCCAGGGTAACTGACTGCCCAGTTTCCGGGGTAACTGACTGCCCTGTTTCCTGTGTAACTGACTGCCCTGCTTCCGGGGTAACTGACTGCCCTGTTTCCAGGGTAACTGACTGCCCAGTTTCCAGGGTAACTGATCACCCTTTTTCCGGGATAACTGACTGCCCTGTTTCCGGGATAACTGACTGCCCTGTTTCGAGGGTAACTGATCACCCTGTTTCCGGGATAACTGTCTGCCCTGTTTCCGGGATAACTGACTCCCAGTTTCCAGGGTAACTGACTGCCCTGATTCCGGGGTAACTGACTGCCCTGTTTCCAGGGTAACTGACTGCCCAGTTTCCAGGGTAACTGATCACCCTGTTTCCGGGATAACTGACTGCCCTGTTTCCGGGAGAAATGACTGCCCTGTTTCCAGGGTAACTGACTGCCCTGCTTCCGGGGTAACTGACTGCCGTGTTTCCAGGGTAACTGATCACCCCGTTTCCGGGATAACTGACTGCCCTGTTTCCGGGATAACTGACTGCCATTTTCCAGGGTAACTGACTTACCCTGTTTCCGGGGTAACTGACTGCCCTGTTTCCAGGCTAACTGACTGCCCTGTTTCCAGGATAACTGATCACCCTGTTTCCGGGGTAACTGACTGCCCTGTTTCCGGGGTAACTGACCGCCCTGTTTCCAGGGTCACTGACCACCCTGTTTCCAGGATAAGTGAAAGCCCTGTTTCCAGGGTAACTGATCTCCCTGTTTCAAGTGCAACGGATCACCATGTTTCCAGGACAACTGACCGCCCTGTTTCCGGGGAAACTGACTGCCCAGTTTCCAGGGTAACTGTTCACCCTGTTTCCGGGGTAACGTATCACCCTGTTTCCGGGGTAAATGACTGCCCTGTTTCCAGGGTAACTGACCGCCCTGTTTCAGGGATAACTGATCACCCTGTTTCCGGGGTAACTGAGTCATCTGTTTCCAGGGTTACTGACTGCCCTGTTTCCGGGGTAACTGACTGCGCAGTTTCCAGGGTAAAAAACTGCCCTGTTTCCGGGGTAACTGACCGCCCTGTTTCCAGGATAACTGATCACCCTGTTTCCGGGGTAACTGAGTAATCTGTTTCCAGGGTTACTGACTGCCCTGTTTCCGGGGTAACTGACTGCCCAGTTTCCAGCGTAACTGACTGCCATGTTTCCAGGGTAACTGACTGCCCAGTTTCCAGGGTAACTGACTGCCCTGTTTCCGGGGTAACTGACTGCCCAGTTTCCAGGATAACTGAATGCCCAGTTTCCAGGGTAACTAACTGCCCTGTTTCCGGGGTAACTGACTGCCCTGTTTCCAGGGTAACTGATCACCCTGTTTCCAGGGTAACTGACTAACAAGTTTCCAGGGTGACTGACTGCCCTGTTTCCAGGGTAACTGACTGCCCAGTTTCCGGGGTAACTGACTGCCCTGTTTCCTGTGTAACTGACTGCCCTGCTTCCGGGGTAACTGACTGCCCTGTTTCCAGGGTAACTGACTGCCCAGTTTCCAGGGTAACTGATCACCCTGTTTCCAGGATAATTGACTGCCCTGTTTCCAGGGTAACTGACCGCCCTGTTTCCAGGGTAACTGACCGCCCAGTTTCCAGGGGAAATTATCACCCTGTTTCCGGGATAACTAACTGCCCTGTTTCCGGGATAGCTGACTGCCCTGTTTCCGGGGTAACTGATCACCCTGTTTCCGGGGTAACTGACTGCCCAGTTTCCGGGGTAACTGACTTCCCTGTTTCCAGGGTAACAGATCACCCTGTTTCCGGGATAACTGACTGCCCTGTTTCCAGGGTAACTGATAACCCTGTTTCCGGGATAACTGACTGCCCTGTTTCCAGGGTAACTGACTGCCCAGTTTCCAGGGTAACTGACTGCCCTGTTTCCGGGGTAACTGACTGCCCTGTTTACAGGGTAACTGACTGCCCAGTTTCCAGAGTAACTGAATACCCTGTTTCCAGGGTAACAGATCACCCTGTTTCCGGGATAACTGACTGCCCTGTTTCCAGGGTAACTGACTGCCCTGTTTCCGGGGTAACTGACTGCCCTGTTTCCAGGCTAACTGACTGCACTGTTTCCACGATAACTGATCACCCTGTTTCCGGGGTAACTGACTGCCCTGTTTCCAGGGTAACTGACCGCCCTGTTTCCAGGATAACTGATCTCCCTGTTTCCGGGGTAACTGACCACCCTGTTTCCAGGGTCACTGACCACCCTGCTTCAAGGATAACTGAATCCCCTGTTTCCAGGGTAACTGACTGCCCTGTTTCCGGGGTAACTGATCTCCCTGCTTCCGGGGTAACTGACCGCCCTGTTTCCAGGATAACTGACCTACCTATTTCCAGGTTAACTGACTGCCCTGTTTCCAGGGTAACTGACTGCCCTGTTTCCAGGGGAACTGACTGCCCTGTTTCCGGGGTAACTGATCACCCTGTTTCTGGGGTAACTGACTAACCAGTTTCCAGGGTGACTGACTGCCCTGTTTCCAGGGGAACTGACTGCCCAGTTTCCGGGGTAACTGACTGCCCTGTTTCCTGGGTAACTGACTGCCCTGCTTCCGGGGTAACTGACTGCCCTGTTTCCAGGGTAACTGACTGCCCAGTTTCCAGGGTAACTGACCACACTGTTTCCGGGATAACTGACTGCCCTGTTTCCAGGGTAACTGACTGCCCTGTTTCCGGGGCAACTGACTGCCCTGTTTCCAGGGTAACTGATCACCCTGTTTCCGGGGTAACTGACTGCCCAGTTTCCGGGGTAACTGACTTCCCTGTTTCCAGGGTAACTGACTGCCCTGTTTCCGGGATAACTGACTGCCCTGTTTCCAGGGTAACTGATAACCCTGTTTCCGGGATAACTGACTGCCCTGTTTCCAGGGTAACTGACTGCCCACTTTCCAGGGTAACTGACTGCCCTGTTTCCGGGGTAACTGACTGCCCTGTTTACAGGGTAACTGACTGCCCAGTTTCCAGAGTAACTGAATACCCTGTTTCCAGGGTAACTGATCACCCTGTTTCCGGGATAACTACCTGCCCTGTTTCCAGGATAACTGACTGCCCTGTTTCCAGGGTAACTGACTGCCCTGTTTCCGGGGTAACTGACTGCCCTGTTTCCAGGCTAACTGATTGCACTGTTTCCACGATAACTGATCACCCTGTTTCCGGGGTAACTGACTGCCCTGTTTCCAGGGTAACTGACCGCCCTGTTTCCAGGATAACTGATCTCCCTGTTTCCGGGGTAACTGACCACCCTGTTTCCAGGGTCACTGACCACCCTGCTTCCTGGATAACTGAATCCCCTGTTTCCAGTGTAACTGACTGCCCTGTTTCCGGGGTAACTGATCTCCCTGATTCCGGGGTAACTGACCGCCCTGTTTCCAGGATAACTGACCTACCTGTTTCCAGGTTAACTGACTGCCCTGTTTCCAGGGTAACTGACTGCCCTGTTTCCAGGGGAACTGACTGCCCTGTTTCCGGGGTAACTGATCACCCTGTTTCCGGGGTAACTGACTAACCTGTTTCCAGGGTGACTGACTGCGCTGTTTCCAGGGTAACTGACTGCCCAGTTTCCGGGGTAACTGACTTCCCTGTTTCCAGGGTAACTGACTGCCCTGTTTCCGGGATAACTGACTGCCCTGTTTCCAGGGTAACTGATAACCCTGTTTCCGGGATAACTGACTGCCCTGTTTCCAGGGTAACTGACTGCCCAGTTTCCAGGGTAACTGACTGCCCTGTTTCCGGGGTAACTGACTGCCCTGTTTACAGGGTAACTGACTGCCCAGTTTCCAGAGTAACTGAATACCCTGTTTCCAGGGTAACAGATCACCCTGTTTCCGGGATAACTGACTGCCCTGTTTCCAGGATAACTGACTGCCCTGTTTCCAGGGTAACTGACTGCCCTGTTTCCGGGGTAACTGACTGCCCTGTTTCCAGGCTAACTGACTGCACTGTTTCCACGATAACTGATCACCCTGTTTCCGGGGTAACTGACTGCCCTGTTTCCAGGGTAACTGACCGCCCTGTTTCCAGGATAACTGATCTCCCTGTTTCCGGGGTAACTGACCACCCTGTTTCCAGGGTCACTGACCACCCTGCTTCAAGGATAACTGAATCCCCTGTTTCCAGGGTAACTGACTGCCCTGTTTCCGGGGTAACTGATCTCCCTGCTTCCGGGGTAACTGACCGCCCTGTTTCCAGGATAACTGACCTACCTATTTCCAGGTTAACTGACTGCCCTGTTTCCAGGGTAACTGACTGCCCTGTTTCCAGGGGAACTGACTGCCCTGTTTCCGGGGTAACTGATCACCCTGTTTCTGGGGTAACTGACTAACCAGTTTCCAGGGTGACTGACTGCCCTGTTTCCAGGGGAACTGACTGCCCAGTTTCCGGGGTAACTGACTGCCCTGTTTCCTGGGTAACTGACTGCCCTGCTTCCGGGGTAACTGACTGCCCTGTTTCCAGGGTAACTGACTGCCCAGTTTCCAGGGTAACTGACCACACTGTTTCCGGGATAACTGACTGCCCTGTTTCCAGGGTAACTGACTGCCCTGTTTCCGGGGCAACTGACTGCCCTGTTTCCAGGGTAACTGATCACCCTGTTTCCGGGGTAACTGACTGCCCAGTTTCCGGGGTAACTGACTTCCCTGTTTCCAGGGTAACTGACTGCCCTGTTTCCGGGATAACTGACTGCCCTGTTTCCAGGGTAACTGATAACCCTGTTTCCGGGATAACTGACTGCCCTGTTTCCAGGGTAACTGACTGCCCACTTTCCAGGGTAACTGACTGCCCTGTTTCCGGGGTAACTGACTGCCCTGTTTACAGGGTAACTGACTGCCCAGTTTCCAGAGTAACTGAATACCCTGTTTCCAGGGTAACAGATCACCCTGTTTCCGGGATAACTGACTGCCCTGTTTCCAGGATAACTGACTGCCCTGTTTCCAGGGTAACTGACTGCCCTGTTTCCGGGGTAACTGACTGCCCTGTTTCCAGGCTAACTGACTGCACTGTTTCCACGATAACTGATCACCCTGTTTCCGGGGTAACTGACTGCCCTGTTTCCAGGGTAACTGACCGCCCTGTTTCCAGGATAACTGATCTCCCTGTTTCCGGGGTAACTGACCACCCTGTTTCCAGGGTCACTGACCACCCTGCTTCAAGGATAACTGAATCCCCTGTTTCCAGGGTAACTGACTGCCCTGTTTCCGGGGTAACTGATCTCCCTGCTTCCGGGGTAACTGACCGCCCTGTTTCCAGGATAACTGACCTACCTATTTCCAGGTTAACTGACTGCCCTGTTTCCAGGGTAACTGACTGCCCTGTTTCCAGGGGAACTGACTGCCCTGTTTCCGGGGTAACTGATCACCCTGTTTCTGGGGTAACTGACTAACCAGTTTCCAGGGTGACTGACTGCCCTGTTTCCAGGGGAACTGACTGCCCAGTTTCCGGGGTAACTGACTGCCCTGTTTCCTGAGTAACTGACTGCCCTGCTTCCGGAGTAACTGACTGCCCTGTTTCCAGGGTAACTGACTGCCCAGTTTCCAGGGTAACTGACCACACTGTTTCCGGGATAACTGACTGCCCTGTTTCCAGGGTAACTGACTGCCCTGTTTCCGGGGCAACTGACTGCCCTGTTTCCAGGGTAACTGATCACCCTGTTTCCGGGGTAACTGACTGCCCAGTTTCCGGGGTAACTGACTTCCCTGTTTCCAGGGTAACTGACTGCCCTGTTTCCGGGATAACTGACTGCCCTGTTTCCAGGGTAACTGACTGCCCTGTTTCCAGGGGAACTGACTGCCCTATTTCCGGGGTAACTGATCACCCTGTTTCCGGGGTAACTGACTAACCAGTTTCCAGGGTGACTGACTGCGCTGTTTCCAGGGTAACTGACTGCCCAGTTTCCGGGGTAACTGACTTCCCTGTTTCCAGGGTAACTGACTGCCCTGTTTCCGGGATAACTGACTGCCCTGTTTCCAGGGTAACTGATAACCCTGTTTCCGGGATAACTGACTGCCCTGTTTCCAGGGTAACTGACTGCCCAGTTTCCAGGGTAACTGACTGCCCTGTTTCCGGGGTAACTGACTGCCCTGTTTACAGGGTAACTGACTGCCCAGTTTCCAGAGTAACTGAATACCCTGTTTCCAGGGTAACAGATCACCCTGTTTCCGGGATAACTGACTGCCCTGTTTCCAGGATAACTGACTGCCCTGTTTCCAGGGTAACTGACTGCCCTGTTTCCGGGGTAACTGACTGCCCTGTTTCCAGGCTAAATGACTGCACTGTTTCCACGATAACTGATCACCCTGTTTCCGGGGTAACTGACTGCCCTGTTTCCAGGGTAACTGACCGCCCTGTTTCCAGGATAACTGATCTCCCTGTTTCCGGGGTAACTGACCACCCTGTTTCCAGGGTCACTGACCACCCTGCTTCAAGGATAACTGAATCCCCTGCTTCCAGGGTAACTGACTGCCCTGTTTCCGGGGTAACTGATCTCCCTGCTTCCGGGGTAACTGACCGCCCTGTTTCCAGGATAACTGACCTACCTATTTCCAGGTTAACTGACTGCCCTGTTTCCAGGGTAACTGACTGCCCTGTTTCCAGGGGAACTGACTGCCCTGTTCCGGGGTAACTGATCACCCTCTTTCTGGGGTAACTGACTAACCAGTTTCCAGGGTGACTGACTGCCCTGTTTCCAGGGGAACTGACTGCCCAGTTTCCGGGGTAACTGACTGCCCTGTTTCCTGGGTAACTGACTGCCCTGCTTCCGGGGTAACTGACTGCCCTGTTTCCAGGGTAACTGACTGCCCAGTTTCCAGGGTAACTGACCACACTGTTTCCGGGATAACTGACTGCCCTGTTTCCAGGGTAACTGACTGCCCTGTTTCCGGGGCAACTGACTGCCCTGTTTCCAGGGTAACTGATCACCCTGTTTCCGGGGTAACTGACTGCCCAGTTTCCGGGGTAACTGACTTCCCTGTTTCCAGGGTAACTGACTGCCCTGTTTCCGGGATAACTGACTGCCCTGTTTCCAGGGTAACTGATAACCCTGTTTCCGGGATAACTGACTGCCCTGTTTCCAGGGTAACTGACTGCCCACTTTCCAGGGTAACTGACTGCCCTGTTTCCGGGGTAACTGACTGCCCTGTTTACAGGGTAACTGACTGCCCAGTTTCCAGAGTAACTGAATACCCTGTTTCCAGCATAACAGATCACCCTGTTTCCGGGATAACTGACTGCCCTGTTTCCAGGATAACTGACTGCCCTGTTTCCAGGGTAACTGACTGCCCTGTTTCCGGGGTAACTGACTGCCCTGTTTCCAGGCTAACTGACTGCACTGTTTCCACGATAACTGATCACCTTGTTTCCGGGGTAACTGACTGCCCTGTTTCCAGGGTAACTGACCGCCCTGTTTCCAGGATAACTGATCTCCCTGTTTCCGGGGTAACTGACCACCCTGTTTCCAGGGTCACTGACCACCCTGCTTCAAGGATAACTGAATCCCCTGTTTCCAGGGTAACTGACTGCCCTGTTTCCGGGGTAACTGATCTCCCTGCTTCCGGGGTAACTGACCGCCCTGTTTCCAGGATAACTGACCTACCTATTTCCAGGTTAACTGACTGCCCTGTTTCCAGGGTAACTGACTGCCCTGTTTCCAGGGGAACTGACTGCCCTGTTTCCGGGGTAACTGATCACCCTGTTTCTGGGGTAACTGACTAACCAGTTTCCAGGGTGACTGACTGCCCTGTTTCCAGGGGAACTGACTGCAAGTTTCCGGGGTAACTGACTGCCCTTTTTCCTGGGTAACTGACTGCCCTGCTTCCGGGGTAACTGACTGCCCTGTTTCCAGGGTAACTGACTGCCCAGTTTCCAGGGTAACTGACCACACTGTTTCCGGGATAACTGACTGCCCTGTTTCCAGGGTAACTGACTGCCCTGTTTCCGGGGCAACTGACTGCCCTGTTTCCAGGGTAACTGATCACCCTGTTTCCGGGGTAACTGACTGCCCAGTTTCCGGGGTAACTGACTTCCCTGTTTCCAGGGTAAC
Source organism: Heterodontus francisci (assembly GCF_036365525.1). Lineage (NCBI taxonomy): Eukaryota > Metazoa > Chordata > Chondrichthyes > Heterodontiformes > Heterodontidae > Heterodontus > Heterodontus francisci. The sequence continues at coordinate 7,673,128 of NC_090386.1, forward strand.
TGACTGCCCTGTTTCCGGGATAACTGACTGCCCTGTTTCCAGGGTAACTGATAACCCTGTTTCCGGGATAACTGACTGCCCTGTTTCCAGGGTAACTGACTGCCCACTTTCCAGGGTAACTGACTGCCCTGTTTCCGGGGTAACTGACTGCCCTGTTTACAGGGTAACTGACTGCCCAGTTTCCAGAGTAACTGAATACCCTGTTTCCAGGGTAACTGATCACCCTGTTTCCGGGATAACTACCTGCCCTGTTTCCAGGATAACTGACTGCCCTGTTTCCAGGGTAACTGACTGCCCTGTTTCCGGGGTAACTGACTGCCCTGTTTCCAGGCTAACTGACTGCACTGTTTCCACGATAACTGATCACCCTGTTTCCGGGGTAACTGACTGCCCTGTTTCCAGGGTAACTGACCGCCCTGTTTCCAGGATAACTGATCTCCCTGTTTCCGGGGTAACTGACCACCCTGTTTCCAGGGTCACTGACCACCCTGCTTCCTGGATAACTGAATCCCCTGTTTCCAGTGTAACTGACTGCCCTGTTTCCGGGGTAACTGATCTCCCTGATTCCGGGGTAACTGACCGCCCTGTTTCCAGGATAACTGACCTACCTATTTCCAGGTTAACTGACTGCCCTGTTTCCAGGGTAACTGACTGCCCTGTTTCCAGGGGAACTGACTGCCCTGTTTCCGGGGTAACTGATCACCCTGTTTCCGGGGTAACTGACTAACCAGTTTCCAGGGTGACTGACTGCGCTGTTTCCAGGGTAACTGACTGCCCAGTTTCCGGGGTAACTGACTGCCCTGTTTCCCGGGTAACTGACTGCCCTGCTTCCGGGGTAACTGAATGCCCTGTTTCCAGGGTAACTGACTGCCCAGTTTCCAGGGTAACTGATCACCCTTTTTCCGGGATGACTGACTGCCCTGTTTCCGGGATAACTGACAGCCCTGTTTCCAGGGTAACTGACTTCCCTGTTTCCGGGGCAACTGACTGCCCTGTTTCCAGGGTAACTGATCACCCTGTTTCCGGGATTACTGACTGCCCTGTTTCCGGGATAACTGACTGCCCTGTTTCCAGGGTAACTGACTGCCCTGTTTCCAGGGGAACTGACTGCCCTGTTCCGGGGTAACTGATCACCCTCTTTCTGGGGTAACTGACTAACCAGTTTCCAGGGTGACTGACTGCCCTGTTTCCAGGGGAACTGACTGCCCAGTTTCCGGGGTAACTGACTGCCCTGTTTCCTGGGTAACTGACTGCCCTGCTTCCGGGGTAACTGACTGCCCTGTTTCCAGGGTAACTGACTGCCCAGTTTCCAGGGTAACTGACCACACTGTTTCCGGGATAACTGACTGCCCTGTTTCCAGGGTAACTGACTGCCCTGTTTCCGGGGCAACTGACTGCCCTGTTTCCAGGGTAACTGATCACCCTGTTTCCGGGGTAACTGACTGCCCAGTTTCCGGGGTAACTGACTTCCCTGTTTCCAGGGTAACTGACTGCCCTGTTTCCGGGATAACTGACTGCCCTGTTTCCAGGGTAACTGATAACCCTGTTTCCGGGATAACTGACTGCCCTGTTTCCAGGGTAACTGACTGCCCACTTTCCAGGGTAACTGACTGCCCTGTTTCCGGGGTAACTGACTGCCCTGTTTACAGGGTAACTGACTGCCCAGTTTCCAGAGTAACTGAATACCCTGTTTCCAGCATAACAGATCACCCTGTTTCCGGGATAACTGACTGCCCTGTTTCCAGGATAACTGACTGCCCTGTTTCCAGGGTAACTGACTGCCCTGTTTCCGGGGTAACTGACTGCCCTGTTTCCAGGCTAACTGACTGCACTGTTTCCACGATAACTGATCACCTTGTTTCCGGGGTAACTGACTGCCCTGTTTCCAGGGTAACTGACCGCCCTGTTTCCAGGATAACTGATCTCCCTGTTTCCGGGGTAACTGACCACCCTGTTTCCAGGGTCACTGACCACCCTGCTTCAAGGATAACTGAATCCCCTGTTTCCAGGGTAACTGACTGCCCTGTTTCCGGGGTAACTGATCTCCCTGCTTCCGGGGTAACTGACCGCCCTGTTTCCAGGATAACTGACCTACCTATTTCCAGGTTAACTGACTGCCCTGTTTCCAGGGTAACTGACTGCCCTGTTTCCAGGGGAACTGACTGCCCTGTTTCCGGGGTAACTGATCACCCTGTTTCTGGGGTAACTGACTAACCAGTTTCCAGGGTGACTGACTGCCCTGTTTCCAGGGGAACTGACTGCCCAGTTTCCGGGGTAACTGACTGCCCTTTTTCCTGGGTAACTGACTGCCCTGCTTCCGGGGTAACTGACTGCCCTGTTTCCAGGGTAACTGACTGCCCAGTTTCCAGGGTAACTGACCACACTGTTTCCGGGATAACTGACTGCCCTGTTTCCAGGGTAACTGACTGCCCTGTTTCCGGGGCAACTGACTGCCCTGTTTCCAGGGTAACTGATCACCCTGTTTCCGGGGTAACTGACTGCCCAGTTTCCGGGGTAACTGACTTCCCTGTTTCCAGGGTAACTGACTGCCCTGTTTCCGGGATAACTGACTGCCCTGTTTCCAGGGTAACTGATAACCCTGTTTCCGGGATAACTGACTGCCCTGTTTCCAGGGTAACTGACTGCCCACTTTCCAGGGTAACTGACTGCCCTGTTTCCGGGGTAACTGACTGCCCTGTTTACAGGGTAACTGACTGCCCAGTTTCCAGAGTAACTGAATACCCTGTTTCCAGGGTAACTGATCACCCTGTTTCCGGGATAACTACCTGCCCTGTTTCCAGGATAACTGACTGCCCTGTTTCCAGGGTAACTGACTGCCCTGTTTCCGGGGTAACTGACTGCCCTGTTTCCAGGCTAACTGACTGCACTGTTTCCACGATAACTGATCACCCTGTTTCCGGGGTAACTGACTGCCCTGTTTCCAGGGTAACTGACCGCCCTGTTTCCAGGATAACTGATCTCCCTGTTTCCGGGGTAACTGACCACCCTGTTTCCAGGGTCACTGACCACCCTGCTTCCTGGATAACTGAATCCCCTGTTTCCAGTGTAACTGACTGCCCTGTTTCCGGGGTAACTGATCTCCCTGATTCCGGGGTAACTGACCGCCCTGTTTCCAGGATAACTGACCTACCTATTTCCAGGTTAACTGACTGCCCTGTTTCCAGGGTAACTGACTGCCCTGTTTCCAGGGGAACTGACTGCCCTGTTTCCGGGGTAACTGATCACCCTGTTTCCGGGGTAACTGACTAACCAGTTTCCAGGGTGACTGACTGCGCTGTTTCCAGGGTAACTGACTGCCCAGTTTCCGGGGTAACTGACTGCCCTGTTTCCCGGGTAACTGACTGCCCTGCTTCCGGGGTAACTGAATGCCCTGTTTCCAGGGTAACTGACTGCCCAGTTTCCAGGGTAACTGATCACCCTTTTTCCGGGATGACTGACTGCCCTGTTTCCGGGATAACTGACAGCCCTGTTTCCAGGGTAACTGACTTCCCTGTTTCCGGGGCAACTGACTGCCCTGTTTCCAGGGTAACTGATCACCCTGTTTCCGGGATTACTGACTGCCCTGTTTCCGGGATAACTGACTGCCCTGTTTCCAGGTCAACTGACTGCCCTTTTTCCGGGGTAACTGACTGCCCTGTTTCCAGGCTAACTGACTGCCCTGTTTACAGGATAACTGATCACCCTGTTTCCGGGGTAACTGACTGCCCTGTTTCCAGGGTAACTGACCGCCCTGTTTCCAGGATAACTGACTCCCCTGTTTCCAGGGTAACTGACTGCCCTGTTTCCGGGTTAACTGATCTCCCTGTTTCCGGGGTAACTGACTGCCCTGTTTCCAGGGGAACTGACTGCCCTGTTTCCGGGGTAACTGATCACCCTGTTTCCGGGGTAACTGTCTAACCAGTTTCCAGGGTGACTGACTGCCCTGTTTCCAGGGTAACTGACTGCCCAGTTTCCGGGTTAACTGACTGCCCTGTTTCCTGTGTAACTGACTGCCCTGCTTCCGGGGTAACTGACTGCCCTGTTTCCAGGGTAACTGACTGCCCAGTTTCCAGGGTAACAGATCACCCTTTTTCCGGGATAACTGACTGCCCTGTTTCCGGGATAACTGACTGCCCTGTTTCGAGGGTAACTGATCACCCTGTTTCCGGGATAACTGTCTGCCCTGTTTCCGGGATAACTGACTCCCAGTTTCCAGGGTAACTGACTGCCCTGATTCCGGGGTAACTGACTGCCCTGTTTCCAGGGTAACTGACTGCCCAGTTTCCAGGGTAACTGATCACCCTGTTTCCGGGATAACTGACTGCCCTGTTTCCGGGAGAAATGACTGCCCTGTTTCCAGGGTAACTGACTGCCCTGTTTCCGGGGTAACTGACTGCCGTGTTTCCAGGGTAACTGATCACCCCGTTTCCGGGATAACTGACTGCCCTGTTTCCGGGATAACTGACTGCCATTTTCCAGGGTAACTGACTTACCCTGTTTCCGGGGTAACTGACTGCCCTGTTTCCAGGCTAACTGACTGCCCTGTTTCCAGGATAACTGATCACCCTGTTTCCGGGGTAACTGACTGCCCTGTTTCCGGGGTAACTGACCGCCCTGTTTCCAGGGTCACTGACCACCCTGTTTCCAGGATAAGTGAAAGCCCTGTTTCCAGGGTAACTGATCTCCCTGTTTCCGGGGTAACTGATCACCCTGTTTCCGGGTAACTGACTGCCCTGTTTCCGGGGTAACTGACTGCCCTGTTTCCAGGGTAACTGATCTCCCTGTTTCAAGTGCAACGGATCACCATGTTTCCGGGGCAACTGACCGCCCTGTTTCCGGGGAAACTGACTGCCCAGTTTCCAGGGTAACTGTTCACCCTGTTTCCGGGGTAACGTATCACCCTGTTTCCGGGGTAAATGACTGCCCTGTTTCCAGGGTAACTGACCGCCCTGTTTCAGGGATAACTGATCACCCTGTTTCCGGGGTAACTGAGTAATCTGTTTCCAGGGTTACTGACTGCCCTGTTTCCGGGGTAACTGACTGCGCAGTTTCCAGGGTAAAAAACTGCCCTGTTTCCGGGGTAACTGACCGCCCTGTTTCCAGGATAACTGATGACCCTTTTTCCGGGGTAACTGTGTAATCTGTTTCCAGGGTTACTGACTGCCCTGTTTCCGGGGTAACTGACTGCCCAGTTTCCAGCGTAACTGACTGCCCTGTTTCCAAGGTAACTGACTGCCCAGTTTCCAGGGTAACTGACTGCCCTGTTTCCGGGGTAACTGACTGCCCAGTTTCCAGGATAACTGAATGCCCAGTTTCCAGGGTAACTAACTGCCCTGTTTCCGGGGTAACTGACTGCCCTGTTTCCAGGGTAACTGATCACCCTGTTTCCAGGGTAACTGACTAACAAGTTTCCAGGGTGACTGACTGCCCTGTTTCCAGGGTAACTGACTGCCCAGTTTCCGGGCTAACTGACTGCCCTGTTTCCAGGATAACTGATCACCCTGTTTCCAGGATAACTGATCACCCTGTTTCCGGGGTAACTTACCACCCTGTTTCCAGGGTCACTGACCACCCTGTTTCCAGGATAACTGACTCCCCTGTTTCCAGGGTAACTGACTGCCCTGTTTCCAGGGTTACTGACTGCCCTGTTTCTGGGGTAACTGACTGCCCTGTTTCCGGGGTAACTGACCGCCCTGTTTCCAGGATAACTGATCACCCTGTTTCCAGTGTAACTGACCATCCTGTTTCCAGGGTAACTGACTGCCCAGTTTCCAGGGTTACTGACTGCCCTGTTTCCGGGGTAACAGATCTCCCTGTTTCCGGGGTAACTGACCGCCCTGTTTCCAGGATAACTGACTGCCCAGTTTCCGGGATAACTGACTGCCCTGTTTACTGGATAACTGACCGCCCTGTTTCCAGGTAAACTGACTGCCCTGTTTCCGGGGTAACTGACTGCCCTGTTTCCAGGGTAACTGACTGCCCAGTTTCCAGAGTAACTGAATACCCTGTTTCCAGGGTAACTGACTGCCCTGTTTCCGGGATAACTGACTGCCCTGTTTCCAGGGTAACTGACTGCCCTGTTTCCGGGGTAACTGACTGCCCTGTTTCCAGGCTAACTGACTGCCCTGTTTCCAGGATAACTGATCACCCTGTTTCCGGGATAACTGACTGCCCTGTTTCCAGGGTAACTGACTGCCCTGTTTCCAGGGTAACTGACTGCCCTGTTTCCGGGGTAACTGACCGCCCTGTTTCCAGGATAACTGACTGCCCTGTTTCCAGGTTAACTGACAGCCCTGTTTCCAGGGTAACTGACTGCCCTGTTTCCAGGGGAATTGACTGCCCTGTTTCCGGGGTAAATGATCACCCTGTTTCCGGGGTAACTGACTAACCAGTTTCCAGGGTGACTGACTGCCCTGTTTCCAGGGTAACTGACTGCCCAGTTTCCGGGGTAACTGACTGCCCTGTTTCCTGGGTAATTGACTGCCCAGTTTCCAGGTTAACTGACTGCCCTGTTTCCAGGGTAACTGACTGCCCAGTTTCCGGGATAACTGACTCCCCTGTTTCCAGGGTAACTGACTGCCCAGTTTCCGGGGGAACTGACTGCCCTGTTTCCTGAGTAACTGACTGCCCTGCTTCCGGGGTAACTGACTGCCCTGTTTCCAGGGTAACTGACTGCCCAGTTTCCAGGGTAACTGATCACCCTTTTTCCGTGATAACTGACTGCCCTGTTTCCGGGATTACTGACTGCCCTGTTTCCGGGGTAACTGATCACCCTGTTTCCGGGGTAACTGTCTAACCAGTTTCCAGGGTGACTGACTGCCCTGTTTCCAGGGTAACTGACTGCCCAGTTTCGGGGTTAACTGACTGCCCTGTTTCCTGGGTAACTGTCTGCCCTGCTTCCGGGGTAACTGACTGCCCTGTTTCCAGGGTAACTGACTGCCCAGTTTCCAGGGTAACTGATCACCCTTTTTCCGGGATAACTGTCTGCCCTGTTTCCGGGGTAACTGATCACCCTGTTTCCGGGATAACTGTCTGCCCTGTTTCCGGGATAACTGACTGCCCAGTTTCCAGGGTAACTGACTGCCCTGTTTCCGGGGTAACTGACTGCCCTGTTTCCAGGGTAACTGACTGCCCAGTTTCCAGGGAAACTGATCACCCTGTTTCCGGGAGAACTGACTGCCCTGTTTCTGGGAGAAATGACTGCCCTGTTTCCAGGGTAACTGACTGCCCAGCTTCCGGGGTAAATGACCGCCCTGTTTCCAGGGTCACTGACCACCCTGTTTCCAGGATAACTGAAAGCCCTATTTCCAGGGTAACTGATCTCCCTGTTTCCAGGGTAACTGATCACCCTGTTTCCGGGTAACTGACTGCCCTGTTTCCGGGGTAACTGACTGCCCTGTTTCCAGGGTAACTGACTGCCCAGTTTCCAGGGTAACTGATCACCGTTTTTCCGGGATAACTGACTGCCCTGTTTCCGGGATAACTGACTGCCCTGTTTCCAGGGTAACTGATCACCCTGTTTCCGGGATTACTGTCTGCCCTGTTTCCGGGATAACTGACTGCCCTGTTTCCAAGATATCTGACTGCCCTGTTTCCGGAGTAACTGACCATCCTGTTTCCAGGGTCACTGACCACCCTGTTTCCAGGATAACTGAAAGCCCTGTTTCCAGGGTAACTGATTGCCCTGTTTCCGGGAAAACTGTCTGCCCTGTTTCCTGGGTAACTGACTGCCCTGCTTCCGGGGTAACTGACTGGCCTGTTTCCAGGGTAACTGACTGCCCAGTTTCCAGGGTAACTGATCAACCTTTTTCCGGGATAACAGACTGCCCTGTTTCCGGGATAACTGACTGCCCTGTTTCCAGGGTAACTGATCACCCTGTTTCCGGGATAACTGTCTGCCCTGTTTCCGGGATAACTGACTGCCCAGTTTCCAGGGTAACAGACTGCCCTGTTTCCGGGGTAACTGACTGCCCTGTTTCCAGGGTAACTGACTGCCCAGTTTCCAGGGTAACTGATCACCCTGTTTCCGGGAGAACTGACTGCCCTGTTTCCGGGAGAAATGACTGCCCTGTTTCCAGGTTAACTGACTGCGCTGCTTCCGGGGTAACTGACTGCCCTGTTTCCAGGGTAACTGATCACCCTGTTTCCGGGATAACTGACTGCCCTGTTTCCGGGATAACTGACTGCCCTGTTTCCAGGGTAACTGACTTACCCTGTTTCCGGGGTAACTGACTGCCCTGTTTCCAGGCCAACTTGCTGCCCTGTTTCCAGGATAACTGATCACCCTGTTTCCGGGGTAACTGACCGCCCTGTTTCCGGGGTAACTGACCGCCCTGTTTCCAGGGTCACTGACCACCCTGTTTCCAGGATAACTGAAAGTGATGTTTCCAGGGTAACTGATCTCCCTGTTTCCGGGGTAACTGATCACCCTGTTTCCGGGTAACTGACAGCCCTGTTTCCGGGGTAACTGACTGCCCTGTTTCCAGGGTAACTGATCTCCCTGTTTCCAGTGCAACGGATCACCATGTTTCCGGGGTAACTGACTGCCCTGTTTCCAGGGCAACTGACCGCCCTGTTTCCGGGGGAACTGACTGCCCAGTTTCCAGGGTAACTGACTGCCCAGTTTCCAGGGTAACTAACTGCCCTGTTTCCGGGGTAACTGACTGCCCTGTTTCCAGGGTAACTGACTGCCCTGTTTGCAGGGTAACTGACAGCCCACCTTCCAGTGTAACTGATCACCCTGTTTCCAGGATAATTGACTGCCCTGTTTCCAGGGTAACTATCCGCCCTGTTTCCAGGGTAACTGACTGCCCAGTTTCCAGGGTAAATTATCACCCTGTTTCCAGGATAACTAACTGCCCTGTTTCCGGGATAACTGACTGCCCTGTTTTCGGGGTAACTGACTGCCCTGTTTCCATGGTAACTGATAACCCTGTTTCCGGGGTAACTGACTGCCCTGTTTCCAGGCTCACTGACTGCCCTGTTTCCAGGATAACTGATCACCCTGTTTCCGGGGTAACTGACTGCCCTGTTTCCGGGGTAACTGACCGCCCTGTTTCCAGGATAACTGATCACCCTGTTTCCGGGGTAACTGACCACCCTGTTTCCAGGGTCACTGACCACCCTGTTTCCAGGATAACTGACTCCCCTGTTTCCAGGGTAACTGACTGCCCTGTTTCCAGGGTTACTGACTGCCCTGTTTCTGGGGTAACTGACTGCCCTGTTTCCGGAGTAACTGACCGCCCTGTTTCCAGGATAACTGATCACCCTGTTTCCAGTGTAACTGACCATCCTGTTTCCAGGGTAACTGACTGCCCAGTTTCCAGGGTAACTGACTGCCCTGTTTCCGGGGTAACAGATCTCCCTGTTTCCGGGGTAACTGACCGCCCTGTTTCCAGGATAACTGACCGCCCTATTTCCGGGGTAACTGACTGCCCTGTTTCCAGGATAACTGACTGCCCTGTTTCCGGGATAACTGACTGCCCTGTTTACTGGAAAACTGACCGCCCTGTTTCCAGGTTAACTGACTGCCCTGTTTCCGGGGTAACTGACTGCCCTGTTTCCAGGCTAACTGACTGCCCTGTTTCCAGGATAACTGATCACCCTGTTTCCGGGATAACTGACTGCCCTGTTTCCAGGGTAACTGACTGCCCTGTTTCCAGGGTAACTGACTGCCCTGTTTCCGGGGTAACTGACCGCCCTGTTTCCAGGATAACTGACTGCCCTGTTTCCAGGTTAACTGACAGCCCTGTTTCCAGGGTAACTGACTGCCCTGTTTCCAGGGGAATTGACTGCCCTGTTTCCGGGGTAAATGATCACCCTGTTTCCGGGGTAACTGACTAACCAGTTTCCAGGGTGACTGACTGCCCTGTTTCCAGGGTAACTGACTGCCCAGTTTCCGGGGTAACTGACTGCCCTGTTTCCTGGGTAATTGACTGCCCAGTTTCCAGGTTAACTGACTGCCCTGTTTCCAGGGTAACTGACTGCCCAGTTTCCGGGATAACTGACTCCCCTGTTTCCAGGGTAACTGACTGCCCAGTTTCCGGGGGAACTGACTGCCCTGTTTCCTGAGTAACTGACTGCCCTGCTTCCGGGGTAACTGACTGCCCTGTTTCCAGGGTAACTGACTGCCCAGTTTCCAGGGTAACTGATCACCCTTTTTCCGTGATAACTGACTGCCCTGTTTCCGGGATTACTGACTGCCCTGTTTCCGGGGTAACTGATCACCCTGTTTCCGGGGTAACTGTCTAACCAGTTTCCAGGGTGACTGACTGCCCTGTTTCCAGGGTAACTGACTGCCCAGTTTCGGGGTTAACTGACTGCCCTGTTTCCTGGGTAACTGTCTGCCCTGCTTCCGGGGTAACTGACTGCCCTGTTTCCAGGGTAACTGACTGCCCAGTTTCCAGGGTAACTGATCACCCTTTTTCCGGGATAACTGTCTGCCCTGTTTCCGGGGTAACTGATCACCCTGTTTCCGGGATAACTGTCTGCCCTGTTTCCGGGATAACTGACTGCCCAGTTTCCAGGGTAACTGACTGCCCTGTTTCCGGGGTAACTGACTGCCCTGTTTCCAGGGTAACTGACTGCCCAGTTTCCAGGGAAACTGATCACCCTGTTTCCGGGAGAACTGACTGCCCTGTTTCTGGGAGAAATGACTGCCCTGTTTCCAGGGTAACTGACTGCCCAGCTTCCGGGGTAAATGACCGCCCTGTTTCCAGGGTCACTGACCACCCTGTTTCCAGGATAACTGAAAGCCCTATTTCCAGGGTAACTGATCTCCCTGTTTCCAGGGTAACTGATCACCCTGTTTCCGGGTAACTGACTGCCCTGTTTCCGGGGTAACTGACTGCCCTGTTTCCAGGGTAACTGACTGCCCAGTTTCCAGGGTAACTGATCACCGTTTTTCCGGGATAACTGACTGCCCTGTTTCCGGGATAACTGACTGCCCTGTTTCCAGGGTAACTGATCACCCTGTTTCCGGGATTACTGTCTGCCCTGTTTCCGGGATAACTGACTGCCCTGTTTCCAAGATATCTGACTGCCCTGTTTCCGGAGTAACTGACCATCCTGTTTCCAGGGTCACTGACCACCCTGTTTCCAGGATAACTGAAAGCCCTGTTTCCAGGGTAACTGATTGCCCTGTTTCCGGGAAAACTGTCTGCCCTGTTTCCTGGGTAACTGACTGCCCTGCTTCCGGGGTAACTGACTGGCCTGTTTCCAGGGTAACTGACTGCCCAGTTTCCAGGGTAACTGATCAACCTTTTTCCGGGATAACAGACTGCCCTGTTTCCGGGATAACTGACTGCCCTGTTTCCAGGGTAACTGATCACCCTGTTTCCGGGATAACTGTCTGCCCTGTTTCCGGGATAACTGACTGCCCAGTTTCCAGGGTAACAGACTGCCCTGTTTCCGGGGTAACTGACTGCCCTGTTTCCAGGGTAACTGACTGCCCAGTTTCCAGGGTAACTGATCACCCTGTTTCCGGGAGAACTGACTGCCCTGTTTCCGGGAGAAATGACTGCCCTGTTTCCAGGTTAACTGACTGCGCTGCTTCCGGGGTAACTGACTGCCCTGTTTCCAGGGTAACTGATCACCCTGTTTCCGGGATAACTGACTGCCCTGTTTCCGGGATAACTGACTGCCCTGTTTCCAGGGTAACTGACTTACCCTGTTTCCGGGGTAACTGACTGCCCTGTTTCCAGGCCAACTTGCTGCCCTGTTTCCAGGATAACTGATCACCCTGTTTCCGGGGTAACTGACCGCCCTGTTTCCGGGGTAACTGACCGCCCTGTTTCCAGGGTCACTGACCACCCTGTTTCCAGGATAACTGAAAGTGATGTTTCCAGGGTAACTGATCTCCCTGTTTCCGGGGTAACTGATCACCCTGTTTCCGGGTAACTGACAGCCCTGTTTCCGGGGTAACTGACTGCCCTGTTTCCAGGGTAACTGATCTCCCTGTTTCCAGTGCAACGGATCACCATGTTTCCGGGGTAACTGACTGCCCTGTTTCCAGGGCAACTGACCGCCCTGTTTCCGGGGGAACTGACTGCCCAGTTTCCAGGGTAACTGACTGCCCAGTTTCCAGGGTAACTAACTGCCCTGTTTCCGGGGTAACTGACTGCCCTGTTTCCAGGGTAACTGACTGCCCTGTTTGCAGGGTAACTGACAGCCCACCTTCCAGTGTAACTGATCACCCTGTTTCCAGGATAATTGACTGCCCTGTTTCCAGGGTAACTATCCGCCCTGTTTCCAGGGTAACTGACTGCCCAGTTTCCAGGGTAAATTATCACCCTGTTTCCAGGATAACTAACTGCCCTGTTTCCGGGATAACTGACTGCCCTGTTTTCGGGGTAACTGACTGCCCTGTTTCCATGGTAACTGATAACCCTGTTTCCGGGGTAACTGACTGCCCTGTTTCCAGGCTCACTGACTGCCCTGTTTCCAGGATTACTGATCACCCTGTTTCCGGGGTAACTGACTGCCCTGTTTCCGGGGTAACTGACCGCCCTGTTTCCAGGATAACTGATCACCCTGTTTCCGGGGTAACTGACCACCCTGTTTCCAGGGTCACTGACCACCCTGTTTCCAGGATAACTGACTCCCCTGTTTCCAGGGTAACTGACTGCCCTGTTTCCAGGGTTACTGACTGCCCTGTTTCTGGGGTAACTGACTGCCCTGTTTCCGGAGTAACTGACCGCCCTGTTTCCAGGATAACTGATCACCCTGTTTCCAGTGTAACTGACCATCCTGTTTCCAGGGTAACTGACTGCCCAGTTTCCAGGGTAACTGACTGCCCTGTTTCCGGGGTAACAGATCTCCCTGTTTCCGGGGTAACTGACCGCCCTGTTTCCAGGATAACTGACCGCCCTATTTCCGGGGTAACTGACTGCCCTGTTTCCAGGATAACTGACTGCCCTGTTTCCGGGATAACTGACTGCCCTGTTTACTGGAAAACTGACCGCCCTGTTTCCAGGTTAACTGACTGCCCTGTTTCCGGGGTAACTGACTGCCCTGTTTCCGGGATAACTGACTGCCCTGTTTCCAGGGTAACTGATCACCCTGTTTCCAGGGTAACTGACTGCACTGTTTCCAGGGGAACTGACTGCCCTGTTTCTGGGGTAAATGATCACCCTGTTTCCGGGGTAACTGACTAACCAGTTTCCAGGGTGACTGACAGCCCTGTTTCCAGGGTAACTGACTGCCCAGTTTCCGGGGTAACTGACTGCCCTGTTTCCTGGGTAATTGACTGCCCAGTTTCCAGGTTAACTGACTGCCCAGTTTCCAGGGTAACTGATCACCCTTTTTCCGGGATAACTGACTGCCCTGTTTCCGGGATAACTGACTGCCCTGTTTCCAGGGTAACTGATCACCCTGTTTCCGGGATAACTGACTCCCCTGTTTCCAGGGTAACTGACTGCCCAGTTTCCGGGGGAACTGACTGCCCTGTTTCCTGAGTAACTGACTGCCCTGCTTCCGGGGTAACTGACTGCCCTGTTTCCAGGGTAACTGATCACCCTTTTTCCGTGATAACTGACTGCCCTGTTTCCGGGATTACTGACTGCCCTGTTTCCGGGGTAACTGATCACCCTGTTTCCGGGGTAACTGTCTAACCAGTTTCCAGGGTGACTGACTGCCCTGTTTCCAGGGTAACTGACTGCCCAGTTTCCGGGTTAACTGACTGCCCTGTTTCCTGGGTAACTGTCTGCCCTGCTTCCGGGGTAACTGACTGCCCTGTTTCCAGGGTAACTGACTGCCCAGTTTCCAGGGTAACTGATCACCCTTTTTCCGGGATAACTGACTGCCCTGTTTCCGGGATAACTGACTGCCCTGTTTCCAGGGTAACTGATCACCCTGTTTCCGGGATAACTGTCTGCCCTGTTTCCGGGATAACTGACTGCCCAGTTTCCAGGGTAACTGACTGCCCTGTTTCCGGGGTAACTGACTGCCCTGTTTCCAGGGTAACTGACTGCCCAGTTTCCAGGGTAACTGATCACCCTGTTTCCGGGAGAACTGACTGCCCTGTTTCTGGGAGAAATGACTGCCCTGTTTCCAGGGTAACTGACTGACCTGCTTCCGGGGTAACTGACCGCACTGTTTCCAGGGTCACTGACCACCCTGTTTCCAGGATAACTGTAAGCCCTATTTCCAGGGTAACTGATCTCCCTGTTTCCGGGGTAACTGATCACCCAGTTTCCGGGTAACTGACTGCCCTGTTTCCGGGGTAACTGACTGCCCTGTTTCCAGGGTAACTGATCTCCCTGTTTCCAGTGCAACGGATCACCATGTTTCCGGGGTAACTGACTGCCCTGTTTCCAGGGCAACTGACCGCCCTGTTTCCGGGGGAACTGACTGCCCAGTTTCCAGGGTAACTGACTGCCCAGTTTCCAGGGTATCTAACTGCCCTGTTTCCGGGGTAACTGACTGCCCAGTTTCCAGGGTAACTGACTGCTCTGTTTCCAGGGTAACTGACAGCCCACCTTCCAGTGCAACTGATCACCCTGTTTCCAGGATAATTGACTGCCCTGTTTCCAGGGTAACTGACTGCCCAGTTTCCAGGGTAAATTATCGCCCTGTTTCCGGGATAACTGACTGCCCTGTTTCCGGGGTAAGTGATCACCCTGTTTCCGGGGTAACTGACTGCCCAGTTTCCGGGGTAACTGACTTCCCTGTTTCCAGGGTAACTGACTGCCCTGTTTCCGGGATAACTGACTGCCCTGTTTCCAGGGTAACTGATAACCCTGTTTCCGGGATAACTGACTGCCCTGTTTCCAGGGCAACTGACTGCCCAGTTTCCAGAGTAACTGAATAACCTGTTTCCAGGGTAACAGATCACCCTGTTTCCGGGATAACTGACTGCCCTGTTTCCAAGATAACTGACTGCCCTGTTTCCAGGGTAACTGACTGCCCTGTTTCCAGGGTAACTGACTGCCCTGTTTCCAGGCTATCTGACTGCCCTGTTTCCAGGATAACTGATCACCCTGTTTCCGGGGTAACTGACTGCCCTGTTTCCAGGGTCACTGACCACCCTGTTTCCAGGATAACTGACTCCCCTGTTTCCAGGGTAACTGACTGCCCTGTTTCCGGGGTAACTGATCTCCCTGTTTCCGGGGTAACTGACTGCCCTGTTTCCGGGGTAACTGACCGCCCTGTTTCCAGGGTCACTGACTACCCTGTTTCCAGGATAACTGAAAGCCCTATTTCCAGGGTTACTGATCTCCCTGTTTCCGGGTAACTGACTGCCCTGTTTCCGGGGTAACTGACTGCCCTGTTTCCAGGGGAACTGATCTCCCTGTTTCCAGTGCAACGGATCACCATGTTTCCGGGGTAACTGACTGCCCTGTTTCCAGGGCAACTGACCGCCCTGTTTCCGGGGGAACTGACTGCCCAGTTTCCAGGGTAACTGACTGCCCAGTTTCCAGGGTAACTAACTGCCCTGTTTCCGGGGTAGCTGACTGCCCAGTTTCCAGGGTAACTGACTGCTCTGTTTCCAGGGAATCTGACAGCCCACCTTCCAGTGTAACTGATCACCCTGTTTCCAGGATAATTGACTGCCCTGTTTCCAGGGTAACTGACCGCCCTGTTTCCAGGGTAACTGATCACCCTGTTTCCGGGATAACTGACTGCCCTGTTTCCGGGGTAACTGATCACCCTGTTTCCGGGGTAACTGACTGCCCAGTTTCCGGGGTAACTGACTTCCCTGTTTCCAGGGTAACTGACTGCCCTGTTTCCGGGATAACTGACTGCCCTGTTTCCAGGGTAACTGATAACCCTGTTTCCGGGATAACTGACTGCCCTGTTTCCAGGGTAACTGACTGCCCAGTTTCCAGAGTAACTGAATAACCTGTTTCCCGGGTAACAGATCACCCTGTTTCCGGGATAACTGACTGCCCTGTTTCCAAGATATCTGACTGCCCTGTTTCCAGGGTAACTGACTGCCCTGTTTCCGGGGTAACTGACTGCCCTGTTTCCAGGCTAACTGACTGCCCTGTTTCCAGGATAACTGATCACCCTGTTTCCGGGGTAACTGACTGCCCTGTTTCCGGGGTAACTGACCGCCCTGTTTCCAGGATAACTGATCACCCTGTTTCCGGGGTAACTGACCACCCTGTTTCCAGGGTCACTGACCACCCTGTTTCCAGGATAACTGACTCCCCTGTTTCCAGGGTAACTGACTGCCCTGTTTCCGGGGTAACTGATCTCCCTGCTTCCGGGGTTACTGACCGCCCTGTTTCCAGGATAACTGACCTACCTATTTACAGGTTAACTGACTGCCCTGTTTCCAGGGTAACTGACTGCCCTGTTCCCAGGGGAACTGACTGCCCTGTTTCCGGGGTAACAGATCACCCTGTTTCCGGGGTAACTGACTAACCAGTTTCCAGGGTGACTGACTGCCCTGTTTCCAGGGTAACTGTCTGCCCAGTTTCCGGGGTAACTGACTGCCCTGTTTCCAGGGTAACTGATCACCCTGTTTCCGGGATAACTGACTGCCCTGTTTCCGGGATAACTGACTGCCCTGTTTCCAGGGTAACTGACTTACCCTGTTTCCGGGGTAACTGACTGCCCTGTTTCCAGGCTAACTGACTGCCCTGTTTCCAGGATAACTGATCACCCTGTTTCCGGGGTAACTGACTGCCCTGTTTCCGGGGGAACTGACTGCCCTGTTTCCAGGATAACTGAAAGCCCTGTTTCCAGGGTAACTGATCTCCCTGTTTCCGGGGTAACTGATCTCCCTGTTTCCGGGTAACTGACTGCCCTGTTTCCGGTGTAAATGACTGCCCTGTTTCCAGGGTAACTGATCTCCCTGTTTCCAGTGCAACGGATCACCATGTTTCCGGGGTAACTGACTGCCCTGCTTCCAGGGCAACTGACCGCCCTGTTTCCGGGGGAACTGACTGCCCAGTTTCCAGGGTAACTGACTGCCCAGTTTCCAGGGTAACTAACTGCCCTGTTTCCAGGGAATCTGACAGCCCACCTTCCAGTGTAACTGATCACCCTGTTTCCAGGATAATTGACTGCCCTGTTTCCAGGGTAACTGACCGCCCTGTTTCCAGGGTAACTGACTGCCCAGTTTCCAGGGTAAATTATCACCCTGTTTCCGGGATAACTAACTGCCCTGTTTCCGGGATAACTGACTGCCCTGTTTCCGGGGTAACTGAGCACCCTGTTTCCGGGGTAACTGACTGCCCAGTTTCCGGGGTAACTGACTTCCCTGTTTCCAGGGTAACTGACTGCCCTGTTTCCGGGATAACTGACTGCCCTGTTTCCAGGGTAACTGATAACCCTGTTTCCGGGATAACTGACTGCCCTGTTTCCAGGGTAACTGACTGCCCAGTTTCCAGAGTAACTGAATAACCTGTTTCCCGGGTAACAGATCACCCTGTTTCCGGGATAACTGACTGCCCTGTTTCCAAGATATCTGACTGCCCTGTTTCCAGGGTAACTGACTGCCCTGTTTCCGGGGTAACTGACTGCCCTGTTTCCAGGCTAACTGACTGCCCTGTTTCCAGGATAACTGATCACCCTGTTTCCGGGGTAACTGACTGCCCTGTTTCCGGGGTAACTGACCGCCCTGTTTCCAGGATAACTGATCACCCTGTTTCCGGGGTAACTGACCACCCTGTTTCCAGGGTCACTGACCACCCTGTTTCCAGGATAACTGACTCCCCTGTTTCCAGGGTAACTGACTGCCCTGTTTCCGGGGTAACTGATCTCCCTGCTTCCGGGGTTACTGACCGCCCTGTTTCCAGGATAACTGACCTACCTATTTACAGGTTAACTGACTGCCCTGTTTCCAGGGTAACTGACTGCCCTGTTCCCAGGGGAACTGACTGCCCTGTTTCCGGGGTAACAGATCACCCTGTTTCCGGGGTAACTGACTAACCAGTTTCCAGGGTGACTGACTGCCCTGTTTCCAGGGTAACTGTCTGCCCAGTTTCCGGGGTAACTGACTGCCCTGTTTCCAGGGTAACTGATCACCCTGTTTCCGGGATAACTGACTGCCCTGTTTCCGGGATAACTGACTGCCCTGTTTCCAGGGTAACTGACTTACCCTGTTTCCGGGGTAACTGACTGCCCTGTTTCCAGGCTAACTGACTGCCCTGTTTCCAGGATAACTGATCACCCTGTTTCCGGGGTAACTGACTGCCCTGTTTCCGGGGGAACTGACCGCCCTGTTTCCAGGATAACTGAAAGCCCTGTTTCCAGGGTAACTGATCTCCCTGTTTCCGGGGTAACTGATCTCCCTGTTTCCGGGTAACTGACTGCCCTGTTTCCGGTGTAAATGACTGCCCTGTTTCCAGGGTAACTGATCTCCCTGTTTCCAGTGCAACGGATCACCATGTTTCCGGGGTAACTGACTGCCCTGCTTCCAGGGCAACTGACCGCCCTGTTTCCGGGGGAACTGACTGCCCAGTTTCCAGGGTAACTGACTGCCCAGTTTCCAGGGTAACTAACTGCCCTGTTTCCAGGGTAACTGACAGCCCACCTTCCAGTGTAACTGATCACCCTGTTTCCAGGATAATTGACTGCCCTGTTTCTAGGGTAACTGACCGCCCTGTTTCCAGGTTAACGGACTGTCCAGTTTCCAGGGTAAATTATCACCCTGTTTCCGGGATAACTATCTGCCCTGTTTCCGGGATAACTGACTGCCCTGTTTCCAGGGTAACTGACTGCCCAGTTTCCAGGGTAACTGATCACCCTGTTTCCGGGAGAACTGACTGCCCTGTTTCCGGGAGAAATGACTGCCCTGTTTCCTGGGTAACTGACTGCCCTGCTTCCGGGGTAACTGACTGCCCTGTTTCCAGGGTAACTGATCACCCTGTTTCCGGGATAACTGACTGCCCTGTTTCCGGGATAACTGACTGCCCTGTTTCCAGGGTAACTGACTTACCCTGTTTCCGGGGTAACTGACTGCCCTGTTTCCAGGCTAACTGACTGCCCTGTTTCCAGGATAACTGATCACCCTGTTTCCGGGGTAACTGACCGCCCTTTTTCCGGGGTAACTGACCGCCCTGTTTCCAGGGTCACTGACCACCCTGTTTCCAGGATAACTGAAAGTGCTGTTTCCAGGGTAACTGATCTCCCTGTTTCCGGGGTAACTGATCACCCTGTTTCCGGGTAACTGACAGCCCTGTTTCCGGGGTAACTGACTGCCCTGTTTCCAGGGTAACTGATCTCCCTGTTTCCGTGATAACTGACTGCCCTGTTTCCAGGATTACTGACTGCCCTGTTTCCGGGGTAACTGTTCACCCTGTTTCCGGGGTAACTGTCTAACCAGTTTCCAGGGTGACTGACTGCCCTGTTTCCAGGGTAACTGACTGCCCAGTTTCCGGGTTAACTGACTGCCCTGTTTCCTGGGTAACTGTCTGCCCTGCTTCCGGGGTAACTGACTGCCCTGTTTCCAGGGTAACTGACTGCCCAGTTTCCAGAGTAACTGATCACCCTTTTTCCGGGATAACTGACTGCCCTGTTTCCCGGATAACTGACTGCCCTGTTTCCAGGGTAACTGATCTCCCTGTTTCCGGGATAACTGTCTGCCCTGTTTCCGGGATAACTGACTGCCCAGTTTCCAGGGTAACTGACTGCCCTGTTTCCGGGGTAACTGACTGCCCTGTTTCCAGGGTAACTGACTGCCCAGTTTCCAGGGTAACTGATCACCCTGTTTCCGGGAGAACTGACTGCCCTGTTTCTGGGAGAAATGACTGCCCTGTTTCCAGGGTAACTGACTGCCCTGCTTCCGGGGTAACTGACCGCCCTGTTTCCAGGGTCACTGACCACCCTGTTTCCAGGATAACTGTAAGCCCTATTTCCAGGGTAACTGATCTCCCTGTTTCAGGGGTAACTGATCACCCTGTTTCCGGGTAACTGACTGCCCTGTTTCCGTGGTAACTGACTGCCCTGTTTCCAGGGTAACTGATCTCCCTGTTTCCAGTGCAACGGATCACCATGTTTCCGGGGTAACTGACTGCCCTGTTTCCAGGGCAACTGACCGCCCTGTTTCCGGGGGAACTGACTGCCCAGTTTCCAGGGTAACTGACTGCCCAGTTTCCAGGGTAACTAACTGCCCTGTTTCCGGGGTAACTGACTGCCCAGTTTCCAGGGTAACTGACTGCTCTGTTTCCAGGGTAACTGACAGCCCACCTTCCAGTGCAACTGATCACCCTGTTTCCAGGATAATTGACTGCCCTGTTTCCAGGGTAACTGACCGCCCTGTTTCCAGGGTAACTGACTGCCCAGTTTCCAGGGTAAATTATCACCCTGTTTCCGGGATAACTAACTGCCCTGTTTCCGGGATAACTGACTGCCCTGTTTCCGGGGTAAGTGATCACCCTGTTTCCGGGGTAACTGACTGCCCAGTTTCCAGGGTAACTGACTTCCCTGTTTCCAGGGTAACTGACTGCCCTGTTTCCGGGATAACTGACTGCCCTGTTTCCAGGGTAACTGATAACCCTGTTTCCGGGAGAAATGACTGCCCTGTTTCCAGGGTAACTGACTGCCCAGTTTCCAGAGTAACTGGATAACCTGTTTCCAGGGTAACAGATCACCCTGTTTCCGGGATAACTGACTGCCCTGTTTCCAAGATAACTGACTGCCCTGTTTCCAGGGTAACTGACTGCCCTGTTTCCGGGGTAACTGACTGCCCTGTTTCCAGGCTAACTGACTGCCCTGTTTCCAGGATAACTGATCACCCTGTTTCCGGGGTAACTGACTGCCCTGTTTCCGGGGTAACTGACCGCCCTGTTTCCAGGATAACTGATCACCCTGTTTCCGGGGTAACTGACCACCCTGTTTCCAGGGTCACTGACCACCCTGTTTCCAGGATAACTGACTCCCCTGTTTCCAGGGTAACTGACTGCCCTGTTTCCGGGGTAACTGATCTCCCTGTTTCCGGGGTAACTGACTGCCCTGTTTCCGGGGTAACTGACCGCCCTGTTTCCAGGGTCAATGACCACCCTGTTTCCAGGATAACTGAAAGCCCTATTTCCAGGGTAACTGATCTCTCTGTTTCCGGGTAACTGACTGCCCTGTTTCCGGGGTAACTGACTGCCCTGTTTCCAGGGGAACTGATCTCCCTGTTTCCAGTGCAACGGATCACCATGTTTCCGGGGTAACTGACTGCCCTGTTTCCAGGGCAACTGACCGCCCTGTTTCCGGGGGAACTGACTGCCCAGTTTCCAGGGTAACTGACTGCCCAGTTTCCAGGGTAACTAACTGCCCTGTTTCCGGGGTAACTGACTGCCCAGTTTCCAGGGTAACTGACTCCCCTGTTTCCAGGGTAACTGACTGCCCTGTTTCCGGGGTAACTGATCTCCCTGTTTCCGGGGTTACTGACCGCCCTGTTTCCAGGATAACTGACCTACCTATTTACAGGTTAACTGACTGCCCTGTTTCCAGGGTAACTGACTTACCCTGTTTCCGGGGTAACTGACTGCCCTGTTTCCAGGCTAACTGACCGCCCTGTTTCCAGGGTCAATGACCACCCTGTTTCCAGGATAACTGAAAGCCCTATTTCCAGGGTAACTGACTGCCCTGTTTCCGGGGTAACAGATCACCCTGTTTCCGGGGTAACTGACCGCCCTGTTTCCAGGGTCAATGACCACCCTGTTTCCAGGATAACTGACTGCCCTGTTCCCAGGGGAACTGACTGCCCTGTTTCCGGGGTAACAGATCACCCTGTTTCCGGGGTAACTGACTAACCAGTTTCCAGGGTGACTGACTGCCCTGTTTCCAGGGTAACTGTCTGCCCAGTTTCCGGGGTAACTGACTGCCCTGTTTCCAGGGTAACTGATCACCCTGTTTCCGGGATAACTGACTGCCCTGTTTCCGGGATAACTGACTGCCCTGTTTCCAGGGTAACTGACTTACCCTGTTTCCGGGGTAACTGACTGCCCTGTTTCCAGGCTAACTGACTGCCCTGTTTCCAGGATAACTGATCACCCTGTTTCCGGGGTAACTGACTGCCCTGTTTCCGGGGGAACTGACCGCCCTGTTTCCAGGGTCACTGACCACCCTGTTTCCAGGATAACTGAAAGCCCTGTTTCCAGGGTAACTGATCTCCCTGTTTCCGGGGTAACTGATCTCCCTGTTTCCGGGGAACTGACTGCCCTGTTTCCGGTGTAAATGACTGCCATGTTTCCAGGGTAAGTGATCTCCCTGTTTCCAGTGCAACGGATCACCATGTTTCCGGGGTAACTGACTGCCCTGTTTCCAGGGCAACTGACCGCCCTGTTTCGGGGGAACTGACTGCCCAGTTTCCAGGGTAACTGACTGCCCAGTTTCCAGGGTAACTAACTGCCCTGTTTCCGGGGTAACTGACTGCCCAGTTTCCAGGGTAACTGACTGCCCTGTTTCCAGGGTAACTGACAGCCCACCTTCCAGTGTAACTGATCACCCTGTTTCCAGGATAATTGACTGCCCTGTTTCCAGGGTAACTGACCGCCCTGTTTCCAGGTTAACTGACTGTCCAGTTTCCAGGGTAAATTATCACCCTGTTTCCGGGATAACTAACTGCCCTGTTTCCGGGATAACTGACTGCCCTGTTTCCAGGGTAACTGACTGCCCAGTTTCCAGGGTAACTGATCACCCTGTTTCCGGGAGAAATGACTGCCCTGTTTCCAGGGTAACTGACTGCCCTGCTTCCGGGGTAACTGACTGCCCTGTTTCCAGGGTAACTGATCACCCTGTTTCCGGGATAACTGACTGCCGTGTTTCCGGGATAACTGACTGCCCTGTTTCCAGGGTAACTGACCTACCCTGTTTCCGGGGTAACTGACTGCCCTGTTTCCAGGCTAACTGACTGCCCTGTTTCCAGGATAACTGATCACCCTGTTTCCGGGGTAACTGACCGCCCTGTTTCCGGGGTAACTGACCGCCCTGTTTCCAGGGTCACTGACCACCCTGTTTTCAGGATAACTGAAAGTGCTGTTTCCAGGGTAACTGATCTCCCTGTTTCCGGGGTAACTGATCACCCTGTTTCCGGGTAACTGACAGCCCTGTTTCCGGGGTAATTGACTGCCCTGTTTCCAGGGTAACTGATCTCCCTGTTTCCAGTGCAACGGATCACCATGTTTCCGGGGTAAATGACGGCCCTGTTTCCAGTGTAACTGACCGCCCTGTTTCAGGGATAACTGTGTGCCCTGTTTCCAGTGTAAAAAACTGCCCTGTTTCCGGGGTAAATGACTGCCCAGTTTCCAGCGTATCTGACTGACCTGTTTCCAGGGTAACTGACTGCCCTGTTTCCGGGGTCACTGACTGCCCAGTTTCCAGGGTAACTGATCACCCTGTTTCCGGGATAACTGACTACCCTGTTTCCAGGGTAACTGACTGCCCAGTTTCCAGGGAAACTGACTGCCCAGTTTCCAGGGTAACTGCTCAGCCCGTTTCTGGGGTAACTGACTACCCTGTTTCCGGGATAACTGATCACCCTGTTTCCGGGGTAACTGATTGCCCTGTTTCCAGAGTAACTGATCACCCTGTTTCCGGGATAACTGACTGCCCTGTTTCCGGGATAACTGACTGCCCTGTTTCCAGGGTAACTGACTGCCCTGTTTCCGGGGTAACTGACTGCCCTGTTTCCAGGATAACTGATCACTCTGTTTCCGGGAAAACTGACCACCCTGTGTCCGGGGTAACTGACTAATCTGTTTCCAGGGTTACTGAGCGCCCTGTTTCTGGGGTAACTGAGTGCCCTGTTTCCGGGGTAACTGACCACCCTGTTTCCAGGATAACTGATCACCCTGTTTCCAGGGTAACTGACCATCCTGTTTCCAGGGTAACTGACTGCCCAGTTTCCAGGGTAAATGACTGCCCTGTTTCCGGGGTAACAGATCTCCCTGTTTCCAGGATAACAGACCGCCCTATTATCCGGGGTAACTGACCGCCCTGTTTCCAGGATAACTGACTGCCCTGTTTCCGGGATAAATAACTGCCCTGTTTACTGGATAACTGACCGCCCTGTTTCCAGGATAACTGACTGCCCTGTTTCCGGGATAACTGACTGCCCTGTTTACTGGATAACTGACCGCCCTGTTTCCAGGATAACTGACTGCCCTGTTTCCAGGGTAACTGAACGCCCTGTTTCCGGGATAACTGACTGCCCTGTTTCCAGGGTAACTGATAACCCTGTTTCCGGGCTAACTGAATGCCCTGTTTCCAGGGTAACTGACTGCCCTGTATCCGGGGTAACTGACTGCCCTGTTTCCAGGGTAACTGACTGCCCAGTTTCCAGAGTAACTGAATACCCTGTTTCCAGGGGAACTGACTGCCCTGTTTCCGGGATAACTGACTGCCCTGTTTCCAGGGTAACTGACTGCCCTGTTTCCGGGGGAACTGACTGCCCTGTTTCCAGGGTAACTGATCACCCTGTTTCCGGGATAACTGACTGCCCTGTTTCCGGGATAACTGACTGCCCTGTTTCCAGGGTAACTGACTGCCCTGTTTCCAGGGCAACGGATCACCATGTTTCCTGGGTAACTGACTGCACTGTTTCCAGGGCAAGTGACCGCCCTGTTTCCGGGGTAACAGACTGCCCAGTTTCCAGGGTAACTGTTCACCCTGTTTCCGGGGTAACGGATCACCCTGTTTCCGGGGTAAATGACGGCCCTGTTTCCAGGGTAACTGACCGCCCTGTTTCAGGGATAACTGTGTGCCCTGTTTCCAGGGTAAAAAACTGCCCTGTTTCCGGGGTAACTGACCGCCCTGTTTCCAGGATAACTGATCACCCTGTTTCCGGGGTAACTGACCGCCCTGTTTCCAGGGTAACTGACTGCCCTGTTTCCAGGTTAACTGACTGCCCTGTTTCCAGTGTAACTGACTGCCCTATTTCCAGGGGAACTGACTGCCCTGTTTCC
Organism: Heterodontus francisci; assembly: GCF_036365525.1. NCBI lineage: Eukaryota > Metazoa > Chordata > Chondrichthyes > Heterodontiformes > Heterodontidae > Heterodontus > Heterodontus francisci. The sequence goes on from NC_090386.1 coordinate 7,697,976, forward strand.
GGGGTAACTGACCGCCCTGTTTCCAGGATAACTGACCTACCTGTTTCCGGGGTAACTGACCGCCCTGTTTCCAGGATAACTGACTGCCCTGTTTCCAGGTTAACTGACTGCCCTGTTTCCAGTGTAACTGACTGCCCTATTTCCAGGGGAACTGACTGCCCTGTTTCCGGGGTAAATGATCAACCTGTTTCCGGGGTAACTGACTAACCAGTTTCCAGGGTGACTGACTGCCCTGTTTCCTGGGTAGTTGACTGCCCTGCTTCCGGGGTAACTGACTGCCCTGTTTCCAGGTTAACTGACTGCCCATTTTCCAGGGTAACTGATCACCCTTTTTCCGGGATAACTGACTGCCCTGTTTCCGGGATGACTGACAGCCCTGTTTCCAGGGTAACTGATCACCCAGTTTCCGGGATAACTGACTCCCCTGTTTCCAGGGTAACTGACTGCCCGGTTTCCAGGGTAACTGACTGCCCTGTTTCCGGGGTAACTGACTGCCCTGTTTCCAGGGTAACTGACTGCCCAGTTTCCAGGGTGACTGATCCCCCTGTTTCCGGGATAACTGACTGCCCTGTTTGCGGGAGAAATGACTGCCCTGTTTCCAGGGTAACTGACTGCCCTGTTTCCGGGGTAACTGACTGCCCTGTTTCCAGGGTAATTGATCAACCTGTTTACGGGATAAATGACTGCCCTGTTTCCGGGATAACTGACTGCCCTGTTTCCAGGATAACTGACTGCCCTGTTTCCGGGGTAACTGACTGCCATGTTTCCAGGCTAACTGACTGCCCTGTTTCCAGGATGACTGATCACCCTGTTTCCGGGATAACTGACTGCCCTGTTTCCGGGGTAACTGACCGCCCTGTTTCCAGGATAACTGATCACCCTGTTTCCGGGGTAACTGACCACCCTGTTTCCAGGGTAACTGACCACCCTGTTTCCAGGATAACTGAAAGCCCTGTTTCCAGGGTAACTGATCTCCCTGTTTCCGGGGTAACTGATCACCCTGTTTCCGGGTAACTGACTGCCCTGTTGCCAGGGTATCTGATGTCCCTGTTTCCAGGGTAACTGATCACCCTGTTTCCGGGGTAACTGACTGCCCTGTTTCCAGGGTAACTGACTGCCCTGTTTCCGGGGTAACTGACTGCCCTGTTTCCAGGATAACTGACTGCCCTGTTTCCAGGATAACTGATCACCCTTTTTCCAGGGTAACTGACTGCCCTGTTTCCGGGGTAACTGACCGCCCTGTTTCCAGGATAACTGATCACCCTGTTTCCGGGGTAACTGACCACCCTGTTTCCAGGGTCACTGACCACCCTGTTTCCAGGATAACTGACTCCCCTGTTTCCAGGGTAACTGACTGCCCTGTTTCCGGGGTAACTGACCGCCCTGTTTCCAGGATAACTGACCTACCTGTTTCCGGGGTAACTGACCGCCCTGTTTCCAGCATAACTGACTGCCCTGTTTCCAGGTTAACTGACTGCCCTGTTTCCAGTGTAACTGACTGCCCTATTTCCAGGGGAACTGACTGCCCTGTTTCCGGGGTAAATGATCACCCTGTTTCCGGGGTAACTGACTAACCAGTTTCCAGGATAACTGAAAGCCCTGTTTCCAGGGTAACTGATCTCCCTGTTTCCGGGGTAACTGATCACCCTGTTTCCGGGTAACTGACTGCCCTGTTGCCAGGGTATCTGATGTCCCTGTTTCCAGGGTAACTGATCACCCTGTTTCCGGGGTAACTGACTGCCCTGTTTCCAGGGTAACTGACTGCCCTGTTTCCGGGGTAACTGACTGCCCTGTTTCCAGGATAACTGACTGCCCTGTTTCCAGGATGACTGATCACCCTGTTTCCGGGATAACTGACTGCCCTGTTTCCGGGGTAACTGACCGCCCTGTTTCCAGGATAACTGATCACCCTGTTTCCGGGGTAACTGACCACCCTGTTTCCAGGGTAACTGACCACCCTGTTTCCAGGATAACTGAAAGCCCTGTTTCCAGGGTAACTGATCTCCCTGTTTCCGGGGTAACTGATCACCCTGTTTCCGGGTAACTGACTGCCCTGTTGCCAGGGTATCTGATGTCCCTGTTTCCAGGGTAACTGATCACCCTGTTTCCGGGGTAACTGACTGCCCTGTTTCCAGGGTAACTGACTGCCCTGTTTCCGGGGTAACTGACTGCCCTGTTTCCAGGATAACTGACTGCCCTGTTTCCAGGATAACTGATCACCCTTTTTCCAGGGTAACTGACTGCCCTGTTTCCGGGGTAACTGACCGCCCTGTTTCCAGGATAACTGATCACCCTGTTTCCGGGGTAACTGACCACCCTGTTTCCAGGGTCACTGACCACCCTGTTTCCAGGATAACTGACTCCCCTGTTTCCAGGGTAACTGACTGCCCTGTTTCCGGGGTAACTGACCGCCCTGTTTCCAGGATAACTGACCTACCTGTTTCCGGGGTAACTGACCGCCCTGTTTCCAGCATAACTGACTGCCCTGTTTCCAGGTTAACTGACTGCCCTGTTTCCAGTGTAACTGACTGCCCTATTTCCAGGGGAACTGACTGCCCTGTTTCCGGGGTAAATGATCACCCTGTTTCCGGGGTAACTGACTAACCAGTTTCCAGGATAACTGAAAGCCCTGTTTCCAGGGTAACTGATCTCCCTGTTTCCGGGGTAACTGATCACCCTGTTTCCGGGTAACTGACTGCCCTGTTTCCAGGGTATCTGATGTCCCTGTTTCCAGGGTAACTGATCACCCTGTTTCCGGGGTAACTGACTGCCCTGTTTCCAGAGTAACTGATCTCCCTGTTTCCAGTGCAACGGATCACCATGTTTCCGGGGTAACTGACTGCCCTGTTTCCAGGGCAACTGACCGCCCTGTTTCCGGGGTAACTGACTGCCCAGTTTCCAGGCTAACTGTACACCCTGTTTCCGGGGTAACGGATCACCCTGTTTCCGGGGTAAATGACTGCCCTGTTTCCAGGGTAACTGACCGCCCTGTTTCAGGGATAACTGTGAGCCCTATTTCCAGGGTAAAAAACTGCCCTGTTTCCAGGGTAACTGACCGCCCTGTTTCCAGTATAACTGATCACCCTGTTTCCGGAGTAACTAGGTAATCTGTTTCCAGGGTTACTGACTGCCCTGTTTCCGGGGTAACTGACTGCCCAGTTTCCAGCGTAACTGACTGCCCTGTTTCCAGGGTAACTGACTGCCCAGTTTCCAGGGTAACTGACTGCCCTGTTTCTGGGGAAACTGATCACCCTGTTTCCGGGATAACTGAATACCCTGTTTCCAGGGCAACTGACTGCCCAGTTTCCAGGGTAACTGATCACCCTGTTTCTGGGATACCTGACTGCCCTGTTTCCAGGGCAACTGACTGCCCAGTTTCCAGGGTAACTGACTGCCCTGTTTCCAGGGCAAGTGACCGCCCTGTTTCCGGGGTAACAGACTGCCCAGTTTCCAGGGTAACTGTTCACCCTGTTTCCGGGGTAACGGATCACCCTGTTTCCGGGGTAAATGTCGGCCCTGTTTCCAGGGTAACTGACTGCCCTGTTTCAGGGATAACTGTGTGCCCTGTTTCCAGGGTAAAAAACTGCCCTGTTTCCGGGGTAACTGACCGCCCTGTTTCCAGGATAACTGATCACCCTGTTTCCGGGGTAACTGACTGCCCAGTTTCCAGCGTAACTGACTACCTGTTTCCAGGGTAACTGACTGCCCTGTTTCCGGGGTAGCTGACTGCATAGTTTCCAGGGTAACTGATCACCCTGTTTCCGGGATAACTGACTGCCCAGTTTCCAGGGAAACTGACTGCCCTGTTTCCGGGGTAACTGACTGCCCAGTTTCCAGGGTAACTGCTCAGCCCGTTTCCGGGATAACTGACTACCCTGTTTCCGGGATAACTGATCACCCTGTTTCCGGGGTAACTGATTGCCCTGTTTCCAGCGTAACTGATCACCCTGTTTCCGGGATAACTGACTGCCCTGTTTCCGGGATAACTGACTGCCCTGTTTCCAGGGTAACTGACTGCCCTGTTTCCGGGGTAACTGACTGCCCTGTTTCCAGGATAACTGATCACTCTGTTTCCGGGGTAACTGACCATCCTGTGTCCGGGGTAACTGACTAATCTGTTTCCAGGGTTACTGACCGCCCTGTTTCTGGGGTAACTGAGTGCCCTGTTTCCGGGGTAACTGACTGCCCTGTTTACTGGATAACTGACCGCCCCATTATCCGGGGTAACTGACCGCCCTGTTTCCAGGATAACTGACTGCCCTGTTTCCAGGATAACTGACCGCCCTGTTTCCAGGATAACTGCCCGCCCCATTATCCGGGGTAACTGTCCGCCCTGTTTCCAGGATAACTGACTGCCCTGTTTCCGGGATAACTGACTGCCCTGTTTCCAGGTTAACTGACTGCCCTGTTTCCGGGATAACTGACTCCCCTGTTTCCAGGGTGACTGACTGCCCTGTTTCCGGGATAACTGACTGCCCTGTTTCCAGGATAACTGACCGCCCTGTTTCCAGGATAACTGACCGCCCCATTATCCGGGGTAACTGACCGCCCTGTTTCCAGGATAACTGACTGCCCTGTTTCCGGGATAACTGACTGCCCTGTTTCCAGGTTAACTGACTGCCCTGTTTCCGGGATAACTGACTCCCCTGTTTCCAGGGCAACTGACTGCCCTGTTTCCGGGATAACTGACTGCCCTGTTTCCAGGGTAACTGACTGCCCTGTTTCCGGGATAACTGAATGCCCTGTTTCCAGGGTAATTGACTGCCCAGTTTCCAGGGTAACTGACTGCCCTGTTTCCAGGGTAACAGACTGCCCAGTTTCCAGAGTAACTGAATACCCTGTTTCCAGGGTAACTGACTGCCCTGTTTCCGGGATAACTGTCTGCCCTGTTTCCAGGGTAACTGACTGCCCTGTTTCCGGGGGAACTGACTGCCCTGTTTCCAGGGTAACTGATCACCCTGTTTCCGGGATAACTGACTGCCCTGTTTCCGGGATAACTGACTGCCCTGTTTCCAGGGTAACTGACTGCCCTGTTTCCAGGGCAACGGATCACCATGTTTCCAGGGTAACTGACTGCCCTGTTTCCAGGGCAAGTGACCGCCCTGTTTCCGGGGTAACAGACTGCCCAGTTTCCAGGGTAACTGTTCACCCTGTTTCCGGGGTAACGGATCACCCTGTTTCCGGGGTAAATGACGGCCCTGTTTCCAGGGTAACTGACCGCCCTGTTTCAGGGATAACTGTGTGCCCTGTTTCCAGGGTAAAAAACTGCCCTGTTTCCGGGGTAACTGACCGCCCTGTTTCCAGGATAACTGATCACCCTGTTTCCGGGGTAACTGACTGCGCAGTTTCCAGCGTAACTGACTGCCCTGTTTCCATGGTAACTGACTGCCCTGTTTCCGGGGTAACTGACTGCCCAGTTTCCAGGGTAACTGACTGCCCTGTTTCCGGGGTAACTGACTGCCCAGTTTCCAGGGTAACTGATCACCCTGTTTCCGGGATAACTGACTACCCTGTTTCCAGGGTAACTGACTGCCCTGTTTCCGGAATAACTGACTGCCCAAATTCCAGGGTAACTGATCAGCCCGTTTCCGGGATAACTGACTGCCCTATTTCCGGGATAACTGACTGCCCTGTTTCCAGGGTAACTGACTGCCCTGTTTCCGGGGTAACTGATTGCCCTGTTTCCAGCGTAACTGATCACCCTGTTTCTGGGATAACTGACTGCCCTGTTTCTGGGGTAACTGACTGCCCTGTTTCCAGGGTAACTGACCACCCTGTTTCTGGGGTAACTGAGTGCCCTGTTTCCGGGGTAACTGACCGCCCTGTTTCCAGGATAACTGATCACCCAGTTTCCAGGGTAACTGACCATCCTGTTTCCAGCGTAACTGACTGCCCAGTTTCCAGGGTAAATGACTGCCCTGTTTCCGGGGTAACAGATCTCCCTGTTTCCGGGGTAACAGACCGCCCTGTTTCCAGGATAACTGACTGCCCTGTTTACTGGATAACTGACCGCCCTGTTTCCAGGTTAACTGACTGCCCTGTTTCCGGGATAAATAACTGCCCTGTTTCCAGGGTAACTGACTGCCCTGTTTCCGGGATAACTGACTGCCCTGTTTCCAGGGTAACTGATAACCCTGTTTCCGGGCTAACTGACTGCCCTGTTTCCGGGATAACTGACTGCCCTGTTTCCAGGGTAACTGACTGCTCTGTTTCCGGGGTAACTGACTGCCCTGTTTCCAGGCTAACTGACTGCCCTGTTTCCAGGATAACTGATCACCCTGTTTCCGGGGTAAATGACTGCCCTGTTTCCGGGGTAACTGACCGCCCTGTTTCCAGGATAACTGATCACCCTGTTTCCGTTGTAACTGACTGCCCTGTTTCCAGGCTAACTGACTGCCCTGTTTCCAGGATAACTGATCACCCTGTTTCCGGGGTAACTGACTGCCCTGTTTCCGGGGTAACTGACCGCCCTGTTTCCAGGATAACTGATCACCCTGTTTCCGGGGTAACTGACCACCCTGTTTCCAGGGTCACTGACCACCCTGTTTCCAGGATAACTAACTCCCCTGTTTCCAGCGTAACTGATCACCCTGTTTCCAGGATAACTGACCTACCTATTTCCGGGGTAACTGACCGCCCTGTTTCCAGGATAACTGACTGCCCTGTTTCCAGGTTAACTGACTGCCCTGTTTCCAGGGTAACTGACTGCCCTGTTTCCAGGGGAACTGACTGCCCTGTTTCCGGGGTAAATGATCACCCTGTTTCCGGGGTAACTGACTAACCAGTTTCCAGGGTGACTGACTGCCCTGTTTCCAGGGTAACTGACTGCCCAGTTTCCGGGGTAACCTACTGCCCTGTTTCCAGGGTAACTGACTGCCCAGTTTCCAGGGTAACTGATCACCCTGTTTCCGGGAAAACTGACTGCCCTGTTTCCGGGGTAACTGACTGCCCTGTTTCCAGGGTAACTGACCGCCCTGTTTCTGGGGTAACTGAGTGCCCTGTTTCCAGGGTAACTGACCGCCCTGTTTCCAGGATAACTGATCACCCTGTTTCCAGGGTAATTGACCATCCTGTTTCCAGGGTAACTGACTGCCCTGTTTCCAGGGTAAATGACTGCCCTGTTTCCGGGGTAACAGATCTCCCTGTTTCCGGGGTAACAGACCGCCCTGTTTCCAGGATAACTGACTGCCCTGTTTCCGGGATAACTGACTGCCCTGTTTACTGGATAACTGACCGCCCTGTTTCCAGGTTAACTGACTGCCCTGTTTCCGGGATAAATAACTGCCCTGTTTCCAGGGTAACTGACTGCCCTGTTTCCGGGATAACTGACTGCCCTGTTTCCAGGGTAACTGATAACCCTGTTTCCGGGCTAACTGACTGCCCTGTTTCCGGGATAACTGACTGCCCTGTTTCCAGGGTAACTGACTGCCCTGTTTCCGGGGTAACTGACTGCCCTGTTTCCAGGCTAACTGACTGCCCTGTTTCCAGGATAACTGATCACCCTGTTTCCGGGGTAAATGACTGCCCTGTTTCCGGGGTAACTGACCGCCCTGTTTCCAGGATAACTGATCACCCTGTTTCCGGGGTAACTGACTGCCCTGTTTCCAGGCTAACTGACTGCCCTGTTTCCAGCGTAACTGATCACCCTGTTTCCAGGATAACTGACCTACCTATTTCCGGGGTAACTGACTGCCCTGTTTCCAGGATAACTGACTGCCCTGTTTCCAGGTTAACTGACTGCCCTGTTTCCAGGGTAACTGACTGCCCTGTTTCCAGGGGAACTGACTGCCCTGTTTCCGGGGTAAATGATCACCCTGTTTCCGGGGTAACTGACTAACCAGTTTCCAGGGTGACTGACTGCCCTGTTTCCAGGGTAACTGACTGCCCAGTTTCCGGGGTAACCTACTGCCCTGTTTCCAGGGTAACTGACTGCCCAGTTTCCAGGGTAACTGATCACCCTGTTTCCGGGAAAACTGACTGCCCTGTTTCCGGGAGAAATGACTGCCCTGTTTCCAGGGTAACTGACTGCCCTGTTTCCGGGGTAACTGACTGCCCTGTTTCCAGGGTAACTGATCACCCTGTTTCCGGGATAAATGACTGCCCTGTTTCCGGGATAACTGACTGCCCTGTTTCCAGGGTAACTGACTGCCCTGTTTCCGGGGTAACTGACTGCCCTGTTTCCAGGCTAACTGACTGCCCTGTTTCCAGGATAACTGATCACCCTGTTTCCGGGGTAACTGACTGCCCCGTTTCCGGGGTAACTGACCGCCCTGTTTCCAAGATAACTGACCACCCTGTTTCCAGGGTCACTGACCACCCTGTTTCCAGGATAACTGAAAGCCCTGTTTCCAGGGTAACTGATCTCCCTGTTTCCGGGGTAACTGATCACCCTGTTTCCAGGTAACTGACTGCCCTGTTTCCAGGTTAACTGATCTCCCTGTTTCCAGGGTAACTGATCACCCTGTTTCCGGGGTAACTGACTGCCCTGTTTCCAGGGTAACTGACTGCCCTGTTTCCGGGGTAACTGACTGCCCTGTTTCCAGGATAACTGATCACTCTGTTTCCGGGGGAACTGACCACCCTGTTTCCGGGGTAACTGACTAATCTGTTTCCAGTGTTACTGACCGCCCTATTTCTGGGGTAACTGACTGCCCTGTTTCCGGGGTAACTGACCGATCTGTTTCCGGGGTAACTGACCGCCCTGTTTCCAGGATAACTGACCATCCTATTACCAGGGTAACTGACCGCTCTGCTTCCAGGATAACTGACTGCCCTGTTTCCGGGATAACTGACTGCCCTGTTTAATGGATAACTGACTGCCCTGTTTCCAGGTTAACTGACTGCCCAGTTTCCGGGATAACTGACTGCCCTGTTTCCAGGTTAACTGACTGCCCTGTTTCCGGGATAACTGACTGCCCTGTTTCCATGGTAACTGATAAACCTGTTTCCAGGATAACTGACTGCCCTGCTTCCAGGGTAACTGACTGCTCGGTTTCCAGGGTAACTGACTGCCCTGTTTCCGGGGTAACTGACTGCCCTGTTTCCAGGGTAACTGACTGCCCAGTTTCCAGAGTAACTGAATACCCTGTTTCCAGGGTAACTGACTGCCCTGTTTCTGGGGTAACTGACTGCCCTGTTTCCGGGGTAACTGACCGCCCTGTTTCCAGGATAACTGATCACCCTGCTTCCAGGGGAACTGACCATCCTGTTTCCAGGGTGACTGACTGCCCTGTTTCCAGGGTAACTGACTGCCCACTTTCCGGGTTATCTGACAGCCCTGTTTACTGGGTAATTGACTGCCCTGCTTCCGGGGTAACTGACTGCCCTGTTTCCAGGTTAACTGACTGCCCAGTTTCCAGGGTATCTGATCACCCTTTTTCCGGGATAACTGACTGCCCTGTTTCCGGGATAACTGACTGCCCTGTTTCCAGGGTAACTGATCACCCTGTTTCCGGGATAACTGACTCCCCTGTTTCCAGGGTAACTGACTGCCCAGTTTCCAGGGTAACTGACGCACATGTTTCCGGGGTAACTGACTGCCCTGTTTCCAGGGTAACTGACTGCCCAGTTTCCAGGGTAACTGACTGCCCTGTTTCCGGGGTAACTGACTGCCCTGTTTCCAGGCTAACTGACTGCCCTGTTTCCAGGATAACTGATCACCCTGTTTCCGGGGTAACTGACCGACCGCCCTGTTTCCAGGATAACTGATCACCCTGTTTCCGGAGTAACTGACCACCCTGTTTCCAGTGTAACTGACTAATCTGTTTCCAGGGTTACTGACCGCCCTGTTTCTGGGGTAACTGACTGCCCTGTTTCCGGGGTAACTGACTGCCCAGTTTCCAGGGTAACTGACTGCCCAGTTTCCAGAGTAACTGAATACCCTGTTTCCAGGGTAACTGACTGCCCTTTTTCCGGGATAACTGACTGTCCTGTTTCCAGGGTAACTGACTGCCCTGTTTCCGGGATAACTGATGCCCTGTCTCCGGGATAACAGACTGCCCTGTTTCCAGGGTAACTGACTGCCCTGTTTCCGGGGTAACTGACTGCCCTGTTTCCAGGCTAACTGACTGCCCTGTTTCCAGGATAACTGATCACCCTGTTTCCGGGGTAACTGACTGCACTGTTTCCGGGGTAACTGACCGCCCTGTTTCCAGGACAACTGATCACCCTGTTTCCGGGGTAACTGACCACCCTGTTTCCAGGATAACTGACCACCCTGTTTCCAGGATAACTGACTCCCCTGTTTCCAGGGTAACTGACTGCCCTGTTTCCGGGGTAACTGACCGCCCTGTTTCCAGGATAACTGACCTACCTATTTCCGGGGTAACTGACCGCCCTGTTTCCAGGATAACTGACTGCCCTGTTTCCAGGTTAACTGACTGCCCTGTTTCCAGGGTAACAGACTGCCCTGTTTCCGGGGTAAATGATCACCCTGTTTCCGGGGTAACTGACTAACCAGTTTCCAGGGTGACTGACTGCCCTGTTTCCAGGGTAACTGAATGCCCACTTTCCGGGGTAACTGACTGCCCTGTTTCCTGGGTAATTGACTGCCCTGCTTCCGGGGTAACTGACTGCCCTGTTTCCAGGTTAACTGACTGCCCATTTTCCAGGGTAACTGATCACCCTTTTTCCGGGATAACTGACTGCCCTGTTTCCGGGATAACTGACTGCCCTGTTTCCAGGGTAACTGATCACCCTGTTTCCGGGGTAACTGACTGCCCTGTTTCCAGGCTAACTGACTGCCCTGTTTCCAGGATAACTGATCACCCTGTTTCCGGGGTAACTGACTGCCCTGTTTCCGGGGTAACTGACCGACCGCCCTGTTTCCAGGATAACTGATCACCCTGTTTCCGGGGTAACTGACCACCCTGTTTCCAGTGTAACTGACTAATCTGTTTCCAGGGTTACTGACCGTCCTGTTTCTGGGGTAACTGACTGCCCTGTTTCAGGGGTAACTGACCGCCCTGTTTCCAGGATAACTGATCACCCTGCTTCCAGGGGAACTGACCATCCTGTTTCCAAGGTAACTGACTGCCCAGTTTCCAGGGTGACTGACTGCCCTGTTTCCAGGGTAACTGACTGCCCAATTTCCGGGTTAACTGACAGCCCTGTTTCCTGGGTAATTGACTGCCCTGCTTCCGGGGTAACTGACTGCCCTGTTTCCAGGTTAACTGACTGCCCAGTTTCCAGGGTAACTGATCACCCTTTTTCCGGGATAACTGACTGCCCTGTTTCCGGGATAACTGACTGCCCTGTTTCCAGGGTAACTGATCACCCTGTTTCCGATATAACTGACTCCCCTGTTTCCAGGGTAACTGACTGCCCAGTTTCCAGGGTAACTGACTGCCATGTTTCCGGGGTAACTGACTGCCCTGTTTCCAGGGTAACTGACTGCCCAGTTTCCAGGGTAACTGACTGCCCTGTTTCTGGGGTAACTGACTGCCCTATTTCCAGGCTAACTGACTGCCCTGTTTCCAGGATAACTGATCACCCTGTTTCCGGGGAAACTGACTGCCCTGTTTCCGGGGTAACTGACCGACCGCCCTGTTTCCAGGATAACTGATCACCCTGTTTCCGGGGTAACTGACCACCCTGTTTCCAGTGTAACTGACTAATCTGTTTCCAGGGTTACTGACCGCCCTGTTTCTGGGGTAACTGACTGCCCTGTTTCCGGGGTAACTGACCGCCCTGTTTCCAGGATAACTGATCACCCTGCTTCCAGGGTAACTGACCATCCTGTTTCCAGGGTAACTGACTGCCCAGTTTCCAGGGTATCTGATCACCCTTTTTCCGGGATAACTGACTGCCCTGTTTCCGGGATAACTGACTGCCCTGTTTCCAGGGTAACTGATCACCCTGTTTCCGGGATAACTGACTCCCCTGTTTCCAGGGTAACTGACTGCCCAGTTTCCAGGGTAACTGACTGCCATGTTTCCGGGGTAACTGACTGCCCTGTTTCCAGGGTAACTGACTGCCCAGTTTCCAGGGTAACTGACTGCCCTGTTTCCGGGGTAACTGACTGCCCTGTTTCCAGGCTAACTGACTGCCCTGTTTCCAGGATAACTGATCACCCTGTTTCCGGGGTAACTGACTGCCCTGTTTCCGGGGTAACTGACCGACCGCCCTGTTTCCAGGATAACTGATCACCCTGTTTCCGGGGTAACTGACCACCCTGTTTCCAGTGTAACTGACTAATCTTTTTCCAGGGTTACTGACCGCCCTGTTTCTGGGGTAACTGACTGCCCTGTTTCCGGGGTAACTGACTGCCCTGTTTCCAGGGTAACTGACTGCCCATTTTCCAGAGTAACTGAATACCCTGTTTCCAGGGTAACTGACTGCCCTGTTTCCGGGATAACTGACTGCCCTGTTTCCAGTGTAACTGACTGCCCTGTTTCCGGGATAACTGATGCCCTGTCTCCGGGATAACAGACTGCCCTGTTTCCAGGGTAACTGACTGCCCTGTTTCCGGGGTAACTGACTGCCCTGTTTCCAGGCTAACTGACTGCCCTGTTTCCAGGATAACTGATCACCCTGTTTCCGGGGTAACTGACTGCACTGTTTCCGGGGTAACTGACCGCCCTGTTTCCAGGACAACTGATCACCCTGTTTCCGGGGTAACTGACCACCCTGTTTCCAGGATAACTGACCACCCTGTTTCCAGGATAACTGACTCCCCTGTTTCCAGGGTAACTGACTGCCCTGTTTCCGGGGTAACTGACCGCCCTGTGTCCAGGATAACTGACCTACCTATTTCCGGGGTAACTGACCGCCCTGTTTCCAGGATAACTGACTGCCCTGTTTCCAGGGTAACTGACCATCCTGTTTCCAGCGTAACTGACTGCCCAGTTTCCAGGGTAAATGACTGCCCTGTTTCCGGGGTAACAGATCTCCCTGTTTCCGGGGTAACAGACCGCCCTGTTTCCAGGATAACTGACTGCCCTGTTTACTGGATAACTGACCGCCCTGTTTCCAGGTTAACTGACTGCCCTGTTTCCGGGATAAATAACTGCCCTGTTTCCAGGGTAACTGACTGCCCTGTTTCCGGGATAACTGACTGCCCTGTTTCCAGGGTAACTGATAACCCTGTTTCCGGGCTAACTGACTGCCCTGTTTCCGGGATAACTGACTGCCCTGTTTCCAGGGTAACTGACTGCTCTGTTTCCGGGGTAACTGACTGCCCTGTTTCCAGGCTAACTGACTGCCCTGTTTCCAGGATAACTGATCACCCTGTTTCCGGGGTAAATGACTGCCCTGTTTCCGGGGTAACTGACCGCCCTGTTTCCAGGATAACTGATCACCCTGTTTCCGTTGTAACTGACTGCCCTGTTTCCAGGCTAACTGACTGCCCTGTTTCCAGGATAACTGATCACCCTGTTTCCGGGGTAACTGACTGCCCTGTTTCCGGGGTAACTGACCGCCCTGTTTCCAGGATAAGTGATCACCCTCTTTCCGGGGTAACTGACCACCCTGTTTCCAGGGTCACTGACCACCCTGTTTCCAGGATAACTGACTCCCCTGTTTCCAGCGTAACTGATCACCCTGTTTCCAGGATAACTGACCTACCTATTTCCGGGGTAACTGACCGCCCTGTTTCCAGGATAACTGACTGCCCTGTTTCCAGGTTAACTGACTGCCCTGTTTCCAGGGTAACTGACTGCCCTGTTTCCAGGGGAACTGACTGCCCTGTTTCCGGGGTAAATGATCACCCTGTTTCCGGGGTAACTGACTAACCAGTTTCCAGGGTGACTGACTGCCCTGTTTCCAGGGTAACTGACTGCCCAGTTTCCGGGGTAACCTACTGCCCTGTTTCCAGGGTAACTGACTGCCCAGTTTCCAGGGTAACTGATCACCCTGTTTCCGGGAAAACTGACTGCCCTGTTTCCGGGGTAACTGACTGCCCTGTTTCCAGGGTAACTGACCGCCCTGTTTCTGGGGTAACTGAGTGCCCTGTTTCCGGGGTAACTGACCGCCCTGTTTCCAGGATAACTGATCACCCTGTTTCCAGGGTAATTGACCATCCTGTTTCCAGGGTAACTGACTGCCCTGTTTCCAGGGTAAATGACTGCCCTGTTTCCGGGGTAACAGATCTCCCTGTTTCCGGGGTAACAGACCGCCCTGTTTCCAGGATAACTGACTGCCCTGTTTCCGGGATAACTGACTGCCCTGTTTACTGGATAACTGACCGCCCTGTTTCCAGGTTAACTGACTGCCCTGTTTCCGGGATAAATAACTGCCCTGTTTCCAGGGTAACTGACTGCCCTGTTTCCGGGATAACTGACTGCCCTGTTTCCAGGGTAACTGATAACCCTGTTTCCGGGCTAACTGACTGCCCTGTTTCCGGGATAACTGACTGCCCTGTTTCCAGGGTAACTGACTGCCCTGTTTCCGGGATAACTGACTGCCCTGTTTCCAGGCTAACTGACTGCCCTGTTTCCAGGATAACTGATCACCCTGTTTCCGGGGTAAATGACTGCCCTGTTTCCGGGGTAACTGACCGCCCTGTTTCCAGGATAACTGATCACCCTGTTTCCGGGGTAACTGACTGCCCTGTTTCCAGGCTAACTGACTGCCCTGTTTCCAGGATAACTGATCACCCTGTTTCCGGGGTAACTGACTGCCCTGTTTCCGAGGTAACTGACCGCCCTGTTTCCAGGATAACTGATCACCCTGTTTCCGGGGTAACTGACCACCCTGTTTCCAGGGTCACTGACCACCCTGTTTCCAGGATAACTGACTCCCCTGTTTCCAGCGTAACTGATCACCCTGTTTCCAGGATAACTGACCTACCTATTTCCGGGGTAACTGACCGCCCTGTTTCCAGGATAACTGACTGCCCTGTTTCCAGGTTAACTGACTGCCCTGTTTCCAGGGTAACTGACTGCCCAGTTTCCGGGGTAACCTACTGCCCTGTTTCCAGGGTAACTGACTGCCCAGTTTCCAGGGTAACTGATCACCCTGTTTCCGGGAGAAATGACTGCCCTGTTTCCAGGGTAACTGACTGCCCTGTTTCCGGGGTAACTGACCACCCTGTTTCCAGGATAACTGAAAGCCCTGTTTCCAGGGTAACTGATCTCCCTGTTTCCGGGGTAACTGATCACCCTGTTTCCAGGTAACTGACTGCCCTGTTTCCAGGTTAACTGATCTCCCTGTTTCCAGGGTAACTGATCACCCTGTTTCCGGGGTAACTGACTGCCCTGTTTCCAGGGTAACTGACTGCCCTGTTTCCGGGGTAACTGACTGCCCTGTTTCCAGGATAACTGATCACTCTGTTTCCGGGGGAACTGACCACCCTGTTTCCGGGGTAACTGACTAATCTGTTTCCAGTGTTACTGACCGCCCTATTTCTGGGGTAACTGACTGCCCTGTTTCCGGGGTAACTGACCGCCCTGTTTCCGGGGTAACTGACCGCCCTGTTTCCAGGATAACTGACCATCCTATTACCAGGGTAACTGACCGCTCTGCTTCCAGGATAACTGACTGCCCTGTTTCCGGGATAACTGACTGCCCTGTTTAATGGATAACTGACTGCCCTGTTTCCAGGTTAACTGACTGCCCTGTTTCCGGGATAACTGACTGCCCTGTTTCCAGGTTAACTGACTGCCCTGTTTCCGGGATAACTGACTGCCCTGTTTCCATGGTAACTGATAACCCTGTTTCCAGGATAACTGACTGCCCTGCTTCCAGGGTAACTGACTGCTCGGTTTCCAGGGTAACTGACTGCCCTGTTTCCGGGGTAACTGACTGCCCTGTTTCCAGGGTAACTGACTGCCCAGTTTCCAGAGTAACTGAATACCCTGTTTCCAGGGTAACTGACTGCCCTGTTTCTGGGGTAACTGACTGCCCTGTTTCCGGGGTAAGAGACCGCCCTGTTTCCAGGATAACTGATCACCCTGCTTCCAGGGGAACTGACCATCCTGTTTCCAGGGTGACTGACTGCCCTGTTTCCAGGGTAACTGACTGCCCACTTTCCGGGTTATCTGACAGCCCTGTTTACTGGGTAATTGACTGCCCTGCTTCCGGGGTAACTGACTGCCCTGTTTCCAGGTTAACTGACTGCCCAATTTCCAGGGTATCTGATCACCCTTTTTCCGGGATAACTGACTGCCCTGTTTCCGGGATAACTGACTGCCCTGTTTCCAGGGTAACTGATCACCCTGTTTCCGGGATAACTGACTCCCCTGTTTCCAGGGTAACTGACTGCCCAGTTTCCAGGGTAACTGACTGCCATGTTTCCGGGGTAACTGACTGCCCTGTTTCCAGGGTAACTGACTGCCCAGTTTCCAGGGTAACTGACTGCCCTGTTTCCGGGGTAACTGACTGCCCTGTTTCCAGGCTAACTGACTGCCCTGTTTCCAGGATAACTGATCACCCTGTTTCCGGGGTAACTGACCGACCGCCCTGTTTCCAGGATAACTGATCACCCTGTTTCCGGAGTAACTGACTGCCCTGTTTCCAGTGTAACTGACTAATCTGTTTCCAGGGTTACTGACCGCCCTGTTTCTGGGGTAACTGACTGCCCTGTTTCCGGGGTAACTGACTGCCCAGTTTCCAGGGTAACTGACTGCCCAGTTTCCAGAGTAACTGAATACCCTGTTTCCAGGGTAACTGACTGCCCTTTTTCCGGGATAACTGACTGTCCTGTTTCCAGGGTAACTGACTGCCCTGTTTCCGGGATAACTGATGCCCTGTCTCCGGGATAACAGACTGCCCTGTTTCCAGGGTAACTGACTGCCCTGTTTCCGGGGTAACTGACTGCCCTGTTTCCAGGCTAACTGACTGCCCTGTTTCCAGGATAACTGATCACCCTGTTTCCGGGGTAACTGACTGCACTGTTTCCGGGGTAACTGACCGCCCTGTTTCCAGGACAACTGATCACCCTGTTTCCGGGGTAACTGACCACCCTGTTTCCAGGATAACTGACCACCCTGTTTCCAGGATAACTGACTCCCCTGTTTCCAGGGTAACTGACTGCCCTGTTTCCGGGGTAACTGACCGCCCTGTTTCCAGGATAACTGACCTACCTATTTCCGGGGTAACTGACCGCCCTGTTTCCAGGATAACTGACTGCCCTGTTTCCAGGTTAACTGACTGCCCTGTTTCCAGGGTAACAGACTGCCCTGTTTCCGGGGTAAATGATCACCCTGTTTCCGGGGTAACTGACTAACCAGTTTCCAGGGTGACTGACTGCCCTGTTTCCAGGGTAACTGAATGCCCACTTTCCGGGGTAACTGACTGCCCTGTTTCCTGGGTAATTGACTGCCCTGCTTCCGGGGTAACTGACTGCCCTGTTTCCAGGTTAACTGACTGCCCATTTTCCAGGGTAACTGATCACCCTTTTTCCGGGATAACTGACTGCCCTGTTTCCGGGATAACTGACTGCCCTGTTTCCAGGGTAACTGATCACCCTGTTTCCGGGGTAACTGACTGCCCTGTTTCCAGGCTAACTGACTGCCCTGTTTCCAGGATAACTGATCACCCTGTTTCCGGGGTAACTGACTGCCCTGTTTCCGGGGTAACTGACCGACCGCCCTGTTTCCAGGATAACTGATCACCCTGTTTCCGGGGTAACTGACCACCCTGTTTCCAGTGTAACTGACTAATCTGTTTCCAGGGTTACTGACCGTCCTGTTTCTGGGGTAACTGACTGCCCTGTTTCAGGGGTAACTGACCGCCCTGTTTCCAGGATAACTGATCACCCTGCTTCCAGGGGAACTGACCATCCTGTTTCCAAGGTAACTGACTGCCCAGTTTCCAGGGTGACTGACTGCCCTGTTTCCAGGGTAACTGACTGCCCACTTTCCGGGTTAACTGACAGCCCTGTTTCCTGGGTAATTGACTGCCCTGCTTCCGGGGTAACTGACTGCCCTGTTTCCAGGTTAACTGACTGCCCAGTTTCCAGGGTAACTGATCACCCTTTTTCCGGGATAACTGACTGCCCTGTTTCCGGGATAACTGACTGCCCTGTTTCCAGGGTAACTGATCACCCTGTTTCCGGGATAACTGACTCCCCTGTTTCCAGGGTAACTGACTGCCCAGTTTCCAGGGTAACTGACTGCCATGTTTCCGGGGTAACTGACTGCCCTGTTTCCAGGGTAACTGACTGCCCAGTTTCCAGGGTAACTGACTGCCCTGTTTCCGGGGTAACTGACTGCCCTATTTCCAGGCTAACTGACTGCCCTGTTTCCAGGATAACTGATCACCCTGTTTCCGGGGAAACTGACTGCCCTGTTTCCGGGGTAACTGACCGACCGCCCTGTTTCCAGGATAACTGATCACCCTGTTTCCGGGGTAACTGACCACCCTGTTTCCAGCGTAACTGACTAATCTGTTTCCAGGGTTACTGACCGCCCTGTTTCTGGGGTAACTGACTGCCCTGTTTCCGGGGTAACTGACCGCCCTGTTTCCAGGATAACTGATCACCCTGCTTCCAGGGTAACTGACCATCCTGTTTCCAGGGTAACTGACTGCCCAGTTTCCAGGGTATCTGATCACCCTTTTTCCGGGATAACTGACTGCCCTGTTTCCGGGATAACTGACTGCCCTGTTTCCAGGGTAACTGATCACCCTGTTTCCGGGATAACTGACTCCCCTGTTTCCAGGGTAACTGACTGCCCAGTTTCCAGGGTAACTGACTGCCATGTTTCCGGGGTAACTGACTGCCCTGTTTCCAGGGTAACTGACTGCCCAGTTTCCAGGGTAACTGACTGCCCTGTTTCCGGGGTAACTGACTGCCCTGTTTCCAGGCTAACTGACTGCCCTGTTTCCAGGATAACTGATCACCCTGTTTCCGGGGTAACTGACTGCCCTGTTTCCGGGGTAACTGACCGACCGCCCTGTTTCCAGGATAACTGATCACCCTGTTTCCGGGGTAACTGACCACCCTGTTTCCAGTGTAACTGACTAATCTGTTTCCAGGGTTACTGACCGCCCTGTTTCTGGGGTAACTGACTGCCCTGTTTCCGGGGTAACTGACTGCCCTGTTTCCAGGGTAACTGACTGCCCATTTTCCAGAGTAACTGAATACCCTGTTTCCAGGGTAACTGACTGCCCTGTTTCCGGGATAACTGACTGCCCTGTTTCCAGTGTAACTGACTGCCCTGTTTCCGGGATAACTGATGCCCTGTCTCCGGGATAACAGACTGCCCTGTTTCCAGGGTAACTGACTGCCCTGTTTCCGGGGTAACTGACTGCCCTGTTTCCAGGCTAACTGACTGCCCTGTTTCCAGGATAACTGATCACCCTGTTTCCGGGGTAACTGACTGCACTGTTTCCGGGGTAACTGACCGCCCTGTTTCCAGGACAACTGATCACCCTGTGTCCGGGGTAACTGACCACCCTGTTTCCAGGATAACTGACCACCCTGTTTCCAGGATAACTGACTCCCCTGTTTCCAGGGTAACTGACTGCCCTGTTTCCGGGGTAACTGACCGCCCTGTGTCCAGGATAACTGACCTACCTATTTCCGGGGTAACTGACCGCCCTGTTTCCAGGATAACTGACTGCCCTGTTTCCAGGGTAACTGACCATCCTGTTTCCAGCGTAACTGACTGCCCAGTTTCCAGGGTAAATGACTGCCCTGTTTCCGGGGTAACAGATCTCCCTGTTTCCGGGGTAACAGACCGCCCTGTTTCCAGGATAACTGACTGCCCTGTTTACTGGATAACTGACCGCCCTGTTTCCAGGTTAACTGACTGCCCTGTTTCCGGGATAAATAACTGCCCTGTTTCCAGGGTAACTGACTGCCCTGTTTCCGGGATAACTGACTGCCCTGTTTCCAGGGTAACTGATAACCCTGTTTCCGGGCTAACTGACTGCCCTGTTTCCGGGATAACTGACTGCCCTGTTTCCAGGGTAACTGACTGCTCTGTTTCCGGGGTAACTGACTGCCCTGTTTCCAGGCTAACTGACTGCCCTGTTTCCAGGATAACTGATCACCCTGTTTCCGGGGTAAATGACTGCCCTGTTTCTGGGGTAACTGACCGCCCTGTTTCCAGGATAACTGATCACCCTGTTTCTGTTGTAACTGACTGCCCTGTTTCCAGGCTAACTGACTGCCCTGTTTCCAGGATAACTGATCACCCTGTTTCCGGGGTAACTGACTGCCCTGTTTCCGGGGTAACTGACCGCCCTGTTTCCAGGATAACTGATCACCCTGTTTCCGGGGTAACTGACCACCCTGTTTCCAGGGTCACTGACCACCCTGTTTCCAGGATAACTGACTCCCCTGTTTCCAGCGTAACTGATCACCCTGTTTCCAGGATAACTGACCTACCTATTTCCGGGGTAACTGACCGCCCTGTTTCCAGGATAACTGACTGCCCTGTTTCCAGGTTAACTGACTGCCCTGTTTCCAGGGTAACTGACTGCCCTGTTTCCAGGGGAACTGACTGCCCTGTTTCCGGGGTAAATGATCACCCTGTTTCCGGGGTAACTGACTAACCAGTTTCCAGGGTGACTGACTGCCCTGTTTCCAGGGTAACTGACTGCCCAGTTTCCGGGGTAACCTACTGCCCTGTTTCCAGGGTAACTGACTGCCCAGTTTCCAGGGTAACTGATCACCCTGTTTCCGGGAAAACTGACTGCCCTGTTTCCGGGGTAACTGACTGCCCTGTTTCCAGGGTAACTGACCGCCCTGTTTCTGGGGTAACTGAGTGCCCTGTTTCCGGGGTAACTGACCGCCCTGTTTCCAGGATAACTGATCACCCTGTTTCCAGGGTAATTGACCATCCTGTTTCCAGGGTAACTGACTGCCCTGTTTCCAGGGTAAATGACTGCCCTGTTTCCGGGGTAACAGATCTCCCTGTTTCCGGGGTAACAGACCGCCCTGTTTCCAGGATAACTGACTGCCCTGTTTCCGGGATAACTGACTGCCCTGTTTACTGGATAACTGACCGCCCTGTTTCCAGGTTAACTGACTGCCCTGTTTCCGGGATAAATAACTGCCCTGTTTCCAGGGTAACTGACTGCCCTGTTTCCGGGATAACTGACTGCCCTGTTTCCAGGGTAACTGATAACCCTGTTTCCGGGCTAACTGACTGCCCTGTTTCCGGGATAACTGACTGCCCTGTTTCCAGGGTAACTGACTGCCCTGTTTCCGGGGTAACTGACTGCCCTGTTTCCAGGGTAACTGACTGCCCTGTTTCCAGGATAACTGATCACCCTGTTTCCGGGGTAAATGACTGCCCTGTTTCCGGGGTAACTGACCGCCCTGTTTCCAGGATAACTGATCACCCTGTTTCCGGGGTAACTGACTGCCCTGTTTCCAGGCTAACTGACTGCCCTGTTTCCAGGATAACTGATCACCCTGTTTCCGGGGTAACTGACTGCCCTGTTTCCGAGGTAACTGACCGCCCTGTTTCCAGGATAACTGATCACCCTGTTTCCAGCGTAACTGATCACCCTGTTTCCAGGATAACTGACCTACCTATTTCCGGGGTAACTGACCGCCCTGTTTCCAGGATAACTGACTGCCCTGTTTCCAGGGGAACTGACTGCCCTGTTTCCGGGGTAAATGATCACCCTGTTTCCGGGGTAACTGACTAACCAGTTTCCAGGGTGACTGACTGCCCTGTTTCCAGGGTAACTGACTGCCCAGTTTCCGGGGTAACCTACTGCCCTGTTTCCAGGGTAACTGACTGCCCAGTTTCCAGGGTAACTGATCACCCTGTTTCCGGGAAAACTGACTGCCCTGTTTCCGGGAGAAATGACTGCCCTTTTTCCAGGGTAACTGACTGCCCTGTTTCCGGGGTAACTGACTGCCCTGTTTCCAGGGTAACTGATCACCCTGTTTCCGGGGTAACTGACCGCCCTGTTTCCAGGATAACTGATCACCCTGCTTCCAGGGGAACTGACCATCCTGTTTCCAGTGTGACTGACTGCCCTGTTTCCAGGGTAACTGACTGCCCACTTTCCGGGTTAACTGACAGCCCTGTTTACTGGGTAATTGACTGCCCTGCTTCCGGGGTAACTGACTGCCCTGTTTCCAGGTTAACTGACTGCCCAGTTTCCAGGGTATCTGATCACCCTTTTCCGGGATAACTGACTGCTCTGTTTCCGGGATAACTGACTGCCCTGTTTCCAGGGTAACTGATCACCCTGTTTCCGGGATAACTGACTCCCCTGTTTCCAGGGTAACTGACTGCCCAGTTTCCAGGGTAACTGACTGCCATGTTTCCGGGGTAACTGACTGCCCTGTTTCCAGGGTAACTGACTGCCCAGTTTCCAGGGTAACTGACTGCCCTGTTTCCGGGGTAACTGACTGCCCTGTTTCCAGGCTAACTGACTGCCCTGTTTCCAGGATAACTGATCACCCTGTTTCCGGGGTAACTGACCGACCGCCCTGTTTCCAGGATAACTGATCACCCTGTTTCCGGAGTAACTGACCACCCTGTTTCCAGTGTAACTGACTAATCTGTTTCCAGGGTTACTGACCGCCCTGTTTCTGGGGTAACTGACTGCCCTGTTTCCGGGGTAACTGACTGCCCAGTTTCCAGGGTAACTGACTGCCCAGTTTCCAGAGTAACTGAATACCCTGTTTCCAGGGTAACTGACTGCCCTTTTTCCGGGATAACTGACTGTCCTGTTTCCAGGGTAACTGACTGCCCTGTTTCCGGGATAACTGATGCCCTGTCTCCGGGATAACAGACTGCCCTGTTTCCAGGGTAACTGACTGCCCTGTTTCCGGGGTAACTGACTGCCCTGTTTCCAGGCTAACTGACTGCCCTGTTTCCAGGATAACTGATCACCCTGTTTCCGGGGTAACTGACTGCACTGTTTCCGGGGTAACTGACCGCCCTGTTTCCAGGACAACTGATCACCCTGTTTCCGGGGTAACTGACCACCCTGTTTCCAGGATAACTGACCACCCTGTTTCCAGGATAACTGACTCCCCTGTTTCCAGGGTAACTGACTGCCCTGTTTCCGGGGTAACTGACCGCCCTGTTTCCAGGATAACTGACCTACCTATTTCCGGGGTAACTGACCGCCCTGTTTCCAGGATAACTGACTGCCCTGTTTCCAGGTTAACTGACTGCCCTGTTTCCAGGGTAACAGACTGCCCTGTTTCCGGGGTAAATGATCACCCTGTTTCCGGGGTAACTGACTAACCAGTTTCCAGGGTGACTGACTGCCCTGTTTCCAGGGTAACTGAATGCCCACTTTCCGGGGTAACTGACTGCCCTGTTTCCTGGGTAATTGACTGCCCTGCTTCCGGGGTAACTGACTGCCCTGTTTCCAGGTTAACTGACTGCCCATTTTCCAGGGTAACTGATCACCCTTTTTCCGGGATAACTGACTGCCCTGTTTCCGGGATAACTGACTGCCCTGTTTCCAGGGTAACTGATCACCCTGTTTCCGGGGTAACTGACTGCCCTGTTTCCAGGCTAACTGACTGCCCTGTTTCCAGGATAACTGATCACCCTGTTTCCGGGGTAACTGACTGCCCTGTTTCCGGGGTAACTGACCGACCGCCCTGTTTCCAGGATAACTGATCACCCTGTTTCCGGGGTAACTGACCACCCTGTTTCCAGTGTAACTGACTAATCTGTTTCCAGGGTTACTGACCGTCCTGTTTCTGGGGTAACTGACTGCCCTGTTTCAGGGGTAACTGACCGCCCTGTTTCCAGGATAACTGATCACCCTGCTTCCAGGGGAACTGACCATCCTGTTTCCAAGGTAACTGACTGCCCAGTTTCCAGGGTGACTGACTGCCCTGTTTCCAGGGTAACTGACTGCCCACTTTCCGGGTTAACTGACAGCCCTGTTTCCTGGGTAATTGACTGCCCTGCTTCCGGGGTAACTGACTGCCCTGTTTCCAGGTTAACTGACTGCCCAGTTTCCAGGGTAACTGATCACCCTTTTTCCGGGATAACTGACTGCCCTGTTTCCGGGATAACTGACTGCCCTGTTTCCAGGGTAACTGATCACCCTGTTTCCGGGATAACTGACTCCCCTGTTTCCAGGGTAACTGACTGCCCAGTTTCCAGGGTAACTGACTGCCATGTTTCCGGGGTAACTGACTGCCCTGTTTCCAGGGTAACTGACTGCCCAGTTTCTGGGGTAACTGACTGCCCTGTTTCCGGGGTAACTGACTGCCCAGTTTCCAGGGTAACTGACTGCCCAGTTTCCAGAGTAACTGAATACCCTGTTTCCAGGGTAACTGACTGCCCTTTTTCCGGGATAACTGACTGTCCTGTTTCCAGGGTAACTGACTGCCCTGTTTCCGGGATAACTGATGCCCTGTCTCCGGGATAACAGACTGCCCTGTTTCCAGGGTAACTGACTGCCCTGTTTCCGGGGTAACTGACTGCCCTGTTTCCAGGCTAACTGACTGCCCTGTTTCCAGGATAACTGATCACCCTGTTTCCGTGGTAACTGACTGCACTGTTTCCGGGGTAACTGACCGCCCTGTTTCCAGGACAACTGATCACCCTGTTTCCGGGGTAACTGACCACCCTGTTTCCAGGATAACTGACCACCCTGTTTCCAGGATAACTGACTCCCCTGTTTCCAGGGTAACTGACTGCCCTGTTTCCGGGGTAACTGACCGCCCTGTTTCCAGGATAACTGACCTACCTATTTCCGGGGTAACTGACCGCCCTGTTTCCAGGATAACTGACTGCCCTGTTTCCAGGTTAACTGACTGCCCTGTTTCCAGGGTAACAGACTGCCCTGTTTCCGGGGTAAATGATCACCCTGTTTCCGGGGTAACTGACTAACCAGTTTCCAGGGTGACTGACTGCCCTGTTTCCAGGGTAACTGAATGCCCACTTTCCGGGGTAACTGACTGCCCTGTTTCCTGGGTAATTGACTGCCCTGCTTCCGGGGTAACTGACTGCCCTGTTTCCAGGTTAACTGACTGCCCATTTTCCAGGGTAACTGATCACCCTTTTTCCGGGATAACTGACTGCCCTGTTTCCGGGATAACTGACTGCCCTGTTTCCAGGGTAACTGATCACCCTGTTTCCGGGGTAACTGACTGCCCTGTTTCCAGGCTAACTGACTGCCCTGTTTCCAGGATAACTGATCACCCTGTTTCCGGGGTAACTGACTGCCCTGTTTCCAGGCTAACTGACTGCCCTGTTTCCAGGATAACTGATCACCCTGTTTCCGGGGTAACTGACTGCACTGTTTCCGGGGTAACTGACCGCCCTGTTTCCAGGACAACTGATCACCCTGTTTCCGGGGTAACTGACCACCCTGTTTCCAGGATAACTGACCACCCTGTTTCCAGGATAACTGACTCCCCTGTTTCCAGGGTAACTGACTGCCCTGTTTCCGGGGTAACTGACCGCCCTGTTTCCAGGATAACTGACCTACCTATTTCCGGGGTAACTGACCGCCCTGTTTCCAGGATAACTGACTGCCCTGTTTCCAGGTTAACTGACTGCCCTGTTTCCAGGGTAACAGACTGCCCTGTTTCCGGGGTAAATGATCACCCTGTTTCCGGGGTAACTGACTAACCAGTTTCCAGGGTGACTGACTGCCCTGTTTCCAGGGTAACTGAATGCCCACTTTCCGGGGTAACTGACTGCCCTGTTTCCTGGGTAATTGACTGCCCTGCTTCCGGGGTAACTGACTGCCCTGTTTCCAGGTTAACTGACTGCCCATTTTCCAGGGTAACTGATCACCCTTTTTCCGGGATAACTGACTGCCCTGTTTCCGGGATAACTGACTGCCCTGTTTCCAGGGTAACTGATCACCCTGTTTCCGGGGTAACTGACTGCCCTGTTTCCAGGCTAACTGACTGCCCTGTTTCCAGGATAACTGATCACCCTGTTTCCGGGGTAACTGACTGCCCTGTTTCCGGGGTAACTGACCGACCGCCCTGTTTCCAGGATAACTGATCACCCTGTTTCCGGGGTAACTGACCACCCTGTTTCCAGTGTAACTGACTAATCTGTTTCCAGGGTTACTGACCGTCCTGTTTCTGGGGTAACTGACTGCCCTGTTTCAGGGGTAACTGACCGCCCTGTTTCCAGGATAACTGATCACCCTGCTTCCAGGGGAACTGACCATCCTGTTTCCAAGGTAACTGACTGCCCAGTTTCCAGGGTGACTGACTGCCCTGTTTCCAGGGTAACTGACTGCCCACTTTCCGGGTTAACTGACAGCCCTGTTTCCTGGGTAATTGACTGCCCTGCTTCCGGGGTAACTGACTGCCCTGTTTCCAGGTTAACTGACTGCCCAGTTTCCAGGGTAACTGATCACCCTTTTTCCGGGATAACTGACTGCCCTGTTTCCGGGATAACTGACTGCCCTGTTTCCAGGGTAACTGATCACCCTGTTTCCGGGATAACTGACTCCCCTGTTTCCAGGGTAACTGACTGCCCAGTTTCCAGGGTAACTGACTGCCATGTTTCCGGGGTAACTGACTGCCCTGTTTCCAGGGTAACTGACTGCCCAGTTTCTGGGGTAACTGACTGCCCTGTTTCCGGGGTAACTGACTGCCCAGTTTCCAGGGTAACTGACTGCCCAGTTTCCAGAGTAACTGAATACCCTGTTTCCAGGGTAACTGACTGCCCTTTTTCCGGGATAACTGACTGTCCTGTTTCCAGGGTAACTGACTGCCCTGTTTCCGGGATAACTGATGCCCTGTCTCCGGGATAACAGACTGCCCTGTTTCCAGGGTAACTGACTGCCCTGTTTCCGGGGTAACTGACTGCCCTGTTTCCAGGCTAACTGACTGCCCTGTTTCCAGGATAACTGATCACCCTGTTTCCGGGGTAACTGACTGCACTGTTTCCGGGGTAACTGACCGCCCTGTTTCCAGGACAACTGATCACCCTGTTTCCGGGGTAACTGACCACCCTGTTTCCAGGATAACTGACCACCCTGTTTCCAGGATAACTGACTCCCCTGTTTCCAGGGTAACTGACTGCCCTGTTTCCGGGGTAACTGACCGCCCTGTTTCCAGGATAACTGACCTACCTATTTCCGGGGTAACTGACCGCCCTGTTTCCAGGATAACTGACTGCCCTGTTTCCAGGTTAACTGACTGCCCTGTTTCCAGGGTAACAGACTGCCCTGTTTCCGGGGTAAATGATCACCCTGTTTCCGGGGTAACTGACTAACCAGTTTCCAGGGTGACTGACTGCCCTGTTTCCAGGGTAACTGAATGCCCACTTTCCGGGGTAACTGACTGCACTGTTTCCTGGGTAATTGACTGCCCTGCTTCCGGGGTAACTGACTGCCCTGTTTCCAGGTTAACTGACTGCCCATTTTCCAGGGTAACTGATCACCCTTTTTCCGGGATAACTGACTGCCCTGTTTCCGGGATAACTGACTGCCCTGTTTCCAGGGTAACTGATCACCCTGTTTCCGGGGTAACTAACTGCCCTGTTTCCAGGCTAACTGACTGCCCTGTTTCCAGGATAACTGATCACCCTGTTTCCGGGGTAACTGACTGCCCTGTTTCCGGGGTAACTGACCGACCGCCCTGTTTCCAGGATAACTGATCACCCTGTTTCCGGGGTAACTGACCACCCTGTTTCCAGTGTAACTGACTAATCTGTTTCCAGGGTTACTGACCGTCCTGTTTCTGGGGTAACTGACTGCCCTGTTTCAGGGGTAACTGACCGCCCTGTTTCCAGGATAACTGATCACCCTGCTTCCAGGGGAACTGACCATCCTGTTTCCAAGGTAACTGACTGCCCAGTTTCCAGGGTGACTGACTGCCCTGTTTCCAGGGTAACTGACTGCCCACTTTCCGGGTTAACTGACAGCCCTGTTTCCTGGGTAATTGACTGCCCTGCTTCCGGGGTAACTGACTGCCCTGTTTCCAGGTTAACTGACTGCCCAGTTTCCAGGGTAACTGATCACCCTTTTTCCGGGATAACTGACTGCCCTGTTTCCGGGATAACTGACTGCCCTGTTTCCAGGGTAACTGATCACCCTGTTTCCGGGATAACTGACTCCCCTGTTTCCAGGGTAACTGACTGCCCAGTTTCCAGGGTAACTGACTGCCATGTTTCCGGGGTAACTGACTGCCCTGTTTCCAGGGTAACTGACTGCCCAGTTTCCAGGGTAACTGACTGCCCTGTTTCCGGGGTAACTGACTGCCCTATTTCCAGGCTAACTGACTGCCCTGTTTCCAGGATAACTGATCACCCTGTTTCCGGGGAAACTGACTGCCCTGTTTCCGGGGTAACTGACCGACCGCCCTGTTTCCAGGATAACTGATCACCCTGTTTCCGGGGTAACTGACCACCCTGTTTCCAGTGTAACTGACTAATCTGTTTCCAGGGTTACTGACCGCCCTGTTTCTGGGGTAACTGACTGCCCTGTTTCCGGGGTAACTGACCGCCCTGTTACCAGGATAACTGATCACCCTGCTTCCAGGGTAACTGACCATCCTGTTTCCAGGGTAACTGACTGCCCAGTTTCCAGGGTATCTGATCACCCTTTTTCCGGGATAACTGACTGCCCTGTTTCCGGGATAACTGACTGCCCTGTTTCCAGGGTAACTGATCACCCTGTTTCCGGGATAACTGACTCCCCTGTTTCCAGGGTAACTGACTGCCCAGTTTCCAGGGTAACTGACTGCCATGTTTCCGGGGTAACTGACTGCCCTGTTTCCAGGGTAACTGACTGCCCAGTTTCCAGGGTAACTGACTGCCCTGTTTCCGGGGTAACTGACTGCCCTGTTTCCAGGCGAACTGACTGCCCTGTTTCCAGGATAACTGATCACCCTGTTTCCGGGGTAACTGACTGCCCTGTTTCCGGGGTAACTGACCGACCGCCCTGTTTCCAGGATAACTGATCACCCTGTTTCCGGGGTAACTGACCACCCTGTTTCCAGTGTAACTGACTAATCTGTTTCCAGGGTTACTGACCGCCCTGTTTCTGGGGTAACTGACTGCCCTGTTTCCGGGGTAACTGACTGCCCTGTTTCCAGGGTAACTGACTGCCCATTTTCCAGAGTAACTGAATACCCTGTTTCCAGGGTAACTGACTGCCCTGTTTCCGGGATAACTGACTGCCCTGTTTCCAGTGTAACTGACTGCCCTGTTTCCGGGATAACTGATGCCCCGTCTCCGGGATAACAGACTGCCCTGTTTCCAGGGTAACTGACTGCCCTGTTTCCGGTGTAACTGACTGCCCTGTTTCCAGGCTAACTGACTGCCCTGTTTCCAGGATAACTGATCACCCTGTTTCCGGGGTAACTGACTGCACTGTTTCCGGGGTAACTGACCGCCCTGTTTCCAGGACAACTGATCACCCTGTTTCCGGGGTAACTGACCACCCTGTTTCCAGGATAACTGACCACCCTGTTTCCAGGATAACTGACTCCCCTGTTTCCAGGGTAACTGACTGCCCTGTTTCCGGGGTAACTGACCGCCCTGTGTCCAGGATAACTGACCTACCTATTTCCGGGGTAACTGATCGCCCTGTTTCCAGGATAACTGACTGCCCTGTTTCCAGGTTAACTGACTGCTCTGTTTCCAGGGTAACAGACTGCCCTGTTTCCGGGGTAAATGATCACCCTGTTTCCGGGGTAACTGACTAACCAGTTTCCAGGGTGACTGACTGCCCTGTTTCCAGGGTAACTGAATGCCCACTTTCCGGGGTAACTGACTGCCCTGTTTCCTGGGTAAATGACTGCCCTGCTTCCGGGGTAACTGAATGCCCTGTTTCCAGGTTAACTGACTGCCCATTTTCCAGGGTAACTGATCACCCTTTTTCCGGGATAACTGACTGCCCTGTTTCCGGGATAACTGACTGCCCTGTTTCCAGGGTAACTGATCACCCTGTTTCCGGGGTAACTGACTGCCCTGTTTCCGGGCTAACTGACCGACCGCCCTGTTTCCAGGATAACTGATCACCCTGTTTCCGGGGTAACTGACCACCCTGTTTCCAGTGTAACTGACTAATCTGTTTCCAGGGTTACTGACCGTCCTGTTTCTGGGGTAACTGACTGCCCTGTTTCCGGGGTAACTGACCGCCCTGTTTCCAGGATAACTGATCACCCTGCTTCCAGGGGAACTGACCATCCTGTTTCCAAGGTAACTGACTGCCCAGTTTCCAGGGTGACTGACTGCCCTGTTTCCAGGGTAACTGACTGCCCACTTTCCGGGTTAACTGACAGCCCTGTTTCCTGGGTAATTGACTGCCCTGCCTCTGGGGTAACTGACTGCCCTGTTTCCAGGTTAACTGACTGCCCATTTTCCAGGGTAACTGATCACCCTTTTTCCGGGATAACTGACTGCCCTGTTTCCGGGATAACTGACTGCCCTGTTTCCAGGGTAACTGATCACCCTGTTTCCGGGATAACTGACTCCCCTGTTTCCAGGGTAACAGACTGCCCAGTTTCCAGGGTAACTGACTGTCATGTTTCCGGGGTAACTGACTGCCCTGTTTCCAGGGTAACTGACTGCCCAGTTTCCAGGGTAACTGACTGCCCTGTTTCCGGGGTAACTGACTGCCCTATTTCCAGGCTAACTGACTGCCCTGTTTCCAGGATAACTGATCACCCTGTTTCCGGGGTAACTGACTGCCCTGTTTCCGGGGTAACTGACCAACCGCCCTGTTTCCAGGATAACTGATCACCCTGTTTCCGGGGTAACTGGCCACCCTGTTTCCAGTGTAACTGACTAATCTGTTTCCAGGGTTACTGACCGCCCTGTTTCTGGGGTAACTGACTGCCCTGTTTCCGGGGTAACTGACCGCCCTGTTTCCAGGATAACTGATCACCCTGCTTCCAGGGTAACTGACCATCCTGTTTCCAGGGTAACTGACTGCCCAGTTTCCAGGGTAACTGACTGCCCTGTTTCCGGGGTAACAGATCTCCTGTTTCCAGGGTAACTGACCGCCCTGTTTCCAGGATAACTGACCGCCCTATTTCAGGGTAACTGAATGCCCTGTTTCCAGGATAACTGACTGCCCTGTTTCCGGGATAACTGACTGCCCTGTTTACTGGATAACTGACCGCCCTGTTTCCAGGTTAACTGACTGCCCTGTTTCCGGGGTAACTGACTGCCCTGTTTCCAGGGTAACTGACTGCCCAGTTTCCAGGGTAACTGATCACCCTGTTTCCGGGATAACTGACTGCCCTGTTTCCGGGAGAAATGACTGCCCTGTTTCCAGGGTAACTGACTGCCCTGTTTCCAGGATAACTGATCACCCTGTTTCCGGGGTAACTGACTGCCCTGTTTCCGGGGTAACTGACCGACCGCCCTGTTTCCAGGATAACTGATCACCCTGTTTCCGGGGTAACTGACCACCCTGTTTCCAGGGTAACTGACTAATCTGTTTCCAGGGTTACTGACCGCCCTGTTTCTGGGGTAACTGACTGCCCTGTTTCCGGGGTAACTGACCGCCCTGTTTCCACGATAACTGATCACCCTGTTTCCAGGGTAACTGACCATCCTGTTTCCAGGGTAACTGACTGCCCAGTTTCCAGGGTAACTGACCGCCCTATTTCCGCGGTAACTGACCGCCCTGTTTCCAGGATCACTGAATGCCCTGTTTCCGGGATAACTGACTGCCCTGTTTACTGGATAACTGACCGCCCTGTTTCCAGGTTAACTGACTGCCCTGTTTCCGGGATAACTGACTGCCCTGTTTCCAGGGTAACTGATTGCCCTGTTTCCGGTGTAACCGACTGCCCTGTTTCCAGGGTAACTGATCACCCTGTTTCCGGGACAACTGACTGCCCTGTTTCCGGGATAACTGACTGCCCTGTTTCCAGGATAACTGACTGCCCTGTTTCCGGGGTAACTGACTACCCTGTTTCCAAGCTAACTGACAGCCCTGTTTCCAGGATAACTGATCACCCTGTTTCCGCGGTAACTGACTGCCCTGTTTCCGGGGTAACTGACCGCCCTGTTTCCACGATAACTGATCACCCTGTTTCCGGGGTCACTTACCACACTGTTTCCAGTGTCACTGACCACCCCGTTTCCAGGATAACTGACTCCCCTGTTTCCAGGGTAACTGACCGCCCTGTTTCCGGGGTCACTTACCACACTGTTTCCAGTGCAACGGATCACCATGTTTCCGGGGTAACTGACTGCCCTGTTTCCAGGGCAACTGACCGCCCTGTTTCCGGGGGAACTGACTGCCCAGTTTCCAGGGTAACTGACTGCCCAGTCTCCAGGGTAACTAACTGCCCTGTTTCCGGGGGAACTGACTGCCCAGTTTCCAGGGTAACTGACTGCCCTGTTTCCAGGGTAACTGACAGCCCACCTTCCAGTGTAACTGATCACCCTGTTTCCAGGATAATTGACTGCCCTGTTTCCAGGGTAACTGACCGCCCTGTTTCCAGGGTAACTGACTGCCCAGTTTCCAGGGTAAATTATCACCCTGTTTCCGGGATAACTAACTGCCCTGTTTCCGGGATAACTGACTGCCCTGTTTCCGGGGTAACTGATCACCCTGTTTCCGGGGTAACTGACTGCCCAGTTTCCGGGGTAACTGACTTCCCTGTTTCCAGGGTAACTGACTGCCCAGTTTCCATGGTAACTGACTGCCCTGTTTCCGGGGTAACTGATCACCCTGTTTCCGGGGTAACTGACTGCCCAGTTTCCAGGGTGACTGACTGCCCTGTTTCCAGGGTAACTGACTGCCCAGTTTACGGGGTAACTGACTCCCCTGTTGCCAGGGTAACTGATCACCCTGTTTCCGGGATAACTGACTGCCCTGTTTCCGGGATAACTGACTGCCCTGTTTCCAGGGTAACTGACTTACCCTGTTTCCGGGGTAACTGACTGCCCTGTTTCCAGGCTAACTGACTGCCCTGTTTCCAGGATATTTGATCACCCTGTTTCCGGGGTAACTGACTGCCCTGTTTCCGGGGTAAATGACCGCCCTTTTTCCAGGGTGACTGACCACCCTGTTTCCAGGATAACTGAAAGCCCTGTTTCCAGGGTAACTGATCTCCCTGTTTCCGGGGTAACTGATCACCCTGTTTCCGGGTAACTGACTGCCCTGTTTCCGGGGTAACTGACTGCCCTGTTTCCAGGGTAACTGATCTCCCTGTTTCCAGTGCAACGGATCACCATGTTTCCGGGGTAACTGACTGCCCTGTTTCCAGGGCAACTAACTGCCCTGTTTCCGCGGGAACTGACTGCCCAGTTTCCAGGGTAACTGACTGCCCAGTTTCCAGGGTAACTAACTGCCCTGTTTCCGGGGTAACTGACTGCCCAGTTTCCAGGGTAACTGACTGCCCTGTTTCCAGGGTAACTGACAGCCCACCTTCCAGTGTAACTGATCACCCTGTTTCCAGTATAATTGACTGCCCTGTTTCCAGGGTAAATGACCGCCCTGTTTCCAGGGTAACTGACTGCCCAGTTTCCAGGGTAAATTATCACCCTGTTTCCGGGATAACTAACTGCCTTGTTTCCAGGATAACAGACTGCCCTGTTTCCGGGGTAACTGATCACCCTGTTTCCGGGGTAACTGACTGCCCAGTTTCCGGGGTAACTGACTTCCCTGTTTCCAGGGTAACTGACTGCCCTGTTTCCGGGATAACTGACTGCCCTGTTTCCAGGGTAACTGATAACCCTGTTTCCGGGATAACTGACTGCCCTGTTTCCAGGGTAACTGACTGCCCAGTTTCCAGAGTAACTGAATAACCTGTTTCCAGGGTAACAGATCACCCTGTTTCCGGGATAACTGACTGCCCTGTTTCCAAGATAACTGACTGCCCTCTTTCCAGGGTAACTGACTGCCCTGTTTCCGGGGTAACTGACTGCCCTGTTTCCAGGCTAACTGACTGCCCTGTTTCCAGGATAACAGATCACCCTGTTTCCGGGATAACTGACTGCCCTGTTTCCAAGATAACTGACTGCCCTCTTTCCAGGGTAACTGACTGCCCTGTTTCTGGGGTAACTGACTGCCCTGTTTCCGGGGTAACTGACTGCCCTGTTTCCAGGATAACTGATCACCCTTTTTCCGGGGTAACTGACCACCCTGTTTCCAGGGTCAGTGACCACCCTGTTTCCAGGATAACTGACTCCCCTGTTTCCAGGGTAACTGACTGCCCTGTTTCCGGGGTAACTGATCTCCCTGTTTCCGGGGTTACTGACCGCCCTGTTTCCAGGATAACTGAACTACCTATTTCCAGGTTAACTGACTGCCCTGTTTCCAGGGTAACTGACTGCCCTGTTTCCAGGGGAACTGACTGCCCTGTTTGCGGGATAACTGAATGCCCTGTTTCCGGGATAACTGACTGCCCTGTTTACTGGATAACTGACCGCCCTGTTTCCAGGTTAACTGACTGCCCTGTTTCCGGGATAACTGACTGCCCTGTTTCCAGGGTAACTGATTGCCCTGTTTCCGGTGTAACTGACTGCCCTGTTTCCAGGGTAACTGATCACCCTGTTTCCGGGACAACTGACTGCCCTGTTTCCGGGATAACTGACTGCCCTGTTTCCAGGATAACTGACTGCCCTGTTTCCGGGGTAACTGACTACCCTGTTTCCAAGCTAACTGACAGCCCTGTTTCCAGGATAACTGATCACCCTGTTTCCGCGGTAACTGACTGCCCTGTTTCCGGGGTAACTGACCGCCCTGTTTCCACGATAACTGATCACCCTGTTTCCGGGGTCACTTACCACACTGTTTCCAGTGTCACTGACCACCCCGTTTCCAGGATAACTGACTCCCCTGTTTCCAGGGTAACTGACCGCCCTGTTTCCGGGGTCACTTACCACACTGTTTCCAGTGCAACGGATCACCATGTTTCCGGGGTAACTGACTGCCCTGTTTCCAGGGCAACTGACCGCCCTGTTTCCGGGGGAACTGACTGCCCAGTTTCCAGGGTAACTGACTGCCCAGTCTCCAGGGTAACTAACTGCCCTGTTTCCGGGGGAACTGACTGCCCAGTTTCCAGGGTAACTGACTGCCCTGTTTCCAGGGTAACTGACAGCCCACCTTCCAGTGTAACTGATCACCCTGTTTCCAGGATAATTGACTGCCCTGTTTCCAGGGTAACTGACCGCCCTGTTTCCAGGGTAACTGACTGCCCAGTTTCCAGGGTAAATTATCACCCTGTTTCCGGGATAACTAACTGCCCTGTTTCCGGGATAACTGACTGCCCTGTTTCCGGGGTAACTGATCACCCTGTTTCCGGGGTAACTGACTGCCCAGTTTCCGGGGTAACTGACTTCCCTGTTTCCAGGGTAACTGACTGCCCAGTTTCCATGGTAACTGACTGCCCTGTTTCCGGGGTAACTGATCACCCTGTTTCCGGGGTAACTGACTGCCCATTTTCCAGGGTGACTGACTGCCCTGTTTCCAGGGTTACTGACTGCCCAGTTTCCGGGGTAACTGACTCCCCTGTTGCCAGGGTAACTGATCACCCTGTTTCCGGGATAACTGACTGCCCTGTTTCTGGGATAACTGACTGCCCTGTTTCCAGGGTAACTGACTTACCCTGTTTCCGGGGTAACTGACTGCCCTGTTTCCAGGCTAACTGACTGCCCTGTTTCCAGGATAACTGATCACCCTGTTTCCGGGGTAACTGACTGCCCTGTTTCCGGGGTAACTGACCGCCCTTTTTCCAGGGTGACTGACCACCCTGTTTCCAGGATAACTGAAAGCCCTGTTTCCAGGGTAACTGATCTCCCTGTTTCCGGGGTAACTGATCACCCTGTTTCCGGGTAACTGACTGCCCTGTTTCCGGGGTAACTGACTGCCCTGTTTCCAGGGTAACTGATCTCCCTGTTTCCAGTGCAACGGATCACCATGTTTCCAGGGTAACTGACTGCCCTGTTTCCAGGGCAACTAACTGCCCTGTTTCCGCGGGAACTGACTGCCCAGTTTCCAGGGTAACTGACTGCCCAGTTTCCAGGGTAACTAACTGCCCTGTTTCCGGGGTAACTGACTGCCCAGTTTCCAGGGTAACTGACTGCCCTGTTTCCAGGGTAACTGACAGCCCACCTTCCAGTGTAACTGATCACCCTGTTTCCAGTATAATTGACTGCCCTGTTTCCAGGGTAAATGACCGCCCTGTTACCAGGGTAACTGACTGCCCAGTTTCCAGGGTAAATTATCACCCTGTTTCCGGGATAACTAACTGCCTTGTTTCCAGGATAACAGACTGCCCTGTTTCCGGGGTAACTGATCACCCTGTTTCCGGGGTAACTGACTGCCCAGTTTCTGGGGTAACTGACTTCCCTGTTTCCAGGGTAACTGACTGCCCTGTTTCCGGGATAACTGACTGCCCTGTTTCCAGGGTAACTGATAACCCTGTTTCCGGGATAACTGACTGCCCTGTTTCCAGGGTAACTGACTGCCCAGTTTCCAGAGTAACTGAATAACCTGTTTCCAGGGTAACAGATCACCCTGTTTCCGGGATAACTGACTGCCCTGTTTCCAAGATAACTGACTGCCCTCTTTCCAGGGTAACTGACTGCCCTGTTTCCGGGGTAACTGACTGCCCTGTTTCCAGGCTAACTGACTGCCCTGTTTCCAGGATAACTGATCACCCTGTTTCCGGGGTAACTGACCAAATGTTTCCAGGGTCAGTGACCACCCTGTTTCCAGGATAACTGAC
Organism: Heterodontus francisci; assembly: GCF_036365525.1. NCBI lineage: Eukaryota > Metazoa > Chordata > Chondrichthyes > Heterodontiformes > Heterodontidae > Heterodontus > Heterodontus francisci. The sequence continues at coordinate 7,734,472 of NC_090386.1, forward strand.
TCCCCTGTTTCCAGGGTAACTGACTGCCCTGTTTCCGGGGTAACTGATCTCCCTGTTTCCGGGGTTACTGACCGCCCTGTTTCCAGGATAACTGAACTACCTATTTCCAGGTTAACTGACTGCCCTGTTTCCAGGGTAACTGACTGCCCTGTTTCCAGGGGAACTGACTGCCCTGTTTCCGGGGTAACAGATCACCCTGTTTCCGGGTTAACTGACTAACCAGTTTCCAGGGTGACTGACTGCCCTGTTTCCAGGGTAACTGACTGCCCAGTTTCCGGGGTAACTGACTGTCCTGTTTCCTGGGTAACTGACTGCCCTGCTTCCGGGGTAACTGACTGCCCTGTTTCCCGGGTAACTGACTGCCCAGTTTCCAGGGTAACTGATCACCCTTTTTCCGGGATAACTGACTGCCCTGTTTCCAGGGTAACTGATCACCCTGTTTCCGGGATAACTGACTGCCCAGTTTCCAGGGTAACTGACTGCCCAGTTTCCAGGGTAACTGACTGCCCTGCATCCGGGGTAACTGACTTCCCTGTTTCCAGGGTAACTGACTGCCCAGTTTCCAGGGTAACTGATCACCCTGTTTCCGGGATAACTGACTGCACTTTTTCCGGGAGAAATGACTGCCCTGTTTCCTGGGTAACTGACTGCCCTGCTTCCGGGGTAAATGACTGCCCTGTTTCCAGGTTAACTGACTGCCCAGTTTCCAGGGTAACTGATCACCCTTTTTCCGGGATAACTGACGGCCCTGTTTCAGGGATAAGTGAATGCCCTGTTTCCAGGGTAACTGATCACCCTGTTTCCGGGATAACTGACTCCCCGGTTTCCATGGTAACTGACTGCCCAGTTTCCAGGGTAACTGACTGCCCTGTTTCCGGGGCAACTGACTGCCCTGTTTCCAGGGTAACTGATTGCCCAGTTTCCAGGGTAACTGATCACCCTGTTTCCGGGATAACTGACTGCCCTGTTTCCGGGAGAAATGACTGCCCTGTTTCCAGGGTAACTGACTGCCTTGTTTCCGGGGTAACTGACTGCCCTGTTTCCAGGGTAACTGATCACCCTGTTTCCGGGATAAATGACTGCCCTGTTTCCGGGATAACTGACTGCCCTGTTTCCAGGGTAACTGACTGCCCTGTTTCCGGGGTAACTGACTGCCCTGTTTCCAGGCTAACTGACTGCCCTGTTTCCAGGATAACTGATCACCCTGTTTCCGGGGTAGATGACTGCCCTGTTTCCGGGGTAACTGACCGCCCTGTTTCCAGGATAACTGATCACCCTGTTTCCGGGGTAACTGACTGCCCTGTTTCCAGGCTAACTGACTGCCCTGTTTCCAGGATAACTGATCACCCTGTTTCCGGGGTAACTGACTGCCCTGTTTCCGGGGTAACTGACCGCCCTGTTTCCAGGATAACTGATCACCCTGTTTCCGGGGTAACTGACCGCCCTGTTTCCAGGATAACTGATCTCCCTGTTTCCAGGGTCACTGACCACCCTGTTTCCAGGATAACTGACTCCCCTGTTTCCAGCGTAACTGATCACCCTTTTTCCAGGATAACTGACCTACCTATTTCCGGGGTAACTGACCTACCTATTTCCAGGTTAACTGACTGCCCTGTTTCCAGGGTAACTGACTGCCCTGTTTCCAGGGGAACTGACTGCCCTGTTTCCGGGGTAACAGATCACCCTGTTTCCGGGGTAACTGACTAACCAGTTTCCAGGGTGACTGACTGCCCTGTTTCCAGGGTAACTGACTGCCCAGTTTCCGGGGTAACTGACTGTCCTGTTTCCTGGGTAACTGACTGCCCTGCTTCCGGGGTAACTGACTTCCCTGTTTCCAGGGTAACTGACTGCCCTGTTTCCGGGATAACTGACTGCCCTGTTTCCAGGGTAACTGATAACCCTGTTTCCGGGGTAACTGACTGCCCTGTTTCCAGGGTAACTGACTGCCCTGTTTCCAGGATAACTGATCACCCTGTTTCCGGGGTAACTGACTGCCCTGTTTCCGGGGCAACTGACTGCCCTGTTTCCAGGGTAACTGATTGCCCAGTTTCCAGGGTAACTGATCACCCTGTTTCCGGGATAACTGACTGCCCTGTTTCCGGGAGAAATGACTGCCCTGTTTCCAGGATAACTGATCACCCTGTTTCCGGGGTAACTGACTGCCCTGTTTCCGGGGTAACTGACCGCCCTGTTTCCAGGATAACTGATCACCCTGTTTCCGGGGTAACTGACCACCCTGTTTCCAGGGTCAGTGACCACCCTGTTTCCAGGGTAACTGACTGCCCAGTTTCCAGGGTAACTGACTGCCCTGTTTCCGGGGTAACAGATCTCCCTGTTTCCGGGGTAACTGACCGCCCTGTTTCCAGGATAACTGACCGCCCTATTTCCGGGGTAACTGACTGCCCTGTTTCCAGGATAACTGACTGCCCTGTTTCCGGGATAACTGACTGCCCTGTTTACTGGATAACTGACCGCCCTGTTTCCAGGTTAACTGACTGCCCTGTTTCCAGGGTAACTGACTGCCCAGTTTCCAGAGTAACTGAATACCCTGTTTCCAGGGTAACTGACTGCCCTGTTTCCGGGGTAACTGACTGCCCTGTTTCCAGGGTAACTGACTGCCCTGTTTCCGGGATAACTGACTGCCCTGTTTCCAGGGTAACTGACTGCCCTGTTTCCGGGGTAACTGACTGCCCTGTTTCCAGGGTAACTGACTGCCCAGTTTCCAGAGTAACTGAATACCCTGTTTCCAGGGTAACTGACTGCCCTGTTTCCGGGATAACTGACTGCCCTGTTTCCAGGGTAACTGACTGCCCTCTTTCCGGGATAACTGACTGCCCTGTTTCCAGGGTAACTGACTGCCCTGTTTCCGGGGTAACTGACTGCCCTGTTTCCAGGCTAACTGACTGCCCTGTTTCCAGGATAACTGATCACCCTGTTTCCGGGATAACTGACTCCCCTGTTTCCACGGTAACTGACTGCCCTGTTTCCGGGGTAACTGACCGCCCTGTTTCCAGGATAACTGACTGCCCTGTTTCCAGGTTAACTGACAGCCCTGTTTCCAGGGTAACTGACTGCCCTGTTTCCAGGGGAACTGACTGCCCTGTTTCCGGGGTAAATGATCACCCTGTTTCCGGGGTAACTGACTGCCCAGTTTCCGGGGTAACTGACTGCCCTGTTTCCTGGGTAATTGACTGCCCAGTTTCCAGGGTAACTGATCACCCTATTTCCGGGATAACTGACTGCCCTGTTTCCGGGAGAAATGACTGCCCTGTTTCCAGGGTAAATGACTGCCCTGTTTCCGGGGTAACTGACTGCCCTGTTTCCAGGGTAACTGATCACCCTGTTTCCGGGATAAATGACTGCCCTGTTTCCGGGATAACTGACTGCCCTGTTTCCAGGGTAACTGACTGCCCTGTTTCCGGGGTAACTGACTGCCCTGTTTCCAGGCTAACTGACTGCCCTGTTTCCAGGATAACTGATCACCCTGTTTCCGGGGTAAATGACTGCCCTGTTTCCGGGGTAACTGACCGCCCTGTTTCCAGGATAACTGATCACCCTGTTTCCGGGGTAACTGACTGCCCTGTTTCCAGGCTAACTGACTGCCCTGTTTCCAGGATAACTGATCACCCTGTTTCCGGGGTAACTGACTGCCCTGTTTCCGGGGTAACTGACCGCCCTGTTTCCAGGATAACTGATCTCCCTGTTTCCAGGGTCACTGACCACCCTGTTTCCAGGATAACTGACTCCCCTGTTTCCAGCGTAACTGATCACCCTGTTTCCAGGATAACTGACCTACCTATTTCCGGGGTAACTGACCTACCTATTTCCAGGTTAACTGACTGCCCTGTTTCCAGGGTAACTGACTGCCCTGTTTCCAGGGGAACTGACTGCCCTGTTTCCGGGGTAACAGATCACCCTGTTTCCGGGGTAACTGACTAACCAGTTTCCAGGGTGACTGACTGCCCTGTTTCCAGGGTAACTGACTGCCCAGTTTCCGGGGTAACTGACTGTCCTGTTTCCTGGGTAACTGACTGCCCTGTTTCCGGGATAACTGACTGCCCTGTTTCCAGGGTAACTGATAACCCTGTTTCCGGGGTAAATGACTGCCCTGTTTCCAGGGTAACTGACTGCCCTGTTTCCAGGATAACTGATCACCCTGTTTCCGGGGTAACTGACTGCCCTGTTTCCGGGGCAACTGACTGCCCTGTTTCCAGGGTAACTGATTGCCCAGTTTCCAGGGTAACTGATCACCCTGTTTCCGGGATAACTGACTGCCCTGTTTCCGGGAGAAATGACTGCCCTGTTTCCAGGATAACTGATCACCCTGTTTCCGGGGTAACTGACTGCCCTGTTTCCGGGGTAACTGACCGCCCTGTTTCCAGGATAACTGATCACCCTGTTTCCGGGGTAACTGACCACCCTGTTTCCAGGGTCAGTGACCACCCTGTTTCCAGGGTAACTGACTGCCCAGTTTCCAGGGTAACTGACTGCCCTGTTTCCGGGGTAACAGATCTCCCTGTTTCCGGGGTAACTGACCGCCCTGTTTCCAGGATAACTGACCGCCCTATTTCCGGGGTAACTGACTGCCCTGTTTCCAGGATAACTGACTGCCCTGTTTCCGGGATAACTGACTGCCCTGTTTACTGGATAACTGACCGCCCTGTTTCCAGGTTAACTGACTGCCCTGTTTCCAGGGTAACTGACTGCCCAGTTTCCAGAGTAACTGAATACCCTGTTTCCAGGGTAACTGACTGCCCTGTTTCCGGGATAACTGACTGCCCTGTTTCCAGGGTAACTGACTGCCCTGTTTCCGGGATAACTGACTGCCCTGTTTCCAGGGTAACTGACTGCCCTGTTTCCGGGGTAACTGACTGCCCTGTTTCCAGGGTAACTGACTGCCCAGTTTCCAGAGTAACTGAATACCCTGTTTCCAGGGTAACTGACTGCCCTGTTTCCGGGATAACTGACTGCCCTGTTTCCAGGGTAACTGACTGCCCTCTTTCCGGGATAACTGACTGCCCTGTTTCCAGGGTAACTGACTGCCCTGTTTCCGGGGTAACTGACTGCCCTGTTTCCAGGCTAACTGACTGCCCTGTTTCCAGGATAACTGATCACCCTGTTTCCGGGATAACTGACTCCCCTGTTTCCACGGTAACTGACTGCCCTGTTTCCGGGGTAACTGACCGCCCTGTTTCCAGGATAACTGACTGCCCTGTTTCCAGGTTAACTGACAGCCCTGTTTCCAGGGTAACTGACTGCCCTGTTTCCAGGGGAACTGACTGCCCTGTTTCCGGGGTAAATGATCACCCTGTTTCCGGGGTAACTGACTGCCCAGTTTCCGGGGTAACTGACTGCCCTGTTTCCTGGGTAATTGACTGCCCAGTTTCCAGGGTAACTGATCACCCTATTTCCGGGATAACTGACTGCCCTGTTTCCGGGAGAAATGACTGCCCTGTTTCCAGGGTAAATGACTGCCCTGTTTCCGGGGTAACTGACTGCCCTGTTTCCAGGGTAACTGATCACCCTGTTTCCGGGGTAACTGACTGCCCTGTTTCCGGGGCAACTGACTGCCCTGTTTCCAGGGTAACTGATTGCCCAGTTTCCAGGGTAACTGATCACCCTGTTTCCGGGATAACTGACTGCCCTGTTTCCGGGAGAAATGACTGCCCTGTTTCCAGGATAACTGATCACCCTGTTTCCGGGGTAACTGACTGCCCTGTTTCCGGGGTAACTGACCGCCCTGTTTCCAGGATAACTGATCACCCTGTTTCCGGGGTAACTGACCACCCTGTTTCCAGGGTCAGTGACCACCCTGTTTCCAGGGTAACTGACTGCCCAGTTTCCAGGGTAACTGACTGCCCTGTTTCCGGGGTAACAGATCTCCCTGTTTCCGGGGTAACTGACCGCCCTGTTTCCAGGATAACTGACCGCCCTATTTCCGGGGTAACTGACTGCCCTGTTTCCAGGATAACTGACTGCCCTGTTTCCGGGATAACTGACTGCCCTGTTTACTGGATAACTGACCGCCCTGTTTCCAGGTTAACTGACTGCCCTGTTTCCAGGGTAACTGACTGCCCAGTTTCCAGAGTAACTGAATACCCTGTTTCCAGGGTAACTGACTGCCCTGTTTCCGGGATAACTGACTGCCCTGTTTCCAGGGTAACTGACTGCCCTGTTTCCGGGATAACTGACTGCCCTGTTTCCAGGGTAACTGACTGCCCTGTTTCCGGGGTAACTGACTGCCCTGTTTCCAGGGTAACTGACTGCCCAGTTTCCAGAGTAACTGAATACCCTGTTTCCAGGGTAACTGACTGCCCTGTTTCCGGGATAACTGACTGCCCTGTTTCCAGGGTAACTGACTGCCCTCTTTCCGGGATAACTGACTGCCCTGTTTCCAGGGTAACTGACTGCCCTGTTTCCGGGGTAACTGACTGCCCTGTTTCCAGGCTAACTGACTGCCCTGTTTCCAGGATAACTGATCACCCTGTTTCCGGGATAACTGACTCCCCTGTTTCCACGGTAACTGACTGCCCTGTTTCCGGGGTAACTGACCGCCCTGTTTCCAGGATAACTGACTGCCCTGTTTCCAGGTTAACTGACAGCCCTGTTTCCAGGGTAACTGACTGCCCTGTTTCCAGGGGAACTGACTGCCCTGTTTCCGGGGTAAATGATCACCCTGTTTCCGGGGTAACTGACTGCCCAGTTTCCGGGGTAACTGACTGCCCTGTTTCCTGGGTAATTGACTGCCCAGTTTCCAGGGTAACTGATCACCCTATTTCCGGGATAACTGACTGCCCTGTTTCCGGGAGAAATGACTGCCCTGTTTCCAGGGTAAATGACTGCCCTGTTTCCGGGGTAACTGACTGCCCTGTTTCCAGGGTAACTGATCACCCTGTTTCCGGGATAAATGACTGCCCTGTTTCCGGGATAACTGACTGCCCTGTTTCCAGGGTAACTGACTGCCCTGTTTCCGGGGTAACTGACTGCCCTGTTTCCAGGCTAACTGACTGCCCTGTTTCCAGGATAACTGATCACCCTGTTTCCGGGGTAAATGACTGCCCTGTTTCCGGGGTAACTGACCGCCCTGTTTCCAGGATAACTGATCACCCTGTTTCCGGGGTAACTGACTGCCCTGTTTCCAGGCTAACTGACTGCCCTGTTTCCAGGATAACTGATCACCCTGTTTCCGGGGTAACTGACTGCCCTGTTTCCGGGGTAACTGACCGCCCTGTTTCCAGGATAACTGATCTCCCTGTTTCCAGGGTCACTGACCACCCTGTTTCCAGGATAACTGACTCCCCTGTTTCCAGCGTAACTGATCACCCTGTTTCCAGGATAACTGACCTACCTATTTCCGGGGTAACTGACCTACCTATTTCCAGGTTAACTGACTGCCCTGTTTCCAGGGTTACTGACTGCCCTGTTTCCAGGGGAACTGACTGCCCTGTTTCCGGGGTAACAGATCACCCTGTTTCCGGGGTAACTGACTAACCAGTTTCCAGGGTGACTGACTGCCCTGTTTCCAGGGTAACTGACTGCCCAGTTTCCGGGGTAACTGACTGTCCTGTTTCCTGGGTAACTGACTGCCCTGCTTCCGGGGTAACTGACTTCCCTGTTTCCAGGGTAACTGACTGCCCTGTTTCCGGGATAACTGACTGCCCTGTTTCCAGGGTAACTGATAACCCTGTTTCCGGGGGAACTGACTGCCCTGTTTCCAGGGTAACTGACTGCCCTGTTTCCAGGATAACTGATCACCTTGTTTCCGGGGTAACTGACTGCCCTGTTTCCGGGGCAACTGACTGCCCTGTTTCCAGGGTAACTGATTGCCCAGTTTCCAGGGTAACTGATCACCCTGTTTCCGGGATAACTGACTGCCCTGTTTCCGGGAGAAATGACTGCCCTGTTTCCAGGATAACTGATCACCCTGTTTCCAGGGTAACTGACTGCCCTGTTTCCGGGGTAACTGACCGCCCTGTTTCCAGGATAACTGATCACCCTGTTTCCGGGGTAACTGACCACCCTGTTTCCAGGGTCAGTGACCACCCTGTTTCCAGGGTAACTGACTGCCCAGTTTCCAGGGTAACTGACTGCCCTGTTTCCGGGGTAACAGATCTCCCTGTTTCCGGGGTAACTGACCGCCCTGTTTCCAGGATAACTGACCGCCCTATTTCCGGGGTAACTGACTGCCCTGTTTCCAGGATAACTGACTGCCCTGTTTCCGGGATAACTGACTGCCCTGTTTACTGGATAACTGACCGCCCTGTTTCCAGGTTAACTGACTGCCCTGTTTCCAGGGTAACTGACTGCCCAGTTTCCAGAGTAACTGAATACCCTGTTTCCAGGGTAACTGACTGCCCTGTTTCCGGGATAACTGACTGCCCTGTTTCCAGGGTAACTGACTGCCCTGTTTCCGGGATAACTGACTGCCCTGTTTCCGGGGTAACTGACTGCCCTGTTTCCAGGGTAACTGACTGCCCAGTTTCCAGAGTAACTGAATACCCTGTTTCCAGGGTAACTGACTGCCCTGTTTCCGGGATAACTGACTGCCCTGTTTCCAGGGTAACTGACTGCCCTCTTTCCGGGATAACTGACTGCCCTGTTTCCAGGGTAACTGACTGCCCTGTTTCCGGGGTAACTGACTGCCCTGTTTCCAGGCTAACTGACTGCCCTGTTTCCAGGATAACTGATCACCCTGTTTCCGGGATAACTGACTCCCCTGTTTCCACGGTAACTGACTGCCCTGTTTCCGGGGTAACTGACCGCCCTGTTTCCAGGATAACTGACTGCCCTGTTTCCAGGTTAACTGACAGCCCTGTTTCCAGGGTAACTGACTGCCCTGTTTCCAGGGGAACTGACTGCCCTGTTTCCGGGGTAAATGATCACCCTGTTTCCGGGGTAACTGACTGCCCAGTTTCCGGGGTAACTGACTGCCCTGTTTCCTGGGTAATTGACTGCCCAGTTTCCAGGGTAACTGATCACCCTATTTCCGGGATAACTGACTGCCCTGTTTCCGGGAGAAATGACTGCCCTGTTTCCAGGGTAAATGACTGCCCTGTTTCCGGGGTAACTGACTGCCCTGTTTCCAGGGTAACTGATCACCCTGTTTCCGGGATAAATGACTGTCCTGTTTCCGGGATAACTGACTGCCCTGTTTCCAGGGTAACTGACTGCCCTGTTTCCGGGGTAACTGACTGCCCTGTTTCCAGGCGAACTGACTGCCCTGTTTCCAGGATAACTGATCACCCTGTTTCCGGGGTAAATGACTGCCCTGTTTCCGGGGTAACTGACCGCCCTGTTTCCAGGATAACTGATCACCCTGTTTCCGGGGTAACTGACTGCCCTGTTTCCAGGCTAACTGACTGCCCTGTTTCCAGGATAACTGATCACCCTGTTTCCGGGGTAACTGACTGCCCTGTTTCCGGGGTAACTGACCGCCCTGTTTCCAGGATAACTGATCTCCCTGTTTCCAGGGTCACTGACCACCCTGTTTCCAGGATAACTCACTCCCCTGTTTCCAGCGTAACTGATCACCCTGTTTCCAGGATAACTGACCTACCTATTTCCGGGGTAACTGACCTACCTATTTCCAGGTTAACTGACTGCCCTGTTTCCAGGGTAACTGACTGCCCTGTTTCCAGGGGAACTGACTGCCCTGTTTCCGGGGTAACAGATCACCCTGTTTCCGGGGTAACTGACTAACCAGTTTCCAGGGTGACTGACTGCCCTGTTTCCAGGGTAACTGACTGCCCAGTTTCCGGGGTAACTGACTGTCCTGTTTCCTGGGTAACTGACTGCCCTGCTTCCGGGGTAACTGACTTCCCTGTTTCCAGGGTAACTGACTGCCCTGTTTCCGGGATAACTGACTGCCCTGTTTCCAGGGTAACTGATAACCCTGTTTCCGGGGTAACTGACTGCCCTGTTTCCAGGGTAACTGACTGCCCTGTTTCCAGGATAACTGATCACCCTGTTTCCGGGGTAACTGACTGCCCTGTTTCCGGGGTAACTGACCGCCCTGTTTCCAGGATAACTGATCACCCTGTTTCCGGGGTAACTGACCACCCTGTTTCCAGGGTCAGTGGCCACCCTGTTTCCAGGGTAACTGACTGCCCAGTTTCCAGGGTAACTGACTGCCCTGTTTCCGGGGTAACAGATCTCCCTGTTTCCGGGGTAACTGACCGCCCTGTTTCCAGGATAACTGACCGCCCTATTTCCGGGGTAACTGACTGCCCTGTTTCCAGGATAACTGACTGCCCTGTTTCCGGGATAACTGACTGCCCTGTTTACTGGATAACTGACCGCCCTGTTTCCAGGTTAACTGACTGCCCTGTTTCCAGGGTAACTGACTGCCCAGTTTCCAGAGTAACTGAATACCCTGTTTCCAGGGTAACTGACTGCCCTGTTTCCGGGATAACTGACTGCCCTGTTTCCAGGGTAACTGACTGCCCTGTTTCCGGGATAACTGACTGCCCTGTTTCCAGGGTAACTGATTGCCCTGTTTCCGGGGTAACTGACTGCCCTGTTTCCAGCATAACTGACTGCCCAGTTTCCAGAGTAACTGAATACCCTGTTTCCAGGGTAACTGACTGCCCTGTTTCCGGGATAACTGACTGCCCTGTTTCCAGGGTAACTGACTGCCCTCTTTCCGGGATAACTGACTGCCCTGTTTCCAGGGTAACTGACTGCCCTGTTTCCGGGGTAACTGACTGCCCTGTTTCCAGGCTAACTGACTGCCCTGTTTCCAGGATAACTGATCACCCTGTTTCCGGGATAACTGACTCCCCTGTTTCCACGGTAACTGACTGCCCTGTTTCCGGGGTAACTGACCGCCCTGTTTCCAGGATAACTGACTGCCCTGTTTCCAGGTTAACTGACAGCCCTGTTTCCAGGGTAACTGACTGCCCTGTTTCCAGGGGAACTGACTGCCCTGTTTCCGGGGTAAATGATCACCCTGTTTCCGGGGTAACTGACTGCCCAGTTTCCGGGGTAACTGACTGCCCTGTTTCCTGGGTAATTGACTGCCCAGTTTCCAGGGTAACTGATCACCCTATTTCCGGGATAACTGACTGCCCTGTTTCCGGGAGAAATGACTGCCCTGTTTCCAGGGTAAATGACTGCCCTGTTTCCGGGGTAACTGACTGCCCTGTTTCCAGGGTAACTGATCACCCTGTTTCCGGGATAAATGACTGCCCTGTTTCCGGGATAACTGACTGCCCTGTTTCCAGGGTAACTGACTGCCCTGTTTCCGGGGTAACTGACTGCCCTGTTTCCAGGCGAACTGACTGCCCTGTTTCCAGGATAACTGATCACCCTGTTTCCGGGGTAAATGACTGCCCTGTTTCCGGGGTAACTGACCGCCCTGTTTCCAGGATAACTGATCACCCTGTTTCCGGGGTAACTGACTGCCCTGTTTCCAGGCTAACTGACTGCCCTGTTTCCAGGATAACTGATCACCCTGTTTCCGGGGTAACTGACTGCCCTGTTTCCGGGGTAACTGACCGCCCTGTTTCCAGGATAACTGATCTCCCTGTTTCCAGGGTCACTGACCACCCTGTTTCCAGGATAACTGACTCCCCTGTTTCCAGCGTAACTGATCACCCTGTTTCCAGGATAACTGACCTACCTATTTCCGGGGTAACTGACCTACCTATTTCCAGGTTAACTGACTGCCCTGTTTCCAGGGTAACTGACTGCCCTGTTTCCAGGGGAACTGACTGCCCTGTTTCCGGGGTAACAGATCACCCTGTTTCCGGGGTAACTGACTAACCAGTTTCCAGGGTGACTGACTGCCCTGTTTCCAGGGTAACTGACTGCCCAGTTTCCGGGGTAACTGACTGTCCTGTTTCCTGGGTAACTGACTGCCCTGCTTCCGGGGTAACTGACTTCCCTGTTTCCAGGGTCACTGACTGCCCTGTTTCCGGGATAACTGACTGCCCTGTTTCCAGGGTAACTGATAACCCTGTTTCCGGGGTAACTGACTGCCCTGTTTCCAGGGTAACTGACTGCCCTGTTTCCAGGATAACTGATCACCCTGTTTCCGGGGTAACTGACTGCCCTGTTTCCGGGGTAACTGACCGCCCTGTTTCCAGGATAACTGATCACCCTGTTTCCGGGGTAACTGACCACCCTGTTTCCAGGGTCAGTGACCACCCTGTTTCCAGGGTAACTGACTGCCCAGTTTCCAGGGTAACTGACTGCCCTGTTTCCGGGGTAACAGATCTCCCTGTTTCCGGGGTAACTGACCGCCCTGTTTCCAGGATAACTGACCGCCCTATTTCCGGGGTAACTGACTGCCCTGTTTCCAGGATAACTGACTGCCCTGTTTCCGGGATAACTGACTGCCCTGTTTACTGGATAACTGACCGCCCTGTTTCCAGGTTAACTGACTGCCCTGTTTCCAGGGTAACTGACTGCCCAGTTTCCAGAGTAACTGAATACCCTGTTTCCAGGGTAACTGACTGCCCTGTTTCCGGGATAACTGACTGCCCTGTTTCCAGGGTAACTGACTGCCCTGTTTCCGGGATAACTGACTGCCCTGTTTCCAGGGTAACTGACTGCCCTGTTTCCGGGGTAACTGACTGCCCTGTTTCCAGGGTAACTGACTGCCCAGTTTCCAGAGTAACTGAATACCCTGTTTCCAGGGTAACTGACTGCCCTGTTTCCGGGATAACTGACTGCCCTGTTTCCAGGGTAACTGACTGCCCTCTTTCCGGGATAACTGACTGCCCTGTTTCCAGGGTAAATGACTGCCCTGTTTCCGGGGTAACTGACTGCCCTGTTTCCAGGCTAACTGACTGCCCTGTTTCCCGGATAACTGATCACCCTGTTTCCGGGATAACTGACTCCCCTGTTTCCACGGTAACTGACTGCCCTGTTTCCGGGGTAACTGACCGCCCTGTTTCCAGGATAACTGACTGCCCTGTTTCCAGGTTAACTGACAGCCCTGTTTCCAGGGTAACTGACTGCCCTGTTTCCAGGGGAACTGACTGCCCTGTTTCCGGGGTAAATGATCACCCTGTTTCCGGGGTAACTGACTGCCCAGTTTCCGGGGTAACTGACTGCCCTGTTTCCTGGGTAATTGACTGCCCAGTTTCCAGGGTAACTGATCACCCTATTTCCGGGATAACTGACTGCCCTGTTTCCGGGAGAAATGACTGCCCTGTTTCCAGGGTAAATGACTGCCCTGTTTCCGGGGTAACTGACTGCCCTGTTTCCAGGGTAACTGATCACCCTGTTTCCGGGATAAATGACTGCCCTGTTTCCGGGATAACTGACTGCCCTGTTTCCAGGGTAACTGACTGCCCTGTTTCCGGGGTAACTGACTGCCCTGTTTCCAGGCTAACTGACTGCCCTGTTTCCAGGATAACTGATCACCCTGTTTCCGGGGTAAATGACTGCCCTGTTTCCGGGGTAACTGACCGCCCTGTTTCCAGGATAACTGATCACCCTGTTTCCGGGGTAACTGACTGCCCTGTTTCCAGGCTAACTGACTGCCCTGTTTCCAGGATAACTGATCACCCTGTTTCCGGGGTAACTGACCGCCCTGTTTCCAGGATAACTGATCACCCTGTTTCCAGGGTCACTGACCACCCTGTTTCCAGGATAACTGACTCCCCTGTTTCCAGCGTAACTGATCACCCTGTTTCCAGGATAACTGACCTACCTATTTCCGGGGTAACTGACTGCCCTGTTTCCAGGGTAACTGACTGCCCAGTTTCCAGAGGAACTGAATAACCTGTTTCCAGGGTAACAGATCACCCTGTTTCCGGGATAACTGACTGCCCTGTTTCCAAGATAACTGACTGCCCTGTTTCCAGGGTAACTGACTGCCCTGTTTCCGGGGTAACTGAATGCCCTGTTTCCAGGCTAACTGACTGCCCTGTTTCCAGGATAACTTATCACCCTGTTTCCGGGGTAACTGACTGCCCTTTTTCCGGGGTAACTGACCGCCCTGTTTCCAGGATAACTGATCACCCTGTTTCCGGGGTAACTGACCACCCTGTTTCCAGGGTCACTGACCACCCTGTTTCCAGGATAACTGACTCCCCTGTTTCCAGGGTAACTGACTGCCCAGTTTCCAGAGTAACTGAATACCCTGTTTCCAGGGTAACTGACTGCCCTGTTTCCGGGATAACTGACTGCCCTGTTTCCAGGGTAACTGACTGCCCTCTTTCCGGGATAACTGACTGCCCTGTTTCCAGGGTAACTGACTGCCCTGTTTCCGGGGTAACTGACTGCCCTGTTTCCAGGCTAACTGACTGCCCTGTTTCCAGGATAACTGATCACCCTGTTTCCGGGATAACTGACTCCCCTGTTTCCACGGTAACTGACTGCCCTGTTTCCGGGGTAACTGACCGCCCTGTTTCCAGGATAACTGACTGCCCTGTTTCCAGGTTAACTGACAGCCCTGTTTCCAGGGTAACTGACTGCCCTGTTTCCAGGGGAACTGACTGCCCTGTTTCCGGGGTAAATGATCACCCTGTTTCCGGGGTAACTGACTGCCCAGTTTCCGGGGTAACTGACTGCCCTGTTTCCTGGGTAATTGACTGCCCAGTTTCCAGGGTAACTGATCACCCTATTTCCGGGATAACTGACTGCCCTGTTTCCGGGAGAAATGACTGCCCTGTTTCCAGGGTAAATGACTGCCCTGTTTCCGGGGTAACTGACTGCCCTGTTTCCAGGGTAACTGATCACCCTGTTTCCGGGATAAATGACTGCCCTGTTTCCGGGATAACTGACTGCCCTGTTTCCAGGGTAACTGACTGCCCTGTTTCCGGGGTAACTGACTGCCCTGTTTCCAGGCTAACTGACTGCCCTGTTTCCAGGATAACTGATCACCCTGTTTCCGGGGTAAATGACTGCCCTGTTTCCGGGGTAACTGACCGCCCTGTTTCCAGGATAACTGATCACCCTGTTTCCGGGGTAACTGACTGCCCTGTTTCCAGGCTAACTGACTGCCCTGTTTCCAGGATAACTGATCACCCTGTTTCCGGGGTAACTGACTGCCCTGTTTCCGGGGTAACTGACCGCCCTGTTTCCAGGATAACTGATCACCCTGTTTCCGGGGTAACTGACCGCCCTGTTTCCAGGATAACTGATCACCCTGTTTCCAGGGTCACTGACCACCCTGTTTCCAGGATAACTGACTCCCCTGTTTCCAGCGTAACTGATCACCCTGTTTCCAGGATAACTGACCTACCTATTTCCGGGGTAACTGACTGCCCTGTTTCCAGGGTAACTGACTGCCCAGTTTCCAGAGGAACTGAATAACCTGTTTCCAGGGTAACAGATCACCCTGTTTCCGGGATAACTGACTGCCCTGTTTCCAAGATAACTGACTGCCCTGTTTCCAGGGTAACTGACTGCCCTGTTTCTGGGGTAACTGACTGCCCTGTTTCCAGGCTAACTGACTGCCCTGTTTCCAGGATAACTTATCACCCTGTTTCCGGGGTAACTGACTGCCCTTTTTCCGGGGTAACTGACCGCCCTGTTTCCAGGATAACTGATCACCCTGTTTCCGGGGTAACTGACCACCCTGTTTCCAGGGTCACTGACCACCCTGTTTCCAGGATAACTGACTCCCCTGTTTCCAGGGTAACTGACTGCCCTGTTTCCGGGGTAACTAATCTCCCTGTTTCCGGGGTTACTGACCGCCCTGTTTCCAGGATAACTGACCTACCTATTTCCAGGTTAACTGACTGCCCTGTTTCCAGGGGAACTGACTGCCCTGTTTCCGGGGTAACAGATCACCCTGTTTCCGGGGTAACTGACTAACCAGTTTCCAGGGTGACTGACTGCCCTGTTTCCAGGGTAACTGACTGCCCAGTTTCCGGGGTAACTGACTGTCCTGTTTCCTGGGTAACTGACTGCCCTGCTTCCGGGGTAACTGACTTCCCTGTTTCCAGGGTAACTGATAACCCTGTTTCCGGGGTAACTGACTGCCCTGTTTCCAGGGTAACTGACTGCCCTGTTTCCAGGATAACTGATCACCCTGTTTCCGGGGTAACTGACTGCCCTGTTTCCGGGGTAACTGACCGCCCTGTTTCCAGGATAACTGATCACCCTGTTTCCGGGGTAACTGACCACCCTGTTTCCAGGGTCACTGACCACCCTGTTTCCAGGATAACTGACTCCCCTGTTTCCAGGGTAACTGACTGCCCTGTTTCCAGGGTAACTGACTGCCCTGTTTCCGGGGTAACTGACTGCCCTGTTTCCAGGATATCTGATCACTCTGTTTCCGGGGTAACTGATCACTCTGTTTCCGGGGTAACTGACCACCCTGTTTCCGGGGTAACTGACTAATCTGTTTCCAGGGTTACTGACAGCCCTGTTTCTGGGGTAACTGACTGCCCTGTTTCCGGGGTAACTGACCGCCCTGTTTCCAGGATAACTGATCACCCTGTTTCCAGTGTAACTGACCATCCTGTTTCCAGGGCAACTGACTGCCCAGTTTCCAGGGTAACTGACTGCCCTGTTTCCGGGGTAACAGATCTGCCTATTTCCGGGGTAACTGACCGCCCTGTTTCCAGGATAACTGACCGCCCTATTTCCGGGGTAACTGACTGCCCTGTTTCCAGGATAACTGACTGCCCTGTTTCCGGGATAACTGACTGCCCTGTTTACTGGATAACTGACCGCCCTGTTTCCAGGTTAACTGACTGCCCTGTTTCCGGGGTAACTGACTGCCCTGTTTCCAGGGTAACTGACTGCCCAGTTTCCAGAGTAACTGAATACCCTGTTTCCAGGGTAACTGACTGCCCTGTTTCCGGGATAACTGACTGCCCTGTTTCCAGGGTAACTGACTGCCCTGTTTCCGGGATAACTGACTGCCCTGTTTCCAGGGTAACTGACTGCCCTGTTTCCGGGGTAACTGACTGCCCTGTTTCCAGGCTAACTGACTGCCTGTTTCCAGGATAACTAATCACCCTGTTTCCGGGATAACTGACTCCCCTGTTTCCACGGTAACTGACTGCCATGTTTCCGGGGTAACTGACCGCCCTGTTTCCAGGATAACTGACTGCCCTGTTTCCAGGTTAACTGACAGCCCTGTTTCCAGGGTAACTGACTGCCCTGTTTCCAGGGGAACTGACTGCCCTGTTTCCGGGGTAAATGATCACCCTGTTTCCGGGGTAACTGACTGCCCATTTTCCGGGGTAACTGATTGCCCTGTTTCCTGTGTAATTGACTGCCCAGTTTCCAGGTTAACTGACTGCCCTGTTTCCAGGATAACTGATCACCCTGTTTCCGGGGTAACTGACCGCCCTGTTTCCAGGATAACTGATCACCCTGTTTCCAGGGTCACTGACCACCCTGTTTCCAGGATAACTGACTCCCCTGTTTCCAGCGTAACTGATCACCCTGTTTCCAGGATAACTGACCTACCTATTTCCGGGGTAACTGACTGCCCTGTTTCCAAGGTAACTGACTGCCCAGTTTCCAGAGGAACTGAATAACCTGTTTCCAGGGTAACAGATCACCCTGTTTCCGGGATAACTGACTGCCCTGTTTCCAAGATAACTGACTGCCCTGTTTCCAGGGTAACTGACTGCCCTGTTTCCGGGGTAACTGACTGCCCTGTTTCCAGGCTAACTGACTGCCCTGTTTCCAGGATAACTGATCTCCCTGTTTCCGGGGTTACTGACCGCCCTGTTTCCAGGATAACTGAACTACCTATTTCCAGGTTAACTGACTGCCCTGTTTCCAGGGTAACTGACTGCCCTGTTTCCGGGGTAACTGACCGCCCTGTTTCCAGGGTAACTGACTGCCCTGTTTCCAGGGTAACTGACTGCCCTGTTTCCAGGATAACTGATCACTCTGTTTCCGGGGTAACTGACTGCCCTGTTTCCGGGGTAACTGACCGACCGCCCTGTTTCCAGGATAACTGATCACCCTGTTTCCGGGGTAACTGACCACCCTGTTTCCAGGGTAACTGACTAATCTGTTTCCAGGGTTACTGACCGCCCTGTTTCTGGGGTAACTGACTGCCCTGTTTCCGGGGTAACTGACCGCCCTGTTTCCACGATAACTGATCACCCTGTTTCCAGGGTAACTGACCATCCTGTTTCCAGGGTAACTGACTGCCCAGTTTCCAGGGTAACTGACCGCCCTATTTCCGGGGTAACTGACCGCCCTGTTTCCAGGATCACTGAATGCCCTGTTTCCGGGATAACTGACTGCCCTGTTTACTGGATAACTGACCGCCCTGTTTCCAGGTTAACTGACTGCCCTGTTTCCGGGATAACTGACTGCCCTGTTTCCAGGGTAACTGATTGCCCTGTTTCCGGTGTAACCGACTGCCCTGTTTCCAGGGTAACTGATCACCCTGTTTCCGGGACAACTGACTGCCCTGTTTCCGGGATAACTGACTGCCCTGTTTCCAGGATAACTGACTGCCCTGTTTCCGGGGTAACTGACTACCCTGTTTCCAAGCTAACTGACAGCCCTGTTTCCAGGATAACTGATCACCCTGTTTCCGCGGTAACTGACTGCCCTGTTTCCGGGGTAACTGACCGCCCTGTTTCCACGATAACTGATCACCCTTTTTCCGGGGTCACTTACCACACTGTTTCCAGTGTCACTGACCACCCCGTTTCCAGGATAACTGACTCCCCTGTTTCCAGGGTAACTGACCGCCCTGTTTCCGGGGTCACTTACCACACTGTTTCCAGTGCAACGGATCACCATGTTTCCGGGGTAACTGACTGCCCTGTTTCCAGGGCAACTGACCGCCCTGTTTCCGGGGGAACTGACTGCCCAGTTTCCAGGGTAACTGACTGCCCAGTTTCCAGGGTAACTAACTGCCCTGTTTCCGGGGGAACTGACTGCCCAGTTTCCAGGGTAACTGACTGCCCTGTTTCCAGGGTAACTGACAGCCCACCTTCCAGTGTAACTGATCACCCTGTTTCCAGGATAATTGACTGCCCTGTTTCCAGGGTAACTGACCGCCCTGTTTCCAGGGTAACTGACTGCCCAGTTTCCAGGGTAAATTATCACCCTGTTTCCGGGATAACTAACTGCCCTGTTTCCGGGATAACTGACTGCCCTGTTTCCGGGGTAACTGATCACCCTGTTTCCGGGGTAACTGACTGCCCAGTTTCCGGGGTAACTGACTTCCCTGTTTCCAGGGTAACTGACTGCCCAGTTTCCATGGTAACTGACTGCCCTGTTTCCGGGGTAACTGATCACCCTGTTTCCGGGGTAACTGACTGCCCAGTTTCCAGGGTGACTGACTGCCCTGTTTCCAGGGTAACTGAATGCCCAGTTTCCGGGGTAACTGACTCCCCTGTTGCCAGGGTAACTGATCACCCTGTTTCCGGGATAACTGACTGCCCTGTTTCCGGGATAACTGACTGCCCTGTTTCCAGGGTAACTGACTTACCCTGTTTCCGGGGTAACTGAATGCCCTGTTTCCAGGATATTTGATCACCCTGTTTCCGGGGTAACTGACTGCCCTGTTTCCGGGGTAACTGACCGCCCTTTTTCCAGGGTGACTGACCACCCTGTTTCCAGGATAACTGAAAGCCCTGTTTCCAGGGTAACTGATCTCCCTGTTTCCGGGGTAACTGATCACCCTGTTTCCGGGTAACTGACTGCCCTGTTTCCGGGGTAACTGACTGCCCTGTTTCCAGGGTAACTGATCTCCCTGTTTCCAGTGCAACGGATCACCATGTTTCCGGGGTAACTGACTGCCCTGTTTCCAGGGCAACTAACTGCCCTGTTTCCGCGGGAACTGACTGCCCAGTTTCCAGGGTAACTGACTGCCCAGTTTCCAGGGTAACTAACTGCCCTGTTTCCGGGGTAACTGACTGCCCAGTTTCCAGGGTAACTGACTGCCCTGTTTCCAGGGTAACTGACAGCCCACCTTCCAGTGTAACTGATCACCCTGTTTCCAGTATAATTGACTGCCCTGTTTCCAGGGTAAATGACCGCCCTGTTTCCAGGGTAACTGACTGCCCAGTTTCCAGGGTAAATTATCACCCTGTTTCCGGGATAACTAACTGCCATGTTTCCAGGATAACAGACTGCCCTGTTTCCGGGGTAACTGATCACCCTGTTTCCGGGGTAACTGACTGCCCAGTTTCCGGGGTAACTGACTTCCCTGTTTCCAGGGTAACTGACTGCCCTGTTTCCGGGATAACTGACTGCCCTGTTTCCAGGGTAACTGATAACCCTGTTTCCGGGATAACTGACTGCCCTGTTTCCAGGGTAACTGAATAACCTGTTTCCAGGGTAACAGATCACCCTGTTTCCGGGATAACTGACTGCCCTGTTTCCAAGATAACTGACTGCCCTCTTTCCAGGGTAACTGACTGCCCTGTTTCCGGGGTAACTGACTGCCCTGTTTCCAGGCTAAATGACTGCCCTGTTTCCAGGATAACAGATCACCCTGTTTCCGGGATAACTGACTGCCCTGTTTCCAAGATAACTGACTGCCCTCTTTCCAGGGTAACTGACTGCCCTGTTTCTGGGGTAACTGACTGCCCTGTTTCTGGGGTAACTGACTGCCCTGTTTCCAGGATAACTGATCACCCTTTTTCCGGGGTAACTGACCACCCTGTTTCCAGGGTCAGTGACCACCCTGTTTCCAGGATAACTGACTCCCCTGTTTCCAGGGTAACTGACTGCCCTGTTTCCGGGGTAACTGATCTCCCTGTTTCCGGGGTTACTGACCGCCCTGTTTCCAGGATAACTGAACTACCTATTTCCAGGTTAACTGACTGCCCTGTTTCCAGGGTAACTGACTGCCCTGTTTCCAGGGGAACTGACTGCCCTGTTTCCGGGATAACTGAATGCCCTGTTTCCGGGATAACTGACTGCCCTGTTTCCAGGGTAACTGATTGCCCTGTTTCCGGTGTAACTGACTGCCCTGTTTCCAGGGTAACTGATCACCCTGTTTCCGGGACAACTGACTGCCCTGTTTCCGGGATAACTGACTGCCCTGTTTCCAGGATAACTGACTGCCCTGTTTCCGGGGTAACTGACTACCCTGTTTCCAAGCTAACTGACAGCCCTGTTTCCAGGATAACTGATCACCCTGTTTCCGCGGTAACTGACTGCCCTGTTTCCGGGGTAACTGACCGCCCTGTTTCCACGATAACTGATCACCCTGTTTCCGGGGTCACTTACCACACTGTTTCCAGTGTCACTGACCACCCCGTTTCCAGGATAACTGACTCCCCTGTTTCCAGGGTAACTGACCGCCCTGTTTCCGGGGTCACTTACCACACTGTTTCCAGTGCAACGGATCACCATGTTTCCGGGGTAACTGACTGCCCTGTTTCCAGGGCAACTGACCGCCCTGTTTCCGAGGGAACTGACTGCCCAGTTTCCAGGGTAACTGACTGCCCAGTCTCCAGGGTAACTAACTGCCCTGTTTCCGGGGGAACTGACTGCCCAGTTTCCAGGGTAACTGACTGCCCTGTTTCCAGGGTAACTGACAGCCCACCTTCCAGTGTAACTGATCACCCTGTTTCCAGGATAATTGACTGCCCTGTTTCCAGGGTAACTGACCGCCCTGTTTCCAGGGTAACTGACTGCCCAGTTTCCAGGGTAAATTATCACCCTGTTTCCGGGATAACTAACTGCCCTGTTTCCGGGATAACTGACTGCCCTGTTTCCGGGGTAACTGATCACCCTGTTTCCGGGGTAACTGACTGCCCAGTTTCCGGGGTAACTGACTTCCCTGTTTCCAGGGTAACTGACTGCCCAGTTTCCATGGTAACTGACTGCCCTGTTTCCGGGGTAACTGATCACCCTGTTTCCGGGGTAACTGACTGCCCAGTTTCCAGGGTGACTGACTGCCCTGTTTCCAGGGTAACTGATCACCCTGTTTCCGGGACAACTGACTGCCCTGTTTCCGGGATAACTGACTGCCCTGTTTCCAGGATAACTGACTGCCCTGTTTCCGGGGTAACTGACTACCCTGTTTCCAAGCTAACTGACAGCCCTGTTTCCAGGATAACTGATCACCCTGTTTCCGCGGTAACTGACTGCCCTGTTTCCGGGGTAACTGACCGCCCTGTTTCCACGATAACTGATCACTCTTTTTCCGGGGTCACTTACCACACTGTTTCCAGTGTCACTGACCACCCCGTTTCCAGGATAACTGACTCCCCTGTTTCCAGGGTAACTGACTGCCCTGTTTCCGGGGGAACTGACTGCCCAGTTTCCAGGGTAACTGACTGCCCAGTTTCCAGGGTAACTAACTGCCCTGTTTCCGGGGGAACTGACTGCCCAGTTTCCAGGGTAACTGACTGCCCTGTTTCCAGGGTAACTGACAGCCCACCTTCCAGTGTAACTGATCACCCTGTTTCCAGGATAATTGACTGCCCTGTTTCCAGGGTAACTGACCGCCCTGTTTCCAGGGTAACTGACTGCCCAGTTTCCAGGGTAAATTATCACCCTGTTTCCGGGATAACTAACTGCCCTGTTTCCGGGATAACTGACTGCCCTGTTTCCGGGGTAACTGATCACCCTGTTTCCGGGGTAACTGACTGCCCAGTTTCCGGGGTAACTGACTTCCCTGTTTCCAGGGTAACTGACTGCCCAGTTTCCATGGTAACTGACTGCCCTGTTTCCGGGGTAACTGATCACCCTGTTTCCGGGGTAACTGACTGCCCAGTTTCCAGGGTGACTGACTGCCCTGTTTCCAGGGTAACTGACTGCCCAGTTTCCGGGGTAACTGACTCCCCTGTTGCCAGGGTAACTGATCACCCTGTTTCCGGGATAACTGACTGCCCTGTTTCCGGGATAACTGACTGCCCTGTTTCCAGGGTAACTGACTTACCCTGTTTCCGGGGTAACTGACTGCCCTGTTTCCAGGATATTTGATCACCCTGTTTCCGGGGTAACTGACTGCCCTGTTTCCGGGGTAACTGACCGCCCTGTTTCCGGGGTCACTTACCACACTGTTTCCAGTGCAACGGATCACCATGTTTCCGGGGTAACTGACTGCCCTGTTTCCAGGGCAACTGACCGCCCTGTTTCCGAGGGAACTGACTGCCCAGTTTCCAGGGTAACTGACTGCCCAGTCTCCAGGGTAACTAACTGCCCTGTTTCCGGGGGAACTGACTGCCCAGTTTCCAGGGTAACTGACTGCCCTGTTTCCAGGGTAACTGACAGCCCACCTTCCAGTGTAACTGATCACCCTGTTTCCAGGATAATTGACTGCCCTGTTTCCAGGGTAACTGACCGCCCTGTTTCCAGGGTAACTGACTGCCCAGTTTCCAGGGTAAATTATCACCCTGTTTCCGGGATAACTAACTGCCCTGTTTCCGGGATAACTGACTGCCCTGTTTCCGGGGTAACTGATCACCCTGTTTCCGGGGTAACTGACTGCCCAGTTTCCGGGGTAACTGACTTCCCTGTTTCCAGGGTAACTGACTGCCCAGTTTCCATGGTAACTGACTGCCCTGTTTCCGGGGTAACTGATCACCCTGTTTCCGGGGTAACTGACTGCCCAGTTTCCAGGGTGACTGACTGCCCTGTTTCCAGGGTAACTGATCACCCTGTTTCCGGGACAACTGACTGCCCTGTTTCCGGGATAACTGACTGCCCTGTTTCCAGGATAACTGACTGCCCTGTTTCCGGGGTAACTGACTACCCTGTTTCCAAGCTAACTGACAGCCCTGTTTCCAGGATAACTGATCACCCTGTTTCCGCGGTAACTGACTGCCCTGTTTCCGGGGTAACTGACCGCCCTGTTTCCACGATAACTGATCACTCTTTTTCCGGGGTCACTTACCACACTGTTTCCAGTGTCACTGACCACCCCGTTTCCAGGATAACTGACTCCCCTGTTTCCAGGGTAACTGACTGCCCTGTTTCCGGGGGAACTGACTGCCCAGTTTCCAGGGTAACTGACTGCCCAGTTTCCAGGGTAACTAACTGCCCTGTTTCCGGGGGAACTGACTGCCCAGTTTCCAGGGTAACTGACTGCCCTGTTTCCAGGGTAACTGACAGCCCACCTTCCAGTGTAACTGATCACCCTGTTTCCAGGATAATTGACTGCCCTGTTTCCAGGGTAACTGACCGCCCTGTTTCCAGGGTAACTGACTGCCCAGTTTCCAGGGTAAATTATCACCCTGTTTCCGGGATAACTAACTGCCCTGTTTCCGGGATAACTGACTGCCCTGTTTCCGGGGTAACTGATCACCCTGTTTCCGGGGTAACTGACTGCCCAGTTTCCGGGGTAACTGACTTCCCTGTTTCCAGGGTAACTGACTGCCCAGTTTCCATGGTAACTGACTGCCCTGTTTCCGGGGTAACTGATCACCCTGTTTCCGGGGTAACTGACTGCCCAGTTTCCAGGGTGACTGACTGCCCTGTTTCCAGGGTAACTGACTGCCCAGTTTCCGGGGTAACTGACTCCCCTGTTGCCAGGGTAACTGATCACCCTGTTTCCGGGATAACTGACTGCCCTGTTTCCGGGATAACTGACTGCCCTGTTTCCAGGGTAACTGACTTACCCTGTTTCCGGGGTAACTGACTGCCCTGTTTCCAGGATATTTGATCACCCTGTTTCCGGGGTAACTGACTGCCCTGTTTCCGGGGTAACTGACCGCCCTTTTTCCAGGGTGACTGACCACCCTGTTTCCAGGATAACTGAAAGCCCTGTTTCCAGGGTAACTGATCTCCCTGTTTCCGGGGTAACTGATCACCCTGTTTCCGGGTAACTGACTGCCCTGTTTCCGGGGTAACTGACTGCCCTGTTTCCAGGGTAACTGATCTCCCTGTTTCCAGTGCAACGGATCACCATGTTTCCGGGGTAACTGACTGCCCTGTTTCCAGGGCAACTAACTGCCCTGTTTCCGCGGGAACTGACTGCCCAGTTTCCAGGGTAACTGACTGCCCAGTTTCCAGGGTAACTAACTGCCCTGTTTCCGGGGTAACTGACTGCCCAGTTTCCAGGGTAACTGACTGCCCTGTTTCCAGGGTAACTGACAGCCCACCTTCCAGTGTAACTGATCACCCTGTTTCCAGTATAATTGACTGCCCTGTTTCCAGGGTAAATGACCGCCCTGTTTCCAGGGTAACTGACTGCCCAGTTTCCAGGGTAAATTATCACCCTGTTTCCGGGATAACTAACTGCCATGTTTCCAGGATAACAGACTGCCCTGTTTCCGGGGTAACTGATCACCCTGTTTCCGGGGTAACTGACTGCCCAGTTTCCGGGGTAACTGACTTCCCTGTTTCCAGGGTAACTGACTGCCCTGTTTCCGGGATAACTGACTGCCCTGTTTCCAGGGTAACTGATAACCCTGTTTCCGGGATAACTGACTGCCCTGTTTCCAGGGTAACTGACTGCCCAGTTTCCAGAGTAACTGAATAACCTGTTTCCAGGGTAACAGATCACCCTGTTTCCGGGATAACTGACTGCCCTGTTTCCAAGATAACTGACTGCCCTCTTTCCAGGGTAACTGACTGCCCTGTTTCCGGGGTAACTGACTGCCCTGTTTCCAGGCTAACTGACTGCCCTGTTTCCAGGATAACAGATCACCCTGTTTCCGGGATAACTGACTGCCCTGTTTCCAAGATAACTGACTGCCCTCTTTCCAGGGTAACTGACTGCCCTGTTTCTGGGGTAACTGACTGCCCTGTTTCTGGGGTAACTGACTGCCCTGTTTCCAGGATAACTGATCACCCTTTTTCCGGGGTAACTGACCACCCTGTTTCCAGGGTCAGTGACCACCCTGTTTCCAGGATAACTGACTCCCCTGTTTCCAGGGTAACTGACTGCCCTGTTTCCGGGGTAACTGATCTCCCTGTTTCCGGGGTTACTGACCGCCCTGTTTCCAGGATAACTGAACTACCTATTTCCAGGTTAACTGACTGCCCTGTTTCCAGGGTAACTGACTGCCCTGTTTCCAGGGGAACTGACTGCCCTGTTTCCGGGATAACTGAATGCCCTGTTTCCGGGATAACTGACTGCCCTGTTTACTGGATAACTGACCGCCCTGTTTCCAGGTTAACTGACTGCCCTGTTTCCGGGATAACTGACTGCCCTGTTTCCAGGGTAACTGATTGCCCTGTTTCCGGTGTAACTGACTGCCCTGTTTCCAGGGTAACTGATCACCCTGTTTCCGGGACAACTGACTGCCCTGTTTCCGGGATAACTGACTGCCCTGTTTCCAGGATAACTGACTGCCCTGTTTCCGGGGTAACTGACTACCCTGTTTCCAAGCTAACTGACAGCCCTGTTTCCAGGATAACTGATCACCCTGTTTCCGCGGTAACTGACTGCCCTGTTTCCGGGGTAACTGACCGCCCTGTTTCCACGATAACTGATCACCCTGTTTCCGGGGTCACTTACCACACTGTTTCCAGTGTCACTGACCACCCCGTTTCCAGGATAACTGACTCCCCTGTTTCCAGGGTAACTGACCGCCCTGTTTCCGGGGTCACTTACCACACTGTTTCCAGTGCAACGGATCACCATGTTTCCGGGGTAACTGACTGCCCTGTTTCCAGGGCAACTGACCGCCCTGTTTCCGAGGGAACTGACTGCCCAGTTTCCAGGGTAACTGACTGCCCAGTCTCCAGGGTAACTAACTGCCCTGTTTCCGGGGGAACTGACTGCCCAGTTTCCAGGGTAACTGACTGCCCTGTTTCCAGGGTAACTGACAGCCCACCTTCCAGTGTAACTGATCACCCTGTTTCCAGGATAATTGACTGCCCTGTTTCCAGGGTAACTGACCGCCCTGTTTCCAGGGTAACTGACTGCCCAGTTTCCAGGGTAAATTATCACCCTGTTTCCGGGATAACTAACTGCCCTGTTTCCGGGATAACTGACTGCCCTGTTTCCGGGGTAACTGATCACCCTGTTTCCGGGGTAACTGACTGCCCAGTTTCCGGGGTAACTGACTTCCCTGTTTCCAGGGTAACTGACTGCCCAGTTTCCATGGTAACTGACTGCCCTGTTTCCGGGGTAACTGATCACCCTGTTTCCGGGGTAACTGACTGCCCAGTTTCCAGGGTGACTGACTGCCCTGTTTCCAGGGTAACTGACTGCCCAGTTTCCGGGGTAACTGACTCCCCTGTTGCCAGGGTAACTGATCACCCTGTTTCCGGGATAACTGACTGCCCTGTTTCTGAATTAACTGACTGCCCTGTTTCCAGGGTAACTGACTTACCCTGTTTCCGGGGTAACTGACTGCCCTGTTTCCAGGCTAACTGACTGCCCTGTTTCCAGGATAACTGATCACCCTGTTTCCGGGGTAACTGACTGCCCTGTTTCCGGGGTAACTGACCGCCCTTTTTCCAGGGTGACTGACCACCCTGTTTCCAGGATAACTGAAAGCCCTGTTTCCAGGGTAACTGATCTCCCTGTTTCCGGGGTAACTGATCACCCTGTTTCCGGGTAACTGACTGCCCTGTTTCCGGGGTAACTGACTGCCCTGTTTCCAGGGTAACTGATCTCCCTGTTTCCAGTGCAACGGATCACCATGTTTCCAGGGTAACTGACTGCCCTGTTTCCAGGGCAACTAACTGCCCTGTTTCCGCGGGAACTGACTGCCCAGTTTCCAGGGTAACTGACTGCCCAGTTTCCAGGGTAACTAACTGCCCTGTTTCCGGGGTAACTGACTGCCCAGTTTCCAGGGTAACTGACTGCCCTGTTTCCAGGGTAACTGACAGCCCACCTTCCAGTGTAACTGATCACCCTGTTTCCAGTATAATTGACTGCCCTGTTTCCAGGGTAAATGACCGCCCTGTTTCCAGGGTAACTGACTGCCCAGTTTCCAGGGTAAATTATCACCCTGTTTCCGGGATAACTAACTGCCTTGTTTCCAGGATAACAGACTGCCCTGTTTCCGGGGTAACTGATCACCCTGTTTCCGGGGTAACTGACTGCCCAGTTTCTGGGGTAACTGAATACCCTGTTTCCAGGGTAACTGACTGCCCTGTTTACGGGATAACTGACTGCCCTGTTTCCAGGGTAACTGATAACCCTGTTTCCGGGATAACTGACTGCCCTGTTTCCAGGGTAACTGACTGCCCAGTTTCCAGAGTAACTGAATAACCTGTTTCCAGGGTAACAGATCACCCTGTTTCCGGGATAACTGACTGCCCTGTTTCCAAGATAACTGACTGCCCTCTTTCCAGGGTAACTGACTGCCCTGTTTCCGGGGTAACTGACTGCCCTGTTTCCAGGCTAACTGACTGCCCTGTTTCCAGGATAACTGATCACCCTGTTTCCGGGGTAACTGACCAAATGTTTCCAGGGTCAGTGACCACCCTGTTTCCAGGATAACTGACTCCCCTGTTTCCAGGGTAACTGACTGCCCTGTTTCCGGGGTAACTGATCTCCCTGTTTCCGGGGTTACTGACCGCCCTGTTTCCAGGATAACTGAACTACCTATTTCCAGGTTAACTGACTGCCCTGTTTCCAGGGTAACTGACTGCCCTGTTTCCAGGGGAACTGACTGCCCTGTTTCCGGGGTAACAGATCACCCTGTTTCCGGGTTAACTGACTAACCAGTTTCCAGGGTGACTGACTGCCCTGTTTCCAGGGTAACTGACTGCCCAGTTTCCGGGGTAACTGACTGTCCTGTTTCCTGGGTAACTGACTGCCCTGCTTCCGGGGTAACTGACTGCCCTGTTTCCCGGGTAACTGACTGCCCAGTTTCCAGGGTAACTGATCACCCTTTTTCCGGGATAACTGACTGCCCTGTTTCCAGGGTAACTGATCACCCTGTTTCCGGGATAACTGACTGCCCAGTTTCCAGGGTAACTGACTGCCCAGTTTCCAGGGTAACTGACTGCCCTGCATCCGGGGTAACTGACTTCCCTGTTTCCAGGGTAACTGACTGCCCAGTTTCCAGGGTAACTGATCACCCTGTTTCCGGGATAACTGACTGCACTTTTTCCGGGAGAAATGACTGCCCTGTTTCCTGGGTAACTGACTGCCCTGCTTCCGGGGAAAATGACTGCCCTGTTTCCAGGTTAACTGACTGCCCAGTTTCCAGGGTAACTGATCACCCTTTTTCCGGGATAACTGACGGCCCTGTTTCAGGGATAAGTGAATGCCCTGTTTCCAGGGTAACTGATCACCCTGTTTCCGGGATAACTGACTCCCCGGTTTCCATGGTAACTGACTGCCCAGTTTCCAGGGTAACTGACTGCCCTGTTTCCGGGGCAACTGACTGCCCTGTTTCCAGGGTAACTGATTGCCCAGTTTCCAGGGTAACTGATCACCCTGTTTCCGGGATAACTGACTGCCCTGTTTCCGGGAGAAATGACTGCCCTGTTTCCAGGGTAACTGACTGCCTTGTTTCCGGGGTAACTGACTGCCCTGTTTCCAGGGTAACTGATCACCCTGTTTCCGGGATAAATGACTGCCCTGTTTCCGGGATAACTGACTGCCCTGTTTCCAGGGTAACTGACTGCCCTGTTTCCGGGGTAACTGACTGCCCTGTTTCCAGGCTAACTGACTGCCCTGTTTCCAGGATAACTGATCACCCTGTTTCCGGGGTAGATGACTGCCCTGTTTCCGGGGTAACTGACCGCCCTGTTTCCAGGATAACTGATCACCCTGTTTCCGGGGTAACTGACTGCCCTGTTTCCAGGCTAACTGACTGCCCTGTTTCCAGGATAACTGATCACCCTGTTTCCGGGGTAACTGACTGCCCTGTTTCCGGGGTAACTGACCGCCCTGTTTCCAGGATAACTGATCACCCTGTTTCCGGGGTAACTGACCGCCCTGTTTCCAGGATAACTGATCTCCCTGTTTCCAGGGTCACTGACCACCCTGTTTCCAGGATAACTGACTCCCCTGTTTCCAGCGTAACTGATCACCCTGTTTCCAGGATAACTGACCTACCTATTTCCGGGGTAACTGACCTACCTATTTCCAGGTTAACTGACTGCCCTGTTTCCAGGGTAACTGACTGCCCTGTTTCCAGGGGAACTGACTGCCCTGTTTCCGGGGTAACAGATCACCCTGTTTCCGGGGTAACTGACTAACCAGTTTCCAGGGTGACTGACTGCCCTGTTTCCAGGGTAACTGACTGCCCAGTTTCCGGGGTAACTGACTGTCCTGTTTCCTGGGTAACTGACTGCCCTGCTTCCGGGGTAACTGACTTCCCTGTTTCCAGGGTAACTGACTGCCCTGTTTCCGGGATAACTGACTGCCCTGTTTCCAGGGTAACTGATAACCCTGTTTCCGGAGTAACTGACTGCCCTGTTTCCAGGGTAACTGACTGCCCTGTTTCCAGGATAACTGATCACCCTGTTTCCGGGGTAACTGACTGCCCTGTTTCCGGGGTAACTGACCGCCCTGTTTCCAGGATAACTGATCACCCTGTTTCCGGGGTAACTGACCACCCTGTTTCCAGGGTCAGTGACCACCCTGTTTCCAGGGTAACTGACTGCCCAGTTTCCAGGGTAACTGACTGCCCTGTTTCCGGGGTAACAGATCTCCCTGTTTCCGGGGTAACTGACCGCCCTGTTTCCAGGATAACTGACCGCCCTATTTCCGGGGTAACTGACTGCCCTGTTTCCAGGATAACTGACTGCCCTGTTTCCGGGATAACTGACTGCCCTGTTTACTGGATAACTGACCGCCCTGTTTCCAGGTTAACTGACTGCCCTGTTTCCAGGGTAACTGACTGCCCAGTTTCCAGAGTAACTGAATACCCTGTTTCCAGGGTAACTGACTGCCCTGTTTCCGGGATAACTGACTGCCCTGTTTCCAGGGTAACTGACTGCCCTGTTTCCGGGATAACTGACTGCCCTGTTTCCAGGGTAACTGACTGCCCTGTTTCCGGGGTAACTGACTGCCCTGTTTCCAGGGTAACTGACTGCCCAGTTTCCAGAGTAACTGAATACCCTGTTTCCAGGGTAACTGACTGCCCTGTTTCCGGGATAACTGACTGCCCTGTTTCCAGGGTAACTGACTGCCCTCTTTCCGGGATAACTGACTGCCCTGTTTCCAGGGTAACTGACTGCCCTGTTTCCGGGGTAACTGACTGCCCTGTTTCCAGGCTAACTGACTGCCCTGTTTCCAGGATAACTGATCACCCTGTTTCCGGGATAACTGACTCCCCTGTTTCCACGGTAACTGACTGCCCTGTTTCCGGGGTAACTGACCGCCCTGTTTCCAGGATAACTGACTGCCCTGTTTCCAGGTTAACTGACAGCCCTGTTTCCAGGGTAACTGACTGCCCTGTTTCCAGGGGAACTGACTGCCCTGTTTCCGGGGTAAATGATCACCCTGTTTCCGGGGTAACTGACTGCCCAGTTTCCGGGGTAACTGACTGCCCTGTTTCCTGGGTAATTGACTGCCCAGTTTCCAGGGTAACTGATCACCCTATTTCCGGGATAACTGACTGCCCTGTTTCCGGGAGAAATGACTGCCCTGTTTCCAGGGTAAATGACTGCCCTGTTTCCGGGGTAACTGACTGCCCTGTTTCCAGGGTAACTGATCACCCTGTTTCCGGGATAAATGACTGCCCTGTTTCCGGGATAACTGACTGCCCTGTTTCCAGGGTAACTGACTGCCCTGTTTCCGGGGTAACTGACTGCCCTGTTTCCAGGCTAACTGACTGCCCTGTTTCCAGGATAACTGATCACCCTGTTTCCGGGGTAAATGACTGCCCTGTTTCCGGGGTAACTGACCGCCCTGTTTCCAGGATAACTGATCACCCTGTTTCCGGGGTAACTGACTGCCCTGTTTCCAGGCTAACTGACTGCCCTGTTTCCAGGATAACTGATCACCCTGTTTCCGGGGTAACTGACTGCCCTGTTTCCGGGGTAACTGACCGCCCTGTTTCCAGGATAACTGATCACCCTGTTTCCGGGGTAACTGACCGCCCTGTTTCCAGGATAACTGATCACCCTGTTTCCAGGGTCACTGACCACCCTGTTTCCAGGATAACTGACTCCCCTGTTTCCAGCGTAACTGATCACCCTGTTTCCAGGATAACTGACCTACCTATTTCCGGGGTAACTGACTGCCCTGTTTCCAGGGTAACTGACTGCCCAGTTTCCAGAGGAACTGAATAACCTGTTTCCAGGGTAACAGATCACCCTGTTTCCGGGATAACTGACTGCCCTGTTTCCAAGATAACTGACTGCCCTGTTTCCGGGGTAACTGACTGCCCTGTTTCCAGGCTAACTGACTGCCCTGTTTCCAGGATAACTTATCACCCTGTTTCCGGGGTAACTGACTGCCCTTTTTCCGGGGTAACTGACAGCCCTGTTTCCAGGATAACTGATCACCCTGTTTCCGGGGTAACTGACCACCCTGTTTCCAGGGTCACTGACCACCCTGTTTCCAGGATAACTGACTCCCCTGTTTCCAGGGTAACTAATCTCCCTGTTTCCGGGGTTACTGACCGCCCTGTTTCCAGGATAACTGACCTACCTATTTCCAGGTTAACTGACTGCCCTGTTTCCAGGGGAACTGACTGCCCTGTTTCCGGGGTAAATGATCACCCTGTTTCCGGGGTAACTGACTGCCCAGTTTCCGGGGTAACTGACTGCCCTGTTTCCTGGGTAATTGACTGCCCAGTTTCCAGGGTAACTGATCACCCTATTTCCGGGATAACTGACTGCCCTGTTTCCGGGAGAAATGACTGCCCTGTTTCCAGGGTAAATGACTGCCCTGTTTCCGGGGTAACTGACTGCCCTGTTTCCAGGGTAACTGATCACCCTGTTTCCGGGATTAATGACTGCCCTGTTTCCGGGATAACTGACTGCCCTGTTTCCAGGGTAACTGACTGCCCTGTTTCCGGGGTAACTGACTGCCCTGTTTCCAGGCTAACTGACTGCCCTGTTTCCAGGATAACTGATCACCCTGTTTCCGGGGTAAATGACTGCCCTGTTTCCGGGGTAACTGACCGCCCTGTTTCCAGGATAACTGATCACCCTGTTTCCGGGGTAACTGACTGCCCTGTTTCCAGGCTAACTGACTGCCCTGTTTCCAGGATAACTGATCACCCTGTTTCCGGGGTAACTGACTGCCCTGTTTCCGGGGTAACTGACCGCCCTGTTTCCAGGATAACTGATCACCCTGTTTCCGGGGTAACTGACCGCCCTGTTTCCAGGATAACTGATCACCCTGTTTCCAGGGTCACTGACCACCCTGTTTCCAGGATAACTGACTCCCCTGTTTCCAGCGTAACTGATCACCCTGTTTCCAGGATAACTGACCTACCTATTTCCGGGGTAACTGACTGCCCTGTTTCCAGGGTAACTGACTGCCCAGTTTCCAGAGGAACTGAATAACCTGTTTCCAGGGTAACAGATCACCCTGTTTCCGGGATAACTGACTGCCCTGTTTCCAAGATAACTGACTGCCCTGTTTCCGGGGTAACTGACTGCCCTGTTTCCAGGCTAACTGACTGCCCTGTTTCCAGGATAACTTATCACCCTGTTTCCGGGGTAACTGACTGCCCTTTTTCCGGGGTAACTGACCGCCCTGTTTCCAGGATAACTGATCACCCTGTTTCCGGGGTAACTGACCACCCTGTTTCCAGGGTCACTGACCACCCTGTTTCCAGGATAACTGACTCCCCTGTTTCCAGGGTAACTAATCTCCCTGTTTCCGGGGTTACTGACCGCCCTGTTTCCAGGATAACTGACCTACCTATTTCCAGGTTAACTGACTGCCCTGTTTCCAGGGGAACTGACTGCCCTGTTTCCGGGGTAACAGATCACCCTGTTTCCGGGGTAACTGACTAACCAGTTTCCAGGGTGACTGACTGCCCTGTTTCCAGGGTAACTGACTGCCCAGTTTCCGGGGTAACTGACTGTCCTATTTCCTGGGTAACTGACTGCCCTGCTTCCGGGGTAACTGACTTCCCTGTTTCCAGGGTAACTGATAACCCTGTTTCCGGGATAACTGACTGCCCTGTTTCCAGGGTAACTGACTGCCCTGTTTCCAGGATAACTGATCACCCTGTTTCCGGGGTAACTGACTGCCCTGTTTCCGGGGTAACTGACCGCCCTGTTTCCAGGATAACTGATCACCCTGTTTCCGGGGTAACTGACCACCCTGTTTCCAGGGTCACTGACCACCCTGTTTCCAGGATAACTGACTCCCCTGTTTCCAGGGTAACTGACTGCCCTGTTTCCAGGGTAACTGACTGCCCTGTTTCCGGGGTAACTGACTGCCCTGTTTCCAGGATATCTGATCACTCTGTTTCCGGGGTAACTGATCACTCTGTTTCCGGGGTAACTGACCACCCTGTTTCCGGGGTAACTGACTAATCTGTTTCCAGGGTTACTGACAGCCCTGTTTCTGGGGTAACTGACTGCCCTGTTTCCGGGGTAACTGACCGCCCTGTTTCCAGGATAACTGATCACCCTGTTTCCAGTGTAACTGACCATCCTGTTTCCAGGGCAACTGACTGCCCAGTTTCCAGGGTAACTGACTGCCCTGTTTCCGGGGTAACAGATCTGCCTATTTCCGGGGTAACTGACCGCCCTGTTTCCAGGATAACTGACCGCCCTATTTCCGGGGTAACTGACTGCCCTGTTTCCAGGATAACTGACTGCCCTGTTTCCGGGATAACTGACTGCCCTGTTTACTGGATAACTGACCGCCCTGTTTCCAGGTTAACTGACTGCCCTGTTTCCGGGGTAACTGACTGCCCTGTTTCCAGGGTAACTGACTGCCCAGTTTCCAGAGTAACTGAATACCCTGTTTCCAGGGTAACTGACTGCCCTGTTTCCGGGATAACTGACTGCCCTGTTTCCAGGGTAACTGACTGCCCTGTTTCCGGGATAACTGACTGCCCTGTTTCCAGGGTAACTGACTGCCCTGTTTCCGGGGTAACTGACTGCCCTGTTTCCAGGCTAACTGACTGCCTGTTTCCAGGATAACTGATCACCCTGTTTCCGGGATAACTGACTCCCCTGTTTCCACGGTAACTGACTGCCATGTTTCCGGGGTAACTGACCGCCCTGTTTCCAGGATAACTGACTGCCCTGTTTCCAGGTCAACTGACAGCCCTGTTTCCAGGGTAACTGACTGCCCTGTTTCCAGGGGAACTGACTGCCCTGTTTCCGGGGTAAATGATCACCCTGTTTCCGGGGTAACTGACTGCCCATTTTCCGGGGTAACTGACTGCCCTGTTTCCTGTGTAATTGACTGCCCAGTTTCCAGGTTAACTGACTGCCCTGTTTCCAGGATAACTGATCACCCTGTTTCCGGGGTAACTGACTGCCCTGTTTCCGGGTTAACTGACCGCCCTGTTTCCAGGATAACTGATCACCCTGTTTCCGGGGTAACTGACCGCCCTGTTTCCAGGATAACTGATCACCCTGTTTCCAGGGTCACTGACCACCCTGTTTCCAGGATAACTGACTCCCCTGTTTCCAGCGTAACTGATCACCCTGTTTCCAGGATATCTGACCTACCTATTTCCGGGGTAACTGACTGCCCTGTTTCCAGGGTAACTGACTGCCCAGTTTCCAGAGGAACTGAATAACCTGTTTCCAGGGTAACAGATCACCCTGTTTCCGGGATAACTGACTGCCCTGTTTCCAAGATAACTGACTGCCCAGTTTCCAGGGTAACTGACTGCCCTGTTTCCGGGGTAACTGACTGCCCTGTTTCCAGGCTAACTGACTGCCCTGTTTCCAGGATAACTGATCACCCTGTTTCCGGGGTAACTGGCTGCCCTGTTTCCGGGGTAACTGACCGCCCTGTTTCCGGGGTAACTAATCTCCCTGTTTCCGGGGTTACTGACCGCCCTGTTTCCAGGATAACTGACCTACCTATTTCCAGGTTAACTGACTGCCCTGTTTCCAGGGGAACTGACTGCCCTGTTTCCGGGGTAACAGATCACCCTGTTTCCGGGGTAACTGACTAACCAGTTTCCAGGGTGACTGACTGCCCTGTTTCCAGGGTAACTGACTGCCCAGTTTCCGGGGTAACTGACTGTCCTGTTTCCTGGGTAACTGACTGCCCTGCTTCCGGGGTAACTGACTTCCCTGTTTCCAGGGTAACTGACTGCCCTGTTTCCGGGATAACTGACTGCCCTGTTTACAGGGTAACTGATAACCCTGTTTCCGGGGTAACTGACTGCCCTGTTTCCAGGGTAACTGACTGCCCTGCTTCCAGGATAACTGATCACCCTGTTTCCGGGGTAACTGACTGCCCTGTTTCCGGGGTAACTGACCGCCCTGTTTCCAGGATAACTGATCACCCTGTTTCCGGGGTAACTGACCACCCTGTTTCCAGGGTCACTGACCACCCTGTTTCCAGGATAACTGACTCCCCTGTTTCCAGGGTAACTGACTGCCCTGTTTCCAGGGTAACTGACTGCCCTGTTTCCGGGGTAACTGACTGCCCTGTTTCCAGGATATCTGATCACTCTGTTTCCGGGGTAACTGATCACTCTGTTTCCGGGGTAACTGACCACCCTGTTTCCGGGGTAACTGACTAATCTGTTTCCAGGTTTACTGACAGCCCTGTTTCTGGGGTAACTGACTGCCCTGTTTCCGGGGTAACTGACCGCCCTGTTTCCAGGATAACTGATCACCCTGTTTCCAGTGGAACTGACCATCCTGTTTCCAGCGCAACTGACTGCCCAGTTTCCAGGGTAACTGACTGCCCTGTTTCCGGGGTAACAGATCTGCCTATTTCCGGGGTAACTGACCGCCCAGTTTCCAGAGTAACTGAATACCCTGTTTCCAGGGTAACTGACTGCCCAGTTTCCAGAGTAACTGAATACCCTGTTTCCAGGGTAACTGACTGCCCTGTTTCCGGGATAACTGACTGCCCTGTTTCCAGGGTAACTGACTGCCCTGTTTCCGGGATAACTGACTGCCCTGTTTCCAGGGTAACTGACTGCCCTGTTTCCGGGGTAACTGACTGCCCTGTTTCCAGGCTAACTGACTGCCTGTTTCTAGGATAACTGATCACCCTGTTTCCGGGATAACTGACTCCCCTGTTTCCATGGTAACTGACTGCCCTGTTTCCGGGGTAACTGACCGCCCTGTTTCCAGGATAACTGACTGCCCTGTTTCCAGGTTAACTGACAGCCCTGTTTCCAGGGTAACTGACTGCCCTGTTTCCAGGGGAACTGACTGCCCTGTTTCCGGGGTAAATGATCACCCTGTTTCCGGGGTAACTGACTGCCCATTTTCCGGGGTAACTGACTGCCCTGTTTCCTGTGTAATTGACTGCCCAGTTTCCAGGTTAACTGACTGCCCAGTTTCCAGGGTAACTGATCATCCTTTTTCCGGGATAACTGACTGCCCTGTTTCCGGGATAACTGACTGCCCTGTTTCCAGGGTAACTGATCACCCTGTTTCCGGGATAACTGACTCCCCTGTTTCCAGGGTAACTGACTGCCCAGTTTCCGGGGTAACTGACTGCCCTGTTTCCTGAGTAACTGACTGCCCTGCTTCCGGGGTAACTGACTGCCCTGTTTCCAGGGTAACTGACTGCCCAGTTCCAGGGTAACTGATCACCCTTTTTCCGTGATAACTGACTGCCCTGTTTCCGGGATTACTGACTGCCCTGTTTCCGGGGTAACTGATCACCCTGTTTCCGGGGTAACTGTCTAACCAGTTTCCAGGGTGACTGACTGCCCTGTTTCCAGGGTAATTGAGTGCCCAGTTTCCGGGTTAACTGACTGCCCTGTTTCCTGGGTAACTGTCTGCCCTGCTTCCGGGGTAACTGACTGCCCTGTTTCCAGGGTAACTGACTGCCCAGTTTCCAGGGTAACAGATCACCCTTTTTCCGGGATAACTGACTGCCCTGTTTCCGGGATAACTGACTGCCCTGTTTCCAGTGTAACTGATCACCCTGTTTCCGGGATGACTGTCTGCCCTGTTTCCGGGATAACTGACTGCCCAGTTTCCGGGATAACTGACTGCCCTGTTTCCAGGGTAACTGACTGCCCTGTTTCCGGGGTAACTGACTGCCCTGTTTCCAGGGTAACTGACTGCCCTGTTTCCGGGGTAACTGACTGCCCTGTTTCCAGGATAACTGATCACTCTGTTTCCGGGGTAACTGACCACCCTGTGTCCGGGGTAACTGACTAATCTGTTTCCAGGGTTACTGACCGCCCTGTTTCTGGGGTAACTGAGTGCCCTGTTTCCGGGGTAACTGACCACCCTGTTTCCAGGATAACTGATCACCCACTTTCCGGGGGAACTGACAGCCCTGTTTCCGGGGTAACTGACTGCCCTGTTTCCAGTGTAACTAACTGCCCTGTTTCCGGGGTAACTGATCACCCTGTTTCCGGGATAACTGAATACCCTGTTTCCAGGGCAACTGACTGCCCACTTTCCAGGGTAACTGATCACCCTGTATCCGGGATAACTGAATACCCTGTTTGCAGGGCAACTGACTGCCCAGTTTCCAGGGTAACTGACTGCCCTGTTTCCAGGGCAAGTGACCGCCCTGTTTCCGGGGTAACAGACTGCCCTGTTTCCAGGGTAACTGTTCACCCTGCTTCCGGGGTAACGGATCACCCTGTTTCCGGGGTAAATGACGGCCCTGTTTACAGGGTAACTGACCGCCCTGTTTCAGGGATAACTGTGTGCCCTGTTTCCAGGGTAAAAAACTGCCCTGTTTCCGGGGTAACTGACCGCCCTGTTTCCGGGGTAACTGAGTAATCTGTTTCAAGGTTTACTGACTGCCCTGTTTCCAGGGTAACTGACTGCCCAGTTTCCAGCGTAACTGACGGCCCTGTTTCCAGGGTAACTGACTGCCCTGTTTCCGGGGTAACTGACTGCCCAGTTTCCAGGGTAACTGACTGCCCTGTTTCCGGGGTAACTGACTGCCCAGTTTCCAGGGTAACTGATCACCCTGTTTCCGGGATAACTGACTACCCTGTTTCCAGGGTAACTGACTGCCCAGTTTCCAGGGAAACTGACTGCCCTGTTTCCGGGGTAACTGACTGCACAGTTTCCAGGGTAACTGATCACCCTGTTTCCGGGATAACTGACTGCCCTGTTTCCGGGCTAACTGACTGCCTGTTTCCAGGGTAACTGACTGCCCTGTTTCCGGGGTAACTGATTGCCCTGTTTCCAGCGTAACTGATCACCCTGTTTCCGGGATAACTGACTGCCCTGTTTCCGGGATAACTGACTGCCCTGTTTCCAGGGTAACTGGCTGCCCTGTTTCCGGGGTAACTGACTGCCCTGTTTCCAGGATAACTGACCGCCCTGTTTCAGGGATAACTGTGTGCTCTGTTTCCAGGGTAAAAAACTGCCCTGTTTCCGGGGTAACTGACCGCCCTGTTTCCAGGATAACTGATCACCCTGTTTCCGGGGTAACTGACTGCCCAGTTTCCAGCGTAACTGACTGCCCTGTTTCCAGGGTAACTGACTGCCCTGTTTCCGGGGTAACTGACTGCCCAGTTTCCAGGGAAACTGACTGCCCTGTTTCCGGGGTAACTGACTGCCCAGTTTCCAGGGTAACTGATCACCCTGTTTCCGGGATAACTGACTACCCTGTTTCCAGGGTAACTGACTGCCCAGTTTCCAGGGAAACTGACTGCCCTGTTTCCGGGGTAACTGACTGCCCAGTTTCCAGGGTAACTGCTCAGCCCGTTTCCGGGATAACTGACTGCCCTGTTTCCGGGATAACTGATCACCCTGTTTCCGGGGTAACTGATTGCCCTGTTTCCAGCGTAACTGATCACCCTGTTTCCGGGATAACTGACTGCCCTGTTTCCGGGATAACTGACTGCCCTGTTTCCAGGGTAACTGACTGCCCTGTTTCCGGGGTAACTGACTGCCCTGTTTCCAGGATAACTGATCACTCTGTTTCCGGGGTAACTGACCACCCTGTGTCCGGGGTAACTGACTAATCTGTTTCCAGGGTTACTGACCGCCCTGTTTCTGGGGTAACTGAGTGCCCTGTTTCCGGGGTAACTGACCGCCCTGTTTCCAGGATAACTGATCACCCTGTTTCCAGGGTAACTGACCATCCTGTTTCCAGGGTAACTGACTGCCCAGTTTGCAGGGTAAATGACTGCCCTGTTTCCGGGGTAACAGATCTCCCTGTTTCCAGGGTAACAGACCGCCCTGTTTCCAGGATAACTGACTGCCCTGTTTCCGGGATAACTGAATGCCCTGTTTACTGGATAACTGACCGCCCTGTTTCCAGGTTAACTGACTGCCCTGTTTACTGGATAACTGACCGCCCTGTTTCCAGGTTAACTGACTGCCCTGTTTCCGGGATAACTGACTGCCCTGTTTCCAGGGTAACTGACTGCCCTGTTTCCGGGATAACTGACTGCCCTGTTTCCAGGGTAACTGATAACCCTGTTTCCGGGCTAACTGAATGCCCTGTTTCCAGGGTAAGTGACTGCCCAGTTTCCAGAGTAACTGACTGCCCTGTATCCGGGGTAACTGACTGCCCTGTTTCCAGGGTAACTGACTGCCCTGTTTCCGGGGTAACTGACTGCCCTGTTTCCAGGGTAACTGATCACCCTGTTTACGGGATAAATGACTGCCCTGTTTCCGGGATAACTGACTGCCCTGTTTCCAGGATAACTGACTGCCCTGTTTCCGGGGTAACTGACTGCCCTGTTTCCAGGCTAACTGACTGCCCTGTTTCCAGGATAACTGATCACCCTGTTTCCGGGATAACTGAGCGCCCTGTTTCCGGGGTAACTGACCGCCCTGTTTCCAGGATAACTGATCACCCTGTTTCCGGGGTAACTGACCACCCTGTTTCCAGGGTCACTGACTGCCCTGTTTCCAGGATAACTGAAAGCCCTGTTTCCAGGGTAACTGATCTCCCTGTTTCCGGGGTAACTGATCACCCTGTTTCCGGGTAACTGACTGCCCTGTTTCCAGGGTATCTGATGTCCCTGTTTCCAGGGTAACTGATCACCCTGTTTCCGGGGTAACTGACTGCCCTGTTTCCAGGGTAACTGATCTCCCTGTTTCCAGTGCAACGGATCACCATGTTTCCGGGGTAACTGACTGCCCTGTTTCCAGGGCAACTGACCGCCCTGTTTCCAGGATAACTGAAAGCCCTGTTTCCAGGATAACTGATCTCCCTGTTTCCGGGGTAACTGATCACCCTGTTTCCGGGTAACTGACTGCCCTGTTTCCAGGGTATCTGATGTCCCTGTTTCCAGGGTAACTGATCACCCTGTTTCCGGGGTAACTGACTGCCCTGTTTCCAGGGTAACTGATCTCCCTGTTTCCAGTGCAACGGATCACCATGTTTCCGGGGTAACTGACTGCCCTGTTTCCAGGGCAACTGACCGCCCTGTTTCCAGGGTAAGTGATCACCCTGTTTCCGGGATAACTGACTGCCCTGTTTCCGGGATAACTGACTGCCCTGTTTCCAGGGTAACTGACTGCCCTGTTTCCGGGGTAACTGACTGCCCTGTTTCCAGGCTAACTGACTGCCCTGTTTCCAGGATAACTGATCACCCCGTTTCTGGGGTAACTGACTGTCCTGTTTCCGGGGTAACTGACCACCCTGTTTCCAGGATAACTGATCACCCTGTTTCCGGGATAACTGACTGCCTGTTTCCAGGGTAACTGACTGCCCTGTTTCCGGGGTAACTGATTGCCCTGCTTCCAGCGTAACTGATCACCCTGTTTCCGGGATAACTGACTGCCCTGTTTCCGGGATAACTGACTGCCCTGTTTCCAGGGTAACTGACTGCCCTGTTTCCGGGGTAACTGACTGCCCTGTTTCCAGGATAACTGATCACTCTGTTTCCGGGGCAACTGACCACCCTGTGTCCGGGGTAACTGACTAATCTGTTTCCAGGGTTACTGACCGCCCTGTTTCTGGGGTAACTGAGTGCCCTGTTTCCGGGGTAACTGACCACCCTGTTTCCAGGATAACTGATCACCCACTTTCCGGGGGAACTGACAGCCCTGTTTCCGGGGTAACTGACTGCCCTGTTTCCAGGATAACTGACTGCCCTGTTTCCAGGTTAACTGACTGCCCTGTTTCCAGTGTAACTAACTGCCCTGTTTCCGGGGTAACTGATCACCCTGTTTCCGGGATAACTGAATACCCTGTTTCCAGGGCAACTGACTGCCCACTTTCCAGGGTAACTGATCACCCTGTATCCGGGATAACTGAATACCCTGTTTGCAGGGCAACTGACTGCCTAGTTTCCAGGGTAACTGACTGCCCTGTTTCCAGGGCAAGTGACCGCCCTGTTTCCGGGGTAACAGACTGCCCTGTTTCCAGGGTAACTGTTCACCCTGCTTCCGGGGTAACGGATCACCCTGTTTCCGGGGTAAATGACGGCCCTGTTTACAGGGTAACTGACCGCCCTGTTTCAGGGATAACTGTGTGCCCTGTTTCCAGGGTAAAAAACTGCCCTGTTTCCGGGGTAACTGACCGCCCTGTTTCCGGGGTAACTGAGTAATCTGTTTCCAGGTTTACTGACTGCCCTGTTTCCAGGGTAACTGACTGCCCAGTTTCCAGCGTAACTGACTGCCCTGTTTCCAGGGTAACTGACTGCCCTGTTTCCGGGGTAACTGACTGCCCAGTTTCCAGGGTAACTGACTGCCCTGTTTCCGGGGTAACTGACTGCCCAGTTTCCAGGGTAACTGATCACCCTGTTTCCGGGATAACTGACTACCCTGTTTCCAGGGTAACTGACTGCCCAGTTTCCAGGGAAACTGACTGCCCTGTTTCCGGGGTAACTGACTGCACAGTTTCCAGGGTAACTGATCACCCTGTTTCCGGGATAACTGACTGCCCTGTTTCCGGGCTAACTGACTGCCTGTTTCCAGGGTAACTGACTGCCCTGTTTCCGGGGTAACTGATTGCCCTGTTTCCAGCGTAACTGATCACCCTGTTTCCGGGATAACTGACTGCCCTGTTTCCGGGATAACTGACTGCCCTGTTTCCAGGGTAACTGGCTGCCCTGTTTCCGGGGTAACTGACTGCCCTGTTTCCAGGATAACTGATCACTCTGTTTCCGGGGTAACTGACCACCCTGTGTCCGGGGTAACTGACTAATCTGTTTCCAGGGTTACTGACCGCCCTGTTTCTGGGGTAACTGAGTGCCCTGTTTCCGGGGTAACTGACCGCCCTGTTTCCAGGATAACTGACCACCCTGTTCCAGGGTAACTGACCATCCTGTTTCCAGGGTAACTGACTGCCCTGTTTCCAGGGTAACTGACCGCCCCGTTTCAGGGATAACTGCGTGCCCTGTTTCCAGGGTAAAAAACTGCCCTGTTTCCGGGGTAACTGACCGCCCTTTTTCCAGGATAACTGATCACCCTGTTTCCAGGGTTACTGAGTAATCTGTTTCCAGGGTTACTGACTGCCCTGTTTCCGGGGTAACTGACTGCCCAGTTTCCAGCGTAACTGACTGCCCTGTTTCCAGGGTAACTGACTGCCCTGTTTCCGGGGTAACTGACTGCCCAGTTTCCAGGGTAACTGACTGCCCTGTTTCCGGGGTAACTGACTGCCCAGTTTCCAGGGTAACTGATCACCCTGTTTCCGGGATAACTGACTACCCTGTTTCCAGGGTAACTGACTGCCCAGTTTCCAGGGAAACTGACTGCCCTGTTTCCGGGATAACTGACTGCCTGTTTCCAGGGTAACTGACTGCCCTGTTTCCGGGGTAACTGAGTGCCCTGTTTCCAGCGTAACTGATCACCCTGTTTCCGGGATAACTGACTGCCCAGTTTCCGGGATAACTGACTGCCTGTTTCCAGGGTAACTGACTGCCCTGTTTCGGGGGTAACTGATTGCCCTGTTTCCAG
Organism: Heterodontus francisci; assembly: GCF_036365525.1. Lineage (NCBI taxonomy): Eukaryota > Metazoa > Chordata > Chondrichthyes > Heterodontiformes > Heterodontidae > Heterodontus > Heterodontus francisci. The sequence continues at coordinate 7,778,134 of NC_090386.1, forward strand.
CGTAACTGATCACCCTGTTTCCGGGATAACTGACTGCCCTGTTTCCGGGATAACTGACTGCCCTGTTTCCAGGGTAACTGACTGCCCTGTTTCCAGGATAACTGATCACTCTGTTTCTGGGGTAACTGACCACCCTGTGTCCGGGGTAACTGACTAATCTGTTTCCAGGGTTACTGACCGCCCTATTTCTGGGGTAACTGAGTGCCCTGTTTCCGGGGTAACTGACCGCCCTGTTTCCAGGATAACTGATCACCCTGTTTCCAGGGTAACTGACCATCCTGTTTCCAGGGTAACTGACTGCCCAGTTTCCAGGGTAACTGACTGCCCTGTTTCCGGGGTAAATGATCACCCTGTTTCCGGGGTAACTGAGTAACCAGTTTCCAGGGTGACTGACTGCCCTGTTTCCAGGGTAACTGACTGCCCAGTTTCCGGGGTAACTGACTGCCCTGTTTCCTGGATAGTTGACTGCCCTGCTTCCGGGGTAACTGACTGCCCTGTTTCCAGGTTAACTGACTGCCCAGTTTCCAGGGTAACTGATCACCCTTTTTCCGGGATAACTGACTGCCCTGTTTCCGGGATAACTGACTGCCCTGTTTCCAGGGTAACTGATCACCCAGTTTCCGGGATAACTGACTCCCCTGTTTCCAGGGTAACTGACTGCCCAGTTTCCAGGGTAACTGACTGCCCTGTTTCCAGGGAAACTGACTGTCCTGTTTCCGGGGTAACTGACTGCCCAGTTTCCAGGGTAACTGATCAGCCCGTTTCCGGGATAACTGACTGCCCTGTTTCCGGGATAACTGACTGCCCTGTTTCCGGGGTAACTGACCACCCTGTTTCCAGGGTCACTGACCACCCTGTTTCCAGGATAACTGACTGCCCTGTTTCCAGGGTAACTGACTGCCCTGTTTCCAGGGTAACTGACCGCCCTGTTTCCAGGATAACTGACCTACCTCTTTCCGGGGTAACTGACCGCCCTGTTTCCAGGGCAACTGACTGCCCTGTTTCCGGGGTAACTGATCACCCTGTTTCCGGGGTAACTGACTAACCAGTTTCCAGGGAGACTGACTACCCTTTTTCCAGGGTAACTAACTGCCCAGTTTCCGGGGTAACTGACTGACCTGTTTCCTGGGTATCTCACTGCCCTGCTTCCGGGGAAACTGACTGCCCTGTTTCCAGGTTAACTGACTGCCCAGTTTCCAGGGTAACTGATCACCCTGTTTCCGGGATAACTGACTCCCCTGTTTCCAGGGTAACTGACTGCCCAGTTTCCAGGGTAACTGACTGCCCTGTTTCCGGGGTAACTGACTGCCCTGTTTCCAGGGAAACAGACTGCCCAGTTTCCAGGGTAACTGATCACCCTGTTTCCGGGATAACTGACTGCCCTGTTTCCGGGAGAAATGACTGCCCTGTTTCCAGGGTAAATGACTGCCCTGTTTCCGGGGTAACTGACTGCCCTATTTCCAGGCTAACTGACTGCCCTGTTTCCAGGATAACTGATCACCCTGTTTCCGGGGTAACTGACTGCCCGGTTTCCGGGGTAACTGACCGCCCTGTTTCCTGGATAACTGATCACCCTGTTTCCCGGGTAACTGACCACCCTGTTTCCAGGGTCACTGACCATCCTGTTTCCAGGATAACTGAAAGCCCTGTTTCCAGGATAACTGATCTCCCTGTTTCCGGCGTAACTGATCACCCTGTTTCCGGGTAACTGACTGCCCTGTTTCCAGGGTAACTGATCTCCCTGTTTCCAGGGTAACTGACTGCCCTGTTTCCAGGATAACTGATCACTCTGTTTCCGGGGTAACTGACCACCCTGTTTCCGGGGCAAATGACTAATCTGTTTCCAGGGTTACTGACCACCCTGTTTCTGGGGTAACTGACTGCCCTGTTTCCGGGGTAACTGACCACCCTGTTTCCAGGGTCACTGACCACCCTGTTTCCAGGATAACTGACTGCCCTGTTTCCAGGGTAACTGACTGCCCTGTTTCCAGGGTAACTGACCGCCCTGTTTCCAGGATAACTGACCTACCTCTTTCCGGGGTAACTGACCGCCCTGTTTCCAGGGCAACTGACTGCCCTGTTTCCGGGGTAACTGATCACCCTGTTTCCGGGGTAACTGACTAACCAGTTTCCAGGGAGACTGACTGCCCTTTTTCCAGGGTAACTGACTGCCCAGTTTCCGGGGTAACTGACTGACCTGTTTCCTGGGTAACTCACTGCCCTGCTTCCGGGGAAACTGACTGCCCTGTTTCCAGGTTAACTGACTGCCCAGTTTCCAGGGTAACTGATCACCCTGTTTCCGGGATAACTGACTCCCCTGTTTCCAGGGTAACTGACTGCCCAGTTTCCAGGGTAACTGACTGCCCTGTTTCCGGGGTAACTGACTGCCCTGTTTCCAGGGAAACAGACTGCCCAGTTTCCAGGGTAACTGATCACCCTGTTTCCGGGATAACTGACTGCCCTGTTTCCGGGAGAAATGACTGCCCTGTTTCCAGGGTAAATGACTGCCCTGTTTCCGGGGTAACTGACTGCCCTATTTCCAGGCTAACTGACTGCCCTGTTTACAGGATAACTGATCACCCTGTTTCCGGGGTAACTGACTGCCCGGTTTCCGGGGTAACTGACCGCCCTGTTTCCTGGATAACTGATCACCCTGTTTCCCGGGTAACTGACCACCCTGTTTCCAGGGTCACTGACCATCCTGTTTCCAGGATAACTGAAAGCCCTGTTTCCAGGATAACTGATCTCCCTGTTTCCGGCGTAACTGATCACCCTGTTTCCGGGTAACTGACTGCCCTGTTTCCAGGGTAACTGATCTCCCTGTTTCCAGGGTAACTGACTGCCCTGTTTCCAGGATAACTGATCACTCTGTTTCCGGGGTAACTGACCACCCTGTTTCCGGGGCAAATGACTAATCTGTTTCCAGGGTTACTGACCACCCTGTTTCTGGGGTAACTGACTGCCCTGTTTCCGGGGTAACTGACTGCCCTGTTTCCAGGATAACTGATCACCCTGTTTCCAGTGTAACTGACCATCCTGTTTCCAGGGTAACTGACTGCCCAGTTTCCAGGGTAACTGACTGCCCTGTTTCCGGGGTATATGATCTCCCTGTTTCCGGGGTAACTGACCGCCCTGTTTCCAGGATAACTGACCGCCCTATTTCCGGGGTAACTGACCGCCCTGTTTCCAGGATAACTGACTGCTCTGTTTCCGGGATAACTGACTGCCCTGTTTACTGGATAACTGACCGCCCTGTTTCCAGGTTAAATAACTGCCCTGTTTCCGGGATAACTGACTGCCCTGTTTCCAGGGTAACTGACTGCCCTGTTTCCGGGATAACTGACTGCCCTGTTTCCAGGGTAACTGATAACACTGTTTCCGGGATAACTGACTGCCCTGTTTCCAGGGTAACTGACTGCCCAGTTTCCAGGGTAACTGACTGCCCTGTTTCCGGGGTAACTGACTGCCCTGTTTCCAGGGTAACTGACTGCCCAGTTTCCAGAGTAACTGAATACCCTGTTTCCAGGGTAACTGACTGCCCTGTTTCCGGGATAACTGACTGCCCTGTTTCCAGGGTAACTGACTGCCCTGTTTCCGGGGTAACTGACTGCCCTGTTTCCAGGGTAAGTGATCACCCTGTTTCCGGGATAACTGACTGCCCTGTTTCCGGGATAACTGACTGCCCTGTTTCCAGGGTAACTGACTGCCCTGTTTCCGGGGTAACTGACTGCCCTGTTTCCAGGCTAACTGACTGCCCTGTTTCCAGGATAACTGATCACCCCGTTTCTGGGGTAACTGACTGCCCTGTTTCCGGGGTAACTGACCACCCTGTTTCCAGGATAACTGATCACCCTGTTTCCGGGATAACTGACTGCCTGTTTCCAGGGTAACTGACTGCCCTGTTTCCGGGGTAACTGATTTCCCTGTTTCCAGCGTAACTGATCACCCTGTTTCCGGGATAACTGACTGCCCTGTTTCCGGGATAACTGACTGCCCTGTTTCCAGGGTAACTGACTGCCCTGTTTCCGGGGTAACTGACTGCCCTGTTTCCAGGATAACTGATCACTCTGTTTCCGGGGTAACTGACCACCCTGTGTCCGGGATAACTGACTGCCCTGTTTCCAGGCTAACTGACTGCCCTTTTTCCAGGATAACTGATCACCCTGTTTCCGGGATAACTGAGCGCCCTGTTTCCGGGGTAACTGACCACCCTGTTTCCAGGATAACTGATCACCCTGTTTCCGGGGTAACTGACCACCCTGTTTCCAGGGTCACTGACCACCCTGTTTCCAGGATAACTGAAAGCCCTGTTTCCAGGGTAACTGATCTCCCTGTTTCCGGGGTAACTGATCACTCTGTTTCCGGGTAACTGACTGCCCTGTTTCCAGGGTATCTGATTTCCCTGTTTCCAGGGTAACTGATCACCCTGTTTCCGGGGTAACTGACTGCCCTGTTTCCAGGGTAACTGATCTCCCTGTTTCCAGTGCAACGGATCACCATGTTTCCGGGGTAACTGACTGCCCTGTTTCCAGGGCAACTGACCGCCCTGTTTCCAGGGTAAGTGATCACCCTGTTTCCGGGATAACTGACTGCCCTGTTTCCGGGATAACTGACTGCCCTGTTTCCAGGGTAACTGACTGCCCTGTTTCCGGGGTAACTGACTGCCCTGTTTCCAGGCTAACTGACTGCCCTGTTTCCAGGATAACTGATCACCCCGTTTCTGGGGTAACTGACTGCCCTGTTTCCGGGGTAACTGACCACCCTGTTTCCAGGATAACTGATCACCCTGTTTCCGGGATAACTGACTGCCTGTTTCCAGGGTAACTGACTGCCCTGTTTCCGGGGTAACTGATTGCCCTGTTTCCAGCGTAACTGATCACCCTGTTTCCGGGATAACTGACTGCCCTGTTTCCGGGATAACTGACTGCCCTGTTTCCAGGGTAACTGACTGCCCTGTTTCCGGGGTAACTGACTGCCCTGTTTCCAGGATAACTGATCACTCTGTTTCCGGGATAACTGACCACCCTGTGTCCGGGGTAACTGACTAATCTGTTTCCAGGGTTACTGACCGCCCTGTTTCTGGGGTAACTGAGTGCCCTGTTTCCGGGGTAACTGACCACCCTGTTTCCAGGATAACTGATCACCCACTTTCCGGGGGAACTGACAGCCCTGTTTCCGGGGTAACTGACTGCCCTGTTTCCAGGATAACTGACTGCCCTGTTTCCAGGTTAACTGACTGCCCTGTTTCCAGTGTAACTAACTGCCCTGTTTCCGGGGTAACTGATCACCCTGTTTCCGGGATAACTGAATACCCTGTTTCCAGGGCAACTGACTGCCCACTTTCCAGGGTAACTGATCACCCTGTATCCGGGATAACTGAATACCCTGTTTGCAGGGCAACTGACTGCCCAGTTTCCAGGGTAACTGACTGCCCTGTTTCCAGGGCAAGTGACCGCCCTGTTTCCGGGGTAACAGACTGCCCTGTTTCCAGGGTAACTGTTCACCCTGCTTCCGGGGTAACGGATCACCCTGTTTCTGGGGTAAATGACGGCCCTGTTTACAGGGTAACTGACCGCCCTGTTTCAGGGATAACTGTGTGCCCTGTTTCCAGGGTAAAAAACTGCCCTGTTTCCGGGGTAACTGACCGCCCTGTTTCCGGGGTAACTGAGTAATCTGTTTCCAGGTTTACTGACTGCCCTGTTTCCAGGGTAACTGACTGCCCAGTTTCCAGCGTAACTGACTGCCCTGTTTCCAGGGTAACTGACTGCCCTGTTTCCGGGGTAACTGACTGCCCAGTTTCCAGGGTAACTGACTGCCCTGTTTCCGGGGTAACTGACTGCCCAGTTTCCAGGGTAACTGATCACCCTGTTTCCGGGATAACTGACTACCCTGTTTCCAGGGTAACTGACTGCCCAGTTTCCAGGGAAACTGACTGCCCTGTTTCCGGGGTAACTGACTGCACAGTTTCCAGGGTAACTGATCACCCTGTTTCCGGGATAACTGACTGCCCTGTTTCCGGGCTAACTGACTGCCTGTTTCCAGGGTAACTGACTGCCCTGTTTCCGGGGTAACTGATTGCCCTGTTTCCAGCGTAACTGATCACCCTGTTTCCGGGATAACTGACTGCCCTGTTTCCGGGATAACTGACTGCCCTGTTTCCAGGGTAACTGACTGCCCTGTTTCAGGGGTAACTGACTGCCCTGTTTCCAGGGTAACTGACTGCCCAGTTTCCAGGGTAACTGATCACCGTGTTTCTGGGAGAACTGACTGCCCTGTTTCTGGGAGAAATGACTGCCCTGTTTCCAGGGTAACTGACTGCCCTGCTTCCGGGGTAACTGACCGCCCTGTTTCCAGGGTCACTGACCACCCTGTTTCCAGGGTGACTGACTGCCCTGTTTCCAGGGTAACTGACTGCCCAGTTTCCGGGGTAACTGACTGCCCTGTTTCCGGGGTAAATGATCACCCTGTTTCCCGGGTAACTGACCACCCTGTTTCCAGGGTCACTGACCATCCTGTTTCCAGGATAACTGAAAGCCCTGTTTCCAGGATAACTGATCTCCCTGTTTCCGGCGTAACTGATCACCCTGTTTCCGGGTAACTGACTGCCCTGTTTCCAGGGTAACTGATCTCCCTGTTTCCAGGGTAACTGACTGCCCTGTTTCCAGGATAACTGATCACTCTGTTTCCGGGGTAACTGACCACCCTGTTTCCGGGGCAAATGACTAATCTGTTTCCAGGGTTACTGACCACCCTGTTTCTGGGGTAACTGACTGCCCTGTTTCCGGGGTAACTGACTGCCCTGTTTCCAGGATAACTGATCACCCTGTTTCCAGTGTAACTGACCATCCTGTTTCCAGGGTAACTGACTGCCCAGTTTCCAGGGTAACTGACTGCCCTGTTTCCGGGGTATATGATCTCCCTGTTTCCGGGGTAACTGACCGCCCTGTTTCCAGGATAACTGACTGCCCTGTTTCCGGGGTAACTGACCACCCTGTTTCCAGGATAACTGATCACCCTGTTTCCGGGATAACTGACTGCCTGTTTCCAGGGTAACTGACTGCCCTGTTTCCGGGGTAACTGATTGCCCTATTTCCAGCGTAACTGATCACCCTGTTTCCGGGATAACTGACTGCCCTGTTTCCGGGATAACTGACTGCCCTGTTTCCAGGGTAACTGACTGCCCTGTTTCCGGGGTAACTGACTGCCCTGTTTCCAGGATAACTGATCACTCTGTTTCCGGGGTAACTGACCACCCTGTGTCCGGGATAACTGACTGCCCTGTTTCCGGGGTAACTGACTGCCCTGTTTCCAGGATAACTGATCACCCTGTTTCCGGGATAACTGAGCGCCCTGTTTCCGGGGTAACTGACCACCCTGTTTCCAGGATAACTGATCACCCTGTTTCCGGGGTAACTGACCACCCTGTTTCCAGGGTCACTGACCACCCTGTTTCCAGGATAACTGAAAGCCCTGTTTCCAGGGTAACTGATCTCCCTGTTTCCGGGGTAACTGATCACTCTGTTTCCGGGTAACTGACTGCCCTGTTTCCAGGGTATCTGATGTCCCTGTTTCCAGGGTAACTGATCACCCTGTTTCCGGGGTAACTGACTGCCCTGTTTCCAGGGGAACTGATCTCCCTGTTTCCAGTGCAACGGATCACCATGTTTCCGGGGTAACTGACTGCCCTGTTTCCAGGGCAACTGACCGCCCTGTTTCCAGGGTAAGTGATCACCCTGTTTCCGGGATAACTGACTGCCCTGTTTCCGGGATAACTGACTGCCCTGTTTCCAGGGTAACTGACTGCCCTGTTTCCGGGGTAACTGACTGCCCTGTTTCCAGGCTAACTGACTGCCCTGTTTCCAGGATAACTGATCACCCCGTTTCTGGGGTAACTGACTGCCCTGTTTCCGGGGTAACTGACCACCCTGTTTCCAGGATAACTGATCACCCTGTTTCCGGGATAACTGACTGCCTGTTTACAGGGTAACTGACTGCCCTGTTTCCGGGGTAACTGATTGCCCTGTTTCCAGCGTAACTGATCACCCTGTTTCCGGGATAACTGACTGCCCTGTTTCCGGGATAACTGACTGCCCTGTTTCCAGGGTAACTGACTGCCCTGTTTCCGGGGTAACTGACTGCCCTGTTTCCAGGATAACTGATCACTCTGTTTCCGGGGTAACTGACCACCCTGTGTCCGGGGTAACTGACTAATCTGTTTCCAGGGTTACTGACCGCCCTGTTTCTGGGGTAACTGAGTGCCCTGTTTCCGGGGTAACTGACCACCCTGTTTCCAGGATAACTGATCACCCACTTTCCGGGGGAACTGACAGCCCTGTTTCCGGGGTAACTGACTGCCCTGTTTCCAGGATAACTGACTGCCCTGTTTCCAGGTTAACTGACTGCCCTGTTTCCAGTGTAACTAACTGCCCTGTTTCCGGGGTAACTGATCACCCTGTTTCCGGGATAACTGAATACCCTGTTTCCAGGGCAACTGACTGCCCACTTTCCAGGGTAACTGATCACCCTGTATCCGGGATAACTGAATACCCTGTTTGCAGGGCAACTGACTGCCCAGTTTCCAGGGTAACTGACTGCCCTGTTTCCAGGGCAAGTGACCGCCCTGTTTCCGGGGTAACAGACTGCCCTGTTTCCAGGGTAACTGTTCACCCTGCTTCCGGGGTAACGGATCACCCTGTTTCCGGGGTAAATGACGGCCCTGTTTACAGGGTAACTGACCGCCCTGTTTCAGGGATAACTGTGTGCCCTGTTTCCAGGGTAAAAAACTGCCCTGTTTCCGGGGTAACTGACCGCCCTGTTTCCGGGGTAACTGAGTAATCTGTTTCCAGGTTTACTGACTGCCCTGTTTCCAGGGTAACTGACTGCCCAGTTTCCAGCGTAACTGACTGCCCTGTTTCCAGGGTAACTGACTGCCCTGTTTCCGGGGTAACTGACTGCCCAGTTTCCAGGGTAACTGACTGCCCTGTTTCCGGGGTAACTGACTACCCTGTTTCCAGGGTAACTGACTGCCCAGTTTCCAGGGAAACTGACTGCCCTGTTTCCGGGGTAACTGACTGCACAGTTTCCAGGGTAACTGATCATCCTGTTTCCGGGATAACTGACTGCCCTGTTTCCGGGCTAACTGACTGCCTGTTTCCAGGGTAACTGACTGCCCTGTTTCCGGGGGAACTGATTGCCCTGTTTCCAGCGTAACTGATCACCCTGTTTCCGGGATAACTGACTGCCCTGTTTCCGGGATAACTGACTGCCCTGTTTCCAGGGTAACTGACTGCCCTGTTTCAGGGGTAACTGACTGCCCTGTTTCCAGGATAACTGATCACTCTGTTTCCGGGGTAACTGACCACCCTGTGTCCGGGGTAACTGACTAATCTGTTTCCAGGGTTACTGACCGCCCTGTTTCTGGGGTAACTGAGTGCCCTGTTTCCGGGGTAACTGACCGCCCTGTTTCCAGGATAACTGATCACCCTGTTTCCAGGGTAACTGACCATCCTGTTTCCAGGGTAACTGACTGCCCAGTTTCCAGGGTAACTGACTGCCCTGTTTCCGGGGTAAATGATCACCCTGTTTCCAGGGTAACTGAGTAACCAGTTTCCAGGGTGACTGACTGCCCTGTTTCCAGGGTAACTGACTGCCCAGTTTCCGGGGTAACTGACTGCCCTGTTTCCTGGATAGTTGACCGCCCTGCTTCCGGGGTAACTGACTGCCCTGTTTCCAGGTTAACTGACTGCCCAGTTTCCAGGGTAACTGATCACCCTTTTTCCGGGATAACTGACTGCCCTGTTTCCGGGATAACTGACTGCCCTGTTTCCAGGGTAACTGATCACCCAGTTTCCGGGATAACTGACTCCCCTGTTTCCAGGGTAACTGACTGCCCAGTTTCCAGGGTAACTGACTGCCCTGTTTCCAGGGAAACTGACTGTCCTGTTTCCGGGGTAACTGACTGCCCAGTTTCCAGGGTAACTGATCAGCCCGTTTCCGGGATAACTGACTGCCCTGTTTCCGGGATAACTGACTGCCCTGTTTCCGGGGTAACTGACCACCCTGTTTCCAGGGTCACTGACCACCCTGTTTCCAGGATAACTGACTGCCCTGTTTCCAGGGTAACTGACTGCCCTGTTTCCAGGGTAACTGACCGCCCTGTTTCCAGGATAACTGACCTACCTCTTTCCGGGGTAACTGACCGCCCTGTTTCCAGGGCAACTGACTGCCCTGTTTCCGGGGTAACTGATCACCCTGTTTCCGGGGTAACTGACTAACCAGTTTCCAGGGAGACTGACTGCCCTTTTTCCAGGGTAACTCACTGCCCTGCTTCCGGGGAAACTGACTGCCCTGTTTCCAGGTTAACTGACTGCCCAGTTTCCAGGGTAACTGATCACCCTGTTTCCGGGATAACTGACTCCCCTGTTTCCAGGGTAACTGACTGCCCAGTTTCCAGGGTAACTGACTGCCCTGTTTCCGGGGTAACTGACTGCCCTGTTTCCAGGGAAACAGACTGCCCAGTTTCCAGGGTAACTGATCACCCTGTTTCCGGGATAACTGACTGCCCTGTTTCCGGGAGAAATGACTGCCCTGTTTCCAGGGTAACTGACTGCCCTGTTTCCGGAGTAACTGACTGCCCTATTTCCAGGCTAACTGACTGCCCTGTTTCCAGGATAACTGATCACCCTGTTTCCGGGGTAACTGACTGCCCGGTTTCCGGGGTAACTGACCGCCCTGTTTCCTGGATAACTGATCACCCTGTTTCCCGGGTAACTGACCACCCTGTTTCCAGGGTCACTGACCATCCTGTTTCCAGGATAACTGAAAGCCCTGTTTCCAGGATAACTGATCTCCCTGTTTCCGGCGTAACTGATCACCCTGTTTCCGGGTAACTGACTGCCCTGTTTCCAGGGTAACTGATCTCCCTGTTTCCAGGGTAACTGACTGCCCTGTTTCCAGGATAACTGATCACTCTGTTTCCGGGGTAACTGACCACCCTGTTTCCGGGGCAAATGACTAATCTGTTTCCAGGGTTACTGACCACCCTGTTTCTGGGGTAACTGACTGCCCTGTTTCCGGGGTAACTGACTGCCCTGTTTCCAGGATAACTGATCACCCTGTTTCCAGTGTAACTGACCATCCTGTTTCCAGGGTAACTGACTGCCCAGTTTCCAGGGTAACTGACTGCCCTGTTTCCGGGGTATATGATCTCCCTGTTTCCGGGGTAACTGACCGCCCTGTTTCCAGGATAACTGACCGCCCTATTTCCGGGGTAACTGACCGCCCTGTTTCCAGGATAACTGACTGCCCTGTTTACTGGATAACTGACCGCCCTGTTTCCAGGTTAAATAACTGCCCTGTTTCCGGGATAACTGACTGCCCTGTTTCCAGGGTAACTGACTGCCCTGTTTCCGGGATAACTGACTGCCCTGTTTCCAGGGTAACTGATAACACTGTTTCCGGGATAACTGACTGCCCTGTTTCCAGGGTAACTGACTGCCCAGTTTCCAGGGTAACTGACTGCCCTGTTTCCGGGGTAACTGACTGCCCTGTTTCCAGGGTAACTGACTGCCCAGTTTCCAGAGTAACTGAATACCCTGTTTCCAGGGTAACTGACTGCCCTGTTTCCGGGATAACTGACTGCCCTGTTTCCAGGGTAACTGACTGCCCTGTTTCCGGGGTAACTGACTGCCCTGTTTCCAGGGTAAGTGATCACCCTGTTTCCGGGATAACTGACTGCCCTGTTTCCGGGATAACTGACTGCCCTGTTTCCAGGGTAACTGACTGCCCTGTTTCCGGGGTAACTGACTGCCCTGTTTCCAGGCTAACTGACTGCCCTGTTTCCAGGATAACTGATCACCCCGTTTCTGGGGTAACTGACGGCCCTGTTTCCGGGGTAACTGACCACCCTGTTTCCAGGATAACTGATCACCCTGTTTCCGGGATAACTGACTGCCTTGTTTCCGGGATAACTGACTGCCCTGTTTCCAGGGTAACTGACTGCCCTGTTTCCGGGGTAACTGACTGCCCTGTTTCCAGGCTAACTGACTGCCCTGTTTCCAGGATAACTGATCACCCCGTTTCTGGGGTAACTGACTGCCCTGTTTCCGGGGTAACTGACCACCCTGTTTCCAGGATAACTGATCACCCTGTTTCCGGGATAACTGACTGCCTGTTTACAGGGTAACTGACTGCCCTGTTTCCGGGGTAACTGATTGCCCTGTTTCCAGCGTAACTGATCACCCTGTTTCCGGGATAACTGACTGCCCTGTTTCCGGGATAACTGACTGCCCTGTTTCCAGGGTAACTGACTGCCCTGTTTCCGGGATAACTGACTGCCCTGTTTCCGGGATAACTGACTGCCCTGTTTCCAGGGTAACTGACTGCCCTGTTTCCGGGGTAACTGACTGCCCTGTTTCCAGGATAACTGATCACTCTGTTTCCGGGGTAACTGACCACCCTGTGTCCGGGGTAACTGACTAATCTGTTTCCAGGGTTACTGACCGCCCTGTTTCTGGGGTAACTGAGTGCCCTGTTTCCGGGGTAACTGACCACCCTGTTTCCAGGATAACTGATCACCCACTTTCCGGGGGAACTGACAGCCCTGTTTCCGGGGTAACTGACTGCCCTGTTTCCAGGATAACTGACTGCCCTGTTTCCAGGTTAACTGACTGCCCTGTTTCCAGTGTAACTAACTGCCCTGTTTCCGGGGTAACTGATCACCCTGTTTCCGGGATAACTGAATACCCTGTTTCCAGGGCAACTGACTGCCCACTTTCCAGGGTAACTGATCACCCTGTATCCGGGATAACTGAATACCCTGTTTGCAGGGCAACTGACTGCCCAGTTTCCAGGGTAACTGACTGCCCTGTTTCCAGGGCAAGTGACCGCCCTGTTTCCGGGGTAACAGACTGCCCTGTTTCCAGGGTAACTGTTCACCCTGCTTCCGGGGTAACGGATCACCCTGTTTCCGGGGTAAATGACGGCCCTGTTTACAGGGTAACTGACCGCCCTGTTTCAGGGATAACTGTGTGCCCTGTTTCCAGGGTAAAAAACTGCCCTGTTTCCGGGGTAACTGACCGCCCTGTTTCCGGGGTAACTGAGTAATCTGTTTCCAGGTTTACTGACTGCCCTGTTTCCAGGGTAACTGACTGCCCAGTTTCCAGCGTAACTGACTGCCCTGTTTCCAGGGTAACTGACTGCCCTGTTTCCGGGGTAACTGACTGCCCAGTTTCCAGGGTAACTGACTGCCCTGTTTCCGGGGTAACTGACTGCCCAGTTTCCAGGGTAACTGATCACCCTGTTTCCGGGATAACTGACTACCCTGTTTCCAGGGTAACTGACTGCCCAGTTTCCAGGGAAACTGACTGCCCTGTTTCCGGGGTAACTGACTGCACAGTTTCCAGGGTAACTGATCACCCTGTTTCCGGGATAACTGACTGCCCTGTTTCCGGGCTAACTGACTGCCTGTTTCCAGGGTAACTGACTGCCCTGTTTCCGGGGTAACTGATTGCCCTGTTTCCAGCGTAACTGATCACCCTGTTTCCGGGATAACTGACTGCCCTGTTTCCGGGATAACTGACTGCCCTGTTTCCAGGGTAACTGACTGCCCTGTTTCAGGGGTAACTGACTGCCCTGTTTCCAGGATAACTGATCACTCTGTTTCCGGGGTAACTGACCACCCTGTGTCCGGGGTAACTGACTAATCTGTTTCCAGGGTTACTGACCGCCCTGTTTCTGGGGTAACTGAGTGCCCTGTTTCCGGGGTAACTGACCGCCCTGTTTCCAGGATAACTGATCACCCTGTTTCCAGGGTAACTGACTCCCCTGTTTCCAGGGTAACTGACTGCCCAGTTTCCAGGGTAACTGACTGCCCTGTTTCCAGGGAAACTGACTGTCCTGTTTCCGGGGTAACTGACTGCCCAGTTTCCAGGGTAACTGATCAGCCCGTTTCCGGGATAACTGACTGCCCTGTTTCCGGGATAACTGACTGCCCTGTTTCCGGGGTAACTGACCACCCTGTTTCCAGGGTCACTGACCACCCTGTTTCCAGGATAACTGACTGCCCTGTTTCCAGGGTAACTGACTGCCCTGTTTCCAGGGTAACTGACCGCCCTGTTTCCAGGATAACTGACCTACCTCTTTCCGGGGTAACTGACCGCCCTGTTTCCGGGGTAACTGATCACCCTGTTTCCGGGGTAACTGACTAACCAGTTTCCAGGGAGACTGACTGCCCTTTTTCCAGGGTAACTGACTGCCCAGTTTCCGGGGTAACTGACTGACCTGCTTCCTGGGTAACTCACTGCCCTGCTTCCGGGGAAACTGACTGCCCTGTTTCCAGGTTAACTGACTGCCCAGTTTCCAGGGTAACTGATCACCCTGTTTCCGGGATAACTGACTCCCCTGTTTCCAGGGTAACTGACTGCCCAGTTTCCAGGGTAACTGACTGCCCAGTTTCCGGGGTAACTGACTGCCCTGTTTCCAGGGAAACAGACTGCCCAGTTTCCAGGGTAACTGATCACCCTGTTTCAGGGATAACTGACTGCCCTGTTTCCGGGAGAAATGACTGCCCTGTTTCCAGGGTAACTGACTGCCCTGTTTCCGGGGTAACTGACTGCCCTATTTCCAGGCTAACTGACTGCCCTGTTTCCAGGATAACTGATCACCCTGTTTCCGGGGTAACTGACTGCCCGGTTTCCGGGGTAACTGACCGCCCTGTTTCCTGGATAACTGATCACCCTGTTTCCCGGGTAACTGACCACCCTGTTTCCAGGGTCACTGACCATCCTGTTTCCAGGATAACTGAAAGACCTGTTTCCAGGATAACTGATCTCCCTGTTTCCGGCGTAACTGATCACCCTGTTTCCGGGTAACTGACTGCCCTGTTTCCAGGGTAACTGATCTCCCTGTTTCCAGGGTAACTGACTGCCCTGTTTCCAGGATAACTGATCACTCTGTTTCCGGGGTAACTGACCACCCTGTTTCCGGGGCAAATGACTAATCTGTTTCCAGGGTTACTGACCGCCCTGTTTCCGGGGTAACTGACTGCCCTGTTTCCGGGGTAACTGACTGCCCTGTTTCCAGGATAACTGATCACCCTGTTTCCAGTGTAACTGACCATCCTGTTTCCAGGGTAACTGACTGCCCAGTTTCCAGGGTAACTGACTGCCCTGTTTCCGGGGTATATGATCTCCCTTTTCCGGGGTAACTGACCGCCCTGTTCCCAGGATAACTGACCGCCCTATTTCCGGGGTAACTGACCGCCCTGTTTCCAGGATAACTGACTGCCCTGTTTCCGGGATAACTGACTGCCCTGTTTACTGGATAACTGACCGCCCTGTTTCCAGGTTAAATAACTGCCCTGTTTCCGGGATAACTGACTGCCCTGTTTCCAGGGTAACTGACAGCCCTGTTTCCGGGATAACTGACTGCCCTGTTTCCAGGGTAACTGATAACACTGTTTCCGGGATAACTGACTGCCCTGTTTCCAGGGTAACTGACTGCCCAGTTTCCAGGGTAACTGACTGCCCTGTTTCCGGGGTAACTGACTGCCCTGTTTCCAGGGTAACTGACTGCCCAGTTTCCAGAGTAACTGAATACCCTGTTTCCAGGGTAACTGACTGCCCTGTTTCCGGGATAACTGACTGCCCTGTTTCCAGGGTAACTGACTGCCCTGTTTCCGGGATAACTGACTGCCCTGTTTCCAGGGTAACTGACTGCCCTGTTTCCGGGGTAACTGACTGCCCTGTTTCCAGGCTAACTGACTGCCCTGTTTCCAGGATAACTGATCACCCCGTTTCTGGGGTAACTGACTGCCCTGTTTCTGGGGTAACTGACCACCGTGTTTCCAGGATAACTGATCACCCCGTTTCTGGGGTAACTGACTGCCCTGTTTCCGGGGTAACTGACCACCGTGTTTCCAGGATAACTGATCACCCTGTTTCCGGGATAACTGACTGCCTGTTTCCAGGGTAACTGACTGCCCTGTTTCCGGGGTAACTGATTGCCCTGTTTCCAGCGTAACTGATCACCCTGTTTCTGGGATAACTGACTGCCCTGTTTCCGGGATAACTGACTGCCCTGTTTCCAGGGTAACTGACTGCCCTGTTTCCGGGGTAACTGACTGCCCTGTTTCCAGGATAACTGATCACTCTGTTTCCGGGGTAACTGACCACCCTGTGTCCGGGATAACTGACTGCCCTGTTTCCAGGCTAACTGACTGCCCTGTTTCCAGGATAACTGATCACCCTGTTTCCGGGATAACTGAGCGCCCTGTTTCCGGGGTAACTGACCGCCCTGTTTCCAGGATAACTGATCACCCTGTTTCCGGGGTAACTGACCACCCTGTTTCCAGGGTCACTGACCACCCTGTTTCCAGGATAACTGAAAGCCCTGTTTCCAGGGTAACTGATCTCCCTGTTTCCGGGGTAACTGATCACCCTGTTTCCGGGTAACTGACTGCCCTGTTTCCAGGGTATCTGATGTCCCTGTTTCCAGGGTAACTGATCACCCTGTTTCCGGGGTAACTGACCGCCCTGTTTCCAGGATAACTGATCACCCTGTTTCCGGGGTAACTGACCACCCTGTTTCCAGGGTCACTGACCACCCTGTTTCCAGGATAACTGAAAGCCCTGTTTCCAGGGTAACTGATCTCCCTGTTTCCGGGGTAACTGATCACCCTGTTTCCGGGTAACTGACTGCCCTGTTTCCAGGGTATCTGATGTCCCTGTTTCCAGGGTAACTGATCACCCTGTTTCCGGGGTAACTGACTGCCCTGTTTCCAGGGTAACTGATCTCCCTGTTTCCAGTGCAACGGATCACCATGTTTCCGGGGTAACTGACTGCCCTGTTTACAGGGCAACTGACCGCCCTGTTTCCAGGGTAAGTGATCACCCTGTTTCCGGGATAACTGACTGCCCTGTTTCCGGGATAACTGACTGCCCTGTTTCCAGGGTAACTGACTGCCCTGTTTCCGGGGTAACTGACTGCCCTGTTTCCAGGCTAACTGACTGCCCTGTTTCCAGGATAACTGATCACCCCGTTTCTGGGGTAACTGACTGCCCTGTTTCCGGGGTAACTGACCACCCTGTTTCCAGGATAACTGATCACCCAGTTTCCAGGGTAACTGACTGCCCTGTTTCCGGGGTAACTGATTGCCCTGTTTCCAGCGTAACTGATCACCCTGTTTCCGGGATAACTGACTGCCCTGTTTCCGGGATAACTGACTGCCCTGTTTCCAGGGTAACTGACTGCCCTGTTTCCGGGGTAACTGACTGCCCTGTTTCCAGGATAACTGATCACTCTGTTTCCGGGGTAACTGACCACCCTGTGTCCGGGGTAACTGACTAATCTGTTTCCAGGGTTACTGACCGCCCTGTTTCTGGGGTAACTGAGTGCCCTGTTTCCGGGGTAACTGACCACCCTGTTTCCAGGATAACTGATCACCCACTTTCCGGGGGAACTGACAGCCCTGTTTCCGGGGTAACTGACTGCCCTGTTTCCAGGATAACTGACTGCCCTGTTTCCAGGTTAACTGACTGCCCTGTTTCCAGTGTAACTAACTGCCCTGTTTCCGGGGAAACTGATCACCCTGTTTCCGGGATAACTGAATACCCTGTTTCCAGGGCAACTGACTGCCCACTTTCCAGGGTAACTGATCACCCTGTATCCGGGATAACTGAATACCCTGTTTGCAGGGCAACTGACTGCCCAGTTTCCAGGGTAACTGACTGCCCTGTTTCCAGGGCAAGTGACCGCCCTGTTTCCGGGGTAACAGACTGCCCTGTTTCCAGGGTAACTGTTCACCCTGCTTCCGGGGTAACGGATCACCCTGTTTCCGGGGTAAATGACGGCCCTGTTTACAGGGTAACTGACTGCCCTGTTTCAGGGATAACTGTGTGCCCTGTTTCCAGGGTAAAAAACTGCCCTGTTTCCGGGGTAACTGACCGCCCTGTTTCCGGGGTAACTGAGTAATCTGTTTCCAGGTTTACTGACTGCCCTGTTTCCAGGGTAACTGACTGCCCAGTTTCCAGCGTAACTGACTGCCCTGTTTCCAGGGTAACTGACTGCCCTGTTTCCGGGGTAACTGACTGCCCAGTTTCCAGGGTAACTGACTGCCCTGTTTCCGGGGTAACTGACTGCCCAGTTTCCAGGGTAACTGATCACCCTGTTTCCGGGATAACTGACTACCCTGTTTCCAGGGTAACTGACTGCCCAGTTTCCAGGGAAACTGACTGCCCTGTTTCCGGGGTAACTGACTGCACAGTTTCCAGGGTAACTGATCACCCTGTTTCCGGGATAACTGACTGCCCTGTTTCCGGGCTAACTGACTGCCTGTTTCCAGGGTAACTGACTGCCCTGTTTCCGGGGTAACTGATTGCCCTGTTTCCAGCGTAACTGATCACCCTGTTTCCGGGATAACTGACTGCCCTGTTTCCGGGATAACTGAATGCCCTGTTTCCAGGGTAACTGGCTGCCCTGTTTCCGGGGTAACTGACTGCCCTGTTTCCAGGATAACTGTTCACCCTGTTTCCGGGGTAACGGATCACCCTGTTTCCGGGGTAACTGAGTAACCAGTTTCCAGGGTGACTGACTGCCCTGTTTCCAGGGTAACTGACTGCCCAGTTTCCGGGGTAACTGACTGCCCTGTTTCCGGGGTAAATGATCACCCTGTTTCCGGGGTAACTGAGTAACCAGTTTCCAGGGTGACTGACTGCCCTGTTTCCAGGGTAACTGACTGCCCAGTTTCCGGGGTAACTGACTGCCCTGTTTCCTGGATAGTTGACTGCCCTGCTTCCGGGGTAACTGACTGCCCTGTTTCCAGGTTAACTGACTGCCCAGTTTCCAGGGTAACTGATCACCCTTTTTCCGGGATAACTGACTGCCCTGTTTCCGGGATAACTGACTGCCCTGTTTCCAGGGTAACTGATCACCCAGTTTCCAGTGCAACGGATCACCATGTTTCCGGGGTAACTGACTGCCCTGTTTCCAGGGTTACTGACCGCCCTGTTTCCGGGGTAACTGACTGCCCAGTTTCCAGGGTAACTGTTCACCCTGTTTCCGGGGTAACGGATCACCCTGTTTCCGGGGTAAATGACTGCCCTGTTTCCAGGGTAACTGACCGCCCTGTTTCAGGGATAACTGTGAGCCCTATTTCCAGGGTAAAAAACTGCCCTGTTTCCAGGGTAACTGACCGCCCTGTTTCCAGGGTATCTGATGTCCCTGTTTCCAGGGTAACAGATCACCCTGTTTCCGGGATAACTGACTGCCCTGTTTCCGGGATAACTGACTGCCCTGTTTCCAGGGTAACTGACTGCCCTGTTTCCGGGGTAACTGACTGCCCTGTTTCCAGGCTAACTGACTGCCCTGTTTCCAGGATAACTGATCACCCTGTTTCCAGGGTAACTGACTGCCCTGTTTCCGGGGTAACTGACCGCCCTGTTTCCAGGATAACTGATCACCCTGTTTCCGGGGTAACTGACCACCCTGTTTCCAGGGTCACTGACCACCCTGATTCCAGGATAACTGACTCCCCTGTTTCCAGGGTAACTGACTGCCCTGTTTCCGGGGTAACTGACCGCCCTGTTTCCAGGATAACTGACCTACCTGTTTCCGGGGTAACTGACCGCCCTGTTTCGAGGATAACTGACTGCCCTGTTTCCAGGTTAACTGACTGCCCTGTTTCCAGTGTAACTGACTGCCCTATTTCCAGGGGAACTGACTGCCCTGTTTCCGGGGTAAATGATCACCCTGTTTCCGGGGTAACTGAGTAACCAGTTTCCAGGGTGACTGACTGCCCTGTTTCCAGGGTAACTGACTGCCCAGTTTCCGGGGTAACTGACTGCCCTGATTCCTGGGTAGTTGACTGCCCTGTTTCCAGGGTAACTGATCACCCTTTTTCCGGGATAACTGACTGCCCTGTTTCCGGGATAACTGACTGCCCTGTTTCCAGGGTAACTGATCACCCTTTTTCCGGGATAACTGACTGCCCTGTTTCCGGGATAACTGACTGCCCTGTTTCCAGGGTAACTGATCACCCAGTTTCCGGGATAACTGACTCCCCTGTTTCCAGGGTAACTGACTGCCCAGTTTCCAGGGTAACTGACTGCCCTGTTTCCGGGGTAACTGACTGCCCTGTTTCCAGGGTAACTGACTGCCCAGTTTCCAGGATAACTGATCCCCCTGTTTCCGGGATAACTGACTGCCCAGTTTCCAGGGTAACTGATCACCCTGTTTCTGGAAGAACTGACTGCCCTGTTTCCAGGGCAACTGACTGCCCAGTTTCCAGGGTAACTGACTGCTCTGTTTCCAGGGCAAGTGACCGCCCTGTTTCCGGGGTAACAGACTGCCCAGTTTCCAGGGTAACTGTTCACCCTGTTTCCGGGGTAACGGATCACCCTGTTTCCGGGGTAAATGACGGCCCTGTTTCCAGGGTAACTGACCGCCCTGTTTCAGGGATAACTGTGTGCTCTGTTTCCAGGGTAAAAAACTGCCCTGTTTCCGGGGTAACTGACCGCCCTGTTTCCAGGATAACTGATCACCCTGTTTCCGGGGTAACTGACTGCCCAGTTTCCAGCGTAACTGACTGCCCTGTTTCCAGGGTAACTGACTGCCCTGTTTCCGGGGTAACTGACTGCCCAGTTTCCGGGATAACTGATCACCCTGTTTCCGGGGTAACTGATTGCCCTGTTTCCAGCGTAACTGATCACCCTGTTTCCGGGATAACTGACTGCCCTGTTTCCGGGATAACTGACTGCCCTGTTTCCAGGGTAACTGACTGCCCTGTTTCCGGGGTAACTGACTGCCCTGTTTCCAGGATAACTGATCACTCTGTTTCCGGAGTAACTGACCACCCTGTGTCCGGGGTAACTGACTAATCTGTTTCCAGGGTTACTGACCGACCTGTTTCTGGGGTAACTGAGTGCCCTGTTTCCGGGGTAACTGACCGCCCTGTTTCCAGGATAACTGATCACCCTGTTTCCAGGGTAACTGACCATCCTGTTTCCAGGGTAACTGACTGCCCAGTTTGCAGGGTAAATGACTGCCCTGTTTCCGGCGTAACAGATCTCCCTGTTTCCGGGGTAACAGACCGCCCTGTTTCCAGGATAACTGACTGCCCTGTTTCCGGGATAACTGACTGCCCTGTTTACTGGATAACTGACCGCCCTGTTTCCAGGTTAACTGACTGCCCTGTTTACTGGATAACTGACCGCCCTGTTTCCAGGTTAACTGACTGCCCTGTTTCCGGGATAACTGACTGCACTGTTTCCAGGGTAACTGACTGCCCTGTTTATGGGATAACTGACTGCCCTGTTTCCAGGGTAACTGATAACCCTGTTTCCGGGCTAACTGAATGCCCTGTTTCCAGGGTAAGTGACTGCCCAGTTTCCAGGGTAACTGACTGCCCTGTATCCGGGGTAACTGACTGCCCTGTTTCCAGGGTAACTGACTGCCCTGTTTCCGGGGTAACTGACTGCCCTGTTTCCAGGGTAACTGATCACCCTGTTTACGGGATAAATGACTGCCCTGTTTCCGGGATAACTGACTGCCCTGTTTCCAGGATAACTGACTGCCCTGTTTCCGGGGTAACTGACTGCCCTGTTTCCAGGCTAACTGACTGCCCTGTTTCCAGGATAACTGATCACCCTGTTTCCGGGATAACTGAGCGCCCTGTTTCCGGGGTAACTGACCGCCCTGTTTCCAGGATAACTGATCACCCTGTTTCTGGGGTAACTGACCACCCTGTTTCCAGGGTCACTGACCACCCTGTTTCCAGGATAACTGAAAGCCCTGTTTCCAGGGTAACTGATCTCCCTGTTTCCGGGGTAACTGATCACCCTGTTTCCGGGTAACTGACTGCCCTGTTTCCAGGGTATCTGATGTCCCTGTTTCCAGGGTAACTGATCACCCTGTTTCCGGGGTAACTGACTGCCCTGTTTCCAGGGTAACTGATCTCCCTGTTTCCAGTGCAACGGATCACCATGTTTCCGGGGTAACTGACTGCCCTGTTTCCAGGGCAACTGACCGCCCTGTTTCCGGGGTAACTGACTGCCCAGTTTCCAGGGTAACTGTTCACCCTATTTCCGGGGTAACGGGACACCCTGTTTCCGGGGTCAATGACTGCCCTGTTTCCAGGGTAACTGACCGCCCTGTTTCAGGGATAACTGTGAGCCCTATTTCCAGGGTAAAAAACTGCCCTGTTTCCAGGGTAACTGACCGCCCTGTTTCCAGTATAACTGATCACCCTGTTTCCGGAGTAACTGAGTAATCTGTTTCCAGGGTTACTGACTGCCCTGTTTCCGGGGTAACTGACTGCCCAGTTTCCAGCGTAACTGACTGCCCTGTTTCCAGGGTAACTGACTGCCCAGTTTCCAGGTAACTGACTGCCCAGTTTCCAGGGTAACTAACTGCCCTGTTTCCGGGGTAACTGATCACCCTGTTTCCGGGATAACTGAATACCCTGTTTCCATGGCAACTGACTGCCCAGTTTCCAGGGGAACTGATCACCCTGTTTCTGGGATAACTGACTGCCCTGTTTCCAGGGCAACTGACTGCCCAGTTTCCAGGGTAACTGACTGCCCAGTTTCCAGGGTAACTAACTGCCGTGTTTCCAGGGTAACTGATCACCCTGTTTACGGGATAAATGACTGCCCTGTTTCCGGGATAACTGACTGCCCTGTTTCCAGGATAACTGACTGCCCTGTTTCCGGGGTAACAGACTGCCCAGTTTCCAGGTTAACTGTTCACCCTGTTTCCGGGGTAACGGATCACCCTGTTTCCGGGGTAAATGACGGCCCTGTTTCCAGGGTAACTGACCGCCCTGTTTCAGGGATAACTGTGTGCCCTGTTTCCAGGGTAAAAAACTGCCCTGTTTCCGGGGTAACTGACCGCCCTGTTTCCAGGATAACTGATCACCCTGTTTCCGGGGTAACTGACTGTCCAGTTTCCAGCGTAACTGACTGCCCTGTTTCCAGGGTAACTGACTGCCCTGTTTCCGGGGTAACTGACTGCCCAGTTTCCAGGGTAACTGACTGCCCTGTTTCCGGGGTAACTGACTGCCCAGTTTCCAGGGTAACTGATCACCCTGTTTCCGGGATAACTGATCACCCTGTTTCCGGGGTAACTGATTGCCCTGTTTGCAGCGTAACTGATCACCCTGTTTCCGGGATAACTGACTGCCCTGTTTCCGGGATAACTGACTGCCCTGTTTCCAGGGTAACTGACTGCCCTGTTTCCGGGGTAACTGACTGCCCTGTTTCCAGGATAACTGATCACTCTGTTTCCGGGGTAACTGACCACCCTGTTTCCAGGATAACTGACTCCCCTGTTTCCAGGGTAACTGACTGCCCGGTTTCCGGGATAACTGACTGCCCGGTTTCCGGGATAACTGACTGCCCTGTTTCCAGGGTAACAGATCTCCCTGTTTCCAGGATAACTGACTCCCCTGTTTCCAGGGTAACTGATTGCCCCATTATCCGGGGTAACTGACCGCCCTGTTTCCAGGTTAACTGACTGCCCTGTTTCCGGGATAACTGACTGCCCTGTTTCCAGGGTAACTGACTGCCCGGTTTCCGGGATAAATGACTGCCCTGTTTCCAGGGTAACTGATAACCCTGTTTCCAGGATAACTGACTCCCCTGTTTCCAGGGTAACTGATTGCCCTGTTTCCGGGGTAACTGACTGCCCTGTTTCCAGGATAACTGACCTACCTATTTCCAGGGTAAATGACTGCCCTGTTTCCAGGTTAACTGACTGCCCAGTTTCCAGGGTAACTGATCACCCTTTTTCCGGGATATCTGACGGCCCTGTTTCAGGGATAAGTGAATGCCCTGTTTCCAGGGTAACTGATCACCCTGTTTCCGGGATAACTGACTCCCCGGTTTCCATGGTAACTGACTGCCCAGTTTCCAGGGTAACTGACTGCCCTGTTTGCTGGGTAACTGACTGCCCTGTTTCCAGGGTAACTGATCGCCCAGTTTCCAGGGTAACTGATCACCCTGTTTCCGGGATAACTGACTGCCCTGTTTCCGGGAGAAATGAGTGCCCTGTTTCCAGGGTAACTGACTGCCCTGTTTCCGGGGTAACTGACTGCCCTGTTTCCAGGGTAACTGATCACCCTGTTTCCGGGATAAATGACTGCCCTGTTTCCGGGATAACTGACTGCCCTGTTTCCAGGGTAACTGACTGCCCTGTTTCCGGGGTAACTGACTGCCCTGTTTCCAGGCTAACTGACTGCCCTGTTTCCAGGATAACTGATCACCCTGTTTCCGGGGTAACTGACTGCCCTGTTTCCAGGCTAACTGACTGCCCTGTTTCCAGGATAACTGATCACCCTGTTTCCGGGGTAACTGACTGCCCTGTTTCCGGGGTAACTGACCGCCCTGTTTCCAGGATAACTGATCACCCTGTTTCCGGGGTAACCGACCACCCTGTTTCCAGGGTCACTGACCACCCTGTTTCCAGGAAAACTGACTCCCCTGTTTCCAGCGTAACTGATCACCCTGTTTCCAGGATAACTGACCTACCTATTTCCGGGGTAACTGACCGCCCTGTTTCCAGGATAACTGACTGCCCTGTTTGAGGTTAACTGACTGCCCTGTTTCCAGGGTAACTGACTGCCCTGTTTCCAGGGGAACTGACTGCCCTGTTTCCGGGGTAAATGATCACCCTGGTTCCGGGGTAACTGACTAACCAGTTTCCAGGGTGACTGACTGCCCTGTTTCCAGGGTAACTGACTGCCCAGTTTCCGGGGTAACTGACTGCCCTGTTTCCAGGGTAACTGACTGCCCAGTTTCCAGGGTAACTGATCACCCTGTTTCCGGGAAAACTGACTGCCCTGTTTCCGGGAGAAATGACTGCCCTGTTTCCAGGGTAACTGACTGCCCTGTTTCCGGGGTAACTGACTGCCCTGTTTCCAGGGTAACTGATCACCCTGTTTCCGGGATAAATGACTGCCCTGTTTCCGGGATAACTGACTGCCCTGTTTCCAGGGTAACTGACTGCCCTGTTTCCGGGGTAACTGACTGCCCTGTTTCCAGACTAACTGACTGCCCTGTTTCCAGGATAACTGATCACCCTGTTTCCGGGGTAACTGACTGCCCCGTTTCCGGGGTAACTGACCGCCCTGTTTCCAGGATAACTGACTGCCCTGTTTCCAGCGTCACTGACCACCCTGTTTCCAGGATAATTGAAAGCCCTGTTTCCAGGGTAACTGATCTCCCTGTTTCCGGGGTAACTGATCACCCTGTTTCCGGGTAACTGACTGCCCTGTTTCCAGGTTAACTGATCTCCATGTTTCCAGGGTAACTGATCACCCTGTTTCCGGGGTAACTGACTGCCCTGTTTCCAGGGTAACTGACTGCCCTGTTTCCGGGGTAACTGACTGCCCTGTTTCCAGGATAACTGATCACTCAGTTTCCGGGGGAACTGACCACCCTGTTTCCAGGGTAACTGACTAATCTGTTTCCAGGGTTACTGACCGCCCTGTTTCTGGGGTAACTGACTGCCCTGTTTCCGGGGAAACTGACCGCCCTGCTTCCAGGATAACTGATCACCCTGTTTCCAGTGTAACTGACCATCCTATTTCCAGGGTAACTGACTAATCTGTTTCCAGGGTAACTGACTACCCTGTTTCCGGGGTAACAGATCTCCCTGTTTCCGGGGTAACTGACCGCCCTGTTTCCAGGATAACTGACCGCCCTATTTCCAGGGTAACTGATCACCCTGTTTCCAGGGTAACTGATCACCCTGTTTCCGGGGTAACTGACTGCCCTGCTTCCAGGGTAACTGACTGCCCTGTTTCCGGGGTAACTGACTGCCCTGTTTCCAGGATAACTGATCACTCTGTTTCCGGGGGAACTGACCACCCTGTTTCCAGGGTAACTGACTAATCTGTTTCCAGGGTAACTGACTGCCCTGTCTCCGGGGTAACAGATCTCCCTGTTTCCGGGGTAACTGACCGCCCTGTTTCCAGGATAACTGACCACCCTATTTCCGGGGTAACTGACCGCTCTGCTTCCAGGATAACTGACTGCCCTGTTTCCAGGTTAACTGACTGCCCTGTTTCCGGGATAACTGACTGCCCTGTTTCCAGGTTAACTGACTGCCCTGTTTCCGGGATAACTGACTGCCCTGTTTCCAGGGTAACTGATAATCCTGTTTCCAGGATAACTGACTGCCCTGTTTCCGGGGTAACTGACTGCCCTGTTTCCAGGATAACTGATCACTCTGTTTCCGGGGGAACTGACCACCCTGTTTCCAGGGTAACTGACTAATCTGTTTCCAGGGTAACTGACTGCCCTGTTTCCGGGGTAACAGATCTCCCTGTTTCCGGGGTAACTGACCGCCCTGTTTCCAGGATAACTGACCGCCCTATTTCCGGGGTAACTGACCGCTCTGCTTCCAGGATAACTGACTGCCCTGTTTCCGGGATAACTGACTGCCCTGTTTAATGGATAACTGACTGCCCTGTTTCCAGGTTAACTGACTGCCCTGTTTCCGGGATAACTAACTGCTCTGTTTCCAGGTTAACTGACTGCCCTGTTTCCGGGATAACTGACTGCCCTGTTTCCAGGGTAACTGATAACCCTGTTTCCAGGATAACTGACTGCCCAGTTTCCAGGGTAACTGACTGCTCGGTTTCCAGGGTAACTGACTGCCCTGTTTCCGGGGTAACTGACTGCCCTGTTTCCAGGGTAACTGACTGCCCAGTTTCCAGAGTAACTGAATACCCTGTTTCCAGGGTAACTGACTGCCCTGTTTCCGGGATAACTGACTGCCCTGTTTCCAGGGTAACTGACTGCCCTGTTTCCGGGATAACTGATGCCCTGTTTCCGGGATAACTGACTGCCCTGTTTCCAGGGTAACTGACTGCCCTGTTTCCGGGGTAACTGCCTGCCCTGTTTCCAGGCTAACTGACTGCCCTGTTTCCAGGATAACTGATCACCTATTTCCGGGGTAACTGACTGCCCTGTTTCCGGGGTAAGTGACCGCCCTGTTTCCAGGACAACTGATCACCCTGTTTCCGGGGTAACTGACCACCCTGTTTCCAGGATAACTGACCACCCTGTTTCCAGGATAACTGACTCCCCTGTTTCCAGGGTAACTGACTGCCCTGTTTCCGGGGTAACTGACCGCCCTGTTTCCAGGATAACTGACCTACCTATTTCCGGGGTAACTGACCGCCCTGTTTGCAGTGTAACTGACTGCCCTGTTTCCAGGGTAACAGACTGCCCTGTTTCCGGGGTAAATGATCACCCTGTTTCCGGGGTAACTGACTAACCAGTTTCCAGGGTGACTGACTGCCCTGTTTCCAGGGTAACTGACTGCCCAGTTTCCAGGGTAACTGATCACCCTTTTTCCGGGGTAACTGACTGCCCTGTTTCCTGGCTAATTGACTGCCCAGTTTCCAGGGTAACTGATCACCCTTTTTCCGGGATAACTGACTGCCCTGTTTCCGGGATAACTGACTGCCCAGTTTCCAGGGTAACTGATCACCCTTTTTCCGGGATAACTGACTGCCCTGTTTCCGGGATAACTGACTGCCCAGTTTCCAGGGTAACTGATCACCCTTTTTCCGGGGTAACTGACTGCCCTGTTTCCAGGTTAACTGACTGCCCAGTTTCCAGGGTAACTGATCACCCTTTTTCCGGGATAACTGACTGCCCTGTTTCCGGGATAACTGACTGCCCTGTTTCCAGGCTAACTGACTGCCCTGTTTCCAGGATAACTGATCACCCTGTTTCCGGGGTAACTGACTGCCCTGTTTCCGGGGTAACTGACCGACCGCCCTGTTTCCAGGATAACTGATCACCCTGTTTCCGGGGTAACTGACCACCCTGTTTCCAGTGTAACTGACTAATCTGTTTCCAGGGTAACTGACCGCCCTGTTTCTGGGGTAACTGACTGCCCTGTTTCCGGGGTAACTGACCGCCCTGTTTCCAGGATAACTGATCACCCTGCTTCCAGGGGAACTGACCATCCTGTTTCCAGGGTAACTGACTGCCCAGTTTCCAGGGTGACTGACTGCCCTGTTTCCAGGGTAACTGACTGCCCACTTTCCGGGTTAACTGACAGCCCTGTTTCCAGGGTAATTGACTGCCCTGCTTCCGGGGTAACTGACTGCCCTGTTTCCTGGTTAACTGACTGCCCAGTTTCCTGGGTAACTGATCACCCTTTTTCCGGGATAACTGACTGCCCTGTTTCCGGGATAACTGACTGCCCTGTTTCCAGGGTAACTGATCACCCTGTTTCCGGGATAACTGACTCCCCTGTTTCCAGGGTAACTGACTGCCCAGTTTCCAGGGTAACTGACTGCTATGTTTCCGGGGTAACTGACTGCCCTGTTTCCAGGTTAACTGATTGCCCAGTTTCCAGGGTAACTGACTGCCCTGTTTCCGGGATAACTGACTGCCCTGTTTCCAGGCTAACTGACTGCCCTGTTTCCAGGATAACTGATCACCCTGTTTCCGGGGTAACTGACTGCCCTGTTTCCGGGGTAACTGACCGACCGCCCTGTTTCCAGGATAACTGATCACCCTGTTTCCGGGGTAACTGACCACCCTGTTTCCAGTGTAACTGACTAATCTGTTTCCAGGGTTACTGACCGCCCTTTTTCTGGGGTAACTGACTGCCCTGTTTCCGGGGTAACTGACCGCCCTGTTTCCAGGATAACTGATCACCCTGCTTCCAGGGTAACTGACCATCCTGTTTCCAGGGTAACTGACTGCCCAGTTTCCAGGGTAACTGACTGCCCTGTTTCCGGGGTAACAGATCTCCTGTTTCCAGGGTAACTGACCGCCCTGTTTCCAGGATAACTGACTGCCCTATTTCCGGGGTAACTGAATGCCCTGTTTCCAGGATAACTGACTGCCCTGTTTCCGGGATAACTGACTGCCCTGTTTACTGGATAACTGACCGCCCTG
The DNA here is from genome assembly GCF_036365525.1 of Heterodontus francisci. Taxonomy (NCBI): domain Eukaryota; kingdom Metazoa; phylum Chordata; class Chondrichthyes; order Heterodontiformes; family Heterodontidae; genus Heterodontus; species Heterodontus francisci. The sequence continues at coordinate 7,807,053 of NC_090386.1, forward strand.
TTTCCAGGGTTACTGACCGCCCTTTTTCTGGGGTAACTGACTGCCCTGTTTCCGGGGTAACTGACCGCCCTGTTTCCAGGATAACTGATCACCCTGCTTCCAGGGTAACTGACCATCCTGTTTCCAGGGTAACTGACTGCCCAGTTTCCGGGGTAACTGACTGCCCTGTTTCCAGGGTAACTGACTGCCCAGTTTCCAGGGTAACTGATCACCCTGTTTCCGGGATAACTGACTGCCCAGTTTCCGGGAGAAATGACAGCCCTGTTTCCAGGGTAACTGACTGCCCTGTTTCCAGGGTAACTGACTGCCCTGTTTCCAGGCTAACTGACTGCCCTGTTTCCAGGATAACTGATCACCCTGTTTCCGGGGTAACTGACTGCCCTGTTTCCGGGGTAACTGACCGACCGCCCTGTTTCCAGGATAACTGATCACCCTGTTTCCGGGGTAACTGACCACCCTGTTTCCAGGGTAACTGACTAATCTGTTTCCAGGGTTACTGACCGCCCTGTTTCTGGGGTAACTGACTGCCCTGTTTCCGGGGTAACTGACCGCCCTGTTTCCAGGATAACTGATCACCCTGTTTCCAGGGTAACTGACCATCCTGTTTCCAGGGTAACTGACTGCCCAGTTTCCAGGGTAACTGACCGCCCTATTTCCGGGGTAACTGACCGCCCTGTTTCCAGGATAACTGAATGCCCTGTTTCCGGGGTAACTGACTGCCCTGTTTCCAGGCTAACTGACTGCCCTGTTTCCAGGATAACTGATCACCCTGTTTCCGGGGTAACTGACTGCCCCGTTTCCGGTGTAACTGACCGCCCTGTTTCCAGGATAACTGACCACCCTGTTTCCAGCGTCACTGACCACCCTGTTTCCAGGATAACTGAAAGCCCTGTTTCCAGGGTAACTGATCTCCCTGTTTCCGGCGTAACTGATCACCCTGTTTCCGGGTAACTGACTGCCCTGTTTCCAGGTTAACTGATCTCCCTGTTTCCAGGGTAACTGATCACCCTGTTTCCGGGGTAACTGACTGCCCTGTTTCCAGGGTAACTGACTGCCCTGTTTCCGGGGTAACTGACTGCCCTGTTTCCAGGATAACTGATCACTCAGTTTCCGGGGGAACTGACCACCCTGTTTCCAGGGTAACTGACTAATCTGTTTCCAGGGTTACTGACCGCCCTGTTTCTGGGGTAACTGACTGCCCTGTTTCCGGGGAAACTGACCGCCCTGCTTCCAGGATAACTGATCACCCTGTTTCCAGTGTAACTGACCATCCTATTTCCAGGGTAACTGACTAATCTGTTTCCAGGGTAACTGACTACCCTGTTTCCGGGGTAACAGATCTCCCTGTTTCCGGGGTAACTGACCGCCCTGTTTCCAGGATAACTGACCGCCCTATTTCCAGGGTAACTGATCACCCTGTTTCCAGGGTAACTGATCACCCTGTTTCCGGGGTAACTGACTGCCCTGCTTCCAGGGTAACTGACTGCCCTGTTTCCGGGGTAACTGACTGCCCTGTTTCCAGGATAACTGATCACTCTGTTTCCGGGGGAACTGACCACCCTGTTTCCAGGGTAACTGACTAATCTGTTTCCAGGGTAACTGACTGCCCTGTTTCCGGGGTAACAGATCTCCCTGTTTCCGGGGTAACTGACCGCCCTGTTTCCAGGATAACTGATCACCCTGTTTCCAGGGTAACTGACCATCCTGTTTCCAGGGTAACTGACTGCCCAGTTTGCAGGGTAAATGACTGCCCTGTTTCCGGGATAACTGACTGCCCTGTTTCCAGGGTAACTGATAACCCTGTTTCCAGGATAACTGACTGCCCAGTTTCCAGGGTAACTGACTGCTCGGTTTCCAGGGTAACTGACTGCCCTGTTTCCGGGGTAACTGACTGCCCTGTTTCCAGGGTAACTGACTGCCCAGTTTCCAGAGTAACTGAATACCCTGTTTCCAGGGTAACTGACTGCCCTGTTTCCGGGATAACTGACTGCCCTGTTTCCAGGGTAACTGACTGCCCTGTTTCCGGGATAACTGATGCCCTGTTTCCGGGATAACTGACTGCCCTGTTTCCAGGGAAACTGACTGCCCTGTTTCCGGGGTAACTGCCTGCCCTGTTTCCAGGCTAACTGACTGCCCTGTTTCCAGGATAACTGATCACCTGTTTCCGGGGTAACTGACTGCCCTGTTTCCGGGGTAAGTGACCGCCCTGTTTCCAGGACAACTGATCACCCTGTTTCCGGGGTAACTGACCACCCTGTTTCCAGGATAACTGACCACCCTGTTTCCAGGATAACTGACTCCCCTGTTTCCAGGGTAACTGACTGCCCTGTTTCCGGGGTAACTGACCGCCCTGTTTCCAGGATAACTGACCTACCTATTTCCGGGGTAACTGACCGCCCTGTTTGCAGTATAACTGACTGCCCTGTTTCCAGGGTAACAGACTGCCCTGTTTCCGGGGTAAATGATCGCCCTGTTTCCGGGGTAACTGACTAACCAGTTTCCAGGGTGACTGACTGCCCTGTTTCCAGGGTAACTGACTGCCCAGTTTCCAGGGTAACTGATCACCCTTTTTCCGGGGTAACTGACTGCCCTGTTTCCTGGCTAATTGACTGCCCAGTTTCCAGGGTAACTGATCACCCTTTTTCCGGGATAACTGACTGCCCTGTTTCCGGGATAACTGACTGCCCAGTTTCCAGGGTAACTGATCACCCTTTTTCCGGGATAACTGACTGCCCTGTTTCCGGGATAACTGACTGCCCAGTTTCCAGGGTAACTGATCACCCTTTTTCCGGGGTAACTGACTGCCCTGATTCCAGGTTAACTGACTGCCCAGTTTCCAGGGTAACTGATCACCCTTTTTCCGGGATAACTGACTGCCCTGTTTCCGGGATAACTGACTGCCCTGTTTCCAGGCTAACTGACTGCCCTGTTTCCAGGATAACTGATCACCCTGTTTCCGGGGTAACTGACTGCCCTGTTTCCGGGGTAACTGACCGACCGCCCTGTTTCCAGGATAACTGATCACCCTGTTTCCAGGGTAAATGACCACCCTGTTTCCAGTGTAACTGACTAATCTGTTTCCAGGGTATCTGACCGCCCTGTTTCTGGGGTAACTGACTGCCCTGTTTCCGGGGTAACTGACCGCCCTGTTTCCAGGATAACTGATCACCCTGCTTCCAGGGGAACTGACCATCCTGTTTCCAGGGTAACTGACTGCCCAGTTTCCAGGGTGACTGACTGCCCTGTTTCCAGGGTAACTGACTGCCCACTTTCCGGGTTAACTGACAGCCCTGTTTCCAGGGTAATTGACTGCCCTGCTTCCGGGGTAACTGACTGCCCTGTTTCCTGGTTAACTGACTGCCCAGTTTCCTGGGTAACTGATCACCCTTTTTCCGGGATAACTGACTGCCCTGTTTCCGGGATAACTGACTGCCCTGTTTCCAGGGTAACTGATCACCCTGTTTCCGGGATAACTGACTCCCCTGTTTCCAGGGTAACTGACTGCCCAGTTTCCAGGGTAATTGACTGCTATGTTTCCGGGGTAACTGACTGCCCTGTTTCCAGGTTAACTGACTGCCCAGTTTCCAGGGTAACTGACTGCCCTGTTTCCGGGATAACTGACTGCCCTGTTTCCAGGCTAACTGACTGCCCTGTTTCCAGGATAACTGATCACCCTGTTTCCGGGGTAACTGACTGCCCTGTTTCCGGGGTAACTGACCGACCGCCCTGTTTCCAGGATAACTGATCACCCTGTTTCCGGGGTAACTGACCACCCTGTTTCCAGTGTAACTGACTAATCTGTTTCCAGGGTTACTGACCGCCCTTTTTCTGGGGTAACTGACTGCCCTGTTTCCGGGGTAACTGACCGCCCTGTTTCCAGGATAACTGATCACCCTGCTTCCAGGGTAACTGACCATCCTGTTTCCAGGGTAACTGACTGCCCAGTTTCCAGGGTAACTGACTGCCCTGTTTCCGGGGTAACAGATCTCCTGTTTCCAGGGTAACTGACCGCCCTGTTTCCAGGATAACTGACTGCCCTATTTCCGGGGTAACTGAATGCCCTGTTTCCAGGATAACTGACTGCCCTGTTTCCGGGATAACTGACTGCCCTGTTTACTGGATAACTGACCGCCCTGTTTCCAGGTTAATTGACTGCCCTGTTTCCGGGGTAACTGACTGCCCTGTTTCCATGGTAACTGACTGCCCAGTGTCCAGGGTAACTGATCACCCTGTTTCCGGGATAACTGACTGCCCAGTTTCCGGGAGAAATGACAGCCCTGTTTCCAGGGTAACTGACTGCCCTGTTTCCAGGCTAACTGACTGCCCTGTTTCCAGGATAACTGATCACCCTGTTTCCGGGGTAACTGACTGCCCTGTTTCCGGGGTAACTGACCGACCGCCCTGTTTCCAGGATAACTGATCACCCTGTTTCCGGGGTAACTGACCACCCTGTTTCCAGGGTAACTGACTAATCTGTTTCCAGGGTTACTGACCGCCCTGTTTCTGGGGTAACTGACTGCCCTGTTTCCGGGGTAACTGACCGCCCTGTTTCCAGGATAACTGATCACCCTGTTTCCAGGGTAACTGACCATCCTGTTTCCAGGGTAACTGACTGCCCAGTTTCCAGGGTAACTGACCGCCCTATTTCCGGGGTAACTGACCGCCCTGTTTCCAGGATAACTGAATGCCCTGTTTGCGGGATAACTGACTGCCCTGTTTACTGGATAACTGACCGCCCTGTTTCCAGGTTAACTGACTGCCCTGTTTCCGGGATAACTGACTGCCCTTTTTCCAGGGTAACTGATTGCCCTGTTTCCGGTGTAACTGACTGCCCTGTTTCCAGGGTAACTGATCACCCTGTTTCCGGGACAACTGACTGCCCTGTTTCCGGGATAACTGACTGCCCTGTTTCCAGGAAAACTGACTGCCCTGTTTAAGGGGTAACTGACTACCCTGTTTCCAAGCTAACTGACGGCCCTGTTTCCAGGATAACTGATCACCCTGTTTCCGCGGTAACTGACTGCCCTGTTTCCGGGGTAACTGACCGCCCTGTTTCCACGATAACTGATCACCCTGTTTCCGGGGTCACTTACCACACTGTTTCCAGTGCAACGGATCACCATGTTTCCGGGGTAACTGACTGCCCTGTTTCCAGGGCAACTGACCGCCCTGTTTCCGGGGGAACTGACTGCCCAGTTTCCAGGGTAACTGACTGCCCAGTTTCCAGGGTAACTAACTGCCCTGTTTCCGGGGTAACTGACTGCCCAGTTTCCAGGGTAACTGACTGCCCTGTTTCCAGGGTAACTGACAGCCCACCTTCCAGTGTAACTGATCACCCTGTTTCCAGGATAATTGACTGCCCTGTTTCCAGGGTAACTGACCGCCCTGTTTCCAGGGTCACTGACTGCCCAGTTTCCAGGGTAAATTATCACCCTGTTTCCGGGATAACTAACTGCCCTGTTTCCGGGATAACTGACTGCCCTGTTTCCGGGGTAACTGATCACCCTGTTTCCGGGGTAACTGACTGCCCAGTTTCCGGGGTAACTGACTTCCCTGTTTCAGGGTAACTGACTGCCCAGTTTCCATGGTAACTGACTGCCCTGTTTCCGGGGTAACTGATCACCCTGTTTCCGGGGTAACTGACTGCCCAGTTTCCAGGGTGACTGACTGCCCTGTTTCCAGGGTAACTGACTGCCCAGTTTCCAGGGTAACTGACTGCCCTGTTTCCAGGGTAACTGATCACCCTGTTTCCGGGATAACTGACTGCCCTGTTTCCGGGATAAGTGACTGCCCTGTTTCCAGGGTAACTGACTGACCCTGTTTCCGGGGTAACTGACTGCCCTGTTTCCAGGCTAACAGACTGCCCTGTTTCCAGGATAACTGATCACCCTGTTTCCGGGGTAACTGACTGCCCTGTTTCCGGGGTAACTGACCGCCCTGTTTCCAGGGTCACTGACCACCATGTTTCCAGGATAACTGAAAGCCCTGTTTCCAGGGTAACTGATCTCCCTGTTTCCGGGGTAACTGATCACCCTGTTTCCGGGTAACTGACTGCCCTGTTTCCGGGGTAACTGACTGCCCTGTTTCCAGGGTAACTGATCTCCCTGTTTCCAGTGCAACGGATCACCATGTTTCCGGGGTAACTGACTGCCCTGTTTCCAGGGCAACAAACTGCCCTGTTTCCGGGGGAACTGACTGCCCAGTTTCCAGGGTAACTGACTGCCCAGTTTCCAGGGTAACTAACTGCCCTGTTTCCGGGGTAACTGACTGCCCAGTTTCCAGGGTAACTGACTGCCCTGTTTCCAGGGTAACTGACAGCCCACCTTCCAGTGTAACTGATCACCCTGTTTCCAGGATAATTGACTGCCCTGTTTCCAGGGTAACTGACCGCCCTGTTTCCAGGGTAACTAACTGCCCAGTTTCCAGGGTAAATTATCACCCTGTTTCCGGGATAACTAACTGCCCTGTTTCCAGTATAACTGACTGCCCTGTTTCCGGGGTAACTGATCACCCTGTTTCCGGGGTAACTGACTGCCCAGTTTCCGGGGTAACTGACCTCCCTGTTTCCAGGGTAACTGACTGCCCTGTTTCCGGGATAACTGACTGCCCTGTTTCCAGGGTAACTGATAACCCTGTTTCCGGGATAACTGACTGCCCTGTTTCCAGGGTAACTGACTGCCCAGTTTCCAGAGTAACTGAATAACCTGTTTCCAGGGTAACAGATCACCCTGTTTCCGGGGTAACTGACTGCCCTGTTTCCGGGGTAACTGACCGCACTGTTTCCAGGATAACTGATCACCCTGTTTCCGGGGTAACTGACCACCCTGTTTCCAGCGTCACTGACCACCCTGTTTCCAGGATAACTGACTCCCCTGTTTCCAGGGTAACTGACTGTTCTGTTTCCAGGGGAACTGACTGCCCTGTTTCCGGGGTAACAGATCACCCTGTTTCCGGGTTAACTGATTAACCAGTTTCCAGGGTGACTGACTGCCCTGTTTCCAGGGTAACTGACTGCCCAGTTTCCGGGGTAACTGACTGTCCTGTTTCCTGGGTAACTGACTGCCCTGCTTCCGGGGTAACTGACTGCCCTGTTTCCCGGGTAACTGACAGCCCAGTTTCCAGGGTAACTGATCACCCTTTTTCCGGGATAACTGACTGCTCTGTTTCCGGGATAACTGACTGCCCTGTTTCCAGGGTAACTGATCACCCTGTTTCCGGGATAACTGACTCCCCTGTTTGCAGGGTAACTGACTGCCCAGTTTCCAGGGTAACTGACTGCCCTGTGTCCGGGGTAACTGACTGCCCTGTTTCCAGGGTAACTGACTGCCCAGTTTCCAGGGTAACTGATCACCCTGTTTCCGGGATAACAGAGTGCACTTTTTCCGGGAGAAATGACTGCCCTGTTTCCTGGGTAACTGACTGCCCTGCTTCCGGGGTAAATGACTGCCCTGTTTCCAGGTTAACTGACTGCCCAGTTTCCAGGGTAACTGATCACCCTTTTTCCCGGATAACTGACGGCCCTGTTTCAGGGATAAGTGAATGCCCTGTTTCCAGGGTAACTGATCACCCTGTTTCCGGGATAACTGACTCCCCGGTTTCCATGGTAACTGACTGCCCAGTTTCCAGGGTAACTGACTGCCCTGTTTGCGGGGCAACTGACTGCCCTGTTTCCAGGGTAACTGATTGCCCAGTTTCCAGGGTAACTGATTACCCTGTTTCCGGGATAACTGACTGCCCAGTTTCCGGGAGAAATGACTGCCCTGTTTCCAGGGTAACTGACTGCCCTGTTTCCAGGGTAACTGATCACCCTGTTTCCGGGATAAATGACTGCCCTGTTTCCGGGATAACTGACTGCCCTGTTTCCAGGGTAACTGACTGCCCTGTTTCCGGGGTAACTGACTGCCCTGTTTCCAGGGGAACTGACTGCCCTGTTTCCGGGGTAACTGACTGCCCAGTTTCCGGGGTAACTGACTGCCCTGTTTCCAGGGTAACTGACTGCCCAGTTTCCAGGGTAACTGATCACCCTGTTTCCGGGAAAACTGACTGCCCTGTATCCGGGAGTAATGACTGCCCTGTTTCCAGGGTAACTGACTGCCCTGTTCCCGGGGTAACTGACTGCCCTATTCCAGGGTAACTGATCACCCTGTTTCCGGGATAAATGACTGCCCTGTTTCCGGGATAACTGACTGCCCTGTTTCCAGGGTAACTGACTGCCCTGTTTCCGGGGTAACTGACTGCCCTGTTTCCAGGCTAACTGACTGCCCTGTTTCCAGGATAACTGATCACCCTGTTTCCGGGGTAACTGACTGCCCCGTTTCCGGGGTAACTGACCGCCTTGTTTCCAGGATAACTGACCACCCTGTTTCCAGTGTCACTGACCACCCTGTTTCCAGGATAACTGAAAGCCCTGTTTCCAGGGTAACTGATCTCCCTGTTTCCGGGGTAACTGATCACCCTGTTTCCGGGTAACTGACTGCCCTGTTTCCAGGTTAACTGATCTCCCTGTTTTCAGGGTAACTGATCACCCTGTTTCCGGGGTAATTGACTGCCCTGTTTCCAGGGTAACTGACTGCCCTGTTTCCGGGGTAACTGACTGCCCTGTTTCCAGGATAACTGATCACTCTGTTTCCGGGGTAACTGACCACCCTGTTTCCGGGGTAACTGACTAATCTGTTTCCAGGGTTACTGACCGCCCTGTTTCTGGGGTAACTGACTGCCCTGTTTCCGAGGGAACTGACCGCCCTGTTTCCAGGATAACTGATCACCCTGTTTCCAGTGTAACTAACCATCCTATTTCCAGGGTAACTGACTGCCCAGTTTCCAGGGTAACTGACTGCCCTGTTTCCGGGGTAACAGATCTCCCTGTTTCCGGGGTAACTGACCGCCCTGTTTCCAGGATAACTGACCGCCCTATTTCTGGGGTAACTGACCGCTCTGCTTCCAGGATAACTGACTGCCCTGTTTCCGGGATATCTGACTGCCCTGTTTAATGGATAACTGACTGCCCTGTTTCCAGGTTAACTGACTGCCCTGTTTCCGGGATAACTGACTGCCCTGTTTCCAGGTTAACTGACTGCCCTGTTTCCGGGATAACTGACTGCCCTGTTTCCGGGATAACTGACTGCCCTGTTTCCAGGGTAACTGACTTACCCTGTTTCCGGGGTAACTGACTGCCCTGTTTCCAGGCTAACTGACTGCCCTGTTTCCAGGATAACTGATCACCCTGTTTCCGGGGTAACTGACTGCCCTGTTTCCGGGGTAACTGACCGCCCTGTTTCCAGGGTCACTGACCACCCTGTTTCCAGGATAACTGAAAGCCCTGTTTCCAGGGTAACTGATCTCCCTGTTTCCGGGGTAACTGATCACCCTGTTTCCGGGTAACTGACTGCCCTGTTTCCGGGGTAACTGACTGCCCTGTTTCCAGGGTAACTGATCTCCCTGTTTCCAGTGCAACGGATCACCATGTTTCCGGGGTAACTGACTGCCCTGTTTCCAGGGCAACAAACTGCCCTGTTTCCGGGGGAACTGACTGCCCAGTTTCCAGGGTAACTGACTGCCCAGTTTCCAGGGTAACTAACTGCCCTGTTTCCGGGGTAACTAACTGCCCTGTTTCCGGGGTAACTGACTGCCCAGTTTCCAGTGTAACTGTCACCCTGTTTCCAGGATAATTGACTGCCCTGTTTCCAGGGTAACTGACCGCCCTGTTTCCAGGGTAACTGACTGCCCAGTTTCCAGGGTAAATTATCACCCTGTTTCCGGGATAACTAACTGCCCTGTTTCCAGGATAACTGACTGCCCTGTTTCCGGGGTAACTGATCACCCTGTTTCCGGGGTAACTGACTGCCCAGTTTCCGGGGTAACTGACCTCCCTGTTTCCAGGGTAACTGACTGCCCTGCTTCCGGGATAACTGACTGCCCTGTTTCCAGGGTAACTGATAACCCTGTTTCCGGGATAACTGACTGCCCTGTTTCCAGGGTAACTGACTGCCCAGTTTCCAGAGTAACTGAATAACCTGTTTCCAGGGTAACAGATCACCCTGTTTCCGGGGTAACTGACTGCCCTGTTTCCGGGGTAACTGACCGCACTGTTTCCAGGATAACTGATCACCCTGTTTCCGGGGTAACTGACCACCCTGTTTCCAGGGTCACTGACCACCCTGTTTCCAGGATAACTGACTCCCCTGTTTCCAGGGTAACTGACTGTTCTGTTTCCAGGGGAACTGACTGCCCTGTTTCCGGGGTAACAGATCACCCTGTTTCCGGGTTAACTGATTAACCAGTTTCCAGGGTGACTGACTGCCCTGTTTCCAGGGTAACTGACTGCCCAGTTTCCGGGGTAACTGACTGTCCTGTTTCCTGGGTAACTGACTGCCCTGCTTCCGGGGTAACTGACTGCCCTGTTTCCCGGGTAACTGACAGCCCAGTTTCCAGGGTAACTGATCACCCTTTTTCCGGGATAACTGACTGCTCTGTTTCCGGGATAACTGACTGCCCTGTTTCCAGGGTAACTGATCACCCTGTTTCCGGGATAACTGACTCCCCTGTTTGCAGGGTAACTGACTGCCCAGTTTCCAGGGTAACTGACTGCCCTGTGTCCGGGGTAACTGACTGCCCTGTTTCCAGGGTAACTGACTGCCCAGTTTCCAGGGTAACTGATCACCCTGTTTCCGGGATAACAGAGTGCACTTTTTCCGGGAGTAATGACTGCCCTGTTTCCTGGGTAACTGACTGCCCTGCTTCCGGGGTAAATGACTGCCCTGTTTCCAGGTTAACTGACTGCCCAGTTTCCAGGGTAACTGATCACCCTTTTTCCCGGATAACTGACGGCCCTGTTTCAGGGATAAGTGAATGCCCTGTTTCCAGGGTAACTGATCACCCTGTTTCCGGGATAACTGACTCCCTGGTTTCCATGGTAACTGACTGCCCAGTTTCCAGGGTAACTGACTGCCCTGTTTGCGGGGCAATTGACTGCCCTGTTTCCAGGGTAACTGATTGCCCAGTTTCCAGGGTAACTGATTACCCTGTTTCCGGGATAACTGACTGCCCTGTTTCCGGGAGAAATGACTGCCCTGTTTCCAGGGTAACTGACTGCCCTGTTTCCAGGGTAACTGATCACCCTGTTTCCGGGATAAATGACTGCCCTGTTTCCGGGATAACTGACTGCCCTGTTTCCAGGGTAACTGACTGCCCTGTTTCCGGGGTAACTGACTGCCCTGTTTCCAGGCTAACTGACTGCCCTGTTTCCAGGATAACTGATCACCCTGTTTCCGGGGTAAATGACTGCCCTGTTTCCGGGGTAACTGACCGCCCTGCTTCCAGGATAACTGATCACCCTGTTTCCGGGGTAACTGACTGCCCTGTTTCCGGGGTAACTGACTGCCCTGTTTCCGGGGTAACTGACCGCCCTGTTTCCAGGAGAACTGATCACCCTGTTTCCGGGGTAACTGACCACCCTGTTTCCAGGGTCACTGACCACCCTGTTTCCAGTATAACTGACTCCCCTGTTTCCAGCATAACTGATCACCCTGTTTCCAGGATAACTGACCTACCTATTTCCGGGGTAACTGATCTCCCTGTTTCCAGTGCAACGGATCACCATGTTTCCGGGGTAACTGACTGCCCTGTTTCCAGGGCAACAAACTGCCCTGTTTCCGGGGGAACTGACTGCCCAGTTTCCAGGGTAACTGACTGCCCAGTTTCCAGGGTAACTAACTGCCCTGTTTCCGGGGTAACTAACTGCCCTGTTTCCGGGGTAACTGACTGCCCAGTTTCCAGTGTAACTGTCACCCTGTTTCCAGGATAATTGACTGCCCTGTTTCCAGGGTAACTGACCGCCCTGTTTCCAGGGTAACTGACTGCCCAGTTTCCAGGGTAAATTATCACCCTGTTTCCGGGATAACTAACTGCCCTGTTTCCAGGATAACTGACTGCCCTGTTTCCGGGGTAACTGATCACCCTGTTTCCGGGGTAACTGACTGCCCAGTTTCCGGGGTAACTGACCTCCCTGTTTCCAGGGTAACTGACTGCCCTGCTTCCGGGATAACTGACTGCCCTGTTTCCAGGGTAACTGATAACCCTGTTTCCGGGATAACTGACTGCCCTGTTTCCAGGGTAACTGACTGCCCAGTTTCCAGAGTAACTGAATAACCTGTTTCCAGGGTAACAGATCACCCTGTTTCCGGGGTAACTGACTGCCCTGTTTCCGGGGTAACTGACCGCACTGTTTCCAGGATAACTGATCACCCTGTTTCCGGGGTAACTGACCACCCTGTTTCCAGGGTCACTGACCACCCTGTTTCCAGGATAACTGACTCCCCTGTTTCCAGGGTAACTGACTGTTCTGTTTCCAGGGGAACTGACTGCCCTGTTTCCGGGGTAACAGATCACCCTGTTTCCGGGTTAACTGATTAACCAGTTTCCAGGGTGACTGACTGCCCTGTTTCCAGGGTAACTGACTGCCCAGTTTCCGGGGTAACTGACTGTCCTGTTTCCTGGGTAACTGACTGCCCTGCTTCCGGGGTAACTGACTGCCCTGTTTCCCGGGTAACTGACAGCCCAGTTTCCAGGGTAACTGATCACCCTTTTTCCGGGATAACTGACTGCTCTGTTTCCGGGATAACTGACTGCCCTGTTTCCAGGGTAACTGATCACCCTGTTTCCGGGATAACTGACTCCCCTGTTTGCAGGGTAACTGACTGCCCAGTTTCCAGGGTAACTGACTGCCCTGTGTCCGGGGTAACTGACTGCCCTGTTTCCAGGGTAACTGACTGCCCAGTTTCCAGGGTAACTGATCACCCTGTTTCCGGGATAACAGAGTGCACTTTTTCCGGGAGTAATGACTGCCCTGTTTCCTGGGTAACTGACTGCCCTGCTTCCGGGGTAAATGACTGCCCTGTTTCCAGGTTAACTGACTGCCCAGTTTCCAGGGTAACTGATCACCCTTTTTCCCGGATAACTGACGGCCCTGTTTCAGGGATAAGTGAATGCCCTGTTTCCAGGGTAACTGATCACCCTGTTTCCGGGATAACTGACTCCCTGGTTTCCATGGTAACTGACTGCCCAGTTTCCAGGGTAACTGACTGCCCTGTTTGCGGGGCAATTGACTGCCCTGTTTCCAGGGTAACTGATTGCCCAGTTTCCAGGGTAACTGATTACCCTGTTTCCGGGATAACTGACTGCCCTGTTTCCGGGAGAAATGACTGCCCTGTTTCCAGGGTAACTGACTGCCCTGTTTCCAGGGTAACTGATCACCCTGTTTCCGGGATAAATGACTGCCCTGTTTCCGGGATAACTGACTGCCCTGTTTCCAGGGTAACTGACTGCCCTGTTTCCGGGGTAACTGACTGCCCTGTTTCCAGGCTAACTGACTGCCCTGTTTCCAGGATAACTGATCACCCTGTTTCCGGGGTAAATGACTGCCCTGTTTCCGGGGTAACTGACCGCCCTGCTTCCAGGATAACTGATCACCCTGTTTCCGGGGTAACTGACTGCCCTGTTTCCGGGGTAACTGACTGCCCTGTTTCCGGGGTAACTGACCGCCCTGTTTCCAGGAGAACTGATCACCCTGTTTCCGGGGTAACTGACCACCCTGTTTCCAGGGTCACTGACCACCCTGTTTCCAGTATAACTGACTCCCCTGTTTCCAGCATAACTGATCACCCTGTTTCCAGGATAACTGACCTACCTATTTCCGGGGTAACTGACCGCCCTGTTTCCAGGATAACTGACTGCCCTGTTTCCAGGTTAACTGACTGCCCTGTTTCCAGGGTAACTGACTGCCCTGTTTCCAGGGGAACTGACTGCCCTGTTTCCGGGGTAACTGACTGCCCAGTTTCCGGGGTAACTGACTGCCCTGTTTCCAGGGTAACTGACTGCCCAGTTTCCAGGGGAACTGATCACCCTGTTTCCGGGAAAACTGACTGCCCTGTATCCGGGAGTAATGACTGCCCTGTTTCCAGGGTAACTGACTGCCCTGTTTCCGGGGTAACTGACTGCCCTATTCCAGGGTAACTGACTGCCCTGTTTCCGGGGTAACTGACTGCCCTGTTTCCAGGCTAACTGACTGCCCTGTTTCCAGGATAACTGATCACCCTGTTTCCGGGGTAACTGACTGCCCCGTTTCCGGGGTAACTGACCGCCTTGTTTCCAGGATAACTGACCACCCTGTTTCCAGTGTCACTGACCACCCTGTTTCCAGGATAACTGAAAGCCCTGTTTCCAGGGAAACTGATCTCCCTGTTTCCGGGGTAACTGATCACCCTGTTTCCGGGTAACTGACTGCCCTGTTTCCAGGTTAACTGATCTCCCTGTTTTCAGGGTAACTGATCACCCTGTTTCCGGGGTAATTGACTGCCCTGTTTCCAGGGTAACTGACTGCCCTGTTTCCGGGGTAACTGACTGCCCTGTTTCCAGGATAACTGATCACTCTGTTTCCGGGGTAACTGACCACCCTGTTTCCGGGGTAACTGACTAATCTGTTTCCAGGGTTACTGACCGCCCTGTTTCTGGGGTAACTGACTGCCCTGTTTCCGAGGGAACTGACCGCCCTGTTTCCAGGGTAACTGATCACCCTGTTTCCGGGAAAACTGACTGCCCTGTATCCGGGAGTAATGACTGCCCTGTTTCCAGGGTAACTGACTGCCCTGTTTCCGGGGTAACTGACTGCCCTATTCCAGGGTAACTGACTGCCCTGTTTCCGGGGTAACTGACTGCCCTGTTTCCAGGCTAAGTGACTGCCCTGTTTCCAGGATAACTGATCACCCTGTTTCCGGGGTAACTGACTGCCCCGTTTCCGGGGTAACTGACCGCCTTGTTTCCAGGATAACTGACCACCCTGTTTCCAGTGTCACTGACCACCCTGTTTCCAGGATAACTGAAAGCCCTGTTTCCAGGGTAACTGATCTCCCTGTTTCCGGGGTAACTGATCACCCTGTTTCCGGGTAACTGACTGCCCTGTTTCCAGGTTAACTGATCTCCCTGTTTTCAGGGTAACTGATCACCCTGTTTCCGGGGTAATTGACTGCCCTGTTTCCAGGGTAACTGACTGCCCTGTTTCCGGGGTAACTGACTGCCCTGTTTCCAGGTTAACTGATCTCCCTGTTTTCAGGGTAACTGATCACCCTGTTTCCGGGGTAATTGACTGCCCTGTTTCCAGGGTAACTGACTGCCCTGTTTCCGGGGTAACTGACTGCCCTGTTTCCAGGATAACTGATCACTCTGTTTCCGGGGTAACTGACCACCCTGTTTCCGGGGTAACTGACTAATCTGTTTCCAGGGTTACTGACCGCCCTGTTTCTGGGGTAACTGACTGCCCTGTTTCCGAGGGAACTGACCGCCCTGTTTCCAGGATAACTGATCACCCTGTTTCCAGTGTAACTGACCATCCTATTTCCAGGGTAACTGACTGCCCAGTTTCCAGGGTAACTGACTGCCCTGTTTCCGGGGTAACAGATCTCCCTGTTTCCGGGGTAACTGACCGCCCTGTTTCCAGGATAACTGACCGCCCTATTTCCGGGGTAACTGACCGCTCTGCTTCCAGGATAACTGACTGCCCTGTTTCCGGGATATCTGACTGCCCTGTTTAATGGATAACTGACTGCCCTGTTTCCAGGTTAACTGACTGCCCTGTTTCCGGGATAAATGACTGCCCTGTTTCCAGGGTAACTGATCACCCTGTTTCCGGGATAACTGACTCCCCTGTTTGCAGGGTAACTGACTGCCCAGTTTCCAGGGTAACTGACTGCCCTGTGTCCGGGGTAACTGACTGCCCTGTTTCCAGGGTAACTGACTGCCCAGTTTCCAGGGTAACTGATCACCCTGTTTCCGGGATAACAGAGTGCACTTTTTCCGGGAGAAATGACAGCCCTGTTTCCTGGGTAACTGACTGCCCTGCTTCCGGGGTAAATGACTGCCCTGTTTCCAGGTTAACTGACTGCCCAGTTTCCAGGGTAACTGATCACCCTTTTTCCCGGATAACTGATGGCCCTGTTTCAGGGATAAGTGAATGCCCTGTTTCCAGGGTAACTGATCACCCTGTTTCCGGGATAACTGACTCCCCGGTTTCCATGGTAACTGACTGCCCAGTTTCCAGGGTAACTGACTGCCCTGTTTGCGGGGCAACTGACTGCCCTGTTTCCAGGGTAACTGATTGCCCAGTTTCCAGGGTAACTGATTACCCTGTTTCCGGGATAACTGACTGCCCTGTTTCCGGGAGAAATGACTGCCCTGTTTCCAGGGTAACTGACTGCCCTGTTTCCAGGGTAACTGATCACCCTGTTTCCGGGATAAATGACTGCCCTGTTTCCGGGATAACTGACTGCCCTGTTTCCAGGGTAACTGACTGCCCTGTTTCCGGGGTAACTGACTGCCCTGTTTCCAGGCTAACTGACTGCCCTGTTTCCGGGGTAACTGACTGCCCTGTTTCCGGGGTAACTGACCGCCCTGTTTCCAGGAGAATTGATCACCCTGTTTCCGGGGTAACTGACCACCCTGTTTCCAGGGTCACTGACCACCCTGTTTCCAGTATAACTGACTCCCCTGTTTCCAGCATAACTGATCACCCTGTTTCCAGGATAACTGACCTACCTATTTCCGGGGTAACTGACCGCCCTGTTTCCAGGATAACTGACTGCCCTGTTTCCAGGTTAACTGACTGCCCTGTTTCCAGGGTAACTGACTGCCCTGTTTCCAGGGGAACTGACTGCCCTGTTTCCGGGGTAACTGACTGCCCAGTTTCCGGGGTAACTGACTGCCCTGTTTCCAGGGTAACTGACTGCCCAGTTTCCAGGGTAACTGATCACCCTGTTTCCGGGAAAACTGACTGCCCTGTATCCGGGAGTAATGACTGCCCTGTTTCCAGGGTAACTGACTGCCCTGTTTCCGGGGTAACTGACTGCCCTATTCCAGGGTAACTGACTGCCCTGTTTCCGGGGTAACTGACTGCCCTGTTTCCAGGCTAAGTGACTGCCCTGTTTCCAGGATAACTGATCACCCTGTTTCCGGGGTAACTGACTGCCCCGTTTCCGGGGTAACTGACCGCCTTGTTTCCAGGATAACTGACCACCCTGTTTCCAGTGTCACTGACCACCCTGTTTCCAGGATAACTGAAAGCCCTGTTTCCAGGGTAACTGATCTCCCTGTTTCCGGGGTAACTGATCACCCTGTTTCCGGGTAACTGACTGCCCTGTTTCCAGGTTAACTGATCTCCCTGTTTTCAGGGTAACTGATCACCCTGTTTCCGGGGTAATTGACTGCCCTGTTTCCAGGGTAACTGACTGCCCTGTTTCCGGGGTAACTGACTGCCCTGTTTCCAGGTTAACTGATCTCCCTGTTTTCAGGGTAACTGATCACCCTGTTTCCGGGGTAATTGACTGCCCTGTTTCCAGGGTAACTGACTGCCCTGTTTCCGGGGTAACTGACTGCCCTGTTTCCAGGATAACTGATCACTCTGTTTCCGGGGTAACTGACCACCCTGTTTCCGGGGTAACTGACTAATCTGTTTCCAGGGTTACTGACCGCCCTGTTTCTGGGGTAACTGACTGCCCTGTTTCCGAGGGAACTGACCGCCCTGTTTCCAGGATAACTGATCACCCTGTTTCCAGTGTAACTGACCATCCTATTTCCAGGGTAACTGACTGCCCAGTTTCCAGGGTAACTGACTGCCCTGTTTCCGGGGTAACAGATCTCCCTGTTTCCGGGGTAACTGACCGCCCTGTTTCCAGGATAACTGACCGCCCTATTTCCGGGGTAACTGACCGCTCTGCTTCCAGGATAACTGACTGCCCTGTTTCCGGGATATCTGACTGCCCTGTTTAATGGATAACTGACTGCCCTGTTTCCAGGTTAACTGACTGCCCTGTTTCCGGGATAAATGACTGCCCTGTTTCCAGGGTAACTGATCACCCTGTTTCCGGGATAACTGACTCCCCTGTTTGCAGGGTAACTGACTGCCCAGTTTCCAGGGTAACTGACTGCCCTGTGTCCGGGGTAACTGACTGCCCTGTTTCCAGGGTAACTGACTGCCCAGTTTCCAGGGTAACTGATCACCCTGTTTCCGGGATAACAGAGTGCACTTTTTCCGGGAGAAATGACTGCCCTGTTTCCTGGGTAACTGACTGCCCTGCTTCCGGGGTAAATGACTGCCCTGTTTCCAGGTTAACTGACTGCCCAGTTTCCAGGGTAACTGATCACCCTTTTTCCCGGATAACTGATGGCCCTGTTTCAGGGATAAGTGAATGCCCTGTTTCCAGGGTAACTGATCACCCTGTTTCCGGGATAACTGACTCCCCGGTTTCCATGGTAACTGACTGCCCAGTTTCCAGGGTAACTGACTGCCCTGTTTGCGGGGCAACTGACTGCCCTGTTTCCAGGGTAACTGATTGCCCAGTTTACAGGGTAACTGATTACCCTGTTTCCGGGATAACTGACTGCCCTGTTTCCGGGAGAAATGACTGCCCTGTTTCCAGGGTAACTGACTGCCCTGTTTCCAGGGTAACTGATCACCCTGTTTCCGGGATAAATGACTGCCCTGTTTCCGGGATAACTGACTGCCCTGTTTCCAGGGTAACTGACTGCCCTGTTTCCGGGGTAACTGACTGCCCTGTTTCCAGGCTAACTGACTGCCCTGTTTCCGGGGTAACTGACTGCCCTGTTTCCGGGGTAACTGACCGCCCTGTTTCCAGGAGAATTGATCACCCTGTTTCCGGGGTAACTGACCACCCTGTTTCCAGGGTCACTGACCACCCTGTTTCCAGTATAACTGACTCCCCTGTTTCCAGCATAACTGATCACCCTGTTTCCAGGATAACTGACCTACCTATTTCCGGGGTAACTGACCGCCCTGTTTCCAGGATAACTGACTGCCCTGTTTCCAGGTTAACTGACTGCCCTGTTTCCAGGGTAACTGACTGCCCTGTTTCCAGGGGAACTGACTGCCCTGTTTCCGGGGTAACTGACTGCCCAGTTTCCGGGGTAACTGACTGCCCTGTTTCCAGGGTAACTGACTGCCCAGTTTCCAGGGTAACTGATCACCCTGTTTCCGGGAAAACTGACTGCCCTGTATCCGGGAGTAATGACTGCCCTGTTTCCAGGGTAACTGACTGCCCTGTTTCCGGGGTAACTGACTGCCCTATTCCAGGGTAACTGACTGCCCTGTTTCCGGGGTAACTGACTGCCCTGTTTCCAGGCTAAGTGACTGCCCTGTTTCCAGGATAACTGATCACCCTGTTTCCGGGGTAACTGACTGCCCCGTTTCCGGGGTAACTGACCGCCTTGTTTCCAGGATAACTGACCACCCTGTTTCCAGTGTCACTGACCACCCTGTTTCCAGGATAACTGAAAGCCCTGTTTCCAGGGTAACTGATCTCCCTGTTTCCGGGGTAACTGATCACCCTGTTTCCGGGTAACTGACTGCCCTGTTTCCAGGTTAACTGATCTCCCTGTTTTCAGGGTAACTGATCACCCTGTTTCCGGGGTAATTGACTGCCCTGTTTCCAGGGTAACTGACTGCCCTGTTTCGGGGGTAACTGACTGCCCTGTTTCCAGGATAACTGATCACCCTGTTTCCAGTGTAACTGACCATCCTATTTCCAGGGTAACTGACTGCCCAGTTTCCAGGGTAACTGACTGCCCTGTTTCCGGGGTAACAGATCTCCCTGTTTCCGGGGTAACTGACCGCCCTGTTTCCAGGATAACTGACCGCCCTATTTCCGGGGTAACTGACCGCTCTGCTTCCAGGATAACTGACTGCCCTGTTTCCGGGATATCTGACTGCCCTGTTTAATGGATAACTGACTGCCCTGTTTCCAGGTTAACTGACTGCCCTGTTTCCGGGATAACTGACTGCCCTGTTTCCAGGTTAACTGACTGCCCTGTTTCCGGGATAACTGACTGCCCTGTTTCCAGGGTAACTGATAACCCTGTTTCCAGGATAACTGACTGCCCTGTTTCCAGGATAACTCACTGCACTGTTTCCGGGGTAACTGACTGCCCTGTTTCCGGGATAACTGATGCCCTGTTTCCGGGATAACTGACTGCCCTGTTTCCAGGGTAACTGACAGCCCTGTTTCCGAGGTAACTGACTGCCCTGTTTCCAGGCTAACTGACTGCCCTGTTTCCAGGATAACTGATCACCCTGTTTCCGGGGTAACTGACTGCCCTGTTTCCGGGGTAACTGACCGCCCTGTTTCCAGGACAACTGATCACCCTGTTTCCGGGGTAACTGACCACCCTGTTTCCAGGATAACTGATCACCCTGTTTCCGGGGTAACTGACTGCCCTGTTTCCGGGGTAACTGACCGCCCTGTTTCCAGGAAAGCTGATCACCCTGTTTCCGGGGTAACTGACCGCCCTGTTTCCAGGATAACTGATCACCCTGTTTCCGGGATAACTAACTGCCCTGTTTCCAGGATAACTGACTGCCCTGTTTCCGGGGTAACTGATCACCCTGTTTCCGGGGTAACTGACTGCCCAGTTTCCGGGGTAACTGACTTCCCTGTTTCCAGGGTAACTGACTGCCCTGTTTCCGGGATAACTGACTGCCCTGTTTCCAGGGTAACTGATAACCCTGTTTCCGGGATAACTGACTGCCCTGTTTCCAGGGTAACTGACTGCCCAGTTTCCAGAGTAACTGAATAACCTGTTTCCAGGGTAACAGATCACCCTGTTTCCGGGATAACTGACTGCCCTGTTTCCAAGATAACTGACTGCCCTCTTTCCAGGGTAACTGACTGCCCTGTTTCCGGGGTAACTGACTGCCCTGTTTCCAGGCTAACTGACTGCCCTGTTTCCAGGATAACTGATCACCCTGTTTCCGGGGTAACTGACTGCCCTGTTTCCCGGGTAACTGACCGCCCTGTTTCCAGGATAACTGATCACCCTGTTTCCGGGGTAACTGACCACCCTGTTTCCAGGGTCACTGACCACCCTGTTTCCAGGATAACTGACTCCCCTGTTTCCACGGTAACTGACTGCCCTGTTTCCGGGGTAACTGATCTCCCTGTTTCCGGGGTTACTGACCGCCCTGTTTCCAGGATAACTGACCTACCTATTTCCAGGTTAACTGACTGCCCTGTTTCCAGGGTAACTGACTGCCCTGTTTCCAGGGGAACTGACTGCCCTGTTTCCGGGGTAACAGATCACCCTGTTTCCGGGTTAACTGACTAACCAGTTTCCAGGGTGACTGACTGCCCTGTTTCCAGGGTAACTGACTGCCCACTTTCCGGGGTAACTGACTGTCCTGTTTCCTGGGTAACTGACTGCCCTGTTTCCGGGGTAACTGACTGCCCTGTTTCCCGGGTAACTGACAGCCCAGTTTCCAGGGTAACTGATCACCCTTTTTCCGGGATAACTGACTGCTCTGTTTCCGGGATAACTGACTGCCCTGTTTCCAGGGTAACTGATCACCCTGTTTCCGGGATAACTGACTCCCCTGTTTGCAGGGTAACTGACTGCCCAGTTTCCGGGGTAACTGACTGCCCTGTTTCCAGGGTAACTGATCACCCTGTTTCCGGGATAAATGACTGCCCTGTTTCCGGGATAACTGACTGCCCTGTTTCCAGGGTAACTGACTGCCCTGTTTCCGGGGTAACTGACTGCCCTGTTTCCAGGCTAACTGACTGCCCAGTTTCCAGGATAACTGATCACCCTGTTTCCGGGGTAAATGACTGCCCTGTTTCCGGGGTATCTGACCGCCCTGTTTCCAGGATAACTGATCACCCTGTTTCCGGGGTAACTGACTGTCCTGTTTCCGGGGTAACTGACTGCCCTGTTTCCGGGGTAACTGACCGCCCTGTTTCCAGGATAACTGATCACCCTGTTTCCGGAGTAACTGACCACCCTGTTTCCAGGGTCACTGACCACCCTGTTTCCAGGATAACTGACTCCCCTGTTTCCAGCGTAACTGATCACCCTGTTTCCAGGATAACTGACCTACCTATTTCCGGGGTAACTGACCGCCCTGTTTCCAGGATAACTGACTGCCCTGTTTCCAGGTTAACTGACTGCCCTGTTTCCAGGGTAACTGACCGCCCTGTTTCCAGGACAACTGATCACCCTGTTTCCGGGGTAACTGACCACCCTGTTTCCAGGATAACTGATCACCCTGTTTCCGGGGTAACTGACTGCACTGTTTCCGGGGTAACTGACCGCCCTGTTTCCAGGATAACTGATCACCCTGTTTCCGGGGTAACTGACTGCCCTGTTTCCAGGATAACTGATCACCCTGTTTCCGGGATAACTAACTGCCCTGTTTCCAGGATAACTGACTGCCCTGTTTCCGGGGTAACTGATCACCCTGTTTCCGGGGTAACTGACTGCCCAGTTTCCGGGGTAACTGACTTCCCTGTTTCCAGGGTAACTGACTGCCCTGTTTCCGGGATAACTGACTGCCCTGTTTCCAGGGTAACTGATAACCCTGTTTCCGGGATAACTGACTGCCCTGTTTCCAGGGTAACTGACTGCCCAGTTTCCAGAGTAACTGAATAACCTGTTTCCAGGGTAACAGATCACCCTGTTTCCGGGATAACTGACTGCCCTGTTTCCAAGATAACTGACTGCCCTCTTTCCAGGGTAACTGACTGCCCTGTTTCCGGGGTAACTGACTGCCCTGTTTCCAGGCTAACTGACTGCCCTGTTTCCAGGATAACTGATCACCCTGTTTCCGGGGTAACTGACTGCCCTGTTTCCCGGGTAACTGACCGCCCTGTTTCCAGGATAACTGATCACCCTGTTTCCGGGGTAACTGACCACCCTGTTTCCAGGGTCACTGACCACCCTGTTTCCAGGATAACTGACTCCCCTGTTTCCATGGTAACTGACTGCCCTGTTTCCGGGGTAACTGATCTCCCTGTTTCCGGGGTTACTGACTGCCCTGTTTCCAGGATAACTGACCTACCTATTTCCAGGTTAACTGACTGCCCTGTTTCCAGGGTAACTGACTGCCCTGTTTCCAGGGGAACTGACTGCCCTGTTTCCGGGGTAACAGATCACCCTGTTTCCGGGTTAACTGACTAACCAGTTTCCAGGGTGACTGACTGCCCTGTTTCCAGGGTAACTGACTGCCCACTTTCCGGGGTAACTGACTGTCCTGTTTCCTGGGTAACTGACTGCCCTGTTTCCGGGGTAACTGACTGCCCTGTTTCCCGGGTAACTGACAGCCCAGTTTCCAGGGTAACTGATCACCCTTTTTCCGGGATAACTGACTGCTCTGTTTCCGGGATAACTGACTGCCCTGTTTCCAGGGTAACTGATCACCCTGTTTCCGGGATAACTGACTCCCCTGTTTGCAGGGTAACTGACTGCCCAGTTTCCGGGGTAACTGACTGCCCTGTTTCCAGGGTAACTGATCACCCTGTTTCCGGGATAAATGACTGCCCTGTTTCCGGGATAACTGACTGCCCTGTTTCCAGGGTAACTGACTGCCCTGTTTCCGGGGTAACTGACTGCCCTGTTTCCAGGCTAACTGACTGCCCTGTTTCCAGGATAACTGATCACCCTGTTTCCGGGGTAAATGACTGCCCTGTTTCCGGGGTAACTGACCGCCCTGTTTCCAGGATAACTGATCACCCTGTTTCCCGGGTAACTGACTGTCCTGTTTCCGGGGTAACTGACTACCCTGTTTCCGGGGTAACTGACCGCCCTGTTTCCAGGATAACTGATCACCCTGTTTCCGGGGTAACTGACCACCCTGTTTCCAGGGTCACTGACCACCCTGTTTCCAGGATAACTGACTCCCCTGTTTCCAGGGTAACTGACCGCCCTGTTTCCAGGATAACTGACTGCCCTGTTTCCAGGTTAACTGACTGCCCTGTTTCCAGGGTAACTGACTGCCCTGTTTCCAGGGGAACTGACTGCCTGTTTCCGGGGTAACTGACTGCCCAGTTTCCGGGGTAACTGACTACCCTGTTTCCAGGGTAACTGACTGCCCAGTTTCCAGGGTAACTGATCACCCTGTTTCCGGGAAAACTGATTGCCCTGTTTCCGGGAGAAATGACTGCCCTGTTTCCAGGGTAACTGACTGCCCTGTTTCCGGGGTAACTGACTGCCCTATTCCAGGGTAACTGATCACCCTGTTTCCGGGATAAATGACTTCCCTGTTTCCGGGATAACTGACTGCCCTGTTTCCAGGGTAACTGACTGCCCTGTTTCCGGGGTAACTGACTGCCCTGTTTCCAGGCGAACTGACTGCCCTGTTTCCAGGATAACTGATCACCCTGTTTCCGGGGTAACTGACTGCCCCGTTTCCGGGGTAACTGACCGCCTTGTTTCCAGGATAACTGACCACCCTGTTTCCAGTGTCACTGACCACCCTGTTTCCAGGATAACTGAAAGCCCTGTTTCCAGGGTAACTGATCTCCCTGTTTCCGGGGTAACTGATCACCCTGTTTCCGGGTAACTGACTGCCCTGTTTCCAGGTTAACTGATCTCCCTGTTTCCAGGGTAACTGATCACCCTGTTTCCGGGGTAACTGACTGCCCTGTTTCCAGGGTAACTGACTGCCCTGTTTCCGGGGTAACTGACTGCCCTGTTTCCAGGATAACTGATCACTCTGTTTCCGGGGTAACTGACCACCCTGTTTACGGGGTAACTGACTAATCTTATTCCAGGGTTACTGACCGCCCTGTTTCTGGGGTAACTGACTGCCCTGTTTCCGAGGGAACTGACCGCCCTGTTTCCAGGATAACTGATCACCCTGTTTCCAGTGTAACTGACCATCCTATTTCCAGGGTAACTGACTGCCCAGTTTCCAGGGTAACTGACTGCCCTGTTTCCGGGGTAACAGATCTCCCTGTTTCCGGGGTAACTGACCGCCCTGTTTCCAGGATAACTGACCGCCCTATTTCAAGGGTAACTGACCGCTCTGCTTCCAGGATAACTGACTGCCCTGTTTCCGGGATAACTGACTGCCCTGTTTAATGGATAACTGACTGCCCTGTTTCCAGGTTAACTGACTGCCCTGTTTCCGGGATAACTGACTGCCCTGTTTCCAGGTTAACTGACTGCCCTGTTTCCGGGATAACTGACTGCCCTGTTTCCAGGGTAACTGATAACCCTGTTTCCAGGATAACTGACTGCCCTGTTTCCAGGGTAACTGACTGCTCGGTTTACAGGGTAACTCACTGCCCTGTTTCCGGGGTAACTGACTGCCCTGTTTCCAGGGTAACTGACTGCCCAGTTTCCAGAGTAAATGAATACCCTGTTTCCAGGGTAAATGACTGCCCTGTTTCCGGGATAACTGACTGCCCTGTTTCCAGGGTAACTGACTGCCCTGTTTCCAGGGTAACTGACTGCCCAGTTTCCGGGGTAACTGACTGTCCTGTTTCCTGGGTAACTGACTGCCCTGTTTCCGGGGTAACTGACTGCCCTGTTTCCCGGGTAACTGACAGCCCAGTTTCCAGGGTAACTGATCACCCTTTTTCCGGGATAACTGACTGCTCTGTTTCCGGGATAACTGACTGCCCTGTTTCCAGGGTAACTGATCACCCTGTTTCCGGGATAACTGACTCCCCTGTTTGCAGGGTAACTGACTGCCCAGTTTCCAGGGTAACTGACTGCCCTGTTTCCGGGGTAACTGACTGCCCTGTTTCCAGGGTAACTGACTGCCCAGTTTCCAGGGTAACTGATCACCCTGTTTCCGGGATAACTGACTGCACTTTTTCCGGGAGAAATGACTGCCCTGTTTCCTGGGTAACTGACTGCCCTGCTTCCGGGGTAAATGACTGCCCTGTTTCCAGGTTAACTGACTGCCCAGTTTCCAGGGTAACTGATCACCCTTTTTCCGGGATAACTGACGGCCCTGTTTCAGGGATAAGTGAATGCCCTGTTTCCAGGGTAACTGATCACCCTGTTTCCGGGATAACTGACTCCCCGGTTTCCATGGTAACTGACTGCCCAGTTTTCAGGGTAACTGACTGCCCTGTTTGCGGGGCAACTGACTGCCCTGTTTCCAGGGTAACTGATTGCCCAGTTTCCAGGGTAACTGATCACCCTGTTTCCGGGATAACTGACTGCCCTGTTTCCGGGAGAAATGACTGCCCTGTTTCCAGGGTAACTGACTGCCCTGTTTCCGGGGTAACTGACTGCCCTGTTTCCAGGGTAACTGATCACGCTGTTTCCGGGATAAATGACTGCCCTGTTTCCGGGATAACTGACTGCCCTGTTTCCAGGGTAACTGACTGCCCTGTTTCCGGGGTAACTGACTGCCCTGTTTCCAGGCTAACTGACTGCCCTGTTTCCAGGATAACTGATCACCCTGTTTCCGGGGTAAATGACTGCCCTGTTTCCGGGGTAACTGACCGCCCTGTTTCCAGGATAACTGATCGCCCTGTTTCCGGGGAACTGACTGCCCTGTTTCCGGGGTAACTGACTGCCCTGTTTCCGGGGTAACTGACCGCCCTGTTTCCAGGATAACTGATCACCCTGTTTCCGGGGTAACTGACCACCCTGTTTCCAGGGTCACTGACCACCCTGTTTCCAGGATAACTGACTCCCCTGTTTCCAGCGTAACTGATCACCCTGTTTCCAGGATAACTGACCTACCTATTTCCGGGGTAACTGACTGCCCTGTTTCCGGGGTAACTGACTGCCCAGTTTCCGGGGTAACTGACTGCCCTGTTTCCAGGGTAACGGACTGCCCAGTTTCCAGGGTAACTGATCACCCTGTTTCCGGGAAAACTGACTGCCCTGTTTCCGGGAGAAATGACTGCCCTGTTTCCAGGGTATCTGACTGCCCTGTTTCCGGGGTAACTGACTGCCCTATTCCAGGGTAACTGATCACCCTGTTTCCGGGATAAATGACTGCCCTGTTTCCGGGATAACTGACTGCCCTGTTTCCAGGGTAACTGACTGCCCTGTTTCCGGGGTAACTGACTGCCCTGTTTCCAGGCTAACTGACTGCCCTGTTTCCAGGATAACTGATCACCCTGTTTCCGGGGTAACTGACTGCCCCGTTTCCGGGGTAACTGACCGCCTTGTTTCCAGGATAACTGACCACCCTGTTTCCAGGGTCACTGACCACCCTGTTTCCAGGATAACTGAAAGCCCTGTTTCCAGGGTAACTGATCTCCCTGTTTCCGGGGTAACTGATCACCCTGTTTCCGGGGAACTGACTGCCCTGTTTCCAGGTTAACTGATCTCCCTGTTTCCAGGGTAACTGATCACCCTGTTTCCGGGGTAACTGACTGCCCAGTTTCCAGGGTAACTGACTGCCCTGTTTCCGGGGTAACTGACTGCCCTGTTTCCAGGATAACTGATCACTCTGTTTCCGGGGTAACTGACCACCCTGTTTCCGGGGTAACTGACTGATCTGTTTCCAGGGTTACTGACCGCCCTGTTTCCGAGGTAACTGACCGCCCTGTTTCCAGGATAACTGATCACCCTGTTTCCAGTGTAACTGACCATCCTATTTCCAGGGTAACTGACTGCCCAGTTTCCAGGGAAACTGACTGCCCTGTTTCCGGGGTAACTGACTGCCCAGTTTCCAGGGTAACTGCTCAGCCCGTTTCCGGGATAACTGACTGCCCTGTTTCCGGGATAACTGATCACCCTGTTTCCGGGGTAACTGATTGCCCAGTTTCCAGCGTAACTGATCACCCTGTTTCCGGGATAACTGACTGCCCTGTTTCCGGGATAACTGACTGCCCTGTTTCCAGGGTAACTGACTGCCCTGTATCCGGGGTAACTGACTGCCCTGTTTCCAGGATAACTGATCACACTGTTTCCGGGGTAACTGACCGCCCTGTTTCCAGGATAACTGATCACCCTGTTTCCGGGGTAACTGACTGTCCTGTTTCCGGGGTAACTGACTGCCCTGTTTCCCGGGTAACTGACCGCCCTGTTTCCAGGATAACTGATCACCCTGTTTCCGGGGTAACTGACCACCCTGTTTCCAGGGTCACTGACCACCCTGTTTCCAGGATAACTGACTCCCCTGTTTCCATGGTAACTGACTGCCCTGTTTCCGGGGTAACTGATCTCCCTGTTTCCGGGGTTACTGACTGCCCTGTTTCCAGGATAACTGACCTACCTATTTCCAGGTTAACTGACTGCCCTGTTTCCAGGGTAACTGACTGCCCTGTTTCCAGGGGAACTGACTGCCCTGTTTCCGGGGTAACAGATCACCCTGTTTCCGGGTTAACTGACTAACCAGTTTCCAGGGTGACTGACTGCCCTGTTTCCAGGGTAACTGACTGCCCACTTTCCGGGGTAACTGACTGTCCTGTTTCCTGGGTAACTGACTGCCCTGTTTCCGGGGTAACTGACTGCCCTGTTTCCCGGGTAACTGACAGCCCAGTTTCCAGGGTAACTGATCACCCTTTTTCCGGGATAACTGACTGCTCTGTTTCCGGGATAACTGACTGCCCTGTTTCCAGGGTAACTGATCACCCTGTTTCCGGGATAACTGACTCCCCTGTTTGCAGGGTAACTGACTGCCCAGTTTCCGGGGTAACTGACTGCCCTGTTTCCAGGGTAACTGATCACCCTGTTTCCGGGATAAATGACTGCCCTGTTTCCGGGATAACTGACTGCCCTGTTTCCAGGGTAACTGACTGCCCTGTTTCCGGGGTAACTGACTGCCCTGTTTCCAGGCTAACTGACTGCCCTGTTTCCAGGATAACTGATCACCCTGTTTCCGGGGTAAATGACTGCCCTGTTTCCGGGGTAACTGACCGCCCTGTTTCCAGGATAACTGATCACCCTGTTTCCCGGGTAACTGACTGTCCTGTTTCCGGGGTAACTGACTACCCTGTTTCCGGGGTAACTGACCGCCCTGTTTCCAGGATAACTGATCACCCTGTTTCCGGGGTAACTGACCACCCTGTTTCCAGGGTCACTGACCACCCTGTTTCCAGGATAACTGACTCCCCTGTTTCCAGGGTAACTGACCGCCCTGTTTCCAGGATAACTGACTGCCCTGTTTCCAGGTTAACTGACTGCCCTGTTTCCAGGGTAACTGACTGCCCTGTTTCCAGGGGAACTGACTGCCTGTTTCCGGGGTAACTGACTGCCCAGTTTCCGGGGTAACTGACTACCCTGTTTCCAGGGTAACTGACTGCCCAGTTTCCAGGGTAACTGATCACCCTGTTTCCGGGAAAACTGATTGCCCTGTTTCCGGGAGAAATGACTGCCCTGTTTCCAGGGTAACTGACTGCCCTGTTTCCGGGGTAACTGACTGCCCTATTCCAGGGTAACTGATCACCCTGTTTCCGGGATAAATGACTTCCCTGTTTCCGGGATAACTGACTGCCCTGTTTCCAGGGTAACTGACTGCCCTGTTTCCGGGGTAACTGACTGCCCTGTTTCCAGGCGAACTGACTGCCCTGTTTCCAGGATAACTGATCACCCTGTTTCCGGGGTAACTGACTGCCCCGTTTCCGGGGTAACTGACCGCCTTGTTTCCAGGATAACTGACCACCCTGTTTCCAGTGTCACTGACCACCCTGTTTCCAGGATAACTGAAAGCCCTGTTTCCAGGGTAACTGATCTCCCTGTTTCCGGGGTAACTGATCACCCTGTTTCCGGGTAACTGACTGCCCTGTTTCCAGGTTAACTGATCTCCCTGTTTCCAGGGTAACTGATCACCCTGTTTCCGGGGTAACTGACTGCCCTGTTTCCAGGGTAACTGACTGCCCTGTTTCCGGGGTAACTGACTGCCCTGTTTCCAGGATAACTGATCACTCTGTTTCCGGGGTAACTGACCACCCTGTTTACGGGGTAACTGACTAATCTTATTCCAGGGTTACTGACCGCCCTGTTTCTGGGGTAACTGACTGCCCTGTTTCCGAGGGAACTGACCGCCCTGTTTCCAGGATAACTGATCACCCTGTTTCCAGTGTAACTGACCATCCTATTTCCAGGGTAACTGACTGCCCAGTTTCCAGGGTAACTGACTGCCCTGTTTCCGGGGTAACAGATCTCCCTGTTTCCGGGGTAACTGACCGCCCTGTTTCCAGGATAACTGACCGCCCTATTTCAAGGGTAACTGACCGCTCTGCTTCCAGGATAACTGACTGCCCTGTTTCCGGGATAACTGACTGCCCTGTTTAATGGATAACTGACTGCCCTGTTTCCAGGTTAACTGACTGCCCTGTTTCCGGGATAACTGACTGCCCTGTTTCCAGGTTAACTGACTGCCCTGTTTCCGGGATAACTGACTGCCCTGTTTCCAGGGTAACTGATAACCCTGTTTCCAGGATAACTGACTGCCCTGTTTCCAGGGTAACTGACTGCTCGGTTTACAGGGTAACTCACTGCCCTGTTTCCGGGGTAACTGACTGCCCTGTTTCCAGGGTAACTGACTGCCCAGTTTCCAGAGTAAATGAATACCCTGTTTCCAGGGTAAATGACTGCCCTGTTTCCGGGATAACTGACTGCCCTGTTTCCAGGGTAACTGACTGCCCTGTTTCCAGGGTAACTGACTGCCCAGTTTCCGGGGTAACTGACTGTCCTGTTTCCTGGGTAACTGACTGCCCTGTTTCCGGGGTAACTGACTGCCCTGTTTCCCGGGTAACTGACAGCCCAGTTTCCAGGGTAACTGATCACCCTTTTTCCGGGATAACTGACTGCTCTGTTTCCGGGATAACTGACTGCCCTGTTTCCAGGGTAACTGATCACCCTGTTTCCGGGATAACTGACTCCCCTGTTTGCAGGGTAACTGACTGCCCAGTTTCCAGGGTAACTGACTGCCCTGTTTCCGGGGTAACTGACTGCCCTGTTTCCAGGGTAACTGACTGCCCAGTTTCCAGGGTAACTGATCACCCTGTTTCCGGGATAACTGACTGCACTTTTTCCGGGAGAAATGACTGCCCTGTTTCCTGGGTAACTGACTGCCCTGCTTCCGGGGTAAATGACTGCCCTGTTTCCAGGTTAACTGACTGCCCAGTTTCCAGGGTAACTGATCACCCTTTTTCCGGGATAACTGACGGCCCTGTTTCAGGGATAAGTGAATGCCCTGTTTCCAGGGTAACTGATCACCCTGTTTCCGGGATAACTGACTCCCCGGTTTCCATGGTAACTGACTGCCCAGTTTTCAGGGTAACTGACTGCCCTGTTTGCGGGGCAACTGACTGCCCTGTTTCCAGGGTAACTGATTGCCCAGTTTCCAGGGTAACTGATCACCCTGTTTCCGGGATAACTGACTGCCCTGTTTCCGGGAGAAATGACTGCCCTGTTTCCAGGGTAACTGACTGCCCTGTTTCCGGGGTAACTGACTGCCCTGTTTCCAGGGTAACTGATCACGCTGTTTCCGGGATAAATGACTGCCCTGTTTCCGGGATAACTGACTGCCCTGTTTCCAGGGTAACTGACTGCCCTGTTTCCGGGGTAACTGACTGCCCTGTTTCCAGGCTAACTGACTGCCCTGTTTCCAGGATAACTGATCACCCTGTTTCCGGGGTAAATGACTGCCCTGTTTCCGGGGTAACTGACCGCCCTGTTTCCAGGATAACTGATCGCCCTGTTTCCGGGGAACTGACTGCCCTGTTTCCGGGGTAACTGACTGCCCTGTTTCCGGGGTAACTGACCGCCCTGTTTCCAGGATAACTGATCACCCTGTTTCCGGGGTAACTGACCACCCTGTTTCCAGGGTCACTGACCACCCTGTTTCCAGGATAACTGACTCCCCTGTTTCCAGCGTAACTGATCACCCTGTTTCCAGGATAACTGACCTACCTATTTCCGGGGTAACTGACTGCCCTGTTTCCGGGGTAACTGACTGCCCAGTTTCCGGGGTAACTGACTGCCCTGTTTCCAGGGTAACGGACTGCCCAGTTTCCAGGGTAACTGATCACCCTGTTTCCGGGAAAACTGACTGCCCTGTTTCCGGGAGAAATGACTGCCCTGTTTCCAGGGTATCTGACTGCCCTGTTTCCGGGGTAACTGACTGCCCTATTCCAGGGTAACTGATCACCCTGTTTCCGGGATAAATGACTGCCCTGTTTCCGGGATAACTGACTGCCCTGTTTCCAGGGTAACTGACTGCCCTGTTTCCGGGGTAACTGACTGCCCTGTTTCCAGGCTAACTGACTGCCCTGTTTCCAGGATAACTGATCACCCTGTTTCCGGGGTAACTGACTGCCCCGTTTCCGGGGTAACTGACCGCCTTGTTTCCAGGATAACTGACCACCCTGTTTCCAGGGTCACTGACCACCCTGTTTCCAGGATAACTGAAAGCCCTGTTTCCAGGGTAACTGATCTCCCTGTTTCCGGGGTAACTGATCACCCTGTTTCCGGGGAACTGACTGCCCTGTTTCCAGGTTAACTGATCTCCCTGTTTCCAGGGTAACTGATCACCCTGTTTCCGGGGTAACTGACTGCCCAGTTTCCAGGGTAACTGACTGCCCTGTTTCCGGGGTAACTGACTGCCCTGTTTCCAGGATAACTGATCACTCTGTTTCCGGGGTAACTGACCACCCTGTTTCCGGGGTAACTGACTGATCTGTTTCCAGGGTTACTGACCGCCCTGTTTCCGAGGTAACTGACCGCCCTGTTTCCAGGATAACTGATCACCCTGTTTCCAGTGTAACTGACCATCCTATTTCCAGGGTAACTGACTGCCCAGTTTCCAGGGAAACTGACTGCCCTGTTTCCGGGGTAACTGACTGCCCAGTTTCCAGGGTAACTGCTCAGCCCGTTTCCGGGATAACTGACTGCCCTGTTTCCGGGATAACTGATCACCCTGTTTCCGGGGTAACTGATTGCCCAGTTTCCAGCGTAACTGATCACCCTGTTTCCGGGATAACTGACTGCCCTGTTTCCGGGATAACTGACTGCCCTGTTTCCAGGGTAACTGACTGCCCTGTATCCGGGGTAACTGACTGCCCTGTTTCCAGGATAACTGATCACACTGTTTCCGGGGTAACTGACCACCCTGTGTCCGGGGTAACTGACTAATCTGTTTACAGGGTTACTGACCGCCCTGTTTCTGGGGTAACTGAGTGCCCTGTTTCCGGGCTAACTGACCGCCCTGTTTCCAGGATAACTGATCACCCTGTTTCCAGGGTAACTGACCATCCTGTTTCCAGGGTAACTGACTGCCCAGTTTGCAGGGTAAATGACTGCCCTGTTTCCGGGGTAACAGATCTCCCTGTTTCCGGGGTAACAGACCGCCCTGTTTCCAGGATAACTGATCACCCTGTTTCCGGGGTAACTGACCACCCTGTTTCCAGGGTCACTGACCACCCTGTTTCCAGGATAACTGACTCCCCTGTTTCCAGGGTAACTGACTGCCCTGTTTCCGGGGTAACTGATCTCCCTGTTTCCGGGGTTACTGACTGCCCTGTTTCCAGGATAACTGACCTACCTATTTCCAGGTTAACTGACTGCCCTGTTTCCAGGGTAACTGACTGCCCTGTTTCCAGGGGAACTGACTGCCCTGTTTCCGGGGTAACAGATCACCCTGTTTCCGGGTTAACTGACTAACCAGTTTCCAGGGTGACTGACTGCCCTGTTTCCAGGGTAACTGACTGCCCACTTTCCGGGGTAACTGACTGTCCTGTTTCCTGGGTAACTGACTGCCCTGTTTCCGGGGTAACTGACTGCCCTGTTTCCCGGGTAACTGACAGCCCAGTTTCCAGGGTAACTGATCACCCTTTTTCCGGGATAACTGACTGCTCTGTTTCCGGGATAACTGACTGCCCTGTTTCCAGGGTAACTGATCACCCTGTTTCCGGGATAACTGACTCCCCTGTTTGCAGGGTAACTGACTGCCCAGTTTCCGGGGTAACTGACTGCCCTGTTTCCAGGGTAACTGATCACCCTGTTTCCGGGATAAATGACTGCCCTGTTTCCGGGATAACTGACTGCCCTGTTTCCAGGGTAACTGACTGCCCTGTTTCCGGGGTAACTGACTGCCCTGTTTCCAGGCTAACTGACTGCCCTGTTTCCAGGATAAATGATCACCCTGTTTCCGGGGTAAATGACTGCCCTGTTTCCGGGGTAACTGACCGCCCTGTTTCCAGGATAACTGATCACCCTGTTTCCGGGGTAACTGACTGTCCTGTTTCCGGGGTAACTGACTGCCCTGTTTCCGGGGTAACTGACCGCCCTGTTTCCAGGATAACTGATCACCCTGTTTCCGGGGTAACTGACCACCCTGTTTCCAGGGTCACTGACCACCCTGTTTCCAGGATAACTGACTCCCCTGTTTCCAGGGTAACTGACCGCCCTGTTTCCAGGATAACTGACTGCCCTGTTTCCAGGTTAACTGACTGCCCTGTTTCCAGGGTAACTGACTGCCCTGTTTCCAGGGGAACTGACTGCCTGTTTCCGGGGTAACTGACTGCCCAGTTTCCGGGGTAACTGACTACCCTGTTTCCAGGGTAACTGACTGCCCAGTTTCCAGGGTAACTGATCACCCTGTTTCCGGGAGAACTGACTGCCCTGTTTCCGGGAGAAATGACTGCCCTGTTTCCAGGGTAACTGACTGCCCTGTTTCCGGGGTAACTGACTGCCCTATTCCAGGGTAACTGATCACCCTGTTTCCGGGATAAATGACTTCCCTGTTTCCGGGATAACTGACTGCCCTGTTTCCAGGGTAACTGACTGCCCTGTTTCCGGGGTAACTGACTGCCCTGTTTCCAGGCGAACTGACTGCCCTGTTTCCAGGATAACTGATCACCCTGTTTCCGGGGTAACTGACTGCCCCGTTTCCGGGGTAACTGACCGCCTTGTTTCCAGGATAACTGACCACCCTGTTTCCAGTGTCACTGACCACCCTGTTTCCAGGATAACTGAAAGCCCTGTTTCCAGGGTAACTGATCTCCCTGTTTCCGGGGTAACTGATCACCCTGTTTCCGGGTAACTGACTGCCCTGTTTCCAGGTTAACTGATCTCCCTGTTTCCAGGGTAACTGATCACCCTGTTTCCGGGGTAACTGACTGCCCTGTTTCCAGGGTAACTGACTGCCCTGTTTCCGGGGTAACTGACTGCCCTGTTTCCAGGATAACTGATCACTCTGTTTCCGGGGTAACTGACCACCCTGTTTACGGGGTAACTGACTAATCTGTTTCCAGGGTTACTGACCGCCCTGTTTCTGGGGTAACTGACTGCCCTGTTTCCGAGGGAACTGACCGCCCTGTTTCCAGGATAACTGATCACCCTGTTTCCAGTGTAACTGACCATCCTATTTCCAGGGTAACTGACTGCCCAGTTTCCAGGGTAACTGACTGCCCTGTTTCCGGGGTAACAGATCTCCCTGTTTCCGGGGTAACTGACCGCCCTGTTTCCAGGATAACTGACCGCCCTATTTCAAGGGTAACTGACCGCTCTGCTTCCAGGATAACTGACTGCCCTGTTTCCGGGATAACTGACTGCCCTGTTTAATGGATAACTGACTGCCCTGTTTCCAGGTTAACTGACTGCCCTGTTTCCGGGATAACTGACTGCCCTGTTTCCAGGTTAACTGACTGCCCTGTTTCCGGGATAACTGACTGCCCTGTTTCCAGGGTAACTGATAACCCTGTTTCCAGGATAACTGACTGCCCTGTTTCCAGGGTAACTGATTGCCCAGTTTCCAGGGTGACTGACTGCCCTGTTTCCAGGGTAACTGACTGCCCAGTTTCCGGGGTAACTGACTGTCCTGTTTCCTGGGTAACTGACTGCCCTGCTTCCGGGGTAACTGACTTCCCTGTTTCCAGGGTAACTGATAACCCTGTTTCCGGGATAACTGACTGCCCTGTTTCCAGGGTAACTGACTGCCCTGTTTCCAGGATAACTGATCACCCTGTTTCCGGGGTAACTGACTGCCCTGTTTCCGGGGTAACTGACCGCCCTGTTTCCAGGATAACTGATCACCCTGTTTCCGGGGTAACTGACCACCCTGTTTCCAGGGTCACTGACCACCCTGTTTCCAGGATAACTGACTCCCCTGTTTCCAGGGTAACTGACTGCCCTGTTTCCAGGGTAACTGACTGCCCTGTTTCCGGGGTAACTGACTGCCCTGTTTCCAGGATATCTGATCACTCTGTTTCCGGGGTAACTGATCACTCTGTTTCCGGGGTAACTGACCACCCTGTTTCCGGGGTAACTGACTAATCTGTTTCCAGGGTTACTGACAGCCCTGTTTCTGGGGTAACTGACTGCCCTGTTTCCGGGGTAACTGACCGCCCTGTTTCCAGGATAACTGATCACCCTGTTTCCAGTGTAACTGACCATCCTGTTTCCAGGGCAACTGACTGCACAGTTTCCAGGGTAACTGACTGCCCTGTTTCCGGGGTAACAGATCTGCCTATTTCCGGGGTAACTGACCGCCCTGTTTCCAGGATAACTGACCGCCCTATTTCCGGGGTAACTGACTGCCCTGTTTCCAGGATAACTGACTGCCCTGTTTCCGGGATAACTGACTGCCCTGTTTACTGGATAACTGACCGCCCTGTTTCCAGGTTAACTGACTGCCCTGTTTCCGGGGTAACTGACTGCCCTGTTTCCAGGGTAACTGACTGCCCAGTTTCCAGAGTAACTGAATACCCTGTTTCCAGGGTAACTGACTGCCCTGTTTCCGGGATAACTGACTGCCCTGTTTCCAGGGTAACTGACTGCCCTGTTTCCGGGATAACTGACTGCCCTGTTTCCAGGGTAACTGACTGCCCTGTTTCCGGGGTAACTGACTGCCCTGTTTCCAGGCTAACTGACTGCCTGTTTCCAGGATAACTGATCACCCTGTTTCCGGGATAACTGACTCCCCTGTTTCCACGGTAACTGACTGCCATGTTTCCGGGGTAACTGACCGCCCTGTTTCCAGGATAACTGACTGCCCTGTTTCCAGGTCAACTGACAGCCCTGTTTCCAGGGTAACTGACTGCCCTGTTTCCAGGGGAACTGACTGCCCTGTTTCCGGGGTAAATGATCACCCTGTTTCCGGGGTAACTGACTGCCCATTTTCCGGGGTAACTGACTGCCCTGTTTCCTGTGTAATTGACTGCCCAGTTTCCAGGTTAACTGACTGCCCTGTTTCCAGGATAACTGATCACCCTGTTTCCGGGGTAACTGACTGCCCTGTTTCCGGGTTAACTGACCGCCCTGTTTCCAGGATAACTGATCACCCTGTTTCCGGGGTAACTGACCGCCCTGTTTCCAGGATAACTGATCACCCTGTTTCCAGGGTAACTGACCACCCTGTTTCCAGGATAACTGACTCCCCTGTTTCCAGCGTAACTGATCACCCTGTTTCCAGGATAACTGACCTACCTATTTCCGGGGTAACTGACTGCCCTGTTTCCAGGGTAACTGACTGCCCAGTTTCCAGAGGAACTGAATAACCTGTTTCCAGGGTAACAGATCACCCTGTTTCCGGGATAACTGACTGCCCTGTTTCCAAGATAACTGACTGCCCAGTTTCCAGGGTAACTGACTGCCCTGTTTCCGGGGTAACTGACTGCCCTGTTTCCAGGCTAACTGACTGCCCTGTTTCCAGGATAACTGATCACCCTGTTTCCGGGGTAACTGACTGCCCTGTTTCCGGGGTAACTGACCGCCCTGTTTCCGGGGTAACTAATCTCCCTGTTTCCGGGGTTACTGACCGCCCTGTTTCCAGGATAACTGACCTACCTATTTCCAGGTTAACTGACTGCCCTGTTTCCAGGGGAACTGACTGCCCTGTTTCCGGGGTAACAGATCACCCTGTTTCCGGGGTAACTGACTAACCAGTTTCCAGGGTGACTGACTGCCCTGTTTCCAGGGTAACTGACTGCCCAGTTTCCGGGGTAACTGACTGTCCTGTTTCCTGGGTAACTGACTGCCCTGCTTCCGGGGTAACTGACTTCCCTGTTTCCAGGGTAACTGACTGCCCTGTTTCCGGGATAACTGACTGCCCTGTTTACAGGGTAACTGATAACCCTGTTTCCAGGGTAACTGACTGCCCTGTTTCCAGGGTAACTGACTGCCCTGCTTCCAGGATAACTGATCACCCTGTTTCCGGGGTAACTGACTGCCCTGTTTCCGGGGTAACTGACCGCCCTGTTTCCAGGATAACTGATCACCCTGTTTCCGGGGTAACTGACCACCCTGTTTCCAGGGTCACTGACCACCCTGTTTCCAGGATAACTGACTCCCCTGTTTCCAGGGTAACTGACTGCCCTGTTTCCAGGGTAACTGACTGCCCTGTTTCCGGGGTAACTGACTGCCCTGTTTCCAGGATATCTGATCACTCTGTTTCCGGGGTAACAGATCACTCTGTTTCCGGGGTAACTGACCACCCTGTTTCCGGGGTAACTGACTAATCTGTTTCCAGGGTTACTGACAGCCCTGTTTCTGGGGTAACTGACTGCCCTGTTTCCGGGGTAACTGACCGCCCTGTTTCCAGGATAACTGATCACCCTGTTTCCAGTGGAACTGACCATCCTGTTTCCAGCGCAACTGACTGCCCAGTTTCCAGGGTAACTGACTGCCCTGTTTCCGGGGTAACAGATCTGCCTATTTCCGGGGTAACTGACCGCCCAGTTTCCAGAGTAACTGAATACCCTGTTTCCAGGGTAACTGACTGCCCAGTTTCCAGAGTAACTGAATACCCTGTTTCCAGGGTAACTGACTGCCCTGTTTCCGGGATAACTGACTGCCCTGTTTCCAGGGTAACTGACTGCCCTGTTTCCGGGATAACTGACTGCCCTGTTTCCAGGGTAACTGACTGCCCTGTTTCCGGGGTAACTGACTGCCCTGTTTCCAGGCTAACTGACTGCCTGTTTCTAGGATAACTGATCACCCTGTTTCCGGGATAACTGACTCCCCTGTTTCCACGGTAACTGACTGCCCTGTTTCCGGGGTAACTGACCGCCCTGTTTCCAGGATAACTGACTGCCCTGTTTCCAGGTTAACTGACAGCCCTGTTTCCAGGGTAACTGACTGCCCTGTTTCCAGGGGAACTGACTGCCCTGTTTCCGGGGTAAATGATCACCCTGTTTCCGGGGTAACTGACTGCCCATTTTCCGGGGTAACTGACTGCCCTGTTTCCTGTGTAATTGACTGCCCAGTTTCCAGGTTAACTGACTGCCCAGTTTCCAGGGTAACTGATCATCCTTTTTCCGGGATAACTGACTGCCCTGTTTCCGGGATAACTGACTGCCCTGTTTCCAGGGTAACTGATCACCCTGTTTCCGGGATAACTGACTCCCCTGTTTCCAGGGTAACTGACTGCCCAGTTTCCGGGGTAACTGACTGCCCTGTTTCCTGAGTAACTGACTGCCCTGCTTCCGGGGTAACTGACTGCCCTGTTTCCAGGGTAACTGACTGCCCAGTTCCAGGGTAACTGATCACCCTTTTTCCGTGATAACTGACTGCCCTGTTTCCGGGATTACTGACTGCCCTGTTTCCGGGGTAACTGATCACCCTGTTTCCGGGGTAACTGTCTAACCAGTTTCCAGGGTGACTGACTGCCCTGTTTCCAGGGTAATTGAGTGCCCAGTTTCCGGGTTAACTGACTGCCCTGTTTCCTGGGTAACTGTCTGCCCTGCTTCCGGGGTAACTGACTGCCCTGTTTCCAGGGTAACTGACTGCCCAGTTTCCAGGGTAACAGATCACCCTTTTTCCGGGATAACTGTCTGCCCTGTTTCCGGGATAACTGACTGCCCTGTTTCCAGTGTAACTGATCACCCTGTTTCCGGGATAACTGTCTGCCCTGTTTCCGGGATAACTGACTGCCCAGTTTCCGGGATAACTGACTGCCCTGTTTCCAGGGTAACTGACTGCCCTGTTTCCGGGGTAACTGACTGCCCTGTTTCCAGGGTAACTGACTGCCCTGTTTCCGGGGTAACTGACTGCCCTGTTTCCAGGATAACTGATCACTCTGTTTCCGGGGTAACTGACCACCCTGTGTCCGGGGTAACTGACTAATCTGTTTCCAGGGTTACTGACCGCCCTGTTTCTGGGGTAACTGAGTGCCCTGTTTCCGGGGTAACTGACCACCCTGTTTCCAGGATAACTGATCACCCACTTTCCGGGGGAACTGACAGCCCTGTTTCCGGGGTAACTGACTGCCCTGTTTCCAGTGTAACTAACTGCCCTGTTTCCGGGGTAACTGATCACCCTGTTTCCGGGATAACTGAATACCCTGTTTCCAGGGCAACTGACTGCCCACTTTCCAGGGTAACTGATCACCCTGTATCCGGGATAACTGAATACCCTGTTTGCAGGGCAACTGACTGCCCAGTTTCCAGGGTAACTGACTGCCCTGTTTCCAGGGCAAGTGACCGCCCTGTTTCCGGGGTAACAGACTGCCCTGTTTCCAGGGTAACTGTTCACCCTGCTTCCGGGGTAACGGATCACCCTGTTTCCGGGGTAAATGACGGCCCTGTTTACAGGGTAACTGACCGCCCTGTTTCAGGGATAACTGTGTGCCCTGTTTCCAGGGTAAAAAACTGCCCTGTTTCCGGGGTAACTGACCGCCCTGTTTCCGGGGTAACTGAGTAATCTGTTTCAAGGTTTACTGACTGCCCTGTTTCCAGGGTAACTGACTGCCCAGTTTCCAGCGTAACTGACTGCCCTGTTTCCAGGGTAACTGACTGCCCTGTTTCCGGGGTAACTGACTGCCCAGTTTCCAGGGTAACTGACTGCCCTGTTTCCGGGGTAACTGACTGCCCAGTTTCCAGGGTAACTGATCACCCTGTTTCCGGGATAACTGACTACCCTGTTTCCAGGGTAACTGACTGCCCAGTTTCCAGGGAAACTGACTGCCCTGTTTCCGGGGTAACTGACTGCACAGTTTCCAGGGTAACTGATCACCCTGTTTCCGGGATAACTGACTGCCCTGTTTCCGGGCTAACTGACTGCCTGTTTCCAGGGTAACTGACTGCCCTGTTTCCGGGGTAACTGATTGCCCTGTTTCCAGCGTAACTGATCACCCTGTTTCCGGGATAACTGACTGCCCTGTTTCCGGGATAACTGACTGCCCTGTTTCCAGGGTAACTGGCTGCCCTGTTTCCGGGGTAACTGACTGCACTGTTTCCAGGATAACTGACCGCCCTGTTTCAGGGATAACTGTGTGCTCTGTTTCCAGGGTAAAAAACTGCCCTGTTTCCGGGGTAACTGACCGCCCTGTTTCCAGGATAACTGATCACCCTGTTTCCGGGGTAACTGACTGCCCAGTTTCCAGCGTAACTGACTGCCCTGTTTCCAGGGTAACTGACTGCCCTGTTTCCGGGGTAACTGACTGCCCAGTTTCCAGGGAAACTGACTGCCCTGTTTCCGGGGTAACTGACTGCCCAGTTTCCAGGGTAACTGATCACCCTGTTTCCGGGATAACTGACTACCCTGTTTCCAGGGTAACTGACTGCCCAGTTTCCAGGGAAACTGACTGCCCTGTTTCCGGGGTAACTGACTGCCCAGTTTCCAGGGTAACTGCTCAGCCCGTTTCCGGGATAACTGACTGCCCTGTTTCCGGGATAACTGATCACCCTGTTTCCGGGGTAACTGATTGCCCTGTTTCCAGCGTAACTGATCACCCTGTTTCCGGGATAACTGACTGCCCTGTTTCCGGGATAACTGACTGCCCTGTTTCCAGGGTAACTGACTGCCCTGTTTCCGGGGTAACTGACTGCCCTGTTTCCAGGATAACTGATCACTCTGTTTCCGGGGTAACTGACCACCCTGTGTCCGGGGTAACTGACTAATCTGTTTCCAGGGTTACTGACCGCCCTGTTTCTGGGGTAACTGAGTGCCCTGTTTCCGGGGTAACTGACCGCCCTGTTTCCAGGATAACTGATCACCCTGTTTCCAGGGTAACTGACCATCCTGTTTCCAGGGTAACTGACTGCCCAGTTTGCAGGGTAAATGACTGCCCTGTTTCCGGGATAACTGACTGCCCTGTTTACTGGATAACTGACCGCCCTGTTTCCAGGTTAACTGACTGCCCTGTTTACTGGATAACTGACCGCCCTGTTTCCAGGTTAACTGACTGCCCTGTTTCCGGGATAACTGACTGCCCTGTTTCCAGGGTAACTGACTGCCCTGTTTCCGGGATAACTGACTGCCCTGTTTCCAGGGTAACTGATAACCCTGTTTCCGGGCTAACTGAATGCCCTGTTTCCAGGGTAAGTGACTGCCCAGTTTCCAGGGTAACTGACTGCCCTGTATCCGGGGTAACTGACTGCCCTGTTTCCAGGGTAACTGACTGCCCTGTTTCCGGGGTAACTGACTGCCCTGTTTCCAGGGTAACTGATCACCCTGTTTACGGGATAAATGACTGCCCTGTTTCCGGGATAACTGACTGCCCTATTTCCAGGATAACTGACTGCCCTGTTTCCGGGGTAACTGACTGCCCTGTTTCCAGGCTAACTGACTGCCCTGTTTCCAGGATAACTGATCACCCTGTTTCCGGGATAACTGAGCGCCCTGTTTCCGGGGTAACTGACCGCCCTGTTTCCAGGATAACTGATCACCCTGTTTCCGGGGTAACTGACCACCCTGTTTCCAGGGTCACTGACTGCCCTGTTTCCAGGATAACTGAAAGCCCTGTTTCCAGGGTAACTGATCTCCCTGTTTCCGGGGTAACTGATCACCCTGTTTCCGGGTAACTGACTGCCCTGTTTCCAGGGTATCTGATGTCCCTGTTTCCAGGGTAACTGATCACCCTGTTTCCGGGGTAACTGACTGCCCTGTTTCCAGGGTAACTGATCTCCCTGTTTCCAGTGCAACGGATCACCATGTTTCCGGGGTAACTGACTGCCCTGTTTCCAGGGCAACTGACCGCCCTGTTTCCAGGATAACTGAAAGCCCTGTTTCCAGGGTAACTGATCTCCCTGTTTCCGGGGTAACTGATCACCCTGTTTCCGGGTAACTGACTGCCCTGTTTCCAGGGTATCTGATGTCCCTGTTTCCAGGGTAACTGATCACCCTGTTTCCGGGGTAACTGACTGCCCTGTTTCCAGGGTAACTGATCTCCCTGTTTCCAGTGCAACGGATCACCATGTTTCCGGGGTAACTGACTGCCCTGTTTCCAGGGCAACTGACCGCCCTGTTTCCAGGGTAAGTGATCACCCTGTTTCCGGGATAACTGACTGCCCTGTTTCCGGGATAACTGACTGCCCTGTTTCCAGGGTAACTGACTGCCCTGTTTCCGGGGTAACTGACTGCCCTGTTTCCAGGCTAACTGACTGCCCTGTTTCCAGGATAACTGATCACCCCGTTTCTGGGGTAACTGACTGCCCTGTTTCCGGGGTAACTGACCACCCTGTTTCCAGGATAACTGATCACCCTGTTTCCGGGATAACTGACTGCCTGTTTCCAGGGTAACTGACTGCCCTGTTTCCGGGGTAACTGATTGCCCTGCTTCCAGCGTAACTGATCACCCTGTTTCCGGGATAACTGACTGCCCTGTTTCCGGGATAACTGACTGCCCTGTTTCCAGGGTAACTGACTGCCCTGTTTCCGGGGTAACTGACTGCCCTGTTTCCAGGATAACTGATCACTCTGTTTCCGGGGCAACTGACCACCCTGTGTCCGGGGTAACTGACTAATCTGTTTCCAGGGTTACTGACCGCCCTGTTTCTGGGGTAACTGAGTGCCCTGTTTCCGGGGTAACTGACCACCCTGTTTCCAGGATAACTGATCACCCACTTTCCGGGGGAACTGACAGCCCTGTTTCCGGGGTAACTGACTGCCCTGTTTCCAGGATAACTGACTGCCCTGTTTCCAGGTTAACTGACTGCCCTGTTTCCAGTGTAACTAACTGCCCTGTTTCCGGGGTAACTGATCACCCTGTTTCCGGGATAACTGAATACCCTGTTTCCAGGGCAACTGACTGCCCACTTTCCAGGGTAACTGATCACCCTGTATCCGGGATAACTGAATACCCTGTTTGCAGGGCAACTGACTGCCTAGTTTCCAGGGTAACTGACTGCCCTGTTTCCAGGGCAAGTGACCGCCCTGTTTCCGGGGTAACAGACTGCCCTGTTTCCAGGGTAACTGTTCACCCTGCTTCCGGGGTAACGGATCACCCTGTTTCCGGGGTAAATGACGGCCCTGTTTACAGGGTAACTGACCGCCCTGTTTCAGGGATAACTGTGTGCCCTGTTTCCAGGGTAAAAAACTGCCCTGTTTCCGGGGTAACTGACCGCCCTGTTTCCGGGGTAACTGAGTAATCTGTTTCCAGGTTTACTGACTGCCCTGTTTCCAGGGTAACTGACTGCCCAGTTTCCAGCGTAACTGACTGCCCTGTTTCCAGGGTAACTGACTGCCCTGTTTCCGGGGTAACTGACTGCCCAGTTTCCAGGGTAACTGACTGCCCTGTTTCCGGGGTAACTGACTGCCCAGTTTCCAGGGTAACTGATCACCCTGTTTCCGGGATAACTGACTACCCTGTTTCCAGGGTAACTGACTGCCCAGTTTCCAGGGAAACTGACTGCCCTGTTTCCGGGGTAACTGACTGCACAGTTTCCAGGGTAACTGATCACCCTGTTTCCGGGATAACTGACTGCCCTGTTTCCGGGCTAACTGACTGCCTGTTTCCAGGGTAACTGACTGCCCTGTTTCCGGGGTAACTGATTGCCCTGTTTCCAGCGTAACTGATCACCCTGTTTCCGGGATAACTGACTGCCCTGTTTCCGGGATAACTGACTGCCCTGTTTCCAGGGTAACTGGCTGCCCTGTTTCCGGGGTAACTGACTGCCCTGTTTCCAGGATAACTGATCACTCTGTTTCCGGGGTAACTGACCACCCTGTGTCCGGGGTAACTGACTAATCTGTTTCCAGGGTTACTGACCGCCCTGTTTCT
Source organism: Heterodontus francisci (assembly GCF_036365525.1). Classification (NCBI taxonomy): domain Eukaryota; kingdom Metazoa; phylum Chordata; class Chondrichthyes; order Heterodontiformes; family Heterodontidae; genus Heterodontus; species Heterodontus francisci. The sequence continues at coordinate 7,851,745 of NC_090386.1, forward strand.
GGGGTAACTGAGTGCCCTGTTTCCGGGGTAACTGACCGCCCTGTTTCCAGGATAACTGACCACCCTGTTCCAGGGTAACTGACCATCCTGTTTCCAGGGTAACTGACTGCCCTGTTTCCAGGGTAACTGACCGCCCCGTTTCAGGGATAACTGCGTGCCCTGTTTCCAGGGTAAAAAACTGCCCTGATTCCGGGGTAACTGACCGCCCTTTTTCCAGGATAACTGATCACCCTGTTTCCAGGGTTACTGAGTAATCTGTTTCCAGGGTTACTGACTGCCCTGTTTCCGGGGTAACTGACTGCCCAGTTTCCAGCGTAACTGACTGCCCTGTTTCCAGGGTAACTGACTGCCCTGTTTCCGGGGTAACTGACTGCCCAGTTTCCAGGGTAACTGACTGCCCTGTTTCCGGGGTAACTGACTGCCCAGTTTCCAGGGTAACTGATCACCCTGTTTCCGGGATAACTGACTACCCTGTTTCCAGGGTAACTGACTGCCCAGTTTCCAGGGAAACTGACTGCCCTGTTTCCGGGATAACTGACTGCCTGTTTCCAGGGTAACTGACTGCCCTGTTTCCGGGGTAACTGAGTGCCCTGTTTCCAGCGTAACTGATCACCCTGTTTCCGGGATAACTGACTGCCCAGTTTCCGGGATAACTGACTGCCCTGTTTCGGGGGTAACTGATTGCCCTGTTTCCAGCGTAACTGATCACCCTGTTTCCGGGATAACTGACTGCCCTGTTTCCGGGATAACTGACTGCCCTGTTTCCAGGGTAACTGACTGCCCTGTTTCCAGGATAACTGATCACTCTGTTTCCGGGGTAACTGACCACCCTGTGTCCGGGGTAACTGACTAATCTGTTTCCAGGGTTACTGACCGCCCTGTTTCTGGGGTAACTGAGTGCCCTGTTTCCGGGGTAACTGACCGCCCTGTTTCCAGGATAACTGATCACCCTGTTTCCAGGGTAACTGACCATCCTGTTTCCAGGGTAACTGACTGCCCAGTTTCCAGGGTAACTGACTGCCCTGTTTCCGGGGTAAATGATCACCCTGTTTCCGGGGTAACTGAGTAACCAGTTTCCAGGGTGACTGACTGCCCTGTTTCCAGGGTAACTGACTGCCCAGTTTCCGGGGTAACTGACTGCCCTGTTTCCTGGATAGTTGACTGCCCTGCTTCCGGGGTAACTGACTGCCCTGTTTCCAGGTTAACTGACTGCCCAGTTTCCAGGGTAACTGATCACCCTTTTTCCGGGATAACTGACTGCCCTGTTTCCGGGATAACTGACTGCCCTGTTTCCAGGGTAACTGATCACCCAGTTTCCGGGATAACTGACTCCCCTGTTTCCAGGGTAACTGACTGCCCAGTTTCCAGGGTAACTGACTGCCCTGTTTCCAGGGAAACTGACTGTCCTGTTTCCGGGGTAACTGACTGCCCAGTTTCCAGGGTAACTGATCAGCCCGTTTCCGGGATAACTGACTGCCCTGTTTCCGGGATAACTGACTGCCCTGTTTCCGGGGTAACTGACCACCCTGTTTCCAGGGTCACTGACCACCCTGTTTCCAGGATAACTGACTGCCCTGTTTCCAGGGTAACTGACTGCCCTGTTTCCAGGGTAACTGACCGCCCTGTTTCCAGGATAACTGACCTACCTCTTTCCGGGGTAACTGACCGCCCTGTTTCCAGGGCAACTGACTGCCCTGTTTCCGGGGTAACTGATCACCCTGTTTCCGGGGTAACTGACTAACCAGTTTCCAGGGAGACTGACTACCCTTTTTCCAGGGTAACTGACTGCCCAGTTTCCGGGGTAACTGACTGACCTGTTTCCTGGGTATCTCACTGCCCTGCTTCCGGGGAAACTGACTGCCCTGTTTCCAGGTTAACTGACTGCCCAGTTTCCAGGGTAACTGATCACCCTGTTTCCGGGATAACTGACTCCCCTGTTTCCGGGGTAACTGACTGCCCTGTTTCCAGGGAAACAGACTGCCCAGTTTCCAGGGTAACTGATCACCCTGTTTCCGGGATAACTGACTGCCCTGTTTCCGGGAGAAATGACTGCCCTGTTTCCAGGGTAAATGACTGCCCTGTTTCCGGGGTTACTGACTGCCCTATTTCCAGGCTAACTGACTGCCCTGTTTCCAGGATAACTGATCACCCTGTTTCCGGGGTAACTGACTGCCCGGTTTCCGGGGTAACTGACCGCCCTGTTTCCTGGATAACTGATCACCCTGTTTCCCGGGTAACTGACCACCCTGTTTCCAGGGTCACTGACCATCCTGTTTCCAGGATAACTGAAAGCCCTGTTTCCAGGATAACTGATCTCCCTGTTTCCGGCGTAACTGATCACCCTGTTTCCGGGTAACTGACTGCCCTGTTTCCAGGGTAACTGATCTCCCTGTTTCCAGGGTAACTGACTGCCCTGTTTCCAGGATAACTGATCACTCTGTTTCCGGGGTAACTGACCACCCTGTTTCCGGGGCAAATGACTAATCTGTTTCCAGGGTTACTGACCACCCTGTTTCTGGGGTAACTGACTGCCCTGTTTCCGGGGTAACTGACCACCCTGTTTCCAGGGTCACTGACCACCCTGTTTCCAGGATAACTGACTGCCCTGTTTCCAGGGTAACTGACTGCCCTGTTTCCAGGGTAACTGACCGCCCTGTTTCCAGGATAACTGACCTACCTCTTTCCGGGGTAACTGACCGCCCTGTTTCCAGGGCAACTGACTGCCCTGTTTCCGGGGTAACTGATCACCCTGTTTCCGGGGTAACTGACTAACCAGTTTCCAGGGAGACTGACTGCCCTTTTTCCAGGGTAACTGACTGCCCAGTTTCCGGGGTAACTGACTGACCTGTTTCCTGGGTAACTCACTGCCCTGCTTCCGGGGAAACTGACTGCCCTGTTTCCAGGTTAACTGACTGCCCAGTTTCCAGGGTAACTGATCACCCTGTTTCCGGGATAACTGACTCCCCTGTTTCCAGGGTAACTGACTGCCCAGTTTCCAGGGTAACTGACTGCCCTGTTTCCGGGGTAACTGACTGCCCTGTTTCCAGGGAAACAGACTGCCCAGTTTCCAGGGTAACTGATCACCCTGTTTCCGGGATAACTGACTGCCCTGTTTCCGGGAGAAATGACTGCCCTGTTTCCAGGGTAAATGACTGCCCTGTTTCCGGGGTAACTGACTGCCCTATTTCCAGGCTAACTGACTGCCCTGTTTCCAGGATAACTGATCACCCTGTTTCCGGGGTAACTGACTGCCCGGTTTCCGGGGTAACTGACCGCCCTGTTTCCTGGATAACTGATCACCCTGTTTCCCGGGTAACTGACCACCCTGTTTCCAGGGTCACTGACCATCCTGTTTCCAGGATAACTGAAAGCCCTGTTTCCAGGATAACTGATCTCCCTGTTTCCGGCGTAACTGATCACCCTGTTTCCGGGTAACTGACTGCCCTGTTTCCAGGGTAACTGATCTCCCTGTTTCCAGGGTAACTGACTGCCCTGTTTCCAGGATAACTGATCACTCTGTTTCCGGGGTAACTGACCACCCTGTTTCCGGGGCAAATGACTAATCTGTTTCCAGGGTTACTGACCACCCTGTTTCTGGGGTAACTGACTGCCCTGTTTCCGGGGTAACTGACTGCCCTGTTTCCAGGATAACTGATCACCCTGTTTCCAGTGTAACTGACCATCCTGTTTCCAGGGTAACTGACTGCCCAGTTTCCAGGGTAACTGACTGCCCTGTTTCCGGGGTATATGATCTCCCTGTTTCCGGGGTAACTGACCGCCCTGTTTCCAGGATAACTGACCGCCCTATTTCCGGGGTAACTGACCGCCCTGTTTCCAGGATAACTGACTGCCCTGTTTCCGGGATAACTGACTGCCCTGTTTACTGGATAACTGACCGCCCTGTTTCCAGGTTAAATAACTGCCCTGTTTCCGGGATAACTGACTGCCCTGTTTCCAGGGTAACTGACTGCCCTGTTTCCGGGATAACTGACTTCCCTGTTTCCAGGGTAACTGATAACACTGTTTCCGGGATAACTGACTGCCCTGTTTCCAGGGTAACTGACTGCCCAGTTTCCAGGGTAACTGACTGCCCTGTTTCCGGGGTAACTGACTGCCCTGTTTCCAGGGTAACTGACTGCCCAGTTTCCAGAGTAACTGAATACCCTGTTTCCAGGGTAACTGACTGCCCTGTTTCCGGGATAACTGACTGCCCTGTTTCCAGGGTAACTGACTGCCCTGTTTCCGGGGTAACTGACTGCCCTGTTTCCAGGGTAAGTGATCACCCTGTTTCCGGGATAACTGACTGCCCTGTTTCCGGGATAACTGACTGCCCTGTTTCCAGGGTAACTGACTGCCCTGTTTCCGGGGTAACTGACTGCCCTGTTTCCAGGCTAACTGACTGCCCTGTTTCCAGGATAACTGATCACCCCGTTTCTGGGGTAACTGACTGCCCTGTTTCCGGGGTAACTGACCACCCTGTTTCCAGGATAACTGATCACCCTGTTTCCGGGATAACTGACTGCCTGTTTCCAGGGTAACTGACTGCCCTGTTTCCGGGGTAACTGATTGCCCTGTTTCCAGCGTAACTGATCACCCTGTTTCCGGGATAACTGACTGCCCTGTTTCCGGGATAACTGACTGCCCTGTTTCCAGGGTAACTGACTGCCCTGTTTCCGGGGTAACTGACTGCCCTGTTTCCAGGATAACTGATCACTCTGTTTCCGGGGTAACTGACCACCCTGTGTCCGGGATAACTGACTGCCCTGTTTCCAGGCTAACTGACTGCCCTTTTTCCAGGATAACTGATCACCCTGTTTCCGGGATAACTGAGCGCCCTGTTTCCGGGGTAACTGACCACCCTGTTTCCAGGATAACTGATCACCCTGTTTCCGGGGTAACTGACCCCCCTGTTTCCAGGGTCACTGACCACCCTGTTTCCAGGATAACTGAAAGCCCTGTTTCCAGGGTAACTGATCTCCCTGTTTCCGGGGTAACTGATCACTCTGTTTCCGGGTAACTGACTGCCCTGTTTCCAGGGTATCTGATTTCCCTGTTTCCAGGGTAACTGATCACCCTGTTTCCGGGGTAACTGACTGCCCTGTTTCCAGGGTAACTGATCTCCCTGTTTCCAGTGCAACGGATCACCATGTTTCCGGGGTAACTGACTGCCCTGTTTCCAGGGCAACTGACCGCCCTGTTTCCAGGGTAAGTGATCACCCTGTTTCCGGGATAACTGACTGCCCTGTTTCCGGGATAACTGACTGCCCTGTTTCCAGGGTAACTGACTGCCCTGTTTCCGGGGTAACTGACTGCCCTGTTTCCAGGCTAACTGACTGCCCTGTTTCCAGGATAACTGATCACCCCGTTTCTGGGGTAACTGACTGCCCTGTTTCCGGGGTAACTGACCACCCTGTTTCCAGGATAACTGATCACCCTGTTTCCGGGATAACTGACTGCCTGTTTCCAGGGTAACTGACTGCCCTGTTTCCGGGGTAACTGATTGCCCTGTTTCCAGCGTAACTGATCACCCTGTTTCCGGGATAACTGACTGCCCTGTTTCCGGGATAACTGACTGCCCTGTTTCCAGGGTAACTGACTGCCCTGTTTCCGGGGTAACTGACTGCCCTGTTTCCAGGATAACTGATCACTCTGTTTCCGGGGTAACTGACCACCCTGTGTCCGGGGTAACTGACTAATCTGTTTCCAGGGTTACTGACCGCCCTGTTTCTGGGGTAACTGAGTGCCCTGTTTCCGGGGTAACTGACCACCCTGTTTCCAGGATAACTGATCACCCACTTTCCGGGGGAACTGACAGCCCTGTTTCCGGGGTAACTGACTGCCCTGTTTCCAGGATAACTGACTGCCCTGTTTCCAGGTTAACTGACTGCCCTGTTTCCAGTGTAACTAACTGCCCTGTTTCCGGGGTAACTGATCACCCTGTTTCCGGGATAACTGAATACCCTGTTTCCAGGGCAACTGACTGCCCACTTTCCAGGGTAACTGATCACCCTGTATCCGGGATAACTGAATACCCTGTTTGCAGGGCAACTGACTGCCCAGTTTCCAGGGTAACTGACTGCCCTGTTTCCAGGGCAAGTGACCGCCCTGTTTCCGGGGTAACAGACTGCCCTGTTTCCAGGGTAACTGTTCACCCTGCTTCCGGGGTAACGGATCACCCTGTTTCTGGGGTAAATGACGGCCCTGTTTACAGGGTAACTGACCGCCCTGTTTCAGGGATAACTGTGTGCCCTGTTTCCAGGGTAAAAAACTGCCCTGTTTCCGGGGTAACTGACCGCCCTGTTTCCGGGGTAACTGAGTAATCTGTTTCCAGGTTTACTGACTGCCCTGTTTCCAGGGTAACTGACTGCCCAGTTTCCAGCGTAACTGACTGCCCTGTTTCCAGGGTAACTGACTGCCCTGTTTCCGGGGTAACTGACTGCCCAGTTTCCAGGGTAACTGACTGCCCTGTTTCCGGGGTAACTGACTGCCCAGTTTCCAGGGTAACTGATCACCCTGTTTCCGGGATAACTGACTACCCTGTTTCCAGGGTAACTGACTGCCCAGTTTCCAGGGAAACTGACTGCCCTGTTTCCGGGGTAACTGACTGCACAGTTTCCAGGGTAACTGATCACCCTGTTTCCGGGATAACTGACTGCCCTGTTTCCGGGCTAACTGACTGCCTGTTTCCAGGGTAACTGACTGCCCTGTTTCCGGGGTAACTGATTGCCCTGTTTCCAGCGTAACTGATCACCCTGTTTCCGGGATAACTGACTGCCCTGTTTCCGGGATAACTGACTGCCCTGTTTCCAGGGTAACTGACTGCCCTGTTTCAGGGGTAACTGACTGCCCTGTTTCCAGGGTAACTGACTGCCCAGTTTCCAGGGTAACTGATCACCGTGTTTCTGGGAGAACTGACTGCCCTGTTTCTGGGAGAAATGACTGCCCTGTTTCCAGGGTAACTGACTGCCCTGCTTCCGGGGTAACTGACCGCCCTGTTTCCAGGGTCACTGACCACCCTGTTTCCAGGGTGACTGACTGCCCTGTTTCCAGGGTAACTGACTGCCCAGTTTCCGGGGTAACTGACTGCCCTGTTTCCGGGGTAAATGATCACCCTGTTTCCCGGGTAACTGACCACCCTGTTTCCAGGGTCACTGACCATCCTGTTTCCAGGATAACTGAAAGCCCTGTTTCCAGGATAACTGATCTCCCTGTTTCCGGCGTAACTGATCACCCTGTTTCCGGGTAACTGACTGCCCTGTTTCCAGGGTAACTGATCTCCCTGTTTCCAGGGTAACTGACTGCCCTGTTTCCAGGATAACTGATCACTCTGTTTCCGGGGTAACTGACCACCCTGTTTCCGGGGCAAATGACTAATCTGTTTCCAGGGTTACTGACCACCCTGTTTCTGGGGTAACTGACTGCCCTGTTTCCGGGGTAACTGACTGCCCTGTTTCCAGGATAACTGATCACCCTGTTTCCAGTGTAACTGACCATCCTGTTTCCAGGGTAACTGACTGCCCAGTTTCCAGGGTAACTGACTGCCCTGTTTCCGGGGTATATGATCTCCCTGTTTCCGGGGTAACTGACCGCCCTGTTTCCAGGATAACTGACCGCCCTATTTCCGGGGTAACTGACCGCCCTGTTTCCAGGATAACTGACTGCCCTGTTTCCGGGATAACTGACTGCCCTGTTTACTGGATAACTGACCGCCCTGTTTCCAGGTTAAATAACTGCCCTGTTTCCGGGATAAGTGACTGCCCTGTTTCCAGGGTAACTGACTGCCCTGTTTCCGGGATAACTGACTGCCCTGTTTCCAGGGTAACTGATAACACTGTTTCCGGGATAACTGACTGCCCTGTTTCCAGGGTAACTGACTGCCCAGTTTCCAGGGTAACTGACTGCCCTGTTTCCGGGGTAACTGACTGCCCTGTTTCCAGGGTAACTGACTGCCCAGTTTCCAGAGTAACTGAATACCCTGTTTCCAGGGTAACTGACTGCCCTGTTTACTGGATAACTGACCGCCCTGTTTCCAGGTTAAATAACTGCCCTGTTTCCGGGATAAGTGACTGCCCTGTTTCCAGGGTAACTGACTGCCCTGTTTCCGGGATAACTGACTGCCCTGTTTCCAGGGTAACTGATAACACTGTTTCCGGGATAACTGACTGCCCTGTTTCCAGGGTAACTGACTGCCCAGTTTCCAGGGTAACTGACTGCCCTGTTTCCGGGGTAACTGACTGCCCTGTTTCCAGGGTAACTGACTGCCCAGTTTCCAGAGTAACTGAATACCCTGTTTCCAGGGTAACTGACTGCCCTGTTTCCGGGATAACTGACTGCCCTGTTTCCAGGGTAACTGACTGCCCTGTTTCCGGGGTAACTGACTGCCCTGTTTCCAGGGTAAGTGATCACCCTGTTTCCGGGATAACTGACTGCCCTGTTTCCGGGATAACTGACTGCCCTGTTTCCAGGGTAACTGACTGCCCTGTTTCCGGGGTAACTGACTGCCCTGTTTCCAGGCTAACTGACTGCCCTGTTTCCAGGATAACTGATCACCCCGTTTCTGGGGTAACTGACTGCCCTGTTTCCGGGGTAACTGACCACCCTGTTTCCAGGATAACTGATCACCCTGTTTCCGGGATAACTGACTGCCTGTTTCCAGGGTAACTGACTGCCCTGTTTCCGGGGTAACTGATTGCCCTGTTTCCAGCGTAACTGATCACCCTGTTTCCGGGATAACTGACTGCCCTGTTTCCGGGATAACTGGCTGCCCTGTTTCCAGGGTAACTGACTGCCCTGTTTCCGGGGTAACTGACTGCCCTGTTTCCAGGATAACTGATCACTCTGTTTCCGGGGTAACTGACCACCCTGTGTCCGGGATAACTGACTGCCCTGTTTCCGGGGTAACTGACTGCCCTGTTTCCAGGATAACTGATCACCCTGTTTCCGGGATAACTGAGCGCCCTGTTTCCGGGGTAACTGACCACCCTGTTTCCAGGATAACTGATCACCCTGTTTCCGGGGTAACTGACCACCCTGTTTCCAGGGTCACTGACCACCCTGTTTCCAGGATAACTGAAAGCCCTGTTTCCAGGGTAACTGATCTCCCTGTTTCCGGGGTAACTGATCACTCTGTTTCCGGGTAACTGACTGCCCTGTTTCCAGGGTATCTGATGTCCCTGTTTCCAGGGTAACTGATCACCCTGTTTCCGGGGTAACTGACTGCCCTGTTTCCAGGGGAACTGATCTCCCTGTTTCCAGTGCAACGGATCACCATGTTTCCGGGGTAACTGACTGCCCTGTTTCCAGGGCAACTGACCGCCCTGTTTCCAGGGTAAGTGATCACCCTGTTTCCGGGATAACTGACTGCCCTGTTTCCGGGATAACTGACTGCCCTGTTTCCAGGGTAACTGACTGCCCTGTTTCCGGGGTAACTGACTGCCCTGTTTCCAGGCTAACTGACTGCCCTGTTTCCAGGATAACTGATCACCCCGTTTCTGGGGTAACTGACTGCCCTGTTTCCGGGGTAACTGACCACCCTGTTTCCAGGATAACTGATCACCCTGTTTCCGGGATAACTGACTGCCTGTTTCCAGGGTAACTGACTGCCCTGTTTCCGGGGTAACTGATTGCCCTGTTTCCAGCGTAACTGATCACCCTGTTTCCGGGATAACTGACTGCCCTGTTTCCGGGATAACTGACTGCCCTGTTTCCAGGGTAACTGACTGCCCTGTTTCCGGGGTAACTGACTGCCCTGTTTCCAGGATAACTGATCACTCTGTTTCCGGGGTAACTGACCACCCTGTGTCCGGGGTAACTGACTAATCTGTTTCCAGGGTTACTGACCGCCCTGTTTCTGGGGTAACTGAGTGCCCTGTTTCCGGGGTAACTGACCACCCTGTTTCCAGGATAACTGATCACCCACTTTCCGGGGGAACTGACAGCCCTGTTTCCGGGGTAACTGACTGCCCTGTTTCCAGGATAACTGACTGCCCTGTTTCCAGGTTAACTGACTGCCCTGTTTCCAGTGTAACTAACTGCCCTGTTTCCGGGGTAACTGATCACCCTGTTTCCGGGATAACTGAATACCCTGTTTCCAGGGCAACTGACTGCCCACTTTCCAGGGTAACTGATCACCCTGTATCCGGGATAACTGAATACCCTGTTTGCAGGGCAACTGACTGCCCAGTTTCCAGGGTAACTGACTGCCCTGTTTCCAGGGCAAGTGACCGCCCTGTTTCCGGGGTAACAGACTGCCCTGTTTCCAGGGTAACTGTTCATCCTGCTTCCGGGGTAACGGATCACCCTGTTTCCGGGGTAAATGACGGCCCTGTTTACAGGGTAACTGACCGCCCTGTTTCAGGGATAACTGTGTGCCCTGTTTCCAGGGTAAAAAACTGCCCTGTTTCCGGGGTAACTGACCGCCCTGTTTCCGGGGTAACTGAGTAATCTGTTTCCAGGTTTACTGACTGCCCTGTTTCCAGGGTAACTGACTGCCCAGTTTCCAGCGTAACTGACTGCCCTGTTTCCAGGGTAACTGACTGCCCTGTTTCCGGGGTAACTGACTGCCCAGTTTCCAGGGTAACTGACTGCCCTGTTTCCGGGGTAACTGACTGCCCAGTTTCCAGGGTAACTGATCACCCTGTTTCCGGGATAACTGACTACCCTGTTTCCAGGGTAACTGACTGCCCAGTTTCCAGGGAAACTGACTGCCCTGTTTCCGGGGTAACTGACTGCACAGTTTCCAGGGTAACTGATCACCCTGTTTCCGGGATAACTGACTGCCCTGTTTCCGGGCTAACTGACTGCCTGTTTCCAGGGTAACTGACTGCCCTGTTTCCGGGGGAACTGATTGCCCTGTTTCCAGCGTAACTGATCACCCTGTTTCCGGGATAACTGACTGCCCTGTTTCCGGGATAACTGACTGCCCTGTTTCCAGGGTAACTGACTGCCCTGTTTCAGGGGTAACTGACTGCCCTGTTTCCAGGATAACTGATCACTCTGTTTCCGGGGTAACTGACCACCCTGTGTCCGGGGTAACTGACTAATCTGTTTCCAGGGTTACTGACCGCCCTGTTTCTGGGGTAACTGAGTGCCCTGTTTCCGGGGTAACTGACCGCCCTGTTTCCAGGATAACTGATCACCCTGTTTCCAGGGTAACTGACCATCCTGTTTCCAGGGTAACTGACTGCCCAGTTTCCAGGGTAACTGACTGCCCTGTTTCCGGGGTAAATGATCACCCTGTTTCCAGGGTAACTGAGTAACCAGTTTCCAGGGTGACTGACTGCCCTGTTTCCAGGGTAACTGACTGCCCAGTTTCCGGGGTAACTGACTGCCCTGTTTCCTGGATAGTTGACCGCCCTGCTTCCGGGGTAACTGACTGCCCTGTTTCCTGGTTAACTGACTGCCCAGTTTCCAGGGTAACTGATCACCCTTTTTCCGGGATAACTGACTGCCCTGTTTCCGGGATAACTGACTGCCCTGTTTCCAGGGTAACTGATCACCCAGTTTCCGGGATAACTGACTCCCCTGTTTCCAGGGTAACTGACTGCCCAGTTTCCAGGGTAACTGACTGCCCTGTTTCCAGGGAAACTGACTGTCCTGTTTCCGGGGTAACTGACTGCCCAGTTTCCAGGGTAACTGATCAGCCCGTTTCCGGGATAACTGACTGCCCTGTTTCCGGGATAACTGACTGCCCTGTTTCCGGGGTAACTGACCACCCTGTTTCCAGGGTCACTGACCACCCTGTTTCCAGGATAACTGACTGCCCTGTTTCCAGGGTAACTGACTGCCCTGTTTCCGGGGTAACTGACCGCCCTGTTTCCAGGGCAACTGACTGCCCTGTTTCCGGGGTAACTGATCACCCTGTTTCCGGGGTAACTGACTAACCAGTTTCCAGGGAGACTGACTGCCCTTTTTCCAGGGTAACTCACTGCCCTGCTTCCGGGGAAACTGACTGCCCTGTTTCCAGGTTAACTGACTGCCCAGTTTCCAGGGTAACTGATCACCCTGTTTCCGGGATAACTGACTCCCCTGTTTCCAGGGTAACTGACTGCCCAGTTTCCAGGGTAACTGACTGCCCTGTTTCCGGGGTAACTGACTGCCCTGTTTCCAGGGAAACAGACTGCCCAGTTTCCAGGGTAACTGATCACCCTGTTTCCGGGATAACTGACTGCCCTGTTTCCGGGAGAAATGACTGCCCTGTTTCCAGGGTAACTGACTGCCCTGTTTCCGGAGTAACTGACTGCCCTATTTCCAGGCTAACTGACTGCCCTGTTTCCAGGATAACTGATCACCCTGTTTCCGGGGTAACTGACTGCCCGGTTTCCGGGGTAACTGACCGCCCTGTTTCCTGGATAACTGATCACCCTGTTTCCCGGGTAACTGACCACCCTGTTTCCAGGGTCACTGACCATCCTGTTTCCAGGATAACTGAAAGCCCTGTTTCCAGGATAACTGATCTCCCTGTTTCCGGCGTAACTGATCACCCTGTTTCCGGGTAACTGACTGCCCTGTTTCCAGGGTAACTGATCTCCCTGTTTCCAGGGTAACTGACTGCCCTGTTTCCAGGATAACTGATCACTCTGTTTCCGGGGTAACTGACCACCCTGTTTCCGGGGCAAATGACTAATCTGTTTCCAGGGTTACTGACCACCCTGTTTCTGGGGTAACTGACTGCCCTGTTTCCGGGGTAACTGACTGCCCTGTTTCCAGGATAACTGATCACCCTGTTTCCAGTGTAACTGACCATCCTGTTTCCAGGGTAACTGACTGCCCAGTTTCCAGGGTAACTGACTGCCCTGTTTCCGGGGTATATGATCTCCCTGTTTCCGGGGTAACTGACCGCCCTGTTTCCAGGATAACTGACCGCCCTATTTCCGGGGTAACTGACCGCCCTGTTTCCAGGATAACTGACTGCCCTGTTTACTGGATAACTGACCGCCCTGTTTCCAGGTTAAATAACTGCCCTGTTTCCGGGATAACTGACTGCCCTGTTTCCAGGGTAACTGACTGCCCTGTTTCCGGGATAACTGACTGCCCTGTTTCCAGGGTAACTGATAACACTGTTTCCGGGATAACTGACTGCCCTGTTTCCAGGGTAACTGACTGCCCAGTTTCCAGGGTAACTGACTGCCCTGTTTCCGGGGTAACTGACTGCCCTGTTTCCAGGGTAACTGACTGCCCAGTTTCCAGAGTAACTGAATACCCTGTTTCCAGGGTAACTGACTGCCCTGTTTCCGGGATAACTGACTGCCCTGTTTCCAGGGTAACTGACTGCCCTGTTTCCGGGGTAACTGACTGCCCTGTTTCCAGGGTAAGTGATCACCCTGTTTCCGGGATAACTGACTGCCCTGTTTCCGGGATAACTGACTGCCCTGTTTCCAGGGTAACTGACTGCCCTGTTTCCGGGGTAACTGACTGCCCTGTTTCCAGGCTAACTGACTGCCCTGTTTCCAGGATAACTGATCACCCCGTTTCTGGGGTAACTGACGGCCCTGTTTCCGGGGTAACTGACCACCCTGTTTCCAGGATAACTGATCACCCTGTTTCCGGGATAACTGACTGCCTGTTTCCAGGGTAACTGACTGCCCTGTTTCCGGGGTAACTGATTGCCCTGTTTCCAGCGTAACTGATCACCCTGTTTCCGGGATAACTGACTGCCCTGTTTCCGGGATAACTGACTGCCCTGTTTCCAGGGTAACTGACTGCCCTGTTTCCGGGGTAACTGACTGCCCTGTTTCCAGGATAACTGATCACTCTGTTTCCGGGGTAACTGACCACCCTGTGTCCGGGATAACTGACTGCCCTGTTTCCAGGCTAACTGACTGCCCTGTTTCCAGGATAACTGATCACCCTGTTTCCGGGATAACTGAGCGCCCTGTTTCCGGGGTAACTGACCACCCTGTTTCCAGGATAACTGATCACCCTGTTTCCGGGGTAACTGACCACCCTGTTTCCAGGGTCACTGACCACCCTGTTTCCAGGATAACTGAAAGCCCTGTTTCCAGGGTAACTGATCTCCCTGTTTCCGGGGTAACTGATCACCCTGTTTCCGGGTAACTGACTGCCCTGTTTCCAGGGTATCTGATGTCCCTGTTTCCAGGGTAACTGATCACCCTGTTTCCGGGGTAACTGACTGCCCTGTTTCCAGGGTAACTGATCTCCCTGTTTCCAGTGCAACGGATCACCATGTTTCCGGGGTAACTGACTGCCCTGTTTCCAGGGCAACTGACCGCCCTGTTTCCAGGGTAAGTGATCACCCTGTTTCCGGGATAACTGACTGCCCTGTTTCCGGGATAACTGACTGCCCTGTTTCCAGGGTAACTGACTGCCCTGTTTCCGGGGTAACTGACTGCCCTGTTTCCAGGCTAACTGACTGCCCTGTTTCCAGGATAACTGATCACCCCGTTTCTGGGGTAACTGACTGCCCTGTTTCCGGGGTAACTGACCACCCTGTTTCCAGGATAACTGATCACCCTGTTTCCGGGATAACTGACTGCCTGTTTCCAGGGTAACTGACTGCCCTGTTTCCGGGGTAACTGATTGCCCTGTTTCCAGCGTAACTGATCACCCTGTTTCCGGGATAACTGACTGCCCTGTTTCCGGGATAACTGACTGCCCTGTTTCCAGGGTAACTGACTGCCCTGTTTCCGGGGTAACTGACTGCCCTGTTTCCAGGATAACTGATCACTCTGTTTCCGGGGTAACTGACCACCCTGTGTCCGGGGTAACTGACTAATCTGTTTCCAGGGTTACTGACCGCCCTGTTTCTGGGGTAACTGAGTGCCCTGTTTCCGGGGTAACTGACCACCCTGTTTCCAGGATAACTGATCACCCACTTTCCGGGGGAACTGACAGCCCTGTTTCCGGGGTAACTGACTGCCCTGTTTCCAGGATAACTGACTGCCCTGTTTCCAGGTTAACTGACTGCCCTGTTTCCAGTGTAACTAACTGCCCTGTTTCCGGGGTAACTGATCACCCTGTTTCCGGGATAACTGAATACCCTGTTTCCAGGGCAACTGACTGCCCACTTTCCAGGGTAACTGATCACCCTGTATCCGGGATAACTGAATACCCTGTTTGCAGGGCAACTGACTGCCCAGTTTCCAGGGTAACTGACTGCCCTGTTTCCAGGGCAAGTGACCGCCCTGTTTCCGGGGTAACAGACTGCCCTGTTTCCAGGGTAACTGTTCACCCTGCTTCCGGGGTAACGGATCACCCTGTTTCCGGGGTAAATGACGGCCCTGTTTACAGGGTAACTGACCGCCCTGTTTCAGGGATAACTGTGTGCCCTGTTTCCAGGGTAAAAAACTGCCCTGTTTCCGGGGTAACTGACCGCCCTGTTTCCGGGGTAACTGAGTAATCTGTTTCCAGGTTTACTGACTGCCCTGTTTCCAGGGTAACTGACTGCCCAGTTTCCAGCGTAACTGACTGCCCTGTTTCCAGGGTAACTGACTGCCCTGTTTCCGGGGTAACTGACTGCCCAGTTTCCAGGGTAACTGACTGCCCTGTTTCCGGGGTAACTGACTGCCCAGTTTCCAGGGTAACTGATCACCCTGTTTCCGGGATAACTGACTACCCTGTTTCCAGGGTAACTGACTGCCCAGTTTCCAGGGAAACTGACTGCCCTGTTTCCGGGGTAACTGACTGCACAGTTTCCAGGGTAACTGATCACCCTGTTTCCGGGATAACTGACTGCCCTGTTTCCGGGCTAACTGACTGCCTGTTTCCAGGGTAACTGATCACCCTGTTTCCGGGGTAACTGATTGCCCTGTTTCCAGCGTAACTGATCACCCTGTTTCCGGGATAACTGACTGCCCTGTTTCCGGGATAACTGACTGCCCTGTTTCCAGGGTAACTGACTGCCCTGTTTCAGGGGTAACTGACTGCCCTGTTTCCAGGATAACTGATCACTCTGTTTCCGGGGTAACTGACCACCCTGTGTCCGGGGTAACTGACTAATCTGATTCCAGGGTTACTGACCGCCCTGTTTCTGGGGTAACTGAGTGCCCTGTTTCCGGGGTAACTGACCGCCCTGTTTCCAGGATAACTGATCACCCTGTTTCCAGGGTAACTGACCATCCTGTTTCCAGGGTAACTGACTGCCCAGTTTCCAGGGTAACTGACTGCCCTGTTTCCGGGGTAAATGATCACCCTGTTTCCGGGGTAACTGAGTAACCAGTTTCCAGGGTGACTGACTGCCCTGTTTCCAGGGTAACTGAGTGCCCAGTTTCCGGGGTAACTGACTGCCCTGTTTCCTGGATAGTTGACCGCCCTGCTTCCGGGGTAACTGACTGCCCTGTTTCCAGGTTAACTGACTGCCCAGTTTCCAGGGTAACTGATCACCCTTTTTCCGGGATAACTGACTGCCCTGTTTCCGGGATAACTGACTGCCCTGTTTCCAGGGTAACTGATCACCCAGTTTCCGGGATAACTGACTCCCCTGTTTCCAGGGTAACTGACTGCCCAGTTTCCAGGGTAACTGACTGCCCTGTTTCCAGGGAAACTGACTGTCCTGTTTCCGGGGTAACTGACTGCCCAGTTTCCAGGGTAACTGATCAGCCCGTTTCCGGGATAACTGACTGCCCTGTTTCCGGGATAACTGACTGCCCTGTTTCCGGGGTAACTGACCACCCTGTTTCCAGGGTCACTGACCACCCTGTTTCCAGGATAACTGACTGCCCTGTTTCCAGGGTAACTGACTGCCCTGTTTCCAGGGTAACTGACCGCCCTGTTTCCAGGATAACTGACCTACCTCTTTCCGGGGTAACTGACCGCCCTGTTTCCGGGGTAACTGATCACCCTGTTTCCGGGGTAACTGACTAACCAGTTTCCAGGGAGACTGACTGCCCTTTTTCCAGGGTAACTGACTGCCCAGTTTCCGGGGTAACTGACTGACCTGTTTCCTGGGTAACTCACTGCCCTGCTTCCGGGGAAACTGACTGCCCTGTTTCCAGGTTAACTGACTGCCCAGTTTCCAGGGTAACTGATCACCCTGTTTCCGGGATAAATGACTCCCCTGTTTCCAGGGTAACTGACTGCCCAGTTTCCAGGGTAACTGACTGCCCAGTTTCCGGGGTAACTGACTGCCCTGTTTCCAGGGAAACAGACTGCCCAGTTTCCAGGGTAACTGATCACCCTGTTTCAGGGATAACTGACTGCCCTGTTTCCGGGAGAAATGACTGCCCTGTTTCCAGGGTAACTGACTGCCCTGTTTCCGGGGTAACTGACTGCCCTATTTCCAGGCTAACTGACTGCCCTGTTTCCAGGATAACTGATCACCCTGTTTCCGGGGTAACTGACTGCCCGGTTTCCGGGGTAACTGACCGCCCTGTTTCCTGGATAACTGATCACCCTGTTTCCCGGGTAACTGACCACCCTGTTTCCAGGGTCACTGACCATCCTGTTTCCAGGATAACTGAAAGACCTGTTTCCAGGATAACTGATCTCCCTGTTTCCGGCGTAACTGATCACCCTGTTTCCGGGTAACTGACTGCCCTGTTTCCAGGGTAACTGATCTCCCTGTTTCCAGGGTAACTGACTGCCCTGTTTCCAGGATAACTGATCACTCTGTTTCCGGGGTAACTGACCACCCTGTTTCCGGGGCAAATGACTAATCTGTTTCCAGGGTTACTGACCGCCCTGTTTCTGGGGTAACTGACTGCCCTGTTTCCGGGGTAACTGACTGCCCTGTTTCCAGGATAACTGATCACCCTGTTTCCAGTGTAACTGACCATCCTGTTTCCAGGGTAACTGACTGCCCAGTTTCCAGGGTAACTGACTGCCCTGTTTCCGGGGTATATGATCTCCCTTTTCCGGGGTAACTGACCGCCCTGTTCCCAGGATAACTGACCGCCCTATTTCCGGGGTAACTGACCGCCCTGTTTCCAGGATAACTGACTGCCCTGTTTCCGGGATAACTGACTGCCCTGTTTACTGGATAACTGACCGCCCTGTTTCCAGGTTAAATAACTGCCCTGTTTCCGGGATAACTGACTGCCCTGTTTCCAGGGTAACTGACAGCCCTGTTTCCGGGATAACTGACTGCCCTGTTTCCAGGGTAACTGATAACACTGTTTCCGGGATAACTGACTGCCCTGTTTCCAGGGTAACTGACTGCCCAGTTTCCAGGGTAACTGACTGCCCTGTTTCCGGGGTAACTGACTGCCCTGTTTCCAGGGTAACTGACTGCCCAGTTTCCAGAGTAACTGAATACCCTGTTTCCAGGGTAACTGACTGCCCTGTTTCCGGGATAACTGACTGCCCTGTTTCCAGGGTAACTGACTGCCCTGTTTCCGGGGTAACTGACTGCCCTGTTTCCAGGCTAACTGACTGCCCTGTTTCCAGGATAACTGATCACCCCGTTTCTGGGGTAACTGACTGCCCTGTTTCTGGGGTAACTGACCACCGTGTTTCCAGGATAACTGATCACCCCGTTTCTGGGGTAACTGACTGCCCTGTTTCCGGGGTAACTGACCACCGTGTTTCCAGGATAACTGATCACCCTGTTTCCGGGATAACTGACTGCCTGTTTCCAGGGTAACTGACTGCCCTGTTTCCGGGGTAACTGACTGCCCTGTTTCCAGGATAACTGATCACTCTGTTTCCGGGGTAACTGACCACCCTGTGTCCGGGATAACTGACTGCCCTGTTTCCAGGCTAACTGACTGCCCTGTTTCCAGGATAACTGATCACCCTGTTTCCGGGATAACTGAGCGCCCTGTTTCCGGGGTAACTGACCGCCCTGTTTCCAGGATAACTGATCACCCTGTTTCCGGGGTAACGGATCACCCTGTTTCCGGGGTAAATGACGGCCCTGTTTACAGGGTAACTGACCGCCCTGTTTCAGGGATAACTGTGTGCCCTGTTTCCAGGGTAAAAAACTGCCCTGTTTCCGGGGTAACTGACCGCCCTGTTTCCGGGGTAACTGAGTAATCTGTTTCCAGGTTTACTGACTGCCCTGTTTCCAGGGTAACTGACTGCCCAGTTTCCAGCGTAACTGACTGCCCTGTTTCCAGGGTAACTGACTGCCCTGTTTCCGGGGTAACTGACTGCCCAGTTTCCAGGGTAACTGACTGCCCTGTTTCCGGGGTGACTGACTGCCCAGTTTCCAGGGTAACTGATCACCCTGTTTCCGGGATAACTGACTACCCTGTTTCCAGGGTAACTGACTGCCCAGTTTCCAGGGAAACTGACTGCCCTGTTTCCGGGGTAACTGACTGCACAGTTTCCAGGGTAACTGATCACCCTGTTTCCGGGATAACTGACTGCCCTGTTTCCGGGCTAACTGACTGCCTGTTTCCAGGGTAACTGATCACCCTGTTTCCGGGGTAACTGATTGCCCTGTTTCCAGCGTAACTGATCACCCTGTTTCCGGGATAACTGACTGCCCTGTTTCCGGGATAACTGACTGCCCTGTTTCCAGGGTAACTGACTGCCCTGTTTCAGGGGTAACTGACTGCCCTGTTTCCAGGATAACTGATCACTCTGTTTCCGGGGTAACTGACCACCCTGTGTCCGGGGTAACTGACTAATCTGATTCCAGGGTTACTGACCGCCCTGTTTCTGGGGTAACTGAGTGCCCTGTTTCCGGGGTAACTGACCGCCCTGTTTCCAGGATAACTGATCACCCTGTTTCCAGGGTAACTGACCATCCTGTTTCCAGGGTAACTGACTGCCCAGTTTCCAGGGTAACTGACTGCCCTGTTTCCGGGGTAAATGATCACCCTGTTTCCGGGGTAACTGAGTAACCAGTTTCCAGGGTGACTGACTGCCCTGTTTCCAGGGTAACTGAGTGCCCAGTTTCCGGGGTAACTGACTGCCCTGTTTCCTGGATAGTTGACCGCCCTGCTTCCGGGGTAACTGACTGCCCTGTTTCCAGGTTAACTGACTGCCCAGTTTCCAGGGTAACTGATCACCCTTTTTCCGGGATAACTGACTGCCCTGTTTCCGGGATAACTGACTGCCCTGTTTCCAGGGTAACTGATCACCCAGTTTCCGGGATAACTGACTCCCCTGTTTCCAGGGTAACTGACTGCCTAGTTTCCAGGGTAACTGACTGCCCTGTTTCCAGGGAAACTGACTGTCCTGTTTCCGGGGTAACTGACTGCCCAGTTTCCAGGGTAACTGATCAGCCCGTTTCCGGGATAACTGACTGCCCTGTTTCCGGGATAACTGACTGCCCTGTTTCCGGGGTAACTGACCACCCTGTTTCCAGGGTCACTGACCACCCTGTTTCCAGGATAACTGACTGCCCTGTTTCCAGGGTAACTGACTGCCCTGTTTCCAGGGTAACTGACCGCCCTGTTTCCAGGATAACTGACCTACCTCTTTCCGGGGTAACTGACCGCCCTGTTTCCGGGGTAACTGATCACCCTGTTTCCGGGGTAACTGACTAACCAGTTTCCAGGGAGACTGACTGCCCTTTTTCCAGGGTAACTGACTGCCCAGTTTCCGGGGTAACTGACTGACCTGTTTCCTGGGTAACTCACTGCCCTGCTTCCGGGGAAACTGACTGCCCTGTTTCCAGGTTAACTGACTGCCCAGTTTCCAGGGTAACTGATCACCCTGTTTCCGGGATAAATGACTCCCCTGTTTCCAGGGTAACTGACTGCCCAGTTTCCAGGGTAACTGACTGCCCAGTTTCCGGGGTAACTGACTGCCCTGTTTCCAGGGAAACAGACTGCCCAGTTTCCAGGGTAACTGATCACCCTGTTTCAGGGATAACTGACTGCCCTGTTTCCGGGAGAAATGACTGCCCTGTTTCCAGGGTAACTGACTGCCCTGTTTCCGGGGTAACTGACTGCCCTATTTCCAGGCTAACTGACTGCCCTGTTTCCAGGATAACTGATCACCCTGTTTCCGGGGTAACTGACTGCCCGGTTTCCGGGGTAACTGACCGCCCTGTTTCCTGGATAACTGATCACCCTGTTTCCCGGGTAACTGACCACCCTGTTTCCAGGGTCACTGACCATCCTGTTTCCAGGATAACTGAAAGACCTGTTTCCAGGATAACTGATCTCCCTGTTTCCGGCGTAACTGATCACCCTGTTTCCGGGTAACTGACTGCCCTGTTTCCAGGGTAACTGATCTCCCTGTTTCCAGGGTAACTGACTGCCCTGTTTCCAGGATAACTGATCACTCTGTTTCCGGGGTAACTGACCACCCTGTTTCCGGGGCAAATGACTAATCTGTTTCCAGGGTTACTGACCGCCCTGTTTCTGGGGTAACTGACTGCCCTGTTTCCGGGGTAACTGACTGCCCTGTTTCCAGGATAACTGATCACCCTGTTTCCAGTGTAACTGACCATCCTGTTTCCAGGGTAACTGACTGCCCAGTTTCCAGGGTAACTGACTGCCCTGTTTCCGGGGTATATGATCTCCCTTTTCCGGGGTAACTGACCGCCCTGTTCCCAGGATAACTGACCGCCCTATTTCCGGGGTAACTGACCGCCCTGTTTCCAGGATAACTGACTGCCCTGTTTCCGGGATAACTGACTGCCCTGTTTACTGGATAACTGACCGCCCTGTTTCCAGGTTAAATAACTGCCCTGTTTCCGGGATAACTGACTGCCCTGTTTCCAGGGTAACTGACAGCCCTGTTTCCGGGATAACTGACTGCCCTGTTTCCAGGGTAACTGATAACACTGTTTCCGGGATAACTGACTGCCCTGTTTCCAGGGTAACTGACTGCCCAGTTTCCAGGGTAACTGACTGCCCTGTTTCCGGGGTAACTGACTGCCCTGTTTCCAGGGTAACTGACTGCCCAGTTTCCAGAGTAACTGAATACCCTGTTTCCAGGGTAACTGACTGCCCTGTTTCCGGGATAACTGACTGCCCTGTTTCCAGGGTAACTGACTGCCCTGTTTCCGGGGTAACTGACTGCCCTGTTTCCAGGCTAACTGACTGCCCTGTTTCCAGGATAACTGATCACCCCGTTTCTGGGGTAACTGACTGCCCTGTTTCTGGGGTAACTGACCACCGTGTTTCCAGGATAACTGATCACCCCGTTTCTGGGGTAACTGACTGCCCTGTTTCCGGGGTAACTGACCACCGTGTTTCCAGGATAACTGATCACCCTGTTTCCGGGATAACTGACTGCCTGTTTCCAGGGTAACTGACTGCCCTGTTTCCGGGGTAACTGACTGCCCTGTTTCCAGGATAACTGATCACTCTGTTTCCGGGGTAACTGACCACCCTGTGTCCGGGATAACTGACTGCCCTGTTTCCAGGCTAACTGACTGCCCTGTTTCCAGGATAACTGATCACCCTGTTTCCGGGATAACTGAGCGCCCTGTTTCCGGGGTAACTGACCGCCCTGTTTCCAGGATAACTGATCACCCTGTTTCCGGGGTAACTGACCACCCTGTTTCCAGGGTCACTGACCACCCTGTTTCCAGGATAACTGAAAGCCCTGTTTCCAGGGTAACTGATCTCCCTGTTTCCGGGGTAACTGATCACCCTGTTTCCGGGTAACTGACTGCCCTGTTTCCAGGGTATCTGATGTCCCTGTTTCCAGGGTAACTGATCACCCTGTTTCCGGGGTAACTGACTGCCCTGTTTCCAGGGTAACTGATCTCCCTGTTTCCAGTGCAACGGATCACCATGTTTCCGGGGTAACTGACTGCCCTGTTTACAGGGCAACTGACCGCCCTGTTTCCAGGGTAAGTGATCACCCTGTTTCCGGGATAACTGACTGCCCTGTTTCCGGGATAACTGACTGCCCTGTTTCCAGGGTAACTGACTGCCCTGTTTCCGGGGTAACTGACTGCCCTGTTTCCAGGCTAACTGACTGCCCTGTTTCCAGGATAACTGATCACCCCGTTTCTGGGGTAACTGACTGCCCTGTTTCCGGGGTAACTGACCACCCTGTTTCCAGGATAACTGATCACCCAGTTTCCAGGGTAACTGACTGCCCTGTTTCCGGGGTAACTGATTGCCCTGTTTCCAGCGTAACTGATCACCCTGTTTCCGGGATAACTGACTGCCCTGTTTCCGGGATAACTGACTGCCCTGTTTCCAGGGTAACTGACTGCCCTGTTTCCGGGGTAACTGACTGCCCTGTTTCCAGGATAACTGATCACTCTGTTTCCGGGGTAACTGACCACCCTGTGTCCGGGGTAACTGACTAATCTGTTTCCAGGGTTACTGACCGCCCTGTTTCTGGGGTAACTGAGTGCCCTGTTTCCGGGGTAACTGACCGCCCTGTTCCCAGGATAACTGACCGCCCTATTTCCGGGGTAACTGACCGCCCTGTTTCCAGGATAACTGACTGCCCTGTTTCCGGGATAACTGACTGCCCTGTTTACTGGATAACTGACCGCCCTGTTTCCAGGTTAAATAACTGCCCTGTTTCCGGGATAACTGACTGCCCTGTTTCCAGGGTAACTGACAGCCCTGTTTCCGGGATAACTGACTGCCCTGTTTCCAGGGTAACTGATAACACTGTTTCCGGGATAACTGACTGCCCTGTTTCCAGGGTAACTGACTGCCCAGTTTCCAGGGTAACTGACTGCCCTGTTTCCGGGGTAACTGACTGCCCTGTTTCCAGGGTAACTGACTGCCCAGTTTCCAGAGTAACTGAATACCCTGTTTCCAGGGTAACTGACTGCCCTGTTTCCGGGATAACTGACTGCCCTGTTTCCAGGGTAACTGACTGCCCTGTTTCCGGGGTAACTGACTGCCCTGTTTCCAGGCTAACTGACTGCCCTGTTTCCAGGATAACTGATCACCCCGTTTCTGGGGTAACTGACTGCCCTGTTTCTGGGGTAACTGACCACCGTGTTTCCAGGATAACTGATCACCCCGTTTCTGGGGTAACTGACTGCCCTGTTTCCGGGGTAACTGACCACCGTGTTTCCAGGATAACTGATCACCCTGTTTCCGGGATAACTGACTGCCTGTTTCCAGGGTAACTGACTGCCCTGTTTCCGGGGTAACTGACTGCCCTGTTTCCAGGATAACTGATCACTCTGTTTCCGGGGTAACTGACCACCCTGTGTCCGGGATAACTGACTGCCCTGTTTCCAGGCTAACTGACTGCCCTGTTTCCAGGATAACTGATCACCCTGTTTCCGGGATAACTGAGCGCCCTGTTTCCGGGGTAACTGACCGCCCTGTTTCCAGGATAACTGATCACCCTGTTTCCGGGGTAACTGACCACCCTGTTTCCAGGGTCACTGACCACCCTGTTTCCAGGATAACTGAAAGCCCTGTTTCCAGGGTAACTGATCTCCCTGTTTCCGGGGTAACTGATCACCCTGTTTCCGGGTAACTGACTGCCCTGTTTCCAGGGTATCTGATGTCCCTGTTTCCAGGGTAACTGATCACCCTGTTTCCGGGGTAACTGACTGCCCTGTTTCCAGGGTAACTGATCTCCCTGTTTCCAGTGCAACGGATCACCATGTTTCCGGGGTAACTGACTGCCCTGTTTACAGGGCAACTGACCGCCCTGTTTCCAGGGTAAGTGATCACCCTGTTTCCGGGATAACTGACTGCCCTGTTTCCGGGATAACTGACTGCCCTGTTTCCAGGGTAACTGACTGCCCTGTTTCCGGGGTAACTGACTGCCCTGTTTCCAGGCTAACTGACTGCCCTGTTTCCAGGATAACTGATCACCCCGTTTCTGGGGTAACTGACTGCCCTGTTTCCGGGGTAACTGACCACCCTGTTTCCAGGATAACTGATCACCCAGTTTCCAGGGTAACTGACTGCCCTGTTTCCGGGGTAACTGATTGCCCTGTTTCCAGCGTAACTGATCACCCTGTTTCCGGGATAACTGACTGCCCTGTTTCCGGGATAACTGACTGCCCTGTTTCCAGGGTAACTGACTGCCCTGTTTCCGGGGTAACTGACTGCCCTGTTTCCAGGATAACTGATCACTCTGTTTCCGGGGTAACTGACCACCCTGTGTCCGGGGTAACTGACTAATCTGTTTCCAGGGTTACTGACCGCCCTGTTTCTGGGGTAACTGAGTGCCCTGTTTCCGGGGTAACTGACCACCCTGTTTCCAGGATAACTGATCACCCACTTTCCGGGGGAACTGACAGCCCTGTTTCCGGGGTAACTGACTGCCCTGTTTCCAGGATAACTGACTGCCCTGTTTCCAGGTTAACTGACTGCCCTGTTTCCAGTGTAACTAACTGCCCTGTTTCCGGGGAAACTGATCACCCTGTTTCCGGGATAACTGAATACCCTGTTTCCAGGGCAACTGACTGCCCACTTTCCAGGGTAACTGATCACCCTGTATCCGGGATAACTGAATACCCTGTTTGCAGGGCAACTGACTGCCCAGTTTCCAGGGTAACTGACTGCCCTGTTTCCAGGGCAAGTGACCGCCCTGTTTCCGGGGTAACAGACTGCCCTGTTTCCAGGGTAACTGTTCACCCTGCTTCCGGGGTAACGGATCACCCTGTTTCCGGGGTAAATGACGGCCCTGTTTACAGGGTAACTGACCGCCCTGTTTCAGGGATAACTGTGTGCCCTGTTTCCAGGGTAAAAAACTGCCCTGTTTCCGGGGTAACTGACCGCCCTGTTTCCGGGGTAACTGAGTAATCTGTTTCCAGGTTTACTGACTGCCCTGTTTCCAGGGTAACTGACTGCCCAGTTTCCAGCGTAACTGACTGCCCTGTTTCCAGGGTAACTGACTGCCCTGTTTCCGGGGTAACTGACTGCCCAGTTTCCAGGGTAACTGACTGCCCTGTTTCCGGGGTAACTGACTGCCCAGTTTCCAGGGTAACTGATCACCCTGTTTCCGGGATAACTGACTACCCTGTTTCCAGGGGAACTGACTGCCCAGTTTCCAGGGAAACTGACTGCCCTGTTTCCGGGGTAACTGACTGCACAGTTTCCAGGGTAACTGATCACCCTGTTTCCGGGATAACTGACTGCCCTGTTTCCGGGCTAACTGACTGCCTGTTTCCAGGGTAACTGACTGCCCTGTTTCCGGGGTAACTGATTGCCCTGTTTCCAGCGTAACTGATCACCCTGTTTCCGGGATAACTGACTGCCCTGTTTCCGGGATAACTGAATGCCCTGTTTCCAGGGTAACTGGCTGCCCTGTTTCCGGGGTAACTGACTGCCCTGTTTCCAGGATAACTGTTCACCCTGTTTCCGGGGTAACGGATCACCCTGTTTCCGGGGTAACTGAGTAACCAGTTTCCAGGGTGACTGACTGCCCTGTTTCCAGGGTAACTGACTGCCCAGTTTCCGGGGTAACTGACTGCCCTGTTTCCGGGGTAAATGATCACCCTGTTTCCGGGGTAACTGAGTAACCAGTTTCCAGGGTGACTGACTGCCCTGTTTCCAGGGTAACTGACTGCCCAGTTTCCGGGGTAACTGACTGCCCTGTTTCCTGGATAGTTGACTGCCCTGCTTCCGGGGTAACTGACTGCCCTGTTTCCAGGTTAACTGACTGCCCAGTTTCCAGGGTAACTGATCACCCTTTTTCCGGGATAACTGACTGCCCTGTTTCCGGGATAACTGACTGCCCTGTTTCCAGGGTAACTGATCACCCAGTTTCCGGGATAACTGACTCCCCTGTTTCCAGGGTAACTGACTGCCCAGTTTCCAGGGTAACTGACTACCCTGTTTCCGGGGTAACTGACTGCCCTGTTTCCAGGGTAACTGACTGCCCAGTTTCCAGGATAACTGATCCCCCTGTTTCCGGGATAACTGACTGCCCTGTTTGCGGGAGAAATGACTGCCCTGTTTCCAGGGTCACTGACTGCCCTGCTTCCGGGGTAACTGACTGCCCTGTTTCCAGGGTAACTGATCACCCTGTTTACGGGATAAATGACTGCCCTGTTTCCGGGATAACTGACTGCCCTGTTTCCAGGATAACTGACTGCCCTGTTTCCGGGGTAACTGACTGCCCTGTTTCCAGGCTAACTGACTGCCCTGTTTCCAGGATAACTGATCACCCTGTTTCTGGGATAACTGACTGCCCTGTTTCCGGGGTAACTGACCGCCCTGTTTCCAGAATAACTGATCACCCTGTTTCCGGGGTAACTGACCACCCTGTTTCCAGGGTCACTGACCACCCTGTTTCCAGGATAACTGAAAGCCCTGTTTCCAGGGTAACTGATCTCCCTGTTTCCGGGGTAACTGATCACCCTGTTTCCGGGTAACTGACTGCCCTTTTTCCAGGGTAAATGATGTCCCTGTTTCCAGGGTAACTGATCACTCTGTTTCCGGGGTAACTGACTGCCCTGTGTCCAGGGTAACTGATCTCCCTGTTTCCAGTGCAACGGATCACCATGTTTCCGGGGTAACTGACTGCCCTGTTTCCAGGGTTACTGACCGCCCTGTTTCCGGGGTAACTGACTGCCCAGTTTCCAGGGTAACTGTTCACCCTGTTTCCGGGGTAACGGATCACCCTGTTTCCGGGGTAAATGACTGCCCTGTTTCCAGGGTAACTGACCGCCCTGTTTCAGGGATAACTGTGAGCCCTATTTCCAGGGTAAAAAACTGCCCTGTTTCCAGGGTAACTGACCGCCCTGTTTCCAGGGTATCTGAAGTCCCTGTTTCCAGGGTAACAGATCACCCTGTTTCCGGGATAACTGACTGCCCTGTTTCCGGGATAACTGACTGCCCTGTTTCCAGGGTAACTGACTGCCCTGTTTCCGGGGTAACTGACTGCCCTGTTTCCAGGCTAACTGACTGCCCTGTTTCCAGGATAACTGATCACCCTGTTTCCAGGGTAACTGACTGCCCTGTTTCCGGGGTAACTGACCGCCCTGTTTCCAGGATAACTGATCACCCTGTTTCCGGGGTAACTGACCACCCTGTTTCCAGGGTCACTGACCACCCTGTTTCCAGGATAACTGACTCCCCTGTTTCCAGGGTAACTGACTGCCCTGTTTCCGGGGTAACTGACCGCCCTGTTTCCAGGATAACTGACCTACCTGTTTCCGGGGTAACTGACCGCCCTGTTTCGAGGATAACTGACTGCCCTGTTTCCAGGTTAACTGACTGCCCTGTTTCCAGTGTAACTGACTGCCCTATTTCCAGGGGAACTGACTGCCCTGTTTCCGGGGTAAATGATCACCCTGTTTCCGGGGTAACTGAGTAACCAGTTTCCAGGGTGACTGACTGCCCTGTTTCCAGGGTAACTGACTGCCCAGTTTCCGGGGTAACTGACTGCCCTGATTCCTGGGTAGTTGACTGCCCTGTTTCCAGGGTAACTGATCACCCTTTTTCCGGGATAACTGACTGCCCTGTTTCCGGGATAACTGACTGCCCTGTTTCCAGGGTAACTGATCACCCTTTTTCCGGGATAACTGACTGCCCTGTTTCCGGGATAACTGACTGCCCTGTTTCCAGGGTAACTGATCACCCAGTTTCCGGGATAACTGACTCCCCTGTTTCCAGGGTAACTGACTGCCCAGTTTCCAGGGTAACTGACTGCCCTGTTTCCGGGGTAACTGACTGCCCTGTTTCCAGGGTAACTGACTGCCCAGTTTCCAGGATAACTGATCCCCCTGTTTCCGGGATAACTGACTGCCCAGTTTCCAGGGTAACTGATCACCCTGTTTCTGGAAGAACTGACTGCCCTGTTTCCAGGGCAACTGACTGCCCAGTTTCCAGGGTAACTGACTGCTCTGTTTCCAGGGCAAGTGACCGCCCTGTTTCCGGGGTAACAGACTGCCCAGTTTCCAGGGTAACTGTTCACCCTGTTTCCGGGGTAACGGATCACCCTGTTTCCGGGGTAAATGACGGCCCTGTTTCCAGGGTAACTGACCGCCCTGTTTCAGGGATAACTGTGTGCTCTGTTTCCAGGGTAAAAAACTGCCCTGTTTCCGGGGTAACTGACCGCCCTGTTTCCAGGATAACTGATCACCCTGTTTCCGGGGTAACTGACTGCCCAGTTTCCAGCGTAACTGACTGCCCTGTTTCCAGGGTAACTGACTGCCCTGTTTCCGGGGTAACTGACTGCCCAGTTTCCGGGATAACTGATCACCCTGTTTCCGGGGTAACTGATTGCCCTGTTTCCAGCGTAACTGATCACCCTGTTTCCGGGATAACTGACTGCCCTGTTTCCGGGATAACTGACTGCCCTGTTTCCAGGGTAACTGACTGCCCTGTTTCCGGGGTAACTGACTGCCCTGTTTCCAGGATAACTGATCACTCTGTTTCCGGAGTAACTGACCACCCTGTGTCCGGGGTAACTGACTAATCTGTTTCCAGGGTTACTGACCGACCTGTTTCTGGGGTAACTGAGTGCCCTGTTTCCGGGGTAACTGACCGCCCTGTTTCCAGGATAACTGATCACCCTGTTTCCAGGGTAACTGACCATCCTGTTTCCAGGGTAACTGACTGCCCAGTTTGCAGGGTAAATGACTGCCCTGTTTCCGGCGTAACAGATCTCCCTGTTTCCGGGGTAACAGACCGCCCTGTTTCCAGGATAACTGACTGCCCTGTTTCCGGGATAACTGACTGCCCTGTTTACTGGATAACTGACCGCCCTGTTTCCAGGTTAACTGACTGCCCTGTTTACTGGATAACTGACCGCCCTGTTTCCAGGTTAACTGACTGCCCTGTTTCCGGGATAACTGACTGCACTGTTTCCAGGGTAACTGACTGCCCTGTTTATGGGATAACTGACTGCCCTGTTTCCAGGGTAACTGATAACCCTGTTTCCGGGCTAACTGAATGCCCTGTTTCCAGGGTAAGTGACTGCCCAGTTTCCAGGGTAACTGACTGCCCTGTATCCGGGGTAACTGACTGCCCTGTTTCCAGGGTAACTGACTGCCCTGTTTCCGGGGTAACTGACTGCCCTGTTTCCAGGGTAACTGATCACCCTGTTTACGGGATAAATGACTGCCCTGTTTCCGGGATAACTGACTGCCCTGTTTCCAGGATAACTGACTGCCCTGTTTCCGGGGTAACTGACTGCCCTGTTTCCAGGCTAACTGACTGCCCTGTTTCCAGGATAACTGATCACCCTGTTTCCGGGATAACTGAGCGCCCTGTTTCCGGGGTAACTGACCGCCCTGTTTCCAGGATAACTGATCACCCTGTTTCTGGGGTAACTGACCACCCTGTTTCCAGGGTCACTGACCACCCTGTTTCCAGGATATCTGAAAGCCCTGTTTCCAGGGTAACTGATCTCCCTGTTTCCGGGGTAACTGATCACCCTGTTTCCGGGTAACTGACTGCCCTGTTTCCAGGGTATCTGATGTCCCTGTTTCCAGGGTAACTGATCACCCTGTTTCCGGGGTAACTGACTGCCCTGTTTCCAGGGTAACTGATCTCCCTGTTTCCAGTGCAACGGATCACCATGTTTCCGGGGTAACTGACTGCCCTGTTTCCAGGGCAACTGACCGCCCTGTTTCCGGGGTAACTGACTGCCCAGTTTCCAGGGTAACTGTTCACCCTATTTCCGGGGTAACGGGACACCCTGTTTCCGGGGTCAATGACTGCCCTGTTTCCAGGGTAACTGACCGCCCTGTTTCAGGGATAACTGTGAGCCCTATTTCCAGGGTAAAAAACTGCCCTGTTTCCAGGGTAACTGACCGCCCTGTTTCCAGTATAACTGATCACCCTGTTTCCGGAGTAACTGAGTAATCTGTTTCCAGGGTTACTGACTGCCCTGTTTCCGGGGTAACTGACTGCCCAGTTTCCAGCGTAACTGACTGCCCTGTTTCCAGGGTAACTGACTGCCCAGTTTCCAGGTAACTGACTGCCCAGTTTCCAGGGTAACTAACTGCCCTGTTTCCGGGGTAACTGATCACCCTGTTTCCGGGATAACTGAATACCCTGTTTCCAGGGCAACTGACTGCCCAGTTTCCAGGGGAACTGATCACCCTGTTTCTGGGATAACTGACTGCCCTGTTTCCAGGGCAACTGACTGCCCAGTTTCCAGGGTAACTGACTGCCCAGTTTCCAGGGTAACTAACTGCCGTGTTTCCAGGGTAACTGATCACCCTGTTTACGGGATAAATGACTGCCCTGTTTCCGGGATAACTGACTGCCCTGTTTCCAGGATAACTGACTGCCCTGTTTCCGGGGTAACAGACTGCCCAGTTTCCAGGTTAACTGTTCACCCTGTTTCCGGGGTAACGGATCACCCTGTTTCCGGGGTAAATGACGGCCCTGTTTCCAGGGTAACTGACCGCCCTGTTTCAGGGATAACTGTGTGCCCTGTTTCCAGGGTAAAAAACTGCCCTGTTTCCGGGGTAACTGACCGCCCTGTTTCCAGGATAACTGATCACCCTGTTTCCGGGGTAACTGACTGTCCAGTTTCCAGCGTAACTGACTGCCCTGTTTCCAGGGTAACTGACTGCCCTGTTTCCGGGGTAACTGACTGCCCAGTTTCCAGGGTAACTGACTGCCCTGTTTCCGGGGTAACTGACTGCCCAGTTTCCAGGGTAACTGATCACCCTGTTTCCGGGATAACTGATCACCCTGTTTCCGGGGTAACTGATTGCCCTGTTTGCAGCGTAACTGATCACCCTGTTTCCGGGATAACTGACTGCCCTGTTTCCGGGATAACTGACTGCCCTGTTTCCAGGGTAACTGACTGCCCTGTTTCCGGGGTAACTGACTGCCCTGTTTCCAGGATAACTGATCACACTGTTTCCGGGGTAACTGACCACCCTGTGTCCGGGGTAACTGACTAATCTGTTTCCAGGGTTAATGACTGCCCTGTTCCCGGGGTAACTGACTGCCCGGTTTCCGGGATAACTGACTGCCCTGTTTCCAGGGTAACTGATAACCCTGTTTCCAGGATAACTGACTCCCCTGTTTCCAGGGTAACTGACTGCCCGGTTTCCGGGATAACTGACTGCCCGGTTTCCGGGATAACTGACTGCCCTGTTTCCAGGGTAACAGATCTCCCTGTTTCCAGGATAACTGACTCCCCTGTTTCCAGGGTAACTGATTGCCCCATTATCCGGGGTAACTGACCGCCCTGTTTCCAGGTTAACTGACTGCCCTGTTTCCGGGATAACTGACTGCCCTGTTTCCAGGGTAACTGACTGCCCGGTTTCCGGGATAAATGACTGCCCTGTTTCCAGGGTAACTGATAACCCTGTTTCCAGGATAACTGACTCCCCTGTTTCCAGGGTAACTGATTGCCCTGTTTCCGGGGTAACTGACTGCCCTGTTTCCAGGATAACTGACCTACCTATTTCCAGGGTAAATGACTGCCCTGTTTCCAGGTTAACTGACTGCCCAGTTTCCAGGGTAACTGATCACCCTTTTTCCGGGATATCTGACGGCCCTGTTTCAGGGATAAGTGAATGCCCTGTTTCCAGGGTAACTGATCACCCTGTTTCCGGGATAACTGACTCCCCGGTTTCCATGGTAACTGACTGCCCAGTTTCCAGGGTAACTGACTGCCCTGTTTGCTGGGTAACTGACTGCCCTGTTTCCAGGGTAACTGATCGCCCAGTTTCCAGGGTAACTGATCACCCTGTTTCCGGGATAACTGACTGCCCTGTTTCCGGGAGAAATGAGTGCCCTGTTTCCAGGGTAACTGACTGCCCTGTTTCCGGGGTAACTGACTGCCCTGTTTCCAGGGTAACTGATCACCCTGTTTCCGGGATAAATGACTGCCCTGTTTCCGGGATAACTGACTGCCCTGTTTCCAGGGTAACTGACTGCCCTGTTTCCGGGGTAACTGACCGCCCTGTTTCCAGGATAACTGACTGCCCTGTTTGAGGTTAACTGACTGCCCTGTTTCCAGGGTAACTGACTGCCCTGTTTCCAGGGGAACTGACTGCCCTGTTTCCGGGGTAAATGATCACCCTGGTTCCGGGGTAACTGACTAACCAGTTTCCAGGGTGACTGACTGCCCTGTTTCCAGGGTAACTGACTGCCCAGTTTCCGGGGTAACTGACTGCCCTGTTTCCAGGGTAACTGACTGCCCAGTTTCCAGGGTAACTGATCACCCTGTTTCCGGGAAAACTGACTGCCCTGTTTCCGGGAGAAATGACTGCCCTGTTTCCAGGGTAACTGACTGCCCTGTTTCCGGGGTAACTGACTGCCCTGTTTCCAGGGTAACTGATCACCCTGTTTCCGGGATAAATGACTGCCCTGTTTCCGGGATAACTGACTGCCCTGTTTCCAGGGTAACTGACTGCCCTGTTTCCGGGGTAACTGACTGCCCTGTTTCCAGGCTAACTGACTGCCCTGTTTCCAGGATAACTGATCACCCTGTTTCCGGGGTAACTGACTGCCCCGTTTCCGGGGTAACTGACCGCCCTGTTTCCAGGATAACTGACTGCCCTGTTTCCAGCGTCACTGACCACCCTGTTTCCAGGATAACTGAAAGCCCTGTTTCCAGGGTAACTGATCTCCCTGTTTCCGGGGTAACTGATCACCCTGTTTCCGGGTAACTGACTGCCCTGTTTCCAGGTTAACTGATCTCCATGTTTCCAGGGTAACTGATCACCCTGTTTCCGGGGTAACTGACTGCCCTGTTTCCAGGGTAACTGACTGCCCTGTTTCCGGGGTAACTGACTGCCCTGTTTCCAGGATAACTGATCACTCAGTTTCCGGGGGAACTGACCACCCTGTTTCCAGGGTAACTGACTAATCTGTTTCCAGGGTTACTGACCGCCCTGTTTCTGGGGTAACTGACTGCCCTGTTTCCGGGGAAACTGACCGCCCTGCTTCCAGGATAACTGATCACCCTGTTTCCAGTGTAACTGACCATCCTATTTCCAGGGTAACTGACTAATCTGTTTCCAGGGTAACTGACTACCCTGTTTCCGGGGTAACAGATCTCCCTGTTTCCGGGGTAACTGACCGCCCTGTTTCCAGGATAACTGACCGCCCTATTTCCAGGGTAACTGATCACCCTGTTTCCAGGGTAACTGATCACCCTGTTTCCGGGGTAACTGACTGCCCTGCTTCCAGGGTAACTGACTGCCCTGTTTCCGGGGTAACTGACTGCCCTGTTTCCAGGATAACTGATCACTCTGTTTCCGGGGGAACTGACCACCCTGTTTCCAGGGTAACTGACTAATCTGTTTCCAGGGTAACTGACTGCCCTGTTTCCGGGGTAACAGATCTCCCTGTTTCCGGGGTAACTGACCGCCCTGTTTCCAGGATAACTGACCACCCTATTTCCGGGGTAACTGACCGCTCTGCTTCCAGGATAACTGACTGCCCTGTTTCCGGGATAACTGACTGCCCTGTTTAATGGATAACTGACTGCCCTGTTTCCAGGTTAACTGACTGCCCTGTTTCCGGGATAACTGACTGCCCTGTTTCCAGGTTAACTGACTGCCCTGTTTCCGGGATAACTGACTGCCCTGTTTCCAGGTTAACTGACTGCCCTGTTTCCGGGATAACTGACTGCCCTGTTTCCAGGTTAACTGACTGCCCTGTTTCCGGGATAACTGACTGCCCTGTTTCCAGGGTAACTGATAACCCTGTTTCCAGGATAACTGACTGCCCTGTTTCCGGGGTAACTGACTGCCCTGTTTCCAGGATAACTGATCACTCTGTTTCCGGGGGAACTGACCACCCTGTTTCCAGGGTAACTGACTAATCTGTTTCCAGGGTAACTGACTGCCCTGTTTCCGGGGTAACAGATCTCCCTGTTTCCGGGGTAACTGACCGCCCTGTTTCCAGGATAACTGACCGCCCTATTTCCGGGGTAACTGACCGCTCTGCTTCCAGGATAACTGACTGCCCTGTTTCCGGGATAACTGACTGCCCTGTTTAATGGATAACTGACTGCCCTGTTTCCAGGTTAACTGACTGCCCTGTTTCCGGGATAACTAACTGCCCTGTTTCCAGGTTAACTGACTGCCCTGTTTCCGGGATAACTGACTGCCCTGTTTCCAGGGTAACTGATAACCCTGTTTCCAGGATAACTGACTGCCCAGTTTCCAGGGTAACTGACTGCTCGGTTTCCAGGGTAACTGACTGCCCTGTTTCCGGGGTAACTGACTGCCCTGTTTCCAGGGTAACTGACTGCCCAGTTTCCAGAGTAACTGAATACCCTGTTTCCAGGGTAACTGACTGCCCTGTTTCCGGGATAACTGACTGCCCTGTTTCCAGGGTAACTGACTGCCCTGTTTCCGGGATAACTGATGCCCTGTTTCCGGGATAACTGACTGCCCTGTTTCCAGGGTAACTGACTGCCCTGTTTCCGGGGTAACTGCCTGCCCTGTTTCCAGGCTAACTGACTGCCCTGTTTCCAGGATAACTGATCACCTGTTTCCGGGGTAACT
Source organism: Heterodontus francisci (assembly GCF_036365525.1). Taxonomy (NCBI): domain Eukaryota; kingdom Metazoa; phylum Chordata; class Chondrichthyes; order Heterodontiformes; family Heterodontidae; genus Heterodontus; species Heterodontus francisci. The sequence continues at coordinate 7,886,927 of NC_090386.1, forward strand.
GACTGCCCTGTTTCCGGGGTAAGTGACCGCCCTGTTTCCAGGACAACTGATCACCCTGTTTCCGGGGTAACTGACCACCCTGTTTCCAGGATAACTGACCACCCTGTTTCCAGGATAACTGACTCCCCTGTTTCCAGGGTAACTGACTGCCCTGTTTCCGGGGTAACTGACCGCCCTGTTTCCAGGATAACTGACCTACCTATTTCCGGGGTAACTGACCGCCCTGTTTGCAGTGTAACTGACTGCCCTGTTTCCAGGGTAACAGACTGCCCTGTTTCCGGGGTAAATGATCACCCTGTTTCCGGGGTAACTGACTAACCAGTTTCCAGGGTGACTGACTGCCCTGTTTCCAGGGTAACTGACTGCCCAGTTTCCAGGGTAACTGATCACCCTTTTTCCGGGGTAACTGACTGCCCTGTTTCCTGGCTAATTGACTGCCCAGTTTCCAGGGTAACTGATCACCCTTTTTCCGGGATAACTGACTGCCCTGTTTCCGGCATAACTGACTGCCCAGTTTCCAGGGTAACTGATCACCCTTTTTCCGGGATAACTGACTGCCCTGTTTCCGGGATAACTGACTGCCCAGTTTCCAGGGTAACTGATCACCCTTTTTCCGGGGTAACTGACTGCCCTGTTTCCAGGTTAACTGACTGCCCAGTTTCCAGGGTAACTGATCACCCTTTTTCCGGGATAACTGACTGCCCTGTTTCCGGGATAACTGACTGCCCTGTTTCCAGGCGAACTGACTGCCCTGTTTCCAGGATAACTGATCACCCTGTTTCCGGGGTAACTGACTGCCCTGTTTCCGGGGTAACTGACCGACCGCCCTGTTTCCAGGATAACTGATCACCCTGTTTCCGGGGTAACTGACCACCCTGTTTCCAGTGTAACTGACTAATCTGTTTCCAGGGTAACTGACCGCCCTGTTTCTGGGGTAACTGACTGCCCTGTTTCCGGGGTAACTGACCGCCCTGTTTCCAGGATAACTGATCACCCTGCTTCCAGGGGAACTGACCATCCTGTTTCCAGGGTAACTGACTGCCCAGTTTCCAGGGTGACTGACTGCCCTGTTTCCAGGGTAACTGACTGCCCACTTTCCGGGTTAACTGACAGCCCTGTTTCCAGGGTAATTGACTGCCCTGCTTCCGGGGTAACTGACTGCCCTGTTTCCTGGTTAACTGACTGCCCAGTTTCCTGGGTAACTGATCACCCTTTTTCCGGGATAACTGACTGCCCTGTTTCCGGGATAACTGACTGCCCTGTTTCCAGGGTAACTGATCACCCTGTTTCCGGGATAACTGACTCCCCTGTTTCCAGGGTAACTGACTGCCCAGTTTCCAGGGTAACTGACTGCTATGTTTCCGGGGTAACTGACTGCCCTGTTTCCAGGTTAACTGATTGCCCAGTTTCCAGGGTAACTGACTGCCCTGTTTCCGGGATAACTGACTGCCCTGTTTCCAGGCTAACTGACTGCCCTGTTTCCAGGATAACTGATCACCCTGTTTCCGGGGTAACTGACTGCCCTGTTTCCGGGGTAACTGACCGACCGCCCTGTTTCCAGGATAACTGATCACCCTGTTTCCGGGGTAACTGACCACCCTGTTTCCAGTGTAACTGACTAATCTGTTTCCAGGGTTACTGACCGCCCTTTTTCTGGGGTAACTGACTGCCCTGTTTCCGGGGTAACTGACCGCCCTGTTTCCAGGATAACTGATCACCCTGCTTCCAGGGTAACTGACCATCCTGTTTCCAGGGTAACTGACTGCCCAGTTTCCAGGATAACTGACTGCCCTGTTTCCGGGGTAACAGATCTCCTGTTTCCAGGGTAACTGACCGCCCTGTTTCCAGGATAACTGACTGCCCTATTTCCGGGGTAACTGAATGCCCTGTTTCCAGGATAACTGACTGCCCTGTTTCCGGGATAACTGACTGCCCTGTTTACTGGATAACTGACCGCCCTGTTTCCAGGTTAATTGACTGCCCTGTTTCCGGGGTAACTGACTGCCCTGTTTCCAGGGTAACTGACTGCCCAGTTTCCAGGGTAACTGATCACCCTGTTTCCGGGATAACTGACTGCCCAGTTTCCGGGAGAAATGACAGCCCTGTTTCCAGGGTAACTGACTGCCCTGTTTCCAGGGTAACTGACTGCCCTGTTTCCAGGCTAACTGACTGCCCTGTTTCCAGGATAACTGATCACCCTGTTTCCGGGGTAACTGACTGCCCTGTTTCCGGGGTAACTGACCGACCGCCCTGTTTCCAGGATAACTGATCACCCTGTTTCCGGGGTAACTGACCACCCTGTTTCCAGGGTAACTGACTAATCTGTTTCCAGGGTTACTGACCGCCCTGTTTCTGGGGTAACTGACTGCCCTGTTTCCGGGGTAACTGACCGCCCTGTTTCCAGGATAACTGATCACCCTGTTTCCAGGGTAACTGACCATCCTGTTTCCAGGGTAACTGACTGCCCAGTTTCCAGGGTAACTGACCGCCCTATTTCCGGGGTAACTGACCGCCCTGTTTCCAGGATAACTGAATGCCCTGTTTCCGGGGTAACTGACTGCCCTGTTTCCAGGCTAACTGACTGCCCTGTTTCCAGGATAACTGATCACCCTGTTTCCGGGGTAACTGACTGCCCCGTTTCCGGGGTAACTGACCGCCCTGTTTCCAGGATAACTGACCACCCTGTTTCCAGCGTCACTGACCACCCTGTTTCCAGGATAACTGAAAGCCCTGTTTCCAGGGTAACTGATCTCCCTGTTTCCGGGGTAACTGATCACCCTGTTTCCGGGTAACTGACTGCCCTGTTTCCAGGTTAACTGATCTCCCTGTTTCCAGGGTAACTGATCACCCTGTTTCCGGGGTAACTGACTGCCCTGTTTCCAGGGTAACTGACTGCCCTGTTTCCGGGGTAACTGACTGCCCTGTTTCCAGGATAACTGATCACTCAGTTTCCGGGGGAACTGACCACCCTGTTTCCAGGGTAACTGACTAATCTGTTTCCAGGGTTACTGACCGCCCTGTTTCTGGGGTAACTGACTGCCCTGTTTCCGGGGAAACTGACCGCCCTGCTTCCAGGATAACTGATCACCCTGTTTCCAGTGTAACTGACCATCCTATTTCCAGGGTAACTGACTAATCTGTTTCCAGGGTAACTGACTACCCTGTTTCCGGGGTAACAGATCTCCCTGTTTCCGGGGTAACTGACCGCCCTGTTTCCAGGATAACTGACCGCCCTATTTCCAGGGTAACTGATCACCCTGTTTCCAGGGTAACTGATCACCCTGTTTCCGGGGTAACTGACTGCCCTGCTTCCAGGGTAACTGACTGCCCTGTTTCCGGGGTAACTGACTGCCCTGTTTCCAGGATAACTGATCACTCTGTTTCCGGGGGAACTGACCACCCTGTTTCCAGGGTAACTGACTAATCTGTTTCCAGGGTAACTGACTGCCCTGTTTCCGGGGTAACAGATCTCCCTGTTTCCGGGGTAACTGACCGCCCTGTTTCCAGGATAACTGATCACCCTGTTTCCAGGGTAACTGACCATCCTGTTTCCAGGGTAACTGACTGCCCAGTTTGCAGGGTAAATGACTGCCCTGTTTCCGGGATAACTGACTGCCCTGTTTCCAGGGTAACTGATAACCCTGTTTCCAGGATAACTGACTGCCCAGTTTCCAGGGTAACTGACTGCTCGGTTTCCAGGGTAACTGACTGCCCTGTTTCCGGGGTAACTGACTGCCCTGTTTCCAGGGTAACTGACTGCCCAGTTTCCAGAGTAACTGAATACCCTGTTTCCAGGGTAACTGACTGCCCTGTTTCCGGGATAACTGACTGCCCTGTTTCCAGGGTAACTGACTGCCCTGTTTCCGGGATAACTGATGCCCTGTTTCCGGGATAACTGACTGCCCTGTTTCCAGGGAAACTGACTGCCCTGTTTCCGGGGTAACTGCCTGCCCTGTTTCCAGGCTAACTGACTGCCCTGTTTCCAGGATAACTGATCACCTGTTTCCGGGGTAACTGACTGCCCTGTTTCCGGGGTAAGTGACCGCCCTGTTTCCAGGACAACTGATCACCCTGTTTCCGGGGTAACTGACCACCCTGTTTCCAGGATAACTGACCACCCTGTTTCCAGGATAACTGACTCCCCTGTTTCCAGGGTAACTGACTGCCCTGTTTCCGGGGTAACTGACCGCCCTGTTTCCAGGATAACTGACCTACCTATTTCCGGGGTAACTGACCGCCCTGTTTGCAGTATAACTGACTGCCCTGTTTCCAGGGTAACAGACTGCCCTGTTTCCGGGGTAAATGATCGCCCTGTTTCCGGGGTAACTGACTCACCAGTTTCCAGGGTGACTGACTGCCCTGTTTCCAGGGTAACTGACTGCCCAGTTTCCAGGGTAACTGATCACCCTTTTTCCGGGGTAACTGACTGCCCTGTTTCCTGGCTAATTGACTGCCCAGTTTCCAGGGTAACTGATCACCCTTTTTCCGGGATAACTGACTGCCCTGTTTCCGGGATAACTGACTGCCCAGTTTCCAGGGTAACTGATCACCCTTTTTCCGGGATAACTGACTGCCCTGTTTCCGGGATAACTGACTGCCCAGTTTCCAGGGTAACTGATCACCCTTTTTCCGGGGTAACTGACTGCCCTGATTCCAGGTTAACTGACTGCCCAGTTTCCAGGGTAACTGATCACCCTTTTTCCGGGATAACTGACTGCCCTGTTTCCGGGATAACTGACTGCCCTGTTTCCAGGCTAACTGACTGCCCTGTTTCCAGGATAACTGATCACCCTGTTTCCGGGGTAACTGACTGCCCTGTTTCCGGGGTAACTGACCGACCGCCCTGTTTCCAGGATAACTGATCACCCTGTTTCCAGGGTAACTGACCACCCTGTTTCCAGTGTAACTGACTAATCTGTTTCCAGGGTAACTGACCGCCCTGTTTCTGGGGTAACTGACTGCCCTGTTTCCGGGGTAACTGACCGCCCTGTTTCCAGGATAACTGATCACCCTGCTTCCAGGGGAACTGACCATCCTGTTTCCAGGGTAACTGACTGCCCAGTTTCCAGGGTGACTGACTGCCCTGTTTCCAGGGTAACTGACTGCCCACTTTCCGGGTTAACTGACAGCCCTGTTTCCAGGGTAATTGACTGCCCTGCTTCCGGGGTAACTGACTGCCCTGTTTCCTGGTTAACTGACTGCCCAGTTTCCTGGGTAACTGATCACCCTTTTTCCGGGATAACTGACTGCCCTGTTTCCGGGATAACTGACTGCCCTGTTTCCAGGGTAACTGATCACCCTGTTTCCGGGATAACTGACTCCCCTGTTTCCAGGGTAACTGACTGCCCAGTTTCCAGGGTAATTGACTGCTATGTTTCCGGGGTAACTGACTGCCCTGTTTCCAGGTTAACTGACTGCCCAGTTTCCAGGGTAACTGACTGCCCTGTTTCCGGGATAACTGACTGCCCTGTTTCCAGGCTAACTGACTGCCCTGTTTCCAGGATAACTGATCACCCTGTTTCCGGGGTAACTGACTGCCCTGTTTCCGGGGTAACTGACCGACCGCCCTGTTTCCAGGATAACTGATCACCCTGTTTCCGGGGTAACTGACCACCCTGTTTCCAGTGTAACTGACTAATCTGTTTCCAGGGTTACTGACCGCCCTTTTTCTGGGGTAACTGACTGCCCTGTTTCCGGGGTAACTGACCGCCCTGTTTCCAGGATAACTGATCACCCTGCTTCCAGGGTAACTGACCATCCTGTTTCCAGGGTAACTGACTGCCCAGTTTCCAGGGTAACTGACTGCCCTGTTTCCGGGGTAACAGATCTCCTGTTTCCAGGGTAACTGACCGCCCTGTTTCCAGGATAACTGACTGCCCTATTTCCGGGGTAACTGAATGCCCTGTTTCCAGGATAACTGACTGCCCTGTTTCCGGGATAACTGACTGCCCTGTTTACTGGATAACTGACCGCCCTGTTTCCAGGTTAATTGACTGCCCTGTTTCCGGGGTAACTGACTGCCCTGTTTCCATGGTAACTGACTGCCCAGTGTCCAGGGTAACTGATCACCCTGTTTCCGGGATAACTGACTGCCCAGTTTCCGGGAGAAATGACAGCCCTGTTTCCAGGGTAACTGACTGCCCTGTTTCCAGGGTAACTGACTGCCCTGTTTCCAGGCTAACTGACTGCCCTGTTTCCAGGATAACTGATCACCCTGTTTCCGGGGTAACTGACTGCCCTGTTTCCGGGGTAACTGACCGACCGCCCTGTTTCCAGGATAACTGATCACCCTGTTTCCGGGGTAACTGACCACCCTGTTTCCAGGGTAACTGACTAATCTGTTTCCAGGGTTACTGACCGCCCTGTTTCTGGGGTAACTGACTGCCCTGTTTCCGGGGTAACTGACCGCCCTGTTTCCAGGATAACTGATCACCCTGTTTCCAGGGTAACTGACCATCCTGTTTCCAGGGTAACTGACTGCCCAGTTTCCAGGGTAACTGACCGCCCTATTTCCGGGGTAACTGACCGCCCTGTTTCCAGGATAACTGAATGCCCTGTTTCCGAGATAACTGACTGCCCTGTTTACTGGATAACTGACCGCCCTGTTTCCAGGTTAACTGACTGCCCTGTTTCCGGGATAACTGACTGCCCTGTTTCCAGGGTAACTGATTGCCCTGTTTCCGGTGTAACTGACTGCCCTGTTTCCAGGGTAACTGATCACCCTGTTTCCGGGACAACTGACTGCCCTGTTTCCGGGATAACTGACTGCCCTGTTTCCAGGAAAACTGACTGCCCTGTTTAAGGGGTAACTGACTACCCTGTTTCCAAGCTAACTGACGGCCCTGTTTCCAGGATAACTGATCACCCTGTTTCCGCGGTAACTGACTGCCCTGTTTCCGGGGTAACTGACCGCCCTGTTTCCACGATAACTGATCACCCTGTTTCCGGGGTCACTTACCACACTGTTTCCAGTGCAACGGATCACCATGTTTCCGGGGTAACTGACTGCCCTGTTTCCAGGGCAACTGACCGCCCTGTTTCCGGGGGAACTGACTGCCCAGTTTCCAGGGTAACTGACTGCCCAGTTTCCAGGGTAACTAACTGCCCTGTTTCCGGGGTAACTGACTGCCCAGTTTCCAGGGTAACTGACTGCCCTGTTTCCAGGGTAACTGACAGCCCACCTTCCAGTGTAACTGATCACCCTGTTTCCAGGATAATTGACTGCCCTGTTTCCAGGGTAACTGACCGCCCTGTTTCCAGGGTCACTGACTGCCCAGTTTCCAGGGTAAATTATCACCCTGTTTCCGGGATAACTAACTGCCCTGTTTCCGGGATAACTGACTGCCCTGTTTCCGGGGTAACTGATCACCCTGTTTCCGGGGTAACTGACTGCCCAGTTTCCGGGGTAACTGACTTCCCTGTTTCAGGGTAACTGACTGCCCAGTTTCCATGGTAACTGACTGCCCTGTTTCCGGGGTAACTGATCACCCTGTTTCCGGGGTAACTGACTGCCCAGTTTCCAGGGTGACTGACTGCCCTGTTTCCTGGGTAACTGACTGCCCAGTTTCCAGGGTAACTGACTGCCCTGTTTCCAGGGTAACTGATCACCCTGTTTCCGGGATAACTGACTGCCCTGTTTCCGGGATAAGTGACTGCCCTGTTTCCAGGGTAACTGACTGACCCTGTTTCCGGGGTAACTGACTGCCCTGTTTCCAGGCTAACTGACTGCCCTGTTTCCAGGATAACTGATCACCCTGTTTCCGGGGTAACTGACTGCCCTGTTTCCGGGGTAACTGACCGCCCTGTTTCCAGGGTCACTGACCACCATGTTTCCAGGATAACTGAAAGCCCTGTTTCCAGGGTAACTGATCTCCCTGTTTCCGGGGTAACTGATCACCCTGTTTCCGGGTAACTGACTGCCCTGTTTCCGGGGTAACTGACTGCCCTGTTTCCAGGGTAACTGATCTCCCTGTTTCCAGTGCAACGGATCACCATGTTTCCGGGGTAACTGACTGCCCTGTTTCCAGGGCAACAAACTGCCCTGTTTCCGGGGGAACTGACTGCCCAGTTTCCAGGGTAACTGACTGCCCAGTTTCCAGGGTAACTAACTGCCCTGTTTCCGGGGTAACTGACTGCCCAGGTTCCAGGGTAACTGACTGCCCTGTTTCCAGGGTAACTGACAGCCCACCTTCCAGTGTAACTGATCACCCTGTTTCCAGGATAATTGACTGCCCTGTTTCCAGGGTAACTGACCGCCCTGTTTCCAGGGTAACTGACTGCCCAGTTTCCAGGGTAAATTATCACCCTGTTTCCGGGATAACTAACTGCCCTGTTTCCAGGATAACTGACTGCCCTGTTTCCGGGGTAACTGATCACCCTGTTTCCGGGGTAACTGACTGCCCAGTTTCCGGGGTAACTGACCTCCCTGTTTCCAGGGTAACTGACTGCCCTGTTTCCGGGATAACTGACTGCCCTGTTTCCAGGGTAACTGATAACCCTGTTTCCGGGATAACTGACTGCCCTGTTTCCAGGGTAACTGACTGCCCAGTTTCCAGAGTAACTGAATAACCTGTTTCCAGGGTAACAGATCACCCTGTTTCCGGGGTAACTGACTGCCCTGTTTCCGGGGTAACTGACCGCACTGTTTCCAGGATAACTGATCACCCTGTTTCCGGGGTAACTGACCACCCTGTTTCCAGGGTCACTGACCACCCTGTTTCCAGGATAACTGACTCCCCTGTATCCAGGGTAACTGACTGTTCTGTTTCCAAAGGAACTGACTGCCCTGTTTCCGGGGTAACAGATCACCCTGTTTCCGGGTTAACTGATTAACCAGTTTCCAGGGTGACTGACTGCCCTGTTTCCAGGGTAACTGACTGCCCAGTTTCCGGGGTAACTGACTGTCCTGTTTCCTGGGTAACTGACTGCCCTGCTTCCGGGGTAACTGACTGCCCTGTTTCCCGGGTAACTGACAGCCCAGTTTCCAGGGTAACTGATCACCCTTTTTCCGGGATAACTGACTGCTCTGTTTCCGGGATAACTGACTGCCCTGTTTCCAGGGTAACTGATCACCCTGTTTCCGGGATAACTGACTCCCCTGTTTGCAGGGTAACTGACTGCCCAGTTTCCAGGGTAACTGACTGCCCTGTGTCCGGGGTAACTGACTGCCCTGTTTCCAGGGTAACTGACTGCCCAGTTTCCAGGGTAACTGATCACCCTGTTTCCGGGATAACAGAGTGCACTTTTTCCGGGAGAAATGACTGCCCTGTTTCCTGGGTAACTGACTGCCCTGCTTCCGGGGTAAATGACTGCCCTGTTTCCAGGTTAACTGACTGCCCAGTTTCCAGGGTAACTGATCACCCTTTTTCCCGGATAACTGACGGCCCTGTTTCAGGGATAAGTGAATGCCCTGTTTCCAGGGTAACTGATCACCCTGTTTCCGGGATAACTGACTCCCCGGTTTCCATGGTAACTGACTGCCCAGTTTCCAGGGTAACTGACTGCCCTGTTTGCGGGGCAACTGACTGCCCTGTTTCCAGGGTAACTGATTGCCCAGTTTCCAGGGTAACTGATTACCCTGTTTCCGGGATAACTGACTGCCCAGTTTCCGGGAGAAATGACTGCCCTGTTTCCAGGGTAACTGACTGCCCTGTTTCCAGGGTAACTGATCACCCTGTTTCCGGGATAAATGACTGCCCTGTTTCCGGGATAACTGACTGCCCTGTTTCCAGGGTAACTGACTGCCCTGTTTCCGGGGTAACTGACTGCCCTGTTTCCAGGGGAACTGACTGCCCTGTTTCCGGGGTAACTGACTGCCCAGTTTCCGGGGTAACTGACTGCCCTGTTTCCAGGGTAACTGACTGCCCAGTTTCCAGGGTAACTGATCACCCTGTTTCCGGGAAAACTGACTGCCCTGTATCCGGGAGTAATGACTGCCCTGTTTCCAGGGTAACTGACTGCCCTGTTCCCGCGGTAACTGACTGCCCTATTCCACCCTGTTTCCGGGATAAATGACTGCCCTGTTTCCGGGATAACTGACTGCCCTGTTTCCAGGGTAACTGACTGCCCTGTTTCCGGGGTAACTGACTGCCCTGTTTCCAGGCTAACTGACTGCCCTGTTTCCAGGATAACTGATCACCCTGTTTCCGGGGTAACTGACTGCCCCGTTTCCGGGGTAACTGACCGCCTTGTTTCCAGGATAACTGACCACCCTGTTTCCAGTGTCACTGACCACCCTGTTTCCAGGATAACTGAAAGCCCTGTTTCCAGGGTAACTGATCTCCCTGTTTCCGGGGTAACTGATCACCCTGTTTCCGGGTAACTGACTGCCCTGTTTCCAGGTTAACTGATCTCCCTGTTTTCAGGGTAACTGATCACCCTGTTTCCGGGGTAATTGACTGCCCTGTTTCCAGGGTAACTGACTGCCCTGTTTCCGGGGTAACTGACTGCCCTGTTTCCAGGATAACTGATCACTCTGTTTCCGGGGTAACTGACCACCCTGTTTCCGGGGTAACTGACTAATCTGTTTCCAGGGTTACTGACCGCCCTGTTTCTGGGGTAACTGACTGCCCTGTTTCCGAGGGAACTGACCGCCCTGTTTCCAGGATAACTGATCACCCTGTTTCCAGTGTAACTAACCATCCTATTTCCAGGGTAACTGACTGCCCAGTTTCCAGGGTAACTGACTGCCCTGTTTCCGGGGTAACAGATCTCCCTGTTTCCGGGGTAACTGACCGCCCTGTTTCCAGGATAACTGACCGCCCTATTTCTGGGGTAACTGACCGCTCTGCTTCCAGGATAACTGACTGCCCTGTTTCCGGGATATCTGACTGCCCTGTTTAATGGATAACTGACTGCCCTGTTTCCAGGTTAACTGACTGCCCTGTTTCCGGGATAACTGACTGCCCTGTTTCCAGGGTAACTGACTGCCCTGTTTCCGGGATAACTGACTGCCCTGTTTCCGGGATAACTGACTGCCCTGTTTCCAGGGTAACTGACTTACCCTGTTTCCGGGGTAACTGACTGCCCTGTTTCCAGGCTAACTGACTGCCCTGTTTCCAGGATAACTGATCACCCTGTTTCCGGGGTAACTGACTGCCCTGTTTCCGGGGTAACTGACCGTCCTGTTTCCAGGGTCACTGACCACCCTGTTTCCAGGATAACTGAAAGCCCTGTTTCCAGGGTAACTGATCTCCCTGTTTCCGGGGTAACTGATCACCCTGTTTCCGGGTAACTGACTGCCCTGTTTCCGGGGTAACTGACTGCCCTGTTTCCAGGGTAACTGATCTCCCTGTTTCCAGTGCAACGGATCACCATGTTTCCGGGGTAACTGACTGCCCTGTTTCCAGGGCAACAAACTGCCCTGTTTCCGGGGGAACTGACTGCCCAGTTTCCAGGGTAACTGACTGCCCAGTTTCCAGGGTAACTAACTGCCCTGTTTCCGGGGTAACTAACTGCCCTGTTTCCGGGGTAACTGACTGCCCAGTTTCCAGTGTAACTGTCACCCTGTTTCCAGGATAATTGACTGCCCTGTTTCCAGGGTAACTGACCGCCCTGTTTCCAGGGTAACTGACTGCCCAGTTTCCAGGGTAAATTATCACCCTGTTTCCGGGATAACTAACTGCCCTGTTTCCAGGATAACTGACTGCCCTGTTTCCGGGGTAACTGATCACCCTGTTTCCGGGGTAACTGACTGCCCAGTTTCCGGGGTAACTGACCTCCCTGTTTCCAGGGTAACTGACTGCCCTGCTTCCGGGATAACTGACTGCCCTGTTTCCAGGGTAACTGATAACCCTGTTTCCGGGATAACTGATTGCCCTGTTTCCAGGGTAACTGACTGCCCAGTTTCCAGAGTAACAGAATAACCTGTTTCCAGGGTAACAGATCACCCTGTTTCCGGGGTAACTGACTGCCCTGTTTCCGGGGTAACTGACCGCACTGTTTCCAGGATAACTGATCACCCTGTTTCCGGGGTAACTGACCACCCTGTTTCCAGGGTCACTGACCACCCTGTTTCCAGGATAACTGACTCCCCTGTTTCCAGGGTAACTGACTGTTCTGTTTCCAGGGGAACTGACTGCCCTGTTTCCGGGGTAACAGATCACCCTGTTTCCGGGTTAACTGATTAACCAGTTTCCAGGGTGACTGACTGCCCTGTTTCCAGGGTAACTGACTGCCCAGTTTCCGGGGTAACTGACTGTCCTGTTTCCTGGGTAACTGACTGCCCTGCTTCCGGGGTAACTGACTGCCCTGTTTCCCGGGTAACTGACAGCCCAATTTCCAGGGTAACTGATCACCCTTTTTCTGGGATAACTGACTGCTCTGTTTCCGGGATAACTGACTGCCCTGTTTCCAGGGTAACTGATCACCCTGTTTCCGGGATAACTGACTCCCCTGTTTGCAGGGTAACTGACTGCCCAGTTTCCAGGGTAACTGACTGCCCTGTGTCCGGGGTAACTGACTGCCCTGTTTCCAGGGTAACTGACTGCCCAGTTTCCAGGGTAACTGATCACCCTGTTTCCGGGATAACAGAGTGCACTTTTTCCGGGAGTAATGACTGCCCTGTTTCCTGGGTAACTGACTGCCCTGCTTCCGGGGTAAATGACTGCCCTGTTTCCAGGTTAACTGACTGCCCAGTTTCCAGGGTAACTGATCACCCTTTTTCCCGGATAACTGACGGCCCTGTTTCAGGGATAAGTGAATGCCCTGTTTCCAGGGTAACTGATCACCCTGTTTCCGGGATAACTGACTCCCTGGTTTCCATGGTAACTGACTGCCCAGTTTCCAGGGTAACTGACTGCCCTGTTTGCGGGGCAACTGACTGCCCTGTTTCCAGGGTAACTGATTGCCCAGTTTCCAGGGTAACTGATTACCCTGTTTCCGGGATAACTGACTGCCCTGTTTCCGGGAGAAATGACTGCCCTGTTTCCAGGGTAACTGACTGCCCTGTTTCCAGGGTAACTGATCACCCTGTTTCCGGGATAAATGACTGCCCTGTTTCCGGGATAACTGACTGCCCTGTTTCCAGGGTAACTGACTGCCCTGTTTCCGGGGTAACTGACTGCCCTGTTTCCAGGCTAACTGACTGCCCTGTTTCCAGGATAACTGATCACCCTGTTTCCGGGGTAAATGACTGCCCTGTTTCCGGGGTAACTGACCGCCCTGTTTCCAGGATAACTGATCACCCTGTTTCCGGGGTAACTGACTGCCCTGTTTCCGGGGTAACTGACTGCCCTGTTTCCGGGGTAACTGACCGCCCTGTTTCCAGGAGAACTGATCACCCTGTTTCCGGGGTAACTGACCACCCTGTTTCCAGGGTCACTGACCACCCTGTTTCCAGTATAACTGACTCCCCTGTTTCCAGCATAACTGATCACCCTGTTTCCAGGATAACTGACCTACCTATTTCCGGGGTAACTGACCGCCCTGTTTCCAGGATCACTGACTGCCCTGTTTCCAGGTTAACTGACTGCCCTGTTTCCAGGGTAACTGACTGCCCTGTTTCCAGGGGAACTGACTGCCCTGTTTCCGGGGTAACTGACTGCCCAGTTTCCGGGGTAACTGACTGCCCTGTTTCCAGGGTAACTGACTGCCCAGTTTCCAGGGGAACTGATCACCCTGTTTCCGGGAAAACTGACTGCCCTGTATCCGGGAGTAATGACTGCCCTGTTTCCAGGGTAACTGACTGCCCTGTTTCCGGGGTAACTGACTGCCCTATTCCAGGGTAACTGACTGCCCTGTTTCCGGGGTAACTGACTGCCCTGTTTCCAGGCTAACTGACTGCCCTGTTTCCAGGATAACTGATCACCCTGTTTCCGGGGTAACTGACTGCCCCGTTTCGGGGGTAACTGACCGCCTTGTTTCCAGGATAACTGACCACCCTGTTTCCAGTGTCACTGACCACCCTGTTTCCAGGATAACTGAAAGCCCTGTTTCCAGGGTAACTGATCTCCCTGTTTCCGGGGTAACTGATCACCCTGTTTCCGGGTAACTGACTGCCCTGTTTCCAGGTTAACTGATCTCCCTGTTTTCAGAATAACTGATCACCCTGTTTCCGGGGTAATTGACTGCCCTGTTTCCAGGGTAACTGACTGCCCTGTTTCCGGGGTAACTGACTGCCCTGTTTCCAGGTTAACTGATCTCCCTGTTTTCAGAATAACTGATCACCCTGTTTCCGGGGTAATTGACTGCCCTGTTTCCAGGGTAACTGACTGCCCTGTTTCCGGGGTAACTGACTGCCCTGTTTCCAGGATAACTGATCACTCTGTTTCCGGGGTAACTGACCACCCTGTTTCCGGGGTAACTGACTAATCTGTTTCCAGGGTTACTGACCGCCCTGTTTCTGGGGTAACTGACTGCCCTGTTTCCGAGGGAACTGACCGCCCTGTTTCCAGGATAACTGATCACCCTGTTTCCAGTGTAACTGACCATCCTATTTCCAGGGTAACTGACTGCCCAGTTTCCAGGGTAACTGACTGCCCTGTTTCCGGGGTAACAGATCTCCCTGTTTCCGGGGTAACTGACCGCCCTGTTTCCAGGATAACTGACCGCCCTATTTCCGGGGTAACTGACCGCTCTGCTTCCAGGATAACTGACTGCCCTGTTTCCGGGATATCTGACTGCCCTGTTTAATGGATAACTGACTGCCCTGTTTCCAGGTTAACTGACTGCCCTGTTTCCGGGATAAATGACTGCCCTGTTTCCAGGGTAACTGATCACCCTGTTTCCGGGATAACTGACTGCCCTGTTTGCAGGGTAACTGACTGCCCAGTTTCCAGGGTAACTGACTGCCCTGTGTCCGGGGTAACTGACTGCCCTGTTTCCAGGGTAACTGACTGCCCAGTTTCCAGGGTAACTGATCACCCTGTTTCCGGGATAACAGAGTGCACTTTTTCCGGGAGAAATGACTGCCCTGTTTCCTGGGTAACTGACTGCCCTGCTTCCGGGGTAAATGACTGCCCTGTTTCCAGGTTAACTGACTGCCCAGTTTCCAGGGTAACTGATCACCCTTTTTCCCGGATAACTGATGGCCCTGTTTCAGGGATAAGTGAATGCCCTGTTTCCAGGGTAACTGATCACCCTGTTTCCGGGATAACTGACTCCCCGGTTTCCATGGTAACTGACTGCCCAGTTTCCAGGGTAACTGACTGCCCTGTTTGCGGGGCAACTGACTGCCCTGTTTCCAGGGTAACTGATTGCCCAGTTTCCAGGGTAACTGATTACCCTGTTTCCGGGATAACTGACTGCCCTGTTTCCGGGAGAAATGACTGCCCTGTTTCCAGGGTAACTGACTGCCCTGTTTCCAGGGTAACTGATCACCCTGTTTCCGGGATAAATGACTGCCCTGTTTCCGGGATAACTGACTGCCCTGTTTCCAGGGTAACTGACTGCCCTGTTTCCGGGGTAACTGACTGCCCTGTTTCCAGGCTAACTGACTGCCCTGTTTCCGGGGTAACTGACTGCCCTGTTTCCGGGGTAACTGACCGCCCTGTTTCCAGGAGAATTGATCACCCTGTTTCCGGGGTAACTGACCACCCTGTTTCCAGGGTCACTGACCACCCTGTTTCCAGTATAACTGACTCCCCTGTTTCCAGCATAGCTGATCACCCTGTTTCCAGGATAACTGACCTACCTATTTCCGGGGTAACTGACCGCCCTGTTTCCAGGATAACTGACTGCCCTGTTTCCAGGTTAACTGACTGCCCTGTTTCCAGGGTAACTGACTGCCCTGTTTCCAGGGGAACTGACTGCCCTGTTTCCGGGGTAACTGACTGCCCAGTTTCCGGGGTAACTGACTGCCCTGTTTCCAGGGTAACTGACTGCCCAGTTTCCAGGGTAACTGATCACCCTGTTTCCGGGAAAACTGACTGCCCTGTATCCGGGAGTAATGACTGCCCTGTTTCCAGGGTAACTGACTGCCCTGTTTCCGGGGTAACTGACTGCCCTATTCCAGGGTAACTGACTGCCCTGTTTCCGGGGTAACTGACTGCCCTGTTTCCAGGCTAAGTGACTGCCCTGTTTCCAGGATAACTGATCACCCTGTTTCCGGGGTAACTGACTGCCCCGTTTCCGGGGTAACTGACCGCCTTGTTTCCAGGATAACTGACCACCCTGTTTCCAGTGTCACTGACCACCCTGTTTCCAGGATAACTGAAAGCCCTGTTTCCAGGGTAACTGATCTCCCTGTTTCCGGGGTAACTGATCACCCTGTTTCCGGGTAACTGACTGCCCTGTTTCCAGGTTAACTGATCTCCCTGTTTTCAGGGTAACTGATCACCCTGTTTCCGGGGTAATTGACTGCCCTGTTTCCAGGGTAACTGACTGCCCTGTTTCCGGGGTAACTGACTGCCCTGTTTCCAGGTTAACTGATCTCCCTGTTTTCAGGGTAACTGATCACCCTGTTTCCGGGGTAATTGACTGCCCTGTTTCCAGGGTAACTGACTGCCCTGTTTCCGGGGTAACTGACTGCCCTGTTTCCAGGATAACTGATCACTCTGTTTCCGGGGTAACTGACCACCCTGTTTCCGGGGTAACTGACTAATCTGTTTCCAGGGTTACTGACCGCCCTGTTTCTGGGGTAACTGACTGCCCTGTTTCCGAGGGAACTGACCGCCCTGTTTCCAGGATAACTGATCACCCTGTTTCCAGTGTAACTGACCATCCTATTTCCAGGGTAACTGACTGCCCAGTTTCCAGGGTAACTGACTGCCCTGTTTCCGGGGTAACAGATCTCCCTGTTTCCGGGGTAACTGACCGCCCTGTTTCCAGGATAACTGACCGCCCTATTTCCGGGGTAACTGACCGCTCTGCTTCCAGGATAACTGACTGCCCTGTTTCCGGGATATCTGACTGCCCTGTTTAATGGATAACTGACTGCCCTGTTTCCAGGTTAACTGACTGCCCTGTTTCCGGGATAAATGACTGCCCTGTTTCCAGGGTAACTGATCACCCTGTTTCCGGGATAACTGACTCCCCTGTTTGCAGGGTAACTGACTGCCCAGTTTCCAGGGTAACTGACTGCCCTGTGTCCGGGGTAACTGACTGCCCTGTTTCCAGGGTAACTGACTGCCCAGTTTCCAGGGTAACTGATCACCCTGTTTCCGGGATAACAGAGTGCACTTTTTCCGGGAGAAATGACTGCCCTGTTTCCTGGGTAACTGACTGCCCTGCTTCCGGGGTAAATGACTGCCCTGTTTCCAGGTTAACTGACTGCCCAGTTTCCAGGGTAACTGATCACCCTTTTTCCCGGATAACTGATGGCCCTGTTTCAGGGATAAGTGAATGCCCTGTTTCCAGGGTAACTGATCACCCTGTTTCCGGGATAACTGACTCCCCGGTTTCCATGGTAACTGACTGCCCAGTTTCCAGGGTAACTGACTGCCCTGTTTGCGGGGCAACTGACTGCCCTGTTTCCAGGGTAACTGATTGCCCAGTTTCCAGGGTAACTGATTACCCTGTTTCCGGGATAACTGACTGCCCTGTTTCCGGGAGAAATGACTGCCCTGTTTCCAGGGTAACTGACTGCCCTGTTTCCAGGGTAACTGATCACCCTGTTTCCGGGATAAATGACTGCCCTGTTTCCGGGATAACTGACTGCCCTGTTTCCAGGGTAACTGACTGCCCTGTTTCCGGGGTAACTGACTGCCCTGTTTCCAGGCTAACTGACTGCCCTGTTTCCGGGGTAACTGACTGCCCTGTTTCCGGGGTAACTGACCGCCCTGTTTCCAGGAGAATTGATCACCCTGTTTCCGGGGTAACTGACCACCCTGTTTCCAGGGTCACTGACCACCCTGTTTCCAGTATAACTGACTCCCCTGTTTCCAGCATAACTGATCACCCTGTTTCCAGGATAACTGACCTACCTATTTCCGGGGTAACTGACCGCCCTGTTTCCAGGATAACTGACTGCCCTGTTTCCAGGTTAACTGACTGCCCTGTTTCCAGGGTAACTGACTGCCCTGTTTCCAGGGGAACTGACTGCCCTGTTTCCGGGGTAACTGACTGCCCAGTTTCCGGGGTAACTGACTGCCCTGTTTCCAGGGTAACTGACTGCCCAGTTTCCAGGGTAACTGATCACCCTGTTTCCGGGAAAACTGACTGCCCTGTATCCGGGAGTAATGACTGCCCTGTTTCCAGGGTAACTGACTGCCCTGTTTCCGGGGTAACTGACTGCCCTATTCCAGGGTAACTGACTGCCCTGTTTCCGGGGTAACTGACTGCCCTGTTTCCAGGCTAAGTGACTGCCCTGTTTCCAGGATAACTGATCACCCTGTTTCCGGGGTAACTGACTGCCCCGTTTCCGGGGTAACTGACCGCCTTGTTTCCAGGATAACTGACCACCCTGTTTCCAGTGTCACTGACCACCCTGTTTCCAGGATAACTGAAAGCCCTGTTTCCAGGGTAACTGATCTCCCTGTTTCCGGGGTAACTGATCACCCTGTTTCCGGGTAACTGACTGCCCTGTTTCCAGGTTAACTGATCTCCCTGTTTTCAGGGTAACTGATCACCCTGTTTCCGGGGTAATTGACTGCCCTGTTTCCAGGGTAACTGACTGCCCTGTTTCCGGGGTAACTGACTGCCCTGTTTCCAGGTTAACTGATCTCCCTGTTTTCAGAATAACTGATCACCCTGTTTCCGGGGTAATTGACTGCCCTGTTTCCAGGGTAACTGACTGCCCTGTTTCCGGGGTAACTGACTGCCCTGTTTCCAGGATAACTGATCACTCTGTTTCCGGGGTAACTGACCACCCTGTTTCCGGGGTAACTGACTAATCTGTTTCCAGGGTTACTGACCGCCCTGTTTCTGGGGTAACTGACTGCCCTGTTTCCGAGGGAACTGACCGCCCTGTTTCCAGGATAACTGATCACCCTGTTTCCAGTGTAACTGACCATCCTATTTCCAGGGTAACTGACTGCCCAGTTTCCAGGGTAACTGACTGCCCTGTTTCCGGGGTAACAGATCTCCCTGTTTCCGGGGTAACTGACCGCCCTGTTTCCAGGATAACTGACCGCCCTATTTCCGGGGTAACTGACCGCTCTGCTTCCAGGATAACTGACTGCCCTGTTTCCGGGATATCTGACTGCCCTGTTTAATGGATAACTGACTGCCCTGTTTCCAGGTTAACTGACTGCCCTGTTTCCGGGATAAATGACTGCCCTGTTTCCAGGGTAACTGATCACCCTGTTTCCGGGATAACTGACTCCCCTGTTTGCAGGGTAACTGACTGCCCAGTTTCCAGGGTAACTGACTGCCCTGTGTCCGGGGTAACTGACTGCCCTGTTTCCAGGGTAACTGACTGCCCAGTTTCCAGGGTAACTGATCACCCTGTTTCCGGGATAACAGAGTGCACTTTTTCCGGGAGAAATGACTGCCCTGTTTCCTGGGTAACTGACTGCCCTGCTTCCGGGGTAAATGACTGCCCTGTTTCCAGGTTAACTGACTGCCCAGTTTCCAGGGTAACTGATCACCCTTTTTCCCGGATAACTGATGGCCCTGTTTCAGGGATAAGTGAATGCCCTGTTTCCAGGGTAACTGATCACCCTGTTTCCGGGATAACTGACTCCCCGGTTTCCATGATAACTGACTGCCCAGTTTCCAGGGTAACTGACTGCCCTGTTTGCGGGGCAACTGACTGCCCTGTTTCCAGGGTAACTGATTGCCCAGTTTACAGGGTAACTGATTACCCTGTTTCCGGGATAACTGACTGCCCTGTTTCCGGGAGAAATGACTGCCCTGTTTCCAGGGTAACTGACTGCCCTGTTTCCAGGGTAACTGATCACCCTGTTTCCGGGATAAATGACTGCCCTGTTTCCGGGATAACTGACTGCCCTGTTTCCAGGGTAACTGACTGCCCTGTTTCCGGGGTAACTGACTGCCCTGTTTCCAGGCTAACTGACTGCCCTGTTTCCGGGGTAACTGACTGCCCTGTTTCCGGGGTAACTGACCGCCCTGTTTCCAGGAGAATTGATCACCCTGTTTCCGGGGTAACTGACCACCCTGTTTCCAGGGTCACTGACCACCCTGTTTCCAGTATAACTGACTCCCCTGTTTCCAGCATAACTGATCACCCTGTTTCCAGGATAACTGACCTACCTATTTCCGGGGTAACTGACCGCCCTGTTTCCAGGATAACTGACTGCCCTGTTTCCAGGTTAACTGACTGCCCTGTTTCCAGGGTAACTGACTGCCCTGTTTCCAGGGGAACTGACTGCCCTGTTTCCGGGGTAACTGACTGCCCAGTTTCCGGGGTAACTGACTGCCCTGTTTCCAGGGTAACTGACTGCCCAGTTTCCAGGGTAACTGATCACCCTGTTTCCGGGAAAACTGACTGCCCTGTATCCGGGAGTAATGACTGCCCTGTTTCCAGGGTAACTGACTGCCCTGTTTCCGGGGTAACTGACTGCCCTATTCCAGGGTAACTGACTGCCCTGTTTCCGGGGTAACTGACTGCCCTGTTTCCAGGCTAAGTGACCGCCCTGTTTCCAGGATAACTGATCACCCTGTTTCCGGGGTAACTGACTGCCCCGTTTCCGGGGTAACTGACCGCCTTGTTTCCAGGATAACTGACCACCCTGTTTCCAGTGTCACTGACCACCCTGTTTCCAGGATAACTGAAAGCCCTGTTTCCAGGGTAACTGATCTCCCTGTTTCCGGGGTAACTGATCACCCTGTTTCCGGGTAACTGACTGCCCTGTTTCCAGGTTAACTGATCTCCCTGTTTTCAGGGTAACTGATCACCCTGTTTCCGGGGTAATTGACTGCCCTGTTTCCAGGGTAACTGACTGCCCTGTTTCCGGGGTAACTGACTGCCCTGTTTCCAGGATAACTGATCACCCTGTTTCCAGTGTAACTGACCATCCTATTTCCAGGGTAACTGACTGCCCAGTTTCCAGGGTAACTGACTGCCCTGTTTCCGGGGTAACAGATCTCCCTGTTTCCGGGGTAACTGACCGCCCTGTTTCCAGGATAACTGACCGCCCTATTTCCGGGGTAACTGACCGCTCTGCTTCCAGGATAACTGACTGCCCTGTTTCCGGGATATCCGACTGCCCTGTTTAATGGATAACTGACTGCCCTGTTTCCAGGTTAACTGACTGCCCTGTTTCCGGGATAACTGACTGCCCTGTTTCCAGGTTAACTGACTGCCCTGTTTCCGGGATAACTGACTGCCCTGTTTCCAGGGTAACTGATAACCCTGTTTCCAGGATAACTGACTGCCCTGTTTCCAGGATAACTCACTGCACTGTTTCCGGGGTAACTGACTGCCCTGTTTCCGGGATAACTGATGCCCTGTTTCCGGGATAACTGACTGCCCTGTTTCCAGGGTAACTGACAGCCCTGTTTCCGAGGTAACTGACTGCCCTGTTTCCAGGCTAACTGACTGCCCTGTTTCCAGGATAACTGATCACCCTGTTTCCGGGGTAACTGACTGCCCTGTTTCCGGGGTAACTGACCGCCCTGTTTCCAGGACAACTGATCACCCTGTTTCCGGGGTAACTGACCACCCTGTTTCCAGGATAACTGATCACCCTGTTTCCGGGGTAACTGACTGCCCTGTTTCCGGGGTAACTGACTGCCCTGTTTCCAGGAAAGCTGATCACCCTGTTTCCGGGGTAACTGACCGCCCTGTTTCCAGGATAACTGATCACCCTGTTTCCGGGATAACTAACTGCCCTGTTTCCAGGATAACTGACTGCCCTGTTTCCGGGGTAACTGATCACCCTGTTTCCGGGGTAACTGACTGCCCAGTTTCCGGGGTAACTGACTTCCCTGTTTCCAGGGTAACTGACTGCCCTGTTTCCGGGATAACTGACTGCCCTGTTTCCAGGGTAACTGATAACCCTGTTTCCGGGATAACTGACTGCCCTGTTTCCAGGGTAACTGACTGCCCAGTTTCCAGAGTAACTGAATAACCTGTTTCCAGGGTAACAGATCACCCTGTTTCCGGGATAACTGACTGCCCTGTTTCCAAGATAACTGACTGCCCTCTTTCCAGGGTAACTGACTGCCCTGTTTCCGGGGTAACTGACTGCCCTGTTTCCAGGCTAACTGACTGCCCTGTTTCCAGGATAACTGATCACCCTGTTTCCGGGGTAACTGACTGCCCTGTTTCCCGGGTAACTGACCGCCCTGTTTCCAGGATAACTGATCACCCTGTTTCCGGGGTAACTGACCACCCTGTTTCCAGGGTCACTGACCACCCTGTTTCCAGGATAACTGACTCCCCTGTTTCCACGGTAACTGACTGCCCTGTTTCCGGGGTAACTGATCTCCCTGTTTCCGGGGTTACTGACCGCCCTGTTTCCAGGATAACTGACCTACCTATTTCCAGGTTAACTGACTGCCCTGTTTCCAGGGTAACTGACTGCCCTGTTTCCAGGGGAACTGACTGCCCTGTTTCCGGGGTAACAGATCACCCTGTTTCCGGGTTAACTGACTAACCAGTTTCCAGGGTGACTGACTGCCCTGTTTCCAGGGTAACTGACTGCCCACTTTCCGGGGTAACTGACTGTCCTGTTTCCTGGGTAACTGACTGCCCTGTTTCCGGGGTAACTGACTGCCCTGTTTCCCGGGTAACTGACAGCCCAGTTTCCAGGGTAACTGATCACCCTTTTTCCGGGATAACTGACTGCTCTGTTTCCGGGATAACTGACTGCCCTGTTTCCAGGGTAACTGATCACCCTGTTTCCGGGATAACTGACTCCCCTGTTTGCAGGGTAACTGACTGCCCAGTTTCCGGGGTAACTGACTGCCCTGTTTCCAGGGTAACTGATCACCCTGTTTCCGGGATAAATGACTGCCCTGTTTCCGGGATAACTGACTGCCCTGTTTCCAGGGTAACTGACTGCCCTGTTTCCGGGGTAACTGACTGCCCTGTTTCCAGGCTAACTGACTGCCCAGTTTCCAGGATAACTGATCACCCTGTTTCCGGGGTAAATGACTGCCCTGTTTCCGGGGTATCTGACCGCCCTGTTTCCAGGATAACTGATCACCCTGTTTCCGGGGTAACTGACTGTCCTGTTTCCGGGGTAACTGACTGCCCTGTTTCCGGGGTAACTGACCGCCCTGTTTCCAGGATAACTGATCACCCTGTTTCCGGAGTAACTGACCACCCTGTTTCCAGGGTCACTGACCACCCTGTTTCCAGGTTAACTGACTCCCCTGTTTCCAGCGTAACTGATCACCCTGTTTCCAGGATAACTGACCTACCTATTTCCGGGGTAACTGACCGCCCTGTTTCCAGGATAACTGACTGCCCTGTTTCCAGGTTAACTGACTGCCCTGTTTCCAGGGTAACTGACCGCCCTGTTTCCAGGACAACTGATCACCCTGTTTCCGGGGTAACTGACCACCCTGTTTCCAGGATAACTGATCACCCTGTTTCCGGGGTAACTGACTGCACTGTTTCCGGGGTAACTGACCGCCCTGTTTCCAGGATAACTGATCACCCTGTTTCCGGGGTAACTGACCGCCCTGTTTCCAGGATAACTGATCACCCTGTTTCCGGGATAACTAACTGCCCTGTTTCCAGGATAACTGACTGCCCTGTTTCCGGGGTAACTGATCACCCTGTTTCCGGGGTAACTGACTGCCCAGTTTCCGGGGTAACTGACTTCCCTGTTTCCAGGGTAACTGACTGCCCTGTTTCCGGGATAACTGACTGCCCTGTTTCCAGGGTAACTGATAACCCTGTTTCCGGGATAACTGACTGCCCTGTTTCCAGGGTAACTGACTGCCCAGTTTCCAGAGTAACTGAATAACCTGTTTCCAGGGTAACAGATCACCCTGTTTCCGGGATAACTGACTGCCCTGTTTCCAAGATAACTGACTGCCCTCTTTCCAGGGTAACTGACTCCCCTGTTTCCAGCGTAACTGATCACCCTGTTTCCAGGATAACTGACCTACCTATTTCCGGGGTAACTGACTGCCCTGTTTCCGGGGTAACTGACTGCCCAGTTTCCGGGGTAACTGACTGCCCTGTTTCCAGGGTAACGGACTGCCCAGTTTCCAGGGTAACTGATCACCCTGTTTCCGGGAAAACTGACTGCCCTGTTTCCGGGAGAAATGACTGCCCTGTTTCCAGGGTATCTGACTGCCCTGTTTCCGGGGTAACTGACTGCCCTATTCCAGGGTAACTGATCACCCTGTTTCCGGGATAAATGACTGCCCTGTTTCCGGGATAACTGACTGCCCTGTTTCCAGGGTAACTGACTGCCCTGTTTCCGGGGTAACTGACTGCCCTGTTTCCAGGCTAACTGACTGCCCTGTTTCCAGGATAACTGATCACCCTGTTTCCGGGGTAACTGACTGCCCCGTTTCCGGGGTAACTGACCGCCTTGTTTCCAGGATAACTGACCACCCTGTTTCCAGGGTCACTGACCACCCTGTTTCCAGGATAACTGAAAGCCCTGTTTCCAGGGTAACTGATCTCCCTGTTTCCGGGGTAACTGATCACCCTGTTTCCGGGGAACTGACTGCCCTGTTTCCAGGTTAACTGATCTCCCTGTTTCCAGGGTAACTGATCACCCTGTTTCCGGGGTAACTGACTGCCCAGTTTCCAGGGTAACTGACTGCCCTGTTTCCGGGGTAACTGACTGCCCTGTTTCCAGGATAACTGATCACTCTGTTTCCGGGGTAACTGACCACCCTGTTTCCGGGGTAACTGACTGATCTGTTTCCAGGGTTACTGACCGCCCTGTTTCCGAGGTAACTGACCGCCCTGTTTCCAGGATAACTGATCACCCTGTTTCCAGTGTAACTGACCATCCTATTTCCAGGGTAACTGACTGCCCAGTTTCCAGGGAAACTGACTGCCCTGTTTCCGGGGTAACTGACTGCCCAGTTTCCAGGGTAACTGCTCAGCCCGTTTCCGGGATAACTGACTGCCCTGTTTCCGGGATAACTGATCACCCTGTTTCCGGGGTAACTGATTGCCCAGTTTCCAGCGTAACTGATCACCCTGTTTCCGGGATAACTGACTGCCCTGTTTCCGGGATAACTGACTGCCCTGTTTCCAGGGTAACTGACTGCCCTGTATCCGGGGTAACTGACTGCCCTGTTTCCAGGATAACTGATCACACTGTTTCCGGGGTAACTGACCACCCTGTGTCCGGGGTAACTGACTAATCTGTTTACAGGGTTACTGACCGCCCTGTTTCTGGGGTAACTGAGTGCCCTGTTTCCGGGCTAACTGACCGCCCTGTTTCCAGGATAACTGATCACCCTGTTTCCAGGGTAACTGACCATCCTGTTTCCAGGGTAACTGACTGCCCAGTTTGCAGGGTAAATGACTGCCCTGTTTCCGGGGTAACAGATCTCCCTGTTTCCGGGGTAACAGACCGCCCTGTTTCCAGGATAACTGATCACCCTGTTTCCGGGGTAACTGACCACCCTGTTTCCAGGGTCACTGACCACCCTGTTTCCAGGATAACTGACTCCCCTGTTTCCAGGGTAACTGACTGCCCTGTTTCCGGGGTAACTGATCTCCCTGTTTCCGGGGTTACTGACTGCCCTGTTTCCAGGATAACTGACCTACCTATTTCCAGGTTAACTGACTGCCCTGTTTCCAGGGTAACTGACTGCCCTGTTTCCAGGGGAACTGACTGCCCTGTTTCCGGGGTAACAGATCAACCTGTTTCCGGGTTAACTGACTAACCAGTTTCCAGGGTGACTGACTGCCCTGTTTCCAGGGTAACTGACTGCCCACTTTCCGGGGTAACTGACTGTCCTGTTTCCTGGGTAACTGACTGCCCTGTTTCCGGGGTAACTGACTGCCCTGTTTCCCGGGTAACTGACAGCCCAGTTTCCAGGGTAACTGATCACCCTTTTTCCGGGATAACTGACTGCTCTGTTTCCGGGATAACTGACTGCCCTGTTTCCAGGGTAACTGATCACCCTGTTTCCGGGATAACTGACTCCCCTGTTTGCAGGGTAACTGACTGCCCAGTTTCCGGGGTAACTGACTGCCCTGTTTCCAGGGTAACTGATCACCCTGTTTCCGGGATAAATGACTGCCCTGTTTCCGGGATAACTGACTGCCCTGTTTCCAGGGTAACTGACTGCCCTGTTTCCGGGGTAACTGACTGCCCTGTTTCCAGGCTAACTGACTGCCCTGTTTCCAGGATAACTGATCACCCTGTTTCCGGGGTAAATGACTGCCCTGTTTCCGGGGTAACTGACCGCCCTGTTTCCAGGATAACTGATCACCCTGTTTCCGGGGTAACTGACTGTCCTGTTTCCGGGGTAACTGACTGCCCTGTTTCCGGGGTAACTGACCGCCCTGTTTCCAGGATAACTGCTCACCCTGTTTCCGGGGTAACTGACCACCCTGTTTCCAGGGTCACTGACCACCCTGTTTCCAGGATAACTGACTCCCCTGTTTCCAGGGTAACTGACCGCCCTGTTTCCAGGATAACTGACTGCCCTGTTTCCAGGTTAACTGACTGCCCTGTTTCCAGGGTAACTGACTGCCCTGTTTCCAGGGGAACTGACTGCCTGTTTCCGGGGTAACTGACTGCCCAGTTTCCGGGGTAACTGACTACCCTGTTTCCAGGGTAACTGACTGCCCAGTTTCCAGGGTAACTGATCACCCTGTTTCCGGGAAAACTGACTGCCCTGTTTCCGGGAGAAATGACTGCCCTGTTTCCAGGGTAACTGACTGCCCTGTTTCCGGGGTAACTGACTGCCCTATTCCAGGGTAACTGATCACCCTGTTTCCGGGATAAATGACTTCCCTGTTTCCGGGATAACTGACTGCCCTGTTTCCAGGGTAACTGACTGCCCTGTTTCCGGGGTAACTGACTGCCCTGTTTCCAGGCGAACTGACTGCCC
Organism: Heterodontus francisci; assembly: GCF_036365525.1. Taxonomy (NCBI): domain Eukaryota; kingdom Metazoa; phylum Chordata; class Chondrichthyes; order Heterodontiformes; family Heterodontidae; genus Heterodontus; species Heterodontus francisci. The sequence goes on from NC_090386.1 coordinate 7,913,756, forward strand.
TGTTTCCAGGATAACTGATCACCCTGTTTCCGGGGTAACTGACTGCCCCGTTTCCGGGGTAACTGACCGCCTTGTTTCCAGGATAACTGACCACCCTGTTTCCAGTGTCACTGACCACCCTGTTTCCAGGATAACTGAAAGCCCTGTTTCCAGGGTAACTGATCTCCCTGTTTCCGGGGTAACTGATCACCCTGTTTCCGGGTAACTGACTGCCCTGTTTCCAGGTTAACTGATCTCCCTGTTTCCAGGGTAACTGATCACCCTGTTTCCGGGGTAACTCTCTGCCCTGTTTCCAGGGTAACTGACTGCCCTGTTTCCGGGGTAACTGACTGCCCTGTTTCCAGGATAACTGATCACTCTGTTTCCGGGGTAACTGACCACCCTGTTTACGGGGTAACTGACTAATCTGTTTCCAGGGTTACTGACCGCCCTGTTTCTGGGGTAACTGACTGCCCTGTTTCCGAGGGAACTGACCGCCCTGTTTCCAGGATAACTGATCACCCTGTTTCCAGTGTAACTGACCATCCTATTTCCAGGGTAACTGACTGCCCAGTTTCCAGGGTAACTGACTGCCCTGTTTCCGGGGTAACAGATCTCCCTGTTTCCGGGGTAACTGACCGCCCTGTTTCCAGGATAACTGACCGCCCTATTTCAAGGGTAACTGACCGCTCTGCTTCCAGGATAACTGACTGCCCTGTTTCCGGGATAACTGACTGCCCTGTTTAATGGATAACTGACTGCCCTGTTTCCAGGTTAACTGACTGCCCTGTTTCCGGGATAACTGACTGCCCTGTTTCCAGGTTAACTGACTGCCCTGTTTCCGGGATAACTGACTGCCCTGTTTCCAGGGTAACTGATAACCCTGTTTCCAGGATAACTGACTGCCCTGTTTCCAGGGTAACTGACTGCTCGGTTTACAGGGTAACTCACTGCCCTGTTTCCGGGGTAACTGACTGCCCTGTTTCCAGGGTAACTGACTGCCCAGTTTCCAGAGTAACTGAATACCCTGTTTCCAGGGTAAATGACTGCCCTGTTTCCGGGATAACTGACTGCCCTGTTTCCAGGGTAACTGACTGCCCTGTTTCCAGGGTAACTGACTGCCCAGTTTCCGGGGTAACTGACTGTCCTGTTTCCTGGGTAACTGACTGCCCTGTTTCCGGGGTAACTGACTGCCCTGTTTCCCGGGTAACTGACAGCCCAGTTTCCAGGGTAACTGATCACCCTTTTTCCGGGATAACTGACTGCTCTGTTTCCGGGATAACTGACTGCCCTGTTTCCAGGGTAACTGATCACCCTGTTTCCGGGATAACTGACTCCCCTGTTTGCAGGGTAACTGACTGCCCAGTTTCCAGGGTAACTGACTGCCCTGTTTCCGGGGTAACTGACTGCCCTGTTTCCAGGGTAACTGACTGCCCAGTTTCCAGGGTAACTGATCACCCTGTTTCCGGGATAACTGACTGCACTTTTTCCGGGAGAAATGACTGCCCTGTTTCCTGGGTAACTGACTGCCCTGCTTCCGGGGTAAATGACTGCCCTGTTTCCAGGTTAACTGACTGCCCAGTTTCCAGGGTAACTGATCACCCTTTTTCCGGGATAACTGACGGCCCTGTTTCAGGGATAAGTGAATGCCCTGTTTCCAGGGTAACTGATCACCCTGTTTCCGGGATAACTGACTCCCCGGTTTCCATGGTAACTGACTGCCCAGTTTTCAGGGTTACTGACTGCCCTGTTTGCGGGGCAACTGACTGCCCTGTTTCCAGGGTAACTGATTGCCCAGTTTCCAGGGTAACTGATCCCCCTGTTTCCGGGATAACTGACTGCCCTGTTTCCGGGAGAAATGACTGCCCTGTTTCCAGGGTAATTGACTGCCCTGTTTCCGGGGTAACTGACTGCCCTGTTTCCAGGGTAACTGATCACGCTGTTTCCGGGATAAATGACTGCCCTGTTTCCGGGATAACTGACTGCCCTGTTTCCAGGGTAACTGACTGCCCTGTTTCCGGGGTAACTGACTGCCCTGTTTCCAGGCTAACTGACTGCCCTGTTTCCAGGATAACTGATCACCCTGTTTCCGGGGTAAATGACTGCCCTGTTTCCGGGGTAACTGATCACCCTGTTTCCGGGATAACTGACTGCACTTTTTCCGGGAGAAATGACTGCCCTGTTTCCTGGGTAACTGACTGCCCTGCTTCCGGGGTAAATGACTGCCCTGTTTCCAGGTTAACTGACTGCCCAGTTTCCAGGGTAACTGATCACCCTTTTTCCGGGATAACTGACGGCCCTGTTTCAGGGATAAGTGAATGCCCTGTTTCCAGGGTAACTGATCACCCTGTTTCCGGGATAACTGACTCCCCGGTTTCCATGGTAACTGACTGCCCAGTTTTCAGGGTTACTGACTGCCCTGTTTGCGGGGCAACTGACTGCCCTGTTTCCAGGGTAACTGATTGCCCAGTTTCCAGGGTAACTGATCCCCCTGTTTCCGGGATAACTGACTGCCCTGTTTCCGGGAGAAATGACTGCCCTGTTTCCAGGGTAATTGACTGCCCTGTTTCCGGGGTAACTGACTGCCCTGTTTCCAGGGTAACTGATCACGCTGTTTCCGGGATAAATGACTGCCCTGTTTCCGGGATAACTGACTGCCCTGTTTCCAGGGTAACTGACTGCCCTGTTTCCGGGGTAACTGACTGCCCTGTTTCCAGGCTAACTGACTGCCCTGTTTCCAGGATAACTGATCACCCTGTTTCCGGGGTAAATGACTGCCCTGTTTCCGGGGTAACTGACCGCCCGGTTTCCAGGATAACTGATCGCCCTGTTTCCGGGGAACTGACTGCCCTGTTTCCGGGGTAACTGACTGCCCTGTTTCCGGGGTAACTGACCGCCCTGTTTCCAGGATAACTGATCACCCTGTTTCCGGGGTAACTGACCACCCTGTTTTCAGGGTCACTGACCACCCTGTTTCCAGGATAACTGACTCCCCTGTTTCCAGCGTAACTGATCACCCTGTTTCCAGGATAACTGACCTACCTATTTCCGGGGTAACTGACTGCCCTGTTTCCGGGGTAACTGACTGCCCAGTTTCCAGGGTAACTGACTGCCCTGTTTCCAGGGTAACGGACTGCCCAGTTTCCAGGGTAACTGATCACCCTGTTTCCGGGAAAACTGACTGCCCTGTTTCCGGGAGAAATGACTGCCCTGTTTCCAGGGTATCTGACTGCCCTGTTTCCGGGGTAACTGACTGCCCTATTCCAGGGTAACTGATCACCCTGTTTCCGGGATAAATGACTGCCCTGTTTCCGGGATAACTGACTGCCCTGTTTCCAGGGTAACTGACTGCCCTGTTTCCGGGGTAACTGACTGCCCTGTTTCCAGGCTAACTGACTGCCCTGTTTCCAGGATAACTGATCACCCTGTTTCCGGGGTAACTGACTGCCCCGTTTCCGGGGTAACTGACCGCCTTGTTTCCAGGATAACTGACCACCCTGTTTCCAGGGTCACTGACCACCCTGTTTCAAGGATAACTGAAAGCCCTGTTTCCAGGGTAACTGATCTCCCTGTTTCCGGGGTAACTGATCACCCTGTTTCCGGGGAACTGACTGCCCTGTTTCCAGGTTAACTGATCTCCCTGTTTCCAGGGTAACTGATCACCCTGTTTCCGGGGTAACTGACTGCCCAGTTTCCAGGGTAACTGACTGCCCTGTTTCCGGGGTAACTGACTGCCCTGTTTCCAGGATAACTGATCACTCTGTTTCCGGGGTAACTGACCACCCTGTTTCCGGGGTAACTGACTGATCTGTTTCCAGGGTTACTGACCGCCCTGTTTCCGAGGTAACTGACCGCCCTGTTTCCAGGATAACTGATCACCCTGTTTCCAGTGTAACTGACCATCCTATTTCCAGGGTAACTGACTGCCCAGTTTCCAGGGAAACTGACTGCCCTGTTTCCGGGGTAACTGACTGCCCAGTTTCCAGGGTAACTGCTCAGCCCGTTTCCGGGATAACTGACTGCCCTGTTTCCGGGATAACTGATCACCCTGTTTCCGGGGTAACTGATTGCCCAGTTTCCAGCGTAACTGATCACCCTGTTTCCGGGATAACTGACTGCCCTGTTTCCAGGGTTACTGACCGCCCTGTTTCTGGGGTAACTGAGTGCCCTGTTTCCGGGCTAACTGACCGCCCTGTTTCCAGGATAACTGATCACCCTGTTTCCAGGGTAACTGACCATCCTGTTTCCAGGGTAACTGACTGCCCAGTTTGCAGGGTAAATGACTGCCCTGTTTCCGGGGTAACAGATCTCCCTGTTTCCGGGGTAACAGACCGCCCTGTTTCCAGGATAACTGACTGCCCTGTTTCCGGGATAACTGACTGCCCTGTTTACTGGATAACTGACCGCCCTGTTTCCAGGTTAACTGACTGCCCTGTTTACTGGATAACTGACCGCCCTGTTTCCAGGTTAACTGACTGCCCTGTTTCCGGGATAACTGACTGCCCTGTTTCCAGGGTAACTGACTTCCCTGTTTCCGGGATAACTGACTGCCCTGTTTCCAGGGTAACTGATAACCCTGTTTCCGGGCTAACTGAATGCCCTGTTTCCAGGGTAAGTGACTGCCCAGTTTCCAGGGTAACTGACTGCCCTGTATCCGGGGTAACTGACTGCCCTGTTTCCAGGGTAACTGACTGCCCTGTTTCCGGGGTAACTGACTGCCCTGTTTCCAGGGTAACTGATCACCCTGTTTACGGGATAAATGACTGCCCTGTTTCCGGGATAACTGACTGCCATGTTTCCAGGATAACTGACTGCCCTGTTTCCGGGGTAACTGACTGCCCTGTTTCCAGGATAACTGATCACCCTGTTTCCGGGATAACTGAGCGCCCTGTTTCCGGGGTAACTGACCGCCCTGTTTCCAGGATAACTGATCACCCTGTTTCCGGGGTAACTGACCACCCTGTTTCCAGGGTCACTGACCACCCTGTTTCCAGGATAACTGAAAGCCCTGTTTCCAGGGTAACTGATCTCCCTGTTTCCGGGGTAACTGATCACCCTGTTTCCGGGTAACTGACTGCCCTGTTTCCAGGGTATCTGATGTCCCTGTTTCCAGGGTAACTGATCACCCTGTTTCCGGGGTAACTGACTGCCCTGTTTCCAGGGTAACTGATCTCCCTGTTTCCAGTGCAACGGATCACCATGTTTCCGGGGTAACTGACTGCCCTGTTTCCAGGGCAACTGACCGCCCTGTTTCCGGGGTAACTGACTGCCCAGTTTCCAGGGTAACTGTTCACCCTATTTCCGGGGTAACGGATCACCCTGTTTCCGGGGTCAATGACTGCCCTGTTTCCAGGGTAACTGACCGCCCTGTTTCAGGGATAACTGTGAGCCCTATTTCCAGGGTAAAAAACTGCCCTGTTTCCAGGGTAACTGACCGCCCTGTTTCCAGTATAACCGATCACCCTGTTTCCGGAGTAACTGAGTAATCTGTTTCCAGGGTTACTGACTGCCCTGTTTCCGGGGTAACTGACTGCCCAGTTTCCAGCGTAACTGACTGCCCTGTTTCCAGGGTAACTGACTGCCCAGTTTCCAGGTAACTGACTGCCCAGTTTCCAGGGTAACTAACTGCCCTGTTTCCGGGGTAACTGATCACCCTGTTTCCGGGATAACTGAATACCCTGTTTCCAGGGCAACTGACTGCCCAGTTTCCAGGGTAACTGATCACCCTGTTTCTGGGATAACTGACTGCCCTGTTTCCAGGGCAACTGACTGCCCAGTTTCCAGGGTAACTGACTGCCCTGTTTCCAGGGTAACTGACTGCCCTGTTTCCAGGGTAACTGATCACCCTGTTTACGGGATAAATGACTGCCCTGTTTCCGGGATAACTGACTGCCCTGTTTCCAGGATAACTGACTGCCCTGTTTCCGGGGTAACAGACTGCCCAGTTTCCAGGGTAACTGTTCACCCTGTTTCCGGGGTAACGGATCACCCTGTTTCCGGGGTAAATGACGGCCCTGTTTCCAGGGTAACTGACCGCCCTGTTTCAGGGATAACTGTGTGCCCTGTTTCCGGGGTAACTGATTGCCCTGATTCCAGGGTAACTGATCACCCTGTTTCCGGGATAACTGACTGCCCTGTTTCCGGGATAACTGACTGCCCTGTTTCCAGGGTAACTGACTGCCCTGTTTCCAGGATAACTGATCACTCTGTTTCCGGGGTAACTGACCACCCTGTGTCCGGGGTAACTGACTAATCTGTTTCCAGGGTAAATGACTGCCCTGTTCCCGGGGTAACTGACTGCCCGGTTTCCGGGATAACTGACTGCCCTGTTTCCAGGGTAACTGATAACCCTGTTTCCAGGATAACTGACTCCCCTGTTTCCAGGGTAACTGACTGCCCGGTTTCCGGGATAACTGACTGCCCTGTTTCCAGGGTAACTGATAACCCTGTTTCCAGGATAACTGACTCCCCTGTTTCCAGGGTAACTGACTGCCCGGTTTCCGGGATAACTGACTGCCCTGTTTCCAGGGTAACAGATCTCCCAGTTTCCAGGATAACTGACTCCGCCTTTTCCAGGGTAACTGATTGCCCCATTATCCGGGGTAACTGACCGCCCTGTTTCCAGGTTAACTCACTGCCCTGTTTCCGGGATAACTGACTGCCCTGTTTCCAGGGTAACTGACTGCCCGGTTTCCGGGATAAATGACTGCCCTGTTTCCAGGGTAACTGATAACCCTGTTTCCAGGATAACTGACTCCCCTGTTTCCAGGGTAACTGATTGCCCTGTTTCCGGGGTAACTGACTGCCCTGTTTCCAGAGTAAATGACTGCCCAGTTTCCGGGGTAACTGACTGCCCTGTTTCAGGGATAAGTGAATGCCCTGTTTCCAGGGTAACTGATCACCCTGTTTCCGGGATAACTGACTCCCCGGTTTCCATGGTAACTGACTGCCCAGTTTCCAGGGTAACTGACTGCGCTGTTTGCGGGGTAACTGACTGCCCTGTTTCCAGGGTAACTGATTGCCCAGTTTCCAGGGTAACTGATCACCCTGTTTCCGGGATAACTGACTGCCCTGTTTCCGGGAGAAATGAATGCCCTGTTTCCAGGGTAACTGACTGCCCTGTTTCCGGGGTAACTGACTGCCCTGTTTCCAGGGTAACTGATCACCCTGTTTCCGGGATAAATGACTGCCCTGTTTCCGGGATAACTGACTGCCCTGTTTCCAGGGTAACTGACTGCCCTGTTTCCGGGGTAACTGACTGCCCTGTTTCCAGGCTAACTGACTGCCCTGTTTCCAGGATAACTGATCACCCTGTTTCCGGGGTAACTGACTGCCCTGTTTCCAGGCTAACTGACTGCCCTGTTTCCAGGATAACTGATCACCCTGTTTCCGGGGTAACTGACTGCCCTGTTTCCGGGGTAACTGACCGCCCTGTTTCCAGGATAACTGATCACCCTGTTTCCGGGGTAACTGACCACCCTGTTTCCAGGGTCACTGACCACCCTGTTTCCAGGAAAACTGACTCCCCTGTTTCCAGCGTAACTGATCACCCTGTTTCCAGGATAACTGACCTACCTATTTCCGGGGTAACTGACCGCCCTGTTTCCAGGATAACTGACTGCCCTGTTTGAGGTTAACTGACTGCCCTGTTTCCAGGGTAACTGACTGCCCTGTTTCCAGGGGAACTGACTGCCCTGTTTCCGGGGTAAATGATCACCCTGTTTCCGGGGTAACTGACTAACCAGTTTCCAGGGTGACTGACTGCCCTGTTTCCAGGGTAACTGACTGCCCAGTTTCCGGGGTAACTGACTGCCCTGTTTCCAGGGTAACTGACTGCCCAGTTTCCAGGGTAACTGATCACCCTGTTTCCGGGAAAACTGACTGCCCTGTTTCAGGGAGAAATGACTGCCCTGTTTCCAGGGTAACTGACTGCCCTGTTTCCGGGATAACTGACTGCCCTGTTTCCAGGGTAACTGATCACCCTGTTTCCGGGATAAATGACTGCCCTGTTTCCGGGATAACTGACTGCCCTGTTTCCAGGGTAACTGACTGCCCTGTTTCCGGGGTAACTGACTGCCCTGTTTCCAGGCTAACTGACTGCCCTGTTTCCAGGATAACTGATCACCCTGTTTCCGGGGTAACTGACTGCCCCGTTTCCGGGGTAACTGACCGCCCTGTTTCCAGGATAACTGACCACCCTGTTTCCAGCGTCACTGACCACCCTGTTTCCAGGATAACTGAAAGCCCTGTTTCCAGGGTAACTGATCTCCCTGTTTCCGGGGTAACTGATCACCCTGTTTCCGGGTAACTGACTGCCCTGTTTCCAGGTTAACTGATCTCCCTGTTTCCAGGGTAACTGATTACCCTGTTTCCGAGGTAACAGACTGCCCTGTTTCCAGGGTAACTGACTGCCCTGTTTCCGGGGTAACTGACTGCCCTGTTTCCAGGATAACTGATCACTCTGTTTCCGGGGGAACTGACCACCCTGTTTCCAGGGTAACTGACTAATCTGTTTCCAGGGTTACTGACCGCCCTGTTTCTGGGGTAACTGACTGCCCTGTTTCCGGGGAAACTGACCGCCCTGCTTCCAGGATAACTGATCACCCTGTTTCCAGTGTAACTGACCATCCTATTTCCAGGGTAACTGACTAATCTGTTTCCAGGGTAACTGACTGCCCTGTTTCCGGGGTAACAGATCTCCCTGTTTCCGGGGTAACTCACCGCCCTGTTTCCAGGATAACTGACCGCCCTATTTCCGGGGTAACTGATCACCCTGTTTCCAGGGTAACTGATCACCCTGTTTCCGGGGTAACTGACTGCCCTGTTTCCAGGATAACTGATCACCCTGTTTCCGGGATAACTGAGCGCCCTGTTTCCGGGGTAACTGACCGCCCTGTTTCCAGGATAACTGATCACCCTGTTTCCGGGGTAACTGACCACCCTGTTTCCAGGGTCACTGACCACCCTGTTTCCAGGATAACTGAAAGCCCTGTTTCCAGGGTAACTGATCTCCCTGTTTCCGGGGTAACTGATCACCCTGTTTCCGGGTAACTGACTGCCCTGTTTCCAGGGTATCTGATGTCCCTGTTTCCAGGGTAACTGATCACCCTGTTTCCGGGGTAACTGACTGCCCTGTTTCCAGGGTAACTGATCTCCCTGTTTCCAGTGCAACGGATCACCATGTTTCCGGGGTAACTGACTGCCCTGTTTCCAGGGCAACTGACCGCCCTGTTTCCGGGGTAACTGACTGCCCAGTTTCCAGGGTAACTGTTCACCCTATTTCCGGGGTAACGGATCACCCTGTTTCCGGGGTCAATGACTGCCCTGTTTCCAGGGTAACTGACCGCCCTGTTTCAGGGATAACTGTGAGCCCTATTTCCAGGGTAAAAAACTGCCCTGTTTCCAGGGTAACTGACCGCCCTGTTTCCAGTATAACCGATCACCCTGTTTCCGGAGTAACTGAGTAATCTGTTTCCAGGGTTACTGACTGCCCTGTTTCCGGGGTAACTGACTGCCCAGTTTCCAGCGTAACTGACTGCCCTGTTTCCAGGGTAACTGACTGCCCAGTTTCCAGGTAACTGACTGCCCAGTTTCCAGGGTAACTAACTGCCCTGTTTCCGGGGTAACTGATCACCCTGTTTCCGGGATAACTGAATACCCTGTTTCCAGGGCAACTGACTGCCCAGTTTCCAGGGTAACTGATCACCCTGTTTCTGGGATAACTGACTGCCCTGTTTCCAGGGCAACTGACTGCCCAGTTTCCAGGGTAACTGACTGCCCTGTTTCCAGGGTAACTGACTGCCCTGTTTCCAGGGTAACTGATCACCCTGTTTACGGGATAAATGACTGCCCTGTTTCCGGGATAACTGACTGCCCTGTTTCCAGGATAACTGACTGCCCTGTTTCCGGGGTAACAGACTGCCCAGTTTCCAGGGTAACTGTTCACCCTGTTTCCGGGGTAACGGATCACCCTGTTTCCGGGGTAAATGACGGCCCTGTTTCCAGGGTAACTGACCGCCCTGTTTCAGGGATAACTGTGTGCCCTGTTTCCGGGGTAACTGATTGCCCTGATTCCAGGGTAACTGATCACCCTGTTTCCGGGATAACTGACTGCCCTGTTTCCGGGATAACTGACTGCCCTGTTTCCAGGGTAACTGACTGCCCTGTTTCCAGGATAACTGATCACTCTGTTTCCGGGGTAACTGACCACCCTGTGTCCGGGGTAACTGACTAATCTGTTTCCAGGGTAAATGACTGCCCTGTTCCCGGGGTAACTGACTGCCCGGTTTCCGGGATAACTGACTGCCCTGTTTCCAGGGTAACTGATAACCCTGTTTCCAGGATAACTGACTCCCCTGTTTCCAGGGTAACTGACTGCCCGGTTTCCGGGATAACTGACTGCCCTGTTTCCAGGGTAACTGACTGCCCTGTTTCCAGGATAACTGATCACTCTGGTTCCGGGGTAACTGACCACCCTGTGTCCGGGGTAACTGACTAATCTGTTTCCAGGGTAAATGACTGCCCTGTTCCCGGGGTAACTGACTGCCCGGTTTCCGGGATAACTGACTGCCCTGTTTCCAGGGTAACTGATAACCCTGTTTCCAGGATAACTGACTCCCCTGTTTCCAGGGTAACTGACTGCCCGGTTTCCGGGATAACTGACTGCCCTGTTTCCAGGGTAACAGATCTCCCAGTTTCCAGGATAACTGACTCCGCTGTTTCCAGGGTAACTGATTGCCCCATTATCCGGGGTAACTGACCGCCCTGTTTCCAGGTTAACTCACTGCCCTGTTTCCGGGATAACTGACTGCCCTGTTTCCAGGGTAACTGACTGCCCGGTTTCCGGGATAAATGACTGCCCTGTTTCCAGGGTAACTGATAACCCTGTTTCCAGGATAACTGACTCCCCTGTTTCCAGGGTAACTGATTGCCCTGTTTCCGGGGTAACTGACTGCCCTGTTTCCAGAGTAACTGACTGCCCAGTTTCCGGGGTAACTGACTGCCCTGTTTCAGGGATAAGTGAATGCCCTGTTTCCAGGGTAACTGATCACCCTGTTTCCGGGATAACTGACTCCCCGGTTTCCATGGTAACTGACTGCCCAGTTTCCAGGGTAACTGACTGCGCTGTTTGCGGGGTAACTGACTGCCCTGTTTCCAGGGTAACTGATTGCCCAGTTTCCAGGGTAACTGATCACCCTGTTTCCGGGATAACTGACTGCCCTGTTTCCGGGAGAAATGAATGCCCTGTTTCCAGGGTAACTGACTGCCCTGTTTCCGGGGTAACTGACTGCCCTGTTTCCAGGGTAACTGATCACCCTGTTTCCGGGATAAATGACTGCCCTGTTTCCGGGATAACTGACTGCCCTGTTTCCAGGGTAACTGACTGCCCTGTTTCCGGGGTAACTGACTGCCCTGTTTCCAGGCTAACTGACTGCCCTGTTTCCAGGATAACTGATCACCCTGTTTCCGGGGTAACTGACTGCCCTGTTTCCAGGCTAACTGACTGCCCTGTTTCCAGGATAACTGATCACCCTGTTTCCGGGGTAACTGACTGCCCTGTTTCCGGGGTAACTGACCGCCCTGTTTCCAGGATAACTGATCACCCTGTTTCCGGGGTAACTGACCACCCTGTTTCCAGGGTCACTGACCACCCTGTTTCCAGGAAAACTGACTCCCCTGTTTCCAGCGTAACTGATCACCCTGTTTCCAGGATAACTGACCTACCTATTTCCGGGGTAACTGACCGCCCTGTTTCCAGGATAACTGACTGCCCTGTTTGAGGTTAACTGACTGCCCTGTTTCCAGGGTAACTGACTGCCCTGTTTCCAGGGGAACTGACTGCCCTGTTTCCGGGGTAAATGATCACCCTGTTTCCGGGGTAACTGACTAACCAGTTTCCAGGGTGACTGACTGCCCTGTTTCCAGGGTAACTGACTGCCCAGTTTCCGGGGTAACTGACTGCCCTGTTTCCAGGGTAACTGACTGCCCAGTTTCCAGGGTAACTGATCACCCTGTTTCCGGGAAAACTGACTGCCCTGTTTCAGGGAGAAATGACTGCCCTGTTTCCAGGGTAACTGACTGCCCTGTTTCCGGGATAACTGACTGCCCTGTTTCCAGGGTAACTGATCACCCTGTTTCCGGGATAAATGACTGCCCTGTTTCCGGGATAACTGACTGCCCTGTTTCCAGGGTAACTGACTGCCCTGTTTCCGGGGTAACTGACTGCCCTGTTTCCAGGCTAACTGACTGCCCTGTTTCCAGGATAACTGATCACCCTGTTTCCGGGGTAACTGACTGCCCCGTTTCCGGGGTAACTGACCGCCCTGTTTCCAGGATAACTGACCACCCTGTTTCCAGCGTCACTGACCACCCTGTTTCCAGGATAACTGAAAGCCCTGTTTCCAGGGTAACTGATCTCCCTGTTTCCGGGGTAACTGATCACCCTGTTTCCGGGTAACTGACTGCCCTGTTTCCAGGTTAACTGATCTCCCTGTTTCCAGGGTAACTGATTACCCTGTTTCCGAGGTAACAGACTGCCCTGTTTCCAGGGTAACTGACTGCCCTGTTTCCGGGGTAACTGACTGCCCTGTTTCCAGGATAACTGATCACTCTGTTTCCGGGGGAACTGACCACCCTGTTTCCAGGGTAACTGACTAATCTGTTTCCAGGGTTACTGACCGCCCTGTTTCTGGGGTAACTGACTGCCCTGTTTCCGGGGAAACTGACCGCCCTGCTTCCAGGATAACTGATCACCCTGTTTCCAGTGTAACTGACCATCCTATTTCCAGGGTAACTGACTAATCTGTTTCCAGGGTAACTGACTGCCCTGTTTCCGGGGTAACAGATCTCCCTGTTTCCGGGGTAACTCACCGCCCTGTTTCCAGGATAACTGACCGCCCTATTTCCGGGGTAACTGATCACCCTGTTTCCAGGGTAACTGATCACCCTGTTTCCGGGGTAACTGACTGCCCTGCTTCCAGGGTAACTGACTGCCCTGTTTCCGGGGTAACTGACTGCCCTGTTTCCAGGATAACTGATCACTCTGTTTCCGGGGGAACTGACCACCCTGTTTCCAGGGTAACTGACTAATCTGTTTCCAGGGTAACTGACTGCCCTGTTTCCGGGGTAACAGATCTCCCTGTTTCCGGGGTAACTGACCGCCCTGTTTCCAGGATAACTGACCGCCCTATTTCCGGGGTAACTGACCGCTCTGCTTCCAGGATAACTGACTGCCCTGTTTCCGGGATAACTGACTGCCCTGTTTAATGGATAACTGACTGCCCTGTTTCCAGGTTAACTGACTGCCCTGTTTCCGGGATAACTGACTGCCCTGTTTCCAGGTTAACTGACTGCCCTGTTTCCGGGATAACTGACTGCCCTGTTTCCAGGGTAACTGATAACCCTGTTTCCAGGATAACTGACTGCCCTGTTTCCAGGGTAACTGACTGCTCGGTTTCCAGGGTAACTGACTGCCCTGTTTCCGGGGTAACTGATTGCCCTGTTTCCAGGGTAACTGACTGCCCAGTTTCCAGAGTAACTGAATACCCTGTTTCCAGGGTAACTGACTGCCCTGTTTCCGGGATAACTGACTGCTCTGTTTCCAGGGTAACTGACTGCCCTGTTTCCGGGATAACTGATGCCCTGTTTCCGGGATAACTGACTGCCCTGTTTCCAGGGTAACTGACTGCCCTGTTTCCGGGGTAACTGCCTGCCCTGTTTCCAGGCTAACTGACTGCCCTGTTTCCAGGATAACTGATCACCTGTTTCCAGGGTAACTGACTGCCCTGTTTCCGGGGTAACTGACCGCCCTGCTTCCAGGACAACTGATCACCCTGTTTTCAGGAAAACTGACTCCCCTGTTTCCAGGGTAACTGACTGCCCTGTTTCCGGGGTAACTGACCGCCCTGTTTCCAGGATAACTGACCTACCTATTTCCGGGGTAACTGACCGCCCTGTTTGCAGTGTAACTGACTGCCCTGTTTCCAGGGTAACAGACTGCCCTGTTTCCGGGGTAAATGATCACCCTGTTTCCGGGGTAACTGACTAACCAGTTTCCAGGGTGACTGACTGCCCTGTTTCCAGGGTAACTGACTGCCCACTTTCCGGGGTAACTGACTGCCCTGTTTCCTGGCTAATTGACTACCCTGCTTCCGGGGTAACTGACTGGCCTGTTTCCAGGTTAACTGACTGCCCAGTTTCCAGGGTAACTGATCACCCTTTTTCCGGGATAACTGACTGCCCTGTTTCCGGGATAACTGACTGCCCTGTTTCCAGGCTAACTGACTGCCCTGTTTCCAGGATAACTGATCACCCTGTTTCCGGGGTAACTGACTGCCCTGATTCCGGGGTAACTGACCGACCGCCCTGTTTCCAGGATAACTGATCACCCTGTTTCCGGGGTAACTGACCACCCTGTTTCCAGTGTAACTGACTAATCTGTTTCCAGGGTAACTGACCGCCCTGTTTCTGGGGTAACTGACTGCCCTGTTTGCAGGGTAACTGACTGCCCAGTTTCCAGGGTAACTGACTGCCCTGTGTCCGGGGTAACTGACTGCCCTGTTTCCAGGGTAACTGACTGCCCAGTTTCCAGGGTAACTGATCACCCTGTTTCCGGGATAACAGAGTGCACTTTTTCCGGGAGAAATGACTGCCCTGTTTCCTGGGTAACTGACTGCCCTGCTTCCGGGGTAAATGACTGCCCTGTTTCCAGGTTAACTGACTGCCCAGTTTCCAGGGTAACTGATCACCCTTTTTCCCGGATAACTGATGGCCCTGTTTCAGGGATAAGTGAATGCCCTGTTTCCAGGGTAACTGATCACCCTGTTTCCGGGATAACTGACTCCCCGGTTTCCATGATAACTGACTGCCCAGTTTCCAGGGTAACTGACTGCCCTGTTTGCGGGGCAACTGACTGCCCTGTTTCCAGGGTAACTGATTGCCCAGTTTACAGGGTAACTGATTACCCTGTTTCCGGGATAACTGACTGCCCTGTTTCCGGGAGAAATGACTGCCCTGTTTCCAGGGTAACTGACTGCCCTGTTTCCAGGGTAACTGATCACCCTGTTTCCGGGATAAATGACTGCCCTGTTTCCGGGATAACTGACTGCCCTGTTTCCAGGGTAACTGACTGCCCTGTTTCCGGGGTAACTGACTGCCCTGTTTCCAGGCTAACTGACTGCCCTGTTTCCGGGGTAACTGACTGCCCTGTTTCCGGGGTAACTGACCGCCCTGTTTCCAGGAGAATTGATCACCCTGTTTCCGGGGTAACTGACCACCCTGTTTCCAGGGTCACTGACCACCCTGTTTCCAGTATAACTGACTCCCCTGTTTCCAGCATAACTGATCACCCTGTTTCCAGGATAACTGACCTACCTATTTCCGGGGTAACTGACCGCCCTGTTTCCAGGATAACTGACTGCCCTGTTTCCAGGTTAACTGACTGCCCTGTTTCCAGGGTAACTGACTGCCCTGTTTCCAGGGGAACTGACTGCCCTGTTTCCGGGGTAACTGACTGCCCAGTTTCCGGGGTAACTGACTGCCCTGTTTCCAGGGTAACTGACTGCCCAGTTTCCAGGGTAACTGATCACCCTGTTTCCGGGAAAACTGACTGCCCTGTATCCGGGAGTAATGACTGCCCTGTTTCCAGGGTAACTGACTGCCCTGTTTCCGGGGTAACTGACTGCCCTATTCCAGGGTAACTGACTGCCCTGTTTCCGGGGTAACTGACTGCCCTGTTTCCAGGCTAAGTGACCGCCCTGTTTCCAGGATAACTGATCACCCTGTTTCCGGGGTAACTGACTGCCCCGTTTCCGGGGTAACTGACCGCCTTGTTTCCAGGATAACTGACCACCCTGTTTCCAGTGTCACTGACCACCCTGTTTCCAGGATAACTGAAAGCCCTGTTTCCAGGGTAACTGATCTCCCTGTTTCCGGGGTAACTGATCACCCTGTTTCCGGGTAACTGACTGCCCTGTTTCCAGGTTAACTGATCTCCCTGTTTTCAGGGTAACTGATCACCCTGTTTCCGGGGTAATTGACTGCCCTGTTTCCAGGGTAACTGACTGCCCTGTTTCCGGGGTAACTGACTGCCCTGTTTCCAGGATAACTGATCACCCTGTTTCCAGTGTAACTGACCATCCTATTTCCAGGGTAACTGACTGCCCAGTTTCCAGGGTAACTGACTGCCCTGTTTCCGGGGTAACAGATCTCCCTGTTTCCGGGGTAACTGACCGCCCTGTTTCCAGGATAACTGACCGCCCTATTTCCGGGGTAACTGACCGCTCTGCTTCCAGGATAACTGACTGCCCTGTTTCCGGGATATCCGACTGCCCTGTTTAATGGATAACTGACTGCCCTGTTTCCAGGTTAACTGACTGCCCTGTTTCCGGGATAACTGACTGCCCTGTTTCCAGGTTAACTGACTGCCCTGTTTCCGGGATAACTGACTGCCCTGTTTCCAGGGTAACTGATAACCCTGTTTCCAGGATAACTGACTGCCCTGTTTCCAGGATAACTCACTGCACTGTTTCCGGGGTAACTGACTGCCCTGTTTCCGGGATAACTGATGCCCTGTTTCCGGGATAACTGACTGCCCTGTTTCCAGGGTAACTGACAGCCCTGTTTCCGAGGTAACTGACTGCCCTGTTTCCAGGCTAACTGACTGCCCTGTTTCCAGGATAACTGATCACCCTGTTTCCGGGGTAACTGACTGCCCTGTTTCCGGGGTAACTGACCGCCCTGTTTCCAGGACAACTGATCACCCTGTTTCCGGGGTAACTGACCACCCTGTTTCCAGGATAACTGATCACCCTGTTTCCGGGGTAACTGACTGCCCTGTTTCCGGGGTAACTGACTGCCCTGTTTCCAGGAAAGCTGATCACCCTGTTTCCGGGGTAACTGACCGCCCTGTTTCCAGGATAACTGATCACCCTGTTTCCGGGATAACTAACTGCCCTGTTTCCAGGATAACTGACTGCCCTGTTTCCGGGGTAACTGATCACCCTGTTTCCGGGGTAACTGACTGCCCAGTTTCCGGGGTAACTGACTTCCCTGTTTCCAGGGTAACTGACTGCCCTGTTTCCGGGATAACTGACTGCCCTGTTTCCAGGGTAACTGATAACCCTGTTTCCGGGATAACTGACTGCCCTGTTTCCAGGGTAACTGACTGCCCAGTTTCCAGAGTAACTGAATAACCTGTTTCCAGGGTAACAGATCACCCTGTTTCCGGGATAACTGACTGCCCTGTTTCCAAGATAACTGACTGCCCTCTTTCCAGGGTAACTGACTGCCCTGTTTCCGGGGTAACTGACTGCCCTGTTTCCAGGCTAACTGACTGCCCTGTTTCCAGGATAACTGATCACCCTGTTTCCGGGGTAACTGACTGCCCTGTTTCCCGGGTAACTGACCGCCCTGTTTCCAGGATAACTGATCACCCTGTTTCCGGGGTAACTGACCACCCTGTTTCCAGGGTCACTGACCACCCTGTTTCCAGGATAACTGACTCCCCTGTTTCCACGGTAACTGACTGCCCTGTTTCCGGGGTAACTGATCTCCCTGTTTCCGGGGTTACTGACCGCCCTGTTTCCAGGATAACTGACCTACCTATTTCCAGGTTAACTGACTGCCCTGTTTCCAGGGTAACTGACTGCCCTGTTTCCAGGGGAACTGACTGCCCTGTTTCCGGGGTAACAGATCACCCTGTTTCCGGGTTAACTGACTAACCAGTTTCCAGGGTGACTGACTGCCCTGTTTCCAGGGTAACTGACTGCCCACTTTCCGGGGTAACTGACTGTCCTGTTTCCTGGGTAACTGACTGCCCTGTTTCCGGGGTAACTGACTGCCCTGTTTCCCGGGTAACTGACAGCCCAGTTTCCAGGGTAACTGATCACCCTTTTTCCGGGATAACTGACTGCTCTGTTTCCGGGATAACTGACTGCCCTGTTTCCAGGGTAACTGATCACCCTGTTTCCGGGATAACTGACTCCCCTGTTTGCAGGGTAACTGACTGCCCAGTTTCCGGGGTAACTGACTGCCCTGTTTCCAGGGTAACTGATCACCCTGTTTCCGGGATAAATGACTGCCCTGTTTCCGGGATAACTGACTGCCCTGTTTCCAGGGTAACTGACTGCCCTGTTTCCGGGGTAACTGACTGCCCTGTTTCCAGGCTAACTGACTGCCCAGTTTCCAGGATAACTGATCACCCTGTTTCCGGGGTAAATGACTGCCCTGTTTCCGGGGTATCTGACCGCCCTGTTTCCAGGATAACTGATCACCCTGTTTCCGGGGTAACTGACTGTCCTGTTTCCGGGGTAACTGACTGCCCTGTTTCCGGGGTAACTGACCGCCCTGTTTCCAGGATAACTGATCACCCTGTTTCCGGAGTAACTGACCACCCTGTTTCCAGGGTCACTGACCACCCTGTTTCCAGGTTAACTGACTCCCCTGTTTCCAGCGTAACTGATCACCCTGTTTCCAGGATAACTGACCTACCTATTTCCGGGGTAACTGACCGCCCTGTTTCCAGGATAACTGACTGCCCTGTTTCCAGGTTAACTGACTGCCCTGTTTCCAGGGTAACTGACCGCCCTGTTTCCAGGACAACTGATCACCCTGTTTCCGGGGTAACTGACCACCCTGTTTCCAGGATAACTGATCACCCTGTTTCCGGGGTAACTGACTGCACTGTTTCCGGGGTAACTGACCGCCCTGTTTCCAGGATAACTGATCACCCTGTTTCCGGGGTAACTGACCGCCCTGTTTCCAGGATAACTGATCACCCTGTTTCCGGGATAACTAACTGCCCTGTTTCCAGGATAACTGACTGCCCTGTTTCCGGGGTAACTGATCACCCTGTTTCCGGGGTAACTGATCACCCTGTTTCCGGGGTAACTGACTGCCCAGTTTCCGGGGTAACTGACTTCCCTGTTTCCAGGGTAACTGACTGCCCTGTTTCCGGGATAACTGACTGCCCTGTTTCCAGGGTAACTGATAACCCTGTTTCCGGGATAACTGACTGCCCTGTTTCCAGGGTAACTGACTGCCCAGTTTCCAGAGTAACTGAATAACCTGTTTCCAGGGTAACAGATCACCCTGTTTCCGGGATAACTGACTGCCCTGTTTCCAAGATAACTGACTGCCCTCTTTCCAGGGTAACTGACTGCCCTGTTTCCGGGGTAACTGACTGCCCTGTTTCCAGGCTAACTGACTGCCCTGTTTCCAGGATAACTGATCACCCTGTTTCCGGGGTAACTGACTGCCCTGTTTCCCGGGTAACTGACCGCCCTGTTTCCAGGATAACTGATCACCCTGTTTCCGGGGTAACTGACCACCCTGTTTCCAGGGTCACTGACCACCCTGTTTCCAGGATAACTGACTCCCCTGTTTCCAGGGTAACTGACTGCCCTGTTTCCGGGGTAACTGATCTCCCTGTTTCCGGGGTTACTGACTGCCCTGTTTCCAGGATAACTGACCTACCTATTTCCAGGTTAACTGACTGCCCTGTTTCCAGGGTAACTGACTGCCCTGTTTCCAGGGGAACTGACTGCCCTGTTTCCGGGGTAACAGATCACCCTGTTTCCGGGTTAACTGACTAACCAGTTTCCAGGGTGACTGACTGCCCTGTTTCCAGGGTAACTGACTGCCCACTTTCCGGGGTAACTGACTGTCCTGTTTCCTGGTTAACTGACTGCCCTGTTTCCGGGGTAACTGACTGCCCTGTTTCCCGGGTAACTGACAGCCCAGTTTCCAGGGTAACTGATCACCCTTTTTCCGGGATAACTGACTGCTCTGTTTCCGGGATAACTGACTGCCCTGTTTCCAGGGTAACTGATCACCCTGTTTCCGGGATAACTGACTCCCCTGTTTGCAGGGTAACTGACTGCCCAGTTTCCGGGGTAACTGACTGCCCTGTTTCCAGGGTAACTGATCACCCTGTTTCCGGGATAAATGACTGCCCTGTTTCCGGGATAACTGACTGCCCTGTTTCCAGGGTAACTGACTGCCCTGTTTCCGGGGTAACTGACTGCCCTGTTTCCAGGCTAACTGACTGCCCTGTTTCCAGGATAACTGATCACCCTGTTTCCGGGGTAAATGACTGCCCTGTTTCCGGGGTAACTGACCGCCCTGTTTCCAGGATAACTGATCACCCTGTTTCCCGGGTAACTGACTGTCCTGTTTCCGGGGTAACTGACTGCCCTGTTTCCGGGGTAACTGACCGCCCTGTTTCCAGGATAACTGATCACCCTGTTTCCGGGGTAACTGACCACCCTGTTTCCAGGGTCACTGACCACCCTGTTTCCAGGATAACTGACTCCCCTGTTTCCAGGGTAACTGACCGCCCTGTTTCCAGGATAACTGACTGCCCTGTTTCCAGGTTAACTGACTGCCCTGTTTCCAGGGTAACTGACTGCCCTGTTTCCAGGGGAACTGACTGCCTGTTTCCGGGGTAACTGACTGCCCAGTTTCCGGGGTAACTGACTACCCTGTTTCCAGGGTAACTGACTGCCCAGTTTCCAGGGTAACTGACTGCCCTGTTTCCGGGGTAACTGACTGCCCTATTCCAGGGTAACTGATCACCCTGTTTCCGGGATAAATGACTTCCCTGTTTCCGGGATAACTGACTGCCCTGTTTCCAGGGTAACTGACTGCCCTGTTTCCGGGGTAACTGACTGCCCTGTTTCCAGGCGAACTGACTGCCCTGTTTCCAGGATAACTGATCACCCTGTTTCCGGGGTAACTGACTGCCCCGTTTCCGGGGTAACTGACCGCCTTGTTTCCAGGATAACTGACCACCCTGTTTCCAGTGTCACTGACCACCCTGTTTCCAGGATAACTGAAAGCCCTGTTTCCAGGGTAACTGATCTCCCTGTTTCCGGGGTAACTGATCACCCTGTTTCCGGGTAACTGACTGCCCTGTTTCCAGGTTAACTGATCTCCCTGTTTCCAGGGTAACTGATCACCCTGTTTCCGGGGTAACTGACTGCCCTGTTTCCAGGGTAACTGACTGCCCTGTTTCCGGGGTAACTGACTGCCCTGTTTCCAGGATAACTGATCACTCTGTTTCCGGGGTAACTGACCACCCTGTTTACGGGGTAACTGACTAATCTTATTCCAGGGTTACTGACCGCCCTGTTTCTGGGGTAACTGACTGCCCTGTTTCCGAGGGAACTGACCGCCCTGTTTCCAGGATAACTGATCACCCTGTTTCCAGTGTAACTGACCATCCTATTTCCAGGGTAACTGACTGCCCAGTTTCCAGGGTAACTGACTGCCCTGTTTCCGGGGTAACAGATCTCCCTGTTTCCGGGGTAACTGACCGCCCTGTTTCCAGGATAACTGACCGCCCTATTTCAAGGGTAACTGACCGCTCTGCTTCCAGGATAACTGACTGCCCTGTTTCCGGGATAACTGACTGCCCTGTTTAATGGATAACTGACTGCCCTGTTTCCAGGTTAACTGACTGCCCTGTTTCCGGGATAACTGACTGCCCTGTTTCCAGGTTAACTGACTGCCCTGTTTCCGGGATAACTGACTGCCCTGTTTCCAGGGTAACTGATAACCCTGTTTCCAGGATAACTGACTGCCCTGTTTCCAGGGTAACTGACTGCTCGGTTTACAGGGTAACTCACTGCCCTGTTTCCGGGGTAACTGACTGCCCTGTTTCCAGGGTAACTGACTGCCCAGTTTCCAGAGTAAATGAATACCCTGTTTCCAGGGTAAATGACTGCCCTGTTTCCGGGATAACTGACTGCCCTGTTTCCAGGGTAACTGACTGCCCTGTTTCCAGGGTAACTGACTGCCCAGTTTCCGGGGTAACTGACTGTCCTGTTTCCTGGGTAACTGACTGCCCTGTTTCCGGGGTAACTGACTGCCCTGTTTCCCGGGTAACTGACAGCCCAGTTTCCAGGGTAACTGATCACCCTTTTTCCGGGATAACTGACTGCTCTGTTTCCGGGATAACTGACTGCCCTGTTTCCAGGGTAACTGATCACCCTGTTTCCGGGATAACTGACTCCCCTGTTTGCAGGGTAACTGACTGCCCAGTTTCCAGGGTAACTGACTGCCCTGTTTCCGGGGTAACTGACTGCCCTGTTTCCAGGGTAACTGACTGCCCAGTTTCCAGGGTAACTGATCACCCTGTTTCCGGGATAACTGACTGCACTTTTTCCGGGAGAAATGACTGCCCTGTTTCCTGGGTAACTGACTGCCCTGCTTCCGGGGTAAATGACTGCCCTGTTTCCAGGTTAACTGACTGCCCAGTTTCCAGGGTAACTGATCACCCTTTTTCCGGGATAACTGACGGCCCTGTTTCAGGGATAAGTGAATGCCCTGTTTCCAGGGTAACTGATCACCCTGTTTCCGGGATAACTGACTCCCCGGTTTCCATGGTAACTGACTGCCCAGTTTTCAGGGTAACTGACTGCCCTGTTTGCGGGGCAACTGACTGCCCTGTTTCCAGGGTAACTGATTGCCCAGTTTCCAGGGTAACTGATCACCCTGTTTACGGGATAACTGACTGCCCTGTTTCCGGGAGAAATGACTGCCCTGTTTCCAGGGTAACTGACTGCCCTGTTTCCGGGGTAACTGACTGCCCTGTTTCCAGGGTAACTGATCACGCTGTTTCCGGGATAAATGACTGCCCTGTTTCCGGGATAACTGACTGCCCTGTTTCCAGGGTAACTGACTGCCCTGTTTCCGGGGTAACTGACTGCCCTGTTTCCAGGCTAACTGACTGCCCTGTTTCCAGGATAACTGATCACCCTGTTTCCGGGGTAAATGACTGCCCTGTTTCCGGGGTAACTGACCGCCCTGTTTCCAGGATAACTGATCGCCCTGTTTCCGGGGAACTGACTGCCCTGTTTCCGGGGTAACTGACTGCCCTGTTTCCGGGGTAACTGACCGCCCTGTTTCCAGGATAACTGATCACCCTGTTTCCGGGGTAACTGACCACCCTGTTTCCAGGGTCACTGACCACCCTGTTTCCAGGATAACTGACTCCCCTGTTTCCAGCGTAACTGATCACCCTGTTTCCAGGATAACTGACCTACCTATTTCCGGGGTAACTGACTGCCCTGTTTCCGGGGTAACTGACTGCCCAGTTTCCGGGGTAACTGACTGCCCTGTTTCCAGGGTAACGGACTGCCCAGTTTCCAGGGTAACTGATCACCCTGTTTCCGGGAAAACTGACTGCCCTGTTTCCGGGAGAAATGACTGCCCTGTTTCCAGGGTATCTGACTGCCCTGTTTCCGGGGTAACTGACTGCCCTATTCCAGGGTAACTGATCACCCTGTTTCCGGGATAAATGACTGCCCTGTTTCCGGGATAACTGACTGCCCTGTTTCCAGGGTAACTGACTGCCCTGTTTCCGGGGTAACTGACTGCCCTGTTTCCAGGCTAACTGACTGCCCTGTTTCCAGGATAACTGATCACCCTGTTTCCGGGGTAACTGACTGCCCCGTTTCCGGGGTAACTGACCGCCTTGTTTCCAGGATAACTGACCACCCTGTTTCCAGGGTCACTGACCACCCTGTTTCCAGGATAACTGAAAGCCCTGTTTCCAGGGTAACTGATCTCCCTGTTTCCGGGGTAACTGATCACCCTGTTTCCGGGGAACTGACTGCCCTGTTTCCAGGTTAACTGATCTCCCTGTTTCCAGGGTAACTGATCACCCTGTTTCCGGGGTAACTGACTGCCCAGTTTCCAGGGTAACTGACTGCCCTGTTTCCGGGGTAACTGACTGCCCTGTTTCCAGGATAACTGATCACTCTGTTTCCGGGGTAACTGACCACCCTGTTTCCGGGGTAACTGACTGATCTGTTTCCAGGGTTACTGACCGCCCTGTTTCCGAGGTAACTGACCGCCCTGTTTCCAGGATAACTGATCACCCTGTTTCCAGTGTAACTGACCATCCTATTTCCAGGGTAACTGACTGCCCAGTTTCCAGGGAAACTGACTGCCCTGTTTCCGGGGTAACTGACTGCCCAGTTTCCAGGGTAACTGCTCAGCCCGTTTCCGGGATAACTGACTGCCCTGTTTCCGGGATAACTGATCACCCTGTTTCCGGGGTAACTGATTGCCCAGTTTCCAGCGTAACTGATC
Organism: Heterodontus francisci; assembly: GCF_036365525.1. Classification (NCBI taxonomy): domain Eukaryota; kingdom Metazoa; phylum Chordata; class Chondrichthyes; order Heterodontiformes; family Heterodontidae; genus Heterodontus; species Heterodontus francisci. Next base: position 7,937,831 of record NC_090386.1, read on the forward strand.
ACCCTGTTTCCGGGATAACTGACTGCCCTGTTTCCGGGATAACTGACTGCCCTGTTTCCAGGGTAACTGACTGCCCTGTATCCGGGGTAACTGACTGCCCTGTTTCCAGGATAACTGATCACACTGTTTCCGGGGTAACTGACCACCCTGTGTCCGGGGTAACTGACTAATCTGTTTACAGGGTTACTGACCGCCCTGTTTCTGGGGTAACTGAGTGCCCTGTTTCCGGGCTAACTGACCGCCCTGTTTCCAGGATAACTGATCACCCTGTTTCCAGGGTAACTGACCATCCTGTTTCCAGGGTAACTGACTGCCCAGTTTGCAGGGTAAATGACTGCCCTGTTTCCGGGGTAACAGATCTCCCTGTTTCCGGGGTAACAGACCGCCCTGTTTCCAGGATAACTGATCACCCTGTTTCCGGGGTAACTGACCACCCTGTTTCCAGGGTCACTGACCACCCTGTTTCCAGGATAACTGACTCCCCTGTTTCCAGGGTAACTGACTGCCCTGTTTCCGGGGTAACTGATCTCCCTGTTTCCGGGGTTACTGACTGCCCTGTTTCCAGGATAACTGACCTACCTATTTCCAGGTTAACTGACTGCCCTGTTTCCAGGGTAACTGACTGCCCTGTTTCCAGGGGAACTGACTGCCCTGTTTCCGGGGTAACAGATCAACCTGTTTCCGGGTTAACTGACTAACCAGTTTCCAGGGTGACTGACTGCCCTGTTTCCAGGGTAACTGACTGCCCACTTTCCGGGGTAACTGACTGTCCTGTTTCCTGGGTAACTGACTGCCCTGTTTCCGGGGTAACTGACTGCCCTGTTTCCCGGGTAACTGACAGCCCAGTTTCCAGGGTAACTGATCACCCTTTTTCCGGGATAACTGACTGCTCTGTTTCCGGGATAACTGACTGCCCTGTTTCCAGGGTAACTGATCACCCTGTTTCCGGGATAACTGACTCCCCTGTTTGCAGGGTAACTGACTGCCCAGTTTCCGGGGTAACTGACTGCCCTGTTTCCAGGGTAACTGATCACCCTGTTTCCGGGATAAATGACTGCCCTGTTTCCGGGATAACTGACTGCCCTGTTTCCAGGGTAACTGACTGCCCTGTTTCCGGGGTAACTGACTGCCCTGTTTCCAGGCTAACTGACTGCCCTGTTTCCAGGATAACTGATCACCCTGTTTCCGGGGTAAATGACTGCCCTGTTTCCGGGGTAACTGACCGCCCTGTTTCCAGGATAACTGATCACCCTGTTTCCGGGGTAACTGACTGTCCTGTTTCCGGGGTAACTGACTGCCCTGTTTCCGGGGTAACTGACCGCCCTGTTTCCAGGATAACTGCTCACCCTGTTTCCGGGGTAACTGACCACCCTGTTTCCAGGGTCACTGACCACCCTGTTTCCAGGATAACTGACTCCCCTGTTTCCAGGGTAACTGACCGCCCTGTTTCCAGGATAACTGACTGCCCTGTTTCCAGGTTAACTGACTGCCCTGTTTCCAGGGTAACTGACTGCCCTGTTTCCAGGGGAACTGACTGCCTGTTTCCGGGGTAACTGACTGCCCAGTTTCCGGGGTAACTGACTACCCTGTTTCCAGGGTAACTGACTGCCCAGTTTCCAGGGTAACTGATCACCCTGTTTCCGGGAAAACTGACTGCCCTGTTTCCGGGAGAAATGACTGCCCTGTTTCCAGGGTAACTGACTGCCCTGTTTCCGGGGTAACTGACTGCCCTATTCCAGGGTAACTGATCACCCTGTTTCCGGGATAAATGACTTCCCTGTTTCCGGGATAACTGACTGCCCTGTTTCCAGGGTAACTGACTGCCCTGTTTCCGGGGTAACTGACTGCCCTGTTTCCAGGCGAACTGACTGCCCTGTTTCCAGGATAACTGATCACCCTGTTTCCGGGGTAACTGACTGCCCCGTTTCCGGGGTAACTGACCGCCTTGTTTCCAGGATAACTGACCACCCTGTTTCCAGTGTCACTGACCACCCTGTTTCCAGGATAACTGAAAGCCCTGTTTCCAGGGTAACTGATCTCCCTGTTTCCGGGGTAACTGATCACCCTGTTTCCGGGTAACTGACTGCCCTGTTTCCAGGTTAACTGATCTCCCTGTTTCCAGGGTAACTGATCACCCTGTTTCCGGGGTAACTCTCTGCCCTGTTTCCAGGGTAACTGACTGCCCTGTTTCCGGGGTAACTGACTGCCCTGTTTCCAGGATAACTGATCACTCTGTTTCCGGGGTAACTGACCACCCTGTTTACGGGGTAACTGACTAATCTGTTTCCAGGGTTACTGACCGCCCTGTTTCTGGGGTAACTGACTGCCCTGTTTCCGAGGGAACTGACCGCCCTGTTTCCAGGATAACTGATCACCCTGTTTCCAGTGTAACTGACCATCCTATTTCCAGGGTAACTGACTGCCCAGTTTCCAGGGTAACTGACTGCCCTGTTTCCGGGGTAACAGATCTCCCTGTTTCCGGGGTAACTGACCGCCCTGTTTCCAGGATAACTGACCGCCCTATTTCAAGGGTAACTGACCGCTCTGCTTCCAGGATAACTGACTGCCCTGTTTCCGGGATAACTGACTGCCCTGTTTAATGGATAACTGACTGCCCTGTTTCCAGGTTAACTGACTGCCCTGTTTCCGGGATAACTGACTGCCCTGTTTCCAGGTTAACTGACTGCCCTGTTTCCGGGATAACTGACTGCCCTGTTTCCAGGGTAACTGATAACCCTGTTTCCAGGATAACTGACTGCCCTGTTTCCAGGGTAACTGACTGCTCGGTTTACAGGGTAACTCACTGCCCTGTTTCCGGGGTAACTGACTGCCCTGTTTCCAGGGTAACTGACTGCCCAGTTTCCAGAGTAACTGAATACCCTGTTTCCAGGGTAAATGACTGCCCTGTTTCCGGGATAACTGACTGCCCTGTTTCCAGGGTAACTGACTGCCCTGTTTCCAGGGTAACTGACTGCCCAGTTTCCGGGGTAACTGACTGTCCTGTTTCCTGGGTAACTGACTGCCCTGTTTCCGGGGTAACTGACTGCCCTGTTTCCCGGGTAACTGACAGCCCAGTTTCCAGGGTAACTGATCACCCTTTTTCCGGGATAACTGACTGCTCTGTTTCCGGGATAACTGACTGCCCTGTTTCCAGGGTAACTGATCACCCTGTTTCCGGGATAACTGACTCCCCTGTTTGCAGGGTAACTGACTGCCCAGTTTCCAGGGTAACTGACTGCCCTGTTTCCGGGGTAACTGACTGCCCTGTTTCCAGGGTAACTGACTGCCCAGTTTCCAGGGTAACTGATCACCCTGTTTCCGGGATAACTGACTGCACTTTTTCCGGGAGAAATGACTGCCCTGTTTCCTGGGTAACTGACTGCCCTGCTTCCGGGGTAAATGACTGCCCTGTTTCCAGGTTAACTGACTGCCCAGTTTCCAGGGTAACTGATCACCCTTTTTCCGGGATAACTGACGGCCCTGTTTCAGGGATAAGTGAATGCCCTGTTTCCAGGGTAACTGATCACCCTGTTTCCGGGATAACTGACTCCCCGGTTTCCATGGTAACTGACTGCCCAGTTTTCAGGGTTACTGACTGCCCTGTTTGCGGGGCAACTGACTGCCCTGTTTCCAGGGTAACTGATTGCCCAGTTTCCAGGGTAACTGATCCCCCTGTTTCCGGGATAACTGACTGCCCTGTTTCCGGGAGAAATGACTGCCCTGTTTCCAGGGTAATTGACTGCCCTGTTTCCGGGGTAACTGACTGCCCTGTTTCCAGGGTAACTGATCACGCTGTTTCCGGGATAAATGACTGCCCTGTTTCCGGGATAACTGACTGCCCTGTTTCCAGGGTAACTGACTGCCCTGTTTCCGGGGTAACTGACTGCCCTGTTTCCAGGCTAACTGACTGCCCTGTTTCCAGGATAACTGATCACCCTGTTTCCGGGGTAAATGACTGCCCTGTTTCCGGGGTAACTGATCACCCTGTTTCCGGGATAACTGACTGCACTTTTTCCGGGAGAAATGACTGCCCTGTTTCCTGGGTAACTGACTGCCCTGCTTCCGGGGTAAATGACTGCCCTGTTTCCAGGTTAACTGACTGCCCAGTTTCCAGGGTAACTGATCACCCTTTTTCCGGGATAACTGACGGCCCTGTTTCAGGGATAAGTGAATGCCCTGTTTCCAGGGTAACTGATCACCCTGTTTCCGGGATAACTGACTCCCCGGTTTCCATGGTAACTGACTGCCCAGTTTTCAGGGTTACTGACTGCCCTGTTTGCGGGGCAACTGACTGCCCTGTTTCCAGGGTAACTGATTGCCCAGTTTCCAGGGTAACTGATCCCCCTGTTTCCGGGATAACTGACTGCCCTGTTTCCGGGAGAAATGACTGCCCTGTTTCCAGGGTAATTGACTGCCCTGTTTCCGGGGTAACTGACTGCCCTGTTTCCAGGGTAACTGATCACGCTGTTTCCGGGATAAATGACTGCCCTGTTTCCGGGATAACTGACTGCCCTGTTTCCAGGGTAACTGACTGCCCTGTTTCCGGGGTAACTGACTGCCCTGTTTCCAGGCTAACTGACTGCCCTGTTTCCAGGATAACTGATCACCCTGTTTCCGGGGTAAATGACTGCCCTGTTTCCGGGGTAACTGACCGCCCGGTTTCCAGGATAACTGATCGCCCTGTTTCCGGGGAACTGACTGCCCTGTTTCCGGGGTAACTGACTGCCCTGTTTCCGGGGTAACTGACCGCCCTGTTTCCAGGATAACTGATCACCCTGTTTCCGGGGTAACTGACCACCCTGTTTTCAGGGTCACTGACCACCCTGTTTCCAGGATAACTGACTCCCCTGTTTCCAGCGTAACTGATCACCCTGTTTCCAGGATAACTGACCTACCTATTTCCGGGGTAACTGACTGCCCTGTTTCCGGGGTAACTGACTGCCCAGTTTCCAGGGTAACTGACTGCCCTGTTTCCAGGGTAACGGACTGCCCAGTTTCCAGGGTAACTGATCACCCTGTTTCCGGGAAAACTGACTGCCCTGTTTCCGGGAGAAATGACTGCCCTGTTTCCAGGGTATCTGACTGCCCTGTTTCCGGGGTAACTGACTGCCCTATTCCAGGGTAACTGATCACCCTGTTTCCGGGATAAATGACTGCCCTGTTTCCGGGATAACTGACTGCCCTGTTTCCAGGGTAACTGACTGCCCTGTTTCCGGGGTAACTGACTGCCCTGTTTCCAGGCTAACTGACTGCCCTGTTTCCAGGATAACTGATCACCCTGTTTCCGGGGTAACTGACTGCCCCGTTTCCGGGGTAACTGACCGCCTTGTTTCCAGGATAACTGACCACCCTGTTTCCAGGGTCACTGACCACCCTGTTTCAAGGATAACTGAAAGCCCTGTTTCCAGGGTAACTGATCTCCCTGTTTCCGGGGTAACTGATCACCCTGTTTCCGGGGAACTGACTGCCCTGTTTCCAGGTTAACTGATCTCCCTGTTTCCAGGGTAACTGATCACCCTGTTTCCGGGGTAACTGACTGCCCAGTTTCCAGGGTAACTGACTGCCCTGTTTCCGGGGTAACTGACTGCCCTGTTTCCAGGATAACTGATCACTCTGTTTCCGGGGTAACTGACCACCCTGTTTCCGGGGTAACTGACTGATCTGTTTCCAGGGTTACTGACCGCCCTGTTTCCGAGGTAACTGACCGCCCTGTTTCCAGGATAACTGATCACCCTGTTTCCAGTGTAACTGACCATCCTATTTCCAGGGTAACTGACTGCCCAGTTTCCAGGGAAACTGACTGCCCTGTTTCCGGGGTAACTGACTGCCCAGTTTCCAGGGTAACTGCTCAGCCCGTTTCCGGGATAACTGACTGCCCTGTTTCCGGGATAACTGATCACCCTGTTTCCGGGGTAACTGATTGCCCAGTTTCCAGCGTAACTGATCACCCTGTTTCCGGGATAACTGACTGCCCTGTTTCCAGGGTTACTGACCGCCCTGTTTCTGGGGTAACTGAGTGCCCTGTTTCCGGGCTAACTGACCGCCCTGTTTCCAGGATAACTGATCACCCTGTTTCCAGGGTAACTGACCATCCTGTTTCCAGGGTAACTGACTGCCCAGTTTGCAGGGTAAATGACTGCCCTGTTTCCGGGGTAACAGATCTCCCTGTTTCCGGGGTAACAGACCGCCCTGTTTCCAGGATAACTGACTGCCCTGTTTCCGGGATAACTGACTGCCCTGTTTACTGGATAACTGACCGCCCTGTTTCCAGGTTAACTGACTGCCCTGTTTACTGGATAACTGACCGCCCTGTTTCCAGGTTAACTGACTGCCCTGTTTCCGGGATAACTGACTGCCCTGTTTCCAGGGTAACTGACTTCCCTGTTTCCGGGATAACTGACTGCCCTGTTTCCAGGGTAACTGATAACCCTGTTTCCGGGCTAACTGAATGCCCTGTTTCCAGGGTAAGTGACTGCCCAGTTTCCAGGGTAACTGACTGCCCTGTATCCGGGGTAACTGACTGCCCTGTTTCCAGGGTAACTGACTGCCCTGTTTCCGGGGTAACTGACTGCCCTGTTTCCAGGGTAACTGATCACCCTGTTTACGGGATAAATGACTGCCCTGTTTCCGGGATAACTGACTGCCATGTTTCCAGGATAACTGACTGCCCTGTTTCCGGGGTAACTGACTGCCCTGTTTCCAGGATAACTGATCACCCTGTTTCCGGGATAACTGAGCGCCCTGTTTCCGGGGTAACTGACCGCCCTGTTTCCAGGATAACTGATCACCCTGTTTCCGGGGTAACTGACCACCCTGTTTCCAGGGTCACTGACCACCCTGTTTCCAGGATAACTGAAAGCCCTGTTTCCAGGGTAACTGATCTCCCTGTTTCCGGGGTAACTGATCACCCTGTTTCCGGGTAACTGACTGCCCTGTTTCCAGGGTATCTGATGTCCCTGTTTCCAGGGTAACTGATCACCCTGTTTCCGGGGTAACTGACTGCCCTGTTTCCAGGGTAACTGATCTCCCTGTTTCCAGTGCAACGGATCACCATGTTTCCGGGGTAACTGACTGCCCTGTTTCCAGGGCAACTGACCGCCCTGTTTCCGGGGTAACTGACTGCCCAGTTTCCAGGGTAACTGTTCACCCTATTTCCGGGGTAACGGATCACCCTGTTTCCGGGGTCAATGACTGCCCTGTTTCCAGGGTAACTGACCGCCCTGTTTCAGGGATAACTGTGAGCCCTATTTCCAGGGTAAAAAACTGCCCTGTTTCCAGGGTAACTGACCGCCCTGTTTCCAGTATAACCGATCACCCTGTTTCCGGAGTAACTGAGTAATCTGTTTCCAGGGTTACTGACTGCCCTGTTTCCGGGGTAACTGACTGCCCAGTTTCCAGCGTAACTGACTGCCCTGTTTCCAGGGTAACTGACTGCCCAGTTTCCAGGTAACTGACTGCCCAGTTTCCAGGGTAACTAACTGCCCTGTTTCCGGGGTAACTGATCACCCTGTTTCCGGGATAACTGAATACCCTGTTTCCAGGGCAACTGACTGCCCAGTTTCCAGGGTAACTGATCACCCTGTTTCTGGGATAACTGACTGCCCTGTTTCCAGGGCAACTGACTGCCCAGTTTCCAGGGTAACTGACTGCCCTGTTTCCAGGGTAACTGACTGCCCTGTTTCCAGGGTAACTGATCACCCTGTTTACGGGATAAATGACTGCCCTGTTTCCGGGATAACTGACTGCCCTGTTTCCAGGATAACTGACTGCCCTGTTTCCGGGGTAACAGACTGCCCAGTTTCCAGGGTAACTGTTCACCCTGTTTCCGGGGTAACGGATCACCCTGTTTCCGGGGTAAATGACGGCCCTGTTTCCAGGGTAACTGACCGCCCTGTTTCAGGGATAACTGTGTGCCCTGTTTCCGGGGTAACTGATTGCCCTGATTCCAGGGTAACTGATCACCCTGTTTCCGGGATAACTGACTGCCCTGTTTCCGGGATAACTGACTGCCCTGTTTCCAGGGTAACTGACTGCCCTGTTTCCAGGATAACTGATCACTCTGTTTCCGGGGTAACTGACCACCCTGTGTCCGGGGTAACTGACTAATCTGTTTCCAGGGTAAATGACTGCCCTGTTCCCGGGGTAACTGACTGCCCGGTTTCCGGGATAACTGACTGCCCTGTTTCCAGGGTAACTGATAACCCTGTTTCCAGGATAACTGACTCCCCTGTTTCCAGGGTAACTGACTGCCCGGTTTCCGGGATAACTGACTGCCCTGTTTCCAGGGTAACTGATAACCCTGTTTCCAGGATAACTGACTCCCCTGTTTCCAGGGTAACTGACTGCCCGGTTTCCGGGATAACTGACTGCCCTGTTTCCAGGGTAACAGATCTCCCAGTTTCCAGGATAACTGACTCCGCCTTTTCCAGGGTAACTGATTGCCCCATTATCCGGGGTAACTGACCGCCCTGTTTCCAGGTTAACTCACTGCCCTGTTTCCGGGATAACTGACTGCCCTGTTTCCAGGGTAACTGACTGCCCGGTTTCCGGGATAAATGACTGCCCTGTTTCCAGGGTAACTGATAACCCTGTTTCCAGGATAACTGACTCCCCTGTTTCCAGGGTAACTGATTGCCCTGTTTCCGGGGTAACTGACTGCCCTGTTTCCAGAGTAAATGACTGCCCAGTTTCCGGGGTAACTGACTGCCCTGTTTCAGGGATAAGTGAATGCCCTGTTTCCAGGGTAACTGATCACCCTGTTTCCGGGATAACTGACTCCCCGGTTTCCATGGTAACTGACTGCCCAGTTTCCAGGGTAACTGACTGCGCTGTTTGCGGGGTAACTGACTGCCCTGTTTCCAGGGTAACTGATTGCCCAGTTTCCAGGGTAACTGATCACCCTGTTTCCGGGATAACTGACTGCCCTGTTTCCGGGAGAAATGAATGCCCTGTTTCCAGGGTAACTGACTGCCCTGTTTCCGGGGTAACTGACTGCCCTGTTTCCAGGGTAACTGATCACCCTGTTTCCGGGATAAATGACTGCCCTGTTTCCGGGATAACTGACTGCCCTGTTTCCAGGGTAACTGACTGCCCTGTTTCCGGGGTAACTGACTGCCCTGTTTCCAGGCTAACTGACTGCCCTGTTTCCAGGATAACTGATCACCCTGTTTCCGGGGTAACTGACTGCCCTGTTTCCAGGCTAACTGACTGCCCTGTTTCCAGGATAACTGATCACCCTGTTTCCGGGGTAACTGACTGCCCTGTTTCCGGGGTAACTGACCGCCCTGTTTCCAGGATAACTGATCACCCTGTTTCCGGGGTAACTGACCACCCTGTTTCCAGGGTCACTGACCACCCTGTTTCCAGGAAAACTGACTCCCCTGTTTCCAGCGTAACTGATCACCCTGTTTCCAGGATAACTGACCTACCTATTTCCGGGGTAACTGACCGCCCTGTTTCCAGGATAACTGACTGCCCTGTTTGAGGTTAACTGACTGCCCTGTTTCCAGGGTAACTGACTGCCCTGTTTCCAGGGGAACTGACTGCCCTGTTTCCGGGGTAAATGATCACCCTGTTTCCGGGGTAACTGACTAACCAGTTTCCAGGGTGACTGACTGCCCTGTTTCCAGGGTAACTGACTGCCCAGTTTCCGGGGTAACTGACTGCCCTGTTTCCAGGGTAACTGACTGCCCAGTTTCCAGGGTAACTGATCACCCTGTTTCCGGGAAAACTGACTGCCCTGTTTCAGGGAGAAATGACTGCCCTGTTTCCAGGGTAACTGACTGCCCTGTTTCCGGGATAACTGACTGCCCTGTTTCCAGGGTAACTGATCACCCTGTTTCCGGGATAAATGACTGCCCTGTTTCCGGGATAACTGACTGCCCTGTTTCCAGGGTAACTGACTGCCCTGTTTCCGGGGTAACTGACTGCCCTGTTTCCAGGCTAACTGACTGCCCTGTTTCCAGGATAACTGATCACCCTGTTTCCGGGGTAACTGACTGCCCCGTTTCCGGGGTAACTGACCGCCCTGTTTCCAGGATAACTGACCACCCTGTTTCCAGCGTCACTGACCACCCTGTTTCCAGGATAACTGAAAGCCCTGTTTCCAGGGTAACTGATCTCCCTGTTTCCGGGGTAACTGATCACCCTGTTTCCGGGTAACTGACTGCCCTGTTTCCAGGTTAACTGATCTCCCTGTTTCCAGGGTAACTGATTACCCTGTTTCCGAGGTAACAGACTGCCCTGTTTCCAGGGTAACTGACTGCCCTGTTTCCGGGGTAACTGACTGCCCTGTTTCCAGGATAACTGATCACTCTGTTTCCGGGGGAACTGACCACCCTGTTTCCAGGGTAACTGACTAATCTGTTTCCAGGGTTACTGACCGCCCTGTTTCTGGGGTAACTGACTGCCCTGTTTCCGGGGAAACTGACCGCCCTGCTTCCAGGATAACTGATCACCCTGTTTCCAGTGTAACTGACCATCCTATTTCCAGGGTAACTGACTAATCTGTTTCCAGGGTAACTGACTGCCCTGTTTCCGGGGTAACAGATCTCCCTGTTTCCGGGGTAACTCACCGCCCTGTTTCCAGGATAACTGACCGCCCTATTTCCGGGGTAACTGATCACCCTGTTTCCAGGGTAACTGATCACCCTGTTTCCGGGGTAACTGACTGCCCTGTTTCCAGGATAACTGATCACCCTGTTTCCGGGATAACTGAGCGCCCTGTTTCCGGGGTAACTGACCGCCCTGTTTCCAGGATAACTGATCACCCTGTTTCCGGGGTAACTGACCACCCTGTTTCCAGGGTCACTGACCACCCTGTTTCCAGGATAACTGAAAGCCCTGTTTCCAGGGTAACTGATCTCCCTGTTTCCGGGGTAACTGATCACCCTGTTTCCGGGTAACTGACTGCCCTGTTTCCAGGGTATCTGATGTCCCTGTTTCCAGGGTAACTGATCACCCTGTTTCCGGGGTAACTGACTGCCCTGTTTCCAGGGTAACTGATCTCCCTGTTTCCAGTGCAACGGATCACCATGTTTCCGGGGTAACTGACTGCCCTGTTTCCAGGGCAACTGACCGCCCTGTTTCCGGGGTAACTGACTGCCCAGTTTCCAGGGTAACTGTTCACCCTATTTCCGGGGTAACGGATCACCCTGTTTCCGGGGTCAATGACTGCCCTGTTTCCAGGGTAACTGACCGCCCTGTTTCAGGGATAACTGTGAGCCCTATTTCCAGGGTAAAAAACTGCCCTGTTTCCAGGGTAACTGACCGCCCTGTTTCCAGTATAACCGATCACCCTGTTTCCGGAGTAACTGAGTAATCTGTTTCCAGGGTTACTGACTGCCCTGTTTCCGGGGTAACTGACTGCCCAGTTTCCAGCGTAACTGACTGCCCTGTTTCCAGGGTAACTGACTGCCCAGTTTCCAGGTAACTGACTGCCCAGTTTCCAGGGTAACTAACTGCCCTGTTTCCGGGGTAACTGATCACCCTGTTTCCGGGATAACTGAATACCCTGTTTCCAGGGCAACTGACTGCCCAGTTTCCAGGGTAACTGATCACCCTGTTTCTGGGATAACTGACTGCCCTGTTTCCAGGGCAACTGACTGCCCAGTTTCCAGGGTAACTGACTGCCCTGTTTCCAGGGTAACTGACTGCCCTGTTTCCAGGGTAACTGATCACCCTGTTTACGGGATAAATGACTGCCCTGTTTCCGGGATAACTGACTGCCCTGTTTCCAGGATAACTGACTGCCCTGTTTCCGGGGTAACAGACTGCCCAGTTTCCAGGGTAACTGTTCACCCTGTTTCCGGGGTAACGGATCACCCTGTTTCCGGGGTAAATGACGGCCCTGTTTCCAGGGTAACTGACCGCCCTGTTTCAGGGATAACTGTGTGCCCTGTTTCCGGGGTAACTGATTGCCCTGATTCCAGGGTAACTGATCACCCTGTTTCCGGGATAACTGACTGCCCTGTTTCCGGGATAACTGACTGCCCTGTTTCCAGGGTAACTGACTGCCCTGTTTCCAGGATAACTGATCACTCTGTTTCCGGGGTAACTGACCACCCTGTGTCCGGGGTAACTGACTAATCTGTTTCCAGGGTAAATGACTGCCCTGTTCCCGGGGTAACTGACTGCCCGGTTTCCGGGATAACTGACTGCCCTGTTTCCAGGGTAACTGATAACCCTGTTTCCAGGATAACTGACTCCCCTGTTTCCAGGGTAACTGACTGCCCGGTTTCCGGGATAACTGACTGCCCTGTTTCCAGGGTAACTGACTGCCCTGTTTCCAGGATAACTGATCACTCTGGTTCCGGGGTAACTGACCACCCTGTGTCCGGGGTAACTGACTAATCTGTTTCCAGGGTAAATGACTGCCCTGTTCCCGGGGTAACTGACTGCCCGGTTTCCGGGATAACTGACTGCCCTGTTTCCAGGGTAACTGATAACCCTGTTTCCAGGATAACTGACTCCCCTGTTTCCAGGGTAACTGACTGCCCGGTTTCCGGGATAACTGACTGCCCTGTTTCCAGGGTAACAGATCTCCCAGTTTCCAGGATAACTGACTCCGCTGTTTCCAGGGTAACTGATTGCCCCATTATCCGGGGTAACTGACCGCCCTGTTTCCAGGTTAACTCACTGCCCTGTTTCCGGGATAACTGACTGCCCTGTTTCCAGGGTAACTGACTGCCCGGTTTCCGGGATAAATGACTGCCCTGTTTCCAGGGTAACTGATAACCCTGTTTCCAGGATAACTGACTCCCCTGTTTCCAGGGTAACTGATTGCCCTGTTTCCGGGGTAACTGACTGCCCTGTTTCCAGAGTAACTGACTGCCCAGTTTCCGGGGTAACTGACTGCCCTGTTTCAGGGATAAGTGAATGCCCTGTTTCCAGGGTAACTGATCACCCTGTTTCCGGGATAACTGACTCCCCGGTTTCCATGGTAACTGACTGCCCAGTTTCCAGGGTAACTGACTGCGCTGTTTGCGGGGTAACTGACTGCCCTGTTTCCAGGGTAACTGATTGCCCAGTTTCCAGGGTAACTGATCACCCTGTTTCCGGGATAACTGACTGCCCTGTTTCCGGGAGAAATGAATGCCCTGTTTCCAGGGTAACTGACTGCCCTGTTTCCGGGGTAACTGACTGCCCTGTTTCCAGGGTAACTGATCACCCTGTTTCCGGGATAAATGACTGCCCTGTTTCCGGGATAACTGACTGCCCTGTTTCCAGGGTAACTGACTGCCCTGTTTCCGGGGTAACTGACTGCCCTGTTTCCAGGCTAACTGACTGCCCTGTTTCCAGGATAACTGATCACCCTGTTTCCGGGGTAACTGACTGCCCTGTTTCCAGGCTAACTGACTGCCCTGTTTCCAGGATAACTGATCACCCTGTTTCCGGGGTAACTGACTGCCCTGTTTCCGGGGTAACTGACCGCCCTGTTTCCAGGATAACTGATCACCCTGTTTCCGGGGTAACTGACCACCCTGTTTCCAGGGTCACTGACCACCCTGTTTCCAGGAAAACTGACTCCCCTGTTTCCAGCGTAACTGATCACCCTGTTTCCAGGATAACTGACCTACCTATTTCCGGGGTAACTGACCGCCCTGTTTCCAGGATAACTGACTGCCCTGTTTGAGGTTAACTGACTGCCCTGTTTCCAGGGTAACTGACTGCCCTGTTTCCAGGGGAACTGACTGCCCTGTTTCCGGGGTAAATGATCACCCTGTTTCCGGGGTAACTGACTAACCAGTTTCCAGGGTGACTGACTGCCCTGTTTCCAGGGTAACTGACTGCCCAGTTTCCGGGGTAACTGACTGCCCTGTTTCCAGGGTAACTGACTGCCCAGTTTCCAGGGTAACTGATCACCCTGTTTCCGGGAAAACTGACTGCCCTGTTTCAGGGAGAAATGACTGCCCTGTTTCCAGGGTAACTGACTGCCCTGTTTCCGGGATAACTGACTGCCCTGTTTCCAGGGTAACTGATCACCCTGTTTCCGGGATAAATGACTGCCCTGTTTCCGGGATAACTGACTGCCCTGTTTCCAGGGTAACTGACTGCCCTGTTTCCGGGGTAACTGACTGCCCTGTTTCCAGGCTAACTGACTGCCCTGTTTCCAGGATAACTGATCACCCTGTTTCCGGGGTAACTGACTGCCCCGTTTCCGGGGTAACTGACCGCCCTGTTTCCAGGATAACTGACCACCCTGTTTCCAGCGTCACTGACCACCCTGTTTCCAGGATAACTGAAAGCCCTGTTTCCAGGGTAACTGATCTCCCTGTTTCCGGGGTAACTGATCACCCTGTTTCCGGGTAACTGACTGCCCTGTTTCCAGGTTAACTGATCTCCCTGTTTCCAGGGTAACTGATTACCCTGTTTCCGAGGTAACAGACTGCCCTGTTTCCAGGGTAACTGACTGCCCTGTTTCCGGGGTAACTGACTGCCCTGTTTCCAGGATAACTGATCACTCTGTTTCCGGGGGAACTGACCACCCTGTTTCCAGGGTAACTGACTAATCTGTTTCCAGGGTTACTGACCGCCCTGTTTCTGGGGTAACTGACTGCCCTGTTTCCGGGGAAACTGACCGCCCTGCTTCCAGGATAACTGATCACCCTGTTTCCAGTGTAACTGACCATCCTATTTCCAGGGTAACTGACTAATCTGTTTCCAGGGTAACTGACTGCCCTGTTTCCGGGGTAACAGATCTCCCTGTTTCCGGGGTAACTCACCGCCCTGTTTCCAGGATAACTGACCGCCCTATTTCCGGGGTAACTGATCACCCTGTTTCCAGGGTAACTGATCACCCTGTTTCCGGGGTAACTGACTGCCCTGCTTCCAGGGTAACTGACTGCCCTGTTTCCGGGGTAACTGACTGCCCTGTTTCCAGGATAACTGATCACTCTGTTTCCGGGGGAACTGACCACCCTGTTTCCAGGGTAACTGACTAATCTGTTTCCAGGGTAACTGACTGCCCTGTTTCCGGGGTAACAGATCTCCCTGTTTCCGGGGTAACTGACCGCCCTGTTTCCAGGATAACTGACCGCCCTATTTCCGGGGTAACTGACCGCTCTGCTTCCAGGATAACTGACTGCCCTGTTTCCGGGATAACTGACTGCCCTGTTTAATGGATAACTGACTGCCCTGTTTCCAGGTTAACTGACTGCCCTGTTTCCGGGATAACTGACTGCCCTGTTTCCAGGTTAACTGACTGCCCTGTTTCCGGGATAACTGACTGCCCTGTTTCCAGGGTAACTGATAACCCTGTTTCCAGGATAACTGACTGCCCTGTTTCCAGGGTAACTGACTGCTCGGTTTCCAGGGTAACTGACTGCCCTGTTTCCGGGGTAACTGATTGCCCTGTTTCCAGGGTAACTGACTGCCCAGTTTCCAGAGTAACTGAATACCCTGTTTCCAGGGTAACTGACTGCCCTGTTTCCGGGATAACTGACTGCTCTGTTTCCAGGGTAACTGACTGCCCTGTTTCCGGGATAACTGATGCCCTGTTTCCGGGATAACTGACTGCCCTGTTTCCAGGGTAACTGACTGCCCTGTTTCCGGGGTAACTGCCTGCCCTGTTTCCAGGCTAACTGACTGCCCTGTTTCCAGGATAACTGATCACCTGTTTCCAGGGTAACTGACTGCCCTGTTTCCGGGGTAACTGACCGCCCTGCTTCCAGGACAACTGATCACCCTGTTTTCAGGAAAACTGACTCCCCTGTTTCCAGGGTAACTGACTGCCCTGTTTCCGGGGTAACTGACCGCCCTGTTTCCAGGATAACTGACCTACCTATTTCCGGGGTAACTGACCGCCCTGTTTGCAGTGTAACTGACTGCCCTGTTTCCAGGGTAACAGACTGCCCTGTTTCCGGGGTAAATGATCACCCTGTTTCCGGGGTAACTGACTAACCAGTTTCCAGGGTGACTGACTGCCCTGTTTCCAGGGTAACTGACTGCCCACTTTCCGGGGTAACTGACTGCCCTGTTTCCTGGCTAATTGACTACCCTGCTTCCGGGGTAACTGACTGGCCTGTTTCCAGGTTAACTGACTGCCCAGTTTCCAGGGTAACTGATCACCCTTTTTCCGGGATAACTGACTGCCCTGTTTCCGGGATAACTGACTGCCCTGTTTCCAGGCTAACTGACTGCCCTGTTTCCAGGATAACTGATCACCCTGTTTCCGGGGTAACTGACTGCCCTGATTCCGGGGTAACTGACCGACCGCCCTGTTTCCAGGATAACTGATCACCCTGTTTCCGGGGTAACTGACCACCCTGTTTCCAGTGTAACTGACTAATCTGTTTCCAGGGTAACTGACCGCCCTGTTTCTGGGGTAACTGACTGCCCTGTTTCCGGGGTAACTGACCGCCCTGTTTCCAGGATAACTGATCACCCTGCTTCCAGGGGAACTGACCATCCTGTTTCCAGGGTAACTGACTGCCCAGTTTCCAGGGTGACTGACTGCCCTGTTTCCAGGGTAACTGACTGCCCACTTTCCGGGTTAACTGACAGCCCTGTTTCCAGGGTAATTGACAGCCCTGCTTCCGGGGTAACTGACTGCCCTGTTTCCTGGTTAACTGACTGCCCAGTTTCCTGGGTAACTGATCACCCTTTTTCCGGGATAACTGACTGCCCTGTTTCCGGGATAACTGACTGCCCTGTTTCCAGGGTAACTGATCACCCTGTTTCCGGGATAACTGACTCCCCTGTTTCCAGGGTAACTGACTGCCCAGTTTCCAGGGTAACTGACTGCTATGTTTCCGGGGTAACTGACTGCCCTGTTTCCAGGTTAACTGACTGCCCAGTTTCCAGGGTAACTGACTGCCCTGTTTCCGCGATAACTGACTGCCCTGTTTCCAGGCTAACTGACTGCCCTGTTTCCAGGATAACTGATCACCCTGTTTCCGGGGTAACTGACTGCCCTGTTTCCGGGGTAACTGACCGACCGCCCTGTTTCCAGGATAACTGATCACCCTGTTTCCGGGGTAACTGACCACCCTGTTTCCAGTGTAACTGACTAATCTGTTTCCAGGGTTACTGACCGCCCTTTTTCTGGGGTAACTGACTGCCCTGTTTCTGGGGTAACTGACCGCCCTGTTTCCAGGATAACTGATCACCCTGCTTCCAGGGTAACTGACCATCCTGTTTCCAGGGTAACTGACTGCCCAGTTTCCAGGGTAACTGACTGCCCTGTTTCCGGGGTAACAGATCTCCTGTTTCCAGGGTAACTGACCGCCCTGTTTCCAGGATAACTGACTGCCCTATTTCCGGGGTAACTGAATGCCCTGTTTCCAGGATAACTGACTGCCCTGTTTCCAGGATAACTGACTGCGCTGTTTACTGGATAACTGACCGCCCTGTTTCCAGGTTAATTGATTGCCCTGTTTCCGGGGTAACTGACTGCCCTGTTTCCGGGGTAACAGATCTCCCTGTTTCCAGGGTAACTGACCGCCCTGTTTCCAGGATAACTGACCGCCCTATTTCCGGGATAACTGACTGCCCTGTTTACTGGATAACTGACCGCCCTGTTTCCGGGATAACTGACTGTCCTGTTTCCAGGGTAACTGATAACCCTGATTCCGGGATAACTGACTGCCCTGTTTCCAGGGTAATTGACTCCCCAGTTTCCAGGGTAACTGACTGCCCTCTGTCCTGGGTAACTGACTGCCCTGTTTCCAGGGTAACTGACTGCCCAGTTTCCAGAGTAACTGAATACCCTGTTTCCAGGGTAACTGACTGCCCTGTTTCCGGGATAACTGACTGCCCTGTTTCCAGGGTAACTGACTGCCCTGTTTCCGGGGTAACTGACTGCCCTGTTTCCAGGGTAACTGATCAACCTGTTTCCGGGATAACTGACTGCCCTGTTCCCGGGATAACTGACTGCCCTGTTTCCAGGGTAACTGACTGCCCTGTTTCCGGGGTAACTGACTGCCCTGTTGCCAGGCTAACTGACTGCCCTGTTTCCAGGATAACTGATCACCCTGTTTCCGGGGTAACTGACTGCCCTGTTTCCGGGTTAACTGACCGCCCTGTTTCCAGGATAACAGATCACCCTGTTTCCGGGGTAACTGACCACCCTGTTTCCAGGGTCACTGACCACCCTGTTTCCAGGATAACTGACTCCCCTGTTTCCAGGGTAACTGACTGCCCTGTTTCCGGGGTAACTGAACACCCTGTTTCCAAAATAACTGACCTACCTATTTCCGGGGTAACTGACCGCCCTGTTTCCAGGATAACAGACTGCCCTGTTTCCAGGTTAACTGACTGCCCTGTTTCCAGGTTAACTGACTGCCCTGTTTCCAGGGGAACTCACTGCCCTGTTTCCGGGGTAACTGATCACCCTGTTTCCAGGGGAACTGACTGCCCTGTTTCCGGGGTAAATGATCACCCTGTTTCCGGGGTAACTGACTAACCAGTTTCCAGGGTGACTGACTGCCCTGTTTCCAGGGTAACTGACTGCCCTGTTTCCGGGATAACTGACTGCCTTTTTCCAGGTTAACTGACTGCCCTGTTTCCGGGGTAACTGACTGCCCTGTTTCCAGGCTAACTGACTGCCCTGTTTCCAGGATAACTGATCGCCCTGTTTCTGGGGTAACTGACTGCCCTGTTTCCAGGATAACTGATCACCCTGTTTCCGGGGTAACTGACCACCCTGTTTCCAGGGTCACTGACCACCCTGTTTCCAGGATAACAGACTCCCCTGTTTCCAGGGTAACTGACTGCCCTGTTTCCGGGGTAACTGACCGCCCTGTTTCCAGGATAACTGACCTACCTATTTCCAGGGTAACTGACTGCCCAGTTTCCGGGGTAACTGACTGCCCTGTTTCCTGGGTAACTGACTGCCCTGCTTCCGGGGTAAATGACTGCCCTGTTTCCAGGTTAACTGACTGCCCAGTTTCCAGGGTAACTGATCACCCTTTTTCCGGGATAACTGACGGCCCTGTTTCAGGGATAAGTGAATGCCCTGTTTCCAGGGTAACTGATCACCCTGTTTCCGGGATAACTGACTCCCCGGTTTCCATGGTAACTGACTGCCCAGTTTCCAGGGTAACTGACTGCCTTTTTCCAGGTTAACTGACTGCCCTGTTTCCGGGGTAACTGACTGCCCTGTTTCCAGGCTAACTGACTGCCCTGTTTCCAGGATAACTGATCGCCCTGTTTCCGGGGTAACTGACTGCCCTGTTTCCGGGATATCTGACCGCCCTGTTTCCAGGATAACTGATCACCCTGTTTCCGGGGTAACTGACCACCCTGTTTCCAGGGTCACTGACCACCCTGTTTCCAGGATAACTGACTCCCCTGTTTCCAGGGTAACTGACTGCCCTGTTTCCGGGGTAACTGACCGCCCTGTTTCCAGGATAACTGACCTACCTATTTCCAGGGTAACTGACTGCCCTGTTTCCAGGATAACTGATCACCCTGTTTCCGGGGTAAATGACTGCCCTGTTTCCGGGGTAACTGACCGCCCTGTTTCCAGGATAACTGATCACCCTGTTTCCGGGGTAACTGACTGCCCTGTTTCCAGGCTAACTGACTGCCCTGTTTCCAGGATAACTGATCACCCTGTTTCCGGGGTAACTGACTGCCCTGTTTCCGGGGTAACTGACCGCCCTGTTTCCAGGATAACTGATCACCCTGTTTCCGGGGTAACTGACCACCCTGTTTCCAGGGTCACTGACCACTCTGTTTCCAGGATAACTGACTCCCCTGTTTCCAGCGTAACTGATCACCCTGTTTCCAGGATAACTGACCTTCCTATTTCCGGGGTAACTGACCGCCCTGTTTCCAGGATAACTGACTGCCCTGTTTCCAGGTTCACTGACTGCCCTGTTTCCAGGGTAAATGATGCCCTGTTTCCAGGGGAACTGACTGCCCTGTTTCCGGGGTAAATGATCGCCCTGTTTCCGGGGTAACTGACTAACCAGTTTCCAGGGTGACTGACTGCCCTGTTTCCAGGGTAACTGACTGCCCAGTTTCCGGGATAACTGACTGCCTTTTTCCAGGTTAACTGACTGCCCTGTTTCCGGGGTAACTGACTGCCCTGTTTCCAGGCTAACTGACTGCCCTGTTTCCAGGATAACTGATCACCCTGTTTCCGGGGTAACTGACTGCCCTGTTTCCAGGGTCACTGACCACCCTGTTTCCAGGATAACAGACTCCCCTGTTTCCAGGGTAACTGACTGCCCTGTTTCCGGGGTAACTGACCGCCCTGTTTCCAGGATACCTGACCTACCTATTTCCAGGGTAACTGACTGCCCAGTTTCCGGGGTAACTGACTGCCCTGTTTCCTGGGTAACTGACTGCCCTGCTTCCGGGGTAAATGACTGCCCTGTTTCCAGGTTAACTGACTGCCCAGTTTCCAGGGTAACTGATCACCCTTTTTCCGGGATAACTGACGGCCCTGTTTCAGGGATAAGTGAATGCCCTGTTTCCAGGGTAACTGATCACCCTGTTTCCGGGATAACTGACTCCCCGGTTTCCATGGTAACTGACTGCCCAGTTTCCAGGGTAACTGACTGCCTTTTTCCAGGTTAACTGACTGCCCTGTTTCCGGGGTAACTGACTGCCCTGTTTCCAGGCTAACTGACTGCCCTGTTTCCAGGATAACTGATCGCCCTGTTTCCGGGGTAACTGACTGCCCTGTTTCCGGGATATCTGACCGCCCTGTTTCCAGGATAACTGATCACCCTGTTTCCGGGATAACTGACTGCCCTGTTTCCGGGATAACTGACTGCCCTGTTTCCAGGGTAACTGATCACCCTGTTTCCGGGATAACTGACTCCCCTGTTTGCAGGGTAACTGACTGCCCAGTTTCCAGGGTAACTGACTGCCCTGTTTCCGGGGTAACTGACTGCCCTGTTTCCAGGGTAACGGACTGCCCAGTTTCCAGTGTAACTGATCACCCTGTTTCCGGGATAACTGACTGCACTTTTTCCGGGAGAAATGACTGCCCTGTTGCCAGGGTAACTGACTGCCCTGTTTCCGGGGTAACTGACTGCCCTGTTTCCGGGGTAACTGATCTCCCTCTTTCCGGGATAACTGACCGCCCTGTTTCCAGGATAACTGACCTACCTATTTCCGGGGTAACTGAGCTCCCTGTTTCCAGGATAAGTGACTGCCCTGTTTCCAGGTTAACTGACTGCCCTGTTGCCAGGGTAACTGACTGCCCTGTTTCCAGGGGAACTGACTGCCCTGTTTCCGGGGTAACTGATCACACTGTTTCCGGGGTAACTGACTAACCAGTTTCCAGGGTGACTGACTGCCCTGTTTCCAGGGTAACAGACTGCCCAGTTTCCGGGGTAACTGACTGCCCTGTTTCCTGGGTAATTGACTGCCCTGCTTCCGGGGTAACTGACTGCCCTGTTTCCAGGCTAACTGACTGCCCTGTTTCCAGGATAACTGATCACCCTGTTTCCGGGGTAACTGACTGCCCTGTTTCTGGGGTAACTGACCGCCCTGTTTCCAGGATAACTGATCACCCTGTTTCCGGGGTAACTGACCACCCTGTTTCCAGGGTCACTGACCACCCTGTTTCCAGGATAACTGAAAGCCCTGTTTCCAGGGTAACTGATCTCCCTGTTTCCGGGTAGCTGAATGCCCTGTTTCCAGGGTAACTGATCTCCCTGTTTCCAGGGTAACTGATCACCCTGTTTCCGGGGTAACTGACTGCCCTGTTTCCAGGGTAACTGACTGCCCTGTTTCCGGGGTAACTGACTGCACTGTTTCCAGGAGAACTGATCACTCTGTTTCCGGGGTAACTGACCACCCTGTTTCCGGGGTAACTGTCTAATCTGTTCCCAGGGTTACTGACCACCCTGTTTCTGGGGTAACTGACTGCCCTGTTTCCGGGGTAACTGACCGCCCTGTTTCCAGGATAACTGATCACCCTGTTTCCAGTGTAACTGACCATCTTGTTTCCAGGGTAACTAACTGCCCAGTTTCCAGGGTAACTGACTGCCCTGTTTCCGGGGTAACAGATCTCCCTGTTTCCAGGGTAACTGACCGCCCTGTTTCCAGGATAACTGACCGCCCTATTTCCGGGATAACTGACTGCCCTGTTTACTGGATAACTGACCGCCCTGTTTCCGGGATAACTGACTGTCCTGTTTCCAGGGTAACTGATAACCCTGATTCCGGGATAACTGACTGCCCTGTTTCCAGGGTAATTGACTCCCCAGTTTCCAGGGTAACTGACTGCCCTCTGTCCTGGGTAACTGACTGCCCTGTTTCCAGGGTAACTGACTGCCCAGTTTCCAGAGTAACTGAATACCCTGTTTCCAGGGTAACTGACTGCCCTGTTTCCGGGATAACTGACTGCCCTGTTTCCAGGGTAACTGACTGCCCTGTTTCCGGGGTAACTGACTGCCCTGTTTCCAGGGTAACTGATCAACCTGTTTCCGGGATAACTGACTGCCCTGTTCCCGGGATAACTGACTGCCCTGTTTCCAGGGTAACTGACTGCCCTGTTTCGGGGGTAACTGACTGCCCTGTTGCCAGGCTAACTGACTGCCCTGTTTCCAGGATAACTGATCACCCTGTTTCCGGGGTAACTGACTGCCCTGTTTCCGGGTTAACTGACCGCCCTGTTTCCAGGATAACAGATCACCCTGTTTCCGGGGTAACTGACCACCCTGTTTCCAGGGTCACTGACCACCCTGTTTCCAGGATAACTGACTCCCCTGTTTCCAGGGTAACTGACTGCCCTGTTTCCGGGGTAACTGAACACCCTGTTTCCAAAATAACTGACCTACCTATTTCCGGGGTAACTGACCGCCCTGTTTCCAGGATAACAGACTGCCCTGTTTCCAGGTTAACTGACTGCCCTGTTTCCAGGTTAACTGACTGCCCTGTTTCCAGGGGAACTCACTGCCCTGTTTCCGGGGTAACTGATCACCCTGTTTCCAGGGGAACTGACTGCCCTGTTTCCGGGGTAAATGATCACCCTGTTTCCGGGGTAACTGACTAACCAGTTTCCAGGGTGACTGACTGCCCTGTTTCCAGGGTAACTGACTGCCCTGTTTCCGGGATAACTGACTGCCTTTTTCCAGGTTAACTGACTGCCCTGTTTCCGGGGTAACTGACTGCCCTGTTTCCAGGCTAACTGACTGCCCTGTTTCCAGGATAACTGATCGCCCTGTTTCTGGGGTAACTGACTGCCCTGTTTCCAGGATAACTGATCACCCTGTTTCCGGGGTAACTGACCACCCTGTTTCCAGGGTCACTGACCACCCTGTTTCCAGGATAACAGACTCCCCTGTTTCCAGGGTAACTGACTGCCCTGTTTCCGGGGTAACTGACCGCCCTGTTTCCAGGATAACTGACCTACCTATTTCCAGGGTAACTGACTGCCCAGTTTCCGGGGTAACTGACTGCCCTGTTTCCTGGGTAACTGACTGCCCTGCTTCCGGGGTAAATGACTGCCCTGTTTCCAGGTTAACTGACTGCCCAGTTTCCAGGGTAACTGATCACCCTTTTTCCGGGATAACTGACGGCCCTGTTTCAGGGATAAGTGAATGCCCTGTTTCCAGGGTAACTGATCACCCTGTTTCCGGGATAACTGACTCCCCGGTTTCCATGGTAACTGACTGCCCAGTTTCCAGGGTAACTGACTGCCTTTTTCCAGGTTAACTGACTGCCCTGTTTCCGGGGTAACTGACTGCCCTGTTTCCAGGCTAACTGACTGCCCTGTTTCCAGGATAACTGATCGCCCTGTTTCCGGGGTAACTGACTGCCCTGTTTCCGGGATATCTGACCGCCCTGTTTCCAGGATAACTGATCACCCTGTTTCCGGGGTAACTGACCACCCTGTTTCCAGGGTCACTGACCACCCTGTTTCCAGGATAACTGACTCCCCTGTTTCCAGGGTAACTGACTGCCCTGTTTCCGGGGTAACTGACCGCCCTGTTTCCAGGATAACTGACCTACCTATTTCCAGGGTAACTGACTGCCCAGTTTCCGGGGTAACTGACTGCCCTGTTTCCTGGGTAACTGACTGCCCTGCTTCCGGGGTAAATGACTGCCCTGTTTCCAGGTTAACTGACTGCCCAGTTTCCAGGGTAACTGATCACCCTTTTTCCGGGATAACTGACGGCCCTGTTTCAGGGATAAGTGAATGCCCTGTTTCCAGGGTAACTGATCACCCTGTTTCCGGGATAACTGACTCCCCGGTTTCCATGGTAACTGACTGCCCAGTTTCCAGGGTAACTGACTGCCCTGTTTGCGGGGTAACTGACTGCCCAGTTTCCAGGGTAACTGATTGCCCAGTTACAAGGGTAGCTGATCACCCTGTTTCCGGGATAACTGACTGCCCTGTTTCCGGGAGAAATGACTGCCCTGTTTCCAGGGTAACTGACTGCCCTGTTTCCGGGGTAACTGACTGCCCTGTTTCCAGGGTAACTGATCACCCTGTTTCCGGGATAAATGACTGCCCTGTTTCCGGGATAACTGACTGCCCTGTTTCCAGGGTAACTGACTGCCCAGTTTCCGGGGTAACTGACTGCCCTGTTTCCAGGCTAACTGACTGCCCTGTTTCCAGGATAACTGATCACCCTGTTTCCGGGGTAAATGACTGCCCTGTTTCCGGGGTAACTGACCGCCCTGTTTCCAGGATAACTGATCACCCTGTTTCCGGGGTAACTGACTGCCATGTTTCCAGGCTAACTGACTGCCCTGTTTCCAGGATAACTGATCACCCTGTTTCCGGGGTAAATGACTGCCCTGTTTCCGGGGTAACTGACTGCCCTGTTTCCGGGATATCTGACCGCCCTGTTTCCAGGATAACTGATCACCCTGTTTCCGGGGTAACTGACCACCCTGTTTCCAGGGTCACTGACCACCCTGTTTCCAGGATAACTGACTCCCCTGTTTCCAGGGTAACTGATCACCCTGTTTCCGGGGTAACTGACTGCCCTGTTTCCAGGCTAACTGACTGCCCTGTTTCCAGGATAACTGATCACCCTGTTTCCGGGGTAACTGACTGCCCTGTTTCCGGGGTAACTGACCGCCCTGTTTCCAGGATAACTGATCACCCTGTTTCCGGGGTAACTGACCACCCTGTTTCCAGGCTCACTGACCACTCTGTTTCCAGGATAACTGACTCCCCTGTTTCCAGCGTAACTGATCACACTGTTTCCAGGATAACTGACCTACCTATTTCCGGGGTAACTGACCGCCCTGTTTCCTGGATAACTGACTGCCCTGTTTCCAGGTTAACTGACTGCCCTGTTTCCAGGGTAACTGATGCCCTGTTTCCAGGGGAACTGACTGCCCTGTTTCCGGGGTAAATGATCACCCTGTTTCCGGGGTAACTGACTAACCAGTTTCCAGGGTGACTGACTGCCCTGTTTCCAGGGTAACTGACTGCCCTGTTTCCGGGATAACTGACTGCCTTTTTCCAGGTTAACTGACTGCCCTGTTTCCGGGGTAACTGACTGCCCTGTTTCCAGGCTAACTGACTGCCCTGTTTCCAGGATAACTGATCGCCCTGTGTCCGGGGTAACTGACTGCCCTGTTTCCGGGATAACTGACCGCCCTGTTTCCAGGATAAC
Organism: Heterodontus francisci; assembly: GCF_036365525.1. Classification (NCBI taxonomy): domain Eukaryota; kingdom Metazoa; phylum Chordata; class Chondrichthyes; order Heterodontiformes; family Heterodontidae; genus Heterodontus; species Heterodontus francisci. The sequence continues at coordinate 7,963,369 of NC_090386.1, forward strand.
TGATCACCCTGTTTCCGGGGTAACTGACCACCCTGTTTCCAGGGTCACTGACCACCCTATTTCCAGGATAACAGACTCCCCTGTTTCCAGGGTAACTGACTGCCCTGTTTCCGGGGTAACTGACCGCCCTGTTTCCAGGATAACTGACCTACCTATTTCCAGGGTAACTGACTGCCCAGTTTCCGGGGTAACTGACTGCCCTGTTTCCTGGGTAACTGACTGCCCTGCTTCCGGGGTAAATGACTGCCCTGTTTCCAGGTTAACTGACTGCCCAGTTTCCAGGGTAACTGATCACCCTTTTTCCGGGATAACTGACGGCCCTGTTTCAGGGATAAGTGAATGCCCTGTTTCCAGGGTAACTGATCACCCTGTTTCCGGGATAACTGACTCCCCGGTTTCCATGGTAACTGACTGCCCAGTTTCCAGGGTAACTGACTGCCCTGTTTGCGGGGTAACTGACTGCCCAGTTTCCAGGGTAACTGATTGCCCAGTTACAAGGGTAACTGATCACCCTGTTTCCGGGATAACTGACTGCCCTGTTTCCGGGAGAAATGACTGCCCTGTTTCCAGGGTAACTGACTGCCCTGTTTCCGGGGTAACTGACTGCCCTGTTTCCAGGGTAACTGATCACCCTGTTTCCGGGATAAATGACTGCCCTGTTTCCGGGATAACTGACTGCCCTGTTTCCAGGGTAACTGACTGCCCTGTTTCCGGGGTAACTGACTGCCCTGTTTCCAGGCTAACTGACTGCCCTGTTTCCAGGATAACTGATCACCCTGTTTCCGGGGTAAATGACTGCCCTGTTTCCGGGGTAACTGACCGCCCTGTTTCCAGGATAACTGATCACCCTGTTTCCGGGGTAACTGACTGCCCTGTTTCCAGGCTAACTGACTGCCCTGTTTCCAGGATAACTGATCACCCTGTTTCCGGGGTAACTGACTGCCCTGTTTCCGGGGTAACTGACCGCCCTGTTTCCAGGATAACTGATCACCCTGTTTCCGGGGTAACTGACCACCCTGTTTCCAGGGTCACTGACCACTCTGTTTCCAGGATAACTGACTCCCCTGTTTCCAGCGTAACTGATCACCCTGTTTCCAGGATAACTGACCTACCTATTTCCGGGGTAACTGACCGCCCTGTTTCCAGGATAACTGACTGCCCTGTTTCCAGGTTAACTGACTGCCCTGTTTCCAGGGTAACTGACTGCCCTGTTTCCTGGGGAACTGACTGCCCTGTTTCCGGGGTAAATGATCACCCTGTTTCCGGGGTAACTGACTAACCAGTTTCCAGGGTGACTGACTGCCCTGTTTCCAGGGTAACTGACTGCCCAGTTTCCGGGGTAACTGACTGCCCTGTTTCCAGGGTAACTGACTGCCCAGTTTCCAGGGTAACTGATCACCCTGTTTCCGGGAAAACTGACTGCCCTGTTTCCGGGAGAAATGACTGCCCTGTTTCCAGGGTAACTGACTGCACTGTTTCCGGGGTAACTGACTGCCCTGTTTCCAGGGTAACTGATCACCCTGTTTCCGGGATAAATGACTGCCCTGTTTCCGGGATAACTGACTGCCCTGTTTCCAGGGTAACTGACTCCCCTGTTTCCAGGATAACTGATCACCCTGTTTCCGGGGTAACTGACTGCCCCGTTTCCGGGGTAACTGACCGCCCTGTTTCCAGGATAACTGACCACCCTGTTTCCAGGGTCACTGACCACCCTGTTCCCAGGATAACTGAAAGCCCTGTTTCCAGGGTAACTGATCTCCCTGTTTCCGGGGTAACTGATCACACTGTTTCCGGGGTAACTGACTAACCAGTTTCCAGGGTGACTGACTGCCCTGTTTCCAGGGTAACAGACTGCCCAGTTTCCGGGGTAACTGACTGCCCTGTTTCCTGGGTAATTGACTGCCCTGCTTCCGGGGTAACTGACTGCCCTGTTTCCAGGCTAACTGACTGCCCTGTTTCCAGGATAACTGATCACCCTGTTTCCGGGGTAACTGACTGCCCTGTTTCTGGGGTAACTGACCGCCCTGTTTCCAGGATAACTGATCACCCTGTTTCCGGGGTAACTGACCACCCTGTTTCCAGGGTCACTGACCACCCTGTTTCCAGGATAACTGAAAGCCCTGTTTCCAGGGTAACTGATCTCCCTGTTTCCGGGTAGCTGAATGCCCTGTTTCCAGGGTAACTGATCTCCCTGTTTCCAGGGTAACTGATCACCCTGTTTCCGGGGTAACTGACTGCCCTGTTTCCAGGGTAACTGACTGCCCTGTTTCCGGGGTAACTGACTGCACTGTTTCCAGGAGAACTGATCACTCTGTTTCCGGGGTAACTGACCACCCTGTTTCCGGGGTAACTGTCTAATCTGTTCCCAGGGTTACTGACCACCCTGTTTCTGGGGTAACTGACTGCCCTGTTTCCGGGGTAACTGACCGCCCTGTTTCCAGGATAACTGATCACCCTGTTTCCAGTGTAACTGACCATCTTGTTTCCAGGGTAACTAACTGCCCAGTTTCCAGGGTAACTGACTGCCCTGTTTCCGGGGTAACAGATCTCCCTGTTTCCAGGGTAACTGACCGCCCTGTTTCCAGGATAACTGACCGCCCTATTTCCGGGATAACTGACTGCCCTGTTTACTGGATAACTGACCGCCCTGTTTCCGGGATAACTGACTGTCCTGTTTCCAGGGTAACTGATAACCCTGATTCCGGGATAACTGACTGCCCTGTTTCCAGGGTAATTGACTCCCCAGTTTCCAGGGTAACTGACTGCCCTCTGTCCTGGGTAACTGACTGCCCTGTTTCCAGGGTAACTGACTGCCCAGTTTCCAGAGTAACTGAATACCCTGTTTCCAGGGTAACTGACTGCCCTGTTTCCGGGATAACTGACTGCCCTGTTTCCAGGGTAACTGACTGCCCTGTTTCCGGGGTAACTGACTGCCCTGTTTCCAGGGTAACTGATCAACCTGTTTCCGGGATAACTGACTGCCCTGTTCCCGGGATAACTGACTGCCCTGTTTCCAGGGTAACTGACTGCCCTGTTTCCGGGGTAACTGACTGCCCTGTTGCCAGGCTAACTGACTGCCCTGTTTCCAGGATAACTGATCACCCTGTTTCCGGGGTAACTGACTGCCCTGTTTCCGGGTTAACTGACCGCCCTGTTTCCAGGATAACAGATCACCCTGTTTCCGGGGTAACTGACCACCCTGTTTCCAGGGTCACTGACCACCCTGTTTCCAGGATAACTGACTCCCCTGTTTCCAGGGTAACTGACTGCCCTGTTTCCGGGGTAACTGAACACCCTGTTTCCAAAATAACTGACCTACCTATTTCCGGGGTAACTGACCGCCCTGTTTCCAGGATAACAGACTGCCCTGTTTCCAGGTTAACTGACTGCCCTGTTTCCAGGTTAACTGACTGCCCTGTTTCCAGGGGAACTCACTGCCCTGTTTCCGGGGTAACTGATCACCCTGTTTCCAGGGGAACTGACTGCCCTGTTTCCGGGGTAAATGATCACCCTGTTTCCGGGGTAACTGACAAACCAGTTTCCAGGGTGACTGACTGCCCTGTTTCCAGGGTAACTGACTGCCCTGTTTCCGGGATAACTGACTGCCTTTTTCCAGGTTAACTGACTGCCCTGTTTCCGGGGTAACTGACTGCCCTGTTTCCAGGCTAACTGACTGCCCTGTTTCCAGGATAACTGATCGCCCTGTTTCTGGGGTAACTGACTGCCCTGTTTCCAGGATAACTGATCACCCTGTTTCCGGGGTAACTGACCACCCTGTTTCCAGGGTCACTGACCACCCTGTTTCCAGGATAACAGACTCCCCTGTTTCCAGGGTAACTGACTGCCCTGTTTCCGGGGTAACTGACCGCCCTGTTTCCAGGATAACTGACCTACCTATTTCCAGGGTAACTGACTGCCCAGTTTCCGGGGTAACTGACTGCCCTGTTTCCTGGGTAACTGACTGCCCTGCTTCCGGGGTAAATGACTGCCCTGTTTCCAGGTTAACTGACTGCCCAGTTTCCAGGGTAACTGATCACCCTTTTTCCGGGATAACTGACGGCCCTGTTTCAGGGATAAGTGAATGCCCTGTTTCCAGGGTAACTGATCACCCTGTTTCCGGGATAACTGACTCCCCGGTTTCCATGGTAACTGACTGCCCAGTTTCCAGGGTAACTGACTGCCTTTTTCCAGGTTAACTGACTGCCCTGTTTCCGGGGTAACTGACTGCCCTGTTTCCAGGCTAACTGACTGCCCTGTTTCCAGGATAACTGATCGCCCTGTTTCCGGGGTAACTGACTGCCCTGTTTCCGGGATATCTGACCGCCCTGTTTCCAGGATAACTGATCACCCTGTTTCCGGGGTAACTGACCACCCTGTTTCCAGGGTCACTGACCACCCTGTTTCCAGGATAACTGACTCCCCTGTTTCCAGGGTAACTGACTGCCCTGTTTCCGGGGTAACTGACCGCCCTGTTTCCAGGATAACTGACCTACCTATTTCCAGGGTAACTGACTGCCCAGTTTCCGGGGTAACTGACTGCCCTGTTTCCTGGGTAACTGACTGCCCTGCTTCCGGGGTAAATGACTGCCCTGTTTCCAGGTTAACTGACTGCCCAGTTTCCAGGGTAACTGATCACCCTTTTTCCGGGATAACTGACGGCCCTGTTTCAGGGATAAGTGAATGCCCTGTTTCCAGGGTAACTGATCACCCTGTTTCCGGGATAACTGACTCCCCGGTTTCCATGGTAACTGACTGCCCAGTTTCCAGGGTAACTGACTGCCCTGTTTGCGGGGTAACTGACTGCCCAGTTTCCAGGGTAACTGATTGCCCAGTTACAAGGGTAGCTGATCACCCTGTTTCCGGGATAACTGACTGCCCTGTTTCCGGGAGAAATGACTGCCCTGTTTCCAGGGTAACTGACTGCCCTGTTTCCGGGGTAACTGACTGCCCTGTTTCCAGGGTAACTGATCACCCTGTTTCCGGGATAAATGACTGCCCTGTTTCCGGGATAACTGACTGCCCTGTTTCCAGGGTAACTGACTGCCCTGTTTCCGGGGTAACTGACTGCCCTGTTTCCAGGCTAACTGACTGCCCTGTTTCCAGGATAACTGATCACCCTGTTTCCGGGGTAAATGACTGCCCTGTTTCCGGGGTAACTGACCGCCCTGTTTCCAGGATAACTGATCACCCTGTTTCCGGGGTAACTGACTGCCATGTTTCCAGGCTAACTGACTGCCCTGTTTCCAGGATAACTGATCACCCTGTTTCCGGGGTAACTGACTGCCCTGTTTCCGGGATATCTGACCGCCCTGTTTCCAGGATAACTGATCACCCTGTTTCCGGGGTAACTGACCACCCTGTTTCCAGGGTCACTGACCACCCTGTTTCCAGGATAACTGACTCCCCTGTTTCCAGGGTAACTGATCACCCTGTTTCCGGGGTAACTGACTGCCCTGTTTCCAGGCTAACTGACTGCCCTGTTTCCAGGATAACTGATCACCCTGTTTCCGGGGTAACTGACTGCCCTGTTTCCGGGGTAACTGACCGCCCTGTTTCCAGGATAACTGATCACCCTGTTTCCGGGGTAACTGACCACCCTGTTTCCAGGCTCACTGACCACTCTGTTTCCAGGATAACTGACTCCCCTGTTTCCAGCGTAACTGATCACACTGTTTCCAGGATAACTGACCTACCTATTTCCGGGGTAACTGACCGCCCTGTTTCCTGGATAACTGACTGCCCTGTTTCCAGGTTAACTGACTGCCCTGTTTCCAGGGTAACTGATGCCCTGTTTCCAGGGGAACTGACTGCCCTGTTTCCGGGGTAAATGATCACCCTGTTTCCGGGGTAACTGACTAACCAGTTTCCAGGGTGACTGACTGCCCTGTTTCCAGGGTAACTGACTGCCCTGTTTCCGGGATAACTGACTGCCTTTTTCCAGGTTAACTGACTGCCCTGTTTCCGGGGTAACTGACTGCCCTGTTTCCAGGCTAACTGACTGCCCTGTTTCCAGGATAACTGATCGCCCTGTTTCCGGGGTAACTGACTGCCCTGTTTCCGGGATAACTGACCGCCCTGTTTCCAGGATAACTGATCACCCTGTTTCCGGGGTAACTGACCACCCTGTTTCCAGGGTCACTGACCACCCTATTTCCAGGATAACAGACTCCCCTGTTTCCAGGGTAACTGACTGCCCTGTTTCCGGGGTAACTGACCGCCCTGTTTCCAGGATAACTGACCTACCTATTTCCAGGGTAACTGACTGCCCAGTTTCCGGGGTAACTGACTGCCCTGTTTCCTGGGTAACTGACTGCCCTGCTTCCGGGGTAAATGACTGCCCTGTTTCCAGGTTAACTGACTGCCCAGTTTCCAGGGTAACTGATCACCCTTTTTCCGGGATAACTGACGGCCCTGTTTCAGGGATAAGTGAATGCCCTGTTTCCAGGGTAACTGATCACCCTGTTTCCGGGATAACTGACTCCCCGGTTTCCATGGTAACTGACTGCCCAGTTTCCAGGGTAACTGACTGCCCTGTTTGCGGGGTAACTGACTGCCCAGTTTCCAGGGTAACTGATTGCCCAGTTACAAGGGTAACTGATCACCCTGTTTCCGGGATAACTGACTGCCCTGTTTCCGGGAGAAATGACTGCCCTGTTTCCAGGGTAACTGACTGCCCTGTTTCCGGGGTAACTGACTGCCCTGTTTCCAGGGTAACTGATCACCCTGTTTCCGGGATAAATGACTGCCCTGTTTCCGGGATAACTGACTGCCCTGTTTCCAGGGTAACTGACTGCCCTGTTTCCGGGGTAACTGACTGCCCTGTTTCCAGGCTAACTGACTGCCCTGTTTCCAGGATAACTGATCACCCTGTTTCCGGGGTAAATGACTGCCCTGTTTCCGGGGTAACTGACCGCCCTGTTTCCAGGATAACTGATCACCCTGTTTCCGGGGTAACTGACTGCCCTGTTTCCAGGCTAACTGACTGCCCTGTTTCCAGGATAACTGATCACCCTGTTTCCGGGGTAACTGACTGCCCTGTTTCCGGGGTAACTGACCGCCCTGTTTCCAGGATAACTGATCACCCTGTTTCCGGGGTAACTGACCACCCTGTTTCCAGGGTCACTGACCACTCTGTTTCCAGGATAACTGACTCCCCTGTTTCCAGCGTAACTGATCACCCTGTTTCCAGGATAACTGACCTACCTATTTCCGGGGTAACTGACCGCCCTGTTTCCAGGATAACTGACTGCCCTGTTTCCAGGTTAACTGACTGCCCTGTTTCCAGGGTAACTGACTGCCCTGTTTCCTGGGGAACTGACTGCCCTGTTTCCGGGGTAAATGATCACCCTGTTTCCGGGGTAACTGACTAACCAGTTTCCAGGGTGACTGACTGCCCTGTTTCCAGGGTAACTGACTGCCCAGTTTCCGGGGTAACTGACTGCCCTGTTTCCAGGGTAACTGACTGCCCAGTTTCCAGGGTAACTGATCACCCTGTTTCCGGGAAAACTGACTGCCCTGTTTCCGGGAGAAATGACTGCCCTGTTTCCAGGGTAACTGACTGCACTGTTTCCGGGGTAACTGACTGCCCTGTTTCCAGGGTAACTGATCACCCTGTTTCCGGGATAAATGACTGCCCTGTTTCCGGGATAACTGACTGCCCTGTTTCCAGGGTAACTGACTCCCCTGTTTCCAGGATAACTGATCACCCTGTTTCCGGGGTAACTGACTGCCCCGTTTCCGGGGTAACTGACCGCCCTGTTTCCAGGATAACTGACCACCCTGTTTCCAGGGTCACTGACCACCCTGTTCCCAGGATAACTGAAAGCCCTGTTTCCAGGGTAACTGATCTCCCTGTTTCCGGGGTAACTGATTACCCTGTTTCCGGGTAACTGACTGCCCTGTTTCCAGGTTAACTGATCTCCCTGTTTCCAGGGTAACTGATCACCCTGTTTCCGGGGTAACTGACTGCCCTGTTTCCAGGGTAACTGACCGCCCTGTTTCCAGGATAACTGATCACCCTGTTTCCAGTGTAACTGACCATCCTATTTCCAGGGTAACTGACTGCCCAGTTTCCAGGGTAACTGACTGCCCTGTTTCCGGGGTAAGAGATCTCCCTGTTTCCAGGATAACTGACCGTCCTATTTCCGTGGTAACTGACCGCTCTGCTTCCAGGATAACTGACTGCCCTGTTTCCGGGATAACTGACCGCCCTGTTTCCAGGTTAACTGACTGCCCTGTTTCCGGGATAACTGACTGCCCTGTTTCCAGGTTAACTGACTGCCCTGTTTCCGGGATAACTGACTGCCCTGTTTCCAGGGTAACTGATAACTCTGTTTCCAGGATAACTGACTGCCCTGTTTCCAGGGTAACTGACTGCTCGGTTTCCAGGGTAACTGACTGCCCTGTTTCCGGGGTAACTGAATACCCTGTTTCCAGGGTAACTGACTGCCCTGTTTCCGGGATAACTGACTGCCCTGTTTCAAGGGTAACTGACTGCCCTGTTTCCGGGATAACTGATGCCCTGTTTCCGGGATAACTGACTGCCCTGTTTCCAGGGTAACTGACTGCCCTGTTTCCGGGGTAACTGACTGCCCTGTTTCCAGGCTAACTGACTGCCCTGTTTCCAGGATAACTGATCACCCTGTTTCCGGGGTAACTGACTGCCCTGTTTCCGGGGTAACTGACCGCCCTGTTTCCAGGACAACTGATCACCCTGTTTCCGGGGTAACTGACCACCCTGTTTCCAGGATAACTGACCACCCTGTTTCCAGGATAACTGACTCCCCTGTTTCCAGGGTAACTGACTGCCCTGTTTCCGGGGTAACTGACCGCCCTGTTTCCAGGATAACTGACCTACCTATTTCCGGGGTAACTGACCGCCCTGTTTCCAGGATAACTGACTGCCCTGTTTCCAGGTTAACTGACTGCCCTGTTTCCAGGGTAACAGACTGCCCTGTTTCCGGGGTAAATGATCACCCTGTTTCCGGGGTAACTGACTAACCAGTTTCCAGGGTGACTGACTGCCCTGTTTCCAGGGTAACTGACTGCCCACTTTCCGGGGTAACTGACTGCCCTGTTTCCTGGGTAATTGACTGGCCTGCTTCCGGGGTAACTGACTGCCCTGTTTCCAGGTTAACTGACTGCCCAGTTTCCAGGGTAACTGATCACCCTTTTTCCGGGATAACTGACTGCCCTGTTTCCGGGATAACTGACTGCCCAGTTTCCAGGGTAACTGATCACCCTGTTTCCGGGGTAACTGACTGCCCTGTTTCCAGGCTAACTGACTGCCCTGTTTCCAGGATAACTGATCACCCTGTTTCCGGGGTAACTGACTGCCCTGTTTCCGGGGTAACTGACCGACCGCCCCGTTTCCAGGATAACTGATTCCCCTGTTTCCAGGGTAACTGACTGCCCTGTTTCCAGGGTCACTTACCACACTGTTTCCAGTGCTACGGATCACCATGTTTCCGGGGTAACTGACTGCCCTGTTTCCAGGGCAACTGACCGCCCTGTTTCCGGGGGAACTGACTGCCCAGTTTCCAGGGTAACTGACTGCCCAGTTTCCAGGGTAACTAACTGCCCTGTTTCCGGGGTAACTGACTGCCCAGTTTCCAGGGTGACTGACAGCCCTGTTTCCAGGGTAACTGACAGCCCACCTTCCAGTGTAACTGATCACCCTGTTTCCAGGATAATTGACTGCCCTGTTTCCAGGGTAAATGACCGCCCTGTTTCCAGGGTAACTGACTTCCCTGTTCCAGGGTAACAGACTGCCCAGTTTCCATGGTAACTGACTGCCCTGTTTCCAGGGTAACTGATCACCCTGTTTCCGGGGTAACTGACTGCCCAGTTTCCAGGGTGACTGACTGCCCTGTTTCCAGGGTAACTGACTGCCCAGTTTCCGGGGTAACTGACTGCCCTGTTTCCTGGGTAACTGATCACCCTGTTTCCGGGATAACTGACTCCCCTGTTTCCAGGGTAACTGACTGCCCTGTTTCCGGGGTAACTGACCGCCCTGTTTCCAGGATAACTGACCTACCTATTTCCGGGGTAACTGACCGCCCTGTTTCCAGGATAACTGACTGCCCTGTTTCCAGGTTAACTGACTGCCCTGTTTCCAGGGTAACAGACTGCCCTGTTTCCGGGGTAAATGATCACCCTGTTTCCGGGGTAACTGACTAACCAGTTTCCAGGGTGACTGACTGCCCTGTTTCCAGGGTAACTGACTGCCCACTTTCCGGGGTAACTGACTGCCCTGTTTCCTGGGTAATTGACTGCCCTGCTTCCGGGGTAACTGACTGCCCTGTTTCCAGGTTAACTGACTGCCCAGTTTCCAGGGTAACTGATCACCCTTTTTCCGGGATAACTGACTGCCCTGTTTCCGGGATAACTGACTGCCCAGTTTCCAGGGTAACTGATCACCCTGTTTCCGGGGGAACTGACTGCCCTGTTTCCAGGCTAACTGACTGCCCTGTTTCCAGGATAACTGATCACCCTGTTTCCGGGGTAACTGTCTGCCCTGTTTCCAGGGTAACTGACCGACCGCCCTGTTTCCAGGATAACTGATCACCCTGTTTCCGGGGTCACTGACCACCCCGTTTCCAGGATAACTGACTCCCCTGTTTCCAGGGTAACTGACCGCCCTGTTTCCAGGGTCACTTACCACACTGTTTCCAGTGCAACGGATCACCATGTTTCCGGGGTAACTGACTGCCCTGTTTCCAGGGCAACTGACCGCCCTGTTTCCGGGGGAACTGACTGCCCAGTTTCCAGGGTAACTGACTGCCCAGTTTCCAGGGTAACTAACTGCCCTGTTTCCGGGGTAACTGACTGCCCAGTTTCCAGGGTAACTGACAGCCCTGTTTCCAGGGTAACTGACTGCCCAGTTTCCAGGGTAAATTATCACCCTGTTTCCGGGATAACTAACTGCCCTGTTTCCGGGATAACTGACTGCCCAGTTTCCGGGGTAACTGACTTCCCTGTTCCAGGGTAACAGACTGCCCAGTTTCCATGGTAACTGACTGCCCTGTTTCCGGGGTAACTGATCACCCTGTTTCCGGGGTAACTGACTGCCCAGTTTCCAGGGTGACTGACTGCCCTGTTTCCAGGGTAACTGACTGCCCAGTTTCCGGGGTAACTGACTGCCCTGTTTCCAGGGTAACTGATCACCCTGTTTCCGGGATAACTGACTGCCCTGTTTCCGGGGTAACTGATCACCCTGTTTCCGGGGTAACTGACTGCCCAGTTTCCAGGGTGACTGACTGCCCTGTTTCCAGGGTAACTGACTGCCCAGTTTCCGGGGTAACTGACTGCCCTGTTTCCAGGGTAACTGATCACCCTGTTTCCGGGATAACTGACTGCCCTGTTTCCGGGATAACTGACTGCCCTGGTTCCAGGGTAACTGACTTACCCTGTTTCTGGGGTAACTGACTGCCCTGTTTCCAGGCTAACTGACTGCCCTGTTTCCAGGATAACTGATCACCCTGTTTCCGGGGTAACTGACTGCCCTGTTTCCGGGGTAACTGACCGCCCTGTTTACAGGGTCACTGACCACCCTGTTTCCAGGATAACTGAAAGCCCTGTTTCCAGGGTAACTGATCTCCCTGTTTCCGGGGTAACTGATCACCCTGTTTCCGGGTAACTGACTGCCCTGTTTCCGGGGTAACTGACTGCCCTGTTTCCAGGGTAACTGATCTCCCTGTTTCCAGTGCAACGGATCACCATGTTTCCGGGGTAACTGACTGACCTGTTTCCAGGGCAACTAAATGCCCTCTTTCCGGGGGAACTGACTGCCCAATTTCCAGGGTAACTGACTGCCCAGTTTCCAGGGTAACTAACTGCCCTGTTTCCGGGGTAACTGACTGCCCAGTTTCCAGGGTAACTGACTGCCCTGTTTCCAGGGTAACTGACAGCCCACCTTCCAGTGTAACTGATCACCTTGTTTCCAGGATAATTGACTGCCCTGTTTCCAGGGTAACTGACCGCGCTGTTTCCAGGGTAACTGACTGCCCAGTTTCCAGGGTAAATTATCACCCTGTTTCCGGGATAACTAACTGCCCTGTTTCCAGGATAACTGACTGCCCTGTTTCCGGGGTAACTGATCACCCTGTTTCCGTGGTAACTGACTGCCCAGTTTCCGGGGTAACTGACTTCCCTGTTTCCGGGATAACTGACTGCCCTGTTTCCAGGGTAACTGATAACCCTGTTTCCGGGATAACTGACTGCCCTGTTTCGAGGGTAACTGACTGACCAGTTTCCAGAGTAACCGAATAACCTGTTGCCAGGGTAACAGATCACCCTGTTTCCGGGATAACTGACTGCCCTGTTTCCAAGATAACTGACTGCCCTCTTTCCAGGGTAACTGACTGCCCTGTTTCCGTGGTAACTGACTGCCCTGTTTCCTGGCTAACTGACTGCCCTGTTTCCAGGATAACTGATCACCCTGTTTCCGGGGTAACTGACTGCACTGTTTCCGGGGTAACTGACCGCCCTGTTTCCAAAATAACTGATCACCCTGTTTCCGGGGTAACTGACCACTCTGTTTCCAGGGTCACTGACCACCCTGTTTCCAGGATAACTGACTCCCCTGTTTCCAGGGTAACTGACTGCCCTGTTTCCGGGGTAACTGATCTCCCTGTTTCCGGGGTTACTGACCGCCCTGTTTCCAGGATAACTGACCTACCGATCTCCAGGTTAACTGACTGCCCTGTTTCCAGGGGAACTGACTGCCCTGTTTCCAGGGTAACTGACTGACCAGTTTCCAGAGTAACCGAATAACCTGTTGCCAGGGTAACAGATCACCCTGTTTCCGGGATAACTGACTGCCCTGTTTCCAAGATAACTGACTGCCCTCTTTCCAGGGTAACTGACTGCCCTGTTTCCGTGGTAACTGACTGCCCTGTTTCCTGGCTAACTGACTGCCCTGTTTCCAGGATAACTGATCACCCTGTTTCCGGGGTAACTGACTGCACTGTTTCCGGGGTAACTGACCGCCCTGTTTCCAAAATAACTGATCACCCTGTTTCCGGGGTAACTGACCACTCTGTTTCCAGGGTCACTGACCACCCTGTTTCCAGGATAACTGACTCCCCTGTTTCCAGGGTAACTGACTGCCCTGTTTCCGGGGTAACTGATCTCCCTGTTTCCGGGGTTACTGACCGCCCTGTTTCCAGGATAACTGACCTACCGATTTCCAGGTTAACTGACTGCCCTGTTTCCAGGGGAACTGACTGCCCTGTTTCCAGGGGAACTGACAGCCCTGTTTCCGGGGTAACAGATCACCCTGTTTCCGGGTTAACCTACTAACCAGTTTCCAGGGTGACTGACTGCCATGTTTCCAGGGTAACTGACTGTCCTGTTTCCTGGTTAACTGACTGCCCTGCTTCCGGGGTAACTGACTGCCCTGTTTCCCGGGTAACTGACTGGCCAGTTTCCAGGGTAACTGATCACCCTTTTTCCGGGATAACTGACTGCCCTGTTTCCGGGATAACTGACTGCCCTGTTTCCAGGGTAACTGATCACCCTGTTTCCGGGATAACTGACTCCCCTGTTTGCAGGGTAACTGACTGCCCAGTTTCCAGGGTAACTGACTGCCCTGTTTCCGGGGTAACTGACTGCCCTGTTTCCAGGGTAACTGACTGCCCAGTTTCCAGGGTAACTGATCACCCTGTTTCCGGGATAACTGACTGCACTTTTTCCGGGAGAAATGACTGCCCTGTTGCCAGGGTAACTGACTGCCCTGTTTCCGGGGTAACTGACTGCCCTGTTTCCGGGGTAACTGATCTTCCTCTTTCCGGGATAACTGACCGCCCTGTTTCCAGGATAACTGACCTACCTATTTCCGGGGTAACTGACTGCCCTGTTTCCAGGGTAACTGATAACCCTGTTTCCGGGATAACTGACTGCCCTGTTTCCAGGGTAACTGACTGACCAGTTTCCAGAGTAACCGAATAACCTGTTGCAAGGGTAACAGATCACCCTGTTTCCGGGATAACTGACTGCCCTGTTTCCAAGATAACTGACTGCCCTCTTTCCAGGGTAACTGACTGCCCTGTTTCCGTGGTAACTGACTGCCCTGTTTCCTGGCTAACTGACTGCCCTGTTTCCAGGATAACTGATCACCCTGTTTCCGGTGTAACTGACTGCACTGTTTCCGGGGTAACTGACCGCCCTGTTTCCAGGATAACTGATCACCCTGTTTCCGGGGTAACTGACCACTCTGTTTCCAGGGTCACTGACCACCCTGTTTCCAGGATAACTGACTCCCCTGTTTCCAGGGTAACTGACTGCCCTGTTTCCGGGGTAACTGATCTCCCTGTTTCCGGGGTTACTGACCGCCCTGTTTCCAGGATAACTGACCTACCGATTTCCAGGTTAACTGACTGCCCTGTTTCCAGGGGAACTGACTGCCCTGTTTCCAGGGGAACTGACAGCCCTGTTTCCGGGGTAACAGATCACCCTGTTTCCGGGTTAACTGACTAACCAGTTTCCAGGGTGACTGACTGCCATGTTTCCAGGGTAACTGACTGTCCTGTTTCCTGGGTAACTGACTGCCCTGCTTCCGGGGTAACTGACTGCCCTGTTTCCCGGGTAACTGACTGCCCAGTTTCCAGGGTAACTGATCACCCTTTTTCCGGGATAACTGACTGCCCTGTTTCCGGGATAACTGACTGCCCTGTTTCCAGGGTAACTGATCACCCTGTTTCCGGGATAACTGACTCCCCTGTTTGCAGGGTAACTGACTGCCCAGTTTCCAGGGTAACTGACTGCCCTGTTTCCGGGATAACTGACTGCTCTGTTTCCAGGGTAACTGACTGCCCAGTTTCCAGGGTAACTGATCACCCTGTTTCCGGGATAACTGACTGCACTTTTTCCGGGAGAAATGACTGCCCTGTTGCCAGGGTAACTGACTGCCCTGTTTCCGGGGTAACTGACTGCCCTGTTTCCGGGATAACTGACTGCCCTGTTTCCAAGATAACTGACTGCCCTCTTTCCAGGGTAACTGACTGCCCTGTTTCCGTGGTAACTGACTGCCCTGTTTCCTGGCTAACTGACTGCCCTGTTTCCAGGATAACTGATCACCCTGTTTCCGGTGTAACTGACTGCACTGTTTCCGGGGTAACTGACCGCCCTGTTTCCAGGATAACTGATCACCCTGTTTCCGGGGTAACTGACCACTCTGTTTCCAGGGTCACTGACCACCCTGTTTCCAGGATAACTGACTCCCCTGTTTCCAGGGTAACTGACTGCCCTGTTTCCGGGGTAACTGATCTCCCTGTTTCCGGGGTTACTGACCGCCCTGTTTCCAGGATAACTGACCTACCGATTTCCAGGTTAACTGACTGCCCTGTTTCCAGGGGAACTGACTGCCCTGTTTCCAGGGGAACTGACAGCCCTGTTTCCGGGGTAACAGATCACCCTGTTTCCGGGTTAACTGACTAACCAGTTTCCAGGGTGACTGACTGCCATGTTTCCAGGGTAACTGACTGCCCTGCTTCCGGGGTAACTGACTGCCCTGTTTCCCGGGTAACTGACTGCCCAGTTTCCAGGGTAACTGATCACCCTTTTTCCGGGATAACTGACTGCCCTGTTTCCGGGGTAACTGACCGCCCTGTTTACAGGGTCACTGACCACCCTGTTTCCAGGATAACTGAAAGCCCTGTTTCCAGGGTAACTGATCTCCCTGTTTCCGGGGTAACTGATCACCCTGTTTCCGGGTAACTGACTGCCCTGTTTCCGGGGTAACTGACTGCCCTGTTTCCAGGGTAACTGATCTCCCTGTTTCCAGTGCAACGGATCACCATGTTTCCGGGGTAACTGACTGACCTGTTTCCAGGGCAACTAAATGCCCTCTTTCCGGGGGAACTGACTGCCCAATTTCCAGGGTAACTGACTGCCCAGTTTCCAGGGTAACTAACTGCCCTGTTTCCGGGGTAACTGACTGCCCAGTTTCCAGGGTAACTGACTGCCCTGTTTCCAGGGTAACTGACAGCCCACCTTCCAGTGTAACTGATCACCTTGTTTCCAGGATAATTGACTGCCCTGTTTCCAGGGTAACTGACCGCGCTGTTTCCAGGGTAACTGACTGCCCAGTTTCCAGGGTAAATTATCACCCTGTTTCCGGGATAACTAACTGCCCTGTTTCCAGGATAACTGACTGCCCTGTTTCCGGGGTAACTGATCACCCTGTTTCCGTGGTAACTGACTGCCCAGTTTCCGGGGTAACTGACTTCCCTGTTTCCGGGATAACTGACTGCCCTGTTTCCAGGGTAACTGATAACCCTGTTTCCGGGATAACTGACTGCCCTGTTTCGAGGGTAACTGACTGACCAGTTTCCAGAGTAACCGAATAACCTGTTGCCAGGGTAACAGATCACCCTGTTTCCGGGATAACTGACTGCCCTGTTTCCAAGATAACTGACTGCCCTCTTTCCAGGGTAACTGACTGCCCTGTTTCCGTGGTAACTGACTGCCCTGTTTCCTGGCTAACTGACTGCCCTGTTTCCAGGATAACTGATCACCCTGTTTCCGGGGTAACTGACTGCACTGTTTCCGGGGTAACTGACCGCCCTGTTTCCAAAATAACTGATCACCCTGTTTCCGGGGTAACTGACCACTCTGTTTCCAGGGTCACTGACCACCCTGTTTCCAGGATAACTGACTCCCCTGTTTCCAGGGTAACTGACTGCCCTGTTTCCGGGGTAACTGATCTCCCTGTTTCCGGGGTTACTGACCGCCCTGTTTCCAGGATAACTGACCTACCGATCTCCAGGTTAACTGACTGCCCTGTTTCCAGGGGAACTGACTGCCCTGTTTCCAGGGTAACTGACTGACCAGTTTCCAGAGTAACCGAATAACCTGTTGCCAGGGTAACAGATCACCCTGTTTCCGGGATAACTGACTGCCCTGTTTCCAAGATAACTGACTGCCCTCTTTCCAGGGTAACTGACTGCCCTGTTTCCGTGGTAACTGACTGCCCTGTTTCCTGGCTAACTGACTGCCCTGTTTCCAGGATAACTGATCACCCTGTTTCCGGGGTAACTGACTGCACTGTTTCCGGGGTAACTGACCGCCCTGTTTCCAAAATAACTGATCACCCTGTTTCCGGGGTAACTGACCACTCTGTTTCCAGGGTCACTGACCACCCTGTTTCCAGGATAACTGACTCCCCTGTTTCCAGGGTAACTGACTGCCCTGTTTCCGGGGTAACTGATCTCCCTGTTTCCGGGGTTACTGACCGCCCTGTTTCCAGGATAACTGACCTACCGATTTCCAGGTTAACTGACTGCCCTGTTTCCAGGGGAACTGACTGCCCTGTTTCCAGGGGAACTGACAGCCCTGTTTCCGGGGTAACAGATCACCCTGTTTCCGGGTTAACCTACTAACCAGTTTCCAGGGTGACTGACTGCCATGTTTCCAGGGTAACTGACTGTCCTGTTTCCTGGTTAACTGACTGCCCTGCTTCCGGGGTAACTGACTGCCCTGTTTCCCGGGTAACTGACTGGCCAGTTTCCAGGGTAACTGATCACCCTTTTTCCGGGATAACTGACTGCCCTGTTTCCGGGATAACTGACTGCCCTGTTTCCAGGGTAACTGATCACCCTGTTTCCGGGATAACTGACTCCCCTGTTTGCAGGGTAACTGACTGCCCAGTTTCCAGGGTAACTGACTGCCCTGTTTCCGGGGTAACTGACTGCCCTGTTTCCAGGGTAACTGACTGCCCAGTTTCCAGGGTAACTGATCACCCTGTTTCCGGGATAACTGACTGCACTTTTTCCGGGAGAAATGACTGCCCTGTTGCCAGGGTAACTGACTGCCCTGTTTCCGGGGTAACTGACTGCCCTGTTTCCGGGGTAACTGATCTTCCTCTTTCCGGGATAACTGACCGCCCTGTTTCCAGGATAACTGACCTACCTATTTCCGGGGTAACTGACTGCCCTGTTTCCAGGGTAACTGATAACCCTGTTTCCGGGATAACTGACTGCCCTGTTTCCAGGGTAACTGACTGACCAGTTTCCAGAGTAACCGAATAACCTGTTGCAAGGGTAACAGATCACCCTGTTTCCGGGATAACTGACTGCCCTGTTTCCAAGATAACTGACTGCCCTCTTTCCAGGGTAACTGACTGCCCTGTTTCCGTGGTAACTGACTGCCCTGTTTCCTGGCTAACTGACTGCCCTGTTTCCAGGATAACTGATCACCCTGTTTCCGGTGTAACTGACTGCACTGTTTCCGGGGTAACTGACCGCCCTGTTTCCAGGATAACTGATCACCCTGTTTCCGGGGTAACTGACCACTCTGTTTCCAGGGTCACTGACCACCCTGTTTCCAGGATAACTGACTCCCCTGTTTCCAGGGTAACTGACTGCCCTGTTTCCGGGGTAACTGATCTCCCTGTTTCCGGGGTTACTGACCGCCCTGTTTCCAGGATAACTGACCTACCGATTTCCAGGTTAACTGACTGCCCTGTTTCCAGGGGAACTGACTGCCCTGTTTCCAGGGGAACTGACAGCCCTGTTTCCGGGGTAACAGATCACCCTGTTTCCGGGTTAACTGACTAACCAGTTTCCAGGGTGACTGACTGCCATGTTTCCAGGGTAACTGACTGTCCTGTTTCCTGGGTAACTGACTGCCCTGCTTCCGGGGTAACTGACTGCCCTGTTTCCCGGGTAACTGACTGCCCAGTTTCCAGGGTAACTGATCACCCTTTTTCCGGGATAACTGACTGCCCTGTTTCCGGGATAACTGACTGCCCTGTTTCCAGGGTAACTGATCACCCTGTTTCCGGGATAACTGACTCCCCTGTTTGCAGGGTAACTGACTGCCCAGTTTCCAGGGTAACTGACTGCCCTGTTTCCGGGATAACTGACTGCTCTGTTTCCAGGGTAACTGACTGCCCAGTTTCCAGGGTAACTGATCACCCTGTTTCCGGGATAACTGACTGCACTTTTTCCGGGAGAAATGACTGCCCTGTTGCCAGGGTAACTGACTGCCCTGTTTCCGGGGTAACTGACTGCCCTGTTTCCGGGATAACTGACTGCCCTGTTTCCAAGATAACTGACTGCCCTCTTTCCAGGGTAACTGACTGCCCTGTTTCCGTGGTAACTGACTGCCCTGTTTCCTGGCTAACTGACTGCCCTGTTTCCAGGATAACTGATCACCCTGTTTCCGGTGTAACTGACTGCACTGTTTCCGGGGTAACTGACCGCCCTGTTTCCAGGATAACTGATCACCCTGTTTCCGGGGTAACTGACCACTCTGTTTCCAGGGTCACTGACCACCCTGTTTCCAGGATAACTGACTCCCCTGTTTCCAGGGTAACTGACTGCCCTGTTTCCGGGGTAACTGATCTCCCTGTTTCCGGGGTTACTGACCGCCCTGTTTCCAGGATAACTGACCTACCGATTTCCAGGTTAACTGACTGCCCTGTTTCCAGGGGAACTGACTGCCCTGTTTCCAGGGGAACTGACAGCCCTGTTTCCGGGGTAACAGATCACCCTGTTTCCGGGTTAACTGACTAACCAGTTTCCAGGGTGACTGACTGCCATGTTTCCAGGGTAACTGACTGCCCTGCTTCCGGGGTAACTGACTGCCCTGTTTCCCGGGTAACTGACTGCCCAGTTTCCAGGGTAACTGATCACCCTTTTTCCGGGATAACTGACTGCCCTGTTTCCGGGATAACTGACTGCCCTGTTTCCAGGGTAACTGATCACCCTGTTTCCGGGATAACTGACTCCCCTGTTTGCAGGGTAACTGACTGCCCAGTTTCCAGGGTAACTGACTGCCCTGTTTCCGGGATAACTGACTGCTCTGTTTCCAGGGTAACTGACTGCCCAGTTTCCAGGGTAACTGATCACCCTGTTTCCGGGATAACTGACTGCACTTTTTCCGGGAGAAATGACTGCCCTGTTGCCAGGGTAACTGACTGCCCTGTTTCCGGGGTAACTGATCTCCCTCTTTCCGGGATAACTGACCGCCCTGTTTCCAGGATAACTGACCTACCTATTTCCGGGGTAACTGAGCTCCCTGTTTCCACGATAAGTGACTGCCCTGTTTCCAGGTTAACTGACTGCCCTGTTGCCAGGGTAACTGACTGCCCTGTTTCCAGGGGAACTGACTGCCCTGTTTCCGGGGTAACTGATCACACTGTTTCCGGGGTAACTGACTAACCAGTTTCCAGGGTGACTGACTGCCCTGTTTCCAGGGTAACTGACTGCCCAGTTTCCGGGGTAACTGACTGCCCTGTTTCCTGGGGAACTGACTGCCCTGCTTCCGGGATAACTGACTGCCCTGTTTCCAGGCTAACTGACTGCCCTATTTCCAGGATAACTGATCACCCTGTTTCCGGGGTAACTGACTGCCCTGTTTCCGGGGTAACTGACCGCCCTGTTTCCAGGATAACTGATCACCCTGTTTCCGGGGTAACTGACCACCCTGTTTCCAGGGTCACTGACCACCCTGTTTCCAGGATAACTGAAAGCCCTGTTTCCAGGGTAACTGATCTCCCTGTTTCCGGGTAGCTGAATGCCCTGTTTCCAGGGTAACTGATCTCCCTGTTTCCAGGGTAACTGATCACCCTGTTTCCGGGGTAACTGACTGCCCTGTTTCCAGGGTAACTGACTGCCCTGTTTCCGGGGTAACTGACTGCACTGTTTCCAGGATAACTGATCACTCTGTTTCCGGGGTAACTGACCACCCTGTTTCCGGGGTAACTGACTAATCTGTTCCCAGGGTTACTGACCGCCCAGTTTCTGGGGTAACTGACTGCCCTGTTTCCGGGGTAACTGACCGCCCTGTTTCCAGGATAACTGATCACCCTGTTTCCAGTGTAACTGACCATCTTGTTTCCAGGGTAACTGACTGCCCAGTTTCCAGGGTAACTGACTGCCCTGTTTCCGGGGTAACAGATCTCCCTGTTTCCGGGGTAACTGACCGCCCTGTTTCCCGGATAACTGACCGCCCTATTTCCGGGATAACTGACTGCCCTGTTTACTGGATAACTGACCGCCCTGTTTTCGGGATAACTGACTGTCCTGTTTCCAGGGTAACTGATAACCCTGATTCCGGGATAACTGACTGCCCTGTTTCCAGGGTAATTGACTCCCCAGTTTCCAGGGTAACTGACTGCCCTCTGTCCTGGGTAACTGACTGCCCTGTTTGCAGGGTAACTGACTGCCCAGTTTCCAGAGTAACTGAATACCCTGTTTCCAGGGTAACTGACTGCCCTGTTTCCGGGATAACTGACTGCCCTGTTTCCAGGGTAACTGACTGCCCTGTTTCCGGGGTAACTGACTGCCCTGTTTCCAGGGTAACTGATCAACCTGTTTCCGGGATAACTGACTGCCCTGTTCCCGGGATAACTGACTGCCCTGTTTCCAGGGTAACTGACTGCCCTGCTTCCGGGGTAATTGACTGCCCTGTTGCCAGGCTAACTGACTGCCCTGTTTCCAGGATAACAGATCACCCTTTTTCTGGGGTAACTGAACACCCTGTTTCCAAAATAACTGACCTACCTATTTCCGGGGTAACTGACCGCCCTGTTTCCAGGATAACAGACTGCCCTGTTTCCAGGTTAACTGACTGCCCTGTTTCCAGGGTAACTGACTGCCCTGTTTCCAGGGGAACTCACTGCCCTGTTTCCGGGGTAACTGACTAACCAGTTTCCAGGGTGACTGACTGCCCTGTTTCCGGGGTAACTGAGTAATCTGTTTCCAGGGTAACTGACTGCCCTGTTTCAGGGGTAACTGACTGCCCTGTTTCCAGGCTAACTGATCACCCTGTTTCCGGGATAAATGACTGCCCTGTTTCCGGGATAACTGACTGCCCTGTTTCCAGGGAAACTGACTGCCCTGTTTCCGGGGTAACTGACTGCCCTGTTTCCTGGCTAACTGACTGACCTGTTTCCAGGATAACTGATCACCCTGTTTCCGGGGTAACTGACTGCCCTGTTTCCGGGGTAACTGACCGCCCTGTTTCCAGGATAACTGATCAACCTGTTTCCGGGGTAACTGACCACCCTGTTTCCAGGGTCACTGACCACCCTGCTTCCAGGATAACTGAAAGCCCTGTTTCCAGGATAACTGATCTCCCTGTTTCCGGGGTAACTGATCACCCTGTTTCCGGGTAACTGACTGCCCTGTTTCCAGGGTCACTGACCACCCTGTTTCCAGGATAACTGACTCCCCTACTTCCAGGGTAACTGACTGCCCTTTTTCCGGGGTAACTGACTGCCCTGTTTCCAGGATAACTGATCACCCTGTTTCCAGGGTAACTGACCATGCTGTTTCCAGGGTAAATGACTGCCCAGTTTCCAGGGTAACTGACTGCCCTGTTTCCGGGGTAACAGATCTCCCTGTTTCCGGGGTAACTGACCGCCCGGTTTCCAGGATAAGTGACCGCCCCATTTACCGGGGTAAATGACCGCCCTGTTTCCAGGATAACTGACTGCCCTGTTTCCGGAATAACTGACTGCCCTGTTTACTGGATAACTGACCGCCCTGTTTCCAGGATAACTGACTGCCCTGTTTCCGGGATAACTGATCACCGTGTTTCCAGGATAAATGACTGCCCTGTTTCCGGGATAACTAACTGCCCTGTTTCCAGGGTAACTGACTGCCCTGTTTCCGGGGTAACTGACTGCCCTGTTTCCTGGCTAACTGACTGACCTGTTTCCAGGATAACTGATCACCCTGTTTCCGGGGTAACTGACTGCCCTGTTTCCGGGGTAACTGACCGCCCTGTTTCCAGGATAACTGATCAACCTGTTTCCGGGGTAACTGACCACCCTGTTTCCAGGGTCACTGACCACCCTGCTTCCAGGATAACTGAAAGCCCTGTTTCCAGGATAACTGATCTCCATGTTTACGGGGTAACTGATCACCCTGTTTCCGGGTAACTGACTGCCCTGTTTCCAGGGTCACTGACCACCCTGTTTCCAGGATAACTGACTCCCCTACTTCCAGGGTAACTGACTGCCCTGCTTCTGGGGTAACTGACCGCCCTGTTTCCAGGATAACTGATCACCCTGTTTCCAGGGTAACTGACCATGCTGTTTCCAGGGTAAATGACTGCCCAGTTTCCGGGGTAACAGATCTCCCTGTTTCCGGGGTAACTGACCACCCAGTTTCCAGGATAACTGACCGCCCCATTTACCGGGGTAAATGACTGCCCTGTTTCCGGGATAACTGACTGCCCTGTTTACTGGATAACTGACCGCCCTGTTTCCAGGATAACTGACTGCCCTGTTTCCGGAATAACTGACTGCCCTGTTTACTGGATAACTGACCGCCGTGTTTCCAGGATAACTGACTGCCCTGTTTCCGGGATAACTGATCACCGTGTTTCCAGGATAAATGACTGCCCTGTTTCCGGGATAACTAACTGCCCTGTTTCCAGGGTAACTGACTGCCCTGTTTCCGGGGTAACTGACTGCCCTGTTTCCTGGCTAACTGACTGACCTGTTTCCAGGATAACTGATCACCCTGTTTCCGGGGTAACTGACTGCCCTGTTTCCGGGGTAACTGACCGCCCTGTTTCCAGGATAACTGATCAACCTGTTTCCGGGGTAACTGACCACCCTGTTTCCAGGGTCACTGACCACCCTGCTTCCAGGATAACTGAAAGCCCTGTTTCCAGGATAACTGATCTCCATGTTTACGGGGTAACTGATCACCCTGTTTCCGGGTAACTGACTGCCCTGTTTCCAGGGTCACTGACCACCCTGTTTCCAGGATAACTGACTCCCCTACTTCCAGGGTAACTGACTGCCCTGCTTCTGGGGTAACTGACCGCCCTGTTTCCAGGATAACTGATCACCCTGTTTCCAGGGTAACTGACCATGCTGTTTCCAGGGTAAATGACTGCCCAGTTTCCGGGGTAACAGATCTCCCTGTTTCCGGGGTAACTGACCACCCAGTTTCCAGGATAAATGACCGCCCCATTTACCGGGGTAAATGACCGCCCTGTTTCCGGGATAACTGACTGCCCTGTTTACTGGATAACTGACCGCCCTGTTTCCAGGATAACTGACTGCCCTGTTTCCGGGATAACTAACTGCCCTGTTTCCAGGGTAACTGATTGCCCTGTTTCCGGGATAACTGACTGCCCTGTTTCCAGGGTAACTGATAACCCTGTTTCCGGGATAACTGACTGCCCTGTTTCCAGGGTAACTGACTGCCCTGTTTCCGGGGTAACTGACTGCCCTGTTTCCAGGATAACTGATCACTCTGTTTCCGGGGTAACTGACCACCCTGTTTCCGGGGTAACTGACTAATCTGTTCCCAGGGTTACTGACCGCCCTGTTTCTGGGGTAACTGACTGCCCTGTTTCCGGGGTAACTGACCGTCCTGTTTCTAGGATAACTGATCACCCTGTTTCCAGTGTAACTGACCATCTTGTTTTCAGGGTAACTGACTGCCCAGTTTCCAGGGTAACTGACTGCCCTGTTTCCGGGTTAACAGATCTCTCTGTTTCCGGGGTAACTGACCGCCCTGTTTCCAGGATAACTGACCGCCCTATTTCCGGGATAACTGAATGCCCTGTTTACTGGATAACTGACCGCCCTGTTTCCGGGATAACTGACTGCCCTGTTTCCAGGGTAACTGATAACCCTGATTCCGGGATAACTGACTGCCCTGTTTCCAGGGTAATTGACTGCCCAGTTTCCAGGGTAACTGAATGCCCTCTGTCCTGGGTAACTGACTGCCCTGTTTCCAGGGTAACTGACTGCCCAGTTTCCAGAGTAACTGAATACCCTGTTTCCAGGGGAACTGACTGCCCTGTTTCCGGGATAACTGACTGCCCTGTTTCCAGGGTAACTGACTGCCCTGTTTCTGGGGTAACTGACTGCCTGTTTCCAGGGTAACTGATCAACCTGTTTCCGGGATAACTGACTGCCCTGTTCCCGGGATAACTGACTGCCCTGTTTCCAGGGTAACTGACTGCCCTGTTTCCGGGGTAACTGACTGCCCTGTTTCCAGGCTAACTGACTGCCCTGTTTCCAGGATAACTGATCACCCTGTTTCCGGGGTAACTGACTGCCCTGTTTCCGGGTTAACTGACCGCCCTGTTTCCAGGATAACAGATTACCCTGTTTCCGGGGTAACTGACCACCCTGTTTCCAGGGTCACTGACCACCCTGTTTCCAGGATAACTGACTCCCCTGTTTCCAGGGTAACTGACTGCCCTGTTTCCGGGGTTACTGAGCACCCTGTTTCCAGGATAACTGACCTACCTATTTCCGGGGTAAATGACCGCCCTGTTTCCAGGATAACAGACTGCCCTGTTTCCAGGTTAACTGACTGCCCTGTTTCCAGGGTAACTGACTGCCCTGTTTCCAGGGGAACTCACTGCCCTGTTTCCGGGGTAACTGATCACCCTGTTTCCGGGGTAACTGACTAACCAGTTTCCAGGGTGACTGACTGCCCTGTTTCCAGGGTAACTGACTGCCCAGTTTCCAGGGTAACTGACTGCCCTGTTTCCTGGGAAACTGACTGCCCTGCTTCCGGGGTAACTGACTGCCCTGTTTCCAGATTAACTGACTGCCCAGTTTCCAGGGTAACTGATCACCCTTTTTCCGGGATAACTGACTGCCCTGTTTCCGGGATAACTGACTGCCCTGTTTCCAGGGTAACTGATCATCCTGTTTCCGGAATAACTGACTCCCCTGTTTCCAGGGTAACTGACAGCCCAGTTTCCAGGGTAACTGAAAGCCCTGTTTCCAGGATAACTGATCAACCTGTTTCCGGGGTAACTGACCACCCTGTTTCCAGGGTCACTGACCACCCTGCTTCCAGGATAACTGAAAGCCCTGTTTCCAGGATAACTGATCTCCCTGTTTCCGGGGTAACTGATCACCCTGTTTCCGGGTAACTGACTGCCCTGTTTCCAGGGTCACTGACCACCCTGTTTCCAGGATAACTGACTCCCCGACTTCCAGGGTAACTGACTGCCCTGTTT
Organism: Heterodontus francisci; assembly: GCF_036365525.1. Lineage (NCBI taxonomy): Eukaryota > Metazoa > Chordata > Chondrichthyes > Heterodontiformes > Heterodontidae > Heterodontus > Heterodontus francisci. Next base: position 7,989,322 of record NC_090386.1, read on the forward strand.
CCGGGGTAACTGACCGCCCTGTTTCCAGGATAACTGATCACCCTGTTTCCAGGGTAACTGACCATGCTGTTTCCAGGGTAAATGACTGCCCAGTTTCCAGGGTAACTGACTGCCCTGTTTCCGGGGTAACAGATCTCCCTGTTTCCGGGGTAACTGACCGCCCGGTTTCCAGGATAACTGACCGCCCCATTTACCGGGGTAAATGACCGCCCTGTTTCCAGGATAACTGACTGCCCTGTTTCCGGGATAACTGACTGCCCTGTTTACTGGATAACTGACCGCTCTGTTTCCAGGATAACTGACTGCCCTGTTTCCGGGATAACTGATCACCGTGTTTCCGGGATAAATGACTGCCCTGTTTCCGGGATAACTGACTGCCCTGTTTCCAGGGTAACTGACTGCCCTGTTTCCGGGGTAACTGACTGCCCTGTTTCCTGGCTAACTGACTGACCTGTTTCCAGGATAACTGATCACCCTGTTTCCGGGGTAACTGACTGCCCTGTTTCCGGGGTAACTGACCGCCCTGTTTCCAGGATAACTGATCAACCTGTTTCCGGGGTAACTGACCACCCTGTTTCCAGGGTCACTCACCACCCTGCTTCCAGGATAACTGAAAGCCCTGTTTCCAGGATAACTGATCTCCCTGTTTACGGGGTAACTGATCAGCCTGTTTCCGGGTAACTGACTGCCCTGTTTCCAGGGTCACTGACCACCCTGTTTCCAGGATAACTGACTCCCCTACTTCCAGGGTAACTGACTGCCCTGTTTCCGGGGTAACTGACCGCCCTGTTTCCAGGATAACTGATCACCCTGTTTCCAGGGTAACTGACCATGCTGTTTCCAGGGTAAATGACTGCCCAGTTTCCAGGGTAACTGACTGCCCTGTTTCCGGGGTAACAGATCTCCCTGTTTCCGGGGTAACTGACCGCCCAGTTTCCAGGATAACTGACCGCCCCATTTACCGGGATAAATGACCGCCCTGTTTCCGGGATAAATGACTGCCCTGTTTACTGGATAACTGACAGCCCTGTTTCCAGGATAACTGACTGCCCTGTTTCCGGGATAACTAACTGCCCTGTTTCCAGGGTAACTGACTGCCCTGTTTCCGGGATAACTGACTGCCCTGTTTCCAGGGTAACTGATAACCCTGTTTCCGGGATAAATGACTGCCCTGTTTCCAGGGTAATTGACTGCCCAGTTTCCAGGGTAACTGACTGCCCTGTTTCCGGGGTAACTGACTGCCCTGTTTCCGGGGTAACTGACTGCCCTGTTTCCAGGGTAACTGACTGCCCCGTTTCCAGAGTAACTGAATACCCTGTTTCTAGGGTAACTGACTGCCCTGTTTCCGGGATAACTGACTGCCCTGTTTCCAGGGTAATTGACTGCCCAGTTTCCAGGGTAACTGACTCCCCTGTTTCCGGGGTAATTGACTGCAATGTTTCCAGGGTAACTGACTGCCCAGTTTCCAGAGTAACTGAATACCCTGTTTCCAGGGTAACTGACTGCCCTGTTTCCGGGATAACTGACTGCCCTGTTTCCAGCTAACTGACTGCCCTGTTTCCGGGATAACTGGCTGCCCTGTTTCCAGGGTAACTGATCAACCTGTTTCCGGCATAACTGACTGCCCTGTTCCCGGGTTAACTGACCGCCCTGTTTCCAGGATAACTGATCACCCTGTTTCCGGGGTAACTGACCACCCTGTTTCCAGGGTCACTGACCACCCTGTTTCCAGGATAACTGACTCCCCTGTTTCCAGGGTAACTGACTGCCCTGTTTCTGGGGTAACTGACCGCCCTGTTTCCAGGATAACTGACCTACCTATTTCCGGGGTAACTGACCGCCCTGTTTCCAGGATAACAGACTGCCCAGTTTCCAGGTTAACTGACTGCCCTGTTTCCAGGCTAACTGACATCTCTGTTTCCAGGATAACTGATCACCCTGTTTCCGGGGTAACTGACTGCCCTCTTTCCGGGTTAACTGACCGCCCTGTTTCCAGGATAACTGATCACCCTGTTTCCGGGGTAACAGACCACCCTGTTTCCAGGGTCACTGACCACCCTGTTTCCAGGATAACTGACTCCCCTGTTTCCAGGGTAACTGACTGCCCTGTTTCCGGGGTAACTGACCGCCCTGTTTCCAGGATAACTGACCTACCTATTTCCGGGGTAACTGACCGCCCTGTTTCCAGGATAACAGACTGCCCTGTTTCCAGGTTAACTGACTGCCCTGTTTCCAGGGTAACTGACTGCCCTGTTTCCAGGGGAACTGACTGCCCTGTTTCCGGGGTAACTGATCACCCTGTTTCCGGGGTAACTGACTAACCAGTTTCCAGGGTGACTGACTGCCCTGTTTCCAGGGTAACTGACTGCCCAGTTTCCGGGGTAACTGACTGCCCTGTTTCCTGGGTAACTGACTGCCCTGCTTCCGGGGTAACTGACTGCCCTGTTTCCAGATTAACTGACTGCCAAGTTTCCAGGGTAACTGATCACCCTTTTTCCGGGATAACTGACTGCCCTGTTTCCGGGATAACTGACTGCCCTGTTTCCAGGGTAACTGATCACCCTGTTTCCGGAAGAACTGACTCCCCTGTTTCCAGGGTAACTGACAGCCCAGTTTCCAGGGTAACTGACTGCCCCGTTTCCGGGGTAACTGACTGCCCTGTTTCCAGGGTAACTGACTGCCCAGTTTCCAGAGTAACTGATCACCCTGTTTCCGGGATAACTGACTGCCCTGTTTCCGGGAGAAATGACTGCCCTGTTTCCAGGGTAACTGACTGCCCAGTTTCCGGGGTAACTGACTGCCCTGTTTCCAGGGTAACTGATCACCGTGTTTCCGGGATAAATGACTGCCCTGTTTCCGGGATAACTGACTGCCCTGTTTCCAGGGTAACTGACTGCCCTGTTCCCGGGGTAACTGACTGCCCTGTTTCCTGGCTAACTGACTGCCCAGTTTCCAGGCTAACTGACTGACCTGTTTCCAGGATAACTGATCACCCTGTTTCCGGGGTAACTGACTGCCCTGTTTCCAGGCTAACTGACTGACCTGTTTCCAGGATAACTGATCACCCTGTTTCCGGGGTAACTGACTGCCCTGTTTCTGGGGTAACTGACCGCCCTGTTTCCAGGATAACTGATCACCCTGTTTCCGGGGTAACTGACCACCCTGTTTCCAGGGTCACTGACCACCCTGATTCCAGGATAACTGAAAGCCCTGTTTCCAGGATAACTGACCTCCCTGTTTCCGGGGTAACTGATCACCCTGTTTCCGGGTAACTGACTGCCCTGTTTCCAGGGTCACTGACCACCCTGTTTCCAGGATAACTGACTCCCCTGCTTCCAGGGTAACTGACTGCCCTATTTCCGGGGTAACTGACCGCCCTGTTTCCAGGATAACTGAAAACCCTGTTTCCAGGGTAACTGACCATCCTGTTTCCAGGGTAAATGACTGCCCAGTTTCCAGGGTAACTGACTGCCCTGTTTCCGGGGTAACAGATCTCGCTGTTTCCGGGGTAACTGACCGTCCGGTTTCCAGGATAACTGACCGCCCCATTTACCGGGGTAAATGACCGCCCTGTTTCCAGGATAACTGACTGCCCTGTTTCCGGGATAACTGACTGCCCTGTTTACTGGATAACTGACCGCCCTGTTTCCAGGTTAACTGACTGCCCTGTTTCCGGGATAACTAACTGCCCTGTTTCCAGGGTAACTGACTGCCCTGTTTCCGGGATAACTGACTGCCCAGTTTCCAGGGTAACTGATAACCCTGTTTCCGGGGTAACTGACTGCCCTGTTTCCAGGGTAATTGACTGCCCAGTTTCCAGGGTAACTGACTGCCCTGTTTCAGGGGTAACTGACTGCCCTGTTTCCAGGGTAACTGACTGCCCCGTTTCCTGAGTAACTGAATACCCTGTTTCTAGGGTAACTGACTGCCCTGTTTCCGGGATAACTGACTGCCCTGTTTCCAGGGTTACTGACTGCCCTGTTTCCGGGGTAACTGACTGCCCTGTTTCCAGGGTAACTGATAACCCTGTTTCCGGGATAACTGACTGCCCTGTTTCCGGGGTAACTGACTGCCCTGTTTCCAGGGTAACTGATAACCCCATTTCCGGGATAACTGACTGCCCTGTTTCCGGGATAACTGACTGCCCTGTTTCCAGGGTAACTGACTTCGCTGTTTGCGGGGTAACTGACTGCCCTGTTTCCAGGATAACTGACTGCCCTGTTTCCAGGATAACTGATCACCCTGTTTCCGGGGTAACTGACTGCCCTGTTTCCGGGATAACTGACTGCCCTGTTTCCAGGGTAACTGACTTCGCTGTTTGCGGGGTAACTGACTGCCCTGTTTCCAGGATAACTGACTGCCCTGTTTCCAGGATAACTGATCACCCTGTTTCCGGGGTAACTGACCGCCCTGTTTCCAGGATAACTGATCACCCTGTTTCCGGGATAACTAACTGCCCTGTTTCCAGGGTAACTGATCACCCTGTTTCCGGGATAACTGACTGCCCTGTTTCCAGGGTAATTGACTGCCCAGTTTCCAGGATAACTGACTGCCCTGTTTCCGGGGTAACTGATTGCCCTGTTTCCGGGGTAACTGACTGCCCTGTTTCCAGGGTAACTGACTGCCCCGTTTCCAGAGTAACTGAATACCCTGTTTCTAGGGTAACTGACTGCCCTGTTTCCGGGATAACTGACTGCCCTGTTTCCAGGGTAACTGATCACCGTGTTTCCGGGATAAATGACTGCCCTGTTTCCGGGATAACTGACTGCCCTGTTTCCAGGGTAACTGACTGCCCTGTTCCCGGGGTAACTGACTGCCCTGTTTCCTGGCTAACTGACTGCCCAGTTTCCAGGCTAACTGACTGACCTGTTTCCAGGATAACTGATCACCCTGTTTCCGGAATAACTGACTGCCCTGTTTCCAGGCTAACTGACTGACCTGTTTCCAGGATAACTGATCACCCTGTTTCCGGGGTAACTGACTGCCCTGTTTCTGGGGTAACTGACCGCCCTGTTTCCAGGATAACTGATCACCCTGTTTCCGGGGTAACTGACCACCCTGTTTCCAGGGTCACTGACCACCCTGATTCCAGGATAACTGAAAGCCCTGTTTCCAGGATAACTGACCTCCCTGTTTCCGGGGTAACTGATCACCCTGTTTCCGGGTAACTGACTGCCCTGTTTCCAGGGTCACTGACCACCCTGTTTCCAGGATAACTGACTCCCCTGCTTCCAGGGTAACTGACTGCCCTATTTCCGGGGTAACTGACCGCCCTGTTTCCAGGATAACTGATCACCCTGTTTCCAGGGTAACTGACCATCCTGTTTCCAGGGTAAATGACTGCCCAGTTTCCAGGGTAACTGACTGCCCTGTTTCCGGGGTAACAGATCTCGCTGTTTCCGGGGTAACTGACCGTCCGGTTTCCAGGATAACTGACCGCCCCATTTACCGGGGTAAATGACCGCCCTGTTTCCAGGATAACTGACTGCCCTGTTTCCGGGATAACTGACTGCCCTGTTTACTGGATAACTGACCGCCCTGTTTCCAGGTTAACTGACTGCCCTGTTTCCGGGATAACTAACTGCCCTGTTTCCAGGGTAACTGACTGCCCTGTTTCCGGGATAACTGACTGCCCTGTTTCCAGGGTAACTGACAACCCTGTTTCCGGGGTAACTGACTGCCCTGTTTCCAGGGTAATTGACTGCCCAGTTTCCAGGGTAACTGACTGCCCTGTTTCCGGGGTAACTGACTGCCCTGTTTCCAGGGTAACTGACTGCCCCGTTTCCTGAGTAACTGAATACCCTGTTTCTAGGGTAACTGACTGCCCTGTTTCCGGGATAACTGACTGCCCTGTTTCCAGGGTTACTGACTGCCCTGTTTCCGGGGTAACTGACTGCCCTGTTTCCAGGGTAACTGATAACCCTGTTTCCGGGATAACTGACTGCCCTGTTTCCGGGGTAACTGACTGCCCTGTTTCCAGGGTAACTGATAACCCCATTTCCGGGATAACTGACTGCCCTGTTTCCGGGATAACTGACTGCCCTGTTTCCAGGGTAACTGACTTCGCTGTTTGCGGGGTAACTGACTGCCCTGTTTCCAGGATAACTGACTGCCCTGTTTCCAGGATAACTGATCACCCTGTTTCCGGGGTAACTGACTGCCCGGTTTCCGGGATAACTGACCGCCCTGTTTCCAGGATAACTGATCACCCTGTTTCCGGGATAACTAACTGCCCTGTTTCCAGGGTAACTGATCACCCTGTTTCCGGGATAACTGACTGCCCTGTTTCCAGGGTAATTGACTGCCCAGTTTCCAGGGTAACTGACTGCCCTGTTTCCGGGGTAACTGATTGCCCTGTTTCCGGGGTAACTGACTGCCCTGTTTCCAGGGTAACTGACTGCCCCGTTTCCAGAGTAACTGAATACCCTGTTTCTAGGGTAACTGACTGCCCTGTTTCCGGGATAACTGACTGCCCTGTTTCCAGGGTAATTGACTGCCCAGTTTCCAGGGTAACTGACTGCCCTGTTTCCGGGGTAACTGACTGCCCTGTTTCCAGGGTAACTGACTGCCCAGTTTCCAGAGTAACTGAATACCCTGTTTCCAGGGTAACTGACTGCCCTGTTTCCGGGATAACTGACTGCCCTGTTTCCAGGGTAACTGACTGCCCTGTTTCCGGGGTAACTGACTGCCCTGTTTCCAGGGTAACTGATCAACCTGTTTCCGGCATAACTGACTGCCCTGTTCCCGGGATAACTGACTGCCCTGTTTCCAGGGTAACTGACTGCCCTGTTTCCGGGGTAACTGACTGCCCTGTTTCCAGGCTACCTGACGTCCCTGTTTCCGGGATAACTGACTGCCCTGTTTCCGGGGTAACTGACTGCCCTGTTTCCAGGGTAACTGATAACCCTGTTTCCGGGATAACTGACTGCCCTGTTTCCGGGATAACTGACTGCCCTGTTTCCACGGTAACTGACTTCGCTGTTTGCGGGGTAACTGACTGCCCTGTTTCCAGGATAACTGACTGCCCTGTTTCCAGGATAACTGATCACCCTGTTTCCGGGGTAACTGACTGCCATGTTTCCAGGGTAACTGACTGCCCAGTTTCCAGAGTAACTGAATAACCTGTTTCCAGGGTAACAGATCACCCTGTTTCCGGGATAACTGACTGCCCTGTTTCCAAGATAACTGACTGCCCTCTTTCCAGGGTAACTGACTGCCCTGTTTCCGGGGTAACTGACTGCCCTGTTTCCAGGCTAACTGACTTCCCTGTTTCCAGGATAACTGATCACCCTGTTTCCGGGGTAACTGACTGCCCTCTTTCCGGGTTAACTGACCGCCCTGTTTCCAGGATAACTGATCACCCTGTTTCCGGGGTAACTGACCACCCTGTTACCAGGGTCACTGACCACCCTGTTTCCAGGATAACTGACTCCCCTGTTTCCAGGGTAACTGACTGCCCTGTTTCCGGGGTAACTGACCGCCCTGTTTCCAGGATAACTGACCTACCTATTTCCGGGGTAACTGACCGCCCTGTTTCCAGGATAACAGACTGCCCTGTTTCCAGGTTAACTGACTGCCCTGTTTCCAGGGTAACTGACTGCCCTGTTTCCAGGGGAACTGACTGCCCTGTTTCCGGGGTAACTGATCACCCTGTTTCCGGGGTAACTGACTAACCAGTTTCCAGGGTGACTGACTGCCCTGTTTCCAGGGTAACTGACTGCCCAGTTTCCGGGGTAACTGACTGCCCTGTTTCCTGGGTAACTGACCGCCCTGTTTCCAGGATAACTGATCAACTGTTTCCGGGGTAACTGACCACCCTGTTTCCAGGGTCACTGACCACCCTGCTTCCAGGATAACTGAAAGCCCTGTTTCCAGGATAACTGATCTCCCTGTTTCCGGGGTAACTGATCACCCTGTTTCCGGGTAACAGACTGCCCTGTTTCCAGGGTCACTGACCACCCTGTTTCCAGGGTAACTGACTCCCCTACTTCCAGGGTAACTGATCTCCCTGTTTCCGGGGTAACTGATCACCCTGTTTCCGGGTAACTGACTGCCCTGTTTCCAGGGTCACTGACCACCCTGTTTCCAGGATAACTGACTCCCCTACTTCCAGGGTAACTGACTGCCCTGTTTCCGGGGTAACTGACCGCCCTGTTTCCAGGATAACTGATCACCCTGTATCCAGGGTAACTGACCATGCTGTTTCCAGGGTAAATGACTGCCCAGTTTCCAGGGTAACTGACTGCCCTGTTTCCGGGGTAACAGATCTCCCTGTTTCCGGGGTAACTGACCGCCCAGTTTCCAGGATAACTGACCGCCCCATTTACCGGGGTAAATGACCGCCCTGTTTCCAGGATAACTGACTGCCCTGTTTCCGGGATAACTGACTGCCCTGTTTACTGGATAACTGACCACCCTGTTTCCAGGATAACTGACTGCCCTGTTTCCGGGATAACTAACTGCCCTGTTTCCAGGGTAACTGACTGCCCTGTTTCCGGGATAACTGACTGCCCTGTTTCCAGGGTAACTGATAACCCTGTTTCCGGGATAACTGACTGCCCTGTTTCCAGGGTAATAGACTGCCCAGTTTCCAGGGTAACTGACTGCCCTGTTTCCGGGGTAACTGACTGCCCTGTTTCCGGGGTAACTGACTGCCCTCTTTCCGGGTTAACTGACCGCCCTGTTTCCAGGATAACTGATCACCCTGTTTCCGGGGTAACTGACCACCCTGTTTCCAGGGTCACTGACCACCCTGTTTCCAGGATAACTGACTCCCCTGTTTCGAGGGTAACTGACTGCCCTGTTTCCGGGGTAACTGACCGCCCTGTTTCCAGGATAACTGACCTACCTATTTCCGGGGTAACTGACCGCCCTGTTTCCAGGATAACAGACTGCCCTGTTTCCAGGTTAACTGACTGCCCTGTTTCCAGGGTAACTGACTGCCCTGTTTCCAGGGGAACTCACTGCCCTGTTTCCGGGGTAACTGATCACCCTGTTTCCGGGGTAACTGACTAACCAGTTTCCAGGGTGACTGACTGCCCTGTTTCCAGGGTAACTGACTGCCCAGTTTCCGGGGTAACTGACTGCCCTGTTTCCTGGGTAACTGACTGCCCTGCTTCCGGGGTAACTGACTGCCCTGTTTCCAGATTAACTGACTGACCTGTTTCCAGGATAACTGATCACCCTGTTTCCGGGGTAACTGACTGCCCTGTTTCCGGGGTAACTGATCACCCTGTTTCCAGGGTAACTGACTGCCCAGTTTCCAGAGTAACTGAATAACCTGTTTCCAGGGTAACAGATCACCCTGTTTCCGGGATAACTGACTGCCCTGTTTCCAAGATAACTGACTGCCCTCTTTCCAGGGTAACTGACTGCCCTGTTTCCGGGGTAACTGACTGCCCTGTTTCCAGGCTAACTGACTTCCCTGTTTCCAGGATAACTGATCACCCTGTTTCCGGGGTAACTGACTGCCCTCTTTCCGGGTTAACTGACCGCCCTGTTTCCAGGATAACTGATCACCCTGTTTCCGGGGTAACTGACCACCCTGTTACCAGGGTCACTGACCACCCTGTTTCCAGGATAACTGACTCCCCTGTTTCCAGGGTAACTGACTGCCCTGTTTCCGGGGTAACTGACCGCCCTGTTTCCAGGATAACTGACCTACCTATTTCCGGGGTAACTGACCGCCCTGTTTCCAGGATAACAGACTGCCCTGTTTCCAGGTTAACTGACTGCCCTGTTTCCAGGGTAACTGACTGCCCTGTTTCCAGGGGAACTGACTGCCCTGTTTCCGGGGTAACTGATCACCCTGTTTCCGGGGTAACTGACTAACCAGTTTCCAGGGTGACTGACTGCCCTGTTTCCAGGGTAACTGACTGCCCAGTTTCCGGGGTAACTGACTGCCCTGTTTCCTGGGTAACTGACCGCCCTGTTTCCAGGATAACTGATCAACTGTTTCCGGGGTAACTGACCACCCTGTTTCCAGGGTCACTGACCACCCTGCTTCCAGGATAACTGAAAGACCTGTTTCCAGGATAACTGATCTCCCTGTTTCCGGGGTAACTGATCACCCTGTTTCCGGGTAACAGACTGCCCTGTTTCCAGGGTCACTGACCACCCTGTTTCCAGGGTAACTGACTCCCCTACTTCCAGGGTAACTGACTGCCCTGTTTCCGGGGTAACTGACCGCCCTGTTTCCAGGATAACTGATCACCCTGTTTCCAGGGTAACTGACCATGCTGTTTCCAGGGTAAATGACTGCCCAGTTTCCAGGGTAACTGACTGCCCTGTTTCCGGGGTAACAGATCTCCCTGTTTCCGGGGTAACTGACCGCCCAGTTTCCAGGATAACTGACCGCCCCATTTACCGGGGTAAATGACCGCCCTGTTTCCAGGATAACTGACTGCCCTGTTTCCGGGATAACTGACTGCCCTGTTTACTGGATAACTGACCACCCTGTTTCCAGGATAACTGACTGCCCTGTTTCCGGGATAACTAACTGCCCTGTTTCCAGGGTAACTGACTGCCCTGTTTCCGGGATAACTGACTGCCCTGTTTCCAGGGTAACTGATAACCCTGTTTCCGGGATAACTGACTGCCCTGTTTCCAGGGTAATAGACTGCCCAGTTTCCAGGGTAACTGACTGCCCTGTTTCCGGGGTAACTGACTGCCCTGTTTCCGGGGTAACTGACTGCCCTCTTTCCGGGTTAACTGACCGCCCTGTTTCCAGGATAACTGATCACCCTGTTTCCGGGGTAACTGACCACCCTGTTTCCAGGGTCACTGACCACCCTGTTTCCAGGATAACTGACTCCCCTGTTTCGAGGGTAACTGACTGCCCTGTTTCCGGGGTAACTGACCGCCCTGTTTCCAGGATAACTGACCTACCTATTTCCGGGGTAACTGACCGCCCTGTTTCCAGGATAACAGACTGCCCTGTTTCCAGGTTAACTGACTGCCCTGTTTCCAGGGTAACTGACTGCCCTGTTTCCAGGGGAACTCACTGCCCTGTTTCCGGGGTAACTGATCACCCTGTTTCCGGGGTAACTGACTAACCAGTTTCCAGGGTGACTGACTGCCCTGTTTCCAGGGTAACTGACTGCCCAGTTTCCGGGGTAACTGACTGCCCTGTTTCCTGGGTAACTGACTGCCCTGCTTCCGGGGTAACTGACTGCCCTGTTTCCAGATTAACTGACTGACCTGTTTCCAGGATAACTGATCACCCTGTTTCCGGGGTAACTGACTGCCCTGTTTCCGGGGTAACTGACCGCCCTGTTTCCAGGATAACTGATCACCCTGTTTCCGGGGTAACTGACCACCCTGTTTCCAGGGTCACTGACCACCCTGTTTCCAGGATAACTGACTCCCCTGTTTCGAGGGTAACTGACTGCCCTGTTTCCGGGGTAACTGACCGCCCTGTTTCCAGGATAACTGACCTACCTATTTCCGGGGTAACTGACCGCCCTGTTTCCAGGATAACAGACTGCCCTGTTTCCAGGTTAACTGACTGCCCTGTTTCCAGGGTAACTGACTGCCCTGTTTCCAGGGGAACTCACTGCCCTGTTTCCGGGGTAACTGATCACCCTGTTTCCGGGGTAACTGACTAACCAGTTTCCAGGGTGACTGACTGCCCTGTTTCCAGGGTAACTGACTGCCCAGTTTCCGGGGTAACTGACTGCCCTGTTTCCTGGGTAACTGACTGCCCTGCTTCCGGGGTAACTGACTGCCCTGTTTCCAGATTAACTGACTGACCTGTTTCCAGGATAACTGATCACCCTGTTTCCGGGGTAACTGACTGCCCTGTTTCCGGGGTAACTGACCGCCCTGTTTCCAGGATAACTGATCACCCTGTTTCCGGGGTAACTGACCACCCTGTTTCCAGGGTCACTGACCACCCTGATTCCAGGATAACTGAAAGCCCTGCTTCCAGGATAACTGACCTCCCTGTTTCCGGGGTAACTGATCACCCTGTTTCCGGGTAACTGACTGCCCTGTTTCCAGGGTCACTGACCACCCTGTTTCCAGGATAACTGACTCCCCTGCTTCCAGGGTAACTGACTGCCCTATTTCCGGGGCAACTGACCGCCCTGTTTCCAGGATAACTGATCATCCTGTTTCCAGGGTAAATGACTGCCCAGTTTCCAGGGTAACTGACTGCCCTGTTTCCAGGATAACTGACCGCCCCATTTACCGGGGTAAATGACCGCCCTGTTTCCAGGATAACTGACTGCCCTGTTTCCGGGATAACTGACTGCCCTGTTTACTGGATAACTGACCGCCCTGTTACCAGGTTAACTGACTGCCCTGTTTCCGGGATAACTAACTGCCCTGTTTCCAGGGTAACTGACTGCCCTGTTTCCGGGATAACTGACTGCCCTGTTTCCAGGGTAACTGATAACCCTGTTTCCGGGGTAACTGACTGCCCTGTTTCCAGGGTAATTGACTGCCCAGTTTCCAGGGTAACTGACTGCCCTGTTTCCGGGGTAACTGACTGCCCTGTTTCCGGGGTAACTGACTGCCCTGTTTCCAGGGTAACTGACTGCCCCGTTTCCTGAGTAACTGAATACCCTGTTTCTCGGGTAACTGACTGCCCTGTTTCCGGGATAACTGACTGCCCTGTTTCCAGGGTAACTGACTGCCCTGTTTCCGGTGTAACTGACTGCCCTGTTTCCAGGGTAACTGATAACCCTGTTTCCGGGATAACTGACTGCCCTGTTTCCGGGATAACTGACTGCCCTGTTTCCAGGGTAACTGACTTCGCTGTTTCCGGGGTAACTGACTGCCCTGTTTCCAGGATAACTGACTGCCCTGTTTCCAGGATAACTGATCACCCTGTTTCCGGGGTAACTGACTGCCCGGTTTCCGGGATAACTGACCGCCCTGTTTCCAGGATAACTGATCACCCTGTTTCCGGGGTAACTGACCACCCTGTTTCCAGGGTCACTGACCACCCTGTTTCCAGGATAACTGACTCCCCTGTTTCCAGGATAACTGACTGCCCCGTTTCCTGAGTAACTGAATACCCTGTTTCTAGGGTAACTGACTGCCCTGTTTCCGGGATAACTGACTGCCCTGTTTCCAGGGTTACTGACTGCCCTGTTTCCGGGGTAACTGACTGCCCTGTTTCCAGGGTAACTGATAACCCTGTTTCCGGGATAACTGACTGCCCTGTTTCCGGGGTAACTGACTGCCCTGTTTCCAGGGTAACTGATAACCCCATTTCCGGGATAACTGACTGCCCTGTTTCCAGGGTAACTGACTTCGCTGTTTGCGGGGTAACTGACTGCCCTGTTTCCAGGATAACTGACTGCCCAGTTTCCAGGATAACTGATCACCCTGTTTCCGGGGTAACTGACTGCCCGGTTTCCGGGATAACTGACCGCCCTGTTTCCAGGATAACTGATCACCCTGTTTCCGGGATAACTGACCGCCCTGTTTCCAGGATAACTGATCACCCTGTTTCCGGGATAACTAACTGCCCTGTTTCCAGGGTAACTGATCACCCTGTTTCCGGGATAACTGACTGCCCTGTTTCCAGGGTAATTGACTGCCCAGTTTCCAGGGTAACTGACTGCCCTGTTTCCGGGGTAACTGATTGCCCTGTTTCCGGGGTAACTGACTGCCCTGTTTCCAGGGTAACTGACTGCCCCGTTTCCAGAGTAACTGAATACCCTGTTTCTAGGGTAACTGAGAACCCTGTTTCCGGGATAACTGACTGCCCTGTTTCCAGGGTAATTGACTGCCCAGTTTCCAGGGTAACTGACTGCCCTGTTTCCGGGGTAACTGACTGCCCTGTTTCCAGGGTAACTGACTGCCCAGTTTCCAGAGTAACTGAATACCCAGTTTCCAGGGTAACTGACTGCCCTGTTTCCGGGATAACTGACTGCCCTGTTTCCAGGGTAACTGACTGCCCTGTTTCCGGGGTAACTGACTGCCCTGTTTCCAGGGTAACTGATCAACCTGTTTCCGGCATAACTGACTGCCCTGTTCCCGGGATAACTGACTGCCCTGTTTCCAGGGTAACTGACTGCCCTGTTTCCGGGGTAACTGACTGCCCTGTTTCCAGGCTAACTGACGTCCCTGTTTCCGGGATAACTGACTGCCCTGTTTCCGGGTTAACTGACTGCCCTGTTTCCAGGGTAACTGATAACCCTGTTTCCGGGATAACTGACTGCCCTGTTTCCGGGATAACTGACTGCCCTGTTTCCACGGTAACTGACTTCGCTGTTTGCGGGGTAACTGACTGCCCTGTTTCCAGGATAACTGACTGCCCTGTTTCCAGGATAACTGATCACCCTGTTTCCGGGGTAACTGACTGCCCTGTTTCCAGGGTAACTGACTGCCCAGTTTCCAGAGTAACTGAATAACCTGTTTCCAGGGTAACAGATCACCCTGTTTCCGGGATAACTGACTGCCCTGTTTCCAAGATAACTGACTGCCCTCTTTCCAGGGTAACTGACTGCCCTGTTTCCGGGGTAACTGACTGCCCTGTTTCCAGGCTAACTGACTTCCCTGTTTCCAGGATAACTGATCACCCTGTTTCCGGGGTAACTGACTGCCCTCTTTCCGGGTTAACTGACCGCCCTGTTTCCAGGATAACTGATCACCCTGTTTCCGGGGTAACTGACCACCCTGTTACCAGGGTCACTGACCACCCTGTTTCCAGGATAACTGACTCCCCTGTTTCCAGGGTAACTGACTGCCCTGTTTCCGGGGTAACTGACCGCCCTGTTTCCAGGATAACTGACCTACCTATTTCCGGGGTAACTGACCGCCCTGTTTCCGGGGTAACTGACTAACCAGTTTCCAGGGTGACTGACTGCCCTGTTTCCAGGGTAACTGACTGCCCAGTTTCCGGGGTAACTGACTGCCCTGTTTCCTGGGTAACTGACCGCCCTGTTTCCAGGATAACTGATCAACTGTTTCCGGGGTAACTGACCACCCTGTTTCCAGGGTCACTGACCACCCTGCTTCCAGGATCACTGAAAGCCCTGTTTCCAGGATAACTGATCTCCCTGTTTCCGGGGTAACTGATCACCCTGTTTCCGGGTAACTGACTGCCCTGTTTCCAGGGTCACTGACCACCCTGTTTCCAGGGTAACTGACTCCCCTACTTCCAGGGTAACTGATCTCCCTGTTTCCGGGGTAACTGATCACCCTGTTTCCGGGTAACTGACTGCCCTGTTTCCAGGGTCACTGACCACCCTGTTTCCAGGATAACTGACTCCCCTACCTCCAGGGGAACTGACTGCCCTGTTTCCGGGGTAACTGACCGCCCTGTTTCCAGGATAACTGATCACCCTGTTTCCAGGGTAACTGACCATGCTGTTTCCAGGGTAAATGACTGCCCAGTTTCCAGGGTAACTGACTGCCCTGTTTCCGGGGTAACAGATCTCCCTGTTTCCGGGGTAACTGACCGCCCAGTTTCCAGGATAACTGACCGCCCCATTTACCGGGGTAAATGACCGCCCTGTTTCCAGGATAACTGACTGCCCTGTTTCCGGGATAACTGACTGCCCTGTTTACTGGATAACTGACCACCCTGTTTCCAGGATAACTGACTGCCCTGTTTCCGGGATAACTAACTGCCCTGTTTCCAGGGTAACTGACTGCCCTGTTTCCGGGATAACTGACTGCCCTGTTTCCAGGGTAACTGATAACCCTGTTTCCGGGATAACTGACTGCCCTGTTTCCAGGGTAATAGACTGCCCAGTTTCCAGGGTAACTGACTGCCCTGTTTCCGGGGTAACTGACTGCCCTCTTTCCGGGTTAACTGACCGCCCTGTTTCCAGGATAACTGATCACCCTGTTTCCGGGGTAACTGACCACCCTGTTTCCAGGGTCACTGACCACCCTGTTTCCAGGATAACTGACTCCCCTGTTTCGAGGGTAACTGACTGCCCTGTTTCCGGGGTAACTGACCGCCCTGTTTCCAGGATAACTGACCTACCTATTTCCGGGGTAACTGACCGCCCTGTTTCCAGGATAACAGACTGCCCTGTTTCCAGGTTAACTGACTGCCCTGTTTCCAGGGTAACTGACTGCCCTGTTTCCAGGGGAACTCACTGCCCTGTTTCCGGGGTAACTGATCACCCTGTTTCCGGGGTAACTGACTAACCAGTTTCCAGGGTGACTGACTGCCCTGTTTCCAGGGTAACTGACTGCCCAGTTTCCGGGGTAACTGACTGCCCTGTTTCCTGGGTAACTGACTGCCCTGCTTCCGGGGTAACTGACTGCCCTGTTTCCAGATTAAATGACTGACCTGTTTCCAGGATAACTGATCACCCTGTTTCCGGGGTAACTGACTGCCCTGTTTCCGGGGTAACTGACCGCCCTGTTTCCAGGATAACTGATCACCCTGTTTCCGGGGTAACTGACCACCCTGTTTCCAGGGTCACTGACCACCCTGATTCCAGGATAACTGAAAGCCCTGCTTCCAGGATAACTGACCTCCCTGTTTCCGGGGTAACTGATCACCCTGTTTCCGGGTAACTGACTGCCCTGTTTCCAGGGTCACTGACCACCCTGTTTCCAGGATAACTGACTCCCCTGCTTCCAGGGTAACTGACTGCCCTATTTCCGGGGTAACTGACCGCCCTGTTTCCAGGATAACTGATCACCCTGTTTCCAGGGTAACTGACCATCCTGTTTCCAGGGTAAATGACTGCCCAGTTTCCAGGGTAACTGACTGCCCTGTTTCCGGGGTAACAGATCTCGCTGTTTCCGGGGTAACTGACCGTCCGGTTTCCAGGATAACTGACCGCCCCATTTACCGGGGTAAATGACCGCCCTGTTTCCAGGATAACTGACTGCCCTGTTTCCGGGATAACTGACTGCCCTGTTTACTGGATAACTGACCGCCCTGTTTCCAGGTTAACTGACTGCCCTGTTTCCGGGATAACTAACTGCCCTGTTTCCAGGGTAACTGACTGCCCTGTTTCCGGGATAACTGACTGCCCTGTTTCCAGGGTAACTGATAACCCTGCTTCCGGGGTAACTGACTGCCCTGTTTCCAGGGTAATTGACTGCCCAGATTCCAGGGTAACTGACTGCCCTGTTTCCGGGGTAACTGACTGCCCTGTTTCCGGGGTAACTGACTGCCCTGTTTCCAGGGTAACTGACTGCCCCGTTTCCTGAGTAACTGAATACCCTGTTTCTCGGGTAACTGACTGCCCTGTTTCCGGGATAACTGACTGCCCTGTTTCCAGGGTAACTGACTGCCCTGTTTCCGGTGTAACTGACTGCCCTGTTTCCAGGGTAACTGATAACCCTGTTTCCGGGATAACTGACTGCCCTGTTTCCGGGATAACTGACTGCCCTGTTTCCAGGGTAACTGACTTCGCTGTTTCCGGGGTAACTGACTGCCCTGTTTCCAGGATAACTGACTGCCCTGTTTCCAGGATAACTGATCACCCTGTTTCCGGGGTAACTGACTGCCCGGTTTCCGGGATAACTGACCGCCCTGTTTCCAGGATAACTGATCACCCTGTTTCCGGGGTAACTGACCACCCTGTTTCCAGGGTCACTGACCACCCTGTTTCCAGGATAACTGACTCCCCTGTTTCCAGGATAACTGAAAGCCCTGTTTCCAGGATAACTGATCTCCCTGTTTCCGGGGTAACTGATCACCCTGTTTCCGGGTAACTGACTGCCCTGTTTCCAGGGTCACTGACCACCCTGTTTCCAGGATAACTGACTCACCTGTTTCCAGGGTAACTGACTGCCCTGTTTCCGGGGTAACTGACCGCCCTGTTTCCAGGATAACTGATCACCCTGTTTCCAGGGTAACTGACCATCCTGTTTCCAGGGTAAATGACTGCCCAGTTTCCGGGGTAACTGACTGCCCTGTTTCCGTGGTAACAGATCTCCCTGTTTCCAGGATAACTGACCGCCCCATTTACCGGGGTAAATGACCGCCCTGTTTCCAGGATAACTGACTGCCCTGTTTCCGGGATAACTGACTGCCCTGTTTACTGGATAACTGACCGCCCTGTTTCCAGGTTAACTGACTGCCCTGTTTCCGGGATAACTAACTGCCCTGTTTCCAGGGTAACTGACTGCCCTGTTTCCGGGATAACTGACTGCCCTGTTTCCAGGGTAACTGATAACCCTGTTTCCGGGATAACTGACTGCCCTGTTTCCAGGGTGATTGACTGCCCAGTTTCCAGGGTAACTGACTGCCCTGTTTCCGGGGTAACTGACTGCCCTGTTTCCAGGTTAACTGATTGCCCCGTTTCCAGAGTAACTGAATACCCTGTTTCTAGGGTAACTGACTGCCCTGTTTCCGGGATAACTGACTGCCCTGTTTCCAGGGTTACTGACTGCCCTGTTTCCGGGGTAACTGACTGCCCTGTTTCCAGGGTAACTGATCACCCTGTTTCCGGGATAACTGACTGCCCTCTTTCCGGGATAACTGACTGCCCTGTTTCCAGGGTAACTGACTGCCCTGTTTCCGGGGTAACTGACTGCCCTGTTTCCAGGCTAACTGACTGCCCTGTTTCCAGGATAACTGATCACCCTGTTTCCGGGGTAACTGACTGCCCTGTTTCCGGGATAACTGACCGCCCTGTTTCCAGGAAAAGCTGATCACCCTGTTTCCGGGGTAACTGACCACCCTGTTTCCAGGGTCACTGACTACCCTGTTTCCAGGATAACTGACTCCACTGTTTCCAGTGTAACTGACTGCCCTGTTTCCGGGGTAACTGACCGCCCTATTTCCAGGACAACTGACCTACCTCTTTCCGGGGTAACTGACCGCCCTGTTTCCAGGCTAACTGACTGCCCTGTTTCCAGGGGAACTGACTGCCCTGTTTCCGGGGTAACTGATCACCCTGTTTCCGGGCTAACTGACTAACCAGTTTCCAGGATGACTGACTGCCCTGTTTCCAGGGTAACTGACTGCCCAGTTTCCGGGGTAACTGACTGACCTGTTTCCTGGGTAACTCACTGCGCTGCTTCCGGGGTAACTGACTGCCCTGTTTCCAGGTTAACTGACTGCCCAGTTTCCAGGGTAACTGATCACCCTTTTTCCGGGATAACTGACTGCCCTGTTTCCGGGATAACTGACTGCCCTGTTTCCAGGGTAACTGATCACCCTGTTTCCGGGATAACTGACTCCCCTGTTTCCAGGGTAACTGATCACTCTGTTTCCGGGGTAACTGACCACCCTATTTCCGGGGCAAATGACTAATCTGTTTCCAGGGTTACTGACCACCCTGTTTCTGGGGTAACTGACTGCCCTGTTTCCGGGCTAACTGACTGCCCTGTTTCCAGGATAACTGATCACCCTGTTTCCAGTGTAACTGACCATCCTGTTTCCAGGGTAACTGACTGCCCTGTTTCCGGGGTAACAGATCTCCCTGTTTCCGGGGTAACTGACCGCCCTGTTTCCAGGATAACTGACTGCCCAGTTTCCAGGGTAACTGATCACCCTGTTTCCGGGATAACTGACTGCACTTTTTCCGGGAGAAATGACTGCCCTGTTGCCAGGGTAACTGACTGCCCTGTTTCCGGGGTAACTGACTGCCCTGTTTCCGGGGTAACTGATCTCCCTCTTTCCGGGATAACTGACCGCCCTGTTTCCAGGATAACTGACCTACCTATTTCCGGGGTAACCGACCTCCCTGTTTCCAGGATAAGTGACTGCCCTGTTTCCAGGTTAACTGACTGCCCTGTTGCCAGGGTAACTGACTGCCCTGTTTCCAGGGGAACTGACTGCCCTGTTTCCGGGGTAACTGATCACACTGTTTCCGGGGTAACTGACTAACCAGTTTCCAGGGTGACTGACTGCCCTGTTTCCAGGGTAACTGACTGCCCAGTTTCCGGGGTAACTGACTGCCCTGTTTCCTGGGTAACTGACTGCCCTGCTTCCGGGGTAACTGACTGCCCTGTTTCCAGGCTAACAGACTGCCCTGTTTCCAGGATAACTGATCACCCTGTTTCCGGGGTAACTGACTGCCCTGTTTCCGGGGTAACTGACCGCCCTGTTTCCAGGATAACTGATCACCCTGTTTCCGGGGTAACTGACCACCCTGTTTCCAGGGTCACTGACCACCCTGTTTCCAGGATAACTGAAAGCCCTGTTTCCAGGGTAACTGATCTCCCCGTTTCCGGGTAGCTGAATGCCCTGTTTCCAGGGTAACTGATCTCCCTGTTTCCAGGGTAACTGATCACCCTGTTTCCGGGGTAACTGACTGCCCTGTTTCCAGGGTAACTGACTGCCCTGTTTCCGGGGTAACTGACTGCCCTGTTTCCAGGATAACTGATCACTCTGTTTCCGGGGTAACTGACCACCCTGTTTCCGGGGTAACTGACTAATCTGTTCCCAGGGTTACTGACCGCCCTGTTTCTGGGGTAACTGACTGCCCTGTTACCGGGGTAACTGACCGCCCTGTTTCCAGGATAACTGATCACCCTGTTTCCAGTGTAACTGACCATCCTGTTTCCAGGGTAACTGACTGCCCAGTTTCCAGGGTAACTGACTGCCCTGTTTCCGGGGTAACAGATGTCCCTGTTTCCGGGGTAACTGACCGCCCTGTTTCCAGGATAACTGACCGCCCTATTTCCGGGATAACTGACTGCCCTGTTTACTGGATAACTGACCGCCCTGTTTCCGGGATAACTGACTGCCCTGTTTCCAGGGTAACTGATAACCCCGATTCCGGGATAACTGACTGCGCTGTTTCCAGGGTAACTGACTGCCCAGTTTCCAGGGTAACTGACTGTCCTGTTTCCGGGGTAACTGACTGCCCTGTTTCCAGGGTAACTGACTGCCCAGTTTCCAGAGTAACTGAACACCCTGTTTCCAGGGTAACTGACTGCCCTGTTTCCGGGATAACTGACTGCCCTGTTTCCAGGGTAACTGACTGCCCTGTTTCCGGGATAACTGACTACCCTGTTTCCGGGATAACTGACTGCCCTGTTTCCAGGGTAACTGACTGCCCTGTTTCCGGGGTAACTGACTGCCCTGTTTCCAGGCTAACTGACGGCCCTGTTTCCAGGATAACTGATCACCCTGTTTCCAGGATAACTGACTCCCCTGTTTCCAGTGTAACTGACTGACCTGTTTCCGGGGTAACTGACCGCCCTGTTTCCAGGATAACTGACCTATCTATTTCCGGGGTAACTGACCGCCCTGTTTCCAGGATAACTGACTGCCCTGTTTCCAGGTTAACTGACTGCCCTGTTTCCAGGGTAACTGACTGCCCTGTTTCCGGGGTAACTGACCGCCCTGTTTCCAGGATAACAGATCACCCTGTTTCCGGAGTAACTGACCATCCTGTTTCCAGGGTCACTGACCACCCTGTTTCCAGGATAACTGAAAGCCCTGTTTCCAGGGTAACTGACTGCCCTGTTTCCGGGAAAACTGTCTGCCCTGTTTCCTGGGTAACTGACTGCCCTGCTTCCGGGGTAACTGACTGGCTTGTTTCCAGGGTAACTGACTGCCCAGTTTCCAGGGTAACTGATCACCCTTTTTCCGGGATAACTGACTGCCCTGTTTCCGGGATAACTGACTGCCCTGTTTCCAGGGTAACTGATCACCCTGTTTCCGGGATAACTGTCTGCCCTGTTTCCGGGATAACTGACTGCCCAGTTTCCAGGGTAACTGACTGCCCTGTTTCCGGGGTAACTGACTGCCCTGTTTCCAGGGTAAATGACTGCCCAGTTTCCAGGGTAACTGATCACCCTGTTTCCGGGAGAAATGACTGCCCTGTTTCCAGGGTAACTGACTGCCCTGCTTCCGGGGTAACTGAATGCCCTGTTTCCAGGGTAACTGATCACCCTGTTTCCGGGATAACTGACTGCCCTGTTTCCGGGATAACTGACTGCCCTGTTTCCAGGGTAACTGACTTACCCTGCTTGCGGGGTAACTGACTGCCCTGTTTCCAGGCTAACTGACTGCCCTGTTTCCAGGATAACTGGTCACCCTGTTTCCGGGGTAACTGACTGCCCTGTTTCCGAGGTAACTGACCGCCCTGTTTCCAGGGTCACTGACCACCCTGTTTCCAGGATAACTGAAAGTGCTGTTTCCAGGGTAACTGATCTCACTGTTTCCGGGGTAACTGATCACCCTGTTTCCGGGTAACTGACTGCCCTGTTTCCAGGGTAACTGACTGCCCTGCTTCCGGGGTAACTGACTGCCCTGTTTCCAGGCTAACTGACCGCCCTGTTTCCAGGATAACTGACCTATCTATTTCCGGGGTAACTGACCGCCCTGTTTCCAGGATAACTGACTGCCCTGTTTCCAGGTTAACTGACTGCCCTGTTTCCAGGGTAACTGACTGCCCTGTTTCCGGGGTAACTGACCGCCCTGTTTCCAGGATAACAGATCACCCTGTTTCCGGAGTAACTGACCATCCTGTTTCCAGGGTCACTGACCACCCTGTTTCCAGGATAACTGAAAGCCCTGTTTCCAGGGTAACTGACTGCCCTGTTTCCGGGAAAACTGTCTGCCCTGTTTCCTGGGTAACTGACTGCCCTGCTTCCGGGGTAACTGACTGGCTTGTTTCCAGGGTAACTGACTGCCCAGTTTCCAGGGTAACTGATCACCCTTTTTCCGGGATAACTGACTGCCCTGTTTCCGGGATAACTGACTGCCCTGTTTCCAGGGTAACTGATCACCCTGTTTCCGGGATAACTGTCTGCCCTGTTTCCGGGATAACTGACTGCCCAGATTCCAGGGTAACAGACTGCCCTGTTTCCGGGGTAACTGACTGCCCAGTTTCCAGGGTAACTGATCACCCTGTTTCCGGGAGAAATGACTGCCCTGTTTCCAGGGTAACTGACTGCCCTGCTTCCGGGGTAACTGACTGCCCTGTTTCCAGGGTAACTGATCACCCTGTTTCCGGGATAACTGACTGCCCTGTTTCCGGGATAACTGACTGCCCTGTTTCCAGGGTAACTGACTTACCCTGTTTGCGGGGTAACTGACTGCCCTGTTTCCAGGCTAACTGACTGCCCTGTTTCCAGGATAACTGGTCACCCTGTTTCCGGGGTAACTGACTGCCCTGTTTCCGGGGTAACTGACCGCCCTGTTTCCAGGGTCACTGACCACCCTGTTTCCAGGATAACTGAAAGTGCTGTTTCCAGGGTAACTGATCTCCCTGTTTCCGGGGTAACTGATCACCCTGTTTCCGGGTAACTGACCGCCCTGTTTCCAGGATAACTGATCACCCTGTTTCCGGGGTAACTGACCACCCTGTTTCCAGGGTCACTGACCACCCTGTTTCCAGGATAACTGAAAGCCCTGTTTCCAGGGTAACTGATCTCCCCGTTTCCGGGTAGCTGAATGCCCTGTTTGCAGGGTAACTGATCTCCCTGTTTCCAGGGTAACTGATCACCCTGTTTCCGGGGTAACTGAATGCCCTGTTTCCAGGATAACTGACTGCCCTGTTTCCGGGGTAACTGACTGCCCTGTTTCCAGGATAACTGATCACTCTGTTTCCGGGGTAACTGACCACCCTGTTTCCGGGGTAACTGACTAATCTGTTCCCAGGGTTACTGACCGCCCTGTTTCTGGGGTAACTGACTGCCCTGTTTCCGGGGTAACTGACCGCCCTGTTTCCAGGATAACTGATCACCCTGTTTCCAGTGTAACTGACCATCCTGTTTCCAGGGTAACTGACTGCCCAGTTTCCAGGGTAACTGACTGCCCTGTTTCCGGGGTAACAGATGTCCCTGTTTCCGGGGTAACTGACCGCCCTGTTTCCAGGATAACTGACCGCCATATTTCCGGGATAACTGACTGCCCTGTTTCCAGGGTAACTGATAACCCCGATTCCGGGATAACTGACTGCGCTGTTTCCAGGGTAACTGACTGCCCAGTTTCCAGGGTAACTGACTGCCCTGTTTCCGGGGTAACTGACTGCCCTGTTTCCAGGGTAACTGACTGCCCAGTTTCCAGAGTAACTGAACACCCTGTTTCCAGGGTAACTGACTGCCCTGTTTCCGGGATAACTGACTGCCCTGTTTCCAGGGTAACTGACTGCCCTGTTTCCGGGATAACTGACTACCCTGTTTCCGGGATAACTGACTGCCCTGTTTCCAGGGTAACTGACTGCCCTGTTTCCGGGGTAACTGACTGCCCTGTTTCCAGGCTAACTGACGGCCCTGTTTCCAGGATAACTGATCACCCTGTTTCCAGGATAACTGACTCCCCTGTTTCCAGTGTAACTGACTGACCTGTTTCCGGGGTAACTGACCGCCCTGTTTCCAGGATAACTGACCTATCTATTTCCGGGGTAACTGACCGCCCTGTTTCCAGGATAACTGACTGCCCTGTTTCCAGGTTAACTGACTGCCCTGTTTCCAGGGTAACTGACTGCCCTGTTTCCGGGGTAACTGACCGCCCTGTTTCCAGGATAACAGATCACCCTGTTTCCGGAGTAACTGACCATCCTGTTTCCAGGGTCACTGACCACCCTGTTTCCAGGATAACTGAAAGCCCTGTTTCCAGGGTAACTGACTGCCCTGTTTCCGGGAAAACTGTCTGCCCTGTTTCCTGGGTAACTGACTGCCCTGCTTCCGGGGTAACTGACTGGCTTGTTTCCAGGGTAACTGACTGCCCAGTTTCCAGGGTAACTGATCACCCTTTTTCCGGGATAACTGACTGCCCTGTTTCCGGGATAACTGACTGCCCTGTTTCCAGGGTAACTGATCACCCTGTTTCCGGGATAACTGTCTGCCCTGTTTCCGGGATAACTGACTGCCCAGTTTCCAAGGTAACAGACTGCCCTGTTTCCGGGGTAGCTGACTGCCCTGTTTCCAGGGTAACTGACTGCCCAGCTTCCAGGGTAACTGATCACCCTGTTTCCGGGAGAACTGACTGCCCTGTTTCCGGGAGAAATGACTGCCCTGTTTCCAGGGTAACTGACTGCCCTGCTTCCGGGGTAACTGACCGCCCTGTTTCCGGGATAACTGACAGCCCTGTTTCCAGGGTAACTGACTTACCCTGTTTGCGGGGTAACTGACTGCCCTGTTTCCAGGCTAAATGACTGCCCTGTTTCCAGGGAAACTGATCACCCTGTTTCCGGGATAACTGACTGCCCTGTTTCCGGGATAACTGACTGCCCTGTTTCCAGGGTAACTGACTTACCCTGTTTGCGGGGTAACTGACTGCCCTGTTTCCAGGCTAACTGAGTGCCCTGTTTCCAGGATAACTGGTCACCCTGTTTCCGGGGTAACTGACTGCCCTGTTTCCGGGGTAACTGACCGCCCTGTTTCCAGGGTCACTGACCACCCTGTTTCCAGGATAACTGAAAGTGCTGTTTCCAGGGTAACTGATCTCCCTGTTTCCGGGGTAACTGATCACCCTGTTTCCGGGTAACTGACTGCCCTGTTTCCAGGGTAACTGACTGCCCTGCTTCCGGGGTAACTGACTGCCCTGTTTCCAGGCTAACTGACTGCCCTGTTTCCAGGATAACTGATCACCCTGTTTCCGGGGTAACTGACTGCCCTGTTTCCGGGGTAACTGACCGCCCTGTTTCCAGGATAACTGATCACCCTGTTTCCGGGGTAACTGACCACCCTGTTTCCAGGGTCACTGACCACCCTGTTTCCAGGATAACTGAAAGCCCTGTTTCCAGGGTAACTGATCTCCCCGTTTCCGGGTAGCTGAATGCCCTGTTTCCAGGGTAACTGATCTCCCTGTTTCCAGGGTAACTGATCACCCTGTTTCCAGGGTAACTGACTGCCCTGTTTCCGCGGTAACTGACTGCCCTGTTTCCAGGATAACTGATCACTCTGTTTCCGGGGTAACTGACCACCCTGTTTCCGGGGTAACTGACTAATCTGTTCCCAGGGTTACTGACCGCCCTGTTTCTGGGGTAACTGACTGCCCTGTTTCCGGGGTAACTGACCGCCCTGTTTCCAGGATAACTGATCACCCTGTTTCCAGTGTAACTGACCATCCTGTTTCCAGGGTAACTGACTGCCCAGTTTCCAGGGTAACTGACTGCCCTGTTTCCGGGGTAACAGATGTCCCTGTTTCCGGGGTAACTGACCGCCCTGTTTCCAGGATAACTGACCGCCCTATTTCCGGGATAACTGACTGCCCTGTTTACTGGATAACTGACCGCCCTGTTTCCGGGATAACTGACTGCCCTGTTTCCAGGGTAACTGATAACCCCGATTCCGGGATAACTGACTGCGCTGTTTCCAGGGTAACTGACTGCCCTGTTTCCAGGGTAACTGACTGCCCAGTTTCCAGGGTAACTGATCACCCTGTTTCCGGGAGAACTGACTGCCCTGTTTCCGGGAGAAATGACTGCCCTGTTTCCAGGGTAACTGACTGCCCTGCTTCCGGGGTAACTGACTGCCCAGTTTCCAGGGTAACTGATCACCCTGTTTCCGGGAGAACTGACTGCCCTGTTTCCGGGAGAAATGACTGCCCTGTTTCCAGGGTAACTGACTGCCCTGCTTCCGGGGTAACTGACTGCCCTGTTTCCAGGGTAACTGATCACCTTGTTTCCGGGATAACTGACTGCCCTGTTTCCGGGATAACTGACTGCCCTGTTTCCAGGGTAACTGACTTACCCTGTTTGCGGGGTAACTGACTGCCCTGTTTCCAGGCTAACTGACTGCCCTGTTTCCAGGATAACTGGTCACCCAGTTTCCGGGGTAACTGACTGCCCTGTTTCCGGGGTAACTGACCGCCCTGTTTCCAGGGTCACTGACCACCCTGTTTCCAGGATAACTGAAAGTGCTGTTTCCAGGGTAACTGATCTCCCTGTTTCCGGGGTAACTGATCACCCTGTTTCCGGGTAACTGACTGCCCTGTTTCCAGGGTAACTGACTGCCCTGCTTCCGGGGTAACTGACTGCCCTGTTTCCAGGGTAACTGACTGCCCTGTTTCCAGGATAACTGATCACCCTGTTTCCGGGGTAACTGACTGCCCTGTTTCCGGGGTAACTGACCGCCCTGTTTCCAGGATAACTGACCGCCATATTTCCGGGATAACTGACTGCCCTGTTTCCAGGGTAACTGATAACCCCGATTCCGGGATAACTGACTGCGCTGTTTCCAGGGTAACTGACTGCCCAGTTTCCAGGGTAACTGACTGCCCTGTTTCCGGGGTAACTGACTGCCCTGTTTCCAGGGTAACTGACTGCCCAGTTTCCAGAGTAACTGAACACCCTGTTTCCAGGGTAACTGACTGCCCTGTTTCCGGGATAACTGACTGCCCTGTTTCCAGGGTAACTGACTGCCCTGTTTCCGGGATAACTGACTACCCTGTTTCCGGGATAACTGACTGCCCTGTTTCCAGGGTAACTGACTGCCCTGTTTCCGGGGTAACTGACTGCCCT
Organism: Heterodontus francisci; assembly: GCF_036365525.1. Classification (NCBI taxonomy): domain Eukaryota; kingdom Metazoa; phylum Chordata; class Chondrichthyes; order Heterodontiformes; family Heterodontidae; genus Heterodontus; species Heterodontus francisci. The sequence goes on from NC_090386.1 coordinate 8,016,624, forward strand.
GTTTCCAGGCTAACTGACGGCCCTGTTTCCAGGATAACTGATCACCCTGTTTCCAGGATAACTGACTCCCCTGTTTCCAGTGTAACTGACTGACCTGTTTCCGGGGTAACTGACCGCCCTGTTTCCAGGATAACTGACCTATCTATTTCCGGGGTAACTGACCGCCCTGTTTCCAGGATAACTGACTGCCCTGTTTCCAGGTTAACTGACTGCCCTGTTTCCAGGGTAACTGACTGCCCTGTTTCCGGGGTAACTGACCGCCCTGTTTCCAGGATAACAGATCACCCTGTTTCCGGAGTAACTGACCATCCTGTTTCCAGGGTCACTGACCACCCTGTTTCCAGGATAACTGAAAGCCCTGTTTCCAGGGTAACTGACTGCCCTGTTTCCGGGAAAACTGTCTGCCCTGTTTCCTGGGTAACTGACTGCCCTGCTTCCGGGGTAACTGACTGGCTTGTTTCCAGGGTAACTGACTGCCCAGTTTCCAGGGTAACTGATCACCCTTTTTCCGGGATAACTGACTGCCCTGTTTCCGGGATAACTGACTGCCCTGTTTCCAGGGTAACTGATCACCCTGTTTCCGGGATAACTGTCTGCCCTGTTTCCGGGATAACTGACTGCCCAGTTTCCAAGGTAACAGACTGCCCTGTTTCCGGGGTAGCTGACTGCCCTGTTTCCAGGGTAACTGACTGCCCAGCTTCCAGGGTAACTGATCACCCTGTTTCCGGGAGAACTGACTGCCCTGTTTCCGGGAGAAATGACTGCCCTGTTTCCAGGGTAACTGACTGCCCTGCTTCCGGGGTAACTGACCGCCCTGTTTCCGGGATAACTGACAGCCCTGTTTCCAGGGTAACTGACTTACCCTGTTTGCGGGGTAACTGACTGCCCTGTTTCCAGGCTAAATGACTGCCCTGTTTCCAGGGAAACTGATCACCCTGTTTCCGGGATAACTGACTGCCCTGTTTCCGGGATAACTGACTGCCCTGTTTCCAGGGTAACTGACTTACCCTGTTTGCGGGGTAACTGACTGCCCTGTTTCCAGGCTAACTGAGTGCCCTGTTTCCAGGATAACTGGTCACCCTGTTTCCGGGGTAACTGACTGCCCTGTTTCCGGGGTAACTGACCGCCCTGTTTCCAGGGTCACTGACCACCCTGTTTCCAGGATAACTGAAAGTGCTGTTTCCAGGGTAACTGATCTCCCTGTTTCCGGGGTAACTGATCACCCTGTTTCCGGGTAACTGACTGCCCTGTTTCCAGGGTAACTGACTGCCCTGCTTCCGGGGTAACTGACTGCCCTGTTTCCAGGCTAACTGACTGCCCTGTTTCCAGGATAACTGATCACCCTGTTTCCGGGGTAACTGACTGCCCTGTTTCCGGGGTAACTGACCGCCCTGTTTCCAGGATAACTGATCACCCTGTTTCCGGGGTAACTGACCACCCTGTTTCCAGGGTCACTGACCACCCTGTTTCCAGGATAACTGAAAGCCCTGTTTCCAGGGTAACTGATCTCCCCGTTTCCGGGTAGCTGAATGCCCTGTTTCCAGGGTAACTGATCTCCCTGTTTCCAGGGTAACTGATCACCCTGTTTCCAGGGTAACTGACTGCCCTGTTTCCGCGGTAACTGACTGCCCTGTTTCCAGGATAACTGATCACTCTGTTTCCGGGGTAACTGACCACCCTGTTTCCGGGGTAACTGACTAATCTGTTCCCAGGGTTACTGACCGCCCTGTTTCTGGGGTAACTGACTGCCCTGTTTCCGGGGTAACTGACCGCCCTGTTTCCAGGATAACTGATCACCCTGTTTCCAGTGTAACTGACCATCCTGTTTCCAGGGTAACTGACTGCCCAGTTTCCAGGGTAACTGACTGCCCTGTTTCCGGGGTAACAGATGTCCCTGTTTCCGGGGTAACTGACCGCCCTGTTTCCAGGATAACTGACCGCCCTATTTCCGGGATAACTGACTGCCCTGTTTACTGGATAACTGACCGCCCTGTTTCCGGGATAACTGACTGCCCTGTTTCCAGGGTAACTGATAACCCCGATTCCGGGATAACTGACTGCGCTGTTTCCAGGGTAACTGACTGCCCTGTTTCCAGGGTAACTGACTGCCCAGTTTCCAGGGTAACTGATCACCCTGTTTCCGGGAGAACTGACTGCCCTGTTTCCGGGAGAAATGACTGCCCTGTTTCCAGGGTAACTGACTGCCCTGCTTCCGGGGTAACTGACTGCCCAGTTTCCAGGGTAACTGATCACCCTGTTTCCGGGAGAACTGACTGCCCTGTTTCCGGGAGAAATGACTGCCCTGTTTCCAGGGTAACTGACTGCCCTGCTTCCGGGGTAACTGACTGCCCTGTTTCCAGGGTAACTGATCACCCTGTTTCCGGGATAACTGACTGCCCTGTTTCCGGGATAACTGACTGCCCTGTTTCCAGGGTAACTGACTTACCCTGTTTGCGGGGTAACTGACTGCCCTGTTTCCAGGCTAACTGACTGCCCTGTTTCCAGGATAACTGGTCACCCAGTTTCCGGGGTAACTGACTGCCCTGTTTCCGGGGTAACTGACCGCCCTGTTTCCAGGGTCACTGACCACCCTGTTTCCAGGATAACTGAAAGTGCTGTTTCCAGGGTAACTGATCTCCCTGTTTCCGGGGTAACTGATCACCCTGTTTCCGGGTAACTGACTGCCCTGTTTCCAGGGTAACTGACTGCCCTGCTTCCGGGGTAACTGACTGCCCTGTTTCCAGGGTAACTGACTGCCCTGTTTCCAGGATAACTGATCACCCTGTTTCCGGGGTAACTGACTGCCCTGTTTCCGGGGTAACTGACCGCCCTGTTTCCAGGATAACTGATCACCCTGTTTCAGGGGTAACTGACCACCCTGTTTCCAGGGTCACTGACCACCCTGTTTCCAGGATAACTGAAAGCCCTGTTTCCAGGGTAACTGATCTCCCCGTTTCCGGGTAGCTGAATGCCCTGTTTCCAGGGTAACTGATCTCCCTGTTTCCAGGGTAACAGATCACCCTGTTTCCGGGGTAACTGACTGCCCTGTTTCCAGGGTAACTGACTGCCCTGTTTCCGCGGTAACTGACTGCCCTGTTTCCAGGATAACTGATCACTCTGTTTCCGGGGTAACTGACCACCCTGTTTCCGGGGTAACTGACTAATCTGTTCCCAGGGTTACTGACCGCCCTGTTTCTGGGGTAACTGACTGCCCTGTTTCCGGGGTAACTGACCGCCCTGTTTCCAGGATAACTGATCACCCTGTTTCCAGTGTAACTGACCATCCTGTTTCCAGGGAAACTGACTGCCCAGTTTCCAGGGTAACTGATTGCCCTGTTTCCGGGGTAACAGATGTCCCTGTTTCGGGGGTAACTGACCGCCCTGTTTCCAGGATAACTGACCGCCCTATTTCCGGGATAACTGACTGCCCTGTTTACTGGATAACTGACCGCCCTGTTTCCGGGATAACTGACTGCCCTGTTTCCAGGGTAACTGATAACCCCGATTCCGGGATAACTGACTGCGCTGTTTCCAGGGTAACTGACTGCCCAGTTTCCAGGGTAACTGACTGCCCTGTTTCCGGGGTAACTGACTGCCCTGTTTCCAGGGTAACTGACTGCCCAGTTTCCAGAGTAACTGAACACCCTGTTTCCAGGGTAACTGACTGCCCTGTTTCCGGGATAACTGACTGCCCTGTTTCCAGGGTAACTGACTGCCCTGTTTCCGGGATAACTGACTACCCTGTTTCCGGGATAACTGACAGCCCTGTTTCCAGGGTAACTGACTGCCCTGTTTCCGGGGTAACTGACTGCCCTGTTTCCAGGCTAACTGACGGCCCTGTTTCCAGGATAACTGATCACCCTGTTTCCAGGATAACTGACTCCCCTGTTTCCAGTGTAACTGACTGACCTGTTTCCGGGGTAACTGACCGCCCTGTTTCCAGGATAACTGACCTATCTATTTCCGGGGTAACTGACCGCCCTGTTTCCAGGATAACTGACTGCCCTGTTTCCAGGTTAACTGACTGCCCTGTTTCCAGGGTAACTGACTGCCCTGTTTCCGGGGTAACTGACCGCCCTGTTTCCAGGATAACAGATCACCCTGTTTCCGGAGTAACTGACCATCCTGTTTCCAGGGTCACTGACCACCCTGTTTCCAGGATAACTGAAAGCCCTGTTTCCAGGGTAACTGACTGCCCTGTTTCCGGGAAAACTGTCTGCCCTGTTTCCTGGGTAACTGACTGCCCTGTTTCCAGGGTAACTGATCACCCTGTTTCCGGGATAACTGTCTGCCCTGTTTCCGGGATAACTGACTGCCCAGTTTCCAGGGTAACAGACTGCCCTGTTTCCGGGGTAACTGACTGCCCTGTTTCCAGGGTAACTGATCACCCTTTTCCGGGATAACTGACTGCCCTGTTTCCGGGATAACTGACTGCCCTGTTTCCAGGGTAACTGATCACCCTGTTTCCGGCATAACTGTCTGCCCTGTTTCCGTGATAACTGACTCCCCAGTTTCCAGGGTAACAGACTGCCCTGTTTCCGGGGTAACTGACTGCCCTGTTTCCAGGGTAACTGACTGCCCAGTTTCCAGGGTAACTGATCACCCTGTTTCCGGGAGAACTGACTGCCCTGTTTCCGGGAGAAATGACTGCCCTGTTTCCAGGGTAACTGACTGCCCTGCTTCCGGGGTAACTGACTGCCCTGTTTCCAGGGTAACTGATCACCCTGTTTCCGGGATAACTGACTGCCCTGTTTCCGGGATAACTGACTGCCCTGTTTCCAGGGTAACTGACTTACCCTGTTTGCGGGGTAACTGACTGCCCTGTTTCCAGGCTAACTGACTGCCCTGTTTCCAGGATAACTGGTCACCCTGTTTCCGGGGTAACTGACTGCCCTGTTTCCGGGGTAACTGACCGCCCTGTTTCCAGGGTCACTGACCACCCTGTTTCCAGGATAACTGAAAGTGCTGTTTCCAGGGTAACTGATCTCCCTGTTTCCGGGGTAACTGATCACCCTGTTTCCGGGTAACTGACTGCCCTGTTTCCAGGGTAACTGATCTCCCTGTTTCCAGTGCAACGGATCACCATGTTTCCGGGGTAACTGACTGCCCTGTTTCCAGGGGAACTGACTGCCCAGTTTCCAGGGCAACTGATCACCCTGCTTCCAGTGTAACTGACCATCCTGTTTCCAGGGTAACTGACTGCCCAGTTTCCAGGGTAACTGACTGCCCTGTTTCCGGGGTAACTGACTGCCCAGTTTCCAGGGTAACTGATCACCCTGTTTCCGGGAGAACTGACTGCCCTGTTTCCGGGAGAAATGACTGCCCTGTTTCCAGGGTAACTGACTGCCCTGTTTCCGGGATAACTGACTACCCTGTTTCCGGGATAACTGACTGCCCTGTTTCCAGGGTAACTGACTGCCCTGTTTCCGGGGTAACTGACTGCCCTGTTTCCAGGCTAACTGACGGCCCTGTTTCCAGGATAACTGATCACCCTGTTTCCAGGATAACTGACTCCCCTGTTTCCAGTGTAACTGACTGACCTGTTTCCGGGGTAACTGACCGCCCTGTTTCCAGGATAACTGACCTATCTATTTCCGGGGTAACTGACCGCCCTGTTTCCAGGATAACTGACTGCCCTGTTTCCAGGTTAACTGACTGCCCTGTTTCCAGGGTAACTGACTGCCCTGTTTCCGGGGTAACTGACCGCCCTGTTTCCAGGATAACAGATCACCCTGTTTCCGGAGTAACTGACCATCCTGTTTCCAGGGTCACTGACCACCCTGTTTCCAGGATAACTGAAAGCCCTGTTTCCAGGGTAACTGACTGCCCTGTTTCCGGGAAAACTGTCTGCCCTGTTTCCTGGGTAACTGACTGCCCTGCTTCCGGGGTAACTGACTGGCTTGTTTCCAGGGTAACTGACTGCCCAGTTTCCAGGGTAACTGATCACCCTTTTTCCGGGATAACTGACTGCCCTGTTTCCGGGATAACTGACTGCCCTGTTTCCAGGGTAACTGATCACCCTGTTTCCGGGATAACTGTCTGCCCTGTTTCCGGGATAACTGACTGCCCAGTTTCCAGGGTAACAGACTGCCCTGTTTCCGGGGTAACTGACTGCCCTGTTTCCAGGGTAACTGACTGCCCAGTTTCCAGGGTAACTGATCACCCTGTTTCCGGGAGAACTGACTGCCCTGTTTCCGGGAGAAATGACTGCCCTGTTTCCAGGGTAACTGACTGCCCTGCTTCCGGGGTAACTGACTGCCCTGTTTCCAGGGTAACTGATCACCCTGTTTCCGGGATAACTGACTGCCCTGTTTCCGGGATAACTGACTGCCCTGTTTCCAGGGTAACTGACTTACCCTGTTTGCGGGGTAACTGACTGCCCTGTTTCCAGGCTAACTGAGTGCCCTGTTTCCAGGATAACTGGTCACCCTGTTTCCGGGGTAACTGACTGCCCTGTTTCCGGGGTAACTGACCGCCCTGTTTCCAGGGTCACTGACCACCCTGTTTCCAGGATAACTGAAAGTGCTGTTTCCAGGGTAACTGATCTCCCTGTTTCCGGGGTAACTGATCACCCTGTTTCCGGGTAATTGACTGCCCTGTTTCCAGGGTAACTGATCTCCCTGTTTCCAGTGCAACGGATCACCATGTTTCCGGGGTAACTGACTGCCCTGTTTCCAGGGGAACTGACTGCCCAGTTTCCAGGGCAACTGATCACCCTGCTTCCAGGGTAACTGACCATCCTGTTTCCGGGGTAACTGACTGCCCAGTTTCCAGGGTAACTGATCACCCTGTTTCCGGGAGAACTGACTGCCCTGTTTCCGGGAGAAATGACTGCCCTGTTTCCAGGGTAACTGACTGCCCTGCTTCCGGGGTAACTGACTGCCCTGTTTCCAGGGAAACTGATCACCCTGTTTCCGGGATAACTGACTGCCCTGTTTCCGGGATAACTGACTGCCCTGTTTCCAGGGTAACTGACTTACCCTGTTTGCGGGGTAACTGACTGCCCTGTTTCCAGGCTAACTGACGGCCCTGTTTCCAGGATAACTGGTCACCCTGTTTCCGGGTAACTGACTGCCCTGTTTCCAGGGTAACTGATCTCCCTGTTTCCAGTGCAACGGATCACCATGTTTCCGGGGTAACTGACCGCCCTGTTTCCGGGGGAACTGACTGCCCAGTTTCCAGGGCAACTGATCACCCTGCTTCCAGGGTAACTGACCATCCTGTTTCCAGGGTAACTGACTGCCCAGTTTCCAGGGTAACAGATCTCCTGTTTCCATGGTAACTGACCGCCCTGTTTCCAGGGTAACTGATAACCCTGATTCCGGGATAACTGACTCCGCTGTTTCCAGGGTAACTGACTGCCCAGTTTCCAGGGTAACTGACTGCCCTGTTTCCGGGGTAACTGACTGCCCTGTTTTCAGGGTAACTGACTGCCCTGTTTCCGGGATAACTGACTACCCTGTTTCCGGGATAACTGACTGCCCTGTTTCCAGGGTAACTGACTGCCCTGTTTCCGGGGTAACTGACTGCCCTGTTTCCAGGCAAACTGACGGCCCTGTTTCCAGGATAACTGATCACCCTGTTTCCAGGATAACTGACTCCCCTGTTTCCAGTGTAACTGACTGACCTGTTTCCGGGGTAACTGACCGCCCTGTTTCCAGGATAACTGACTGCCCTGTTTCCAGGTTAACTGACTGCCCTGTTTCCAGGGTAACTGACTGCCCTGTTTCCGGGGTAACTGACCGCCCTGTTTCCAGGATAACAGATCACCCTGTTTCCGGAGTAACTGACCATCTTGTTTCCAGGGTCACCGACCACCCTGTTTCCAGGATAACTGAAAGCCCTGTTTCCAGGGTAACTGACTGCCCTGTTCCCGTGAAAACTGTCTGCCCTGTTTCCTGGGTAACTGACTGCCCTGCTTCCGGGGTAACTGACTGGCCTGTTTCCAGGGTAACTGACTGCCCAGTTTCCAGGGTAACTGATCACCCTTTTTCCGGGATAACTGACTGCCCTGTTTCCGGGATAACTGACTGCCCTGTTTCCAGGGTAACTGATCACCCTGTTTCCGGGATAACAGTCTGCCCTGTTTCCGGGATAACTGACTGCCCAGTTTCCAGGGTAACAGACTGCCCTGTTTCCGGGGTAACTGACTGCCCTGTTTCCAGGGTAACTGACTGCCCAGTTTCCAGGGTAACTGATCACCCTGTTTCCGGGAGAACTGACTGCCCTGCTTCCGGGAGAAATGACTGCCCTGTTTCCAGGGTAACTGACTGCCCTGCTTCCGGGGTAACTGACTGCCCTGTTTCCAGGGTAACTGATCACCCTGTTTCCGGGATAACTGACTGCCCAGTTTCCGGGATAACTGACTGCCCTGTTTCCAGGGTAACTAACTTACCCTGTTTCCGGGGTAACTGACTGCCCTGTTTCCAGGCTAACTGACTGCCCTGTTTCCAGGATAACTGATCACCCTGTTTCCGGGGTAACTGACTGCCCTGTTTCCGGGGTAACTGACCGCCCTGTTTCCAGGGTCACTGACCACCCTGTTTCCAGGATAACTGAAAGTGCTGTTTCCAGGGTAACTGATCTCCCTGTTTCCGGGGTAACTGATCACCCTGTTTCCGGGTAACTGACAGCACTGTTTCCGAGGTAACTGACTGCCCTGTTTCCAGGGTAACTGATCTCCCTGTTTCCAGTGCAACGGATCACCATGTTTCCGGGGTAACTGACTGCCCTGTTTCCAGTGCAGCTGACCGCCCTGTTTCCGGGGGAACTGACTGCCCAGTTTCCAGGGTAACTGATCACCCTGCTTCCAGGGTAACTGACCATCCTGTTTCCAGGGTAACTGACTGCCCAGTTTCCAGGGTAACTGACTGCCCTGTTTCCGGGGTATCAGATCTCCTGTTTCCAGGGTAACTGACCGCCCTGTTTCCAGGATAACTGACCGCCCTATTTCCGGGGTAACTGAATGCCCTGTTTCCAGGATAACTGACTGCCCTGTTTCCGGGATAACTGACTGCCCTGTTTACTGGATAACTGACCGCCCTGTTTCCAGGTTAACTGACTGCCCTGTTTCCGGGGTAACTGACTGCCCTGTTTCCAGGGTAACTGACTGCCCAGTTTCCAGGATAACTGATCACCCTGTTTCCGGGGTAACTGACTGCCCTGTTTCCGGGGTAACTGACCGCCCTGTTTCCAGGGTCACTGACCACCCTGTTTCCAGGATAACTGAAAGTGCTGTTTCCAGGGTAACTGATCTCCCTGTTTCCAGGGTAACTGATCACCCTTTTTCCGGGATAACTGACTGCCCTGTTTCCGGGATAACTGACTGCCCTGTTTCCAGGGTAACTGATCACCCTGTTTCCGGGATAACTGTCTGACCTGTTTCCGGGATAACTGACTGCCCTGTTTCCAGGGTAACTGATCAGCCTTTTTCCGGGATAACTGACTGCCCTGTTTCCGGGATAACTGTCTGCCCTGTTTCCGGGATAACTGACTGCCCAGTTTCCAGGGTAACAGACTGCCCTGTTTCCGGGGTAACTGACTGCCCTGTTTCCAGGGTAACTGACTGCCCAGTTTCCAGGGTAACTGATCACCCTGTTTCCGGGAGAACTGACTGCCCTGTTTCCGGGAGAAATGACTGCCCTATTTCCAGGGTAACTGACTGCCCTGCTTCCGGGGTAACTGACTGCCCTGTTTCCAGGGTAACTGATCACCCTGTTTCCGGGATAACTGACTGCCCTGTTTCCGGGATAACTGACTGCCCTGTTTCCAGGGTAACTGACTTCCCCTGTTTCCTGGGTAACTGACTGCCCTGTTTCCAGGCTAACTGACTGCCCTGTTTCCAGGATAACTGATCACCCTGTTTCCGGGGTAACTGACTGCCCTGTTTCCGGGGTAACTGACCGCCCTGTTTCCAGGGTCACTGACCACCCTGTTTCCAGGATAACTGACTGCCCTGTTTCCAGGGTAACTGATCACCCTGTTTCCGGGGTAACTGACCGCCCTGTTTCCAGGATAACTGATCACCCTGTTTCCGGGGTAACTGACCACCCTGTTTCCAGGGTAACTGACTAATCTGTTTCCAGGGTTACTGACCGCAATGTTTCTGGGGTAACTGACTGCCCTGTTTCCGGGGTAACTGACCGCCCTGTTTCCAGGATAACTGATCACCCTGTTTCCAGGGCAACTGACCATCCTGTTTCCAGGGTAACTGACTGCCCAGTTTCCAGGGTAACTGACCGCCCTATTTCCGGGGTAACTGACCGCCCTGTTTCCAGGATAACTGACTGCCCTGTTTCCGGGATAACTGACTGCCCTGTTTACTGGATAACTGACCGGCCTGTTTCCAGGTTAACTGACTGCCCTGTTTCCGGGATAACTGACTGCCCTGTTTCCAGGGTAACTGATTGCCCTGTTTCCGGTGTAACTGACTGCCCTGTTTCCAGGGTAACTGATCACCCTGTTTCCGGGACAACTGACTGCCCTGTTTCCGGGATAACTGACTGCCCTGTTTCCAGGATAACTGACTGCCCTGTTTCCGGGGTAACTGTCTACCCTGTTTCCAAGCTAACTGACGGCCCTGTTTCCAGGATAACTGATCACCCTGTTTCCGCGGTAACTGACTGCCCTGTTTCCGGGGTAACTGACCGCCCTGTTTCCACGATAACTGATCACCCTGTTTCCGGGGTCACTTACCACACTGTTTCCAGTGTCACTGACCACCCCGTTTCCAGGATAACTGACTCCCCTGTTTCCAGGGTAACTGACCGCCCTGTTTCCGGGGTCACTTACCAGACTGTTTCCAGTGCAACGGATCACGATGTTTCCGGGGTAACTGACTGCCCTGTTTCCAGGGCAACTGACCGCCCTGTTTCCGGGGGAACTGACTGCCCAGTTTCCATGGTAACTGACTGCCCAGTTTCCAGGGTAACTAACTGCCCTGTTTCCGGGGTAACTGACTGGCCAGTTTCCAGGGTAACTGACTGCCCTGTTTCCAGGGTACACAGCCCACCTTCCAGTGTAACTGATCACCCTGTTTCCAGGATAATTGACTGCCCTGTTTCCAGGGTAAATGACCGCCCTGTTTCCAGGATAACTGACTGCCCTGTTTCCGGGATAACTGACTGCCCTGTTTACTGGATAACTGACCGCCCTGTTTCCAGGTTAAGTGACTGCCCTGTTTCCGGGGTAACTGACTGCCCAGTTTCCAGGATAACTGATCACCCTGTTTCCGGGGTAACTGACTGCCCTGTTTCCGGGGTAACTGACCGCCCTGTTTCCAGGGTCACTGACCACCCTGTTTCCAGGATAACTGAAAGTGCTGTTTCCAGGGTAACTGATCTCCCTGTTTCCTGGGTAACTGATCACCCTTTTTCCGGGATAACTGACTGCCCTGTTTCCGGGATAACTGACTGCCCTGTTTCCAGGGTAACTGTTCACCCTGTTTCCGGGATAACTGTCTGCCCTGTTTCCGGGATAACTGACTGCCCAGTTTCCAGGGTAACAGACTGCCCTGTTTCCGGGGTAACTGACTGCCCTGTTTCCAGGGTAACTGACTGCCCAGTTTCCAGGGTAACTGATCACCCTGTTTCCGGGAGAACTGACTGCCCTGTTTCCGGGCGAAATTCCTGCCCTATTTCCAGGGTAACTGACTGCCCTGTTTCCGGGGTAACAGATCTCCCTGGTTCCGGTGTAACTGACCGCCCTGTTTCCAGGATAACTGAACGCCCCATTTTCCAGGGTAACTGACTGCCCTGTTTCCGGGGTAACTGACTGCCCTGTTTCCAGGGTAACAGATCACCCTGTTTCCGGGATAACTGACTGACTTGTTTCCGGGATAACTGACCGCCCTGTTTCCAGGATAACTGATCACCCACCTTCCGGGGGAACTGACTCCCCTGTTTCCAGGATAACTGACTGCTCTGTTTCAAGTTAACTGACTGCCCTGTTTCCAGTGTAACTAACTGCCCTGTTTCCGGGGTAACTGATCACCCTGTTTCCGGGATAACTGAATACCCTGTTTCCAGGGCAACTGACTGCCCACTTTCCAGGGTAACTGATCACCCTGTATCCGGGATAACTGAATACCCTGTTTGCAGGGCAACTGACCGCCCATTTTCCAGGGTAACTGACTGCCCTGTTTCCAGGGCAAGTGACCGCCCTGTTTCCGCGGTAACAGACTGCCCAGTTTCCAGGGTAACTGTTCACCCTGTTTCCGGGGTAACGGATCACCCTGTTTCCGGGGTAAATGACGGCCCTGTTTCCAGGGTAACTGACCGCCCTGTTTCAGGGATAACTGTGTTCCCTGTTTCCAGGGTAAAAAACTGCCCTGTTTCCGGGGTAACTGACCGCCCTGTTTCCAGGATAACTGATCACCCTGTTTCCAGGGTTACTGACTGCCCTGTTTCCAGGGTAACTGACTGCCCAGTTTCCAGCGTAACTGACTGCCCTGTTTCCAGGGTAACTGACTGCCCTGTTTCCGGGGTAACTGACTGCCCAGTTTCCAGGGTAACTGATCACCCTGTTTCCGGGATAACTGACTACCCTGTTTCCAGGGTAACTGACTGCCCAGTTTCCAGGGAAACTGACTGCCCTGTTTCTGGGGTAACTGACTGCACAGTTTCCAAAGTAACTGATCACCCTGTTTCCGGGATAACTGACTGCCCTGTTTCCGGGATAACTGACTGCCTGTTTCCAGGGTAACTGACTGCCCTGTTTCCGGGGTAACTGATTGCCCTGTTTCCAGCGTAACTGATCACCCTGTTTCCGGGATAACTGACTGCCCTGTTTCCGGGGTAACTGACTGCCCTGTTTCCAGGATAACTGATCACTCTGTTTCCGGGGTAACTGACCACCCTGTGTCCGGGGTAACTGACTAATCTGTTTCCAGGGTTATTGACCGCCCTGTTTCTGGGGTAACTGAGTGCCCTGTTTCCGGGGTAACTGACCGCCCTGTTTCCAGGATAACTGATCACCCTATTCCAGGGTAACTGACCATCCTGTTTCCAGGGTAACTGACTGCCCTGTTTCCAGGGTAACTGACTGCCCTGTTTCCGGGGTATATGATCTCCCTGTTTCCGGTGTAACTGACCGCCCTGTTTCCAGGATAACTGACCGCCCTGTTTCCGGGATAACTGACTGCCCTGTTTACTGGATAACTGACCGCCCTGTTTCCAGGTTAACTAACTGCCCTATTTCCGGGATAACTGACTGCCCTGTTTCCAGGGTAACTGACTGCCCTGTTTCCGGGATAACTGACTGCCCTATTTCCAGGGTAACTGAGAACACTGTTTCCGGGATAACTGACTGCCCTGTTTCCAGGGTAACTGACTGCCCAGTTTCCAGGGTAACTGACTGCCCTGTTTCCGGGGTAACTGACTGCCCTGTTTCCAGGGTAACTGACTGCCCAGTTTCCAGAGTAACTGAATACCCTGTTTCCAGGGTAACTGACTGCCCTGTTTCCGGGATAACTGACTGCCCTGTTTCCAGGGTAACTGACTGCCCTGTTTCCGGGGTAACTGACTGCCCTGTTTCCAGGGTAACTGATCACCCTGTTTCCGGGATAACTGACTGCCCTGTTTCCGGGATAACTGACTGCCCTGTTTCCAGGGTAACTGACTGCCCTGTTTCCGGGGTAACTGACTGCCCTGTTTCCAGGCTAACTGACTGCCCTGTTTCCAGGATAACTGATCACCCTGTTTCTGGGGTAACTGACTGCCCTGTTTCCGGGGTAACTGACCGCCCTGTTTCCAGGATAACTGATCACCCACTTTCCGGGGGAACTGACTGCCCTGTTTCCGGGGTAACTGACTGCCCTGTTTCCAGGATAACTGACTGCTCTGTTTCCAGGTTAACTGACTGCCCTGTTTCCAGTGTAACTAACTGCCCTGTTTCCGGGGTAACTGATCACCCTGTTTCCGGGATAACTGAATACCCTGTTTCCAGGGCAACTGACTGCCCACTTTCCAGGGTAACTGATCACCCTGTATCCGGGATAACTGAATACCCTGTTTGCAGGGCAACTGACCGCCCAGTTTCCAGGGTAACTGACTGCCCTGTTTCCAGGGCAAGTGACCGCCCTGTTTCCGCGGTAACAGACTGCCCAGTTTCCAGGGTAACTGTTCACCCTGTTTCCGGGGTAACGGATCACCCTGTTTCCGGGGTAAATGACGGCCCTGTTTACAGGGTAACTGACCGCCCTGTTTCAGGGATAACTGTGTTCCCTGTTTCCAGGGTAAAAAACTGCCCTGTTTCCGGGGTAACTGACCGCCCTGTTTCCAGGATAACTGATCACCCTGTTTCCGGGGTAACTGAGTAATCTGTTTCCAGGGTTACTGACTGCCCTGTTTCCAGGGTAACTGACTGCCCAGTTTCCAGCGTAACTGACTGCCCTGTTTCCAGGGTAACTGACTGCCCTGTTTCCGGGGTAACTGACTGCCCAGTTTCCAGGGTAACTGACTGCCCTGTTTCCGGGGTAACTGACTGCCCAGTTTCCAGGGTAACTGATCACCCTGCTTCCGGGATAACTGAGTACCCTTTTTCCAGGGTAACTGACTGCCCAGTTTCCAGGGAAACTGACTGCCCTGTTTCCGGGGTAACTGACTGCACAGTTTCCAAAGTAACTGATCACCCTGTTTCCGGGATAACTGACTGCCCTGTTTCCGGGATAACTGACTGCCTGTTTCCAGGGTAACTGACTGCCCTGTTTCCGGGGTAACTGATTGCCCTGTTTCCAGCGTAACTGATCACCCTGTTTCCGGGATAACTGACTGCCCTGTTTCCGGGGTAACTGACTGCCCTGTTTCCAGGATAACTGATCACTCTGTTTCCGGGGTAACTGACCACCCTGTGTCCGGGGTAACTGACTAATCTGTTTCCAGGGTTACTGACCGCCCTGTTTCCAGGGTAACTGAGTGCCCTGTTTCCGGGGTAACTGACCGCCCTGTTTCCAGGATAACTGATCACCCTATTCCAGGGTAACTGACCATCCTGTTTCCAGGGTAACTGACTGCCCTGTTTCCAGGGTAACTGACTGCCCTGTTTCAGGGATAACTGCGTGCCCTGTTTCCAGGTTAAAAAACTGCCCTGTTTCCGGGGTAACTGACCGCCCTTTTTCCAGGATAACTGATCACCCTGTTTCCAGGGTAACTGAGTAATCTGTTTCCAGGGTTACTGACTGCCCTGTTTCCGGGGTAACTGACTGCCCAGTTTCCAGCGTAACTGACTGCCCTGTTTCCAGGGTAACTGACTGCCCTGTTTCCGGGGTAAATGACTGCCCAGTTACCAGGGTAACTGACTGCCCTGTTTCCGGGGTAACTGACTGCCCAGTTTCCAGGGTAACTGATCACCCTGTTTCCGGGATAACTGACTACCCTGTTTCCAGGGTAACTGACTGCCCAGTTTCCAGGGAAACTGACTGCCCTGTTTCCGGGGTAACTGACTGCCCAGTTTCCAGGGTAACTGATCACCCTGTTTCCGGGATAACTGACTGCCCTGTTTCCGGGATAACTGACTGCCTGTTTCCAGGGTAACTGACTGCCCTGTTTCCCGGGTAACTGATTGCCCTGTTTCCAGCGTTACTGATCACCCTGTTTCCGGGATAACTGACTGCCCTGTTTCCGGGATAACTGACTGCCCTGTTTCCAGGGTAACTGACTGCCCTGTTTCCGGGGTAACTGACTGCCCTGTTTCCAGGATAACTGATCACTCTGTTTCCGGGGTAACTGACCACCCTGTGTCCGGGGTAACTGACTAATCTGTTTCCAGGGTTACTGACCGCCCTGTTTCTGGGGTAACTGAGTGCCCTGTTTCCGGGGTAACTGACCGCCCTGTTTCCAGGATAACTGATCACCCTGTTTCCAGGGTAACTGACCATCCTGTTTCCAGGGTAACTGACTGCCCAGTTTCCAGGGTAACTGACTGCCCTGTTTCCGGGGTAACAGATCTCCCTGTTTCCGGTGTAACTGACCGCCCTGTTTCCAGGATAACTGAACGCCCCATTTTCCAGGGTAACTGACTGCCCTGTTTCCGGGGTAACTGACTGCCCTGTTTCCAGGGTAACAGATCACCCTGTTTCCGGGATAACTGACTGACTTGTTTCCGGGATAACTGACTGCCCTGTTTCCAGGGTAACTGACTGCCCTGTTTCCGGGGTAACTGACTGCCCTGTTTCCAGGCTAACTGACTGCCCTGTTTCCAGGATAACTGATCACCCTGTTTCCAGGGTAACTGACTGCCCTGTTTCCGGGGTAACTGACCGCACTGTTTCCAGGATAACTGATCACCCTGTTTCCAGAGTAACTGACCACCCTGTTTCCAGGGTCACTGACCACCCTGTTTCCAGGATAACTGACTCCCCTGTTTCCAGGGTAACTGACTGCCCTGTTTCCGGGGTAACTGACCGCCCTGTTTCCAGGATAACTGACCTACCTGTTTCCGGGGTAACTGACCGCCCTGTTTCCAGGATAACTGACTGCCCTGTTTCCAGGTTAACTGACTGCCCTGTTTCCAGTGTAACTGACTGCCTTATTTCCAGGGGAAGTGACTGCCCTGTTTCCGGGGTAAATGATCACCCTGTTACCGGGGTAACTGATTAACCAGTTTCCAGGGTGACTGACTGCCCTGTTTCCAGGGTAACTGACTGCCCAGTTTCCGGGGTAACTGACTGCCCTGTTTCCTGGGTAGTTGACTGCCCTGCTTCCGGGGTAACTGACTGCCCTGTTTCCAGGTTAACTGACTGCCCAGTTTCCAGGGTAACAGATCACCCTTTTTCCGGGATAACTGACTGCCCTGTTTCCGGGATGACTGACTGCCCTGTTTCCAGGGTAACTGATCACCCAGTTTCCGGGATAACTAACTCCCCTGTTTCCAGGGTAACTGACTGCCCAGCTTCCAGGGTAACTGACTGCCCTGTTTCCGGGGTAACTGACTGCCCTGTTTCCAGGTTAACTGACTGCCCAGTTTCCAGGGTGACTGATCCCCCTGTTTCCGGGATAACTGACTGCCCTGTTTGCGGGAGAAATGACTGCCCTGTTTCCAGGGTAACTGACTGCCCTGTTTCCGGGGTAACTGACTGCCCTGTTTCCAGGGTAACTGATCCCCTGTTTACGGGATAAATGACTGCCCTGTTTCCGGGATAACTGACTGCCCTGTTTCCAGGATAACTGACTGCCCTGTTTCCGGGGTAACTGACTGCCCTGTTTCCAGGCGAAATGACTGCCCTGTTTCCAGGATAACTGATCACCCTGTTTCCGGGATAACTGACTGCCCTGTTTCCGGGGTAACTGACTGCCCTGTTTCCAGGGTAACTGATCACCCTGTTTACGGGATAAATGACTGCCCTGTTTCCGGGATAACTGACTGCCCTGTTTCCAGGATAACTGACTGCCCTGTTTCCGGGGTAACTGACTGCCCTGTTTCCAGGCGAAATGACTGCCCTGTTTCCAGGATAACTGATCACCCTGTTTCCGGGATAACTGACTGCCCTGTTTCCGGGGTAACTGACCGCCCTGTTTCCAGGATAACTGATCACCCTGTTTCCGGGGTAACTGACCACCCTGTTTCCAGGGTCACTGACCACCCTGTTTCCAGGATAACTGAAAGCCCTGTTTCCAGGGTAACTGATCTCCCTGTTTCCGGGGTAACTGATCACCCTGTTTCCGGGTAACTGACTGCCCTGTTTCCAGGGTAACTGACCGCCCTGTTTCAAGGATAACTGTGAGCCCTATTTCCAGGGTAAAAAACTGCCCTGTTTCCAGGGTAACTGACCGCCCTGTTTCCAGTATAACTGACCACCCTGTTTCCGGAGTAACTGAGTAATCTGTTTCCAGGGTTACTGACTGCCCTGTTTCCGGGGTAACTGACTGCCCAGTTTCCAGCGTAACTGACTGCCCAGTTTCGAAGGTAACTGACTGCCCTGTTTCCGCGGTAACTGATCACCCTGTTTCCGGGATAACTGAATACCCTGTTTCCAGGGCAACTGACTGCCCAGTTTCCAGGGTAACTGATCACCCTGTTACTGGGATAACTGACTGCCCTGTTTCCAGGGCAACTGACTGCCCAGTTTCCAGGGTAACTGACTGCCCTGTTTCCAGGGCAAGTGACCGCCCTGTTTCCGGGGTAACAGACTGCCCAGCTTCCAGGGTAACTGTTCACCCTGTTTCCGGGGTAACGGATCACCCTGTTTCCGGGGTAAATGACGGCCCTGTTTCCAGGGTAACTGACCGCCCTGTTTCAGGGATAACTGTGTGCCCTGTTTCCAGGGTAAAAAACTGCCCTGTTTCCGGGGTAACTGACCGCCCTGTTTCCAGGATAACTGATCACCCTGTTTCCGGGGTAACTGACTGCCCAGTTTCCAGCGTAACTGACTGCCCTGTTTCCAGGGTAACTGACTGCCCTGTTTCCGGGGTAACTGACTGCCCAGTTTGCAGGGTAACTGATCACCCTGTTTCCGGGATAACTGACTACCCTGTTTCCAGGGTAACTGACTGCCCTATTTCCAGGGAAACTGACTGCCCTGTTTCCGGGGTAAATGACTGCCCAGTTTCCAGGGTAACTGCTCAGCCCGTTTCCGGGATAACTGACTGCCCTGTTTCCGGGGTAACTGATCACCCTGTTTCCGGGGTAACTGACTGCCCAGTTTCCAGCGTAACTGACTGCCCAGTTTCGAAGGTAACTGACTGCCCTGTTTCCGGGGTAACTGATCACCCTGTTTCCGGGATAACTGAATACCCTGTTTCCAGGGCAACTGACTGCCCAGTTTCCAGGGTAACTGATCACCCTGTTTCTGGGATAACTGACTGCCCTGTTTCCAGGGCAACTGACTGCCCAGTTTCCAGGGTAACTGACTGCCCTGTTTCCAGGGCAAGTGACCGCCCTGTTTCCGGGGTAACAGACTGTCCAGCTTCCAGGGTAACTGTTCACCCTGTTTCCGGGGTAACGGATCACCCTGTTTCCGGGGTAAATGACGGCCCTGTTTCCAGGGTAACTGACCGCCCTGTTTCAGGGATAACTGTGTGCCCTGTTTCCAGGGTAAAAAACTGCCCTGTTTCCGGGGTAACTGACCGCCCTGTTTCCAGGATAACTGATCACACTGTTTCCGGGGTAACTGACTGCCCAGTTTCCAGCGTAACTGACTGCCCTGTTTCCAGGGTAACTGACTGCCCTGTTTCCGGGGTAACTGACTGCCCAGTTTGCAGGGTAACTGATCACCCTGTTTCCGGGATAACTGACTACCCTGTTTCCAGGGTAACTGACTGCCCAGTTTCCAGGGAAACTGACTGCCCTGTTTCCGGGGTAAATGACTGCCCAGTTTCCAGGGTAACTGCTCAGCCCGTTTCCGGGATAACTGACTGCCCTGTTTCCGGGGTAACTGATCACCCTGTTTCCGGGGTAACTGATTGCCCTGTTTCCAGCGTAACTGATCACCCTGTTTCCGGGCTAACTGACTGCCCTGTTTCCGGGATAACTGACTGCCCTGTTTCCGGGATAACTGATCACCCTGTTTCCGGGGTAACTGATTGCCCTGTTTCCAGCGTAACTGATCACCCTGTTTCCGGGCTAACTGACTGCCCTGTTTCCGGGATAACTGACTGCCCTGTTTCCAGGGTAACTGACTGCCCTGTTTCCGTGGTAACTGACTGCCCTGTTTCCAGGATAACTGATCACTCTGTTTCCGGGGTAACTGACCACCCTGTGTCCGGGGTAACTGACTAATCTGTTTCCAGGGTTACTGACCGCCCTGTTTCTGGGGTAACTGAGTGCCCTGTTTCCGGGGTAACTGACCGCCCTGTTTCCAGGATAACTGATCACCCTGTTTCCAGGGTAACTGACCATCCTGTTTCCAGGGTAACTGACTGCCCAGTTTCCAGGGTAAATGACTGCCCTGTTTCCGGGGTAACAGATCTCCCTGTTTCCGGGGTAACAGACCGCCCTGTTTCCAGGATAACTGACCGCCCTGTTTCCAGGATAACTGACTGCCCTGTTTACTGGATAACTGACCGCCCTGTTTCCAGGTTAACTGACTGCCCTGTTTCCGGGATAACTGACTGCCCTGTTTCCAGGGTAACTGACTGCCCAGTTTCCAGAGTAACTGAATACCCTGTTTCCAGGGTAACTGACTGCACTGTTTCCGGGATAACTGACTCCCCTGTTTCCAGGGTAACTGACTGCCCTGTTTCCGGGGGAACTGACTGCCCTGTTTCCAGGGTAACTGATCACCCTGTTTCCGGGATAACTGACTGCCCTGTTTCCGGGATAACTGACTGCCCTGTTTCCAGGGTAACTGACTGCCCTGTTTCCAGGGCAACGGATCACCATGTTTCCAGGGTAACTGACTGCACTGTTTCCAGGGCAAGTGACCGCCCTGTTTCCGGGGTAACAGACTGCCCAGTTTCCAGGGTAACTGTTCACCCTGTTTCCGGGGTAACGGATCACCCTGTTTCCAGGGTAAATGACGGCCCTGTTTCCAGGGTAACTGACCGCCCTGTTTCAGGGATAACTGTGTGCCCTGTTTCCAGGGTAAAAAACTGCCCTGTTTCCGGGGAAACTGACCGCCCTGTTTCCAGGATAACTGATCACCCTGTTTCCGGGGTAACTGACTGCCCAGTTTCCAGCGTAAATGACTGCCCTGTTTCCGGGATAACTGACTGCCCTGTTTCCGGGATAACTGATCACCCTGTTTCCGGGGTAACTGATTGCCCTGTTTCCAGCGTAACTGATCACCCTGTTTCTGGGCTAACTGACTGCCCTGTTTCCGGGATAACTGACTGCCCTGTTTCCAGGGTAACTGACTGCCCTGTTTCCGCGGTAACTGACTGCCCTGTTTCCAGGATAACTGATCACTCTGTTTCCGGGGTAACTGACCACCCTGTGTCCGGGGTAACTGACTAATCTGTTTCCAGGGTTACTGACCGCCCTGTTTCTGGGGCAACTGAGTGCCCTGTTTCCGGGGTAACTGACCGCCCTGTTTCCAGGATAACTGATCACCCTGTTTCCAGGGTAACTGACCATCCTGTTTCCAGGGTAACTGACTGCCCAGTTTCCAGGGTAAATGACTGCCCTGTTTCCGGGGTAACAGATCTCCCTGTTTCCGGGGTAACAGACCGCCCTGTTTCCAGGATAACTGACCGCCCTGTTTCCGGGATAACTGACTGCCCTGTTTACTGGATAACTGACCGCCCTGTTTCCAGGTTAACTGACTGCCCTGTTTCCGGGACAACTGACTGCCCTGTTTCCAGGGTAACTGACTGCCCTGTTTCCGGGATAACTGACTGCCCTGTTTCCAGGGTAATTGACTGCCCAGTTTCCAGGGTAACTGACTGCCCTGTATCCGGGGTAACTGACTGCCCTGTTTCCAGGGTAACTGACTGCCCAGTTTCCAGAGTAACTGAACACCCTGTTTCCAGGGTAACTGTCTGCCCTGTTTCCGGGATAACTGACTGCCCTGTTTCCAGGGTAACTGACTGCCCTGTTTCCGGGGGAACTGACTGCCCTGTTTCCAGGGTAACTGATCACCCTGTTTCCGGGATAACTGACTGCCCTGTTTCCGGGATAACTGACTGCCCTGTTTCCAGGGTAACTGACTGCCCTGTTTCCAGGGCAACGGATCACCATGTTTCCTGGGAAACTGACTGCACTGTTTCCAGGGCAAGTGACCGCCCTGTTTCCGGGGTAACAGACTGCCCAGTTTCCAGGGTAACTGTTCACCCTGTTTCCGGGGTAACGGATCACCCTGTTTCCAGGGTAAATGACGGCCCTGTTTCCAGGGTAACTGACCGCCCTGTTTCAGGGATAACTGTGTGCCCTGTTTCCAGGGTAAAAAACTGCCCTGTTTCCGGGGTAACTGACCGCCCTGTTTCCAGGATAACTGATCACCCTGTTTCCGGGGTAACTGATGGCCCAGTTTCCAGCGTAACTGACTGCCCTGTTTCCAGGGTAACTGACTGCCCTGTTTCCGGGGTAACTGACTGCCCAGTTTCCAGGGTAACTGACTGCCCTGTTTCCGGGGTAACTGACTGCCCAGTTTCCAGGGTAACTGATCACCCTGTTTCCGGGATAACTGACTGCCCTGTTTCCAGGGTAACTGACTGCCCAGTTTCCAGAGTAACTGAACACCCTTTTTCCAGGGTAACTGTCTGCCCTGTTTCCGGGATAACTGACTGCCCTGTTTCCAGGGTAACTGACTGCCCTGTTTCCGGGGGAACTGACTGTCCTGTTTCCAGGGTAACTGATCACCCTGTTTCTGGGATAACTGACTGCCCTGTTTCCGGGATAACTGACTGCCCTGTTTCCAGGGTAACTGACTGCCCTGTTTCCAGGGCAACGGATCACCCTGTTTCCAGGGTAATTGACTGCCCAGTTTCCAGGGTAACTGACTGCCCTGTATCCGGGGTAACTGACTGCCCTGTTTCCAGGGTAACTGACTGCCCAGTTTCCAGAGTAACTGAACACCCTGTTTCCAGGGTAACTGTCTGCCCTGTTTCCGGGATAACTGACTGCCCTGTTTCCAGGGTAACTGACTGCCCTGTTTCCGGGGGAACTGACTGCCCTGTTTCCAGGGTAACTGATCACCCTGTTTCCGGGATAACTGACTGCCCTGTTTCCGGGATAACTGACTGCCCTGTTTCCAGGGTAACTGACTGCCCTGTTTCCAGGGCAACGGATCACCATGTTTCCTGGGTAACTGACTGCACTGTTTCCAGGGCAAGTGACCGCCCTGTTTCCGGGGTAACAGACTGCCCAGTTTCCAGGGTAACTGTTCACCCTGTTTCCGGGGTAACGGATCACCCTGTTTCCAGGGTAAATGACGGCCCTGTTTCCAGGGTAACTGACCGCCCTGTTTCAGGGATAACTGTGTGCCCTGTTTCCAGGGTAAAAAACTGCCCTGTTTCCGGGGTAACTGACCGCCCTGTTTCCAGGATAACTGATCACCCTGTTTCCGGGGTAACTGATGGCCCAGTTTCCAGCGTAACTGACTGCCCTGTTTCCAGGGTAACTGACTGCCCTGTTTCCGGGGTAACTGACTGCCCAGTTTCCAGGGTAACTGACTGCCCTGTTTCCGGGGTAACTGACTGCCCAGTTTCCAGGGTAACTGATCACCCTGTTTCCGGGATAACTGACTACCCTGTTTCCAGGGTAACTGACTGCCCTGTTTCCGGGGTAACTGATTGCCCTGTTTCCAGCGTAACTGATCACCCTGTTTCCGGGATAACTGACTGCCCTGTTTCCGGGATAACTGACTGCCCTGTTTCCAGGGTAACTGACTGCCCTGTTTCCGGGGTAACTGACTGCCCTGTTTCCAGGATAACTGATCACTCTGTTTCCGGGGTAACTGACCACCCTGTGTCCGGGGTAACTGACTAATCTGTTTCCAGGGTTACTGACCGCCCTGTTTCTGGGGTAACTGAGTGCCCTGTTTCCGGGGTAACTGACCGCCCTGTTTCCAGGATAACTGATCACCCTATTCCAGGGTAACTGACCATCCTGTTTCCAGGGTAACTGACTGCCCAGTTTCCAGGGTAACTGACTGCCCTGTTTCCGGGGTATATGATCTCCCTGTTTCCGCTGTAACTGACCGCCCTGTTTCCAGGATAACTGACCGCCCTGTTTCCGGGATAACTGACTGCCCTGTTTACTGGATAACTGACCGCCCTGTTTCCAGGTTAACTAACTGCCCTATTTCCGGGATAACTGACTGCCCTGTTTCCAGGGTAACTGACTGCCCTGTTTCCGGGATAACTGACTGCCCTATTTCCAGGGTAACTGAGAACACTGTTTCCGGGATAACTGACTGCCCTGTTTCCAGGGTAACTGACTGCCCAGTTTCCAGGGTAACTGACTGCCCTGTTTCCGGGGTAACTGACTGCCCTGTTTCAGGGATAACTGTGTGCCCTGT
The DNA here is from genome assembly GCF_036365525.1 of Heterodontus francisci. NCBI lineage: Eukaryota > Metazoa > Chordata > Chondrichthyes > Heterodontiformes > Heterodontidae > Heterodontus > Heterodontus francisci. The sequence goes on from NC_090386.1 coordinate 8,040,517, forward strand.
TTCCAGGGTAAAAAACTGCCCTGTTTCCGGGGTAACTGACCGCCCTGTTTCCAGGATAACTGATCACCCTGTTTCCGGGGTAACTGACTGCCCAGTTTCCAGCGTAACTGACTGCCCTGTTTCCAGGGTAACTGACTGCCCTGTTTCCGGGGTAACTGACTGCCCAGTTTCCAGGGTAACTGACTGCCCTGTTTCCGGGGTAACTGACTGCCCAGTTTCCAGGGTAACTGATCACCCTGTTTCCGGGATAACTGACTACCCTGTTTCCAGGGTAACTGACTGCCCAGTTTCCAGGGAAACTGACTGCCCTGTTTCCGGGGAAACTGACTGCCCAGTTTCCAGGGTAACTGATCAGCCCGTTTCCGGGATAACTGACTGCCCTATTTCCGGGATAACTGACTGCCCTGTTTCCAGGGTAACTGACTGCCCTGTTTCCGGGGTAACTGATTGCCCTGTTTCCAGCGTAACTGATCACCCTGTTTCCGGGATAACTGACTGCCCTGTTTCCAGGGGAACTGACCGCCCTGTTTCTGGGGTAACTGAGTGCCCTGTTTCCGGGGTAACTGACCGCCCTGTTTCCAGGATAACTGATCACCCTGTTTCCAGGGTAACTGACCATCCTGTTTCCAGGGTAACTGACTGCCCAGTTTCCAGGGTAAAAGACTGCCCTGTTTCCGGGTAACAGATCTCCCTGTTTCCGGGGTAACAGACCGCCCTGTTTCCAGGATAACTGACCGCCCCATTTTCCGGGGTAACTGACCGCCCTGTTTCCAGGATAACTGACTGCCCTGTTTCCGGGATAACTGACTGCCCTGTTTACTGGATAACTGACCGCCCTGTTTCCAGGTTAACTGACTGCCCTGTTTCCGGGATAAATAACTGCCCTGTTTCCAGGGTAACTGACTGCCCAGTTTTTCGGGGATAACTGACTGCCCTGTTTCCAGGGTACTTGACTGCCCAGTTTCCAGGGTACTGACTGCCCTGTTTCCGGGGTAACTGACTGCCCTGTTTCCAGGGTAACTGACTGCCCAGTTTCCAGAGTAACTGAATACCCTGTTTCCAGGGTAACTGACTGCCCTGTTTCCGGGATAACTGACTGCCCTGTTTCCAGGGTAACTGACTGCCCTGTTTCCGGGGTAACTGACTGCCCTGTTTCCAGGGTAACTGATCACCCTGTTTCCGGGATAACTGACTGCCCTGTTTCCGGGATCACTGACTGCCCTTTTTCCAGGGTAACTGACTGCCCTGTTTCCGGGGTAACTGACTGCCCTGTTTCCAGGCTAACTGACTGCCCAGTTTCCAGGATAACTGATCACCCTGTTTCCGGGGTAACTGACTGCCCTGTTTCCGGGATAACTGACCGCCCTGTTTCCAGGATAACTGATCACCCTGTTTCCGGGGTAACTGACCACCCTGTTTCCAGGGTCACTGACCACCCTGTTTCCAGGATAACTGACTCCCCTTTTTCCAGGGTAACTGACTGCCCTGTTTCCGGGGTAACTGACCGCCCTGTTTCCAGGATAACTGACCTACCTATTTCCAGGGTAACTGACTGCCCAGTTTCCGGGGTAACTGACTGCCCTGTTTCCAGGTTAACTGACTGCCCAGTTTCCAGGGTAACTGATCACCCTTTTTCCAGGATAACTGACTCCCCGGTTTCCATAGTAACTGACTGCCCAGTTTTCAGGGTAACTGACTGCCCTGTTTGCGGGGTAACTAACTGCCCAGTTTCCAGGGTAACTGATTGCCCATTTCCAAGGGTAACTGATCACCCTGTTTCCGGGATAACTGACTGCCCTGTTTCCGGGAGAAATGACTGCCCTGTTTCCAGGGTAACTGACTGCCCTGTTTCCGGGGTAAGTGACTGCCCTGTTTCCAGGGTAACTGATCACCCTGTTTCCGGGATAAATGACTGCCCTGTTTCCGGGATAACTAACTGCCCTGTTTCCAGGGTAACTGACTGCTCTGTTCCCAGGGTAACTGACAGCCCTGTTTCCGGGGTAAATGATCACCCTGTTTCTGGGGTAACTGAGTGCCCTGTTTCCGGGGTAACTGACCGTCCTGTTTCCAGGATAACTGATCACCCTGTTTCCAGGGTAACTGACCATCCTGTTTCCAGGGTAACTGACTGCCCAGTTTCCAGGGTAACTGACTGCCCAGTTTCCAGAGTAACTGAATACCCTGTTTCCAGGGTAACTGACTGCCCTGTTTCCGGGATAACTGACTGCCCTGTTTCCAGGGTAACTGACTGCCCTGTTTCCAGGGCAACGGATCACCATGTTTCCTGGGTAACTGACTGCACTGTTTCCAGGGCAAGTGACCGCCCTGTTTCCGGGGTAACAGACTGCCCAGTTTCCAGGGTAACTGTTCACCCTGTTTCCGGGGTAACGAATCACCCTGTTTCCGGGGTAAATGACGGCCCTGTTTCCAGGGTAACTGACCGCCCTGTTTCAGGGATAACTGTGTGCCCTGTTTCCAGGGTAAAAAACTGCCCTGTTTCCGGGGTAACTGACCGCCCGGTTTCCAGGATAACTGATCACCCTGTTTCCGGCGTAACTGACTGCCCAGTTTCCAGCGTAACTGACTGCCCTGTTTCCAGGGTAACTGACTGCCCTGTTTCCGGGGTAACTGACTGCCCAGTTTCCAGGGTAACTGACTGCCCTGTTTCCAGGGTAACTGACTGCCCAGTTTCCAGGATGACTGATCCCCCTGTTTCCGGGATAACTGACTGCCCTGTTTGCTGGAGAAATGACTGCCCTGTTTCCAGGGTAACTGACTGCCCTGTTTCCGGGGTAACTGACTGCCCTGTTTCCAGGGTAACTGATCACTCTGTTTACGGGATAAATGACTGCCATGTTTCCGGGATAACTGACTGCCCTGTTTCCAGGATAACTGACTGCCCTGTTTCCGGGGTAACTGACTGCCCTGTTTCCAGGCGAAATGACTGCCCTGTTTCCAGGATAACTGATCACCCTGTTTCCGGGATAACTGACTGCCCTGTTTCCGGGGTAACTTACGCCCTGTTTCCAGGATAACTGATCACCCTGTTTCCGGGGTAACTGACCACCCTGTTTCCAGGATAACTGAAAGCCCTGTTTCCAGGGTAACTGATCTCCCTGTTTCCGGGGTAACTGATCACCCTGTTTCCGGGTAACTGACTGCCCTGTTTCCAGGGTAACTGACCGCCCTGTTTCAGGGATAACTGTGAGCCCTATTTCCAGGGTAAAAAACTGCCCTGTTTCCAGGGTAACTGACCGCCCTGTTTCCAGTATAACTGACCACCCTGTTTCCGGAGTAACTGAGTAATCTGTTTCCAGGGTTACTGACTGCCCTGTTTCCGGGGTAACTGACTGCCCAGTTTCCAGCGTAACTGACTGCCCAGTTTCCAGGGTAACTGACTGCCCTGTTTCCGGGGTAACTGATAACCCTGTTTCCGGGATAACTGAATACCCTGTTTCCAGGGCAACTGACTGCCCAGTTTCCAGGGTAACTGATCACCCTGTTTCTGGGATAACTGACTGCCCTGTTTCCAGGGCAACTGACTGCCCAGTTTCCAGGGTAACTGACTGCCCTGTTTCCAGGGCAAGTGACCGCCCTGTTTCCGGGGTAACAGACTGCCCAGTTTCCAGGGTAACTGTTCACCCTGTTTCCGGGGTAACGGATCACCCTGTTTCCAGGGTAAATGACGGCCCTGTTTCCAGGGTAACTGACCGCCCTGTTTCAGGGATAACTGTGTGCCCTGTTTCCAGGGTAAAAAACTGCCCTGTTTCCGGGGTAACTGACCGCCCTGTTTCCAGGATAACTGATCACCCTGTTTCCGGGGTAACTGACTGCCCAGTTTCCAGCGTAACTGACTGCCCTGTTTCCAGGGTAACTGACTGCCCTGTTTCCGGGGTAACTGACTGCCCAGTTTGCAGGGTAACTGATCACCCTGTTTCCGGGATAACTGACAACCCTGTTTCCAGGGTAACTGACTGCCCAGTTTCCAGGGAAACTGACTGCCTGTTTCCGGGGTAACTGACTGCCCAGTTTCCAGGGTAACTGCTCAGCCCGTTTCCGGGATAACTGACTGCCCTGTTTCCGGGATAACTGATCACCCTGTTTCCGGGCTAACTGACTGCCCTGTTTCCGGGATAACTGACTGCCCTGTTTCCAGGGTAACTGACTGCCCTGTTTCCGGGGTAACTGACTGCCCTGTTTCCAGGATAACTGATCACTCTGTTTCCGGGGTAACTGACCACCCTGTGTCCGGGGTAACTGACTAATCTGTTTCCAGGGTTACTGACCGCCCTGTTTCTGGGGTAACTGAGTGCCCTGTTTCCGGGGTAACTGACCGCCCTGTTTCCAGGATAACTGATCACCCTGTTTCCAGGGTAACTGACCATCCTGTTTCCAGGGTAACTGACTGCCCAGTTTCCAGGGTAAATGACTGCCCTGTTTCCGGGGTAACAGATCTCCCTGTTTCCGGGGTAACAGACCGCCCTGTTTCCAGGATAACTGACCGCCCTGTTTCCGGGATAACTGACTGCCCTGTTTACTGGATAACTGACCGCCCTGTTTCCAGGTTAACTGACTGCCCTGTTTCCGGGATAACTGACTGCCCTATTTCCAGGGTAACTGACTGCCCTGTTTCCGGGATAACTGACTGCCCTGTTTCCAGGGTAATTGACTGCCCAGTTTCCAGGGTAACTGACTGCCCTGTATCCGGGATAACTGACTGCCCTGTTTCCAGGGTAACTGACTGCCCAGTTTCCAGAGTAACTGAATACCCTGTTTCCAGGGTAACTGACTGCCCTGTTTCCGGGATAACTGACTGCCCTGTTTCCAGGGTAACTGACTGCCCTGTTTCCGGGGGAACTGACTGCCCTGTTTCCAGGGTAACTGATCACCCTGTTTCCGGGATAACTGACTGCCCTGTTTCCGGGATAACTGACTGCCCTGTTTCCAGGGTAACTGACTGCCCTGTTTCCAGGGCAACGGATCACCATGTTTCCTGGGTAACTGACTGCACTGTTTCCAGGGCAAGTGACCGCCCTGTTTCCGGGGTAACAGACTGCCCAGTTTCCAGGGTAACTGTTCACCCTGTTTCCGGGGTAACGGATCACCCTGTTTCCAGGGTAAATGACGGCCCTGTTTCCAGGGTAACTGACCGCCCTGTTTCAGGGATAACTGTGTGCCCTGTTTCCAGGGTAAAAAACTGCCCTGTTTCCGGGGTAACTGACCGCCCTGTTTCCAGGATAACTGATCACCCTGTTTCCGGGGTAACTGACTGCCCTGTTTCCAGGGTAACTGACTGCCCTGTTTCCGGGGTAACTGACTGCCCAGTTTCCAGGGTAACTGACTGCCCTGTTTCCGGGGTAACTGACTGCCCAGTTTCCAGGATAACTGATCACCCTGTTTCCGGGATAACTGACTACCCTGTTTCCAGGGTAACTGACTGCCCAGTTTCCAGGGAAACTGACTGCCCTGTTTCCGGGGTCACTGACTGCCCAGTTTCCAGGGTAACTGATCAGCCCGTTTCCGGGATAACTGACTGCCCTATTTCCGGGATAACTGACTGCCCTGTTTCCAGGGTAACTGACTGCCCTGTTTCCGGGGTAACTGATTGCCCTGTTTCCAGCGTAACTGATCACCCTGTTTCCGGGATAACTGACTGCCCTGTTTCCAGGGTAACTGACTGCCCTGTTTCCAGGGTAACTGACCGCCCTGTTTCTGGGGTAACTGACCGCCCTGTTTCCAGGATAACTGATCACCCTGTTTCCAGGGGAACTGACCATCCTGTTTCCAGGGTAACTGACTGCCCAGTTTCCAGGGTAAAAGACTGCCCTGTTTCCGCGTAACAGATCTCCCTGTTTCCGGGGTAACAGACCGCCCTGTTTCCAGGATAACTGACCGCCCCATTTTCCGGGGTAACTGACCGCCCTGTTTCCAGGATAACTGACTGCCCTGTTTCCGGGATAACTGACTGCCCTGTTTACTGGATAACTGACCGCCCTGTTTCCAGGTTAACTGACTGCCCTGTTTCCGGGATAAATAACTGCCCTGTTTCCAGGGTAACTGACTGCCCTGTTTCCGGGATAACTGACTGCCCTGTTTCCAGGGTACTTGACTGCCCAGTTTCCAGGGTAACTGACTGCCCTGTTTCCGGGGTAACTGACTGCCCTGTTTCCAGGGTAACTGACTGCCCAGTTTCCAGAGTAACTGAATACCCTGTTTCCGGGGTAACTGACTGCCCTGTTTCCGGGATAACTGACTGCCCTGTTTCCAGGGTAACTGACTGCCCTGTTTCCGGGGTAACTGACTGCCCTGTTTCCAGGGTAACTGATCACCCTGTTTCCGGGATAACTGACTGCCCTTTTTCCGGGATCACTGACTGCCCTTTTTCCAGGGTAACTGACTGCCCTGTTTCCGGGGTAACTGACCGCCCTGTTTCCAGGATAATTGATCACCCTGTTTCCGGGGTAACTGACCACCCTGTTTCCAGGGTCACTGACCACCCTGTTTCCAGGATAACTGACTCACCTGTTTCCAGGGTAACTGACTGCCCTGTTTCCGGGGTAACTGACCGCCCTGTTTCCAGGATAACTGACCTACCTATTTCCAGGGTAACTGACTGCCCAGTTTCCGGGGTAACTGACTGCCCTGTTTCCTGGGTAACTGACTGCCCTGCTTCCGGGGTAAATGACTGCCCTGTTTCCAGGTTAACTGACTGCCCAGTTTCGAGGGTAACTGATCACCCTTTTTCCGGGATAACTGACGGCCCTGTTTCAGGGATAAGTGAATGCCCTGTTTCCAGGGTAACTGATCACCCTGTTTCCAGGATAACTGACTCCCCGGTTTCCATAGTAACTGACTGCCCAGTTTTCAGGGTAACTGACTGCCCTGTTTGCGGGGTAACTGACTGCCCAGTTTCCAGGGTAACTGATTGCCCAGTTCCAAGGGTAACTGATCACCCTGTTTCCGGGATAACTGACTGCCCTGTTTCCGGGAGAAATGACTGCCCTGTTTCCAGGGTAACTGACTGCCCTGTTTCCGGGGTAACTGACTGCCCTGTTTCCAGGGTAACTGATCACCCTGTTTCCGGGATAAATGACTGCCCTGTTTCCGGGATAACTGACTGCCCTGTTTCCAGGGTAACTGACTGCTCTGTTTCCAGGGTAACTGACAGCCCACCTTCCAGTGCAACTGATCACCCTGTTTCCAGGATAACTGACTGCCCTATTTCCAGGGGAACTGACTGCCCTGTTTCCGGGGTAAATGATCACCCTGTTTCTGGGGTAACTGAGTGCCCTGTTTCCGGGGTAACTGACCGTCCTGTTTCCAGGATAACTGATCACCCTGTTTCCAGGGTAACTGACCATCCTGTTTCCAGGGTAACTGACTGCCCAGTTTCCGGGGTAAATGACTGCCCTGTTTCCGGGGTAACAGATCTCCCTGTTTCCGGGATAAATGACTGCCCTGTTTCCGGGATAACTGACTGCCCTGTTTCCAGGGTAACTGACTGCCCTGTTTCCAGGGGAACTGACTGCCCTGTTTCCGGGGTAAATGATCACCCTGTTTCTGGGGTAACTGAGTGCCCTGTTTCCGGGGTAACTGACCGTCCTGTTTCCAGGATAACTGATCACCCTGTTTCCAGGGTAACTGACCATCCTGTTTCCAGGGTAACTGACTGCCCAGTTTCCAGGGTAAATGACTGCCCTGTTTCCGGGGTAACAGATCTCCCTGTTTCCGGGGTAACTGACTGCCCTGTTTCCAGGATAACTGACCGCCCTGTTTCCGGGATAACTGACTGCCCTGTTTACTGGATAACTGACCGCCCTGTGTACTGGATAACTGACTGCCCTGTTTCCAGGATAACTGACTGCCCTGTTTACTGGATAACTGACCGCCCTGTTTCCAGGTTAACTGACTGCCCTGTTTCCGGGATAACTGACTGCCCTGTTTCCAGGGTAACTGAATGCCCTGTTTCCGGGATAACTGACTGCCCAGTTTCCAGGGTAACTGACTGCCCTGTATCCGGGGTAACTGACTGCCCTGTTTCCAGGGTAACTGACTGCCCAGTTTCCAGAGTAACTGAATACCCTGTTTCCAGGGTAACTGACTGCCCTGTTTCCGGGATAACTGACTGCCCTGTTTCCAGGGTAACTGACTGCCCTGTTTCCGGGGGAACTGACTGCCCTGTTTCCAGGGTAACTGATCACCCTGTTTCCGGGATAACTGACTGCCCTGTTTCCGGGATAACTGACTGCCCTGTTTCCAGGGTAACTGACTGCCCTGTTTCCAGGGCAACGGATCACCATGTTTCCTGGGTAACTGACTGCACTGTTTCCAGGGCAAGTGACCGCCCTGTTTCCGGGGTAACAGACTGCCCAGTTTCCAGGGTAACTGTTCACCCTGTTTCCGGGGTAACGGATCACCCTGTTTCCGGGGTAAATGACGGCCCTGTTTCCAGGGTAACTGACCGCCCTGTTTCAGGGATAACTGTGTGCCCTGTTTCCAGGGTAAAAAACTGCCCTGTTTCCGGGGTAACTGACCGCCCGGTTTCCAGGATAGCTGATCACCCTGTTTCCGGGGTAACTGACTGCCCAGTTTCCAGCGTAACTGACTGCCCTGTTTCCAGGGTAACTGACTGCCCTGTTTCCGGGGTAACTGACTGCCCAGTTTCCAGGGTAACTGACTGCCCTGTTTCCGGGGTAACTGACTGCCCAGTTTCCAGGGTAACTGATCACCCTGTTTCCGGGATAACTGACTACCCTGTTTCCAGGGTAACTGACTGCCCAGTTTCCAGGGAAACTGACTGCCCTGTTTCCGGGGTAACTGACTGCCCAGTTTCCAGGGTAACTGATCAGCCCGTTTCCGGGATAACTGACTGCCCTATTTCCGGGATAACTGACTGCCCTGTTTCCAGGGTAACTGACTGCCCTGTTTCCGGGGTAACTGATTGCCCTGTTTCCAGCCTAACTGATCACCCTGTTTCCGGGATAACTGACTGCCCTGTTACCAGGGTAACTGACTGCCCTGTTTCCAGGGTAACTGACCGCCCTGTTTCTGGGGTAACTGAGTACCCTGTTTCCAGGGTAACTGACCGCCCTGTTTCCAGGATAACTGATCACCCTGTTTCCAGGGTAACTGACCATCCTGTTTCCAGGGTAACTGACTGCCCAGTTTCCAGGGTAAATGACTGCCCTGTTTCCGGGTAACAGATCTCCCTGTTTCCGGGGTAACAGACCGCCCTGTTTCCAGGATAACTGACCGCCCCATTTTCCGGGGTAACTGACCGCCCTGTTTCCAGGATAACTGACTGCCCTGTTTCCGGGATAACTGCCTGCCCTGTTTACTGGATAACTGACCGCCCTGTTTCCAGGTTAACTGACTGCCCTGTTTCCGGGATAAATAACTGCCCTGTTTCCAGGGTAACTGACTGCCCTGTTTCCGGGATAACTGACTGCCCTGTTTCCAGGGTAACTGATAACCCTGTTTCGGGGCTAACTGACTGCCCTGTTTCCAGGGTAATTGACTGCCCAGTTTCCAGGGTAACTGACTGCCCTGTTTCCGGGGTAACTGACTGCCCTGTTTCCAGGGTAACTGACTGCCCAGTTTCCAGAGTAACTGAATACCCTGTTTCCAGGGTAACTGACTGCCCTGTTTCCGGGATAACTGACTGCCCTGTTTCCAGGGTAACTGACTGCCCTGTTTCCGGGGTAACTGACTGCCCTGTTTCCAGGGTAACTGATCACCCTGTTTCCGGGATAACTGACTGCCCTGTTTCCGGGATCACTGACTGCCCTTTTTCCAGGGTAACTGACTGCCCTGTTTCCGGGGTAACTGACTTCCCTGTTTCCAGGCTAACTGACTGCCCAGTTTCCAGGATAACTGATCACCCTGTTTCCGGGGTAACTGACTGCCCTGTTTCCGGGATAACTGACCGCCCTGTTTCCAGGATAACTGATCACCCTTTTTCCGGGGTAACTGACCACCCTGTTTCCAGGGTCACTGACCACCCTGTTTCCAGGATAACTGACTCCCCTGTTTCCAGGGTAACTGACTGCCCTGTTTCCGGGGTAACTGACCGCCCTGTTTCCAGGATAACTGACCTACCTATTTCCAGGGTAACTGACTGCCCAGTTTCCGGGGTAACTGACTGCCCTGTTTCCTGGGTAACTGACTGCCCTGCTTCCGGGGTAAATGACTGCCCTGTTTCCAGTTTAACTGACTGCCCAGTTTCCAGGGTAACTGATCACCCTTTTTCCGGGATAACTGACGGCCCTGTTTCAGGGATAAGTGAATGCCCTGTTTCCAGGGTAACTGATCACCCTGTTTCCAGGATAACTGACTCCCCGGTTTCCATGGTAACTGACTGCCCAGTTTTCAGGGTAACTGACTGCCCTGTTTGCGGGGTAACTGACTGCTCAGTTTCCAGGGGAACTGATTGCCCAGTTACAAGGGTAACTGATCACCCTGTTTCCGGGATAACTGACTGCCCTGTTTCCGGGAGAAATGACTGCCCTGTTTCCAGGGGAACTGACTGCCCTGTTTCCGGGGTAACTGACTGCCCTGTTTCCAGGGTAACTGATCACCCTGTTTCCGGGATAAATGACTGCCCTCTTTCCGGGATAACTGACTGCCCTGTTTCCAGGGTAACTGACTGCCCTGTTTCCGGGGTAACTGACTGCCCTGTTTCCAGGCTAACTGACTGCCCTGTTTCCAGGATAACTGATCACCCTGTTTCCGGGGTAAATGACTGCCCTGTTTCCGGGGTAACTGACCGCCCTGTTTCCAGGATAACTGATCACCCTGTTTCCGGGATAAATGACTGCCCTGTTTCCAGGGTAACTGACTGCCCTGTTTCCGGGGTAACTGATTGCCCTGTTTCCAGCGTAACTGATCACCCTGTTTCCGGGATAACTGACTGCCCTGTTTCCAGGGTAACTGACTGCCCTGTTTCCAGGGTAACTGACCGCCCTGTTTCTGGGGTAACTGAGTGCCCTGTTTCCAGGGTAACTGACCGCCCTGTTTCCAGGATAACTGATCACCCTGTTTCCAGGGTAACTGTCCATCCTGTTTCCAGGGTAACTGACTGCCCAGTTTCCAGGGTAAATGACTGCCCTGTTTCCGGGTAACAGATCTCCCTGTTTCCGGGGTAACAGACCGCCCTGTTTCCAGGATAACTGACCGCCCCATTTTCCGGGGTAACTGACCGCCCTGTTTCCAGGATAACTGACTGCCCTGTTTCCGGGATAACTGACTGCCCTGTTTACTGGATAACTGACCGCCCTGTTTCCAGGTTAACTGACTGCCCTGTTTCCGGGATAAATAACTGCCCTGTTTCCAGGGTAACTGACTGCCCTGTTTCCGGGATAACTGACTGCCCTGTTTCCAGGGTAACTGATAACCCTGTTTCAGGGCTAACTGACTGCCCTGTTTCCAGGGTAATTGACTGCCCAGTTTCCAGGGTAACTGACTGCCCTGTTTCCGGGGTAACTGACTGCCCTGTTTCCAGGGTAACTGACTGCCCAGTTTCCAGAGTAACTGAATACCCTGTTTCCAGGGTAACTGACTGCCCTGTTTCCGGGATAACTGACTGCCCTGTTTCCAGGGTAACTGACTGCCCTGTTTCCGGGGTAACTGACTGCCCTGTTTCCAGGGTAACTGATCACCCTGTTTCCGGGATAACTGACTGCCCTGTTTCCGGGATCACTGACTGCCCTTTTTCCAGGGTAACTGACTGCCCTGTTTCCGGGGTAACTGACTGCCCTGTTTCCAGGCTAACTGACTGCCCAGTTTCCAGGATAACTGATCACCCTGTTTCCGGGGTAACTGACTGCCCTGTTTCCGGGATAACTGACCGCCCTGTTTCCAGGATAACTGATCACCCTTTTTCCGGGGTAACTGACCACCCTGTTTCCAGGGTCACTGACCACCCTGTTTCCAGGATAACTGACTCCCCTGTTTCCAGGGTAACTGACTGCCCTGTTTCCGGGGTAACTGACCGCCCTGTTTCCAGGATAACTGACCTACCTATTTCCAGGGTAACTGACTGCCCAGTTTCCGGGGTAACTGACTGCCCTGTTTCCTGGGTAACTGACTGCCCTGCTTCCGGGGTAAATGACTGCCCTGTTTCCAGTTTAACTGACTGCCCAGTTTCCAGGGTAACTGATCACCCTTTTTCCGGGATAACTGACGGCCCTGTTTCAGGGATAAGTGAATGCCCTGTTTCCAGGATAACTGACTCACCGGTTTCCATGGTAACTGACTGCCCAGTTTTCAGGGTAACTGACTGCCCTGTTTGCGGGGTAACTGACTGCCCAGTTTCCAGGGTAACTGATTGCCCAGTTACAAGGGTAACTGATCACCCTGTTTCCGGGATAACTGACTGCCCTGTTTCCGGGAGAAATGACTGCCCTGTTTCCAGGGGAACTGACTGCCCTGTTTCCGGGGTAACTGACTGCCCTGTTTCCAGGGTAACTGATCACCCTGTTTCCGGGATAAATGACTGCCCTGTTTCCGGGATAACTGACTGCCCTGTTTCCAGGGTAACTGACTGCCCTGTTTCCGGGGTAACTGACTGCCCTGTTTCCAGGCTAACTGACTGCCCTGTTTCCAGGATAACTGATCACCATGTTTCCGGGGTAAATGACTGCCCTGTTTCCGGGGTAACTGACCGCCCTGTTTCCAGGATAACTGATCACCCTGTTTCCGGGGTAACTGACTGCCCTGTTTCCAGGCTAACTGACTGCCCTGTTTCCAGGATAACTGATCACCCTGTTTCCGGGGTAACTGACTGCCCTGTTTCCGGGGTAACTGACCGCCCTGTTTCCAGGATAACTGATCACCCTGTTTCCGGGGTAACTGACCACCCTGTTTCCAGGGTCACTGACCACCCTGTTTCCAGGATAACTGACTCCCCTGTTTCCAGCGTAACTGATCACCCTGTTTCCAGGATAACTGACCTACCTATTTCCGGGGTAACTGACCGCCCTGTTTCGAGGATAACTGACTGCCCTGTTTCCAGGTTAACTGACTGCCCTGTTTCCAGGGTAACTGACTGCCCTGTTTCCAGGGGAACTGACTGCCCTGTTTCCGGGGTAAATGCTCACCCTGTTTCCGGGTAACTGACTAACCAGTTTCCAGGGTGACTGACTGCCCTGTTTCCAGGGTAACTGACTGCCCAGTTTCCGGGGTAACTGACTGCCCTGTTTCCAGGTTAACTGACTGCCCAGTTTCCAGGGTAACTGATCACCCTGTTTCCGGAAAAACTGACTGTCCTGTTTCCGGGAGAAATGACTGCCCTGTTTCCAGGGTAACTGACTGCCCTGTTTCCGGGGTAACTGACTGCCCTGTTTCCAGGGTAACTGATCACCCTGTTTCCGGGATAAATGACTGCCCTGTTTCCGGGATAACTGACTGCCCTGTTTCCAGGGTAACTGACTGCCCTGTTTCCGGGGTAACTGACTGCCCTGTTTCCAGGCTAACTGACTGCCCTGTTTCCAGGATAACTGATCACCCTGTTTCCGGGGTAAATGACTGCCCTGTTTCCAGGGTAACTGACCGCCCTGTTTCAGGGATAACTGTGAGCCCTATTTCCAGGGTAAAAAACTGCCCTGTTTCCAGGGTAACTGACCGCCCTGTTTCCAGTATAACTGATCACCCTGTTTCCGGAGTAACTGAGTAATCTGTTTCCAGGGTTACTGACTGCCCTGTTTCCGGGGTAACTGACTGCCCAGTTTCCAGCGTAACTGACTGCCCTGTTTCCAGGGTAACTGACTGCCCAGTTTCCAGGGTAACTGACTGCCCTGTTTCCGGGGTAACTGATCACCCTGTTTCCGGGATAACTGAATACCCTGTTTCCAGGGCAACTGACTGCCCAGTTTCCAGGGTAACTGATCACCCTGTTTCTGGGATAACTGACTGCCCTGTTTCCAGGGCAACTGACTGCCCAGTTTCCAGGGTAACTGACTGCCCTGTTTCCAGGGCAAGTGACCGCCCTGTTTCCGGAGTAACAGACTGCCCAGTTTCCAGGGTAACTGTTCACCCTGTTTCCGGGGTATGGATCACCCTGTTTCCGGGGTAAATGACGGCCCTGTTTCCAGGGTAACTGACCGCCCTGTTTCAGGGATAACTGTGTGCCCTGTTTCCAGGGTAAAAAACTGCCCTGTTTCCGGGGTAACTGACCGCCCTGTTTCCAGGATAACTGATCACCCTGTTTCCGGGGTAACTGACTGCCCAGTTTCCAGCGTAACTGACTGCCCTGTTTCCAGGGTAACTGACTGCCCTGTTTCCGGGGTAACTGACTGCCCAGTTTCCAGGGTAACTGATCACCCTGTTTCCGGGATAACTGACTACCCTGTTTCCAAGGTAACTGACTGCCCAGATTCCAGGGAAACTGACTGCCCTGTTTCCGGGGTAACTGACTGCCCAGGTTCCAGGGTAACTGCTCAGCCCGTTTCCGGGATAACTGACTGCCCTGTTTCCGGGATAACTGATCACCCTGTTTCCGGGGTAACTGATTGCCCTGTTTCTAGCGTAACTGATCACCCTGTTTCCGGGATAACTGACTGCCCTGTTTCCGGGATAACTGACTGCCCTGTTTGCAGGGTAACTGACTGCCCTGTTTCCGGGTAACTGACTGCCCTGTTTCCAGGGTAACTGATCACCCTGTTTCCGGGGTAACTGATTGCCCTGTTTCCGGGGTAACTGACTGCCCTGTTTCCAGGATAACTGATCACTCTGTTTCTGGGGTAACTGACCACCCTGTGTCCGGGGTAACTGACTAATCTGTTTCCAGGGTTACTGACCGCCCTGTTTCTGGGGTAACTGAGTGCCCTGTTTCCGGGGTAACTGACCGCCCTGTTTCCAGGATAACTGATCACCCTGTTTCCAGGGTAACTGACCATCCTGTTTCCAGGGTAACTGACTGCCCAGTTTCCAGGGTAAATGACTGCCCTGTTTCCGGGGTAACAGATCTCCCTGTTTCCGGGGTAACAGACCACCCTGTTTCCAGGATAACTGACTGCCCTGTGTCCGGGATAACTGACTGCCCTGTTTACTGGATAACTGACCGCCCTGTTTCCAGGTTAACTGACTGCCCTGTTTCCAGGGTAACTGACCGCCCTGTTTCTGGGGTAACTGAGTGCCCTGTTTCCAGGGTAACTGACCGCCCTGTTTCCAGGATAACTGATCACCCTGTTTCCAGGGTAACTGTCCATCCTGTTTCCAGGGTAACTGACTGCCCAGTTTCCAGGGTAAATGACTGCCCTGTTTCCGGGTAACAGATCTCCCTGTTTCCGGGGTAACAGACCGCCCTGTTTCCAGGATAACTGACCGCCCCATTTTCCGGGGTAACTGACCGCCCTGTTTCCAGGATAACTGACTGCCCTGTTTCCGGGATAACTGACTGCCCTGTTTACTGGATAACTGACCGCCCTGTTTCCAGGTTAACTGACTGCCCTGTTTCCGGGATAAATAACTGCCCTGTTTCCAGGGTAACTGACTGCCCTGTTTCCGGGATAACTGACTGCCCTGTTTCCAGGGTAACTGATAACCCTGTTTCAGGGCTAACTGACTGCCCTGTTTCCAGGGTAATTGACTGCCCAGTTTCCAGGGTAACTGACTGCCCTGTTTCCGGGGTAACTGACTGCCCTGTTTCCAGGGTAACTGACTGCCCAGTTTCCAGAGTAACTGAATACCCTGTTTCCAGGGTAACTGACTGCCCTGTTTCCGGGATAACTGACTGCCCTGTTTCCAGGGTAACTGACTGCCCTGTTTCCGGGGTAACTGACTGCCCTGTTTCCAGGGTAACTGATCACCCTGTTTCCGGGATAACTGACTGCCCTGTTTCCGGGATCACTGACTGCCCTTTTTCCAGGGTAACTGACTGCCCTGTTTCCGGGGTAACTGACTGCCCTGTTTCCAGGCTAACTGACTGCCCAGTTTCCAGGATAACTGATCACCCTGTTTCCGGGGTAACTGACTGCCCTGTTTCCGGGATAACTGACCGCCCTGTTTCCAGGATAACTGATCACCCTTTTTCCGGGGTAACTGACCACCCTGTTTCCAGGGTCACTGACCACCCTGTTTCCAGGATAACTGACTCCCCTGTTTCCAGGGTAACTGACTGCCCTGTTTCCGGGGTAACTGACCGCCCTGTTTCCAGGATAACTGACCTACCTATTTCCAGGGTAACTGACTGCCCAGTTTCCGGGGTAACTGACTGCCCTGTTTCCTGGGTAACTGACTGCCCTGCTTCCGGGGTAAATGACTGCCCTGTTTCCAGTTTAACTGACTGCCCAGTTTCCAGGGTAACTGATCACCCTTTTTCCGGGATAACTGACGGCCCTGTTTCAGGGATAAGTGAATGCCCTGTTTCCAGGATAACTGACTCACCGGTTTCCATGGTAACTGACTGCCCAGTTTTCAGGGTAACTGACTGCCCTGTTTGCGGGGTAACTGACTGCCCAGTTTCCAGGGTAACTGATTGCCCAGTTACAAGGGTAACTGATCACCCTGTTTCCGGGATAACTGACTGCCCTGTTTCCGGGAGAAATGACTGCCCTGTTTCCAGGGGAACTGACTGCCCTGTTTCCGGGGTAACTGACTGCCCTGTTTCCAGGGTAACTGATCACCCTGTTTCCGGGATAAATGACTGCCCTGTTTCCGGGATAACTGACTGCCCTGTTTCCAGGGTAACTGACTGCCCTGTTTCCGGGGTAACTGACTGCCCTGTTTCCAGGCTAACTGACTGCCCTGTTTCCAGGATAACTGATCACCATGTTTCCGGGGTAAATGACTGCCCTGTTTCCGGGGTAACTGACCGCCCTGTTTCCAGGATAACTGATCACCCTGTTTCCGGGGTAACTGACTGCCCTGTTTCCAGGCTAACGGACTGCCCTGTTTCCAGGATAACTGATCACCCTGTTTCCGGGGTAACTGACTGCCCTGTTTCCGGGGTAACTGACCGCCCTGTTTCCAGGATAACTGATCACCCTGTTTCCGGGGTAACTGACCACCCTGTTTCCAGGGTCACTGACCACCCTGTTTCCAGGATAACTGACTCCCCTGTTTCCAGCGTAACTGATCACCCTGTTTCCAGGATAACTGACCTACCTATTTCCGGGGTAACTGACCGCCCTGTTTCGAGGATAACTGACTGCCCTGTTTCCAGGTTAACTGACTGCCCTGTTTCCAGGGTAACTGACTGCCCTGTTTCCAGGGGAACTGACTGCCCTGTTTCCGGGGTAAATGCTCACCCTGTTTCCGGGTAACTGACTAACCAGTTTCCAGGGTGACTGACTGCCCTGTTTCCAGGGTAACTGACTGCCCAGTTTCCGGGGTAACTGACTGCCCTGTTTCCAGGTTAACTGACTGCCCAGTTTCCAGGGTAACTGATCACCCTGTTTCCGGAAAAACTGACTGTCCTGTTTCCGGGAGAAATGACTGCCCTGTTTCCAGGGTAACTGACTGCCCTGTTTCCGGGGTAACTGACTGCCCTGTTTCCAGGGTAACTGATCACCCTGTTTCCGGGATAAATGACTGCCCTGTTTCCGGGATAACTGACTGCCCTGTTTCCAGGGTAACTGACTGCCCTGTTTCCGGGGTAACTGACTGCCCTGTTTCCAGGCTAACTGACTGCCCTGTTTCCAGGATAACTGATCACCCTGTTTCCGGGGTAAATGACTGCCCTGTTTCCAGGGTAACTGACCGCCCTGTTTCAGGCATAACTGTGAGCCCTATTTCCAGGGTAAAAAACTGCCCTGTTTCCAGGGTAACTGACCGCCCTGTTTCCAGTATAACTGATCACCCTGTTTCCGGAGTAACTGAGTAATCTGTTTCCAGGGTTACTGACTGCCCTGTTTCCGGGTTAACTGACTGCCCAGTTTCCAGCGTAACTGACTGCCCTGTTTCCAGGGTAACTGACTGCCCAGTTTCCAGGGTAACTGACTGCCCTGTTTCCGGGGTAACTGATCACCCTGTTTCCGGGATAACTGAATACCCTGTTTCCAGGGCAACTGACTGCCCAGTTTCCAGGGTAACTGATCACCCTGTTTCTGGGATAACTGACTGCCCTGTTTCCAGGGCAACTGACTGCCCAGTTTCCAGGGTAACTGACTGCCCTGTTTCCAGGGCAAGTGACCGCCCTGTTTCCGGAGTAACAGACTGCCCAGTTTCCAGGGTAACTGTTCACCCTGTTTCCGGGGTATGGATCACCCTGTTTCCGGGGTAAATGACGGCCCTGTTTCCAGGGTAACTGACCGCCCTGTTTCAGGGATAACTGTGTGCCCTGTTTCCAGGGTAAAAAACTGCCCTGTTTCCGGGGTAACTGACCGCCCTGTTTCCAGGATAACTGATCACCCTGTTTCCGGGGTAACTGACTGCCCAGTTTCCAGCGTAACTGACTGCCCTGTTTCCAGGGTAACTGACTGCCCTGTTTCCGGGGTAACTGACTGCCCAGTTTCCAGGGTAACTGATCACCCTGTTTCCGGGATAACTGACTACCCTGTTTCCAAGGTAACTGACTGCCCAGATTCCAGGGAAACTGACTGCCCTGTTTCCGGGGTAACTGACTGCCCAGGTTCCAGGGTAACTGCTCAGCCCGTTTCCGGGATAACTGACTGCCCTGTTTCCGGGATAACTGATCACCCTGTTTCCGGGGTAACTGATTGCCCTGTTTCTAGCGTAACTGATCACCCTGTTTCCGGGATAACTGACTGCCCTGTTTCCGGGATAACTGACTGCCCTGTTTGCAGGGTAACTGACTGCCCTGTTTCCGGGTAACTGACTGCCCTGTTTCCAGGGTAACTGATCACCCTGTTTCCGGGGTAACTGATTGCCCTGTTTCCGGGGTAACTGACTGCCCTGTTTCCAGGATAACTGATCACTCTGTTTCTGGGGTAACTGACCACCCTGTGTCCGGGGTAACTGACTAATCTGTTTCCAGGGTTACTGACCGCCCTGTTTCTGGGGTAACTGAGTGCCCTGTTTCCGGGGTAACTGACCGCCCTGTTTCCAGGATAACTGATCACCCTGTTTCCAGGGTAACTGACCATCCTGTTTCCAGGGTAACTGACTGCCCAGTTTCCAGGGTAAATGACTGCCCTGTTTCCGGGGTAACAGATCTCCCTGTTTCCGGGGTAACAGACCACCCTGTTTCCAGGATAACTGACTGCCCTGTGTCCGGGATAACTGACTGCCCTGTTTACTGGATAACTGACCGCCCTGTTTCCAGGTTAACTGACTGCCCTGTTTCCAGGATAACTGACTGCCCTGTTTCCAGGGTAACTGACTGCCCTGTTTCCGGGATAACTGACTGCCCTGTTTCCAGGGTAACTGACTGCCCTGTTTCCAGGGTAACTGACTGCCCTGTTTCCAGGGCAACGGATCACCATGTTTCCTGGGTAACTGACTGCACTGTTTCCAGGGCAAGTGACCGCCCTGTTTCCGGGGTAACAGACTGCCCAGTTTCCAGGTTAACTGTTCACCCTGTTTCCGGGGTAACGGATCACCCTGTTTCCGGGGTAAATGACGGCCCTGTTTCCAGGGTAACTGACCGCCCTGTTTCAGGGATAACTGTGTGCCCTGTTTCCAGGGTAAAAAACTGCCCTGTTTCCGGGGTAACTGACCGCCCTGTTTCCAGGATAACTGATCACCCTGTTTCCGGGGTAACTGACTGCCCAGTTTCCAGCGTAACTGACTGCCCTGTTTCCAGGGTAACTGACTGCCCTGTTTCCGGGGTAACTGACTGCCCAGTTTCCAGGGTAACTGACTGCCCTGTTTCCGGGGTAACTGACTGCCCAGTTTCCAGGGTAACTGATCACCCTGTTTCCGGGATAATTGAAACCCTGTTTCCAGGGTTACTGACTGCCCAGTTTCCAGCGAAACTGACTGCCCTGTTTCCGGGGTAACTGACAGCCCAGTTTCCAGGGTAACTGATCAGCCCGTTTCCGGGATAACTGACTGCCCTATTTCCGGGATAACTGACTGCCCTGTTTCCAGGGTAACTGACTGCCCTATTTCCGGGATAACTGACTGCCCTGTTTCCGGGGTAACTGACTGCCCTGTTTCCAGGGTAACTGACCGCCCTGTTTCTGGGGTAACTGAGTGCCCTGTTTCCGGGTTAACTGACCGCCCTGTTTCCAGGATAACTGATCACCCTGTTTCCAGGGTAACTGACCATCCTGTTTCCAGGGTAACTGACTGCCCAGTTTCCAGGGTAAATGACTGCCCTGTTTCCGGGTAACAGATCTCCCTGTTTCCGGGGTAACAGACCGCCCTGTTTCCAGGATAACTGACCGCCCCATTTTCCGGGGTAACTGACCGCCCTGTTTCCAGGATAACTGACTGCCCTGTTTCCGGGACAACTGACTGCCCTGTTTACTGGATAACTGACCGCCCTGTTTCCAGGTTAACTGACTGCCCTGTTTCCGGGATAAATAACTACCCTGTTTCCAGGGTAACTGACTGCCCTGTTTCCGGGATAACTGACTGCCCTGTTTCCAGGGTAACTGATAACCCTGTTTCAGGGCTAACTGACTGCCCTGTTTCCAGGGTAATTGACTGCCCAGTTTCTAGGGTAACTGACTGCCCTGTTTCCGGGGTAACTGACTGCCCTGTTTCCAGGGTAACTGACTGCCCAGTTTCCAGAGTAACTGAATACCCTGTTTCCAGGGTAACTGACTGCCCTGTTTCCGGGATAACTGACTGCCCTGTTTCCAGGGTAACTGACTGCCCTGTTTCCGGGGTAACTGACTGCCCTGTTTCCAGGGTAACTGATCACCCTGTTTCCGGGATAACTGACTGCCCTGTTTCCGGGATAACTGACTGCCCTTTTTCCAGGGTAACTGACTGCCCTGTTTCCGGGGTAACTGACTGCCCTGTTTCCAGGCTAACTGACTGCCCTGTTTCCAGGATAACTGACTCCCCTGTTTCCAGGGTAACTGACTGCCCTGTTTCCGGGGTAACTGACCGCCCTGTTTCCAGGATAACTGACCTACCTATTTCCAGGGTAACTGACTGCCCAGTTTCCGGGGTAACTGACTGCCCTGTTTCCTGGGTAACTGACTGCCCTGCTTTCGGGGTAAATGACTGCCCTGTTTCCAGGTTAACTGACTGCCCAGTTTCCAGGGTAACTGATCACCCTTTTTCCGGGATAACTGACGGCCCTGTTTCAGGGATAAGTGAATGCCCTGTTTCCAGGGTAACTGATCACCCTGTTTCCAGGATAACTGACTCCCCGGTTTCCATGGTAACTGACTGCCCAGTTTCCAGGGTAACTGACTGCCCTGTTTGCGGGGTAACTGACTGCCCAGTTTCCAGAGTAACTGATTGCCCAGTTACAAGGGTAACTGATCACCCTGTTTCCGGGATAACTGACTGCCCTGTTTCCGGGAGAAATGACTGCCCTGTTTCCAGGGGAACTGACTGCCCTGTTTCCGGGGTAACTGACTGCCCTGTTTCCAGGGTAACTGATCACCCTGTTTCCGGGATAAATGACTGCCCTGTTTCCGGGATAACTGACTGCCCTGTTTCCAGGGTAACTGACTGCCCTGTTTCCGGGGTAACTGACTGCCCTGTTTCCAGGCTAACTGACTGCCCTGTTTCCAGGATAACTGATCACCCTGTTTCCGGGGTAAATGACTGCCCTGTTTCCGGGGTAACTGACCGCCCTGTTTCCAGGATAACTGATCACCCTGTTTCCGGGGTAACTGACTGCCCTGTTTCCAGGCTAACTGACTGCCCTGTTTCCAGGATAAATGATCACCCTGTTTCCGGGGTAACTGACTGCCCTTTTTCCGGGGTAACTGACCGCCCAGTTTCCAGGGTCACTGACCACGCTGTTTCCAGGATAACTGACTCCCCTGTTTCCAGCGTATCTGATCACCCTGTTTCCAGGATAACTGACCTACCTATTTCCGGGGTAACTGACCGCCCTGTTTCCAGGATAACTGACTGCCCTGTTTCCAGGTTAACTGACTGCCCTGTTTCCAGGGTAACTGACTGCCCTGTTTCCAGGGGAACTGACTGCCCTGTTTCCGGGGTAAATGATCACCCTGTTTCCGGGGTAACTGACTAACCAGTTTCCAGGGTGACTGACTGCCCTGTTTCCAGGGTAACTGACTGCCCTGTTTCCGGGGTAACTGACTGCCCTGTTTCCAGGGTAACTGACTGCCCTGTTTCCGGGAGAAATGACTGCCCTGTTTCCAGGGTAACTGACTGCCCTGTTTCCGGGGTAACTGACTGCCCTGTTTCCAGGGTAACTGATCACCCTGTTTCCGGGATAAATGACTGCCCTGTTTCCGGGATAACTGACTGCCCTGTTTCCAGGGTAACTGACTGCCCTGTTTCCGGGGAAACTGACTGCCCTCTTTCCAGGATAACTGATCACCCTGTTTCCGGGGTAACAGACTGCCCCGTTTCCGGGGTAACTGACCGCCCTGTTTCCAGGATAACTGACCACCCTGTTTCCAGGGTCACTGACCACCCTGTTTCCAGGATAACTGAAAGCCCTGTTTCCAGGGTAACTGATCTCCCTGTTTCCGGGGTAACTGATCACCCTGTTTCCGGGTAACTGACTGCCCTGTTTCCAGGTTAACTGATCTCCCTGTTTCCAGGGTAACTGATCACCCTGTTTCCGGGGTAACTGACTGCCCTGTTTCCAGGGTAACTGACTGCCCTGTTTCCGGGGTAACTGACTGCCCTGTTTCCAGGATAACTGATCACTCTGTTTCCGGGGGAACTGACCACCCTGTTTCCGGGGTAACTGACTAATCTGTTTCCAGGGTTACTGACCGCCCTGTTTCTGGGGTAACTGACTGCCCTGTTTCCGGGGTAACTGACCGCCCTGTTTCCAGGATAACTGATCACCCTGTTTCCAGTGTAACTGACAATCCTATTTCCAGGGTAACGGACTGCCCAGTTTCCAGGGTAACTGACTGCCCTGTTTCCGGGGTAACAGATCTCCCTGTTTCCGGGGTAACTGACCGCCCTGTTTCCAGGATAACTGACCGCCCAATTTCCGGGGTAAGTGACCGCTCTGCTTCCAGGATAACTGACTGCCCTGTTTCCGGGATAACTGACTGCCCTGTTTAATGGATAACTGACTGCCCTGTTTCCAGGGTAACTGACTGCCCTGTTTCCGGGATAACTGACTGCCCTGTTTCCAGGGTAACTGATAACCCTGTTTCCGGGATAACTGACTGCCCTGTTTCCAGGGTAATAGACTGCCCAGTTTCCAGGGTAACTGACTGCCCTGTTTCCGGGGTAACTGACTGCCCTGTTTCCGGGGTAACTGACTGCCCTCTTTCCGGGTTAACTGACCGCCCTGTTTCCAGGATAACTGATCACCCTGTTTCCGGGGTAACTGACCACCCTGTTTCCAGGGTCACTGACCACCCTGTTTCCAGGATAACTGACTCCCCTGTTTCGAGGGTAACTGACTGCCCTGTTTCCGGGGTAACTGACCGCCCTGTTTCCAGGATAACTGACCTACCTATTTCCGGGGTAACTGACCGCCCTGTTTCCAGGATAACAGACTGCCCTGTTTCCAGGTTAACTGACTGCCCTGTTTCCAGGGTAACTGACTGCCCTGTTTCCAGGGGAACTGACTGCCCTGTTTCCGGGGTAACTGATCACCCTGTTTCCGGGGTAACTGACTAACCAGTTTCCAGGGTGACTGACTGCCCTGTTTCCAGGGTAACTGACTGCCCAGTTTCCGGGGTAACTGACTGCCCTGTTTCCTGGGTAACTGACTGCCCTGCTTCCGGGGTAACTGACTGCCCTGTTTCCAGATTAACTGACTGACCTGTTTCCAGGATAACTGATCACCCTGTTTCCGGGGTAACTGACTGCCCTGTTTCCGGGGTAACTGACCGCCCTGTTTCCAGGATAACTGATCACCCTGTTTCCGGGGTAACTGACCACCCTGTTTCCAGGGTCACTGACCACCCTGATTCCAGGATAACTGAAAGCCCTGCTTCCAGGATAACTGACCTCCCTGTTTCCGGGGTAACTGATCACCCTGTTTCCGGGTAACTGACTGCCCTGTTTCCAGGGTCACTGACCACCCTGTTTCCAGGATAACTGACTCCCCTGCTTCCAGGGTAACTGACTGCCCTATTTCCGGGGTAACTGACCGCCCTGTTTCCAGGATAACTGATCACCCTGTTTCCAGGGTAACTGACCATCCTGTTTCCAGGGTAAATGACTGCCCAGTTTCCAGGGTAACTGACTGCCCTGTTTCCGGGGTAACAGATCTCGCTGTTTCCGGGGTAACTGACCGTCCGGTTTCCAGGATAACTGACCGCCCCATTTACCGGGGTAAATGACCGCCCTGTTTCCAGGATAACTGACTGCCCTGTTTCCGGGATAACTGACTGCCCTGTTTACTGGATAACTGACCGCCCTGTTTCCAGGTTAACTGACTGCCCTGTTTCCGGGATAACTAACTGCCCTGTTTCCAGGGTAACTGACTGCCCTGTTTCCGGGATAACTGACTGCCCTGTTTCCAGGGTAACTGATCACCCTGTTTCCGGGGTAACTGACTGCCCTGTTTCCAGGGTAATTGACTGCCCAGTTTCCAGGGTAACTGACTGCCCTGTTTCCGGGGTAACTGACTGCCCTGTTTCCGGGGTAACTGACTGCCCTGTTTCCAGGGTAACTGACTGCCCCGTTTCCTGAGTAACTGAATACCCTGTTTCTCGGGTAACTGACTGCCCTGTTTCCGGGATAACTGACTGCCCTGTTTCCAGGGTAACTGACTGCCCTGTTTCCGGTGTAACTGACTGCCCTGTTTCCAGGGTAACTGATAACCCTGTTTCCGGGATAACTGACTGCCCTGTTTCCGGGATAACTGACTGCCCTGTTTCCAGGGTAACTGACTTCGCTGTTTCCGGGGTAACTGACTGCCCGGTTTCCGGGATAACTGACCGCCCTGTTTCCAGGATAACTGATCACCCTGTTTCCGGGGTAACTGACCACCCTGTTTCCAGGGTCACTGACCACCCTGTTTCCAGGATAACTGACTCCCCTGTTTCCGGGGTAACTGACTGCCCTGTTTCCAGGGTAATTGACTGCCCAGTTTCCAGGGTAACTGACTGCCCTGTTTCCGGGGTAACTGACTGCCCTGTTTCCGGGGTAACTGACTGCCCTGTTTCCAGGGTAACTGACTGCCCCGTTTCCTGAGTAACTGAATACCCTGTTTCTCGGGTAATTGACTGCCCAGTTTCTAGGGTAACTGACTGCCCTGTTTCCGGGGTAACTGACTGCCCTGTTTCCAGGGTAACTGACTGCCCAGTTTCCAGAGTAACTGAATACCCTGTTTCCAGGGTAACTGACTGCCCTGTTTCCGGGATAACTGACTGCCCTGTTTCCAGGGTAACTGACTGCCCTGTTTCCGGGGTAACTGACTGCCCTGTTTCCAGGGTAACTGATCACCCTGTTTCCGGGATAACTGACTGCCCTGTTTCCGGGATAACTGACTGCCCTTTTTCCAGGGTAACTGACTGCCCTGTTTCCGGGGTAACTGACTGCCCTGTTTCCAGGCTAACTGACTGCCCTGTTTCCAGGATAACTGATCACCCTGTTTCCGGGGTAACTGACCACCCTGTTACCAGGGTCACTGACCACCCTGTTTCCAGGATAACTGACTCCCCTGTTTCCAGGGTAACTGACTGCCCTGTTTCCGGGGTAACTGACCGCCCTGTTTCCAGGATAACTGACCTACCTATTTCCAGGGTAACTGACTGCCCAGTTTCCGGGGTAACTGACTGCCCTGTTTCCTGGGTAACTGACTGCCCTGCTTTCGGGGTAAATGACTGCCCTGTTTCCAGGTTAACTGACTGCCCAGTTTCCAGGGTAACTGATCACCCTTTTTCCGGGATAACTGACGGCCCTGTTTCAGGGATAAGTGAATGCCCTGTTTCCAGGGTAACTGATCACCCTGTTTCCAGGATAACTGACTCCCCGGTTTCCATGGTAACTGACTGCCCAGTTTCCAGGGTAACTAACTGCCCTGTTTGCGGGGTAACTGACTGCCCAGTTTCCAGAGTAACTGATTGCCCAGTTACAAGGGTAACTGATCACCCTGTTTCCGGGAGAACTGACTGCCCTGTTTCCGGGAGAAATGACTGCCCTGTTTCCAGGGTAACTGACTGCCCTGTTTCCGGGGTAACTGACTGCCCTGTTTCCAGGGTAACTGATCACCCTGTTTCCGGGATAAATGACTGCCCTGTTTCCGGGATAACTGACTGCCCTGTTTCCAGGGTAACTGACTGCCCTGTTTCCGGGGTAACTGACTGCCCTGTTTCCAGGCTAACTGACTGCCCTGTTTCCAGGATAACTGATCACCCTGTTTCCGGGGTAAATGACTGCCCTGTTTCCGGGGTAACTGACCGCCCTGTTTCCAGGATAACTGATCACCCTGTTCCCGGGGTAACTGACTGCCCTGTTTCCAGGCTAACTGACTGCCCTGTTTCCAGGATAAATGATCACCCTGTTTCCGGGGTAACTGACTGCCCTTTTTCCGGGGTAACTGACCGCCCAGTTTCCAGGGTCACTGACCACGCTGTTTCCAGGATAACTGACTCCCCTGTTTCCAGCGTATCTGATCACCCTGTTTCCAGGATAACTGACCTACCTATTTCCGGGGTAACTGACCGCCCTGTTTCCAGGATAACTGACTGCCCTGTTTCCAGGTTAACTGACTGCCCTGTTTCCAGGGTAACTGACTGCCCTGTTTCCAGGGGAACTGACTGCCCTGTTTCCGGGGTAAATGATCACCCTGTTTCCGGGGTAACTGACTAACCAGTTTCCAGGGTGACTGACTGCCCTGTTTCCAGGGTAACTGACTGCCCTGTTTCCGGGGTAACTGACTGCCCTGTTTCCAGGGTAACTGACTGCCCTGTTTCCGGGAGAAATGACTGCCCTGTTTCCAGGGTAACTGACTGCCCTGTTTCCGGGGTAACTGA
Organism: Heterodontus francisci; assembly: GCF_036365525.1. Taxonomy (NCBI): domain Eukaryota; kingdom Metazoa; phylum Chordata; class Chondrichthyes; order Heterodontiformes; family Heterodontidae; genus Heterodontus; species Heterodontus francisci. The sequence continues at coordinate 8,067,474 of NC_090386.1, forward strand.
CTGCCCTGTTTCCAGGGTAACTGATCACCCTGTTTCCGGGATAAATGACTGCCCTGTTTCCGGGATAACTGACTGCCCTGTTTCCAGGGTAACTGACTGCCCTGTTTCCGGGGAAACTGACTGCCCTCTTTCCAGGATAACTGATCACCCTGTTTCCGGGGTAACTGACTGCCCCGTTTCCGGGGTAACTGACCGCCCTGTTTCCAGGATAACTGACCACCCTGTTTCCAGGGTCACTGACCACCCTGTTTCCAGGATAACTGAAAGCCCTGTTTCCAGGGTAACTGATCTCCCTGTTTCCGGGGTAACTGATCACCCTGTTTCCGGGTAACTGACTGCCCTGTTTCCAGGTTAACTGATCTCCCTGTTTCCAGGGTAACTGATCACCCTGTTTCCGGGGTAACTGACTGCCCTGTTTCCAGGGTAACTGACTGCCCTGTTTCCGGGGTAACTGACTGCCCTGTTTCCAGGATAACTGATCACTCTGTTTCCGGGGGAACTGACCACCCTGTTTCCGGGGTAACTGACTAATCTGTTTCCAGGGTTACTGACCGCCCTGTTTCTGGGGTAACTGACTGCCCTGTTTCCGGGGTAACTGACCGCCCTGTTTCCAGGATAACTGATCACCCTGTTTCCAGTGTAACTGACAATCCTATTTCCAGGGTAACGGACTGCCCAGTTTCCAGGGTAACTGACTGCCCTGTTTCCGGGGTAACAGATCTCCCTGTTTCCGGGGTAACTGACCGCCCTGTTTCCAGGATAACTGACCGCCCAATTTCCGGGGTAAGTGACCGCTCTGCTTCCAGGATAACTGACTGCCCTGTTTCCGGGATAACTGACTGCCCTGTTTAATGGATAACTGATTGCCCTGTTTCCAGGGTAACTGACTGCCCTGTTTCCGGGATAACTGACTGCCCTGTTTCCAGGGTAACTGATAACCCTGTTTCCGGGATAACTGACTGCCCTGTTTCCAGGGTAATAGACTGCCCAGTTTCCAGGGTAACTGACTGCCCTGTTTCCGGGGTAACTGACTGCCCTGTTTCCGGGGTAACTGACTGCCCTCTTTCCGGGTTAACTGACCGCCCTGTTTCCAGGATAACTGATCACCCTGTTTCCGGGGTAACTGACCACCCTGTTTCCAGGGTCACTGACCACCCTGTTTCCAGGATAACTGACTCCCCTGTTTCGAGGGTAACTGACTGCCCTGTTTCCGGGGTAACTGACCGCCCTGTTTCCAGGATAACTGACCTACCTATTTCCGGGGTAACTGACCGCCCTGTTTCCAGGATAACAGACTGCCCTGTTTCCAGGTTAACTGACTGCCCTGTTTCCAGGGTAACTGACTGCCCTGTTTCCAGGGGAACTGACTGCCCTGTTTCCGGGGTAACTGATCACCCTGTTTCCGGGGTAACTGACTAACCAGTTTCCAGGGTGACTGACTGCCCTGTTTCCAGGGTAACTGACTGCCCAGTTTCCGGGGTAACTGACTGCCCTGTTTCCTGGGTAACTGACTGCCCTGCTTCCGGGGTAACTGACTGCCCTGTTTCCAGGGTAACTGATCACCCTGTTTCCGGGATAAATGACTGCCCTGTTTCCGGGATAACTGACTGCCCTGTTTCCAGGGTAACTGACTGCCCTGTTTCCGGGGTAACTGACTGCCCTGTTTCCAGGCTAACTGACTGCCCTGTTTCCAGGATAACTGATCACCCTGTTTCCGGGGTAAATGACTGCCCTGTTTCCGGGGTAACTGACCGCCCTGTTTCCAGGATAACTGATCACCCTGTTCCCGGGTTAACTGACTGCCCTGTTTCCAGGCTAACTGACTGCCCTGTTTCCAGGATAAATGATCACCCTGTTTCCGGGGTAACTGACTGCCCTTTTTCCGGGGTAACTGACCGCCCAGTTTCCAGGGTCACTGACCACGCTGTTTCCAGGATAACTGACTCCCCTGTTTCCAGCGTATCTGATCACCCTGTTTCCAGGATAACTGACCTACCTATTTCCGGGGTAACTGACCGCCCTGTTTCCAGGATAACTGACTGCCCTGTTTCCAGGTTAACTGACTGCCCTGTTTCCAGGGTAACTGACTGCCCTGTTTCCAGGGGAACTGACTGCCCTGTTTCCGGGGTAAATGATCACCCTGTTTCCGGGGTAAATGACTAACCAGTTTCCAGGGTGACTGACTGCCCTGTTTCCAGGGTAACTGACTGCCCTGTTTCCGGGGTAACTGACTGCCCTGTTTCCAGGGTAACTGACTGCCCTGTTTCCGGGAGAAATGACTGCCCTGTTTCCAGGGTAACTGACTGCCCTGTTTCCGGGGTAACTGACTGCCCTGTTTCCAGGGTAACTGATCACCCTGTTTCCGGGATAAATGACTGCCCTGTTTCCGGGATAACTGACTGCCCTGTTTCCAGGGTAACTGACTGCCCTGTTTCCGGGGAAACTGACTGCCCTCTTTCCAGGATAACTGATCACCCTGTTTCCGGGGTAACTGACTGCCCCGTTTCCGGGGTAACTGACCGCCCTGTTTCCAGGATAACTGACCACCCTGTTTCCAGGGTCACTGACCACCCTGTTTCCAGGATAACTGAAAGCCCTGTTTCCAGGGTAACTGATCTCCCTGTTTCCGGGGTAACTGATCACCCTGTTTCCGGGTAACTGACTGCCCTGTTTCCAGGTTAACTGATCTCCCTGTTTCCAGGGTAACTGATCACCCTGTTTCCGGGGTAACTGACTGCCCTGTTTCCAGGGTAACTGACTGCCCTGTTTCCGGGGTAACTGACTGCCCTGTTTCCAGGATAACTGATCACTCTGTTTCCGGGGGAACTGACCACCCTGTTTCCGGGGTAACTGACTAATCTGTTTCCAGGGTTACTGACCGCCCTGTTTCTGGGGTAACTGACTGCCCTGTTTCCGGGGTAACTGACCGCCCTGTTTCCAGGATAACTGATCACCCTGTTTCCAGTGTAACTGACAATCCTATTTCCAGGGTAACGGACTGCCCAGTTTCCAGGGTAACTGACTGCCCTGTTTCCGGGGTAACAGATCTCCCTGTTTCCGGGGTAACTGACCGCCCTGTTTCCAGGATAACTGACCGCCCAATTTCCGGGGTAAGTGACCGCTCTGCTTCCAGGATAACTGACTGCCCTGTTTCCGGGATAACTGACTGCCCTGTTTAATGGATAACTGACTGCCCTGTTTCCAGGGTAACTGACTGCCCTGTTTCCGGGATAACTGACTGCCCTGTTTCCAGGGTAACTGATAACCCTGTTTCCGGGATAACTGACTGCCCTGTTTCCAGGGTAATAGACTGCCCAGTTTCCAGGGTAACTGACTGCCCTGTTTCCGGGGTAACTGACTGCCCTGTTTCCGGGGTAACTGACTGCCCTCTTTCCGGGTTAACTGACCGCCCTGTTTCCAGGATAACTGATCACCCTGTTTCCGGGGTAACTGACCACCCTGTTTCCAGGGTCACTGACCACCCTGTTTCCAGGATAACTGACTCCCCTGTTTCGAGGGTAACTGACTGCCCTGTTTCCGGGGTAACTGACCGCCCTGTTTCCAGGATAACTGACCTACCTATTTCCGGGGTAACTGACCGCCCTGTTTCCAGGATAACAGACTGCCCTGTTTCCAGGTTAACTGACTGCCCTGTTTCCAGGGTAACTGACTGCCCTGTTTCCAGGGGAACTGACTGCCCTGTTTCCGGGGTAACTGATCACCCTGTTTCCGGGGTAACTGACTAACCAGTTTCCAGGGTGACTGACTGCCCTGTTTCCAGGGTAACTGACTGCCCAGTTTCCGGGGTAACTGACTGCCCTGTTTCCTGGGTAACTGACTGCCCTGCTTCCGGGGTAACTGACTGCCCTGTTTCCAGATTAACTGACTGACCTGTTTCCAGGATAACTGATCACCCTGTTTCCGGGGTAACTGACTGCCCTGTTTCCGGGGTAACTGACCGCCCTGTTTCCAGGATAACTGATCACCCTGTTTCCGGGGTAACTGACCACCCTGTTTCCAGGGTCACTGACCACCCTGATTCCAGGATAACTGAAAGCCCTGCTTCCAGGATAACTGACCTCCCTGTTTCCGGGGTAACTGATCACCCTGTTTCCGGGTAACTGACTGCCCTGTTTCCAGGGTCACTGACCACCCTGTTTCCAGGATAACTGACTCCCCTGCTTCCAGGGTAACTGACTGCCCTATTTCCGGGGTAACTGACCGCCCTGTTTCCAGGATAACTGATCACCCTGTTTCCAGGGTAACTGACCATCCTGTTTCCAGGGTAAATGACTGCCCAGTTTCCAGGGTAACTGACTGCCCTGTTTCCGGGGTAACAGATCTCGCTGTTTCCGGGGTAACTGACCGTCCGGTTTCCAGGATAACTGACCGCCCCATTTACCGGGGTAAATGACCGCCCTGTTTCCAGGATAACTGACTGCCCTGTTTCCGGGATAACTGACTGCCCTGTTTACTGGATAACTGACCGCCCTGTTTCCAGGTTAACTGACTGCCCTGTTTCCGGGATAACTAACTGCCCTGTTTCCAGGGTAACTGACTGCCCTGTTTCCGGGATAACTGACTGCCCTGTTTCCAGGGTAACTGATCACCCTGTTTCCGGGGTAACTGACTGCCCTGTTTCCAGGGTAATTGACTGCCCAGTTTCCAGGGTAACTGACTGCCCTGTTTCCGGGGTAACTGACTGCCCTGTTTCCTGGGTAACTGACTGCCCTGTTTCCAGGGTAACTGACTGCCCCGTTTCCTGAGTAACTGAATACCCTGTTTCTCGGGTAACTGACTGCCCTGTTTCCGGGATAACTGACTGCCCTGTTTCCAGGGTAACTGACTGCCCTGTTTCCGGTGTAACTGACTGCCCTGTTTCCAGGGTAACTGATAACCCTGTTTCCGGGATAACTGACTGCCCTGTTTCCGGGATAACTGACTGCCCTGTTTCCAGGGTAACTGACTTCGCTGTTTCCGGGGTAACTGACTGCCCTGTTTCCAGGATAACTGACTGCCCTGTTTCCAGGATAACTGATCACCCTGTTTCCGGGGTAACTGACTGCCCGGTTTCCGGGATAACTGACCGCCCTGTTTCCAGGATAACTGATCACCCTGTTTCCGGGGTAACTGACCACCCTGTTTCCAGGGTCACTGACCACCCTGTTTCCAGGATAACTGACTCCCCTGTTTCCGGGGTAACTGACTGCCCTGTTTCCAGGGTAATTGACTGCCCAGTTTCCAGGGTAACTGACTGCCCTGTTTCCGGGGTAACTGACTGCCCTGTTTCCGGGGTAACTGACTGCCCTGTTTCCAGGGTAACTGACTGCCCCGTTTCCTGAGTAACTGAATACCCTGTTTCTCGGGTAATTGAGTGCCCAGTTTCCAGAGTAACTGAATACCCTGTTTCCAGGGTAACTGACTGCCCTGTTTCCGGGATAACTGACTGCCCTGTTTCCAGGGTAACTGACTGCCCTGTTTCCGGGGTAACTGACTGCCCTGTTTCCAGGGTAACTGATCACCCTGTTTCCGGGATAACTGACTGCCCTGTTTCCGGGATAACTGACTGCCCTTTTTCCAGGGTAACTGACTGCCCTGTTACCGGGGTAACTGACTGCCCTGTTTCCAGGCTAACTGACTGCCCTGTTTCCAGGATAACTGATCACCCTGTTTCCGGGGTAACTGACCACCCTGTTACCAGGGTCACTGACCACCCTGTTTCCAGGATAACTGACTCCCCTGTTTCCAGGGTAACTGACTGCCCTGTTTCCGGGGTAACTGACCGCCCTGTTTCCAGGATAACTGACCTACCTATTTCCAGGGTAACTGACTGCCCAGTTTCCGGGCTAACTGACTGCCCTGTTTCCTGGGTAACTGACTGCCCTGCTTTCGGGGTAAATGACTGCCCTGTTTCCAGGTTAACTGACTGCCCAGTTTCCAGGGTAACTGATCACCCTTTTTCCGGGATAACTGACGGCCCTGTTTCAGGGATAAGTGAATGCCCTGTTTCCAGGGTAACTGATCACCCTGTTTCCAGGATAACTGACTCCCCGGTTTCCATGGTAACTGACTGCCCAGTTTCCAGGGTAACTAACTGCCCTGTTTGCGGGGTAACTGACTGCCCAGTTTCCAGAGTAACTGATTGCCCAGTTACAAGGGTAACTGATCACCCTGTTTCCGGGAGAACTGACTGCCCTGTTTCCGGGAGAAATGACTGCCCTGTTTCCAGGGTAACTGACTGCCCTGTTTCCGGGGTAACTGACTGCCCTGTTTCCAGGGTAACTGATCACCCTGTTTCCGGGATAAATGACTGCCCTGTTTCCGGGATAACTGACTGCCCTGTTTCCAGGGTAACTGACTGCCCTGTTTCCGGGGTAACTGACTGCCCTGTTTCCAGGCTAACTGACTGCCCTGTTTCCAGGATAACTGATCACCCTGTTTCCGGGGTAAATGACTGCCCTGTTTCCGGGGTAACTGACCGCCCTGTTTCCAGGATAACTGATCACCCTGTTCCCGGGGTAACTGACTGCCCTGTTTCCAGGCTAACTGACTGCCCTGTTTCCAGGATAAATGATCACCCTGTTTCCGGGGTAACTGACTGCCCTTTTTCCGGGGTAACTGACCGCCCAGTTTCCAGGGTCACTGACCACGCTGTTTCCAGGATAACTGACTCCCCTGTTTCCAGCGTATCTGATCACCCTGTTTCCAGGATAACTGACCTACCTATTTCCGGGGTAACTGACCGCCCTGTTTCCAGGATAACTGACTGCCCTGTTTCCAGGTTAACTGACTGCCCTGTTTCCAGGGTAACTGACTGCCCTGTTTCCAGGGGAACTGACTGCCCTGTTTCCGGGGTAACTGACTGCCCTGTTTCCAGGGTAACTGACTGCCCTGTTTCCGGGAGAAATGACTGCCCTGTTTCCAGGGTAACTGACTGCCCTGTTTCCGGGGTAACTGACTGCCCTGTTTCCAGGGTAACTGATCACCCTGTTTCCGGGATAAATGACTGCCCTGTTTCCGGGATAACTGACTGCCCTGTTTCCAGGGTAACTGACTGCCCTGTTTCCGGGGAAACTGACTGCCCTCTTTCCAGGATAACTGATCACCCTGTTTCCGGGGTAACTGACTGCCCCGTTTCCGGGGTAACTGACCGCCCTGTTTCCAGGATAACTGACTGCCCTGTTTCCAGGTTAACTGACTGCCCTGTTTCCAGGGTAACTGACTGCCCTGTTTCCAGGGGAACTGACTGCCCTGTTTCCGGGGTAACTGATCACCCTGTTTCCGGGGTAACTGACTAACCAGTTTCCAGGGTGACTGACTGCCCTGTTTCCAGGGTAACTGACTGCCCAGTTTCCGGGGTAACTGACTGCCCTGTTTCCTGGGTAACTGACTGCCCTGCTTCCGGGGTAACTGACTGCCCTGTTTCCAGATTAACTGACTGCCCTGTTTCCAGGATAACTGATCACCCTGTTTCCGGGGTAACTGACTGCCCGGTTTCCGGGATAACTGACCGCCCTGTTTCCAGGATAACTGATCACCCTGTTTCCGGGGTAACTGACCACCCTGTTTCCAGGGTCACTGACCACCCTGTTTCCAGGATAACTGACTCCCCTGTTTCCGGGGTAACTGACTGCCCTGTTTCCAGGGTAATTGACTGCCCAGTTTCCAGGGTAACTGACTGCCCTGTTTCCGGGGTAACTGACTGCCCTGTTTCCGGGGTAACTGACTGCCCTGTTTCCAGGGTAACTGACTGCCCCGTTTCCTGAGTAACTGAATACCCTGTTTCTCGGGTAATTGAGTGCCCAGTTTCCAGAGTAACTGAATACCCTGTTTCCAGGGTAACTGACTGCCCTGTTTCCGGGATAACTGACTGCCCTGTTTCCAGGGTAACTGACTGCCCTGTTTCCGGGGTAACTGACTGCCCTGTTTCCAGGGTAACTGATCACCCTGTTTCCGGGATAACTGACTGCCCTGTTTCCGGGATAACTGACTGCCCTTTTTCCAGGGTAACTGACTGCCCTGTTACCGGGGTAACTGACTGCCCTGTTTCCAGGCTAACTGACTGCCCTGTTTCCAGGATAACTGATCACCCTGTTTCCGGGGTAACTGACCACCCTGTTACCAGGGTCACTGACCACCCTGTTTCCAGGATAACTGACTCCCCTGTTTCCAGGGTAACTGACTGCCCTGTTTCCGGGGTAACTGACCGCCCTGTTTCCAGGATAACTGACCTACCTATTTCCAGGGTAACTGACTGCCCAGTTTCCGGGCTAACTGACTGCCCTGTTTCCTGGGTAACTGACTGCCCTGCTTTCGGGGTAAATGACTGCCCTGTTTCCAGGTTAACTGACTGCCCAGTTTCCAGGGTAACTGATCACCCTTTTTCCGGGATAACTGACGGCCCTGTTTCAGGGATAAGTGAATGCCCTGTTTCCAGGGTAACTGATCACCCTGTTTCCAGGATAACTGACTCCCCGGTTTCCATGGTAACTGACTGCCCAGTTTCCAGGGTAACTAACTGCCCTGTTTGCGGGGTAACTGACTGCCCAGTTTCCAGAGTAACTGATTGCCCAGTTACAAGGGTAACTGATCACCCTGTTTCCGGGAGAACTGACTGCCCTGTTTCCGGGAGAAATGACTGCCCTGTTTCCAGGGTAACTGACTGCCCTGTTTCCGGGGTAACTGACTGCCCTGTTTCCAGGGTAACTGATCACCCTGTTTCCGGGATAAATGACTGCCCTGTTTCCGGGATAACTGACTGCCCTGTTTCCAGGGTAACTGACTGCCCTGTTTCCGGGGTAACTGACTGCCCTGTTTCCAGGCTAACTGACTGCCCTGTTTCCAGGATAACTGATCACCCTGTTTCCGGGGTAAATGACTGCCCTGTTTCCGGGGTAACTGACCGCCCTGTTTCCAGGATAACTGATCACCCTGTTCCCGGGGTAACTGACTGCCCTGTTTCCAGGCTAACTGACTGCCCTGTTTCCAGGATAAATGATCACCCTGTTTCCGGGGTAACTGACTGCCCTTTTTCCGGGGTAACTGACCGCCCAGTTTCCAGGGTCACTGACCACGCTGTTTCCAGGATAACTGACTCCCCTGTTTCCAGCGTATCTGATCACCCTGTTTCCAGGATAACTGACCTACCTATTTCCGGGGTAACTGACCGCCCTGTTTCCAGGATAACTGACTGCCCTGTTTCCAGGTTAACTGACTGCCCTGTTTCCAGGGTAACTGACTGCCCTGTTTCCAGGGGAACTGACTGCCCTGTTTCCGGGGTAACTGACTGCCCTGTTTCCAGGGTAACTGACTGCCCTGTTTCCGGGAGAAATGACTGCCCTGTTTCCAGGGTAACTGACTGCCCTGTTTCCGGGGTAACTGACTGCCCTGTTTCCAGGGTAACTGATCACCCTGTTTCCGGGATAAATGACTGCCCTGTTTCCGGGATAACTGACTGCCCTGTTTCCAGGGTAACTGACTGCCCTGTTTCCGGGGAAACTGACTGCCCTCTTTCCAGGATAACTGATCACCCTGTTTCCGGGGTAACTGACTGCCCCGTTTCCGGGGTAACTGACCGCCCTGTTTCCAGGATAACTGACCACCCTGTTTCCAGGGTCACTGACCACCCTGTTTCCAGGATAACTGAAAGCCCTGTTTCCAGGGTAACTGATCTCCCTGTTTCCGGGGTAACTGATCACCCTGTTTCCGGGTAACTGACTGCCCTGTTTCCAGGTTAACTGATCTCCCTGTTTCCAGGGTAACTGATCACCCTGTTTCCGGGGTAACTGACTGCCCTGTTTCCAGGGTAACTGACTGCCCTGTTTCCGGGGTAACTGACTGCCCTGTTTCCAGGATAACTGATCACTCTGTTTCCGGGGGAACTGACCACCCTGTTTCCGGGGTAACTGACTAATCTGTTTCCAGGGTTACAGACCGCCCTGTTTCCGGGGTAACTGACCGCCCTGTTTCCAGGATAACTGATCACCCTGTTTCCAGTGTAACTGACAATCCTATTTCCAGGGTAACGGACTGCCCAGTTTCCAGGGTAACTGACTGCCCTGTTTCCGGGGTAACAGATCTCCCTGTTTCCGGGGTAACTGACCGCCCTGTTTCCAGGATAACTGACCGCCCAATTTCCGGGGTAAGTGACCGCTCTGCTTCCAGGATAACTGACTGCCCTGTTTCCGGGATAACTGACTGCCCTGTTTAATGGATAACTGACTGCCCTGTTTCCAGGGTAACTGACTGCCCTGTTTCCGGGATAACTGACTGCCCTGTTTCCAGGGTAACTGATAACCCTGTTTCCGGGATAACTGACTGCCCTGTTTCCAGGGTAATAGACTGCCCAGTTTCCAGGGTAACTGACTGCCCTGTTTCCGGGGTAACTGACTGCCCTGTTTCCGGGGTAACTGACTGCCCTCTTTCCGGGTTAACTGACCGCCCTGTTTCCAGGATAACTGATCACCCTGTTTCCGGGGTAACTGACCACCCTGTTTCCAGGGTCACTGACCACCCTGTTTCCAGGATAACTGACTCCCCTGTTTCGAGGGTAACTGACTGCCCTGTTTCCGGGGTAACTGACCGCCCTGTTTCCAGGATAACTGACCTACCTATTTCCGGGGTAACTGACCGCCCTGTTTCCAGGATAACAGACTGCCCTGTTTCCAGGTTAACTGACTGCCCTGTTTCCAGGGTAACTGACTGCCCTGTTTCCAGGGGAACTGACTGCCCTGTTTCCGGGGTAACTGATCACCCTGTTTCCGGGGTAACTGACTAACCAGTTTCCAGGGTGACTGACTGCCCTGTTTCCAGGGTAACTGACTGCCCAGTTTCCGGGGTAACTGACTGCCCTGTTTCCTGGGTAACTGACTGCCCTGCTTCCGGGGTAACTGACTGCCCTGTTTCCAGATTAACTGACTGACCTGTTTCCAGGATAACTGATCACCCTGTTTCCGGGGTAACTGACTGCCCTGTTTCCGGGGTAACTGACCGCCCTGTTTCCAGGATAACTGATCACCCTGTTTCCGGGGTAACTGACCACCCTGTTTCCAGGGTCACTGACCACCCTGATTCCAGGATAACTGAAAGCCCTGCTTCCAGGATAACTGACCTCCCTGTTTCCGGGGTAACTGATCACCCTGTTTCCGGGTAACTGACTGCCCTGTTTCCAGGGTCACTGACCACCCTGTTTCCAGGATAACTGACTCCCCTGCTTCCAGGGTAACTGACTGCCCTATTTCCGGGGTAACTGACCGCCCTGTTTCCAGGATAACTGATCACCCTGTTTCCAGGGTAACTGACCATCCTGTTTCCAGGGTAAATGACTGCCCAGTTTCCAGGGTAACTGACTGCCCTGTTTCCGGGGTAACAGATCTCGCTGTTTCCGGGGTAACTGACCGTCCGGTTTCCAGGATAACTGACCGCCCCATTTACCGGGGTAAATGACCGCCCTGTTTCCAGGATAACTGACTGCCCTGTTTCCGGGATAACTGACTGCCCTGTTTACTGGATAACTGACCGCCCTGTTTCCAGGTTAACTGACTGCCCTGTTTCCGGGATAACTAACTGCCCTGTTTCCAGGGTAACTGACTGCCCTGTTTCCGGGATAACTGACTGCCCTGTTTCCAGGGTAACTGATAACCCTGTTTCCGGGGTAACTGACTGCCCTGTTTCCAGGGTAATTGACTGCCCAGTTTCCAGGGTAACTGACTGCCCTGTTTCCGGGGTAACTGACTGCCCTGTTTCCGGGGCAACTGACTGCCCTGTTTCCAGGGTAACTGACTGCCCCGTTTCCTGAGTAACTGAATACCCTGTTTCTCGGGTAACTGACTGCCCTGTTTCCGGGATAACAGACTGCCCTGTTTCCAGGGTAACTGACTGCCCTGTTTCCGGTGTAACTGACTGCCCTGTTTCCAGGGTAACTGATAACCCTGTTTCCGGGATAACTGACTGCCCTGTTTCCGGGATAACTGACTGCCCTGTTTCCAGGGTAACTGACTTCGCTGTTTCCGGGGTAACTGACTGCCCTGTTTCCAGGATAACTGACTGCCCTGTTTCCAGGATAACTGATCACCCTGTTTCCGGGGTAACTGACTGCCCGGTTTCCGGGATAACTGACCGCCCTGTTTCCAGGATAACTGATCACCCTGTTTCCGGGGTAACTGACCACCCTGTTTCCAGGGTCACTGACCACCCTGTTTCCAGGATAACTGACTCCCCTGTTTCCAGGATAACTGACTGCCCCGTTTCCTGAGGAACTGAATACCCTGTTTCTAGGGTAACTGACTGCCCTGTTTCCGGGATAACTGACTGCCCTGTTTCCAGGGTTACTGACTGCCCTGTTTCCGGGGTAACTGACTGCCCTGTTTCCAGGGTAACTGATAACCCTGTTTCCGGGATAACTGACTGCCCTGTTTCCGGGGTAACTGACTGCCCTGTTTCCAGGGTAACTGATAACCCCATTTCCGGGATAACTGACTGCCCTGTTTCCGGGATAACTGACTGCCCTGTTTCCAGGGTAACTGATTTCGCTGTTTGCGGGGTAACTGACTGCCCTGTTTCCAGGATAACTGACTGCCCTGTTTCCAGGATAACTGATCACCCTGTTTCCGGGGTAACTGACTGCCCGGTTTCCGGGATAACTGACCGCCCTGTTTCCAGGATAACTGATCACCCTGTTTCCGGGATAACTAACTGCCCTGTTTCCAGGGGAACTGATCACCCTGTTTCCGGGATAACTGACTGCCCTGTTTCCAGGGTAATTGACTGCCCAGTTTCCAGGGTAACTGACTGCCCTGTTTCCGGGGTAACTGATTGCCCTGTTTCCGGGGTAACTGACTGCCCTGTTTCCAGGGTAACTGACTGCCCCGTTTCCAGAGTAACTGAATACCTTGTTTCTAGGGTAACTGACTGCCCTGTTTCCGGGATAACTGACTGCCCTGTTTCCAGGGTAATTGACTGCCCAGTTTCCAGGGTAACTGACTGCCCTGTTTCCGGGGTAACTGACTGCCCTGTTTCCAGGGTAACTGACTGCCCAGTTTCCAGAGTAACTGAATACCCTGTTTCCAGGGTAACTGACTGCCCTGTTTCCGGGATAACTGACTGCCCTGTTTCCAGGGTAACTGACTGCCCTGTTTCCGGGGTAACTGACTGCCCTGTTTCCAGGGTAACTGATCAACCTGTTTCCGGCATAACTGACTGCCCTGTTCCCGGGATAACTGACTGCCCTGTTTCCAGGGTAACTGACTGCCCTGTTTCCGGGGTAACTGACTGCCCTGTTTCCAGGCTAACTGACGTCCCTGTTTCCGGGATAACTGACAGCCCTGTTTCCGGGGTAACTGACTGCCCTGTTTCCAGGGTAACTGATAACCCTGTTTCCGGGATAACTGACTGCCCTGTTTCCGGGATAACTGACTGCCCTGTTTCCACGGTAACTGACTTCGCTGTTTGCGGGGTAACTGACTGCCCTGTTTCCAGGATAACTGACTGCCCTGTTTCCAGGATAACTGATCACCCTGTTTCCGGGGTAACTGACTGCCCTGTTTCCAGGGTAACTGACTGCCCAGTTTCCAGAGTAACTGAATAACCTGTTTCCAGGGTAACAGATCACCCTGTTTCCGGGATAACTGACTGCCCTGTTTCCAAGATAACTGACTGCCCTCTTTCCAGGGTAACTGACTGCCCTGTTTCCGGGGTAACTGACTGCCCTGTTTCCAGGCTAACTGACTTCCCTGTTTCCAGGATAACTGATCACCCTGTTTCCGGGGTAACTGACTGCCCTCTTTCCGGGTTAACAGACCGCCCTGTTTCCAGGATAACTGATCACCCTGTTTCCGGGGTAACTGACCACCCTGTTACCAGGGTCACTGACCACCCTGTTTCCAGGATAACTGACTCCCCTGTTTCCAGGGTAACTGACTGCCCTGTTTCCGGGGTAACTGACCGCCCTGTTTCCAGGATAACTGACCTACCTATTTCCGGGGTAACTGACCGCCCTGTTTCCAGGATAACAGACTGCCCTGTTTCCAGGTTAACTGACTGCCCTGTTTCCAGGGTAACTGACTGCCCTGTTTCCAGGGGAACTGACTGCCCTGTTTCCGGGGTAACTGATCACCCTGTTTCCGGGGTAACTGACTAACCAGTTTCCAGGGTGACTGACTGCCCTGTTTCCAGGGTAACTGACTGCCCAGTTTCCGGGGTAACTGACTGCCCTGTTTCCTGGGTAACTGACCGCCCTGTTTCCAGGATAACTGATCAACTGTTTCCGGGGTAACTGACCACCCTGTTTCCAGGGTCACTGACCACCCTGCTTCCAGGATAACTGAAAGCCCTGTTTCCAGGATAACTGATCTCCCTGTTTCCGGGGTAACTGATCACCCTGTTTCCGGGTAACTGACTGCCCTGTTTCCAGGGTCACTGACCACCCTGTTTCCAGGGTAACTGACTCCCCTACTTCCAGGGTAACTGATCTCCCTGTTTCCGGGGTAACTGATCACCCTGTTTCCGGGTAACTGACTGCCCTGTTTCCAGGGTCACTGACCACCCTGTTTCCAGGATAACTGACTCCCCTACTTCCAGGGTAACTGACTGCCCTGTTTCCGGGGTAACTGACCGCCCTGTTTCCAGGATAACTGATCACCCTGTTTCCAGGGTAACTGACCATGCTGTTTCCAGGGTAAATGACTGCCCAGTTTCCAGGGTAACTGACTGCCCTGTTTCCGGGGTAACAGATCTCCCTGTTTCCGGGGTAACTGACCGCCCAGTTTCCAGGATAACTGACCGCCCCATTTACCGGGGTAAATGACCGCCCTGTTTCCAGGATAACTGACTGCCCTGTTTCCGGGATAACTAACTGCCCTGTTTCCAGGGTAACTGACTGCCCTGTTTCCGGGATAACTGACTGCCCTGTTTCCAGGGTAACTGATAACCCTGTTTCCGGGATAACTGACTGCCCTGTTTCCAGGGTAATAGACTGCCCAGTTTCCAGGGTAACTGACTGCCCTGTTTCCGGGGTAACTGACTGCCCTGTTTCCGGGGTAACTGACTGCCCTCTTTCCGGGTTAACTGACCGCCCTGTTTCCAGGCTAACTGATCACCCTGTTTCCGGGGTAACTGACCACCCTGTTTCCAGGGTCACTGACCACCCTGTTTCCAGGATAACTGACTCCCCTGTTTCGAGGGTAACTGACTGCCCTGTTTCCGGGGTAACTGACCGCCCTGTTTCCAGGATAACTGACCTACCTATTTCCGGGGTAACTGACCGCCCTGTTTCCAGGATAACAGACTGCCCTGTTTCCAGGTTAACTGACTGCCCTGTTTCCAGGGTAACTGACTGCCCTGTTTCCAGGGGAACTGACTGCCCTGTTTCCGGGGTAACTGATCACCCTGTTTCCGGGGTAACTGACTAACCAGTTTCCAGGGTGACTGACTGCCCTGTTTCCAGGGTAACTGACTGCCCAGTTTCCGGGGTAACTGACTGCCCTGTTTCCTGGGTAACTGACTGCCCTGCTTCCGGGGTAACTGACTGCCCTGTTTCCAGATTAACTGACTGACCTGTTTCCAGGATAACTGATCACCCTGTTTCCGGGGTAACTGACTGCCCTGTTTCCGGGGTAACTGACCGCCCTGTTTCCAGGATAACTGATCACCCTGTTTCCGGGGTAACTGACCACCCTGTTTCCAGGGTCACTGACCACCCTGCTTCCAGGATAACTGAAAGCCCTGTTTCCAGGATAACTGATCTCCCTGTTTCCGGGGTAACTGATCACCCTGTTTCCGGGTAACTGACTGCCCTGTTTCCAGGGTCACTGACCACCCTGTTTCCAGGGTAACTGACTCCCCTACTTCCAGGGTAACTGATCTCCCTGTTTCCGGGGTAACTGATCACCCTGTTTCCGGGTAACTGACTGCCCTGTTTCCAGGGTCACTGACCACCCTGTTTCCAGGATAACTGACTCCCCTACTTCCAGGGTAACTGACTGCCCTGTTTCCGGGGTAACTGACCGCCCTGTTTCCAGGATAACTGATCACCCTGTTTCCAGGGTAACTGACCATGCTGTTTCCAGGGTAAATGACTGCCCAGTTTCCAGGGTAACTGACTGCCCTGTTTCCGGGGTAACAGATCTCCCTGTTTCCGGGGTAACTGACCGCCCAGTTTCCAGGATAACTGACCGCCCCATTTACCGGGGTAAATGACCGCCCTGTTTCCAGGATAACTGACTGCCCTGTTTCCGGGATAACTAACTGCCCTGTTTCCAGGGTAACTGACTGCCCTGTTTCCGGGATAACTGACTGCCCTGTTTCCAGGGTAACTGATAACCCTGTTTCCGGGATAACTGACTGCCCTGTTTCCAGGGTAATAGACTGCCCAGTTTCCAGGGTAACTGACTGCCCTGTTTCCGGGGTAACTGACTGCCCTGTTTCCGGGGTAACTGACTGCCCTCTTTCCGGGTTAACTGACCGCCCTGTTTCCAGGCTAACTGATCACCCTGTTTCCGGGGTAACTGACCACCCTGTTTCCAGGGTCACTGACCACCCTGTTTCCAGGATAACTGACTCCCCTGTTTCGAGGGTAACTGACTGCCCTGTTTCCGGGGTAACTGACCGCCCTGTTTCCAGGATAACTGACCTACCTATTTCCGGGGTAACTGACCGCCCTGTTTCCAGGATAACAGACTGCCCTGTTTCCAGGTTAACTGACTGCCCTGTTTCCAGGGTAACTGACTGCCCTGTTTCCAGGGGAACTGACTGCCCTGTTTCCGGGGTAACTGATCACCCTGTTTCCGGGGTAACTGACTAACCAGTTTCCAGGGTGACTGACTGCCCTGTTTCCAGGGTAACTGACTGCCCAGTTTCCGGGGTAACTGACTGCCCTGTTTCCTGGGTAACTGACTGCCCTGCTTCCGGGGTAACTGACTGCCCTGTTTCCAGATTAACTGACTGACCTGTTTCCAGGATAACTGATCACCCTGTTTCCGGGGTAACTGACTGCCCTGTTTCCGGGGTAACTGACCGCCCTGTTTCCAGGATAACTGATCACCCTGTTTCCGGGGTAACTGACCACCCTGTTTCCAGGGTCACTGACCACCCTGATTCCAGGATAACTGAAAGCCCTGCTTCCAGGATAACTGACCTCCCTGTTTCCGGGGTAACTGATCACCCTGTTTCCGGGTAACTGACTGCCCTGTTTCCAGGGTCACTGACCACCCTGTTTCCAGGATAACTGACTCCCCTGCTTCCAGGGTAACTGACTGCCCTATTTCCGGGGTAACTGACCGCCCTGTTTCCAGGATAACTGATCACCCTGTTTCCAGGGTAACTGACCATCCTGTTTCCAGGGTAAATGACTGCCCAGTTTCCAGGGTAACTGACTGCCCTGTTTCCGGGGTAACAGATCTCGCTGTTTCCGGGGTAACTGACCGTCCGGTTTCCAGGATAACTGACCGCCCCATTTACCGGGGTAAATGACCGCCCTGTTTCCAGGATAACTGACTGCCCTGTTTCCGGGATAACTGACTGCCCTGTTTACTGGATAACTGACCGCCCTGTTTCCAGGTTAACTGACTGCCCTGTTTCCGGGATAACTAACTGCCCTGTTTCCAGGGTAACTGACTGCCCTGTTTCCGGGATAACTGACTGCCCTGTTTCCAGGGTAACTGATAACCCTGTTTCCGGGGTAACTGACTGCCCTGTTTCCAGGGTAATTGACTGCCCAGTTTCCAGGGTAACTGACTGCCCTGTTTCCGGGGTAACTGACTGCCCTGTTTCCGGGGTAACTGACTGCCCTGTTTCCAGGGTAACTGACTGCCCCGTTTCCTGAGTAACTGAATACCCTGTTTCTCGGGTAACTGACTGCCCTGTTTCCGGGATAACTGACTGCCCTGTTTCCAGGGTAACTGACTGCCCTGTTTCCGGTGTAACTGACTGCCCTGTTTCCAGGGTAACTGATAACCCTGTTTCCGGGATAACTGACTGCCCTGTTTCCAGGGTAACTGACTTCGCTGTTTCCGGGGTAACTGACTGCCCTGTTTCCAGGATAACTGACTGCCCTGTTTCCAGGATAACTGATCACCCTGTTTCCGGGGTAACTGACTGCCCGGTTTCCGGGATAACTGACCGCCCTGTTTCCAGGATAACTGATCACCCTGTTTCCGGGGTAACTGACCACCCTGTTTCCAGGGTCACTGACCACCCTGTTTCCAGGATAACTGACTCCCCTGATTCCAGGATAACTGAAAGCCCTGTTTCCAGGATAACTGATCTCCCTGTTTCCGGGGTAACTGATCACCCTGTTTCCGGGTAACTGACTGCCCTGTTTCCAGGGTCACTGACCACCCTGTTTCCAGGATAACTGACTCACCTGTTTCCAGGGTAACTGACTGCCCTGTTTCCGGGGTAACTGACCGCCCTGTTTCCAGGATAACTGATCACCCTGTTTCCAGGGTAACTGACCATCCTGTTTCCAGGGTAAATGACTGCCCAGTTTCCGGGGTAACTGACTGCCCTGTTTCCGTGGTAACAGATCTCCCTGTTTCCAGGATAACTGACCGCCCCATTTACCGGGGTAAATGACCGCCCTGTTTCCAGGATAACTGACTGCCCTGTTTCCGGGATAACTGACTGCCCTGTTTACTGGATAACTGACCGCCCTGTTTCCAGGTTAACTGACTGCCCTGTTTCCGGGATAACTAACTGCCCTGTTTCCAGGGTAACTGACTGCCCTGTTTCCGGGATAACTGACTGCCCTGTTTCCAGGGTAACTGATAACCCTGTTTCCGGGATAACTGACTGCCCTGTTTCCAGGGTGATTGACTGCCCAGTTTCCAGGGTAACTGACTGCCCTGTTTCCGGGGTAACTGACTGCCCTGTTTCCAGGTTAACTGATTGCCCCGTTTCCAGAGTAACTGAATACCCTGTTTCTAGGGTAACTGACTGCCCTGTTTCCGGGATAACTGACTGCCCTGTTTCCAGGGTTACTGACTGCCCTGTTTCCGGGGTAACTGACTGCCCTGTTTCCAGGGTAACTGATCACCCTGTTTCCGGGATAACTGACTGCCCTCTTTCCGGGATAACTGACTGCCCTGTTTCCAGGGTAACTGACTGCCCTGTTTCCGGGGTAACTGACTGCCCTGTTTCCAGGCTAACTGACTGCCCTGTTTCCAGGATAACTGATCACCCTGTTTCCAGGAAAAGCTGATCACCCTGTTTCCGGGGTAACTGACCACCCTGTTTCCAGGGTCACTGACTACCCTGTTTCCAGGATAACTGACTCCACTGTTTCCAGTGTAACTGACTGCCCTGTTTCCGGGGTAACTGACCGCCCTATTTCCAGGACAACTGACCTACCTCTTTCCGGGGTAACTGACCGCCCTGTTTCCAGGCTAACTGACTGCCCTGTTTCCAGGGGAACTGACTGCCCTGTTTCCGGGGTAACTGATCACCCTGTTTCCGGGCTAACTGACTAACCAGTTTCCAGGATGACTGACTGCCCTGTTTCCAGGGTAACTGACTGCCCAGTTTCCGGGGTAACTGACTGACCTGTTTCCTGGGTAACTCACTGCGCTGCTTCCGGGGTAACTGACTGCCCTGTTTCCAGGTTAACTGACTGCCCAGTTTCCAGGGTAACTGATCACCCTTTTTCCGGGATAACTGACTGCCCTGTTTCCGGGATAACTGACTGCCCTGTTTCCAGGGTAACTGAACACCCTGTTTCCGGGATAACTGACTCCCCTGTTTCCAGGGTAACTGATCACTCTGTTTCCGGGGTAACTGACCACCCTATTTCCGGGGCAAATGACTAATCTGTTTCCAGGGTTACTGACCACCCTGTTTCTGGGGTAACTGACTGCCCTGTTTCCGGGCTAACTGACTGCCCTGTTTCCAGGATAACTGATCACCCTGTTTCCAGTGTAACTGACCATCCTGTTTCCAGGGTAACTGACTGCCCTGTTTCCGGGGTAACAGATCTCCCTGTTTCCGGGGTAACTGACCGCCCTGTTTCCAGGATAACTGACTGCCCAGTTTCCAGGGTAACTGATCACCCCGTTTCCGGGATAACTGACTGCACTTTTTCCGGGAGAAATGACTGCCCTGTTGCCAGGGTAACTGACTGCCCTGTTTCCGGGGTAACTGACTGCCCTGTTTCCGGGGTAACTGATCTCCCTCTTTCCGGGATAACTGACCGCCCTGTTTCCAGGATAACTGACCTACCTATTTCCGGGGTAACCGACCTCCCTGTTTCCAGGATAAGTGACTGCCCTGTTTCCATGTTAACTGACTGCCCTGTTGCCAGGGTAACTGACTGCCCTGTTTCCAGGGGAACTGACTGCCCTGTTTCCGGGGTAACTGATCACACTGTTTCCGGGGTAACTGACTAACCAGTTTCCAGGGTGACTGACTGCCCTGTTTCCAGGGTAACTGACTGCCCAGTTTCCGGGGTAACTGACTGCCCTGTTTCCTGGGTAACTGACTGCCCTGCCTCCGGGGTAACTGACTGCCCTGTTTCCAGGCTAACAGACTGCCCTGTTTCCAGGATAACTGATCACCCTGTTTCCGGGGTAACTGACTGCCCTGTTTCCGGGGTAACTGACCGCCCTGTTTCCAGGATAACTGATCACCCTGTTTCCGGGGTAACTGACCACCCTGTTTCCAGGGTCACTGACCACCCTGTTTCCAGGATAACTGAAAGCCCTGTTTCCAGGGTAACTGATCTCCCCGTTTCCGGGTAGCTGAATGCCCTGTTTCCAGGGTAACTGATCTCCCTGTTTCCAGGGTAACTGATCACCCTGTTTCCGGGGTAACTGACTGCCCTGTTTCCAGGGTAACTGACTGCCCTGTTTCCGGGGTAACTGACTGCCCTGTTTCCAGGATAACTGATCACTCTGTTTCCGGGGTAACTGACCACCCTGTTTCCGGGGTAACTGACTAATCTGTTCCCAGGGTTACTGACCGCCCTGTTTCTGGGGTAACTGACTGCCCTGTTTCCGGGGTAACTGACCGCCCTGTTTCCAGGATAACTGATCACCCTGTTTCCAGTGTAACTGACCATCCTGTTTCCAGGGTAACTGACTGCCCAGTTTCCAGGGTAACTGACTGCCCTGTTTCCGGGGTAACAGATGTCCCTGTTTCCGGGGTAACTGACCGCCCTGTTTCCAGGATAACTGACCGCCCTATTTCCGGGATAACTGACTGCCCTGTTTACTGGATAACTGACCGCCCTGTTTCCGGGATAACTGACTGCCCTGTTTCCAGGGTAACTGATAACCCCGATTCCGGGATAACTGACTGCGCTGTTTCCAGGGTAACTGACTGCCCAGTTTCCAGGGTAACTGACTGTCCTGTTTCCGGGGTAACTGACTGCCCTGTTTCCAGGGTAACTGACTGCCCAGTTTCCAGAGTAACTGAACACCCTGTTTCCAGGGTAACTGACTGCCCTGTTTCCGGGATAACTGACTGCCCTGTTTCCAGGGTAACTGACTGCCCTGTTTCCGGGATAACTGACTAGCCTGTTTCCGGGATAACTGACTGCCCTGTTTCCAGGGTAACTGACTGCCCTGTTTCCGGGGTAACTGACTGCCCTGTTTCCAGGCTAACTGACAGCCCTGTTTCCAGGATAACTGATCACCCTGTTTCCAGGATAACTGACTCCCCTGTTTCCAGTGTAACTGACTGACCTGTTTCCGGGGTAACTGACCGCCCTGTTTCCAGGATAACTGACCTATCTATTTCCGGGGTAACTGACCGCCCTGTTTCCAGGATAACTGACTGCCCTGTTTCCAGGTTAACTGACTGCCCTGTTTCCAGGGTAACTGACTGCCCTGTTTCCGGGGTAACTGACCGCCCTGTTTCCAGGATAACAGATCACCCTGTTTCCGGAGTAACTGACCATCCTGTTTCCAGGGTCACTGACCACCCTGTTTCCAGGATAACTGAAAGCCCTGTTTCCAGGGTAACTGACTGCCCTGTTTCCGGGAAAACTGTCTGCCCTGTTTCCTGGGTAACTGACTGCCCTGCTTCCGGGGTAACTGACTGGCTTGTTTCCAGGGTAACTGACTGCCCAGTTTCCAGGGTAACTGATCACCCTTTTTCCGGGATAACTGACTGCCCTGTTTCCGGGATAACTGACTGCCCTGTTTCCAGGGTAACTGATCACCCTGTTTCCGGGTTAACTGTCTGCCCTGTTTCCGGGATAACTGACTGCCCAGTTTCCAGGGTAACTGACTGCCCTGTTTCCGGGGTAACTGACTGCCCTGTTTCCAGGGTAACTGACTGCCCAGTTTCCAGGGTAACTGATCACCCTGTTTCCGGGAGAAATGACTGCCCTGTTTCCAGGGTAACTGACTGCCCTGCTTCCGGGGTAACTGACTGCCCTGTTTCCAGGGTAACTGATCACCCTGTTTCCGGGATAACTGACTGCCCTGTTTCCGGGATAACTGACTGCCCTGTTTCCAGGGTAACTGACTTACCCTGTTTGCGGGGTAACTGACTGCCCTGTTTCCAGGCTAACTGACTGCCCTGTTTCCAGGATAACTGGTCACCCTGTTTCCGGGGTAACTGACTGCCCTGTTTCCGAGGTAACTGACCGCCCTGTTTCCAGGGTCACTGACCACCCTGTTTCCAGGATAACTGAAAGTGCTGTTTCCAGGGTAACTGATCTCCCTGTTTCCGGGGTAACTGATCACCCTGTTTCCGGGTAACTGACTGCCCTGTTTCCAGGGTAACTGACTGCCCTGCTTCCGGGGTAACTGACTGCCCTGTTTCCAGGCTAACTGACCGCCCTGTTTCCAGGATAACTGACCTATCTATTTCCGGGGTAACTGACCGCCCTGTTTCCAGGATAACTGACTGCCCTGTTTCCAGGTTAACTGACTGCCCTGTTTCCAGGGTAACTGACTGCCCTGTTTCCGGGGTAACTGACCGCCCTGTTTCCAGGATAACAGATCACCCTGTTTCCGGAGTAACTGACCATCCTGTTTCCAGGGTCACTGACCACCCTGTTTCCAGGATAACTGAAAGCCCTGTTTCCAGGGTAACTGACTGCCCTGTTTCCGGGAAAACTGTCTGCCCTGTTTCCTGGGTAACTGACTGCCCTGCTTCCGGGGTAACTGACTGGCTTGTTTCCAGGGTAACTGACTGCCCAGTTTCCAGGGTAACTGATCACCCTTTTTCCGGGATAACTGACTGCCCTGTTTCCGGGATAACTGACTGCCCTGTTTCCAGGGTAACTGATCACCCTGTTTCCGGGATAACTGTCTGCCCTGTTTCCGGGATAACTGACTGCCCAGATTCCAGGGTAACAGACTGCCCTGTTTCCGGGGTAACTGACTGCCCAGTTTCCAGGGTAACTGATCACCCTGTTTCCGGGAGAAATGACTGCCCTGTTTCCAGGGTAACTGACTGCCCTGCTTCCGGGGTAACTGACTGCCCTGTTTCCAGGGTAACTGATCACCCTGTTTCCGGGATAACTGACTGCCCTGTTTCCGGGATAACTGACTGCCCTGTTTCCAGGGGAACTGACTTACCCTGTTTGCGGGGTAACTGACTGCCCTGTTTCCAGGCTAACTGACTGCCCTGTTTCCAGGATAACTGGTCACCCTGTTTCCGGGGTAACTGACTGCCCTGTTTCCGGGGTAACTGACCGCCCTGTTTCCAGGGTCACTGACCACCCTGTTTCCAGGATAACTGAAAGTGCTGTTTCCAGGGTAACTGATCTCCCTGTTTCCGGGGTAACTGATCACCCTGTTTCCGGGTAACTGACTGCCGTGTTTCCAGGGTAACTGACTGCCCTGCTTCCGGGGTAACTGACTGCCCTGTTTCCAGGCTAACTGACTGCCCTGTTTCCAGGATAACTGATCACCCTGTTTCCGGGGTAACTGACTGCCCTGTTTCCGGGGTAACTGACCGCCCTGTTTCCAGGATAACTGATCACCCTGTTTCCGGGGTAACTGACCACCCTGTTTCCAGGGTCACTGACCACCCTGTTTCCAGGATAACTGAAAGCCCTGTTTCCAGGGTAACTGATCTCCCCGTTTCCGGGTAGCTGAATGCCCTGTTTGCAGGGTAACTGATCTCCCTGTTTCCAGGGTAACTGAGTGCCCTGTTTCCGGGGTAACTGACTGCCCTGTTTCCAGGATAACTGATCACTCTGTTTCCGGGGTAACTGACCACCCTGTTTCCGGGGTAACTGACTAATCTGTTCCCAGGGTTACTGACCGCCCTGTTTCTGGGGTAACTGACTGCCCTGTTTCCGGGGTAACTGATCGCCCTGTTTCCAGGATAACTGATCACCCTGTTTCCAGTGTAACTGACCATCCTGTTTCCAGGGTAACTGACTGCCCAGTTTCCAGGGTAACTGACTGCCCTGTTTCCGGGGTAACAGATGTCCCTGTTTCCGGGGTAACTGACCGCCCTGTTTCCAGGATAACTGACCGCCCTATTTCCGGGATAACTGACTGCCCTGTTTCCAGGGTAACTGATAACCCCGATTCCGGGATAACTGACTGCGCTGTTTCCAGGGTAACTGACTGCCCAGTTTCCAGGGTAACTGACTGCCCTGTTTCCGGGGTAACTGACTGCCCTGTTTCCAGGGTAACTGACTGCCCAGTTTCCAGAGTAACTGAACACCCTGTTTCCAGGGTAACTGACTGCCCTGTTTCCGGGATAACTGACTGCCCTGTATCCAGGGTAACTGACTGCCCTGTTTCCGGGATAACTGACTACCCTGTTTCCGGGATAACTGACTGCCCTGTTTCCAGGGTAACTGACTGCCCTGTTTCCGGGGTAACTGACTGCCCTGTTTCCAGGCTAACTGACGGCCCTGTTTCCAGGATAACTGATCACCCTGTTTCCAGGATAACTGACTCCCCTGTTTCCAGTGTAACTGACTGACCTGTTTCCGGGGTAACTGACCGCCCTGTTTCCAGGATAACTGACCTATCTATTTCCGGGGTAACTGACCGCCCTGTTTCCAGGATAACTGACTGCCCTGTTTCCAGGTTAACTGACTGCCCTGTTTCCAGGGTAACTGACTGCCCTGTTTCCGGGGTAACTGACCGCCCTGTTTCCAGGATAACAGATCACCCTGTTTCCGGAGTAACTGACCATCCTGTTTCCAGGGTCACTGACCACCCTGTTTCCAGGATAACTGACAGCCCTGTTTCCAGGGTAACTGACTGCCCTGTTTCCGGGAAAACTGTCTGCCCTGTTTCCTGGGTAACTGACTGCCCTGCTTCCGGGGTAACTGACTGGCTTGTTTCCAGGGTAACTGACTGCCCAGTTTCCAGGGTAACTGATCACCCTTTTTCCGGGATAACTGACTGCCCTGTTTCCGGGATAACTGACTGCCCTGTTTCCAGGGTAACTGATCACCCTGTTTCCGGGATAACTGTCTGCCCTGTTTCCGGGATAACTGACTGCCCAGTTTCCAAGGTAACAGACTGCCCTGTTTCCGGGGTAGCTGACTGCCCTGTTTCCAGGGTAACTGACTGCCCAGCTTCCAGGGTAACTGATCACCCTGTTTCCGGGAGAACTGACTGCCCTGTTTCCGGGAGAAATGACTGCCCTGTTTCCAGGGTAACTGACTGCCCTGCTTCCGGGGTAACTGACCGCCCTGTTTCCGGGATAACTGACTGCCCTGTTTCCAGGGTAACTGACTTACCCTGTTTGCGGGGTAACTGACTGCCCTGTTTCCAGGCTAAATGACTGCCCTGTTTCCAGGGAAACTGATCACCCTGTTTCCCGGATAACTGACTGCCCTGTTTCCGGGATAACTGACTGCCCTGTTTCCAGGGTAACTGACTTACCCTGTTTGCGGGGTAACTGACTGCCCTGTTTCCAGGCTAACTGAGTGCCCTGTTTCCAGGATAACTGGTCACCCTGTTTCCGGGGTAACTGACTGCCCTGTTTCCGGGGTAACTGACCGCCCTGTTTCCAGGGTCACTGACCACCCTGTTTCCAGGATAACTGAAAGTGCTGTTTCCAGGGTAACTGATCTCCCTGTTTCCGGGGTAACTGATCACCCTGTTTCCGGGTAACTGACTGCCCTGTTTCCAGGGTAACTGACTGCCCTGCTTCCGGGGTAACTGACTGCCCTGTTTCCAGGCTAACTGACTGCCCTGTTTCCAGGATAACTGATCACCCTGTTTCCGGGGTAACTGACTGCCCTGTTTCCGGGGTAACTGACCGCCCTGTTTCCAGGATAACTGATCACCCTGTTTCCGGGGTAACTGACCACCCTGTTTCCAGGGTCACTGACCACCCTGTTTCCAGGATAACTGAAAGCCCTGTTTCCAGGGTAACTGATCTCCCCGTTTCCGGGTAGCTGAATGCCCTGTTTCCAGGGTAACTGATCTCCCTGTTTCCAGGGTAACTGATCACCCTGTTTCCAGGGTAACTGACTGCCCTGTTTCCGCGGTAACTGACTGCCCTGTTTCCAGGATAACTGATCACTCTGTTTCCGGGGTAACTGACCACCCTGTTTCCGGGGTAACTGACTAATCTGTTCCCAGGGTTACTGACCGCCCTGTTTCTGGGGTAACTGACTGCCCTGTTTCCGGGGTAACTGACCGCCCTGTTTCCAGGATAACTGATCACCCTGTTTCCAGTGTAACTGACCATCCTGTTTCCAGGGTAACTGACTGCCCAGTTTCCAGGGTAACTGACTGCCCTGTTTCCGGGGTAACAGATGTCCCTGTTTCCGGGGCAACTGACCGCCCTGTTTCCAGGATAACTGACCGCCCTATTTCCGGGATAACTGACTGCCCTGTTTACTTGATAACTGACCGCCCTGTTTCCGGGATAACTGACTGCCCTGTTTCCAGGGTAACTGATAACCCCGATTCCGGGATAACTGACTGCGCTGTTTCCAGGGTAACTGACTGCCCTGTTTCCAGGGTAACTGACTGCCCAGTTTCCAGGGTAACTGATCACCCTGTTTCCGGGAGAACTGACTGCCCTGTTTCCGGGAGAAATGACTGCCCTGTTTCCAGGGTAAATGACTGCCCTGCTTCCGGGGTAACTGACTGCCCAGTTTCCAGGGTAACTGATCACCCTGTTTCCGGGAGAACTGACTGCCCTGTTTCCGGGAGAAATGACTGCCCTGTTTCCAGGGTAACTGACTGCCCTGCTTCCGGGGTAACTGACTGCCCTGTTTCCAGGGTAACTGATCACCCTGTTTCCGGGATAACTGACTGCCCTGTTTCCGGGATAACTGACTGCCCTGTTTCCAGGGTAACTGACTTACCCTGTTTGCGGGGTAACTGACTGCCCTGTTTCCAGGCTAACTGACTGCCCTGTTTCCATGATAACTGGTCACCCAGTTTCCGGGGTAACTGACTGCCCTGTTTCCGGGGTAACTGACCGCCCTGTTTCCAGGGTCACTGACCACCCTGTTTCCAGGATAACTGAAAGTGCTGTTTCCAGGGTAACTGATCTCCCTGTTTCCGGGGTAACTGATCACCCTGTTTCCGGGTAACTGACTGCCCTGTTTCCAGGGTAACTGACTGCCCTGCTTCCGGGGTAACTGACTGCCCTGTTTCCAGGCTAACTGACTGCCCTGTTTCCAGGATAACTGATCACCCTGTTTCCGGGGTAACTGACTGCCCTGTTTCCGGGGTAACTGACCGCCCTGTTTCCAGGATAACTGATCACCCTGTTTCCGGGGTAACTGACCACCCTGTTTCCAGGGTCACTGACCACCCTGTTTCCAGGATAACTGAAAGCCCTGTTTCCAGGGTAACTGATCTCCCCGTTTCCGGGTAGCTGAATGCCCTGTTTCCAGGGTAACTGATCTCCCTGTTTCCAGGGTAACAGATCACCCTGTTTCCGGGGTAACTGACTGCCCTGTTTCCAGGGTAACTGACTGCCCTGTTTCCGCGGTAACTGACTGCCCTGTTTCCAGGATAACTGATCACTCTGTTTCCGGGGTAACTGACCACCCTGTTTCTGGGGTAACTGACTAATCTGTTCCCAGGGTTACTGACCGCCCTGTTTCTGGGGTAACTGACTGCCCTGTTTCCGGGGTAACTGACCGCCCTGTTTCCAGGATAACTGATCACCCTGTTTCCAGTGTAACTGACCATCCTGTTTCCAGGGTAACTGACTGCCCAGTTTCCAGGGTAACTGATTGCCCTGTTTCCGGGGTAACAGATGTCCCTGTTTCCGGGGTAACTGACCGCCCTGTTTCCAGGATAACTGACCGCCCTATTTCCGGGATAACTGACTGCCCTGTTTACTGGATAACTGACCGCCCTGTTTCCGGGATAACTGACTGCCCTGTTTCCAGGGTAACTGATAACCCCGATTCCGGGATAACTGACTGCGCTGTTTCCAGGGTAACTGACTGCCCAGTTTCCAGGGTAACTGACTGCCCTGTTTCCGGGGTAACTGACTGCCCTGTTTCCAGGGTAACTGACTGCCCAGTTTCCAGAGTAACTGAACACCCTGTTTCCAGGGTAACTGACTGCCCTGTTTCCGGGATAACTGACTGCCCTGTTTCCAGGGTAACTGACTGCCCTGTTTCCGGGATAACTGACTACCCTGTTTCCGGGATAACTGACAGCCCTGTTTCCAGGGTAACTGACTGCCCTGTTTCCGGGGTAACTGACTGCCCTGTTTCCAGGCTAACTGACGGCCCTGTTTCCAGGATAACTGATCACCCTGTTTCCAGGATAACTGACTCCCCTGTTTCCAGTGTAACTGACTGACCTGTTTCCGGGGTAACTGACCGCCCTGTTTCCAGGATAACTGACCTATCTATTTCCGGGGTAACTGACCGCCCTGTTTCCAGGATAACTGACTGCCCTGTTTCCAGGTTAACTGACTGCCCTGTTTCCAGGGTAACTGACTGCCCTGTTTCCGGGGTAACTGACCGCCCTGTTTCCAGGATAACAGATCACCCTGTTTCCGGAGTAACTGACCATCCTGTTTCCAGGGTCACTGACCACCCTGTTTCCAGGATAACTGAAAGCCCTGTTTCCAGGGTAACTGACTGCCCTGTTTCCGGGAAAACTGTCTGCCCTGTTTCCTGGGTAACTGACTGCCCTGTTTCCAGGGTAACTGATCACCCTGTTTCCGGGATAACTGTCTGCCCTGTTTCCGGGATAACTGACTGCCCAGTTTCCAGGGTAACAGACTGCCCTGTTTCCGGGGTAACTGACTGCCCTGTTTCCAGGGTAACTGATCACCCTTTTCCGGGATAACTGACTGCCCTGTTTCCGGGATAACTGACTGCCCTGTTTCCAGGGTAACTGATCACCCTGTTTCCGGGATAACTGTCTGCCCTGTTTCCGGGATAACTGATTGCACAGTTTCCAGGGTAACAGACTGCCCTGTTTCCGGGGTAACTGACTGCCCTGTTTCCAGGGTAACTGACTGCCCAGTTTCCAGGGTAACTGATCACCCTGTTTCCGGGAGAACTGACTGCCCTGTTTCCGGGAGAAATGACTGCCCTGTTTCCAGGGTAACTGACTGCCCTGCTTCCGGGGTAACTGACTGCCCTGTTTCCAGGGTAACTGATCACCCTGTTTCCGGGATAACTGACTGCCCTGTTTCCGGGATAACTGACTGCCCTGTTTCCAGGGTAACTGACTTACCCTGTTTGCGGGGTAACTGACTGCCCTGTTTCCAGGCTGACTGACTGCCCTGTTTCCAGGATAACTGGTCACCCTGTTTCCGGGGTAACTGACTGCCCTGTTTCCGGGGTAACTGACCGCCCTGTTTCCAGGGTCACTGACCACCCTGTTTCCAGGATAACTGAAAGTGCTGTTTCCAGGGTAACTGATCTCCCTGTTTCCGGGGTAACTGATCACCCTGTTTCCGGGTAACTGACTGCCCTGTTTCCAGGGTAACTGATCTCCCTGTTTCCAGTGCAACGGATCACCATGTTTCCGGGGTAACTGACTGCCCTGTTTCCAGGGGAACTGACTGCCCAGTTTCCAGGGCAACTGATCACCCTGCTTCCAGGGTAACTGACCATCCTGTTTCCAGGGTAACTGACTGCCCAGTTTCCAGGGTAACTGACTGCCCTGTTTCCGGGGTAACTGACTGCCCAGTTTCCAGGGTAACTGATCACCCTGTTTCCGGGAGAACTGACTGCCCTGTTTCCGGGAGAAATGACTGCCCTGTTTCCAGGGTAACTGACTGCCCTGTTTCCGGGATAACTGACTACCCTGTTTCCGGGATAACTGACTGCCCTGTTTCCAGGGTAACTGACTGCCCTGTTTCCGGGGTAACTGACTGCCCTGTTTCCAGGCTAACTGACGGCCCTGTTTCCAGGATAACTGATCACCCTGTTTCCAGGATAACTGACTCCCCTGTTTCCAGTGTAACTGACTGACCTGTTTCCGGGGTAACTGACCGCCCTGTTTCCAGGATAACTGACCTATCTATTTCCGGGGTAACTGACCGCCCTGTTTCCAGGATAACTGACTGCCCTGTTTCCAGGTTAACTGACTGCCCTGTTTCCAGGGTAACTGACTGCCCTGTTTCCGGGGTAACTGACCGCCCTGTTTCCAGGATAACAGATCACCCTGTTTCCGGAGTAACTGACCATCCTGTTTCCAGGGTCACTGACCACCCTGTTTCCAGGATAACTGAAAGCCCTGTTTCCAGGGTAACTGACTGCCCTGTTTCCGGGAAAACTGTCTGCCCTGTTTCCTGGGTAACTGACTGCCCTGCTTCCGGGGTAACTGACTGGCTTGTTTCCAGGGTAACTGACTGCCCAGTTTCCAGGGTAACTGATCACCCTTTTTCCGGGATAACTGACTGCCCTGTTTCCGGGATAACTGACTGCCCTGTTTCCAGGGTAACTGATCACCCTGTTTCCGGGATAACTGTCTGCCCTGTTTCCGGGATAACGGACTGCCCAGTTTCCAGGGTAACAGACTGCCCTGTTTCCGGGGTAACTGACTGCCCTGTTTCCAGGGTAACTGACTGCCCAGTTTCCAGGGTAACTGATCACCCTGTTTCCGGGAGAACTGACTGCCCTGTTTCCGGGAGAAATGACTGCCCTGTTTCCAGGGTAACTGACTGCCCTGCTTCCGGGGTAACTGACTGCCCTGTTTCCAGGGTAACTGATCACCCTGTTTCCGGGATAACTGACTGCCCTGTTTCCGGGATAACTGACTGCCCTGTTTCCAGGGTAACTGACTTACCCTGTTTGCGGGGTAACTGACTGCCCTGTTTCCAGGCTAACTGACTGCCCTGTTTCCAGGATAACTGGTCACCCTGTTTCCGGGGTAACTGACTGCCCTGTTTCCGGGGTAACTGACCGCCCTGTTTCCAGGGTCACTGACCACCCTGTTTCCAGGATAACTGAAAGTGCTGTTTCCAGGGTAACTGATCTCCCTGTTTCCGGGGTAACTGATCACCCTGTTTCCGGGTAACTGACTGCCCTGTTTCCAGGGTAACTGATCTCCCTGTTTCCAGTGCAACGGATCACCATGTTTCCGGGGTAACTGACTGCCCTGTTTCCAGGGGAACTGACTGCCCAGTTTCCAGGGCAACTGATCACCCTGCTTCCAGGGTAACTGACCATCCTGTTTCCGGGGTAACTGACTGCCCAGTTTCCAGGGTAACTGATCACCCTGTTTCCGGGAGAACTGACTGCCCTGTTTCCGGGAGAAATGACTGCCCTGTTTCCAGGGTAACTGACTGCCCTGTTTCCGGGGGAACTGACTGCCCTGTTTCCAGGGAAACTGATCACCCTGTTTCCGGGATAACTGACTGCCCTGTTTCCGGGATAACTGACTGCCCTGTTTCCAGGGTAACTGACTTACCCTGTTTGCGGGGTAACTGACTGCCCTGTATCCAGGCTAACTGACTGCCCTGTTTCCAGGATAACTGGTCACCCTGTTTCCGGGGAAACTGACTGCCCTGTTTCCGGGGTAACTGACCGCCCTGTTTCCAGGGTCACTGACCACCCTGTTTCCAGGATAACTGAAAGTGCTGTTTCCAGGGTAACTGATCTCCCTGTTTCCGGGGTAACTGATCACCCTGTTTCCGGGTAACTGACTGCCCTGTTTCCAGGGTAACTGATCTCCCTGTTTCCAGTGCAACGGATCACCATGTTTCCGGGGTAACTGACCGCCCTGTTTCCGGGGGAACTGACTGCCCAGTTTCCAGGGCAACTGATCACCCTGCTTCCAGGGTAACTGACCATCCTGTTTCCAGGGTAACTGACTGCCCAGTTTCCAGGGTAACTGACTGCCCTGTTTCCGGGGTAACAGATCTCCTGTTTCCAGGGTAACTGACCGCCCTGTTTCCAGGGTAACTGATAACCCTGATTCCGGGATAACTGACTCCGCTGTTTCCAGGGTAACTGACTGCCCAGTTTCCAGGGTAACTGACTGCCCTGTTTCCGGGGTAACTGACTGCCCTGTTTTCAGGGTAACTGACTGCCCTGTTTCCGGGATAACTGACTACCCTGTTTCCGGGATAACTGACTGCCCTGTTTCCAGGGTAACTGACTGCCCTGTTTCCGGGGTAACTGACTGCCCTGTTTCCAGGCAAACTGACGGCCCTGTTTCCAGGATAACTGATCACCCTGTTTCCAGGATAACTGACTCCCCTGTTTCCAGTGTAACTGACTGACCTGTTTCCGGGGTAACTGACCGCCCTGTTTCCAGGATAACTGACTGCCCTGTTTCCAGGTTAACTGACTGCCCTGTTTCCAGGGTAACTGACTGCCCTGTTTCCGGGGTAACTGACCGCCCTGTTTCCAGGATAACAGATCACCCTGTTTCCGGAGTAACTGACCATCCTGTTTCCAGGGTCACTGACCACCCTGTTTCCAGGATAACTGAAAGCCCTGTTTCCAGGGTAACTGACTGCCCTGTTTCCGGGAAAACTGTCTGCCCTGTTTCCTGGGTAACTGACTGCCCTGCTTCCGGGGTAACTGACTGGCCTGTTTCCAGGGTAACTGACTGCCCAGTTTCCAGGGTAACTGATCACCCTTTTTCCGGGATAACTGACTGCCCTGTTTCCGGGATAACTGACTGCCCTGTTTCCAGGGTAACTGATCACCCTGTTTCCGGGATAACTGTCTGCCCTGTTTCCGGGATAACTGACTGCCCAGTTTCCAGGGTAACAGACTGCCCTGTTTCCGGGGTAACTGACTGCCCTGTTTCCAGGGTAACTGACTGCCCAGTTTCCAGGGTAACTGATCACCCTGTTTCCGGGAGAACTGACTGCCCTGCTTCCGGGAGAAATGACTGCCCTGTTTCCAGGGTAACTGACTGCCCTGCTTCCGGGGTAACTGACTGCCCTGTTTCCAGGGTAACTGATCACCCTGTTTCCGGGATAACTGACTGCCCAGTTTCCGGGATAACTGACTGCCCTGTTTCCAGGGTAACTAACTTACCCTGTTTCCGGGGTAACTGACTGCCCTGTT
The DNA here is from genome assembly GCF_036365525.1 of Heterodontus francisci. Lineage (NCBI taxonomy): Eukaryota > Metazoa > Chordata > Chondrichthyes > Heterodontiformes > Heterodontidae > Heterodontus > Heterodontus francisci. The sequence goes on from NC_090386.1 coordinate 8,100,859, forward strand.
TCCAGGCTAACTGACTGCCCTGTTTCCAGGATAACTGATCACCCTGTTTCCGGGGTAACTGATCACCCTGTTTCCGGGTAACTGACAGCACTGTTTCCGAGGTAACTGACTGCCCTGTTTCCAGGGTAACTGATCTCCCTGTTTCCAGTGCAACGGATCACCATGTTTCCGGGGTAACTGACTGCCCTGTTTCCAGTGCAGCTGACCGCCCTGTTTCCGGGGCAACTGACTGCCCAGTTTCCAGGGTAACTGATCACCCTGCTTCCAGGGTAACTGACCATCCTGTTTCCAGGGTAACTGACTGCCCAGTTTCCAGGGTAACTGACTGCCCTGTTTCCGGGGTATCAGATCTCCTGTTTCCAGGGTAACTGACCGCCCTGTTTCCAGGATAACTGACCGCCCTATTTCCGGGGTAACTGAATGCCCTGTTTCCAGGATAACTGACTGCCCTGTTTCCGGGATAACTGACTGCCCTGTTTACTGGATAACTGACCGCCCTGTTTCCAGGTTAACTGACTGCCCTGTTTCCGGGGTAACTGACTGTCCTGTTTCCAGGGTAACTGACTGCCCAGTTTCCAGGATAACTGATCACCCTGTTTCCGGGGTAACTGACTGCCCTGTTTCCGGGGTAACTGACCGCCCTGTTTCCAGGGTCACTGACCACCCTGTTTCCAGGATAACTGAAAGTGCTGTTTCCAGGGTAACTGATCTCCCTGTTTCCAGGGTAACTGATCACCCTTTTTCCGGGATAACTGACTGCCCTGTTTCCGGGATAACTGACTGCCCTGTTTCCAGGGTAACTGATCACCCTGTTTCCGGGATAACTGTCTGACCTGTTTCCGGGATAACTGACTGCCCTGTTTCCAGGGTAACTGATCAGCCTTTTTCCGGGATAACTGACTGCCCTGTTTCCGGGATAACTGTCTGCCCTGTTTCCGGGATAACTGACTGCCCAGTTTCCAGGGTAACAGACTGCCCTGTTTCCGGGGTAACTGACTGCCCTGTTTCCAGGGTAACTGACTGCCCAGTTTCCAGGGTAACTGATCACCCTGTTTCCGGGAGAACTGACTGCCCTGTTTCCGGGAGAAATGACTGCCCTATTTCCAAGGTAACTGACTGCCCTGCTTCCGGGGTAACTGACTGCCCTGTTTCCAGGGTAACTGATCACCCTGTTTCCGGGATAACTGACTGCCCTGTTTCCGGGATAACTGACTGCCCTGTTTCCAGGGTAACTGACTTACCCTGTTTCCGGGGTAACTGACTGCCCTGTTTCCGGGGTAACTGACCGCCCTGTTTCCAGGGTCACTGACCACCCTGTTTCCAGGATAACTGACTGCCCTGTTTCCAGGGTAACTGATCACCCTGTTTCCGGGGTAACTGACCGCCCTGTTTCCAGGATAACTGATCACCCTGTTTCCGGGGTAACTGACCACCCTGTTTCCAGGGTAACTGACTAATCTGTTTCCAGGGTTACTGACCGCAATGTTTCTGGGGTAACTGACTGCCCTGTTTCCGGGGTAACTGACCGCCCTGTTTCCAGGATAACTGATCACCCTGTTTCCAGGGCAACTGACCATCCTGTTTCCAGGGTAACTGACTGCCCAGTTTCCAGGGTAACTGACCGCCCTATTTCCGGGGTAACTGACCGCCCTGTTTCCAGGATAACTGACTGCCCTGTTTCCGGGATAACTGACTGCCCTGTTTACTGGATAACTGACCGCCCTGTTTCCAGGTTAACTGACTGCCCTGTTTCCGGGATAACTGACTGCCCTGTTTCCAGGGTAACTGATTGCCCTGTTTCCGGTGTAACTGACTGCCCTTTTTCCAGGGTAACTGATCACCCTGTTTCCGGGACAACTGACTGCCCTGTTTCCGGGATAACAGACTGCCCTGTTTCCAGGATAACTGACTGCCCTGTTTCCGGGGTAACTGACTACCCTGTTTCCAAGCTAACTGACGGCCCTGTTTCCAGGATAACTGATCACCCTGTTTCCGCGGTAACTGACTGCCCTGTTTCCGGGGTAACTGACCGCCCTGTTTCCACGATAACTGATCACCCTGTTTCCGGGGTCACTTACCACACTGTTTCCAGTGTCACTGACCACCCCGTTTCCAGGATAACTGACTCCCCTGTTTCCAGGGTAACTGACCGCCCTGTTTCCGGGGTCACTTACCAGACTGTTTCCAGTGCAACGGATCACGATGTTTCCGGGGTAACTGACTGCCCTGTTTCCAGGGCAACTGACCGCCCTGTTTCCGGGGGAACTGACTGCCCAGTTTCCATGGTAACTGACTGCCCAGTTTCCAGGGTAAGTAACTGCCCTGTTTCCGGGGTAACTGACTGCCCAGTTTCCAGGGTAACTGACTGCCCTGTTTCCAGGGTACACAGCCCACCTTCCAGTGTAACTGATCACCCTGTTTCCAGGATAATTGACTGCCCTGTTTCCAGGGTAAATGACCGCCCTGTTTCCAGGATAACTGACTGCCCTGTTTCCGGGATAACTGACTGCCCTGTTTACTGGATAACTGACCGCCCTGTTTCCAGGTTAAGTGACTGCCCTGTTTCCGGGGTAACTGACTGCCCTGTTTCCAGGGTAACTGAATGCCCAGTTTCCAGGATAACTGATCACCCTGTTTCCGGGGTAACTGACTGCCCTGTTTCCGGGGTAACTGACCGCCCTGTTTCCAGGGTCACTGACCACCCTGTTTCCAGGATAACTGAAAGTGCTGTTTCCAGGGTAACTGATCTCCCTGTTTCCTGGGTAACTGATCACCCTTTTTCCGGGATAACTGACTGCCCTGTTTCCGGGATAACTGACTGCCCTGTTTCCAGGGTAACTGATCACCCTGTTTCCGGGATAACTGTCTGCCCTGTTTCCGGGATAACTGACTGCCCAGTTTCCAGGGTAACAGACTGCCCTGTTTCCGGGGTAACTGACTGCCCTGTTTCCAGGGTAACTGACTGCCCAGTTTCCAGGGTAACTGATCACCCTGTTTCCGGGAGAACTGACTGCCCTGTTTCCGGGCGAAATGACTGCCCTATTTCCAGGGTAACTGACTGCCCTGTTTCCGGGGTAACTGACTGCCCTGTTTCCAGGGTAACAGATCACCCTGTTTCCGGGATAACTGACTGACTTGTTTCCGGGATAACTGACCGCCCTGTTTCCAGGATAACTGATCACCCACCTTCCGGGGGAACTGACTCCCCTGTTTCCAGGATAACTGACTGCTCTGTTTCCAGGTTAACTGACTGCCCTGTTTCCAGTGTAACTGACTGCCCACTTTCCAGGGTAACTGATCACCCTGTATCCGGGATAACTGAATACCCTGTTTGCAGGGCAACTGACCGCCCAGTTTCCAGGGTAACTGACTGCCCTGTTTCCAGGGCAAGTGACCGCCCTGTTTCCGCGGTAACAGGCTGCCCAGTTTCCAGGGTAACTGTTCACCCTGTTTCCGGGGTAACGGATCACCCTGTTTCCGGGGTAAATGACGGCCCTGTTTCCAGGGTAACTGACCGCCCTGTTTCAGGGATAACTGTGTTCCCTGTTTCCAGGGTAAAAAACTGCCCTGTTCCCGGTGTAACTGACCGCCCTGTTTCCAGGATAACTGATCACCCTGTTTCCGGGGTAACTGAGTTATCTGTTTCCAGGGTTACTGACTGCCCTGTTTCCAGGGTAACTGACTGCCCAGTTTCCAGCGTAACTGACTGCCCTGTTTCCAGGGTAACTGACTGCCCTGTTTCCGGGGTAACTGACTGCCCAGTTTCCAGGGTAACTGATCACCCTGTTTCCGGGATAACTGACTACCCTGTTTCCAGGGTAACTGACTGCCCAGTTTCCAGGGAAACTGACTGCCCTGTTTCCGGGGTAACTGACTGCACAGTTTCCAAAGTAACTGATCACCCTGTTTCCGGGATAACTGACTGCCCTGTTTCCGGGATAACTGACTGCCTGTTTCCAGGGTAACTGACTGCCCTGTTTCCGGGGTAACTGATTGCCCTGTTTCCAGCGTAACTGATCACCCTGTTTCCGGGATAACTGACTGCCCTGTTTCCGGGATAACTGACTGCCCTGTTTCCAGGGTAACTGACTGCCCTGTTTCCGGGGTAACTGACTGCCCTGTTTCCAGGATAACTGATCACTCTGTTTCCGGGGTAACTGACCACCCTGTGTCCGGGGTAACTGACTAATCTGTTTCCAGGGTTATTGACCGCCCTGTTTCTGGGGTAACTGAGTGCCCTGTTTCCGGGGTAACTGACCGCCCTGTTTCCAGGATAACTGATCACCCTGTTTCCGGGCTAACTGACCACCCTGTTTCCAGGGTAACTGACTAATCTGTTTCCAGGGTTACTGACCGCAATGTTTCTGGGGTAACTGACTGCCCTGTTTCCGGGGTAACTGACCGCCCTGTTTCCAGGATAACTGATCACCCTGTTTCCAGGGCAACTGACCATCCTGTTTCCAGGGTAACTGACTGCCCAGTTTCCAGGGTAACTGACCGCCCTATTTCCGGGGTAACTGACCGCCCTGTTTCCAGGATAACTGACTGCCCTGTTTCCGGGATAACTGACTGCCCTGTTTACTGGATAACTGACCGCCCTGTTTCCAGGTTAACTGACTGCCCTGTTTCCGGGATAACTGACTGCCCTGTTTCCAGGGTAACTGATTGCCCTGTTTCCGGTGTAACTGACTGCCCTGTTTCCAGGGTAACTGATCACCCTGTTTCCGGGACAACTGACTGCCCTGTTTCCGGGATAACAGACTGCCCTGTTTCCAGGATAACTGACTGCCCTGTTTCCGGGGTAACTGACTACCCTGTTTCCAAGCTAACTGACGGCCCTGTTTCCAGGATAACTGATCACCCTGTTTCCGCGGTAACTGACTGCCCTGTTTCCGGGGTAACTGACCGCCCTGTTTCCACGATAACTGATCACCCTGTTTCCGGGGTCACTTACCACACTGTTTCCAGTGTCACTGACCACCCCGTTTCCAGGATAACTGACTCCCCTGTTTCCAGGGTAACTGACCGCCCTGTTTCCGGGGTCACTTACCAGACTGTTTCCAGTGCAACGGATCACGATGTTTCCGGGGTAACTGACTGCCCTGTTTCCAGGGCAACTGACCGCCCTGTTTCCGGGGGAACTGACTGCCCAGTTTCCATGGTAACTGACTGCCCAGTTTCCAGGGTAAGTAACTGCCCTGTTTCCGGGGTAACTGACTGCCCAGTTTCCAGGGTAAGTGACTGCCCTGTTTCCAGGGTACACAGCCCACCTTCCAGTGTAACTGATCACCCTGTTTCCAGGATAATTGACTGCCCTGTTTCCAGGGTAAATGACCGCCCTGTTTCCAGGATAACTGACTGCCCTGTTTCCGGGATAACTGACTGCCCTGTTTCCAGGGTAACTGATCACCCTGTTTCCGGGATAACTGTCTGACCTGTTTCCGGGATAACTGACTGCCCTGTTTCCAGGGTAACTGATCAGCCTTTTTCCGGGATAACTGACTGCCCTGTTTCCGGGATAACTGTCTGCCCTGTTTCCGGGATAACTGACTGCCCAGTTTCCAGGGTAACAGACTGCCCTGTTTCCGGGGTAACTGACTGCCCTGTTTCCAGGGTAACTGACTGCCCAGTTTCCAGGGTAACTGATCACCCTGTTTCCGGGAGAACTGACTGCCCTGTTTCCGGGAGAAATGACTGCCCTATTTCCAAGGTAACTGACTGCCCTGCTTCCGGGGTAACTGACTGCCCTGTTTCCAGGGTAACTGATCACCCTGTTTCCGGGATAACTGACTGCCCTGTTTCCGGGATAACTGACTGCCCTGTTTCCAGGGCAACTGACTTACCCTGTTTCCTGGGTAACTGACTGCCCTGTTTCCAGGCTAACTGACTGCCCTGTTTCCAGGATAACTGATCACCCTGTTTCCGGGGTAACTGACTGCCCTGTTTCCGGGGTAACTGACCGCCCTGTTTCCAGGGTCACTGACCACCCTGTTTCCAGGATAACTGACTGCCCTGTTTCCAGGGTAACTGATCACCCTGTTTCCGGGGTAACTGACCACCCTGTTTCCAGGGTAACTGACTAATCTGTTTCCAGGGTTACTGACCGCAATGTTTCTGGGGTAACTGACTGCCCTGTTTCCGGGGTAACTGACCGCCCTGTTTCCAGGATAACTGATCACCCTGTTTCCAGGGCAACTGACCATCCTGTTTCCAGGGTAACTGACTGCCCAGTTTCCAGGGTAACTGACCGCCCTATTTCCGGGGTAACTGACCGCCCTGTTTCCAGGATAACTGACTGCCCTGTTTCCGGGATAACTGACTGCCCTGTTTACTGGATAACTGACCGCCCTGTTTCCAGGTTAACTGACTGCCCTGTTTCCGGGATAACTGACTGCCCTGTTTCCAGGGTAACTGATTGCCCTGTTTCCGGTGTAACTGACTGCCCTGTTTCCAGGGTAACTGATCACCCTGTTTCCGGGACAACTGACTGCCCTGTTTCCGGGATAACAGACTGCCCTGTTTCCAGGATAACTGACTGCCCTGTTTCCGGGGTAACTGACTACCCTGTTTCCAAGCTAACTGACGGCCCTGTTTCCAGGATAACTGATCACCCTGTTTCCGCGGTAACTGACTGCCCTGTTTCCGGGGTAACTGACCGCCCTGTTTCCACGATAACTGATCACCCTGTTTCCGGGGTCACTTACCACACTGTTTCCAGTGTCACTGACCACCCCGTTTCCAGGATAACTGACTCCCCTGTTTCCAGGGTAACTGACCGCCCTGTTTCCGGGGTCACTTACCAGACTGTTTCCAGTGCAACGGATCACGATGTTTCCGGGGTAACTGACTGCCCTGTTTCCAGGGCAACTGACCGCCCTGTTTCCGGGGGAACTGACTGCCCAGTTTCCATGGTAACTGACTGCCCAGTTTCCAGGGTAAGTAACTGCCCTGTTTCCGGGGTAACTGACTGCCCAGTTTCCAGGGTAACTGACTGCCCTGTTTCCAGGGTACACAGCCCACCTTCCAGTGTAACTGATCACCCTGTTTCCAGGATAATTGACTGCCCTGTTTCCAGGGTAAATGACCGCCCTGTTTCCAGGATAACTGACTGCCCTGTTTCCGGGATAACTGACTGCCCTGTTTACTGGATAACTGACCGCCCTGTTTCCAGGTTAAGTGACTGCCCTGTTTCCGGGGTAACTGACTGCCCTGTTTCCAGGGTAACTGAATGCCCAGTTTCCAGGATAACTGATCACCCTGTTTCCGGGGTAACTGACTGCCCTGTTTCCGGGGTAACTGACCGCCCTGTTTCCAGGGTCACTGACCACCCTGTTTCCAGGATAACTGACCGCCCTGTTTCCAGTATAACTGACCACCCTGTTTCCGGAGTAACTGAGTAATCTGTTTCCAGGGTTACTGACTGCCCTGTTTCCGGGGTAACTGACTGCCCAGTTTCCAGCGTAACTGACTGCCCAGTTTCCAGGGTAACTGACTGCCCTGTTTCCGGGGTAACTGATAACCCTGTTTCCGGGATAACTGAATACCCTGTTTCCAGGGCAACTGACTGCCCAGTTTCCAGGGTAACTGATCACCCTGTTTCTGGGATAACTGACTGCCCTGTTTCCAGGGCAACTGACTGCCCAGTTTCCAGGGTAACTGACTGCCCTGTTTCCAGGGCAAGTGACCGCCCTGTTTCCGGGGTAACAGACTGCCCAGTTTCCAGGGTAACTGTTCACCCTGTTTCCGGGGTAACGGATCACCCTGTTTCCAGGGTAAATGACGGCCCTGTTTCCAGGGTAACAGACCGCCCTGTTTCAGGGATAACTGTGTGCCCTGTTTCCAGGGTAAAAAACTGCCCTGTTTCCGGGGTAACTGACCGCCCTGTTTCCAGGATAACTGATCACCCTGTTTCCGGGGTAACTGACTGCCCAGTTTCCAGCGTAACTGACTGCCCTGTTTCCAGGGTAACTGACTGCCCTGTTTCCGGGGTAACTGACTGCCCAGTTTGCAGGGTAACTGATCACCCTGTTTCCGGGATAACTGACTACCCTGTTTCCAGGGTAACTGACTGCCCAGTTTCCAGGGAAACTGACTGCCTGTTTCCGGGGTAACTGACTGCCCAGTTTCCAGGGTAACTGCTCAGCCCGTTTCCGGGATAACTGACTGCCCTGTTTCCGGGATAACTGATCACCCTGTTTCCGGGCTAACTGACTGCCCTGTTTCCGGGATAACTGACTGCCCTGTTTCCAGGGTAACTGACTGCCCTGTTTCCGGGGTAACTGACTGCCCTGTTTCCAGGATAACTGATCACTCTGTTTCCGGGGTAACTGACCACCCTGTGTCCGGGGTAACTGACTAATCTGTTTCCAGGGTTACTGACCGCCCTGTTTCTGGGGTAACTGAGTGCCCTGTTTCCGGGGTAACTGACCGCCCTGTTTCCAGGATAACTGATCACCCTGTTTCCAGGGTAACTGACCATCCTGTTTCCAGGGTAACTGACTGCCCAGTTTCCAGGGTAAATGACTGCCCTGTTTCCGGGGTAACAGATCTCCCTGTTTCCGGGGTAACAGACCGCCCTGTTTCCAGGATAACTGACCGCCCTGTTTCCGGGATAACTGACTGCCCTGTTTACTGGATAACTGACAGCCCTGTTTCCAGGTTAACTGACTGCCCTGTTTCCGGGGTAACGGATCACCCTGTTTCCAGGGTAAATGACGGCCCTGTTTCCAGGGTAACTGACCGCCCTGTTTCAGGGATAACTGTGTGCCCTGTTTCCAGGGTAAAAAACTGCCCTGTTTCCGGGGTAACTGACCGCCCTGTTTCCAGGATAACTGATCACCCTGTTTCCGGGGTAACTGACTGCCCAGTTTCCAGCGTAACTGACTGCCCTGTTTCCGGGATAACTGACTGCCCTGTTTCCGGGATAACTGATCACCCTGTTTCCGGGGTAACTGATTGCCCTGTTTCCAGCGTAACTGATCACCCTGTTTCCGGGGTAACTGACCACCCTGTTTCCGGGATAACTGACTGCCCTGTTTCCGGGATAACTGACTGCCCTGTTTCCAGGGTAACTGACTGCCCAGTTTCCAGAGTAACTGAATACCCTGTTTCCAGGGTAACTGAATACCCTGTTTCCAGGGTAACTGACTGCCCTGTTTCCGGGATAACTGACTGCCCTGTTTCGGGGATAACTGACTGCCCTGTTTCCAGGGTAACTGACTGCCCTGTTTCCGCGGTAACTGACTGCCCTGTTTCCAGGATAACTGATCACTCTGTTTCCGGGGTAACTGACCACCCTGTGTCCGGGGTAACTGACTAATCTGTTTCCAGGGTTACTGACCGCCCTGTTTCTGGGGTAACTGAGTGCCCTGTTTCCGGGGTAACTGACCGCCCTGTTTCCAGGATAACTGATCACCCTGTTTCCAGGGTAACTGACCATCCTGTTTCCAGGGTAACTGACTGCCCAGTTTCCAGGGTAAATGACTGCCCTGTTTCCGGGGTAACAGATCTCCCTGTTTCCGGGGTAACAGACCGCCCTGTTTCCAGGATAACTGACCGCCCTGTTTCCGGGATAACTGACTGCCCTGTTTACTGGATAACTGACCGCCCTGTTTCCAGGTTAACTGACTGCCCTGTTTCCGGGACAACTGACTGCCCTGTTTCCAGGGTAACTGACTGCCCTGTTTCCGGGATAACTGACTGCCCTGTTTCCAGGGTAATTGACTGCCCAGTTTCCAGGGTAACTGACTGCCCTGTATCCGGGGTAACTGACTGCCCTGTTTCCAGGGTAACTGACTGCCCAGTTTCCAGAGTAACTGAACACCCTGTTTCCAGGGTAACTGTCTGCCCTGTTTCCGGGATAACTGACTGCCCTGTTTCCAGGGTAACTGACTGCCCTGTTTCCGGGGGAACTGACTGCCCTGTTTCCAGGGTAACTGATCACCCTGTTTCCGGGATAACTGACTGCCCTGTTTCCGGGATAACTGACTGCCCTGTTTCCAGGGTAACTGACTGCCCTGTTTCCAGGGCAACGGATCACCATGTTTCCTGGGTAACTGACTGCACTGTTTCCAGGGCAAGTGACCGCCCTGTTTCCGGGGTAACAGACTGCCCAGTTTCCAGGGTAACTGTTCACCCTGTTTCCGGGGTAACGGATCACCCTGTTTCCAGGGTAAATGACGGCCCTGTTTCCAGGGTAACTGACCGCCCTGTTTCAGGGATAACTGTGTGCCCTGTTTCCAGGGTAAAAAACTGCCCTGTTTCCGGGGTAACTGACCGCCCTGTTTCCAGGATAACTGATCACCCTGTTTCCGGGGTAACTGATGGCCCAGTTTCCAGCGTAACTGACTGCCCTGTTTCCAGGGTAACTGACTGCCCTGTTTCCGGGGTAACTGACTGCCCAGTTTCCAGGGTAACTGACTGCCCTGTTTCCGGGGTAACTGACTGCCCAGTTTCCAGGGTAACTGATCACCCTGTTTCCGGGATAACTGACTGCCCTGTTTCCAGGGTAACTGACTGCCCAGTTTCCAGAGTAACTGAACACCCTTTTTCCAGGGTAACTGTCTGCCCTGTTTCCGGGATAACTGACTGCCCTGTTTCCAGGGTAACTGACTGCCCTGTTTCCGGGGGAACTGACTGTCCTGTTTCCAGGGTAACTGATCACCCTGTTTCCGGGATAACTGACTGCCCTGTTTCCGGGATAACTGACTGCCCTGTTTCCAGGGTAACTGACTGCCCTGTTTCCAGGGCAACGGATCACCCTGTTTCCAGGGTAATTGACTGCCCTGTTTCCAGGGTAACTGACTGCCCAGTTTCCAGAGTAACTGAACACCCTGTTTCCAGGGTAACTGTCTGCCCTGTTTCCGGGATAACTGACTGCCCTGTTTCCAGGGTAACTGACTGCCCTGTTTCCGGGGGAACTGACTGCCCTGTTTCCAGGGTAACTGATCACCCTGTTTCCGGGATAACTGACTGCCCTGTTTCCGGGATAACTGACTGCCCTGTTTCCAGGGTAACTGACTGCCCTGTTTCCAGGGCAACGGATCACCATGTTTCCTGGGTAACTGACTGCACTGTTTCCAGGGCAAGTGACCGCCCTGTTTCCGGGGTAACAGACTGCCCAGTTTCCAGGGTAACTGTTCACCCTGTTTCCGGGGTAACGGATCACCCTGTTTCCAGGGTAAATGACGGCCCTGTTTCCAGGGTAACTGACCGCCCTGTTTCAGGGATAACTGTGTGCCCTGTTTCCAGGGTAAAAAACTGCCCTGTTTCCGGGGTAACTGACCGCCCTGTTTCCAGGATAACTGATCACCCTGTTTCCGGGGTAACTGATGGCCCAGTTTCCAGCGTAACTGACTGCCCCGTTTCCAGGGTAACTGACTGCCCTGTTTCCGGGGTAACTGACTGCCCAGTTTCCAGGGTAACTGACTGCCCTGTTTCCGGGGTAACTGACTGCCCAGTTTCCAGGGTAACTGATCACCCTGTTTCCGGGATAACTGACTACCCTGTTTCCAGGGTAACTGACTGCCCTGTTTCCGGGGTAACTGATTGCCCTGTTTCCAGCGTAACTGATCACCCTGTTTCCGGGATAACTGACTGCCCTGTTTCCGGGATAACTGACTGCCCTGTTTCCAGGGTAACTGACTGCCCTGTTTCCGGGGTAACTGACTGCCCTGTTTCCAGGATAACTGATCACTCTGTTTCCGGGGTAACTGACCACCCTGTGTCCGGGGTAACTGACTAATCTGTTTCCAGGGTTACTGACCGCCCTGTTTCTGGGGTAACTGAGTGCCCTGTTTCCGGGGTAACTGACCGCCCTGTTTCCAGGATAACTGATCACCCTATTCCAGGGTAACTGACCATCCTGTTTCCAGGGTAACTGACTGCCCTGTTTCCAGGGTAACTGACTGCCCTGTTTCCGGGGTATATGATCTCCCTGTTTCCGCTGTAACTGACCGCCCTGTTTCCAGGATAACTGACCGCCCTGTTTCCGGGATAACTGACTGCCCTGTTTACTGGATAACTGACCGCCCTGTTTCCAGGTTAACTAACTGCCCTATTTCCGGGATAACTGACTGCCCTGTTTCCAGGGTAACTGACTGCCCTGTTTCCGGGATAACTGACTGCCCTATTTCCAGGGTAACTGAGAACACTGTTTCCGGGATAACTGACTGCCCTGTTTCCAGGGTAACTGACTGCCCAGTTTCCAGGGTAACTGACTGCCCTGTTTCCGGGGTAACTGACTGCCCTGTTTCAGGGATAACTGTGTGCCCTGTTTCCAGGGTAAAAAACTGCCCTGTTTCCGGGGTAACTGACCGCCCTGTTTCCAGGATAACTGATCACCCTGTTTCCGGGGTAACTGACTGCCCAGTTTCCAGCGTAACTGACTGCCCTGTTTCCAGGGTAACTGACTGCCCTGTTTCCGGGGTAACTGACTGCCCAGTTTCCAGGGTAACTGACTGCCCTGTTTCCGGGGTAACTGACTGCCCAGTTTCCAGGGTAACTGATCACCCTGTTTCCGGGATAACTGACTACCCTGTTTCCAGGGTAACTGACTGCCCAGTTTCCAGGGAAACTGACTGCCCTGTTTCCGGGGTAACTGACTGCCCAGTTTCCAGGGTAACTGATCAGCCCGTTTCCGGGATAACTGACTGCCCTATTTCCGGGATAACTGACTGCCCTGTTTCCAGGGTAACTGACTGCCCTGTTTCCGGGGTAACTGATTGCCCTGTTTCCAGCGTAACTGATCACCCTGTTTCCGGGATAACTGACTGCCCTGTTTCCAGGGTAACTGACCGCCCTGTTTCTGGGGTAACTGAGTGCCCTGTTTCCGGGGTAACTGACCGCCCTGTTTCCAGGATAACTGATCACCCTGTTTCCAGGGTAACTGACCATCCTGTTTCCAGGGTAACTGACTGCCCAGTTTCCAGGGTAAAAGACTGCCCTGTTTCCGGGTAACAGATCTCCCTGTTTCCGGGGTAACAGACCGCCCTGTTTCCAGGATAACTGACCGCCCCATTTTCCGGGGTAACTGACCGCCCTGTTTCCAGGATAACTGACTGCCCTGTTTCCGGGATAACTGACTGCCCTGTTTACTGGATAACTGACCGCCCTGTTTCCAGGTTAACGGACTGCCCTGTTTCCGGGATAAATAACTGCCCTGTTTCCAGGGTAACTGACTGCCCAGTTTTTCGGGGATAACTGACTGCCCTGTTTCCAGGGTACTTGACTGCCCAGTTTCCAGGGTAACTGACTGCCCTGTTTCCGGGGTAACTGACTGCCCTGTTTCCAGGGTAACTGACTGCCCAGTTTCCAGAGTAACTGAATACCCTGTTTCCAGGGTAACTGACTGCCCTGTTTCCGGGATAACTGACTGCCCTGTTTCCAGGGTAACTGACTGCCCTGTTTCCGGGGTAACTGACTGCCCTGTTTCCAGGGTAACTGATCACCCTGTTTCCGGGATAACTGACTGCCCTGTTTCCGGGATCACTGACTGCCCTTTTTCCAGGGTAACTGACTGCCCTGTTTCCGGGGTAACTGACTGCCCTGTTTCCAGGCTAACTGACTGCCCAGTTTCCAGGATAACTGATCACCCTGTTTCCGGGATAACTGACTGCCCTGTTTCCGGGATAACTGACCGCCCTGTTTCCAGGATAACTGATCACCCTGTTTCCGGGGTAACTGACCACCCTGTTTCCAGGGTCACTGACCACCCTGTTTCCAGGATAACTGACTCCCCTTTTTCCAGGGTAACTGACTGCCCTGTTTCCGGGGTAACTGACCGCCCTGTTTCCAGGATAACTGACCTACCTATTTCCAGGGTAACTGACTGCCCAGTTTCCGGGGTAACTGACTGCCCTGTTTCCTGGGTAACTGACTGCCCTGCTTCCGGGGTAAATGACTGCCCTGTTTCCAGGTTAACTGACTGCCCAGTTTCCAGGGTAACTGATCACCCTTTTTCCGGGATAACTGACGGCCCTGTTTCAGGGATAAGTGAATGCCCTGTTTCCAGGGTAACTGATCACCCTGTTTCCAGGATACTGACTCCCCGGTTTCCATAGTAACTGACTGCCCAGTTTTCAGGGTAACTGACTGCCCTGTTTGCGGGGTAACTGACTGCCCAGTTTCCAGGGTAACTGATTGCCCATTTCCAAGGGTAACTGATCACCCTGTTTCCGGGATAACTGACTGCCCTGTTTCCGGGAGAAATGACTGCCCTGTTTCCAGGGTAACTGACTGCCCTGTTTCCGGGGTAAGTGACTGCCCTGTTTCCAGGGTAACTGATCACCCTGTTTCCGGGATAAATGACTGCCCTGTTTCCGGGATAACTAACTGCCCTGTTTCCAGGGTAACTGACTGCTCTGTTCCCAGGGTAACTGACAGCCCTGTTTCCGGGGTAAATGATCACCCTGTTTCTGGGGTAACTGAGTGCCCTGTTTCCGGGGTAACTGACCGTCCTGTTTCCAGGATAACTGATCACCCTGTTTCCAGGGTAACTGACCATCCTGTTTCCAGGGTAACTGACTGCCCAGTTTCCAGGGTAACTGACTGCCCAGTTTCCAGAGTAACTGAATACCCTGTTTCCAGGGTAACTGACTGCCCTGTTTCCGGGATAACTGACTGCCCTGTTTCCAGGGTAACTGACTGCCCTGTTTCCAGGGCAACGGATCACCATGTTTCCTGGGTAACTGACTGCACTGTTTCCAGGGCAAGTGACCGCCCTGTTTCCGGGGTAACAGACTGCCCAGTTTCCAGGGTAACTGTTCACCCTGTTTCCGGGGTAACGAATCACCCTGTTTCCGGGGTAAATGACGGCCCTGTTTCCAGTGTAACTGACCGCCCTGTTTCAGGGATAACTGTGTGCCCTGTTTCCAGGGTAAAAAACTGCCCTGTTTCCGGGGTAACTGACCGCCCGGTTTCCAGGATAACTGATCACCCTGTTTCCGGCGTAACTGACTGCCCAGTTTCCAGCGTAACTGACTGCCCTGTTTCCAGGGTAACTGACTGCCCTGTTTCCGGGGTAACTGACTGCCCAGTTTCCAGGGTAACTGACTGCCCTGTTTCCAGGGTAACTGACTGCCCAGTTTCCAGGATGACTGATCCTCCTGTTTCCGGGATAACTGACTGCCCTGTTTGCGGGAGAAATGACTGCCCTGTTTCCAGGGTAACTGACTGCCCTGTTTCCGGGGTAACTGACTGCCCTGTTTCCAGGGTAACTGATCACTCTGTTTACGGGACAAATGACTGCCATGTTTCCGGGATAACTGACTGCCCTGTTTCCAGGATAACTGACTGCCCTGTTTCCGGGGTAACTGACTGCCCTGTTTCCAGGCGAAATGACTGCCCTGTTTCCAGGATAACTGATCACCCTGTTTCCGGGATAACTGACTGCCCTGTTTCCGGGGTAACTTACCGCCCTGTTTCCAGGATAACTGATCACCCTGTTTCCGGGGTAACTGACCACCCTGTTTCCAGGATAACTGAAAGCCCTGTTTCCAGGGTAACTGATCTCCCTGTTTCCGGGGTAACTGATCACCCTGTTTCCGGGTAGCTGACTGCCCTGTTTCCAGGGTAACTGACCGCCCTGTTTCAGGGATAACTGTGAGCCCTATTTCCAGGGTAAAAAACTGCCCTGTTTCCAGGGTAACTGACCGCCCTGTTTCCAGTATAACTGACCACCCTGTTTCCGGAGTAACTGAGTAATCTGTTTCCAGGGTTACTGACTGCCCTGTTTCCGGGGTAACTGACTGCCCAGTTTCCAGCGTAACTGACTTCCCAGTTTCCAGGGTAACTGACTGCCCTGTTTCCGGGGTAACTGATAACCCTGTTTCCGGGATAACTGAATACCCTGTTTCCAGGGCAACTGACTGCCCAGTTTCCAGGGTAACTGATCACCCTGTTTCTGGGATAACTGACTGCCCTGTTTCCAGGGCAACTGACTGCCCAGTTTCCAGGGTAACTGACTGCCCTGTTTCCAGGGCAAGTGACCGCCCTGTTTCCGGGGTAACAGACTGCCCAGTTTCCAGGGTAACTGTTCACCCTGTTTCCGGGGTAACGGATCACCCTGTTTCCAGGGTAAATGACGGCCCTGTTTCCAGGGTAACAGACCGCCCTGTTTCAGGGATAACTGTGTGCCCTGTTTCCAGGGTAAAAAACTGCCCTGTTTCCGGGGTAACTGACCGCCCTGTTTCCAGGATAACTGATCACCCTGTTTCCGGGGTAACTGACTGCCCAGTTTCCAGCGTAACTGACTGCCCTGTTTCCAGGGTAACTGACTGCCCTGTTTCCGGGGTAACTGACTGCCCAGTTTGCAGGGTAACTGATCACCCTGTTTCCGGGATAACTGACTACCCTGTTTCCAGGGTAACTGACTGCCCAGTTTCCAGGGAAACTGACTGCCTGTTTCCGGGGTAACTGACTGCCCAGTTTCCAGGGTAACTGCTCAGCCCGTTTCCGGGATAACTGACTGCCCTGTTTCCGGGATAACTGATCACCCTGTTTCCGGGCTAACTGACTGCCCTGTTTCCGGGATAACTGACTGCCCTGTTTCCAGGGTAACTGACTGCCCTGTTTCCGGGGTAACTGACTGCCCTGTTTCCAGGATAACTGATCACTCTGTTTCCGGGGTAACTGACCACCCTGTGTCCGGGGTAACTGACTAATCTGTTTCCAGGTTTACTGACCGCCCTGTTTCTGGGGTAACTGAGTGCCCTGTTTCCGGGGTAACTGACCGCCCTGTTTCCAGGATAACTGATCACCCTGTTTCCAGGGTAACTGACCATCCTGTTTCCAGGGTAACTGACTGCCCAGTTTCCAGGGTAAATGACTGCCCTGTTTCCGGGGTAACAGATCTCCCTGTTTCCGGGGTAACAGACCGCCCTGTTTCCAGGATAACTGACCGCCCTGTTTCCGGGATAACTGACTGCCCTGTTTACTGGATAACTGACCGCCCTGTTTCCAGGTTAACTGACTGCCCTGTTTCCGGGATAACTGACTGCCCTGTTACCAGGGTAACTGACTGCCCTGTTTCCGGGATAACTGACTGCCCTGTTTCCAGGGTAATTGACTGCCCAGTTTCCAGGGTAACTGACTGCCCTGTATCCGGGGTAACTGACTGCCCTGTTTCCAGGGTAACTGACTGCCCAGTTTCCAGAGTAACTGAATACCCTGTTTCCAGGGTAACTGACTGCCCTGTTTCCGGGATAACTGACTGCCCTGTTTCCAGGGTAACTGACTGCCCTGTTTCCGGGGGAACTGACTGCCCTGTTTCCAGGGTAACTGATCACCCTGTTTCCGGGATAACTGACTGCCCTGTTTCCGGGATAACTGACTGCCCTGTTTCCAGGGTAACTGACTGCCCTGTTTCCAGGGCAACGGATCACCATGTTTCCTGGGTAACTGACTGCACTGTTTCCAGGGCAAGTGACCGCCCTGTTTCCGGGATAACAGACTGCCCAGTTTCCAGGGTAACTGTTCACCCTGTTTCCGGGGTAACGGATCACCCTGTTTCCAGGGTAAATGACGGCCCTGTTTCCAGGGTAACTGACCGCCCTGTTTCAGGGATAACTGTGTGCCCTGTTTCCAGGGTAAAAAACTGCCCTGTTTCCGGGGTAACTGACCGCCCTGTTTCCAGGATAACTGATCACCCTGTTTCCGGGGTAACTGACTGCCCTGTTTCCAGGGTAACTGACTGCCCAGTTTCCAGGGTAACTGACTGCCCTGTTTCCGGGGTAACTGACTGCCCAGTTTCCAGGATAACTGATCACCCTGTTTCCGGGATAACTGACTACCCTGTTTCCAGGGTAACTGACTGCCCAGTTTCCAGGGAAACTGACTGCCCTGTTTCCGGGGTAACTGACTGCCCAGTTTCCAGGGTAACTGATCAGCCCGTTTCCGGGATAACTGACTGCCCTATTTCCGGGATAACTGACTGCCCTGTTTCCAGGGTAACTGACTGCCCTGTTTCCGGGGTAACTGATTGCCCTGTTTCCAGCGTAACTGATCACCCTGTTTCCGGGATATCTGACTGCCCTGTTTCCAGGGTAACTGACTGCCCTGTTTCCAGGGTAACTGACCGCCCTGTTTCTGGGGTAACTGACCGCCCTGTTTCCAGGATAACTGATCACCCTGTTTCCAGGGGAACTGACCATCCTGTTTCCAGGGTAACTGACTGCCCAGTTTCCAGGGTAAAAGACTGCCCTGTTTCCGGGTAACAGATCTCCCTGTTTCCGGGGTAACAGACCGCCCTGTTTCCAGGATAACTGACCGCCCCATTTTCCGGGGTAACTGACCGCCCTGTTTCCAGGATAACTGACTGCCCTGTTTCCGGGATAACTGACTGCCCTGTTTACTGGATAACTGACCGCCCTGTTTCCAGGTTAACTGACTGCCCTGTTTCCGGGATAAATAACTGCCCTGTTTCCAGGGTAACTGACTGCCCTGTTTCCGGGATAACTGACTGCCCTGTTTCCAGTGTACTTGACTGCCCAGTTTCCAGGGTAACTGACTGCCCTGTTTCCGGGGTAACTGACTGCCCTGTTTCCAGGGTAACTGACTGCCCAGTTTCCAGAGTAACTGAATACCCTGTTTCCGGGGTAACTGACTGCCCTGTTTCCGGGATAACTGACTGCCCTGTTTCCAGGGTAACTGACTGCCCTGTTTCCGGGGTAACTGACTGCCCTGTTTCCAGGGTAACTGATCACCCTGTTTCCGGGATAACTGACTGCCCCGTTTCCGGGATCACTGACTGCCCTTTTTCCAGGGTAACTGACTGCCCTGTTTCCGGGGTAACTGACCGCCCTGTTTCCAGGATAACTGATCACCCTGTTTCCGGGGTAACTGACCACCCTGTTTCCAGGGTCACTGACCACCCTGTTTCCAGGATAACTGACTCCCCTGTTTCCAGGGTAACTGACTGCCCTGTTTCCGGGGTAACTGACCGCCCTGTTTCCAGGATAACTGACCTACCTATTTCCAGGGTAACTGACTGCCCAGTTTCCGGGGTAACTGACTGCCCTGTTTCCTGGGTAACTGACTGCCCTGCTTCCGGGGTAAATGACTGCCCTGTTTCCAGGTTAACTGACTGCCCAGTTTCCAGGGTAACTGATCACCCTTTTTCCGGGATAACTGACGGCCCTGTTTCAGGGATAAGTGAATGCCCTGTTTCCAGGGTAACTGATCACCCTGTTTCCAGGATAACTGACTCCCCGGTTTCCATAGTAACTGACTGCCCAGTTTTCAGGGTAACTGACTGCCCTGTTTGCGGGGTAACTGACTGCCCAGTTTCCAGGGTAACTGATTGCCCAGTTCCAAGGGTAACTGATCACCCTGTTTCCGGGATAACTGACTGCCCTGTTTCCGGGAGAAATGACTGCCCTGTTTCCAGGGTAACTGACTGCCCTGTTTCCGGGGTAACTGACTGCCCTGTTTCCAGGGTAACTGATCACCCTGTTTCCGGGATAAATGACTGCCCTGTTTCCGGGATAACTGACTGCCCTGTTTCCAGGGTAACTGACTGCTCTGTTTCCAGGGTAACTGACAGCCCACCTTCCAGTGCAACTGATCACCCTGTTTCCAGGATAACTGACTGCCCTATTTCCAGGGGAACTGACTGCCCTGTTTCCGGGGTAAATGATCACCCTGTTTCTGGGGTAACTGAGTGCCCTGTTTCCGGGGTAACTGACCGTCCTGTTTCCAGGATAACTGATCACCCTGTTTCCAGGGTAACTGACCATCCTGTTTCCAGGGTAACTGACTGCCCAGTTTCCAGGGTAAATGACTGCCCTGTTTCCGGGGTAACAGATCTCCCTGTTTCCGGGATAAATGACTGCCCTGTTTCCGGGATAACTGACTGCCCTGTTTCCAGGGTAACTGACTGCCCTGTTTCCAGGGGAACTGACTGCCCTGTTTCCGGGGTAAATGATCACCCTGTTTCTGGGGTAACTGAGTGCCCTGTTTCCGGGGTAACTGACCGTCCTGTTTCCAGGATAACTGATCACCCTGTTTCCAGGGTAACTGACCATCCTGTTTCCAGGGTAACTGACTGCCCAGTTTCCAGGGTAAATGACTGCCCTGTTTCCGGGGTAACAGATCTCCCTGTTTCCGGGGTAACTGACTGCCCTGTTTCCAGGATAACTGACCGCCCTGTTTCCGGGATAACTGACTGCCCTGTTTACTGGATAACTGACCGCCCTGTTTACTGGATAACTGACTGCCCTGTTTCCAGGATAACTGACTGCCCTGTTTACTGGATAACTGACCGCCCTGTTTCCAGGTTAACTGACTGCCCTGTTTCCGGGATAACTGACTGCCCTGTTTCCAGGGTAACTGAATGCCCTGTTTCCGGGATAACTGACTGCCCAGTTTCCAGGGTAACTGACTGCCCTGTATCCGGGGTAACTGACTGCCCTGTTTCCAGGGTAACTGACTGCCCAGTTTCCAGAGTAACTGAATACCCTGTTTCCAGGGTAACTGACTGCCCTGTTTCCGGGATAACTGACTGCCCTGTTTCCAGGGTAACTGACTGCCCTGTTTCCGGGGGAACTGACTGCCCTGTTTCCAGGGTAACTGATCACCCTGTTTCCGGGATAACTGACTGCCCTGTTTCCGGGATAACTGACTGCCCTGTTTCCAGGGTAACTGACTGCCCTGTTTCCAGGGCAACGGATCACCATGTTTCCTGGGTAACTGACTGCACTGTTTCCAGGGCAAGTGACCGCCCTGTTTCCGGGGTAACAGACTGCCCAGTTTCCAGGGTAACTGTTCACCCTGTTTCCGGGGTAACGGATCACCCTGTTTCCGGGGTAAATGACGGCCCTGTTTCCAGGGTAACTGACCGCCCTGTTTCAGGGATAACTGTGTGCCCTGTTTCCAGGGTAAAAAACTGCCCTGTTTCCGGGGTAACTGACCGCCCGGTTTCCAGGATAACTGATCACCCTGTTTCCGGGGTAACTGACTGCCCAGTTTCCAGCGTAACTGACTGCCCTGTTTCCAGGGTAACTGACTGCCCTGTTTCCGGGGTAACTGACTGCCCAGTTTCCAGGGTAACTGACTGCCCTGTTTCCGGGGTAACTGACTGCCCAGTTTCCAGGGTAACTGATCACCCTGTTTCCGGGATAACTGACTGCCCAGTTTCCAGGGTAACTGATCAGCCCGTTTCCGGGATAACTGACTGCCCTATTTCCGGGATAACTGACTGCCCTGTTTCCAGGGTAACTGACTGCCCTGATTCCGGGGTAACTGATTGCCCTGTTTCCAGCGTAACTGATCACCCTGTTTCCGGGATAACTGACTGCCCTGTTACCAGGGTAACTGACTGCCCTGTTTCCAGGGTAACTGACCGCCCTGTTTCTGGGGTAACTGAGTGCCCTGTTTCCAGGGTAACTGACCGCCCTGTTTCCAGGATAACTGATCACCCTGTTTCCAGGGTAACTGACCATCCTGTTTCCAGGGTAACTGACTGCCCAGTTTCCAGGGTAAATGACTGCCCTGTTTCCGGGTAACAGATCTCCCTGTTTCCGGGGTAACAGACCGCCCTGTTTCCAGGATAACTGACCGCCCCATTTTCCGGGGTAACTGACCGCCCTGTTTCCAGGATAACTGACTGCCCTGTTTCCGGGATAACTGACTGCCCTGTTTACTGGATAACTGACCGCCCTGTTTCCAGGTTAACTGACTGCCCTGTTTCCGGGATAAATAACTGCCCTGTTTCCAGGGTAACTGACTGCCCTGTTTCCGGGATAACTGACTGCCCTGTTTCCAGGGTAACTGATAACCCTGTTTCAGGGCTAACTGACTGCCCTGTTTCCAGGGTAATTGACTGCCCAGTTTCCAGGGTAACTGACTGCCCTGTTTCCGGGGTAACTGACTGCCCTGTTTCCAGGGTAACTGACTGCCCAGTTTCCAGAGTAACTGAATACCCTGTTTCCAGGGTAACTGACTGCCCTGTTTCCGGGATAACTGACTGCCCTGTTTCCAGGGTAACTGACTGCCCTGTTTCCGGGGTAACTGACTGCCCTGTTTCCAGGGTAACTGATCACCCTGTTTCCGGGATAACTGACTGCCCTGTTTCCGGGATCACTGACTGCCCTTTTTCCAGGGTAACTGACTGCCCTGTTTCCGGGGTAACTGACTTCCCTGTTTCCAGGCTAACTGACTGCCCAGTTTCCAGGATAACTGATCACCCTGTTTCCGGGGTAACTGACTGCCCTGTTTCCGGGATAACTGACCGCCCTGTTTCCAGGATAACTGATCACCCTTTTTCCGGGGTAACTGACCACCCTGTTTCCAGGGTCACTGACCACCCTGTTTCCAGGATAACTGACTCCCCTGTTTCCAGGGTAACTGACTGCCCTGTTTCCGGGGTAACTGACCGCCCTGTTTCCAGGATAACTGACCTACCTATTTCCAGGGTAACTGACTGCCCAGTTTCCGGGGTAACTGACTGCCCTGTTTCCTGGGTAACTGACTGCCCTGCTTCCGGGGTAAATGACTGCCCTGTTTCCAGTTTAACTGACTGCCCAGTTTCCAGGGTAACTGATCACCCTTTTTCCGGGATAACTGACGGCCCTGTTTCAGGGATAAGTGAATGCCCTGTTTCCAGGGTAACTGATCACCCTGTTTCCAGGATAACTGACTCCCCGGTTTCCATGGTAACTGACTGCCCAGTTTTCAGGGTAACTGACTGCCCTGTTTGCGGGGTAACTGACTGCTCAGTTTCCAGGGGAACTGATTGCCCAGTTACAAGGGTAACTGATCACCCTGTTTCCGGGATAACTGACTGCCCTGTTTCCAGGGTAACTGACCGTCCTGTTTCCAGGATAACTGATCACCCTGTTTCCAGGGTAACTGACCATCCTGTTTCCAGGGTAACTGACTGCCCAGTTTCCAGGGTAAATGACTGCCCTGTTTCCGGGGTAACAGATCTCCCTGTTTCCGGGATAAATGACTGCCCTGTTTCCGGGATAACTGACTGCCCTGTTTCCAGGGTAACTGACTGCCCTGTTTCCAGGGGAACTGACTGCCCTGTTTCCGGGGTAAATGATCACCCTGTTTCTGGGGTAACTGAGTGCCCTGTTTCCGGGGTAACTGACCGTCCTGTTTCCAGGATAACTGACTGCCCTGTTTCCAGGATAACTGACTGCCCTGTTTACTGGATAACTGACCGCCCTGTTTCCAGGTTAACTGACTGCCCTGTTTCCGGGATAACTGACTGCCCTGTTTCCAGGGTAACTGAATGCCCTGTTTCCGGGATAACTGACTGCCCAGTTTCCAGGGTAACTGACTGCCCTGTATCCGGGGTAACTGACTGCCCTGTTTCCAGGGTAACTGACTGCCCAGTTTCCAGAGTAACTGAATACCCTGTTTCCAGGGTAACTGACTGCCCTGTTTCCGGGATAACTGACTGCCCTGTTTCCAGGGTAACTGACTGCCCTGTTTCCGGGGGAACTGACTGCCCTGTTTCCAGGGTAACTGATCACCCTGTTTCCGGGATAACTGACTGCCCTGTTTCCGGGATAACTGACTGCCCTGTTTCCAGGGTAACTGACTGCCCTGTTTCCAGGGCAACGGATCACCATGTTTCCTGGGTAACTGACTGCACTGTTTCCAGGGCAAGTGACCGCCCTGTTTCCGGGGTAACAGACTGCCCAGTTTCCAGGGTAACTGTTCACCCTGTTTCCGGGGTAACGGATCACCCTGTTTCCGGGGTAAATGACGGCCCTGTTTCCAGGGTAACTGACCGCCCTGTTTCAGGGATAACTGTGTGCCCTGTTTCCAGGGTAAAAAACTGCCCTGTTTCCGGGGTAACTGACCGCCCGGTTTCCAGGATAACTGATCACCCTGTTTCCGGGGTAACTGACTGCCCAGTTTCCAGCGTAACTGACTGCCCTGTTTCCAGGGTAACTGACTGCCCTGTTTCCGGGGTAACTGACTGCCCAGTTTCCAGGGTAACTGACTGCCCTGTTTCCGGGGTAACTGACTGCCCAGTTTCCAGGGTAACTGATCACCCTGTTTCCGGGATAACTGACTACCCTGTTTACAGGGTAACTGACTGCCCAGTTTCCAGGGAAACTGACTGCCCTGTTTCCGGGGTAACTGACTGCCCAGTTTCCAGGGTAACTGATCAGCCCGTTTCCGGGATAACTGACTGCCCTATTTCCGGGATAACTGACTGCCCTGTTTCCAGGGTAACTGACTGCCCTGTTTCCGGGGTAACTGATTGCCCTGTTTCCAGCGTAACTGATCACCCTGTTTCCGGGATAACTGACTGCCCTGTTACCAGGGTAACTGACTGCCCTGTTTCCAGGGTAACTGACCGCCCTGTTTCTGGGGTAACTGAGTGCCCTGTTTCCAGGGTAACTGACCGCCCTGTTTCCAGGATAACTGATCACCCTGTTTCCAGGGTAACTGACCATCCTGTTTCCAGGGTAACTGACTGCCCAGTTTCCAGGGTAAATGACTGCCCTGTTTCCGGGTAACAGATCTCCCTGTTTCCGGGGTAACAGACCGCCCTGTTTCCAGGATAACTGACCGCCACATTTTCCGGGGTAACTGACCGCCCTGTTTCCAGGATAACTGACTGCCCTGTTTCCGGGATAACTGACTGCCCTGTTTACTGGATAACTGACCGCCCTGTTTCCAGGTTAACTGACTGCCCTGTTTCCGGGATAAATAACTGCCCTGTTTCCAGGGTAACTGACTGCCCTGTTTCCGGGATAACTGACTGCCCTGTTTCCAGGGTAACTGATAACCCTGTTTCAGGGCTAACTGACTGCCCTGTTTCCAGGGTAATTGACTGCCCAGTTTCCAGGGTAACTGACTGCCCTGTTTCCGGGGTAACTGACTGCCCTGTTTCCAGGGTAACTGACTGCCCAGTTTCCAGAGTAACTGAATACCCTGTTTCCAGGGTAACTGACTGCCCTGTTTCCGGGATAACTGACTGCCCTGTTTCCAGGGTAACTGACTGCCCTGTTTCCGGGGTAACTGACTGCCCTGTTTCCAGGGTAACTGATCACCCTGTTTCCGGGATAACTGACTGCCCTGTTTCCGGGATCACTGACTGCCCTTTTTCCAGGGTAACTGACTGCCCTGTTTCCGGGGTAACTGACTTCCCTGTTTCCAGGCTAACTGACTGCCCAGTTTCCAGGATAACTGATCACCCTGTTTCCGGGGTAACTGACTGCCCTGTTTCCGGGATAACTGACCGCCCTGTTTCCAGGATAACTGATCACCCTTTTTCCGGGGTAACTGACCACCCTGTTTCCAGGGTCACTGACCACCCTGTTTCCAGGATAACTGACTCCCCTGTTTCCAGGGTAACTGACTGCCCTGTTTCCGGGGTAACTGACCGCCCTGTTTCCAGGATAACTGACCTACCTATTTCCAGGGTAACTGACTGCCCAGTTTCCGGGGTAACTGACTGCCCTGTTTCCTGGGTAACTGACTGCCCTGCTTCCGGGGTAAATGACTGCCCTGTTTCCAGTTTAACTGACTGCCCAGTTTCCAGGGTAACTGATCACCCTTTTTCCGGGATAACTGACGGCCCTGTTTCAGGGATAAGTGAATGCCCTGTTTCCAGGGTAACTGATCACCCTGTTTCCAGGATAACTGACTCCCCGGTTTCCATGGTAACTGACTGCCCAGTTTTCAGGGTAACTGACTGCCCTGTTTGCGGGGTAACTGACCGTCCTGTTTCCAGGATAACTGATCACCCTGTTTCCAGGGTAACTGACCATCCTGTTTCCAGGGTAACTGACTGCCCAGTTTCCAGGGTAAATGACTGCCCAGTTACAAGGGTAACTGATCACCCTGTTTCCGGGATAACTGACTGCCCTGTTTCCAGGGTAACTGACCGTCCTGTTTCCAGGATAACTGATCACCCTGTTTCCAGGGTAACTGACCATCCTGTTTCCAGGGTAACTGACTGCCCAGTTTCCAGGGTAAATGACTGCCCTGTTTCCGGGGTAACAGATCTCCCTGTTTCCGGGATAAATGACTGCCCTGTTTCCGGGATAACTGACTGCCCTGTTTCCAGGGTAACTGACTGCCCTGTTTCCAGGGGAACTGACTGCCCTGTTTCCGGGGTAAATGATCACCCTGTTTCTGGGGTAACTGAGTGCCCTGTTTCCGGGGTAACTGACCGTCCTGTTTCCAGGATAACTGACTGCCCTGTTTCCAGGATAACTGACTGCCCTGTTTACTGGATAACTGACCGCCCTGTTTCCAGGTTAACTGACTGCCCTGTTTCCGGGATAACTGACTGCCCTGTTTCCAGGGTAACTGAATGCCCTGTTTCCGGGATAACTGACTGCCCAGTTTCCAGGGTAACTGACTGCCCTGTATCCGGGGTAACTGACTGCCCTGTTTCCAGGGTAACTGACTGCCCAGTTTCCAGAGTAACTGAATACCCTGTTTCCAGGGTAACTGACTGCCCTGTTTCCGGGATAACTGACTGCCCTGTTTCCAGGGTAACTGACTGCCCTGTTTCCGGGGGAACTGACTGCCCTGTTTCCAGGGTAACTGATCACCCTGTTTCCGGGATAACTGACTGCCCTGTTTCCGGGATAACTGACTGCCCTGTTTCCAGGGTAACTGACTGCCCTGTTTCCAGGGCAACGGATCACCATGTTTCCTGGGTAACTGACTGCACTGTTTCCAGGGCAAGTGACCGCCCTGTTTCCGGGGTAACAGACTGCCCAGTTTCCAGGGTAACTGTTCACCCTGTTTCCGGGGTAACGGATCACCCTGTTTCCGGGGTAAATGACGGCCCTGTTTCCAGGGTAACTGACCGCCCTGTTTCAGGGATAACTGTGTGCCCTGTTTCCAGGGTAAAAAACTGCCCTGTTTCCGGGGTAACTGACCGCCCGGTTTCCAGGATAACTGATCACCCTGTTTCCGGGGTAACTGACTGCCCAGTTTCCAGCGTAACTGACTGCCCTGTTGCAAGGGTAACTGACTGCCCTGTTTCCGGGGTAACTGACTGCCCAGTTTCCAGGGTAACTGACTGCCCTGTTTCCGGGGTAACTGACTGCCCAGTTTCCAGGGTAACTGATCACCCTGTTTCCGGGATAACTGACTACCCTGTTTACAGGGTAACTGACTGCCCAGTTTCCAGGGAAACTGACTGCCCTGTTTCCGGGGTAACTGACTGCCCAGTTTCCAGGGTAACTGATCAGCCCGTTTCCGGGATAACTGACTGCCCTATTTCCGGGATAACTGACTGCCCTGTTTCCAGGGTAACTGACTGCCCTGTTTCCGGGGTAACTGATTGCCCTGTTTCCAGCGTAACTGATCACCCTGTTTCCGGGATAACTGACTGCCCTGTTACCAGGGTAACTGACTGCCCTGTTTCCAGGGTAACTGACCGCCCTGTTTCTGGGGTAACTGAGTGCCCTGTTTCCAGGGTAACTGACCGCCCTGTTTCCAGGATAACTGATCACCCTGTTTCCAGGGTAACTGACCATCCTGTTTCCAGGGTAACTGACTGCCCAGTTTCCAGGGTAAATGACTGCCCTGTTTCCGGGTAACAGATCTCCCTGTTTCCGGGGTAACAGACCGCCCTGTTTCCAGGATAACTGACCGCCCCATTTTCCGGGGTAACTGACCGCCCTGTTTCCAGGATAACTGACTGCCCTGTTTCCGGGATAACTGACTGCCCTGTTTACTGGATAACTGACCGCCCTGTTTCCAGGTTAACTGACTGCCCTGTTTCCGGGATAAATAACTGCCCTGTTTCCAGGGTAACTGACTGCCCTGTTTCCGGGATAACTGACTGCCCTGTTTCCAGGGTAACTGATAACCCTGTTTCAGGGCTAACTGACTGCCCTGTTTCCAGGGTAATTGACTGCCCAGTTTCCAGGGTAACTGACTGCCCTGTTTCCGGGGTAACTGACTGCCCTGTTTCCAGGGTAACTGACTGCCCAGTTTCCAGAGTAACTGAATACCCTGTTTCCAGGGTAACTGACTGCCCTGTTTCCGGGATAACTGACTGCCCTGTTTCCAGGGTAACTGACTGCCCTGTTTCCGGGGTAACTGACTGCCCTGTTTCCAGGGTAACTGATCACCCTGTTTCCGGGGTAACTGACTGCCCTGTTTCCGGGATAACTGACCGCCCTGTTTCCAGGATAACTGATCACCCTTTTTCCGGGGTAACTGACCACCCTGTTTCCAGGGTCACTGACCACCCTGTTTCCAGGATAACTGACTCCCCTGTTTCCAGGTTAACTGACTGCCCTGTTTCCGGGGTAACTGACCGCCCTGTTTCCAGGATAACTGACCTACCTATTTCCAGGGTAACTGACTGCCCAGTTTCCGGGGTAACTGACTGCCCTGTTTCCTGGGTAACTGACTGCCCTGCTTCCGGGGTAAATGACTGCCCTGTTTCCAGTTTAACTGACTGCCCAGTTTCCAGGGTAACTGATCACCCTTTTTCCGGGATAACTGACGGCCCTGTTTCAGGGATAAGTGAATGCCCTGTTTCCAGGGTAACTGATCACCCTGTTTCCAGGATAACTGACTCCCCGGTTTCCATGGTAACTGACTGCCCAGTTTTCAGGGTAACTGACTGCCCTGTTTGCGGGGTAACTGACTGCTCAGTTTCCAGGGGAACTGATTGCCCAGTTACAAGGGTAACTGATCACCCTGTTTCCGGGATAACTGACTGCCCTGTTTCCGGGAGAAATGACTGCCCTGTTTCCAGGGGAACTGACTGCCCTGTTTCCGGGGTAACTGACTGCCCTGTTTCCAGGGTAACTGATCACCTTGTTTCCGGGATAAATGACTGCCCTGTTTCCGGGATAACTGACTGCCCTGTTTCCAGGGTAACTGACTGCCCTGTTTCCGGGGTAACTGACTGCCCTGTTTCCAGGCTAACTGACTGCCCTGTTTCCAGGATAACTGATCACCCTGTTTCCGGGGTAAATGACTGCCCTGTTTCCGGGGTAACTGACCGCCCTGTTTCCAGGATAACTGATCACCCTGTTTCCGGGATAAATGACTGCCCTGTTTCCAGGGTAACTGACTGCCCTGTTTCCGGGGTAACTGATTGCCCTGTTTCCAGCGTAACTGATCACCCTGTTTCCGGGATAACTGACTGCCCTGTTTCCAGGGTAACTGACTGCCCTGTTTCCAGGGTAACTGACCGCCCTGTTTCTGGGGTAACTGAGTGCCCTGTTTCCAGGGTAACTGACCGCCCTATTTCCAGGATAACTGATCACCCTGTTTCCAGGGTAACTGACCATCCTGTTTCCAGGGTAACTGACTGCCCAGTTTCCAGGGTAAATGACTGCCCTGTTTCCGGGTAACAGATCTCCCTGTTTCCGGGGTAACAGACCGCCCTGTTTCCAGGATAACTGACCGCCCCATTTTCCGGGGTAACTGACCGCCCTGTTTCCAGGATAACTGACTGCCCTGTTTCCGGGATAACTGACTGCCCTGTTTACTGGATAACTGACCGCCCTGTTTCCAGGTTAACTGACTGCCCTGTTTCCGGGATAAATAACTGCCCTGTTTCCAGGGTAACTGACTGCCCTGTTTCCGGGATAACTGACTGCCCTGTTTCCAGGGTAACTGATAACCCTGTTTCAGGGCTAACTGACTGCCCTGTTTCCAGGGTAATTGACTGCCCAGTTTCCAGGGTAACTGACTGCCCTGTTTCCGGGGTAACTGACTGCCCTGTTTCCAGGGTAACTGACTGCCCAGTTTCCAGAGTAACTGAATACCCTGTTTCCAGGGTAACTGACTGCCCTGTTTCCGGGATAACTGACTGCCCTGTTTCCAGGGTAACTGACTGCCCTGTTTCCGGGGTAACTGACTGCCCTGTTTCCAGGGTAACTGATCACCCTGTTTCCGGGATAACTGACTGCCCTGTTTCCGGGATCACTGACTGCCCTGTTTCCAGGCTAACTGACTGCCCAGTTTCCAGGATAACTGATCACCCAGTTTCCGGGGTAACTGACTGCCCTGTTTCCGGGATAACTGACCGCCCTGTTTCCAGGATAACTGATCACCCTTTTTCCGGGGTAACTGACCACCCTGTTTCCAGGGTCACTGACCACCCTGTTTCCAGGATAACTGACTCCCCTGTTTCCAGGGTAACTGACTGCCCTGTTTCCGGGGTAACTGACCGCCCTGTTTCCAGGATAACTGACCTACCTATTTCCAGGGTAACTGACTGCCCAGTTTCCGGGGTAACTGACTGCCCTGTTTCCTGGGTAACTGACTGCCCTGCTTCCGGGGTAAATGACTGCCCTGTTTCCAGTTTAACTGACTGCCCAGTTTCCAGGGTAACTGATCACCCTTTTTCCGGGATAACTGACGGCCCTGTTTCAGGGATAAGTGAATGCCCTGTTTCCAGGGTAACTGATCACCCTGTTTCCAGGATAACTGACTCACCGGTTTCCATGGTAACTGACTGCCCAGTTTTCAGGGTAACTGACTGCCCTGTTTGCGGGGTAACTGACTGCCCAGTTTCCAGGGTAACTGATTGCCCAGTTACAAGGGTAACTGATCACCCTGTTTCCGGGATAACTGACTGCCCTGTTTCCGGGAGAAATGACTGCCCTGTTTCCAGGGGAACTGACTGCCCTGTTTCCGGGGTAACTGACTGCCCTGTTTCCAGGGTAACTGATCACCCTGTTTCCGGGATAAATGACTGCCCTGTTTCCGGGATAACTGACTGCCCTGTTTCCAGGGTAACTGACTGCCCTGTTTCCGGGGTAACTGACTGCCCTGTTTCCAGGCTAACTGACTGCCCTGTTTCCAGGATAACTGATCACCCTGTTTCCGGGGTAAATGACTGCCCTGTTTCCGGGGTAACTGACCGCCCTGTTTCCAGGATAACTGATCACCCTGTTTCCGGGGTAACTGACTGCCCTGTTTCCAGGCTAACTGACTGCCCTGTTTCCAGGATAACTGATCACCCTGTTTCCGGGGTAACTGACTGCCCTGTTTCCGGGGTAACTGACCGCCCTGTTTCCAGGATAACTGATCACCCTGTTTCCGGGGTAACTGACCACCCTGTTTCCAGGGTCACTGACCACCCTGTTTCCAGGATAACTGACTCCCCTGTTTCCAGCGTAACTGATCACCCTGTTTCCAGGATAACTGACCTACCTATTTCCGGGGTAACTGACCGCCCTGTTTCGAGGATAACTGACTGCCCTGTTTCCAGGTTAACTGACTGCCCTGTTTCCAGGGTAACTGACTGCCCTGTTTCCAGGGGAACTGACTGCCCTGTTTCCGGGGTAAATGCTCACCCTGTTTCCGGGTAACTGACTAACCAGTTTCCAGGGTGACTGACTGCCCTGTTTCCAGGGTAACTGACTGCCCAGTTTCCGGGGTAACTGACTGCCCTGTTTCCAGGGTAACTGACTGCCCAGTTTCCAGGGTAACTGATCACCCTGTTTCCGGGAAAACTGACTGTCCTGTTTCCGGGAGAAATGACTGCCCTGTTTCCAGGGTAACTGACTGCCCTGTTTCCGGGGTAACTGACTGCCCTGTTTCCAGGGTAACTGATCACCCTGTTTCCGGGATAAATGACTGCCCTGTTTCCGGGATAACTGACTGCCCTGTTTCCAGGGTAACTGACTGCCCTGTTTCCGGGGTAACTGACTGCCCTGTTTCCAGGCTAACTGACTGCCCTGTTTCCAGGATAACTGATCACCCTGTTTCCGGGGTAAATGACTGCCCTGTTTCCAGGGTAACTGACCGCCCTGTTTCAGGGATAACTGTGAGCCCTATTTCCAGGGTAAAAAACTGCCCTGTTTCCAGGGTAACTGACCGCCCTGTTTCCAGTATAACTGATCACACTGTTTCCGGAGTAACTGAGTAATCTGTTTCCAGGGTTACTGACTGCCCAGTTTCCGGGGTAACTGACTGCCCAGTTTCCAGCGTAACTGACTGCCCTGTTTCCAGGGTAACTGACTGCCCAGTTTCCAGGGTAACTGACTGCCCTGTTTCCGGGGTAACTGATCACCCTGTTTCCGGGATAACTGAATACCCTGTTTCCAGGGCAACTGACTGCCCAGATTCCAGGGTAACTGATCACCCTGTTTCTGGGATAACTGACTGCCCTGTTTCCAGGGCAACTGACTGCCCAGTTTCCAGGGTAACTGACTGCCCTGTTTCCAGGGCAAGTGACCGCCCTGTTTCCGGAGTAACAGACTGCCCAGTTTCCAGGGTAACTGTTCACCCTGTTTCCGGGGTATGGATCACCCTGTTTCCGGGGTAAATGACGGCCCTGTTTCCAGGGTAACTGACCGCCCTGTTTCAGGGATAACTGTGTGCCCTGTTTCCAGGGTAAAAAACTGCCCTGTTTCCGGGGTAACTGACCGCCCTGTTTCCAGGATAACTGATCACCCTGTTTCCGGGGTAACTGACTGCCCAGTTTCCAGCGTAACTGACTGCCCTGTTTCCAGGGTAACTGACTGCCCTGTTTCCGGGGTAACTGACTGCCCAGTTTCCAGGGTAACTGATCACCCTGTTTCCGGGATAACTGACTACCCTGTTTCCAAGGTAACTGACTGCCCAGATTCCAGGGAAACTGACTGCCCTGTTTCCGGGGTAACTGACTGCCCAGGTTCCAGGGTAACTGCTCAGCCCGTTTCCGGGATAACTGACTGCCCTGTTTCCGGGATAACTGATCACCCTGTTTCCGGGGTAACTGATTGCCCTGTTTCTAGCGTAACTGATCACCCTGTTTCCGGGATAACTGACTGCCCTGTTTCCGGGATAACTGACTGCCCTGTTTGCAGGGTAACTGACTGCCCTGTTTCCGGGGTAACTGACTGCCCTGTTTCCAGGGTAACTGATCACCCTGTTTCCGGGGTAACTGATTGCCCAGTTTCCAGGGTAACTGACTGCCCTGTTTCCAGGATAACTGATCACTCTGTTTCTGGGGTAACTGACCACCCTGTGTCCGGGGTAACTGACTAATCTGTTTCCAGGGTTACTGACCGCCCTGTTTCTGGGGTAACTGAGTGCCCTGTTTCCGGGGTAACTGACCGCCCTGTTTCCAGGATAACTGATCACCCTGTTTCCAGGGTAACTGACCATCCTGTTTCCAGGGTAACTGACTGCCCAGTTTCCAGGGTAAATGACTGCCCTGTTTCCGGGGTAACAGATCTCCCTGTTTCCGGGGTAACAGACCACCCTGTTTCCAGGATAACTGACTGCCCTGTGTCCGGGATAACTGACTGCCCTGTTTACTGGATAACTGACCGCCCTGTTTCCAGGTTAACTGACTGCCCTGTTTCCAGGATAACTGACTGCCCTGTTTCCAGGGTAACTGACTGCCCTGTTTCCGGGATAACTGACTGCCCTGTTTCCAGGGTAACTGATAACCCTGTTTCCGGGCTAACTGAATGCCCTGTTTCCAGGGTAATTGTCTGCCCAGTTTCCAGGGTAACTGACTGCCCTGTATCCGGGGTAACTGACTGCCCTGTTTCCAGGGTAACTGACTGCCCAGTTTCCAGAGTAACTGAATACCCTGTTTCCAGGGTAACTGACTGCCCTGTTTCCGGGATAACTGACTGCCCTGTTTCCAGGGTAACTGACTGCCCTGTTTCCGGGGGAACTGACTGCCCTGTTTCCAGGGTAACTGATCACCCTGTTTCCGGGATAACTGACTGCCCTGTTTCCGGGATAACTGACTGCCCTGTTTCCAGGGTAACTGACTGCCCTGTTTCCAGGGCAACGGATCACCATGTTTCCTGGGTAACTGACTGCACTGTTTCCAGGGCAATTGACCGCCCTGTTTCCGGGGTAACAGACTGCCCAGTTTCCAGGTTAACTGTTCACCCTGTTTCCGGGGTAACGGATCACCCTGTTTCCGGGGTAAATGACGGCCCTGTTTCCAGGGTAACTGACCGCCCTGTTTCAGGGATAACTGTGTGCCCTGTTTCCAGGGTAAAAAACTGCCCTGTTTCCGGGGTAACTGACCACCCTGTTTCCAGGATAACTGATCACCCTGTTTCCGGGGTAACTGACTGCCCAGTTTCCAGCGTAACTGACTGCCCTGTTTCCAGGGTAACTGACTGCCCTGTTTCCGGGGTAACTGACTGCCCAGTTTCCAGGGTAACTGACTGCCCTGTTTCCGGGGTAACTGACTGCCCAGTTTCCAGGGTAACTGATCACCCTGTTTCCGGGATAACTGAAACCCTGTTTCCAGGGTTACTGACTGCCCAGTTTCCAGCGAAACTGACTGCCCTGTTTCCGGGGTAACTGACTGCCCAGTTTCCAGGGTAACTGATCAGCCCGTTTCCGGGATAACTGACTGCCCTATTTCCGGGATAACTGACTGCCCTGTTTCCAGGGTAACTGACTGCCCTATTTCCGGGATAACTGACTGCCCTGTTTCCGGGGTAACTGACTGCCCTGTTTCCAGGGTAACTGACCGCCCTGTTTCTGGGGTAACTGAGTGCCCTGTTTCCGGGTTAACTGACCGCCCTGTTTCCAGGATAACTGATCACCCTGTTTCCAGGGTAACTGACCATCCTGTTTCCAGGGTAACTGACTGCCCAGTTTCCAGGGTAAATGACTGCCCTGTTTCCGGGTAACAGATCTCCCTGTTTCCGGGGTAACAGACCGCCCTGTTTCCAGGATAACAGACCGCCCCATTTTCCGGGGTAACTGACCGCCCTGTTTCCAGGATAACTGACTGCCCTGTTTCCGGGACAACTGACTGCCCTGTTTACTGGATAACTGACCGCCCTGTTTCCAGGTTAACTGACTGCCCTGTTTCCGGGATAAATAACTACCCTGTTTCCAGGGTAACTGACTGCCCTGTTTCCGGGATAACTGACTGCCCTGTTTCCAGGGTAATTGACTGCCCAGTTTCTAGGGTAACTGACTGCCCTGTTTCCGGGGTAACTGACTGCCCTGTTTCCAGGGTAACTGACTGCCCAGTTTCCAGAGTAACTGAATACCCTGTTTCCAGGGTAACTGACTGCCCTGTTTCCGGGATAACTGACTGCCCTGTTTCCAGGGTAACTGACTGCCCTGTTTCCGGGGTAACTGACTGCCCTGTTTCCAGGGTAACTGATCACCCTGTTTCCGGGATAACTGACCGCCCTGTTTCCGGGATAACTGACTGCCCTTTTTCCAGGGTAACTGACTGCCCTGTTTCCGGGGTAACTGACTGCCCTGTTTCCAGGCTAACTGACTGCCCTGTTTCCAGGATAACTGATCACCCTGTTTCCGGGGTAACTGACCACCCTGTTACCAGGGTCACTGACCACCCTGTTTCCAGGATAACTGACTCCCCTGTTTCCAGGGTAACTGACTGCCCTGTTTCCGGGGTAACTGACCGCCCTGTTTCCAGGATAACTGACCTACCTATTTCCAGTGTAACTGACTGCCCAGTTTCCGGGGTAACTGACTGCCCTGCTTCCTGGGTAACTGACTGCCCTGCTTTCGGGGTAAATGACTGCCCTGTTTCCAGGTTAACTGACTGCCCAGTTTCCAGGGTAACTGATCACCCTTTTTCCGGGATAACTGACGGCCCTGTTTCAGGGATAAGTGAATGCCCTGTTTCCAGGGTAACTGATCACCCTGTTTCCAGGATAACTGACTCCCCGGTTTCCATGGTAACTGACTGCCCAGTTTCCAGGGTAACTGACTGCCCTGTTTGCGGGGTAACTGACTGCCCAGTTTCCAGAGTAACTGATTGCCCAGTTACAAGGGTAACTGATCACCCTGTTTCCGGGATAACTGACTGCCCTGTTTCCGGGAGAAATGACTGCCCTGTTTCCAGGGTAACTGACTGCCCTGTTTCCGGGGTAACTGACTGCCCTGTTTCCAGGGTAACTGATCACCCTGTTTCCGGGATAAATGACTGCCCTGTTTCCGGGATAACTGACTGCCCTGTTTCCAGGGTAACTGACTGCCCTGTTTCCGGGGTAACTGACTGCCCTGTTTCCAGGCTAACTGACTGCCCTGTTTCCAGGATAACTGATCACCCTGTTTCCGGGGTAAATGACTGCCCTGTTTCCGGGGTAACTGACCGCCCTGTTTCCAGGATAACTGATCACCCTGTTTCCGGGGTAACTGACTGCCCTGTTTCCAGGCTAACTGACTGCCCTGTTTCCAGGATAAATGATCACCCTGTTTCCGGGGTAACTGACTGCCCTTTTTCCGGGGTAACTGACCGCCCAGTTTCCAGGGTCACTGACCACGCTGTTTCCAGGATAACTGACTCCCCTGTTTCCAGCGTATCTGATCACCCTGTTTCCAGGATAACTGACCTACCTATTTCCGGGGTAACTGACCGCCCTGTTTCCAGGATAACTGACTGCCCTGTTTCCAGGTTAACTGACTGCCCTGTTTCCAGGGTAACTGACTGCCCTGTTTCCAGGGGAACTGACTGCCAAGTTTCCGGGGTAAATGATCACCCTGTTTCCGGGGTAACTGACTAACCAGTTTCCAGGGTGACTGACTGCCCTGTTTCCAGGGTAACTGACTGCCCTGTTTCCGGGGTAACTGACTGCCCTGTTTCCAGGGTAACTGACTGCCCTGTTTCCGGGAGAAATGACTGCCCTGTTTCCAGGGTAACTGACTGCCCTGTTTCCGGGGTAACTGACTGCCCTGTTTCCAGGGTAACTGATCACCCTGTTTCCGGGATAAATGACTGCCCTGTTTCCGGGATAACTGACTGCCCTGTTTCCAGGGTAACTGACTGCCCTGTTTCCGGGGAAACTGACTGCCCTCTTTCCAGGATAACTGATCACCCTGTTTCCGGGGTAACTGACTGCCCCGTTTCCGGGGTAACTGACCGCCCTGTTTCCAGGATAACTGACCACCCTGTTTCCAGGGTCACTGACCACCCTGTTTCCAGGATAACTGAAAGCCCTGTTTCCAGGGTAACTGATCTCCCTGTTTCCGGGGTAACTGATCACCCTGTTTCCGGGTAACTGACTGCCCTGTTTCCAGGTTAACTGATCTCCCTGTTTCCAGGGTAACTGATCACCCTGTTTCCGGGGTAACTGACTGCCCTGTTTCCAGGGTAACTGACTGCCCTGTTTCCGGGGTAACTGACTGCCCTGTTTCCAGGATAACTGATCACTCTGTTTCCGGGGGAACTGACCACCCTGTTTCCGGGGTAACTGACTAATCTGTTTCCAGGGTTACTGACCGCCCTGTTTCTGGGGTAACTGACTGCCCTGTTTCCGGGGTAAATGACCGCCCTGTTTCCAGGATAACTGATCACCCTGTTTCCAGTGTAACTGACAATCCTATTTCCAGGGTAACGGACTGCCCAGTTTCCAGGGTAACTGACTGCCCTGTTTCCGGGGTAACAGATCTCCCTGTTTCCGGGGTAACTGACCGCCCTGTTTCCAGGATAACTGACCGCCCAATTTCCGGGGTAAGTGACCGCTCTGCTTCCAGGATAACTGACTGCCCTGTTTCCGGGATAACTGACTGCCCTGTTTAATGGATAACTGACTGCCCTGTTTCCAGGTTAACTGACTGCCCTGTTTCCGGGATAACTGACTGCCCTGTTTCCAGGTTAACTGACTGCCCTGTTTCCGGGATAACTGACTGCCCTGTTTCCAGGGTAACTGATAACCCTGTTTCCAGGATAACTGACTGCCCTGTTTCCAGGGTATTTGACTGCTCTGTTTCCGGGGTAACTGACTGCCCTGTTTCCGGGGTAACTGACTGCCCTGTTTCCAGGGTAACTGACTGCCCAGTTTCCAGAGTAACTGAATACCCTGTTTCCAGGGTAACTGACTGCCCTGTTTCCGGGATAACTGACTGCCCTGTTTCTGGGGTAACTGATGCCCTGTTTCCGGGATAACTGACTGCCCTGTTTCCAGGGTAACTGACTGCCCTGTTTCCGGGGTAACTGACTGCCCTGCTTCCGGGATAACTGACTGCCCTCTTTCCAGGAGAACTGATCACCCTGTTTCCGGGATAACTGACTGCCCTGTTTCCGGGGTAACTGACCGCCCTGTTTCCAGGACAACTGATCACCCTGTTTCCGGGGTAACTGACAACCCTGTTTCCAGGATAACTGACCACCCTGTTTCCAGGATAACTGACCACCCTGTTTCCAGGGGAACGGACTGCCCTGTTTCCGGGGTAACTGACCGCCCTGTTTCCAGGAAAACTGACCTACCTATTTCCGGGGTAACTGACCGCCCTGTTTCCAGGATAACTGACTGCCCTGTTTCCAGGTTAACTGACTGCCCTGTTTCCAGGGTAACAGACTGCCCTGTTTCCGGGGTAAATGATCACCCTGTTTCCGGGGTAACTGACTAACCAGTTTCCAGGGTGACTGACTGCTCTGTTTCCAGGGTAACTGACTGCCCACTTTCCGGGGTAACTGACTGCCCTGTTTCCTGGGTAATTGACTGCCCTGCTTCCGGGGTAACTGACTGCCCTGTTTCCAGGTTAACTGACTGCCCAGTTTCCAGGGTAACTGATCACCCTTTTTCCGGGATAACTGACTGCCCTGTTTCCGGGATAACTGACTGCCCTGTTTCCAGGGTAACTGATCACCCTGTTTCCGGGGTAACTGACTGCCCTGTTTCCAGGCTAACTGACTGCCCTATTTCCAGGATAACTGATCACCCTGTTTCCGGGGTAACTGACTGCCCTGTTTCCGGGGTAACTGACCGACCGCCCTGTTTCCAGGATGACTGATCACCCTGTTTCCGGGGTCACAGACCACCCCGTTTCCAGGATAACTGACTCCCCTGTTTCCAGGGTAACTGACCGCCCTGTTTCCGGGGTCACTTACCACACTGTTTCCAGTGCAACGGATCACCATGTTTCCGGGGTAACTGACTGCCCTGTTTCCAGGGCAACTGACCGCCCTGTTTCCGGGGGAACTGACTGCCCAGTTTCCAGGGTAACTGACTGCCTAGTTTCCAGGGTAACTAACTGCCCTGTTTCCGGGGTAACTAACTGCCCTGTTTCCGGGATAACTGACTGCCCAGTTTCCGGGGTAACTGACTTCCCTGTTTCCAGGGTAACTGACTGCCCAGTTTCCATGGTAACTGACTGCCCTGTTTCCGGGGTAACTGATCACCCTGTTTCCGGGGTAACTGACTGCCCAGTTTCCAGGGTGACTGACTGCCCTGTTTCCAGGGTAACTGACTGCCCAGTTTCCGGGGTAACTGACTGCCCTGTTTCCAGGGTAACTGATCACCCTGTTTCCGGGATAACTGACTGCCCTGTTTCCGGGATAACTGACTGCCCTGTTTCCAGGGTAACTGACATACCCTGTTTCCGGGGTAACTGACAGCCCTATTTCCAGGCTAACTGACTGCCCTGTTTCCAGGATAACTGATCACCCTGTTTCCGGGGTAACTGACTGCCCTGTTTCCGGGGTAACTGACCGCCCTGTTTCCAGGGTCACTGACCACCCTGTTTCCAGGATAACTGAAAGCCCTGTTTCCAGGGTAACTGATCTCCCTGTTTCCGGGGTAACTGATCACCCTGTTTCCGGGTAACTGACTGCCCTGTTTCCGGGGTAACTGACTGCCCTGTTTCCAGGGTAACTGATCTCCCTGTTTCCAGTGCAACGGATCACCATGTTTCCAGGTTAACTGACTGCCCTGTTTCCAGGGCAACTAACTGCCCTGTTTCCGGGGGAACTGACTGCCCAGTTTCCAGGGTAACTGACTGCCCAGTTTCCAGGGTAACTATCTGCCCTGTTTCCGGGGTAACTGACTGCCCAGTTTCCAGGGTAACTGACTGCCCTGTTTCCAGGGTAACTGACAGCCCACCTTCCAGTGTAACTGATCACCCTGTTTCCAGAATAATTGACTGCCCTGTTTCCAGGGTAACTGACCGCCCTGTTTCCAGGGTAACTGACTGCCCAGTTTCCAGGGTAAATTATCACCCTGTTTCCGGGATAACTAACTGCCCTGTTTCCAGGATAACTGACTGCCCTGTTTCCGGGGTAACTGACTGCCCAGTTTCCGGGGTAACTGACTTCCCTGTTTCCAGGGTAACTGACTGCCCTGTTTCCGGGATAACTGACTGCCCTGTTTCCAGGGTAACTGATAACCCTGTTCCCGGGATAACTGACTGCCCTGTTTCCAGGGTCACTGACTGCCCAGTTTCCAGAGTAACTGAATAACCTGTTGCCAGGGTAACAGATCACCCTGTTTCCGGGATAACTGACTGCCCTGTTTCCAAGATAATTGACTGCCCTCTTTCCAGGGTAACTGACTGCCCTGTTTCCGTGGTAACTAACTGCCCTGTTTCCAGGCTAACTGACTGCCCTGTTTCCAGGATAACTGATCACCCTGTTTCCGGGGTAACTGACTGCCCTGTTTCCGGGGTAACTGACCGCCCTGTTTCCAGGATAACTGATCACCCTGTTTCCGGGGTAACTGACCACCCTGTTTCCAGGGTCACTGACCACCCTGTTTCCAGGATAACTGACTCCCCTGTTTCCAGGGTAACTGACTGCCCTGTTTCCGGGGTAACTGATCTCCCTGTTTCCGGGGTTACTGACCGCCCTGTTTCCAGGATAACTGACTGCCCTGTTTCCAGGGGAACTGACTGCCCTGTTTCCGGGGTAACAGATCACCCTGTTTACGGGGTAACTGACTAACCAGTTTCCAGGGTGACTGAGTGCCCTGTTTCCAGGGTAACTGACTGCCCAGTTTCAGGGGTAACTGACTGTCCTGTTTCCTGGGTAACTGACTGCCCTGCTTCCGGGGTAACTGACTGCCCTGTTTCCCGGGTAACTGACTGCCCAGTTTCCAGGGTAACTGATCACCCTTTTTCCGGGATAACTGACTGCCCTGTTTCCGGGATAACTGACTGCCCTGTTTCCAGGGTAACTGATCACCCTGTTTCCGGGATAACTGACTCCCCTGTTTCCGGGGTAACTGACTGCCCTGTTTCCAGGGTAACTGACTGCCCTGTTTCCGGGGTAACTGACTGCCCTGTTTCCAGGGTAACTGACTGCCCAGTTTCCAGGGTAACTGATCACCCTGTTTCCGGGATAACTGACTGCACTTTTTCCGGGAGAAATGACTGCCCTGTTGCCAGGGTAACTGACTGCCCTGTTTCCGGGGTAACTGACTGCCCTGTTTCCGGGGTAACTGATCTCCCTCTTTCCGGGATAACTGACCGCCCTGTTTCCAGGATAACTGACCTACCTATTTCCGGGGTAACTGACCTCCCTGTTTCCAGGATAAGTGACTGCCCTGTTTCCAGGTTAACTGACTGCCCTGTTGCCAGGGTAACTGACTGCCCTGTTTCCAGGGGAACTGACTGCCCTGTTTCCGGGGTAACTGATCACACTGTTTCCAGGGTGACTGACTGCCCTGTTTCCAGGGTAACTGACTGCCCAGTTTCCGGGGTAACTGACTGCCCTGTTTCCAGGGTAACTGACTGCCCTGCTTCCGGGGTAACTGACTGCCCTGTTTCCAGGCTAACTGACTGCCCTGTTTCCAGGATAACTGATCACCCTGTTTCCGGGGTAACTGACTGCCCTGTTTCCGGGGTAACTGACCGCCCTGTTTCCAGGCTAACTGATCACCCTGTTTCCGGGGTAACTGACCACCCTGTTTCCAGGGTCACTGACCACCCTGTTTCCAGGATAACTGAAAGCCCTGTTTCCAGGGTAACTGATCTCCCCGTTTCCGGGTAGCTGAATGCCCTGTTTCCAGGGTAACTGATCTCCCTGTTTCCAGGGTAACTGATCACCCTGTTTCCGGGGTAACTGACTGCCCTGTTTCCAGGGTAACTGACTGCCCTGTTTCCGGGGTAACTGACTGCCCTGTTTCCAGGATAACTGATCACTCTGTTTCCGGGGTAACTGTCCACCCTGTTTCCGGGGTAACTGACTAATCTGTTCCCAGGGTTACTGACCGCCCTGTTTCTGGGGTAACTGACTGCCCTGTTTCCGGGGTAACTGACCGCCCTGTTTCCAGGATAACTGATCACCCTGTTTCCAGTGTAACTGACCATCCTGTTTCCAGGGTAACTGACTGCCCAGTTTCCAGGGTAACTGACTGCCCTGTTTCCGGGGTAACAGATGTCCCTGTTTCCGGGGTAACTGACCGCCCTGTTTCCAGGATAACTGACTGCCCTGTTTCCGGGATAACTGACTGCCCTGTTTACTGGATAACTGACCGCCCTGTTTCCGGGATAACTGACTGCCCTGTTTCCAGGGTAACTGATAACCCCGATTCCGGGATAACTGAATGCGCTGTTTCCAGGGTAACTGACTGCCCAGTTTCCAGGGTAACTGACTGCCCTGTTTCGGGGTAACTGACTGCCCTGTTTCCAGGGTAACTGACTGCCCAGTTTCCAGAGTAACTGAACACCCTGTTTCCAGGGTAACTGACTGCCCTGTTTCCGGGATAACTGACTGCCCTGTTTCCAGGGTAACTGACTGCCCTGTTTCCGGGATAACTGACTACCCTGTTTCCGGGATAAATGACTGCCCTGTTTCCAGGGTAACTGACTGCCCTGTTTCCGGGGTAACTGACTGCCCTGTTTCCAGGCTAACTGACGGCCCTGTTTCCAGGATAACTGATCACCCTGTTTCCAGGATAACTGACTCCCCTGTTTCCAGTGTAACTGACTGACCTGTTTCCGGGGTAACTGACCGCCCTGTTTCCAGGATAACTGACCTATCTATTTCCGGGGTAACTGACCGCCCTGTTTCCAGGATAACTGACTGCCCTGTTTCCAGGTTAACTGACTGCCCTGTTTCCAGGGTAACTGACTGCCCTGTTTCCGGGGTAACTGACCGCCCTGTTTCCAGGATAACAGATCACCCTGTTTCCGGAGTAACTGACCATCCTGTTTCCAGGGTCACTGACCACCCTGTTTCCAGGAAAACTGAAAGCCCTGTTTCCAGGGTAACTGACTGCCCTGTTTCCGGGAAAACTGTCTGCCCTGTTTCCTGGGTAACTGACTGCCCTGCTTCCGGGGTAACTGACTGGCTTGTTTCCAGGGTAACTGACTGCCCAGTTTACAGGGTAACTGATCACCCTTTTTCCGGGATAACTGACTGCCCTGTTTCCGGGATAACTGACTGCCCAGTTTCCAGGGTAACAGACTGCCCTGTTTCCGGGGTAACTGACTGCCCTGTTTCCAGGGTAACTGACTGCCCAGTTTCCAGGGTAACTGATCACCCTGTTTCCGGGAGAACTGA
Organism: Heterodontus francisci; assembly: GCF_036365525.1. Lineage (NCBI taxonomy): Eukaryota > Metazoa > Chordata > Chondrichthyes > Heterodontiformes > Heterodontidae > Heterodontus > Heterodontus francisci. The sequence goes on from NC_090386.1 coordinate 8,143,985, forward strand.
CTGCCCTGTTTCCAGTGTAACTGACTGCCCTGCTTCCGGGGTAACTGACTGCCCTGTTTCCAGGGTAACTGATCACCCTGTTTCCGGGATAACTGACTGCCCTGTTTCCGGGATAACTGACTGCCCTGTTTCCAGGGTAACTGACTTACCCTGTTTGCGGGGTAACTGACTGCCCTGTTTCCAGGCTAACTGACTGCCCTGTTTCCAGGATAACTGGTCACCCTGTTTCCGGGGTAACTGACTGCCCTGTTTCCGGGGTAACTGACCGCCCTGTTTCCAGGGTCACTGACCACCCTGTTTCCAGGATAACTGAAAGTGCTGTTTCCAGGGTAACTGATCTCCCTGTTTCCGGGGTAACTGATCACCCTGTTTCCGGGTAACTGACTGCCCTGTTTCCAGGGTAACTGACTGCCCTGCTTCCGGGGTAACTGACTGCCCTGTTTCCAGGCTAACTGACTGCCCTGTTTCCAGGATAACTGATCACCCTGTTTCCGGGGTAACTGACTGCCCTGTTTCCGGGGTAACTGACCGCCCTGTTTCCAGGATAACTGATCACCCTGTTTCCGGGGTAACTGACCACCCTGTTTCCAGGGTCACTGACCACCCTGTTTCCAGGATAACTGAAAGCCCTGTTTCCAGGGTAACTGATCTCCCCGTTTCCGGGTAGCTGCATGCCCTGTTTCCAGGGTAACTGATCTCCCTGTTTCCAGGGTAACTGATCACCCTGTTTCCGGGGTAACTGACTGCCCTGTTTCCAGGGTAACTGACTGCCCTGTTTCCGGGTTAACTGACTGCCCTGTTTCCAGGATAACTGATCACTCTGTTTCCGGGGTAACTGACCACCCTGTTTCCGGGGTAACTGACTAATCTGTTCCCAGGGTTACTGACCGCCCTGTTTCTGGGGTAACTGACTGCCCTGTTTCCGGGGTAACTGACCGCCCTGTTTCCAGGATAACTGATCACCCTGTTTCCAGTGTAACTGACCATCCTGTTTCCAGGGTAACTGACTGCCCAGTTTCCAGGGTAACTGACTGCCCTGTTTCCGGGGTAACAGATGTCCCTGTTTCCGGGGTAACTGACCGCCCTGTTTCCAGGATAACTGACCGCCCTATTTCCGGGATAACTGACTGCCCTGTTTACTGGATAACTGACCGCCCTGTTTCCGGGATAACTGACTGCCCTGTTTCCAGGGTAACTGATAGCCCCGATTCCGGGATAACTGACTGCGCTGTTTCCAGGGTAACTGACTGCCCAGTTTCCAGGGTAACTGACTGCCCTGTTTCCGGGGTAACTGACTGCCCAGTTTCCTGAGTAACTGAACACCCTGTTTCCAGGGTAACTGACTGCCCTGTTTCCGGGATAACTGACTGCCCTGTTTCCAGGGTAACTGACTGCCCTGTTTCCGGGATAACTGACTACCCTGTTTCCGGGATAACTGACTGCCCTGTTTCCAGGGTAACTGACTGCCCTGTTTCCGGGGTAACTGACTGCCCTGTTTCCAGGCTAACTGACGGCCCTGTTTCCAGGATAACTGATCACCCTGTTTCCAGGATAACTGACTCCCCTGTTTCCAGTGTAACTGACTGACCTGTTTCCGGGGTAACTGACCGCCCTATTTCCAGGATAACTGACCTATCTATTTCCGGGGTAACTGACCGCCCTGTTTCCAGGATAACTGACTGCCCTGTTTCCAGGTTAACTGACTGCCCTGTTTCCAGGGTAACTGACTGCCCTGTTTCCGGGGTAACTGACCGCCCTGTTTCCAGGATAACTGATCACCCTGTTTCCGGGGTAACTGACCACCCTGTTTCCAGGGTCACTGACCACCCTGTTTCCAGGATAACTGACTCCCCTGTTTCCAGGGTAACTGACTGCCCTGTTTCCGGGGTAACTGATCTCCCTGTTTCCGGGGTTACTGACCGCCCTGTTTCCAGGATAACTGACCTACCTATTTCCAGGTTAACTGACTGCCCTGTTTCCAGGGTAACTGACTGCCCTGTTTCAAGGGGAACTGACTGCCCTGTTTCCGGGGTAACAGATCACCCTGTTTACGGTTTAACTGACTAACCAGTTTCCAGGGTGACTGAGTTACCTGTTTCCAGGGTAACTGACTGCCCAGTTTCCGGGGTAACTGACAGTCCTGTTTCCTGGGTAACTGACTGCCCTGCTTCCGGGGTAACTGACTGCCCTGTTTCCCGGGTAACTGACTGCCCAGTTTCCAGGGTAACTGATCACCCTTTTTCCGGGATAACTGACTGCCCTGTTTCCGGGATAACTGACTGCCCTGTTTCCAGGGTAACTGATCACCCTGTTTCCGGGATAACTGACTCCCCTGTTTGCAGGGTAACTGACTGCCCAGTTTCCAGGGTAACTGACTGCCCTGTTTCCGGGGTAACTGACTGCCCTGTTTCCAGGGTAACTGACTGCCAAGTTTCCAGGGTAACTGATCACCCTGTTTCCGGGATAACTGACTGCACTTTTTCCGGGAGAAATGACTGCCCTGTTGCCAGGGTAACTGACTGCCCTGTTTCCGGGGTAACTGACTGCCCTGTTTCCGGGGTAACTGATCTCCCTCTTTCCGGGATAACTGACCGCCCTGTTTCCAGGATAACTGACCTACCTATTTCCGGGGTAACCGACCTCCCTGTTTCCAGGATAAGTGACTGCCCTGTTTCCAGGTTAACTGACTGCCCTGTTGCCAGGGTAACTGACTGCCCTGTTTCCAGGGGAACTGACTGCCTTGTTTCCGGGGTAACTGATCACACTGTTTCCGGGGTAACTGACTAACCAGTTTCCAGGGTGACTGACTGCCCTGTTTCCAGGGTAACTGACTGCCCAGTTTCCGGGTAACTGACTGCCCTGTTTCCTGGGTAACTGACTGCCCTGCTTCCGGGGTAACTGACTGCCCTGTTTCCAGGCTAACAGACTGCCCTGTTTCCAGGATAACTGATCACCCTGTTTCCGGGGTAACTGACTGCCCTGTTTCCGGGGTAACTGACCGCCCTGTTTCCAGGATAACTGATCACCCTGTTTCCGGGGTAACTGACCACCCTGTTTCCAGGGTCACTGACCACCCTGTTTCCAGGATAACTGAAAGCCCTGTTTCCAGGGTAACTGATCTCCCCGTTTCCGGGTAGCTGAATGCCCTGTTTCCAGGGTAACTGATCTCCCTGTTTCCAGGGTAACCGATCACCCTGTTTCCGGGGTAACTGACTGCCCTGTTTCCAGGGTAACTGACTGCCCTGTTTCCGGGGTAACTGACTGCCCTGTTTCCAGGATAACTGATCACTCTGTTTCCGGGGTAACTGACCACCCTGTTTCCGGGGTAACTGACTAATCTGTTCCCAGGGTTACTGACCGACCTGTTTCTGGGGTAACTGACTGCCCTGTTTCCGGGGTAACTGACCGCCCTGTTTCCAGGATAACTGATCACCCTGTTTCCAGTGTAACTGACCATCCTGTTTCCAGGGTAACTGACTGCCCAGTTTCCAGGGTAACTGACTGCCCTGTTTCCGGGGTAACAGATGTCCCTGTTTCCGGGGTAACTGACCGCCCTGTTTCCAGGATAACTGACCGCCCTATTTCCGGGATAACTGACTGCCCTGTTTACTGGATAACTGACCGCCCTGTTTCCGGGATAACTGACTGCCCTGTTTCCAGGGTAACTGATAACCCCGATTCCGGGATAACTTACTGCGCTGTTTCCAGGGTAACTGACTGCCCAGTTTCCAGGGTAACTGACTGTCCTGTTTCCGGGGTAACTGACTGCCCAGTTTCCAGAGTAACTGAACACCCTGTTTCCAGGGTAACTGACTGCCCTGTTTCCGGGATAACTGACTGCCCTGTTTCCAGGGTAACTGACTGCCCTGTTTCCAGGGTAACTGATAACCCCGATTCCGGGATAACTGACTGCGCTGTTTCCAGGGTAACTGACTGCCCAGTTTCCAGGGTAACTGACTGTCCTGTTTCCAGGGTAACTGACTGCCCAGTTTCCAGAGTAACTGAACACCCTGTTTCCAGGGTAACTGACTGCCCTGTTTCCGGGATAACTGACTGCCCTGTTTCCAGGGTAACTGACTGCCCTGTTTCCGGGATAACTGACTACCCTGTTTCCGGGATAACTGACTGCCCTGTTTCCAGGGTAACTGACTGCCCTGTTTCCGGGGTAACTGACTGCCCTGTTCCCAGGCTAACTGACGGCCCTGTTTCCAGGATAACTGATCACCCTGTTTCCAGGATAACTGACTCCCCTGTTTCCAGTGTAACTGACTGACCTGTTTCCGGGGTAACTGACCGCCCTGTTTCCAGGATAACTGACCTATCTATTTCCGGGGTAACTGACCGCCCTGTTTCCAGGATAACTGACTGCCCTGTTTCCAGGTTAACTGACTGCCCTGTTTCCAGGGTAACTGACTGCTCTGTTTCCGGGGTAACTGACCGCCCTGTTTCCAGGATAACAGATCACCCTGTTTCCGGAGTAACTGAACATCCTGTTTCCAGGGTCACTGACCACCCTGTTTCCAGGATAACTGAAAGCCCTGTTTCCAGGGTAACTGACTGCCCTGTTTCCGGGAAAACTGTCTGCCCTGTTTCCTGGGTAACTGACTGCCCTGCATCCGGGGTAACTGACTGGCTTGTTTCCAGGGTAACTGACTGCCCAGTTTCCAGGGTAACTGATCACCCTTTTTCCGGGATAACTGACTGCCCTGTTTCCGGGATAACTGACTGCCCTGTTTCCAGGGTAACTGATCACCCTGTTTCCGGGATAACTGTCTGCCCTGTTTCCGGGATAACTGACTGCCCAGTTTCCAGGGTAACAGACTGCCCTGTTTCCGGGGTAACTGACTGCCCTGTTTCCAGGGTAACTGACTGCCCAGTTTCCAGGGTAACTGATCACCCTGTTTCCGGGAGAAATGACTGCCCTGTTTCCAGGGTAACTGACTGCCCTGCTTCCGGGGTAACTGACTGCCCTGTTTCCAGGGTAACTGATCACCCTGTTTCCGGGATAACTGACTGCCCTGTTTCCGGGATAACTGACTGCCCTGTTTCCAGGGTAACTGACTTACCCTGTTTGCGGGGTAACTGACTGCCCTGTTTTAGGCTAACTGACTGCCCTGTTTCCAGGATAACTGGTCACCCTGTTTCCGGGGTAACTGACTGCCCTGTTTCCGGGGTAACTGACCGCCCTGTTTCCAGGGTCACTGACCACCCTGTTTCCAGGATAACTGAAAGTGCTGTTTCCAGGGTAACTGATCTCCCTGTTTCCGGGGTAACTGATCACCCTGTTTCCGGGTAACTGACTGCCCTGTTTCCAGGGTAACTGACTGCCCTGCTTCCGGGGTAACTGACTGCCCTGTTTCCAGGCTAACTGACCGCCCTGTTTCCAGGATAACTGACCTATCTATTTCCGGGGTAACTGACTGCCCTGTTTCCGGGATAACTGACTGCCCTGTTTCCAGGTTAACTGACTGCCCTGTTTCCAGGGTAACTGACTGCCCTGTTTCCGGGGTAACTGACCGCCCTGTTTCCAGGATAACAGATCAACCTGTTTCCGGAGTAACTGACCATCCTGTTTCCAGGGTCACTGACCACCCTGTTTCCAGGATAACTGAAAGCGCTGTTTCCAGGGTCACTGACTGCCCTGTTTCCGGGAAAACTGTCTGCCCTGTTTCCTGGGTAACTGACTGCCCTGCTTCCGGGGTAACTGACTGGCTTGTTTCCAGGGTAACTGACTGCCCAGTTTCCAGGGTAACTGATCACCCTTTTTCCGGGATAACTGACTGCCCTGTTTCCGGGATAACTGACTGCCCTGTTTCCAGGGTAACTGATCACCCTGTTTCCGGGATAACTGTCTGCCCTGTTTCCGGGATAACTGACTGCCCAGTTTCCAGGGTAACAGACTGCCCTGTTTCCGGGGTAACTGACTGCCCTGTTTCCAGGGTAACTGACTGCCCAGTTTCCAGGGTAACTGATCACCCTGTTTCCGGGAGAAATGACTGCCCTGTTTCCAGGGTAACTGACTGCCCTGCTTCCGGGGTAACTGACTGCCCTGTTTCCAGGGTAACTGATCACCCTGTTTCCGGGATAACTGACTGCCCTGTTTCCGGGATAACTGACTGCCCTGTTTCCAGGATAACTGACCGCCCTATTTCCGGGATAACTGACTGCCCTGTTTACTGGATAACTGACCGCCCTGTTTCCGGGATAACTGACTGCCCTGTTTCCAGGGTAACTGATAACCCCGATTCCGGGATAACTGACTGCGCTGTTTCCAGGGTAACTGACTGCCCAGTTTCCAGGGTAACTGACTGCCCTGTTTCCGGGGTAACTGACTGCCCTGTTTCCAGGGTAACTGACTGCCCAGTTTCCTGAGTAACTGAACACCCTGTTTCCAGGGTAACTGACTGCCCTGTTTCCGGGATAACTGACTGCCCTGTTTCCAGGGTAACTGACTGCCCTGTTTCCGGGATAACTGACTACCCTGTTTCCGGGATAACTGACTGCCCTGTTTCCAGGGTAACTGACTGCCCTGTTTCCGGGGTAACTGACTGCCCTGTTTCCAGGCTAACTGACGGCCCTGTTTCCAGGATAACTGATCACCCTGTTTCCAGGATAACTGACTCCCCTGTTTCCAGTGTAACTGACTGACCTGTTTCCGGGGTAACTGACCGCCCTATTTCCAGGATAACTGACCTATCTATTTCCGGGGTAACTGACCGCCCTGTTTCCAGGATAACTGACTGCCCTGTTTCCAGGTTAACTGACTGCCCTGTTTCCAGGGTAACTGACTGCCCTGTTTCCGGGGTAACTGACCGCCCAGTTTCCAGGATAACTGATCACCCTGTTTCCGGGGTAACTGACCACCCTGTTTCCAGGGTCACTGACCACCCTGTTTCCAGGATAACTGACTCCCCTGTTTCCAGGGTAACTGACTGCCCTGTTTCCGGGGTAACTGATCTCCCTGTTTCCGGGGTTACTGACCGCCCTGTTTCCAGGATAACTGACCTACCTATTACCAGGTTAACTGACTGCCCTGTTTCCAGGGTAACTGACTGCCCTGTTTCCAGGGGAACTGACTGCCCTGTTTCCGGGGTAACAGATCACCCTGTTTACGGGTTAACTGACTAACCAGTTTCCAGGGTGACTGAGTGCCCTGTTTCCAGGGTAACTGACTGCCCAGTTTCCGGGGTAACTGACTGTCCTGTTTCCTGGGTAACTGACTGCCCTGCTTCCGGGGTAACTGACTGCCCTGTTTCCCGGGTAACTGACTGCCCAGTTTCCAGGGTAACAGATCACCCTTTTTCCGGGATAACTGACTGCCCTGTTTCCGGGATAACTGACTGCCCTGTTTCCAGGGTAACTGATCACCCTGTTTCCGGGATAACTGACTCCCCTGTTTGCAGGGTAACTGACTGCCCAGTTTCCAGGGTAACTGACTGCCCTGTTTCCGGGGTAACTGACTGCCCTGTTTCCAGGGTAACTGACTGCCCAGTTTCCAGGGTAACTGATCACCCTGTTTCCGGGATAACTGACTGCACTTTTTCCGGGAGAAATGACTGCCCTGTTGCCAGGGTAACTGACTGCCCTGTTTCCGGGGTAACTGACTGCCCTGTTTCCGGGGTAACTGATCTCCCTCTTTCCGGGATAACTGACCGCCCTGTTTCCAGGATAACTGACCTACCAATTTCCGGGGTAACCGACCTCCCTGTTTCCAGGATAAGTGACTGCCCTGTTTCCAGGTTAACTGACTGCCCTGTTGCCAGGGTAACTGACTGCCCTGTTTCCAGGGGAACTGACTGCCCGGTTTCCGGGGTAACTGATCACACTGTTTCCGGGGTAACTGACTAACCAGTTTCCAGGGTGACTGACTGCCCTGTTTCCAGGGTAACTGACTGCCCAGTTTCCGGGGTAACTGACTGCCCTGTTTCCTGGGTAACTGACTGCCCTGCTTCCGGGGTAACTGACTGCCCTGTTTCCAGGCTAACAGACTGCCCTGTTTCCAGGATAACTGATCACCCTGTTTCCGGGGTAACTGACTGCCCTGTTTCCGGGGTAACTGACCGCCCTGTTTCCAGGATAACTGATCACCCTGTTTCCGGGGTAACTGACCACCCTGTTTCCAGAGTCACTGACCACCCTGTTTCCAGGATAACTGAAAGCCCTGTTTCCAGGGTAACTGATCTCCCCGTTTCCGGGTAGCTGAATGCCCTGTTTCCAGGGTAACTGATCTCCCTGTTTCCAGGGTAACTGATCACCCTGTTTCCGGGGTAACTGACTGCCCTGTTTCCAGGGTAACTGACTGCCCTGTTTCCGGGGTAACTGACTGCCCTGTTTCCAGGATAACTGATCACTCTGTTTCCGGGGTAACTGACCACCCTGTTTCCGGGGTAACTGACTAATCTGTTCCCAGGGTTACTGACCGCCCTGTTTCTGGGGTAACTGACTGCCCTGTTTCCGGGGTAACTGACCGCCCTGTTTCCAGGATAACTGATCACCCTGTTTCCAGTGTAACTGACCATCCTGTTTCCAGGGTAACTGACTGCCCAGTTTCCAGGGTAACTGACTGCCCTGTTTCCGGGGTAACAGATGTCCCTGTTTCCGGGGTAACTGACCGCTCTGTTTCCAGGATAACTGACCGCCCTATTTCCGGGATAACTGACTGCCCTGTTTACTGGATAACTGACCGCCCTGTTTCCGGGATAACTGACTGCCCTGTTTCCAGGGTAACTGATAACCCCGATTCCGGGATAACTGACTGCGCTGTTTCCAGGGTAACTGACTGCCCAGTTTCCAGGGTAACTGACTGTCCTGTTTCCGGGGTAACTGACTGCCCTGTTTCCAGGGTAACTGACTGCCCAGTTTCCAGAGTAACTGAACACCCTGTTTCCAGGGTAACTGACTGCCCTGTTTCCGGGATAACTGACTGCCCTGTTTCCAGGGTAACTGACTGCCCTGTTTCCGGGATAACTGACTACCCTGTTTCCGGGATAACTGACGGCCCTGTTTCCAGGGTAACTGACTGCCCTGTTTCCGGGGTAACTGACTGCCCTGTTTCCAGGCTAACTGACGGCCCTGTTTCCAGGATAACTGATCACCCTGTTTCCAGGATAACTGACTCCCCTGTTTCCAGTGTAACTGACTGACCTGTTTCCGGGGTAACTGACCGCCCTGTTTCCAGGATAACTGACCTATCTATTTCCGGGGTAACTGACCGCCCTGTTTCCAGGATAACTGACTGCCCTGTTTCCAGGTTAACTGACTGCCCTGTTTCCAGGGTAACTGACTGCCCTGTTTCCGGGGTAACTGACCGCCCTGTTTCCAGGATAACAGATCACCCTGTTTCCGGAGTAACTGACCATCCTGTTTCCAGGGTCACTGACCACCCTGTTTCCAGGATAACTGAAAGCCCTGTTTCCAGGGTAACTGACTGCCCTGTTTCCGGGAAAACTGTCTGCCCTGTGTCCTGGGTAACTGACTGCCCTGCATCCGGGGTAACTGACTGGCTTGTTTCCAGGGTAACTGACTGCCCAGTTTCCAGGGTAACTGATCACCCTTTTTCCGGGATAACTGACTGCCCTGTATCCGGGATAACTGACTGCCCTGTTTCCAGGCTAACTGATCACCCTGTTTCCGGGATAACTGTCAGCCCTGTTTCCGGGATAACTGACTGCCCAGTTTCCAGGGTAACAGACTGCCCTGTTTCCGGGGTAACTGACTGCCCTGTTTCCAGGGTAACTGACTGCCCAGTTTCCAGGGTAACTGATCACCCTGTTTCCGGGAGAAATGACTGCCCTGTTTCCAGGGTAACTGACTGCCCTGCTTCCGGGGTAACTGACTGCCCTGTTTCCAGGGTAACTGATCACCCTGTTTCCGGGATAACTGACTGCCCTGTTTCCGGGATAACTGACTGCCCTGTTTCCAGGGTAACTGACTTACCCTGTTTGCGGGGTAACTGACTGCCCTGTTTTAGGCTAACTGACTGCCCTGTTTCCAGGATAACTGGTCACCCTGTTTCCGGGGTAACTGACTGCCCTGTTTCCGGGGTAACTGACCGCCCTGTTTCCAGGGTCACTGACCACCCTGTTTCCAGGATAACTGAAAGTGCTGTTTCCAGGGTAACTGATCTCCCTGTTTCCGGGGTAACTGATCACCCTGTTTCCGGGTAACTGACTGCCCTGTTTCCAGGGTAACTGACTGCCCTGCTTCCGGGGTAACTGACTGCCCTGTTTCCAGGCTAACTGACCGCCCTGTTTCCAGGATAACTGACCTATCTATTTCCGGGGTAACTGACTGCCCTGTTTCCAGGATAACTGACTGCCCTGTTTCCAGGTTAACTGACTGCCCTGTTTCCAGGGTAACTGACTGCCCTGTTTCCGGGGTAACTGACCGCCCTGTTTCCAGGATAACAGATCAACCTGTTTCCGGAGTAACTGACCATCCTGTTTCCAGGGTCACTGACCACCCTGTTTCCAGGATAACTGAAAGCGCTGTTTCCAGGGTAACTGACTGCCCTGTTTCCGGGAAAACTGTTTGCCCTGTTTCCTGGGTAACTGACTGCCCTGCTTCCGGGGTAACTGACTGGCTTGTTTCCAGGGTAACTGACTGCCCAGTTTCCAGGGTAACTGATCACCCTTTTTCCGGGATAACTGACTGCCCTGTTTCCGGGATAACTGACTGCCCTGTTTCCAGGGTAACTGATCACCCTGTTTCCGGGATAACTGTCTGCCCTGTTTCCGGGATAACTGACTGCCCAGTTTCCAGGGTAACAGACTGCCCTGTTTCCGGGGTAACTGACTGCCCTGTTTCCAGGGTAACTGACTGCCCAGTTTCCAGGGTAACTGATCACCCTGTTTCCGGGAGAAATGACTGCCCTGTTTCCAGGGTAACAGACTGCCCTGCTTCCGGGGTAACTGACTGCCCTGTTTCCAGGGTAACTGATCACCCAGTTTCCGGGATAACTGACTGCCCTGTTTCCGGGATAACTGACTGCCCTGTTTCCAGGATAACTGACCGCCCTATTTCCGGGATAACTGACTGCCCTGTTTACTGGATAACTGACCGCCCTGTTTCCGGGATAACTGACTGCCCTGTTTCCAGGGTAACTGATAACCCCGATTCCGGGATAACTGACTGCGCTGTTTCCAGGGTAACTGACTGCCCAGTTTCCAGGGTAACTGACTGCCCTGTTTCCGGGGTAACTGACTGCCCTGTTTCCAGGGTAACTGACTGCCCAGTTTCCTGAATAACTGAACACCCTGTTTCCAGGGTAACTGACTGCCCTGTTTCCGGGATAACTGACTGCCCTGTTTCCAGGGTAACTGACTGCCCTGTTTCCGGGATAACTGACTACCCTGTTTCCGGGATAACTGACTGCCCTGTTTCCAGGGTAACTGACTGCCCTGTTTCCGGGGTAACTGACTGCCCTGTTTCCAGGCTAACTGACGGCCCTGTTTCCAGGATAACTGATCACCCTGTTTCCAGTATAACTGACTCCCCTGTTTCCAGTGTAACTGACTGACCTGTTTCCGGGGTAACTGACCGCCCTGTTTCCAGGATAACTGACCTATCTATTTCAGGGCTAACTGACTGCCCTGTTTCCAGGATAACTGACTGCCCTGTTTCCAGGTTAACTGACTGCCCTGTTTCCAGGGTAACTGACTGCCCTGTTTCCGGGGTAACTGACCGCCCTGTTTCCAGGATAACAGATCACCCTGTTTCCGGAGTAACTGACCATCCTGTTTCCAGGGTCACTGACCACCCTGTTTCCAGGATAACTGAAAGCCCTGTTTCCAGGGTAACTGACTGCCCTGTTTCCGGGAAAACTGTCTGCCCTGTTTCCTGGGTAACTGACTGCCCTGCTTCCGGGGTAACTGACTGGCTTGTTTCCAGGGTAACTGACTGCCCAGTTTCCAGGGTAACTGATCACCCTTTTTCCGGGATAACTGACTGCCCTGTTTCCGGGATAACTGACTGCCCTGTTTCCAGGGTAACTGATCACCCTGTTTCCGGGATAACTGTCTGCCCTGTTTCCGGGATAACTGACTGCCCAGTTTCCAGGGTAACAGACTGCCCTGTTTCCGGGGTAACTGACTGCCCTGTTTCCAGGGTAACTGACTGCCCAGTTTCCAGGGTAACTGATCACCCTGTTTCCGGGAGAAATGACTGCCCTGTTTCCAGGGTAACTGACTGCCCTGCTTCCGGGGTAACTGACTGCCCTGTTTCCAGGGTAACTGATCACCCTGTTTCCGGGATAACTGACTGCCCTGTTTCCGGGATAACTGACTGACCTGTTTCCAGGGTAACTGACTTACCCTGTTTGCGGGGTAACTGACTGCCCTGTTTCCAGGCTAACTGACTGCCCTGTTTCCAGGATAACTGGTCACCCTGTTTCCGGGGTAACTGACTGCCCTGTTTCCGAGGTATCTGACCGCCCTGTTTCCAGGGTCACTGACCACCCTGTTTCCAGGATAACTGAAAGTGCTGTTTCCAGGGTAACTGATCTCCCTGTTTCCGGGGTAACTGATCACCCTGTTTCCGGGTAACTGACTGCCCTGTTTCCAGGGTAACTGACTGCCCTGCTTCCGGGGTAACTGACTGCCCTGTTTCCAGGCTAACTGACCGCCCTGTTTCCAGGATAACTGACCTATCTATTTCCGGGGTAACTGACCGCCCTGTTTCCAGGATAACTGACTGCCCTGTTTCCAGGTTACCTGACTGCCCTGTTTCCAGGGTAACTGACTGCCCTGTTTCCGGGGTAACTGACCGCCCTGTTTCCAGGATAACAGATCACCCTGTTTCCGGAGTAACTGACCATCCTGTTTCCAGGGTCACTGACCACCCTGTTTCCAGGATAACTGAAAGCCCTGTTTCCAGGGTAACTGACTGCCCTGTTTCCGGGAAAACTGTCTGCCCTGTTTCCTGGGTAACTGACTGCCCTGCTTCCGGGGTAACTGACTGGCTTGTTTCCAGGGTAACTGACTGCCCAGTTTCCAGGGTAACTGATCACCCTTTTTCCGGGATAACTGACTGCCCTGTTTCCGGGATAAGTGACTGCCCTGTTTCCAGGGTAACTGATCACCCTGTTTCCGGGATAACTGTCTGCCCTGTTTCCGGGATAACTGACTGCCCAGTTTCCAGGGTAACAGACTGCCCTGTTTCCGGGGTAACTGACTGCCCAGTTTCCAGGGTAACTGATCACCCTGTTTCCGGGAGAAATGACTGCCCTGTTTCCAGGGTAACTGACTGCCCTGCTTCCGGGGTAACTGACTGCCCTGTTTCCAGGGTAACTGATCACCCTGTTTCCGGGATAACTGACTGCCCTGTTTCCGGGATAACTGACTGCCCTGTTTCCAGGGTAACTGACTTACCCTGTTTGCGGGGTAACTGACTGCCCTGTTTCCAGGCTAACTGACTGCCCTGTTTCCAGGATAACTGGTCACCCTGTTTCCGGGGTAACTGACTGCCCTGTTTCCGGGGTAACAGACCGCCCTGTTTCCAGGGTCACTGACCACCCTGTTTCCAGGATAACTGAAAGTGCTGTTTCCAGGGTAACTGATCTCCCTGTTTCCGGGGTAACTGATCACCCTGTTTCCGGGTAACTGACTGCCCTGTTTCCAGGCTAACTGACTGCCCTGTTTCCAGGATAACTGATCACCCTGTTTCCGGGGTAACTGACTGCCCTGTTTCCGGGGTAACTGACCGCCCTGTTTCCAGGAGAACTGATCACCCTGTTTCCGGGGTAACTGACCACCCTGTTTCCAGGGTCACTGACCACCCTGTTTCCAGGATAACTGAAAGCCCTGTTTCCAGGGTAACTGATCTCCACGTTTCCGGGTAGCTGAATGCCCTGTTTCCAGGGTAACTGATCTCCCTGTTTCCAGGGTAACTGATCACCCTGTTTCCGGGGTAACTGACTGCCCTGTTTCCAGGGTAACTGACTGCCCTGTTTCCGGGGTAACTGACTGCCCTGTTTCCAGGATAACTGATCACTCTGTTTCCGGGGTAACTGACCACCCTGTTTCCGGGGTAACTGACTAATCTGTTCCCAGGGTTACTGACCGCCCTGTTTCTGAGGTAACTGACTGCCCTGTTTCCGGGGTAACTGACCGCCCTGTTTCCAGGATAACTGATCACCCTGTTTCCAGTGTAACTGACCATCCTGTTTCCAGGGTAACTGACTGCCCTGTTTCCGGGGTAACAGATGTCCCTGTTTCCGGGGTAACTGACCGCCCTGTTTCCAGGATAACTGACCGCCCTATTTCCGGGATAACTGACTGCCCTGTTTACTGGATAACTGACCGCCCTGTTTCCGGGATAACTGACTGCCCTGTTTCCAGGGTAACTGATAACCCCGATTCCGGGATAACTGACTGCGCTGTTTCCAGGGTAACTGACTGCCCTGTTTCCAGGGTAACTGACTGCCCTGTTTCCAGGGTAACTGATAACCCCGATTCCGGGATAACTGACTGCGCTGTTTCCAGGGTAACTGACTGCCCAGTTTCCAGGGTAACTGACTGCCCTGTTTCCGGGGTAACTGACTGCCCTGTTTCCAGGGTAACTGACTGCCCAGTTTCCAGAGTAACTGAACACCCTGTTTCCAGGGTAACTGACTGCCCTGTTTCCGGGATAACTGACTGCCCTGTTTCCGGGATAACTGACTACCCTGTTTCCGGGATAACTGACTGCCCTGTTTCCAGGGTAACTGACTGCCCTGTTTCCGGGGTAACTGACTGCCCTGTTTCCAGGCTAACTGACGGCCCTGTTTCCAGGATAACTGATCACCCTGTTTCCAGGATAACTGACTCCCCTGTTTCCAGTGTAACTGACTGACCTGTTTCCGGGGTAACTGACCGCCCTGTTTCCAGGATAACTGACCTATCTATTTCCGGGGTAACTGACCGCCCTGTTTCCAGGATAACTGACTGCCCTGTTTCCAGGTTAACTGACTGCCCTGTTTCCAGGGTAACTGACTGCCCTGTTTCCGGGGTAACTGACCGCCCTGTTTCCAGGATAACAGATCACCCTGTTTCCAGAGTAACTGACCATCCTGTTTCCAGGGTCACTGACTGCCCAGTTTCCGGGGTAACTGACTTCCCTGTTTCCAGGGTAACTGACTGCCCTGTTTCCGGGATAACTGACTGCCCTGTTTCCAGGGTAACTGATAACCCTGTTCCCGGGATAACTGACTGCCCTGTTTCCAGGGTCACTGACTGCCCAGTTTCCAGAGTAACTGAATAACCTGTTGACAGGGTAACAGATCACCCTGTTTCCGGGATAACTGACTGCCCTGTTTCCAAGATAATTGACTGCCCTCTTTCCAGGGTAACTGACTGCCCTGTTTCCGTGGTAACTAACTGCCCTGTTTCCAGGCTAACTGACTGCCCTGTTTCCAGGATAACTGATCACCCTGTTTCCGGGGTAACTGACTGCCCTGTTTCCGGGGTAACTGACCGCCCTGTTTCCAGGATAACTGATCACCCTGTTTCCGGGGTAACTGACCACCCTGTTTCCAGGGTCACTGACCACCCTGTTTCCAGGATAACTGACTCCCCTGTTTCCAGGGTAACTGACTGCCCTGTTTCCGGGGTAACTGATCTCCCTGTTTCCGGGGTTACTGACCGCCCTGTTTCCAGGATAACTGACCTACCTATTTCCAGGTTAACTGACTGCCCTGTTTCCAGGGTAACTGACTGCCCTGTTTCCAGGGGAACTGACTGCCCTGTTTCCGGGGTAACAGATCACCCTGTTTACGGGTTAACTGACTAACCAGTTTCCAGGGTGACTGAGTGCCCTGTTTCCAGGGTAACTGACTGCCCGGTTTCCGGGGTAACTGACTGTCCTGTTTCCTGGGTAACTGACTGCCCTGCTTCCGGGGTAACTGACTGCCCTGTTTCCCGGGTAACTGACTGCCCAGTTTCCAGGGTAACTGATCACCCTTTTTCCGGGATAACTGACTGCCCTGTTTCCGGGATAACTGACTGCCCTGTTTCCAGGGTAACTGATCACCCTGTTTCCGGGATAACTGACTCCCCTGTTTCCGGGGTAACTGACTGCCCTGTTTCCAGGGTAACTGACTGCCCTGTTTCCGGGGTAACTGACTGCCCTGTTTCCAGGGTAACTGACTGCCCAGTTTCCAGGGTAACTGATCACCCTGTTTCCGGGATAACTGACTGCACTTTTTCCGGGAGAAATGACTGCCCTGTTGCCAGGGTAACTGACTGCCCTGTTTCCGGGGTAACTGACTGCCCTGTTTCCGGGGTAACTGATCTCCCTCTTTCCGGGATAACTGACCGCCCTGTTTCCAGGATAACTGACCTACCTATTTCCGGGGTAACTGACCTCCCTGTTTCCAGGATAAGTGACTGCCCTGTTTCCAGGTTAACTGACTGCCCTGTTGCCAGGGTAACTGACTGCCCTGTTTCCAGGGGAACTGACTGCCCTGTTTCCGGGGTAACTGATCACACTGTTTCCAGGGTGACTGACTGCCCTGTTTCCAGGGTAACTGACTGCCCAGTTTCCGGGGTAACTGACTGCCCTGTTTCCAGGGTAACTGACTGCCCTGCTTCCGGGGTAACTGACTGCCCTGTTTCCAGGCTAACTGACTGCCCTGTTTCCAGGATAACTGATCACCCTGTTTCCGGGGTAACTGACTGCCCTGTTTCCGGGGTAACTGACCGCCCTGTTTCTAGGCTAACTGATCACCCTGTTTCCGGGGTAACTGACCACCCTGTTTCCAGGGTCACTGACCACCCTGTTTCCAGGATAACTGAAAGCCCTGTTTCCAGGGTAACTGATCTCCCCGTTTCCGGGTAGCTGAATGCCCTGTTTCCAGGGTAACTGATCTCCCTGTTTCCAGGGTAACTGATCACCCTGTTTCCGGGGTAACTGACTGCCCTGTTTCCAGGGTAACTGACTGCCCTGTTTCCGGGGTAACTGACTGCCCTGTTTCCAGGATAACTGATCACTCTGTTTCCGGGGTAACTGACCACCCTGTTTCCGGGGTAACTGACTAATCTGTTCCCAGGGTTACTGACCGCCCTGTTTCTGGGGTAACTGACTGCCCTGTTTCCGGGGTAACTGACCGCCCTGTTTCCAGGATAACTGATCACCCTGTTTCCAGTGTAACTGACCATCCTGTTTCCAGGGTAACTGACTGCCCAGTTTCCAGGGTAACTGATCTCCCTGTTTCCGGGGTAACTGATCACCCTGTTTCCGGGTAACTGACTGCCCTGTTTCCAGGGTAACTGACTGCCCTGCTTCCGGGGTAACTGACTGCCCTGTTTCCAGGCTAACTGACCGCCCTGTTTCCAGGATAACTGACCTATCTATTTCCGGGGTAACTGACCGCCCTGTTTCCAGGATAACTGACTGCCCTGTTTCCAGGTTACCTGACTGCCCTGTTTCCAGGGTAACTGACTGCCCTGTTTCCGGGGTAACTGACCGCCCTGTTTCCAGGATAACAGATCACCCTGTTTCCGGAGTAACTGACCATCCTGTTTCCAGGGTCACTGACCACCCTGTTTCCAGGATAACTGAAAGCCCTGTTTCCAGGGTAACTGACTGCCCTGTTTCCGGGAAAACTGTCTGCCCTGTTTCCTGGGTAACTGACCGCCCTGTTTCCAGGATAACTGACCTATCTATTTCCGGGGTAACTGACCGCCCTGTTTCCAGGATAACTGACTGCCCTGTTTCCAGGTTACCTGACTGCCCTGTTTCCAGGGTAACTGACTGCCCTGTTTCCGGGGTAACTGACCGCCCTGTTTCCAGGATAACAGATCACCCTGTTTCCGGAGTAACTGACCATCCTGTTTCCAGGGTCACTGACCACCCTGTTTCCAGGATAACTGAAAGCCCTGTTTCCAGGGTAACTGACTGCCCTGTTTCCGGGAAAACTGTCTGCCCTGTTTCCTGGGTAACTGACTGCCCTGCTTCCAGGGTAACTGACTGGCTTGTTTCCAGGGTAACTGACTGCCCAGTTTCCAGGGTAACTGATCACCCTGTTTCCGGGATAACTGTCTGCCCTGTTTCCGGGATAACTGACTGCCCAGTTTCCAGGGTAACAGACTGCCCTGTTTCCGGGGTAACTGACTGCCCAGTTTCCAGGGTAACTGATCACCCTGTTTCCGGGAGAAATGACTGCCCTGTTTCCAGGGTAACTGACTGCCCTGCTTCCGGGGTAACTGACTGCCCTGTTTCCAGGGTAACTGATCACCCTGTTTCCGGGATAACTGACTGCCCTGTTTCCGGGATAACTGACTGCCCTGTTTCCAGGGTAACTGACTTACCCTGTTTGCGGGGTAACTGACTGCCCTGTTTCCAGGCTAACTGACTGCCCTGTTTCCAGGATAACTGGTCACCCTGTTTCCGGGGTAACTGACTGCCCTGTTTCCGGGGTAACAGACCGCCCTGTTTCCAGGGTCACTGACCACCCTGTTTCCAGGATAACTGAAAGTGCTGTTTCCAGGGTAACTGATCTCCCTGTTTCCGGGGTAACTGATCACCCTGTTTCCGGGTAACTGACTGCCCTGTTTCCAGGCTAACTGACTGCCCTGTTTCCAGGATAACTGATCACCCTGTTTCCGGGGTAACTGACTGCCCTGTTTCCGGGGTAACTGACCGCCCTGTTTCCAGGAGAACTGATCACCCTGTTTCCGGGGTAACTGACCACCCTGTTTCCAGGGTCACTGACCACCCTGTTTCCAGGATAACTGAAAGCCCTGTTTCCAGGGTAACTGATCTCCCCGTTTCCGGGTAGCTGAATGCCCTGTTTCCAGGGTAACTGATCTCCCTGTTTCCAGGGTAACTGATCACCCTGTTTCCGGGGTAACTGACTGCCCTGTTTCCAGGGTAACTGACTGCCCTGTTTCCGGGGTAACTGACTGCCCTGTTTCCAGGATAACTGATCACTCTGTTTCCGGGGTAACTGACCACCCTGTTTCCGGGGTAACTGACTAATCTGTTCCCAGGGTTACTGACCGCCCTGTTTCTGAGGTAACTGACTGCCCTGTTTCCGGGGTAACTGACCGCCCTGTTTCCAGGATAACTGATCACCCTGTTTCCAGTGTAACTGACCATCCTGTTTCCAGGGTAACTGACTGCCCTGTTTCCGGGGTAACAGATGTCCCTGTTTCCGGGGTAACTGACCGCCCTGTTTCCAGGATAACTGACCGCCCTATTTCCGGGATAACTGACTGCCCTGTTTACTGGATAACTGACCGCCCTGTTTCCGGGATAACTGACTGCCCTGTTTCCAGGGTAACTGATAACCCCGATTCCGGGATAAATGACTGCGCTGTTTCCAGGGTAACTGACTGCCCTGTTTCCAGGGTAACTGACTGCCCTGTTTCCAGGGTAACTGATAACCCCGATTCCGGGATAACTGACTGCGCTGTTTCCAGGGTAACTGACTGCCCAGTTTCCAGGGTAACTGACTGCCCTGTTTCCGGGGTAACTGACTGCCCTGTTTCCAGGGTAACTGACTGCCCAGTTTCCAGAGTATCTGAACACCCTGTTTCCAGGGTAACTGACTGCCCTGTTTCCGGGATAACTGACTGCCCTGTTTCCGGGATAACTGACTACCCTGTTTCCGGGATAACTGACTGCCCTGTTTCCAGGGTAACTGACTGCCCTGTTTCCGGGGTAACTGACTGCCCTGTTTCCAGGCTAACTGACGGCCCTGTTTCCAGGATAACTGATCACCCTGTTTCCAGGATAACTGACTCCCCTGTTTCCAGTGTAACTGACTGACCTGTTTCCGGGGTAACTGACCGCCCTGTTTCCAGGATAACTGACCTATCTATTTCCGGGGTAACTGACCGCCCTGTTTCCAGGATAACTGACTGCCCTGTTTCCAGGTTAACTGACTGCCCTGTTTCCAGGGTAACTGACTGCCCTGTTTCCGGGGTAACTGACCGCCCTGTTTCCAGGATAACAGATCACCCTGTTTCCGGAGTAACTGACCATCCTGTTTCCAGGGTCACTGACTGCCCAGTTTCCGGGGTAACTGACTTCCCTGTTTCCAGGGTAACTGACTGCCCTGTTTCCGGGATAACTGACTGCCCTGTTTCCAGGGTAACTGATAACCCTGTTCCCGGGATAACTGACTGCCCTGTTTCCAGGGTCACTGACTGCCCAGTTTCCAGAGTAACTGAATAACCTGTTGCCAGGGTAACAGATCACCCTGTTTCCGGGATAACTGACTGCCCTGTTTCCAAGATAATTGACTGCCCTCTTTCCAGGGTAATTGACTGCCCTGTTTCCGTGGTAACTAACTGCCCTGTTTCCAGGCTAACTGACTGCCCTGTTTCCAGGATAACTGATCACCCTGTTTCCGGGGTAACTGACTGCCCTGTTTCCGGGGTAACTGACCGCCCTGTTTCCAGGATAACTGATCACCCTGTTTCCGGGGTAACTGACCACCCTGTTTCCAGGGTCACTGACCACCCTGTTTCCAGGATAACTGACTCCCCTGTTTCCAGGGTAACTGACTGCCCTGTTTCCGGGGTAACTGATCTCCCTGTTTCCGGGGTTACTGACCGCCCTGTTTCCAGGATAACTGACCTACCTATTTCCAGGTTAACTGACTGCCCTGTTTCCAGGGTAACTGACTGCCCTGTTTCCAGGGGAACTGACTGCCCTGTTTCCGGGGTAACAGATCACCCTGTTTACGGGTTAACTGACTAACCAGTTTCCAGGGTGACTGAGTGCCCTGTTTCCAGGGTAACTGACTGCCCGGTTTCCGGGGTAACTGACTGTCCTGTTTCCTGGGTAACTGACTGCCCTGCTTCCGGGGTAACTGACTGCCCTGTTTCCCGGGTAACTGACTGCCCAGTTTCCAGGGTAACTGATCACCCTTTTTCCGGGATAACTGACTGCCCTGTTTCCGGGATAACTGACTGCCCTGTTTCCAGGGTAACTGATCACCCTGTTTCCGGGATAACTGACTCCCCTGTTTCCGGGGTAACTGACTGCCCTGTTTCCAGGGTAACTGACTGCCCTGTTTCCGGGGTAACTGACTGCCCTGTTTCCAGGGTAACTGACTGCCCAGTTTCCAGGGTAACTGATCACCCTGTTTCCGGGATAACTGACTGCACTTTTTCCGGGAGAAATGACTGCCCTGTTGCCAGGGTAACTGACTGCCCTGTTTCCGGGGTAACTGACTGCCCTGTTTCCGGGGTAAGTGATCTCCCTCTTTCCGGGATAACTGACCGCCCTGTTTCCAGGATAACTGACCTACCTATTTCCGGGGTAACTGACCTCCCTGTTTCCAGGATAAGTGACTGCCCTGTTTCCAGGTTAACTGACTGCCCTGTTGCCAGGGTAACTGACTGCCCTGTTTCCATGGGAACTGACTGCCCTGTTTCCGGGGTAACTGATCACACTGTTTCCAGGGTGACTGACTGCCCTGTTTCCAGGGTAACTGACTGCCCAGTTTCCGGGGTAACTGACTGCCCTGTTTCCAGGGTAACTGACTGCCCTGCTTCCGGGGTAACTGACTGCCCTGTTTCCAGGCTAACTGACTGCCCTGTTTCCAGGATAACTGATCACCCTGTTTCCGGGGTAACTGACTGCCCTGTTTCCGGGGTAACTGACCGCCCTGTTTCTAGGCTAACTGATCACCCTGTTTCCGGGGTAACTGACCACCCTGTTTCCAGGGTCACTGACCACCCTGTTTCCAGGATAACTGAAAGCCCTGTTTCCAGGGTAACTGATCTCCCTGTTTCCAGGGTAACTGATCACCCTGTTTCCGGGGTAACTGACTGCCCTGTTTCCAGGGTAACTGACTGCCCTGTTTCCGGGGTAACTGACTGCCCTGTTTCCAGGATAACTGATCACTCTGTTTCCGGGGTAACTGACCACCCTGTTTCCGGGGTAACTGACTAATCTGTTCCCAGGGTTACTGACCGCCCTGTTTCTGGGGTAACTGACTGCCCTGTTTCCGGGGTAACTGACCGCCCTGTTTCCAGGATAACTGATCACCCTGTTTCCAGTGTAACTGACCATCCTGTTTCCAGGGTAACTGACTGCCCAGTTTCCAGGGTAACTGACTGCCCTGTTTCCGGGGTAACAGATGTCCCTGTTTCCGGGGTAACTGACCGCCCTGTTTCCAGGATAACTGACCGCCCTATTTCCGGGATAACTGACTGCCCTGTTTACTGGATAACTGACCGCCCTGTTTCCGGGATAACTGACTGCCCTGTTTCCAGGGTAACTGATAACCCCGATTCCGGGATAACTGAATGCGCTGTTTCCAGGGTAACTGACTGCCCAGTTTCCAGGGTAACTGACTGCCCTGTTTCGGGGTAACTGACTGCCCTGTTTCCAGGGTAACTGACTGCCCAGTTTCCAGAGTAACTGAACACCCTGTTTCCAGGGTAACTGACTGCCCTGTTTCCGGGATAACTGACTGCCCTGTTTCCAGGGTAACTGACTGCCCTGTTTCCGGGATAACTGACTACCCTGTTTCCGGGATAAATGACTGCCCTGTTTCCAGGGTAACTGACTGCCCTGTTTCCGGGGTAACTGACTGCCCTGTTTCCAGGCTAACTGACGGCCCTGTTTCCAGGATAACTGATCACCCTGTTTCCAGGATAACTGACTCCCCTGTTTCCAGTGTAACTGACTGACCTGTTTCCGGGGTAACTGACCGCCCTGTTTCCAGGATAACTGACCTATCTATTTCCGGGGTAACTGACCGCCCTGTTTCCAGGATAACTGACTGCCCTGTTTCCAGGTTAACTGACTGCCCTGTTTCCAGGGTAACTGACTGCCCTGTTTCCGGGGTAACTGACCGCCCTGTTTCCAGGATAACAGATCACCCTGTTTCCGGAGTAACTGACCATCCTGTTTCCAGGGTCACTGACCACCCTGTTTCCAGGAAAACTGAAAGCCCTGTTTCCAGGGTAACTGACTGCCCTGTTTCCGGGAAAACTGTCTGCCCTGTTTCCTGGGTAACTGACTGCCCTGCTTCCGGGGTAACTGACTGGCTTGTTTCCAGGGTAACTGACTGCCCAGTTTACAGGGTAACTGATCACCCTTTTTCCGGGATAACTGACTGCCCTGTTTCCGGGATAACTGACTGCCCAGTTTCCAGGGTAACAGACTGCCCTGTTTCCGGGGTAACTGACTGCCCTGTTTCCAGGGTAACTGACTGCCCAGTTTCCAGGGTAACTGATCACCCTGTTTCCGGGAGAACTGACTGCCCTGTTTCCAGGGTAACTGACTGCCCTGCTTCCGGGGTAACTGACTGCCCTGTTTCCAGGGTAACTGATCACCCTGTTTCCGGGATAACTGACTGCCCTGTTTCCGGGATAACTGACTGCCCTGTTTCCAGGGTAACTGACTTACCCTGTTTGCGGGGTAACTGACTGCCCTGTTTCCAGGCTAACTGACTGCCCTGTTTCCAGGATAACTGGTCACCCTGTTTCCGGGGTAACTGACTGCCCTGTTTCCGGGGTAACTGACTGCCCTGTTTCCAGGATAACTGATCACTCTGTTTCCAGGGTAACTGACCACCCTGTTTCCGGGGTAACTGACTAATCTGTTCCCAGGGTTACTGACCGCCCTGTTTCTGGGGTAACTGACTGCCCTGTTTCCGGGGTAACTGACCGCCCTGTTTCCAGGATAACTGATCACCCTGTTTCCAGTGTAACTGACCATCCTGTTTCCAGGGTAACTGACTGCCCAGTTTCCAGGGTAACTGACTGCCCTGTTTCCGGGGTAACAGATGTCCCTGTTTCCGGGGTAACTGACCGCCCTGTTTCCAGGATAACTGACCGCCCTATTTCCGGGATAACTGACTGCCCTGTTTACTGGATAACTGACCGCCCTGTTTCCGGGATAACTGACTGCCCTGTTTCCAGGGTAACTGATAACCCCGATTCCGGGATAACTGAATGCGCTGTTTCCAGGGTAACTGACTGCCCAGTTTCCAGGGTAACTGACTGCCCTGTTTCGGGGTAACTGACTGCCCTGTTTCCAGGGTAACTGACTGCCCAGTTTCCAGAGTAACTGAACACCCTGTTTCCAGGGTAACTGACTGCCCTGTTTCCGGGATAACTGACTGCCCTGTTTCCAGGGTAACTGACTGCCCTGTTTCCGGGATAACTGACTACCCTGTTTCCGGGATAAATGACTGCCCTGTTTCCAGGGTAACTGACTGCCCTGTTTCCGGGGTAACTGACTGCCCTGTTTCCAGGCTAACTGACGGCCCTGTTTCCAGGATAACTGATCACCCTGTTTCCAGGATAACTGACTCCCCTGTTTCCAGTGTAACTGACTGACCTGTTTCCGGGGTAACTGACCGCCCTGTTTCCAGGATAACTGACCTATCTATTTCCGGGGTAACTGACCGCCCTGTTTCCAGGATAACTGACTGCCCTGTTTCCAGGTTAACTGACTGCCCTGTTTCCAGGGTAACTGACTGCCCTGTTTCCGGGGTAACTGACCGCCCTGTTTCCAGGATAACAGATCACCCTGTTTCCGGAGTAACTGACCATCCTGTTTCCAGGGTCACTGACCACCCTGTTTCCAGGAAAACTGAAAGCCCTGTTTCCAGGGTAACTGACTGCCCTGTTTCCGGGAAAACTGTCTGCCCTGTTTCCTGGGTAACTGACTGCCCTGCTTCCGGGGTAACTGACTGATTTGTTTCCAGGGTAACTGACTGCCCAGTTTACAGGGTAACTGATCACCCTTTTTCCGGGATAACTGACTGCCCTGTTTCCGGGATAACTGACTGCCCAGTTTCCAGGGTAACAGACTGCCCTGTTTCCGGGGTAACTGACTGCCCTGTTTCCAGGGTAACTGACTGCCCAGTTTCCAGGGTAACTGATCACCCTGTTTCCGGGAGAACTGACTGCCCTGTTTCCAGGGTAACTGACTGCCCTGCTTCCGGGGTAACTGACTGCCCTGTTTCCAGGGTAACTGATCACCCTGTTTCCGGGATAACTGACTGCCCTGTTTCCGGGATAACTGACTGCCCTGTTTCCAGGGTAACTGACTTACCCTGTTTGCGGGGTAACTGACTGCCCTGTTTCCAGGCTAACTGACTGCCCTGTTTCCAGGATAACTGGTCACCCTGTTTCCGGGGTAACTGACTGCCCTGTTTCCGGGGTAACTGACCGCCCTGTTTCCAGGGTCACTGACCACCCTGTTTCCAGGATAACTGAAAGTGCTGTTTCCAGGGTAACTGATCTCCCAGTTTCCGGGGTAACTGATCACCCTGTTTCCGGGTAACTGACTGCCCTGTTTCCAGGGTAACTGACTGCCCTGCTTCCGGGGTAACTGACTGCCCTGTTTCCAGGCTAACTGACTGCCCTGTTTCCAGGATAACTGATCACCCTGTTTCCGGGGTAACTGACTGCCCTGTTTCCGGGGTAACTGACCGCCCTGTTTCCAGGATAACTGATCACCCTGTTTCCGGGGTAACTGACCACCCTGTTTCCAGGGTCACTGACCACCCTGTTTCCAGGATAACTGAAAGCCCTGTTTCCAGGGTAACTGATCTCCCCGTTTCCGGGTAGCTGAATGCCCTGTTTCCAGGGTAACTGATCTCCCTGTTTCCAGGGTAACTGATCACCCTGTTTCCGGGGTAACTGACTGCCCTGTTTCCAGGGTAACTGACTGCCCTGTTTCCGGGTTAACTGACTGCCCTGTTTCCAGGATAACTGATCACTCTGTTTCCGTGGTAACTGACCACCCTGTTTCCGGGGTAACTGACTAATCTGTTCCCAGGGTTACTGACCGCCCTGTTTCTGGGGTAACTGACTGCCCTGTTTCCGGGGTAACTGACCGCCCTGTTTCCAGGATAACTGATCACCCTGTTTCCAGTGTAACTGACCATCCTCTTTCCAGGGTAACTGACTGCCCAGTTTCCAGGGTAACTGACTGCCCTGTTTCCGGGGTAACAGATGTCCCTGTTTCCGGGGTAACTGACCGCCCTGTTTCCAGGATAACTGACCGCCCTATTTCCGGGATAACTGACTGCCCTGTTTACTGGATAACTGACCGCCCTGTTTCCGGGATAACTGACTGCCCTGTTTCCAGGGTAACTGATAGCCCCGATTCCGGTGTAACTGACTGCGCTGTTTCCAGGGTAACTGACTGCCCAGTTTCCAGGGTAACTGACTGCCCTGTTTCCAGGGTAACTGACTGCCCTGTTTCCAGGGTAACTGACTGCCCAGTTTCCTGAGTAACTGAACACCCTGTTTCCGGGATAACTGACTACCCTGTTTCCGGGATAACTGACTGCCCTGTTTCCAGGGTAACTGACTGCCCTGTTTCCGGGGTAACTGACTGCCCTGTTTCCAGGCTAACTGACGGCCCTGTTTCCAGGATAACTGATCACCCTGTTTCCAGGATAACTGACTCCCCTGTTTCCAGTGTAACTGACTGACCTGTTTCCGGGGTAACTGACCGCCCTATTTCCAGGATAACTGACCTATCTATTTCCGGGGTAACTGACCGCCCTGTTTCCAGGATAACTGACTGCCCTGTTTCCAGGTTAACTGACTGCCCTGTTTCCAGGGTAACTGACTGCCCTGTTTCCGGGGTAACTGACCGCCCTGTTTCCAGGATAACTGATCACCCTGTTTCCGGGGTAACTGACCACCCTGTTTCCAGGGTCACTGACCACCCTGTTTCCAGGATAACTGACTCCCCTGTTTCCAGGGTAACTGACTGCCCTGTTTCCGGGGTAACTGATCTCCCTGTTTCCGGGGTTACTGACCGCCCTGTTTCCAGGATAACTGACCTACCTATTTCCAGGTTAACTGACTGCCCTGTTTCCAGGGTAACTGACTGCCCTGTTTCCAGGGGAACTGACTGCCCTGTTTCCGGGGTAACAGATCACCCTGTTTACGGGTTAACTGACTAACCAGTTTCCAGGGTGACTGAGTGCCCTGTTTCCAGGGTAACTGACTGCCCTGCTTCCGGGGTAACTGACTGCCCTGTTTCCCGGGTAACTGACTGCCCAGTTTCCAGGGTAACTGATCACCCTTTTTCCGGGATAACTGACTGCCCTGTTTCCGGGATAACTGACTGCCCTGTTTCCAGGGTAACTGATCACCCTGTTTCCGGGATAACTGACTCCCCTGTTTGCAGGGTAACTGACTTCCCAGTTTCCAGGGTAACTGACTGCCCTGTTTCCGGGGTAACTGACTGCCCTGTTTCCAGGGTAACTGACTGCCAAGTTTCCAGGGTAACTGATCACCCTGTTTCCGGGATAACTGACTGCACTTTTTCCGGGAGAAATGACTGCCCTGTTGCCAGGGTAACTGACTGCCCTGTTTCCGGGGTAACTGACTGCCCTGTTTCCGGGGTAACTGATCTCCCTCTTTCCGGGATAACTGACCGCCCTGTTTCCAGGATAACTGACCTACCTATTTCCGGGGTAACCGACCTCCCTGTTTCCAGGATAAGTGACTGCCCTGTTTCCAGGTTAACTGACTGCCCTGTTGCCAGGGTAACTGACTGCCCTGTTTCCAGGGGAACTGACTGCCCTGTTTCCGGGGTAACTGATCACACTGTTTCCGGGGTAACTGACTAACCAGTTTCCAGGGTGACTGACTGCCCTGTTTCCAGGGTAACTGACTGCCCAGTTTCCGGGGTAACTGACTGCCCTGTTTCCTGGGTAACTGACTGCCCTGCTTCCGGGGTAACTGACTGCCCTGTTTCCAGGCTAACAGACTGCCCTGTTTCCAGGATAACTGATCACCCTGTTTCCGGGGTAACTGACTGCCCTGTTTCCGGGGTAACTGACCGCCCTGTTTCCAGGCTAACTGATCACCCTGTTTCCGGGGTAACTGACCACCCTGTTTCCAGGGTCACTGACCACCCTGTTTCCAGGATAACTGAAAGCCCTGTTTCCAGGGTAACTGATCTCCCCGTTTCCGGGTAGCTGAATGCCCTGTTTCCAGGGTAACTGATCTCCCTGTTTCCAGGGTAACTGATCACCCTGTTTCCGGGGTAACTGACTGCCCTGTTTCCAGGGTAACTGACTGCCCTGTTTCCAGGATAACTGATCACTCTGTTTCCGGGGTAACTGACCACCCTGTTTCCGGGGTAACTGACTAATCTGTTCCCAGGGTTACTGACCGCCCTGTTTCTGGGGTAACTGACTGCCCTGTTTCCGGGGTAACTGACCGCCCTGTTTCCAGGATAACTGATCACCCTGTTTCCAGTGTAACTGACCATCCTGTTTCCAGGGTAACTGACTGCCCAGTTTCCAGGGTAACTGACTGCCCTGTTTCCGGGGTAACAGATGTCCCTGTTTCCGGGGTAACTGACCGCTCTGTTTCCAGGATAACTGACCGCCCTATTTCCGGGATAACTGACTGCCCTGTTTACTGGATAACTGACCGCCCTGTTTCCGGGATAACTGACTGCCCTGTTTCCAGGGTAACTGATAACCCCGATTCCGGGATAACTGACTGCGCTGTTTCCAGGGTAACTGACTGCCCAGTTTCCAGGGTAACTGACTGTCCTGTTTCCGGGGTAACTGACTGCCCTGTTTCCAGGGTAACTGACTGCCCAGTTTCCAGAGTAACTGAACACCCTGTTTCCAGGGTAACTGACTGCCCTGTTTCCGGGATAACTGACTGCCCTGTTTCCAGGGTAACTGACTGCCCTGTTTCCGGGATAACTGACTACCCTGTTTCCGGGATAACTGACTGCCCTGTTTCCAGGGTAACTGACTGCCCTGTTTCCGGGGTAACTGACTGCCCTGTTTCCAGGCTAACTGACGGCCCTGTTTCCAGGATAACTGATCACCCTGTTTCCAGGATAACTGACTCCCCTGTTTCCAGTGTAACTGACTGACCTGTTTCCGGGGTAACTGACCGCCCTGTTTCCAGGATAACTGACCTATCTATTTCCGGGGTAACTGACCGCCCTGTTTCCAGGATAACTGACTGCCCTGTTTCCAGGTTAACTGACTGCCCTGTTTCCAGGGTAACTGACTGCCCTGTTTCCGGGGTAACTGACCGCCCTGTTTCCAGGATAACAGATCACCCTGTTTCCGGAGTAACTGACCATCCTGTTTCCAGGGTCACTGACCACCCTGTTTCCAGGATAACTGAAAGCCCTGTTTCCAGGGTAACTGACTGCCCTGTTTCCGGGAAAACTGTCTGCCCTGTTTCCTGGGTAACTGACTGCCCTGCATCCGGGGTAACTGACTGGCTTGTTTCCAGGGTAACTGACTGCCCAGTTTCCAGGGTAACTGATCACCCTTTTTCCGGGATAACTGACTGCCCTGTATCCGGGATAACTGACTGCCCTGTTTCCAGGGTAACTGATCACCCTGTTTCCGGGATAACTGTCAGCCCTGTTTCCGGGATAACTGACTGCCCAGTTTCCAGGGTAACAGACTGCCCTGTTTCCGGGGTAACTGACTGCCCTGTTTCCAGGGTAACTGACTGCCCAGTTTCCAGGGTAACTGATCACCCTGTTTCCGGGAGAAATGACTGCCCTGTTTCCAGGGTAACTGACTGCCCTGCTTCCGGGGTAACTGACTGCCCTGTTTCCAGGGTAACTGATCACCCTGTTTCCGGGATAACTGACTGCCCTGTTTCCGGGATAACTGACTGCCCTGTTTCCAGGGTAACTGACTTACCCTGTTTGCGGGGTAACTGACTGCCCTGTTTTAGGCTAACTGACTGCCCTGTTTCCAGGATAACTGGTCACCCTGTTTCCGGGGTAACTGACTGCCCTGTTTCCGGGGTAACTGACCGCCCTGTTTCCAGGGTCACTGACCACCCTGTTTCCAGGATAACTGAAAGTGCTGTTTCCAGGGTAACTGATCTCCCTGTTTCCGGGGTAACTGATCACCCTGTTTCCGGGTAACTGACTGCCCTGTTTCCAGGGTAACTGACTGCCCTGCTTCCGGGGTAACTGACTGCCCTGTTTCCAGGCTAACTGACCGCCCTGTTTCCAGGATAACTGACCTATCTATTTCCGGGGTAACTGACTGCCCTGTTTCCAGGATAACTGACTGCCCTGTTTCCAGGTTAACTGACTGCCCTGTTTCCAGGGTAACTGACTGCCCTGTTTCCGGGGTAACTGACCGCCCTGTTTCCAGGATAACAGATCAACCTGTTTCCGGAGTTACTGACCATCCTGTTTCCAGGGTCACTGACCACCCTGTTTCCAGGATAACTGAAAGCGCTGTTTCCAGGGTAACTGACTGCCCTGTTTCCGGGAAAACTGTTTGCCCTGTTTCCTGGGTAACTGACTGCCCTGCTTCCGGGGTAACTGACTGGCTTGTTTCCAGGGTAACTGACTGCCCAGTTTCCAGGGTAACTGATCACCCTTTTTCCGGGATAACTGACTGCCCTGTTTCCGGGATAACTGACTGCCCTGTTTCCAGGGTAACTGATCACCCTGTTTCCGGGATAACTGTCTGCCCTGTTTCCGGGATAACTGACTGCCCAGTTTCCAGGGTAACAGACTGCCCTGTTTCCGGGGTAACTGACTGCCCTGTTTCCAGGGTAACTGACTGCCCAGTTTCCAGGGTAACTGATCACCCTGTTTCCGGGAGAAATGACTGCCCTGTTTCCAGGGTAACAGACTGCCCTGCTTCCGGGGTAACTGACTGCCCTGTTTCCAGGGTAACTGATCACCCAGTTTCCGGGATAACTGACTGCCCTGTTTCCGGGATAACTGACTGCCCTGTTTCCAGGATAACTGACCGCCCTATTTCCGGGATAACTGACTGCCCTGTTTCCGGGATAACTGACTGCCCTGTTTCCAGGGTAACTGACTTACCCTGTTTGCGGGGTAACTGACTGCCCTGTTTTAGGCTAACTGACTGCCCTGTTTCCAGGATAACTGGTCACCCTGTTTCCGGGGTAACTGACTGCCCTGTTTCCGGGGTAACTGACCGCCCTGTTTCCAGGGTCACTGACCACCCTGTTTCCAGGATAACTGAAAGTGCTGTTTCCAGGGTAACTGATCTCCCTGTTTCCGGGGTAACTGATCACCCTGTTTCCGGGTAACTGACTGCCCTGTTTCCAGGGTAACTGACTGCCCTGCTTCCGGGGTAACTGACTGCCCTGTTTCCAGGCTAACTGACCGCCCTGTTTCCAGGATAACTGACCTATCTATTTCCGGGGTAACTGACTGCCCTGTTTCCAGGATAACTGACTGCCCTGTTTCCAGGTTAACTGACTGCCCTGTTTCCAGGGTAACTGACTGCCCTGTTTCCGGGGTAACTGACCGCCCTGTTTCCAGGATAACAGATCAACCTGTTTCCGGAGTTACTGACCATCCTGTTTCCAGGGTCACTGACCACCCTGTTTCCAGGATAACTGAAAGCGCTGTTTCCAGGGTAACTGACTGCCCTGTTTCCGGGAAAACTGTTTGCCCTGTTTCCTGGGTAACTGACTGCCCTGCTTCCGGGGTAACTGACTGGCTTGTTTCCAGGGTAACTGACTGCCCAGTTTCCAGGGTAACTGATCACCCTTTTTCCGGGATAACTGACTGCCCTGTTTCCGGGATAACTGACTGCCCTGTTTCCAGGGTAACTGATCACCCTGTTTCCGGGATAACTGTCTGCCCTGTTTCCGGGATAACTGACGGCCCAGTTTCCAGGGTAACAGACTGCCCTGTTTCCGGGGTAACTGACTGCCCTGTTTCCAGGGTAACTGACTGCCCAGTTTCCAGGGTAACTGATCACCCTGTTTCCGGGAGAAATGACTGCCCTGTTTCCAGGGTAACAGACTGCCCTGCTTCCGGGGTAACTGACTGCCCTGTTTCCAGGGTAACTGATCACCCAGTTTCCGGGATAACTGACTGCCCTGTTTCCGGGATAACTGACTGCCCTGTTTCCAGGATAACTGACCGCCCTATTTCCGGGATAACTGACTGCCCTGTTTACTGGATAACTGACCGCCCTGTTTCCGGGATAACTGACTGCCCTGTTTCCAGGGTAACTGATAACCCCGATTCCGGGATAACTGACTGCGCTGTTTCCAGGGTAACTGACTGCCCAGTTTCCAGGGTAACTGACTGCCCTGTTTCCGGGGTAACTGACTGCCCTGTTTCCAGGGTAACTGACTGCCCAGTTTCCTGAATAACTGAACACCCTGTTTCCAGGGTAACTGACTGCCCTGTTTCCGGGATAACTGACTGCCCTGTTTCCAGGGTAACTGACTGCCCTGTTTCCGGGATAACTGACTACCCTGTTTCCGGGATAACTGACTGCCCTGTTTCCAGGGTAACTGACTGCCCTGTTTCCGGGGTAACTGACTGCCCTGTTTCCAGGCTAACTGACGGCCCTGTTTCCAGGATAACTGATCACCCTGTTTCCAGTATAACTGACTCCCCTGTTTCCAGTGTAACTGACTGACCTGTTTCCGGGGTAACTGACCGCCCTGTTTCCAGGATAACTGACCTATCTATTTCAGGGCTAACTGACTGCCCTGTTTCCAGGATAACTGACTGCCCTGTTTCCAGGTTAACTGACTGCCCTGTTTCCAGGGTAACTGACTGCCCTGTTTCCGGGGTAACTGACCGCCCTGTTTCCAGGATAACAGATCACCCTGTTTCCGGAGTAACTGACCATCCTGTTTCCAGGGTCACTGACCACCCTGTTTCCAGGATAACTGAAAGCCCTGTTTCCAGGGTAACTGACTGCCCTGTTTCCGGGAAAACTGTCTGCCCTGTTTCCTGGGTAACTGACTGCCCTGCTTCCGGGGTAACTGACTGGCTTGTTTCCAGGGTAACTGACTGCCCAGTTTCCAGGGTAACTGATCACCCTTTTTCCGGGATAACTGACTGCCCTGTTTCCGGGATAACTGACTGCCCTGTTTCCAGGGTAACTGATCACCCTGTTTCCGGGATAACTGTCTGCCCTGTTTCCGGGATAACTGACTGCCCAGTTTCCAGGGTAACAGACTGCCCTGTTTCCGGAGTAACTGACTGCCCTGTTTCCAGGGTAACTGACTGCCCAGTTTCCAGGGTAACTGATCACCCTGTTTCCGGGAGAAATGACTGCCCTGTTTCCAGGGTAACTGACTGCCCTGCTTCCGGGGTAACTGACTGCCCTGTTTCCAGGGTAACTGATCACCCTGTTTCCGGGATAACTGACTGCCCTGTTTCCGGGATAACTGACTGCCCTGTTTCCAGGGTAACTGACTTACCCTGTTTGCGGGGTAACTGACTGCCCTGTTTCCAGGCTAACTGACTGCCCTGTTTCCAGGATAACTGGTCACCCTGTTTCCGGGGTAACTGACTGCCCTGTTTCCGAGGTAACTGACCGCCCTGTTTCCAGGGTCACTGACCACCCTGTTTCCAGGATAACTGAAAGTGCTGTTTCCAGGGTAACTGATCTCCCTGTTTCCGGGGTAACTGATCACCCTGTTTCCGGGTAACTGACTGCCCTGTTTCCAGGGTAACTGACTGCCCTGCTTCCGGGGTAACTGACTGCCCTGTTTCCAGGCTAACTGACCGCCCTGTTTCCAGGATAACTGACCTATCTATTTCCGGGGTAACTGACCGCCCTGTTTCCAGGATAACTGACTGCCCTGTTTCCAGGTTACCTGACTGCCCTGTTTCCAGGGTAACTGACTGCCCTGTTTCCGGGGTAACTGACCGCCCTGTTTCCAGGATAACAGATCACCCTGTTTCCGGAGTAACTGACCATCCTGTTTCCAGGGTCACTGACCACCCTGTTTCCAGGATAACTGAAAGCCCTGTTTCCAGGGTAACTGACTGCCCTGTTTCCGGGAAAACTGTCTGCCCTGTTTCCTGGGTAACTGACTGCCCTGCTTCCGGGGTAACTGACTGGCTTGTTTCCAGGGTAACTGACTGCCCAGTTTCCAGGGTAACTGATCACCCTTTTTCCGGGATAACTGACTGCCCTGTTTCCGGGATAACTGACTGCCCTGTTTCCAGGGTAACTGATCACCCTGTTTCCGGGATAACTGTCTGCCCTGTTTCCGGGATAACTGACTGCCCAGTTTCCAGGGTAACAGACTGCCCTGTTTCCGGGGTAACTGACTGCCCAGTTTCCAGGGTAACTGATCACCCTGTTTCCGGGAGAAATGACTGCCCTGTTTCCAGGGTAACTGACTGCCCTGCTTCCGGGGTAACTGACTGCCCTGTTTCCAGGGTAACTGATCACCCTGTTTCCGGGATAACTGACTGCCCTGTTTCCGGGATAACTGACTGCCCTGTTTCCAGGGTAACTGACTTACCCTGTTTGCGGGGTAACTGACTGCCCTGTTTCCAGGCTAACTGACTGCCCTGTTTCCAGGATAACTGGTCACCCTGTTTCCGGGGTAACTGACTGCCCTGTTTCCGGGGTAACAGACCGCCCTGTTTCCAGGGTCACTGACCACCCTGTTTCCAGGATAACTGAAAGTGCTGTTTCCAGGGTAACTGATCTCCCTGTTTCCGGGGTAACTGATCACCCTGTTTCCGGGTAACTGACTGCCCTGTTTCCAGGCTAACTGACTGCCCTGTTTCCAGGATAACTGATCACCCTGTTTCCGGGGTAACTGACTGCCCTGTTTCCGGGGTAACTGACCGCCCTGTTTCCAGGAGAACTGATCACCCTGTTTCCGGGGTAACTGACCACCCTGTTTCCAGGGTCACTGACCACCCTGTTTCCAGGATAACTGAAAGCCCTGTTTCCAGGGTAACTGATCTCCCCGTTTCCGGGTAGCTGAATGCCCTGTTTCCAGGGTAACTGATCTCCCTGTTTCCAGGGTAACTGATCACCCTGTTTCCGGGGTAACTGACTGCCCTGTTTCCAGGGTAACTGACTGACCTGTTTCCGGGGTAACTGACCGCCCTGTTTCCAGGATAACTGACCTATCTATTTCCGGGGTAACTGACCGCCCTGTTTCCAGGATAACTGACTGCCCTGTTTCCAGGTTAACTGACTGCCCTGTTTCCAGGGTAACTGACTGCCCTGTTTCCGGGGTAACTGACCGCCCTGTTTCCAGGATAACAGATCAACCTGTTTCCGGAGTTACTGACCATCCTGTTTCCAGGGTCACTGACCACCCTGTTTCCAGGATAACTGAAAGCGCTGTTTCCAGGGTAACTGACTGCCCTGTTTCCGGGAAAACTGTTTGCCCTGTTTCCTGGGTAACTGACTGCCCTGCTTCCGGGGTAACTGACTGGCTTGTTTCCAGGGTAACTGACTGCCCAGTTTCCAGGGTAACTGATCACCCTTTTTCCGCGATAACTGACTGCCCTGTTTCCGGGATAACTGACTGCCCTGTTTCCAGGGTAACTGATCACCCTGTTTCCGGGATAACTGTCTGCCCTGTTTCCGGGATAACTGACTGCCCTGTTTCCGGGATAACTGACTGCCCTGTTTCCAGGGTAACTGATCACCCTGTTTCCGGGATAACTGTCTGCCCTGTTTCCGGGATAACTGACTGCCCAGTTTCCAGGGTAACAGACTGCCCTGTTTCCGGGGTAACTGACTGCCCAGTTTCCAGGGTAACTGATCACCCTGTTT
Source organism: Heterodontus francisci (assembly GCF_036365525.1). Classification (NCBI taxonomy): domain Eukaryota; kingdom Metazoa; phylum Chordata; class Chondrichthyes; order Heterodontiformes; family Heterodontidae; genus Heterodontus; species Heterodontus francisci. The sequence continues at coordinate 8,179,452 of NC_090386.1, forward strand.
CCGGGAGAAATGACTGCCCTGTTTCCAGGGTAACTGACTGCCCTGCTTCCGGGGTAACTGACTGCCCTGTTTCCAGGGTAACTGATCACCCTGTTTCCGGGATAACTGACTGCCCTGTTTCCGGGATAACTGACTGCCCTGTTTCCAGGGTAACTGACTTACCCTGTTTGCGGGGTAACTGACTGCCCTGTTTCCAGGCTAACTGACTGCCCTGTTTCCAGGATAACTGGTCACCCTGTTTCCGGGGTAACTGACTGCCCTGTTTCCGGGGTAACAGACCGCCCTGTTTCCAGGGTCACTGACCACCCTGTTTCCAGGATAACTGAAAGTGCTGTTTCCAGGGTAACTGATCTCCCTGTTTCCGGGGTAACTGATCACCCTGTTTCCGGGTAACTGACTGCCCTGTTTCCAGGCTAACTGACTGCCCTGTTTCCAGGATAACTGATCACCCTGTTTCCGGGGTAACTGACTGCCCTGTTTCCGGGGTAACTGACCGCCCTGTTTCCAGGAGAACTGATCACCCTGTTTCCGGGGTAACTGACCACCCTGTTTCCAGGGTCACTGACCACCCTGTTTCCAGGATAACTGAAAGCCCTGTTTCCAGGGTAACTGATCTCCCCGTTTCCGGGTAGCTGAATGCCCTGTTTCCAGGGTAACTGATCTCCCTGTTTCCAGGGTAACTGATCACCCTGTTTCCGGGGTAACTGACTGCCCTGTTTCCAGGGTAACTGACTGCCCTGTTTCCGGGGTAACTGACTGCCCTGTTTCCAGGATAACTGATCACTCTGTTTCCGGGGTAACTGACCACCCTGTTTCCGGGGTAACTGACTAATCTGTTCCCAGGGTTACTGACCGCCCTGTTTCTGAGGTAACTGACTGCCCTGTTTCCGGGGTAACTGACCGCCCTGTTTCCAGGATAACTGATCACCCTGTTTCCAGTGTAACTGACCATCCTGTTTCCAGGGTAACTGACTGCCCTGTTTCCGGGGTAACAGATGTCCCTGTTTCCGGGGTAACTGACCGCCCTGTTTCCAGGATAACTGACCGCCCTATTTCCGGGATAACTGACTGCCCTGTTTACTGGATAACTGACCGCCCTGTTTCCGGGATAACTGACTGCCCTGTTTCCAGGGTAACTGATAACCCCGATTCCGGGATAACTGACTGCGCTGTTTCCAGGGTAACTGACTGCCCTGTTTCCAGGGTAACTGACTGCCCTGTTTCCAGGGTAACTGACCGCCCTGTTTCCAGGATAACTGACCTATCTATTTCCGGGGTAACTGACCGCCCTGTTTCCAGGATAACTGACTGCCCTGTTTCCAGGTTAACTGACTGCCCTGTTTCCAGGGTAACTGACTGCCCTGTTTCCGGGGTAACTGACCGCCCTGTTTCCAGGATAACAGATCACCCTGTTTCCGGAGTAACTGACCATCCTGTTTCCAGGGTCACTGACTGCCCAGTTTCCGGGGTAACTGACTTCCCTGTTTCCAGGGTAACTGACTGCCCTGTTTCCGGGATAACTGACTGCCCTGTTTCCAGGGTAACTGATAACCCTGTTCCCGGGATAACTGACTGCCCTGTTTCCAGGGTCACTGACTGCCCAGTTTCCAGAGTAACTGAATAACCTGTTGCCAGGGTAACAGATCACCCTGTTTCCGGGATAACTGACTGCCCTGTTTCCAAGATAATTGACTGCCCTCTTTCCAGGGTAACTGACTGCCCTGTTTCCGTGGTAACTAACTGCCCTGTTTCCAGGCTAACTGACTGCCCTGTTTCCAGGATAACTGATCACCCTGTTTCCGGGGTAACTGACTGCCCTGTTTCCGGGGTAACTGACCGCCCTGTTTCCAGGATAACTGATCACCCTGTTTCCGGGGTAACTGACCACCCTGTTTCCAGGGTCACTGACCACCCTGTTTCCAGGATAACTGACTCCCCTGTTTCCAGGGTAACTGACTGCCCTGTTTCCGGGGTAACTGATCTCCCTGTTTCCGGGGTTACTGACCGCCCTGTTTCCAGGATAACTGACCTACCTATTTCCAGGTTAACTGACTGCCCTGTTTCCAGGGTAACTGACTGCCCTGTTTCCAGGGGAACTGACTGCCCTGTTTCCGGGGTAACAGATCACCCTGTTTACGGGTTAACTGACTAACCAGTTTCCAGGGTGACTGAGTGCCCTGTTTCCAGGGTAACTGACTGCCCGGTTTCCGGGGTAACTGACTGTCCTGTTTCCTGGGTAACTGACTGCCCTGCTTCCGGGGTAACTGACTGCCCTGTTTCCCGGGTAACTGACTGCCCAGTTTCCAGGGTAACTGATCACCCTTTTTCCGGGATAACTGACTGCCCTGTTTCCGGGATAACTGACTGCCCTGTTTCCAGGGTAACTGATCACCCTGTTTCCGGGATAACTGACTCCCCTGTTTCCGGGGTAACTGACTGCCCTGTTTCCAGGGTAACTGACTGCCCTGTTTCCGGGGTAACTGACTGCCCTGTTTCCAGGGTAACTGACTGCCCAGTTTCCAGGGTAACTGATCACCCTGTTTCCGGGATAACTGACTGCACTTTTTCCGGGAGAAATGACTGCCCTGTTGCCAGGGTAACTGACTGCCCTGTTTCCGGGGTAACTGACTGCCCTGTTTCCGGGGTAACTGATCTCCCTCTTTCCGGGATAACTGACCGCCCTGTTTCCAGGATAACTGACCTACCTATTTCCGGGGTAACTGACCTCCCTGTTTCCAGGATAAGTGACTGCCCTGTTTCCAGGTTAACTGACTGCCCTGTTGCCAGGGTAACTGACTGCCCTGTTTCCAGGGGAACTGACTGCCCTGTTTCCGGGGTAACTGATCACACTGTTTCCAGGGTGACTGACTGCCCTGTTTCCAGGGTAACTGACTGCCCAGTTTCCGGGGTAACTGACTGCCCTGTTTCCAGGGTAACTGACTGCCCTGCTTCCGGGGTAACTGACTGCCCTGTTTCCAGGCTAACTGACTGCCCTGTTTCCAGGATAACTGATCACCCTGTTTCCGGGGTAACTGACTGCCCTGTTTCCGGGGTAACTGACCGCCCTGTTTCTAGGCTAACTGATCACCCTGTTTCCGGGGTAACTGACCACCCTGTTTCCAGGGTCACTGACCACCCTGTTTCCAGGATAACTGAAAGCCCTGTTTCCAGGGTAACTGATCTCCCCGTTTCCGGGTAGCTGAATGCCCTGTTTCCAGGGTAACTGATCTCCCTGTTTCCAGGGTAACTGATCACCCTGTTTCCGGGGTAACTGACTGCCCTGTTTCCAGGGTAACTGACTGCCCTGTTTCCGGGGTAACTGACTGCCCTGTTTCCAGGATAACTGATCACTCTGTTTCCGGGGTAACTGACCACCCTGTTTCCGGGGTAACTGACTAATCTGTTCCCAGGGTTACTGACCGCCCTGTTTCTGGGGTAACTGACTGCCCTGTTTCCGGGGTAACTGACCGCCCTGTTTCCAGGATAACTGATCACCCTGTTTCCAGTGTAACTGACCATCCTGTTTCCAGGGTAACTGACTGCCCAGTTTCCAGGGTAACTGACTGCCCTGTTTCCGGGGTAACAGATGTCCCTGTTTCCGGGGTAACTGACCGCCCTGTTTCCAGGATAACTGACCGCCCTATTTCCGGGATAACTGACTGCCCTGTTTACTGGATAACTGACCGCCCTGTTTCCGGGATAACTGACTGCCCTGTTTCCAGGGTAACTGATAACCCCGATTCCGGGATAACTGAATGCGCTGTTTCCAGGGTAACTGACTGCCCAGTTTCCAGGGTAACTGACTGCCCTGTTTCGGGGTAACTGACTGCCCTGTTTCCAGGGTAACTGACTGCCCAGTTTCCAGAGTAACTGAACACCCTGTTTCCAGGGTAACTGACTGCCCTGTTTCCGGGATAACTGACTGCCCTGTTTCCAGGGTAACTGACTGCCCTGTTTCCGGGATAACTGACTACCCTGTTTCCGGGATAAATGACTGCCCTGTTTCCAGGGTAACTGACTGCCCTGTTTCCGGGGTAACTGACTGCCCTGTTTCCAGGCTAACTGACGGCCCTGTTTCCAGGATAACTGATCACCCTGTTTCCAGGATAACTGACTCCCCTGTTTCCAGTGTAACTGACTGACCTGTTTCCGGGGTAACTGACCGCCCTGTTTCCAGGATAACTGACCTATCTATTTCCGGGGTAACTGACCGCCCTGTTTCCAGGATAACTGACTGCCCTGTTTCCAGGTTAACTGACTGCCCTGTTTCCAGGGTAACTGACTGCCCTGTTTCCGGGGTAACTGACCGCCCTGTTTCCAGGATAACAGATCACCCTGTTTCCGGAGTAACTGACCATCCTGTTTCCAGGGTCACTGACCACCCTGTTTCCAGGAAAACTGAAAGCCCTGTTTCCAGGGTAACTGACTGCCCTGTTTCCGGGAAAACTGTCTGCCCTGTTTCCTGGGTAACTGACTGCCCTGCTTCCGGGGTAACTGACTGGCTTGTTTCCAGGGTAACTGACTGCCCAGTTTACAGGGTAACTGATCACCCTTTTTCCGGGATAACTGACTGCCCTGTTTCCGGGATAACTGACTGCCCAGTTTCCAGGGTAACAGACTGCCCTGTTTCCGGGGTAACTGACTGCCCTGTTTCCAGGGTAACTGACTGCCCAGTTTCCAGGGTAACTGATCACCCTGTTTCCGGGAGAACTGACTGCCCTGTTTCCAGGGTAACTGACTGCCCTGCTTCCGGGGTAACTGACTGCCCTGTTTCCAGGGTAACTGATCACCCTGTTTCCGGGATAACTGACTGCCCTGTTTCCGGGATAACTGACTGCCCTGTTTCCAGGGTAACTGACTTACCCTGTTTGCGGGGTAACTGACTGCCCTGATTCCAGGCTAACTGACTGCCCTGTTTCCAGGATAACTGGTCAACCTGTTTCCGGGGTAACTGACTGCCCTGTTTCCGGGGTAACTGACCGCCCTGTTTCCAGGGTCACTGACCACCCTGTTTCCAGGATAACTGAAAGTGCTGTTTCCAGGGTAACTGATCTCCCTGTTTCCGGGGTAACTGATCACCCTGTTTCCGGGTAACTGACTGCCCTGTTTCCAGGGTAACTGACTGCCCTGCTTCCGGGGTAACTGACTGCCCTGTTTCCAGGCTAACTGACTGCCCTGTTTCCAGGATAACTGATCACCCTGTTTCCGGGGTAACTGACTGCCCTGTTTCCGGGGTAACTGACCGCCCTGTTTCCAGGATAACTGATCACCCTGTTTCCGGGGTAACTGACCACCCTGTTTCCAGGGTCACTGACCACCCTGTTTCCAGGATAACTGAAAGCCCTGTTTCCAGGGTAACTGATCTCCCCGTTTCCGGGTAGCTGAATGCCCTGTTTCCAGGGTAACTGATCTCCCTGTTTCCAGGGTAACTGATCACCCTGTTTCCGGGGTAACTGACTGCCCTGTTTCCAGGGTAACTGACTGCCCTGTTTCCGGGTTAACTGACTGCCCTGTTTCCAGGATAACTGATCACTCTGTTTCCGGGGTAACTGACCACCCTGTTTCCGGGGTAACTGACTAATCTGTTCCCAGGGTTACTGACCGCCCTGTTTCTGGGGTAACTGACTGCCCTGTTTCCGGGGTAACTGACCGCCCTGTTTCCAGGATAACTGATCACCCTGTTTCCAGTGTAACTGACCATCCTGTTTCCAGGGTAACTGACTGCCCAGTTTCCAGGGTAACTGACTGCCCTGTTTCCGGGGTAACAGATGTCCCTGTTTCCGGGGTAACTGACCGCCCTGTTTCCAGGATAACTGACCGCCCTATTTCCGGGATAACTGACTGCCCTGTTTACTGGATAACTGACCGCCCTGTTTCCGGGATAACTGACTGCCCTGTTTCCAGGGTAACTGATAGCCCCGATTCCGGTGTAACTGACTGCGCTGTTTCCAGGGTAACTGACTGCCCAGTTTCCAGGGTAACTGACTGCCCTGTTTCCAGGGTAACTGACTGCCCTGTTTCCAGGGTAACTGACTGCCCAGTTTCCTGAGTAACTGAACACCCTGTTTCCAGGGTAACTGACTGCCCTGTTTCCGGGATAACTGACTGCCCTGTTTCCAGGGTAACTGACTGCCCTGTTTCCGGGATAACTGACTACCCTGTTTCCGGGATAACTGACTGCCCTGTTTCCAGGGTAACTGACTGCCCTGTTTCCGGGGTAACTGACTGCCCTGTTTCCAGGCTAACTGACGGCCCTGTTTCCAGGATAACTGATCACCCTGTTTCCAGGATAACTGACTCCCCTGTTTCCAGTGTAACTGACTGACCTGTTTCCGGGGTAACTGACCGCCCTATTTCCAGGATAACTGACCTATCTATTTCCGGGGTAACTGACCGCCCTGTTTCCAGGATAACTGACTGCCCTGTTTCCAGGTTAACTGACTGCCCTGTTTCCAGGGTAACTGACTGCCCTGTTTCCGGGGTAACTGACCGCCCTGTTTCCAGGATAACTGATCACCCTGTTTCCGGGGTAACTGACCACCCTGTTTCCAGGGTCACTGACCACCCTGTTTCCAGGATAACTGACTCCCCTGTTTCCAGGGTAACTGACTGCCCTGTTTCCGGGGTAACTGATCTCCCTGTTTCCGGGGTTACTGACCGCCCTGTTTCCAGGATAACTGACCTACCTATTTCCAGGTTAACTGACTGCCCTGTTTCCAGGGTAACTGACTGCCCTGTTTCCAGGGGAACTGACTGCCCTGTTTCCGGGGTAACAGATCACCCTGTTTACGGGTTAACTGACTAACCAGTTTCCAGGGTGACTGAGTGCCCTGTTTCCAGGGTAACTGACTGCCCTGCTTCCGGGGTAACTGACTGCCCTGTTTCCCGGGTAACTGACTGCCCAGTTTCCAGGGTAACTGATCACCCTTTTTCCGGGATAACTGACTGCCCTGTTTCCGGGATAACTGACTGCCCTGTTTCCAGGGTAACTGATCACCCTGTTTCCGGGATAACTGACTCCCCTGTTTGCAGGGTAACTGACTTCCCAGTTTCCAGGGTAACTGACTGCCCTGTTTCCGGGGTAACTGACTGCCCTGTTTCCAGGGTAACTGACTGCCAAGTTTCCAGGGTAACTGATCACCCTGTTTCCGGGATAACTGACTGCACTTTTTCCGGGAGAAATGACTGCCCTGTTGCCAGGGTAACTGACTGCCCTGTTTCCGGGGTAACTGACTGCCCTGTTTCCGGGGTAACTGATCTCCCTCTTTCCGGGATAACTGACCGCCCTGTTTCCAGGATAACTGACCTACCTATTTCCGGGGTAACCGACCTCCCTGTTTCCAGGATAAGTGACTGCCCTGTTTCCAGGTTAACTGACTGCCCTGTTGCCAGGGTAACTGACTGCCCTGTTTCCAGGGGAACTGACTGCCCTGTTTCCGGGGTAACTGATCACACTGTTTCCGGGGTAACTGACTAACCAGTTTCCAGGGTGACTGACTGCCCTGTTTCCAGGGTAACTGACTGCCCAGTTTCCGGGGTAACTGACTGCCCTGTTTCCTGGGTAACTGACTGCCCTGCTTCCGGGGTAACTGACTGCCCTGTTTCCAGGCTAACAGACTGCCCTGTTTCCAGGATAACTGATCACCCTGTTTCCGGGGTAACTGACTGCCCTGTTTCCGGGGTAACTGACCGCCCTGTTTCCAGGCTAACTGATCACCCTGTTTCCGGGGTAACTGACCACCCTGTTTCCAGGGTCACTGACCACCCTGTTTCCAGGATAACTGAAAGCCCTGTTTCCAGGGTAACTGATCTCCCCGTTTCCGGGTAGCTGAATGCCCTGTTTCCAGGGTAACTGATCTCCCTGTTTCCAGGGTAACTGATCACCCTGTTTCCGGGGTAACTGACTGCCCTGTTTCCAGGGTAACTGACTGCACTGTTTCCGGGGTAACTGACTGCCCTGTTTCCAGGATAACTGATCACTCTGTTTCCGGGGTAACTGACCACCCTGTTTCCGGGGTAACTGACTAATCTGTTCCCAGGGTTACTGACCGCCCTGTTTCTGGGGTAACTGACTGCCCTCTTTCCGGGGTAACTGACCGCCCTGTTTCCAGGATAACTGATCACCCTGTTTCCAGTGTAACTGACCATCCTGTTTCCAGGGTAACTGACTGCCCAGTTTCCAGGGTAACTGACTGCCCTGTTTCCGGGGTAACAGATGTCCCTGTTTCAGGGGTAACTGACCGCCCTGTTTCCAGGATAACTGACCGCCCTATTTCCGGGATAACTGACTGCCCTGTTTACTGGATAACTGACCGCCCTGTTTCCGGGATAACTGACTGCCCTGTTTCCAGGGTAACTGATAACCCCGATTCCGGGATAACTGACTGCGCTGTTTCCAGGGTAACTGACTGCCCAGTTTCCAGGGTAACTGACTGTCCTGTTTCCGGGGTAACTGACTGCCCTGTTTCCAGGGTAACTGACTGCCCAGTTTCCAGAGTAACTGAACACCCTGTTTCCAGGGTAACTGACTGCCCTGTTTCCGGGATAACTGACTGCCCTGTTTCCAGGGTAACTGACTGCCCTGTTTCCGGGATAACTGACTACCCTGTTTCCGGGATAACTGACTGCCCTGTTTCCAGGGTAACTGACTGCCCTGTTTCCGGGGTAACTGACTGCCCTGTTTCCAGGCTAACTGACGGCCCTGTTTCCAGGATAACTGATCACCCTGTTTCCAGGATAACTGACTCCCCTGTTTCCAGTGTAACTGACTGACCTGTTTCCGGGGTAACTGACCGCCCTGTTTCCAGGATAACTGACCTATCTATTTCCGTAGTAACTGACCGCCCTGTTTCCAGGATAACTGACTGCCCTGTTTCCAGGTTAACTGACTGCCCTGTTTCCAGGGTAACTGACTGCCCTGTTTCCGGGGTAACTGACCGCCCTGTTTCCAGGATAACAGATCACCCTGTTTCCGGAGTAACTGAACATCCTGTTTCCAGGGTCACTGACCACCCTGTTTCCAGGATAACTGAAAGCCCTGTTTCCAGGGTAACTGACTGCCCTGTTTCCGGGAAAACTGTCTGCCCTGTTTCCTGGGTAACTGACTGCCCTGCATCCGGGGTAACTGACTGGCTTGTTTCCAGGGTAACTGACTGCCCAGTTTCCAGGGTAACTGATCACCCTTTTTCCGGGATAACTGACTGCCCTGTTTCCGGGATAACTGACTGCCCTGTTTCCAGGGTAACTGATCACCCTGTTTCCGGGATAACTGTCTGCCCTGTTTCCGGGATAACTGACTGCCCAGTTTCCAGGGTAACAGACTGCCCTGTTTCCGGGGTAACTGACTGCCCTGTTTCCAGGGTAACTGACTGCCCAGTTTCCAGGGTAACTGATCACCCTGTTTCCGGGAGAAATGACTGCCCTGTTTCCAGGGTAACTGACTGCCCTGCTTCCGGGGTAACTGACTGCCCTGTTTCCAGGGTAACTGATCACCCTGTTTCCGGGATAACTGACTGCCCTGTTTCCGGGATAACTGACTGCCCTGTTTCCAGGGTAACTGACTTACCCTGTTTGCGGGGTAACTGACTGCCCTGTTTTAGGCTAACTGACTGCCCTGTTTCCAGGATAACTGGTCACCCTGTTTCCGGGGTAACTGACTGCCCTGTTTCCGGGGTAACTGACCGCCCTGTTTCCAGGGTCACTGACCACCCTGTTTCCAGGATAACTGAAAGTGCTGTTTCCAGGGTAACTGATCTCCCTGTTTCCGGGGTAACTGATCACCCTGTTTCCGGGTAACTGACTGCCCTGTTTCCAGGGTAACTGACTGCCCTGCTTCCGGGGTAACTGACTGCCCTGTTTCCAGGCTAACTGACCGCCCTGTTTCCAGGATAACTGACCTATCTATTTCCGGGGTAACTGACTGCCCTGTTTCCGGGATAACTGACTGCCCTGTTTCCAGGTTAACTGACTGCCCTGTTTCCAGGGTAACTGACTGCCCTGTTTCCGGGGTAACTGACCGCCCTGTTTCCAGGATAACAGATCAACCTGTTTCCGGAGTAACTGACCATCCTGTTTCCAGGGTCACTGACCACCCTGTTTCCAGGATAACTGAAAGCGCTGTTTCCAGGGTAACTGACTGCCCTGTTTCCGGGAAAACTGTCTGCCCTGTTTCCTGGGTAACTGACTGCCCTGCTTCCGGGGTAACTGACTGGCTTGTTTCCAGGGTAACTGACTGCCCAGTTTCCAGGGTAACTGATCACCCTTTTTCCGGGATAACTGACTGCCCTGTTTCCGGGATAACTGACTGCCCTGTTTCCAGGGTAACTGATCACCCTGTTTCCGGGATAACTGTCTGCCCTGTTTCCGGGATAACTGACTGCCCAGTTTCCAGGGTAACAGACTGCCCTGTTTCCGGGGTAACTGACTGCCCTGTTTCCAGGGTAACTGACTGCCCAGTTTCCAGGGTAACTGATCACCCTGTTTCCGGGAGAAATGACTGCCCTGTTTCCAGGGTAACTGACTGCCCTGCTTCCGGGGTAACTGACCGCCCTGTTTCCAGGGTAACTGATCACCCTGTTTCCGGGATAACTGACTGCCCTGTTTCCGGGATAACTGACTGCCCTGTTTCCAGGATAACTGACCGCCCTATTTCCGGGATAACTGACTGCCCTGTTTACTGGATAACTGACCGCCCTGTTTCCGGGATAACTGACTGCCCTGTTTCCAGGGTAACTGATAACCCCGATTCCGGGATAACTGACTGCGCTGTTTCCAGGGTAACTGACTGCCCAGTTTCCAGGGTAACTGACTGCCCTGTTTCCGGGGTAACTGACTGCCCTGTTTCCAGGGTAACTGACTGCCCAGTTTCCTGAGTAACTGAACACCCTGTTTCCAGGGTAACTGACTGCCCTGTTTCCGGGATAACTGACTGCCCTGTTTCCAGGGTAACTGACTGCCCTGTTTCCGGGATAACTGACTACCCTGTTTCCGGGATAACTGACTGCCCTGTTTCCAGGGTAACTGACTGCCCTGTTTCCGGGGTAACTGACTGCCCTGTTTCCAGGCTAACTGACGGCCCTGTTTCCAGGATAACTGATCACCCTGTTTCCAGGATAACTGACTCCCCTGTTTCCAGTGTAACTGACTGACCTGTTTCCGGGGTAACTGACCGCCCTATTTCCAGGATAACTGACCTATCTATTTCCGGGGTAACTGACCGCCCTGTTTCCAGGATAACTGACTGCCCTGTTTCCAGGTTAACTGACTGCCCTGTTTCCAGGGTAACTGACTGCCCTGTTTCCGGGGTAACTGACCGCCCAGTTTCCAGGATAACTGATCACCCTGTTTCCGGGGTAACTGACCACCCTGTTTCCAGGGTCACTGACCACCCTGTTTCCAGGATAACTGACTCCCCTGTTTCCAGGGTAACTGACTGCCCTGTTTCCGGGGTAACTGATCTCCCTGTTTCCGGGGTTACTGACCGCCCTGTTTCCAGGATAACTGATCTACCTATTACCAGGTTAACTGACTGCCCTGTTTCCAGGGTAACTGACTGCCCTGTTTCCAGGGGAACTGACTGCCCTGTTTCCGGGGTAACAGATCACCCTGTTTACGGGTTAACTGACTAACCAGTTTCCAGGGTGACTGAGTGCCCTGTTTCCAGGGTAACTGACTGCCCAGTTTCCGGGGTAACTGACTGTCCTGTTTCCTGGGTAACTGACTGCCCAGTTTCCAGGGTAACTGATCACCCTTTTTCCGGGATAACTGACTGCCCTGTTTCCGGGATAACTGACTGCCCTGTTTCCAGGGTAACTGATCACCCTGTTTCCGGGATAACTGACTCCCCTGTTTGCAGGGTAACTGACTGCCCAGTTTCCAGGGTAACTGACTGCCCTGTTTCCGGGGTAACTGACTGCCCTGTTTCCAGGGTAACTGACTGCCCAGTTTCCAGGGTAACTGATCACCCTGTTTCCGGGATAACTGACTGCACTTTTTCCGGGAGAAATGACTGCCCTGTTGCCAGGGTAACTGACTGCCCTGTTTCCGGGGTAACTGACTGCCCTGTTTCCGGGGTAACTGATCTCCCTCTTTCCGGGATAACTGACCGCCATGTTTCCAGGATAACTGACCTACCTATTTCCGGGGTAACCGACCTCCCTGTTTCCAGGATAAGTGACTGCCCTGTTTCCAGGTTAACTGACTGCCCTGTTGCCAGGGTAACTGACTGCCCTGTTCCCAGGGGAACTGACTGCCCTGTTTCCGGGGTAACTGATCACACTGTTTCCGGGGTAACTGACTAACCAGTTTCCAGGGTGACTGACTGCCCTGTTTCCTGGGTAACTGACTGCCCAGTTTCCGGGGTAACTGACTGCCCTGTTTCCTGGGTAACTGACTGCCCTGCTTCCGGGGTAACTGACTGCCCTGTTTCCAGGCTAACAGACTGCCCAATTTCCAGGATAACTGATCACCCTGTTTCCGGGGTAACTGACTGCCCTGTTTCCGGGGTAGCTGACCGCCCTGTTTCCAGGATAACTGATCACCCTGTTTCCGGGGTAACTGACCACCCTGTTTCCAGGGTCACTGACCACCCTGTTTCCAGGATAACTGAAAGCCCTGTTTCCAGGGGAACTGATCTCCCCGTTTCCGGGTAGCTGAATGCCCTGTTTCCAGGGTAACTTATCTCCCTGTTTCCAGGGTAACTGATCACCCTGTTTCCGGGGTAACTGACTGCCCTGTTTCCAGGGTAACTGACTGCCCTGTTTCCGGGGTAACTGACTGCCCTGTTTCCAGGATAACTGATCACTCTGTTTCCGGGGTAACTGACCACCCTGTTTCCGGGGTAACTGACTAATCTGTTCCCAGGGTTACTGACCGCCCTGTTTCTGGGGTAACTGACTGCCCTGTTTCCGGGGTAACTGACCGCCCTGTTTCCAGGATAACTGATCACCCTGTTTCCAGTGTAACTGACCATCCTGTTTCCAGGGTAACTGACTGCCCAGTTTCCAGGGTAACTGACTGCCCTGTTTCCGGGGTAACAGATGTCCCTGTTTCCGGGGTAACTGACCGCTCTGTTTCCAGGATAACTGACCGCCCTATTTCCGGGATAACTGACTGCCCTGTTTACTGGATAACTGACCGCCCTGTTTCCGGGATAACTGACTGCCCTGTTTCCAGGGTAACTGATAACCCCGATTCCGGGATAACTGACTGCGCTGTTTCCAGGGTAACTGACTGCCCAGTTTCCAGGGTAACTGACTGTCCTGTTTCCGGGGTAACTGACTGCCCTGTTTCCAGGGTAACTGACTGCCCAGTTTCCAGAGTAACTGAACACCCTGTTTCCAGGGTAACTGACTGCCCTGTTTCCGGGATAACTGACTGCCCTGTTTCCAGGGTAACTGACTGCCCTGTTTCCGGGATAACTGACTACCCTGTTTCCGGGATAACTGACTGCCCTGTTTCCAGGGTAACTGACTGCCCTGTTTCCGGGGTAACTGACTGCCCTGTTTCCAGGCTAACTGACGGCCCTGTTTCCAGGATAACTGATCACCCTGTTTCCAGGATAACTGACTCCCCTGTTTCCAGTGTAACTGACTGACCTGTTTCCGGGGTAACTGACCGCCCTGTTTCCAGGATAACTGACCTATCTATTTCCGGGGTAACTGACCGCCCTGTTTCCAGGATAACTGACTGCCCTGTTTCCAGGTTAACTGACTGCCCTGTTTCCAGGGTAACTGACTGCCCTGTTTCCGGGGTAACTGACCGCCCTGTTTCCAGGATAACAGATCACCCTGTTTCCGGAGTAACTGACCATCCTGTTTCCAGGGTCACTGACCACCCTGTTTCCAGGATAACTGAAAGCCCTGTTTCCAGGGTAACTGACTGCCCTGTTTCCGGGAAAACTGTCTGCCCTGTTTCCTGGGTAACTGACTGCCCTGCATCCGGGGTAACTGACTGGCTTGTTTCCAGGGTAACTGACTGCCCAGTTTCCAGGGTAACTGATCACCCTTTTTCCGGGATAACTGACTGCCCTGTTTCCGGGATAACTGACTGCCCTGTTTCCAGGGTAACTGATCACCCTGTTTCCGGGATAACTGTCAGCCCTGTTTCCGGGATAACTGACTGCCCAGTTTCCAGGGTAACAGACTGCCCTGTTTCCGGGGTAACTGACTGCCCTGTTTCCAGGGTAACTAACTGCCCAGTTTCCAGGGTAACTGATCACCCTGTTTCCGGGAGAAATGACTGCCCTGTTTCCAGGGTAACTGACTGCCCTGCTTCCGGGGTAACTGACTGCCCTGTTTCCAGGGTAACTGATCACCCTGTTTCCGGGATAACTGACTGCCCTGTTTCCGGGATAACTGACTGCCCTGTTTCCAGGGTAACTGACTTACCCTGTTTGCGGGGTAACTGACTGCCCTGTTTTAGGCTAACTGACTGCCCTGTTTCCAGGATAACTGGTCACCCTGTTTCCGGGGTAACTGACTGCCCTGTTTCCGGGGTAACTGACCGCCCTGTTTCCAGGGTCACTGACCACCCTGTTTCCAGGATAACTGAAAGTGCTGTTTCCAGGGTAACTGATCTCCCTGTTTCCGGGGTAACTGATCACCCTGTTTCCGGGTAACTGACTGCCCTGTTTCCAGGGTAACTGACTGCCCTGCTTCCGGGGTAACTGACTGCCCTGTTTCCAGGCTAACTGACCGCCCTGTTTCCAGGATAACTGACCTATCTATTTCCGGGGTAACTGACTGCCCTGTTTCCAGGTTAACTGACTGCCCTGTTTCCAGGGTAACTGACTGCCCTGTTTCCGGGGTAACTGACCGCCCTGTTTCCAGGATAACAGATCAACCTGTTTCCGGAGTAACTGACCATCCTGTTTCCAGGGTCACTGACCACCCTGTTTCCAGGATAACTGAAAGCGCTGTTTCCAGGGTAACTGACTGCCCTGTTTCCGGGAAAACTGTTTGCCCTGTTTCCTGGGTAACTGACTGCCCTGCTTCCGGGGTAACTGACTGGCTTGTTTCCAGGGTAACTGACTGCCCAGTTTCCAGGGTAACTGATCACCCTTTTTCCGGGATAACTGACTGCCCTGTTTCCGGGATAACTGACTGCCCTGTTTCCAGGGTAACTGATCACCCTGTTTCCGGGATAACTGTCTGCCCTGTTTCCGGGATAACTGACTGCCCAGTTTCCAGGGTAACAGACTGCCCTGTTTCCGGGGTAACTGACTGCCCTGTTTCCAGGGTAACTGACTGCCCAGTTTCCAGGGTAACTGATCACCCTGTTTCCGGGAGAAATGACTGCCCTGTTTCCAGGGTAACTGACTGCCCTGCTTCCGGGGTAACTGACTGCCCTGTTTCCAGGGTAACTGATCACCCAGTTTCCGGGATAACTGACTGCCCTGTTTCCGGGATAACTGACTGCCCTGTTTCCAGGATAACTGACCGCCCTATTTCCGGGATAACTGACTGCCCTGTTTACTGGATAACTGACCGCCCTGTTGCCCGGATAACTGACTGCCCTGTTTCCAGGGTAACTGATAACCCCGATTCCGGGATAACTGAACACCCTGTTTCCAGGGTAACTGACTGCCCAGTTTCCAGGGTAACTGACTGCCCTGTTTCCGGGGTAACTGACTGCCCTGTTTCCAGGGTAACTGACTGCCCAGTTTCCTGAATAACTGAACACCCTGTTTCCAGGGTAACTGACTGCCCTGTTTCCGGGATAACTGACTGCCCTGTTTCCAGGGTAACTGACTGCCCTGTTTCCGGGATAACTGACTACCCTGTTTCCGGGATAACTGACTGCCCTGTTTCCAGGGTAACTGACTGCCCTGTTTCCGGGGTAACTGACTGCCCTGTTTCCAGGCTAACTGACGGCCCTGTTTCCAGGATAACTGATCACCCTGTTTCCAGTATAACTGACTCCCCTGTTTCCAGTGTAACTGACTGACCTGTTTCCGGGGTAACTGACCGCCCTGTTTCCAGGATAACTGACCTATCTATTTCAGGGCTAACTGACTGCCCTGTTTCCAGGCTAACTGACTGCCCTGTTTCCAGGATAACTGGTCACCCTGTTTCCGGGGTAACTGACTGCCCTGTTTCCGAGGTAACTGACCGCCCTGTTTCCAGGGTCACTGACCACCCTGTTTCCAGGATAACTGAAAGTGCTGTTTCCAGGGTAACTGATCTCCCTGTTTCCGGGGTAACTGATCACCCTGTTTCCGGGTAACTGACTGCCCTGTTTCCAGGGTAACTGACTGCCCTGCCTCCGGGGTAACTGACTGCCCTGTTTCCAGGCTAACTGACCGCCCTGTTTCCAGGATAACTGACCTATCTATTTCCGGGGTAACTGACCGCCCTGTTTCCAGGATAACTGACTGCCCTGTTTCCAGGTTACCTGACTGCCCTGTTTCCAGGGTAACTGACTGCCCTGTTTCCGGGGTAACTGACCGCCCTGTTTCCAGGATAACAGATCACCCTGTTTCCGGAGTAACTGACCATCCTGTTTCCAGGGTCACTGACCACCCTGTTTCCAGGATAACTGACCTATCTATTTCCGGGGTAACTGACTGCCCTGTTTCCAGGATAACTGACTGCCCTGTTTCCAGGTTAACTGACTGCCCTGTTTCCAGGGTAACTGACTGCCCTGTTTCCGGGGTAACTGACCGCCCTGTTTCCAGGATAACAGATCAACCTGTTTCCGGAGTAACTGACCATCCTGTTTCCAGGGTCACTGACCACCCTGTTTCCAGGATAACTGAAAGCGCTGTTTCCAGGGTAACTGACTGCCCTGTTTCCGGGAAAACTGTTTGCCCTGTTTCCTGGGTAACTGACTGCCCTGCTTCCGGGGTAACTGACTGGCTTGTTTCCAGGGTAACTGACTGCCCAGTTTCCAGGGTAACTGATCACCCTTTTTCCGGGATAACTGACTGCCCTGTTTCCGGGATAACTGACTGCCCTGTTTCCAGGGTAACTGATCACCCTGTTTCCGGGATAACTGTCTGCCCTGTTTCCGGGATAACTGACTGCCCAGTTTCCAGGGTAACAGACTGCCCTGTTTCCGGGGTAACTGACTGCCCTGTTTCCAGGGTAACTGACTGCCCAGTTTCCAGGGTAACTGATCACCCTGTTTCCGGGAGAAATGACTGCCCTGTTTCCAGGGTAACTGACTGCCCTGCTTCCGGGGTAACTGACTGCCCTGTTTCCAGGGTAACTGATCACCCAGTTTCCGGGATAACTGACTGCCCTGTTTCCGGGATAACTGACTGCCCTGTTTCCAGGATAACTGACCGCCCTATTTCCGGGATAACTGACTGCCCTGTTTACTGGATAACTGACCGCCCTGTTGCCCGGATAACTGACTGCCCTGTTTCCAGGGTAACTGATAACCCCGATTCCGGGATAACTGACTGCGCTGTTTCCAGGGTAACTGACTGCCCAGTTTCCAGGGTAACTGACTGCCCTGTTTCCGGGGTAACTGACTGCCCTGTTTCCAGGGTAACTGACTGCCCAGTTTCCTGAATAACTGAACACCCTGTTTCCAGGGTAACTGACTGCCCTGTTTCCGGGATAACTGACTGCCCTGTTTCCAGGGTAACTGACTGCCCTGTTTCCGGGATAACTGACTACCCTGTTTCCGGGATAACTGACTGCCCTGTTTCCAGGGTAACTGACTGCCCTGTTTCCGGGGTAACTGACTGCCCTGTTTCCAGGCTAACTGACGGCCCTGTTTCCAGGATAACTGATCACCCTGTTTCCAGTATAACTGACTCCCCTGTTTCCAGTGTAACTGACTGACCTGTTTCCGGGGTAACTGACCGCCCTGTTTCCAGGATAACTGACCTATCTATTTCAGGGCTAACTGACTGCCCTGTTTCCAGGCTAACTGACTGCCCTGTTTCCAGGATAACTGGTCACCCTGTTTCCGGGGTAACTGACTGCCCTGTTTCCGAGGTAACTGACCGCCCTGTTTCCAGGGTCACTGACCACCCTGTTTCCAGGATAACTGAAAGTGCTGTTTCCAGGGTAACTGATCTCCCTGTTTCCGGGGTAACTGATCACCCTGTTTCCGGGTAACTGACTGCCCTGTTTCCAGGGTAACTGACTGCCCTGCCTCCGGGGTAACTGACTGCCCTGTTTCCAGGCTAACTGACCGCCCTGTTTCCAGGATAACTGACCTATCTATTTCCGGGGTAACTGACCGCCCTGTTTCCAGGATAACTGACTGCCCTGTTTCCAGGTTACCTGACTGCCCTGTTTCCAGGGTAACTGACTGCCCTGTTTCCGGGGTAACTGACCGCCCTGTTTCCAGGATAACAGATCACCCTGTTTCCGGAGTAACTGACCATCCTGTTTCCAGGGTCACTGACCACCCTGTTTCCAGGATAACTGAAAGCCCTGTTTCCAGGGTAACTGACTGCCCTGTTTCCGGGAAAACTGTCTGCCCTGTTTCCTGGGTAACTGACTGCCCTGCTTCCGGGGTAACTGACTGGCTTGTTTCCAGGGTAACTGACTGCCCAGTTTCCAGGGTAACTGATCACCCTTTTTCCGGGATAACTGACTACCCTGTTTCCGGGATAACTGACTGCCCTGTTTCCAGGGTAACTGACTGCCCTGTTTCCGGGGTAACTGACTGCCCGGTTTCCAGGCTAACTGACGGCCCTGTTTCCAGGATAACTGATCACCCTGTTTCCAGTATAACTGACTCCCCTGTTTCCAGTGTAACTGACTGACCTGTTTCCGGGGTAACTGACCGCCCTGTTTCCAGGATAACTGACCTATCTATTTCAGGGCTAACTGACTGCCCTGTTTCCAGGATAACTGACTGCCCTGTTTCCAGGTTAACTGACTGCCCTGTTTCCAGGGTAACTGACTGCCCTGTTTCCGGGGTAACTGACCGCCCTGTTTCCAGGATAACAGATCACCCTGTTTCCGGAGTAACTGACCATCCTGTTTCCAGGGTCACTGACCACCCTGTTTCCAGGATAACTGAAAGCCCTGTTTCCAGGGTAACTGACTGCCCTGTTTCCGGGAAAACTGTCTGCCCTGTTTCCTGGGTAACTGACTGCCCTGCTTCCGGGGTAACTGACTGGCTTGTTTCCAGGGTAACTGACTGCCCAGTTTCCAGGGTAACTGATCACCCTTTTTCCGGGATAACTGACTGCCCTGTTTCCGGGATAACTGACTGCCCTGTTTCCAGGGTAACTGATCACCCTGTTTCCGGGATAACTGTCTGCCCTGTTTCCGGGATAACTGACTGCCCAGTTTCCAGGGTAACAGACTGCCCTGTTTCCGGGGTAACTGACTGCCCTGTTTCCAGGGTAACTGACTGCCCAGTTTCCAGGGTAACTGATCACCCTGTTTCCGGGAGAAATGACTGCCCTGTTTCCAGGGTAACTGACTGCCCTGCTTCCGGGGTAACTGACTGCCCTGTTTCCAGGGTAACTGATCACCCTGTTTCCGGGATAACTGACTGCCCTGTTTCCGGGATAACTGAATGCCCTGTTTCCAGGGTAACTGACTTACCCTGTTTGCGGGGTAACTGACTGCCCTGTTTCCAGGCTAACTGACTGCCCTGTTTCCAGGATAACTGGTCACCCTGTTTCCGGGGTAACTGACTGCCCTGTTTCCGAGGTAACTGACCGCCCTGTTTCCAGGGTCACTGACCACCCTGTTTCCAGGATAACTGAAAGTGCTGTTTCCAGGGTAACTGATCTCCCTGTTTCCGGGGTAACTGATCACCCTGTTTCCGGGTAACTGACTGCCCTGTTTCCAGGGTAACTGACTGCCCTGCATCCGGGGTAACTGACTGCCCTGTTTCCAGGCTAACTGACCGCCCTGTTTCCAGGATAACTGACCTATCTATTTCCGGGGTAACTGACCGCCCTGTTTCCAGGATAACTGACTGCCCTGTTTCCAGGTTACCTGACTGCCCTGTTTCCAGGGTAACTGACTGCCCTGTTTCCGGGGTAACTGACCGCCCTGTTTCCAGGATAACAGATCACCCTGTTTCCGGAGTAACTGACCATCCTGTTTCCAGGGTCACTGACCACCCTGTTTCCAGGATAACTGAAAGCCCTGTTTCCAGGGTAACTGACTGCCCTGTTTCCGGGAAAACTGTCTGCCCTGTTTCCTGGGTAACTGACTGCCCTGCTTCCGGGGTAACTGACTGGCTTGTTTCCAGGGTAACTGACTGCCCAGTTTCCAGGGTAACTGATCACCCTTTTTCCGGGATAACTGACTGCCCTGTTTCCGGGATAACTGACTGCCCTGTTTCCAGGGTAACTGATCACCCTGTTTCCGGGATAACTGTCTGCCCTGTTTCCGGGATAACTGACTGCCCAGTTTCCAGGGTAACAGACTGCCCTGTTTCCGGGGTAACTGACTGCCCAGTTTCCAGGGTAACTGATCACCCTGTTTCCGGGAGAAATGACTGCCCTGTTTCCAGGGTAACTGACTGCCCTGCTTCCGGGGTAACTGACTGCCCTGTTTCCAGGGTAACTGATCACCCTGTTTCCGGGATAACTGACTGCCCTGTTTCCGGGATAACTGACTGCCCTGTTTCCAGGGTAACTGACTTACCCTGTTTGCGGGGTAACTGACTGCCCTGTTACCAGGCTAACTGACTGCCCTGTTTCCAGGATAACTGGTCACCCTGTTTCCGGGGTAACTGACTGCCCTGTTTCCGGGGTAACTGACCGCCCTGTTTCCAGGGTCACTGACCACCCTGTTTCCAGGATAACTGAAAGTGCTGTTTCCAGGGTAACTGATCTCCCTGTTTCCGGGGTAACTGATCACCCTGTTTCCGGGTAACTGACTGCCCTGTTTCCAGGGTAACTGACTGCCCTGCTTCCGGGGTAACTGACTGCCCTGTTTCCAGGCTAACTGACTGCCCTGTTTCCAGGATAACTGATCACCCTGTTTCCGGGGTAACTGACTGCCCTGTTTCCGGGGTAACTGACCGCCCTGTTTCCAGGAGAACTGATCACCCTGTTTCCGGGGTAACTGACCACCCTGTTTCCAGGGTCACTGACCACCCTGTTTCCAGGATAACTGAAAGCCCTGTTTCCAGGGTAACTGATCTCCCCGTTTCCGGGTAGCTGAATGCCCTGTTTCCAGGGTAACTGATCTCCCTGTTTCCAGGGTAACTGATCACCCTGTTTCCGGGGTAACTGACTGCCCTGTTTCCAGGGTAACTGACTGCCCTGTTTCCGGGGTAACTGACTGCCCTGTTTCCAGGATAACTGATCACTCTGTTTCCGGGGTAACTGACCACCCTGTTTCCGGGGTAACTGACTAATCTGTTCCCAGGGTTACTGACCGCCCTGTTTCTGGGGTAACTGACTGCCCTGTTTCCGGGGTAACTGACCGCCCTGTTTCCAGGATAACTGATCACCCTGTTTCCAGTGTAACTGACCATCCTGTTTCCAGGGTAACTGACTGCCCAGTTTCCAGGGTAACTGACTGCCCTGTTTCCGGGGTAACAGATGTCCCTGTTTCCGGGGTAACTGACCGCCCTGTTTCCAGGATAACTGACCGCCCTATTTCCGGGATAACTGACTGCCCTGTTTACTGGATAACTGACCGCCCTGTTTCCGGGATAACTGACTGCCCTGTTTCCAGGGTAACTGATAACCCCGATTCCGGGATAACTGACTGCGCTGTTTCCAGGGTAACTGACTGCCCTGTTTCCAGGGTAACTGACTGCCCTGTTTCCAGGGTAACTGATAACCCCGATTCCGGGATAACTGACTGCGCTGTTTCCAGGGTAACTGACTGCCCAGTTTCCAGGGTAACTGACTGCCCTGTTTCCGGGGTAACTGACTGCCCTGTTTCCAGGGTAACTGACTGCCCAGTTTCCAGAGTAACTGAACACCCTGTTTCCAGGGTAACAGACTGCCCTGTTTCCGGGATAACTGACTGCCCTGTTTCCGGGATAACTGACTACCCTGTTTCCGGGATAACTGACTGCCCTGTTTCCAGGGTAACTGACTGCCCTGTTTCCGGGGTAACTGACTGCCCTGTTTCCAGGCTAACTGACGGCCCTGTTTCCAGGATAACTGATCACCCTGTTTCCAGGATAACTGACTCCCCTGTTTCCAGTGTAACTGACTGACCTGTTTCCGGGGTAACTGACCGCCCTGTTTCCAGGATAACTGACCTATCTATTTCCGGGGTAACTGACCGCCCTGTTTCCAGGATAACTGACTGCCCTGTTTCCAGGTTAACTGACTGCCCTGTTTCCAGGGTAACTGACTGCCCTGTTTCCGGGATAACTGACCGCCCTGTTTCCAGGATAACAGATCACCCTGTTTCCGGAGTAACTGACCATCCTGTTTCCAGGGTCACTGACTGCCCTGTTTCCGGGAAAACTGTCTGCCCTGTTTCCTGGGTAACTGACTGCCCTGCTTCCGGGGTAACTGACTGGCTTGTTTCCAGGGTAACTGACTGCCCAGTTTCCAGGGTAACTGATCACCCTTTTTCCGGGATAACTGACTGCCCTGTTTCCGGGATAACTGACAGCCCTGTTTCCAGGGTAACTGATCACCCTGTTTCCAGGATAACTGTCTGCCCTGTTTCCGGGATAACTGACTGCCCAGTTTCCAGGGTAACAGACTGCCCAGTTTCCGGGGTAGCTGACTGCCCTGTTTCCAGGGTAACTGACTGCCCAGCTTCCAGGGTAACTGATCACCCTGTTTCCGGGAGAACTGACTGCCCTGTTTCCGGGAGAAATGACTGCCCTGTTTCCAGGGTAACTGACTGCCCTGCTTCCGGGGTAACTGACTGCCCTGTTTCCAGGGTAACTGATCACCCTGTTTCCGGGATAACTGACTGCCCTGTTTCCGGGATAACTGACTGCCCTGTTTCCAGGGTAACTGACTTACCCTGTTTGCGGGGTAACTGACTGCCCTGTTTCCAGGCTAACTGACTGCCCTGTTTCCAGGATAACTGGTCACCCTGTTTCCGGGGTAACTGACTGCCCTGTTTCCGGGGTAACTGACCGCCCTGTTTCCAGGGTCACTGACCACCCTGTTTCCAGGATAACTGAAAGTGCTGTTTCCAGGGTAACTGATCTCCCTGTTTCCGGGGTAACTGATCACCCTGTTTCCGGGTAACTGACTGCCCTGTTTCCAGGGTAACTGACTGCCCTGCTTCCGGGGTAACTGACTGCCCTGTTTCCAGGCTAACTGACTGCCCTGTTTCCAGGATAACTGATCACCCTGTTTCCGGGGTAACTGACTGCCCTGTTTCCGGGGTAACTGACCGCCCTGTTTCCAGGATAACTGATCACCCTGTTTCCGGGGTAACTGACCACCCTGTTTCCAGGGTCACTGACCACCCTGTTTCCAGGATAACTGAAAGCCCTGTTTCCAGGGTAACTGATCTCCCCGTTTCCGGGTAGCTGAATGCCCTGTTTCCAGGGTAACTGATCTCCCTGTTTCCAGGGTAACTGATCACCCTGTTTCCGGGGTAACTGACTGCCCTGTTTCCAGGGTAACTGACTGCCCTGTTTCCGGGGTAACTGACTGCCCTGTTTCCAGGATAACTGATCACTCTGTTTCCGGGGTAACTGACCACCCTGTTTCCGGGGTAACTGACTAATCTGTTCCCAGGGTTACTGACCGCCCTGTTTCTGGGGTAACTGACTGCCCTGTTTCCGGGGTAACTGACCGCCCTGTTTCCAGGATAACTGATCACCCTGTTTCCAGTGTAACTGACCATCCTGTTTCCAGGGTAACTGACTGCCCAGTTTCCAGGGTAACTGACTGCCCTGTTTCCGGGGTAACAGATGTCCCTGTTTCCGGGGTAACTGACCGCCCTGTTTCCAGGATAACTGACCGCCCTATTTCCGGGATAACTGACTGCCCTGTTTACTGGATAACTGACCGCCCTGTTTCCAGGGTAACTGATAACCCCGATTCCGGGATATCTGACTGCGCTGTTTCCAGGGTAACTGACTGCCCAGTTTCCAGGGTAACTGACTGCCCTGTTTCCGGGGTAACTGACTGCCCTGTTTCCAGGGTAACTGACTGCCCAGTTTCCAGAGTAACTGAACACCCTGTTTCCAGGGTAACTGACTGCCCTGTTTCCGGGATAACTGACTACCCTGTTTCCGGGATAACTGACTGCCCTGTTTCCAGGGTAACTGACTGCCCTGTTTCCGGGGTAACTGACTGCCCTGTTTCCAGGCTAACTGACGGCCCTGTTTCCAGGATAACTGATCACCCTGTTTCCAGGATAACTGACTCCCCTGTTTCCAGTGTAACTGACTGACCTGTTTCCGGGGTAACTGACCGCCCTGTTTCCAGGATAACTGACCTATCTATTTCCGGGGTAACTGACCGCCCTGTTTCCAGGATAACTGACTGCCCTGTTTCCAGGTTAACTGACTGCCCTGTTTCCAGGGTAACTGACTGCCCTGTTTCCGGGGTAACTGACCGCCCTGTTTCCAGGATAACAGATCACCCTGTTTCCGGAGTAACTGACCATCCTGTTTCCAGGGTCACTGACCACCCTGTTTCCAGGATAACTGAAAGCCCTGTTTCCAGGGTAACTGACTGCCCTGTTTCCGGGAAAACTGTCTGCCCTGTTTCCTGGGTAACTGACTGCCCTGCTTCCGGGGTAACTGACTGGCTTGTTTCCAGGGTAACTGACTGCCCAGTTTCCAGGGTAACTGATCACCCTTTTTCCGGGATAACTGACTGCCCTGTTTCCGGGATAACTGACTGCCCTGCTTCCAGGGTAACTGATCACCCTGTTTCCGGGATAACTGTCTGCCCTGTTTCCGGGATAACTGACTGCCCAGTTTCCAGGGTAACAGACTGCCCTGTTTCCGGGGTAACTGACTGCCCTGTTTCCAGGGTAACTGACTGCCCAGTTTCCAGGGTAACTGATCACCCTGTTTCCGGGAGAACTGACTGCCCTGTTTCCGGGAGAAATGACTGCCCTGTTTCCAGGGTAACTGACTGCCCTGCTTCCGGGGTAACTGACTGCCCTGTTTCCGGGGTAACTGATCACCCTGTTTCCGGGATAACTGACTGCCCTGTTTCCGGGATAACTGACTGCCCTGTTTCCAGGGTAACTGACTTACCCTGTTTGCGGGGTAACTGACTGCCCTGTTTCCAGGCTAACTGACTGCCCTGTTTCCAGGATAACTGGTCACCCTGTTTCCGGGGTAACTGACTGCCCTGTTTCCGGGGTAACTGACCGCCCTGTTTCCAGGGTCACTGACCACCCTGTTTCCAGGATAACTGAAAGTGCTGTTTCCAGGGTAACTGATCTCCCTGTTTCCGGGCTAACTGATCACCCTGTTTCCGGGTAACTGACTGCCCTGTTTCCAGGGTAACTGACTGCCCTGCTTCCGGGGTAACTGACTGCCCTGTTTCCAGGCTAACTGACTGCCCTGTTTCCAGGATAACTGATCACCCTGTTTCCGGGGTAACTGACTGCCCTGTTTCCGGGGTAACTGACCGCCCTGTTTCCAGGATAACTGATCACCCTGTTTCCGGGGTAACTGACCACCCTGTTTCCAGGGTCACTGACCACCCTGTTTCCAGGATAACTGAAAGCCCTGTTTCCAGGGTAACTGATCTCCCTGTTTCCAGGGTAACTGATCACCCTGTTTCCGGGGTAACTGACTGCCCTGTTTCCAGGGTAACTGACTGCCCTGTTTCCGCGGTAACTGACTGCCCTGTTTCCAGGATAACTGATCACTCTGTTTCCGGGGTAACTGACCACCCTGTTTCCGGGGTAACTGACTAATCTGTTCCCAGGGTTACTGACCGCCCTGTTTCTGGGGTAACTGACTGCCCTGTTTCCGGGGTAACTGACCGCCCTGTTTCCGGGAAAACTGTCTGCCCTGTTTCCTGGGTAACTGACTGCCCTGCTTCCGGGGTAACTGACTGCCCTGTTTCCAGGGTAACTGACTTACCCTGTTTGCGGGGTAACTGACTGCCCTGTTTCCAGGCTAACTGACTGCCCTGTTTCCAGGATAACTGGTCACCCTGTTTCCGGGGTAACTGACTGCCCTGTTTCCGGGGTAACTGACCGCCCTGTTTCCAGGGTCACTGACCACCCTGTTTCCAGGATAACTGAAAGTGCTGTTTCCAGGGTAACTGATCTCCCTGTTTCCGGGGTAACTGATCACCCTGTTTCCGGGTAACTGACTGCCCTGTTTCCAGGGTAACTGACTGCCCTGCTTCCGGGGTAACTGACTGCCCTGTTTCCAGGCTAACTGACTGCCCTGTTTCCAGGATAACTGATCACCCTGTTTCCGGGGTAACTGACTGCCCTGTTTCCGGGGTAACTGACCGCCCTGTTTCCAGGATAACTGATCACCCTGTTTCCGGGGTAACTGACCACCCTGTTTCCAGGGTCACTGACCACCCTGTTTCCAGGATAACTGAAAGCCCTGTTTCCAGGGTAACTGATCTCCCCGTTTCCGGGTAGCTGAATGCCCTGTTTCCAGGGTAACTGATCTCCCTGTTTCCAGGGTAACTGATCACCCTGTTTCCGGGGTAACTGACTGCCCTGTTTCCAGGGTAACTGACTGCCCTGTTTCCGGGGTAACTGACTGCCCTGTTTCCAGGATAACTGATCACTCTGTTTCCGGGGTAACTGACCACCCTGTTTCCGGGGTAACTGACTAATCTGTTCCCAGGGTTACTGACCGCCCTGTTTCTGGGGTAACTGACTGCCCTGTTTCCGGGGTAACTGACCGCCCTGTTTCCAGGATAACTGATCACCCTGTTTCCAGTGTAACTGACCATCCTGTTTCCAGGGTAACTGACTGCCCAGTTTCCAGGGTAACTGACTGCCCTGTTTCCGGGGTAACAGATGTCCCTGTTTCCGGGGTAACTGACCGCCCTGTTTCCAGGATAACTGACCGCCCTATTTCCGGGATAACTGACTGCCCTGTTTACTGGATAACTGACCGCCCTGTTTCCAGGGTAACTGATAACCCCGATTCCGGGATATCTGACTGCGCTGTTTCCAGGGTAACTGACTGCCCAGTTTCCAGGGTAACTGACTGCCCTGTTTCCGGGGTAACTGACTGCCCTGTTTCCAGGGTAACTGACTGCCCAGTTTCCAGAGTAACTGAACACCCTGTTTCCAGGGTAACTGACTGCCCTGTTTCCGGGATAACTGACTACCCTGTTTCCGGGATAACTGACTGCCCTGTTTCCAGGGTAACTGACTGCCCTGTTTCCGGGGTAACTGACTGCCCTGTTTCCAGGCTAACTGACGGCCCTGTTTCCAGGATAACTGATCACCCTGTTTCCAGGATAACTGACTCCCCTGTTTCCAGTGTAACTGACTGACCTGTTTCCGGGGTAACTGACCGCCCTGTTTCCAGGATAACTGACCTATCTATTTCCGGGGTAACTGACCGCCCTGTTTCCAGGATAACTGACTGCCCTGTTTCCAGGTTAACTGACTGCCCTGTTTCCAGGGTAACTGACTGCCCTGTTTCCGGGGTAACTGACCGCCCTGTTTCCAGGATAACAGATCACCCTGTTTCCGGAGTAACTGACCATCCTGTTTCCAGGGTCACTGACCACCCTGTTTCCAGGATAACTGAAAGCCCTGTTTCCAGGGTAACTGACTGCCCTGTTTCCGGGAAAACTGTCTGCCCTGTTTCCTGGGTAACTGACTGCCCTGCTTCCGGGGTAACTGACTGGCTTGTTTCCAGGGTAACTGACTGCCCAGTTTCCAGGGTAACTGATCACCCTTTTTCCGGGATAACTGACTGCCCTGTTTCCGGGATAACTGACTGCCCTGCTTCCAGGGTAACTGATCACCCTGTTTCCGGGATAACTGTCTGCCCTGTTTCCGGGATAACTGACTGCCCAGTTTCCAGGGTAACAGACTGCCCTGTTTCCGGGGTAACTGACTGCCCTGTTTCCAGGGTAACTGACTGCCCAGTTTCCAGGGTAACTGATCACCCTGTTTCCGGGAGAACTGACTGCCCTGTTTCCGGGAGAAATGACTGCCCTGTTTCCAGGGTAACTGACTGCCCTGCTTCCGGGGTAACTGACTGCCCTGTTTCCGGGGTAACTGATCACCCTGTTTCCGGGATAACTGACTGCCCTGTTTCCGGGATAACTGACTGCCCTGTTTCCAGGGTAACTGACTTACCCTGTTTGCGGGGTAACTGACTGCCCTGTTTCCAGGCTAACTGACTGCCCTGTTTCCAGGATAACTGGTCACCCTGTTTCCGGGGTAACTGACTGCCCTGTTTCCGGGGTAACTGACCGCCCTGTTTCCAGGGTCACTGACCACCCTGTTTCCAGGATAACTGAAAGTGCTGTTTCCAGGGTAACTGATCTCCCTGTTTCCGGGCTAACTGATCACCCTGTTTCCGGGTAACTGACTGCCCTGTTTCCAGGGTAACTGACTGCCCTGCTTCCGGGGTAACTGACTGCCCTGTTTCCAGGCTAACTGACTGCCCTGTTTCCAGGATAACTGATCACCCTGTTTCCGGGGTAACTGACTGCCCTGTTTCCGGGGTAACTGACCGCCCTGTTTCCAGGATAACTGATCACCCTGTTTCCGGGGTAACTGACCACCCTGTTTCCAGGGTCACTGACCACCCTGTTTCCAGGATAACTGAAAGCCCTGTTTCCAGGGTAACTGATCTCCCTGTTTCCAGGGTAACTGATCACCCTGTTTCCGGGGTAACTGACTGCCCTGTTTCCAGGGTAACTGACTGCCCTGTTTCCGCGGTAACTGACTGCCCTGTTTCCAGGATAACTGATCACTCTGTTTCCGGGGTAACTGACCACCCTGTTTCCGGGGTAACTGACTAATCTGTTCCCAGGGTTACTGACCGCCCTGTTTCTGGGGTAACTGACTGCCCTGTTTCCGGGGTAACTGACCGCCCTGTTTCCAGGATAACTGATCACCCTGTTTCCAGTGTAACTGACCATCCTGTTTCCAGGGTAACTGACTGCCCAGTTTCCAGGGTAACTGATTGCCCTGTTTCCGGGGTAACAGATGTCCCTGTTTCCGGGGTAACTGACCGCCCTGTTTCCAGGATAACTGACCGCCCTATTTCCGGGATAACTGACTGCCCTGTTTACTGGATAACTGACCGCCCTGTTTCCGGGATAACTGACTGCCCTGTTTCCAGGGTAACTGATAACCCCGATTCCGGGATAACTGACTGCGCTGTTTCCAGGGTAACTGACTGCCCAGTTTCCAGGGTAACTGACTGCCCTGTTTCCGGGGTAACTGACTGCCCTGTTTCCAGGGTAACTGACTGCCCAGTTTCCAGAGTAACTGAACACCCTGTTTCCAGGGTAACTGACTGCCCTGTTTCCGGGATAACTGACTGCCCTGTTTCCAGGGTAACTGACTGCCCTGTTTCCGGGATAACTGACTACCCTGTTTCCGGGATAACTGACTGCCCTGTTTCCAGGGTAACTGACTGCCCTGTTTCCGGGGTAACTGACTGCCCTGTTTCCAGGCTAACTGACGGCCCTGTTTCCAGGATAACTGATCACCCTGTTTCCAGGATAACTGACTCCCCTGTTTCCAGTGTAACTGACTGACCTGTTTCCGGGGTAACTGACCGCCCTGTTTCCAGGATAACTGACCTATCTATTTCCGGGGTAACTGACCGCCCTGTTTCCAGGATAACTGACTGCCCTGTTTCCAGGTTAACTGACTGCCCTGTTTCCAGGGTAACTGACTGCCCTGTTTCCGGGGTAACTGACCGCCCTGTTTCCAGGATAACAGATCACCCTGTTTCCGGAGTAACTGACCGTCCTGTTTCCAGGGTCACTGACCACCCTGTTTCCAGGATAACTGAAAGCCCTGTTTCCAGGGTAACTGACTGCCCTGTTTCCGGGAAAACTGTCTGCCCTGTTTCCTGGGTAACTGACTGCCCTGCTTCCGGGGTAACTGACTGGCTTGTTTCCAGGGTAACTGACTGCCCAGTTTCCAGGGTAACTGATCACCCCTTTTCCGGGATAACTGACTGCCCTGTTTCCGGGATAACTGACTGCCCTGTTTCCAGGGTAACTGATCACCCTGTTTCCGGGATAACTGTCTGCCCTGTTTCCGGGGTAACTGACCGCCCTGTTTCCAGGATAACTGATCACCCTGTTTCCGGGGTAACTGACCACCCTGTTTCCAGGGTCACTGACCACCCTGTTTCCAGGATAACTGAAAGCCCTGTTTCCAGGGTAACTGATCTCCCTGTTTCCAGGGTAACTGATCACCCTGTTTCCGGGGTAACTGACTGCCCTGTTTCCAGGGTAACTGACTGCCCTGTTTCCGCGGTAACTGACTGCCCTGTTTCCAGGATAACTGATCACTCTGTTTCCGGGGTAACTGACCACCCTGTTTCCGGGGTAACTGACTAATCTGTTCCCAGGGTTACTGACCGCCCTGTTTCTGGGGTAACTGACTGCCCTGTTTCCGGGGTAACTGACCGCCCTGTTTCCAGGATAACTGATCACCCTGTTTCCAGTGTAACTGACCATCCTGTTTCCAGGGTAACTGACTGCCCAGTTTCCAGGGTAACTGATTGCCCTGTTTCCGGGGTAACAGATGTCCCTGTTTCCGGGGTAACTGACCGCCCTGTTTCCAGGATAACTGACCGCCCTATTTCCGGGATAACTGACTGCCCTGTTTACTGGATAACTGACCGCCCTGTTTCCGGGATAACTGACTGCCCTGTTTCCAGGGTAACTGATAACCCCGATTCCGGGATAACTGACTGCGCTGTTTCCAGGGTAACTGACTGCCCAGTTTCCAGGGTAACTGACTGCCCTGTTTCCGGGGTAACTGACTGCCCTGTTTCCAGGGTAACTGACTGCCCAGTTTCCAGAGTAACTGAACACCCTGTTTCCAGGGTAACTGACTGCCCTGTTTCCGGGATAACTGACTGCCCTGTTTCCAGGGTAACTGACTGCCCTGTTTCCGGGATAACTGACTACCCTGTTTCCGGGATAACTGACTGCCCTGTTTCCAGGGTAACTGACTGCCCTGTTTCCGGGGTAACTGACTGCCCTGTTTCCAGGCTAACTGACGGCCCTGTTTCCAGGATAACTGATCACCCTGTTTCCAGGATAACTGACTCCCCTGTTTCCAGTGTAACTGACTGACCTGTTTCCGGGGTAACTGACCGCCCTGTTTCCAGGATAACTGACCTATCTATTTCCGGGGTAACTGACCGCCCTGTTTCCAGGATAACTGACTGCCCTGTTTCCAGGTTAACTGACTGCCCTGTTTCCAGGGTAACTGACTGCCCTGTTTCCGGGGTAACTGACCGCCCTGTTTCCAGGATAACAGATCACCCTGTTTCCGGAGTAACTGACCGTCCTGTTTCCAGGGTCACTGACCACCCTGTTTCCAGGATAACTGAAAGCCCTGTTTCCAGGGTAACTGACTGCCCTGTTTCCGGGAAAACTGTCTGCCCTGTTTCCTGGGTAACTGACTGCCCTGCTTCCGGGGTAACTGACTGGCTTGTTTCCAGGGTAACTGACTGCCCAGTTTCCAGGGTAACTGATCACCCCTTTTCCGGGATAACTGACTGCCCTGTTTCCGGGATAACTGACTGCCCTGTTTCCAGGGTAACTGATCACCCTGTTTCCGGGATAACTGTCTGCCCTGTTTCCGGGATAACTGACTGCCCAGTTTCCAGGGTAACAGACTGCCCTGTTTCCGGGGTAACTGACTGCCCTGTTTCCAGGGTAACTGACTGCCCAGTTTCCAGGGTAACTGATCACCCTGTTTCCGGGAGAACTGACTGCCCTGTTTCCGGGAGAAATGACTGCCCTGTTTCCAGGGTAACTGACTGCCCTGCTTCCGGGGTAACTGACTGCCCTGTTTCCAGGGTAACTGATCACCCTGTTTCCGGGATAACTGACTGCCCTGTTTCCGGGATAACTGACTGCCCTGTTTCCAGGGTAACTGACTTACCCTGTTTGCGGGGTAACTGACTGCCCTGTTTCCAGGCTAACTGACTGCCCTGTTTCCAGGATAACTGGTCACCCTGTTTCCGGGGTAACTGACTGCCCTGTGTCCAGGGTAACTGACCGCCCTGTTTCCAGGGTCACTGACCACCCTGTTTCCAGGATAACTGAAAGTGCTGTTTCCAGGGTAACTGATCTCCCTGTTTCCGGGGTAACTGATCACCCTGTTTCCGGGTAACTGACTGCCCTGTTTCCAGGGTAACTGATCTCCCTGTTTCCAGTGCAACGGATCACCATGTTTCCGGGGTAACTGACTGCCCTGTTTCCAGGGGAACTGACTGCCCAGTTTCCAGGGCAACTGATCACCCTGCTTCCAGGGTAACTGACCATCCTGTTTCCAGGGTAACTGACTGCCCAGTTTCCAGGGTAACTGACTGCCCTGTTTCCGGGGTAACTGACTGCCCAGTTTCCAGGGTAACTGATCACCCTGTTTCCGGGAGAACTGACTGCCCTGTTTCCGGGAGAAATGACTGCCCTGTTTCCAGGGTAACTGACTGCCCTGTTTCCGGGATAACTGACTACCCTGTTTCCGGGATAACTGACTGCCCTGTTTCCAGGGTAACTGACTGCCCTGTTTCCGGGGTAACTGACTGCCCTGTTTCCAGGCTAACTGACGGCCCTGTTTCCAGGATAACTGATCACCCTGTTTCCAGGATAACTGACTCCCCTGTTTCCAGTGTAACTGACTGACCTGTTTCCGGGGTAACTGACCGCCCTGTTTCCAGGATAACTGACCTATCTATTTCCGGGGTAACTGACCGCCCTGTTTCCAGGATAACTGACTGCCCTGTTTCCAGGTTAACTGACTGCCCTGTTTCCAGGGTAACTGACTGCCCTGTTTCCGGGGTAACTGACCGCCCTGTTTCCAGGATAACAGATCACCCTGTTTCCGGAGTAACTGACCATCCTGTTTCCAGGGTCACTGACCACCCTGTTTCCAGGATAACTGAAAGCCCTGTTTCCAGGGTAACTGACTGCCCTGTTTCCGGGAAAACTGTCTGCCCTGTTTCCTGGGTAACTGACTGCCCTGCTTCCGGGGTAACTGACTGGCTTGTTTCCAGGGTAACTGACTGCCCAGTTTCCAGGGTAACTGATCACCCTTTTTCCGGGATAACTGACTGCCCTGTTTCCGGGATAACTGACTGCCCTGTTTCCAGGGTAACTGATCACCCTGTTTCCGGGATAACTGTCTGCCCTGTTTCCGGGATAACTGACTGCCCAGTTTCCAGGGTAACAGACTGCCCTGTTTCCGGGGTAACTGACTGCCCTGTTTCCAGGGTAACTGACTGCCCAGTTTCCAGGGTAACTGATCACCCTGTTTCCGGGAGAACTGACTGCCCTGTTTCCGGGAGAAATGACTGCCCTGTTTCCAGGGTAACTGACTGCCCTGCTTCCGGGGTAACTGACTGCCCTGTTTCCAGGGTAACTGATCACCCTGTTTCCGGGATAACTGACTGCCCTGTTTCCGGGATAACTGACTGCCCTGTTTCCAGGGTAACTGACTTACCCTGTTTGCGGGGTAACTGACTGCCCTGTTTCCAGGCTAACTGACTGCCCTGTTTCCAGGATAACTGGTCACCCTGTTTCCGGGGTAACTGACTGCCCTGTTTCCGGGGTAACTGACCGCCCTGTTTCCAGGGTCACTGACCACCCTGTTTCCAGGATAACTGAAAGTGCTGTTTCCAGGGTAACTGATCTCCCTGTTTCCGGGGTAACTGATCACCCTGTTTCCGGGTAACTGACTGCCCTGTTTCCAGGGTAACTGATCTCCCTGTTTCCAGTGCAACGGATCACCATTTTTCCGGGGTAACTGACTGCCCTGTTTCCAGGGGAACTGACTGCCCAGTTTCCAGGGCACCTGATCACCCTGCTTCCAGGGTAACTGACCATCCTGTTTCCAGGGTAACTGACTGCCCAGTTTCCAGGGTAACTGACTGCCCTGTTTCGGGGGTAACTGACTGCCCAGTTTCCAGGGTAACTGATCACCCTGTTTCCGGGAGAACTGACTGCCCTGTTTCCGGGAGAAATGACTGCCCTGTTTCCAGGGTAACTGACTGCTCTGCTTCCGGGGTAACTGACTGCCCTGTTTCCAGGGTAACTGATCACCCTGTTTCCGGGATAACTGACTGCCCTGTTTCCGGGATAACTGACTGCCCAGTTTCCAGGGTAACTGACTTACCCTGTTTGCGGGGTAACTGACTGCCCTGTTTCCAGGCTAACTGACTGCCCTGTTTCCAGGATAACTGGTCACCCTGTTTCCGGGGTAACTGACTGCCCTGTTTCCGGGGTAACTGACCGCCCTGTTTCCAGGGTCACTGACCACCCTGTTTCCAGGATAACTGAAAGTGCTGTTTCCAGGGTAACTGATCTCCCTGTTTCCGGGGTAACTGATCACCCTGTTTCCGGGTAACTGACTGCCCTGTTTCCAGGGTAACTGATCTCCCTGTTTCCAGTGCAACGGATCACCATGTTTCCGGGGTAACTGACCGCCCTGTTTCCGGGGGAACAGACTGCCCAGTTTCCAGGGCAACTGATCACCCTGCTTCCAGGGTAACTGACCATCCTGTTTCCAGGGTAACTGACTGCCCAGTTTCCAGGGTAACTGACTGCCCTGTTTCCGGGGTAACAGATCTCCTGTTTCCAGGGTAACTGACCGCCCTGTTTCCAGGGTAACTGATAACCCTGATTCCGGGATAACTGACTCCGCTGTTTCCAGGGTAACTGACTGCCCAGTTTCCAGGGTAACTGACTGCCCTGTTTCCGGGGTAACTGACTGCCCTGTTTTCAGGGTAACTGACTGCCCTGTTTCCGGGATAACTGACTACCCTGTTTCCGGGATAACTGACTGCCCTGTTTCCAGGGTAACTGACTGCCCTGTTTCCGGGGTAACTGACTGCCCTGTTTCCAGGCAAACTGACGGCCCTGTTTCCAGGATAACTGATCACCCTGTTTCCAGGATAACTGACTCCCCTGTTTCCAGTGTAACTGACTGACCTGTTTCCGGGGTAACTGACCGCCCTGTTTCCAGTATAACTGACTGCCCTGTTTCCAGGTTAACTGACTGCCCTGTTTCCAGGGTAACTGACCGCCCTGTTTCCAGGATAACAGATCACCCTGTTTCCGGAGTAACTGACCATCCTGTTTCCAGGGTCACTGACCACCCTGTTTCCAGGATAACTGAAAGCCCTGTTTCCAGGGTAACTGACTGCCCTGTTTCCGGGAAAACTGTCTGCCCTGTTTCCTGGGTAACTGACTGCCCTGCTTCCGGGGTAACTGACTGGCCTGTTTCCAGGGTAACTGACTGCACAGTTTCCAGGGTAACTGATCACTCTTTTTCCGGGATAACTGACTGCCCTGTTTCCGGGATAACTGACTGCCCTGTTTCCAGGGTAACTGATCACCCTGTTTCCGGGATAACTGTCTGCCCTGTTTCCGGGATAACTGACTGCCCAGTTTCCAGGGTAACAGACTGCCCTGTTTCCGGGGTAACTGACTGCCCTGTTTCCAGGGTAACTGACTGCCCAGTTTCCAGGGTAACTGATCACCCTGTTTCCGGTTGAACTGACTGCCCTGTTTCCGGGAGAAATGACTGCCCTGTTTCCAGGGTAACTGACTGCCCTGCTTCCGGGGTAACTGACTGCCCTGTTTCCAGGGTAACTGATCACCCTGTTTCCGGGATAACTGACTGCCCAGTTTCCGGGATAACTGACTGCCCTGTTTCCAGGGTAACTGACTTACCCTGTTTCCGGGGTAACTGACTGCCCTGTTTCCAGGCTAACTGACTGCCCTGTTTCCAGGATAACTGATCACCCTGTTTCCGGGGTAACTGACTGCCCTGTTTCCGGGGTAACTGACCGCCCTGTTTCCAGGGTCACTGACCACCCTGTTTCCAGGATAACTGAAAGTGCTGTTTCCAGGGTAACTGATCTCCCTGTTTCCGGGGTAACTGATCACCCTGTTTCCGGGTAACTGACAGCACTGTTTCCGAGGTAACTGACTGCCCTGTTTCCAGGGTAACTGATCTCCCTGTTTCCAGTGCAACGGATCACCATGTTTCCGGGGTAACTGACTGCCCTGTTTCCAGTGCAACTGACCGCCCTGTTTCCGGGGGAACTGACTGCCCAGTTTCCAGGGTAACTGATCACCCTGCTTCCAGGGTAACTGACCATCCTGCTTCCGGGGTAACTGATCACCCTGTTTCCGGGTAACTGACAGCACTGTTTCCGAGGTAACTGACTGCCCTGTTTCCAGGGTAACTGATCTCCCTGTTTCCAGTGCAACGGATCACCAT
Source organism: Heterodontus francisci (assembly GCF_036365525.1). NCBI lineage: Eukaryota > Metazoa > Chordata > Chondrichthyes > Heterodontiformes > Heterodontidae > Heterodontus > Heterodontus francisci. Next base: position 8,215,721 of record NC_090386.1, read on the forward strand.
GTTTCCGGGGTAACTGACTGCCCTGTTTCCAGGGCAACTGACCGCCCTGTTTCCGGGGGAACTGACTGCCCTGTTTCCGGGGTAACTGATCACCCTGTTTCCAGGGTAACTGACTGCCCAGTTTCCGGGGTAACTGACTTCCCTGTTTCCAGGGTAACTGACTGCCCTGTTTCCGGGATAACTGACTGCCCTGTTTCCAGGGTAACTGATAACCCTGTTTCCGGGATAACTGACTGCCCTGTTTCCAGGGTAACTGACTGCCCAGTTTCCAGAGTAACTGAATAACCTGTTTCCAGGGTAACAGATCACCCTGTTTCCGGGATAACTGACTGCCCTGTTTCCAAGATAACTGACTGCCCTCTTTCCAGGGTCACTGACTGCCCTGTTTCCGGGGTAACTGACTGCCCTGTTTCCAGGCTAACTGACTGCCCTGTTTCCAGGATAACTGATCACCCTGTTTCCGGGGTAACTGACTGCCCTGTTTCCGGGGTAACTGACCGCCCTGTTTCCAGGATAACTGATCACCCTGTTTCCGGGGTAACTGACCACCCTGTTTCCAGGGTCACTGAGCACCCTGTTTCCAGGATAACTGACTCCCCTGTTTCCAGGGTAACTGACTGCCCTGTTTCCGGGGTAACTGATCTCCCTGTTTCCGGGGTTACTGATCTCCCTCTTTCCGGGTAAGTGACTGCCCTGTTTCCAGGTTAACTGACTGCCCTGTTGCCAGGGTAACTGACTGCCCTGTTTCCAGGGGAACTGACTGCCCTGTTTCCGGGGTAACTGATCACACTGTTTCCGGGGTAACTGACTAACCAGTTTGCAGGGTGACTGACTGCCCTGTTTCCAGGGTAACTGACTGCCCAGTTTCCGGGGTAACTGACTGCCCTGTTTCCTGGGTAACTGACTGCCCTGCTTCCGGGGTAACTGACTGCCCTGTTTCCAGGCTAACTGACTGCCCTGTTTCCAGGATAACTGATCACCCTGTTTCCGGGGTAACTGACTGCCCTGTTTCCGGGGTAACTGACCGCCCTGTTTCCAGGATAACTGATCACCCTGTTTCCGGGGTAACTGACCACCCTGTTTCCAGGGTCACTGACCACCCTGTTTCCAGGATAACTGAAAGCCCTGTTTCCGGGGTAACTGATCTCCCTGTTTACGGGTAGCTGAATGCCCTGTTTCCAGGGTAACTGATCTCCCTGTTTCCAGGGTAACTGATCACCCTGTTTCCGGGGTAACTGACTGCCCTGTTTCCAGGGTAACTGACTGCCCTGTTTCCGGGGTAACTGACTGCCCTGTTTCCAGGATAACTGATCACTCTGTTTCCGGGGTAACTGACCACCCTGTTTCCGGGGTAACTGACTAATCTGTTCCCAGGGTTACTGACCGCCCTGTTTCTGGGGTAACTGACTGCCCTGTTTCCGGGGTAACTGACCGCCCTGTTTCCAGGATAACTGATCACCCTGTTTCCAGTGTAACTGACCATCCTGTTTCCAGGGTAACTGACTGCCCAGTTTCCAGGGTAACTGACTGCCCTGTTTCCGGGGTAACAGATCTCCCTGTTTCCGGGGTAACTGACCGCCTGTTTCCAGGATAACTGACCGCCCTATTTCCGGGATAACTGACTGCCCTGTTTACTGGATAACTGACCGCCCTGTTTCCGGGATAACTGACTGCCCTGTTTCCTGGGTAACTGACTGCCCTGCTTCCGGGGTAACTGACTGGCCTGTTTCCAGGGTAACTGACTGCCCAGTTTCCAGGGTAACTGACTGCCCTGTTTCCGGGGTAACTGACTGCCCTGTTTCCAGGGTAACTGACTGCCCAGTTTCCAGAGTAACTGAACACCCTGTTTCCAGGGTAACTGACTGCCCTGTTTCCGGGATAACTGACTGCCCTGTTTCCAGGGTAACTGACAGCCCTGTTTCCGGGATAACTGACTACCCTGTTTCCGGGATAACTGACTGCCCTGTTTCCAGGGTAACTGACTGCCCTGTTTCCGGGGTAACTGACTGCCCTGTTTCCAGGCTAACTGACGGCCCTGTTTCCAGGATAACTGATCACCCTGTTTCCAGGATAACTGACTCCCCTGTTTCCAGTGTAACTGACTGACCTGTTTCCGGGGTAACTGACCGCCCTGTTTCCAGGATAACTGACCTATCTATTTCCGGGGTAACTGACCGCCCTGTTTCCAGGATAACTGACTGCCCTGTTTCCAGGTTAACTGACTGCCCTGTTTCCAGGGTAACTGACTGCCCTGTTTCCGGGGTAACTGACCGCCCTGTTTCCAGGATAACAGATCACCCTGTTTCCGGAGTAACTGACCGTCCTGTTTCCAGGGTCACTGACCACCCTGTTTCCAGGATAACTGAAAGCCCTGTTTCCAGGGTAACTGACTGCCCTGTTTCCGGGAAAACTGTCTGCCCTGTTTCCTGGGTAACTGACTGCCCTGCTTCCGGGGTAACTGACTGGCTTGTTTCCAGGGTAACTGACTGCCCAGTTTCCAGGGTAACTGATCACCCCTTTTCCGGGATAACTGACTGCCCTGTTTCCGGGATAACTGACTGCCCTGTTTCCAGGGTAACTGATCACCCTGTTTCCGGGATAACTGTCTGCCCTGTTTCCGGGATAACTGACTGCCCAGTTTCCAGGGTAACAGACTGCCCTGTTTCCGGGGTAACTGACTGCCCTGTTTCCAGGGTAACTGACTGCCCAGTTTCCAGGGTAACTGATCACCCTGTTTCCGGGAGAACTGACTGCCCTGTTTCCGGGAGAAATGACTGCCCTGTTTCCAGGGTAACTGACTGCCCTGCTTCCGGGGTAACTGACTGCCCTGTTTCCAGGGTAACTGATCACCCTGTTTCCGGGATAACTGACTGCCCTGTTTCCGGGATAACTGACTGCCCTGTTTCCAGGGTAACTGACTTACCCTGTTTGCGGGGTAACTGACTGCCCTGTTTCCAGGCTAACTGACTGCCCTGTTTCCAGGATAACTGGTCACCCTGTTTCCGGGGTAACTGACTGCCCTGTTTCCGGGGTAACTGACCGCCCTGTTTCCAGGGTCACTGACCACCCTGTTTCCAGGATAACTGAAAGTGCTGTTTCCAGGGTAACTGATCTCCCTGTTTCCGGGGTAACTGATCACCCTGTTTCCGGGTAACTGACTGCCCTGTTTCCAGGGTAACTGATCTCCCTGTTTCCAGTGCAACGGATCACCATGTTTCCGGGGTAACTGACTGCCCTGTTTCCAGGGGAACTGACTGCCCAGTTTCCAGGGCAACTGATCACCCTGCTTCCAGGGTAACTGACCATCCTGTTTCCAGGGTAACTGACTGCCCAGTTTCCAGGGTAACTGACTGCCCTGTTTCCGGGGTAACTGACTGCCCAGTTTCCAGGGTAACTGATCACCCTGTTTCCGGGAGAACTGACTGCCCTGTTTCCGGGAGAAATGACTGCCCTGTTTCCAGGGTAACTGACTGCCCTGTTTCCGGGATAACTGACTACCCTGTTTCCGGGATAACTGACTGCCCTGTTTCCAGGGTAACTGACTGCCCTGTTTCCGGGGTAACTGACTGCCCTGTTTCCAGGATAACTGACTCCCCTGTTTCCAGTGTAACTGACTGACCTGTTTCCGGGGTAACTGACCGCCCTGTTTCCAGGATAACTGACCTATCTATTTCCGGGGTAACTGACCGCCCTGTTTCCAGGATAACTGACTGCCCTGTTTCCAGGTTAACTGACTGCCCTGTTTCCAGGGTAACTGACTGCCCTGTTTCCGGGGTAACTGACCGCCCTGTTTCCAGGATAACAGATCACCCTGTTTCCGGAGTAACTGACCATCCTGTTGCCAGGGTCACTGACCACCCTGTTTCCAGGATAACTGAAAGCCCTGTTTCCAGGGTAACTGACTGCCCTGTTTCCGGGAAAACTGTCTGCCCTGTTTCCTGGGTAACTGACTGCCCTGCTTCCGGGGTAACTGACTGGCTTGTTTCCAGGGTAACTGACTGCCCAGTTTCCAGGGTAACTGATCACCCTTTTTCCGGGATAACTGACTGCCCTGTTTCCGGGATAACTGACTGCCCTGTTTCCAGGGTAACTGATCACCCTGTTTCCGGGATAACTGTCTGCCCTGTTTCCGGGATAACTGACTGCCCAGTTTCCAGGGTAACAGACTGCCCTGTTTCCGGGGTAACTGACTGCCCTGTTTCCAGGGTAACTGACTGCCCAGTTTCCAGGGTAACTGATCACCCTGTTTCCGGGAGAACTGACTGCCCTGTTTCCGGGAGAAATGACTGCCCTGTTTCCAGGGTAACTGACTGCCCTGCTTCCGGGGTAACTGACTGCCCTGTTTCCAGGGTAACTGATCACCCTGTTTCCGGGATAACTGACTGCCCTGTTTCCGGGATAACTGACTGCCCTGTTTCCAGGGTAACTGACTTACCCTGTTTGCGGGGTAACTGACTGCCCTGTTTCCAGGCTAACTGACTGCCCTGTTTCCAGGATAACTGGTCACCCTGTTTCCGGGGTAACTGACTGCCCTGTTTCCGGGGTAACTGACCGCCCTGTTTCCAGGGTCACTGACCACCCTGTTTCCAGGATAACTGAAAGTGCTGTTTCCAGGGTAACTGATCTCCCTGTTTCCGGGGTAACTGATCACCCTGTTTCCGGGTAACTGACTGCCCTGTTTCCAGGGTAACTGATCTCCCTGTTTCCAGTGCAACGGATCACCATTTTTCCGGGGTAACTGACTGCCCTGTTTCCAGGGGAACTGACTGCCCAGTTTCCAGGGCACCTGATCACCCTGCTTCCAGGGTAACTGACCATCCTGTTTCCAGGGTAACTGACTGCCCAGTTTCCAGGGTAACTGACTGCCCTGTTTCGGGGGTAACTGACTGCCCAGTTTCCAGGGTAACTGATCACCCTGTTTCCGGGAGAACTGACTGCCCTGTTTCCGGGAGAAATGACTGCCCTGTTTCCAGGGTAACTGACTGCTCTGCTTCCGGGGTAACTGACTGCCCTGTTTCCAGGGTAACTGATCACCCTGTTTCCGGGATAACTGACTGCCCTGTTTCCGGGATAACTGACTGCCCAGTTTCCAGGGTAACTGACTTACCCTGTTTGCGGGGTAACTGACTGCCCTGTTTCCAGGCTAACTGACTGCCCTGTTTCCAGGATAACTGGTCACCCTGTTTCCGGGGTAACTGACTGCCCTGTTTCCGGGGTAACTGACCGCCCTGTTTCCAGGGTCACTGACCACCCTGTTTCCAGGATAACTGAAAGTGCTGTTTCCAGGGTAACTGATCTCCCTGTTTCCGGGGTAACTGATCACCCTGTTTCCGGGTAACTGACTGCCCTGTTTCCAGGGTAACTGATCTCCCTGTTTCCAGTGCAACGGATCACCATGTTTCCGGGGTAACTGACCGCCCTGTTTCCGGGGGAACAGACTGCCCAGTTTCCAGGGCAACTGATCACCCTGCTTCCAGGGTAACTGACCATCCTGTTTCCAGGGTAACTGACTGCCCAGTTTCCAGGGTAACTGACTGCCCTGTTTCCGGGGTAACAGATCTCCTGTTTCCAGGGTAACTGACCGCCCTGTTTCCAGGGTAACTGATAACCCTGATTCCGGGATAACTGACTCCGCTGTTTCCAGGGTAACTGACTGCCCAGTTTCCAGGGTAACTGACTGCCCTGTTTCCGGGGTAACTGACTGCCCTGTTTTCAGGGTAACTGACTGCCCTGTTTCCGGGATAACTGACTACCCTGTTTCCGGGATAACTGACTGCCCTGTTTCCAGGGTAACTGACTGCCCTGTTTCCGGGGTAACTGACTGCCCTGTTTCCAGGCAAACTGACGGCCCTGTTTCCAGGATAACTGATCACCCTGTTTCCAGGATAACTGACTCCCCTGTTTCCAGTGTAACTGACTGGCCTGTTTCCAGGGTAACTGACTGCCCAGTTTCCAGGGTAACTGATCACTCTTTTTCCGGGATAACTGACTGCCCTGTTTCCGGGATAACTGACTGCCCTGTTTCCAGGGTAACTGATCACCCTGTTTCCGGGATAACTGTCTGCCCTGTTTCCGGGATAACTGACTGCCCAGTTTCCAGGGTAACAGACTGCCCTGTTTCCGGGGTAACTGACTGCCCTGTTTCCAGGGTAACTGACTGCCCAGTTTCCAGGGTAACTGATCACCCTGTTTCCGGTTGAACTGACTGCCCTGTTTCCGGGAGAAATGACTGCCCTGTTTCCAGGGTAACTGACTGCCCTGCTTCCGGGGTAACTGACTGCCCTGTTTCCAGGGTAACTGATCACCCTGTTTCCGGGATAACTGACTGCCCAGTTTCCGGGATAACTGACTGCCCTGTTTCCAGGGTAACTGACTTACCCTGTTTCCGGGGTAACTGACTGCCCTGTTTCCAGGCTAACTGACTGCCCTGTTTCCAGGATAACTGATCACCCTGTTTCCGGGGTAACTGACTGCCCTGTTTCCGGGGTAACTGACCGCCCTGTTTCCAGGGTCACTGACCACCCTGTTTCCAGGATAACTGAAAGTGCTGTTTCCAGGGTAACTGATCTCCCTGTTTCCGGGGTAACTGATCACCCTGTTTCCGGGTAACTGACAGCACTGTTTCCGAGGTAACTGACTGCCCTGTTTCCAGGGTAACTGATCTCCCTGTTTCCAGTGCAACGGATCACCATGTTTCCGGGGTAACTGACTGCCCTGTTTCCAGTGCAACTGACCGCCCTGTTTCCGGGGGAACTGACTGCCCAGTTTCCAGGGTAACTGATCACCCTGCTTCCAGGGTAACTGACCATCCTGCTTCCGGGGTAACTGATCACCCTGTTTCCGGGTAACTGACAGCACTGTTTCCGAGGTAACTGACTGCCCTGTTTCCAGGGTAACTGATCTCCCTGTTTCCAGTGCAACGGATCACCATGTTTCCGGGGTAACTGACTGCCCTGTTTCCAGGGCAACTGACCGCCCTGTTTCCGGGGGAACTGACTGCCCTGTTTCCGGGGTAACTGATCACCCTGTTTCCAGGGTAACTGACTGCCCAGTTTCCGGGGTAACTGACTTCCCTGTTTCCAGGGTAACTGACTGCCCTGTTTCCGGGATAACTGACTGCCCTGTTTCCAGGGTAACTGATAACCCTGTTTCCGGGATAACTGACTGCCCTGTTTCCAGGGTAACTGACTGCCCAGTTTCCAGAGTAACTGAATAACCTGTTTCCAGGGTAACAGATCACCCTGTTTCCGGGATAACTGACTGCCCTGTTTCCAAGATAACTGACTGCCCTCTTTCCAGGGTCACTGACTGCCCTGTTTCCGGGGTAACTGACTGCCCTGTTTCCAGGCTAACTGACTGCCCTGTTTCCAGGATAACTGATCACCCTGTTTCCGGGGTAACTGACTGCCCTGTTTCCGGGGTAACTGACCGCCCTGTTTCCAGGATAACTGATCACCCTGTTTCCGGGGTAACTGACCACCCTGTTTCCAGGGTCACTGAGCACCCTGTTTCCAGGATAACTGACTCCCCTGTTTCCAGGGTAACTGACTGCCCTGTTTCCGGGGTAACTGATCTCCCTGTTTCCGGGGTTACTGATCTCCCTCTTTCCGGGTAAGTGACTGCCCTGTTTCCAGGTTAACTGACTGCCCTGTTGCCAGGGTAACTGACTGCCCTGTTTCCAGGGGAACTGACTGCCCTGTTTCCGGGGTAACTGATCACACTGTTTCCGGGGTAACTGACTGCCCTGTTTCCGGGAGAAATGACTGCCCTGTTTCCAGGGTAACTGACTGCCCTGTTTCCGGGATAACTGACTACCCTGTTTCCGGGATAACTGACTGCCCTGTTTCCAGGGTAACTGACTGCCCTGTTTCCGGGGTAACTGACTGCCCTGTTTCCAGGCTAACTGACGGCCCTGTTTCCAGGATAACTGATCACCCTGTTTCCAGGATAACTGACTCCCCTGTTTCCAGTGTAACTGACTGACCTGTTTCCGGGGTAACTGACCGCCCTGTTTCCAGGATAACTGACCTATCTATTTCCGGGGTAACTGACCGCCCTGTTTCCAGGATAACTGACTGCCCTGTTTCCAGGTTAACTGACTGCCCTGTTTCCAGGGTAACTGACTGCCCTGTTTCCGGGGTAACTGACCGCCCTGTTTCCAGGATAACAGATCACCCTGTTTCCGGAGTAACTGACCATCCTGTTTCCAGGGTCACTGACCACCCTGTTTCCAGGATAACTGAAAGCCCTGTTTCCAGGGTAACTGACTGCCCTGTTTCCGGGAAAACTGTCTGCCCTGTTTCCTGGGTAACTGACTGCCCTGCTTCCGGGGTAACTGACTGGCTTGTTTCCAGGGTAACTGACTGCCCAGTTTCCAGGGTAACTGATCACCCTTTTTCCGGGATAACTGACTGCCCTGTTTCCGGGATAACTGACTGCCCTGTTTCCAGGGTAACTGATCACCCTGTTTCCGGGATAACTGTCTGCCCTGTTTCCGGGATAACTGACTGCCCAGTTTCCAGGGTAACAGACTGCCCTGTTTCCGGGGTAACTGACTGCCCTGTTTCCAGGGTAACTGACTGCCCAGTTTCCAGGGTAACTGATCACCCTGTTTCCGGGAGAACTGACTGCCCTGTTTCCGGGAGAAATGACTGCCCTGTTTCCAGGGTAACTGACTGCCCTGCTTCCGGGGTAACTGACTGCCCTGTTTCCAGGGTAACTGATCACCCTGTTTCCGGGATAACTGACTGCCCTGTTTCCGGGATAACTGACTGCCCTGTTTCCAGGGTAACTGACTTACCCTGTTTGCGGGGTAACTGACTGCCCTGTTTCCAGGCTAACTGACTGCCCTGTTTCCAGGATAACTGGTCACCCTGTTTCCGGGGTAACTGACTGCCCTGTTTCCGGGGTAACTGACCGCCCTGTTTCCAGGGTCACTGACCACCCTGTTTCCAGGATAACTGAAAGTGCTGTTTCCAGGGTAACTGATCTCCCTGTTTCCGGGGTAACTGATCACCCTGTTTCCGGGTAACTGACTGCCCTGTTTCCAGGGTAACTGATCTCCCTGTTTCCAGTGCAACGGATCACCATTTTTCCGGGGTAACTGACTGCCCTGTTTCCAGGGGAACTGACTGCCCAGTTTCCAGGGCACCTGATCACCCTGCTTCCAGGGTAACTGACCATCCTGTTTCCAGGGTAACTGACTGCCCAGTTTCCAGGGTAACTGACTGCCCTGTTTCGGGGGTAACTGACTGCCCAGTTTCCAGGGTAACTGATCACCCTGTTTCCGGGAGAACTGACTGCCCTGTTTCCGGGAGAAATGACTGCCCTGTTTCCAGGGTAACTGACTGCTCTGCTTCCGGGGTAACTGACTGCCCTGTTTCCAGGGTAACTGATCACCCTGTTTCCGGGATAACTGACTGCCCTGTTTCCGGGATAACTGACTGCCCAGTTTCCAGGGTAACTGACTTACCCTGTTTGCGGGGTAACTGACTGCCCTGTTTCCAGGCTAACTGACTGCCCTGTTTCCAGGATAACTGGTCACCCTGTTTCCGGGGTAACTGACTGCCCTGTTTCCGGGGTAACTGACCGCCCTGTTTCCAGGGTCACTGACCACCCTGTTTCCAGGATAACTGAAAGTGCTGTTTCCAGGGTAACTGATCTCCCTGTTTCCGGGGTAACTGATCACCCTGTTTCCGGGTAACTGACTGCCCTGTTTCCAGGGTAACTGATCTCCCTGTTTCCAGTGCAACGGATCACCATGTTTCCGGGGTAACTGACCGCCCTGTTTCCGGGGGAACAGACTGCCCAGTTTCCAGGGCAACTGATCACCCTGCTTCCAGGGTAACTGACCATCCTGTTTCCAGGGTAACTGACTGCCCAGTTTCCAGGGTAACTGACTGCCCTGTTTCCGGGGTAACAGATCTCCTGTTTCCAGGGTAACTGACCGCCCTGTTTCCAGGGTAACTGATAACCCTGATTCCGGGATAACTGACTCCGCTGTTTCCAGGGTAACTGACTGCCCAGTTTCCAGGGTAACTGACTGCCCTGTTTCCGGGGTAACTGACTGCCCTGTTTTCAGGGTAACTGACTGCCCTGTTTCCGGGATAACTGACTACCCTGTTTCCGGGATAACTGACTGCCCTGTTTCCAGGGTAACTGACTGCCCTGTTTCCGGGGTAACTGACTGCCCTGTTTCCAGGCAAACTGACGGCCCTGTTTCCAGGATAACTGATCACCCTGTTTCCAGGATAACTGACTCCCCTGTTTCCAGTGTAACTGACTGGCCTGTTTCCAGGGTAACTGACTGCCCAGTTTCCAGGGTAACTGATCACTCTTTTTCCGGGATAACTGACTGCCCTGTTTCCGGGATAACTGACTGCCCTGTTTCCAGGGTAACTGATCACCCTGTTTCCGGGATAACTGTCTGCCCTGTTTCCGGGATAACTGACTGCCCAGTTTCCAGGGTAACAGACTGCCCTGTTTCCGGGGTAACTGACTGCCCTGTTTCCAGGGTAACTGACTGCCCAGTTTCCAGGGTAACTGATCACCCTGTTTCCGGTTGAACTGACTGCCCTGTTTCCGGGAGAAATGACTGCCCTGTTTCCAGGGTAACTGACTGCCCTGCTTCCGGGGTAACTGACTGCCCTGTTTCCAGGGTAACTGATCACCCTGTTTCCGGGATAACTGACTGCCCAGTTTCCGGGATAACTGACTGCCCTGTTTCCAGGGTAACTGACTTACCCTGTTTCCGGGGTAACTGACTGCCCTGTTTCCAGGCTAACTGACTGCCCTGTTTCCAGGATAACTGATCACCCTGTTTCCGGGGTAACTGACTGCCCTGTTTCCGGGGTAACTGACCGCCCTGTTTCCAGGGTCACTGACCACCCTGTTTCCAGGATAACTGAAAGTGCTGTTTCCAGGGTAACTGATCTCCCTGTTTCCGGGGTAACTGATCACCCTGTTTCCGGGTAACTGACAGCACTGTTTCCGAGGTAACTGACTGCCCTGTTTCCAGGGTAACTGATCTCCCTGTTTCCAGTGCAACGGATCACCATGTTTCCGGGGTAACTGACTGCCCTGTTTCCAGTGCAACTGACCGCCCTGTTTCCGGGGGAACTGACTGCCCAGTTTCCAGGGTAACTGATCACCCTGCTTCCAGGGTAACTGACCATCCTGCTTCCGGGGTAACTGATCACCCTGTTTCCGGGTAACTGACAGCACTGTTTCCGAGGTAACTGACTGCCCTGTTTCCAGGGTAACTGATCTCCCTGTTTCCAGTGCAACGGATCACCATGTTTCCGGGGTAACTGACTGCCCTGTTTCCAGGGCAACTGACCGCCCTGTTTCCGGGGGAACTGACTGCCCTGTTTCCGGGGTAACTGATCACCCTGTTTCCAGGGTAACTGACTGCCCAGTTTCTGGGGTAACTGACTTCCCTGTTTCCAGGGTAACTGACTGCCCTGTTTCCGGGATAACTGACTGCCCTGTTTCCAGGGTAACTGATAACCCTGTTTCCGGGATAACTGACTGCCCTGTTTCCAGGGTAACTGACTGCCCAGTTTCCAGAGTAACTGAATAACCTGTTTCCAGGGTAACAGATCACCCTGTTTCCGGGATAACTGACTGCCCTGTTTCCAAGATAACTGACTGCCCTCTTTCCAGGGTCACTGACTGCCCTGTTTCCGGGGTAACTGACTGCCCTGTTTCCAGGCTAACTGACTGCCCTGTTTCCAGGATAACTGATCACCCTGTTTCCGGGGTAACTGACTGCCCTGTTTCCGGGGTAACTGACCGCCCTGTTTCCAGGATAACTGATCACCCTGTTTCCGGGGTAACTGACCACCCTGTTTCCAGGGTCACTGAGCACCCTGTTTCCAGGATAACTGACTCCCCTGTTTCCAGGGTAACTGACTGCCCTGTTTCCGGGGTAACTGATCTCCCTGTTTCCGGGGTTACTGATCTCCCTCTTTCCGGGTAAGTGACTGCCCTGTTTCCAGGTTAACTGACTGCCCTGTTGCCAGGGTAACTGACTGCCCTGTTTCCAGGGGAACTGACTGCCCTGTTTCCGGGGTAACTGATCACACTGTTTCCGGGGTAACTGACTAACCAGTTTGCAGGGTGACTGACTGCCCTGTTTCCAGGGTAACTGACTGCCCAGTTTCCGGGGTAACTGACTGCCCTGTTTCCTGGGTAACTGACTGCCCTGCTTCCGGGGTAACTGACTGCCCTGTTTCCAGGCTAACTGACTGCCCTGTTTCCAGGATAACTGATCACCCTGTTTCCGGGGTAACTGACTGCCCTGTTTCCGGGGTAACTGACCGCCCTGTTTCCAGGATAACTGATCACCCTGTTTCCGGGGTAACTGACCACCCTGTTTCCAGGGTCACTGACCACCCTGTTTCCAGGATAACTGAAAGCCCTGTTTCCGGGGTAACTGATCTCCCTGTTTACGGGTAGCTGAATGCCCTGTTTCCAGGGTAACTGATCTCCCTGTTTCCAGGGTAACTGATCACCCTGTTTCCGGGGTAACTGACTGCCCTGTTTCCAGGGTCACTGACCACCCTGTTTCCAGGATAACTGAAAGCCCTGTTTCCGGGGTAACTGATCTCCCTGTTTACGGGTAGCTGAATGCCCTGTTTCCAGGATAACTGATCACTCTGTTTCCGGGGTAACTGACCACCCTGTTTCCGGGGTAACTGACTAATCTGTTCCCAGGGTTACTGACCGCCCTGTTTCTGGGGTAACTGACTGCCCTGTTTCCGGGGTAACTGACCGCCCTGTTTCCAGGATAACTGATCACCCTGTTTCCAGTGTAACTGACCATCCTGTTTCCAGGGTAACTGACTGCCCAGTTTCCAGGGTAACTGACTGCCCTGTTTCCGGGGTAACAGATCTCCCTGTTTCCGGGGTAACTGACCGCCTGTTTCCAGGATAACTGACCGCCCTATTTCCGGGATAACTGACTGCCCTGTTTACTGGATAACTGACCGCCCTGTTTCCGGGATAACTGACTGCCCTGTTTCCAGGGTAACTGATAACCCCGATTCCGGGATAACTGACTGCGCTGTTTCCAGGGTAACTGACTGCCCAGTTTCCAGGGTAACTGACTGCCCAGTTTCCAGGGTAACTGATCACCCTGTTTCCGGGATAACTGTCTGCCCTGTTTCCGGGATAACTGACTGCCCAGTTTCCAGGGTTACAGACTGCCCTGTTTCCGGGGTAACTGACTGCCCTGTTTCCAGGGTAACTGACTGCCCAGTTTCCAGGGTAACTGATCACCCTGTTTCCGGGAGAACTGACTGCCCTGTTTCCGGGCGAAATGACTGCCCTATTTCCAGGGTAACTGACTGCCCTGCTTCCGGGGTAACTGACTGCCCTGTTTCCAGGGTAACTGATCACCCTGTTTCCGGGATAACTGACTGCCCTGTTTCCGGGATAACTGACTGCCCTGTTTCCAGGGTAACTGACTTACCCTGTTTCCGGGGTAACTGACTGCCCTGTTTCCAGGCTAACTGACTGCCCTGTTTCCAGGATAACTGATCACCCTGTTTCCGGGGTAACTGACTGCCCTGTTTCCGGGGTAACTGACCGCCCTGTTTCCAGGGTCTCTGACCACCCTGTTTCCAGGACAACTGAAAGTGCTGTTTCCAGGGTAACTGATCTCCCTGTTTCCGGGGTAACTGATCACCCTGTTTCCGGGTAACTGACTGCCCTGTTTCCGGGGTAACTGGCTGCCCTGTTTCCAGGGTAACTGATCTCCCTGTTTCCAGTGCAACGGATCACCATGTTTCCGGGGTAACTGACTGCCCTGTTTCCAGGGCAACTGACCGCCCTGTTTCCGGGGGAACTGACTGCCCAGTTTCCAGGGTAACTGACTGCCCTGTTTCCGGGGTAACAGATCTCCTGTTTCCAGGGTAACTGACCGCCCTGTTTCCAGGATAACTGACCGCCCTATTTCCGGGGTAACTGAATGCCCTGTTTCCAGGATAACTGACTGCCCTGTTTCCGGGATAACTGACTGCCCTGTTTACTGGATAACTGACTGCCCTGTTTCCAGGTTAACTGACTGCCCTGTTTCCAGGGTAACTGACTGCCCTGTTTCCAGGGTAACTGACTGCCCAGTTTCCAGGGGAACTGATCACCCTGTTTCAGGGATAACTGACTGCCCTGTTTCCGGGAGAAATGACTGCCCTGTTTCCAGCATAACTGACTGCCCTGTTTCCAGGATAACTGATCACCCTGTTTCCGGGGTAACTGACTGCCCTGTTTCCGGGGTAACTGACCGACCGCCCTGTTTCCAGGATAACTGATCACCCTGTTTCCGGGGTAACTGACTGCCCTGTTTCCAGGGTAACTGGCTAATCTGTTTCCAGGGTTACTGACCGCCCTGTTTCTGGGGTAACTGACTGCCCTGTTTCCGGGGTAACTGACAGCCCTGTTTCCAGGATAACTGATCACCCTGTTTCCAGGGTAACTGACCATCCTGTTTCCAGGGTAACTGACTGCCCAGTTTCCAGGGTAACTGACCGCCCTATTTCCGGGGTAACTGACCGCCCTGTTTGCAGGATAACTGACTGCCCTGTTTCCGGGATAACTGACTGCCCTGTTTACTGGATAACTGACCGCCCTGTTTCCAGGTTAACTGACTGCCCTGTTTCCGGGATAACTGACTGCCCTGTTTCCAGGGTAACTGATTGCCCTGTTTCCGGTGTAACTGACTGCCCTGTTTCCAGGGTAACTGATCACCCTGTTTCCGGGACAACTGACTGCCCTGTTTCCGGGATAACTGACTGCCCTGTTTCCAGGATAACTGACTGCCCTGTTTCCAGGGGAACTGACTACCCTGTTTCCAAGCTAACTGACCGCCCTGTTTCCACGATAACTGATCACCCTGTTTCCGGGGTCACTTACCACACTGTTTCCAGTGTCACTGACCACCCCGTTTCCAGGATAACTGACTCCCCTGTTTCCAGGGTAACTGACCGCCCTGTTTCCGGGGTCACTTACCACACTGTTTCCAGTGCAACGGATCACCATGTTTCCGGGGTAACTGACTGCCCTGTTTCCAGGGCAACTGACCGCCCTGTTTCCGGGGGAACTGACTGCCCAGTTTCCAGGGTAACTGACTGCCCTGTTTCCAGGGTAACTGACAGCCCACCTTCCAGTGTAACTGATCACCCTGTTTCCAGGATAATTGACTGCCCTGTTTCCAGGGTAAATGACCGCCCTGTTTCCAGGGTAACTGACTGCCCAGTTTCCAGGGTAAATTATCACGCTGTTTCCGGGATAACTAACTGCCCTGTTTCCGGGATAACTGACTGCCCAGTTTCCGGGGTAACTGACTTCCCTGTTTCCAGGGTAACTGACTGCCCAGTTTCCATGGTAACTGACTGCCCTGTTTCCGGGGTAACTGATCACCCTGTTTCCGGGGTAACTGACTGCCCAGTTTCCAGGGTAACTGACCATCCTGTTTCCAGGGTAACTGACTGCCCAGTTTCCAGTGTAACTGACCGCCCTATTTCCGGGGTAACTGACCGCCCTGTTTCCAGGATAACTGACTGCCCTCCTTCCGGGA
This sequence comes from Heterodontus francisci, assembly GCF_036365525.1. NCBI lineage: Eukaryota > Metazoa > Chordata > Chondrichthyes > Heterodontiformes > Heterodontidae > Heterodontus > Heterodontus francisci. The sequence continues at coordinate 8,231,298 of NC_090386.1, forward strand.
TAACTGACTGCCCTGTTTACTGGATAACTGACCGCCCTGTTTCCAGGTTAACTGACTGCCCTGTTTCCGGGATAACTGACTGCCCTGTTTCCAGGGTAACTGATTGCCCTGTTTCCGGTGTAACTGACTGCCCTGTTTCCAGGGTAACTGATCACCCTGTTTCCGGGACAACTGACTGCCCTGTTTCCGGGATAACTGACTGCCCTGTTTCCAGGATAACTGACTGCCCTGTTTCCGGGGTAACTGACTACCCTGTTTCCAAGCTAACTGACGGCCCTGTTTCCAGGATAACTGATCACCCTGTTTCCGCGGTAACTGACTGCCCTGTTTCCGGGATAACTGACCGCCCTGTTTCCACGATAACTGATCACCCTGTTTCCGGGGTCACTTACCACACTGTTTCCAGTGTCACTGACCACCCCGTTTCCAGGATAACTGTCTCCCCTGTTTCCAGGGTAACTGACCGCCCTGTTTCCGGGGTCACTTACCACACTGTTTCCAGTGCAACGGATCACCATGTTTCCGGGGTGATTAACTGCCCTGTTTCCAGGGCAACTGACCGCCCTGTTTCCGGGGGAACTGACTGCCCAGTTTCCAGGGTAACTGACTGCCCTGTTTCCAGGGTAACTGACAGCCCACCTTCCAGTGTAACTGATCACCCTGTTTCCAGGATAATTGACTGCCCTGTTTCCAGGGTAAATGACCGCCCTGTTTCCAGGGTAACTGACTGCCCAGTTTCCAGGGTAAATTATCACGCTGTTTCCGGGATAACTAACTGCCCTGTTTCCGGGATAACTGACTGCCCAGTTTCCGGGGTAACTGACTTCCCTGTTTCCAGGGTAACTGACTGCCCAGTTTCCATGGTAACTGACTGCCCTGTTTCCGGGGTAACTGATCACCCTGTTTCCGGGGTAACTGACTGCCCAGTTTCCAGGGTAACTGACCATCCTGTTTCCAGGGTAACTGACTGCCCAGTTTCCAGTGTAACTGACCGCCCTATTTCCGGGGTAACTGACCGCCCTGTTTCCAGGATAACTGACTGCCCTCCTTCCGGGATAACTGACTGCCCTGTTTACTGGATAACTGACCGCCCTGTTTCCAGGTTAACTGACTGCCCTGTTTCCGGGATAACTGACTGCCCTGTTTCCAGGGTAACTGATTGCCCTGTTTCCGGTGTAACTGACTGCCCTGTTTCCAGGGTAACTGATCACCCTGTTTCCGGGACAACTGACTGCCCTGTTTCCGGGATAACTGACTGCCCTGTTTCCAGGATAACTGACTGCCCTGTTTCCGGGGTAACTGACTACCCTGTTTCCAAGCTAACTGACGGCCCTGTTTCCAGGATAACTGATCACCCTGTTTCCGCGGTAACTGACTGCCCTGTTTCCGGGATAACTGACCGCCCTGTTTCCACGATAACTGATCACCCTGTTTCCGGGGTCACTTACCACACTGTTTCCAGTGTCACTGACCACCCCGTTTCCAGGATAACTGTCTCCCCTGTTTCCAGGGTAACTGACCGCCCTGTTTCCGGGGTCACTTACCACACAGTTTCCAGTGCAACGGATCACCATGTTTCCGGGGTAACTGACTGCCCTGTTTCCAGGGCAACTGACCGCCCTGTTTCCGGGGGAACTGACTGCCCAGTTTCCAGGGTAACTAACTGCCCTGTTTCCGGGGTAACTGACTGCCCATTTTCCAGCGTAACTGACTGCCCTGTTTCCAGGGTAACTGAGAGCCCACCTTCCAGTGTAACTGATCACCCTGTTTCCAGGATAATTGACTGCCCTGTTTCCAGGGTAAATGACCGCCCTGTTTCCAGGGTAACTGACTGCCCAGTTTCCAGGGTAAATTATCACCCTGTTTCCGGGATAACTAACTGCCCTGTTTCCGGGATAACTGACTGCCCAGTTTCCGAGGTAACTGACTTCCCTGTTTCCAGGGTAACTGACTGCCCAGTTTCCATGGTAACTGACTGCCCTGTTTCCGGGGTAACTGATCACCCTGTTTCCGGGGCAACTGACTGCCCAGTTTCCAGGGTGACTGACTGCCCTGTTTCCAGGGTAACTGACTGCCCAGTTTCCGGGGTAACTGACTGCCCTGTTTCCAGGGTAACTGATCACCCTGTTTCCGGGATAACTGACTGCCCTGTTTCCGGGATAACTGACTGCCCTGTTTCCAGGGTAACTGACTTACCCTGTTTCCGGGGTAACTGACTGCCCTGTTTCCAGGCTAACTGACTGCCCTGTTTCCAGGATAACTGATCACCCTGTTTCCGGGGTAACTGACTGCCCTGTTTCCGGGGTAACTGACCGCCCTGTTTCCAGGGTCACTGACCACCCTGTTTCCAGGATAACTGAAAGCCCTGTTTCCAGGGTAACTGATCTCCCTGTTTGCGGGGTAACTGATCACCCTGTTTCCGGGTAACTGACTGCCCTGTTTCCGGGGTAACTGACTGCCCTGTTTCCAGGGTAACTGATCTCCCTGTTTCCAGTGCAACGGATCACCATGTTTCCGGGGTAACTGACTGCCCTGTTTCCAGGGCAACTAACTGCCCTGTTTCCGGGGGAACTGACTGCCCAGTTTCCAGGGTAACTGACTGCCCAGTTTCCAGGGTAACTAACTGCCCTGTTTCCGGGGTAACTGACTGCCCAGTTTCCAGGGTAACTGACTGCCCTGTTTCCAGGGTAACTGACAGCCCACCTTCCAGTGTAACTGATCACCCTGTTTCCGGGATAACTAACTGCCCTGTTTCCAGGATAACTGACTGCCCTGTTTCCGGGGTAACTGATCACCCTGTTTCCGGGGTAACTGACTGCCCAGTTTCCGGGGTAACTGACTTCCCTGTTTCCAGGGTAACAGACTGCCCTGTTTCCAGGGTAACTGATAACCCTGTTTCCGGGATAACTGACTGCCCTGTTTCCAGGGTGACTGACTGCCCAGTTTCCAGAGTAACTGAATAACCTGTTTCCAGGGTAACAGATCACCCTGTTTCCAAGATAACTGACTGCCCTCTTTCCAGGGTCACTGACTGCCCTGTTTCCGGGGTAACTGACTGCCCTGTTTCCAGGCTAACTGACTGCCCTGTTTCCAGGATAACTGATCACCCTGTTTCCGGGGTAACTGACTGCCCTGTTTCCGGGGTAACTGACCGCCCTGTTTCCAGGATAACTGATCACCCTGTTTCCGGGGTAACTGACCACCCTGTTTCCAGGTTAACTGACTGCCCTGTTGCCAGGGTAACTGACTGCCCTGTTTCCAGGGGAACTGACTGCCCTGTTTCCGGGGTAACTGATCACACTGTTTCCGGGGTAACTGACTAACCAGTTTCCAGGGTGACTGACTGCCCTGTTTCCAGGGTAAATGACTGCCCAGTTTCCGGGGTAACTGACTGCCCTGTTTCCTGGGTAACTGACTGCCCTGCTTCCGGGGTAACTGACTGCAGTGTTTCCAGGCTAACTGACTGCCCTGTTTCCAGGATAACTGATCACCCTGTTTCCGGGGTAACTGACTGCCCTGTTTCCGGGGTAACTGACCGCCCTGTTTCCAGGATAACTGATCACCCTGTTTCCGGGGTAACTGACCACCCTGTTTCCAGGGTCACTGATCACCCTGTTTCCAGGATAACTGAAAGCCCTGTTTCCAGGGTAACTGATCTCCCTGTTTACGGGTAGCTGAATGCCCTGTTTCCAGGGTAACTGATCTCCCTGTTTCCAGGGTAACTGATCACCCTGTTTCCGGGGTAACTGACTGCCCTGTTTCCAGGGTAACTGACTGCCCTGTTTCCGGGGTAACTGACTGCCCTGTTTCCAGGATAACTGATCACTCTGTTTCCGGGGTAACTGACCACCCTGTTTCCGGGGTAACTGACTAATCTGTTCCCAGGGTTACTGACCGCCCTGTTTCTGGGGTAACTGACTGCCCTGTTTCCGGGGTAACTGACCGCCCTGTTTCCAGGATAACTGATCACCCTGTTTCCAGTGGAACTGACCATCCTGTTTCCAGGGTAACTGACTGCCCAGTTTCCAGGGTAACTGACTGCCCTGTTTCCGGGGTAACAGATCTCCCTGTTTCCGGGGTAACTGACCGCCTGTTTCCAGGATAACTGACCGCCCTATTTCCGGGATAACTGACTGCCCTGTTTACTGGATAACTGACCGCCCTGTTTCCGGGATAACTGACTGCCCTGTTTCCAGGGTAACTGATAACCCTGATTCCGGGATAACTGACTGCGCTGTTTCCAGGGTAACTGACTGCCCAGTTTCCAGGGTAACTGACTGCCCAGTTTCCAGGGTAACTAACTGCCCTGTTTCCAGGGTAACTGAGAGCCCACCTTCCAGTGTAACTGATCACCCTGTTTCCAGGATAATTGACTGCCCTGTTTCCAGGGTAACTGACTGCCCAGTTTCCAGGGTAAATTATCACCCTGTTTCCGGGATAACTAACTGCCCTGTTTCCGGGATAACTGACTGCCCAGTTTCCGAGGTAACTGACTTCCCTGTTTCCAGGGTAACTGACTGCCCAGTTTCCATGGTAACTGACTGCCCTGTTTCCGGGGTAACTGATCACCCTGTTTCCGGGGCAACTGACTGCCCAATTTCCGGGGTAACTGACTGCCCTGTTTCCAGGGTAACTGATCACCCTGTTTCCGGGGTAAATGACTGCCCTGTTTCCAGGCTAACTGACTGCCCTGTTTCCAGGATAACTGATCACCCTGTTTCCGGGGTAACTGACTGCCCTGTTTCCGGGGTAACTGACCGCCCTGTTTCCAGGGTCACTGACCACCCTGTTTCCAGGATAACTGAAAGCCCTGTTTCCAGGGTAACTGATCTCCCTGTTTCCGGGGTAACTGATCACCCTGTTTCCGGGTAACTGACTGCCCTGTTTCCGGGGTAACTGACTGCCCTGTTTCCAGGGTAACTGATCTCCCTGTTTCCAGTGCAACGGATCACCATGTTTCCGGGGTAACTGACTGCCCTGTTTCCAGGGCAACTAACTGCCCTGTTTCCGGGGGAACTGACTGCCCAGTTTCCAGGGTAACTGACTGCCCAGTTTCCAGGGTAACTAACTGCCCTGTTTCCGGGGTAACTGACTGCCCAGTTTCCAGGGTAACTGACTGCCCTGTTTCCAGGGTAACTGACAGCCCACCTTCCAGTGTAACTGATCACCCTGTTTCCAGGATAATTGACTGCCCTGTTTCCAGGGTAACTGACCGCCCTGTTTCCGGGATAACTAACTGCCCTGTTTCCAGGATAACTGACTGCCCTGTTTCCGGGGTAACTGATCACCCTGTTTCCGGGGTAACTGACTGCCCAGTTTCCGGGGTAACTGACTTCCCTGTTTCCAGGGTAACTGACTGCCCTGTTTCCGGGATAACTGACTGCCCTGTTTCCAGGGTAACTGATAACCCTGTTTCCGGGATAACTGACTGCCCTGTTTCCAGGGTAACTGACTGCCCAGTTTCCAGAGTAACTGAATAACCTGTTTCCAGGGTAACAGATCACCCTGTTTCCGCAATAACTGACTGCCCTGTTTCCAAGATAACTGACTGCCCTCTTTCCAGGGTCACTGACTGCCCTGTTTCCGGGGTAACATACTGCCCTGTTTCCAGGCTAACTGACTGCCCTTTTTCCAGGATAACTGATCACCCTGTTTCCGGGGTAACTGATTGCCCTGTTTCCGGGGTAACTGACCGCCCTGTTTCCAGGATAACTGATCACCCTGTTTCCGGGGTAACTGACCACCCTGTTTCCAGGGTCACTAACCACCCTGTTTCCAGGATAACTGACTCCCCTGTTTCCAGTGTAACTGACTGCCCTGTTTCCGGGGTAACTGATCTCCCTGTTTCCGGGGTTACTGATCTCCCTCTTTCCGGGTAAGTGACTGCCCTGTTTCCAGGTTAACTGACTGCCCTGTTGCCAGGGTAACTGACTGCCCTGTTTCCAGGGGAACTGACTGCCCTGTTTCCGGGGTAACTGATCACACTGTTTCCGGGGTAACTGACTAACCAGTTTCCAGGGTGACTGACTGCCCTGTTTCCAGGGTAACTGACTGCCCAGTTTCCGGGGTAACTGACTGCCCTGTTTCCTGGGTAACTGACTGCCCTGCTTCCGGGGTAACTGACTGCCCTGTTTCCAGGCTAACTGACTGCCCTGTTTCCAGGATAACTGATCACCCTGTTTCCGGGGTAACTGACTGCCCTGTTTCCGGGGTAACTGACCGCCCTGTTTCCAGGATAACTGATCACCCTGTTTCCGGGGTAACTGACCACCCTGTTTCCAGGGTCACTGACCACCCTGTTTCCAGGATAACTGAAAGCCCTGTTTCCAGGGTAACTGATCTCCCTGTTTACGGGTAGCTGAATGCCCTCTTTCCAGGGTAACTGATCTCCCTGTTTCCAGGGTAACTGATCACCCTGTTTCCGGGGTAACTGACTGCCCTGTTTCCAGGGTAACTGACTGCCCTGTTTCCGGGGTAACTGACTGCCCTGTTTCCAGGATAACTGATCACTCTGTTTCCGGGGTAACTGACCACCCTGTTTCCGGGGTAACTGACCAATCTGTTCCCAGGGTTACTGACCGCCCTGTTTCTGGGGTAACTGACTGCCCTGTTTCCGGGGTAACTGACCGCCCTGTTTCCAGGATAACTGATCACCCTGTTTCCAGTGGAACTGACCATCCTGTTTCCAGGGTAACTGACTGCCCAGTTTCCAGGGTAACTGACTGCCCTGTTTCCGGGGTAACAGATCTCCCTGTTTCCGGGGTAACTGACTGCCCTGTTTCCAGGATAACTGACCGCCCTATTTCCGGGATAACTGACTGCCCTGTTTACTGGATAACTGACCGCCCTGTTTCCGGGATAACTGACTGCCCTGTTTCCAGGGTAACTGATAACCCTGATTCCGGGATAACTGACTGCGCTGTTTCCAGGGTAACTGACTGCCCAGTTTCCAGGGTAACTGACTGCCCTGTTTCCGGGGTAATTGACTGCCCTGTTTCCAGGGTAACTGACTGCCCAGTTTCCAGAGTAACTGAATACCCTTTTTCCAGGGTAACTGACTCCCCTGTTTCCGGGAAAACTGACTGCCCTGTTTCCAGGGTAACTGACTGCCCTGTTTCCGGGATAACTGACTACCCTGTTTCCGGGATAACTGACTGCCCTGTTTCCAGGGTAACTGACTGCCCTGTTTCCGGGGTAACTGACTGCCCTGTTTCCAGGCTAACTGACGGCCCTGTTTCCAGGATAACTGATCACCCAGTTTCCAGGATAACTGACTCCCCTGTTTCCAGTGTAACTGACTGACCTGTTTCCGGGGTAACTGACCGCCCTGTTTCCAGGATAACTGACCTATCTATTTCCGGGGTAACTGACCGCCCTGTTTCCAGGATAACTGACTGCCCTGTTTCCAGGTTAACTGACTGCCCTGTTTCCAGGGTAACTGACTGCCCTGTTTCCGGGGTAACTGACCGCCCTGTTTCCAGGATAACAGATCACCCTGTTTCCGGAGTAACTGACCATCCTGTTTCCAGGGTCACTGACCACCCTGATTCCAGGATAACTGAAAGCCCTGTTTCCAGGGTAAATTATCACCCTGTTTCCGGGATAAATAACTGCCCTGTTTCCGGGATAACTGACTGCCCAGTTTCCGAGGTAACTGACTTCCCTGTTTCCAGGGTAACTGACTGCCCAGTTTCCATGGTAACTGACTGCCCTGTTTCCGGGGTAACTGATCACCCTGTTTCCGGGGCAACTGACTGCCCAATTTCCGGGGTAACTGACTGCCCTGTTTCCAGGGTAACTGATCACCCTGTTTCCGGGATAACTGACTGCCCTGTTTCCGGGATAACTGACTGCCCTGTTTCCAGCGTAACTGACTTACCCTGTTTCCGGGGTAAATGACTGCCCTGTTTCCAGGCTAACTGACTGCCCTGTTTCCAGGATAACTGATCACCCTGTTTCCGGGGTAACTGACTGCCCTGTTTCCGGGGTAACTGACCGCCCTGTTTCCAGGGTCACTGACCACCCTGTTTCCAGGATAACTGAAAGCCCTGTTTCCAGGGTAACTGATCTCCCTGTTTCCGGGGTAACTGATCACCCTGTTTCCGGGTAACTGACTGCCCTGTTTCCGGGGTAACTGACTGCCCTGTTTCCAGGGTAACTGATCTCCCTGTTTCCAGTGCAACGGATCACCATGTTTCCGGGGTAACTGACTGCCCTGTTTCCAGGGCAACTAACTGCCCTGTTTCCGGGGGAACTGACTGCCCAGTTTCCAGGGTAACTGACTGCCCAGTTTCCAGGGTAACTAACTGCCCTGTTTCCGGGGTAACTGACTGCCCAGTTTCCAGGGTAACTGACTGCCCTGTTTCCAGGGTAACTGACAGCCCACCTTCCAGTGTAACTGATCACCCTGTTTCCAGGATAATTGACTGCCCTGTTTCCAGGGTAACTGACCGCCCTGTTTCCGGGATAACTAACTGCCCTGTTTCCAGGATAACTGACTGCCCTGTTTCCGGGGTAACTGATCACCCTGTTTCCGGGGTAACTGACTGCCCAGTTTCCGGGGTAACTGACTTCCCTGTTTCCAGGGTAACTGACTGCCCTGTTTCCGGGATAACTGACTGCCCTCTTTCCAGGGTAACTGATAACCCTGTTTCCGGGATAACTGACTGCCCTGTTTCCAGGGTAACTGACTGCCCAGTTTCCAGAGTAACTGAATAACCTGTTTCCAGGGTAACAGATCACCCTGTTTCCGGGATAACTGACTGCCCTGTTTCCAAGATAACTGACTGCCCTCTTTCCAGGGTCACTGACTGCCCTGTTTCCGGGGTAACTGACTGCCCTGTTTCCAGGCTAACTGACTGCCCTGTTTCCAGGATAACTGATCACCCTGTTTCCGGGGTAACTGACTGCCCTGTTTCCGGGGTAACTGACCGCCCTGTTTCCAGGATAACTGATCACCCTGTTTCCGGGGTAACTGACCACCCTGTTTCCAGGGTCACTAACCACCCTGTTTCCAGGATAACTGACTCCCCTGTTTCCAGGGTAACTGACTGCCCTGTTTCCGGGGTAACTGATCTCCCTGTTTCCGGGGTTACTGATCTCCCTCTTTCCGGGTAAGTGACTGCCCTGTTTCCAGGTTAACTGACTGCCCTGTTGCCAGGGTAACTGACTGCCCTGTTTCCAGGGGAACTGACTGCCCTGTTTCCGTGGTAACTGATCACACTGTTTCCGGGGTAACTGACTAACCAGTTTCCAGGGTGACTGACTGCCCTGTTTCCAGGGTAACTGACTGCCCAGTTTCCGGGGTAACTGACTGCCCTGTTTCCTGGGTAACTGACTGCCCTGCTTCCGGGGTAACTGACTGCCCTGTTTCCAGGCTAACTGACTGCCCTGTTTCCAGGATAACTGATCACCCTGTTTCCGGGGTAACTGACTGCCCTGTTTCCGGGGTAACTGACCGCCCTGTTTCCAGGATAACTGATCACCCTGTTTCCGGGGTAACTGACCACCCTGTTTCCAGGGTCACTGACCACCCTGTTTCCAGGATAACTGAAAGCCCTGTTTCCAGGGTAACTGATCTTCCTGTTTACGGGTAGCTGAATGCCCTGTTTCCAGGGTAACTGATCTCCCTGCTTCCAGGGTAACTGATCACCCTGTTTCCGGGGTAACTGACTGCCCTGTTTCCAGGGTAACTGACTGCCCTGTTTCCGGGGTAACTGACTGCCCTGTTTCCAGGATAACTGATCACTCTTTTTCCGGGGTAACTGACCACCCTCTTTCCGGGGTAACTGACTAATCTGTTCCCAGGGTTACTGACCGCCCTGTTTCTGGGGTAACTGACTGCCCTGTTTCCGGGGTAACTGACCGCCCTGTTTCCAGGATAACTGATCACCCTGTTTCCAGTGGAACTGACCATCCTGTTTCCAGGGTAACTGACTGCCCAGTTTCCAGGGTAACTGACTGCCCTGTTTCCGGGGTAACAGATCTCCCTGTTTCCGGGGTAACTGACCGCCCTGTTTCCAGGATAACTGACCGCCCTATTTCCGGGATAACTGACTGCCCTGTTTACTGGATAACTGACCGCCCTGTTTCCGGGATAACTGACTGCCCTGTTTCCAGGGTAACTGATAACCCTGATTCCGGGATAACTGACTGCGCTGTTTCCAGGGTAACTGACTGCCCAGTTTCCAGGGTAACTGACTGCCCTGTTTCCGGGGTAATTGACTGCCCTGTTTCCAGGGTAACTGACTGCCCAGTTTCCAGAGTAACTGAATACCCTTTTTCCAGGGTAACTGACTCCCCTGTTTCCGGGATAACTGACTGCCCTGTTTCCAGGGTAACTGACTGCCCTGTTTCCGGGATAACTGACTACCCTGTTTCCGGGATAACTGACTGCCCTGTTTCCAGGGTAACTGACTGCCCTGTTTCCGGGGTAACTGACTGCCCTGTTTCCAGGGTAACTGACTGCCCAGTTTCCAGAGTAACTGAATACCCTTTTTCCAGGGTAACTGACTGCCCTGTTTCCGGGATAACTGACTACCCTGTTTCCGGGATAACTGACTGCCCTGTTTCCAGGATAACTGACTCCCCTGTTTCCAGTGTAACTGACTGACCTGTTTCCGGGGTAACTGACCGCCCTGTTTCCAGGATAACTGACCTATCTATTTCCGGGGTAACTGACCGCCCTGTTTCCAGGATAACTGACTGCCCTGTTTCCAGGTTAACTGACTGCCCTGTTTCCAGGGTAACTGACTGCCCTGTTTCCGGGGTAACTGACCGCCCTGTTTCCAGGATAACAGATCACCCTGTTTCCGGAGTAACTGACCATCCTGTTTCCAGGGTCACTGACCACCCTGATTCCAGGATAACTGAAAGCCCTGTTTCCAGGGTAACTGACTGCCCTGTTTCCGGGAAAACTGTCTGCCCTGTTTCCTGGGTAACTGACTGCCCTGCTTCCGGGGTAACTGAAAGCCCTGTTTCCAGGGTAACTGATCTCCCTGTTTACGGGTAACTGACTGCCCAGTTTCCAGGGTAACTGATCACCCTTTTTCCGGGATAACTGACTGCCCTGTTTCCGGGATAACTGACTGCCCTGTTTCCAGGGTAACTGATCACCCTGTTTCCGGGATAACTGTCTGCCCTGTTTCCGGGATAACTGACTGCCCAGTTTCCAGGGTAACAGACTGCCCTGTTTCCAGGGTAACTGACTGCCCAGTTTCCAGGGTAACTGATCACCCTGTTTCCGGGATAACTGACTGCACTTTTTCCGGGAGAAATGACTGCCCTGTTGCCAGGGTAACTGACTGCCCTGTTTCCGGGGTAACTGACTGCCCTGTTTCCGGGGTAACTGATCTCCCTCTTTCCGGGATAACTGACCGCCCTGTTTCCAGGATAACTGACCTACCTATTTCCGGGGTAACTGACCTCCCTGTTGCCAGGGTAACTGACTGCCCTGTTTCCAGGGGAACTGACTGCCCTGTTTCCGGGGTAACTGATCACACTGTTTCCGGGGTAACTGACTAACCAGTTTCCAGGGTGACTGACTGCCCTGTTTCCAGGGTAACTGACTGCCCAGTTTCCGGGGTAACTGACTGCCCTGTTTCCTGGGTAACTGACTGCCCTGCTTCCGGGGTAACTGACTGCCCTGTTTCCAGGCTAACTGACTGCCCTGTTTCCAGGATAACTGATCACCCTGTTTCCGGGGTAACTGACTGCCCTGTTTCCGGGGTAACTGACCGCCCTGTTTCCAGGATAACTGATCACCCTGTTTCCGGGGTAACTGACCACCCTGTTTCCAGGGTCACTGACCACCCTGTTTCCAGGATAACTGAAAGCCCTGTTTCCAGGGTAACTGATCTCCCTGTTTCCGGGTAGCTGAATGCCCTTTTTCCAGGGTAACTGATCTCCCTGTTTCCAGGGTAACTGATCACCATGTTTCCGGGGTAACTGACTGCCCTGTTTCCGGGGTAACTGACTGCCCTGTTTCCAGGATAACTGATCACTCTGTTTCCGGGGTAACTGACCACCCTGTTTCCGGGGTAACTGACTAATCTGTTCCCAGGGTTACTGACCGCCCTGTTTCTGGGGTAACTGACTGCCCTGTTTCCGGGGTAACTGACCGCCCTGTTTCCAGGATAACTGATCACCCTGTTTCCAGTGGAACTGACCATCCTGTTTCCAGGGTAACTGACTGCCCAGTTTCCAGGTTAACTGACTGCCCTGTTTCCGGGGTAACAGATCTCCCTGTTTCCGGGGTAACTGACCGCCCTGTTTCCAGGATAACTGACCGCCCTATTTCCGGGATAACTGACTGCCCTGTTTACTGGATAACTGACCGCCCTGTTTCCGGGATAAATGACTGCCCTGTTTCCAGGGTAACTGATAACCCTGATTCCGGGATAACTGACTGCGCTGTTTCCGGGGTAACTGACTGTCCTGTTTCCAGGGTAACTGACTGCCCTGTTTCCCGGGTAACTGACTGCCCAGTTTCCAGGGTAACTGATCACCCTTTTTCCGGGATAACTGACTGACCTGTTTCCAGGGTAACTGATCACCCTGTTTCCGGGATAACTGTCTGCCCTGTTTCCGGGATAACTGACTGCCCAGTTTCCAGGGTAACAGACTGCCCTGTTTCCAGGGTAACTGACTGCCCAGTTTCCAGGGTAACTGATCACCCTGTTTCCGGGATAACTGACTGCACTTTTTCCGGGAGAAATGACTGCCCTGTTGCCAGGGTAACTGACTGCCCTGTTTCCGGGGTAACTGACTGCCCTGTTTCCGGGGTAACTGATCTCCCTCTTTCCGGGATAACTGACCGCCCTGTTTCCAGGATAACTGACCTACCTATTTCCGGGGTAACTGACCTCCCTGTTGCCAGGGTAACTGACTGCCCTGTTTCCAGGGGAACTGACTGCCCTGTTTCCGGGGTAACTGATCACACTGTTTCCGGGGTAACTGACTAACCAGTTTCCAGGGTGACTGACTGCCCTGTTTCCAGGGTAACTGACTGCCCAGTTTCCGGGGTAACTGACTGCCCTGTTTCCTGGGTAACTGACTGCCCTGCTTCCGGGGTAACTGACTGCCCTGTTTCCAGGCTAACTGACTGCCCTGTTTCCAGGATAACTGATCACCCTGTTTCCGGGGTAACTGACTGCCCTGTTTCCGGGGTAACTGACCGCCCTGTTTCCAGGATAACTGATCACCCTGTTTCCGGGGTAACTGACCACCCTGTTTCCAGGGTCACTGACCACCCTGTTTCCAGGATAACTGAAAGCCCTGTTTCCAGGGTAACTGATCTCCCTGTTTCCGGGTAGCTGAATGCCCTTTTTCCAGGGTAACTGAACTCCCTGTTTCCAGGGTAACTGATCACCCTGTTTCCGGGGTAACTGACTGCCCTGTTTCCGGGGTAACTGACTGCCCTGTTTCCAGGATAACTGATCACTCTGTTTCCGGGGTAACTGACCACCCTGTTTCCGGGGTAACTGACTAATCTGTTCCCAGGGTTACTGACCGCCCTGTTTCTGGGGTAACTGACTGCCCTGTTTCCGGGGTAACTGACCGCCCTGTTTCCAGGATAACTGATCACCCTGTTTCCAGTGGAACTGACCATCCTGTTTCCAGGGTAACTGACTGCCCAGTTTCCAGGGTAACTGACTGCCCTGTTTCCGGGGTAACAGATCTCCCTGTTTCCGGGGTAACTGACCGCCCTGTTTCCAGGATAACTGACCGCCCTATTTCCGGGATAACTGACTGCCCTGTTTACTGGATAACTGACCGCCCTGTTTCCGGGATAACTGACTGCCCTGTTTCCAGGGTAACTGATAACCCTGATTCCGGGATAACTGACTGCGCTGTTTCCAGGGTAACTGACTGCCCAGTTTCCAGGGTAACTGACTGCCCTGTTTCCGGGGTAACTGACTGCCCTGTTTCCAGGGTAACTGACTGCCCAGTTTCCAGAGTAACTGAATACCCTTTTTCCAGGGTAACTGACTCCCCTGTTTCCGGGATAACTGACTGCCCTGTTTCCAGGGTAACTGACTGCCCTGTTTCCGGGATAACTGACTACCCTGTTTCCGGGATAACTGACTGCCCTGTTTCTAGGGTAACTGACTGCCCTGTTTCCGGGGTAACTGACTGCCCTGTTTCCAGGCTAACTGACGGCCCTGTTTCCAGGATAACTGATCACCCAGTTTCCAGGATAACTGACTCCCCTGTTTCCAGTGTAACTGACTGACCTGTTTCCGGGGTAACTGACCGCCCTGTTTCCAGGATAACTGACCTATCTATTTCCGGGGTAACTGACCGCCCTGTTTCCAGGATAACTGACTGCCCTGTTTCCAGGTTAACTGACTGCCCTGTTTCCAGGGTAACTGACTGCCCTGTTTCCGGGGTAACTGACCGCCCTGTTTCCAGGATAACAGATCACCCTGTTTCCGGAGTAACTGACCATCCTGTTTCCAGGGTCACTGACCACCCTGATTCCAGGATAACTGAAAGCCCTGTTTCCAGGGTAACTGACTGCCCTGCTTCCGGGGTAACTGACTGACCTGTTTCCAGGGTAACTGACTGCCCAGTTTCCAGGGGAACTGATCACCCTTTTTCCGGGATAACTGACTGCCCTGTTTCCGGGATAACTGACTGCCCTGTTTCCAGGGTAATTGATCACCCTGTTTCCGGGATAACTGTCTGCCCTGTTTCCGGGATAACTGACTGCCCAGTTTCCAGGGTAACAGACTGCCCTGTTTCCGGGGTAACTGACTGCCCTGTTTCCAGGGTAACTGACTGCCCAGTTTCCAGGGTAACTGATCACCCTGTTTCCGGGATAACTGACTGCACTTTTTCCGGGAGAAATGACTGCCCTGTTGCCAGGGTAACTGACTGCCCTGTTTCCGGGGTAACTGACTGCCCTGTTTCCGGGGTAACTGATCTCCCTCTTTCCGGGATAACTGACCGCCCTGTTTCCAGGATAACTGACCTACCTATTTCCGGGGTAACTGACCTCCCTGTTTCCAGGATAAGTGACTGCCCTATTTCCAGGTTAACTGACTGCCCTGTTGCCAGGGTAACTGACTGCCCTTTTACCAGGGGAACTGACTGCCCTGTTTCCGGGGTAACTGATCACACTTTTTCCGGGGTAACTGACTAACCAGTTTCCAGGGTGACTGACTGCCCTGTTTCCAGGGTAACTGACTGCCCAGTTTCCGGGGTAACTGACTGCCCTGTTTCCTGGGTAACTGACTGCCCTGCTTCCGGGGTAACTGACTGCCCTGTTTCCAGGCTAACTGACTGCCCTGTTTCCAGGATAACTGATCACCCTGTTTCCAGGGTAACTGACTGCCCTGTTTCCGGGGTAACTGACCGCCCTGTTTCCAGGATAACTGATCACCCTGTTTCCGGGGTAACTGACCACCCTGTTTCCAGTGTCACTGACCACCCTGTTTCCAGGATAACTGAAAGCCCTGTTTCCAGGGTAACTGATCTCCCTGTTTCCGGGTAGCTGAATGCCCTTTTTCCAGGGTAACTGATCTCCCTGTTTCCAGGGTAACTGATCACCCTGTTTCCGGGGTAACTGACTGCCCTGTTTCCGGGGTTACTGACTGCCCTGTTTCCAGGAGAACTGATCACTCTGTTTCCGGGGTAACTGACCACCCTGTTTCCGGGGTAACTGACTAATCTGTTCCCAGGGTTACTGACCGCCCTGTTTCTGGGGTAACTGACTGCCCTGTTTCCGGGGTAACTGACCGCCCTGTTTCCAGGATAACTGATCACCCTGTTTCCAGTGTAACTGACCATCCTGTTTCCAGGGTAACTGACTGACCAGTTTCCAGGGTAACTGACTGCCCTGTTTCCGGGGTAACAGATCTCCCTGTTTCCGGGGTAACTGACCGCCCTGTTTCCAGGATAACTGACCGCCCTATTTCCGGGATAACTGACTGCCCTGTTTACTGGATAACTGACCGCCCTGTTTCCGGGATAACTGACTGCCCTGTTTCCAGGGTAACTGATAACCCTGATTCCGGGATAACTGACTGCGCTGTTTCCAGGGTAACTGACTGCCCAGTTTCCAGGGTAACTGACTGCCCTGTTTCCGGGGTAACTGACTGCCCTGTTTCCAGGGTAACTGACTGCCCAGTTTCCAGGGTAACTGACTGCCCTGTTTCCAGGGTAACTGAGTGCCCTGTTTCCAGGCTAACTGACGGCCCTGTTTCCAGGATAACTGATCACCCTGTTTCCAGGATAACTGACTCCCCTGTTTCCAGTGTAACTGACTGACCTGTTTCCGGGGTAACTGACCGCCCTGTTTCCAGGATAACTGACCTATCTATTTCAGGGGTAACTGACCGCCCTGTTTCCAGGATAACTGACTGCCCTGTTTCCAGGTTAACTGACTGCCCTTTTTCCAGGGTAACTGACTGCCCTGTTTCCGGGGTAACTGACCGCCCTGTTTCCAGGATAACAGATCACCCTGTTTCCGGGGTAACTGACCATCCTGTTTCCAGGGTCACTGACCACCCTGATTCCAGGATAACTGAAAGCCCTGTTTCCTGGGTCACTGACTGCCCTGTTTCCTGGGTAACTGACTGCCCTGCTTCCGGCGTAACTGACTGGCCTGTTTCCACGGTAACTGACTGCCCAGTTTCCAGGGTAACTGATCACCCTTTTTCCGGGATAACTGACTGCCCTGTTTCCGGGATAACTGACTGCCCTGTTTCCAGGGTAACTGATCACCCTGTTTCCGGGATAACTGTCTGCCCTGTTTCCGGGATAACTGACTGCCCAGTTTCCAGGGTAACAGACTGCCCTGTTTCCGGGGTAACTGACTGCCCTGTTTCCAGGGTAACTGACTGCCCAGTTTCCAGGGTAACTGATCACCCTGTTTCCGGGAGAACTGACTGCCCTGTTTCCGGGAGAAATGACTGCCCTGTTTCCAGGGTAACTGACTGCCCTGCTTCCGGGGTAACTGACTGCCCTGTTTCCAGGGTAACTGATCACCCTGTTTCCGGGATAACTGACTGCCCTGTTTCCGGGTAACTGACAGCCCTGTTTCCGGGGTAACTGACTGCCCTGTTTCCAGGGTCACTTACCACACTGTTTCCAGTGTCACTGACCACCCCGTTTCCAGGATAACTGACTCCCCTGTTTCCAGGGTAACTGACCGCCCTGTTTCCGGGGTCACTTACCACACTGTTTCCAGTGCAACGGATCACCATGTTTCCGGGGTAACTGACTGCCCTGTTTCCAGGGCAATTGACCGCCCTGTTTCCGGGGGAACTGTCTGCCCAGTTTCCCGGGTAACTGACTGCCCAGTTTCCAGGGTAACTAACTGCCCTGTTTCTGGGGTAACTGACTGCCCATTTTCCAGCGTAACTGACTGCCCTGTTTCCAGGGTAACTGAGAGCCCACCTTCCAGTGTAACTGATCACCCTGTTTCCAGGATAATTGACTGCCCTGTTTCCAGGGTAAATGACCGCCCTGTTTCCAGGGTAACTGACTGCCCAGTTTCCAGGGTAAATTATCACCCTGTTTCCGGGATAACTAACTGCCCTGTTTCCGGGATAACTGACTGCCCAGTTTCCGAGGTAACTGACTTCCCTGTTTCCAGGGTAACTGACTGCCCAGTTTCCATGGTAACTGACTGCCCTGTTTCCGGGGTAACTGATCACCCTGTTTCCGGGGCAACTGACTGCCCAGTTTCCAGGGTGACTGACTGCCCTGTTTCCTGGGTATCTGACTGCCCAGTTTCCGGGGTAACTGACTGCCCTGTTTCCAGGGTAACTGATCACCCTGTTTCCGGGATAACTGACTGCCCTGTTTCCGGGATAACTGACTGCCCTGTTTCCAGGGTAACTGACTTACCCTGTTTCCGGGGTAACTGACTGCCCTGTATCCAGGCTAACTGACGGCCCTGTTTCCAGGATAACTGATCACCCTGTTTCCGGGGTAACTGACTGCCCTGTTTCCGGGGTAACTGACCGCCCTGTTTCCAGGGTCACTGACCACCCTGTTTCGAGGATAACTGAAAGCCCTGTTTCCAGGGTAACTGATCTCCCTGTTTGCGGGGTAACTGATCACCCTGTTTCCGGGTAACTGACTGCCCTGTTTCCGGGGTAACTGACTGCCCTGTTTCCAGGGTAACTGATCTCCCTGTTTCCAGTGCAACGGATCACCATGTTTCCGGGGTAACTGACTGCCCTGTTTCCAGGGCAACTAACTGCCCTGTTTCCGGGGGAACTGACTGCCCAGTTTCCAGGGTAACTGACTGCCCAGTTTCCAGGGTAACTAACTGCCCTGTTTCCGGGGTAACTGACTGCCCAGTTTCCAGGGTAACTGACTGCCCTGTTTCCAGGGTAACTGACAGCCCACCTTCCAGTGTAACTGATCACCCTGTTTCCAGGATAATTGACTGCCCTGTTTCCAGGGTAACTGACCGCCCTGTTTCCGGGATAACTAACTGCCCTGTTTCCAGGATAACTGACTGCCCTGTTTCCGGGGTAACTGATCACCCTGTTTCCGGGGTAACTGACTGCCCAGTTTCCGGGGTAACTGACTTCCCTGTTTCCAGGGTAACTGACTGCCCTGTTTCCGGGATAACTGACTGCCCTGTTTCCAGGGTAACTGATAACCCTCTTTCCGGGATAA
Organism: Heterodontus francisci; assembly: GCF_036365525.1. NCBI lineage: Eukaryota > Metazoa > Chordata > Chondrichthyes > Heterodontiformes > Heterodontidae > Heterodontus > Heterodontus francisci. The sequence goes on from NC_090386.1 coordinate 8,249,937, forward strand.
CTGACTGCCCTGTTTCCAGGGTAACTGACTGCCCAGTTTCCAGAGTAACTGAATAACCTGTTTCCAGGGTAACAGATCACCCTGTTTCCGGGATAACTGACTGCCCTGTTTCCAAGATAACTGACTGCCCTGTTTCCAGGGTAACTGACTGCCCTGTTTCCGGGGTAACTGACTGCCCTGTTTCCAGGCTAACTGACTGCCCTGTTTCCAGGATAACTGATCACCCTGTTTCCGGGGTAACTGACTGCCCTGTTTCCGGGGTAACTGACCGCCCTGTTTCCAGGATAACTGATCACCCTGTTTCCGGGGTAACTGACCACCCTGTTTCCAGGGTCACTGACCACCCTGTTTCCAGGATAACTGACTCCCCTGTTTCCAGGGTAACTGACTGCCCTGTTTCCGGGGTAACTGATCTCCCTGTTTCCGGGGTTACTGACCGCCCTGTTTCCAGGATAACTGACCTACCTATTTCCAGGTTAACTGACTGCCCTGTTTCCAGGGTAACTGACTGCCCTGTTTCCAGGGGAACTGACTGCCCTGTTTCCGGGGTAACAGATCACCCTGTTTCCGGGTTAACTGACTAACCAGTTTCCAGGGTGACTGACTGCCCTGTTTCCAGGGTAACTGTCTGCCCAGTTTCTGGGGTAACTGACTGTCCTGTTTCCTGGGTAACTGACTGCCCTGCTTCCGGGGTAACTGACTGCCCTGTTTCCCGGGTAACTGACTGCCCTGTTTCCGTGATAACTGACTGCCCTGTTTCCACGGTAACTGATCACCCCGTTTCCGGGATAACTGACTGCCCTGTTTCCGTGATAACTGACTGCCCTGTTTCCAGGGTAACTGATCACCCCGTTTCCGGGATAACTGACTCCCCTGTTTGCAGGGAAACTGACTGCCCAGTTTCCAGGGTAACTGACTGCCCTGTTTCCGGGGTAACTGACTGCCCTGTTTCCAGGGTAACTGACTGCCCAGTTTCCAGGGTAACTGATCACCCTGTTTCCGGGATAACTGACTGCACTTTTTCCGGGAGAAATGACTGCCCTGTTGCCAGGGTAACTGACTGCCCTGTTTCCAGGGTCACTGACTGCCGTGTTTCCGGGGTAACTGATCTCCCTCTTTCCGGGATAACTGACCGCCCTGTTTCCAGGATAACTGACCTACCTATTTCCGGGGTAACTGACCTCCCTGTTTCCAGGATAAGTGACTGCCCTGTTTCCAGGTTAACTGACTGCCCTGTTGCCAGGGTAACTGACCGCCCTGTTTCCAGGGGAACTGACTGCCCTGTTTCCGGGGTAACTGATCACACTGTTTCCGGGGTAACTGACTAACCAGTTTCCAGGGTGACTGACTGACCTGTTTCCAGGGTAACTGACTGCCCAGTTTCCGGGGTAACTGACTGCCCTGTTTCCTGGGTAACTGACTGCCCTGCTTCCGGGGTAACTGACTGCCCTGTTTCCAGGCTAACTGACTGCCCTGTTTCCAGGATAACTGATCACCCTGTTTCCGGGGTAACTGACGGCCCTGTTTCCGGGGTAACTGACCGCCCTGTTTCCAGGATAACTGATCACCCTGTTTCCGGGGTAACTGACTGCCCTGTTTCCGGGGTAACTGACTGCCCTGTTTCCAGGCTAACTGACTGCCCTGTTTCCAGGGTAACTGATCACCCTGTTTCCGGGGTAACTGACGGCCCTGTTTCTGGGGTAACTGACCACCCTGTTTCCAGGGTCACTGACCACCCTGTTTCCAGGATAACTGAAAGCCCTGTTTCCAGGGTAACTGATCTCCCTGTTTACGGGTAGCTGAATGCCCTGTTTCCAGGGTAACTGATCTCCCTGTTTCCAGGGTAACTGATCACCCTGTTTCCGGGGTAACTGACTGCCCTGTTTCCAGGGTAACTGACTGCCCTGTTTCCGCGGTAACTGACTGCCCTGTTTCCAGGATAACTGATCACTCTGTTTCCGGGGTAACTGACCACCCTGTTTCCGGGGTAACTGACTAATCTGTTCCCAGGGTTACTGACCGCCCTGTTTCTGGGGTAACTGACTGCCCTGTTTCCGGGGTAACTGACCGCCCTGTTTCCAGGATAACTGATCACCCTGTTTCCAGTGTAACTGACCATCCTGTTTCCAGGGTAACTGACTGCCCAGTTTCCAGGGTAACTGACTGCCCTGTTTCCGGGGTAACAGATGTCCCTGTTTCCGGGGTAACTGACCGCCCTGTTTCCAGGATAACTGACCGCCCTATTTCCGGGATAACTGACTGCCCTGTTTACTGGATAACTGACCGCCCTGTTTCCGGGATAACTGACTGCCCTGTTTCCAGGGTAACTGAGAACCCTGATTCCGGGATAACTGACTGCGCTGTTTCCAGGGTAACTGACTGCCCAGTTTCCAGGGTAACTGACTGCCCTGTTTCCGGGGTAACTGACTGCCCTGTTTCCAGGGTAACTGACTGCGCAGTTTCCAGAGTAACTGAATACCCTTTTTCCAGGGTAACTGACTCCCCTGTTTCCGGGATAACTGACTGCCCTGTTTCCAGGGTAACTGACTGCCCTGTTTCCGGGATAACTGACTACCCTGTTTCCGGGATAACTGACTGCCCTGTTTCCAGGGTAACTGACTGCCCTGTTTCCAGGGTAACTGACTGCCCTGTTTCCGGGGTAACTGACTGCCCTGTTTCCAGGCTAACTGACGGCCCTGTTTCCAGGATAACTGATCACCCAGTTTCCAGGATAACTGACTCCCCTGTTTCCAGTGTAACTGACTGACCTGTTTCCGGGGTAACTGACTGCCCTGTTTCCAGGAGAACTGATCACTCTGTTTCCGGGGTAACTGACCACCCTGTTTCCGGGGTAACTGACGAATCTGTTCCCAGGGTTACTGACCGCCCTGTTTCTGGGGTAACTGACTGCCCTGTTTCCGGGGTAACTGACCGCCCTGTTTCCAGGATAACTGATCACCCTGTTTCCAGTGTAACTGACCATCCTGTTTCCAGGGTAACTGACTGACCATTTTCCAGGGTAACTGACTGCCCTGTTTCCGGGGTAACAGATCTCCCTGTTTCCGGGGTAACTGACCGCCCTGTTTCCAGGATAACTGACCGCCCTATTTCCGGGATAACTGACTGCCCTGTTTACTGGATAACTGACCGCCCTGTTTCCGGGATAACTGACTGCCCTGTTTCCAGGGTAACTGATAACCCTGATTCCGGGATAACTGACTGCGCTGTTTCCAGGGTAACTGACTGCCCAGTTTCCAGGGTAACTGACTGCCCTGTTTCCGGGGTAACTGACTGCCCTGTTTCCAGGGTAACTGACTGCCCAGTTTCCAGGGTAACTGACTGCCCTGTTTCCGGGGTAACAGATCTCCCTGTTTCCGGGGTAACTGACCGCCCTGTTTCCAGGATAACTGACCGCCCTATTTCCGGGATAACTGACTGCCCTGTTTACTGGATAACTGACCGCCCTGTTTCCGGGATAACTGACTGCCCTGTTTCCAGGGTAACTGATAACCCTGATTCCGGGATAACTGACTGCGCTGTTTCCAGGGTAACTGACTGCCCAGTTTCCAGGGTAACTGACTGCCCTGTTTCCGGGGTAACTGACTGCCCTGTTTCCAGGGTAACTGACTGCCCAGTTTCCAGGGTAACTGACTGCCCTGTTTCCAGGGTAACTGAGTGCCCTGTTTCCAGGCTAACTGACGGCCCTGTTTCCAGGATAACTGATCACCCTGTTTCCAGGATAACTGACTCCCCTGTTTCCAGTGTAACTGACTGACCTGTTTCCGGGGTAACTGACCGCCCTGTTTCCAGGATAACTGACCTATCTATTTCAGGGGTAACTGACCGCCCTGTTTCCAGGATAACTGACTGCCCTGTTTCCAGGTTAACTGACTGCCCTTTTTCCAGGGTAACTGACTGCCCTGTTTCCGGGGTAACTGACCGCCCTGTTTCCAGGATAACAGATCACCCTGTTTCCGGGGTAACTGACCATCCTGTTTCCAGGGTCACTGACCACCCTGATTCCAGGATAACTGAAAGCCCTGTTTCCTGGGTCACTGACTGCCCTGTTTCCTGGGTAACTGACTGCCCTGCTTCCGGCGTAACTGACTGGCCTGTTTCCACGGTAACTGACTGCCCAGTTTCCAGGGTAACTGATCACCCTTTTTCCGGGATAACTGACTGCCCTGTTTCCGGGATAACTGACTGCCCTGTTTCCAGGGTAACTGATCACCCTGTTTCCGGGATAACTGTCTGCCCTGTTTCCGGGATAACTGACTGCCCAGTTTCCAGGGTAACAGACTGCCCTGTTTCCGGGGTAACTGACTGCCCTGTTTCCAGGGTAACTGACTGCCCAGTTTCCAGGGTAACTGATCACCCTGTTTCCGGGAGAACTGACTGCCCTGTTTCCGGGAGAAATGACTGCCCTGTTTCCAGGGTAACTGACTGCCCTGCTTCCGGGGTAACTGACTGCCCTGTTTCCAGGGTAACTGATCACCCTGTTTCCGGGATAACTGACTGCCCTGTTTCCGGGTAACTGACAGCCCTGTTTCCGGGGTAACTGACTGCCCTGTTTCCAGGGTCACTTACCACACTGTTTCCAGTGTCACTGACCACCCCGTTTCCAGGATAACTGACTCCCCTGTTTCCAGGGTAACTGACCGCCCTGTTTCCGGGGTCACTTACCACACTGTTTCCAGTGCAACGGATCACCATGTTTCCGGGGTAACTGACTGCCCTGTTTCCAGGGCAATTGACCGCCCTGTTTCCGGGGGAACTGTCTGCCCAGTTTCCCGGGTAACTGACTGCCCAGTTTCCAGGGTAACTAACTGCCCTGTTTCTGGGGTAACTGACTGCCCATTTTCCAGCGTAACTGACTGCCCTGTTTCCAGGGTAACTGAGAGCCCACCTTCCAGTGTAACTGATCACCCTGTTTCCAGGATAATTGACTGCCCTGTTTCCAGGGTAAATGACCGCCCTGTTTCCAGGGTAACTGACTGCCCAGTTTCCAGGGTAAATTATCACCCTGTTTCCGGGATAACTAACTGCCCTGTTTCCGGGATAACTGACTGCCCAGTTTCCGAGGTAACTGACTTCCCTGTTTCCAGGGTAACTGACTGCCCAGTTTCCATGGTAACTGACTGCCCTGTTTCCGGGGTAACTGATCACCCTGTTTCCGGGGCAACTGACTGCCCAGTTTCCAGGGTGACTGACTGCCCTGTTTCCTGGGTATCTGACTGCCCAGTTTCCGGGGTAACTGACTGCCCTGTTTCCAGGGTAACTGATCACCCTGTTTCCGGGATAACTGACTGCCCTGTTTCCGGGATAACTGACTGCCCTGTTTCCAGGGTAACTGACTTACCCTGTTTCCGGGGTAACTGACTGCCCTGTTTCCAGGCTAACTGACGGCCCTGTTTCCAGGATAACTGACTCCCCTGTTTCCAGGGTAACTGACTGCCCTGTTTCCGGGGTAACTGATCTCCCTGTTTCCGGGGTTACTGACCGCCCTGTTTCCAGGATAACTGACCTACCTATTTCCAGGTTAACTGACTGCCCTGTTTCCAGGGTAACTGACTGCCCTGTTTCCAGGGGAACTGACTGCCCTGTTTCCGGGGTAACAGATCACCCTGTTTCCGGGTTAACTGACTAACCAGTTTCCAGGGTGACTGACTGCCCTGTTTCCAGGGTAACTGTCTGCCCAGTTTCTGGGGTAACTGACTGTCCTGTTTCCTGGGTAACTGACTGCCCTGCTTCCGGGGTAACTGACTGCCCTGTTTCCCGGGTAACTGACTGCCCTGTTTCCGTGATAACTGACTGCCCTGTTTCCACGGTAACTGATCACCCCGTTTCCGGGATAACTGACTGCCCTGTTTCCGTGATAACTGACTGCCCTGTTTCCAGGGTAACTGATCACCCCGTTTCCGGGATAACTGACTCCCCTGTTTGCAGGGAAACTGACTGCCCAGTTTCCAGGGTAACTGACTGCCCTGTTTCCGGGGTAACTGACTGCCCTGTTTCCAGGGTAACTGACTGCCCAGTTTCCAGGGTATCTGATCACCCTGTTTCCGGGATAACTGACTGCACTTTTTCCGGGAGAAATGACTGCCCTGTTGCCAGGGTAACTGACTGCCCTGTTTCCAGGGTCACTGACTGCCGTGTTTCCGGGGTAACTGATCTCCCTCTTTCCGGGATAACTGACCGCCCTGTTTCCAGGATAACTGACCTACCTATTTCCGGGGTAACTGACCTCCCTGTTTCCAGGATAAGTGACTGCCCTGTTTCCAGGTTAACTGACTGCCCTGTTGCCAGGGTAACTGACCGCCCTGTTTCCAGGGGAACTGACTGCCCTGTTTCCGGGGTAACTGATCACACTGTTTCCGGGGTAACTGACTAACCAGTTTCCAGGGTGACTGACTGACCTGTTTCCAGGGTAACTGACTGCCCAGTTTCCGGGGTAACTGACTGCCCTGTTTCCTGGGTAACTGACTGCCCTGCTTCCGGGGTAACTGACTGCCCTGTTTCCAGGCTAACTGACTGCCCTGTTTCCAGGATAACTGATCACCCTGTTTCCGGGGTAACTGACGGCCCTGTTTCCGGGGTAACTGACCGCCCTGTTTCCAGGATAACTGATCACCCTGTTTCCGGGGTAACTGACTGCCCTGTTTCCGGGGTAACTGACTGCCCTGTTTCCAGGCTAACTGACTGCCCTGTTTCCAGGATAACTGATCACCCTGTTTCCGGGGTAACTGACGGCCCTGTTTCTGGGGTAACTGACCACCCTGTTTCCAGGGTCACTGACCACCCTGTTTCCAGGATAACTGAAAGCCCTGTTTCCAGGGTAACTGATCTCCCTGTTTACGGGTAGCTGAATGCCCTGTTTCCAGGGTAACTGATCTCCCTGTTTCCAGGGTAACTGATCACCCTGTTTCCGGGGTAACTGACTGCCCTGTTTCCAGGGTAACTGACTGCCCTGTTTCCGCGGTAACTGACTGCCCTGTTTCCAGGATAACTGATCACTCTGTTTCCGGGGTAACTGACCACCCTGTTTTCGGGGTAACTGACTAATCTGTTCCCAGGGTTACTGACCGCCCTGTTTCTGGGGTAACTGACTGCCCTGTTTCCGGGGTAACTGACCGCCCTGTTTCCAGGATAACTGATCACCCTGTTTCCAGTGTAACTGACCATCCTGTTTCCAGGGTAACTGACTGCACAGTTTCCAGGGTAACTGACTGCCCTGTTTCCGGGGTAACAGATGTCCCTGTTTCCGGGGTAACTGACCGCCCTGTTTCCAGGATAACTGACCGCCCTATTTCCGGGATAACTGACTGCCCTGTTTACTGGATAACTGACCGCCCTGTTTCCGGGATAACTGACTGCCCTGTTTCCAGGGTAACTGAGAACCCTGATTCCGGGATAACTGACTGCGCTGTTTCCAGGGTAACTGACTGCCCAGTTTCCAGGGTAACTGACTGCCCTGTTTCCGGGGTAACTGACTGCCCTGTTTCCAGGGTAACTGACTGCGCAGTTTCCAGAGTAACTGAATACCCTTTTTCCAGGGTAACTGACTCCCCTGTTTCCGGGATAACTGACTGCCCTGTTTCCAGGGTAACTGACTGCCCTGTTTCCGGGATAACTGACTACCCTGTTTCCGGGATAACTGACTGCCCTGTTTCCAGGGTAACTGACTGCCCTGTTTCCGGGGTAACTGACTGCCCTGTTTCCAGGCTAACTGACGGCCCTGTTTCCAGGATAACTGATCACCCAGTTTCCAGGATAACTGACTCCCCTGTTTCCAGTGTAACTGACTGACCTGTTTCCGGGGTAACTGACCGCCCTGTTTCCAGGATAACTGACCTATCTATTTCCGGGGTAACTGACCGCCCTTTTTCCAGGATAACTGACTGCCCTGTTTCCAGGTTAACTGACTGCCCTGTTTCCAGGGTAACTGACTGCCCTGTTTCCGGGGTAACTGACCGCCCTGTTTCCAGGATAACAGATCACCCTGTTTCCGGAGTAACTGACCATCCTGTTTCCAGGGTCACTGACCACCCTTATTCCAGGATAACTGAAAGCCCTGTTTCCAGGGTAACTGACTGCCCTGTTTCCGGGAAAACTGTCTGCCCTGTTTCCTGGGTAACTGACTGCCCTGCTTCCGGGGTAACTGACTGGCCTGTTTCCAGGGTAACTGACTGCCCAGTTTCCAGGGTAACTGATCACCCTTTTTCCGGGATAACTGACTGCCCTGTTTCCGGGATAACTGACTGCCCTGTTTCCAGGGTAACTGATCACCCTGTTTCCGGGATAACTGTCTGCCCTGTTTCCGGGATAACTGACTGCCCAGTTTCCAGGGTAACAGACTGCCCTGTTTCCGGGGTAACTGAATGCCCTGTTTCCAGGGTAACTGATCACCCTGTTTCCGGGATAACTGACTGCACTTTTTCCGGGAGAAATGACTGCCCTGTTGCCAGGGTAACTGACTGCCCTGTTTCCGGGGTAACTGACTGCCCTGTTTCCGGGGTAACTGATCTCCCTCTTTCCGGGATAACTGACCGCCCTGTTTCCAGGGTAACTGACCTACCTATTTCCGGGGTAACTGACCTCCCTGTTTCCAGGATAAGTGACTGCCCTGTTTCCAGGTTAACTGACTGCCCTGTTGCCAGGGTAACTGACTGCCCTGTTTCCAGGGGAACTGACTGCCCTGTTTCCGGGGTAACTGATCACACTGTTTCCGGGGTAACTGACTAACCAGTTTCCAGGGTGACTGACTGCCCTGTTTCCAGGGTAACTGACTGCCCAGTTTCCGGGGTAACTGACTGCCCTGTTTCCTGGGTAACTGACTGCCCTGCTTCCGGGGTAACTGACTGCCCTGTTTCCAGGCTAACTGACTGCCCTGTTTCCAGGATAACTGATCACCCTGTTTCCGGGGTAACTGACCACCCTGTTTCCAGGGTCACTGACCACCCTGTTTCCAGGATAACTGAAAGCCCTGTTTCCAGGGTAACTGATCTCCCTGTTTCCGGGTAGCTGAATGCCCTGTTTCCAGGCTAACTGACTGCCCTGTTTCCAGGATAACTGATCACCCTGTTTCCGGGGTAACTGACTGCCCTGTTTCCGGGGTAACTGACCGCCCTGTTTCCAGGATAACTGATCACCCTGTTTCCGGGGTAACTGACCACCCTGTTTCCAGGGTCACTGACCACCCTGTTTCCAGGATAACTGAAAGCCCTGTTTCCAGGGTAACTGATCTCCCTGTTTCCGGGTAGCTGAATGCCCTTTTTCCAGGGTAACTGATCTCCCTGTTTCCAGGGTAACTGATCACCCTGTTTCCGGGGTAACTGACTGCCCTGTTTCCGGGGTAACTGACTGCCCTGTTTCCAGGATAACTGATCACTCTGTTTCCGGGGTAACTGATCACCCTGTTTCCGGGAGAACTGACTGCCCTGTTTCCGGGAGAAATGACTGCCCTGTTTCCAGGGTAACTGACTGCCCTGTTTCCAGGGTAACTGATCACCCTGTTTCCGGGATAACTGACTGCCCTGTTTCCGGGTAACTGACAGCCCTGTTTCTGGGGTAACTGACTGCCCTGTTTCCAGGGTCACTTACCACACTGTTTCCAGTGTCACTGACCACCCCGTTTCCAGGATAACTGACTCCCCTGTTTCCAGGGTAACTGACCGCCCTGTTTCCGGGGTCGCTTACCACACTGTTTCCAGTGCAACGGATCACCATGTTTCCGGGGTAACTGACTGCCCTGTTTCCAGGGCAATTGACCGCCCTGTTTCCGGGGGAACTGACTGCCCAGTTTCCAGGGTAACTGACTGCCCAGTTTCCAGGGTAACTAACTGCCCTGTTTCCGGGGTAACTGACTGCCCATTTTCCAACGTAACTGACTGCCCTGTTTCCAGGGTAACTGAGAGCCCACCTTCCAGTGTAACTGATCACCCTGTTTCCAGGATAATTGACTGCCCTGTTTCCAGGGTAAATGACCGCCCTGTTTCCAGGGTAACTGACTGCCCAGTTTCCAGGGTAAATTATCACCCAGTTTCCGGGGTAACTGACTGCCCTGTTTCCAGGGTAACTGATCACCCTGTTTCCGGGATAACTGACTGCCCTGTTTCCGGGATAACTGACTGCCCTGTTTCCAGGGTAACTGACTTACCCTGTTTCCGGGGTAACTGACTGCCCTGTTTCCAGGCTAACTGACTGCCCTGTTTCCAGGATAACTGATCACCCTGTTTCCGGGGTAACTGACTGCCCTGTTTCCGGGGTAACTGACCGCCCTGTTTCCAGGGTCACTGACCACCCTGTTTCCAGGATAACTGAAAGCCCTGTTTCCAGGGTAACTGATCTCCCTGTTTCCGGGGTAACTGATCACCCTGTTTCCGGGTAACTGACTGCCCTGTTTCCGGGGTAACTCACTGCCCTGTTTCCAGGGTAACTGATCTCCCTGTTTCCAGTGCAACGGATCACCATGTTTCCGGGGTAACTGACTGCCCTGTTTCCAGGGCAACTAACTGCCCTGTTTCCGGGGGAACTGAGTGCCCAGTTTCCAGGGTAACTAACTGCCCAGTTTCCAGGGTAACTAACTGCCCTGTTTCCGGAGTAACTGACTGCCCAGTTTCCAGGGTAACTGACTGCCCTGTTTCCAGGGTAACTGACAGCCCACCTTCCAGTGTAACTGGTCACCCTGTTTCCAGGATAATTGACTGCCCTTTTTCCAGGGTAACTGACCGCCCTGTTTCCGGGATAACTAACTGCCCTGTTTCCAGGATAACTGACTGCCCTGTTTCCGGGGTGACTGATCACCCTGTTTCCGGGGTAACTGACTGCCCAGTTTCCGGGGTAACTGACTTCCCTGTTTCCAGGGTAACTGACTGCCCTGTTTCCGCGATAACTGACTGCCCTGTTTCCAGGGTAACTGATAACCCTGTTTCCGGGATAACTGACTGCCCTGTTTCCAGGGTAACTGACTGCCCAGTTTCCAGAGTAACTGAATAACCTGTCTCCAGGGTAACAGATCACCCTGTTTTCGGGATAACTGACTGCCCTGTTTCCAAGATAACTGACTGCCCTCTTTCCAGGGTAACTGACTGCCCTGTTTCCCGGGTAACTGACTGCCCTGTTTCCAGGCTAACTGACTGCCCTGTTTCCAGGATAACTGATCACCCTGTTTCCGGGGTAACTGACTGCCCTGTTTCCGGGGTAACTGACCGCCCTGTTTCCAGGATAACTGATCACCCTGTTTCCGGGGTAACTGACCACCCTGTTTCCAGGGTCACTGACCACCCTGTTTCCAGGATAACTGACTCCCCTGTTTCCAGGGTAACTGACTGCCCTGTTTCCGGGGAAACTGATCTCCCTGTTTCCGGGGTTACTGACCGCCCTGTTTCCAGGATAACTGACCTACCTATTTCCAGGTTAACTGACTGCCCTGTTTCCAGGGTAACTGACTGCCCTGTTTCCAGGGGAACTGACTGCCCTGTTTCCGGGGTAACAGATCACCCTGTTTCCGGGTTAACTGACTATCCAGTTTCCAGGGTGACTGACTGCCCTGTTTCCAGGGTAACTGACTGCCCAGTTTCCGGGGTAACTGACTGTCCTGATTCCTGGGTAACTGACTGCCCTGCTTCCGGGGTAACTGACTGCCCTGTTTCCCGGGTAACTGACTGCCCAGTTTCCAGGGTAACTGATCACCCTTTTTCCGGGATAACTGACTGCCCTGTTTCCAGGCTAACTGACGGCCCTGTTTCCAGGATAACTGATCACCCAGTTTCCAGGATAACTGACTCCCCTGTTTCCAGTGTAACTGACTGACCTGTTTCCGGGGTAACTGACCGCCCTGTTTCCAGGATAACTGACCTATCTATTTCCGGGGTAACTGACCGCCCTGTTTCCAGGATAACTGACTGCCCTGTTTCCAGGTTAACTGACTGCCCTGTTTCCAGGGTAACTGATCTCCCTGTTTCCGGGGTAACTGACCGCCCTGTTTCCAGGATAACAGATCACCCTGTTTCCGGAGTAACTGACCATCCTGTTTCCAGGGTCACTGACCACCCTGATTCCAGGATAACTGAAAGCCCTGTTTCCAGGGTAACTGACTGCCCTGTTTCCGGGAAAACTGTCTGCCCTGTTTCCTGGGTAACTGACTGCCCTGCTTCCAGGGTAACTGACAGCCCACCTTCCAGTGTAACTGGTCACCCTGTTTCCAGGATAATTGACTGCCCTGTTTCCAGGGTAACTGACCGCCCTGTTTCCGGGATAACTAACTGCCCTGTTTCCAGGATAACTGACTGCCCTGTTTCCGGGGTAACTGATCACCCTGTTTCCGGGGTAACTGACTGCCCAGTTTCCGGGGTAACTGACTTCCCTGTTTCCAGGGTAACTGACTGCCCTGTTTCCGCGATAACTGACTGCCCTGTTTCCAGGGTAACTGATAACCCTGTTTCCGGGATAACTGACTGCCCTGTTTCCAGGGTAACTGACTGCCCAGTTTCCAGAGTAACTGAATAACCTGTTTCCAGGGTAACAGATCACCCTGTTTTCGGGATAACTGACTGCCCTGTTTCCAAGATAACTGACTGCCCTCTTTCCAGGGTAACTGACTGCCCTGTTTCCGGGGTAACTGACTGCCCTGTTTCCAGGCTAACTGACTGCCCTGTTTCCAGGATAACTGATCACCCTGTTTCCGGGGTAACTGACTGCCCTGTTTCCGGGGTAACTGACCGCCCTGTTTCCAGGATAACTGATCACCCTGTTTCCGGGGTAACTGACCACCCTGTTTCCAGGGTCACTGACCACCCTGTTTCCAGGATAACTGACTCCCCTGTTTCCAGGGTAACTGACTGCCCTGTTTCCGGGGTAACTGATCTCCCTGTTTCCGGGGTTACTGACCACCCTGTTTCCAGGATAACTGACCTACCTATTTCCAGGTTAACTGACTGCCCTGTTTCCAGGGTAACTGACTGCCCTGTTTCCAGGGGAACTGACTGCCCTGTTTCCGGGGTAACAGATCACCCTGTTTCCGGGTTAACTGACTATCCAGTTTCCAGGGTGACTGACTGCCCTGTTTCCAGGGTAACTGACTGCCCAGTTTCCGGGGTAACTGACTGTCCTGATTCCTGGGTAACTGACTGCCCTGCTTCCGGGGTAACTGACTGCCCTGTTTCCCGGGTAACTGACTGCCCAGTTTCCAGGGTAACTGATCACCCTTTTTCCGGGATAACTGACTGCCCTGTTTCCAGGCTAACTGACGGCCCTGTTTCCAGGATAACTGATCACCCAGTTTCCAGGATAACTGACTCCCCTGTTTCCAGTGTAACTGACTGACCTGTTTCCGGGGTAACTGACCGCCCTGTTTCCAGGATAACTGACCTATCTATTTCCGGGGTAACTGACCGCCCTGTTTCCAGGATAACTGACTGCCCTGTTTCCAGGTTAACTGACTGCCCTGTTTCCAGGGTAACTGACTGCCCTGTTTCCGGGGTAACTGACCGCCCTGTTTCCAGGATAACAGATCACCCTGTTTCCGGAGTAACTGACCATCCTGTTTCCAGGGTCACTGACCACCCTGATTCCAGGATAACTGAAAGCCCTGTTTCCAGGGTAACTGACTGCCCTGTTTCCGGGAAAACTGTCTGCCCTGTTTCCTGGGTAACTGACTGCCCTGCTTCCGGGGTAACTGACTGGCCTGTTTCCAGGGTAACTGACTGCCCAGTTTCCAGGGTAACTGATCACCCTTTTTCCAGGATAACTGACTGCCCTGTTTCCGGGATAACTGACTGCCCTGTTTCCAGGGTAACTGATCACCCTGTTTCCGGGATAACTGTCTGCCCTGTTTCCGGGATAACTGACTGCCCAGTTTCCAGGGTAACAGACTGCCCTGTTTCCGGGGTAACTGACTGCCCTGTTTCCAGGGTAACTGATCACCCTGTTTCCGGGATAACTGACTGCACTTTTTCCGGGAGAAATGACTGCCCTGTTGCCAGGGTAACTGACTGCCCTGTTTCCGGGGTAACTGACTGCCCTGTTTCCGGGGTAACTGATCTCCCTCTTTCCGGGATAACTGACCGCCCTGTTTCCAGGGTAACTGACCTACCTATTTCCGGGGTAACTGACCTCCCTGTTTCCAGGATAAGTGACTGCCCTGTTTCCAGGTTAACAGACTGCCCTGTTGCCAGGGTAACTGACTGCCCTGTTTCCAGGGGAACTGACTGCCCTGTTTCCGGGGTAACTGATCACACTGTTTCCGGGGTAACTGACTAACCAGTTTCCAGGGTGACTGACTGCCCTGTTTCCAGGGTAACTGACTGCCCAGTTTCCGGGGGAACTGACTGTCCTGTTTCCTGGGTAACTGACTGCCCTGTTTCCAGGACAACTGATCACCCTGTTTCCGGGGTAACTGACTGCCCTGTTTCCAGGATAACTGATCACCCTGTTTCCGGGGTAACTGACCACCCTGTTTCCAGGGTCACTGACCACCCTGTTTCCAGGATAACTGAAAGCCCTGTTTCCAGGGTAACTGATCTCCCTGTTTCCGGGTAGCTGAATGCCCTTTTTCCAGGGTAACTGATCTCCCTGTTTCCAGGGTAACTGATCACCCTGTTTCCGGGGTAACTGACTGCCCTGTTTCCGGGGTAACTGACTGCCCTGTTTCCAGGATAACTGATCACTCTGTTTCTGGGGTAACTGATCACCCTGTTTCCGGGAGATCTGACTGCCCTGTTTCCGGGAGAAATGACTGCCCTGTTTCCAGGGTAACTGACTGCCCTGCTTCGGGGGAAACTGACTGCCCTGTTTCCAGGGTAACTGATCACCCTGTTTCCGGGATAACTGACTGACCTGTTTCCGGGTAACTGACAGCCCTGTTTCCGGGGTAACTGACTGCCCTGTTTCCAGGGTCACTTACCACACTGTTTCCAGTGTCACTGACCACCCCGTTTCCAGGATAACTGACTCCCCTGTTTCCAGGGTAACTGACCGCCCTGTTTCCGGGCTCACTTACCACACTGTTTCCAGTGCAACGGATCACCATGTTTCCGGGGTAACTGACTGCCCTGTTTCCAGTGCAATTGACCGCCCTGTTTCCGGGGGAACTGACTGCCCAGTTTCCAGGGTAACTGACTGCCCAGTTTCCAGGGTAACTAACTGCCCTGTTTCCGGGGTAACTGACTGCCCATTTTCCAGCGTAACTGACTGCCCTGTTTCCAGGGTAACTGAGAGCCCACCTTCCAGTGTAACTGATCACCCTGTTTCCAGGATAATTGACTGCCCTGTTTCCAGGGTAAATGACCGCCCTGTTTCCAGGGTAACTGACTGCCCAGTTTCCAGGGTAAATTATCACCCTGTTTCCGGGATAACTAACTGCCCTGATTCCGGGATAACTGACTGCCCAGTTTCCGAGGTAACTGACTTCCCTGTTTCCAGGGTGACTGACTGCCCTGTTTCCAGGGTAACTGACTGCCCAGTTTCCGGGGTAACTGACTGCCCTGTTTCCAGGGTAACTGATCACCCTGTTTCCGGGATAACTGACTGCCCTGTTTCCGGGATAACTGACTGCCCTGTTTCCAGGGTAACTGACTTACCCTGTTTCCGGGGTAACTGACTGCCCTGTTTCCAGGCTAACTGACTGCCCTGTTTCCAGGATAACTGATCACCCTGTTTCCGGGGTAACTGACTGCCCTGTTTCCGGGGTAACTGACCGCCCTGTTTCCAGGGTCACTGACCACCCTGTTTCCAGGATAACTGAAAGTGCTGTTTCCAGGGTAACTGATCTCCCTGTTTCCGGGGTAACTGATCACCCTGTTTCCGGGTAACTGACTGCCCTGTTTCCGGGGTAACTGACTGCCCTGTTTCCAGGGCAACTAACTGCCCTGTTTCCGGGGGAACTGACTGCCCAGTTTCCAGGGTAACTGACTGCCCAGTTTCCAGGGTAACTAACTGCCCTGTTTCCGGAGTAACTGACTGCCCAGTTTCCAGGGTAACTGACTGCCCTGTTTCCAGGGTAACTGACAGCCCACCTTCCAGTGTAACTGATCACCCTGTTTCCAGGATAATTGACTGCCCTGTTTCCAGGGTAACTGACCGCCCTGTTTCCGGGATAACTAACTGCCCTGTTTCCAGGATAACTGACTGCCCTGTTTCCGGGGTAACTGATCACCCTGTTTCCGGGGTAACTGACTGCCCAGTTTCCTGGGTAACTGACTTCCCTGTTTCCAGGGTAACAGACTGCCCTGTTTCCGGGGTAACTGACTGCCCTGTTTCCAGGGTAACTGATCACCCTGTTTCCGGGATAACTGACTGCACTTTTTCCGGGAGAAATGACTGCCCTGTTGCCAGGGTAACTGACTGCCCTGTTTCCGGGGTAACTGACTGCCCTGTTTCCGGGGTAACTGATCTCCCTCTTTCCGGGATAACTGACCGCCCTGTTTCCAGGGTAACTGACCGCCCTGTTTCCAGGATAAGTGACTGCCCTGTTTCCAGGTTAACTGACTGCCCTGTTGCCAGGGTAACTGACTGCCCTGTTTCCAGGGGAACTGACTGCCCTGTTTCCGGGGTAACTGATCACACTGTTTCCGGGGTAACTGACTAACCAGTTTCCAGGGTGACTGACTGCCCTGCTTCCGGGGTAACTGACTGCCCTGTTTCCAGGCTAACTGACTGCCCTGTTTCCAGGATAACTGATCAATCTGTTTCCGGGGTAACTGACCACCCTGTTTCCAGGGTCACTGACCACCCTGTTTCCAGGATAACTGAAAGCCCTGTTTCCAGGGTAACTGATCTCCCTGTTTCCGGGTAGCTGAATGCCCTGTTTCCAGGCTAACTGACTGCCCTGTTTCCAGGACAACTGATCACCCTGTTTCCGGGGTAACTGACTGCCCTGTTTCCAGGATAACTGATCACCCTGTTTCCGGGGTAACTGACCACCCTGTTTCCAGGGTCACTGACCACCCTGTTTCCAGGATAACTGAAAGCCCTGTTTCCAGGGTAACTGATCTCCCTGTTTCCGGGTAGATGAATGCCCTTTTTCCATGGTAACTGATCTCCCTGTTTCCAGGGTAACTGATCACCCTGTTTCCGGGGTAACTGACTGCCCTGTTTCCGGGGTAACTGACTGCCCTGTTTCCAGGATAACTGATCACTCTGTTTCCGGGGTAACTGATCACCCTGTTTCCGGGAGAACTGACTGCCCTGTTTCCGGGAGAAATGACTGCCCTGTTTCCAGGGTAACTGACTGCCCTGCTTCCGGGGAAACTGACTGCCCTGTTTCCAGGGTAACTGATCACCCTGTTTCCGGGATAACTGACAGACCTGTTTCCGGGTAACTGACAGCCCTGTTTCCGGGGTAACTGACTGCCCTGTTTCCAGGGTCACTTACCACACTGTTTCCAGTGTCACTGACCACCCCGTTTCCAGGATAACTGACTCCCCTGTTTGCAGGGTAACTGACCGCCCTGTTTCCGGGGTCACTTACCACACTGTTTCCAGTGCAACGGATCACCATGTTTCCGGGGTAACTGACTGCCCTGTTTCCAGTGCAATTGACCGCCCTGTTTCCGGGGGAACTGACTGCCCAGTTTCCAGGGTAACTGACTGCCCAGTTTCCACGGTAACTAACTGCCCTGTTTCCGGGGTAACTGACTGCCCATTTTCCAGCGTAACTGACTGCCCTGTTTCCAGGGTAACTGAGAGCCCACCTTCCAGTGTAACTGATCACCCTGTTTCCAGGATAATTGACTGCCCTGTTTCCAGGGTAAATGACCGCCCTGTTTCCAGGGTAACTGACTGCCCAGTTTCCAGGGTAAATTATCACCCTGTTTCCGGGATAACTAACTGCCCTGTTTCCGGGATAACTGACTGCCCAGTTTCCGAGGTAACTGACTTCCCTGTTTCCAGGGTGACTGACTGCCCTGTTTCCAGGGTAACTGACTGCCCAGTTTCCGGGGTAACTGACTGCCCTGTTTCCAGGGTAACTGATCACCCTGTTTCCGGGATAACTGACTGCCCTGTTTCCGGGATAACTGTCTGCCCTGTTTCCAGGGTAACTGACTTACCCTGTTTCCGGGGTAACTGACTGCCCTGTTTCCAGGCTAACTGACTGCCCTGTTTCCAGGATAACTGATCACCCTGTTTCCGGGGTAACTGACTGCCCTGTTTCCGGGGTAACTGACCGCCCTGTTTCCTGGGTAACTGACTGCCCTGCTTCCGGGGTAACTGACTGCCCTGTTTCCAGGCTAACCGACTGCCCTGTTTCCAGGATAACTGATCACCCTGTTTCCGGGGTAACTGACCACCCTGTTTCCAGGGTCACTGACCACCCTGTTTCCAGGATAACTGAAAGCCCTGTTTCCAGGGTAACTGATCTCCCTGTTTCCGGGTAGCTGAATGCCCTGTTTCCAGGCTAACTGACTGCCCTGTTTCCAGGACAACTGATCACCCTGTTTCCGGGGTAACTGACTGCCCTGTTTCCAGGATAACTGATCACCCTCTTTCCGGGGTAACTGACCACCCTGTTTCCAGGGTCACTGACCACCCTGTTTCCAGGATAACTGAAAGCCCTGTTTCCAGGGTAACTGATCTCCCTGTTTCCGGGTAGCTGAATGCCCTTTTTCCAGGGTAACTGATCTCCCTGTTTCCAGGGTAACTGATCACCCTGTTTCCGGGATAACTGACTGCCCTGTTTCCGGGGTAACTGACTGCCCTGTTTCCAGGATAACTGATCACTCTGTTTCCGGGGTAACTGATCACCCTGTTTCCGGGAGAACTGACTGCCCTGTTTCCGGGAGAAATGACTGCCCTGTTTCCAGGGTAACTGACTGCCCTGCTTCCGGGGAAACTGACTGCCCTGTTTCCAGGGTAACTGATCACCCTGTTTCCGGGATAACTGACTGACCTGTTTCCGGGTAACTGACAGCCCTGTTTCCGGGGTAACTGACTGCCCTGTTTCCAGGGTCACTTACCACACTGTTTCCAGTGCAACGGATCACCATGTTTCCGGGGTAACTGACTGCCCTGTTTCCAGTGCAATTGACCGCCCTGTTTCCGGGGGAACTGACTGCCCAGTTTCCAGGGTAACTGACTGCCCAGTTTCCAGGGTAACTAACTGCCCTGTTTCCGGGGTAACTGACTGCCCATTTTCCAGCGTAACTGACTGCCCTGTTTCCAGGGTAACTGAGAGCCCACCTTCCAGTGTAACTGATCACCCTGTTTCCAGGATAATTGACTGCCCTGTTTCCAGGGTAAATGACCGCCCTGTTTCCAGGGTAACTGACTGCCCAGTTTCCAGGGTAAATTATCACCCTGTTTCCGGGATAACTAACTGCCCTGTTTCCGGGATAACTGACTGCCCAGTTTCCGAGGTAACTGACTTCCCTGTTTCCAGGGTGACTGACTGCCCTGTTTCCAGGGTAACTGACTGCCCAGTTTCCGGGGTAACTGACTGCCCTGTTTCCAGGGTAACTGATCACCCTGTTTCCGGGATAACTGACTGCCCTGTTTCCGGGATAACTGACTGCCCTGTTTCCAGGGTAACTGACTTACCCTGTTTCCGGGGTAACTGACTGCCCTGTTTCCAGGCTAACTGACTGCCCTGTTTCCAGGATAACTGATCACCCTGTTTCCGGGGTAACTGACTGCCCTGTTTCCGGGGTAACTGACCGCCCTGTTTCCAGGGTCACTGACCACCCTGTTTCCAGGATAACTGAAAGCCCTGTTTCCAGGGTAACTGATCTCCCTGTTTCCGGGGTAACTGATCCCCCTGTTTCCGGGTAACTGACTGCCCTGTTTCCGGGGTAACTGACTGCCCTGTTTCCAGGGCAACTAACTGCCCTGTTTCCGGGGGAACTGACTGCCCAGTTTCCAGGGTAACTGACTGCCCAGTTTCCAGGGTAACTAACTGCCCTGTTTCCGGAGTAACTGACTGCCCAGTTTCCAGGGTAACTGACTGCCCTGTTTCCAGGGTAACTGACAGCCCACCTTCCAGTGTAACTGATCACCCTGTTTCCAGGATAATTGACTGCCCTGTTTCCAGGGTAACTGACCGCCCTGTTTCCGGGATAACTAACTGCCCTGTTTCCAGGATAACTGACTGCCCTGTTTCCGGGGTAACTGATCACCCTGTTTCCGGGGTAACTGACTGCCCAGTTTCCGGGGTAACTGACTTCCCTGTTTCCAGGGTAAGTGACTGCCCTGTTTCCGGGATAACTGACTGCCCTGTTTCCAGGGTAACTGATAACCCTGTTTCCGGGATAACTGACTGCCCTGTTTCCAGGGTAACTGACTGCCCAGTTTCCAGAGTAACTGAATAACCTGTTTCCAGGGTAACAGATCACCCTGTTTCCGGGATAACTGACTGCCCTGTTTCCAAGATAACTGACTGCCCTCTTTCCAGGGTAACTGACTGCCCTGTTTCCGGGGTAACTGACTGCCCTGTTTCCAGGCTAACTGACTGCCCTGTTTCCAGGATAACTGATCACCCTGTTTCCGGGGTAACTGACTGCCCTGTTTCCGGGGTAACTGACCGCCCTGTTTCCAGGATAACTGATCACCCTGTTTCCGGGGTAACTGACAACCCTGTTTCCAGGGTCACTGACCACCCTGTTTCCAGGATAACTGATTGCCCTGTTTCCGGGGTAACTGATCTCCCTGTTTCCGGGGTTACTGACCGCCCTGTTTCCAGGATAACTGACCTACCTATTTCCAGGTTAACTGACTGCCCTGTTTCCAGGGTAACTGACTGCCCTGTTTCCAGGGGAACTGACTGCCCTGTTTCCGGGGTAACAGATCACCCTGTTTCCGGGTTAACTGACTAACCAGTTTCCAGGGTGACTGACTGCCCTGTTTCCAGGGTAACTGATTACCCAGTTTCCGGGGTAACTGACTGTCCTGTTTCCTGGGTAACTGACTGCCCTGCTTCCGGGGTAACTGACTGCCCTGTTTCCCGGGTAACTGACTGCCCAGTTTCCAGGCTAACTGATCACCCTTTTTCCGGGATAACTGACTGCCATGTTTCCGTGATAACTGACTGCCCTGTTTCCAGGGTAACTGATCACCCTGTTTCCGGGATAACTGACTCCCCTGTTTGCAGGGTAACTGACTGCCCAGTTTCCAGGGTAACTGACTGCCCTGTTTCCGGGGTAACTGACTGCCCTGTTTCCAGGGTAACTGACTGCCCAGTTTCCAGGGTAACTGATCACCCTGTTTCCGGGATAACTGACTGCACTTTTTCCGGGAGAAATGACTGCCCTGTTGCCAGGGTAACTGACTGCCCTGTTTCCAGGGTCACTGACTGCCCTGTTTCCGGGGTAACTGATCTCCCTCTTTCCGGGATAACTGTCCGCCCTGTTTCCAGGATAACTGCCCTACCTATTTCCGGGGTAACTGACCTCCCTGTTTCCAGGATAAGTGACTGCCCTGTTTCCAGGTTAACTGACTGCCCTGTTGCCAGGGTAACTGACTGCCCTGTTTCCAGGGGAACTGACTGCCCTGTTTTTGGGGTAACTGATCACACTGTTTCCGGGGTAACTGACTAACCAGTTTCCAGGGTGACTGACTGACCTGTTTCCAGGGTAACTGACTGCCCAGTTTCCGGGGTAACTGACTGCCCTGTTTCCTGGGTAACTGACTGCCCTGCTTCCGGGGTAACTGACTGCCCTGTTTCCAGGCTAACTGACTGCCCTGTTTCCAGGATAACTCATCACCCTGTTTCCGGGGTAACTGACCACCCTGTTTCCAGGGTCACTGACCACCCTGTTTCCAGGATAACTGAAAGCCCTGTTTCCAGGGTAACTGATCTCCCTGTTTACGGGTAGCTGAATGCCCTGTTTCCAGGGTAACTGATCTCCCTGTTTCCAGGGTAACTGATCACCCTGTTTCCGGGGTAACTGACTGCCCTGTTTCCAGGGTAACTGACTGCCCTGTTTCCGGGGTAACTGACTGCCCTGTTTCCAGGATAACTGATCACTCTGTTTCCGGGGTAACTGACCACCCTGTTTCCGGGGTAACTGACTAATCTGTTCCCAGGGTTACTGACCGCCCTGTTTCTGGGGTAACTGACTGCCCTGTTTCCGGGGTAACTGACCGCCCTGTTTCCAGGATAACTGATCACCCTGTTTCCAGTGTAACTGACCATCCTGTTTCCAGGGTAACTGACTGCCCAGTTTCCAGGGTAACTGACTGCCCTGTTTCCGGGGTAACAGATCTCCCTGTTTCCGGGGTAACTGACCGCCCTGTTTCCAGGATAACTGACCGCCCTATTTCCGGGATAACTGACTGCCCTGTTTACTGGATAACTGACCGCCCTGTTTCCGGGATAACTGACTGCCCTGTTTCCAGGGTAACTGATAACCCTGATTCCGGGATAACTGACTGCGCTGTTTCCAGGGTAACTGACTGCCCAGTTTCCAGGGTAACTGACTGCCCTGTTTCCGGGGTAACTGACTGCCCTGTTTCCAGGGTAACTGACTGCGCAGTTTCCAGAGTAACTGAATACCCTTTTTCCAGGGTAACTGACTCCCCTGTTTCCGGGATAACTGACTGCCCTGTTTCCAGGGTAACTGACTGCCCTGTTTCCGGGATAACTGACTACCCTGTTTCCAGGGTAACTGACTGCGCAGTTTCCAGAGTAACTGAATACCCTTTTTCCAGGGTAACTGACTCCCCTGTTTCCGGGATAACTGACTGCCCTGTTTCCAGGGTAACTGACTGCCCTGTTTCCGGGATAACTGACTGCCCTGTTTCCGGGATAACTGACTGCCCTGTTTCCAGGGTAACTGACTGCCCTGTTTCCGGGATAACTGACTGCCCTGTTTCCGGGGTAACTGACTGCCCTGTTTCCGGGGTAACTGACTGCCCTGTTTCCAGGGTAACTGACTGCCCAGTTTCCAGGGTAACTGATCACCCTGTTTCCGGGATAACTGACTGCACTTTTTCCGGGAGAAATGACTGCCCTGTTGCCAGGGTAACTGACTGCCCTGTTTCCAGGGTCACTGACTGCCCTGTTTCCGGGGTAACTGATCTCCCTCTTTCCGGGATAACTGTCCGCCCTGTTTCCAGGATAA
Source organism: Heterodontus francisci (assembly GCF_036365525.1). Classification (NCBI taxonomy): domain Eukaryota; kingdom Metazoa; phylum Chordata; class Chondrichthyes; order Heterodontiformes; family Heterodontidae; genus Heterodontus; species Heterodontus francisci. The sequence goes on from NC_090386.1 coordinate 8,272,988, forward strand.
CTGCCCTACCTATTTCCGGGGTAACTGACCTCCCTGTTTCCAGGATAAGTGACTGCCCTGTTTCCAGGTTAACTGACTGCCCTGTTGCCAGGGTAACTGACTGCCCTGTTTCCAGGGGAACTGACTGCCCTGTTTTTGGGGTAACTGATCACACTGTTTCCGGGGTAACTGACTAACCAGTTTCCAGGGTGACTGACTGACCTGTTTCCAGGGTAACTGACTGCCCAGTTTCCGGGGTAACTGACTGCCCTGTTTCCTGGGTAACTGACTGCCCTGCTTCCGGGGTAACTGACTGCCCTGTTTCCAGGCTAACTGACTGCCCTGTTTCCAGGATAACTCATCACCCTGTTTCCGGGGTAACTGACCACCCTGTTTCCAGGGTCACTGACCACCCTGTTTCCAGGATAACTGAAAGCCCTGTTTCCAGGGTAACTGATCTCCCTGTTTACGGGTAGCTGAATGCCCTGTTTCCAGGGTAACTGATCTCCCTGTTTCCAGGGTAACTGATCACCCTGTTTCCGGGGTAACTGACTGCCCTGTTTCCAGGGTAACTGACTGCCCTGTTTCCGGGGTAACTGACTGCCCTGTTTCCAGGATAACTGATCACTCTGTTTCCGGGGTAACTGACCACCCTGTTTCCGGGGTAACTGACTAATCTGTTCCCAGGGTTACTGACCGCCCTGTTTCTGGGGTAACTGACTGCCCTGTTTCCGGGGTAACTGACCGCCCTGTTTCCAGGATAACTGATCACCCTGTTTCCAGTGTAACTGACCATCCTGTTTCCAGGGTAACTGACTGCCCAGTTTCCAGGGTAACTGACTGCCCTGTTTCCGGGGTAACAGATCTCCCTGTTTCCGGGGTAACTGACCGCCCTGTTTCCAGGATAACTGACCGCCCTATTTCCGGGATAACTGACTGCCCTGTTTACTGGATAACTGACCGCCCTGTTTCCGGGATAACTGACTGCCCTGTTTCCAGGGTAACTGATAACCCTGATTCCGGGATAACTGACTGCGCTGTTTCCAGGGTAACTGACTGCCCAGTTTCCAGGGTAACTGACTGCCCTGTTTCCGGGGTAACTGACTGCCCTGTTTCCAGGGTAACTGACTGCGCAGTTTCCAGAGTAACTGAATACCCTTTTTCCAGGGTAACTGACTCCCCTGTTTCCGGGATAACTGACTGCCCTGTTTCCAGGGTAACTGACTGCCCTGTTTCCGGGATAACTGACTACCCTGTTTCCGGGATAACTGACTACCCTGTTTCCAGGGTAACTGACTGCCCTGTTTCCGGGGTAACTGACTGCCCTGTTTCCAGGCTAACTGACGGCCCTGTTTCCAGGATAACTGATCACCCAGTTTCCAGGATAACTGACTCCCCTGTTTCCAGTGTAACTGACTGACCTGTTTCCGGGGTAACTGACCGCCCTGTTTCCAGGATAACTGACCTATCTATTTCCGGGGTAACTGACCGCCCTGTTTCCAGGATAACTGACTGCCCTGTTTCCAGGTTAACTGACTGCCCTGTTTCCAGGGTAACTGACTGCCCTGTTTCCGGGGTAACTGACCGCCCTGTTTCCAGGATAACAGATCACCCTGTTTCCGGAGTAACTGACCATCCTGTTTCCAGGGTCACTGACCACCCTGATTCCAGGATAACTGAAAGCCCTGTTTCCAGGGTAACTGACTGCCCTGTTTCCGGGAAAACTGTCTGCCCTGTTTCCTGGGTAACTGATTGCCCTGCTTCCGGGGTAACTGACTGGCCTGTTTCCAGGGTAACTGACTGCCCAGTTTCCAGGGTAACTGATCACCCTTTTTCCGGGATAACTGACTGCCCTGTTTCCGGGATAACTGACTGCCCTGTTTCCAGGGTAACTGATCACCCTGTTTCCGGGATAACTGTCTGCCCTGTTTCCGGGATAACTGACTGCCCAGTTTCCAGGGTAACAGACTGCCCTGTTTCCGGGGTAACTGACTGCCCTGTTTCCAGGGGAACTGATCACCCTGTTTCCGGGATAACTGACTGCACTTGTTCCGGGAGAAATGACTGCCCTGTTGCCAGGGTAACTGACTGCCCTGTTTCCGGGGTAACTGACTGCCCTGTTTCCGGGGTAACTGATCTCCCTCTTTCCGGGATAACTGACCGCCCTGTTTCCAGGGTAACTGACCTACCTATTTCCGGGGTAACTGACCTCCCTGTTTCCAGGATAAGTGACTGCCCTGTTTCCAGGTTAACTGACTGCCCTGTTGCCAGGGTAACTGACTGCCCTGTTTCCAGGGGAACTGACTGCCCTGTTTCCGGGGTAACTGATCACACTGTTTCCGGGGTAACTGACTAACCAGTTTCCAGGGTGACTGACTGCCCTGTTTCCAGGGTAACTGACTGCCCAGTTTCCGGGGTAACTGACTGCCCTGTTTCCTGGGTAACTGACTGCCCTGCTTCCGGGGTAACTGACTGCCCTGTTTCCAGGCTAACTGACCGCCCTGTTTCCAGGATAACTGATCACCCTGTTTCCGGGGTAACTGACCACCCTGTTTCCAGGGTCACTGACCACCCTGTTTCCAGGATAACTGAAAGCCCTGTTTCCAGGGTAACTGATCTCCCTGTTTCCGGGCAGCTGAATGCCCTTTTTCCAGGGTAACTGATCTCCCTGTTTCCAGGGTAACTGATCACCCTGTTTCCGGGGTAACTGACTGCCCTGTTTCCGGGGTAACTGACTGCCCTGTTTCCAGGATAACTGATCACTCTGTTTCCGGGGTAACTGACCACCCTGTTTCCGGGGTAACTGACTAATCTGTTCCCAGGGTTACTGACCGCCCTGTTTCCGGGGTAGCTGACTGCCCTGTTTCCGGGGTAACTGACCGCCCTGTTTCCAGTATAACTGATCACCCTGTTTTCAGTGTAACTGACCATCCTGTTTCCAGGGTAACTGACTGCCCAGTTTCCAGGGTAACTGACTGCCCTGTTTCCGGGGTAACAGATCTCCCTGTTTCCGGGGTAACTGACCGCCCTGTTTCCAGGATAACTGACCGCCCTATTTCCGGGATAACTGACTGCCCTGTTTACTGGATAACTGACCGCCCTGTTTCCGGGATAACTGACTGCCCTGTTTCCAGGGGAACTGATAACCCTGATTCCGGGATAACTGACTGCGCTGTTTCCAGGGTAACTGACTGCCCAGTTTCCAGGGTAACTGACTGCCCTGTTTCCGGGGTAACTGAATGCCCTGTTTCCAGGGTAACTGACTGCCCAGTTTCCAGGGTAACTGACTGCCCTGTTTCCAGGGTAACTGAGTGCCCTGTTTCCAGGCTAACTGACGGCCCTGTTTCCAGGATAACTGATCACCCAGTTTCCAGGATAACTGACTCCCCTGTTTCCAGTGTAACTGACTGACCTGTTTCCGGGGTAACTGACCGCCCTGTTTCCAGGATAACTGACCTATCTATTTCCGGGGTAACTGACCGCCCTGTTTCCAGGATAACTGACTGCCCTGTTTCCAGGTTAACTGACTGCCCTTTTTCCAGGGTAACTGACTGCCCTGTTTCCGGGGTAACTGACCGCCCTGTTTCCAGGATAACAGATCACCCTGTTTCCGGGGTAACTGACCATCCTGTTTCCAGGGTCACTGACCACCCTGATTCCAGGATAACTGAAAGCCCTGTTTCCTGGGTCACTGACTGCCCTGTTTCCTGGGTAACTGACTGCCCTGCTTCCGGCGTAACTGACTGGCCTGTTTCCAGGGTAACTGACTGCCCAGTTTCCAGGGTAACTGATCACCCTTTTTCCGGGATAACTGACTGCCCTGTTTCCGGGATAACTGACTGCCCTGTTTCCAGGGTAACTGATCACCCTGTTTCCGGGATAACTGTCTGCCCTGTTTCCGGGATAACTGACTGCCCAGTTTCCAGGGTAACAGACTGCCCTGTTTCCGGGGTAACTGACTGCCCTGTTTCCAGGGTAACTGACTGCCCAGTTTCCAGGGTAACTGATCACCCTGTTTCCGGGAGAACTGACTGCCCTGTTTCCGGGAGAAATGACTGCACTGTTTCCAGGGTAACTGACTGCCCTGATTCCGGGGTAACTGACTGCCCTGTTTCCAGGGTAACTGATCACCCTGTTTCCGGGATAACTGACTGCCCTGTTTCCGGGATAACTGACTGCCCTGTTTCCAGGGTAACTGACTTACCCTGTTTCCGGGGTAACTGACTGCCCTGTTTCCAGGCTAACTGACTGCCCTGTTTCCAGGATAACTGATCACCCTGTTTCCGGGGTAACTGACTGCCCTGTTTCCGTGGTAACTGACCGCCCTGTTTCCAGGGTCACTGACCACCCTGTTTCCAGGATAACTGAAAGCCCTGTTTCCAGGGTAACTGATCTCCCTGTTTCCGGGGTAACTGATCACCCTGTTTCCGGGTAACTGACAGCCCTGTTTCCGGGGTAACTGACTGCCCTGTTTGCAGGGTAACTGATCTCCCTGTTTCCAGTGCAACGGATCACCATGTTTCCGGGGTAACTGACTGCCCTGTTTCCAGGGCAACTGACCGCCCTGTTTCCGGGGGAACTGACTGCCCAGTTTCCAGGGTAACTGACTGCCCAGTTTCCAGGGTAACTAACTGCCCTGTTTCCGGGGTAACAGACTGCCCAGTTTCCAGGGTAACTGACTGCCCTGTTTCCAGGGTAACTGACAGCCCACCTTCCAGTGTAACTGATCACCCTGTTTCCAGGATAATTGACTGCCCTGTTTCCAGGGTAACTGACCGCCCTGTTTCCAGGGTAACTGACTGCCCAGTTTCCAGGGTAAATTATCACCCTGTTTCCGGGATAACTAACTGCCCTGTTTCCGGGATAACTGTCTGCCCTGTTTCCGGGGTAACTGATCACCCTGCTCCGGGGTAACTGACTGCCCAGTTTCCGGGGTAACTGACTTCCCTGTTTCCAGGGTAACTGACTGCCCTGTTTCCGGGATAACTGACTGCCCTGTTTCCAGGGTAACTGATAACCCTGTTTCCGGGGTAACTGACTGCCCTGTTTCCAGGCTAACTGACTGCCCTGTTTCCAGGATAACTGATCACCCTGTTTCCGGCTAACTGACTGCCCTGTTTCCGGGTAACTGACCGCACTGTTTCCAGAATAACTGATCACCCTGTTTCCGGGGTAACTGACCACCCTGTTTCCAGGGTCACTGACCACCCTGTTTCCAGGATAACTGACTCCCCTGTTTCCAGGGTAACTGACTGCCCTGTTTCCGGGGTAACTGACTGCCCTGTTTCCAGGATAACTGATCACTCTGTTTCCGGGGTAACTGATCACTCTGTTTCCGGGGTAACTGACCACCCTGTTTCCGGGGTAACTGACTAATCTGTTTCCAGGGTTACTGACAGCCCTGTTTCTGGGGTAACTGACTGCCCTGTTTCCGGGGTAACTGACCGCCCTGTTTCCAGGATAACTGATCACCCTCTTTCCAGTGTAACTGACCATCCTGTTTCCAGGGTAACTGACTGCCCAGTTTCCAGGGTAACTGACTGCCCTGTTTCCGGGGTAACAGATCTCCCTGTTTCCAGGATAACTGACCGCCCTATTTCCGGGGTAACTGACTGCACTGTTTCCAGGATAACTGACTGCCCTGTTTCCGGGATAACTGACTGCCCTGTTTACTGGATAACTGAGCGCCCTGTTTCCAGGTTAACTGACTGCCCTGTTTCCGGGGTAACTGACTGCCCAGTTTCCAGAGTAACTGAATACCCTGTTTCCAGGGTAACTGACAGCCCTGTTTCCGGGATAACTGACTGCCCTGTTTCCAGGGTAACTGACTGCCCTGTTTCCGGGGTAACTGACTGCCCTGTTTCCAGGCTAACTGACTGCCCTGTTTCCAGGATAACTGATCACCCTGTTTCCGTATAACTGACTGCCCTGTTTCCAGGGTAACTGACTGCCCTGTTTCCGGGGTAACTGACCGCCCTGTTTCCAGGATAACTGACTGCCCTGTTTCCAGGTTAACTGACAGCCCTGTTTCCAGGGTAACTGACTGCCCTGTTTCCAGGGGAACTGACTGCCCTGTTTCCGGGGTAATTGATCACCCTGTTTCCAGGGTAACTGACTAACCAGTTTCCAGGGTGACTGACTGCCCTGTTTCCAGGGTAACTGACTGCCCTGTTTCCAGGATAACTGAAAGCCCTATTTCCAGGGTAACTGATCTCCCTGTTTCCGGGGTAACTGATCTCCCTGTTTCCACGGCAACTGACCGCCCTGTTTCCGGGGGAACTGACTGCCCAGTTTCCAGGGTAACTAACTGCCCTGTTTCCGGGGTAACTGACTGCCCAGTTTCCAGGGTAACTGACTGCTCTGTTTCCAGGGTAACTGACAGCCCACCTTCCAGTGTAACTGATCACCCTGTTTCCAGGATAATTGACTGCCCTGTTTCCAGGGTAACTGACCGCCCTGTTTCCAGGGTAACTGACTGCCCAGTTTCCAGGGTAAATTATCACCCTGTTTCCGGGATAACTAACTGCCCTGTTTCCGGGATAACTGACTGCCCTGTTTCCGGGGTAACTGATCACCCTGTTTCCGGGGTAACTGACTGCCCAGTTTCCGGGGTAACTGACTTCCCTGTTTCCAGGGTAACTGACTGCCCTGTTTCCGGGATAACTGACTGCCCTGTTTCCAGGGTAACTGATAACCCTCTTTCCGGGATAACTGACTGCCCTGTTTCCAGGGTAACTGACTGCCCAGTTTCCAGAGTAACTGAATAACCTGTTTCCAGGGTAACAGATCACCCTGTTTGCGGGATAACTGACTGCCCTGTTTCCAAGATAACTGACTGCCCTGTTTCCGGGGTAACTAACTGCCCTGTTTCCAGGGAAACTGACTGCCCTGTTTCCGGGGTAACTAACTGCCCTGTTTCCAGGGAAACTGACTGCCCTGTTTCCGACGTAACTGACTGCCCTGTTTCCGGGGTAACTGACCGCCCTGTTTCCAGAATAACTGATCACCCTGTTTCCGGGGTAACTGACCACCCTGTTTCCAGGGTCACTGACCACCCTGTTTCCAGGATAACTGACTCCCCTGTTTCCAGGGTAACTGACTGCCCTGTTTCCGGGGTAACTGAACTCCCTGTTTCCGGGGTTACTGACCGCCCTGTTTCCAGGATAACTGACCTACCTATTTCCAGGTTAACTGACTGCCCTGCTTCCAGGTTAACTGACAGCCCTGTTTCCAGGGTAACTGACTGCCCTGTTTCCAGGGGAACTGACTGCCCTGTTTCCGGGGTAAATGATCACCCTGTTTCCGGGGTAACTGACTAACCAGTTTCCAGGGTGACTGACTGCCCTGTTTCCAGGGTAACTGACTGCCCAGTTTCCGGGGTAACTGACTGCCCTGTCTCCTGGGTAATTGACTGCCCAGTTTCCAGGTTAACCGACTGCCCAGTTTCCAGGGTAACTGATCACCCTTTTTCCGGGATAACTGATCAGCCTGTTTCCGGGATAACTGACTCCCCTGTTTCCAGGGTAACTGACTGCCCTGCTTCCGGGGTAACTGACTGCCCTGTTTCCAGGGTAACTGACTGCCCAGTTTCCAGGGTAACTGATCACCCTTTTTCCGTGATAACTGACTGCCCTGTTTCCGGGATTACTGACTGCCCTGTTTCCAGGGTAACTGATCACCCTGTTTCCGGGGTAACTGTCTAACCAGTTTCCAGGGTGACTGACTGCCCTGTTTCCAGGGTAACTGACTGCCCAGTTTCCGGGTTAACTGACTGCCCTGTTTCCAGGGTAACTGACTGCCCTGCTTCCGGGGTAACTGACTGCCCTGTTTCCAGGGAAACTGACTGCCCAGTTTCCAGGGTAACTGATCACCCTTTTTCCGGGATAACTGACTGCCCTGTTTCCGGGATAACTGACTGCCCTGTTTCCAGGGTAACTGATCACCCTGTTTCCGGGATAACTGTCTGCCCTGTTTCCGGGATAACTGACTGCCCAGTTTCCACGGTAACTGACTGCCCTGTTTCCGGGGTAACTGACTGCCCTGTTTCCAGGGTAGCTGACTGCCCAGTTTCCAGGGTTACTGATCACCCTGTTTCCGGGAGAACTGACTGCCCTGTTTCTGGGAGAAATGACTGCCCTGTTTCCAGGGTAACTGACTGCCCTGCTTCCGGGGTAACTGACCGCCCTGTTTCCAGGGTCACTGACCACCCTGTTTCCAGGATAACTGAAAGCCCTATTTCCAGGGTAACTGATCTCCCTGTTTCCGGGGTAAATGATCACCCTGTTTCCGGGTAACTGACTGCCCTGTTTCCGGGGTAACTGACTGCCCTGTTTCCAGGGTAACTGATCTCCCTGTTTCCAGTGCAACGGATCACCATGTTTCCGGGGTAACTGACTGCCCTGTTTCCAGGGCAACTGACCGCCCTGTTTCCGGGGGAACTGACTGCCCAGTTTCCAGGGTAACTGACTGCCCAGTTTCCAGGGTAACTAACTGCCCTGTTTCCGGGGTAACTGACTGCCCAGTTTCCAGGGTAACTGACTGCTCTGTTTCCAGGGAATCTGACAGCCCACCTTCCAGTGTAACTGATCACCCTGTTTCCAGGATAATTGACTGCCCTGTTTCCAGGGTAACTGACCGCCCTGTTTCCAGGGTAACTGACTGCCCAGTTTCCAGGGTAAATTATCACCCTGTTTCCGGGATAACTAACTGCCCTGTTTCCGGGATAACTGACTGCCCTGTTTCCGGGGTAACTGATCACCCTGTTTCCGGGGTAACTGACTGCCCAGTTTCCGGGGTAACTGACTGCCCTGTTTCCAGGGTAACTGACTGCCCTGTTTCCGGGATAACTGACTGCCCTGTTTCCAGGGTAACTGATAACCCTGTTTCCGGGATAACTGACTGCCCTGTTTCCAGGGTAACTGACTGTCCAGTTTCCAGAGTAACTGAAGAACCTGTTTCCAGGGTAACAGATCACCCTGTTTCCGGGATAACTGACTGCCCTGTTTCCAAGATAACTGACTGCCCTGTTTCCAGGGGAACTGACTGCCCTGCTTCCGGGGTAACTGACTGCCCTGTTTCCAGGCTAACTGACTGCCCTGTTTCCAGGATAACTGATCACCCTGTTTCCGGGGTAACTGACTGCCCTGTTTCCGGGGTAACTGACCGCCCTGTTTCCAGGATAACTGATCACCCTGTTTCCGGGGTAACTGACCACCCTGTTTCCAGGGTCACTGACCACCCTGTTTCCAGGATAACTGACTCCCCTGTTTCCAGGGTAACTGACTGCCCTGTTTCTGGGATAACTGATCTCCCTGTTTCCGGGGTTACTGACCGCCCTGTTTCCAGGATAACTGACCTACCTATTTACAGGTTAACTGACTGCCCTGTTTCCAGGGTAACTGACTGCCCTGTTCCCAGGGGAACTGACTGCCCTGTTTCCGGGGTAACAGATCACCCTGTTTCCGGGGTAACTGACTAACCAGTTTCCAGGGTGACTGACTGCCCTGTTTCCAGGGTAACTGACTGCCCAGTTTCCGGGGTAACTGACTGCCCTGTTTCCAGGGTAACTGATCACCCTGTTTCCGGGATAACTGACTGCCCTGTTTCCGGGATAACTGACTGCCCTGTTTCCAGGGTAACTGACTTACCCTGTTTCCGGGGTAACTGACTGCCCTGTTTCCAGGCTAACTGACTGCCCTGTTTCCAGGATAACTGATCACCCTGTTTCCGGGGTAACTGACTGCCCTGTTTCCGGGGTAACTGACCGCCCTGTTTCCAGGGTCACTGACCACCCTGTTTCCAGGATAACTGAAAGCCCTGTTTCCAGGGTAACTGATCTCCCTGTTTCCGGGGTAAATGATCTCCCTGTTTCCGGGTAAGTGACTGCCCTGTTTCCGGTGTAACTGACTGCCCTGTTTCCGGGGTAACTGACTGCCCTGTTTCCAGGGTAACTGATCTCCCTGTTTCCAGGATAATTGACTGCCCTGTTTCCAGGGTAACTGACCGCCCTGTTTCCAGGGTAACTGACTGTCCAGTTTCCAGGGTAATTTATCACCCTGTTTCCGGGATAACTAACTGCCCTGTTTCCGGGATAACTGACTGCCCTGTTTCCGGGGTAACTGATCACCCTGTTTCCGGGGTAACTGACTGCCCAGTTTCCAGGGTAACTGACTGCCCAGTTTCCAGGGTAACTAACTGCCCTGTTTCCGGGGTAACTGACTGCCCAGTTTCCAGGGTAACTGACTGCTCTGTTTCCAGGGAATCTGACAGCCCACCTTCCAGTGTAACTGATCACCCTGTTTCCAGGATAATTGACTGCCCTGTTTCCAGGGTAACTGACCGCCCTGTTTCCAGGGTAACTGACTGCCCAGTTTCCAGGGTAAATTATCACCCTGTTTCCGGGATAACTAACAGCCCTGTTTCCGGGATAACTGACTGCCCTGTTTCCGGGGTAACTGATCACCCTGTTTCCGGGGTAACTGACTGCCCAGTTTCCGGGGTAACTGACTGCCCTGTTTCCAGGGTAACTGACTGCCCTGTTTCCGGGATAACTGACTGCCCTTTTTCCAGGGTAACTGATAACCCTGTTTCCGGGATAACTGACTGCCCTGTTTCCAGGGTAACTGACTGTCCAGTTTCCAGAGTAACTGAAGAACCTGTTTCCAGGGTAACAGATCACCCTGTTTCCGGGATAACTGACTGCCCTGTTTCCAAGATAACTGACTGCCCTGTTTCCAGGGGAACTGACTGCCCTGCTTCCGGGGTAACTGACTGCCCTGTTTCCAGGCTAACTGACTGCCCTGTTTCCAGGATAACTGATCACCCTGTTTCCGGGGTAACTGACTGCCCTGTTTCCGGGGTAACTGACCGCCCTGTTTCCAGGATAACTGATCACCCTGTTTCCGGGGTAACTGACCACCCTGTTTCCAGGGTCACTGACCACCCTGTTTCCAGGATAACTGACTCCCCTGTTTCCAGGGTAACTGACTGCCCTGTTTCTGGGATAACTGATCTCCCTGTTTCCGGGGTTACTGACCGCCCTGTTTCCAGGATAACTGACCTACCTATTTACAGGTTAACTGACTGCCCTGTTTCCAGGGTAACTGACTGCCCTGTTCCCAGGGGAACTGACTGCCCTGTTTCCGGGGTAACAGATCACCCTGTTTCCGGGGTAACTGACTAACCAGTTTCCAGGGTGACTGACTGCCCTGTTTCCAGGGTAACTGACTGCCCAGTTTCCGGGGTAACTGACTGCCCTGTTTCCAGGGTAACTGATCACCCTGTTTCCGGGATAACTGACTGCCCTGTTTCCGGGATAACTGACTGCCCTGTTTCCAGGGTAACTGACTTACCCTGTTTCCGGGGTAACTGACTGCCCTGTTTCCAGGCTAACTGACTGCCCTGTTTCCAGGATAACTGATCACCCTGTTTCCGGGGTAACTGACTGCCCTGTTTCCGGGGTAACTGACCGCCCTGTTTCCAGGGTCACTGACCACCCTGTTTCCAGGATAACTGAAAGCCCTGTTTCCAGGGTAACTGATCTCCCTGTTTCCGGGGTAAATGATCTCCCTGTTTCCGGGTAAGTGACTGCCCTGTTTCCGGTGTAACTGACTGCCCTGTTTCCGGGGTAACAAACTGCACTGTTTCCAGGGTAACTGATCTCCCTGTTTCCAGGATAATTGACTGCCCTGTTTCCAGGGTAACTGACCGCCCTGTTTCCAGGGTAACTGACTGTCCAGTTTCCAGGGTAATTTATCACCCTGTTTCCGGGATAACTAACTGCCCTGTTTCCGGGATAACTGACTGCCCTGTTTCCGGGGTAACTGATCACCCTGTTTCCGGGGTAACTGACTGCCCAGTTTCCGGGGTAACTGACTTCCCTGTTTCCAGGGTAACTGACTGCCCTGTTTCCGGGATAACTGACTGCCCTGTTTCCAGGATAACTGATCACCCTGTTTCCAGGGTAACTGACTGCCCTGTTTCCGGGGTAACTGACCACCCTGTTTCCAGGATAACTGATCACCCTGTTTCCGGGGTAACTGACCACCCTGTTTCCAGGGTCACTGACCACCCTGTTTCCAGGATAAGTGACTCCCGTTTTTCCAGGGTAACTGACTGCCCTGTTTCCGGGGTAACTGATCTCCCTGTTTCCGGGGTTACTGACCGCCCTGTTTCCAGGATAACTGACCTACCTATTTCCAGGTTAACTGACTGCCCTGTTTCCAGGGTAACTGACTGCCCTGTTTCCAGGGGAACTGACTGCCCTGTTTCCGGGGTAACAGATCACCCTGTTTCCGGGGTAACTGACTAACCAGTTTCCAGGGTGACTGACTGCCCTGTTTCCAGGGTAACTGACTGCCCAGTTTCCGGGGTAACTGACTGTCCTGTTTCCTGGGTAACTGACTGCCCTGCTTCCGGGGTAACTGACTTCCCTGTTTCCAGGGTAACTGACTGCCCTGTTTCCGGGATAACTGACTGCCCTGTTTCCAGGGTAACTGATAACCCTGTTTCCGGGGTAACTGACTGCCCTGTTTCCAGGCTAACTGACGGCCCTGTTTCCAGGATAACTGATCACCCTGTTTCCGGGGTAACTGACTGCCCTGTTTCCGGGGTAACTGACCGCCCTGTTTCCAGGATAACTGATCACCCTGTTTCCGGGGTAACTGACCTCCCTGTTTCCAGGGTCACTGACCACCCTGTTTCCAGGATAACTGACTCCCCTGTTTCCAGGGTAACTGACTGCCCTGTTTCCGGGGTAACTGACTGCCCTGTTTCCGGGGTAACTGACCGCCCTGTTTCCAGGATAACTGATCACCCTGTTTCCGGGGTAACTGACCACCCTGTTTCCAGGGTCACTGACCACCCTGTTTCCAGGATAACTGACTCCCCTGTTTCCAGGGTAACTGACTGCCCTGTTTCCAGGGTAACTGACTGCCCTGTTTCCGGGGTAACTGACTGCCCTGTTTCCAGGATAACTGATCACTCTGTTTCCGGGGTAACTGATCACTCTGTTTCCGGGGTAACTGACCACCCTGTTTCTGGGGTAACTGACTAATCTGTTTCCAGGGTTACTGACAGCCCTGTTTCTGGGGTAACTGACTGCCCTGTTTCCGGGGTAACTGACCGCCCTGTTTCCAGGATAACTGATCACCCTGTTTCCAGTGTAACTGACCATCCTGTTTCCAGGGTAACTGACTGCCCAGTTTCCAGGGTAACTGACTGCCCTGTTTCCGGGGCAACAGATCTCCCTGTTTCCGGGGTAACTGACCGCCCTGTTTCCAGGATAACTGACCGCCCTATTTCCGGGGTAACTGACTGCCCTGTTTCCTGGGTAATTGACTGCCCAGTTTCCAGGTTAACTGACTGCCCAGTTTCCAGGCTCACTGATCACCCTTTTTCCGGGATAACTGACTGCCCTGTTTCCGGGATAAATGACTGCCCTGTTTCCAGGGTAACTGATCACCCTGTTTCCGGGATAACTGACTCCCCTGTTTCCAGGGTAACTGACTGCCCAGTTTCCGGGGTAACTGACTGCCATTTTCCTGAGTAACTGACTGCCCTGCTTCCGGGATAACTGACTGCCCTGTTTCCAGGGTAACTGACTGCCCAGTTTCCAGGGTAACTGATCACCCTTTTTCCGTGATAACTGACTGCCCTGTTTCCGGGATTACTGACTGCCCTGTTTCCGGGTTAACTGATCACCCTGTTTCCGGGGTAACTGTCTAACCAGTTTCCAGAGTGACTGACTGCCCTGTTTCCAGGGTAACTGACTGCCCAGTTTCCGGGTTAACTGACTGCCCTGTTTCCTGGGTAACTGTCTGCCCTGCTTCCGGGGTAACTGACTGCCCTGTTTCCAGGGTAACTGACTGCCCAGTTTCCAGCGTAACTGATCACCCTTTTTCCGGGATAACTGACTGCCCTGTTTCCGGGATAACTGACTGCCCTGTTTCCAGTGTAACTGATCACCCTGTTTCCGGGATAACTGTCTGCCCTGTTTCCGGGATAACTGACTGCCCAGTTTCCAGGGTAACTGACTGCCCTGTTTCCGGGGTAACTGACTGCCCTGTTTCCAGGGTAACTGATCACCCTGTTTCCCGGAGAACTGACTGCCCTGTTTCTGGGAGAAATGACTGCCCTGTTTCCAGGGTAACTGACTGCCCTGTTTCCAGGGTAACTTATCTCCCTGTTTCCGGGGTAACTGATCTCCCGGTTTCCGGGTAACTGACTGCCCTGTTTCCGGTGTAACTGACTGCCCTGTTTCCGGGGTAACTGACTGCCCTGTTTCAAGGGTAACTGATCTCCCTGTTTCCAGGATAATTGACTGCCCTGTTTCCGGGATAACTAACTGCCCTGTTTCCGGGATAACTGACTGCCCTGTTTCCGGGGTAACAGATCACCCTGTTTCCGGGGTAACTGACTAACCAGTTTCCAGGGTGACTGACTGCCCTGTTTCCAGGGTAACTGACTGCCCAGTTTCCGGGGTAACTGACTGCCCTGTTTCCAGGGTAACTGATCACCCTGTTTCCGGGATAACTGACTGCCCTGTTTCCGGGATAACTGACTGCCCTGCTTCCAGGGTAACTGACTTACCCTGTTTCCGGGGTAACTGACTGCCCTGTTTCCAGGCTAACTGACTGCCCTGTTTCCAGGATAACTGATCACCCTGTTTCCGGGGTAACTGACTGCCCTGTTTCCGGGGTAACTGACCGCCCTGTTTCCAGGGTCACTGACCACCCTGTTTCCAGGATAACTGAAAGCCCTGTTTCCAGGGTAACTGATCTCCCTGTTTCCGGGGTAAATGATCTCCCTGTTTCCGGGGAAGTGACTGCCCTGTTTCCGGTGTAACTGACTGCCCTGTTTCCGGGGTAACTGACTGCCCTGTTTCCAGGGTAACTGATCTCCCTGTTTCCAGGATAATTGACTGCCCTGTTTCCAGGGTAACTGACCGCCCTGTTTCCAGGGTAACTGACTGTCCAGTTTCCAGGGTAATTTATCACCCTGTTTCCGGGATAACTAACTGCCCTGTTTCCGGGATAACTGACTGCCCTGTTTCCGGGGTAACTGATCACCCTGTTTCCGGGGTAACTGACTGCCCAGTTTCCGGGGTAACTGACTTCCCTGTTTCCAGGGTAACTGACTGCCCTGTTTCCGGGATAACTGACTGCCCTGTTTCCGGGGTAACTGATCACCCTGTTTCCAGGGTAACTGACTGCCCTGTTTCCGGGGTAACTGACCACCCTGTTTCCAGGATAACTGATCACCCTGTTTCCGGGGTAACTGACCACCCTGTTTCCAGGGTCACTGACCACCCTGTTTCCAGGATAAGTGACTCCCGTTTTTCCAGGGTAATGACTGCCCTGTTTCCGGGGTAACTGATCTCCCTGTTTCCGGGGTTACTGACCGCCCTGTTTCCAGGATAACTGACCTACCTATTTCCAGGTTAACTGACTGCCCTGTTTCCAGGGTAACTGACTGCCCTGTTTCCAGGGGAACTGACTGCCCTGTTTCCGGGGTAACAGATCACCCTGTTTCCGGGGTAACTGACTAACCAGTTTCCAGGGTGACTGACTGCCCTGTTTCCAGGGTAATTGACTGCCCAGTTTCCGGGGTAACTGACTGTCCTGTTTCCTGGGTAACTGACTGCCCTGCTTCCGGGGTAACTGACTTCCCTGTTTCCAGGGTAACTGACTGCCCTGTTTCCGGGATAACTGACTGCCCTGTTTCCAGGGTAACTGATAACCCTGTTTCCGGGGTAACTGACTGCCCTGTTTCCAGGCTAACTGACTGCCCTGTTTCCAGGATAACTGATCACCCTGTTTCCGGGGTAACTGACTGCCCTGTTTCCGGGGTAACTGACCGCCCTGTTTCCAGGATAACTGATCACCCTGTTTCCGGGGTAACTGACCTCCCTGTTTCCAGGGTCACTGACCACCCTGTTTCCAGGATAACTGACTCCCCTGTTTCCAGGGTAACTGACTGCCCTGTTTCCGGGGTAACTGACTGCCCTGTTTCCGGGGTAACTGACCGCCCTGTTTCCAGGATAACTGATCACCCTGTTTCCGGGGTAACTGACCACCCTGTTTCCAGGGTCACTGACCACCCTGTTTCCAGGATTACTGACACCCCTGTTTCCAGGGTAACTGACTGCCCTGTTTCCAGGGTAACTGACTGCCCTATTTCCGGGGTAACTGACTGCCCTGTTTCCAGGATAACTGATCACTCTGTTTCCGGGGTAACTGATCACTCTGTTTCCGGGGTAACTGACCACCCTGTTTCCGGGGTAACTGACTAATCTGTTTCCAGGGTTACTGACAGCCCTGTTTCTGGGGTAACTGACTGCCCTGTTTCCGGGGTAACTGACCGCCCTGTTTCCAGGATAACTGATCACCCTGTTTCCAGTGTAACTGACCATCCTGTTTCCAGGGTAACTGACTGCCCAGTTTCCAGGGTAACTGACTGCCCTGTTTCCGGGGCAACAGATCTCCCTGTTTCCGGGGTAACTGACCGCCCTGTTTCCAGGATAACTGACCGCCCTATTTCCGGGGTAACTGACTGCCCTGTTTCCTGGGTAATTGACTGCCCAGTTTCCAGGTTAACTGACTGCCCAGTTTCCAGGCTAACTGATCACCCTTTTTCCGGGATAACTGACTGCCCTGTTTCCGGGATAAATGACTGCCCTGTTTCCAGGGTAACTGATCACCCTGTTTCCGGGATAACTGACTCCCCTGTTTCCAGGGTAACTGACTGCCCAGTTTCCGGGGTAACTGACTGCCCTGTTTCCTGAGTAACTGACTGCCCTGCTTCCGGGATAACTGACTGCCCTGTTTCCAGGGTAACTGACTGCCCAGTTTCCAGGGTAACTGATCACCCTTTTTCCGTGATAACTGACTGCCCTGTTTCCGGGATTACTGACTGCCCTGTTTCCGGGGTAACTGATCACCCTGTTTCCGGGGTAACTGTCTAACCAGTTTCCAGGGTGACTGACTGCCCTGTTTCCAGGGTAACTGACTGCCCAGTTTCCGGGTTAACTGACTGCCCTGTTTCCTGGGTAACTGTCTGCCCTGCTTCCGGGGTAACTGACTGCCCTGTTTCCAGGGTAACTGACTGCCCAGTTTCCAGGGTAACTGATCACACTTTTTCCGGGATAACTGACTGCCCTGTTTCCGGGATAACTGACTGCCCTGTTTCCAGTGTAACTGATCACCCTGTTTCCGGGATAACTGTCTGCCCTGTTTCCGGGATAACTGACTGCCCAGTTTCCAGGGTAACTGACTGCCCTGTTTCCGGGGTAACTGACTGCCCTGTTTCCAGGGTAACTGATCACCCTGTTTCCGGGAGAACTGACTGCCCTGTTTCTGGGAGAAATGACTGCCCTGTTTCCAGGGTAACTGACTGCCCTGTTTCCAGGGTAACTGATCTCCCTGTTTCCGGGGGAACTGATCTCCCGGTTTCCGGGTAACTGACTGCCCTGTTTCCGGTGTAACTGACTGCCCTGTTTCCGGGGTAACTGACTGCCCTGTTTCAAGGGTAACTGATCTCCCTGTTTCCAGGATAATTGACTGCCCTGTTTCCAGGGTAACTGACCGCCCTGTTTCCAGGGTAACTGACTGTCCAGTTTCCAGGGTAAATTATCACCCTGTTTCCGGGATAACTAACTGCCCTGTTTCCGGGATAACTGACTGCCCTGTTTCCGGGGTAACTGATCACCCTGTTTCCGGGGTAACTGACTGCCCAGTTTCCGGGGTAACTGACTTCCCTGTTTCCAGGGTAACTGACTGCCCTGTTTCCGGGATAACTGACTGCCCTGTTTCCAGGATAAATGATCACCCTGTTTCCAGGGTAACTGACTGCCCTGTTTCCAGGGTAACTGACCACCCTGTTTCCAGGATAACTGATCACCCTGTTTCCGGGGTAACTGACCACCCTGTTTCCAGGGTCACTGAACACCCTGTTTCCAGGATAAGTGACTCCCGTGTTTCCAGGGTAACTGACTGCCCTGTTTCCGGGGTAACTGATCTCCCTGTTTCCGGGGTTACTGACCGCCCTGTTTCCAGGATAACTGACCTACCTATTTCCAGGTTAACTGACTGCCCTGTTTCCAGGGTAACTGACTGCCCTGTTTCCAGGGGAACTGACTGCCCTGTTTCCGGGGTAACAGATCACCCTGTTTCCGGGGTAACTGACTAACCAGTTTCCAGGGTGACTGACTGCCCTGTTTCCAGGGTAACTGACTGCCCAGTTTCCGGGGTAACTGACTGTCCTGTTTCCAGGGTAACTGACTGCCCTGCTTCCGGGGTAACTGACTGCCCTGTTTCCAGGGTAACTGACTGCCCTGTTTCCGGGATAACTGACTGCCCTGTTTCCAGGGTAACTGATAACCCTGTTTCCGGGGTAACTGACTGCCCTGTTTCCAGGCTAACTGACTGCCCTGTTTCCAGGATAACTGATCACCCTGTTTCCGGGGTAACTGACTGCCCTGTTTCCGGGGTAACTGACCGCCCTGTTTCCAGGATAACTGATCACCCTGTTTCCGGGGTAACTGACCACCCTGTTTCCAGGGTCACTGACCACCCTGTTTCCAGGATAACTGACTCCCCTGTTTCCAGGATAACTGACTGCCCTGTTTCCAGGGTAACTGACTGCCCTGTTTCCGGGGTAACTGACTGCCCTGTTTCCAGGATAACTGATCACTCTGTTTCCGGGGTAACTGATCACTCTGTTTCCGGGGTAACTGACCACCCTGTTTCCGGGGTAACTGACTAATCTGTTTCCAGGGTTACTGACAGCCCTGTTTCTGGGGTAACTGACTGCCCTGTTTCCGGGGTAACTGACCGCCCTGTTTCCAGGATAACTGATCACCCTGTTTCCAGTGTAACTGACCATCCTGTTTCCAGGGTAACTGACTGCCCAGTTTCCAGGGTAACTGACTGCCCTGTTTCCGGGGCAACAGATCTCCCTGTTTCCGGGGTAACTGACCGCCCTGTTTCCAGGATAACTGAACGCCCTATTTCCGGGGTAACTGACTGCCCTGTTTCCAGGATAACTGACTGCCCTGTTTCCGGGATAACTGACTGCCCTGTTTACTGTATAACTGACCGCCCTGTTTCCAGGTTAACTGACTGCCCTGTTTCCGGGGTAACTGACTGCCCTGTTTCCAGGGTAACTGACTGCCCAGTTTCCAGAGTAACTGAATACCCTGTTTCCAGGGTAACTGACTGCCCTGTTTCCGGGATAACTGACTGCCCTGTTTCCAGGGTAACTGACTGCCCTGTTTCCGGGATAACTGACTGCCCTGTTTCCAGGGTAACTGACTGCCCTGTTTCCGGGGTAACTGACTGCCCTGTTTCCAGGCTAACTGACTGCCCTGTTTCCAGGATAACTGATCACCCTGTTTCCGGGATAACTGACTCCCCTGTTTCCAGGGTAACTGACTGCCCTGTTTCCGGGGTAACTGACTGCCCTGTTTCCAGGATAACTGATCACTCTGTTTCCGGGGTAACTGATCACTCTGTTTCCGGGGTAACTGACCACCCTGTTTCCGGGGTAACTGACTAATCTGTTTCCAGGGTTACTGACAGCCCTGTTTCTGGGGTAACTGACTGCCCTGTTTCCGGGGTAACTGACCGCCCTGTTTCCAGGATAACTGATCACCCTGTTTCCAGTGTAACTGACCATCCTGTTTCCAGGGTAACTGACTGCCCAGTTTCCAGGGTAACTGACTGCCCTGTTTCCGGGGCAACAGATCTCCCTGTTTCCGGGGTAACTGACCGCCCTGTTTCCAGGATAACTGAACGCCCTATTTCCGGGGTAACTGACTGCCCTGTTTCCAGGATAACTGACTGCCCTGTTTCCGGGATAACTGACTGCCCTGTTTACTGGATAACTGACCGCCCTGTTTCCAGGTTAACTGACTGCCCTGTTTCCGGGGTAACTGACTGCCCTGTTTCCAGGGTAACTGACTGCCCAGTTTCCAGAGTAACTGAATACACTGTTTCCAGGGTAACTGACTGCCCTGTTTCCGGGATAACTGACTGCCCTGTTTCCAAGGTAACTGACTGCCCTGTTTCCAGGATAACTGACTGCCCAGTTTCCAGGGTAACTGACTGCCCTGTTTCCGGGGTAACTGACTGCCCTGTTTCCAGGCTAACTGACTGCCCTGTTTCCAGGATAACTGATCACCCTGTTTCCGGGATAACTGACTCCCCTGTTTCCAGGGTAACTGACTGCCCTGTTTCCAGGATAACTGACTGCCCTGTTTCCAGGTTAACTGACAGCACTGTTTCCAGGGTAACTGACTGCCCTGTTTCCAGGGGAACTGACTGCCCTGTTTCCGGGGTAAATGATCACCCTATTTCCGGGGTAACTGACTAACCAGTTTCCAGGGTGACTGACTGCCCTGTTTCCAGGGTAACTGACTGCCCTGTTTCCGGGGTAACTGACTGCCCTGTTTCCTGGGTAATTGACTGCCCAGTTTCCAGGTTAACTGACTGCCCAGTTTCCAGGGTGACTGATCACCCTTTTTCCGGGATAACTGACTGCCCTGTTTCCGGGATAACTGACTGCCCTGTTTCCAGGGTAACTGATCACCCTGTTTCCGGGATAACTGACTCCCCTGTTTCCAGGGTAACTGACTGCCCAGTTTCCGGGGTAACTGACTGCCCTGTTTCCTGAGTAACTGACTGCCCTGCTTCCGGGATAACTGACTGCCCTGTTTCCAGGGTAACTGACTGCCCAGTTTCCAGGGTAACGGATCACCCTTTTTCCGTGATAACTGACTGCCCTGTTTCCGGGATTACTGACTGCCCTGTTTCCGGGGTAACTGATCACCCTTTTTCCGGGGTAACTGTCTAACCAGTTTCCAGGGTGACTGACTGCCCTGTTTCCAGGGTAACTGACTGCCCAGTTTCCGGGTTAACTGACTGCCCTGTTTCCTGGGTAACTGTCTGCCCTGCTTCCGGGGTAACTGACTGCCCTGTTTCCAGGGTAACTGACTGCCCAGTTTCCAGGGTAACTGATCACCCTTTTTCCGGGATAACTGACTGCCCTGTTTCCGGGATAACTGACTGCCCTGTTTCCAGTGTAACTGATCACCCTGTTTCCGGGATAACTGTCTGCCCTGTTTCCGGGATAATTGACTGCCCAGTTTCCAGGGTAACTGACTGCCCTGCTTCCGGGGTAACTGACCGCCCTGTTTCCAGGGTCACTGACCACCCTGTTTCCAGGATAACTGAAAGCCCTATTTCCAGGGTAACTGATCTCCCTGTTTCCGGGGTAACTGACTGCCCCGTTTCCAGGGTAACTGATCTCCCTGTTTCCAGTGCAACGGATCACCATGTTTCCGGGGTAACTGACTGCCCTGTTTCCAGGGCAACTGACCGCCCTGTTTCCGGGGGAACTGACTGCCCAGTTTCCAGGGTAACTGACTGCCCAGTTTCCAGGGTAACTAACTGCCCTGTTTCCGGGGTAACTGACTGCCCAGTTTCCAGGGTAACTGACTGCTCTGTTTCCAGGGTAACTGACAGCCCACCTTCCAGTGTAACTGATCACCCTATTTCCAGGATAATTGACTGCCCTGTTTCCGGGATAACTAACTGCCCTGTTTCCGTGGTAACTGATCACCCTGTTTCCGGGGTAACTGAATGCCCAGTTTCCGGGGTAACTGACTTCCCAGTTTCCAGGGTAACTGACTGCCCTGTTTCCGGGATAACTGACTGCCCTGTTTCCAGGGTAACTGATAACCCTGTTTCCGGGATAACTGACTGCCCTGTTTCCAGGGTAACTGACTGCCCAGTTTCCAGAGTAACTGAATAACCTGTTTCCAGGGTAACAGATCACCCTGTTTCCGGGATAACTGACTGCCCTGTTTCCAAGATAACTGACTGCCCTGTTTCCAGGGTAAATGTCTGCCCTGTTTCCGGGGTAACTGACTGCCCTGTTTCCAGGGTAACTGACTGCCCTGTTTCCAGGATAACTGATCACCCTGTTTCCGGGGTAACTGACTGCCCTGTTTCCGGGGTAACTGACCGCCCTGTTTCCAGGATAACTGATCACCCTGTTTCCGGGGTAACTGACCACCCTGTTTCCAGGATCACTGACCACCCTGTTTCCAGGATAACTGACTCCCCTGTTTCCAGGGTAACTGACTGCCCTGTTTCCGGGGTAACTGATCTCCCTGTTTCCGGGGTTAATGACCGCCCTGTTTCCAGGATAACTGACCTACCTATTTCCAGGTTAACTGACTGCCCTGTTTCCAGGTTAACTGACTGCCCTGTTTCCAGGGGAACTGACTGCCCTGTTTCCGGGGTAAATGATCACCCTGTTTCCAGGGTAACTGACTAACCAGTTTCCAGGGTGACTGACTGCCCTGTTTCCAGGGTAACTGACTGCCCTATTTCCGGGGTAACTGAATGCCCTGTTTCCAGGATAACTGACTGCCCTGTCTCCTGGTTAATTGACTGCCCAGTTTCCAGGTTAACTGACTGCCCAGTTTCCAGGGTAACTGATCACCCTTTTTCCGGGATAACTGACTGCCCTGTTTCCGGGATAACTGACTGCCCTGTTTCCAGGGTAACTGATCACCCTGTTTCCGGGATAACTGACTCCCCTGTTTCCAGGGTAACTGACTGCCCAGTTTCCAGGGTAACTGACTGCCCTGTTTCCTGGGTAACTGACTGCCCTGCTTCCGGGGTAACCGACTGCCCTGTTTCCAGGGTAACTGACTGCCCAGTTTCCAGGGTAACTGATCACCCTTTTTCCGTGATAACTGACTGCCCTGTTTCCGGGATTACTGACTGCCCTGTTTCCGGGGTAACTGATCACCCTGTTTCCAGGGTAACTGTCTAACCAGTTTCCAGGGTGACTGACTGCCCTGTTTCCAGGGTAACTGACTGCCCAGTTTCCGGGTTAACTGACTGCCCTGTTTCCTGGGTAACTGACTGCCCTGCTTCCGGGGTAACTGACTGCCCTGTTTCCAGGGTAACTGACTGCCCAGTTTCCAGGGTAACTGATCACCCTTTTTCCGGGATAACTGACTGCCCTGTTTCCGGGATAACTGACTGCCCTGTTTCCAGGGTAACTGATCACCCTGTTTCCGGGATAACTGTCTGCCCTGTTTCCGGGATAACTGACTGCCCAGTTTCCAGGGTAACTGACCGCCCTGTTTCCAGGGTCACTGACCACCCTGTTTCCAGGATAACTGAAAGCCCTATTTCCAGGGTAACTGATCTCCCTGTTTCCGGGGTAACTGATCACCCTGTTTCCGGGTAACTGTCTGCCCTGTTTCCGGGGTAACTGACTGCCCTGTTTCCAGGGTAACTGATCTCCCTGTTTCCAGTGCAACGGATCACCATGTTTCCGGGGTAACTGACTGCCCTGTTTCCAGGGCAACTGACCGCCCTGTTTCCGGGGGAACTGACTGCCCAGTTTCCAGGGTAACTGACTGCCCAGTTTCCAGGGTAACTAACTGCCCTGTTTCCGGGGTAACTGACTGCCCATTTTCCAGGGTAACTGACTGCACTGTTTCCAGGGAATCTGACAGCCCACCTTCCAGTGTAACTGATCACCCTGTTTCCAGGATAATTGACTGCCCTGTTTCCAGGGTAACTGACCGCCCTGTTTCCAGGGTAACTGACTGCCCAGTTTCCAGGGTAAATTATCACCCTGTTTCCGGGATAACTAACTGCCCTGTTTCCGGGATAACTGACTGCCCTGTTTCCGGGGTAACTGATCACCCTGTTTCCGGGGTAACTGACTGCCCAGTTTCCGGGGTAACTGACTTCCCTGTTTCCAGGGTAACTGACTGCCCTGTTTCCGGGATAACTGACTGCCCTGTTTCCAGGGTAACTGATAACCCTGTTTCCGGGATAACTGACTGCCCTGTTTCCAGGGTAACTGACTGCCCAGTTTCCAGAGTAACTGAATAACCTGTTTCCAGGGTAACAGATCACCCTGTTTCCGGGATAACTGACTGCCCTGTTTCCAAGATAACTGACTGCCCTGTTTCCAGGGTAACTGACTGCCCTGTTTCCGGGGTAACTGACTGCCCTGTTTCCAGGCTAACTGACTGCCCTGTTTCCAGGATAACTGATCACCCTGTTTCCGGGGTAACTGACTGCCCTGTTTCCGGGGTAACTGACCGCCCTGTTTCCAGGATAAATGATCACCCTGTTTCCGGGGTAACTGACCACCCTGTTTCCAGGGTCACTGACCACCCTGTTTCCAGGATAACTGACTCCCCTGTTTCCAGGGTAACTGACTGCCCTGTTTCCGGGGTAACTGATCTCCCTGTTTCCGGGGTTACTGACCGCCCTGTTTCCAGGATAACTGACCTACCTATTTCCAGGTTAACTGACTGCCCTGTTTCCAGGGTAACTGACTGCCCTGTTTCCAGGGGAACTGACTGCCCTGTTTCCGGGGTAACAGATCACCCTGTTTCCGGGGTAACTGACTAACCAGTTTCCAGGGTGACTGACTGCCCTGTTTCCAGGGTAACTGACTGCCCTGTTTCCTGGGTAACTGACTGCCCTGCTTCCGGGGTAACTGACTGCCCTGTTTCCCGGGTAACTGACTGCCCAGTTTCCAGGGTAACTGATCACCCTTTTTCCGGGATAACTGACTGCCCTGTTTCCGGGATAACTGACTGCCCTGTTTCCAGGGTAACTGATCACCCTGTTTCCGGGATAACTGACTCCCCTGTTTCCAGGGTAACTGACTGCCCAGTTTCCAGGGTAACTGACTGCCCTGTTTCCGGGGTAACTGACTGCCCTGTTTCCAGGGTAACTGACTGCCCAGTTTCCAGGGTAACTGATCACCCTGTTTCCGGGATAACTGACTGCACTGTTTCCGGGAGAAATGACTGCCCTGTTTCCAGGGTAACTGACTCCCCTTTTTCCGGGGTAACTGACTGCCCAGTTTCCAGGGTAACTGATCACCCTGTTTCCGGGATAACTGACTGCCCTGTTTCCGGGATAACTGACTGCTTTGTTTCCAGGATAACTGATCACCCTGTTTCCGGAGTAACTGACTGCCCTGTTTCCGGGGTAATTGACCGCCCTGTTTCCAGGATAACTGATCACCCAGTTTCCGGGGTAACTGACCACCCTGTTTCCGGGGTCACTGAACACCCTGTTTCCGGGATAACTGAAAGCCCTGTTTCCAGGGTAACTGATTTCCCTGTTTCCGGGGTAACTGACCACCCTGTTTCCGGGTAACTGACTGCCCTGTTTCCAGGGTAACTGATCTCTCTGTTTCCAGGGTAACTGATCACCCTGTTTGCGGGGTAAATGACTGCCCTGTATCCAGTGTAACTGATCTCCCTGTTTCCAGGGTAACTGATCACCCTGTTTCCGGGGTAAATGACTGCCCTGTATCCAGTGTAACTGATCTCTCTGTTTCCAGGGTAACTGATCACCCTGTTTCCGGGGTAAATGACTGCCCTGTATCCAGTGTAACTGATCTCCCTGTTTCCAGGGTAACTGATCACCCTGTTTCCGGGGTAAATGACTGCCCTTTATCCAGTGTAACTGTTCACCCTGTTTCCGGGGTAACGGATCACCCTGTTTCCAGGGTAAAAAACTGCCCTGTTTCCGGGGTAACTGACCGCCCTATTTCCAGGATAACTGATCACCCTGTTTCCAGGGTAACTGAGTAATCTGTTACCAGGGTTACTGACTGCCCTGTTTCCGGGGTAACTGACTGCCCTGTTTCCAGGGTAACTGACTGCCCAGTTTCCAGGGTAACTGACTGCCCTGTTTCCGGGGTAACTAACTGCCCAGTTTCCAGGGTAACTGACTGCCCAGTTTCCAGGGTAACTAACTGCCCTGTTTCCGGGGTAACTGACTGCCCAGTTTCCAGGGTAACTGATCACCCTGTTTCCGGGATAACTGACTACCGTGTTTCCAGGGTAACTGACTGCCCAGATTCCAGGGTAACTGACTGCCCTGTTTCCAGGGAATCTGACAGCCCACCTTCCAGTGTAACTGATCACCCTGTTTCCAGGATAATTGACTGCCCTGTTTCCAGGGTAACTGACCGCCCTGTTTCCAGGGTAACTGACTGCCCAGTTTCCAGGGTAAATTATCACCCTGTTTCCGGGATAACTAACTGCCCTGTTTCCGGGATAACTGACTGCCCTGTTTCCGGGGTAACTGATCACCCTGTTTCCGGGGTAACTGACTGCCCAGTTTCCGGGGTAACTGACTTCCCTGTTTCCAGGGTAACTGACTGCCCTGTTTCCGGGATAACTGACTGCACTGTTTCCAGGGTAACTGATAACCCTGTTTCCGGGATAACTGACTGCCCTGTTTCCAGGGTAACTGACTGCCCAGTTTCCAGAGTAACTGAATAACCTGTTTCCAGGGTAACAGATCACCCTGTTTCCGGGATAACTGACTGCCCTGTTTCCAAGATAACTGACTGCCCTGTTTCCAGGGTAACTGACTGCCCTGTTTCCGGGGTAACTGACTGCCCTGTTTCCAGGCTAACTGACTGCCCTGTTTCCAGGATAACTGATCACCCTGTTTCCGGGGTAACTGACTGCCCTGTTTCCGGGGTAACTGACCGCCCTGTTTCCAGGATAACTGATCACCCTGTTTCCGGGGTAACTGACCACCCTGTTTCCAGGGTCACTGACCACCCTGTTTCCAGGATAACTGACTCCCCTGTTTCCAGGGTAACTGACTGCCCTGTTTCCGGGGTAACTGATCTCCCTGTTTCCGGGGTTACTGACCGCCCTGTTTCCAGGATAACTGACCTACCTATTTCCAGGTTAACTGACTGCCCTGTTTCCAGGGTAACTGACTGCCCTGTTTCCAGGGGAACTGACTGCCCTGTTTCCGGGGTAACAGATCACCCTGTTTCCGGGGTAACTGACTAACCAGTTTCCAGGGTGACTGACTGCCCTGTTTCCAGGGTAACTGACTGCCCTGTTTCCTGGGTAACTGACTGCCCTGCTTCCGGGGTAACTGACTGCCCTGTTTCCCGGGTAACTGACTGCCCAGTTTCCAGGGTAACTGATCACCCTTTTTCCGGGATAACTGACTGCCCTGTTTCCGGGATAACTGACTGCCCTGTTTCCAGGGTAACTGATCACCCTGTTTCCGGGATAACTGACTCCCCTGTTTCCAGGGTAACTGACTGCCCAGTTTCCAGGGTAACTGACTGCCCTGTTTCCGGGGTAACTGACTGCCCTGTTTCCAGGGTAACTGACTGCCCAGTTTCCAGGGTAACTGATCACCCTGTTTCCGGGAGAAATGACTGCCCTGTTTCCAGGGTAACTGACTCCCCTTTTTCCGGGGTAACTGACTGCCCTGTTTCCAGGGTAACTGATCACCCTGTTTCCGGGATAACTGACTGCCCTGTTTCCGGGATAACTGACTGCTTTGTTTCCAGGATAACTGATCACCCTGTTTCCGGAGTAACTGACTGCCCTGTTTCCGGGGTAATTGACCGCCCTGTTTCCAGGATAACTGATCACCCAGTTTCCGGGGTAACTGACCACCCTGTTTCCGGGGTCACTGAACACCCTGTTTCCGGGATAACTGAAAGCCCTGTTTCCAGGGTAACTGATTTCCCTGTTTCCGGGGTAACTGACCACCCTCTTTCCGGGTAACTGACTGCCCTGTTTCCAGGGTAACTGATCTCTCTGTTTCCAGGGTAACTGATCAACCTGTTTGCGGGGTAAATGACTGCCCTGTATCCAGTGTAACTGATCTCCCTGTTTCCAGGGTAACTGATCACCCTGTTTCCGGGGTAAATGACTGCCCTGTATCCAGTGTAACTGATCTCTCTGTTTCCAGGGTAACTGATCACCCTGTTTCCAGGGTAAATGACTGCCCTGTATCCAGTGTAACTGATCTCCCTGTTTCCAGGGTAACTGATCACCCTGCTTCCGGGGTAAATGACTGCCCTTTATCCAGTGTAACTGTTCACCCTGTTTCCGGGGTAACGGATCACCCTGTTTCCAGGGTAAAAAACTGCCCTGTTTCCGGGGTAACTGACCGCCCTATTTCCAGGATAACTGATCACCCTGTTTCCGGGGTAACTGAGTAATCTGTTACCAGGGTTACTGACTGCCCTGTTTCCGGGGTAACTGACTGCCCTGTTTCCAGGGTAACTGACTGCCCAGTTTCCAGGGTAACTGACTGCCCTGTTTCCGGGGTAACTAACTGCCCAGTTTCCAGGGTAACTGACTGCCCAGTTTCCAGGGTAACTAACTGCCCTGTTTCCGGGGTAACTGACTGCCCAGTTTCCAGGGTAACTGATCACCCTGTTTCCGGGATAACTGACTACCGTGTTTCCAGGGTAACTGACTGCCCAGATTCCAGGGTAACTGACTGCCCTGTTTCCGGGGTAACTGACTGCCCAGTTTCCAGGGTAACTGATCACCCTGTTTCCGGGATAACTGACTGCCCTGTTTCCGGGATAACTGACTGCCCTGTTTCCAGGGTAACTGACTGCCCTGTTTCCGGGGTAACTGACTGCCCTGTTTCCAGCGTAACTGATCACCCTGTTTCCGGAATAATTGACTGCCCTGTTTCCGGGATAACTGACTGCCCTGTTTCCAGGGTAACTGACTGCCCTCTTTCCGGGGTAACTGACTGCCCTGTTTCCATGCTAACTGACTGCCCTGTTTCCAGGATAACTGATCACTCTGTTTCCGGGGTAACTGACCACCCTGTTTCCGGGGTAACTGACTAGTCTGTTTCCAGGGTTACTGACCGCCCTGTTTCTGGTTTAACTGACTGCCCTGTTTCCGGGGTAACTGACAGCCCTGTTTCCAGGATAACTGATCACCCTGTTTCCAGGGTAACGGACCATCCTGTTTCCAGGGTAACTGACTGCCCAGTTTCCAGGGTAGCTGACTGCCCTGTTTCCGGGGTAACAGATCTCCCTGTTTCCGGGGTAACTGACCGCCCTGTTTCCGTGATAACTGACTGCCCTATTTCCGGGATTACTGACTGCCCTGTTTCCGGGGTAACTGATCACCCTGTTTCCGGGGTAACTGTCTAACCAGTTTCCAGGGTGACTGACTGCCCAGTTTCCAGGGTAACTGACTGCCCAGTTTCCGGGTTAACTGACTGCCCTGTTTCCAGGGTAACTGATTGCCCTGTTTCCGGGGTAACAGACTGCCCTGTTTCCAGGGGAACTGATCACCCTGTTTCCGGGATAACTGACTGCCCTGTTTCTGGGATAACTGACTTCCCTGTTTCCATGGCAACTGACTGCCCTGTTACCAGGGTAACTGACTGCCCTGTTTCCAGGCTAACTGACTGCCCTGTTTCCAGGATAACTGATCACCCTGTTTCCGGGGTAACTGACTGCCCTGTTTCCGGGGTAACTGACCGCCCTGTTTCCAGGATAACTGATCAACCTGTTTCTGGGGTAACTGACCACCCTGTTTCCAGGCTCACTGACCACCCTGTTTCCAGGATAACTGACTCCCCTGTTTCCAGGGTAACTGACTGCCCTGTTTCCGGGGTAACTGATCTCCCTGTTACCGGGGTAACTAACCGCACTGTTTCCAGGAGAACTGACCTACCTATTTCCGGGATAACTGACCGCCCTGTTTCCAGGATAACTGACTGCCCTGATTCCAGGTTAACTGACTGCCCTGTTTCCAGGGTAACTGACTGCCCTGTTTCCAGGGGAACTGACTGCCCTTTTTCCGGGGTAACTGATCACCCTGTTTCCGGGGTAACTGACTAACCAGTTTCCAGGGTGACTGACTGCCCTGTTTCCAGTGTAACTGACTGCGCAGTTTCCGTGGTAACTGACTGCCCTGTTTCCTGGGTAACGGACTGCCCTGCTTCCGGGGTAACTGACTGCCCTGTTTCCAGGGTACCTGACTGTCCAGTTTCCAGGGTAACTGATCACCCTTTTTCCGGGATAACTGACTGCCCTGTTTCCGGGATAACTGACTGCCCTGTTTCCAGGGTAACTGATCACCCTGTTTCCGGGATAACTGACTCCCCTGTTTCCAGGGTAACTGACTGCCCAGTTTCCAGGGTAACTGACTACCCTGTTTCCGGGGTAACTGACTGCCCTGTTTCCAGGGTAACTGACTGCCCAGTTTCCAGGGTAACTGATCACCCTTTTTCCGGGATAACTGACTGCCCTGTTTCCGGGAGAACTGACTGCCCTGTTTCCAGGGTAACTGACTGCCCTGTTTCCAGGGTAACTGATCACCCTGTTTCCGGGATAACTGACTGCCCTGTTTCCGGGATAACTGACTGCCCTGTTTCCAGGGTAACTGACTGCCCTGTTTCCGGGGTAACTGACTGCCCTGTTTCCGGGTTAACTTACAGCCCTGTTCCCGGGGTAACTGACCGCCCTGCTTCCAGGATAACTGACCACCCTTTTTCCAGGGTCACTGACCACCCTGTTTCCAGGATAACTGAAAGCCCTGTTTCCAGGGTAACTGATCTCCCTGTTTCCGGGGTAACTGAACACCCTGTTTCCGGGTATCTGACTGCCCTGTTTCCAGGGTAAATGATCTCCCTGTTTCCAGGGTAACTGATCACCCTGTTTCCGGGGTAACTGACTGCCCTGTTTCCAAGGTAACTGATCTCCCTGTTTCCAGTGCAACGGATCACCCTATTTCCAGCGCAACTGACCGCCCTGTTTCCGGGGTAACAGACTGCCCAGTTTCCAGGGTAACTGTTCACCCTGTTTCCGGGCTAACGGATCACCCTGTTTCCGGGGTAAATGACGGCCCTGTTTCCAGGGTAACTGACCGCCCTGTTTCAGGGATAACTGTGTGCCCTGTTTCCAGGGTAAAAAACTGCCCTGTTTCCGGGGTAACTGACCGCCCTGTTTCCAGGATAACTGATCACCCTGTTTCCGGGGTAACTGAGTGATCTGTTTCCAGGGTTACTGACTGCCCTGTTTCCGGGGTAACTGACTGCCCAGCTCCAGCGTAAATGACTGACCCGTTTTTCAGGGTAACTGACTGCCCTGTTTCCGGGGTAACTGACTGCCCAGTTTCCAGGATAACTGATCACCCTGTTTCCGGGAGAACTGACTGCCCTGTTTCCGGGAGAAATGACTGCCCTGTTTCCAGGGTAACTGACTGCCCTGCTTCCGGGGTAACTGACTGCCCTGTTTCCAGGGTAACTGATCACCCTGTTTCCGGGATAACTGACTGCCCTGTTTCCGGGATAACTGACTGCCCTGTTTCCAGGGTAACTGACTTACCCTGTTTCCGGGGTAACTGACTGCCCTGTTTCCAGGCTAACTGACTGCCCTGTTTGCAGGATAACTGATCACCCTGTTTCCGGGGTAACTGACTGCCCTGTTTCCGGGGTAACTGACCGCCCTGTTTCCAGGGTCACTGACCACCCTGTTTCCAGGATAACTGAAAGTGCTGTTTCCAGGGTAACTGATCTCCCTGTTTCCGGGGTAACTGATCACCCTGTTTTCGGGTAACTGACAGCCCTGTTTCCGGGGTAACTGACTGCCCTGTTTCCAGGGTAACTGATCTCCCTGTTTCCAGTGCAACGGATCACCATGTTTCCGGGGTAACTGACTGCCCTGTTTCCAGGGCAACTGACCGCCCTGTTTCCGGGGGAACTGACTGCCCAGTTTCCAGGGTAACTGATCACCCTGCTTCCAGGGTAACTGACCATCCTGTTTCCAGGGTAACTGACTGCCCAGTTTCCAGGGTAACTGACTGCTCTGTTTCCGGGGAATCAGATCTCCTGTTTCCAGGGTAACTGACCGCCCTGTTTCCAGGATAACTGACCGCCCTATTTCCGGGGTAACTGAATGCCCTGTTTCCAGGATAACTGACTGCCCTGTTTCCGGGATAACTGACTGCCCTGTTTACTGGATAACTGACCGCCCTGTTTCCAGGTTAACTGACTGCCCTGTTTCCGGGGTAACTGACTGCCCTGTTTCCAGGGTAACTGACTGCCCAGTTTCCAGGATAACTGATCACCCTGTTTCCGGGGTAACTGACTGCCCTGTTTCCGGGGTAACTGACCGCCCTGTTTCCGGGATAACTGACTGCCCAGTTTCCGAGGTAACTGACTTCCCTGTTTCCAGGGTGACTGACTGCCCTGTTTCCAGGGTAACTGACTGCCCAGTTTCCGGGGTAACTGACTGCCCTGTTTCCAGGGTAACTGATCACCCTGTTTCCGGGATAACTGACTGCCCTGTTTCCGGGATAACTGTCTGCCCTGTTTCCAGGGTAACTGACTTACCCTGTTTCCGGGGTAACTGACTGCCCTGTTTCCAGGCTAACTGACTGCCCTGTTTCCAGGATAACTGATCACCCTGTTTCCGGGGTAACTGACTGCCCTGTTTCCGGGGTAACTGACCGCCCTGTTTCCTGGGTAACTGACTGCCCTGCTTCCGGGGTAACTGACTGCCCTGTTTCCAGGCTAACCGACTGCCCTGTTTCCAGGATAACTGATCACCCTGTTTCCGGGGTAACTGACCACCCTGTTTCCAGGGTCACTGACCACCCTGTTTCCAGGATAACTGAAAGCCCTGTTTCCAGGGTAACTGATCTCCCTGTTTCCGGGTAGCTGAATGCCCTGTTTCCAGGCTAACTGACTGCCCTGTTTCCAGGACAACTGATCACCCTGTTTCCGGGGTAACTGACTGCCCTGTTTCCAGGATAACTGATCACCCTGTTTCCGGGGTAACTGACCACCCTGTTTCCAGGGTCACTGACCACCCTGTTTCCAGGATAACTGAAAGCCCTGTTTCCAGGGTAACTGATCTCCCTGTTTCCGGGTAGCTGAATGCCCTTTTTCCAGGGTAACTGATCTCCCTGTTTCCAGGGTAACTGATCACCCTGTTTCCGGGGTAACTGACTGCCCTGTTTCCGGGGTAACTGACTGCCCTGTTTCCAGGATAACTGATCACTCTGTTTCCGGTGTAACTGATCACCCTGTTTCCGGGAGAACTGACTGCCCTGTTTCCGGGAGAAATGACTGCCCTGTTTCCAGGGTAACTGACTGCCCTGCTTCCGGGGAAACTGACTGCCCTGTTTCCAGGGTAACTGATCACCCTGTTTCCGGGATAACTGACTGACCTGTTTCCGGGTAACTGACAGCCCTGTTTCCGGGGTAACTGACTGCCCTGTTTCCAGGGTCACTTACCACACTGTTTCCAGTGTCACTGACCACCCCGTTTCCAGGTTAACTGACTCCCCTGTTTCCAGGGTAACTGACCGCCCTGTTTCCGGGGTCACTTACCACACTGTTTCCAGTGCAACGGATCACCATGTTTCCGGGGTAACTGACTGCCCTGTTTCCAGTGCAATTGACCGCCCTGTTTCCGGGGGAACTGACTGCCCAGTTTCCAGGGTAACTGACTGCCCAGTTTCCAGGGTAACTAACTGCCCTGTTTCCGGGGTAACTGACTGCCCATTTTCCAGCGTAACTGACTGCCCTGTTTCCAGGGTAACTGAGAGCCCACCTTCCAGTGTAACTGATCACCCTGTTTCCAGGATAATTGACTGCCCTGTTTCCAGGGTAAATGACCGCCCTGTTTCCAGGGTAACTGACTGCCCAGTTTCCAGGGTAAATTATCACCCTGTTTCCGGGATAACTAACTGCCCTGTTTCCGGGATAACTGACTGCCCAGTTTCCGAGGTAACTGACTTCCCTGTTTCCAGGGTGACTGACTGCCCTGTTTCCGGGGTAACTGACTGCCCTGTTTCCAGGGTAACTGATCACCCTGTTTCCGGGATAACTGACTGCCCTGTTTCCGGGATAACTGACTGCCCTGTTTCCAGGGTAACTGATTACCCTGTTTCCGGGGTAACTGACTGCCCTGTTTCCAGGCTAACTGACTGCCCTGTTTCCAGGATAACTGATCACCCTGTTTCCGGGGTAACTGACTGCCCTGTTTCCGGGGTAACTGACCGCCCTGTTTCCAGGGTCACTGACCACCCTGTTTCCAGGATAACTGAAAGCCCTGTTTCCAGGGTAACTGATCTCCCTGTTTCCGGGGTAACTGATCCCCCTGTTTCCGGTTAACTGACTGCCCTGTTTCCGGGGTAACTGACTGCCCTGTTTCCAGGGCAACTAACTGCCCTGTTTCCGGGGGAACTGACTGCCCAGTTTCCAGGGTAACTGACTGCCCAGTTTCCAGGGTAACTAACTGCCCTGTTTCCGGAGTAACTGACTGCCCAGTTTCCAGGGTAACTGACTGCCCTGTTTCCAGGGTAACTGACAGCCCACCTTCCAGTGTAACTGATCACCCTGTTTCCAGGATAATTGACTGCCCTGTTTCCAGGGTAACTGACCGCCCTGTTTCCGGGATAACTAACTGCCCTGTTTCCAGGATAACTGACTGCCCTGTTTCCGGGGTAACTGATCACCCTGTTTCCGGGGTAACTGACTGCCCAGTTTCCGGGGTAACTGACTTCCCTGTTTCCAGGGTAACTGACTGCCCTGTTTCCGGGATAACTGACTGCCCTGTTTCCAGGGTAACTGATAACCCTGTTTCCGGGATAACTGACTGCCCTGTTTCCAGGGTAACTGACTGCCCAGTTTCCAGAGTAACTGAATAACCTGTTTCCAGGGTAACAGATCACCCTGTTTCCGGGATAACTGACTGCCCTGTTTCCAAGATAACTGACTGCCCTCTTTCCAGGGTAACTGACTGCCCTGTTTCCGGGGTAACTGACTGCCCTGTTTCCAGGCTAACTGACTGCCCTGTTTCCAGGATAACTGATCACCCTGTTTCCGGGGTAACTGACTGCCCTGTTTCCGGGGTAACTGACCGCCCTGTTTCCAGGATAACTGATCACCCTGTTTCCGGGGTAACTGACAACCCTGTTTCCAGGGTCACTGACCACCCTGTTTCCAGGATAACTGACTGCCCTGTTTCCGGGGTAACTGATCTCCCTGTTTCCGGGGTTACTGACCGCCCTGTTTCCAGGATAACTGACCTACCTATTTCCAGGTTAACTGACTGCCCTGTTTCCAGGGTAACTGACTGCCCTGTTTCCAGGGGAACTGACTGCCCTGTTTCCGGGGTAACAGATCACCCTGTTTCCGGGTTAACTGACTAACCAGTTTCCATGGTGACTGACTGCCCTGTTTCCAGGGTAACTGACTGCCCAGTTTCCGGGGTAACTGACTGTCCTGTTTGCTGGGTAAATGACTGCCCTGCTTCCGGGGTAACTGACTGCCCTGTTTCCCGGGTAACTGACTGCCCAGTTTCCAGGCTAACTGATCACCCTTTTTCCGGGATAACTGACTGCCATGTTTCCGTGATAACTGACTGCCCTGTTTCCAGGGTAACTGATCACCCTGTTTCCGGGATAACTGACTCCCCTGTTTGCAGGGTAACTGACTGCCCAGTTTCCAGGGTAACTGACTGCCCTGTTTCCGGGGTAACTGACTGCCCTGTTTCCAGGGTAACTGACTGCCCAGTTTCCAGGGTAACTGATCACCCTGTTTCCGGGATAACTGACTGCACTTTTTCCGGGAGAAATGACTGCCCTGTTGCCAGGGTAACTGACTGCCCTGTTTCCAGGGTCACTGACTGCCCTGTTTCCGGGGTAACTAATCTCCCTCTTTCCGGGATAACTGTCCGCCCTGTTTCCAGGATAACTGCCCTACCTATTTCCGGGGTAACTGACCTCCCTGTTTCCAGGATAAGTGACTGCCCTGTTTCCAGGTTAACTGACTGCCCTGTTGCCAGGGTAACTGACTGCCCTGTTTCCAGGGGAACTGACTGCCCTGTTTTTGGGGTAACTGATCACACTGTTTCCGGGGTAACTGACTAACCAGTTTCCAGGGTGACTGACTGACCTGTTTCCAGGGTAACTGACTGCCCAGTTTCCGGGGTAACTGACTGCCCTGTTTCCTGGGTAACTGACTGCCCTGCTTCCGGGGTAACTGACTGCCCTGTTTCCAGGCTAACTGACTGCCCTGTTTCCAGGATAACTCATCACCCTGTTTCCGGGGTAACTGACCACCCTGTTTCCAGGGTCACTGACCACCCTGTTTCCAGGATAACTGAAAGCCCTGTTTCCAGGGTAACTGATCTCCCTGTTTACGGGTAGCTGAATGCCCTGTTTCCAGGGTAACTGATCTCCCTGTTTCCAGGGTAACTGATCACCCTGTTTCCGGGGTAACTGACTGCCCTGTTTCCAGGGTAACTGACTGCCCTGTTTCCGGGGTAACTGACTGCCCTGTTTCCAGGATAACTGATCACTCTGTTTCCGGGGTAACTGACCACCCTGTTTCCGGGGTAACTGACTAATCTGTTCCCAGGGTTACTGACAGCCCTGTTTCTGGGGTAACTGACTGCCCTGTTTCCGGGGTAACTGACCGCCCTGTTTCCAGGATAACTGATCACCCTGTTTCCAGTGTAACTGACCATCCTGTTTCCAGGGTAACTGACTGCCCAGTTTCCAGGGTAACTGACTGCCCTGTTTCCGGGGTAACAGATCTCCCTGTTTCCGGGGTAACTGACCGCCCTGTTTCCAGGATAACTGACCGCCCTATTTCCGGGATAACTGACTGCCCTGTTTACTGGATAACTGACCGCCCTGTTTCCGGGATAACTGACTGCCCTGTTTCCAGGGTAACTGATAACCCTGATTCCGGGATAACTGACTGCGCTGTTTCCAGGGTAACTGACTGCCCAGTTTCCAGGGTAACTGACTGCCCTGTTTCCGGGGTAACTGACTGCCCTGTTTCCAGGGTAACTGACTGCGCAGTTTCCAGAGTAACTGAATACCCTTTTTCCAGGGTAACTGACTCCCCTGTTTCCTGGATAACTGACTGCCCTGTTTCCAGGGTAACTGACTGCCCTGTTTCCGGGATAACTGACTACCCTGTTTCCGGGATAACTGACTACCCTGTTTCCAGGGTAACTGACTGCCCTGTTTCCGGGGTACCTGACTGCCCAGTTTCCAGGCTAACTGACGGCCCTGTTTCCAGGATAACTGATCACCCAGTTTCCAGGATAACTGACTCCCCTGTTTCCAGTGTAACTGACTGACCTGTTTCCGGGGTAACTGACCGCCCTGTTTCCAGGATAACTGACCTATCTATTTCCGGGGTAACTGACCGCCCTGTTTCCAGGATAACTGACTGCCCTGTTTCCAGGTTAACTGACTGCCCTGTTTCCAGGGTAACTGACTGCCCTGTTTCCGGGGTAACTGACCGCCCTGTTTCCAGGATAACAGATCACCCTGTTTCCGGAGTAACTGACCATCCTGTTTCCAGGGTCACTGACCACCCTGATTCCAGGATAACTGAAAGCCCTGTTTCCAGGGTAACTGACTGCCCTGTTTCCGGGAAAACTGTCTGCCCTGTTTCCTGGGTAACTGATTGCCCTGCTTCCGGGGTAACTGACTGGCCTGTTTCCAGGGTAACTGACTGCCCAGTTTCCAGGGTAACTGATCACCCTTTTTCCGGGATAACTGACTGCCCTGTTTCCGGGATAACTGACTGCCCTGTTTCCAGGGTAACTGATCACCCTGTTTCCGGGATAACTGTCTGCCCTGTTTCCGGGATAACTGACTGCCCAGTTTCCAGGGTAACAGACTGCCCTGTTTCCGGGGTAACTGACTGCCCTGTTTCCAGGGGAACTGATCACCCTGTTTCCGGGATAACTGACTGCACTTGTTCCGGGAGAAATGACTGCCCTGTTGCCAGGGTAACTGACTGCCCTGTTTCCGGGGTAACTGACTGCCCTGTTTCCGGGGTAACTGATCTCCCTCTTTCCGGGATAACTGACCGCCCTGTTTCCAGGGTAACTGACCTACCTATTTCCGGGGTAACTGACCTCCCTGTTTCCAGGATAAGTGACTGCCCTGTTTCCAGGTTAACTGACTGCCCTGTTGCCAGGGTAACTGACTGCCCTGTTTCCAGGGGAACTGACTGCCCTGTTTCCGGGGTAACTGATCACACTGTTTCCGGGGTAACTGACTAACCAGTTTCCAGGGTGACTGACTGCCCTGTTTCCAGGGTAACTGACTGCCCAGTTTCCGGGGTAACTGACTGCCCTGTTTCCTGGGTAACTGACTGCCCTGCTTCCGGGGTAACTGACTGCCCTGTTTCCAGGCTAACTGACCGCCCTGTTTCCAGGATAACTGATCACCCTGTTTCCGGGGTAACTGACCACCCTGTTTCCAGGGTCACTGACCACCCTGTTTCCAGGATAACTGAAAGCCCTGTTTCCAGGGTAACTGATCTCCCTGTTTCCGGGCAGCTGAATGCCCTTTTTCCAGGGTAACTGATCTCCCTGTTTCCAGGGTAACTGATCACCCTGTTTCCGGGGTAACTGACTGCCCTGTTTCCGGGGTAACTGACTGCCCTGTTTCCAGGATAACTGATCACTCTGTTTCCGGGGTAACTGACCACCCTGTTTCCGGGGTAACTGACTAATCTGTTCCCAGGGTTACTGACCGCCCTGTTTCCGGGGTAGCTGACTGCCCTGTTTCCGGGGTAACTGACCGCCCTGTTTCCAGTATAACTGATCACCCTGTTTTCAGTGTAACTGACCATCCTGTTTCCAGGGTAACTGACTGCCCAGTTTCCAGGGTAACTGACTGCCCTGTTTCCGGGGTAACAGATCTCCCTGTTTCCGGGGTAACTGACCGCCCTGTTTCCAGGATAACTGACCGCCCTATTTCCGGGATAACTGACTGCCCTGTTTACTGGATAACTGACCGCCCTGTTTCCGGGATAACTGACTGCCCTGTTTCCAGGGGAACTGATAACCCTGATTCCGGGATAACTGACTGCGCTGTTTCCAGGGTAACTGACTGCCCAGTTTCCAGGGTAACTGTTTGCCCTGTTTCCGGGGTAACTGAATGCCCTGTTTCCAGGGTAACTGACTGCCCAGTTTCCAGGGTAACTGACTGCCCTGTTTCCAGTGTAACTGAGTGCCCTGTTTCCAGGCTAACTGACGGCCCTGTTTCCAGGATAACTGATCACCCAGTTTCCAGGATAACTGACTCCCCTGTTTCCAGTGTAACTGACTGACCTGTTTCCGGGGTAACTGACCGCCCTGTTTCCAGGATAACTGACCTATCTATTTCCGGGGTAACTGACCGCCCTGTTTCCAGGATAACTGACTGCCCTGTTTCCAGGTTAACTGACTGCCCTTTTTCCAGGGTAACTGACTGCCCTGTTTCCGGGGTAACTGACCGCCCTGTTTCCAGGATAACAGATCACCCTGTTTCCGGGGTAACTGACCATCCTGTTTCCAGGGTCACTGACCACCCTGATTCCAGGATAACTGAAAGCCCTGTTTCCTGGGTCACTGACTGCCCTGTTTCCTGGGTAACTGACTGCCCTGCTTCCGGCGTAACTGACTGGCCTGTTTCCAGGGTAACTGACTGCCCAGTTTCCAGGGTAACTGATCACCCTTTCTCCGGGATAACTGACTGCCCTGTTTCCGGGATAACTGACTGCCCTGTTTCCAGGGTAACTGATCACCCTGTTTCCGGGATAACTGTCTGCCCTGTTTCCGGGATAACTGACTGCCCAGTTTCCAGGGTAACAGACTGCCCTGTTTCCGGGGTAACTGACTGCCCTGTTTCCAGGGTAACTGACTGCCCAGTTTCCAGGGTAACTGATCACCCTGTTTCCGGGTGAACTGACTGCCCTGTTTCCAGGCTAACTGACTGCCCTGTTTCCAGGATAACTGATCACCCTGTTTCCGGGGTAACTGACTGCCCTGTTTCCGTGGTAACTGACCGCCCAGTTTCCAGGGTCACTGACCACCCTGTTTCCAGGATAACTGAAAGCCCTGTTTCCAGGGTAACTGATCTCCCTGTTTCCGGGGTAACTGATCACCCTGTTTCCGGGTAATTGACAGCCCTGTTTCCGGGGTAACTGACTGCCCTGTTTGCAGGGTAACTGATCTCCCTGTTTCCAGTGCAACGGATCACCATGTTTCCGGGGTAACTGACTGCCCTGTTTCCAGGGCAACTGACCGCCCTGTTTCCGGGGGAACTGACTGCCCAGTTTCCAGGGTAACTGACTGCCCAGTTTCCAGGGTAACTAACTGCCCTGTTTCCGGGGTAACAGACTGCCCAGTTTCCAGGGTAACTGACTGCCCTGTTTCCAGGGTAACTGACAGCCCACCTTCCAGTGTAACTGATCACCCTGTTTCCAGGATAATTGACTGCCCTGTTTCCAGGGTAACTGACCGCCCTGTTTCCAGGGTAACTGACTGCCCAGTTTCCAGGGTAAATTATCACCCTGTTTCCGGGATAACTAACTGCCCTGTTTCCGGGATAACTGTCTGCCCTGTTTCCGGGGTAACTGATCACCCTGCTCCGGGGTAACTGACTGCCCAGTTTCCGGGGTAACTGACTTCCCTGTTTCCAGGGTAACTGACTGCCCTGTTTCCGGGATAACTGACTGCCCTGTTTCCAGGGTAACTGATAACCCTGTTTCCGGGGTAACTGACTGCCCTGTTTCCAGGCTAACTGACTGCCCTGTTTCCAGGATAACTGATCACCCTGTTTCCGGGGTAACTGACTGCCCTGTTTCCGGGTAACTGACCGCACTGTTTCCAGGATAACTGATCACCCTGTTTCCGGGGTAACTGACCACCCTGTTTCCAGGGTCACTGACCACCCTGTTTCCAGGATAACTGACTCCCCTGTTTCCAGGGTAACTGACTGCCCTGTTTCCAGGGTAACTGACTGCCCTGTTTCCGGGGTAACTGACTGCCCTGTTTCCAGGATAACTGATCACTCTGTTTCCGGGGTAACTGATCACTCTGTTTCCGGGGTAACTGACCACCCTGTTTCCGGGGTAACTGACTAATCTGTTTCCAGGGTTACTGACAGCCCTGTTTCTGGGGTAACTGACTGCCCTGTTTCCGGGGTAACTGACCGCCCTGTTTCCAGGATAACTGATCACCCTCTTTCCAGTGTAACTGACCATCCTGTTTCCAGGGTAACTGACTGCCCAGTTTCCAGGGTAACTGACTGCCCTGTTTCCGGGGTAACAGATCTCCCTGTTTCCAGGATAACTGACCGCCCTATTTCCGGGGTAACTGACTGCACTGTTTCCAGGATAACTGACTGCCCTGTTTCCGGGATAACTGACTGCCCTGTTTACTGGATAACTGAGCGCCCTGTTTCCAGGTTAACTGACTGCCCTGTTTCCGGGGTAACTGACTGCCCAGTTTCCAGAGTAACTGAATACCCTGTTTCCAGGGTAACTGACAGCCCTGTTTCCGGGATAACTGACTGCCCTGTTTCCAGGGTAACTGACTGCCCTGTTTCCGGGGTAACTGACTGCCCTGTTTCCAGGCTAACTGACTGCCCTGTTTCCAGGATAACTGATCACCCTGTTTCCGTATAACTGACTCCCCTGTTTCCAGGGTAACTGACTGCCCTGTTTCCGGGGTAACTGACCGCCCTGTTTCCAGGATAACTGACTGCCCTGTTTCCAGGTTAACTGACAGCCCTGTTTCCAGGGTAACTGACTGCCCTGTTTCCAGGGGAACTGACTGCCCTGTTTCCGGGGTAATTGATCACCCTGTTTCCAGGGTAACTGACTAACCAGTTTCCAGGGTGACTGACTGCCCTGTTTCCAGGGTAACTGACTGCCCTGTTTCCAGGATAACTGAAAGCCCTATTTCCAGGGTAACTGATCTCCCTGTTTCCGGGGTAACTGATCTCCCTGTTTCCACGGCAACTGACCGCCCTGTTTCCGGGGGAACTGACTGCCCAGTTTCCAGGGTAACTAACTGCCCTGTTTCCGGGGTAACTGACTGCCCAGTTTCCAGGGTAACTGACTGCTCTGTTTCCAGGGTAACTGACAGCCCACCTTCCAGTGTAACTGATCACCCTGTTTCCAGGATAATTGACTGCCCTGTTTCCAGGGTAACTGACCGCCCTGTTTCCAGGGTAACTGACTGCCCAGTTTCCAGGGTAAATTATCACCCTGTTTCCGGGATAACTAACTGCCCTGTTTCCGGGATAACTGACTGCCCTGTTTCCGGGGTAACTGATCACCCTGTTTCCGGGGTAACTGACTGCCCAGTTTCCGGGGTAACTGACTTCCCTGTTTCCAGGGTAACTGACTGCCCTGTTTCCGGGATAACTGACTGCCCTGTTTCCAGGGTAACTGATAACCCTCTTTCCGGGATAACTGACTGCCCTGTTTCCAGGGTAACTGACTGCCCAGTTTCCAGAGTAACTGAATAACCTGTTTCCAGGGTAACAGATCACCCTGTTTGCGGGATAACTGACTGCCCTGTTTCCAAGATAACTGACTGCCCTGTTTCCGGGGTAACTAACTGCCCTGTTTCCAGGGAAACTGACTGCCCTGTTTCCGGGGTAACTAACTGCCCTGTTTCCAGGGAAACTGACTGCCCTGTTTCCGACGTAACTGACTGCCCTGTTTCCGGGGTAACTGACCGCCCTGTTTCCAGAATAACTGATCACCCTGTTTCCGGGGTAACTGACCACCCTGTTTCCAGGGTCACTGACCACCCTGTTTCCAGGATAACTGACTCCCCTGTTTCCAGGGTAACTGACTGCCCTGTTTCCGGGGTAACTGAACTCCCTGTTTCCGGGGTTACTGACCGCCCTGTTTCCAGGATAACTGACCTACCTATTTCCAGGTTAACTGACTGCCCTGCTTCCAGGTTAACTGACAGCCCTGTTTCCAGGGTAACTGACTGCCCTGTTTCCAGGGGAACTGACTGCCCTGTTTCCGGGGTAAATGATCACCCTGTTTCCGGGGTAACTGACTAACCAGTTTCCAGGGTGACTGACTGCCCTGTTTCCAGGGTAACTGACTGCCCAGTTTCCGGGGTAACTGACTGCCCTGTCTCCTGGGTAATTGACTGCCCAGTTTCCAGGTTAACCGACTGCCCAGTTTCGAGGGTAACTGATCACCCTTTTTCCGGGATAACTGATCAGCCTGTTTCCGGGATAACTGACTCCCCTGTTTCCAGGGTAACTGACTGCCCTGCTTCCGGGGTAACTGACTGCCCTGTTTCCAGGGTAACTGACTGCCCAGTTTCCAGGGTAACTGATCACCCTTTTTCCGTGATAACTGACTGCCCTGTTTCCGGGATTACTGACTGCCCTGTTTCCGGGGTAACTGATCACCCTGTTTCCGGGGTAACTGTCTAACCAGTTTCCAGGGTGACTGACTGCCCTGTTTCCAGGGTAACTGACTGCCCAGTTTCCGGGTTAACTGACTGCCCTGTTTCCAGGGTAACTGACTGCCCTGCTTCCGGGGTAACTGACTGCCCTGTTTCCAGGGTAACTGACTGCCCAGTTTCCAGGGTAACTGATCACCCTTTTTCCGGGATAACTGACTGCCCTGTTTCCGGGATAACTGACTGCCCTGTTTCCAGGGTAACTGATCACCCTGTTTCCGGGATAACTGTCTGCCCTGTTTCCGGGATAACTGACTGCCCAGTTTCCACGGTAACTGACTGCCCTGTTTCCGGGGTAACTGACTGCCCTGTTTCCAGGGTAGCTGACTGCCCAGTTTCCAGGGTTACTGATCACCCTGTTTCCGGGAGAACTGACTGCCCTGTTTCTGGGAGAAATGACTGCCCTGTTTCCAGGGTAACTGACTGCCCTGCTTCCGGGGTAACTGACCGCCCTGTTTCCAGGGTCACTGACCACCCTGTTTCCAGGATAACTGAAAGCCCTATTTCCAGGGTAACTGATCTCCCTGTTTCCGGGGTAACTGATCACCCTGTTTCCGGGTAACTGACTGCCCTGTTTCCGGGGTAACTGACTGCCCTGTTTCCAGGGTAACTGATCTCCCTGTTTCCAGTGCAACGGATCACCATGTTTCCGGGGTAACTGACTGCCCTGTTTCCAGGGCAACTGACCGCCCTGTTTCCGGGGGAACTGACTGCCCAGTTTCCAGGGTAACTGACTGCCCAGTTTCCAGGGTAACTAACTGCCCTGTTTCCGGGGTAACTGACTGCCCAGTTTCCAGGGTAACTGACTGCTCTGTTTCCAGGGAATCTGACAGCCCACCTTCCAGTGTAACTGATCACCCTGTTTCCAGGATAATTGACTGCCCTGTTTCCAGGGTAACTGTCCGCCCTGTTTCCTGGGTAACTGACTGCCCAGTTTCCAGGGTAAATTATCACCCTGTTTCCGGGATAACTAACTGCCCTGTTTCCGGGATAACTGACTGCCCTGTTTCCGGGGTAACTGATCACCCTGTTTCCGGGGTAACTGACTGCCCAGTTTCCGGGGTAACTGACTGCCCTGTTTCCAGGGTAACTGACTGCCCTGTTTCCGGGATAACTGACTGCCCTGTTTCCAGGGTAACTGATAACCCTGTTTCCGGGATAACTGACTGCCCTGTTTCCAGGGTAACTGACTGTCCAGTTTCCAGAGTAACTGAAGAACCTGTTTCCAGGGTAACAGATCACCCTGTTTCCGGGATAACTGACTGCCCTGTTTCCAAGATAACTGACTGCCCTGTTTCCAGGGGAACTGACTGCCCTGCTTCCGGGGTAACTGACTGCCCTGTTTCCAGGCTAACTGACTGCCCTGTTTCCAGGATAACTGATCACCCTGTTTCCGGGGTAACTGACTGCCCTGTTTCCGGGGTAACTGACCGCCCTGTTTCCAGGATAACTGATCACCCTGTTTCCGGGGTAACTGACCACCCT
Source organism: Heterodontus francisci (assembly GCF_036365525.1). NCBI lineage: Eukaryota > Metazoa > Chordata > Chondrichthyes > Heterodontiformes > Heterodontidae > Heterodontus > Heterodontus francisci. The sequence goes on from NC_090386.1 coordinate 8,317,565, forward strand.
GTTTCCAGGGTCACTGACCACCCTGTTTCCAGGATAACTGACTCCCCTGTTTCCAGGGTAACTGACTGCCCTGTTTCTGGGATAACTGATCTCCCTGTTTCCGGGGTTACTGACCGCCCTGTTTCCAGGATAACTGACCTACCTATTTACAGGTTAACTGACTGCCCTGTTTCCAGGGTAACTGACTGCCCTGTTCCCAGGGGAACTGACTGCCCTGTTTCCGGGGTAACAGATCACCCTGTTTCCGGGGTAACTGACTAACCAGTTTCCAGGGTGACTGACTGCCCTGTTTCCAGGGTAACTGACTGCCCAGTTTCCGGGGTAACTGACTGCCCTGTTTCCAGGGTAACTGATCACCCTGTTTCCGGGATAACTGACTGCCCTGTTTCCGGGATAACTGACTGCCCTGTTTCCAGGGTAACTGACTTACCCTGTTTCCGGGGTAACTGACTGCCCTGTTTCCAGGCTAACTGACTGCCCTGTTTCCAGGATAACTGATCACCCTGTTTCCGGGGTAACTGACTGCCCTGTTTCCGGGGTAACTGACCGCCCTGTTTCCAGGGTCACTGACCACACTGTTTCCAGGATAACTGAAAGCCCTGTTTCCAGGGTAACTGATCTCCCTGTTTCCGGGGTAAATGATCTCCCTGTTTCCGGGTAAGTGACTGCCCTGTTTCCGGTGTAACTGACTGCCCTGTTTCCGGGGTAACTGACTGCCCTGTTTGCAGGGTAACTGATCTCCCTGTTTCCAGGATAATTGACTGCCCTGTTTCCAGGGTAACTGACCGCCCTGTTTCCAGGGTAACTGACTGCCCAGTTTCCAGGGTAATTTATCACCCTGTTTCCGGGATAACTAACTGCCCTGTTTCCGGGATAACTGACTGCCCTGTTTCCGGGGTAACTGATCACCCTGTTTCCGGGGTAACTGACTGCCCAGTTTCCAGGGTAACTGACTGCCCAGTTTCCAGGGTAACTAACTGCCCTGTTTCCGGGGTAACTGACTGCCCAGTTTCCAGGGTAACTGACTGCTCTGTTTCCAGGGAATCTGACAGCCCACCTTCCAGTGTAACTGATCACCCTGTTTCCAGGATAATTGACTGCCCTGTTTCCAGGGTAACTGACCGCCCTGTTTCCAGGGTAACTGACTGCCCAGTTTCCAGGGTAAATTATCACCCTGTTTCCGGGATAACTAACTGCCCTGTTTCCGGGATAACTGACTGCCCTGTTTCCGGGGTAACTGATCACCCTGTTTCCGGGGTAACTGACTGCCCAGTTTCCGGGGTAACTGACTGCCCTGTTTCCAGGGTAACTGACTGCCCTGTTTCCGGGATAACTGACTGCCCTGTTTCCAGGGTAACTGATAACCCTGTTTCCGGGATAACTGACTGCCCTGTTTCCAGGGTAACTGACTGTCCAGTTTCCAGAGTAACTGAAGAACCTGTTTCCAGGGTAACAGATCACCCTGTTTCCGGGATAACTGACTGCCCTGTTTCCAAGATAACTGACTGCCCTGTTTCCAGGGGAACTGACTGCCCTGCTTCCGGGGTAACTGACTGCCCTGTTTCCAGGCTAACTGACTGCCCTGTTTCCAGGATAACTGATCACCCTGTTTCCGGGGTAACTGACTGCCCTGTTTCCGGGGTAACTGACCGCCCTGTTTCCAGGATAACTGATCACCCTGTTTCCGGGGTAACTGACCACCCTGTTTCCAGGGTCACTGACCACCCTGTTTCCAGGATAACTGACTCCCCTGTTTCCAGGGTAACTGACTGCCCTGTTTCTGGGATAACTGATCTCCCTGTTTCCGGGGTTACTGACCGCCCTGTTTCCAGGATAACTGACCTACCTATTTACAGGTTAACTGACTGCCCTGTTTCCAGGGTAACTGACTGCCCTGTTCCCAGGGGAACTGACTGCCCTGTTTCCGGGGTAACAGATCACCCTGTTTCCGGGGTAACTGACTAACCAGTTTCCAGGGTGACTGACTGCCCTGTTTCCAGGGTAACTGACTGCCCAGTTTCCGGGGTAACTGACTGCCCTGTTTCCAGGGTAACTGATCACCCTGTTTCCGGGATAACTGACTGCCCTGTTTCCGGGATAACTGACTGCCCTGTTTCCAGGGTAACTGACTTACCCTGTTTCCGGGGTAACTGACTGCCCTGTTTCCAGGCTAACTGACTGCCCTGTTTCCAGGATAACTGATCACCCTGTTTCCGGGGTAACTGACTGCCCTGTTTCCGGGGTAACTGACCGCCCTGTTTCCAGGGTCACTGACCACCCTGTTTCCAGGATAACTGAAAGCCCTGTTTCCAGGGTAACTGATCTCCCTGTTTCCGGGGTAAATGATCTCCCTGTTTCCGGGTAAGTGACTGCCCTGTTTCCGGTGTAACTGACTGCCCTGTTTCCGGGGTAACTGACTGCCCTGTTTGCAGGGTAACTGATCTCCCTGTTTCCAGGATAATTGACTGCCCTGTTTCCAGGGTAACTGACCGCCCTGTTTCCAGGGTAACTGACTGTCCAGTTTCCAGGGTAATTTATCACCCTGTTTCCGGGATAACTAACTGCCCTGTTTCCGGGATAACTGACTGCCCTGTTTCCGGGGTAACTGATCACCCTGTTTCCGGGGTAACTGACTGCCCAGTTTCCAGGGTAACTGACTGCCCAGTTTCCAGGGTAACTAACTGCCCTGTTTCCGGGGTAACTGACTGCCCAGTTTCCAGGGTAACTGACTGCTCTGTTTCCAGGGAATCTGACAGCCCACCTTCCAGTGTAACTGATCACCCTGTTTCCAGGATAATTGACTGCCCTGTTTCCAGGGTAACTGACCGCCCTGTTTCCAGGGTAACTGACTGCCCAGTTTCCAGGGTAAATTATCACCCTGTTTCCGGGATAACTAACTGCCCTGTTTCCGGGATAACTGACTGCCCTGTTTCCGGGGTAACTGATCACCCTGTTTCCGGGGTAACTGACTGCCCAGTTTCCGGGGTAACTGACTGCCCTGTTTCCAGGGTAACTGACTGCCCTGTTTCCGGGATAACTGACTGCCCTGTTTCCAGGGTAACTGATAACCCTGTTTCCGGGATAACTGACTGCCCTGTTTCCAGGGTAACTGACTGTCCAGTTTCCAGAGTAACTGAAGAACCTGTTTCCAGGGTAACAGATCACCCTGTTTCCGGGATAACTGACTGCCCTGTTTCCAAGATAACTGACTGCCCTGTTTCCAGGGGAACTGACTGCCCTGCTTCCGGGGTAACTGACTGCCCTGTTTCCAGGCTAACTGACTGCCCTGTTTCCAGGATAACTGATCACCCTGTTTCCGGGGTAACTGACTGCCCTGTTTCCGGGGTAACTGACCGCCCTGTTTCCAGGATAACTGATCACCCTGTTTCCGGGGTAACTGACCACCCTGTTTCCAGGGTCACTGACCACCCTGTTTCCAGGATAACTGACTCCCCTGTTTCCAGGGTAACTGACTGCCCTGTTTCTGGGATAACTGATCTCCCTGTTTCCGGGGTTACTGACCGCCCTGTTTCCAGGATAACTGACCTACCTATTTACAGGTTAACTGACTGCCCTGTTTCCAGGGTAACTGACTGCCCTGTTCCCAGGGGAACTGACTGCCCTGTTTCCGGGGTAACAGATCACCCTGTTTCCGGGGTAACTGACTAACCAGTTTCCAGGGTGACTGACTGCCCTGTTTCCAGGGTAACTGACTGCCCAGTTTCCGGGGTAACTGACTGCCCTGTTTCCAGGGTAACTGATCACCCTGTTTCCGGGATAACTGACTGCCCTGTTTCCGGGATAACTGACTGCCCTGTTTCCAGGGTAACTGACTTACCCTGTTTCCGGGGTAACTGACTGCCCTGTTTCCAGGCTAACTGACTGCCCTGTTTCCAGGATAACTGATCACCCTGTTTCCGGGGTAACTGACTGCCCTGTTTCCAGGGTCACTGACCACCCTGTTTCCAGGATAACTGAAAGCCCTGTTTCCAGGGTAACTGATCTCCCTGTTTCCGGGGTAAATGATCTCCCTGTTTCCGGGTAAGTGACTGCCCTGTTTCCGGTGTAACTGACTGCCCTGTTTCCGGGGTAACTGACTGCCCTGTTTCCAGGGTAACTGATCTCCCTGTTTCCAGGATAATTGACTGCCCTGTTTCCAGGGTAACTGACCGCCCTGTTTCCAGGGTAACTGACTGTCCAGTTTCCAGGGTAATTTATCACCCTGTTTCCGGGATAACTAACTGCCCTGCTTCCGGGATAACTGACTGCCCTGTTTCCGGGGTAACTGATCACCCTGTTTCCGGGGTAACTGACTGCCCAGTTTCCGGGGTAACTGACTTCCCTGTTTCCAGGGTAACTGACTGCCCTGTTTCCGGGATAACTGACTGCCCTGTTTCCAGGATAACTGATCACCCTGTTTCCAGGGTAACTGACTGCCCTGTTTCCGGGGTAACTGACCACCCTGTTTCCAGGATAACTGATCACCCTGTTTCCGGGGTAACTGACCACCCTGTTTCCAGGGTCACTGACCACCCTGTTTCCAGGATAAGTGACTCCCGTTTTTCCAGGGTAACTGACTGCCCTGTTTCCGGGGTAACTGATCTCCCTGTTTCCGGGGTTACTGACCGCCCTGTTTCCAGGATAACTGACCTACCTATTTCCAGGTTAACTGACTGCCCTGTTTCCAGGGTAACTGACTGCCCTGTTTCCAGGGGAACTGACTGCCCTGTTTCCGGGGTAACAGATCACCCTGTTTCCGGGGTAACTGACTAACCAGTTTCCAGGGTGACTGACTGCCCTGTTTCCAGGGTAACTGACTGCCCAGTTTCCGGGGTAACTGACTGTCCTGTTTCCTGGGTAACTGACTGCCCTGCTTCCGGGGTAACTGACATCCCTGTTTCCAGGTTAACTGACTGCCCTGTTTCCGGGATAACTGACTGCCCTGTTTCCAGGGTAACTGATAACCCTGTTTCCGGGGTAACTGACTGCCCTGTTTCCAGGCTAACTGACTGCCCTGTTTCCAGGATAACTGATCACCCTGTTTCCGGGGTAACTGACTGCCCTGTTTCCGGGGTAACTGACCGCCCTGTTTCCAGGATAACTGATCACCCTGTTTCCGGGGTAACTGACCTCCCTGTTTCCAGGGTCACTGATCACCCTGTTTCCAGGATAACTGACTCCCCTGTTTCCAGGGTAACTGACTGCCCTGTTTCCGGGGTAACTGACTGCCCTGTTTCCGGGGTAACTGACCGCCCTGTTTCCAGGATAACTGATCACCCTGTTTCCGGGGTAACTGACCACCCTGTTTCCAGGGTCACTGACCACCCTGTTTCCAGGATAACTGACTCCCCTGTTTCCAGGGTAACTGACTGCCCTGTTTCCAGGGTAACTGACTGCCCTGTTTCCGGGGTAACTGACTGCCCTGTTTCCAGGATAACTGATCACTCTGTTTCCGGGGTAACTGATCACTCTGTTTCCGGGGTAACTGACCACCCTGTTTCCGGGGTAACTGACTAATCTGTTTCCAGGGTTACTGACAGCCCTGTTTCTGGGGTAACTGACTGCCCTGTTTCCGGGGTAACTGACCGCCCTGTTTCCAGGATAACTGATCACCCTGTTTCCAGTGTAACTGACCATCCTGTTTCCAGGGTAACTGACTGCCCAGTTTCCAGGGTAACTGACTGCCCTGTTTCCGGGGTAACTGACTGCCCTGTTTCCAGGGTAACTGACTGCCCAGTTTCCAGGGTAACTGATCACCCTGTTTCCGGGATAACTGACCGCCCTGTTTCCAGGATAACTGACCGCCCTATTTCCGGGGTAACTGACTGCCCTGTTTCCTGGGTAATTGACTGCCCAGTTTCCAGGTTAACTGACTGCCCAGTTTCCAGGCTAACTGATCACCCTTTTTCCGGGATAACTGACTGCCCTGTTTCCGGGATAAATGACTGCCCTGTTTCCAGGGTAACTGATCACCCTGTTTCCGGGATAACTGACTCCCCTGTTTCCAGGGTAACTGACTGCCCAGTTTCCGGGGTAACTGACTGCCCTTTTTCCTGAGTAACTGACTGCCCTGCTTCCGGGATAACTGACTGCCCTGTTTCCAGGGTAACTGACTGCCCAGTTTCCAGGGTAACTGATCACCCTTTTTCCGTGATAACTGACTGCCCTGTTTCCGGGATTACTGACTGCCCTGTTTCCGGGGTAACTGATCACCCTGTTTCCGGGGTAACTGTCTAACCAGTTTCCAGAGTGACTGACTGCCCTGTTTCCAGGGTAACTGACTGCCCAGTTTCTGGGTTAACTGACTGCCCTGTTTCCTGGGTAACTGTCTGCCCTGCTTCCGGGGTAACTGACTGCCCTGTTTCCAGGGTAACTGACTGCCCAGTTTCCAGCGTAACTGATCACCCTTTTTCCGGGATAACTGACTGCCCTGTTTCCGGGATAACTGACTGCCCTGTTTCCAGTGTAACTGATCACCCTGTTTCCGGGATAACTGTCTGCCCTGTTTCCGGGATAACTGACTGCCCAGTTTCCAGGGTAACTGACTGCCCTGTTTCCAGGGTAACTGATCACCCTGTTTCCCGGAGAACTGACTGCCCTGTTTCTGGGAGAAATGACTGCCCTGTTTCCAGGGTAACTGACTGCCCTGTTTCCAGGGTAACTGATCTCCCTGTTTCCGGGGTAACTGATCTCCCGGTTTCCGGGTAACTGACTGCCCTGTTTCCGGTGTAACTGACTGCCCTGTTTCCGGGGTAACTGACTGCCCTGTTTCAAGGGTAACTGATCTCCCTGTTTCCAGGATAATTGACTGCCCTGTTTCCGGGATAACTAACTGCCCTGTTTCCGGGATAACTGACTGCCCTGTTTCCGGGGTAACAGATCACCCTGTTTCCGGGGTAACTGACTAACCAGTTTCCAGGGTGACTGACTGCCCTGTTTCCAGGGTAACTGACTGCCCAGTTTCCGGGGTAACTGACTGCCCTGTTTCCAGGGTAACTGATCACCCTGTTTCCGGGATAACTGACTGCCCTGTTTCCGGGATAACTGACTGCCCTGTTTCCAGGGTAACTGACTTACCCTGTTTCCGGGGTAACTGACTGCCCTGTTTCCAGGCTAACTGACTGCCCTGTTTCCAGGATAACTGATCACCCTGTTTCCGGGGTAACTGACTGCCCTGTTTCCGGGGTAACTGACCGCCCTGTTTCCAGGGTCACTGACCACCCTGTTTCCAGGATAACTGAAAGCCCTGTTTCCAGGGTAACTGATCTCCCTGTTTCCGGGGTAAATGATCTCCCTGTTTCCGGGGAAGTGACTGCCCTGTTTCCGGTGTAACTGACTGCCCTGTTTCCGGGGTAACTGAGTGCCCTGTTTCCAGGGTAACTGATCTCCCTGTTTCCAGGATAATTGACTGCCCTGTTTCCAGGATAACTGACCGCCCTGTTTCCAGGGTAACTGACTGTCCAGTTTCCAGGGTAATTTATCACCCTGTTTCCGGGATAACTAACTGCCCTGTTTCCGGGATAACTGACTGCCCTGTTTCCGGGGTAACTGATCACCCTGTTTCCGGGGTAACTGACTGCCCAGTTTCCGGGGTAACTGACTTCCCTGTTTCCAGGGTAACTGACTGCCCTGTTTCCGGGATAACTGACTGCCCTGTTTCCGGGGTAACTGATCACCCTGTTTCCAGGGTAACTGACTGCCCTGTTTCCGGGGTAACTGACCACCCTGTTTCCAGGATAACTGATCACCCTGTTTCCGGGGTAACTGACCACCCTGTTTCCAGGGTCACTGACCACCCTGTTTCCAGGATAAGTGACTCCCGTTTTTCCAGGGTAACTGACTGCCCTGTTTCCGGGGTAACTGATCTCCCTGTTTCCGGGGTTACTGACCGCCCTGTTTCCAGGATAACTGACCTACCTATTTCCAGGTTAACTGACTGCCCTGTTTCCAGGGTAACTGACTGCCCTGTTTCCAGGGGAACTGACTGCCCTGTTTCCGGGGTAACAGATCACCCTGTTTCCGGGGTAACTGACTAACCAGTTTCCAGGGTGACTGACTGCCCTGTTTCCAGGGTAATTGACTGCCCAGTTTCCGGGGTAACTGACTGTCCTGTTTCCTGGGTAACTGACTGCCCTGCTTCCGGGGTAACTGACTTCCCTGTTTCCAGGGTAACTGACTGCCCTGTTTCCGGGATAACTGACTGCCCTGTTTCCAGGGTAACTGATAACCCTGTTTCCGGGGTAACTGACTGCCCTGTTTCCAGGCTAACTGACTGCCCTGTTTCCAGGATAACTGATCACCCTGTTTCCGGGGTAACTGACTGCCCTGTTTCCGGGGTAACTGACCGCCCTGTTTCCAGGATAACTGATCACCCTGTTTCCGGGGTAACTGACCTCCCTGTTTCCAGGGTCACTGACCACCCTGTTTCCAGGATAACTGACTCCCCTGTTTCCAGGGTAACTGACTGCCCTGTTTCCGGGGTAACTGACTGCCCTGTTTCCGGGGTAACTGACCGCCCTGTTTCCAGGATAACTGATCACCCTGTTTCCGGGGTAACTGACCACCCTGTTTCCAGGGTCACTGACCACCCTGTTTCCAGGATTACTGACACCCCTGTTTCCAGGGTAACTGACTGCCCTGTTTCCAGGGTAACTGACTGCCCTGTTTCCGGGGTAACTGACTGCCCTGTTTCCAGGATAACTGATCACTCTGTTTCCGGGGTAACTGATCACTCTGTTTCCGGGGTAACTGACCACCCTGTTTCCGGGGTAACTGACTAATCTGTTTCCACGGTTACTGACAGCCCTGTTTCTGGGGTAACTGACTGCCCTGTTTCCGGGGTAACTGACCGCCCTGTTTCCAGGATAACTGATCACCCTGTTTCCAGTGTAACTGACCATCCTGTTTCCAGGGTAACTGACTGCCCAGTTTCCAGGGTAACTGACTGCCCTGTTTCCGGGGCAACAGATCTCCCTGTTTCCGGGGTAACTGACCGCCCTGTTTCCAGGATAACTGACCGCCCTATTTCCGGGGTAACTGACTGCCCTGTTTCCTGGGTAATTGACTGCCCAGTTTCCAGGTTAACTGACTGCCCAGTTTCCAGGCTAACTGATCACCCTTTTTCCGGGATAACTGACTGCCCTGTTTCCGGGATAAATGACTGCCCTGTTTCCAGGGTAACTGATCACCCTGTTTCCGGGATAACTGACTCCCCTGTTTCCAGGGTAACTGACTGCCCAGTTTCCGGGGTAACTGACTGCCCTGTTTCCTGAGTAACTGACTGCCCTGCTTCCGGGATAACTGACTGCCCTGTTTCCAGGGTAACTGACTGCCCAGTTTCCAGGGTAACTGATCACCCTTTTTCCGTGATAACTGACTGCCCTGTTTCCGGGATTACTGACTGCCCTGTTTCCGGGGTAACTGATCACCCTGTTTCCGGGGTAACTGTCTAACCAGTTTCCAGGGTGACTGACTGCCCTGTTTCCAGGGTAACTGACTGCCCAGTTTCCGGGTTAACTGACTGCCCTGTTTCCTGGGTAACTGTCTGCCCTGCTTCCGGGGTAACTGACTGCCCTGTTTCCAGGGTAACTGACTGCCCAGTTTCCAGGGTAACTGATCACACTTTTTCCGGGATAACAGACTGCCCTGTTTCCGGGATAACTGACTGCCCTGTTTCCAGTGTAACTGATCACCCTGTTTCCGGGATAACTGTCTGCCCTGTTTCCGGGATAACTGACTGCCCAGTTTCCAGGGTAACTGACTGCCCTGTTTCCGGGGTAACTGACTGCCCTGTTTCCAGGGTAACTGATCACCCTGTTTCCGGGAGAACTGACTGCCCTGTTTCTGGGAGAAATGACTGCCCTGTTTCCAGGGTAACTGACTGCCCTGTTTCCAGGGTAACTGATCTCCCTGTTTCCGGGGGAACTGATCTCCCGGTTTCCGGGTAACTGACTGCCCTGTTTCCGGTGTAATTGACTGCCCTGTTTCCGGGGTAACTGACCGCCCTGTTTCCAGGGTAACTGACTGTCCAGTTTCCAGGGTAAATTATCACCCTGTTTCCGGGATAACTAACTGCCCTGTTTCCGGGATAACTGACTGCCCTGTTTCCGGGGTAACTGATCACCCTGTTTCCGGGGTAACTGACTGCCCAGTTTCCGGGGTAACTGACTTCCCTGTTTCCAGGGTAACTGACTGCCCTGTTTCCGGGATAACTGACTGCCCTGTTTCCAGGATAAATGATCACCCTGTTTCCAGGGTAACTGACTGCCCTGTTTCCGGGGTAACTTACCACCCTGTTTCCAGGATAACTGATCACCCTGTTTCCGAGGTAACTGACCACCCTGTTTCCAGGGTCACTGAACACCCTGTTTCCAGGATAAGTGACTCCCGTGTTTCCAGGGTAACTGACTGCCCTGTTTCCGGGGTAACTGATCTCCCTGTTTCCGGGGTTACTGACCGCCCTGTTTCCAGGATAACTGACCTACCTATTTCCAGGTTAACTGACTGCCCTGTTTCCAGGGTAACTGACTGCCCTGTTTCCAGGGGAACTGACTGCCCTGTTTCCGGGGTAACAGATCACCCTGTTTCCGGGGTAACTGACTAACCAGTTTCCAGGGTGACTGACTGCCCTGTTTCCAGGGTAACTGACTGCCCAGTTTCCGGGGTAACTGACTGTCCTGTTTCCAGGGTAACTGACTGCCCTGCTTCCGGGGTAACTGACTGCCCTGTTTCCAGGGTAACTGACTGCCCTGTTTCCGGGATAGCTGACTGCCCTGTTTCCAGGGTAACTGATAACCCTGTTTCCGGGGTAACTGACTGCCCTGTTTCCAGGCTAACTGACTGCCCTGTTTCCAGGATAACTGATCACCCTGTTTCCGGGGTAACTGACTGCCCTGTTTCCGGGGTAACTGACCGCCCTGTTTCCAGGATAACTGATCACCCTGTTTCCGGGGTAACTGACCACCCTGTTTCCAGGGTCACTGACCACCCTGTTTCCAGGATAACTGACTCCCCTGTTTCCAGGATAACTGACTGCCCTGTTTCCAGGGTAACTGACTGCCCTGTTTCCGGGGTAACTGACTGCCCTGTTTCCAGGATAACTGATCACTCTGTTTCCGGGGTAACTGATCACTCTGTTTCCGGGGTAACTGACCACCCTGTTTCCGGGGTAACTGACTAATCTGTTTCCAGGGTTACTGACAGCCCTGTTTCTGGGGTAACTGACTGCCCTGTTTCCGGGGTAACTGACCGCCCTGTTTCCAGGATAACTGATCACCCTGTTTCCAGTGTAACTGACCATCCTGTTTCCAGGGTAACTGACTGCCCAGTTTCCAGGGTAACTGACTGCCCTGTTTCCGGGGCAACAGATCTCCCTGTTTCCGGGGTAACTGACCGCCCTGTTTCCAGGATAACTGAACGCCCTATTTCCGGGGTAACTGACTGCCCTGTTTCCAGGATAACTGACTGCCCTGTTTCCGGGATAACTGACTGCCCTGTTTACTGGATAACTGACCGCCCTGTTTCCAGGTTAACTGACTGCCCTGTTTCCGGGATAACTGACTGCCCTGTTTCCAGGGTAACTGACTGCCCTGTTTCCGGGGTAACTGACTGCCCTGTTTCCAGGATAACTGATCACCCTGTTTCCGGGATAACTGACTCCCCTGTTTCCAGGGTAACTGACTGCCCTGTTTCCAGGATAACTGACTGCCCTGTTTCCAGGTTAACTGACAGCACTGTTTCCAGGGTAACTGACTGCCCTGTTTCCAGGGGAACTGACTGCCCTGTTTCCGGGGTAAATGATCACCCTATTTCCGGGGTAACTGACTAACCAGTTTCCAGGGTGACTGACTGCCCTGTTTCCAGGGTAACTGACTGCCCTGTTTCCGGGGTAACTGACTGCCCTGTTTCCTGGGTAATTGACTGCCCAGTTTCCAGGTTAACTGACTGCCCAGTTTCCAGGGTGACTGATCACCCTTTTTCCGGGATAACTGACTGCCCTGTTTCCGGGATAACTGACTGCCCTGTTTCCAGGGTAACTGATCACCCTGTTTCCGGGATAACTGACTCCCCTGTTTCCAGGGTAACTGACTGCCCAGTTTCCGGGGTAACTGACTGCCCTGTTTCCTGAGTAACTGACTGCCCTGCTTCCGGGATAACTGACTGCCCTGTTTCCAGGGTAACTGACTGCCCAGTTTCCAGGGTAACGGATCACCCTTTTTCCGTGATAACTGACTGCCCTGTTTCCGGGATTACTGACTGCCCTGTTTCCGGGGTAACTGATCACCCTGTTTCCGGGGTAACTGTCTAACCAGTTTCCAGGGTGACTGACTGCCCTGTTTCCAGGGTAACTGACTGCCCAGTTTCCGGGTTAACTGACTGCCCTGTTTCCTGGGTAACTGTCTGCCCTGCTTCCGGGGTAACTGACTGCCCTGTTTCCAGGGTAACTGACTGCCCAGTTTCCAGGGTAACTGATCACCCTTTTTCCGGGATAACTGACTGCCCTGTTTCCGGGATAACTGACTGCCCTGTTTCCAGTGTAACTGATCACCCTGTTTCCGGGATAACTGTCTGCCCTGTTTCCGGGATAATTGACTGCCCAGTTTCCAGGGTAACTGACTGCCCTGTTTCCGGGGTAACTGACTGCCCTGTTTCCAGGGTAACTGATCACCCTGTTTCCGGGAGAACTGACTGCCCTGTTTCTGGGAGAAATGACTGCCCTGTTTCCAGGGTAACTGACTGCCCTGCTTCCGGGGTAACTGACCGCCCTGTTTCCAGGGTCACTGACCACCCTGTTTCCAGGATAACTGAAAGCCCTATTTCCAGGGTAACTGATCTCCCTGTTTCCGGGGTAACTGATCACCCTGTTTCCGGGTAACTGACTGCCCTGTTTCCGGGGTAACTGACTGCCCCGTTTCCAGGGTAACTGATCTCCCTGTTTCCAGTGCAACGGATCACCATGTTTCCGGGGTAACTGACTGCCCTGTTTCCAGGGCAACTGACCGCCCTGTTTCCGGGGGAACTGACTGCCCAGTTTCCAGGGTAACTGACTGCCCAGTTTCCAGGGTAACTAACTGCCCTGTTTCCGGGGTAACTGACTGCCCAGTTTCCAGGGTAACTGATCACCCTGTTTCCAGGATAATTGACTGCCCTGTTTCCAGGTTAACTGACCGCCCTGTTTCCGGGATAACTAACTGCCCTGTTTCCAGGATAACTGACTGCCCTGTTTCCGGGGTAACTGATCACCCTGTTTCCGGGGTAACTGACTGCCCAGTTTCCGGGGTAACTGACTTCCCAGTTTCCAGGGTAACTGACTGCCCTGTTTCCGGGATAACTGACTGCCCTGTTTCCAGGGTAACTGATAACCCTGTTTCCGGGATAACTGACTGCCCTGTTTCCAGGGTAACTGACTGCCCAGTTTCCAGAGTAACTGAATAACCTGTTTCCAGGGTAACAGATCACCCTGTTTCCGGGATAACTGACTGCCCTGTTTCCAAGATAACTGACTGCCCTGTTTCCAGGGTAAATGTCTGCCCTGTTTCCGGGGTAACTGACTGCCCTGTTTCCAGGGTAACTGACTGCCCTGTTTCCAGGATAACTGATCACCCTGTTTCTGGGGTAACTGACTGCCCTGTTTCCGGGGTAACTGACCGCCCTGTTTCCAGGATAACTGATCACCCTGTTTCCGGGGTAACTGACCACCCTGTTTCCAGGATCACTGACCACCCTGTTTCCAGGATAACTGACTCCCCTGTTTCCAGGGTAACTAACTGCCCTGTTTCCGGGGTAACTGATCTCCCTGTTTCCGGGGTTAATGACCGCCCTGTTTCCAGGATAACTGACCTACCTATTTCCAGGTTAACTGACTGCCCTGTTTCCAGGTTAACTGACTGCCCTGTTTCCAGGGGAACTGACTGCCCTGTTTCCGGGGTAAATGATCACCCTGTTTCCAGGGTAACTGACTAACCAGTTTCCAGGGTGACTGACTGCCCTGTTTCCAGGGTAACTGACTGCCCTATTTCCGGGGTAACTGAATGCCCTGTTTCCAGGATAACTGACTGCCCTGTCTCCTGGGTAATTGACTGCCCAGTTTCCAGGTTAACTGACTGCCCAGTTTCCAGGGTAACTGATCACCCTTTTTCCGGGATAACTGACTGCCCTGTTTCCGGGATAACTGACTGCCCTGTTTCCAGGGTAACTGATCACCCTGTTTCCGGGATAACTGACTCCCCTGTTTCCAGGGTAACTGACTGCCCAGTTTCCAGGGTAACTGACTGCCCTGTTTCCTGGGTAACTGACTGCCCTGCTTCCGGGGTAACCGACTGCCCTGTTTCCAGGGTAACTGACTGCCCAGTTTCCAGGGTAACTGATCACCCTTTTTCCGTGATAACTGACTGCCCTGTTTCCGGGATTACTGACTGCCCTGTTTCCGGGGTAACTGATCACCCTGTTTCCGGGGTAACTGTCTAACCAGTTTCCAGGGTGACTGACTGCCCTGTTTCCAGGGTAACTGACTGCCCAGTTTCCGGGTTAACTGACTGCCCTGTTTCCTGGGTAACTGACTGCCCTGCTTCCGGGGTAACTGACTGCCCTGTTTCCAGGGTAACTGACTGCCCAGTTTCCAGGGTAACTGATCACCCTTTTTCCGGGATAACTGACTGCCCTGTTTCCGGGATAACTGACTGCCCTGTTTCCAGGGTAACTGATCACCCTGTTTCCGGGATAACTGTCTGCCCTGTTTCCGGGATAACTGACTGCCCAGTTTCCAGGGTAACTGACCGCCCTGTTTCCAGGGTCACTGACCACCCTGTTTCCAGGATAACTGAAAGCCCTATTTCCAGGGTAACTGATCTCCCTGTTTCCGGGGTAACTGATCACCCTGTTTCCGGGTAACTGTCTGCCCTGTTTCCGGGGTAACTGACTGCCCTGTTTCCAGGGTAACTGATCTCCCTGTTTCCAGTGCAACGGATCACCATGTTTCCGGGGTAACTGACTGCCCTGTTTCCAGGGCAACTGACCGCCCTGTTTCCGGGGGAACTGACTGCCCAGTTTCCAGGGTAACTGACTGCCCAGTTTCCAGGGTAACTAACTGCCCTGTTTCCGGGGTAACTGACTGCCCATTTTCCAGGGTAACTGACTGCACTGTTTCCAGGGAATCTGACAGCCCACCTTCCAGTGTAACTGATCACCCTGTTTCCAGGATAATTGACTGCCCTGTTTCCAGGGTAACTGACCGCCCTGTTTCCAGGGTAACTGACTGCCCAGTTTCCAGGGTAAATTATCACCCTGTTTCCGGGATAACTAACTGCCCTGTTTCCGGGATAACTGACTGCCCTGTTTCCGGGGTAACTGATCACCCTGTTTCCGGGGTAACTGACTGCCCAGTTTCCGGGGTAACTGACTTCCCTGTTTCCAGGGTAACTGACTGCCCTGTTTCCGGGATAACTGACTGCCCTGTTTCCAGGGTAACTGATAACCCTGTTTCCGGGATAACTGACTGCCCTGTTTCCAGGGTAACTGACTGCCCAGTTTCCAGAGTAACTGAATAACCTGTTTCCAGGGTAACAGATCACCCTGTTTCCGGGATAACTGACTGCCCTGTTTCCAAGATAACTGACTGCCCTGTTTCCAGGGTAACTGACTGCCCTGTTTCCGGGGTAACTGACTGCCCTGTTTCCAGGCTAACTGACTGCCCTGTTTCCAGGATAACTGATCACCCTGTTTCCGGGGTAACTGACTGCCCTGTTTCCGGGGTAACTGACCGCCCTGTTTCCAGGATAACTGATCACCCTGTTTCCGGGGTAACTGACCACCCTGTTTCCAGGGTCACTGACCACCCTGTTTCCAGGATAACTGACTCCCCTGTTTCCAGGGTAACTGACTGCCCTGTTTCCGGGGTAACTGATCTCCCTGTTTCCGGGGTTACTGACCGCCCTGTTTCCAGGATAACTGACCTACCTATTTCCAGGTTAACTGACTGCCCTGTTTCCAGGGTAACTGACTGCCCTGTTTCCAGGGGAACTGACTGCTCTGTTTCCGGGGTAACAGATCACCCTGTTTCCGGGGTAACTGACTAACCAGTTTCCAGGGTGACTGACTGCCCTGTTTCCAGGGTAACTGACTGCCCTGTTTCCTGGGTAACTGACTGCCCTGCTTCCGGGGTAACTGACTGCCCTGTTTCCCGGGTAACTGACTGCCCAGTTTCCAGGGTAACTGATCACCCTTTTTCCGGGATAACTGACTGCCCTGTTTCCGGGATAACTGACTGCCCTGTTTCCAGGGTAACTGATCACCCTGTTTCCGGGATAACTGACTCCCCTGTTTCCAGGGTAACTGACTGCCCAGTTTCCAGGGTAACTGACTGCCCTGTTTCCGGGGTAACTGACTGCCCTGTTTCCAGGGTAACTGACTGCCCAGTTTCCAGGGTAACTGATCACCCTGTTTCCGGGATAACTGACTGCACTGTTTCCGGGAGAAATGACTGCCCTGTTTCCAGGGTAACTGACTCCACTTTTTCCGGGGGAACTGCCTGCCCAGTTTCCAGGGTAACTGATCACCCTGTTTCCGGGATAACTGACTGCCCTGTTTCCGGGATAACTGACTGCTTTGTTTCCAGGATAACTGATCACCCTGTTTCCGGAGTAACTGACTGCCCTGTTTCCGGGGTAATTGACCGCCCTGTTTCCAGGATAACTGATCACCCAGTTTCCGGGGTAACTGACCACCCTGTTTCCGGGGTCACTGAACACCCTGTTTCCGGGATAACTGAAAGCCCTGTTTCCAGGGTAACTGATTTCCCTGTTTCCGGGGTAACTGACCACCCTGTTTCCGGGTAACTGACTGCCCTGTTTCCAGGGTAACTGATCTCTCTGTTTCCAGGGTAACTGATCACCCTGTTTGCGGGGTAAATGACTGCCCTGTATCCAGTGTAACTGATCTCCCTGTTTCCAGGGTAACTGATCACCCTGTTTCCGGGGTAAATGACTGCCCTGTATCCAGTGTAACTGATCTCTCTGTTTCCAGGGTAACTGATCACCCTGTTTCCGGGGTAAATGACTGCCCTGTATCCAGTGTAACTGATCTCCCTGTTTCCAGGGTAACTGATCACCCTGTTTCCGGGGTAAATGACTGCCCTTTATCCAGTGTAACTGTTCACCCTGTTTCCGGGGTAACGGATCACCCTGTTTCCAGGGTAAAAAACTGCCCTGTTTCCGGGGTAACTGACCGCCCTATTTCCAGGATAACTGATCACCCTGTTTCCGGGGTAACTGAGTAATCTGTTACCAGGGTTACTGACTGCCCTGTTTCCGGGGTAACTGACTGCCCTGTTTCCAGGGTAACTGACTGCCCAGTTTCCAGGGTAACTGACTGCCCTGTTTCCGGGGTAACTAACTGCCCAGTTTCCAGGGTAACTGACTGCCCAGTTTCCAGGGTAACTAACTGCCCTGTTTCCGGGGTAACTGACTGCCCAGTTTCCAGGGTAACTGATCACCCTGTTTCCGGGATAACTGACTACCGTGTTTCCAGGGTAACTGACTGCCCAGATTCCAGGGTAACTGACTGCCCTGTTTCCAGGGAATCTGACAGCCCACCTTCCAGTGTAACTGATCACCCTGTTTCCAGGATAATTGACTGCCCTGTTTCCAGGGTAACTGACCGCCCTGTTTCCAGGGTAACTGACTGCCCAGTTTCCAGGGTAAATTATCACCCTGTTTCCGGGATAACTAACTGCCCTGTTTCCGGGATAACTGACTGCCCTGTTTCCGGGGTAACTGATCACCCTGTTTCCGGGGTAACTGACTGCCCAGTTTCCGGGGTAACTGACTTCCCTGTTTCCAGGGTAACTGACTGCCCTGTTTCCGGGATAACTGACTGCACTGTTTCCAGGGTAACTGATAACCCTGTTTCCGGGATAACTGACTGCCCTGTTTCCAGGGTAACTGACTGCCCAGTTTCCAGAGTAACTGAATAACCTGTTTCCAGGGTAACAGATCACCCTGTTTCCGGGATAACTGACTGCCCTGTTTCCAAGATAACTGACTGCCCTGTTTCCAGGGTAACTGACTGCCCTGTTTCCGGGGTAACTGACTGCCCTGTTTCCAGGCTAACTGACTGCCCTGTTTCCAGGATAACTGATCACCCTGTTTCCGGGGTAACTGACTGCCCTGTTTCCGGGGTAACTGACCGCCCTGTTTCCAGGATAACTGATCACCCTGTTTCCGGGGTAACTGACCACCCTGTTTCCAGGGTCACTGACCACCCTGTTTCCAGGATAACTGACTCCCCTGTTTCCAGGGTAACTGACTGCCCTGTTTCCGGGGTAACTGATCGCCCTGTTTCCGGGGTTACTGACCGCCCTGTTTCCAGGATAACTGACCTACCTATTTCCAGGTTAACTGACTGCCCTGTTTCCAGGGTAACTGACTGCCCTGTTTCCAGGGGAACTGACTGCCCTGTTTCCGGGGTAACAGATCACCCTGTTTCCGGGGTAACTGACTAACCAGTTTCCAGGGTGACTGACTGCGCTGTTTGAAGGGTAAATGACTGCCCTGTTTCCTGGGTAACTGACTGCCCTGCTTCCGGGGTAACTGACTGCCCTGTTTCCCGGGTAACTGACTGCCCAGTTTCCAGGGTAACTGATCACCCTTTTTCCGGGATAACTGACTGCCCTGTTTCCGGGATAACTGACTGCCCTGTTTCCAGGGTAACTGATCACCCTGTTTCCGGGATAACTGACTCCCCTGTTTCCAGGGTAACTGACTGCCCAGTTTCCAGGGTAACTGACTGCCCTGTTTCCGGGGTAACTGACTGCCCTGTTTCCAGGGTAACTGACTGCCCAGTTTCCAGGGTAACTGATCACCCTGTTTCCGGGAGAAATGACTGCCCTGTTTCCAGGGTAACTGACTCCCCTTTTTCCGGGGTAACTGACTGCCCTGTTTCCAGGGTAACTGATCACCCTGTTTCCGGGATAACTGACTGCCCTGTTTCCGGGATAACTGACTGCTTTGTTTCCAGGATAACTGATCACCCTGTTTCCGGAGTAACTGACTGCCCTGTTTCCGGGGTAATTGACCGCCCTGTTTCCAGGATAACTGATCACCCAGTTTCCGGGGTAACTGACCACCCTGTTTCCGGGGTCACTGAACACCCTGTTTCCGGGATAACTGAAAGCCCTGTTTCCAGGGTAACTGATTTCCCTGTTTCCGGGGTAACTGACCACCCTGTTTCCGGGTAACTGACTGCCCTGTTTCCAGGGTAACTGATCTCTCTGTTTCCAGGGTAACTGATCAACCTGTTTGCGGGGTAAATGACTGCCCTGTATCCAGTGTAACTGATCTCCCTGTTTCCAGGGTAACTGATCACCCTGTTTCCGGGGTAAATGACTGCCCTGTATCCAGTGTAACTGATCTCTCTGTTTCCAGGGTAACTGATCACCCTGTTTCCGGGGTAAATGACTGCCCTGTATCCAGTGTAACTGATCTCCCTGTTTCCAGGGTAACTGATCACCCTGCTTCCGGGGTAAATGACTGCCCTTTATCCAGTGTAACTGTTCACCCTGTTTCCGGGGTAACGGATCACCCTGTTTCCAGGGTAAAAAACTGCCCTGTTTCCGGGGTAACTGACCGCCCTATTTCCAGGATAACTGATCACCCTGTTTCCGGGGTAACTGAGTAATCTGTTACCAGGGTTACTGACTGCCCTGTTTCCGGGGTAACTGACTGCCCTGTTTCCAGGGTAACTGACTGCCCAGTTTCCAGGGTAACTGACTGCCCTGTTTCCGGGGTAACTAACTGCCCAGTTTCCAGGGTAACTGACTGCCCAGTTTCCAGGGTAACTAACTGCCCTGTTTCCGGGGTAACTGACTGCCCAGTTTCCAGGGTAACTGATCACCCTGTTTCCGGGATAACTGACTACCGTGTTTCCAGGGTAACTGACTGCCCAGATTCCAGGGTAACTGACTGCCCTGTTTCCGGGGTAACTGACTGCCCAGTTTCCAGGGTAACTGATCACCCTGTTTCCGGGATAACTGACTGCCCTGTTTCCGGGATAACTGACTGCCCTGTTTCCAGGGTAACTGACTGCCCTGTTTCCGGGGTAACTGACTGCCCTGTTTCCAGCGTAACTGATCACCCTGTTTCCGGAATAATTGACTGCCCTGTTTCCGGGATAACTGACTGCCCTGTTTCCAGGGTAACTGACTGCCCTCTTTCCGGGGTAACTGACTGCCCTGTTTCCATGCTAACTGACTGCCCTGTTTCCAGGATAACTGATCACTCTGTTTCCGGGGTAACTGACCACCCTGTTTCCGGGGTAACTGACTAGTCTGTTTCCAGGGTTACTGACCGCCCTGTTTCTGGTTTAACTGACTGCCCTGTTTCCGGGGTAACTGACAGCCCTGTTTCCAGGATAACTGATCACCCTGTTTCCAGGGTAACGGACCATCCTGTTTCCAGGGTAACTGACTGCCCAGTTTCCAGGGTAACTGACTGCCCTGTTTCCGGGGTAACAGATCTCCCTGTTTCCGGGTTAACTGACCGCCCTGTTTCCGTGATAACTGACTGCCCTATTTCCGGGATTACTGACTGCCCTGTTTCCGGGGTAACTGATCACCCTGTTTCCGGGGTAACTGTCTAACCAGTTTCCAGGGTGACTGACTGCCCAGTTTCCAGGGTAACTGACTGCCCAGTTTCCGGGTTAACTGACTGCCCTGTTTCCAGGGTAACTGATTGCCCTGTTTCCGGGGTAACAGACTGCCCTGTTTCCAGGGGAACTGATCACCCTGTTTCCGGGATAACTGACTGCCCTGTTTCTGGGATAACTGACTTCCCTGTTTCCATGGCAACTGACTGCCCTGTTACCAGGGTAACTGACTGCCCTGTTTCCAGGCTAACTGACTGCCCTGTTTCCAGGATAACTGATCACCCTGTTTCCGGGGTAACTGACTGCCCTGTTTCTGGGGTAACTGACCGCCCTGTTTCCAGGATAACTGATCAACCTGTTTCTGGGGTAACTGACCACCCTGTTTCCAGGCTCACTGACCACCCTGTTTCCAGGATAACTGACTCCCCTGTTTCCAGGGTAACTGACTGCCCTGTTTCCGGGGTAACTGATCTCCCTGTTACCGGGGTAACTAACCGCACTGTTTCCAGGAGAAGTGACCTACCTATTTCCGGGATATCTGACCGCCCTGTTTCCAGGATAACTGACTGCCCTGATTCCAGGTTAACTGACTGCCCTGTTTCCAGGGTAACTGACTGCCCTGTTTCCAGGGGAACTGACTGCCCTTTTTCCGGGGTAACTGATCACCCTGTTTCCGGGGTAACTGACTAACCAGTTTCCAGGGTGACTGACTGCCCTGTTTCCAGTGTAACTGACTGCGCAGTTTCCGTGGTAACTGACTGCCCTGTTTCCTGGGTAACGGACTGCCCTGCTTCCGGGGTAACTGACTGCCCTGTTTCCAGGGTACCTGACTGTCCAGTTTCCAGGGTAACTGATCACCCTTTTTCCGGGATAACTGACTGCCCTGTTTCCGGGATAACTGACTGCCCTGTTTCCAGGGTAACTGATCACCCTGTTTCCGGGATAACTGACTCCCCTGTTTCCAGGGTAACTGACTGCCCAGTTTCCAGGGTAACTGACTACCCTGTTTCCGGGGTAACTGACTGCCCTGTTTCCAGGGTAACTGACTGCCCAGTTTCCAGGGTAACTGATCACCCTTTTTCCGGGATAACTGACTGCCCTGTTTCCGGGAGAACTGACTGCCCTGTTTCCAGGGTAACTGACTGCCCTGTTTCCAGGGTAACTGATCACCCTGTTTCCGGGATAACTGACTGCCCTGTTTCCGGGATAACTGACTGCCCTGTTTCCAGGGTAACTGACTGCCCTGTTTCCGGGGTAACTGACTGCCCTGTTTCCGGGTTAACTTACAGCCCTGTTCCCGGGGTAACTGACCGCCCTGCTTCCAGGATAACTGACCACCCTTTTTCCAGGGTCACTGACCACCCTGTTTCCAGGATAACTGAAAGCCCTGTTTCCAGGGTAACTGATCTCCCTGTTTCCGGGGTAACTGATCACCCTGTTTCCGGGTATCTGACTGCCCTGCTTCCAGGGTAAATGATCTCCCTGTTTCCAGGGTAACTGATCACCCTGTTTCCGGGGTAACTGACTGCCCTGTTTCCAAGGTAACTGATCTCCCTGTTTCCAGTGCAACGGATCACCCTATTTCCAGCGCAACTGACCGCCCTGTTTCCGGGGTAACAGACTGCCCAGTTTCCAGGGTAACTGTTCACCCTGTTTCCGGGCTAACGGATCACCCTGTTTCCGGGGTAAATGACGGCCCTGTTTCCAGGGTAACTGACCGCCCTGTTTCAGGGATAACTGTGTGCCCTGTTTCCAGGGTAAAAAACTGCCCTGTTTCCGGGGTAACTGACCGCCCTGTTTCCAGGATAACTGATCACAATGTTTCCGGGGTAACTGAGTGATCTGTTTCCAGGGTTACTGACTGCCCTGTTTCCGGGGTAACTGACTGCCCAGCTCCAGCGTAAATGACTGCCCCGTTTTTCAGGGTAACTGACTGCCCTGTTTCCGGGGTAACTGACTGCCCAGTTTCCAGGATAACTGATCACCCTGTTTCCGGGAGAACTGACTGCCCTGTTTCCGGGAGAAATGACTGCCCTGTTTCCAGGGTAACTGACTGCCCTGCTTCCGGGGTAACTGACTGCCCTGTTTCCAGGGTAACTGATCACCCTGTTTCCGGGATAACTGACTGCCCTGTTTCCGGGATAACTGACTGCCCTGTTTCCAGGGTAACTGACTTACCCTGTTTCCGGGGTAACTGACTGCCCTGTTTCCAGGCTAACTGACTGCCCTGTTTGCAGGATAACTGATCACCCTGTTTCCGGGGTAACTGACTGCCCTGTTTCCGGGGTAACTGACCGCCCTGTTTCCAGGGTCACTGACCACCCTGTTTCCAGGATAACTGAAAGTGCTGTTTCCAGGGTAACTGATCTCCCTGTTTCCGGGGTAACTGATCACCCTGTTTTCGGGTAACTGATCACCCTGTTTCCGGGGTAACTGACTGCCCTGTTTCCAGGGTAACTGATCTCCCTGTTTCCAGTGCAACGGATCATCATGTTTCCGGGGTAACTGACTGCCCTGTTTCCAGGGCAACTGACCGCCCTGTTTCCGGGGGAACTGACTGCCCAGTTTCCAGGGTAACTGATCACCCTGCTTCCAGGGTAACTGACCATCCTGTTTCCAGGGTAACTGACTGCCCAGTTTCCAGGGTAACTGA
Source organism: Heterodontus francisci (assembly GCF_036365525.1). Classification (NCBI taxonomy): domain Eukaryota; kingdom Metazoa; phylum Chordata; class Chondrichthyes; order Heterodontiformes; family Heterodontidae; genus Heterodontus; species Heterodontus francisci. Next base: position 8,340,855 of record NC_090386.1, read on the forward strand.
CTGCTCTGTTTCCGGGGAATCAGATCTCCTGTTTCCAGGGTAACTGACCGCCCTGTTTCCAGGATAACTGACCGCCCTATTTCCGGGGTAACTGAATGCCCTGTTTCCAGGATAACTGACTGCCCTGTTTCCGGGATAACTGACTGCCCTGTTTACTGGATAACTGACCGCCCTGTTTCCAGGTTAACTGACTGCCCTGTTTCCGGGGTAACTGACTGCCCTGTTTCCAGGGTAACTGACTGCCCAGTTTCCAGGATAACTGATCACCCTGTTTCCGGGGTAACTGACTGCCCTGTTTCCGGGGTAACTGACCGCCCTGTTTCCAGGGTCACTGACCACCCTGTTTCCAGGATAACTGAAAGTGCTGTTTCCAGGGTAACTGATCTCCCTGTTTCCAGGGTAACTGATCACCCTTTTTCCGGGATAACTGACTGCCCTGTTTCCGGGATAACTGACTGCCCTGTTTCCAGGGTAACTGATCACCCTGTTTCCGGGATAACTGTCTGCCCTGTTTCCGGGATAACTGCCTGCCCAGTTTCCAGGGTAACAGACTGTCCTGTTTCCGGGGTAACTGACTGCCCTGTTTCCAGGGTAACTGACTGCCCAGTTTCCAGGGTAACTGATCACCCTGTTTCCGGGAGAACTGACTGCCCTGTTTCCGGGAGAAATGACTGCCCTATTTCCAGGGTAACTGACTGCCCTGCTTCCGGGGTAACTGACTGCCCTGTTTCCAGGGTAACTGATCACCCTGTTTCCGGGATAACTGACTGCCCTGTTTCCGGGATAACTGACTGCCCTGTTTCCAGGGTAACTGACTTACCCTGTTTCCGGGGTAACTGAGTGCCCTGTTTCCAGGCTAACTGACTGCCCTTTTTCCAGGATAACTGATCACCCTGTTTCCGGGGTAACTGACTGCCCTGTTTCCGGGGTAACTGACCGCCCTGTTTCCAGGGTCACTGACCACCCTGTTTCCAGGATAACTGAAAGTGCTGTTTCCAGGGTAACTGATCTCCCTGTTTCCGGGGTAACTGATCACCCTGTTTCCAGGTAACTGACAGCCCTGTTTCCGGGGTAACTGACTGCCCTGTTTCCAGGGTAACTGATCTCCCTGTTTCCAGTGCAACGGATCACCATGTTTCCGGGGTAACTGACTGCCTTGTTTCCAGGGCAACTGACCGCCCTGTTTCCGGGGGAACTGACTGCCCAGTTTCCAGGGTAACTGATCACCCTGCTTCCAGGGTAACTGACCATCCTGTTTCCAGGGTAACTGACTGCCCAGTTTCCAGGGTAATTGACTGCCCTGTTTCCGGGGTATCAGATCTCCTGTTTCCAGGGTAACTGACCGCCCTGTTTCCAGGATAACTGACAGCCCTATTTCCGGGGTAACTGAATGCCCTGTTTCCAGGATAACTGACTGCCCTGTTTCCGGGATAACTGACTGCCCTGTTTCCGGGGTAACTGACTGCCCTGTTTCCGGGTTAACTTACAGCCCTGTTCCCGGGGTAACTGACCGCCCTGCTTCCAGGATAACTGACCACCCTTTTTCCAGGGTCACTGACCACCCTGTTTCCAGGATAACTGAAAGCCCTGTTTCCAGGGTAACTGATCTCCCTGTTTCCGGGGTAACTGATCACCCTGTTTCCGGGTATCTGACTGCCCTGCTTCCAGGGTAAATGATCTCCCTGTTTCCAGGGTAACTGATCACCCTGTTTCCGGGGTAACTGACTGCCCTGTTTCCAAGGTAACTGATCTCCCTGTTTCCAGTGCAACGGATCACCCTATTTCCAGCGCAACTGACCGCCCTGTTTCCGGGGTAACAGACTGCCCAGTTTCCAGGGTAACTGTTCACCCTGTTTCCGGGCTAACGGATCACCCTGTTTCCGGGGTAAATGACGGCCCTGTTTCCAGGGTAACTGACCGCCCTGTTTCAGGGATAACTGTGTGCCCTGTTTCCAGGGTAAAAAACTGCCCTGTTTCCGGGGTAACTGACCGCCCTGTTTCCAGGATAACTGATCACAATGTTTCCGGGGTAACTGAGTGATCTGTTTCCAGGGTTACTGACTGCCCTGTTTCCGGGGTAACTGACTGCCCAGCTCCAGCGTAAATGACTGCCCCGTTTTTCAGGGTAACTGACTGCCCTGTTTCCGGGGTAACTGACTGCCCAGTTTCCAGGATAACTGATCACCCTGTTTCCGGGAGAACTGACTGCCCTGTTTCCGGGAGAAATGACTGCCCTGTTTCCAGGGTAACTGACTGCCCTGCTTCCGGGGTAACTGACTGCCCTGTTTCCAGGGTAACTGATCACCCTGTTTCCGGGATAACTGACTGCCCTGTTTCCGGGATAACTGACTGCCCTGTTTCCAGGGTAACTGACTTACCCTGTTTCCGGGGTAACTGACTGCCCTGTTTCCAGGCTAACTGACTGCCCTGTTTGCAGGATAACTGATCACCCTGTTTCCGGGGTAACTGACTGCCCTGTTTCCGGGGTAACTGACCGCCCTGTTTCCAGGGTCACTGACCACCCTGTTTCCAGGATAACTGAAAGTGCTGTTTCCAGGGTAACTGATCTCCCTGTTTCCGGGGTAACTGATCACCCTGTTTTCGGGTAACTGACAGCCCTGTTTCCGGGGTAACTGACTGCCCTGTTTCCAGGGTAACTGATCTCCCTGTTTCCAGTGCAACGGATCATCATGTTTCCGGGGTAACTGACTGCCCTGTTTCCAGGGCAACTGACCGCCCTGTTTCCGGGGGAACTGACTGCCCAGTTTCCAGGGTAACTGATCACCCTGCTTCCAGGGTAACTGACCATCCTGTTTCCAGGGTAACTGACTGCCCAGTTTCCAGGGTAACTGACTGCTCTGTTTCCGGGGAATCAGATCTCCTGTTTCCAGGGTAACTGACCGCCCTGTTTCCAGGATAACTGACCGCCCTATTTCCGGGGTAACTGAATGCCCTGTTTCCAGGATAACTGACTGCCCTGTTTCCGGGATAACTGACTGCCCTGTTTACTGGATAACTGACCGCCCTGTTTCCAGGTTAACTGACTGCCCTGTTTCCGGGGTAACTGACTGCCCTGTTTCCAGGGTAACTGACTGCCCAGTTTCCAGGATAACTGATCACCCTGTTTCCGGGGTAACTGACTGCCCTGTTTCCGGGGTAACTGACCGCCCTGTTTCCAGGGTCACTGACCACCCTGTTTCCAGGATAACTGAAAGTGCTGTTTCCAGGGTAACTGATCTCCCTGTTTCCAGGGTAACTGATCACCCTTTTTCCGGGATAACTGACTGCCCTGTTTCCGGGATAACTGACTGCCCTGTTTCCAGGGTAACTGATCACCCTGTTTCCGGGATAACTGTCTGCCCTGTTTCCGGGATAACTGCCTGCCCAGTTTCCAGGGTAACAGACTGTCCTGTTTCCGGGGTAACTGACTGCCCTGTTTCCAGGGTAACTGACTGCCCAGTTTCCAGGGTAACTGATCACCCTGTTTCCGGGAGAACTGACTGCCCTGTTTCCGGGAGAAATGACTGCCCTATTTCCAGGGTAACTGACTGCCCTGCTTCCGGGGTAACTGACTGCCCTGTTTCCAGGGTAACTGATCACCCTGTTTCCGGGATAACTGACTGCCCTGTTTCCGGGATAACTGACTGCCCTGTTTCCAGGGTAACTGACTTACCCTGTTTCCGGGGTAACTGAGTGCCCTGTTTCCAGGCTAACTGACTGCCCTTTTTCCAGGATAACTGATCACCCTGTTTCCGGGGTAACTGACTGCCCTGTTTCCGGGGTAACTGACCGCCCTGTTTCCAGGGTCACTGACCACCCTGTTTCCAGGATAACTGAAAGTGCTGTTTCCAGGGTAACTGATCTCCCTGTTTCCGGGGTAACTGATCACCCTGTTTCCAGGTAACTGACAGCCCTGTTTCCGGGGTAACTGACTGCCCTGTTTCCAGGGTAACTGATCTCCCTGTTTCCAGTGCAACGGATCACCATGTTTCCGGGGTAACTGACTGCCTTGTTTCCAGGGCAACTGACCGCCCTGTTTCCGGGGGAACTGACTGCCCAGTTTCCAGGGTAACTGATCACCCTGCTTCCAGGGTAACTGACCATCCTGTTTCCAGGGTAACTGACTGCCCAGTTTCCAGGGTAATTGACTGCCCTGTTTCCGGGGTATCAGATCTCCTGTTTCCAGGGTAACTGACCGCCCTGTTTCCAGGATAACTGACAGCCCTATTTCCGGGGTAACTGAATGCCCTGTTTCCAGGATAACTGACTGCCCTGTTTCCGGGATAACTGACTGCCCTGTTTACTGGATAACTGACCGCCCTGTTTCCAGGTTAACTGACTGCCCAGTTTCCAGGGTAACTGACTGCCCTGTTTCCGGGGTAACTGACTGCCCTGTTTCCAGGGTAACTGACTGCCCAGTTTCCAGGGTAACTGATCACCCTGTTTCCGGGATAACTGACTGCCCTGTTTCCGGGAGAACTGACTGCCCTGTTTCCAGGGTAACTGACTGCCCAGTTTCCAGGGTAACTGATCACCCTGTTTCCGGGGTAACTAACTGCCCTGTTTCCGGGGTAACTGACCGCCCTGTTTCCAGGGTCACTGACCACCCTGTTTCCAGGATAAATGAAAGTGCTGTTTCCAGGGTAACTGATCTCCCTGTTTCCAGGGTAACTGATAACCCTTTTTCCGGGATAACTGACTGCCCTGTTTCCGGGATAACTGACTGCCCTGTTTCCAGGGTAACTGATCACCCTGTTTCCGGGATAACTGTCTGCCCTGTTTCCGGGATAACTGACTGCCCAGTTTCCAGGGTAACAGACTGCCCTGTTTCCGGGGTAACTGACTGCCCTGTTTCCAGGGTAACTGACTGCCCAGTTTCCAGGGTAACTGATCACCCTGTTTCCGGGAGAACTGACTGCCCTGTTTCCGGGAGAAATGACTGCCCTATTTCCAGGGTAACTGACTGCCCTGCTTCCGGGGTAACTGACTGCCCTGTTTCCAGGGTAACTGATCACCCTGTTTCCGGGATAACTGACTGCCCTGTTTCCGGGATCACTGACTGCCCTGTTTCCAGGGTAACTGACTTACCCTGTTTCCGGGGTAACTGACTGCCCTGTTTCCTGGCTAACTGACTGCCCTGTTTGCAGGATAACTGATCACCCTGTTTCCGGGGTAACTGTCTGCCCTGTTTCCGGGGTAACTGACCGCCCTGTTTCCAGGGTTACTGACCACCCTGTTTCCAGGATAACTGAAAGTGCTGTTTCCAGGGTAACTGATCTCCCTGTTTCCGGGGTAACTGATCACCCTGTTTCCGGGTAACTGACAGCCCTGTTTCCGGGGTAACTGACTGCCCTGTTTCCAGGGTAACTGATCTCTCTGTTTCCAGTGCAACGGATCACCATGTTTCCGGGGTAACTGACTGCCCTTTTTCCAGGGCAACTGACCGCCCTGTTTCCGGGGGAACTGACTGCCCAGTTTCCAGGGTAACTGATCACCCTGCTTCCAGGGTAACTGACCATCCTGTTTCCAGGGTAACTGACTGCCCAGTTTCCAGGGTAACTGACTGCCCTGTTTCCGGGGTATCAGATCTCCTGTTTCCAGGGTAACTGACCGCCCTGTTTCCAGGATAACTGACCGCCCTATTTCCGGGGTAACTGAATGCCCTGTTTCCAGGATAACTGACTGCCCTGTTTCCGGGATAACTGACTGCCCTGTTTACTGGATAACTGACCGCCCTGTTTCCAGGTTAACTGACTGCCCTGTTTCCGGGGTAACTGACTGCCCTGTTTCCAGGGTAACTGACTGCCCAGTTTCCAGGATAACTGATCACCCTGTTTCCGGGGTAACTGACTGCCCTGTTTCCGGGGTAACTGACCGCCCTGTTTCCAGGGTCACTGACCACCCTGTTTCCAGGATAACTGAAAGTGCTGTTTCCAGGGTAACTGATCTCCCTGTTTCCAGGGTAACTGATCACCCTTTTTCCGGGATAACTGACTGCCCTGTTTCCGGGATAACTGACTGCCCTGTTTCCAGGGTAACTGATCACCCTGTTTCCGGGATAACTGTCTGCCCTGTTTCCGGGATAACTGACTGTCCAGTTTCCAGGTAAACAGACTGCCCAGTTTCCAGGGTAACTGATCACCCTGTTTCCGGGAGAACTGACTGCCCTGTTTCCGGGAGAAATGACTGCCCTATTTCCAGGGTAACTGACTGCCCTGCTTCCGGGGTAACTGACTGCCCTGTTTCCAGGGTAACTGATCACCCTGTTTCCGGGATAACTGACTGCCCTGTATCCGGGATAACTGACTGCCCTGTTTCCAGGGTAACTGACTTACCCTGTTTCCGGGGTAACTGACTGCCCTGTTTCCAGGCTAACTGACTGCCCTGTTTCCAGGATAACTGATCACCCTGTTTCCGGGGTAACTGACTGCCCTGTTTCCGGGGTAACTGACCGCCCTGTTTCCAGGGTCACTGACCACCCTGTTTCCAGGATAACTGAAAGTGCTGTTTCCAGGGTAACTGATCTCCCTGTTTCCGGGGTAACTGATCACCCTGTTTCCGGGTAACTGACAGCCCTGTTTCCGGGGTAACTGACTGCCCTGTTTCCAGGGTAACTGATCTCCCTGTTTCCAGTGCAACGGATCACCATGTTTCCGGGGTAACTGACTGCCCTGTTTCCAGGGCAACTGACCGCCCTGTTTCCGGGGGAACTGACTGCCCAGTTTCCAGGGTAACTGATCACCCTGCTTCCAGGGTAACTGACCATCCTGTTTCCAGGGTAACTGACTGCCCAGTTTCCAGGGTAACTGACTGCCCTGTTTCCGGGGTATCAGATCTCCTGTTTCCAGGGTAACTGACCGCCCTGTTTCCAGGATAACTGACCGCCCTATTTCCGGGGTAACTGAATGCCCTGTTTCCAGGATAACTGACTGCCCTGTTTACTGGATAACAGACCGCCCTGTTTCCAGGTTAACTGACTGCCCTGTTTCCGGGGTAACTGACTGCCCTGTTTCCAGGGTAACTGACTGCCCAGTTTCAAGGATAACTGATCACCCTGTTTCCGGGGTAACTGACTGCCCTGTTTCCGGGGTAACTGACCGCCCTGTTTCCAGGGTCACTGACCACCCTGTTTCCAGGATAAATGAAAGTGCTGTTTCCAGGGTAACTGATCTCCCTGTTTCCAGGGTAACTGATAACCCTTTTTCCGGGATAACTGACTGCCCTGTTTCCGGGATAACTGACTGCCCTGTTTCCAGGGTAACTGATCACCCTGTTTCCGGGATAACTGTCTGCCCTGTTTCCGGGATAACTGACTGCCCAGTTTCCAGGGTAACAGACTGCCCTGTTTCCGGGGTAACTGACTGCCCTGTTTCCAGGGTAACTGACTGCCCAGTTTCCAGGGTAACTGATCACCCTGTTTCCGGGAGAACTGACTGCCCTGTTTCCGGGAGAAATGACTGCCCTATTTCCAGGGTAACTGACTGCCCTGCTTCCGGGGTAACTGACTGCCCTGTTTCCAGGGTAACTGATCACCCTGTTTCCGGGATAACTGACTGCCCTGTTTCCGGGATAACTGACTGCCCTGTTTCCAGGGTAACTGACTTACCCTGTTTCCGGGGTAACTGACTGCCCTGTTTCCAGGCTAACTGACTGCCCTGTTTCCAGGATAACTGATCACCCTGTTTCCGGGGTAACTGACTGCCCTGTTTCCGGGGTAACTGACCGCCCTGTTTCCAGGGTCACTGACCACCCTGTTTCCAGGATAACTGAAAGTGCTGTTTCCAGGGTAACTGATCTCCCTGTTTCCGGGGTAACTGATCACCCTGTTTCCGGGTAACTGACAGCCCTGTTTCCGGGGTAACTGACTGCCCTGTTTCCAGGGTAACTGATCTCCCTGTTTCCAGTGCAACGGATCACCATGTTTCCGGGGTAACTGACTGCCCTGTTTCCAGGGCAACTGACCGCCCTGTTTCCGGGGGAACTGACTGCCCAGTTTCCAGGGTAACTGACTGCCCTGTTTCCGGGGTAACAGATCTCCTGTTTCCAGGGTAACTGACCGCCCTGTTTCCAGGATAACTGACCGCCCTATTTCCGGGGTAACTGAATGCCCTGTTTCCAGGATAACTGACTTCCCTGTTTCCGGGATAACTGACTGCCCTGTTTACTGGATAACTGACCGCCCTGTTTCCAGGTTAACTGACTGCCCTGTTTCCAGGGTAACTGACGGCCCTGTTTCCAGGGTAACTGAATCCCCAGTTTCCAGGGGAACTGATCACCCTGTTTCCGGGATAACTGACTGCCCTGTTTCCGGGAGAAATGACTGCCCTGTTTCCAGCATAACTGACTGCCCTGTTTCCAGGATAACTGATCACCCTGTTTCCGGGGTAACTGACTGCCCTGTTTCCGGGGTAACTGACCGACCGCCCTGTTTCCAGGATAACTGATCACCCTGTTTCCGGGGTAACTGACCACCCTGTTTCCAGGGTAACTGACTAATCTGTTTCCAGGGTTACTGACCGCCCTGTTTCTGGGGTAACTGACTGCCCTGTTTCCTGGGTAACTGACCGCCCTGTTTCCAGGATAACTGATCAACCTGTTTCTGGGGTAACTGACCACCCTGTTTCCAGGGTCACTGACCACCCTGTTTCCAGGATAACTGACTCCCCTGTTTCCAGGGTAACTGACTGCCCTGTTTCCGGGGTAAATGATCTCCCTGTTACCGGGGTAACTGACCGCACTGTTTCCAGGAGAACTGACCTACCTATTTCCGGGATAACTGACCGCCCTGTTTCCAGGATAACTGACTGCCCTGTTTCCAGGTTAACTGACTGCCCTGTTTCCAGGGTAACTGACTGCCCTGTTTCCAGGGGAACTGACTGCCCTGTTTCCAGGGTAACTGACTGCCCTGTTTCCGGGGTAACTGACTACCCTGTTTCCAAGCTAACTGACGGCCCTGTTTCCAGGATAACTGATCACCCTGTTTCCAGGATAACTGAAAGTGCTGTTTCCAGGGTAACTGATCTCCCTGTTTCCAGGGTAACTGATCACCCTGTTTCCGGGTAACTGACAGCCCTGTTTCCGGGGTAACTGACTGCCCTCTTTCCTGGGTAACTGACTGCCCTGCTTCCGGGGTAACTGACTGCCTGTTTCCAGGGTAACTGACTGCCCAGTTTCCAGGGTAAATGATCACCCTTTTTCCGTGATAACTGACTGCCCTGTTTCCGGGATTACTGACTGCCCTGTTTCCGGGGTAACTGATCACCCTGTTTCCGGGTAACTGTCTAACCAGTTTCCAGTGTGACTGACTGCCCAGTTCCAGGGTAACTGACTGCCCAGTTTCCGGGTTAACTGACTGCCCTGTTTCCAGGGTAACTGATCACCCTGTTTCCGGGATAACTGACTGCCCTATTTCTGGGATAACTGACTTCCCTGTTTCCATGGCAACTGACTGTCCTGTTACCAGGGTAACTGACTGCCCTGTTTCCAGGCTAACTGACTGCCCTGTTTCCAGGATAACTGATCACCCTGTTTCCGGGGTAACTGACTGCCCTGTTTCCGGGGTAACTGACCGCCCTGTTTCCAGGATAACTGATCAACCTGTTTCTGGGGTAACTGACCACCCTGTTTCCAGGGTCACTGACCACCCTGTTTCCAGGATAACTGACTCCCCTGTTTCCAGGGTAACTGACTGCCCTGTTTCCGGGGTAACTGATCTCCCTGTTACCGGGGTAACTGACCGCACTGTTTCCAGGAGAACTGACCTACCTATTTCCGGGATAACTGACCGCCCTGTTTCCAGGATAACTGACTGCCCTGTTTCCAGGTTAACTGACTGCCCTGTTTCCAGGGTAACTGACTGCCCTGTTTCCAGGGGAACTGACTGCCCTGTTTACGGGGTAACTGATCACCCTGTTTCCGGGGTAACTGACCAACCAGTTTCCAGGGTGACTGACTGCCCTGTTTCCAGGGTAACTGACTGCGCAGTTTCCGTGGTAACTGACTGCCCTGTTTCCTGGGTAACGGACTGCCCTGCTTCCGGGGTAACTGACTGCCCTGTTTCCAGGGTAACTGACTGTCCAGTTTCCAGGGTAACTGATCACCCTTTTTCCGGGATAACTGACTGCCCTGTTTCCGGGATAACTGACTGCCCTGTTTCCAGGGTAACTGATCACCCTGTTTCCGGGATAACTGACTCCCCTGTTTCCAGGGTAACTGACTGCCCAGTTTCCAGGGTAACTGACTGCCCTGTTTCCGGGGTAACTGACTGCCCTGTTTCCAGGGTAACTGATCACCCTGCTTCCGGGAGAACTGACTGCCCTGTTTCCGGGAGAAATGACTGCCCTATTTCCAGGGTAACTGACTGCCCTGCTTCCGGGGTAACTGACTGCCCTGTTTCCAGGGTAACTGACCGCCCTGTTTCCGGGATAACTGACTGCCCTGTTTCCAGGGTAACTGACTTACCCTGTTTCCGGGGTAACTGACTGCCCTGTTTCCAGGCTAACTGACTGCCCTGTTTCCAGGATAACTGATCACCCTGTTTCCGGGGTAACTGACTGCCCTGTTTCCGGGGTAACTGACCGCCCTGTTTCCAGGGTCACTGACCACCCTGTTTCCAGGATAACTGAAAGTGCTGTTTCCAGGGTAACTGATCTCCCTGTGTCCGGGGTAACTGATCACCCTGTTTCCGGGTAACTGACAGCCCTGTTTCCGGGGTAACTGACTGCCCTGTTTCCAGGGTAACTGATCTCCCTGTTTCCAGTGCAACGGATCACCATGTTTCCGGGGTAACTGACTGCCCTGTTTCCAGGGCAACTGACCGCCCTGTTTCCGGGGGAACTGACTGCCCAGTTTCCAGGGTAACTGACTGCCCTGTTTCCGGGGTAACAGATCTCCTGTTTCCAGGGTAACTGACCGCCCTGTTTCCAGGATAACTGACCGCCCTATTTCCGGGGTAACTGAATGCCCTGTTTCCAGGTTAACTGACTGCCCTGTTTCCAGGGTAACTGACTGCCCTGTTTCCAGGGTAACTGACTCCCCAGTTTCCAGGGGAACTGATCACCCTGTTTCCGGGTTAACTGACTGCCCTGTTTCCGGGAGAAATGACTGCCCTGTTTCCAGCATAACTGACTGCCCTGTTTCCAGGATAACTGATCACCCTGTTTCCGGGGTAACTGACTGCCCTGTTTCCGGGGTAACTGACCGACCGCCCTGTTTCCAGGATAACTGATCACCCTGTTTCCGGGGTAACTGACCACCCTGTTTCCAGGGTAACTGACTAATCTGTTTCCAGGGTTACTGACCGCCCTGTTTCTGGGGTAACTGACTGCCCTGTTTCCGGGGTAACTGACCGCCCTGTTTCCAGGATAACTGATCACCCTGTTTCCAGGGTAACTGACCATCCTGTTTCCAGGGTAACTGACTGCCCAGTTTCCAGGGTAACTGACTGCCCTATTTCCGGGGTAACTGACCGCCCTGTTTCCAGGATAACTGACTGCCCTGTTTCCGGGATAACTGACTGCCCTGTTTACTGGATAACTGACCGCCCTGTTTCCAGGTTAACTGACTGCCCTGTTTCCGGGATAACTGACTGCCCTGTTTCCAGGGTAACTGATTGCCCTGTTTCCGGTGTAACTGACTGCCCTGTTTCCAGGGTAACTGATCACCCTGTTTCCGGGACAACTGACTGCCCTGTTTCCGGGATAACTGAGTGCCCTGTTTCCAGGATAACTGACTGCCTTGTTTCCGGGGTAACTGACTACCCTGTTTCCAAGCTAACTGACGGCCCTGTTTCCAGGATAACTGATCACCCTGTTTCCGCGGTAACTGACTGCCCTGTTTCCGGGGTAACTGACCGCCCTGTTTCCACGATAACTGATCACCCTGTTTCCGGGGTCACTTACCACACTGTTTCCAGTGTCACTGACCACCCCGTTTCCAGGATAACTGACTCCCCTGTTTCCAGGGTAACTGACCGCCCTGTTTCCGGGGTCACTTACCACACTTTTTCCAGTGCAACGGATCACCATGTTTCCGGGGTAACTGACTGCCCTGTTTCCAGGGCAACTGACCGCCCTGTTTCCGGGGGAACTGACTGCCCAGTTTCCAGGGTAACTGACTGCCCAGTTTCCAGGGTAACTAACTGCCCTGTTTCCGGGGTAACTGACTGCCCAGTTTCCAGGGTAACTGACTGCCCAGTTTCCAGGGTAACTGACAGCCCACCTTCCAGTGTAACTGATCACCCTGTTTCCAGGATAATTGACTGCCCTGTTTCCAGGGTAAATGACCGCCCTGTTTCCAGGGTAACTGACTGCCCAGTTTCCAGGGTAAATTATCACCCTGTTTCCGGGATAACTAACTGCCCTGTTTCCGGGATAACTGACTGCCCAGTTTCCGGGGTAACTGACTTCCCTGTTTCCAGGGTAACTGACTGCCCAGTTTCCATGGTAACTGACTGCCCTGTTTCCGGGGTAACTGATCACCCTGTTTCCGGGATAACTGACTGCCCAGTTTCCAGGGTAACTGACCATCCTGTTTCCAGGGTAACTGACTGCCCAGTTTCCAGGGTAACTGACCGCCCTATTTCCGGGGTAACTGACCGCCCTGTTTCCAGGATAACTGACTGCCCTGTTTCCGGGATAACTGACTGCCCTGTTTACTGGATAACTGACCGCCCTGTTTCCAGGTTAACTGACTGCCCTGTTTCCGGGATAACTGACTGCCCTGTTTCCAGGGTAACTGATTGCCCTGTTTCCGGTGTAACTGACTGCCCTGTTTCCAGGGTAACTGATCACCCTGTTTCCGGGACAACTGACTGCCTGTTTCCGGGATAACTGACTGCCCTGTTTCCAGGATAACTGACTGCCCTGTTTCCGGGGTAACTGACTACCCTGTTTCCAAGCTAACTGACGGCCCTGTTTCCGGGATAACTGATCACCCTGTTTCCGCGGTAACTGACTGCCCTGTTTCCGGGGTAACTGACCGCCCTGTTTCCACGATAACTGATCACCCTGTTTCCGGGGTCACTTACCACACTGTTTCCAGTGTCACTGACCACCCCGTTTCCAGGATAACTGACTCCCCTGTTTCCAGGGTAACTGACCGCCCTGTTTCCGGGGTCACTTACCACACTGTTTCCAGTGCAACGGATCACCATGTTTCCGGGGTAACTGACTGCCCTGTTTCCAGGGCAACTGACCGCCCTGTTTCGGGGGGAACTGACTGCCCAGTTTCCAGGGTAACTGACTGCCCAGTTTCCAGGGTAACTAACTGCCCTGTTTCCGGGGTAACTGACTGCCCATTTTCCAGCGTAACTGACTGCCCTGTTTCCAGGGTAACTGAGAGCCCACCTTCCAGTGTAACTGATCACCCTGTTTCCAGGATAATTGACTGCCCTGTTTCCGGGGTAACTGACTGCCCATTTTCCAGCGTAACTGACTGCCCTGTTTCCAGGGTAACTGAGAGCCCACCTTCCAGTGTAACTGATCACCCTGTTTCCAGGGTAACTGACCGCCCTGTTTCCAGGGTAACTGACTGCCCAGTTTCCAGGGTAAATTATCACCCTGTTTCCGGGATAACTAACTGCCCTGTTTCCGGGATAACTGACTGCCCAGTTTCCGAGGTAACTGACTTCCCTGTTTCCAGGGTAACTGACTGCCCAGTTTCCATGGTAACTGACTGCCCTGTTTCCGGGGTAACTGATCACCCTGTTTCCGGGGCAACTGACTGCCCTGTTTCCAGGGTAACTGATCACCCTGTTTCCGGGATAACTGACTGCCCTGTTACCGGGATAACTGACTGCCCTGTTTCCAGGATAACTGACTTACCCTGTTTCCGGGGTAACTGACTGCCCTGTTTCCAGGCGAACTGACTGCCCTGTTTCCAGGATAACTGATCACCCTGTTTCCGGGGTAACTGACTGCCCTGTTTCCCGGGTAACTGACCGCCCTGTTTCCAGGGTCACTGACCACCCTGTTTCCAGGATAACTGACTGCCCTGTTTCCAGGGTAACTGATCTCCCTGTTTCCGGGGTAACTGATCACCCTGTTTCCGGGTAACTGACTGCCCTGTTTCCGGGGTAACTGACTGCCCTGTTTCCAGGGTAACTGATCTCCCTGTTTCCAGTGCAACGGATCACCATGTTTCCGGGGTAACTGACTGCCCTGTTTCCAGGGCAACTAACTGCCCTGTTTCCAGGGGAACTGACTGCCCAGTTTCCAGGGTAACTGACTGCCCAGTTTCCAGGGTAACTAACTGCCCTGTTTCCGGGGTAACTGACTGCCCAGTTTCCAGGGTAACTGATCACCCTGTTTCCAGGATAATTGACTGCCCTGTTTCCAGGGTAACTGACCGCCCTGTTTCCGGGATAACTAACTGCCATGTTTCCAGGATAACTGACTGCCCTGTTTCCGGGGTAACTGATCACCCTGTTTCCGGGGTAACTGACTGCCCAGTTTCCGGGGTAACTGACTTCCCTGTTTCCAGGGTAACTGACTGCCCTGTTTCCGGGATAACTGACTGCCCTGTTTCCAGGGTAACTGATAACCCTGTTTCCGGGATAACTGACTGCCCTGTTTCCAGGGTAACTGACTGCCCAGTTTCCAGAGTAACTGAATAACCTGTTTCCAGGGTAACAGATCACCCTGTTTCCGGGATAACTGACTGCCCTGTTTCCAAGATAACTGACTGCCCTCTTTCCAGGGTAACTGACTGCCCTGTTTCCGGGATAACTGACTGCCCTGTTTCCAGGCTAACTGACTGCCCTGTTTCCAGGATAACTGATCACCCTGTTTCCGGGGTAACTGACTGCCCTGTTTTCGGGGTAACTGACAGCCCTGTTTCCAGGGTAACTGATCACCCTGTTTCCGGGGTAACTGACCACCCTGTTTCCAGGGTCACTGACCACCCTGTTTCCAGGATAACTGACTCCCCTGTTTCCAGGGTAACTGACTGCCCTGTTTCCGGGGTAACTGATCTCCCTGTTTCCGGGGTTGCTGACCGCCCTGTTTGCAGGATAACTGACCTACCTATTTCCAGGTTAACTGACTGCCCTGTTTCCGGGGTTACTGACCGCCCTGTTTCCAGGATAACTGACCTACCTATTTCCAGGTTAACTGACTGCCCTGTTTCCAGGGGAACTGACTGCCCTGTTTCCGGGGTAACAGATCACCCTGTTTCCGGGTTAACTGACTAACCAGTTTCCAGGGTGACTGACTGCCCTGTTTCCAGGGTAACTGACTGCCCAGTTTCCGGGGTAACTGACTGTCCTGTTTCCTGGGTAACTGACTGCCCTGCTTCCGGGTAACTGACTGCCCTGTTTCCCGGGTAACTGACTGCCCAGTTTCCAGGGTAACTGATCACCCTTTTTCCGGGATAACTGACTGCCCTGTTTCCGTGATAACTGACTGCCCTGTTTCCAGGGTAACTGATCACCCTGTTTCCGGGACAACTGACTGCCCTGTTTCCGGGATAACTGACTGCCCTGTTTCCAGGATAACTGACTGCCCTGTTTCCGGGGTAACTGACTACCCTGTTTCCAAGCTAACTGACGGCCCTGTTTCCAGGATAACTGATCACCCTGTTTCCGCGGTAACTGACTGCCCTGTTTCCGGGGTAACTGACCGCCCTGTTTCCACGATAACTGATCACCCTGTTTCCGGGGTCACTTACCACACTGTTTCCAGTGTCACTGACCACCCCGTTTCCAGGATAACTGACTCCCCTGTTTCCAGGGTAACTGACCGCCCTGTTTCCGGGGTCACTTACCACACTGTTTCCAGTGCAACGGATCACCATGTTTCCGGGGTAACTGACTGCCCTGTTTCCAGGGCAACTGACCGCCCTGTTTCCGGGGGAACTGACTGCCCAGTTTCCAGGGTATCTGACTGCCCAGTTTCCAGGGTAACTAACTGCCCTGTTTCCGGGGTAACTGACTGCCCATTTTCCAGCGTAACTGACTGCCCTGTTTCCAGGGTAACTGAGAGCCCACCTTCCAGTGTAACTGATCACCCTGTTTCCAGGATAATTGACTGCCCAGTTTCCATGGTAACTGACTGCCCTGTTTCCGGGGTAACTGATCACCCTGTTTCCGGGATAACTGACTGCCCAGTTTCCAGGGTAACTGACCATCCTGTTTCCAGGGTAACTGACTGCCCAGTTTCCAGGGTAACTGACCGCCCTATTTCCAGGGTAACTGACCGCCCTGTTTCCAGGATAACTGACTGCCCTGTTTCCGGGATAACTGACTGCCCTGTTTACTGGATAACTGACCGCCCTGTTTCCAGGTTAACTGACTGCCTTGTTTCCGGGATAACTGACTGCCCTGTTTCCAGGGTAACTGATTGCCCTGTTTCCGGTGTAACTGACTGCCCTGTTTCCAGGGTAACTGATCACCCTGTTTCCGGGACAACTGACTGCCCTGTTTCCGGGATAACTGACTGCCCTGTTTCCAGGATAACTGACTGCCCTGTTTCCGGGGTAACTGACTACCCTGTTTCCAAGCTAACTGACGGCCCTGTTTCGAGGATAACTGATCACCCTGTTTCCGCGGTAACTGACCGCCCTGTTTCCACGATAACTGATCACCCTGTTTCCGGGGTCACTTACCACACTGTTTCCAGTGTCACTGACCACCCCGTTTCCAGGATAACTGACTCCCCTGTTTCCAGGGTAACTGACCGCCCTGTTTCCGGGGTCACTTACCACACTGTTTCCAGTGCAACGGATCACCATGTTTCCGGGGTAACTGACTGCCCTGTTTCCAGGGCAACTGACCGCCCTGTTTCCGGGGGAACTGACTGCCCAGTTTCCAGGGTAACTGACTGCCCAGTTTCCAGGGTAACTAACTGCCCTGTTTCCGGGGTAACTGACTGCCCATTTTCCAGCGTAACTGACTGCCCTGTTTCCAGGGTAACTGAGAGCCCACGTTCCAGTGTAACTGATCACCCTGTTTCCAGGATAATTGACTGCCCTGTTTCCGGGGTAACTGACTGCCCATTTTCCAGCGTAACTGACTGCCCTGTTTCCAGGGTATCTGAGAGCCCACCTTCCAGTGTAACTGATCACCCTGTTTCCAGGGTAAATGACCGCCCTGTTTCCAGGGTAACTGACTGCCCAGTTTTGAGGGTAAATTATCACCCTGTTTCCGGGATAACTAACTGCCCTGTTTCCGGGATAACTGACTGCCCAGTTTCCGAGGTAACTGACTTCCCTGTTTCCAGGGTAACTGACTGCCCAGTTTCCATGGTAACTGACTGCCCTGTTTCCGGGGTAACTGATCACCCTGTTTCCGGGGCAACTGACTGCCCTGTTTCCAGGGTAACTGATCACCCTGTTTCCGGGATAACTGACTGCCCTGTTACCGGGATAACTGACTGCCCTGTTTCCAGGATAACTGACTTACCCTGTTTCCGGGGTAACTGACTGCCCTGTTTCCAGGCGAACTGACTGCCCTGTTTCCAGGATAACTGATCACCCTGTTTCCGGGGTAACTGACTGCCCTGTTTCCGGGGTAACTGACCGCCCTGTTTCCAGGGTCACTGACCACCCTGTTTCCAGGATAACTGACTGCCCTGTTTCCAGGGTAACTGATCTCCCTGTTTCCGGGGTAACTGATCACCCTGTTTCCGGGTAACTGACTGCCCTGTTTCCGGGGTAACTGACTGCCCTGTTTCCAGGGTAACTGATCTCCCTGTTTCCAGTGCAACGGATCAACATGTTTCCGGGGTAACTGACTGCCCTGTTTCCAGGGCAACTAACTGCCCTGTTTCCGGGGGAACTGACTGCCCAGTTTCCAGGGTAACTGACTGCCCAGTTTCCAGGGTAACTAACTGCCCTGTTTCCGGGGTAACTGACTGCCCAGTTTCCAGGGTAACTGATCACCCTGTTTCCAGGATAATTGACTGCCCTGTTTTCAGGGTAACTGACCGCCCTGTTTCCGGGATAACTAACTGCCCTGTTTCCGGGGTAACTGATGACCCTGTTTCCGGGGTAACTGACTGCCCAGTTTCCGGGTTAACTAACTGCCCTGTTTCCGGGGGAACTGACTGCCCAGTTTCCAGGGTAACTGACTGCCCAGTTTCCAGGGTAACTAACTGCCCTGTTTCCGGGGTAACTGACTGCCTAGTTTCCAGGGTAACTGATCACCCTGTTTCCAGCATAATTGACTGCCCTGTTTCCAGGGTAACTGACCGCCCTGTTTCCGGGATAACTAACTGCCCTGTTTCCAGGATAACTGACTGCCCTGTTTCCGGGGTAACTGATCACCCTGTTTCCGGGGTAACTGACTGCCCAGTTTCCGGGGTAACTGACTTCCCTGTTTCCAGGGTAACTGACTGCCCTGTTTCCGGGATAACTGACTGCCCTGTTTCCAGGGTAACTGATAACCCTGTTTCCGGGATAACTGACTGCCCTGTTTCCAGGGTAACTGACTGCCCAGTTTCCAGAGTAACTGAATAACCTGTTTCCAGGGTAACAGATCACCCTGTTTCCGGGATAACTGACTGCCCTGTTTCCAAGATAACTGACTGCCCTCTTTCCAGGGTAACTGACTGCCCTGTTTCCGGGGTAACTGACTGCCCTGTTTCCAGGCTAACTGACTGCCCTGTTTCCAGGATAACTGATCACCCTGTTTCCGGGGTAACTGACTGCCCTGTTTTCGGGGTAACTGACAGCCCTGTTTCCAGGATAACTGATCACCCTGTTTCCGGGGTAACTGACCACCCTGTTTCCAGGGTCACTGACCACCCTGTTTCCAGGATAACTGACTCCCCTGTTTCCAGGGTAACTGACTGCCCTGTTTCCGGGGTAACTGATCTCCCTGTTTCCGGGGTTGCTGACCGCCCTGTTTCCAGGATAACTGACCTACCTATTTCCAGGTTAACTGACTGCCCTGTTTCCGGGGTTACTGACCGCCCTGTTTCCAGGATAACTGACCTACCTATTTCCAGGTTAACTGACTGCCCTGTTTCCAGGGGAACTGACTGCCCTGTTTCCGGGGTAACAGATCACCCTGTTTCCGGGTAAACTGACTAACCAGTTTCCAGGGTGACTGACTGCCCTGTTTCCAGGGTAACTGACTGCCCAGTTTCCGGGGGAACTGACTGTCCTGTTTCCTGGGTAACTGACTGCCCTGCTTCCGGGGTAACTGACTGCCCTGTTTCCCGGGTAACTGACTGCCCAGTTTCCAGGGTAACTGATCACCCTTTTTCCGGGATAACTGACTGCCCTGTTTCCGTGATAACTGACTGCCCTGTTTCCAGGGTAACTGATCACCCTGTTTCCGGGACAACTGACTGCCCTGTTTCCGGGATAACTGACTGCCCTGTTTCCAGGATAACTGACTGCCCTGTTTCCGGGGTAACTGACTACCCTGTTTCCAAGCTAACTGACGGCCCTGTTTCCAGGATAACTGATCACCCTGTTTCCGCGGTAACTGACTGCCCTGTTTCCGGGGTAACTGACCGCCCTGTTTCCACGATAACTGATCACCCTGTTTCCGGGGTCACTTACCACACTGTTTCCAGTGTCACTGACCACCCCGTTTCCAGGATAACTGACTCCCCTGTTTCCAGGGTAACTGACCGCCCTGTTTCCGGGGTCACTTACCACACTGTTTCCAGTGCAACGGATCACCATGTTTCCGGGGTAACTGACTGCCCTGTTTCCAGGGCAACTGACCGCCCTGTTTCCGGGGGAACTGACTGCCCAGTTTCCAGGGTAACTGACTGACCAGTTTCCAGGGTAACTAACTGCCCTGTTTCCGGGGTAACTGACTGCCCATTTTCCAGCGTAACTGACTGCCCTGTTTCCAGGGTAACTGAGAGCCCACCTTCCAGTGTAACTGATCACCCTGTTTCCAGGATAATTGACTGCCCTGTTTCCAGGGTAAATGACCGCCCTGTTTCCAGGGTAACTGACTGCCCAGTTTCCAGGGTAAATTATCACCCTGTTTCAGGGATAACTAACTGCCCTGTTTCCGGGATAACTGACTGCCCAGTTTCCGGGGTAACTGACTTCCCTGTTTCCAGGGTAACTGACTGCCCAGTTTCCATGGTAACTGACTGCCCTGTTTCCGGGGTAACTGATCACACTGTTTCCGGGGTAACTGACTGCCCAGTTTCCAGGGTGACTGACTGCCCTGTTTCCAGGGTAACTGACTGCCCAGTTTCTGGGGTAACTGACTGCCCTGTTTCCAGGGTAACTGATCACCCTGTTTCCGGGATAACTGACTGCCCTGTTACCGGGATAACTGACTGCCCTGTTTCCAGGATAACTGACTTACCCTGTTTCCGGGGTAACTGACTGCCCTGTTTCCAGGCGAACTGACTGCCCTGTTTCCAGGATAACTGATCACCCTGTTTCCGGGGTAACTGACTGCCCTGTTTCCGGGGTAACTGACCGCCCTGTTTCCAGGGTCACTGACCACCCTGTTTCCAGGATAACTGAAAGCCCTGTTTCCAGGGTAACTGATCTCCCTGTTTCCGGGGTAACTGATCACCCTGTTTCCGGGGTAACTGACTGCCCTGTTTCCAGGGTAACTGATCTCCCTGTTTCCAGTGCAACGGATCACCATGTTTCCGGAGTAACTGACTGCCCTGTTTCCAGGGCAACTAACTGCCCTGTTTCCGGGGGAACTGACTGCCCAGTTTCCAGGGTAACTGACTGCCCAGTTTCCAGGGTAACTAACTGCCCTGTTTCCGGGGTAACTGACTGCCCAGTTTCCAGGGTAACTGACTGCCCTGTTTCCAGGGTAACTGACAGCCCACCTTCCAGTGTAACTGATCAGCCTGTTTCCAGGATAATTGACTGCCCTGTTTCCAGGGTAACTGACCGCCCTGTTTCCGGGATAACTAACTGCCCTGTTTCCAGGATAACTGACTGCCCTGTTACCGGGGTAACTGATCACCCTGTTTCCGGGGTAACTGACTGCCCAGTTTCCGGGGTAACTGACTTCCCTGTTTCCAGGGTAACTGATAACCCTGTTTCCGGGATAACTGTCTGCCCTGTTTCCGGGATAACTGACTGCCCAGTTTCCAGGGTAACAGACTGCCCTGTTTCCGGGGTAACTGACTGCCCTGTTTCCAGGGTAACTGACTGCCCAGTTTCCAGGGTAACTGATCACCCTGTTTCCGGGAGAACTGACTGCCCTGTTTCCGGGAGAAATGACTGCCCTATTTCCAGGGTAACTGACTGCCCTGCTTCCGGGGTAACTGACTGCCCTGTTTCCAGTGTAACTGATCACCCTGTTTCCGGGATAACTGACTGCCCTGTTTCCGGGATAACTGACTGCCCTGTTTCCAGGGTAACTGACTTACCCTGTTTCCGGGGTAACTGACTGCCCTGTTTCCAGGCTAACTGACTGCCCTGTTTCCAGGATAACTGATCACCCTGTTTCCGGGGTAACTGACTGCCCTGTTTCCGGGGTAACTGACCGCCCTGTTTCCAGGGTCACTGACCACCCTGTTTCCAGGATAACTGAAAGTGCTGTTTCCAGGGTAACTGATCTCCCTGTTTCCGGGGTAACTGATCACCCTGTTTCCGGGTAACTGACAGCCCTGTTTCTGGGGTAACTGACTGCCCTGTTTCCAGGGTAACTGATCTCCCTGTTTCCAGTGCAACGGATCACCATGTTTCCGGGGTAACTGACTGCCCTGTTTCCAGGGCAACTGACCGCCCTGTTTCCGGGGGAACTGACTGCCCAGTTTCCAGGGTAACTGACTGCCCTGTTTCCGGGGTAACAGATCTCCTGTTTCCAGGGTAACTGACCGCCCTAGTTCCGGGGTAACTGAATGCCCTGTTTCCAGGATAACTGACTGCCCTGTTTCCGGGATAACTGACTGCCCTGTTTCCAGGATAACTGACCTACCTATTTCCAGGTTAACTGACTGCCCTGTTTCCAGGGGAACTGACTGCCCTGTTTCCGCGGTAACAGATCACCCTGTTTCCGGGTTAACTGACTAACCAGTTTCCAGGGTGACTGACTGCCCTGTTTCCAGGGTAACTGACTGCCCAGTTTCCGGGTTAACTGACTGTCCTGTTTCCTGGGTAACTGACTGCCCTGCTTCCGGGGTAACTGACTGCCCTGTTTCCTGGGTAACTGACTGCCCAGTTTCCAGGGTAACTGATAACCCTTTTTCCGGGATAACTGACTGCCCTGTTTCCGTGATAACTGACTGCCCTGTTTCCAGGGTAACTGATCACCCTGTTTCCGGTACAACTGACTGCCCTGTTTCCGGGATAACTGACGGCCCTGTTTCCAGGATAACTGACTGCCCTGTTTCCGGGGTAACTGACTACCCTGTTTCCAAGCTAACTGACGGCCCTGTTTCCAGGATAACTGATCACCCTGTTTCCGCGGTAACTGACTGCCCTGTTTCCGGGGTAACTGACCGCCCTGTTTCCACGATAACTGATCACCCTGTTTCCGGGGTCACTTACCACACTGTTTCCAGTGTCACTGACCACCCCGTTTCCAGGATAACTGACTCCCCTGTTTCCAGGGTAACTGACCGCCCTGTTTCCGGGGTCACTTACCACACTCTTTCCAGTGCAACGGATCACCATGTTTCCGGGGGAACTGACTGCCCAGTTTCCAGGGTAACTGACTGCCCAGTTTCCAGGGTAACTAACTGCCCTGTTTCCGGGGTAACTGACTGCCCATTTTCCAGCGTAACTGACTGCCCTGTTTCCAGGGTAACTGAGAGCCCACCTTCCAGTGTAACTGATCACCCTGTTTCCAGGATAATTGACTGCCCTGTTTCCAGGGTAAATGACCGCCCTGTTTCCAGGGTAACTGACTGCCCAGTTTCCAGGGTAAATTATCACCCTGTTTCCGGGATAACTAACTGCCCTGTTTCCGGGATAACTGACTGCCCAGTTTCAGGGGTAACTGACTTCCCTGTTTCCAGGGTAACTGACTGCCCAGTTTCCATGGTAACTGACTGCCCTGTTTCCGGGGTAACTGATCACACTGTTTCCGGAGTAACTGACTGCCCAGTTTCCAGGGTGACTGACTGCCCTGTTTCCAGGGTAACTGACTGCCCAGTTTCTGGGGTAACTGACTGCCCTGTTTCCAGGGTAACTGATCACCCTGTTTCCGGGATAACTGACTGCCCTGTTACCGGGATAACTGACTGCCCTGTTTCCAGGATAACTGACTTACCCTGTTTCCGGGGTAACTGACTGCCCTGTTTCCAGGCGAACTGACTGCCCTGTTTCCAGGATAACTGATCACCCTGTTTCCGGGGTAACTGACTGCCCAGTTTCCAGGGTAACTAACTGCCCTGTTTCCGGGGTAACTGACTGCCCAGTTTCCAGGGTAACTGACTGCCCAGTTTCCAGGGTAACTAACTGCCCTGTTTCCGGGGTAACTGACTGCCCAGTTTCCAGGATAATTGACTGCCCTGTTTCCAGGATAACTGACTGCCCTGTTTCCAGGATAACTGACTTACCCTGTTTCCGGGGTAACTGACTGCCCAGTTTCCAGGGTAACTAACTGCCCTGTTTCCGGGGTAACTGACTGCCCAGTTTCCAGGGTAACTGACTGCCCAGTTTCCAGGGTAACTAACTGCCCTGTTTCCGGGGTAACTGACTGCCCAGTTTCCAGGATAATTGACTGCCCTGTTTCCAGGATAACTGACTGCCCTGTTTCAGGGGTAAGTGATCACCCTGTTTCCGGGGTAACTGACTGCCCAGTTTCCGGGGTAACTGACTTCCCTGTTTCCAGGGTAACTGACTGCCCTGTTTCCGGGATAACTGACTGCCCTGTTTCCAGGGTAACTGATAACCCTGTTTCCGGGATAACTGACTGCCCTGTTTCCAGGCTAACTGACTGCCCTGTTTCCGGGGTAACAGATCTCCCTGTTTCCAGGATAACTGACCGCCCTATTTCCGGGGTAACTGACTGCCCTGTGTCCAGGATAACTGACTGCCCTGTTTCCGGGATAACTGACTGCCCTGTTTACTGGATAACTGAGCGCCCTGTTTCCAGGTTAACTGACTGCCCTGTTTCCGGGGTAACTGACTGCCCTGTTTCCAGGGTAACTGACTGCCCAGTTTCCAGAGTAACTGAATACCCTTTTTCCAGGGTAACTGACTGCCCTGTTTCCGGGATAACTGACTGCCCTGTTTCCAGGGTAACTGACTGCCCTGTTTCCGGGGTAACTGACTGCCCTGTTTCCAGGCTAACTGACTGCCCTGTTTCCAGGGTAACTGATCACCCTGTTTCCGGGATAACTGACTCCCCTGTTTCCAGGGTAACTGACTGCCCTGTTTCCGGGGTAACTGACCGTCCTGTTTCCAGGATAACTGACTGCCCTGTTTCCATGTTAACTGACAGCCCTGTTTCCAGGGTAACTGACTGCCCAGTTTCCAGAGTAACTGAATAACCTGTTTCCAGGGTAACAGATCACCCTGTTTCCGGGATAACTGACTGCCCTGTTTCCAAGATAACTGACTGCCCTCTTTCCAGGGTAACTGACTGCCCTGTTTCCGGGGTAACTGACTGCCCTGTTTCCAGGCTAACTGACTGCCCTGTTTCCAGGATAACTGATCACCCTGTTTCCGGGGTAACTGACTGCCCTGTTTCCGGGGTAACTGACAGCCCTGTTTCCAGGATAACTGATCACCCTTTTTCCGGGGTAACTGACCACCCTGTTTCCAGGGTCACTGACCACCCTGTTTCCAGGATAACTGACTCCCCTGTTTCCAGGGTAACTGACTGCCCTGTTTCCGGGGTAACTGATCTCCCTGTTTCCGGGGTTACTGACCGCCCTGTTTCCAGGATAACTGACCTACCTATTTCCAGGTTAACTGACTGCCCTGTTTCCAGGGTAACTGACTGCCCTGTTTCCAGGGGAACTGACTGCCCTGTTTCCGGGGTAACAGATCACCCTGTTTCCGGGTTAACTGACTAACCAGTTTCCAGGGTGACTGACTGCCCTGTTTCCAGGGTAACTGACTGCCCAGTTTCCGGGGTAACTGACTGACCTGTTTCCTGGGTAACTGACTGCCCTGCTTCCGGGGTAACTGACTGCCCTGTTTCCCGGGTAACTGACTGCCCAGTTTCCAGGGTAACTGATCACCCTTTTTCCGGGATAACTGACTGCCCTGTTTCCGTGATAACTGACTGCCCTGTTTCCAGGGTAACTGATCACCCTGTTTCCGGGACAACTGACTGCCCTGTTTCCGGGATAACTGACTGCCCTGTTTCCAGGATAACTGACTGCCCTGTTTCCGGGGTAACTGACTACCCTGTTTCCAAGCTAACTGACGGCCCTGTTTCCAGGATAACTGATCACCCTGTTTCTGCGGTAACTGACTGCCCTGCTTCCGGGGTAACTGACCGCCCTGTTTCCACGATAACTGATCACCCTGTTTCCGGGGTCACTTACCACACTGTTTCCAGTGTCACTGACCACCCCGTTTCCAGGATAACTGACTCCCCTGTTTCCAGGGTAACTGACCGCCCTGTTTCCGGGGTCACTTACCACACTGTTCCAGTGCAACGGATCACCATGTTTCCGGGGTAACTGACTGCCCTGTTTCCAGGGCAACTGACCGCCCTGTTTCCGGGGGAACTGACTGCCCAGTTTCCAGGGTAACTGACTGCCCAGTTTCCAGGGTAACTAACTGCCCTGTTTCCGGGGTAACTGACTGCCCATTTTCCAGCGTAACTGACTGCCCTGTTTCCAGGGTAACTGAGAGCCCACCTTCCAGTGTAACTGATCACCCTGTTTCCAGGATAATTGACTGCCCTGTTTCCAGGGTAAATGACCGCCCTGTTTCCAGGGTAACTGACTGCCCAGTTTCCAGGGTAAATTATCACCCTGTTTCCGGGATAACTAACTGCCCTGTTTCCGGGATAACTGACTGCCGAGTTTCCAGGCTAACTGACTTCCCTGTTTCCAGGGTAACTGACTGCCCAGTTTCCATGGTAACTGACTGCCCTGTTTCCGGGGTAACTGATCACACTATTTCCGGGGTAACTGACTGCCCAGTTTCCAGGGTGACTGACTGCCCTGTTCCAGGGTAACTGACTGCCCAGTTTCTGGGGTAACTGACTGCCCTGTTTCCAGGGTAACTGATCACCCTGTTTCCGGGATAACTGACTGCCCTGTTACCGGGATAACTGACTGCCCTGTTTCCAGGATAACTGACTTACCCTGTTTCCGGGGTAACTGACTGCCCTGTTTCAGGGCGAACTGACTGCCCTGTTTCCAGGATAACTGATCACCCTGTTTCCGGGGTAACTGACTGCCCTGTTTCCGGGGTAACTGACCGCTCTGTTTCCAGGGTCACTGACCACCCTGTTTCCAGGATAACTGAAAGCCCTGTTTCCAGGGTAACTGATCTCCCTGTTTCCGGGGTAACTGATCACCCTGTTTCCGGGTAACTGACTGCCCTGTTTCCGGGGTAAATGACTGCCCTGTTTCCAGGGTAACTGATCTCCCTGTTTCCAGTGCAACGGATCACCATGTTTCCGGGGTAACTGACTGCCCTGTTTCCAGGGCAACTAACTGCCCTGTTTCCGGGGGAACTGACTGCCCAGTTTCCAGGGTAACTGACTGCCCAGTTTCCAGGGTAACTAACTGCCCTGTTTCCGGGGTAACTGACTGCCCAGTTTCCAGGGTAACTGACTGCCCTGTTTCCAGGGTAACTGACAGCCCACCTTCCAGTGTAACTGATCACCCTGTTTCCAGGATAATTGACTGCCCTGTTTCCAGGGTAACTGACCGCCCTGTTTCCGGGATAACTAACTGGCCTGTTTCCAGGATAACTGACTGCCCTGTTTCCGGGGTAACTGATCACCCTGTTTCCGGGGTAACTGACTGCCCAGTTTCCGGGGTAACTGACTTCTCTGTTTCCAGGGTAACTGACTGCCCTGTTTCCGGGATAACTGACTGCCCTGTTTCCAGGGTAACTGATAACCCTGTTTCCGGGATAACTGACTGCCCTGTTTCCAGGGTAACTGACTGCCCAGTTTCCAGAGTAACTGAATAACCTGTTTCCAGGGTAACAGATCACCCTGTTTCCGGGATAACTGACTGCCCTGTTTCCAAGATAACTGACTGCCCTCTTTCCAGGGTAACTGACTGCCCTGTTTCCGGGGTAACTGACTGCCCTGTTTCCAGGCTAACTGACTGCCCTGTTTCCAGGATAACTGATCACCCTGTTTCCGGGGTAACTGACTGCCCTGTTTCCGGGGTAACTGACCGCCCTGTTTCCAGGATAAACGATCACCCTGTTTCCGGGGTAACTGACCACCCTGTTTCCAGGGTCACTGACCACCCTGTTTCCAGGATAACTGACTCCCCTGTTTCCAGGGTAACTGACTGCCCTGTTTCCAGGGTAACTGACTGCCCTGTTTCCGGGGTAACTGACTGCCCTGTTTCCAGGATAACTGATCACTCTGTTTCCGGGGTAACTGACAACTCTGTTTCCGGGGTAACTGACCACCCTGTTTCCGGGGTAACTGACTAATCTGTTTCCAGGGTTACTGACA
This sequence comes from Heterodontus francisci, assembly GCF_036365525.1. Taxonomy (NCBI): domain Eukaryota; kingdom Metazoa; phylum Chordata; class Chondrichthyes; order Heterodontiformes; family Heterodontidae; genus Heterodontus; species Heterodontus francisci. The sequence continues at coordinate 8,368,354 of NC_090386.1, forward strand.
GCCCTGTTTCTGGGGTAACTGACTGCCCAGTTTCCAGGGTAACTGACTGCCCTGTTTCCGGGGTAACAGATCTCCCTGTTTCCAGGATAACTGACCGCCCTATTTCCGGGGTAACTGACTGCCCTGTGTCCAGGATAACTGACTGCCCTGTTTCCGGGATAACTGACTGCCCTGTTTACTGGATAACTGAGCGCCCTGTTTCCAGGTTAACTGACTGCACTGTTTCCGGGGTAACTGACTGCCCTGTTTCCAGGGTAACTGACTGCCCAGTTTCCAGAGTAACTGAATACCCTTTTTCCAGGGTAACTGACTGCCCTGTTTCCGGGATAACTGACTGCCCTGTTTCCAGGGTAACTGACTGCCCTGTTTCCGGGGTAACTGACTGCCCTGTTTCCAGGCTAACTGACTGCCCTGTTTCCAGGGTAACTGATCACCCTGTTTCCGGGATAACTGACTCCCCTGTTTCCAGGGTAACTGACTGCCCTGTTTCCGGGGTAACTGACTGCCCTGTTTCCGGGGTAACTGATCACACTATTTCCGGGGTAACTGACTGCCCAGTTTCCAGGGTGACTGACTGCCCTGTTCCAGGGTAACTGACTGCCCAGTTTCTGGGGTAACTGACTGCCCTGTTTCCAGGGTAACTGATCACCCTGTTTCCGGGATAACTGACTGCCCTGTTACCGGGATAACTGACTGCCCTGTTTCCAGGATAACTGACTTACCCTGTTTCCGGGGTAACTGACTGCCCTGTTTCAGGGCGAACTGACTGCCCTGTTTCCAGGATAACTGATCACCCTGTTTCCGGGGTAACTGACTGCCCTGTTTCCGGGGTAACTGACCGCTCTGTTTCCAGGGTCACTGACCACCCTGTTTCCAGGATAACTGAAAGCCCTGTTTCCAGGGTAACTGATCTCCCTGTTTCCGGGGTAACTGATCACCCTGTTTCCGGGTAACTGACTGCCCTGTTTCCGGGGTAAATGACTGCCCTGTTTCCAGGGTAACTGATCTCCCTGTTTCCAGTGCAACGGATCACCATGTTTCCGGGGTAACTGACTGCCCTGTTTCCAGGGCAACTAACTGCCCTGTTTCCGGGGGAACTGACTGCCCAGTTTCCAGGGTAACTGACTGCCCAGTTTCCAGGGTAACTAACTGCCCTGTTTCCGGGGTAACTGACTGCCCAGTTTCCAGGGTAACTGACTGCCCTGTTTCCAGGGTAACTGACAGCCCACCTTCCAGTGTAACTGATCACCCTGTTTCCAGGATAATTGACTGCCCTGTTTCCAGGGTAACTGACCGCCCTGTTTCCGGGATAACTAACTGGCCTGTTTCCAGGATAACTGACTGCCCTGTTTCCGGGGTAACTGATCACCCTGTTTCCGGGGTAACTGACTGCCCAGTTTCCGGGGTAACTGACTTCTCTGTTTCCAGGGTAACTGACTGCCCTGTTTCCGGGATAACTGACTGCCCTGTTTCCAGGGTAACTGATAACCCTGTTTCCGGGATAACTGACTGCCCTGTTTCCAGGGTAACTGACTGCCCAGTTTCCAGAGTAACTGAATAACCTGTTTCCAGGGTAACAGATCACCCTGTTTCCGGGATAACTGACTGCCCTGTTTCCAAGATAACTGACTGCCCTCTTTCCAGGGTAACTGACTGCCCTGTTTCCGGGGTAACTGACTGCCCTGTTTCCAGGCTAACTGACTGCCCTGTTTCCAGGATAACTGATCACCCTGTTTCCGGGGTAACTGACTGCCCTGTTTCCGGGGTAACTGACCGCCCTGTTTCCAGGATAAACGATCACCCTGTTTCCGGGGTAACTGACCACCCTGTTTCCAGGGTCACTGACCACCCTGTTTCCAGGATAACTGACTCCCCTGTTTCCAGGGTAACTGACTGCCCTGTTTCCAGGGTAACTGACTGCCCTGTTTCCGGGGTAACTGACTGCCCTGTTTCCAGGATAACTGATCACTCTGTTTCCGGGGTAACTGACAACTCTGTTTCCGGGGTAACTGACCACCCTGTTTCCGGGGTAACTGACTAATCTGTTTCCAGGGTTACTGACAGCCCTGTTTCTGGGGCAACTGACTGCCCAGTTTCCAGGGTAACTGACTGCCCTGTTTCCGGGGTAACAGATCTCCCTGTTTCCAGGATAACTGACCGCCCTATTTCCGGGGTAACTGACTGCCCTGTGTCCAGGATAACTGACTGCCCTGTTTCCGGGATAACTGACTGCCCTGTTTACTGGATAACTGAGCGCCCTGTTTCCAGGTTAACTGACTGCACTGTTTCCGGGGTAACTGACTGCCCTGTTTCCAGGGTAACTGACTGCCCAGTTTCCAGAGTAACTGAATACCCTTTTTCCAGGGTAACTGACTGCCCTGTTTCCGGGATAACTGACTGCCCTGTTTCCAGGGTAACTGACTGCCCTGTTTCCGGGGTAACTGACTGCCCTGTTTCCAGGCTAACTGACTGCCCTGTTTCCAGGGTAACTGATCACCCTGTTTCCGGGATAACTGACTCCCCTGTTTCCAGGGTAACTGACTGCCCTGTTTCCGGGGTAACTGACCGTCCTGTTTCCAGGATAACTGACTGCCCTGTTTCCAGGTTAACTGACAGCCCTGTTTCCAGGGTAACTGACTGCCCAGTTTCCAGGGTAACTGACTGCCCTGTTTCCGGGGTAACTGACTGCCCAGTTTCCAGGGTAACTGACTGCCCTGTTTCCAGGCTAACTGACGGCCCTGTTTCCAGGATAACTGATCACCCAGTTTCCAGGATAACTGACTCCCCTGTTTCCAGTGTAACTGACTGACCTGTTTCCGGGGTAACTGACCGCCCTGTTTCCAGGATAACTGACCTATCTATTTCCGGGGTAACTGACCGCCCTGTTTCCAGGATAACTGACTGCCCTGTTTCCAGGTTAACTGACTGCCCTTTTTCCAGGGTAACTGACTGCCCTGTTTCCGGGGTAACTGACCGCCCTGTTTCCAGGATAACAGATCACCCTGTTTCCGGGGTAACTGACCATCCTGTTTCCAGGGTCACTGACCACCCTGATTCCAGGATAACTGAAAGCCCTGTTTCCAGGGTAACTGACTGCACTGTTTCCGGGATAACTGACTGCCCTGTTTTCTGGGTAACTGACTGCCCTGCTTCCGGCGTAACTGACTGGCCTGTTTCCAGGGTAACTGACTGCCCAGTTTCCAGGGTAACTGATCACCCTTTTTCCGGGATAACTGACTGCCCTGTTTCCGGGATAACTGACTGCCCTGTTTCCAGGGTAACTGATCACCCTGTTTCCGGGATAACTGTCTGCCCTGTTTCCGGGATAACTGACTGCCCTGTTTCCGGGATAATTGTCTGCCCTGTTTCGGGGATAACTGTCTGCCCTGTTTCCGGGATAACTGACTGCCCAGTTTCCAGGGTATCAGACTGCCCTGTTTCCGGGGTAACTGACTGCCCTGTTTCCAGGGTAACTGACTGCCCAGTTTCCAGGGTAACTGATCACCCTGTTTCCGGGAGAACTGACTGCCCTGTTTCCGGGAGAAATGACTGCCCTGTTTCCAGGGTAACTGACTGCCCTGCTTCCGGGGTAACTGACTGCCCTGTTTCCAGGGTAACTGATCACCCTGTTTCCGGGAAAACTGACTGCCCTGTTTCCGGGATAACTGACTGCCCTGTTTCCAGGGTAACTGACTTACCCTGTTTCCGGGGTAAATGACTGCCCTGTTTCCAGGCAAACTGACTGCCCTGTTTCCAGGATAACTGATCACCCTGTTTCCGGGGTAACTGACTGCCCTGTTTCCGTGGTAACTGACCGCCCTGTTTCCAGGGTCACTGACCACCCTGTTTCCAGGATAACTGAAAGTGCTGTTTCCAGGGTAACTGATCTCCCTGTTTCCGGGGTAACTGATCACCCTGTTTCCGGGCAACTGACAGCCCTGTTTCCGGGGTAACTGACTGCCCTGTTTCCAGGGTAACTGATCTCCCTGTTTCCAGTGCAACGGATCACCATGTTTCCGGGGTAACTGACTGCCCTGTTTCCAGGGCAACTGACCGCCCTGTTTCCGGGGGAACTGACTGCCCAGTTTCCAGGGTAACTGACTGCCCAGTTTCCAGGGTAACTAACTGCCCTGTTTCCGGGGTAACTGACTGCCCAGTTTCCAGGGTAACTGACTGCCCTGTTTCCAGGGTAACTGACAGCCCACCTTCCAGTGTAAATGATCACCCTGTTTCCAGGATAATTGACTGCCCTGTTTCCAGGGTAACTGACCGCCCTGTTTCCAGGGTAACTGACTGCCCAGTTTCCAGGGTAAATTATCACCCTGTTTCCGGGGTAACTAACTGCCCTGTTTCCGGGATAACTGACTGCCCTGTTTCCGGGGTAACTGATCACCCTGCTCCGGGGTAACTGACTGCCCAGTTTCCGGGGTAACTGACTTCCCTGTTTCCAGGGTAACTGACTGCCCTGTTTCTGGGATAACTGACTGCCCTGTTTCCAGGGTAACTGATAACCCTGTTTCCGGGGTAACTGACTGCCCTGTTTCCAGGCTAACTGACTGCCCTGTTTCCAGGATAACTGATCACCCTGTTTCCGGGGTAACTGACTGCCCTGTTTCCAGGATAACTGACCGCCCTATTTCCGGGGTAACTGACTGCCCTGTTTCCAGGATAACTGACTGCCCTGTTTCCGGGATAACTGACTGCCCTGTTTACTGGATAACTGAGCGCCCTGTTTCCAGGTTAACTGACTGCCCTGTTTCCGGGGTAACTGACTGCCCTGTTTCCAGGGTAACTGACTGCCCAGTTTCCAGAGTAACTGAATACCCTGTTTCCAGGGTAACTGACTGCCCAGTTTCCGGGATAACTGACTGCCCTGTTTCCAGTGTAACTGACTGACCTGTTTCCGGGGTAACTGACCGCCCTGTTTCCAGGATAACTGACCTATCTATTTCCGGGGTAACTGACCGCCCTGTTTCCAGGATAACTGACTGCCCTGTTTCCAGGTTAACTGACTGCCCTTTTTCCAGGGTAACTGACTGCCCTGTTTCCGGGGTAACTGACCGCCCTGTTTCCAGGATAACAGATCACCCTGTTTCCGGGGTAACTGACCATCCTGTTTCCAGGGTCACTGACCACCCTGATTCCAGGATAACTGAAAGCCCTGTTTCCAGGGTAACTGACTGCCCTGTTTCCGGGAAAACTGTCTGCCCTGTTTGCTGGGTAACTGACTGCCCTGCTTCCGGCGTAACTGACTGGCCTGTTTCCAGGGTAACTGACTGCCCAGTTTCCAGGGTAACTGATCACCCTTTTTCCGGGATAACTGACTGCCCTGTTTCCGGGATAACTGACTGCCCTGTTTCCAGGGTAACTGATCACCCTGTTTCCGGGATAACTGTCTGCCCTGTTTCCGGGATAACTGACTGCCCTGTTTCCGTGATAATTGTCTGCCCTGTTTCCGGGATAACTGACTGCCCTGTTTCCGGGATAACTGACTGCCCAGTTTCCAGGGTAACAGACTGCCCTGTTTCCGGGGTAACTGACTGCCCTGTTTCCAGGGTAACTGACAGCCTAGTTTCCAGGGTAACTGATCACCCTGTTTCCGGGAGAACTGACTGCCCTGTTTCCGGGAGAAATGACTGCCCTGTTTCCAGGGTAACTGACTCCCCTAATTCCGGGGTAACTGACTGCCCTGTTTCCAGGGTAACTGATCACCCTGTTTCCGGGATAACTGACTGCCCTGTTTCCGGGATAACTGACTGCCCTGTTTCCAGGGTAACTGACTTACCCTGTTTCCGGGGTAACTGACTGCCCTGTTTCCGTGGTAACTGACCGCCCTGTTTCCAGGGTCACTGACCACCTTTTTCCAGGATAACTGAAAGTGCTGTTTCCAGGGTAACTGATCTCCCAGTTTCCGGGGTAACTGATCACCCTGTTTCCGGGCAACTGACAGCCCTGTTTCCGGGGTAACTGACTGCCCTGTTTCCAGGGTAACTGATCTCCCTGTTTCCAGTGCAACGGATCACCATGTTTCCGGGGGAACTGACTGCCCAGTTTCCAGGGTAACTGACTGCCCAGTTTCCAGGGTAACTAACTGCCCTGTTTCCGGGGTAACTGACTGCCCAGTTTCCAGGGTAACTGACTGCCCTGTTTCCAGAGTAACTGACAGCCCACCTTCCAGTGTAACTGATCACCCTGTTTCCAGGATAATTGACTGCCCTGTTTCCAGGGTAACTGACCGCCCTGTTTCCAGGGTAACTGACTGCCCAGTTTCCAGGGTAAATTATCACCCTGTTTCCGGGATAACTAACTGCCCTGTTTCCGGGATAACTGACTGCCCTGTTTCCGGGGTAACTGATCACCCTGCTCCGGGGTAACTGACTGCCCAGTTTCCGGGGTAACTGACTTCCCTGTTTCCAGGGTAACTGACTGCCCTGTTTCCGGGATAACTGACTGCCCTGTTTCCAGGGTAACTGATAACCCTGTTTCCGGGGTAACTGACTGCCCTGTTTCCAGGCAAACTGACTGCCCTGTTTCCAGGATAACTGATCACCCTGTTTCCGGGGTAACTGACTGCCCTGTTTCCGGGTAACTGACCGCCCTGTTTCCAGGATAACTGATCACCCTGTTTCCGGGGTAACTGACCACCCTGTTTCCAGGGTCACTGACCACCCTGTTTCCAGGATAACTGACTCCCCTGTTTCCAGGGTAACTGACTGCCCTGTTTCCAGGGTAACTGACTGCCCTGTTTCCGGGGTAACTGACTGTCCTGTTTCCAGGATAACTGATCACTCTGTTTCCGGGGTAACTGATCACTCTGTTTCCGGGGTAACTGACCACCCTGTTTCCGGGGTAACTGACTAATCTGTTTCCAGGGTTACTGACAGCCCTGTTTCTGGGGTAACTGACTGCCCAGTTTCCAGGGTATCTGACTGCCCTGTTTCCGGGGTAACAGATCTGCCTGTTTCCGGGGTAACTGACCACCCTGTTTCCAGGATAACTGACCGCCCTATTTCCGGGGTAACTGACTGCCCTGTTTCCAGGATAACTGACTGCCCAGTTTCCGGGGTAACTGACTGCCCTGTTTCCTGAGTAACTGACTGCCCTGCTTCCGGGATAACTGACTGCCCTGTTTCCAGGGTAACTGACTGCCCAGTTTCCAGGGTAACGGATCACCCTTTTTCCGTGATAACTGACTGCCCTGTTTCCGGGATTACTGACTGCCCTGTTTCCGGGGTAACTGATCACCCTGTTTCCGGGGTAACTGTCTAACCAGTTTCCAGGGTGACTGACTGCCCTGTTTCCAGGGTAACTGACTGCCCAGTTTCCGGGTTAACTGACTGCCCTGTTTCCTGGGTAACTGTCTGCCCTGCTTCCGGGGTAACTGACTGCCCTGTTTCCAGGGTAACTGACTGCCCAGTTTCCAGGGTAACTGATCACCCTTTTTCCGGGATATCTGACTGCCCTGTTTCCAGGGTAACTGATCTCCCTGTTTCCGGGGTAACTGATCTCCCTGTTTCCAAGATAACTGACTGCCCTGTTTCCAGGGAAACTGACCGCCCTGTTTCCGGGGGAACTGACTGCCCAGTTCCCAGGGTAACTAACTGCCCTGTTCCCGGGGTAACTGACTGCCCAGTTTCCAGGGTAACTGACTGCTCTGTTTCCATGGTAACTGACAGCCCACCTTCCAGTGTAACTGATCACCCTGTTTCCAGGATAATTGACTGCCCTGTTTCCAGGGTAACTGACCGCCCTGTTTCCAGGGTAACTGACTGCCCAGTTTCCAGGGTAAATTATCACCATGTTTCCGGGAGAACTAACTGCCCTGTTTCCGGGATAACTGACTGCCCTGTTTCCGGGGTAACTGATCACCCTGTTTCCGGGGTAACTGACTTCCCTGTTTCCAGGGTAACTGACTGCCCTGTTTCCGGGATAACTGACTGCCCTGTTTCCAGGGTAACTGATAACCCTGTTTCCGGGATAACTGACTGCCCTGTTTCCAGGGTAACTGACTGCCCAGTTTCCAGAGTAACTGAATAACCTGTTTCCAGGGTAACAGATCACCCTGTTTCCGGGATAACTGACTGCCCTGTTTCCAAGATAACTGACTGCCCTGTTTCCAGGGAAACTGACTGCCCTGTTTCCGGGGTAACTGAATGCCCTGTTTCCAGGCTAACTGACTGCCCTGTTTCCAGGATAACTGATCACCCTGTTTCCGATGTAACTGACTGCCCTGTTCCCAGGGTAACTGACCGCCCTGTTTCCGGGGTAACTGACCACCCTGTTTCCAGGATAACTGATCACCCTGTTTCCAGGGTAACTGACTGCCCTGTTTCCGGGGTAACTGACTGCCCTGTTTCCAGGATAACTGATCACCCTGTTTCCGGGGTAACTGACCACCCTGTTTCCAGGGTAACTGACTGCCCTGTTTCCGGGGTAACTGATCTCCCTGTTTCCGGGGTTACTGACCGCCCTGTTTCCAGGATAACTGACCTACCTATTTCCAGGTTAACTGACTGGCCTGCTTCCAGGTTAACTGACAGCCCTGTTTCCAGGGTAACTGACTGCCCTGTTTCCAGGGGAACTGACTGCCCTGTTTCCGGGGTAAATGATCACCCAGTTTCCGGAGTAACTGACTGCCCTGTCTCCTGGGTAATTGACTGCCCAGTTTCCAGGTTAACTGACTGCCCAGTTTCCAGGGTAACTGATCACCCTTTTTCCGGGATAACTGACTGCCCTGTTTCCGGGATAACTGACTGCCCTGTTTCCAGTGTAACTAATCACCCTGTTTCCGGGATAACTGACTCCCCTGTTTCCAGGGTAACTGACTGCCCAGTTTCCGGGGTAACTGACTGCCCTGTTTCCTGGGTAACTGACTGCCCTGCTTCCGGGGTAACTGACTGCCCTGTTTCCAGGGTAATTGACTGTCCAGTTTCCAGGGTAACTGATCACCCTTTTTCCGTGATAACTGACTGCCCTGTTTCGGGGATTACTGACTGCCCTGTTTCCGGGGTAACTGATCACCCTGTTTCCGGGGTAACTGTCTAACGAGTTTCCAGGGTGACTGACTGCCCTGTTTCCAGGGTAACTGACTGCCCAGTTTCCGGGTTAACTGACTGCCCTGTTTCCTGGGTAACTGACTGCCCTGCTTCCGGGGTAACTGACTGCCCTGTTTCCAGGGTAACTGACTGCCCAGTTTCCAGGGTAACTGATCACCCTTTTTCCGGGATAACTGACTGCCCTGTTTCCGGGATAACTGACTGCCCTGTTTCCAGGGTAACTGATCACCCTGTTTCCGGGATAACAGTCTGCCCTGTTTCCGGGATAACTGACTGCCCAGTTTCCAGGGTAACTGACTGCCCTGTTTCCGGGGTAACTGACTGCCCTGTTTCCAGGGTAACTGACTGCCCAGTTTCCAGGGTAACTGATCACCCTGTTTCCGGGAGAACTGACTGCCCTGTTTCTGGGAGAAATGACTGCCCTGTTTCCAGGGTAACTGACTGCCCTGCTTCCGGGGTAACTGACCGCCCTGTTTCCAGGGTCACTGACCACCCTGTTTCCAGGATAACTGAAAGCCCTATTTCCAGGGTAACTGATCTCCCTGTTTCCGGGGTAACTGATCACCCTGTTTCCGGGTAACTGACTGCCCTGTTTCCGGGGTAACTGACTGCCCTGTTTCCAGGGTAACTGATCTCCCTGTTTCCAGTGCAACGGATCACCATGTTTCCGGGGTAACTGACTGCCCTGTTTCCAGGGCAACTGACCGCCCTGTTTCCGGGGGAACTGACTGCTCAGTTTCCAGGGTAACTGACTGCTCTGTTTCCAGGGAATCTGACAGCCCACCTTCCAGTGTAACTGATCACCCTGTTTCCAGGATAATTGACTTCCCTGTTTCCAGGGTAACTGACCGCCCTGTTTCCAGGGTAACTGACTGCCCAGTTTCCAGGGTAAATTATCACCCTGTTTCCGGGATAACTAACTGCCCTGTTTCCGGGATAACTGACTGCCCTGTTTCCGGGGTAACTGATCACCCTGTTTCCGGGGTAACTGACTGCCCTGTTTCCGGGATAACTGACTGCCCTGTTTCCAGGGTAACTGATAACCCTGTTTCCGGGATAACTGACTGCCCTGTTTCCAGGGTAACTGTCTGTCCAGTTTCCAGAGTAACCGAAGAACCTGTTTCCAGGGTAACAGATCACCCTGTTTCCGGGATAACTGACTGCCCTGTTTCCAAGATAACTGACTGCCCTGTTTCCAGGGTAACTGACTGCCCTGCTTCCGGGGTAACTGACTGCCCTGTTTCCAGGCTAACTGACTGCCCTGTTTCCAGGATAACTGATCACCCTGTTTCCGGGGTAACTGACTGCCCTGTTTCCGGGGTAACTGATCTCCCTGTTTCCGGGGTAACTGATCACCCTGTTTCCGGGGTAACTGACTGCCCAGTTTCCGGGGTAACTGACTGCCCTGTTTCCAGGGTAACTGATAACCCTGTTTCCGGGATAACTGACTGCCCTGTTTCCAGGGTAACTGACTGCCCAGTTTCCAGAGTAACTGAATAACCTGTTTCCAGGGTAACAGATCACCCTGTTTCCGGGATAACTGACAGCCCTGTTTCCAAGATAACTGACTGCCCTGTTTCCAGGGAAACTGACTGCCCTGTTTCCGGGGTAACTGACTGCCCTGTTTCCTGGCTAACTTACTGCCCTGTTTCCAGGATAACTGATCACCCTGTTTCCGGGGTAACTGACTGCCCTGTTTCCAGGATAACTGATCACCCTGTTTCCGGGGTAACTGACCACCCTGTTTCCAGGGTCACTGACCACCCTGTTTCCAGGATAACTGACTCCCCTGTTTCCAGGGTAACTGACTGCCCTGTTTCCGGGGTAACTGATCTCCCTGTTTCCGGGGTTACTGACCGCCCTGTTTCCAGGATAACTGACCTATCTATTTCCAGGTTAACTGACTGCCCTGCTTCCAGGTTAACTGACAGCCCTGTTTCCAGGGTAACTGACTGCCCTGTTTCCAGGGGAACTGACTGCCCTGTTTCCGGGGTAAATGATCACCCAGTTTCCGGGGTAACTGACTGCCCTGTCTCCTGGGTAATTGACTGCCCAGTTTCCAGGTTAACTGACTGCCCAGTTTCCAGGGTAACTGATCACCCTTTTTCCGGGATAACTGACTGCCCTGTTTCCGGGATAACTGACTGCCCTGTTTCCAGGGTAACTAATCACCCTGTTTCCGGGATAACTGACTCCCCTGTTTCCAGGGTAACTGACTGCCCAGTTTCCGGGGAAACTGACTGCCCTGTTTCCTGGGTAACTGACTGCCCTGCTTCCGGGGTAACTGACTGTCCTGTTTCCAGGTTAACTGACTGCCCAGTTTCCAGGGCAACTGATCACCCTTTTTCCGTGATAACTGACTGCCCTGTTTCCGGGATTACTGACTGCCCTGTTTCCGGGGTAACTGATCACCCTGTTTCCGGGGTAACTGTCTAACCAGTTTCCAGGGTGACTGACTGCCCTGTTTCCAGGGTAACTGACTGCCCAGTTTCCGGGTTAACTGACTGCCCTGTTTCCTGGGTAACTGTCTGCCCTGCTTCCGGGGTAACTGACTGCCCTGTTTCCAGGGTAACTGACTGCCCAGTTTCCAGGGTAACTGATCACCCTTTTTCCGGGATAACTGACTGCCCTGTTTCCGGGATAACTGACTGCCCTGTTTCCAGGGTAACTGATCACCCTGTTTCCGGGATAACTGTCTGCCCTGTTTCCGGGATAACTGACTGCCCAGTTTCAGGGTAACTGACTGCCCTGTTTCCGGGGTGACTGACTCCCCTGTTTCCAGGGTAACTGACTGCCCAGTTTCCAGGGTAACTGATCACCCTGTTTCCGGGAGAACTGACTGCCCTGTTTCTGGGAGAAATGACTGCCCTGTTTCCAGGGTAACTGACTGCCCTGCTTCCGGGGTAACTGACCGCCCTGTTTCCAGGGTCACTGACCACCCTGTTTCCAGGATAACTGAAAGCCCTATTTCCAGGGTAACTGATCTCCCTGTTTCCGGGGTAACTGATCACCCTGTTTCCGGGTAACTGACTGCCCTGTTTCCGGGGTAACTGACTGCCCTGTTTCCAGGGTAACTGATCTCCCTGTTTCCAGTGCAACGGATCACCATGTTTCCGGGGTAACTGACTGCCCTGTTTCCAGGGCAACTGACCGCCCTGTTTCCGGGGGAACTGACAGCCCAGTTTCCAGGGTAACTGACTGCCCAGTTTCCAGGGTAACTAACTGCCCTGTTTCCGGGGTAACTGACTGCCCAGTTTCCAGGGTAACTGACTGCTCTGTTTCCAGGGAATCTGACAGCCCACCTTCCAGTGTAACTGATCACCCTGTTTTCAGGATAATTGACTGCCCTGTTTCCAGGGTAACTGACCGCCCTGTTTCCAGGGTAACTGACTGCCCAGTTTTCAGGGTAAATTATCACCCTGTTTCCGGGATAACTAACTGCCCTGTTTCCGGGATAACTGACTGCCCTGTTTCCAGGGTAACTGATCACCCTGTTTCCGGGGTAACTGACTGCCCAGTTTCCGGGGTAACTGACTTCCCTGTTTCCAGGGTAACTGACTGCCCTGTTTCCGGGATAACTGACTTCCCTGTTTCCAGGGTAACAGATCACCCTGCTTCCGGGATAACTGACTGCCCTGTTTCCAAGATAACTGACTGCCCTGTTTCCAGGGTAACTGACTGCCCTGCTTCCGGGGTAACTGACTGCCCTGTTTCCAGGCTAACTGACTGCCCTGTTTCCAGGATAACTGATCACCCTGTTTCCGGGGTAACTGACTGCCCTGTTTCCGGGGTAACTGACCGCCCTGTTTCCAGGATAACTGATCACCCTGTTTCCGGGATAACTGACCACCCTGTTTCCAGGGTCACTGACCACCCTGTTTCCAGGATAACTGACTCCCCTGTTTCCAGGGTAACTGACTGCCCTGTTTCCGGGGTAACTGATCTCCCTGTTTCCGGGGTTACTGACCGCCCTGTTTCCAGGATAACTGACCTACCTATTTACAGGTTAACTGACTGCCCTGTTTCCAGGGTAACTGACTGCCCTGTTCCCAGGGGAACTGACTGCCCTGTTTCCGGGGTAACAGATCACCCTGTTTCCGGGGTAACTGACTAACCAGTTTCCAGGGTGACTGACTGCCCTGTTTCCAGGGTAACTGACTGCCCAGTTTCCGGGGTAACTGACTGCCCTGTTTCCAGGGTAACTGATCACCCTGTTTCCGGGATAACTGACTGCCCTGTTTCCGGGATAACTGACTGCCCTGTTTCCAGGGTAATTGACTTACCCTGTTTCCGGGGTAACTGACTGCCCAGTTTCCAGGCTAACTGACTGCCCTGTTTCCAGGATAACTGATCACCCTGTTTCCGGGGTAACTGACTGCCCTGTTTCCGGGGTAACTGACCGCCCTGTTTCCAGGGTCACTGATCACCCTTTTTCCGTGATAACTGACTGCCCTGTTTCCGGGATTACTGACTGCCCTGTTTCCGGGGTAACTGATCACCCTGTTTCCGGGGTAACTGTCTAACCAGTTTCCAGGGTGACTGACTGCCCTGTTTCCAGGGTAACTGACTGCCCAGTTTCCGGGTTACTGACTGCCCTGTTTCCTGGGTAACTGTCTGCCCTGCTTCCGGGGTAACTGACTGCCCTGTTTCCAGGGTAACTGACTGCCCAGTTTCCAGGGTAACTGATCACCCTTTTTCCGGGATATCTGACTGCCCTGTTTCCAGGGTAACTGATCTCCCTGTTTCCGGGGTAACTGATCTCCCTGTTTCCAAGCTAACTGACTGCCCTGTTTCCAGGGAAACTGACCGCCCTGTTTCCGGGGGAACTGACTGCCCAGTTCCCAGGGTAACTAACTGCCCTGTTTCCGGGGTAACTGACTGCCCAGTTTCCAGGGTAACTGACTGCTCTGTTTCCAGGGTAACTGACAGCCCACCTTCCAGTGTAACTGATCACCCTGTTTCCAGGATAATTGACTGCCCTGTTTCCAGGGTAACTGACCGCCCTGTTTCCAGGGTAACTGACTGCTCTGTTTCCAGGGTAACTGACAGCCCACCTTCCAGTGTAACTGATCACCCTGTTTCCAGGATAATTGACTGCCCTGTTCCCAGGGGAACTGACTGCCCTGTTTCCGGGGTAACAGATCACCCTGTTTCCGGGGTAACTGACTAACCAGTTTCCAGGGTGACTGACTGCCCTGTTTCCAGGGTAACTGACTGCCCAGTTTCCGGGGTAACTGACTGCCCTGTTTCCAGGGTAACTGATCACCCTGTTTCCGGGATAACTGACTGCCCTGTTTCCGGGATAACTGACTGCCCTGTTTCCAGGGTAATTGACTTACCCTGTTTCCGGGGTAACTGACTGCCCAGTTTCCAGGCTAACTGACTGCCCTGTTTCCAGGATAACTGATCACCCTGTTTCCGGGGTAACTGACTGCCCTGTTTCCGGGGTAACTGACCGCCCTGTTTCCAGGGTCACTGATCACCCTTTTTCCGTGATAACTGACTGCCCTGTTTCCGGGATTACTGACTGCCCTGTTTCCGGGGTAACTGATCACCCTGTTTCCGGGGTAACTGTCTAACCAGTTTCCAGGGTGACTGACTGCCCTGTTTCCAGGGTAACTGACTGCCCAGTTTCCGGGTTAACTGACTGCCCTGTTTCCTGGGTAACTGTCTGCCCTGCTTCCGGGGTAACTGACTGCCCTGTTTCCAGGGTAACTGACTGCCCAGTTTCCAGGGTAACTGATCACCCTTTTTCCGGGATATCTGACTGCCCTGTTTCCAGGGTAACTGATCTCCCTGTTTCCGGGGTAACTGATCTCCCTGTTTCCAAGCTAACTGACTGCCCTGTTTCCAGGGAAACTGACCGCCCTGTTTCCGGGGGAACTGACTGCCCAGTTCCCAGGGTAACTAACTGCCCTGTTTCCGGGGTAACTGACTGCCCAGTTTCCAGGGTAACTGACTGCTCTGTTTCCAGGGTAACTGACAGCCCACCTTCCAGTGTAACTGATCACCCTGTTTCCAGGATAATTGACTGCCCTGTTTCCAGGGTAACTGACCGCCCTGTTTCCAGGGTAACTGACTGCCCAGTTTCCAGGGTAAATTATCACCATGTTTCCGGGAGAACTAACTGCCCTGTTTCCGGGATAACTGACTGCCCTGTTTCCGGGGTAACTGATCACCCTGTTTCCGGGGTAACTGACTTCCCTGTTTCCAGGGTAACTGACTGCCCTGTTTCCGGGATAACTGACTGCCCTGTTTCCAGGGTAACTGATAACCCTGTTTCCGGGATAACTGACTGCCCTGTTTCCAGGGTAACTGACTGCCCAGTTTCCAGAGTAACTGAATAACCTGTTTCCAGGGTAACAGATCACCCTGTTTCCGGGATAACTGACTGCCCTGTTTCCAAGATAACTGACTGCCCTGTTTCCAGGGAAACTGACTGCCCTGTTTCCGGGGTAACTGACTGCCCTGTTTCCAGGCTAACTGACTGCCCTGTTTCCAGGATAACTGATCACCCTGTTTCCGACGTAACTGACTGCCCTGTTTCCAGGGTAACTGACCGCCCTGTTTCCGGGGTAACTGACCACCCTGTTTCCAGGATAACTGATCACCCTGTTTCCAGGGTAACTGACTGCCCTGTTTCCGGGGTAACTGACTGCCCTGTTTCCAGGATAACTGATCACCCTGTTTCCGGGGTAACTGACCACCCTGTTTCCAGGGTCACTGACCACCCTGTTTCCAGGATAACTGACTCCCCTGTTTCCAGCGTAACTGACTGCCCTGTTTCCGGGGTAACTGATCTCCCTGTTTCCGGGGTTACTGACCGCCCTGTTTCCAGGATAACTGACCTACCTATTTCCAGGTTAACTGACTGGCCTGCTTCCAGATTAACTGACAGCCCTGTTTCCAGGGTAACTGACTGCCCTGTTTCCAGGGGAACTGACTGCCCTGTTTCCGGGGTAAATGATCACCCAGTTTCCGGAGTAACTGACTGCCCTGTCTCCTGGGTAATTGACTGCCCAGTTTCCAGGTTAACTGACTGCCCAGTTTCCAGGGTAACTGATCACCCTTTTTCCGGGATAACTGACTGCCCTGTTTCCGGGATAACTGACTGCCCTGTTTCCAGGGTAACTAATCACCCTGTTTCCGGGATAACTGACTCCCCTGTTTCCAGGGTAACTGACTGCCCAGTTTCCGGGGTAACTGACTGCCCTGTTTCCTGGGTAACTGACTGCCCTGCTTCCGGGGTAACTGACTGCCCTGTTTCCAGGGTAACTGACTGCCCAGTTTCCAGGGTAACTGATCACCCTTTTTCCGTGATAACTGACTGCCCTGTTTCGGGGATTACTGACTGCCCTGTTTCCGGGGTAACTGATCACCCTGTTTCCGGGGTAACTGTCTAACGAGTTTCCAGGGTGACTGACTGCCCTGTTTCCAGGGTAACTGACTGCCCAGTTTCCGGGTTAACTGACTGCCCTGTTTCCTGGGTAACTGACTGCCCTGCTTCCGGGGTAACTGACTGCCCTGTTTCCAGGGTAACTGACTGCCCAGTTTCCAGGGTAACTGATCACCCTTTTTCCGGGATAACTGACTGCCCTGTTTCCGGGATAACTGACTGCCCTGTTTCCAGGGTAACTGATCACCCTGTTTCCGGGATAACAGTCTGCCCTGTTTCCGGGATAACTGACTGCCCAGTTTCCAGGGTAACTGACTGCCCTGTTTCCGGGGTAACTGACTGCCCTGTTTCCAGGGTAACTGACTGCCCAGTTTCCAGGGTAACTGATCACCCTGTTTCCGGGAGAACTGACTGCCCTGTTTCTGGGAGAAATGACTGCCCTGTTTCCAGGGTAACTGACTGCCCTGCTTCCGGGGTAACTGACCGCCCTGTTTCCAGGGTCACTGACCACCCTGTTTCCAGGATAACTGAAAGCCCTATTTCCAGGGTAACTGATCTCCCTGTTTCCGGGGTAACTGATCACCCTGTTTCCGGGTAACTGACTGCCCTGTTTCCGGGGTAACTGACTGCCCTGTTTCCAGGGTAACTGATCTCCCTGTTTCCAGTGCAACGGATCACCATGTTTCCGGGGTAACTGACTGCCCTGTTTCCAGGGCAACTGACCGCCCTGTTTCCGGGGGAACTGACTGCTCAGTTTCCAGGGTAACTGACTGCTCTGTTTCCAGGGAATCTGACAGCCCACCTTCCAGTGTAACTGATCTCCCTGTTTCCAGGATAATTGACTTCCCTGTTTCCAGGGTAACTGACCGCCCTGTTTCCAGGGTAACTGACTGCCCAGTTTCCAGGGTAAATTATCACCCTGTTTCCGGGATAACTAACTGCCCTGTTTCCGGGATAACTGACTGCCCTGTTTCCGGGGTAACTGATCACCCTGTTTCCGGGGTAACTGACTGCCCAGTTTCCGGGGCAACTGACTTCCCTGTTTCCAGGGTAACTGACTGCCCTGTTTCCGGGATATCTGACTGCCCTGTTTCCAGGGTAACTGATAACCCTGTTTCCGGGATAACTGACTGCCCTGTTTCCAGGGTAACTGACTGTCCAGTTTCCAGAGTAACTGAAGAACCTGTTTCCAGGGTAACAGATCACCCTGTTTCCGGGATAACTGACTGCCCTGTTTCCAAGATAACTGACTGCCCTGTTTCCAGGGTAACTGACTGAACTGCTTCCGGGGTAACTGACTGCCCTGTTTCCAGGCTAACTGACTGCCCTGTTTCCAGGATAACTGATCACCCTGTTTCTGGGGTAACTGACTGCCCTGTTTCCGGGGTAACTGATCTCCCTGTTTCCGGGGTAACTGATCACCCTGTTTCCGGGGTAACTGACTGCCCAGTTTCCGGGGTAACTGACTGCCCTGTTTCCAGGGTAACTGATAACCCTGTTTCCGGGATAACTGACTGCCCTGTTTCCAGGGTAACTGACTGCCCAGTTTCCAGAGTAACTGAATAACCTGTTTCCAGGGTAACAGATCACCCTGTTTCCGGGATAACTGACTGCCCTGTTTCCAAGATAACTGACTGCCCTGTTTCCAGGGAAACTGACTGCCCTGTTTCCGGGGTAACTGACTGCCCTGTTTCCTGGCTAACTTACTGCCCTGTTTCCAGGATAACTGATCACCCTGTTTCCGGGGTAACTGACTGCCCTGTTTCCAGGATAACTGATCACCCTGTTTCCGGGGTAACTGACCACCCTGTTTCCAGGGTCACTGACCACCCTGTTTCCAGGATAACTGACTCCCCTGTTTCCAGGGTAACTGACTGCCCTGTTTCCGGGGTAACTGATCTCCCTGTTTCCGGGGTTACTGACCGTCCTGTTTCCAGGATAACTGACCTACCTATTTCCAGGTTAACTGACTGCCCTGCTTCCAGGTTAACTGACAGCCCTGTTTCCAGGGTAACTGACTGCCCTGTTTCCAGGGGAACTGACTGCCCTGTTTCCGGGGTAAATGATCACCCAGTTTCCGGGGTAATTGACTGCCCAGTTTCCAGGTTAACTGACTGCCCAGTTTCCAGGGTAACTGATCACCCTTTTTCCGGGATAACTGACTGCCCTGTTTCCGGGATAACTGACTGCCCTGTTTCCAGGGTACCAATCACCCTGTTTCCGGGATAACTGACTCCCCTGTTTCCAGGGTAACTGACTGCCCAGTTTCCGGGGTAACTGACTGCCCTGTTTCCTGGGTAACTGACTGCCCTGCTTCCGGGGTAACTGACTGTCCTGTTTCCAGGGTAACTGACTGCCCAGTTTCCAGGGCAACTGATCACCCTTTTTCCGTGATAACTGACTGCCCTGTTTCCGGGATTACTGACTGCCCTGTTTCCGGGGTAACTGATCACCCTGTTTCCGTGTAACTGTCTAACCAGTTTCCAGGGTGACTGACTGCCCTGTTTCCAGGGTAACTGACTGCCCAGTTTCCGGGTTAACTGACTGCCCTGTTTCCTGGGTAACTGTCTGCCCTGCTTCCGGGGTAACTGACTGCCCTGTTTCCAGGGTAACTGACTGCCCAGTTTCCAGGGTAACTGATCACCCTTTTTCCGGGATAACTGACTGCCCTGTTTCCGGGATAACTGACTGCCCTGTTTCCGGGGTAACTGATCACCCTGTTTCCGGGATAACTGTCTGCCCTGTTTCCGGGATAACTGACTGCCCAGTTTCCAGGGTAACTGACTGCCCTGTTTCCGGGGTGACTGACTCCCCTGTTTCCAGGGTAACTGACTGCCCAGTTTCCAGGGTAACTGATCACCCTGTTTCCGGGAGAACTGACTGCCCTGTTTCTGGGAGAAATGACTGCCCTGTTTCCAGGGTAACTGACTGCCCTGCTTCCGGGGTAACTGACCGCCCTGTTTCCAGGGTCACTGACCACCCTGTTTCCAGGATAACTGAAAGCCCTATTTCCAGGGTAACTGATCTCCCTGTTTCCGGGGTAACTGATCACCCTGTTTCCGGGTAACTGACTGCCCTGTTTCCGGGGTAACTGACTGCCCTGTTTCCAGGGTAACTGATCTCCCTGTTTCCAGTGCAACGGATCACCATGTTTCCGGGGTAACTGACTGCCCTGTTTCCAGGGCAACTGACCGCCCTGTTTCCGGGGGAACTGACAGCCCAGTTTCCAGGGTAACTGACTGCCCAGTTTCCAGGGTAACTAACTGCCCTGTTTCCGGGGTAACTGACTGCCCAGTTTCCAGGGTAACTGACTGCTCTGTTTCCAGGGAATCTGACAGCCCACCTTCCAGTGTAACTGATCACCCTGTTTTCAGGATAATTGACTGCCCTGTTTCCAGGGTAACTGACCGCCCTGTTCCAGGGTAACTGACTGCCCAGTTTTCAGGGTAAATTATCACCCTGTTTCCGGGATAACTAACTGCCCTGTTTCCGGGATAACTGACTGCCCTGTTTCCGGGGTAACTGATCACCCTGTTTCCGGGGTAACTGACTGCCCAGTTTCCGGGGTAACTGACTTCCCTGTTTCCAGGGT
Source organism: Heterodontus francisci (assembly GCF_036365525.1). Lineage (NCBI taxonomy): Eukaryota > Metazoa > Chordata > Chondrichthyes > Heterodontiformes > Heterodontidae > Heterodontus > Heterodontus francisci. The sequence continues at coordinate 8,388,398 of NC_090386.1, forward strand.
AACTGACTGCCCTGTTTCCGGGATAACTGACTTCCCTGTTTCCAGGGTAACAGATCACCCTGTTTCCGGGATAACTGACTGCCCTGTTTCCAAGATAACTGACTGCCCTGTTTCCAGGGTAACTGACTGCCCTGCTTCCGGGGTAACTGACTGCCCTGTTTCCAGGCTAACTGACTGCCCTGTTTCCAGGATAACTGATCACCCTGTTTCCGGGGTAACTGACTGCCCTGTTTCCGGGGTAACTGACCGCCCTGTTTCCAGGATAACTGATCACCCTGTTTCCGGGATAACTGACCACCCTGTTTCCAGGGTCACTGACCACCCTGTTTCCAGGATAACTGACTCCCCTGTTTCCAGGGTAACTGACTGCCCTGTTTCCGGGGTAACTGATCTCCCTGTTTCCGGGGTTACTGACCGCCCTGTTTCCAGGATAACTGACCTACCTATTTACAGGTTAAATGACTGCCCTGTTTCACGGGTAACTGACTGCCCTGTTCCCAGGGGAACTGACTGCCCTGTTTCCGGGGTAACAGATCACCCTGTTTCCGGGGTAACTGACTAACCAGTTTCCAGGGTGACTGACTGCCCTGTTTCCAGGGTAACTGACTGCCCAGTTTCCGGGGTAACTGACTGCCCTGTTTCCAGGGTAACTGATCACCCTGTTTCCGGGATAACTGACTGCCCTGTTTCCGGGATAACTGACTGCCCTGTTTCCAGGGTAATTGACTTACCCTGTTTCCGGGGTAACTGACTGCCCAGTTTCCAGGCTAACTGACTGCCCTGTTTCCAGGATAACTGATCACCCTGTTTCCGGGGTAACTGACTGCCCTGTTTCCGGGGTAACTGACCGCCCTGTTTCCAGGGTCACTGACCACCCTGTTTACAGGATAACTGAAAGCCCTGTTTCCAGGGTAACTGATCTCCCTGTTTCCGGGGTAACTGATCTCCCTGTTTCCGGGTAACTGACTGCCCTGTTTCCGGTGTAACTGACTGCCCTGTTTCCGGGGTAACTGACTGCCCTGTTTCCAGGGTAACTGATCTCCCTGTTTCCAGTGCAACGGATCACCATGTTTCCGGGGTAACTGACTGCCCTGTTTCCAGGGCAACTGACCGCCCTGTTTCCGGGGGAACTGACTGCCCAGTTTCCAGGGTAACTGACTGCCCAGTTTCCAGGGTAACTAACTGCCCTGTTTCCGGGGTAACTGACTGCCCTGTTTCCAGGGTAACTGACTGCCCTGTTTCCAGGGTAACTGACCGCCCTGTTTCCAGGGTAACTGACTGTCCAGTTTCCAGGGTAAATTATCACCCTGTTTCCGGGATAACTATCTGCCCTGTTTCCGGGATAACTGACTGCCCTGTTTCCGGGGTAACTGATCACCCTGTTTCCGGGGTAACTGACTGCCCAGTTTCCGGGGTAACTGACTTCCCTGTTTCCAGGGTAACTGACTGCCCTGTTTCCGGGATAACTGACTGCCCTGTTTCCAGGATAACTGATCACCCTGTATCCGGGGTAACTGACTGCCCTGTTTCCGGGGTAACTGACCGCCCTGTTTCCAGGATAACTGATCACCCTGTTTCCGGGGTAACTGACCACCCTGTTTCCAGGGTCACTGACCACCCTGTTTCCAGGATAACTGACTCCCGTGTTTCCAGGGTAACTGACTGCCCTGTTTCCGGGGTAACTGATCTCCCTGTTTCCGGGGTTACTGACCGCCCTGTTTCCAGGATAACTGACCTACCTATTTCCAGGTTAACTGACTGCCCTGTTTCCAGGGTAACTGACTGCCCTGTTTCCAGGGGAACTGACTGCCCTGTTTCCGGGGTAACAGATCACCCTGTTTCCGGGGTAACTGACTAACCAGTTTACAGGGTGACTGACTGCCCTGTTTCCGGGGTAACTGACTGCCCAGTTTCCGGGGTAACTGACTGTCCTGTTTCCTGGGTAACTGACTGCCCTGCTTCCGGGGTAACTGACTGCCCTGTTTCCAGGGTAACTGATAACCCTGTTTCCGGGGTAACTGACTGCCCTGTTTCCAGGCTAACTGACTGCCCTGTTTCCAGGATAACTGATCACCCTGTTTCCGGGGTAACTGACTGCCCTGTTTCCGGGGTAACTGACCGCCCTGTTTCCAGGATAACTGATCACCCTGTTTCCGGGGTAACTGTCCACCCTGTTTCCAGGGTCACTGACCACCCTGTTTCAAGGATAGCTGACTCCCCTGTTTCCAGGGTGACTGACTGCCCTGTTTCCGGGATAACTGACTGCCCTGTTTCCAGGGTAACTGATAACCCTGTTTCCGGGGTAACTGACTGCCCTGTTTCCAGGCTAACTGACTGCCCTGTTTCCAGGATAACTGATCACCCTGTTTCCGGGGTAACTGACTGCCCTGTTTCCGGGGTAACTGACCGCCCTGTTTCCAGGATAACTGTTCACCCTGTTTCCGGGGTAACTGACCACCCTGTTTCCAGGGTCACTGACCACCCTGTTTCCAGGATAACTGACTCCCCTGTTTCCAGGGTAACTGACTGCCCTGTTTCCAGGGTAACTGACTGCCCTGTTTCCGGGGTAACTGACTGCCCTGTTTCCAGGATAACTGATCACTCTGTTTCCGGGGTAACTGATCACTCTGTTTCCGGGGTAACTGACCACCCTGTTTCCGGGGTAACTGACTAATCTGTTTCCAGGGTTACTGACAGCCCTGTTTCCGGGGTAACTGACTGCCCTGTTTCCGGGGTAACTGACCGCCCTGTTTCCAGGATAACTGATCACCCTCTTTCCAGTGTAACTGACCATCCTGTTTCCAGGGTAACTGAATGCCCAGTTTCCAGGGTAACTGACTGCCCTGTTTCCGGGGTAACAGATCTCCCTGTTTCCGGGGTAACTGACCGCCCTGTTTCCAGGATAACTGACCGCCCTATTTCCGGGGTAACTGACTGACCTGTTTCCAGGATAACTGACTGCCCTGTTTCCAGGGTAACTGATCACCCTGTTTCCGGGATAACTGACTCCCCTGTTTCCAGGGTAACTGACTGCCCAGTTTCCGGGGTAACTGACTGCCCTGTTTCCTGAGTAACTGACTGCCCTGCTTCCGGGGTAACTGACTGCCCTGTTTCCAGGGTAACTGACTGCCCAGTTTCCAAGGTAACTGATCACCCTTTTTCCGTGATAACTGACTGCCCTGTTTCCGGGATTACTGACTGCCCTGTTTCCGGGGTAACTGATCACCCTGTTTCCGGGGTAACTGTCTAACCAGTTTCCAGGGTGACTGACTGCCCTGTTTCCAGGGTAACTGACTGCCCAGTTTCCGGGTTAACTGACTGCCCTGTTTCCTGGGTAACTGTCTGCCCTGCTTCCGGGGTAACTGACTGCCCTGTTTCCAGGGTAACTGACTGCCCAGTTTCCAGGGTAACTGATCACCCTTTTTCCGGGATAACTGACTGCCCTGTTTCCGGGATAACTGACTGCCCTTTTTCCAGGGTAACTGATCACCCTGTTTACGGGATAACTGTCTGCCCTGTTTCCGGGATAACTGACTGCCCAGTTTCCAGGGTAACTGACTGCCCTGTTTCCGGGGTAACTGACTGCCCTGTTTCCAGGGTAAGTGACTGCCCAGTTTCCAGGGTAACTGATCACCCTGTTTCCGGGAGAACTGACTGCCCTGTTTCTGGGAGAAATGACTGCCCTGTTTCCAGGGTAACTGACTGCCCTGCTTCCGGGGTAACTGACCGCCCTGTTTCCAGGGTCACTGACCACCCTGTTTCCAGGATAACTGAAAGCCCTATTTCCAGGGTAACTGATCTCCCTGTTTCCGGGGTAACTGATCTCCCTGTTTCCAGGGTCACTGACCACCCTGTTTCCAGGATAACTGAAAGCCCTATTTCCAGGGTAACTGATCTCCCTGTTTCCGGGGTAACTGATCTCCCTGTTTCCACGGCAACTGACCGCCCTGTTTCCGGGGGAACTGACTGCCCAGTTTCCAGGGTAACTAACTGCCCTGTTTCCGGGGTTACTGACCGCCCTGTTTCCAGGATAACTGACCTACCTATTTACAGGTTAAATGACTGCCCTGTTTCAAGGGTAACTGACTGCCCTGTTCCCAGGGGAACTGACTGCCCTGTTTCCGGGGTAACAGATCACCCTGTTTCCGGGGTAACTGACTAACCAGTTTCCAGGGTGACTGACTGCCCTGTTTCCAGGGTAACTGACTGCCCAGTTTCCGGGGTAACTGACTGCCCTGTTTCCAGGGTAACTGATCACCCTGTTTCCGGGATAACTGACTGCCCTGTTTCCGGGATAACTGACTGCCCTGTTTCCAGGGTAATTGACTTACCCTGTTTCCGGGGTAACTGACTGCCCAGTTTCCAGGCTAACTGACTGCCCTGTTTCCAGGATAACTGATCACCCTGTTTCCGGGGTAACTGACTGCCCTGTTTCCGGGGTAACTGACCGCCCTGTTTCCAGGGTCACTGATCACCCTTTTCCCGTGATAACTGACTGCCCTGTTTCCGGGATTACTGACTGCCCTGTTTCCGGGGTAACTGATCACCCTGTTTCCGGGGTAACTGTCTAACCAGTTTCCAGGGTGACTGACTGCCCTGTTTCCAGGGTAACTGACTGCCCAGTTTCCGGGTTAACTGATCTCCCTGTTTCCTGGGTAACTGTCTGCCCTGCTTCCGGGGTAACTGACTGCCCTGTTTCCAGGGTAACTGACTGCCCAGTTTCCAGGGTAACTGATCACCCTTTTTCCGGGATATCTGACTGACCTGTTTCCAGGGTAACTGATCTCCCTGTTTCCGGGGTAACTGATCTCCCTGTTTCCAAGATAACTGACTGCCCTGTTTCCAGGGAAACTGACCGCCCTGTTTCCGGGGGAACTGACTGCCCAGTTCCCAGGGTAACTAACTGCCCTGTTTCCGGGGTAACTGACTGCCCAGTTTCCAGGGTAACTGATTGCTCTGTTTCCAGGGTAACTGACAGCCCACCTTCCAGTGTAACTGATCACCCTGTTTCCAGGATAATTGACTGCCCTGTTTCCAGGGTAACTGACCGCCCTGTTTCCAGGGTAACTGACTGCCCAGTTTCCAGGGTAAATTATCACCATGTTTCCGGGAGAACTAACTGCCCTGTTTCCGGGATAACTGACTGCCCTGTTTCCGGGGTAACTGATCACCCTGTTTCCGGGGTAACTGACTTCCCTGTTTCCAGGGTAACTGACTGCCCTGTTTCCGGGATAACTGACTGCCCTGTTTCCAGGGTAACTGATAACCCTGTTTCCGGGATAACTGACTGCCCTGTTTCCAGGGTAACTGACTGCCCAGTTTCCAGAGTAACTGAATAACCTGTTTCCAGGGTAACAGATCACCCTGTTTCCGGGATAACTAACTGCCCTGTTTCCAAGATAACTGACTGCCCTGTTTCCAGGGAAACTGACTGCCCTGTTTCCGGGGTAACTGACTGCCCTGTTTCCAGGCTAACTGACTGCCCTGTTTCCAGGATAACTGATCACCCTGTTTCCGACGTAACTGACTGCCCTGTTTCCAGGGTAACTGACCGCCCTGTTTCCGGGGTAACTGACCACCCTGTTTCCAGGATAACTGATCACCCTGTTTCCAGGGTAACTGACTGCCCTGTTTCCGGGGTAACTGACTGCCCTGTTTCCAGGATAACTGATCACCCTGTTTCCGGGGTAACTGACCACCCTGTTTCCAGGGTCACTGACCACCCTGTTTCCAGGATAACTGACTCCCCTGTTTCCAGGGTAACTGACTGCCCTGTTTCCGGGGTAACTGATCTCCCTGTTTCCGGGGTTACTGACCGCCCTGTTTCCAGGATAACTGACCTACCTATTTCCAGGTTAACTGACTGGCCTGCTTCCAGGTTAACTGACAGCCCTGTTTCCAGGGTAACTGACTGCCCTGTTTCCAGGGGAACTGACTGCCCTGTTTCCGGGGTAAATGATCACCCAGTTTCCGGAGTAACTGACTGCCCTGTCTCCTGGGTGATTGACTGCCCAGTTTCCAGGTTAACTGACTGCCCAGTTTCCAGGGTAACTGATCACCCTTTTTCCGGGATAACTGACTGCCCTGTTTCCGGGATAACTGACTGCCCTGTTTCCAGTGTAACTAATCACCCTGTTTCCGGGATAACTGACTCCCCTGTTTCCAGGGTAACTGACTGCCCAGTTTCCGGGGTAACTGACTGCCCTGTTTCCTGGGTAACTGACTGCCCTGCTTCCGGGGTAACTGACTGCCCTGTTTCCAGGGTAACTGACTGCCCAGTTTCCAGGGTAACTGATCACCCTTTTTCCGTGTAACTGTCTAACCAGTTTCCAGGGTGACTGACTGCCCTGTTTCCAGGGTAACTGACTGCCCAGTTTCCGGGTTAACTGACTGCCCTGTTTCCTGGGTAACTGTCTGCCCTGCTTCCGGGGTAACTGACTGCCCTGTTTCCAGGGTAACTGACTGCCCAGTTTCCAGGGTAACTGATCACCCTTTTTCCGGGATAACTGACTGCCCTGTTTCCGGGATAACTGACTGCCCTGTTTCCAGGGTAACTGATCACCCTGTTTCCGGGATAACTGTCTGCCCTGTTTCCGGGATAACTGACTGCCCAGTTTCCAGGGTAACTGACTGCCCTGTTTCCGGGGTGACTGACTCCCCTGTTTCCAGGGTAACTGACTGCCCAGTTTCCAGGGTAACTGATCACCCTGTTTCCGGGAGAACTGACTGCCCTGTTTCTGGGAGAAATGACTGCCCTGTTTCCAGGGTAACTGACTGCCCTGCTTCCGGGGTAACTGACCGCCCTGTTTCCAGGGTCACTGACCACCCTGTTTCCAGGATAACTGAAAGCCCTATTTCCAGGGTAACTGATCTCCCTGTTTCCGGGGTAACTGATCACCCTGTTTCCGGGTAACTGACTGCCCTGTTTCCGGGGTAACTGACTGCCCTGTTTCCAGGGTAACTGATCTCCCTGTTTCCAGTGCAACGGATCACCATGTTTCCGGGGTAACTGACTGCCCTGTTTCCAGGGCAACTGACCGCCCTGTTTCCGGGGGAACTGACAGCCCAGTTTCCAGGGTAACTGACTGCCCAGTTTCCAGGGTAACTAACTGCCCTGTTTCCGGGGTAACTGACTGCCCAGTTTCCAGGGTAACTGACTGCTCTGTTTCCAGGGAATCTGACAGCCCACCTTCCAGTGTAACTGATCACCCTGTTTTCAGGATAATTGACTGCCCTGTTTCCAGGGTAACTGACCGCCCTGTTCCAGGGTAACTGACTGCCCAGTTTTCAGGGTAAATTATCACCCTGTTTCCGGGATAACTAACTGCCCTGTTTCCGGGATAACTGACTGCCCTGTTTCCGGGGTAACTGATCACCCTGTTTCCGGGGTAACTGACTGCCCAGTTTCCGGGGTAACTGACTTCCCTGTTTCCAGGGTAACTGACTGCCCTGTTTCCGGGATAACTGACTTCCCTGTTTCCAGGGTAACAGATCACCCTGTTTCCGGGATAACTGACTGCCCTGTTTCCAAGATAACTGACTGCCCTGTTTCCAGGGTAACTGACTGCCCTGCTTCCGGGGTAACTGACTGCCCTGTTTCCAGGCTAACTGACTGCCCTGTTTCCAGGATAACTGATCACCCTGTTTCCGGGGTAACTGACTGCCCTGTTTCCGGGGTAACTGACCGCCCTGTTTCCAGGATAACTGATCACCCTGTTTCCGGGATAACTGACCACCCTGTTTCCAGGGTCACTGACCACCCTGTTTCCAGGATAACTGACTCCCCTGTTTCCAGGGTAACTGACTGCCCTGTTTCCGGGGTAACTGATCTCCCTGTTTCCGGGGTTACTGACCGCCCTGTTTCCAGGATAACTGACCTACCTATTTACAGGTTAAATGACTGCCCTGTTTCACGGGTAACTGACTGCCCTGTTCCCAGGGGAACTGACTGCCCTGTTTCCGGGGTAACAGATCACCCTGTTTCCGGGGTAACTGACTAACCAGTTTCCAGGGTGACTGACTGCCCTGTTTCCAGGGTAACTGACTGCCCAGTTTCCGGGGTAACTGACTGCCCTGTTTCCAGGGTAACTGATCACCCTGTTTCCGGGATAACTGACTGCCCTGTTTCCGGGATAACTGACTGCCCTGTTTCCAGGGTAATTGACTTACCCTGTTTCCGGGGTAACTGACTGCCCAGTTTCCAGGCTAACTGACTGCCCTGTTTCCAGGATAACTGATCACCCTGTTTCCGGGGTAACTGACTGCCCTGTTTCCGGGGTAACTGACCGCCCTGTTTCCAGGGTCACTGACCACCCTGTTTACAGGATAACTGAAAGCCCTGTTTCCAGGGTAACTGATCTCCCTGTTTCCGGGGTAACTGATCTCCCTGTTTCCGGGTAACTGACTGCCCTGTTTCCGGTGTAACTGACTGCCCTGTTTCCGGGGTAACTGACTGCCCTGTTTCCAGGGTAACTGATCTCCCTGTTTCCAGTGCAACGGATCACCATGTTTCCGGGGTAACTGACTGCCCTGTTTCCAGGGCAACTGACCGCCCTGTTTCCGGGGGAACTGACTGCCCAGTTTCCAGGGTAACTGACTGCCCAGTTTCCAGGGTAACTAACTGCCCTGTTTCCGGGGTAACTGACTGCCCTGTTTCCAGGGTAACTGACTGCCCTGTTTCCAGGGTAACTGACCGCCCTGTTTCCAGGGTAACTGACTGTCCAGTTTCCAGGGTAAATTATCACCCTGTTTCCGGGATAACTATCTGCCCTGTTTCCGGGATAACTGACTGCCCTGTTTCCGGGGTAACTGATCACCCTGTTTCCGGGGTAACTGACTGCCCAGTTTCCGGGGTAACTGACTTCCCTGTTTCCAGGGTAACTGACTGCCCTGTTTCCGGGATAACTGACTGCCCTGTTTCCAGGATAACTGATCACCCTGTATCCGGGGTAACTGACTGCCCTGTTTCCGGGGTAACTGACCGCCCTGTTTCCAGGATAACTGATCACCCTGTTTCCGGGGTAACTGACCACCCTGTTTCCAGGGTCACTGACCACCCTGTTTCCAGGATAACTGACTCCCGTGTTTCCAGGGTAACTGACTGCCCTGTTTCCGGGGTAACTGATCTCCCTGTTTCCGGGGTTACTGACCGCCCTGTTTCCAGGATAACTGACCTACCTATTTCCAGGTTAACTGACTGCCCTGTTTCCAGGGTAACTGACTGCCCTGTTTCCAGGGGAACTGACTGCCCTGTTTCCGGGGTAACAGATCACCCTGTTTCCGGGGTAACTGACTAACCAGTTTACAGGGTGACTGACTGCCCTGTTTCCGGGGTAACTGACTGCCCAGTTTCCGGGGTAACTGACTGTCCTGTTTCCTGGGTAACTGACTGCCCTGCTTCCGGGGTAACTGACTGCCCTGTTTCCAGGGTAACTGATAACCCTGTTTCCGGGGTAACTGACTGCCCTGTTTCCAGGCTAACTGACTGCCCTGTTTCCAGGATAACTGATCACCCTGTTTCCGGGGTAACTGACTGCCCTGTTTCCGGGGTAACTGACCGCCCTGTTTCCAGGATAACTGATCACCCTGTTTCCGGGGTAACTGTCCACCCTGTTTCCAGGGTCACTGACCACCCTGTTTCAAGGATAGCTGACTCCCCTGTTTCCAGGGTGACTGACTGCCCTGTTTCCGGGATAACTGACTGCCCTGTTTCCAGGGTAACTGATAACCCTGTTTCCGGGGTAACTGACTGCCCTGTTTCCAGGCTAACTGACTGCCCTGTTTCCAGGATAACTGATCACCCTGTTTCCGGGGTAACTGACTGCCCTGTTTCCGGGGTAACTGACCGCCCTGTTTCCAGGATAACTGTTCACCCTGTTTCCGGGGTAACTGACCACCCTGTTTCCAGGGTCACTGACCACCCTGTTTCCAGGATAACTGACTCCCCTGTTTCCAGGGTAACTGACTGCCCTGTTTCCAGGGTAACTGACTGCCCTGTTTCCGGGGTAACTGACTGCCCTGTTTCCAGGATAACTGATCACTCTGTTTCCGGGGTAACTGATCACTCTGTTTCCGGGGTAACTGACCACCCTGTTTCCGGGGTAACTGACTAATCTGTTTCCAGGGTTACTGACAGCCCTGTTTCCGGGGTAACTGACTGCCCTGTTTCCGGGGTAACTGACCGCCCTGTTTCCAGGATAACTGATCACCCTCTTTCCAGTGTAACTGACCATCCTGTTTCCAGGGTAACTGAATGCCCAGTTTCCAGGGTAACTGACTGCCCTGTTTCCGGGGTAACAGATCTCCCTGTTTCCGGGGTAACTGACCGCCCTGTTTCCAGGATAACTGACCGCCCTATTTCCGGGGTAACTGACTGACCTGTTTCCAGGATAACTGACTGCCCTGTTTCCAGGGTAACTGATCACCCTGTTTCCGGGATAACTGACTCCCCTGTTTCCAGGGTAACTGACTGCCCAGTTTCCGGGGTAACTGACTGCCCTGTTTCCTGAGTAACTGACTGCCCTGCTTCCGGGGTAACTGACTGCCCTGTTTCCAGGGTAACTGACTGCCCAGTTTCCAAGGTAACTGATCACCCTTTTTCCGTGATAACTGACTGCCCTGTTTCCGGGATTACTGACTGCCCTGTTTCCGGGGTAACTGATCACCCTGTTTCCGGGGTAACTGTCTAACCAGTTTCCAGGGTGACTGACTGCCCTGTTTCCAGGGTAACTGACTGCCCAGTTTCCGGGTTAACTGACTGCCCTGTTTCCTGGGTAACTGTCTGCCCTGCTTCCGGGGTAACTGACTGCCCTGTTTCCAGGGTAACTGACTGCCCAGTTTCCAGGGTAACTGATCACCCTTTTTCCGGGATAACTGACTGCCCTGTTTCCGGGATAACTGACTGCCCTTTTTCCAGGGTAACTGATCACCCTGTTTACGGGATAACTGTCTGCCCTGTTTCCGGGATAACTGACTGCCCAGTTTCCAGGGTAACTGACTGCCCTGTTTCCGGGGTAACTGACTGCCCTGTTTCCAGGGTAAGTGACTGCCCAGTTTCCAGGGTAACTGATCACCCTGTTTCCGGGAGAACTGACTGCCCTGTTTCTGGGAGAAATGACTGCCCTGTTTCCAGGGTAACTGACTGCCCTGCTTCCGGGGTAACTGACCGCCCTGTTTCCAGGGTCACTGACCACCCTGTTTCCAGGATAACTGAAAGCCCTATTTCCAGGGTAACTGATCTCCCTGTTTCCGGGGTAACTGATCTCCCTGTTTCCAGGGTCACTGACCACCCTGTTTCCAGGATAACTGAAAGCCCTATTTCCAGGGTAACTGATCTCCCTGTTTCCGGGGTAACTGATCTCCCTGTTTCCACGGCAACTGACCGCCCTGTTTCCGGGGGAACTGACTGCCCAGTTTCCAGGGTAACTAACTGCCCTGTTTCCGGGGTTACTGACCGCCCTGTTTCCAGGATAACTGACCTACCTATTTACAGGTTAAATGACTGCCCTGTTTCAAGGGTAACTGACTGCCCTGTTCCCAGGGGAACTGACTGCCCTGTTTCCGGGGTAACAGATCACCCTGTTTCCGGGGTAACTGACTAACCAGTTTCCAGGGTGACTGACTGCCCTGTTTCCAGGGTAACTGACTGCCCAGTTTCCGGGGTAACTGACTGCCCTGTTTCCAGGGTAACTGATCACCCTGTTTCCGGGATAACTGACTGCCCTGTTTCCGGGATAACTGACTGCCCTGTTTCCAGGGTAATTGACTTACCCTGTTTCCGGGGTAACTGACTGCCCAGTTTCCAGGCTAACTGACTGCCCTGTTTCCAGGATAACTGATCACCCTGTTTCCGGGGTAACTGACTGCCCTGTTTCCGGGGTAACTGACCGCCCTGTTTCCAGGGTCACTGATCACCCTTTTCCCGTGATAACTGACTGCCCTGTTTCCGGGATTACTGACTGCCCTGTTTCCGGGGTAACTGATCACCCTGTTTCCGGGGTAACTGTCTAACCAGTTTCCAGGGTGACTGACTGCCCTGTTTCCAGGGTAACTGACTGCCCAGTTTCCGGGTTAACTGATCTCCCTGTTTCCTGGGTAACTGTCTGCCCTGCTTCCGGGGTAACTGACTGCCCTGTTTCCAGGGTAACTGACTGCCCAGTTTCCAGGGTAACTGATCACCCTTTTTCCGGGATATCTGACTGACCTGTTTCCAGGGTAACTGATCTCCCTGTTTCCGGGGTAACTGATCTCCCTGTTTCCAAGATAACTGACTGCCCTGTTTCCAGGGAAACTGACCGCCCTGTTTCCGGGGGAACTGACTGCCCAGTTCCCAGGGTAACTAACTGCCCTGTTTCCGGGGTAACTGACTGCCCAGTTTCCAGGGTAACTGATTGCTCTGTTTCCAGGGTAACTGACAGCCCACCTTCCAGTGTAACTGATCACCCTGTTTCCAGGATAATTGACTGCCCTGTTTCCAGGGTAACTGACCGCCCTGTTTCCAGGGTAACTGACTGCCCAGTTTCCAGGGTAAATTATCACCATATTTCCGGGAGAACTAACTGCCCTGTTTCCGGGATAACTGACTGCCCTGTTTCCGGGGTAACTGATCACCCTGTTTCCGGGGTAACTGACTTCCCTGTTTCCAGGGTAACTGACTGCCCTGTTTCCGGGATAACTGACTGCCCTGTTTCCAGGGTAACTGATAACCCTGTTTCCGGGATAACTGACTGCCCTGTTTCCAGGGTAACTGACTGCCCAGTTTCCAGAGTAACTGAATAACCTGTTTCCAGGGTAACAGATCACCCTGTTTCCGGGATAACTAACTGCCCTGTTTCCAAGATAACTGACTGCCCTGTTTCCAGGGAAACTGACTGCCCTGTTTCCGGGGTAACTGACTGCCCTGTTTCCAGGCTAACTGACTGCCCTGTTTCCAGGATAACTGATCACCCTGTTTCCGACGTAACTGACTGCCCTGTTTCCAGGGTAACTGACCGCCCTGTTTCCGGGGTAACTGACCACCCTGTTTCCAGGATAACTGATCACCCTGTTTCCAGGGTAACTGACTGCCCTGTTTCCGGGGTAACTGACTGCCCTGTTTCCAGGATAACTGACCACCCTGTTTCCAGGGTCACTGACCACCCTGTTTCCAGGATAACTGACTCCCCTGTTTCCAGGGTAACTGACTGCCCTGTTTCCGGGGTAACTGATCTCCCTGTTTCCGGGGTTACTGACCGCCCTGTTTCCAGGATAACTGACCTACCTATTTCCAGGTTAACTGACTGGCCTGCTTCCAGGTTAACTGACAGCCCTGTTTCCAGGGTAACTGACTGCCCTGTTTCCAGGGGAACTGACTGCCCTGTTTCCGGGGTAAATGATCACCCAGTTTCCGGAGTAACTGACTGCCCTGTCTCCTGGGTGATTGACTGCCCAGTTTCCAGGTTAACTGACTGCCCAGTTTCCAGGGTAACTGATCACCCTTTTTCCGGGATAACTGACTGCCCTGTTTCCGGGATAACTGACTGCCCTGTTTCCAGTGTAACTAATCACCCTGTTTCCGGGATAACTGACTCCCCTGTTTCCAGGGTAACTGACTGCCCAGTTTCCGGGGTAACTGACTGCCCTGTTTCCTGGGTAACTGACTGCCCTGCTTCCGGGGTAACTGACTGCCCTGTTTCCAGGGTAACTGACTGCCCAGTTTCCAGGGTAACTGATCACCCTTTTTCCGTGATAACTGACTGCCCTGTTTCGGGGATTACTGACTGCCCTGTTTCCGGGGTAACTGATCACCCTGTTTCCGGGGTAACTGTCTAACGAGTTTCCAGGGTGACTGACTGCCCTGTTTCCAGGGTAACTGACTGCCCAGTTTCCGGGTTAACTGACTGCCCTGTTTCCTGGGTAACTGACTGCCCTGCTTCCGGGGTAACTGACTGCCCTGTTTCCAGGGTAACTGACTGCCCAGTTTCCAGGGTAACTGATCACCCTTTTTCCGGGATAACTGACTGCCCTGTTTCCGGGATAACTGACTGCCCTGTTTCCAGGGTAACTGAACACCCTGTTTCCGGGATAACAGTCTGCCCTGTTTCCGGGATAACTGACTGCCCAGTTTCCAGGGTAACTGACTGCCCTGTTTCCGGGGTAACTGACTGCCCTGTTTCCAGGGTAACTGACTGCCCAGTTTCCAGGGTAACTGATCACCCTGTTTCCGGGAGAACTGACTGCCCTGTTTCTGGGAGAAATGACTGCCCTGTTTCCAGGGTAACTGACTGCCCTGCTTCCGGGGTAACTGACCGCCCTGTTTCCAGGGTCACTGACCACCCTGTTTCCAGGATAACTGAAAGCCCTATTTCCAGGGTAACTGATCTCCCTGTTTCCGGGGTAACTGATCACCCTGTTTCCGGGTAACTGACTGCCCTGTTTCCGGGGTAACTGACTGCCCTGTTTCCAGGGTAACTGAACTCCCTGTTTCCAGTGCAACGGATCACCATGTTTCCGGGGTAACTGACTGCCCTGTTTCCAGGGCAACTGACCGCCCTGTTTCCGGGGGAACTGACTGCTCAGTTTCCAGGGTAACTGACTGCTCTGTTTCCAGGGAATCTGACAGCCCACCTTCCAGTGTAACTGATCACCCTGTTTCCAGTATAATTGACTTCCCTGTTCCCAGGGGAACTGACTGCCCTGTTTCCGGGGTAACAGATCACCCTGTTTCCGGGGTAACTGACTAACCAGTTTCCAGGGTGACTGACTGCCCTGTTTCCAGGGTAACTGACTGCCCAGTTTCCGGGGTAACTGACTGCCCTGTTTCCAGGGTAACTGATCACCCTGTTTCCGGGATAACTGACTGCCCTGTTTCCGGGATAACTGACTGCCCTGTTTCCAGGGTAATTGACTTACCCTGTTTCCGGGGTAACTGACTGCCCAGTTTCCAGGCTAACTGACTGCCCTGTTTCCAGGATAACTGATCACCCTGTTTCCGGGGTAACTGACTGCCCTGTTTCCGGGGTAACTGACCGCCCTGTTTCCAGGGTCACTGATCACCCTTTTCCCGTGATAACTGACTGCCCTGTTTCCGGGATTACTGACTGCCCTGTTTCCGGGGTAACTGATCACCCTGTTTCCGGGGTAACTGTCTAACCAGTTTCCAGGGTGACTGACTGCCCTGTTTCCAGGGTAACTGACTGCCCAGTTTCCGGGTTAACTGATCTCCCTGTTTCCTGGGTAACTGTCTGCCCTGCTTCCGGGGTAACTGACTGCCCTGTTTCCAGGGTAACTGACTGCCCAGTTTCCAGGGTAACTGATCACCCTTTTTCCGGGATATCTGACTGACCTGTTTCCAGGGTAACTGATCTCCCTGTTTCCGGGGTAACTGATCTCCCTGTTTCCAAGATAACTGACTGCCCTGTTTCCAGGGAAACTGACCGCCCTGTTTCCGGGGGAACTGACTGCCCAGTTCCCAGGGTAACTAACTGCCCTGTTTCCGGGGTAACTGACTGCCCAGTTTCCAGGGTAACTGATTGCTCTGTTTCCAGGGTAACTGACAGCCCACCTTCCAGTGTAACTGATCACCCTGTTTCCAGGATAATTGACTGCCCTGTTTCCAGGGTAACTGACCGCCCTGTTTCCAGGGTAACTGACTGCCCAGTTTCCAGGGTAAATTATCACCATGTTTCCGGGAGAACTAACTGCCCTGTTTCCGGGATAACTGACTGCCCTGTTTCCGGGGTAACTGATCACCCTGTTTCCGGGGTAACTGACTTCCCTGTTTCCAGGGTAACTGACTGCCCTGTTTCCGGGATAACTGACTGCCCTGTTTCCAGGGTAACTGATAACCCTGTTTCCGGGATAACTGACTGCCCTGTTTCCAGGGTAACTGACTGCCCAGTTTCCAGAGTAACTGAATAACCTGTTTCCAGGGTAACAGATCACCCTGTTTCCGGGATAACTGACTGCCCTGTTTCCAAGATAACTGACTGCCCTGTTTCCAGGGAAACTGACTGCCCTGTTTCCGGGGTAACTGACTGCCCTGTTTCCAGGCTAACTGACTGCCCTGTTTCCAGGATAACTGATCACCCTGTTTCCGACGTAACTGACTGCCCTGTTTCCAGGGTAACTGACCGCCCTGTTTCCGGGGTAACTGACCACCCTGTTTCCAGGATAACTGATCACCCTGTTTCCAGGGTAACTGACTGCCCTGTTTCCGGGGTAACTGACTGCCCTGTTTCCAGGATAACTGATCACCCTGTTTCCGGGGTAACTGACCACCCTGTTTCCAGGGTCACTGACCACCCTGTTTCCAGGATAACTGACTCCCCTGTTTCCAGGGTAACTGACTGCCCTGTTTCCGGGGTAACTGATCTCCCTGTTTCCGGGGTTACTGACCGCCCTGTTTCCAGGATAACTGACCTACCTATTTCCAGGTTAACTGACTGGCCTGCTTCCAGGTTAACTGACAGCCCTGTTTCCAGGGTAACTGACTGCCCTGTTTCCAGGGGAACTGACTGCCCTGTTTCCGGGGTAAATGATCACCCAGTTTCCGGAGTAACTGACTGCCCTGTCTCCTGGGTAATTGACTGCCCAGTTTCCAGGTTAACTGACTGCCCAGTTTCCAGGGTAACTGATCACCCTTTTTCCGGGATAACTGACTGCCCTGTTTCCGGGATAACTGACTGCCCTGTTTCCAGTGTAACTAATCACCCTGTTTCCGGGATAACTGACTCCCCTGTTTCCAGGGTAACTGACTGCCCAGTTTCCGGGGTAACTGACTGCCCTGTTTCCTGGGTAACTGACTGCCCTGCTTCCGGGGTAACTGACTGCCCTGTTTCCAGGGTAACTGACTGCCCAGTTTCCAGGGTAACTGATCACCCTTTTTCCGTGATAACTGACTGCCCTGTTTCGGGGATTACTGACTGCCCTGTTTCCGGGGTAACTGATCACCCTGTTTCCGGGGTAACAGTCTAACGAGTTTCCAGGGTGACTGACTGCCCTGTTTCCAGGGTAACTGACTGCCCAGTTTCCGGGTTAACGGACTGCCCTGTTTCCTGGGTAACTGACTGCCCTGCTTCCGGGGTAACTGAGTGCCCTTTTTCCAGGGTAACTGACTGCCCAGTTTCCAGGGTAACTGATCACCCTTTTTCCGGGATAACTGACTGCCCTGTTTCCGGGATAACTGACTGCCCTGTTTCCAGGGTAACTGAACACCCTGTTTCCGGGATAACAGTCTGCCCTGTTTCCGGGATAACTGACTGCCCAGTTTCCAGGGTAACTGACTGCCCTGTTTCCGGGGTAACTGACTGCCCTGTTTCCAGGGTAACTGACTGCCCAGTTTCCAGGGTAACTGATCACCCTGTTTCCGGGAGAACTGACTGCCCTGTTTCTGGGAGAAATGACTGCCCTGTTTCCAGGGTAACTGACTGCCCTGCTTCCGGGGTAACTGACCGCCCTGTTTCCAGGGTCACTGACCACCCTGTTTCCAGGATAACTGAAAGCCCTATTTCCAGGGTAACTGATCTCCCTGTTTCCGGGGTAACTGATCACCCTGTTTCCGGGTAACTGACTGCCCTGTTTCCGGGGTAACTGACTGCCCTGTTTCCAGGGTAACTGAACTCCCTGTTTCCAGTGCAACGGATCACCATGTTTCCGGGGTAACTGACTGCCCTGTTTCCAGGGCAACTGACCGCCCTGTTTCCGGGGGAACTGACTGCTCAGTTTCCAGGGTAACTGACTGCTCTGTTTCCAGGGAATCTGACAGCCCACCTTCCAGTGTAACTGATCACCCTGTTTCCAGTATAATTGACTTCCCTGTTTCCAGGGTAACTGACCGCCCTGTTTCCAGGGTAACTGACTGCCCAGTTTCCAGGGTAAATTATCACCCTGTTTCCGGGATAACTAACTGCCCTGTTTCCGGGATAACTGACTGCCCTGTTTCCGGGGTAACTGATCACCCTGTTTCCGGGGTAACTGACTGCCCAGTTTCCGGGGCAACTGACTTCCCTGTTTCCAGGGTAACTGACTGCCCTGTTTCCGGGATAACTGACTGCCCTGTTTCCAGGGTAACTGATAACCCTGTTTCCGGGATAACTGACTGCCCTGTTTCCAGGGTAACTGACTGTCCAGTTTCCAGAGTAACTGAAGAACCTGTTTCCAGGGTAACAGATCACCCTGTTTCCGGGATAACTGACTGCCCTGTTTCCAAGATAACTGACTGCCCTGTTTCCAGGGTAACTGACTGCCCTGCTTCCGGGGTAACTGACTGCCCTGTTTCCAGGCTAACTGACTGCCCTGTTTCCAGGATAACTGATCACCCTGTTTCCGGGGTAACTGACTGCCCTGTTTCCGGGGTAACTGATCTCCCTGTTTCCGGGGTAACTGATCACCCTGTTTCCGGGGTAACTGACTGCCCAGTTTCCGGGGTAACTGACTGCCCTGTTTCCAGGGTAACTGATAACCCTGTTTCCGGGATAACTGACTGCCCTGTTTCCAGGGTAACTGACTGCCCAGTTTCCAGAGTAACTGAATAACCTGTTTCCAGGGTAACAGATCACCCTGTTTCCGGGATAACTGACTGCCCTGTTTCCAAGATAACTGACTGCCCTGTTTCCAGGGAAACTGACTGCCCTGTTTCCGGGGTAACTGACTGCCCTGTTTCCTGGCTAACTTACTGCCCTGTTTCCAGGATAACTGATCACCCTGTTTCCGGGGTAACTGACTGCCCTGTTTCCAGGATAACTGATCACCCTGTTTCCGGGGTAACTGACCACCCTGTTTCCAGGGTCACTGACCACCCTGTTTCCAGGATAACTGACTCCCCTGTTTCCAGGGTAACTGACTGCCCTGTTTCCGGGGTAACTGATCTCCCTGTTTCCGGGGTTACTGACCGCCCTGTTTCCAGGATAACTGACCTACCTATTTCCAGGTTAACTGACTGCCCTGCTTCCAGGTTAACTGACAGCCCTGTTTCCAGGGTAACTGACTGCCCTGTTTCCAGGGGAACTGACTGCCCTGTTTCCGGGGTAAATGATCACCCAGTTTCCGGGGTAACTGACTGCCCTGTCTCCTGGGTAATTGACTGCCCAGTTTCCAGGTTAACTGACTGCCCAGTTTCCAGGGTAACTGATCACCCTTTTTCCGGGATAACTGACTGCCCTGTTTCCGGGATAACTGACTGCCCTGTTTCCAGGGTAACTAATCACCCTGTTTCCGGGATAACTGACTCCCCTGTTTCCAGGGTAACTGACTGCCCAGTTTCCGGGGTAACTGACTGCCCTGTTTCCTGGGTAACTGACTGCCCTGCTTCCGGGGTAACTGACTGCCCAGTTTCCAGGGCAACTGATCACCCTTTTTCCGTGATAACTGACTGCCCTGTTTCCGGGATTACTGACTGCCCTGTTTCCGGGGTAACTGATCACCCTGTTTCCGGGGTAACTGTCTAACCAGTTTCCAGGGTGACTGACTGCCCTGTTTCCAGGGTAACTGACTGCCCAGTTTCCGGGTTAACTGACTGCCCTGTTTCCTGGGTAACTGTCTGCCCTGCTTCCGGGGTAACTGACTGCCCTGTTTCCAGGGTAACTGACTGCCCAGTTTCCGGGGTAACTGATCACCCTTTTTCCGGGATAACTGACTGCCCTGTTTCCGGGATAACTGACTGCCCTGTTTCCAGGGTAACTGATCACCCTGTTTCCGGGATAACTGTCTGCCCTGTTTCCGGGATAACTGACTGCCCAGTTTCCAGGGTAACTGACTGCCCTGTTTCCGGGGTGACTGACTCCCCTGTTTCCAGGGTAACTGACTGCCCAGTTTCCAGGGTAACTGATCACCCTGTTTCCGGGAGAACTGACTGCCCTGTTTCTGGGAGAAATGACTGCCCTGTTTCCAGGGGAACTGACTGCCCTGCTTCCGGGGTAACTGACCGCCCTGTTTCCAGGGTCACTGACCACCCTGTTTCCAGGATAACTGAAAGCCCTATTTCCAGGGTAACTGATCTCCCTGTTTCCGGGGTAACTGATCACCCTGTTTCCGGGTAACTGACTGCCCTGTTTCCGGGGTAACTGACTGCCCTGTTTCCAGGGTAACTGATCTCCCTGTTTCCAGTGCAACGGATCACCATGTTTCCGGGGTAACTGACTGCCCTGTTTCCAGGGCAACTGACCGCCCTGTTTCCGGGGGAACTGACAGCCCAGTTTCCAGGGTAACTGACTGCCCAGTTTCCAGGGTAACTAACTGCCCTGTTTCCGGGGTAACTGACTGCCCAGTTTCCAGGGTAACTGACTGCTCTGTTTCCAGGGAATCTGACAGCCCACCTTCCAGTGTAACTGATCACCCTGTTTTCAGGATAATTGACTGCCCTGTTTCCAGGGTAACTGACCGCCCTGTTTCCAGGGTAACTGACTGCCCAGTTTTCAGGGTAAATTATCTCCCTGTTTCCGGGATAACTAACTGCCCTGTTTCCGGGATAACTGACTGCCCTGTTTCCGGGGTAACTGATCACCCTGTTTCCGGGGTAACTGGCTGCCCAGTTTCCGGGGTAACTGACTTCCCTGTTTCCAGGGTAACTGACTGCCCTGTTTCCGGGATAACTGACTTCCCTGTTTCCAGGGTAACAGATCACCCTGTTTCCGGGATAACTGACTGCCCTGTTTCCAAGATAACTGACTGCCCTGTTTCCAGGGTAACTGACTGCCCTGCTTCCGGGGTAACTGACTGCCCTGTTTCCAGGCTAACTGACTGCCCTGTTTCCAGGATAACTGATCACCCTGTTTCCGGGGTAACTGACTGCCCTGTTTCCGGGGTAACTGACCGCCCTGTTTCCAGGATAACTGATCACCCTGTTTCCGGGATAACTGACCACCCTGTTTCCAGGGTCACTGACCACCCTGTTTCCAGGATAACTGACTCCCCTGTTTCCAGGGTAACTGACTGCCCTGTTTCCGGGGTAACTGATCTCCCTGTTTCCGGGGTTACTGACCGCCCTGTTTCCAGGATAACTGACCTACCTATTTACAGGTTAAATGACTGCCCTGTTTCAAGGGTAACTGACTGCCCTGTTCCCAGGGGAACTGACTGCCCTGTTTCCGGGGTAACAGATCACCCTGTTTCCGGGGTAACTGACTAACCAGTTTCCAGGGTGACTGACTGCCCTGTTTCCAGGGTAACTGACTGCCCAGTTTCCGGGGTAACTGACTGCCCTGTTTCCAGGGTAACTGATCACCCTGTTTCCGGGATAACTGACTGCCCTGTTTCCGGGATAACTGACTGCCCTGTTTCCAGGGTAATTGACTTACCCTGTTTCCGGGGTAACTGACTGCCCAGTTTCCAGGCTAACTGACTGCCCTGTTTCCAGGATAACTGATCACCCTGTTTCCGGGGTAACTGACTGCCCTGTTTCCGGGGTAACTGACCGCCCTGTTTCCAGGGTCACTGACCACCCTGTTTACAGGATAACTGAAAGCCCTGTTTCCAGGGTAACTGATCTCCCTGTTTCCGGGGTAACTGATCTCCCTGTTTCCGGGTAACTGACTGCCCTGTTTCCGGTGTAACTGACTGCCCTGTTTCCGGGGTAACTGACTGCCCTGTTTCCAGGGTAACTGATCTCCCTGTTTCCAGTGCAACGGATCACCATGTTTCCGGGGTAACTGACTGCCCTGTTTCCAGGGCAACTGACCGCCCTGTTTCCGGGGGAACTGACTGCCCAGTTTCCAGGGTAACTGACTGCCCAGTTTCCAGGGTAACTAACTGCCCTGTTTCCGGGGTAACTGACTGCCCAGTTTCCAGGGTAACTGACTGCCCTGTTTCCAGGGAAACTGACCGCCCTGTTTCCAGGGTAACTGACTGTCCAGTTTCCAGGGTAAATTATCACCCTGTTTCCGGGATAACTATCTGCCCTGTTTCCGGGATAACTGACTGCCCTGTTTCCGGGGTAACTGATCACCCTGTTTCCGGGGTAACTGACTGCCCAGTTTCCGGGGTAACTGACTTCCCTGTTTCCAGGGTAACTGACTGCCCTGTTTCCGGGATAACTGACTGCCCTGTTTCCAGGATAACTGATCACCCTGTTTCCGGGGTAACTGACTGCCCTGTTTCCGGGGTAACTGACCGCCCTGTTTCCAGGATAACTGATCACCCTGTTTCCGGGGTAACTGACCACCCTGTTTCCAGGGTCACTGCCCACCCTGTTTCCAGGATAACTGACACCCGTGTTTCCAGGGAAACTGACTGCCCTGTTTCCGGGGTAACTGATCTCCCTGTTTCCGGGGTTACTGACCGCCCTGTTTCCAGGATAACTGACCTACCTATTTCCAGGTTAACTGACTTCCCTGTTTCCTGGGTAACTGACTGCCCTGTTTCCAGGGGAACTGACTGCCCTCTTTCCGGGGTAACAGATCACCCTGTTTCCGGGGTAACTGACTAACCAGTTTACAGGGTGACTGACTGTCCTGTTTCCTGGGTAACTGACTGCCCTGCTTCCGGGGTAACTGACTGCCCTGTTTCCAGGGTAACTGATAACCCTGTTTCCGGGGTAACTGACTGCCCTGTTTCCAGGCTAACTGACTGCCCTGTTTCCAGGATAACTGATCACCCTGTTTCCGGGGTAACTGACTGCCCTGTTTCCGGGGTAACTGACCGCCCTGTTTCCAGGATAACTGATCACCCTGTTTCCGGGGTAACTGTCCACCCTGTTTCCAGGGTCACTGACCACCCTGTTTCAAGGATAACTGACTCCCCTGTTTCCAGGATAACTGATCACCCTGTTTCCGGGGTAACTGACCACCCTGTTTCCAGGGTCACTGACCACCCTGTTTCCAGGATAACTGACTCCCCTGTTTCCAGGGTAACTGACTGCCCTCTTTCCAGGGTAACTGACTGCCCTGTTTCCGGGGTAACTGACTGCCCTGTTTCCAGGATAACTGATCACTCTGTTTCCGGGGTAACTGATCACTCTGTTTCCGGGGTAACTGACCACCCTGTTTCCGGGGTAACTGACTAATCTGTTTCCAGGGTTACTGACAGCCCTGTTTCCGGGGTAACTGACTGCCCTGTTTCCGGGGTAACTGACCGCCCTGTTTCCAGGATAACTGATCACCCTCTTTCCAGTGTAACTGACCATCCTGTTTCCAGGGTAACTGAATGCCCAGTTTCCAGGGTAACTGACTGCCCTGTTTCCGGGGTAACAGATCTCCCTGTTTCCGGGGTAACTGACCGCCCTGTTTCCAGGATAACTGACCGCCCTATTTCCGGGGTAACTGACTGCCCTGTTTCCAGGATAACTGACTGCCCTGTTTCCGGGATAACTGACAGCCCTGTTTACTGGATAACTGAGCGCCCTGTTTCCAGGTTAACTGACTGCCCTGTTTCCGGGGTAACTGACTGCCCTGTTTCCAGGGTAACTGACTGCCCAGTTTCCAGAGTAACTGAATACCCTGTTTCCAGGGTAACTGACTGCCCTGTTTCCGGGATAACTGACTGCCCTGTTTCCAGGGTAACTGACTGCCCTGTTTCCGGGGTAACTGACTGCCCTGTTTCCAGGCTAACTGACTGCCCTGTTTCCAGGATAACTGATCACCCTGTTTCCGGGATAACTGACTCCCCTGTTTCCAGGGTAACTGACTGCCCTGTTTCCGGGGTAACTGACCGCCCTGTTTCCAGGATAACTGACTGCCCTGTTTCCAGGTTAACTGACAGCCCTGTTTCCAGGGTAACTGACTGCCCTGTTTCCAGGGGAACTGACTGCCCTGTTTCCGGGGTAATTGATCACCCTGTTTCCGGGGTAACTGACTAACCAGTTTCCAGGGTGACTGACTGCCCTGTTTCCAGGGTAACTGACTGCCCAGTTTCCGGGGTAACTGACTGCCCTGTTTCCTGGGTAATTGACTGCCCAGTTTCCAGGTTAACTGACTGCCCAGTTTCCAGGGTAACTGATCACCCTTTTTCCGGGATAACTGACTGCCCTGTTTCCGGGATAACTGACTGCCCTGTTTCCAGGGTAACTGATCACCCTGTTTCCGGGATAACTGACTCCCCTGTTTCCAGGGTAACTGACTGCCCAGTTTCCGGGGTAACTGACTGCCCTGTTTCCTGAGTAACTGACTGCCCTGCTTCCGGGGTAACTGACTGCCCTGTTTCCAGGGTAACTGACTGCCCAGTTTCCAGGGTAACTGATCACCCTTTTTCCGTGATAACTGACTGCCCTGTTTCCGGGATTACTGACTGCCCTGTTTCCGGGGTAACTGATCACCCTGTTTCCGGGGTAACTGTCTAACCAGTTTCCAGGGTGACTGACTGCCCTGTTTCCAGGGTAACTGACTGCCCAGTTTCCGGGTTAACTGACTGCCCTGTTTCCTGGGTAACTGTCTGCCCTGCTTCCGGGGTAACTGACTGCCCTGTTTCCAGGGTAACTGACTGCCCAGTTTCCAGGGTAACTGATCACCCTTTTTCCGGGATAACTGACTGCCCTGTTTCCGGGATAACTGACTGCCCTGTTTCCAGGGTAACTGATCACCCTGTTTACGGGATAACTGTCTGCCCTGTTTCCGGGATAACTGACTGCCCAGTTTCCAGGGTAACTGACTGCCCTGTTTCCGGGGTAACTGACTGCCCTGTTTCCAGGGTAACTGACTGCCCAGTTTCCAGGGTAACTGATCACCCTGTTTCCGGGAGAACTGACTGCCCTGTTTCTGGGAGAAATGACTGCCCTGTTTCCAGGGTAACTGACTGCCCTGCTTCCGGGGTAACTGACCGCCCTGTTTCCAGGGTCACTGACCACCCTGTTTCCAGGATAACTGAAAGCCCTATTTCCAGGGTAACTGATCTCCCTGTTTCCGGGGTAACTGATCTCCCTGTTTCCAGGGTCACTGACCACCCTGTTTCCAGGATAACTGAAAGCCCTATTTCCAGGGTAACTGATCTCCCTGTTTCCGGGGTAACTGACTGCCCTGTTTCCACGGCAACTGACCGCCCTGTTTCCGGGGGAACTGACTGCCCAGTTTCCAGGGTAACTAACTGCCCTGTTTCCGGGGTAACTGACTGCCCAGTTTCCAGGGTAACTGACTGCTCTGTTTCCAGGGTAACTGACAGCCCACCTTCCAGTGTAACTGATCACCCTGTTTCCAGGATAATTGACTGCCCTGTTTCCAGGGTAACTGACCGCCCTGTTTCCAGGGTAACTGACTGCCCAGTTTCCAGGGTAAATTATCACCCTGTTTCCGGGATAACTAACTGCCCTGTTTCCGGGATAACTGACTGCCCTGTTTCCGGGGTAACTGATCACCCTGTTTCCGGGGTAACTGACTGCCCAGTTTCCGGGGTAACTGACTTCCCTGTTTCCAGGGTAACTGACTATCCTGTTTCCGGGATAACTGACCGCCCTGTTTCCAGGGTAACTGATAACCCTGTTTCCGGGATAACTGACTGCCCTGTTTCCAGGGTAACTGACTGCCCAGTTTCCAGAGTAACTGAATAACCTGTTTCCAGGGTAACAGATCACCCTGTTTCCGGGATAACTGACTGCCCTGTTTCCAAGATAATTGACTGCCCTGTTTCCAGGGAAACTGACTGCCCTGTTTCCGGGGAAACTGACTGCCCTGTTTCCAAACTAACTGACTGCCCTGTTTCCAGGATAACTGATCACCCTGTTTCCAGGGTCACTGACCACCCTGTTTCCAGGATAACTGACTCCCCTGTTTCCAGGGTAACTGACTGCCCTGTTTCCGGGGTAACTGATCTCCCTGTTTCCGGGGTTACTGACCGCAATGTTTCCAGGATAACTGACCTACCTATTTCCAGGTTAACTGACTGCCCTGCTTCCAGGTTAACTGACAGCCCTGTTTCCAGGGTAACTGACTGCCCTGTTTCCAGGGGAACTGACTGCCCTGTTTCCGGGGTAAATGATCACCCTGTTTCCGGGGTAACTGACTAACCAGTTTCCAGGGTGACTGACTGCCCTGTTTCCAGGGTAACTGACTGCCCAGTATCCGGGGTAACTGACTGCCCTGTCTCCTGGGTAATTGACTGCCCAGTTTCCAGGTTAACTGACTGCCCAGTTTCCAGGGTAACTGACTGCCCAGTTTCCAGGGTAACTGATCACCCTTTTTCCGGGATAACTGACTGCCCTGTTTCCGGGATAACTGACTGCCCTGTTTCCAGGGTAACTGATCACCCTGTTTACGGGATAACTGTCTGCCCTGTTTCCGGGATAACTGACTGCCCAGTTTCCAGGGTAACTGACTGCCCTGTATCCGGGGTAACTGACTGCCCTGTTTCCAGGGTAACTGACTGCCCAGTTTCCAGGGTAACTGATCACCCTGTTTCCGGGAGAACTGACTGCCCTGTTTCTGGGAGAAATGACTGCCCTGTTTCCAGGGTAACTGACTGCCCTGCTTCCGGGGTAACTGACCGCCCTGTTTCCAGGGTCACTGTCCACCCTGTTTCCAGGATAACTGAAAGCCCTATTTCCAGGGTAACTGATCTCCCTGTTTCCGGGGTAACTGATCTCCCTGTTTCCAGGGTCACTGACCACCCTGTTTCCAGGATAACTGAAAGCCCTATTTCCAGGGTAACTGATCTCCCTGTTTCCGGGGTAACTGATCTCCCTGTTTCCACGGCAACGGACCGCCCTGTTTCCGGGGGAACTGACTGCCCAGTTTCCAGGGTAACTAACTGCCCTGTTTCCAGGGTAACTGACTGCCCAGTTTCCAGGGTAACTGACTGCTCTGTTTCCAGGGTAACTGACAGCCCACCTTCCAGTGTAACTGATCACCCTGTTTCCAGGATAATTGACTGCCCTGTTTCCAGGGTAACTGACCGCCCTGTTTCCAGGGTAACTGACTGCCCAGTTTCCAGGGTAAATTATCACCCTGTTTCCGGGATAACTAACTGCCCTGTTTCCGGGATAACTGACTGCCCTGTTTCCGGGGTAACTGATCACCCTGTTTCCGGGGTAACTGACTGCCCAGTTTCCGGGGTAACTGACTTCCCTGTTTCCAGGGTAACTGACTATCCTGTTTCCGGGATAACTGACCGCCCTGTTTCCAGGGTAACTGATAACCCTGTTTCCGGGATAACTGACTGCCCTGTTTCCAGGGTAACTGACTGCCCAGTTTCCAGAGTAACTGAATAACCTGTTTCCAGGGTAACAGATCACCCTGTTTCCGGGATAACTGACTGCCCTGTTTCCAAGATAATTGACTGCCCTGTTTCCAGGGAAACTGACTGCCCTGTTTCCGGGGAAACTGACTGCCCTGTTTCCAAACTAACTGACTGCCCTGTTTCCAGGATAACTGATCACCCTGTTTCCAGGGTCACTGACCACCCTGTTTCCAGGATAACTGACTCCCCTGTTTCCAGGGTAACTGACTGCCCTGTTTCCGGGGTAACTGATCTCCCTGTTTCCGGGGTTACTGACCGCAATGTTTCCAGGATAACTGACCTACCTATTTCCAGGTTAACTGACTGCCCTGCTTCCAGGTTAACTGACAGCCCTGTTTCCAGGGTAACTGACTGCCCTGTTTCCAGGGGAACTGACTGCCCTGTTTCCGGGGTAAATGATCACCCTGTTTCCGGGGTAACTGACTAACCAGTTTCCAGGGTGACTGACTGCCCTGTTTCCAGGGTAACTGACTGCCCAGTATCCGGGGTAACTGACTGCCCTGTCTCCTGAGTAATTGACTGCCCAGTTTCCAGGTTAACTGACTGCCCAGTTTCCAGGGTAACTGATCACCCTTTTTCCGGGATAACTGACTGCCCTGTTTCCGGGATAACTGACTGCCCTGTTTCCAGGGTAACTGATCACCCTGTTTCCGGGATAACTGACTCCCCTGTTTCCAGGGTAACTGACTGCCTAGTTTCCGGGGTAACTGACTGCCCTGTTTCCTGGGTAACTGACTGCCCTGCTTCCGGGGTAACTGACTGCCCAGTTTCCAGGGTAACTGATCACCCTTTTTCCGTGATAACTGACTGCCCTGTTTCCAGGGTAACTGACTCCCCAGTTTCCAGGGTAACTGATCACCCTTTTTCCGTGATAACTGACTGCCCTTTTTCCGGGATTACTGACTGCCCTGTTTCCGGGGTAACTGATCACCCTGTTTCCGGGGTAACTGTCTAACCAGTTTCCAGGGTGACTGACTGCCCTGTTTCCAGGGTAACTGACTGCCCAGTTTCCGGGTTAACTGACTGCCCTGTTTCCTGGGTAACTGACTGCCCTGCTTCCGGGGTAACTGACTGCCCTGTTTCCAGGGTAACTGACTGCCCAGTTTCCTGGGTAACTGATCACCCTTTTTCCGGGATAACTGACTGCCCTGTTTCCGGGATAACTGACTGCCCTGTTTCCAGGGTAACTGATCACCCTGTTTCCGGGATAACTGTCTGCCCTGTTTCCGGGATAACTGACTGCCCAGTTTCCAGGGTAACTGACTGCCCTGTTTCCGGGGTAACTGACTGCCCTGTTTCCAGGGTAACTGACTGCCCAGTTTCCAGGGTAACTGATCACCCTGTTTCCGGGAGAACTGACTGCCCTGTTTCTGGGAGAAATGACTGCCCTGTTTCCAGGGTAACTGACTGCCCTGCTTCCGGGGTAACTGACCGCCCTGTTTCCAGGGTCACTGACCACCCTGTTTCCAGGATAACTGAAAGCCCTATTTCCAGGGTAACTGATCTCCCTGTTTCCGGGGTAACTGATCACCCTGTTTCCGGGTAACTGACTGCCCTGTTTCCGGGGTAACTGACTGCCCTGTTTCTAGGGTAACTGATCTCCCTGTTTCCAGTGCAACGGATCACCATGTTTCCGGGGTAACTGACTGCCCTGTTTCCAGGGCAATTGACCGCCCTGTTTCCGGGGGAACTAACTGCCCAGTTTCCAGGGTAACTGACTGCCCAGTTTCCAGGGTAACTAACTGCCCTGTTTCCGGGGTAACTGACTGCTCTGTTTCCAGGGAATCTGACAGCCCAGCTTCCAGTGTAACTGATCACCCTGTTTCCAGGATAATTGTCTGCCCTGTTTCCAGGGTAACTGACCGCCCTGTTTCCAGGGTAACTGACTGCCCAGTTTCAGGGTAAATTATCACCCTGTTTCCGGGATAACTAACTGCCCTGTTTCCGGGATAACTGACTGCCCTGTTTCCGGGGTAACTGATCACCCTGTTTCCGGGGTAACTGACTGCCCAGTTTCCGGGGTAACTGACTTCCCTGTTTCCAGGGTAACTGACTGCCCTGTTTCCGGGATAACTGACTGCCCTGTTTCCAGGGTAACTGATAACCCTGTTTCCGGGATAACTGACTGCCCTGTTTCCAGGGTAACTGAAGAACCTGTTTCCAGGGTAACAGATCACCCTGTTTCCGGGATAACTGACTGCCCTGTTTCCAAGATAACTGACTGCCCTGTTTCCAGGGTAACTGACTGCCCTGCTTCCGGGGTAACTGACTGCCCTGTTTCCAGTCTAACTGACTGCCCTGTTTCCAGGATAACTGATCACCCTGTTTCCGGGGTAACTGACTGCCCTGTTTCCGGGGTAACTGACCGCCCTGTTTCCAGGATAACTGATCACCCTGTTTCCGGGGTAACTGACCACCCTGTTTCCAGGGTCACTGACCACCCTGTTTCCAGGATAACTGACTCCCCTGTTTCCAGGGTAACTGACTGCCCTGTTTCCGGGGTAACTGATCTCCCTGTTTCCGGGGTTACTGACCGCCCTGTTTCCAGGATAACTGACCTACCTATTTACAGGTTAACTGACTGCCCTGTTTCCAGGGTAACTGACTGCCCTGTTCCCAGGCGAACTGACTGCACTGTTTCCGGAGTAACAGATCACCCTGTTTCCGGGGTAACTGACTAACCAGTTTCCAGGGTGACTGACTGCCCTGTTTCCAGGGTAACTGACTGCCCAGTTTCCGGGGTAACTGACTGCCCTGTTTCCAGGGTAACTGATCACCCTGTTTCCGGGATAACTGACTGCCCTTTTTCCGGGATAACTGACTGCCCTGTTTCCAGCGTAACTGACTTACCCTGTTTCCGGGGTAACTGACTGCCCTGTTTCCAGGCTAACTGACTGCCCTGTTTCCAGGATAACTGATCACCCTGTTTCCGGGGTAACTGACTGCCCTGTTTCCGGGGGAACTGACCGCCCTGTTTCCAGGGTCACTGACCACCCTGTTTCCAGGATAACTGAAAGCCCTGTTTCCAGGGTAACTGATCTCCCTGTTTCCGGGGTAACTGATCTCCCTGTTTCCGGGTAACTGACTGCCCTGTTTCCGGTGTAACTGACTGCCCTGTTTCCGGGGTAACTGACTGCCCTGTTTCCAGGGTAACTGATCTCCCTGTTTCCAGTGCAACGGATCACCATGTTTCCGGGGTAACTGACTGCCCTGTTTCCAGGGCAAGTGACCGCCCTGTTTCCGGGGGAACTGACTGCCCAGTTTCCGGGATAACTGACTGCCCAGTTTCCAGGGTAACTGACTGCCCTGTTTCCGGGGTAACTGACTGCCCTGTTTCCAGGGTAACTGACTGCCCAGTTTCCAGGGTAACTGATCACCCTGTTTCCGGGAGAACTGACTGCCCTGTTTCTGGGAGAAATGACTGCCCTGTTTCCAGGGTAACTGACTGCCCTGCTTCCGGGGTAACTGACCGCCCTGTTTCCAGGGTCACTGACCACCCTGTTTCCAGGATAACTGAAAGCCCTATTTCCAGGGTAACTGATCTCCCTGTTTCCGGGGTAACTGATCACCCTGTTTCCGGGTAACTGACTGCCCTGTTTCCGGGGTAACTGACTGCCCTGTTTCTAGGGTAACTGATCTCCCTGTTTCCAGTGCAACGGATCACCATGTTTCCGGGGTAACTGACTGCCCTGTTTCCAGGGCAATTGACCGCCCTGTTTCCGGGGGAACTAACTGCCCAGTTTCCAGGGTAACTGACTGCCCAGTTTCCAGGGTAACTAACTGCCCTGTTTCCGGGGTAACTGACTGCTCTGTTTCCAGGGAATCTGACAGCCCAGCTTCCAGTGTAACTGATCACCCTGTTTCCAGGATAATTGTCTGCCCTGTTTCCAGGGTAACTGACCGCCCTGTTTCCAGGGTAACTGACTGCCCAGTTTCAGGGTAAATTATCACCCTGTTTCCGGGATAACTAACTGCCCTGTTTCCGGGATAACTGACTGCCCTGTTTCCGGGGTAACTGATCACCCTGTTTCCGGGGTAACTGACTGCCCAGTTTCCGGGGTAACTGACTTCCCTGTTTCCAGGGTAACTGACTGCCCTGTTTCCGGGATAACTGACTGCCCTGTTTCCAGGGTAACTGATAACCCTGTTTCCGGGATAACTGACTGCCCTGTTTCCAGGGTAACTGAAGAACCTGTTTCCAGGGTAACAGATCACCCTGTTTCCGGGATAACTGACTGCCCTGTTTCCAAGATAACTGACTGCCCTGTTTCCAGGGTAACTGACTGCCCTGCTTCCGGGGTAACTGACTGCCCTGTTTCCAGTCTAACTGACTGCCCTGTTTCCAGGATAACTGATCACCCTGTTTCCGGGGTAACTGACTGCCCTGTTTCCGGGGTAACTGACCGCCCTGTTTCCAGGATAACTGATCACCCTGTTTCCGGGGTAACTGACCACCCTGTTTCCAGGGTCACTGACCACCCTGTTTCCAGGATAACTGACTCCCCTGTTTCCAGGGTAACTGACTGCCCTGTTTCCGGGGTAACTGATCTCCCTGTTTCCGGGGTTACTGACCGCCCTGTTTCCAGGATAACTGACCTACCTATTTACAGGTTAACTGACTGCCCTGTTTCCAGGGTAACTGACTGCCCTGTTCCCAGGCGAACTGACTGCACTGTTTCCGGAGTAACAGATCACCCTGTTTCCGGGGTAACTGACTAACCAGTTTCCAGGGTGACTGACTGCCCTGTTTCCAGGGTAACTGACTGCCCAGTTTCCGGGGTAACTGACTGCCCTGTTTCCAGGGTAACTGATCACCCTGTTTCCGGGATAACTGACTGCCCTTTTTCCGGGATAACTGACTGCCCTGTTTCCAGCGTAACTGACTTACCCTGTTTCCGGGGTAACTGACTGCCCTGTTTCCAGGCTAACTGACTGCCCTGTTTCCAGGATAACTGATCACCCTGTTTCCGGGGTAACTGACTGCCCTGTTTCCGGGGGAACTGACCGCCCTGTTTCCAGGGTCACTGACCACCCTGTTTCCAGGATAACTGAAAGCCCTGTTTCCAGGGTAACTGATCTCCCTGTTTCCGGGGTAACTGATCTCCCTGTTTCCGGGTAACTGACTGCCCTGTTTCCGGTGTAACTGACTGCCCTGTTTCCGGGGTAACTGACTGCCCTGTTTCCAGGGTAACTGATCTCCCTGTTTCCAGTGCAACGGATCACCATGTTTCCGGGGTAACTGACTGCCCTGTTTCCAGGGCAAGTGACCGCCCTGTTTCCGGGGGAACTGACTGCCCAGTTTCCAGGGTAACTGACTGCCCAGTTTCCAGGGTAACGAACTGCCCTGTTTCCTGGGTAACTGACTGCCCAGTTTCCAGGGTAACTGACTGCCCTGTTTCCGGGGTAACTGACTGCCCTGTTTCCAGGCTAACTGACTGCCCTGTTTCCAGGATAACTGATCACCCTGTTTCCGACGTAACTGACTGCCCTGTTTCCGGGGTAACTGACCGCCCTGTTTCCAGGATAACTGTTCACCCTGTTTCCAGGGTCACTGACCACCCTGTTTCCAGGATAACTGACTCCCCTGTTTCCAGGGTAACTGACTGCCCTGTTTCCGGGGTAACTGATCTCCCTGTTTCCGGGGTTACTGACCGCAATGTTTCCAGGATAACTGACCTACCTATTTCCAGGTTAACTGACTGCCCTGCTTCCAGGTTAACTGACAGCCCTGTTTCCAGGGTAACTGACTGCCCTGTTTCCAGGGGAACTGACTGCCCTGTTTCCGGGGTAAATGATCACCCTGTTTCCGGGGTAACTGACTAACCAGTTTCCAGGGTGACTGACTGCCCTGTTTCCAGGGTAACTGACTGCCCAGTTTCCGGGGTAACTGACTGCCCTGTTTCCTGGGTAATTGACTGCCCAGTTTCCAGGTTAACTGACTGCCCAGTTTCCAGGGTAACTGATCACCCTTTTTCCGGGATAACTGACTGCCCTGTTTCCGGGATAACTGACTGCCCTGTTTCCAGGGTAACTGATCACCCTGTTTCCGGGATAACTGACTCCCCTGTTTCCAGGGTAACTGACTGCCCAGTTTCCGGGGTAACTGACTGCCCTGTTTCCTGGGTAACTGACTGCCCTGTTTCCGGGGTAACTGACTGCCCTGTTTCCAGGGTAACTGACTGCCCAGTTTCCAGGGTAACTGATCACCCTTTTTCCGTGATAACTGACTGCCCTGTTTCCGGGATTACTGACTGCCCTGTTTCCGGGGTAACTGATCACCCTGTTTCCGGGGTAACTGTCTAACCAGTTTCCAGGGTGACTGACTGCCCTGTTTCCAGGGTAACTGACTGCCCAGTTTCCGGGTTAACTGACTGCCCTGTTTCCTGGGTAACTGACTGCCCTGCTTCCGGGGTAACTGACTGCCCTGTTTCCAGGGTAACTGACTGCCCAGTTTCCAGGGTAACTGATCACCCTTTTTCCGGGATAACTGACTGCCCTGTTTCCGGGATAACTGACTGCCCTGTTTCCAGGGTAACTGACTGCCCAGTTTCCGGGGTAAATGATCACCCTGTTTCCGGGGTAACTGACTAACCAGTTTCCAGGGTGACTGACTGCCCTGTTTCCAGGGTAACTGACTGCCCAGTTTCCGGGGTAACTGACTGCCCTGTTTCCTGGGTAATTGACTGCCCAGTTTCCAGGTTAACTGACTGCCCAGTTTCCAGGGTAACTGATCACCCTTTTTCCGGGATAACTGACTGCCCTGTTTCCGGGATAACTGACTGCCCTGTTTCCGGATAACAGTCTGCCCTGTTTCCGGGATAACTGACTGCCCAGTTTCCAGGGTAACTGACTGCCCTGTTTCCGGTGTAACTGACTGCCCTGTTTCCAGGGTAACTGACTGCCCAGTTTCCAGGGTAACTGATCACCCTGTTTCCGGGAGAACTGACTGCCCTGTTTCTGGGAGAAATGACTGCCCTGTTTCCAGGGTAACTGACTGCCCTGC
Source organism: Heterodontus francisci (assembly GCF_036365525.1). Taxonomy (NCBI): domain Eukaryota; kingdom Metazoa; phylum Chordata; class Chondrichthyes; order Heterodontiformes; family Heterodontidae; genus Heterodontus; species Heterodontus francisci. The sequence goes on from NC_090386.1 coordinate 8,422,533, forward strand.
TTCCGGGGTAACTGACCGCCCTGTTTCCAGGGTCACTGACCACCCTGTTTCCAGGATAACTGAAAGCCCTATTTCCAGGGTAACTGATCTCCCTGTTTCCGGGGTAACTGATCACCCTGTTTCCGGGTAACTGACTGCCCTGTTTCCGGGGTAACTGACTGCCCTGTTTCCAGGGTAACTGATCTCCCTGTTTCCAGTGCAACGGATCACCATGTTTCCGGGGTAACTGACTGCCCTGTTTCCAGGGCAACTGACCGCCCTGTTTCCGGGGGAACTGACTGCCCAGTTTCCAGGGTAACTGACTGCCCAGTTTCCAGGGTAACTAACTGCCCTGTTTCCGGGGTAACTGACTGCTCTGTTTCCAGGGAATCTGACAGCCCACCTTCCAGTGTAACTGATCACCCTGTTTCCAGGATAATTGACTGCCCTGTTTCCGGGGTAACTGATCTCCCTGTTTCCGGGGTTACTGACCGCCCTGTTTCCAGGATAACTGACCTACCTGTTTACAGGTTACCTGACTGCCCTGTTTCCAGGGTAACTGACTGCCCTGTTCCCAGGGGAACTGACTGCCCTGTTTCCGGGGTAACAGATCACCCTGTTTCCGGGGTAACTGACTAACCAGTTTCCAGGGTGACTGACTGCCCTGTTTCCAGGGTAACTGACTGCCCAGTTTCCGGGGTAACTGACTGCCCTGTTTTCAGGGTAACTGATCACCCTGTTTCCGGGATAACTGACTGCCCTGTTTCCGGGATAACTGACTGCCCTGTTTCCAGGGTAACTGACTTACCCTGTTTCCGGGGTAACTGACTGCCCTGTTTCCAGGCTAACTGACTGCCCTGTTTCCAGAATAACTGATCACCCTGTTTCCGGGGTAACTGACTGCCCTGTTTCCGGGGTAACTGACCGCCCTGTTTCCAGGGTCACCGACCACCCTGTTTCCAGGATAACGGAAAGCCCTGTTTCCAGGGTAACTGATCTCCCTGTTTCCGGGGTAACTGATCTCCCTGTTTCCGGGTAACTGACTGCCCTGTTTCCGGTGTAACTGACTGCCCTGTTTCCGGGGTAACTGACTGCCCTGTTTCCAGGGTAACTGATCTCCCTGTTTCCAGTGCAACGGATCACCATGTTTCCGGGGTAACTGACTGCCCTGTTTCCAGGGCAACTGACCGCCCTGTTTCCGGGGGAACTGACTGCCCAGTTTCCAGGGTAACTGACTGCCCAGTTTCCAGGGTAACGAACTGCCCTGTTTCCGGGGTAACTGACTGCCCAGTTTCCAGGGTAACTGACTGCCCTGTTTCCAGGGTAACTGACAGCCCACCTTCCAGTGTAACTGATCACCCTGTTTCCAGGATAATTGACTGCCCTGTTTCCAGGGTAACTGACCGCCCTGTTTCCAGGGTAACTGACTGTCCAGTTTCCAGGGTAAATTATCACCCTGTTTCCGGGATAACTAACTGCCCTGTTTCCGGGATAACTGACTGCCCTGTTTCCGGGGTAACTGATCACCCTGTTTCCGGGGTAACTGACTGCCCAGTTTCCGGGGTAACTGACTTCCCTGTTTCCAGGGTAACTGACTGCCCTGTTTCCGGGATAACTGACTGCCCTGTTTCCAGGATAACTGATCACCCTTTTTCCGGGGTAACTGACTGCCCTGTTTCCGGGGTAACTGACCGCCCTGTTTCCAGGATAACTGATCACCCTGTTTCCGGGGTAACTGACCACCCTGTTTCCAGGGTCACTGACCACCCTGTTTCCAGGATAAGTGACTCCCGTGTTTCCAGGGTAACTGACTGCCCTGTTTCCGGGGTAACTGATCTCCCTGTTTCCGGGGTTACTGACCGCCCTGTTTCCAGGATAACTGACCTACCTATTTCCAGGTTAACTGACTGCCCTGTTTCCAGGGTAACTGACTGCCCTGTTTCCAGGGGAACTGACTGCCCTGTTTCCGGGGTAACAGATCACCCTGTTTCCGGGGTAACTGACTAACCAGTTTCCAGGGTGACTGACTGCCCTGTTTCCAGGGTAACTGACTGCCCAGTTTCCGGGGTAACTGACTGTCCTGTTTCCTGGGTAACTGACTGCCCTGCTTCCGGGGTAACTGACTTCCCTGTTTCCAGGGTAACTGATAACCCTGTTTCCGGGGTAACTGACTGCCCTGTTTCCAGGCTAACTGACTGCCCTGTTTCCAGGATAACTGATCACCCTGTTTCCGGTGTAACTGACTGCCCTGTTTCCGGGGTAACTGACCGCCCTGTTTCCAGGATAACTGATCACCCTGTCTCCGGGGTAACTGACCACCCTGTTTCCAGGGTCACTGACCACCCTGTTTCCAGGATAACTGACTCCCCTGTTTCCAGGGTAACTGACTGCCCTGTTTCCAGGGTAACTGACTGCCCTGTTTCCGGGGTAACTGACTGCCCTGTTTCCAGGATAACTGATCACTCTGTTTCCGGGGTAACTGATCACTCTGTTTCCGGGGTAACTGACCACCCTGTTTCCGGGGTAACTGACTAATCTGTTTCCAGGGTTACTGACAGCCCTGTTTCTGGGGTAACTGACTGCCCTGTTTCCGGGGTAACTGACCGCCCTGTTTCCAGGATAACTGATCACCCTGTTTCCAGTGTAACTGACCATCCTGTTTCCAGGGTAACTGACTGCACAGTTTCCAGGGTAACTGACTGCCCTGTTTCCGGGGCAACAGATCTACCTGTTTCCGGGGTAACTAACCGCCCTGTTTCCAGGATAACTGACAGCCCTATTTCCGGGGTAACTGACTGCCCTGTTTCCAGGATAACTGACTGACCTGTTTCCGGGATAACTGACTGCCCTGTTTACTGGATAACTGACCGCCCTTTTTCCAGGTTAACTGACTGCCCTGTTTCCGGGGTAACTGACTGCCCTGTTTCCAGGGTAACTGACTGCCCAGTTTCCAGAGTAACTGAATACCCTGTTTCCAGGGTAACTGACTGCCCTGTTTCCGGGATAACTGACTGCCCTGTTTCCGGGATAACTGACTGCCCTGTTTCCAGGGTAACTGAACACCCTGTTTCCGGGATAACAGTCTGCCCTGTTTCCGGGATAACTGACTGCCCAGTTTCCAGGGTAACTGACTGCCCTGTTTCCGGGGTAACTGACTGCCCTGTTTCCAGGGTAACTGACTGCCCAGTTTCCAGGGTAACTGATCACCCTGTTTCCGGGAGAACTGACTGCCCTGTTTCTGGGAGAAATGACTGCCCTGTTTCCAGGGTAACTGACTGCCCTGCTTCCGGGGTAACTGACCGCCCTGTTTCCAGGGTCACTGACCACCCTGTTTCCAGGATAACTGAAAGCCCTATTTCCAGGGTAACTGATCTCCCTGTTTCCGGGGTAACTGATCACCCTGTTTCCGGGTAACTGACTGCCCTGTTTCCGGGGTAACTGACTGCCCTGTTTCCAGGGTAACTGAACTCCCTGTTTCCAGTGCAACGGATCACCATGTTTCCGGGGTAACTGACTGCCCTGTTTCCAGGGCAACTGACCGCCCTGTTTCCGGGGGAACTGACTGCTCAGTTTCCAGGGTAACTGACTGCTCTGTTTCCAGGGAATCTGACAGCCCACCTTCCAGTGTAACTGATCACCCTGTTTCCAGTATAATTGACTTCCCTGTTCCCAGGGGAACTGACTGCCCTGTTTCCGGGGTAACAGATCACCCTGTTTCCGGGGTAACTGACTAACCAGTTTCCAGGGTGACTGACTGCCCTGTTTCCAGGGTAACTGACTGCCCAGTTTCCGGGGTAACTGACTGCCCTGTTTCCAGGGTAACTGATCACCCTGTTTCCGGGATAACTGACTGCCCTGTTTCCGGGATAACTGACTGCCCTGTTTCCAGGGTAATTGACTTACCCTGTTTCCGGGGTAACTGACTGCCCAGTTTCCAGGCTAACTGACTGCCCTGTTTCCAGGATAACTGATCACCCTGTTTCCGGGGTAACTGACTGCCCTGTTTCCGGGGTAACTGACCGCCCTGTTTCCAGGGTCACTGATCACCCTTTTCCCGTGATAACTGACTGCCCTGTTTCCGGGATTACTGACTGCCCTGTTTCCGGGGTAACTGATCACCCTGTTTCCGGGGTAACTGTCTAACCAGTTTCCAGGGTGACTGACTGCCCTGTTTCCAGGGTAACTGACTGCCCAGTTTCCGGGTTAACTGATCTCCCTGTTTCCTGGGTAACTGTCTGCCCTGCTTCCGGGGTAACTGACTGCCCTGTTTCCAGGGTAACTGACTGCCCAGTTTCCAGGGTAACTGATCACCCTTTTTCCGGGATATCTGACTGACCTGTTTCCAGGGTAACTGATCTCCCTGTTTCCGGGGTAACTGATCTCCCTGTTTCCAAGATAACTGACTGCCCTGTTTCCAGGGAAACTGACCGCCCTGTTTCCGGGGGAACTGACTGCCCAGTTCCCAGGGTAACTAACTGCCCTGTTTCCGGGGTAACTGACTGCCCAGTTTCCAGGGTAACTGATTGCTCTGTTTCCAGGGTAACTGACAGCCCACCTTCCAGTGTAACTGATCACCCTGTTTCCAGGATAATTGACTGCCCTGTTTCCAGGGTAACTGACCGCCCTGTTTCCAGGGTAACTGACTGCCCAGTTTCCAGGGTAAATTATCACCATGTTTCCGGGAGAACTAACTGCCCTGTTTCCGGGATAACTGACTGCCCTGTTTCCGGGGTAACTGATCACCCTGTTTCCGGGGTAACTGACTTCCCTGTTTCCAGGGTAACTGACTGCCCTGTTTCCGGGATAACTGACTGCCCTGTTTCCAGGGTAACTGATAACCCTGTTTCCGGGATAACTGACTGCCCTGTTTCCAGGGTAACTGACTGCCCAGTTTCCAGAGTAACTGAATAACCTGTTTCCAGGGTAACAGATCACCCTGTTTCCGGGATAACTGACTGCCCTGTTTCCAAGATAACTGACTGCCCTGTTTCCAGGGAAACTGACTGCCCTGTTTCCGGGGTAACTGACTGCCCTGTTTCCAGGCTAACTGACTGCCCTGTTTCCAGGATAACTGATCACCCTGTTTCCGACGTAACTGACTGCCCTGTTTCCAGGGTAACTGACCGCCCTGTTTCCGGGGTAACTGACCACCCTGTTTCCAGGATAACTGATCACCCTGTTTCCAGGATAACTGATCACCCTGTTTCCGGGGTAACTGACCACCCTGTTTCCAGGGTCACTGACCACCCTGTTTCCAGGATAACTGACTCCCCTGTTTCCAGGGTAACTGACTGCCCTGTTTCCGGGGTAACTGATCTCCCTGTTTCCGGGGTTACTGACCGCCCTGTTTCCAGGATAACTGACCTACCTATTTCCAGGTTAACTGACTGGCCTGCTTCCAGGTTAACTGACAGCCCTGTTTCCAGGGTAACTGACTGCCCTGTTTCCAGGGGAACTGACTGCCCTGTTTCCGGGGTAAATGATCACCCAGTTTCCGGAGTAACTGACTGCCCTGTCTCCTGGGTAATTGACTGCCCAGTTTCCAGGTTAACTGACTGCCCAGTTTCCAGGGTAACTGATCACCCTTTTTCCGGGATAACTGACTGCCCTGTTTCCGGGATAACTGACTGCCCTGTTTCCAGTGTAACTAATCACCCTGTTTCCGGGATAACTGACTCCCCTGTTTCCAGGGTAACTGACTGCCCAGTTTCCGGGGTAACTGACTGCCCTGTTTCCTGGGTAACTGACTGCCCTGCTTCCGGGGTAACTGACTGCCCTGTTTCCAGGGTAACTGACTGCCCAGTTTCCAGGGTAACTGATCACCCTTTTTCCGTGATAACTGACTGCCCTGTTTCGGGGATTACTGACTGCCCTGTTTCCGGGGTAACTGATCACCCTGTTTCCGGGGTAACAGTCTAACGAGTTTCCAGGGTGACTGACTGCCCTGTTTCCAGGGTAACTGACTGCCCAGTTTCCGGGTTAACGGACTGCCCTGTTTCCTGGGTAACTGACTGCCCTGCTTCCGGGGTAACTGAGTGCCCTTTTTCCAGGGTAACTGACTGCCCAGTTTCCAGGGTAACTGATCACCCTTTTTCCGGGATAACTGACTGCCCTGTTTCCGGGATAACTGACTGCCCTGTTTCCAGGGTAACTGAACACCCTGTTTCCGGGATAACAGTCTGCCCTGTTTCCGGGATAACTGACTGCCCAGTTTCCAGGGTAACTGACTGCCCTGTTTCCGGGGTAACTGACTGCCCTGTTTCCAGGGTAACTGACTGCCCAGTTTCCAGGGTAACTGATCACCCTGTTTCCGGGAGAACTGACTGCCCTGTTTCTGGGAGAAATGACTGCCCTGTTTCCAGGGTAACTGACTGCCCTGCTTCCGGGGTAACTGACCGCCCTGTTTCCAGGGTCACTGACCACCCTGTTTCCAGGATAACTGAAAGCCCTATTTCCAGGGTAACTGATCTCCCTGTTTCCGGGGTAACTGATCACCCTGTTTCCGGGTAACTGACTGCCCTGTTTCCGGGGTAACTGACTGCCCTGTTTCCAGGGTAACTGAACTCCCTGTTTCCAGTGCAACGGATCACCATGTTTCCGGGGTAACTGACTGCCCTGTTTCCAGGGCAACTGACCGCCCTGTTTCCGGGGGAACTGACTGCTCAGTTTCCAGGGTAACTGACTGCTCTGTTTCCAGGGAATCTGACAGCCCACCTTCCAGTGTAACTGATCACCCTGTTTCCAGTATAATTGACTTCCCTGTTTCCAGGGTAACTGACCGCCCTGTTTCCAGGGTAACTGACTGCCCAGTTTCCAGGGTAAATTATCACCCTGTTTCCGGGATAACTAACTGCCCTGTTTCCGGGATAACTGACTGCCCTGTTTCCGGGGTAACTGATCACCCTGTTTCCGGGGTAACTGACTGCCCAGTTTCCGGGGCAACTGACTTCCCTGTTTCCAGGGTAACTGACTGCCCTGTTTCCGGGATAACTGACTGCCCTGTTTCCAGGGTAACTGATAACCCTGTTTCCGGGATAACTGACTGCCCTGTTTCCAGGGTAACTGACTGTCCAGTTTCCAGAGTAACTGAAGAACCTGTTTCCAGGGTAACAGATCACCCTGTTTCCGGGATAACTGACTGCCCTGTTTCCAAGATAACTGACTGCCCTGTTTCCAGGGTAACTGACTGCCCTGCTTCCGGGGTAACTGACTGCCCTGTTTCCAGGCTAACTGACTGCCCTGTTTCCAGGATAACTGATCACCCTGTTTCCGGGGTAACTGACTGCCCTGTTTCCGGGGTAACTGATCTCCCTGTTTCCGGGGTAACTGATCACCCTGTTTCCGGGGTAACTGACTGCCCAGTTTCCGGGGTAACTGACTGCCCTGTTTCCAGGGTAACTGATAACCCTGTTTCCGGGATAACTGACTGCCCTGTTTCCAGGGTAACTGACTGCCCAGTTTCCAGAGTAACTGAATAACCTGTTTCCAGGGTAACAGATCACCCTGTTTCCGGGATAACTGACTGCCCTGTTTCCAAGATAACTGACTGCCCTGTTTCCAGGGAAACTGACTGCCCTGTTTCCGGGGTAACTGACTGCCCTGTTTCCTGGCTAACTTACTGCCCTGTTTCCAGGATAACTGATCACCCTGTTTCCGGGGTAACTGACTGCCCTGTTTCCAGGATAACTGATCACCCTGTTTCCGGGGTAACTGACCACCCTGTTTCCAGGGTCACTGACCACCCTGTTTCCAGGATAACTGACTCCCCTGTTTCCAGGGTAACTGACTGCCCTGTTTCCGGGGTAACTGATCTCCCTGTTTCCGGGGTTACTGACCGCCCTGTTTCCAGGATAACTGACCTACCTATTTCCAGGTTAACTGACTGCCCTGCTTCCAGGTTAACTGACAGCCCTGTTTCCAGGGTAACTGACTGCCCTGTTTCCAGGGGAACTGACTGCCCTGTTTCCGGGGTAAATGATCACCCAGTTTCCGGGGTAACTGACTGCCCTGTCTCCTGGGTAATTGACTGCCCAGTTTCCAGGTTAACTGACTGCCCAGTTTCCAGGGTAACTGATCACCCTTTTTCCGGGATAACTGACTGCCCTGTTTCCGGGATAACTGACTGCCCTGTTTCCAGGGTAACTAATCACCCTGTTTCCGGGATAACTGACTCCCCTGTTTCCAGGGTAACTGACTGCCCAGTTTCCGGGGTAACTGACTGCCCTGTTTCCTGGGTAACTGACTGCCCTGCTTCCGGGGTAACTGACTGCCCAGTTTCCAGGGCAACTGATCACCCTTTTTCCGTGATAACTGACTGCCCTGTTTCCGGGATTACTGACTGCCCTGTTTCCGGGGTAACTGATCACCCTGTTTCCGGGGTAACTGTCTAACCAGTTTCCAGGGTGACTGACTGCCCTGTTTCCAGGGTAACTGACTGCCCAGTTTCCGGGTTAACTGACTGCCCTGTTTCCTGGGTAACTGTCTGCCCTGCTTCCGGGGTAACTGACTGCCCTGTTTCCAGGGTAACTGACTGCCCAGTTTCCGGGGTAACTGATCACCCTTTTTCCGGGATAACTGACTGCCCTGTTTCCGGGATAACTGACTGCCCTGTTTCCAGGGTAACTGATCACCCTGTTTCCGGGATAACTGTCTGCCCTGTTTCCGGGATAACTGACTGCCCAGTTTCCAGGGTAACTGACTGCCCTGTTTCCGGGGTGACTGACTCCCCTGTTTCCAGGGTAACTGACTGCCCAGTTTCCAGGGTAACTGATCACCCTGTTTCCGGGAGAACTGACTGCCCTGTTTCTGGGAGAAATGACTGCCCTGTTTCCAGGGGAACTGACTGCCCTGCTTCCGGGGTAACTGACCGCCCTGTTTCCAGGGTCACTGACCACCCTGTTTCCAGGATAACTGAAAGCCCTATTTCCAGGGTAACTGATCTCCCTGTTTCCGGGGTAACTGATCACCCTGTTTCCGGGTAACTGACTGCCCTGTTTCCGGGGTAACTGACTGCCCTGTTTCCAGGGTAACTGATCTCCCTGTTTCCAGTGCAACGGATCACCATGTTTCCGGGGTAACTGACTGCCCTGTTTCCAGGGCAACTGACCGCCCTGTTTCCGGGGGAACTGACAGCCCAGTTTCCAGGGTAACTGACTGCCCAGTTTCCAGGGTAACTAACTGCCCTGTTTCCGGGGTAACTGACTGCCCAGTTTCCAGGGTAACTGACTGCTCTGTTTCCAGGGAATCTGACAGCCCACCTTCCAGTGTAACTGATCACCCTGTTTTCAGGATAATTGACTGCCCTGTTTCCAGGGTAACTGACCGCCCTGTTTCCAGGGTAACTGACTGCCCAGTTTTCAGGGTAAATTATCTCCCTGTTTCCGGGATAACTAACTGCCCTGTTTCCGGGATAACTGACTGCCCTGTTTCCGGGGTAACTGATCACCCTGTTTCCGGGGTAACTGGCTGCCCAGTTTCCGGGGTAACTGACTTCCCTGTTTCCAGGGTAACTGACTGCCCTGTTTCCGGGATAACTGACTTCCCTGTTTCCAGGGTAACAGATCACCCTGTTTCCGGGATAACTGACTGCCCTGTTTCCAAGATAACTGACTGCCCTGTTTCCAGGGTAACTGACTGCCCTGCTTCCGGGGTAACTGACTGCCCTGTTTCCAGGCTAACTGACTGCCCTGTTTCCAGGATAACTGATCACCCTGTTTCCGGGGTAACTGACTGCCCTGTTTCCGGGGTAACTGACCGCCCTGTTTCCAGGATAACTGATCACCCTGTTTCCGGGATAACTGACCACCCTGTTTCCAGGGTCACTGACCACCCTGTTTCCAGGATAACTGACTCCCCTGTTTCCAGGGTAACTGACTGCCCTGTTTCCGGGGTAACTGATCTCCCTGTTTCCGGGGTTACTGACCGCCCTGTTTCCAGGATAACTGACCTACCTATTTACAGGTTAAATGACTGCCCTGTTTCAAGGGTAACTGACTGCCCTGTTCCCAGGGGAACTGACTGCCCTGTTTCCGGGGTAACAGATCACCCTGTTTCCGGGGTAACTGACTAACCAGTTTCCAGGGTGACTGACTGCCCTGTTTCCAGGGTAACTGACTGCCCAGTTTCCGGGGTAACTGACTGCCCTGTTTCCAGGGTAACTGATCACCCTGTTTCCGGGATAACTGACTGCCCTGTTTCCGGGATAACTGACTGCCCTGTTTCCAGGGTAATTGACTTACCCTGTTTCCGGGGTAACTGACTGCCCAGTTTCCAGGCTAACTGACTGCCCTGTTTCCAGGATAACTGATCACCCTGTTTCCGGGGTAACTGACTGCCCTGTTTCCGGGGTAACTGACCGCCCTGTTTCCAGGGTCACTGACCACCCTGTTTACAGGATAACTGAAAGCCCTGTTTCCAGGGTAACTGATCTCCCTGTTTCCGGGGTAACTGATCTCCCTGTTTCCGGGTAACTGACTGCCCTGTTTCCGGTGTAACTGACTGCCCTGTTTCCGGGGTAACTGACTGCCCTGTTTCCAGGGTAACTGATCTCCCTGTTTCCAGTGCAACGGATCACCATGTTTCCGGGGTAACTGACTGCCCTGTTTCCAGGGCAACTGACCGCCCTGTTTCCGGGGGAACTGACTGCCCAGTTTCCAGGGTAACTGACTGCCCAGTTTCCAGGGTAACTAACTGCCCTGTTTCCGGGGTAACTGACTGCCCAGTTTCCAGGGTAACTGACTGCCCTGTTTCCAGGGAAACTGACCGCCCTGTTTCCAGGGTAACTGACTGTCCAGTTTCCAGGGTAAATTATCACCCTGTTTCCGGGATAACTATCTGCCCTGTTTCCGGGATAACTGACTGCCCTGTTTCCGGGGTAACTGATCACCCTGTTTCCGGGGTAACTGACTGCCCAGTTTCCGGGGTAACTGACTTCCCTGTTTCCAGGGTAACTGACTGCCCTGTTTCCGGGATAACTGACTGCCCTGTTTCCAGGATAACTGATCACCCTGTTTCCGGGGTAACTGACTGCCCTGTTTCCGGGGTAACTGACCGCCCTGTTTCCAGGATAACTGATCACCCTGTTTCCGGGGTAACTGACCACCCTGTTTCCAGGGTCACTGCCCACCCTGTTTCCAGGATAACTGACACCCGTGTTTCCAGGGAAACTGACTGCCCTGTTTCCGGGGTAACTGATCTCCCTGTTTCCGGGGTTACTGACCGCCCTGTTTCCAGGATAACTGACCTACCTATTTCCAGGTTAACTGACTTCCCTGTTTCCTGGGTAACTGACTGCCCTGTTTCCAGGGGAACTGACTGCCCTCTTTCCGGGGTAACAGATCACCCTGTTTCCGGGGTAACTGACTAACCAGTTTACAGGGTGACTGACTGTCCTGTTTCCTGGGTAACTGACTGCCCTGCTTCCGGGGTAACTGACTGCCCTGTTTCCAGGGTAACTGATAACCCTGTTTCCGGGGTAACTGACTGCCCTGTTTCCAGGCTAACTGACTGCCCTGTTTCCAGGATAACTGATCACCCTGTTTCCGGGGTAACTGACTGCCCTGTTTCCGGGGTAACTGACCGCCCTGTTTCCAGGATAACTGATCACCCTGTTTCCGGGGTAACTGTCCACCCTGTTTCCAGGGTCACTGACCACCCTGTTTCAAGGATAACTGACTCCCCTGTTTCCAGGATAACTGATCACCCTGTTTCCGGGGTAACTGACCACCCTGTTTCCAGGGTCACTGACCACCCTGTTTCCAGGATAACTGACTCCCCTGTTTCCAGGGTAACTGACTGCCCTCTTTCCAGGGTAACTGACTGCCCTGTTTCCGGGGTAACTGACTGCCCTGTTTCCAGGATAACTGATCACTCTGTTTCCGGGGTAACTGATCACTCTGTTTCCGGGGTAACTGACCACCCTGTTTCCGGGGTAACTGACTAATCTGTTTCCAGGGTTACTGACAGCCCTGTTTCCGGGGTAACTGACTGCCCTGTTTCCGGGGTAACTGACCGCCCTGTTTCCAGGATAACTGATCACCCTCTTTCCAGTGTAACTGACCATCCTGTTTCCAGGGTAACTGAATGCCCAGTTTCCAGGGTAACTGACTGCCCTGTTTCCGGGGTAACAGATCTCCCTGTTTCCGGGGTAACTGACCGCCCTGTTTCCAGGATAACTGACCGCCCTATTTCCGGGGTAACTGACTGCCCTGTTTCCAGGATAACTGACTGCCCTGTTTCCGGGATAACTGACAGCCCTGTTTACTGGATAACTGAGCGCCCTGTTTCCAGGTTAACTGACTGCCCTGTTTCCGGGGTAACTGACTGCCCTGTTTCCAGGGTAACTGACTGCCCAGTTTCCAGAGTAACTGAATACCCTGTTTCCAGGGTAACTGACTGCCCTGTTTCCGGGATAACTGACTGCCCTGTTTCCAGGGTAACTGACTGCCCTGTTTCCGGGGTAACTGACTGCCCTGTTTCCAGGCTAACTGACTGCCCTGTTTCCAGGATAACTGATCACCCTGTTTCCGGGATAACTGACTCCCCTGTTTCCAGGGTAACTGACTGCCCTGTTTCCGGGGTAACTGACCGCCCTGTTTCCAGGATAACTGACTGCCCTGTTTCCAGGTTAACTGACAGCCCTGTTTCCAGGGTAACTGACTGCCCTGTTTCCAGGGGAACTGACTGCCCTGTTTCCGGGGTAATTGATCACCCTGTTTCCGGGGTAACTGACTAACCAGTTTCCAGGGTGACTGACTGCCCTGTTTCCAGGGTAACTGACTGCCCAGTTTCCGGGGTAACTGACTGCCCTGTTTCCTGGGTAATTGACTGCCCAGTTTCCAGGTTAACTGACTGCCCAGTTTCCAGGGTAACTGATCACCCTTTTTCCGGGATAACTGACTGCCCTGTTTCCGGGATAACTGACTGCCCTGTTTCCAGGGTAACTGATCACCCTGTTTCCGGGATAACTGACTCCCCTGTTTCCAGGGTAACTGACTGCCCAGTTTCCGGGGTAACTGACTGCCCTGTTTCCTGAGTAACTGACTGCCCTGCTTCCGGGGTAACTGACTGCCCTGTTTCCAGGGTAACTGACTGCCCAGTTTCCAGGGTAACTGATCACCCTTTTTCCGTGATAACTGACTGCCCTGTTTCCGGGATTACTGACTGCCCTGTTTCCGGGGTAACTGATCACCCTGTTTCCGGGGTAACTGTCTAACCAGTTTCCAGGGTGACTGACTGCCCTGTTTCCAGGGTAACTGACTGCCCAGTTTCCGGGTTAACTGACTGCCCTGTTTCCTGGGTAACTGTCTGCCCTGCTTCCGGGGTAACTAACTGCCCTGTTTCCAGGGTAACTGACTGCCCAGTTTCCAGGGTAACTGATCACCCTTTTTCCGGGATAACTGACTGCCCTGTTTCCGGGATAACTGACTGCCCTGTTTCCAGGGTAACTGATCACCCTGTTTACGGGATAACTGTCTGCCCTGTTTCCGGGATAACTGACTGCCCAGTTTCCAGGGTAACTGACTGCCCTGTTTCCGGGGTAACTGACTGCCCTGTTTCCAGGGTAACTGACTGCCCAGTTTCCAGGGTAACTGATCACCCTGTTTCCGGGAGAACTGACTGCCCTGTTTCTGGGAGAAATGACTGCCCTGTTTCCAGGGTAACTGACTGCCCTGCTTCCGGGGTAACTGACCGCCCTGTTTCCAGGGTCACTGACCACCCTGTTTCCAGGATAACTGAAAGCCCTATTTCCAGGGTAACTGATCTCCCTGTTTCCGGGGTAACTGATCTCCCTGTTTCCAGGGTCACTGACCACCCTGTTTCCAGGATAACTGAAAGCCCTATTTCCAGGGTAACTGATCTCCCTGTTTCCGGGGTAACTGACTGCCCTGTTTCCACGGCAACTGACCGCCCTGTTTCCGGGGGAACTGACTGCCCAGTTTCCAGGGTAACTAACTGCCCTGTTTCCGGGGTAACTGACTGCCCAGTTTCCAGGGTAACTGACTGCTCTGTTTCCAGGGTAACTGACAGCCCACCTTCCAGTGTAACTGATCACCCTGTTTCCAGGATAATTGACTGCCCTGTTTCCAGGGTAACTGACCGCCCTGTTTCCAGGGTAACTGACTGCCCAGTTTCCAGGGTAAATTATCACCCTGTTTCCGGGATAACTAACTGCCCTGTTTCCGGGATAACTGACTGCCCTGTTTCCGGGGTAACTGATCACCCTGTTTCCGGGGTAACTGACTGCCCAGTTTCCGGGGTAACTGACTTCCCTGTTTCCAGGGTAACTGACTATCCTGTTTCCGGGATAACTGACCGCCCTGTTTCCAGGGTAACTGATAACCCTGTTTCCGGGATAACTGACTGCCCTGTTTCCAGGGTAACTGACTGCCCAGTTTCCAGAGTAACTGAATAACCTGTTTCCAGGGTAACAGATCACCCTGTTTCCGGGATAACTGACTGCCCTGTTTCCAAGATAATTGACTGCCCTGTTTCCAGGGAAACTGACTGCCCTGTTTCCGGGGAAACTGACTGCCCTGTTTCCAAACTAACTGACTGCCCTGTTTCCAGGATAACTGATCACCCTGTTTCCAGGGTCACTGACCACCCTGTTTCCAGGATAACTGACTCCCCTGTTTCCAGGGTAACTGACTGCCCTGTTTCCGGGGTAACTGATCTCCCTGTTTCCGGGGTTACTGACCGCAATGTTTCCAGGATAACTGACCTACCTATTTCCAGGTTAACTGACTGCCCTGCTTCCAGGTTAACTGACAGCCCTGTTTCCAGGGTAACTGACTGCCCTGTTTCCAGGGGAACTGACTGCCCTGTTTCCGGGGTAAATGATCACCCTGTTTCCGGGGTAACTGACTAACCAGTTTCCAGGGTGACTGACTGCCCTGTTTCCAGGGTAACTGACTGCCCAGTATCCGGGGTAACTGACTGCCCTGTCTCCTGGGTAATTGACTGCCCAGTTTCCAGGTTAACTGACTGCCCAGTTTCCAGGGTAACTGACTGCCCAGTTTCCAGGGTAACTGATCACCCTTTTTCCGGGATAACTGACTGCCCTGTTTCCGGGATAACTGACTGCCCTGTTTCCAGGGTAACTGATCACCCTGTTTACGGGATAACTGTCTGCCCTGTTTCCGGGATAACTGACTGCCCAGTTTCCAGGGTAACTGACTGCCCTGTATCCGGGGTAACTGACTGCCCTGTTTCCAGGGTAACTGACTGCCCAGTTTCCAGGGTAACTGATCACCCTGTTTCCGGGAGAACTGACTGCCCTGTTTCTGGGAGAAATGACTGCCCTGTTTCCAGGGTAACTGACTGCCCTGCTTCCGGGGTAACTGACCGCCCTGTTTCCAGGGTCACTGTCCACCCTGTTTCCAGGATAACTGAAAGCCCTATTTCCAGGGTAACTGATCTCCCTGTTTCCGGGGTAACTGATCTCCCTGTTTCCAGGGTCACTGACCACCCTGTTTCCAGGATAACTGAAAGCCCTATTTCCAGGGTAACTGATCTCCCTGTTTCCGGGGTAACTGATCTCCCTGTTTCCACGGCAACGGACCGCCCTGTTTCCGGGGGAACTGACTGCCCAGTTTCCAGGGTAACTAACTGCCCTGTTTCCAGGGTAACTGACTGCCCAGTTTCCAGGGTAACTGACTGCTCTGTTTCCAGGGTAACTGACAGCCCACCTTCCAGTGTAACTGATCACCCTGTTTCCAGGATAATTGACTGCCCTGTTTCCAGGGTAACTGACCGCCCTGTTTCCAGGGTAACTGACTGCCCAGTTTCCAGGGTAAATTATCACCCTGTTTCCGGGATAACTAACTGCCCTGTTTCCGGGATAACTGACTGCCCTGTTTCCGGGGTAACTGATCACCCTGTTTCCGGGGTAACTGACTGCCCAGTTTCCGGGGTAACTGACTTCCCTGTTTCCAGGGTAACTGACTATCCTGTTTCCGGGATAACTGACCGCCCTGTTTCCAGGGTAACTGATAACCCTGTTTCCGGGATAACTGACTGCCCTGTTTCCAGGGTAACTGACTGCCCAGTTTCCAGAGTAACTGAATAACCTGTTTCCAGGGTAACAGATCACCCTGTTTCCGGGATAACTGACTGCCCTGTTTCCAAGATAATTGACTGCCCTGTTTCCAGGGAAACTGACTGCCCTGTTTCCGGGGAAACTGACTGCCCTGTTTCCAAACTAACTGACTGCCCTGTTTCCAGGATAACTGATCACCCTGTTTCCAGGGTCACTGACCACCCTGTTTCCAGGATAACTGACTCCCCTGTTTCCAGGGTAACTGACTGCCCTGTTTCCGGGGTAACTGATCTCCCTGTTTCCGGGGTTACTGACCGCAATGTTTCCAGGATAACTGACCTACCTATTTCCAGGTTAACTGACTGCCCTGCTTCCAGGTTAACTGACAGCCCTGTTTCCAGGGTAACTGACTGCCCTGTTTCCAGGGGAACTGACTGCCCTGTTTCCGGGGTAAATGATCACCCTGTTTCCGGGGTAACTGACTAACCAGTTTCCAGGGTGACTGACTGCCCTGTTTCCAGGGTAACTGACTGCCCAGTATCCGGGGTAACTGACTGCCCTGTCTCCTGAGTAATTGACTGCCCAGTTTCCAGGTTAACTGACTGCCCAGTTTCCAGGGTAACTGATCACCCTTTTTCCGGGATAACTGACTGCCCTGTTTCCGGGATAACTGACTGCCCTGTTTCCAGGGTAACTGATCACCCTGTTTCCGGGATAACTGACTCCCCTGTTTCCAGGGTAACTGACTGCCTAGTTTCCGGGGTAACTGACTGCCCTGTTTCCTGGGTAACTGACTGCCCTGCTTCCGGGGTAACTGACTGCCCAGTTTCCAGGGTAACTGATCACCCTTTTTCCGTGATAACTGACTGCCCTGTTTCCAGGGTAACTGACTCCCCAGTTTCCAGGGTAACTGATCACCCTTTTTCCGTGATAACTGACTGCCCTTTTTCCGGGATTACTGACTGCCCTGTTTCCGGGGTAACTGATCACCCTGTTTCCGGGGTAACTGTCTAACCAGTTTCCAGGGTGACTGACTGCCCTGTTTCCAGGGTAACTGACTGCCCAGTTTCCGGGTTAACTGACTGCCCTGTTTCCTGGGTAACTGACTGCCCTGCTTCCGGGGTAACTGACTGCCCTGTTTCCAGGGTAACTGACTGCCCAGTTTCCTGGGTAACTGATCACCCTTTTTCCGGGATAACTGACTGCCCTGTTTCCGGGATAACTGACTGCCCTGTTTCCAGGGTAACTGATCACCCTGTTTCCGGGATAACTGTCTGCCCTGTTTCCGGGATAACTGACTGCCCAGTTTCCAGGGTAACTGACTGCCCTGTTTCCGGGGTAACTGACTGCCCTGTTTCCAGGGTAACTGACTGCCCAGTTTCCAGGGTAACTGATCACCCTGTTTCCGGGAGAACTGACTGCCCTGTTTCTGGGAGAAATGACTGCCCTGTTTCCAGGGTAACTGACTGCCCTGCTTCCGGGGTAACTGACCGCCCTGTTTCCAGGGTCACTGACCACCCTGTTTCCAGGATAACTGAAAGCCCTATTTCCAGGGTAACTGATCTCCCTGTTTCCGGGGTAACTGATCACCCTGTTTCCGGGTAACTGACTGCCCTGTTTCCGGGGTAACTGACTGCCCTGTTTCTAGGGTAACTGATCTCCCTGTTTCCAGTGCAACGGATCACCATGTTTCCGGGGTAACTGACTGCCCTGTTTCCAGGGCAATTGACCGCCCTGTTTCCGGGGGAACTAACTGCCCAGTTTCCAGGGTAACTGACTGCCCAGTTTCCAGGGTAACTAACTGCCCTGTTTCCGGGGTAACTGACTGCTCTGTTTCCAGGGAATCTGACAGCCCAGCTTCCAGTGTAACTGATCACCCTGTTTCCAGGATAATTGTCTGCCCTGTTTCCAGGGTAACTGACCGCCCTGTTTCCAGGGTAACTGACTGCCCAGTTTCAGGGTAAATTATCACCCTGTTTCCGGGATAACTAACTGCCCTGTTTCCGGGATAACTGACTGCCCTGTTTCCGGGGTAACTGATCACCCTGTTTCCGGGGTAACTGACTGCCCAGTTTCCGGGGTAACTGACTTCCCTGTTTCCAGGGTAACTGACTGCCCTGTTTCCGGGATAACTGACTGCCCTGTTTCCAGGGTAACTGATAACCCTGTTTCCGGGATAACTGACTGCCCTGTTTCCAGGGTAACTGAAGAACCTGTTTCCAGGGTAACAGATCACCCTGTTTCCGGGATAACTGACTGCCCTGTTTCCAAGATAACTGACTGCCCTGTTTCCAGGGTAACTGACTGCCCTGCTTCCGGGGTAACTGACTGCCCTGTTTCCAGTCTAACTGACTGCCCTGTTTCCAGGATAACTGATCACCCTGTTTCCGGGGTAACTGACTGCCCTGTTTCCGGGGTAACTGACCGCCCTGTTTCCAGGATAACTGATCACCCTGTTTCCGGGGTAACTGACCACCCTGTTTCCAGGGTCACTGACCACCCTGTTTCCAGGATAACTGACTCCCCTGTTTCCAGGGTAACTGACTGCCCTGTTTCCGGGGTAACTGATCTCCCTGTTTCCGGGGTTACTGACCGCCCTGTTTCCAGGATAACTGACCTACCTATTTACAGGTTAACTGACTGCCCTGTTTCCAGGGTAACTGACTGCCCTGTTCCCAGGCGAACTGACTGCACTGTTTCCGGAGTAACAGATCACCCTGTTTCCGGGGTAACTGACTAACCAGTTTCCAGGGTGACTGACTGCCCTGTTTCCAGGGTAACTGACTGCCCAGTTTCCGGGGTAACTGACTGCCCTGTTTCCAGGGTAACTGATCACCCTGTTTCCGGGATAACTGACTGCCCTTTTTCCGGGATAACTGACTGCCCTGTTTCCAGCGTAACTGACTTACCCTGTTTCCGGGGTAACTGACTGCCCTGTTTCCAGGCTAACTGACTGCCCTGTTTCCAGGATAACTGATCACCCTGTTTCCGGGGTAACTGACTGCCCTGTTTCCGGGGGAACTGACCGCCCTGTTTCCAGGGTCACTGACCACCCTGTTTCCAGGATAACTGAAAGCCCTGTTTCCAGGGTAACTGATCTCCCTGTTTCCGGGGTAACTGATCTCCCTGTTTCCGGGTAACTGACTGCCCTGTTTCCGGTGTAACTGACTGCCCTGTTTCCGGGGTAACTGACTGCCCTGTTTCCAGGGTAACTGATCTCCCTGTTTCCAGTGCAACGGATCACCATGTTTCCGGGGTAACTGACTGCCCTGTTTCCAGGGCAAGTGACCGCCCTGTTTCCGGGGGAACTGACTGCCCAGTTTCCGGGATAACTGACTGCCCAGTTTCCAGGGTAACTGACTGCCCTGTTTCCGGGGTAACTGACTGCCCTGTTTCCAGGGTAACTGACTGCCCAGTTTCCAGGGTAACTGATCACCCTGTTTCCGGGAGAACTGACTGCCCTGTTTCTGGGAGAAATGACTGCCCTGTTTCCAGGGTAACTGACTGCCCTGCTTCCGGGGTAACTGACCGCCCTGTTTCCAGGGTCACTGACCACCCTGTTTCCAGGATAACTGAAAGCCCTATTTCCAGGGTAACTGATCTCCCTGTTTCCGGGGTAACTGATCACCCTGTTTCCGGGTAACTGACTGCCCTGTTTCCGGGGTAACTGACTGCCCTGTTTCTAGGGTAACTGATCTCCCTGTTTCCAGTGCAACGGATCACCATGTTTCCGGGGTAACTGACTGCCCTGTTTCCAGGGCAATTGACCGCCCTGTTTCCGGGGGAACTAACTGCCCAGTTTCCAGGGTAACTGACTGCCCAGTTTCCAGGGTAACTAACTGCCCTGTTTCCGGGGTAACTGACTGCTCTGTTTCCAGGGAATCTGACAGCCCAGCTTCCAGTGTAACTGATCACCCTGTTTCCAGGATAATTGTCTGCCCTGTTTCCAGGGTAACTGACCGCCCTGTTTCCAGGGTAACTGACTGCCCAGTTTCAGGGTAAATTATCACCCTGTTTCCGGGATAACTAACTGCCCTGTTTCCGGGATAACTGACTGCCCTGTTTCCGGGGTAACTGATCACCCTGTTTCCGGGGTAACTGACTGCCCAGTTTCCGGGGTAACTGACTTCCCTGTTTCCAGGGTAACTGACTGCCCTGTTTCCGGGATAACTGACTGCCCTGTTTCCAGGGTAACTGATAACCCTGTTTCCGGGATAACTGACTGCCCTGTTTCCAGGGTAACTGAAGAACCTGTTTCCAGGGTAACAGATCACCCTGTTTCCGGGATAACTGACTGCCCTGTTTCCAAGATAACTGACTGCCCTGTTTCCAGGGTAACTGACTGCCCTGCTTCCGGGGTAACTGACTGCCCTGTTTCCAGTCTAACTGACTGCCCTGTTTCCAGGATAACTGATCACCCTGTTTCCGGGGTAACTGACTGCCCTGTTTCCGGGGTAACTGACCGCCCTGTTTCCAGGATAACTGATCACCCTGTTTCCGGGGTAACTGACCACCCTGTTTCCAGGGTCACTGACCACCCTGTTTCCAGGATAACTGACTCCCCTGTTTCCAGGGTAACTGACTGCCCTGTTTCCGGGGTAACTGATCTCCCTGTTTCCGGGGTTACTGACCGCCCTGTTTCCAGGATAACTGACCTACCTATTTACAGGTTAACTGACTGCCCTGTTTCCAGGGTAACTGACTGCCCTGTTCCCAGGCGAACTGACTGCACTGTTTCCGGAGTAACAGATCACCCTGTTTCCGGGGTAACTGACTAACCAGTTTCCAGGGTGACTGACTGCCCTGTTTCCAGGGTAACTGACTGCCCAGTTTCCGGGGTAACTGACTGCCCTGTTTCCAGGGTAACTGATCACCCTGTTTCCGGGATAACTGACTGCCCTTTTTCCGGGATAACTGACTGCCCTGTTTCCAGCGTAACTGACTTACCCTGTTTCCGGGGTAACTGACTGCCCTGTTTCCAGGCTAACTGACTGCCCTGTTTCCAGGATAACTGATCACCCTGTTTCCGGGGTAACTGACTGCCCTGTTTCCGGGGGAACTGACCGCCCTGTTTCCAGGGTCACTGACCACCCTGTTTCCAGGATAACTGAAAGCCCTGTTTCCAGGGTAACTGATCTCCCTGTTTCCGGGGTAACTGATCTCCCTGTTTCCGGGTAACTGACTGCCCTGTTTCCGGTGTAACTGACTGCCCTGTTTCCGGGGTAACTGACTGCCCTGTTTCCAGGGTAACTGATCTCCCTGTTTCCAGTGCAACGGATCACCATGTTTCCGGGGTAACTGACTGCCCTGTTTCCAGGGCAAGTGACCGCCCTGTTTCCGGGGGAACTGACTGCCCAGTTTCCAGGGTAACTGACTGCCCAGTTTCCAGGGTAACGAACTGCCCTGTTTCCTGGGTAACTGACTGCCCAGTTTCCAGGGTAACTGACTGCCCTGTTTCCGGGGTAACTGACTGCCCTGTTTCCAGGCTAACTGACTGCCCTGTTTCCAGGATAACTGATCACCCTGTTTCCGACGTAACTGACTGCCCTGTTTCCGGGGTAACTGACCGCCCTGTTTCCAGGATAACTGTTCACCCTGTTTCCAGGGTCACTGACCACCCTGTTTCCAGGATAACTGACTCCCCTGTTTCCAGGGTAACTGACTGCCCTGTTTCCGGGGTAACTGATCTCCCTGTTTCCGGGGTTACTGACCGCAATGTTTCCAGGATAACTGACCTACCTATTTCCAGGTTAACTGACTGCCCTGCTTCCAGGTTAACTGACAGCCCTGTTTCCAGGGTAACTGACTGCCCTGTTTCCAGGGGAACTGACTGCCCTGTTTCCGGGGTAAATGATCACCCTGTTTCCGGGGTAACTGACTAACCAGTTTCCAGGGTGACTGACTGCCCTGTTTCCAGGGTAACTGACTGCCCAGTTTCCGGGGTAACTGACTGCCCTGTTTCCTGGGTAATTGACTGCCCAGTTTCCAGGTTAACTGACTGCCCAGTTTCCAGGGTAACTGATCACCCTTTTTCCGGGATAACTGACTGCCCTGTTTCCGGGATAACTGACTGCCCTGTTTCCAGGGTAACTGATCACCCTGTTTCCGGGATAACTGACTCCCCTGTTTCCAGGGTAACTGACTGCCCTGTTTCCTGGGTAACTGACTGCCCTGTTTCCGGGGTAACTGACTGCCCTGTTTCCAGGGTAACTGACTGCCCAGTTTCCAGGGTAACTGATCACCCTTTTTCCGTGATAACTGACTGCCCTGTTTCCGGGATTACTGACTGCCCTGTTTCCGGGGTAACTGATCACCCTGTTTCCGGGGTAACTGTCTAACCAGTTTCCAGGGTGACTGACTGCCCTGTTTCCAGGGTAACTGACTGCCCAGTTTCCGGGTTAACTGACTGCCCTGTTTCCTGGGTAACTGACTGCCCTGCTTCCGGGGTAACTGACTGCCCTGTTTCCAGGGTAACTGACTGCCCAGTTTCCAGGGTAACTGATCACCCTTTTTCCGGGATAACTGACTGCCCTGTTTCCGGGATAACTGACTGCCCTGTTTCCAGGGTAACTGACTGCCCAGTTTCCGGGGTAAATGATCACCCTGTTTCCGGGGTAACTGACTAACCAGTTTCCAGGGTGACTGACTGCCCTGTTTCCAGGGTAACTGACTGCCCAGTTTCCGGGGTAACTGACTGCCCTGTTTCCTGGGTAATTGACTGCCCAGTTTCCAGGTTAACTGACTGCCCAGTTTCCAGGGTAACTGATCACCCTTTTTCCGGGATAACTGACTGCCCTGTTTCCGGGATAACTGACTGCCCTGTTTCCGGATAACAGTCTGCCCTGTTTCCGGGATAACTGACTGCCCAGTTTCCAGGGTAACTGACTGCCCTGTTTCCGGTGTAACTGACTGCCCTGTTTCCAGGGTAACTGACTGCCCAGTTTCCAGGGTAACTGATCACCCTGTTTCCGGGAGAACTGACTGCCCTGTTTCTGGGAGAAATGACTGCCCTGTTTCCAGGGTAACTGACTGCCCTGCTTCCGGGGTAACTGACCGCCCTGTTTCCAGGGTCACTGACCACCCTGTTTCCAGGATAACTGAAAGCCCTATTTCCAGGGTAACTGATCTCCCTGTTTCCGGGGTAACTGATCACCCTGTTTCCGGGTAACTGACTGCCCTGTTTCCGGGGTAACTGACTGCCCTGTTTCCAGGGTAACTGATCTCCCTGTTTCCAGTGCAACGGATCACCATGTTTCCGGGGTAACTGACTGCCCTGTTTCCAGGGCAACTGACCGCCCTGTTTCCGGGGGAACTGACTGCCCAGTTTCCAGGGTAACTGACTGCCCAGTTTCCAGGGTAACTAACTGCCCTGTTTCCGGGGTAACTGACTGCTCTGTTTCCAGGGAATCTGACAGCCCACCTTCCAGTGTAACTGATCACCCTGTTTCCAGGATAATTGACTGCCCTGTTTCCGGGGTAACTGATCTCCCTGTTTCCGGGGTTACTGACCGCCCTGTTTCCAGGATAACTGACCTACCTGTTTACAGGTTACCTGACTGCCCTGTTTCCAGGGTAACTGACTGCCCTGTTCCCAGGGGAACTGACTGCCCTGTTTCCGGGGTAACAGATCACCCTGTTTCCGGGGTAACTGACTAACCAGTTTCCAGGGTGACTGACTGCCCTGTTTCCAGGGTAACTGACTGCCCAGTTTCCGGGGTAACTGACTGCCCTGTTTTCAGGGTAACTGATCACCCTGTTTCCGGGATAACTGACTGCCCTGTTTCCGGGATAACTGACTGCCCTGTTTCCAGGGTAACTGACTTACCCTGTTTCCGGGGTAACTGACTGCCCTGTTTCCAGGCTAACTGACTGCCCTGTTTCCAGAATAACTGATCACCCTGTTTCCGGGGTAACTGACTGCCCTGTTTCCGGGGTAACTGACCGCCCTGTTTCCAGGGTCACCGACCACCCTGTTTCCAGGATAACGGAAAGCCCTGTTTCCAGGGTAACTGATCTCCCTGTTTCCGGGGTAACTGATCTCCCTGTTTCCGGGTAACTGACTGCCCTGTTTCCGGTGTAACTGACTGCCCTGTTTCCGGGGTAACTGACTGCCCTGTTTCCAGGGTAACTGATCTCCCTGTTTCCAGTGCAACGGATCACCATGTTTCCGGGGTAACTGACTGCCCTGTTTCCAGGGCAACTGACCGCCCTGTTTCCGGGGGAACTGACTGCCCAGTTTCCAGGGTAACTGACTGCCCAGTTTCCAGGGTAACGAACTGCCCTGTTTCCGGGGTAACTGACTGCCCAGTTTCCAGGGTAACTGACTGCCCTGTTTCCAGGGTAACTGACAGCCCACCTTCCAGTGTAACTGATCACCCTGTTTCCAGGATAATTGACTGCCCTGTTTCCAGGGTAACTGACCGCCCTGTTTCCAGGGTAACTGACTGTCCAGTTTCCAGGGTAAATTATCACCCTGTTTCCGGGATAACTAACTGCCCTGTTTCCGGGATAACTGACTGCCCTGTTTCCGGGGTAACTGATCACCCTGTTTCCGGGGTAACTGACTGCCCAGTTTCCGGGGTAACTGACTTCCCTGTTTCCAGGGTAACTGACTGCCCTGTTTCCGGGATAACTGACTGCCCTGTTTCCAGGATAACTGATCACCCTTTTTCCGGGGTAACTGACTGCCCTGTTTCCGGGGTAACTGACCGCCCTGTTTCCAGGATAACTGATCACCCTGTTTCCGGGGTAACTGACCACCCTGTTTCCAGGGTCACTGACCACCCTGTTTCCAGGATAAGTGACTCCCGTGTTTCCAGGGTAACTGACTGCCCTGTTTCCGGGGTAACTGATCTCCCTGTTTCCGGGGTTACTGACCGCCCTGTTTCCAGGATAACTGACCTACCTATTTCCAGGTTAACTGACTGCCCTGTTTCCAGGGTAACTGACTGCCCTGTTTCCAGGGGAACTGACTGCCCTGTTTCCGGGGTAACAGATCACCCTGTTTCCGGGGTAACTGACTAACCAGTTTCCAGGGTGACTGACTGCCCTGTTTCCAGGGTAACTGACTGCCCAGTTTCCGGGGTAACTGACTGTCCTGTTTCCTGGGTAACTGACTGCCCTGCTTCCGGGGTAACTGACTTCCCTGTTTCCAGGGTAACTGATAACCCTGTTTCCGGGGTAACTGACTGCCCTGTTTCCAGGCTAACTGACTGCCCTGTTTCCAGGATAACTGATCACCCTGTTTCCGGTGTAACTGACTGCCCTGTTTCCGGGGTAACTGACCGCCCTGTTTCCAGGATAACTGATCACCCTGTCTCCGGGGTAACTGACCACCCTGTTTCCAGGGTCACTGACCACCCTGTTTCCAGGATAACTGACTCCCCTGTTTCCAGGGTAACTGACTGCCCTGTTTCCAGGGTAACTGACTGCCCTGTTTCCGGGGTAACTGACTGCCCTGTTTCCAGGATAACTGATCACTCTGTTTCCGGGGTAACTGATCACTCTGTTTCCGGGGTAACTGACCACCCTGTTTCCGGGGTAACTGACTAATCTGTTTCCAGGGTTACTGACAGCCCTGTTTCTGGGGTAACTGACTGCCCTGTTTCCGGGGTAACTGACCGCCCTGTTTCCAGGATAACTGATCACCCTGTTTCCAGTGTAACTGACCATCCTGTTTCCAGGGTAACTGACTGCACAGTTTCCAGGGTAACTGACTGCCCTGTTTCCGGGGCAACAG
The DNA here is from genome assembly GCF_036365525.1 of Heterodontus francisci. Classification (NCBI taxonomy): domain Eukaryota; kingdom Metazoa; phylum Chordata; class Chondrichthyes; order Heterodontiformes; family Heterodontidae; genus Heterodontus; species Heterodontus francisci. The sequence continues at coordinate 8,448,290 of NC_090386.1, forward strand.
ATCTACCTGTTTCCGGGGTAACTAACCGCCCTGTTTCCAGGATAACTGACAGCCCTATTTCCGGGGTAACTGACTGCCCTGTTTCCAGGATAACTGACTGCCCTGTTTCCGGGATAACTGACTGCCCTGTTTACTGGATAACTGACCGCCCTTTTTCCAGGTTAACTGACTGCCCTGTTTCCGGGGTAACTGACTGCCCTGTTTCCAGGGTAACTGACTGCCCAGTTTCCAGAGTAACTGAATACCCTGTTTCCAGGGTAACTGACTGCCCTGTTTCCGGGATAACTGACTGCCCTGTTTCCAGGGTAACTGACTGCCCTGTTTCCGGGATAACTGACTGCCCTGTTTCCAGGGTAACTGACTGCCCTGTTTACGGGGTAACTGACTGCCCTGTTTCCAGGCTAACTGACTGCCCTGTTTCCAGGATAACTGATCACCCTGTTTCCGGGATAACTGACTCCCCTGTTTCCAGGGTAACTGACTGCCCTGTTTCCGGGGTAACTGACCGCCCTGTTTCCAGGATAACTGACTGCCCTGTTTCCAGGTTAACTGACAGCCCTGTTTCCAGGGTAACTGACTGCCCTGTTTCCAGTGGAACTGACTGCCCTGTTTCCGGGGTAAATGATCACCCTGTTTCCGGGGTAACTGACTAACCAGTTTCCAGGGTGACTGACTGCCCTGTTTCCAGGGTAACTGACTGCCCAGTTTCCGGGGTAACTGACGGCCCTGTTTCCTGGGTAATTGACGGCCCAGTTTCCAGGTTAACTGACTGCCCAGTTTCCAGGGTAACTGATCACCCTTTTTCCGGGATAACTGACTGCCCTGTTTCCGGGATAACTGACTGCCCTGTTTCCAGGGTAACTGATCACCCTGTTTCCGGGATAACTGACTCCCCTGTTTCCAGGGTAACTGACTGCCCAGTTTCCGGGGTAACTGACTGCCCTGTTTCCTGAGTAACTGACTGCCTTGCTTCCGGGGTAACTGACTGCCCTGTTTCCAGGGTAACTGACTGCCCAGTTTCCAGGGTAACTGATCACCCTTTTTCCGTGATAACTGACTGCCCTGTTTCCGGGATTACTGACTGCCCTGTTTCCGGGGTAACTGATCACCCTGTTTCCGGGGTAACTGTCTAACCAGTTTCCGGGGTAACTGACTGCTCTGTTTCCAGGGAATCTGACAGCCCAGCTTCCAGTGTAACTGATCACCCTGTTTCCAGGATAATTGACTGCCCTGTTTCCAGGGTAACTGACCGCCCTGTTTCCAGGGTAACTGACTGCCCAGTTTCAGGGTAAATTATCACCCTGTTTCCGGGATAACTAACTGCCCTGTTTCCGGGATAACTGACTGCCCTGTTTCCGGGGTAACTGATCACCCTGTTTCCGGGGTAACTGACTGCCCAGTTTCCGGGGTAACTGACTTCCCTGTTTCCAGGGTAACTGACTGCCCTGTTTCCGGGATAACTGACTGCCCTGTTTCCAGGGTAACTGATAACCCTGTTTCCGGGATAACTGACTGCCCTGTTTCCAGGGTAACTGACTGTCCAGTTTCCAGAGTAACTGAAGAACCTGTTTCCAGGGTAACAGATCACCCTGTTTCCGGGATAACTGACTGCCCTGTTTCCAAGATAACTGACTGCCCTGTTTCCAGGGTAACTGACTGCCCTGCTTCCGGGGTAACTGACTGCCCTGTTTCCAGGCTAACTGACTGCCCTGTTTCCAGGATAACTGATCACCCTGTTTCCGGGGTAACTGACTGCCCTGTTTCCGGGGTAACTGACCGCCCTGTTTCCAGGATAACTGATCACCCTGTTTCCGGGGTAACTGACCACCCTGTTTCCAGGGTCACTGACCACCCTGTTTCCAGGATAACTGACTCCCCTGTTTCCTGGGTAACTGACTGCCCTGCTTCCGGGGTAACTGACTTCCCTGTTTCCAGGGTAACTGATAACCCTGTTTCCGGGGTAACTGACTGCCCTGTTTCCAGGCTAACTGACTGCCCTGTTTCCAGGATAACTGATCACCCTGTTTCCGGTGTAACTGACTGCCCTGTTTCCGGGGTAACTGACCGCCCTGTTTCCAGGATAACTGATCACCCTGTTTCCGGGGTAACTGACCACCCTGTTTCCAGGGTCACTGACCACCCTGTTTCCAGGATAACTGACTCCCCTGTTTCCAGGGTAACTGACTGCCCTGTTTCCAGGGTAACTGACTGCCCTGTTTCCGGGGTAACTGACTGCCCTGTTTCCAGGATAACTGATCACTCTGTTTCCGGGGTAACTGATCACTCTGTTTCCGGGGTAACTGACCACCCTGTTTCCGGGGTAACTGACTAATCTGTTTCCAGGGTTACTGACAGCCCTGTTTCTGGGGTAACTGACTGCCCTGTTTCCGGGGTAACTGACCGCCCTGTTTCCAGGATAACTGATCACCCTGTTTCCAGTGTAACTGACCATCCTGTTTCCAGGGTAACTGACTGCACAGTTTCCAGGGTAACTGACTGCCCTGTTTCCGGGGCAACAGATCTACCTGTTTCCGGGGTAACTAACCGCCCTGTTTCCAGGATAACTGACAGCCCTATTTCCGGGGTAACTGACTGCCCTGTTTCCAGGATAACTGACTGCCCTGTTTCCGGGATAACTGACTGCCCTGTTTACTGGATAACTGACCGCCCTTTTTCCAGGTTAACTGACTGCCCTGTTTCCGGGGTAACTGACTGCCCTGTTTCCAGGGTAACTGACTGCCCAGTTTCCAGAGTAACTGAATACCCTGTTTCCAGGGTAACTGACTGCCCTGTTTCCGGGATAACTGACTGCCCTGTTTCCAGGGTAACTGACTGCCCTGTTTCCGGGATAACTGACTGCCCTGTTTCCAGGGTAACTGACTGCCCTGTTTACGGGGTAACTGACTGCCCTGTTTCCAGGCTAACTGACTGCCCTGTTTCCAGGATAACTGATCACCCTGTTTCCGGGATAACTGACTCCCCTGTTTCCAGGGTAACTGACTGCCCTGTTTCCGGGGTAACTGACCGCCCTGTTTCCAGGATAACTGACTGCCCTGTTTCCAGGTTAACTGACAGCCCTGTTTCCAGGGTAACTGACTGCCCTGTTTCCAGTGGAACTGACTGCCCTGTTTCCGGGGTAAATGATCACCCTGTTTCCGGGGTAACTGACTAACCAGTTTCCAGGGTGACTGACTGCCCTGTTTCCAGGGTAACTGACTGCCCAGTTTCCGGGGTAACTGACGGCCCTGTTTCCTGGGTAATTGACGGCCCAGTTTCCAGGTTAACTGACTGCCCAGTTTCCAGGGTAACTGATCACCCTTTTTCCGGGATAACTGACTGCCCTGTTTCCGGGATAACTGACTGCCCTGTTTCCAGGGTAACTGATCACCCTGTTTCCGGGATAACTGACTCCCCTGTTTCCAGGGTAACTGACTGCCCAGTTTCCGGGGTAACTGACTGCCCTGTTTCCTGAGTAACTGACTGCCTTGCTTCCGGGGTAACTGACTGCCCTGTTTCCAGGGTAACTGACTGCCCAGTTTCCAGGGTAACTGATCACCCTTTTTCCGTGATAACTGACTGCCCTGTTTCCGGGATTACTGACTGCCCTGTTTCCGGGGTAACTGATCACCCTGTTTCCGGGGTAACTGTCTAACCAGTTTCCGGGGTAACTGACTGCTCTGTTTCCAGGGAATCTGACAGCCCACCTTCCAGTGTAACTGATCACCCTGTTTCCAGGATAATTGACTGCCCTGTTTCCAGGGTAACTGACCGCCCTGTTTCCAGGGTAACTGACTGCCCAGTTTCAGGGTAAATTATCACCCTGTTTCCGGGATAACTAACTGCCCTGTTTCCGGGATAACTGACTGCCCTGTTTCCGGGGTAACTGATCACCCTGTTTCCGGGGTAACTGACTGCCCAGTTTCCGGGGTAACTGACTTCCCTGTTTCCAGGGTAACTGACTGCCCTGTTTCCGGGATAACTGACTGCCCTGTTTCCAGGGTAACTGATAACCCTGTTTCCGGGATAACTGACTGCCCTGTTTCCAGGGTAACTGACTGTCCAGTTTCCAGAGTAACTGAAGAACCTGTTTCCAGGGTAACAGATCACCCTGTTTCCGGGATAACTGACTGCCCTGTTTCCAAGATAACTGACTGCCCTGTTTCCAGGGTAACTGACTGCCCTGCTTCCGGGGTAACTGACTGCCCTGTTTCCAGGCTAACTGACTGCCCTGTTTCCAGGATAACTGATCACCCTGTTTCCGGGGTAACTGACTGCCCTGTTTCCGGGGTAACTGACCGCCCTGTTTCCAGGATAACTGATCACCCTGTTTCCGGGGTAACTGACCACCCTGTTTCCAGGGTCACTGACCACCCTGTTTCCAGGATAACTGACTCCCCTGTTTCCAGGGTAACTGACTGCCCTGTTTCCGGGGTAACTGATCTCCCTGTTTCCGGGGTTACTGACCGCCCTGTTTCCAGGATAACTGAACTACCTATTTACAGGTTAACTGACTGCCCTGTTTCCAGGGTAACTGACTGCCCTGTTCCCAGGGGAACTGACTGCACTGTTTCCGGGGTAACAGATCACCCTGTTTCCGGGGTAACTGACTAACCAGTTTCCAGGGTGACTGACTGCCCTGTTTCCAGGGTAACTGACTGCCCAGTTTCCGGGGTAACTGACTGCCCTGTTTCCAGGGTAACTGATCACCCTGTTTCCGGGATAACTGACTGCCCTTTTTCCGGGATAACTGACTGCCCTGTTTCCAGCGTAACTGACTTACCCTGTTTCCGGGGTAACTGACTGCCCTGTTTCCAGGCTAACTGACTGCCCTGTTTCCAGGAGAACTGATCACCCTGATTCCGGGGTAACTGACTGCCCTGTTTCCGGGGTAACTGACCGCCCTGTTTCCAGGGTCACTGACCACCCTGTTTCCAGGATAACTGAAAGCCCTGTTTCCAGGGTAACTGATCTCCCTGTTTCCAGGGTAACTGATCTCCCTGTTTCCGGGTAACTGACTGCCCTGTTTCCGGTGTAACTGACTGCCCTGTTTCCGGGGTAACTGACTGCCCTGTTTCCAGGGTAACTGATCTCCCTGTTTCCAGTGCAACGGATCACCATGTTTCCGGGGTAACTGACTGCCCTGTTTCCAGGGCAAGTGACCGCCCTGTTTCCGGGGGAACTGACTGCCCAGTTTCCAGGGTAACTGACTGCCCAGTTTCCAGGGTAACGAACTGCCCTGTTTCCTGGGTAACTGACTGCCCAGTTTCCAGGGTAACTGAATGCCCTGTTTCCGGGGTAACTGACTGCCCTGTTTCCAGGCTAACTGACTGCCCTGTTTCCAGGATAACTGATCACCCTTTTTCCGACGTAACTGACTGCCCTGTTTCCGGGGTAACTGACCGCCCTGTTTCCAGGATAACTGTTCACCCTGTTTCCAGGGTCACTGACCACCCTGTTTCCAGGATAACTGACTCCCCTGTTTCCAGGGTAACTGACTGCCCTGTTTCCGGGGTAACTGATCTCCCTGTTTCCGGGGTTACTGACCGCAATGTTTCCAGGATAACTGACCTACCTATTTCCAGGTTAACTGACTGCCCTGCTTCCAGGTTAACTGACAGCCCTGTTTCCAGGGTAACTGACTGCCCTGTTTCCAGGGGAACTGACTGCCCTGTTTCCGGGGTAAATGATCACCCTGTTTCCGGGGTAACTGACTAACCAGTTTCCAGGGTGACTGACTGCCCTGTTTCCAGGGTAACTGACTGCCCAGTTTCCGGGGTAACTGACTGCCCTGTTTCCTGGGTAATTGACTGCCCAGTTTCCAGGTTAACTGACTGCCCAGTTTCCAGGGTAACTGATCACCCTTTTTCCGGGATAACTGACTGCCCTGTTTGCGGGATAACTGACTGCCCTGTTTCCAGGGTAACTGATCACCCTGTTTCCGGGATAACTGACTCCCCTGTTTCCAGGGTAACTGACTGCCCAGTTTCCGGGGTAACTGACTGCCCTGTTTCCTGAGTAACTGACTGCCTTGCTTCCGGGGTAACTGACTGCCCTGTTTCCAGGGTAACTGACTGCCCAGTTTCCAGGGTAACTGACTGCCCTGTTTCCGGGGTAACTGACTGCCCTGTTTCCAGGCTAACTGACTGCCCTGTTTCCAGGATAACTGATCACCCTGTTTCCGACGTAACTGACTGCCCTGTTTCCGGGGTAACTGACCGCCCTGTTTCCAGGATAACTGTTCACCCTGTTTCCAGGGTCACTGACCACCCTGTTTCCAGGATAACTGACTCCCCTGTTTCCAGGGTAACTGACTGCCCTGTTTCCGGGGTAACTGATCTCCCTGTTTCCGGGGTTACTGACCGCAATGTTTCCAGGATAACTGACCTACCTATTTCCAGGTTAACTGACTGCCCTGCTTCCAGGTTAACTGACAGCCCTGTTTCCAGGGTAACTGACTGCCCTGTTTCCAGGGGAACTGACTGCCCTGTTTCCGGGGTAAATGATCACCCTGTTTCCGGGGTAACTGACTAACCAGTTTCCAGGGTGACTGACTGCCCTGTTTCCAGGGTAACTGACTGCCCAGTTTCCGGGGTAACTGACTGCCCTGTTTCCTGGGTAATTGACTGCCCAGTTTCCAGGTTAACTGACTGCCCAGTTTCCAGGGTAACTGAAGACCCTTTTTCCGTGATAACTGACTGCCCTGTTTCCGGGATTACTGACTGCCCTGTTTCCGGGGTAACTGATCACCCTGTTTCCGGGGTAACTGTCTAACCAGTTTCCGGGGTAACTGACTGCTCTGTTTCCAGGGAATCTGACAGCCCAGCTTCCAGTGTAACTGATCACCCTGTTTCCAGGATAATTGACTGCCCTGTTTCCAGGGTAACTGACCGCCCTGTTTCCAGGGTAACTGACTGCCCAGTTTCAGGGTAAATTATCACCCTGTTTCCGGGATAACTAACTGCCCTGTTTCCGGGATAACTGACTGCCCTGTTTCCGGGGTAACTGATCACCCTGTTTCCGGGGTAACTGACTGCCCAGTTTCCGGGGTAACTGACTTCCCTGTTTCCAGGGTAACTGACTGCCCTGTTTCCGGGATAACTGACTGCCCTGTTTCCAGGGTAACTGATAACCCTGTTTCCGGGATAACTGACTGCCCTGTTTCCAGGGTAACTGACTGTCCAGTTTCCAGAGTAACTGAAGAACCTGTTTCCAGGGTAACAGATCACCCTGTTTCCGGGATAACTGACTGCCCTGTTTCCAAGATAACTGACTGCCCTGTTTCCAGGGTAACTGACTGCCCTGCTTCCGGGGTAACTGACTGCCCTGTTTCCAGGCTAACTGACTGCCCTGTTTCCAGGATAACTGATCACCCTGTTTCCGGGGTAACTGACTGCCCTGTTTCCGGGGAAACTGACCGCCCTGTTTCCAGGATAACTGATCACCCTGTTTCCGGGGTAACTGACCACCCTGTTTCCAGGGTCACTGACCACCCTGTTTCCAGGATAACTGACTCCCCTGTTTCCAGGGTAACTGACTGCCCTGTTTCCGGGGTAACTGATCTCCCTGTTTCCGGGGTTACTGACCGCCCTGTTTCCAGGATAACTGACCTACCTATTTACAGGTTAACTGACTGCCCTGTTTCCAGGGTAACTGACTGCCCTGTTCCCAGGGGAACTGACTGCACTGTTTCCGGGGTAACAGATCACCCTGTTTCCGGGGTAACTGACTAACCAGTTTCCAGGGTGACTGACTGCCCTGTTTCCAGGGTAACTGACTGCCCAGTTTCCGGGGTAACTGACTGCCCTGTTTCCAGGGTAACTGATCACCCTGTTTCCGGGATAACTGACTGCCCTTTTTCCGGGATAACTGACTGCCCTGTTTCCAGCGTAACTGACTTACCCTGTTTCCGGGGTAACTGACTGCCCTGTTTCCAGGCTAACTGACTGCCCTGTTTCCAGGAGAACTGATCACCCTGATTCCGGGGTAACTGACTGCCCTGTTTCCGGGGTAACTGACCGCCCTGTTTCCAGGGTCACTGACCACCCTGTTTCCAGGATAACTGAAAGCCCTGTTTCCAGGGTAACTGATCTCCCTGTTTCCGGGGTAACTGATCTCCCTGTTTCCGGGTAACTGACTGCCCTGTTTCCGGTGTAACTGACTGCCCTGTTTCCGGGGTAACTGACTGCCCTGTTTCCAGGGTAACTGATCTCCCTGTTTCCAGTGCAACGGATCACCATGTTTCCGGGGTAACTGACTGCCCTGTTTCCAGGGCAAGTGACCGCCCTGTTTCCGGGGGAACTGACTGCCCAGTTTCCAGGGTAACTGACTGCCCAGTTTCCAGGGTAACGAACTGCCCTGTTTCCTGGGTAACTGACTGCCCAGTTTCCAGGGTAACTGACTGCCCTGTTTCCGGGGTAACTGACTGCCCTGTTTCCAGGCTAACTGACTGCCCTGTTTCCAGGATAACTGATCACCCTGTTTCCGACGTAACTGACTGCCCTGTTTCCGGGGTAACTGACCGCCCTGTTTCCAGGATAACTGTTCACCCTGTTTCCAGGGTCACTGACCACCCTGTTTCCAGGATAACTGACTCCCCTGTTTCCAGGGTAACTGACTGCCCTGTTTCCGGGGTAACTGATCTCCCTGTTTCCGGGGTTACTGACCGCAATGTTTCCAGGATAACTGACCTACCTATTTCCAGGTTAACTGACTGCCATGCTTCCAGGTTAACTGACAGCCCTGTTTCCAGGGTAACTGACTGCCCTGTTTCCAGGGGAACTGACTGCCCTGTTTCCGGGGTAAATGATCACCCTGTTTCCGGGGTAACTGACTAACCAGTTTCCAGGGTGACTGACTGCCCTGTTTCCAGGGTAACTGACTGCCCAGTTTCCGGGGTAACTGACTGCCCTGTTTCCTGGGTAATTGACTGCCCAGTTTCCAGGTTAACTGACTGCCCAGTTTCCAGGGTAACTGATCACCCTTTTTCCGGGATAACTGACTGCCCTGTTTCCGGGATAACTGACTGCCCTGTTTCCAGGGTAACTGATCACCCTGTTTCCGGGATAACTGACTCCCCTGTTTCCAGGGTAACTGACTGCCCAGTTTCCGGGGTAACTGACTGCCCTGTTTCCTGGGTAACTGACTCCCCTGTTTCCAGGGTAACTGACTGCCCAGTTTCCGGGGTAACTGACTGCCCTGTTTCCTGGGTAACTGACTGCCCTGTTTCCAGGGTAACTGACTGCCCAGTTTCCAGGGTAACTGATCACCCTTTTTCCGTGATAACTGACTGCCCTGTTTCCGGGATTACTGACTGCCCTGTTTCCGGGGTAACTGATCACCCTGTTTCCGGGGTAACTGTCTAACCAGTTTCCAGGGTGACTGACTGCCCTGTTTCCAGGGTAACTGACTGCCCAGTTTCCGGGTTAACTGACTGCCCTGTTTCCTGGGTAACTGACTGCCCTGCTTCCGGGGTAACTGACTGCCCTGTTTCCAGGGTAACTGACTGCCCAGTTTCCAGGGTAACTGATCACCCTTTTTCCGGGATAACTGACTGCCCTGTTTCCGGGATAACTGACTGCCCTGTTTCCAGGGTAACTGATCACCCTGTTTCCGGGATAACTGTCTGCCCTGTTTCCGGGATAACTGACTGCCCAGTTTCCAGGGTAACTGACTGCCCTGTTTCCGGGGTAACTGACTGCCCTGTTTCCAGGGTAACTGACTGCCCAGTTTCCAGGGTAACTGATCACCCTGTTTCCGGGAGAACTGACTGCCCTGTTTCTGGGAGAAATGACTGCCCTGTTTCCAGGGTAACTGACTGCCCTGCTTCCGGGGTAACTGACCGCCCTGTTTCCAGGGTCACTGACCACCCTGTTTCCAGGATAACTGAAAGCCCTATTTCCAGGGTAACTGATCTCCCTGTTTCCGGGGTAACTGATCACCCTGTTTCCGGGTAACTGACTGCCCTGTTTCCGGGGGAACTGACTGCCCAGTTTCCAGGGTAACTGACTGCCCAGTTTCCAGGGTCACTAACTGCCCTGTTTCCGGGGTAACTGACTGCTCTGTTTCCAGGGAATCTGACAGCCCACCTTCCAGTGTAACTGATCACCCTGTTTCCGGGTAACTGACTGCCCTGTTTCCGGGGTAACTGACTGCCCTGTTTCCAGGGTAACTGATCTCCCTGTTTCCAGTGCAACGGATCACCATGTTTCCGGGGTAACTGACTGCCCTGTTTCCAGGGCAACTGACCGCCCTGTTTCCGGGGGAACTGACTGCCCAGTTTCCAGGGTAACTGACTGCCCAGTTTCCAGGGTCACTAACTGCCCTGTTTCCGGGGTAACTGACTGCTCTGTTTCCAGGGAATCTGACAGCCCACCTTCCAGTGTAACTGATCACCCTGTTTCCGGGATAACTGACTGCCCTGTTTCCGGGATAACTGACTGCCCTGTTTCCAGGGTAACTGACTTACCCTGTTTCCGGGGTAACTGACTGCCCTGTTTCCAGGGTAACTGATCTCCCTGTTTCCAGTGCAACGGATCACCATGTTTCCGGGGTAACTGACTGCCCTGTTTCCAGGATAATTGACTGCCCTGTTTCCAGGGTAACTGACCGCCCTGTTTCCAGGGTAACTGACTGTCCAGTTTCCAGGGTAAATTATCACCCTGTTTCCGGGATAACTAACTGCCCTGTTTCCGGGATAACTGACTGCCCTGTTTCCGGGGTAACTGATCACCCTGTTTCCGGGGTAACTGACTGCCCAGTTTCCGGGGTAACTGACTTCCCTGTTTCCAGGGTAACTGACTGCCCTGTTTCCGGGATAACTGACTGCCCTGTTTCCAGGATAACTGATCACCCTTTTTCCGGGGTAACTGACTGCCCTGTTTCCGGGGTAACTGACCGCCCTGTTTCCAGGATAACTGATCACCCTGTTTCCGGGGTAACTGACCACCCTGTTTCCAGGGTCATTGACCACCCTGTTTCCAGGATAAGTGACTCCCGTGTTTCCAGGGTAACTGACTGCCCTGTTTCCGGGGTAACTGATCTCCCTGTTTCCGGGGTTACTGACCGCCCTGTTTCCAGGATAACTGACCTACCTATTTCCAGGTTAATTGACTGCCCTGTTTCCAGGGTAACTGACTGCCCTGTTTCCGGGGGAACTGACTGCCCAGTGTCCAGGGTAACTGACTGCCCAGTTTCCAGGGTAACGAACTGCCCTGTTTCCTGGGTAACTGACTGCCCAGTTTCCAGGGTAACTGACTGCCCTGTTTCCGGGGTAACTGACTGCCCTGTTTCCAGGCTAACTGACTGCCCTGTTTCCAGGATAACTGATCACCCTGTTTCCGACGTAACTGACTGCCCTGTTTCCGGGGTAACTGACCGCAATGTTTCCAGGATAACTGACCTACCTATTTCCAGGTTAACTGACTGCCCTGCTTCCAGGTTAACTGACAGCCCTGTTTCCAGGGTAACTGACTGCCCTGTTTCCAGGGGAACTGACTGCCCTGTTTCCGGGGTAAATGATCACCCTGTTTCCGGGGTAACTGACTAACCAGTTTCCAGGGTGACTGACTGCCCTGTTTCCAGGGTAACTGACTGCCCAGTTTCCGGGGTAACTGACTGCCCTGTTTCCTGGGTAATTGACTGCCCAGTTTCCAGGTTAACTGACTGCCCAGTTTCCAGGGTAACTGATCACCCTTTTTCCGGGATAACTGACTGCCCTGTTTCCGGGATAACTGACTGCCCTGTTTCCAGGGTAACTGATCACCCTGTTTCCGGGATAACTGACTCCCCTGTTTCCAGGGTAACTGACTGCCCAGTTTCCGGGGTAACTGACTGCCCTGTTTCCGGGGTAACTGACTGCCCTGTTTCCAGGGTAACTGACTGCCCAGTTTCCAGGGTAACTGATCACCCTTTTTCCGTGATAACTGACTGCCCTGTTTCCGGGATTACTGACTGCCCTGTTTCCGGGGTAACTGATCACCCTGTTTCCGGGGTAACTGTCTAACCAGTTTCCAGGGTGACTGACTGCCCTGTTTCCAGGGTAACTGACTGCCCAGTTTCCGGGTTAACTGACTGCCCTGTTTCCTGGGTAACTGACTGCCCTGCTTCCGGGGTAACTGACTGCCCAGTTTCCAGGGTAACTGATCACCCTTTTTCCGGGATAACTGACTGCCCTGTTTCCGGGATAACTGACTGCCCTGTTTCCAGGGTAACTGATCACCCTGTTTCCGGGATAACTGTCTGCCCTGTTTCCGGGATAAGTGACTGCCCAGTTTCCAGGGTAACTGACTGCCCTGTTTCCGGGGTAACTGACTGCCCTGTTTCCAGGGTAACTGACTGCCCAGTTTCCAGGGTAACTGATCACCCTGTTTCCGGGAGAACTGACTGCCCTGTTTCTGGGAGAAATGACTGCCCTGTTTCCAGGGTAACTGACTGCCCTGCTTCCGGGGTAACTGACCGCCCTGTTTCCAGGGTCACTGACCACCCTGTTTCCAGGATAACTGAAAGCCCTATTTCCAGGGTAACTGATCTCCCTGTTTCCGGGGTAACTGATCACCCTGTTTCCGGGTAACTGACTGCCCTGTTTCCGGGGTAACTGACTGCCCTGTTTCCAGGGTAACTGATCTCCCTGTTTCCAGTGCAACGGATCACCATGTTTCCGGGGTAACTGACTGCCCTGTTTCCAGGGCAACTGACCGCCCTGTTTCCGGGGGAACTGACTGCCCAGTTTCCAGGGTAACTGACTGCCCAGTTTCCAGGGTCACTAACTGCCCTGTTTCCGGGGTAACTGACTGCTCTGTTTCCAGGGAATCTGACAGCCCACCTTCCAGTGTAACTGATCACCCTGTTTCCAGGATAATTGACTGCCCTGTTTCCAGGGTAACTGACCGCCCTGTTTCCAGGGTAACTGACTGCCCAGTTTCCAGGGTAAATTATCACCCTGTTTCCGGGATAACTAACTGCCCTGTTTCCGGGATAACTGACTGCCCTGTTTCCGGGGTAACTGATCACCCTGTTTCCGGGGTAACTGACTGCCCAGTTTCCGGGGTAACTGACTTCCCTGTTTCCAGGGTAACTGACTGCCCTGCTTCAGGGATAACTGACCGCCCTGTTTCCAGGGTAACTGATAACCCTGTTTCCGGGATAACTGACTGCCCTGTTTCCAGGGTAACTGACTGTCCAGTTTCCAGAGTAACTGAAGAACCTGTTTCCAGGGTAACAGATCACCCTGTTTCCGGGATAACTGACTGCCCTGTTTCCAAGATAACTGACTGCCCTGTTTCCAGGGTAACTGACTGCCCTGCTTCCGGGGTAACTGACTGCCCTGTTTCCAGGCTAACTGACTGCCCTGTTTCCAGGATAACTGATCACCCTGTTTCCGGGGTAACTGACTGCCCTGTTTCCGGGGTAACTGACCGCCCTGTTTTTCAGGATAACTGATCACCCTGTTTCCGGGGTAACTGACCACCCTGTTTCCAGGGTCACTGACCACCCTGTTTCCAGGATAAGTGACTCCCGTGTTTCCAGGGTAACTGACTGCCCTGTTTCCGGGGTAACTGATCTCCCTGTTTCCGGGGTTACTGACCGCCCTGTTTCCAGGATAACTGACCTACCTATTTACAGGTTACCTGACTGCCCTGTTTCCAGGGTAACTGACTGCCCTGTTCCCAGGGGAACTGACTGCCCTGTTTCCGGGGTAACAGATCACCCTGTTTCCGGGGTAACTGACTAACCAGTTTCCAGGGTGACTGACTGCCCTGTTTCCAGGGTAACGGACTGCCCAGTTTCCGGGGTAACTGACTGCCCTGTTTTCAGGGTAACTGATCACCCTGTTTCCGGGATAACTGACTGCCCTGTTTCCGGGATAACTGACTGCCCTGTTTCCAGGGTAACTGACTTACCCTGTTTCCGGGGTAACTGACTGCCCTGTTTCCAGGCTAACTGACTGCCCTGTTTCCAGAATAACTGATCACCCTGTTTCCGGGGTAACTGACTGCCCTGTTTCCGGGGTAACTGACCGCCCTGTTTCCAGGGTCACCGACCACCCTGTTTCCAGGATAACGGAAAGCCCTGTTTCCAGGGTAACTGATCTCCCTGTTTCCGGGGTAACTGATCTCCCTGTTTCCAGGTAACTGACTGCCCTGTTTCCGGTGTAACTGACTGCCCTGTTTCCGGGGTAACTGACTGCCCTGTTTCCAGGGTAACTGATCTCCCTGTTTCCAGTGCAACGGATCACCATGTTTCCGGGGTAACTGACTGCCCTGTTTCCAGGGCAACTGACCGCCCTGTTTCCGGGGGAACTGACTGCCCAGTTTCCAGGGTAACTGACTGCCCAGTTTCCAGGGTAACGAACTGCCCTGTTTCCGGGGTAACTGACTGCCCAGTTTCCAGGGTAACTGACTGCCCTGTTTCCAGGGTAACTGACAGCCCACCTTCCAGTGTAACTGATCACCCTGTTTCCAGGATAATTGACTGCCCTGTTTCCAGGGTAACTGACCGCCCTGTTTCCAGGGTAACTGACCGCCCTGTTTCCAGGGTAACTGACTGTCCAGTTTCCAGGGTAAATTATCACCCTGTTTCCGGGATAACTAACTGCCCTGTTTCTGGGATAACTGACTGCCCTGTTTCCGGGGTAACTGATCACCCTGTTTCCGGGGTAACTGACTGCCCAGTTTCCGGGGTAACTGACTTCCCTGTTTCCAGGGTAACTGACTGCCCTGTTTCCGGGATAACTGACTGCCCTGTTTCCAGGATAACTGATCACCCTTTTTCCGGGGTAACTGACTGCCCTGTTTCCGGGGTAACTGACCGCCCTGTTTCCAGGATAACTGATCACCCTGTTTCCGGGGTAACTGACCACCCTGTTTCCAGGGTCACTGACCACCCTGTTTCCAGGATAAGTGACTCCCGTGTTTCCAGGGTAACTGACTGCCCTGTTTCCGGGGTAACTGATCTCCCTGTTTCCGGGGTTACTGACCGCCCTGTTTCCAGGATAACTGACCTACCTATTTCCAGGTTAACTGACTGCCCTGTTTCCAGGGTAACTGACTGCCCTGTTTCCAGGGGAACTGACTGCCCTGTTTCCGGGGTAACAGATCACCCTGTTTCCGGGGTAACTGACTAACCAGTTTCCAGGGTGACTGACTGCCCTGTTTCCAGGGTAACTGACTGCCCAGTTTCCGGGGTAACTGACTGTCCTGTTTCCTGGGTAACTGACTGCCCTGCTTCCGGGGTAACTGACTTCCCTGTTTCCAGGGTAACTGATAACCCTGTTTCCGGGGTAACTGACTGCCCTGTTTCCAGGCTAACTGACTGCCCTGTTTCCAGGACAACTGATCACCCTGTTTCCGGTGTAACTGACTGCCCTGTTTCCGGGGTAACTGACCGCCCTGTTTCCAGGATAACTGATCACCCTGTTTCCGGGGTAACTGACCACCCTGTTTCCAGGGTCACTGACCACCCTGTTTCCAGGATAACTGACTCCCCTGTTTCCAGGGTAACTGACTGCCCTGTTTCCAGGGTAACTGACTGCCCTGTTTCCGGGGTAACTGACTGCCCTGTTTCCAGGATAACTGATCACTCTGTTTCCGGGGTAACTGATCACTCTGTTTCCGGGGTAACTGACCACCCTGTTTCCAGGGTAACTGTCTAATCTGTTTCCAGGGTTACTGACAGCCCTGTTTCTGGGGTAACTGACTGCCCTGTTTCCGGGGTAACTGACCGCCCTGTTTCCAGGATAACTGATCACCCTGTTTCCAGTGTAACTGACCATCCTGTTTCCAGGGTAACTGACTGCCCAGTTTCCAGGGTAACTGACTGCCCTGTTTCCGGGGCAACAGATCTACCTGTTTCTGGGGTAACTGACCGCCCTGTTTCCAGGATAACTGACAGCCCTATTTCCGGGGTAACTGACTGCCCTGTTTCCAGGATAACTGACTGCCCTGTTTCCGGGATAACTGACTGCCCTGTTTACTGGATAACTGACCGCCCTGTTTCCAGGTTAACTGACTGCCCTGTTTCCGGGGTAACTGACTGCCCTGTTTCCAGGGTAACTGACTGCCCAGTTTCCAGAGTAACTGAATACCCTGTTTCCAGGGTAACTGACTGCCCTGTTTCC
This sequence comes from Heterodontus francisci, assembly GCF_036365525.1. Taxonomy (NCBI): domain Eukaryota; kingdom Metazoa; phylum Chordata; class Chondrichthyes; order Heterodontiformes; family Heterodontidae; genus Heterodontus; species Heterodontus francisci. The sequence continues at coordinate 8,464,404 of NC_090386.1, forward strand.
GGGATAACTGACTGCCCTGTTTCCAGGGTAACTGACTGCCCTGTTTCCGGGATAACTGACTGCCCTGTTTCCAGAGTAACTGACTGCCCTGTTTCCGGGGTAACTGACTGCCCTGTTTCCAGGCTAACTGACTGCCCTGTTTCCAGGATAACTGATCACCCTGTTTCCGGGATAACTGACTCCCCTGTTTCCAGGGTAACTGACTGCCCTGTTTCCGGGGTAACTGACCGCCCTGTTTCCGGGATAACTGACTGCCCTGTTTCCAGGATAACTGATCACCCTTTTTCCGGGGTAACTGACTGCCCTGTTTCCGGGGTAACTGACCGCCCTGTTTCCAGGATAACTGATCACCCTGTTTCCGGGGTAACTGACCACCCTGTTTCCAGGGTCACTGACCACCCTGTTTCCAGGATAAGTGACTCCCGTGTTTCCAGGCTAACTGACTGCCCTGTTTCCGGGGTAACTGATCTCCCTGTTTCCGGGGTTACTGACCGCCCTGTTTCCAGGATAACTGACCTACCTATTTCCAGGTTAACTGACTGCCCTGTTTCCAGGGTAACTGACTGCCCTGTTTCCAGGGGAACTGACTGCCCTGTTTCCGGGGTAACAGATCACCCTGTTTCCGGGGTAACTGACTAACCAGTTCCCAGGGTGACTGACTGCCCTGTTTCCAGGGTAACTGACTGCCCAGTTTCCGGGGTAACTGACTGTCCTGTTTCCTGGGTAACTGACTGCCCTGCTTCCGGGGTAACTGACTTCCCTGTTTCCAGGGTAACTGATAACCCTGTTTCCGGGGTAACTGACTGCCCTGTTTCCAGGCTAACTGACTGCCCTGTTTCCAGGATAACTGATCACCCTGTTTCCGGTGTAACTGACTGCCCTGTTTCCGGGGTAACTGACCGCCCTGTTTCCAGGATAACTGATCACCCTGTTTCCGGGGTAACTGACCACCCTGTTTCCAGGGTCACTGACCACCCTGTTTCCAGGATAACTGACTCCCCTGTTTCCAGGGTAACTGACTGCCCTGTTTCCAGGGTAACTGACTGCCCTGTTTCCGGGGTAACTGACTGCCCTGTTTCCAGGATAACTGATCACTCTGTTTCCGGGGTAACTGATCACTCTGTTTCCGGGGTAACTGACCACCCTGTTTCCAGGGTAACTGTCTAATCTGTTTCCAGGGTTACTGACAGCCCTGTTTCTGGGGTAACTGACTGCCCTGTTTCCGGGGTAACTGACCGCCCTGTTTCCAGGATAACTGATCACCCTGTTTCCAGTGTAACTGACCATCCTGTTTCCAGGGTAACTGACTGCCCAGTTTCCAGGGTAACTGACTGCCCTGTTTCCGGGGCAACAGATCTACCTGTTTCCGGGGTAACGGACCGCCCTGTTTCCAGGATAACTGACAGCCCTATTTCCGGGGTAACTGACTGCCCTGTTTCCAGGATAACTGACTGCCCTGTTTCCGGGATAACTGACTGCCCTGTTTACTGGATAACTGACCGCCCTGTTTCCAGGTTAACTGACTGCCCTGTTTCCGGGGTAACTGACTGCCCTGTTTCCAGGGTAACTGACTGCCCAGTTTCCAGAGTAACTGAATACCCTGTTTCCAGGGTAACTGACTGCCCTGTTTCCGGGATAACTGACTGCCCTGTTTCCAGGGTAACTGACTGCCCTGTTTCCGGGATAACTGACTGCCCTGTTTCCAGGGTAACTGACTGCCCTGTTTCCGGGGTAACTGACTGCCCTGTTTCCAGGCTAACTGACTGCCCTGTTTCCAGGATAACTGATCACCCTGTTTCCGGGATAACTGACTCCCCTGTTTCCAGGGTAACTGACTGCCCTGTTTCCGGGGTAACTGACCGCCCTGTTTCCAGGATAACTGACTGCCCTGTTTCCAGGTTAACTGACAGCCCTGTTTCCAGGGTAACTGACTGCCCTGTTTCCAGTGGAACTGACTGCCCTGTTTCCGGGGTAAATGATCACCCTGTTTCCGGGGTAACTGACTAACCAGTTTCCAGGGTGACTGACTGCCCTGTTTCCAGGGTAACTGACTGCCCAGTTTCCGGGGTAACTGACTGCCCTGTTTCCTGGGTAATTGACTGCCCAGTTTCCAGGTTAACTGACTGCCCAGTTTCCAGGGTAACTGATCACCCTTTTTCCGGGATAACTGACTGCCCTGTTTCCGGGATAACTGACTGCCCTGTTTCCAGGGTAACTGATCACCCTGTTTCCGGGATAACTGACTCCCCTGTTTCCAGGGTAACTGACTGCCCAGTTTCCGGGGTAACTGACTGCCCTGTTTCCTGAGTAACTGACTGCCTTGCTTCCGGGGTAACTGACTGCCCTGTTTCCAGGGTAACTGACTGCCCAGTTTCCAGGGTAACTGATCACCCTTTTTCCGTGATAACTGACAGCCCTGTTTCCGGGATTACTGACTGCCCTGTTTCCGGGGTAACTGATCACCCTGTTTCCGGGGTAACTGTCTAACCAGTTTCCAGGGTGACTGACTGCCCTGTTTCCAGGGTAACTGACTGCCCAGTTTCCGGGTTAACTGTCTGCCCTGTTTCCTGCGTAACTGTCTGCCCTGCTTCCGGGGTAACTGACTGCCCTGTTTCCAGGGTAACTGACTGCCCAGTTTCCAGGGTAACTGATCACCCTTTTTCCGGGATAACTGACTGCCCTGTTTCCGGGATAACTGACTGCCCTGTTTCCAGTGTAACTGATCACCCTGTTTCCGGGATAACTGTCTGCCCTGTTTCCGGGATAACTGACTGCCCAGTTTCCAGGGTAACTGACTGCCCTGTTTCCGGGGTAACTGACTGCCCTGTTTCCAGGGTAACTGATCACCCTGTTTCCGGGAGAACTGACTGCCCTGTTTCTGGGAGAAATGACTGCCCTGTTTCCAGGGTAACTGACTGCCCTGCTTCCGGGGTAACTGACCGCCCTGTTTCCAGGGTCACTGACCACCCTGTTTCCAGGATAACTGAAAGCCCTATTTCCAGGGTAACTGATCTCCCTGTTTCCGGGGTAACTGATCACCCTGTTTCCGGGTAACTGACTGCCCTGTTTCCGGGGTAACTGACTGCCCTGTTTCCAGGGTAACTGTCTGCCCTGCTTCCGGGGTAACTAACTGCCCTGTTTCCGGGGTAACTGACTGCCCAGTTTCCAGGGGAACTGACTGCTCTGTTTCCAGGGTAACTGACAGCCCACCTTCCAGTGTAACTGATCACCCTGTTTCCAGGATAATTGACTGCCCTGTTTCCAGGGTAACTGACCGCCCTGTTTCCAGGGTAACTGACTGCCCAGTTTCCAGGGTAAATTATCACCCTGTTTCCGGGATAACTAACTGCCCTGTTTCCGGGATAACTGACTGCCCTGTTTCCGGGGTAACTGATCACCCTGTTTCCGGGGTAACTGACTGCCCTGTTTCCGGGGCAACTGACCGCCCTGTTTCCGGGGGAACTGACTGCCCAGTTTCCAGGGTAACTGACTGCCCAGTTTCCAGGGTAACTAACTGCCCTGTTTCCGGGGTAACTGACTGCCCAGTTTCCAGGGGAACTGACTGCTCTGTTTCCAGGGTAACTGACAGCCCACCTTCCAGTGTAACTGATCACCCTGTTTCCAGGATAATTGACTGCCCTGTTTCCAGGGTAACTGACCGCCCTGTTTCCAGGGTAACTGACTGCCCAGTTTCCAGGGTAAATTATCACCCTGTTTCCGGGATAACTAACTGCCCTGTTTCCGGGATAACTGACTGCCCTGTTTCCGGGGTAACTGATCACCCTGTTTCCGGGGTAACTGACTGCCCAGTTTCCGGGGTAACTGACTTCCCTGTTTCCAGGGTAACTGACTGCCCTGTTTCCGGGATAACTGTCTGCCCTGTTTCCAGGGTAACTGATAACCCTGTTTCCGGGATAACTGACTGCCCTGTTTCCAGGGTAACTGACTGCCCAGTTTCCAGAGTAACTGAAGAACCTGTTTCCAGGGTAACAGATCACCCTGTTTCCGGGATAACTGACTGCCCTGTTTCCAAGATAACTGACTGCCCTGTTTCCAGGGTAACTGTCTTCCCTGTTTCCGGGGTAACTGACTGCCCTGTTTCCAGGCTAACTGACTGCCCTGTTTCCAGGATAATTGATCACCCTGTTTCCGGGTTAACTGACTGCCCTGTTTCCAGGATAACTGATCACCCTGTTTCCGGGGTAACTGACCACCCTGTTTCCAGGATCACTGACCACCCTGTTTCCAGGATAACTGACTCCCCTGTTTCCAGGTTAACTGACTGCCCTGTTTCCGGGGTAACTGATCTCCCTGTTTTAGGGGTTACTGACCGCCCTGTTTCCAGGATAACTGACCTACCTATTTCCAGGTTAACTGACTGCCCTGTTTCCAGGTTAACTGACAGCCCTGTTTCCAGGGTAACTGACTGCCCTGTTTCCAGGGGAACTGACTGCCCTGTTTCCGGGGTAAATGATCACCTGTTTCCGGGGTAACTGACTGCCCTGTCTCCTGGGTAATTGACTGCCCAGTTTCCAGGTTAACTGACTGCCCAGTTTCCAGGGTAACTGATCACCCTTTTTCCGGGATAACTGACTGCCCTGTTTCCGGGATAACTGACTGCCCTGTTTCCAGGGTAACTGATCACCCTGTTTCCGGGATAAGTGACTCCCCTGTTTCCAGGGTAACTGACTGCCCAGTTTCCGGGTTAACTGACTGCCCTGTTTCCTGGGTAACTGACTGCCCTGCTTCCGGGGTAACTGACTGCCCTGTTTCCAGGGTAACTGACTGCCCAGTTTCCAGGGTAACTGATCACCCTTTTTCCGGGATAACTGACTGCCCTGTTTCCGGGATAACTGACTGCCCTGTTTCCGGGGTAACTGATCACCCTGTTTCCGGGGTAACTGTCTGCCCTGTTTCCGGGATAACTGACTGCCCTGTTTCCGGGGTAACTGACTGCCCTGTTTCCAGGGTAACTGACTGCCCAGTTTCCAGGGTAACTTATCACCCTGTTTCCGGGATAACTGACTGCCCTGTTTCCGGGAGAACTGACTGCCCTGTTTCCAGGGTAACTGACTGCCCTGTTTCCGGGGTAACTGACTGCCCTGTTTCCAGGGTAACTGATCACCCTGTTTCCGGGATAACTGACTGCCCTGTTTCCGGGATAACTGACTGCCCTGTTTCCAGGGTAACTGACTGCCCTGTTTCCGGGGTAACTGACTGCCCTGTTTCCAGGGTAACTGACTGCCCTGTTTCCAGGATAACTGATCACCCTGTTTCCGGGATAACTGACTGCCCTGTTTCCGGGATAACTGACAGCCCTGTTCCCGGGGTAACTGACCGCCCTGCTTCCTGGATAACTGACCACCCTTTTTCCAGGGTCACTGACCACCCTGTTTCCAGGATAACTGAAAGCCCTGTTTCCAGGGTAACTGATCTCCCTGTTTCCGGGGTAACTGATCACCCTGTTTCCGGGTATCTGACTGCCCTGTTTCCAAGGTAACTGATCTCCCTGTTTCCAGTGCAACGGATCACCCTATTTCCAGGGCAACTGACCGCCCTGTTTCCGGGGTAACAGACTGCCCAGTTTCCAGGGTAACTGTTCACCCTGTTTCCGGGCTAACGGATCACCCTGTTTCCGGGGTAAATGACGGCCCTGTTTCCACTGTAACTGACCGCCCTGTTTCAGGGATAACTGTGTGCCCTGTTTCCAGGGTAAAAAACTGCCCTGTTTGCGGGGTAACTGACCGCCCTGTTTCCAGGATAACTGATCACCCTGTTTCCGGGGTAACTGAGTGATCTGTTTCCAGGGTTAATGACTGCCCTGTTTCCGGGGTAACTGACTGCCCTGTTTCCGGGGTAACTGATCTCCCTGTTTCCGGGGTTACTGACCGCCCTGTTTCCAGGATAACTGACCTGCCTATTTCCAGGTTAACTGACTGCCCTTTTTCCAGGGTAACTGACTGCCCTGTTTCCAGGGGAACTGACTGCCCTGTTTCCGGGGTAACAGATCACCCTGTTTCCGGGTGAACTGTCTAACCAGTTTCCAGGGTGACTGACTGCCCTGTTTCCAGGGTAACTGACTGCCCAGTTTCCAGGGTAACTGATCACCCTTTTTCCGGGATAACTGACTGCCCTGTTTCCGGGATAACTGACTGCCCTGTTTCCAGGGTAACTGATCACCCTGTTTCCGGGATAACTGTCTGCCCTGTTTCCGGGATAACTGACAGCCCAGTTTCCAGGGTAACTGACTGCCCTGTTTCCGGGGTAACTGACTGCCCTGTTTCCAGGGTAACTGACTGCCCAGTTTCCAGGGTAACTGATCACCCTGTTTCCGGGAGAACTGACTGCCCTGTTTCTGGGAGAAATGACTGCCCTGTTTCCAGGGTAACTGACTGCCCTGCTTCCGGGGTAACTGACCGCCCTGTTTCCAGGGTCACTGACCACCCTGTTTCCAGCATAACTGAAAGCCCTATTTCCAGGGTAACTGATCTCCCTGTTTCCGGGGTAACTGATCACCCTGTTTCAGGGTAACTGACTGCCCTGTTTCCGGGGTAACTGACTGCCCTGTTTCCAGGGTAACTGATCTCCCTGTTTCCAGTGCAACGGATCACCATGTTTCCGGGGTAACTGACTGCCCTGTTTCCAGGGCAACTGACCGCCCTGTTTCCGGGGGAACTGACTGCCCAGTTTCCAGGGTAACTGACTGCCCAGTTTCCAGGGTAACTAACTGCCATGTTTCCGGGGTAACTGACTGCTCTGTTTCCAGGGAATCTGACAGCCCACCTTCCAGTGCAACTGATCACCCTGTTTCCAGGATAATTGACTGCCCTGTTTCCAGGGTAACTGACCGCCCTGTTTCCAGGGTAACTGACTGCCCAGTTTCCAGGGTAAATTATCACCCTGTTTCCGGGATAACTAACTGCCCTGTTTCCGGGATAACTGACTGCCCTGTTTCCGGGGTAACTGATCACCCTGTTTCCGGGGTAACTGACTGCCCAGTTTCCGGGGTAACTGACTTCCCTGTTTCCAGGGTAACTGACTGCCCTGTTTCCGGGATAACTGACCGCCCTGTTTCCAGGGTAACTGATAACCCTGTTTCCGGGATAACTGACTGCCCTTTTTCCAGGGTAACTGACTGTCCTGTTTCCAGAGTAACTGAAGAACCTGTTTCCAGGGTAACAGATCACCCTGTTTCCGGGATAACTGACTGCCCTGTTTCCAAGATAACTGACTGCCCTGTTTCCAGGGTAACTGACTGCCCTGCTTCCGGGGTAACTGACTGCCCTGTTTCCAGGCTAACTGACTGCCCTGTTTCCAGGATAACTGATCACCCTGTTTCCGGGGTAACTGACTGCCCTGTTTCCGGGGTAACTGACCACCCTGTTTCCAGGATAACTGATCACCCTGTTTCCGGGGTAACTGACCACCCTGTTTCCAGGGTCACTGACCACCCTGTTTCCAGGATAACTGACTCCCCTGTTTCCAGGGTAACTGACTGCCCTGTTTCCGGGGTAACTGATCTCCCTGTTTCCGGGGTTACTGACCGCCCTGTTTCCAGGATAACTGACCTACCTATTTACAGGTTACCTGACTGCCCTGTTTCCAGGGTAACTGACTGCCCTGTTCCCAGGGGAACTGATCACCCTGTTTCCGGGGTAACTGACCACCCTGTTTCCAGGGTCACTGACCACCCTGTTTCCAGGATAAGTGACTCCCGTGTTTCCAGGTTACCTGACTGCCCTGTTTCCAGGGTAACTGACTGCCCTGTTCCCAGGGGAACTGATCACCCTGTTTCCGGGGTAACAGATCACCCTGTTTCCGGGGTAACTGACTAACCAGTTTCCAGGGTGACTGACTGCCCTGTTTCCAGGGTAACTGACTGCCCAGTTTCCGGGGTAACTGACTGCCCTGTTTCCAGGGTAACTGATCACCCTGTTTCCGGGATAACTGACTGCCCTGTTTCCGGGATAACTGACTGCCCTGTTTCCGGTGTAACTGACTGCCCTGTTTCCGGGGTAACTGACTGCCCTGTTTCCAGGGTAACTGATCTCCCTGTTTCCAGTGCAACGAATCACCATGTTTCCGGGGTAACTGACTGCCCTGTTTCCAGGGCAACTGACCGCCCTGTTTCCGGGAGAACTGACTGCCCAGTTTCCAGGGTAACTGACTGCCCAGTTTCCAGGGTAACGAACTGCCCTGTTTCCGGGGTAACTGACTGCCCAGTTTCCAGGGTAACTGACTGCCCTGTTTCCAGGGTAACTGACAGCCTACCTTCCAGTGTAACTGATCACCCTGTTTCCAGGATAATTGACTGCCCTGTTTCCAGGGTAACTGACCGCCCTGTTTCCAGGGTAACTGACTGTCCAGTTTCCAGGGTAAATTATCACCCTGTTTCCGGTATAACTAACTGCCCTGTTTCCGGGATAACTGACTGCCCTGTTTCCGGGGTAACTGATCACCCTGTTTCCGGGGTAACTGACTGCCCAGTTTCCGGGGTAACTGACTTCCCTGTTTCCAGGGTAACTGACTGCCCTGTTTCCGGGATAACTGACTGCCCTGTTTCCAGGATAACTGATCACCCTTTTTCCGGGGTAACTGACTGCCCTGTTTCCGGGGTAACTGACCGCCCTGTTTCCAGGATAACTGATCACCCTGTTTCCGGGGTAACTGACCACCCTGTTTCCAGGGTCACTGACCACCCTGTTTCCAGGATAAGTGACTCCCGTGTTTCCAGGGTAACTGACTGCCCTGTTTCCGGGGTAACTGATCTCCCTGTTTCCGGGGTTACTGACCGCCCTGTTTCCAGGATAACTGACCTACCTATTTCCAGGTTAACTGACTGCCCTGTTTCCAGGGTAACTGACTGCCCTGTTTCCAGGGGAACTGACTGCCCTGTTTCCGGGGTAACAGATCACCCTGTTTCCGGGGTAACTGACTAACCAGTTTCCAGGGTGACTGACTGCCCTGTTTCCAGGGTAACTGACTGCCCAGTTTCCGGGGTAACTGACTGTCCTGTTTCCTGGGTAACTGACTGCCCTGCTTCCGGGGTAACTGACTTCCCTGTTTCCAGGGTAACTGATAACCCTGTTTCCGGGGTAACTGACTGCCCTGTTTCCAGGCTAACTGACTGCCCTGTTTCCAGGATAACTGATCACCCTGTTTCCGGTGTAACTGACTGCCCTGTTTCCGGGGTAACTGACCGCCCTGTTTCCAGGATAACTGATCACCCTGTTTCCGGGGTAACTGACCACCCTGTTTCCAGGGTCACTGACCACCCTGTTTCCAGGATAACTGACTCCCCTGTTTCCAGGGTAACTGACTGCCCTGTTTCCAGGGTAACTGACTGCCCTGTTTCCGGGGTAACTGACTGCCCTGTTTCCAGGATAACTGATCACTCTGTTTCCGGGGTAACTGATCACTCTGTTTCCGGGGTAACTGACCACCCTGTTTCCGGGGTAACTGACTAATCTGTTTCCAGGGTTACTGACAGCCCTGTTTCTGGGGTAACTGACTGCCCTGTTTCCGGGGTAACTGACCGCCCTGTTTCCAGGATAACTGATCACCCTGTTTCCAGTGTAACTGACCATCCTGTTTCCAGGGTAACTGACTGCCCAGTTTCCAGGGTAACTGACTGCCCTGTTTCCGGGGCAACAGATCTCCATGTTTCCGGGGTAACTGACCGCCCTGTTTCCAGGATAACTGACAGCCCTATTTCCGGGGTAACTGACTGCCCTGTTTCCAGGATAACTGACTGCCCTGTTTCCGGGATAACTGACTGCCCTGTTTACTGGATAACTGACCGCCCTGTTTCCAGGTTAACTGACTGCCCTGTTTCCGGGGTAACTGACTGCCCTGTTTCCAGGGTAACTGACAGCCCAGTTTCCAGAGTAACTGAATACCCTGTTTCCAGGGTAACTGACTGCCCTGTTTCCGGGATAACTGACTGCCCTGTTTCCAGGGTAACTGACTGCCCTGTTTCCGGGATAACTGACTGCCCTGTTTCCAGGGTAACTGACTGCCCTGTTTCCGGGGTAACTGACTGCCCTATTTCCTGGCTAACTGACTGCCATGTTTCCAGGATAACTGATCACCCTGTTTCCGGGATAACTGACTCCCCTGTTTCCAGGGTAACTGACTGCCCTGTTTCCGGGGTAACTGACCGCCCTGTTTCCAGGATAACTGACTGCCCTGTTTCCAGGTTAACTGACAGCCCTGTTTCCAGGGTAACTGACTGCCCTGTTTCCAGTGGAACTGACTGCCCTGTTTCTGGGGTAAATGATCACCCTGTTTCCGGGGTAACTGACTAACCAGTTTCCAGGGTGACTGACTGCCCTGTTTCCAGGGTAACTGACTGCCCAGTTTCCGGGGTAACTGACTGCCCTGTTTCCTGGGTAATTGACTGCCCAGTTTCCAGGTTAACTGACTGCCCAGTTTCCAGGGTAACTGATCACCCTTTTTCCGGGATAACTGACTGCCCTGTTTCCGGGATAACTGACTGCCCTGTTTCCAGGGTAACTGATCAACCTGTTTCCGGGATAACTGACTCCCCTGTTTCCAGGGTAACTGACTGCCCAGTTTCCGGGGTAACTGACTGCCCTGTTTCCTGAGTAACTGACTGCCTTGCTTCCGGGGTAACTGACTGCCCTGTTTCAAGGGTAACTGACTGCCCAGTTTCCAGGGTAACTGATCACCCTTTTTCCGGGATAACTGACTGCCCTGTTTCCGGGATAACTGACTGCCCTGTTTCCAGGGTAACTGATCACCCTGTTTCCGGGATAACTGACTCCCCTGTTTCCAGGGTAACTGACTGCCCAGTTTCCGGGGTAACTGACTGCCCTGTTTCCTGAGTAACTGACTGCCTTGCTTCCGGGGTAACTGACTGCCCTGTTTCAAGGGTAACTGACTGCCCAGTTTCCAGGGTAACTGATCACCCTTTTTCCGTGATAACTGACTGCCCTGTTTCCGGGATAACTGACTGCCCTGTTTCCGGGATAACTGACTGCCCTGTTTCCAGGGTAACTGATCACCCTGTTTCCGGGATAACTGACTCCCCTGTTTCCAGGGTAACTGACTGCCCAGTTTCCGGGGTAACTGACTGCCCTGTTTCCTGAGTAACTGACTGCCTTGCTTCCGGGGTAACTGACTGCCCTGTTTCAAGGGTAACTGACTGCCCAGTTTCCAGGGTAACTGATCACCCTTTTTCCGTGATAACTGACTGCCCTGTTTCCGGGATTACTGACTGCCCTGTCTCCGGGGTAACTGATCACCCTGTTTCCGGGGTAACTGTCTAACCAGTTTCCAGGGTGACTGACTGCCCTGTTTCCAGGGTAACTGACTGCCCAGTTTCCGGGTTAACTGTCTGCCCTGTTTCCTGCGTAACTGTCTGCCCTGCTTCCGGGGTAACTGACTGCCCTGTTTCCAGGGTAACTGACTGCCCAGTTTCCAGGGTAACTGATCACCCTTTTTCCGGGATAACTGACTGCCCTGTTTCCGGGATAACTGACTGCCCTGTTTCCAGTGTAACTGATCACCCTGTTTCCGGGATAACTGTCTGCCCTGTTTCCGGGATAACTGACTGCCCAGTTTCCAGGGTAACTGACTGCCCTGTTTCCGGGGTAACTGACTGCCCTGTTTCCAGGGTAACTGATCACCCTGTTTCCGGGAGAACTGACTGCCCTGTTTCTGGGAGAAATGACTGCCCTGTTTCCAGGGTAACTGACTGCCCTGCTTCCGGGGTAACTGACCGCCCTGTTTCCAGGGTCACTGACCACCCTGTTTCCAGGATAACTGAAAGCCCTATTTCCAGGGTAACTGATCTCCCTGTTTCCGGGGTAACTGACTGCCCTGTTTCCAGGGTAACTGATAACCCTGTTTCCGGGATAACTGACTGCCCTGTTTCCAGGGTAACTGACTGCCCAGTTTCCAGAGTAACTGAATAACCTGTTTCCAGGTTAACAGATCACCCTGTTTCCGGGATAACTGACTGCCCTGTTTCCAAGATAACTGACTGCCCTGTTTCCAGGGTAACTGTCTTCCCTGTTTCCGGGGTAACTGACTGCCCTGTTTCCAGGCTAACTGACTGCCCTGTTTCCAGGATAATTGATCACCCTGTTTCCGGGTTAACTGACTGCCCTTTTTCCGGGGTAACTGACCGCCCTGTTTCCAGGATAACTGATCACCCTGTTTCCGGGGTAAATGACCACCCTGTTTCCAGGATCACTGACCACCCTGTTTCCAGGATAACTGACTCCCCTGTTTCCAGGTTAACTGACTGCCCTGTTTCCGGGGTAACTGATCTCCCTGTTTTAGGGGTTACTGACCGCCCTGTTTCCAGGATAACTGACCTACCTATTTCCAGGTTAACTGACTGCCCTGTTTCCAGGTTAACTGACAGCCCTGTTTCCAGGGTAACTGACTGCCCTGTTTCCAGGGGAACTGACTGCCCTGTTTCCGGGGTAAATGATCAACTGTTTCCGGGGTAACTGACTAACCAGTTTCCAGGGTGACTGACTGCCCTGTTTCCAGGGTAACTGACTGCCCAGTTTCCGGGGTAACTGACTGCCCTGTCTCCTGGGTAATTGACTGCCCAGTTTCCAGGTGAACTGACTGCCCAGTTTCCAGGGTAACTGATCACCCTTTTTCCGGGATAACTGACTGCCCTGTTTCCGGGATAACTGACTGCCCTGTTTCCAGGGTAACTGATCACCCTGTTTCCGGGATAAGTGACTCCCCTGTTTCCAGGGTAACTGACTGCCCAGTTTCCGGGTTAACTGACTGCCCTGTTTCCTGGGTAACTGACTGCCCTGCTTCCGGGGTAACTGACTGCCCTGTTTCCAGGGTAACTGACTGCCCAGTTTCCAGGGTAACTGATCACCCTTTTTCCGGGATAACTGACTGCCCTGTTTCCGGGATAACTGACTGCCCTGTTTCCGGGGTAACTGATCACCCTGTTTCCGGGGTAACTGTCTGCCCTGTTTCCGGGATAACTGACTGCCCTGTTTCCGGGGTAACTGACTGCCCTGTTTCCAGGGTAACTGACTGCCCAGTTTCCAGGGTAACTTATCACCCTGTTTCCGGGATAACTGACTGCCCTGTTTCCGGGAGAACTGACTGCCCTGTTTCCAGGGTAACTGACTGCCCTGTTTCCGGGGTAACTGACTGCCCTGTTTCCAGGGTAACTGATCACCCTGTTTCCGGGATAACTGACTGCCCTGTTTCCGGGATAACTGACTGCCCTGTTTCCAGGGTAACTGACTGCCCTGTTTCCGGGGTAACTGACTGCCCTGTTTCCAGGGTAACTGACTGCCCTGTTTCCAGGATAACTGATCACCCTGTTTCCGGGATAACTGACTGCCCTGTTTCCGGGATAACTGACAGCCCTGTTCCCGGGGTAACTGACCGCCCTGCTTCCTGGATAACTGACCACCCTTTTTCCAGGGTCACTGACCACCCTGTTTCCAGGATAACTGAAAGCCCTGTTTCCAGGGTAACTGATCTCCCTGTTTCCGGGGTAACTGATCACCCTGTTTCCGGGTATCTGACTGCCCTGTTTCCAGGGTAAATGATCTCCCTGTTTCCAGGGTAACTGATCACCCTGTTTCCGGGGTAACTGACTGCCCTGTTTCCAAGGTAACTGATCTCCCTGTTTCCAGTGCAACGGATCACCCTATTTCCAGGGCAACTGACCGCCCTGTTTCCGGGGTAACAGACTGCCCAGTTTCCAGGGTAACTGTTCACCCTGTTTCCGGGCTAACGGATCACCCTGTTTCCGGGGTAAATGACGGCCCTGTTTCTAGGGTAACTGACCGCCCTGTTTCAGGGATAACTGTGTGCCCTGTTTCCAGGGTAAAAAACTGCCCTGTTTGCGGGGTAACTGACCGCCCTGTTTCCAGGATAACTGATCACCCTGTTTCCGGGGTAACTGAGTGATCTGTTTCCAGGGTTAATGACTGCCCTGTTTCCGGGGTAACTGACTGCCCTGTTTCCGGGGTAACTGATCTCCCTGTTTCCGGGGTTACTGACCGCCCTGTTTCCAGGATAACTGACCTGCCTATTTCCAGGTTAACTGACTGCCCTTTTTCCAGGGTAACTGACTGCCCTGTTTCCGGGGTAACTGATCACCCTGTTTCCGGGGTAACTGACTGCCCAGTTTCCGGGGTAACTGACTTCCCTGTTTCCAGGGTAACTGACTGCCCTGTTTCCGGGATAACTGACCGCCCTGTTTCCAGGGTAACTGATAACCCTTTTTCCGGGATAACTGACTGCCCTGTTTCCAGGGTAACTGACTGTCCAGTTTCCAGAGTAACTGAAGAACCTGTTTCCAGGGTAACAGATCACCCTGTTTCCGGGATAACTGACTGCCCTGTTTCCAAGATAACTGACTGCCCTGTTTCCAGGGTAACTGACTGCCCTGCTTCCGGGGTAACTGACTGCCCTGTTTCCAGGCTAACTGACTGCCCTGTTTCCAGGATAACTGATCACCCTGTTTCCGGGGTAACTGACTGCCCTGTTTCCGGGGTAACTGACCACCCTGTTTCCAGGATAACTGATCACCCTGTTTCCAGGGTAACTGACCACCCTGTTTCCAGGGTCACTGACCACCCTGTTTCCAGGATAACTGACTCCCCTGTTTCCAGGGTAACTGACTGCCCTATTTCCGGGGTAACTGATCTCCCTGTTTCCGGGGTTACTGACCGCCCTGTTTCCAGGATAACTGACCTACCTATTTACAGGTTACCTGACTGCCCTGTTTCCAGGGTAACTGACTGCCCTGTTCCCAGGGGAACTGACTGCCCTGTTTCCGGGGTAACAGATCACCCTGTTTCCGGGGTAACTGACTAACCAGTTTCCAGGGTGACTGACTGCCCTGTTTCCAGGGTAACTGACTGCCCAGTTTCCGGGGTAACTGACTGCCCTGTTTCCAGGGTAACTGATCACCCTGTTTCCGGGATAACTGACTGCCCTGTTTCCGGGATAACTGACTGCCCTGTTTCCGGTGTAACTGACTGCCCTGTTTCCGGGGTAACTGACTGCCCTGTTTCCAGGGTAACTGATCTCCCTGTTTCCAGTGCAACGGATCACCATGTTTCCGGGGTAACTGACTGCCCTGTTTCCAGGGCAACTGACCGCCCTGTTTCCGGGGGAACTGACTGCTCAGTTTCCAGGGTAACTGACTGCCCAGTTTCCAGGGTAACGAACTGCCCTGTTTCCGGGGTAACTGACTGCCCAGTTTCCAGGGTAACTGACTGCCCTGTTTCCAGGGTAACTGACAGCCTACCTTCCAGTGTAACTGATCACCCTGTTTCCAGGATAATTGACTGCCCTGTTTCCAGGGTTACTGACCGCCCTGTTTCCAGGGTAACTGACTGTCCAGTTTCCAGGGTAAATTATCACCCTGTTTCCGGGATAACGAACTGCCCTGTTTCCGGGATAACTGACTGCCCTGTTTCCGGGGTAACTGATCACCCTGTTTCCGGGGTAACTGACTGCCCAGTTTCCGGGGTAACTGACTTCCCTGTTTCCAGGGTAACTGACTGCCCTGTTTCCGGGATAACTGACTGCCCTGTTTCCGGGATAACTGACTGCCCAGTTTCCAGGGTAACTGACTGCCCTGTTTCCGGGGTAACTGACTGCCCTGTTTCCAGGGTAACTGACTGCCCAGTTTCCAGGGTAACTGATCACCCTGTTTCCGGGAGAACTGACTGCCCTGTTTCTGGGAGAAATGACTGCCCTGTTTCCAGGGTAACTGACTGCCCTGCTTCCGGGGTAACTGACCGCCCTGTTTCCAGGGTCACTGACCACCCTGTTTCCAGGATAACTGAAAGCCCTATTTCCAGGGTAACTGATCTCCCTGTTTCCGGGGTAACTGATCACCCTGTTTCCGGGTAACTGACTGCCCTGTTTCCGGGGTAACTGACTGCCCTGTTTCCAGGGTAACTGATCTCCCTGTTTCCAGTGCAACGGATCACCATGTTTCCGGGGTAACTGACTGCCCTGTTTCCAGGGCAACTGACCGCCCTGTTTCCGGGGGAACTGACTGCCCAGTTTCCAGGGTAACTGAGTGCCCAGTTTCCAGGGTCACTAACTGCCCTGTTTCCGGGGTAACTGACTGCTCTGTTTCCAGGGAATCTGACAGCCCACCTTCCAGTGTAACTGATCACCCTGTTTCCAGGATAATTGACTGCCCTGTTTCCAGGGTAACTGACCGCCCTGTTTCCAGGGTAACTGACTGCCCAGTTTCCAGGGTAAATTATCACCCTGTTTCCGGGATAACTAACTGCCCTGTTTCCGGGATAACTGACTGCCCTGTTTCCGGGGTAACTGATCACCCTGTTTCCGGGGTAACTGACTGCCCAGTTTCCGGGGTAACTGACTTCCCTGTTTCCAGGGTAACTGACTGCCCTGTTTCAGGGATAACTGACCGCCCTGTTTCCAGGGTAACTGATAACCCTGTTTCCGGGATAACTGACTGCCCTGTTTCCAGGGTAACTGACTGTCCAGTTTCCAGAGTAACTGAAGAACCTGTTTCCAGGGTAACAGATCACCCTGTTTCCGGGATAACTGACTGCCCTGTTTCCAAGATAACTGACTGCCCTGTTTCCAGGGTAACTGACTGCCCTGCTTCCGGGGTAACTGACTGCCCTGTTTCCAGGCTAACTGACTGCCCTGTTTCCAGGATAACTGATCACCCTGTTTCCGGGGTAACTGACTGCCCTGTTTCCGGGGTAACTGACCGCCCTGTTTCCAGGATAACTGATCACCCTGTTTCCGGGGTAACTGACCACCCTGTTTCCAGGGTCACTGACCACCCTGTTTCCAGGATAACTGACTCCCCTGTTTCCAGGGTAACTGACTGCCCTGTTTCCGGGGTAACTGATCTCCCTGTTTCCGGGGTTACTGACCGCCCTGTTTCCAGGATAACTGACCTACCTATTTACAGGTTACCTGACTGCCCTGTTTCCAGGGTAACTGACTGCCCTGTTCCCAGGGGAACTGACTGCCCTGTTTCCGGGGTAACAGATCACCCTGTTTCCGGGGTAACTGACTAACCAGTTTCCAGGGTGACTGACTGCCCTGTTTCCAGGGTAACTGACTGCCCAGTTTCCGGGGTAACTGACTGCCCTGTTTTCAGGGTAACTGATCACCCTGTTTCCGGGATAACTGACTGCCCTGTTTCCGGGATAACTGACTGCCCTGTTTCCAGGTTAACTGACTTACCCTGTTTCCGGGGTAACTGACTGCCCTGTTTCCAGGCTAACTGACTGCCCTGTTTCCAGAATAACTGATCACCCTGTTTCCGGGGTAACTGACTGCCCTGTTTCCGGGGTAACTGACCGCCCTGTTTCCAGGGTCACCGACCACCCTGTTTCCAGGATAACGGAAAGCCCTGTTTCCAGGGTAACTGATCTCCCTGTTTCCGGG
Organism: Heterodontus francisci; assembly: GCF_036365525.1. Lineage (NCBI taxonomy): Eukaryota > Metazoa > Chordata > Chondrichthyes > Heterodontiformes > Heterodontidae > Heterodontus > Heterodontus francisci. Next base: position 8,481,825 of record NC_090386.1, read on the forward strand.
GTAACTGATCTCCCTGTTTCCGGGTAACTGACTGCCCTGTTTCCGGTGTAACTGACTGCCCTGTTTCCGGGGTAACTGACTGCCCTGTTTCCAGGGTAACTGATCTCCCTGTTTCCAGTGCAACGGATCACCATGTTTCCGGGGTAACTGACTGCCCTGTTTCCAGGGCAACTGACCGCCCTGTTTCCGGGGGAACTGACTGCCCAGTTTCCAGGGTAACTGACTGCCCAGTTTCCAGGGTAACGAACTGCCCTGTTTCCGGGGTAACTGACTGCCCAGTTTCCAGGGTAACTGACTGCCCTGTTTCCAGGGTAACTGACAGCCCACCTTCCAGTGTAACTGATCACCCTGTTTCCAGGATAATTGACTGCCCTGTTTCCAGGGTAACTGACCGCCCTGTTTCCAGGGTAACTGACCGCCCTGTTTCCAGGGTAACTGACTGTCCAGTTTCCAGGGTAAATTATCACCCTGTTTCCGGGATAACTAACTGCCCTGTTTCCGGGATAACTGACTGCCCTGTTTCCGGGGTAACTGATCACCCTGTTTCCGGGGTAACTGACTGCCCAGTTTCCGGGGTAACTGACTTCCCTGTTTCCAGGGTAACTGACTGCCCTGTTTCCGGGATAACTGACTGCCCTGTTTCCAGGATAACTGATCACCCTTTTTCCGGGGTAACTGACTGCCCTGTTTCCGGGGTAACTGACCGCCCTGTTTCCAGGAGAACTGATCACCCTGTTTCCGGGGTAACTGACCACCCTGTTTCCAGGGTCACTGACCACCCTGTTTCCAGGATAAGTGACTCCCGTGTTTCCAGGGTAACTGACTGCCCTGTTTCCGGGGTAACTGATCTCCCTGTTTCCGGGGTTACTGACCGCCCTGTTTCCAGGATAACTGACCTACCTATTTCCAGGTTAACTGACTGCCCTGTTTCCAGGGTAACTGACTGCCCTGTTTCCAGGGGAACTGACTGCCCTGTTTCCGGGGTAACAGATCACCCTGTTTCCGGGGTAACTGACTAACCAGTTTCCAGGGTGACTGACTGCCCTGTTTCCAGGGTAACTGACTGCCCAGTTTCCGGGGTAACTGACTGTCCTGTTTCCTGGGTAACTGACTGCCCTGCTTCCGGGGTAACTGACTTCCCTGTTTCCAGGGTAACTGATAACCCTGTTTCCGGGGTAACTGACTGCCCTGTTTCCAGGCTAACTGACTGCACTGTTTCCAGGACAACTGATCACCCTGTTTCCGGTGTAACTGACTGCCCTGTTTCCGGGGTAACTGACCGCCCTGTTTCCAGGATAACTGATCACCCTGTTTCCGGGGTAACTGACCACCCTGTTTCCAGGGTCACTGACCACCCTGTTTCCAGGATAACTGACTCCCCTGTTTCCAGGGTAACTGACTGCCCTGTTTCCAGGGTAACTGACTGCCCTGTTTCCGGGGTAACTGACTGCCCTGTTTCCAGGATAACTGATCACTCTGTTTCCGGGGCAACTGATCACTCTGTTTCCGGGGTAACTGACCACCCTGTTTCCAGGGTAACTGTCTAATCTGTTTCCAGGGTTACTGACAGCCCTGTTTCTGGGGTAACTGACTGCCCTGTTTCCGGGGTAACTGACCGCCCTGTTTCCAGGATAACTGATCACCCTGTTTCCAGTGTAACTGACCATCCTGTTTCCAGGGTAACTGACTGCCCAGTTTCCAGGGTAACTGACTGCCCTGTTTCCGGGGCAACAGATCTACCTGTTTCCGGGGTAACTGACCGCCCTGTTTCCAGGATAACTGACAGCCCTATTTCCGGGGTAACTGACTGCCCTGTTTCCAGGATAACTGACTGCCCTGTTTCCGGGATAACTGACTGCCCTGTTTACTGGATAACTGACCGCCCTGTTTCCAGGTTAACTGACTGCCCTGTTTCCGGGGTAACTGACTGCCCTGTTTCCAGGGTAACTGACTGCCCAGTTTCCAGAGTAACTGAATACCCTGTTTCCAGGGTAACTGACTGCCCTGTTTCCGGGATAACTGACTGCCCTGTTTCCAGGGTAACTGACTGCCCTGTTTCCGGGATAACTGACTGCCCTGTTTCCAGAGTAACTGACTGCCCTGTTTCCGGGGTAACTGACTGCCCTGTTTCCAGGCTAACTGACTGCCCTGTTTCCAGGATAACTGATCACCCTGTTTCCGGGATAACTGACTCCCCTGTTTCCAGGGTAACTGACTGCCCTGTTTCCGGGGTAACTGACCGCCCTGTTTCCGGGATAACTGACTGCCCTGTTTCCAGGATAACTGATCACCCTTTTTCCGGGGTAACTGACTGCCCTGTTTCCGGGGTAACTGACCGCCCTGTTTCCAGGATAACTGATCACCCTGTTTCCGGGGTAACTGACCACCCTGTTTCCAGGGTCACTGACCACCCTGTTTCCAGGATAAGTGACTCCCGTGTTTCCAGGGTAACTGACTGCCCTGTTTCCGGGGTAACTGATCTCCCTGTTTCCGGGGTTACTGACCGCCCTGTTTCCAGGATAACTGACCTACCTATTTCCAGGTTAACTGACTGCCCTGTTTCCAGGGTAACTGACTGCCCTGTTTCCAGGGGAACTGACTGCCCTGTTTCCGGGGTAACAGATCACCCTGTTTCCGGGGTAACTGACTAACCAGTTTCCAGGGTGACTGACTGCCCTGTTTCCAGGGTAACTGACTGCCCAGTTTCCGGGGTAACAGACTGTCCTGTTTCCTGGGTAACTGACTGCCCTGCTTCCGGGGTAACTGACTTCCCTGTTTCCAGGGTAACTGATAACCCTGTTTCCGGGGTAACTGACTGCCCTGTTTCCAGGCTAACTGACTGCCCTGTTTCCAGGATAACTGATCACCCTGTTTCCGGTGTAACTGACTGCCCTGTTTCCGGGGTAACTGACCGCCCTGTTTCCAGGATAACTGATCACCCTGTTTCCGGGGTAACTGACCACCCTGTTTCCAGGGTCACTGACCACCCTGTTTCCAGGATAACTGACTCCCCTGTTTCCAGGGTAACTGACTGCCCTGTTTCCAGGGTAACTGACTGCCCTGTTTCCGGGGTAACTGACTGCCCTGTTTCCAGGATAACTGATCACTCTGTTTCCGGGGTAACTGATCACTCTGTTTCCGGGGTAACTGACCACCCTGTTTCCAGGGTAACTGTCTAATCTGTTTCCAGGGTTACTGACAGCCCTGTTTCTGGGGTAACTGACTGCCCTGTTTCCGGGGTAACTGACCGCCCTGTTTCCAGGATAACTGATCACCCTGTTTCCAGTGTAACTGACCATCCTGTTTCCAGGGTAACTGACTGCCCAGTTTCCGGGGCAACAGATCTACCTGTTTCCGGGGTAACTGACCGCCCTGTTTCCAGGATAACTGACAGCCCTATTTCCGGGGTAACTGACTGCCCTGTTTCCAGGGTAACTGACTGCCCTGTTTCCGGGATAACTGACTGCCCTGTTTACTGGATAACTGACCGCCCTGTTTCCAGGTTAACTGACTGCCCTGTTTCCGGGGTAACTGACTGCCCTGTTTCCAGGGTAACTGACTGCCCAGTTTCCAGAGTAACTGAATACCCTGTTTCCAGGGTAACTGACTGCCCTGTTTCCGGGATAACTGACTGCCCTGTTTCCAGGGTAACTGACTGCCCTGTTTCCGGGATAACTGACTGCCCTGTTTCCAGGGTAACTGACTGCCCTGTTTCCGGGGTAACTGACTGCCCTGTTTCCAGGCTAACTGACTGCCCTGTTTCCAGGATAACTGATCACCCTGTTTCCGGGATAACTGACTCCCCTGTTTCCAGGGTAACTGACTGCCCTGTTTCCGGGGTAACTGACCGCCCTGTTTCCAGGATAACTGACTGCCCTGTTTCCAGGTTAACTGACAGCCCTGTTTCCAGGGTAACTGACTGCCCTGTTTCCAGTGGAACTGACTGCCCTGTTTCCGGGGTAAATGATCACCCTGTTTCCGGGGTAACTGACTAACCAGTTTCCAGGGTGACTGACTGCCCTGTTTCCAGGGTAACTGACTGCCCAGTTTCCGGGGTAACTGACTGCCCTGTTTCCTGGGTAATTGACTGCCCAGTTTCCAGGTTAACTGACTGCCCAGTTTCCAGGGTAGCTGATCACCCTTTTTCCGGGATAACTGACTGCCCTGTTTCCGGGATAACTGACTGCCCTGTTTCCAGGGTAACTGATCACCCTGTTTCCGGGATAACTGACTCCCCTGTTTCCAGGGTAACTGACTGCCCAGTTTCTGGGGTAACTGACTGCCCTGTTTCCTGAGTAACTGACTGCCTTGCTTCCGGGGTAACTGACTGCCCTGTTTCCAGGGTAACTGACTGCCCAGTTTCCAGGGTAACTGATCACCCTTTTTCCGTGATAACTGACAGCCCTGTTTCCGGGATTACTGACTGCCCTGTTTCCGGGGTAACTGATCACCCTGTTTCCGGGGTAACTGTCTAACCAGTTTCCAGGGTGACTGACTGCCCTGTTTCCAGGGTAACTGACTGCCCAGTTTCCGGGTTAACTGTCTGCCCTGTTTCCTGCGTAACTGTCTGCCCTGCTTCCGGGGTAACTGACTGCCCTGTTTCCAGGGTAACTGACTGCCCAGTTTCCAGGGTAACTGATCACCCTTTTTCCGGGATAACTGACTGCCCTGTTTCCGGGATAACTGACTGCCCTGTTTCCAGTGTAACTGATCACCCTGTTTCCGGGATAACTGTCTGCCCTGTTTCCGGGATAACTGACTGCCCAGTTTCCAGGGTAACTGACTGCCCTGTTTCCGGGGTAACTGACTGCCCTGTTTCCAGGGTAACTGATCACCCTGTTTCCGGGAGAACTGACTGCCCTGTTTCTGGGAGAAATGACTGCCCTGTTTCCAGGGTAACTGACTGCCCTGCTTCCGGGGTAACTGACCGCCCTGTTTTCAGGGTCACTGACCACCCTGTTTCCAGGATAACTGAAAGCCCTATTTCCAGGGTAACTGATCTCCCTGTTTCCGGGGTAACTGATCACCCTGTTTCCGGGTAACTGACTGCCCTGTTTCCGGGGTAACTGACTGCCCTGTTTCCAGGGTAACTGTCTGCCCTGCTTCCGGGGTAACTAACTGCCCTGTTTCCGGGGTAACTGACTGCCCAGTTTCCAGGGGAACTGACTGCTCTGTTTCCAGGGTAACTGACAGCCCACCTTCCAGTGTAACTGATCACCCTGTTTCCAGGATAATTGACTGCCCTGTTTCCAGGGTAACTGACCGCCCTGTTTCCAGGGTAACTGACTGCCCAGTTTCCAGGGTAAATTATCACCCTGTTTCCGGGATAACTAACTGCCCTGTTTCCGGGATAACTGACTGCCCTGTTTCCGGGGTAACTGATCACCCTGTTTCCGGGGTAACTGACTGCCCTGTTTCCGGGGCAACTGACCGCCCTGTTTCCGGGGGAACTGACTGCCCAGTTTCCAGGGTAACTGACTGCCCAGTTTCCAGGGTAACTAACTGCCCTGTTTCCGGGGTAACTGACTGCCCAGTTTCCAGGGGAACTGACTGCTCTGTTTCCAGGGTAACTGACAGCCCACCTTCCAGTGTAACTGATCACCCTGTTTCCAGGATAATTGACTGCCCTGTTTCCAGGGTAACTGACCGCCCTGTTTCCAGGGTAACTGACTGCCCAGTTTCCAGGGTAAATTATCACCCTGTTTCCGGGATAACTAACTGCCCTGTTTCCGGGATAACTGACTGCCCTGTTTCCGGGGTAACTGATCACCCTGTTTCCGGGGTAACTGACTGCCCTGTTTCCGGGGTAACTGACTTCCCTGTTTCCAGGGTAACTGACTGCCCTGTTTCCGGGATAACTGACTGCCCTGTTTCCAGGGTAACTGATAACCCTGTTTCCGGGATAACTGACTGCCCTGTTTCCAGGGTAACTGACTGCCCAGTTTCCAGAGTAACTGAAGAACCTGTTTCCAGGGTAACAGATCACCCTGTTTCCGGGATAACTGACTGCCCTGTTTCCAAGATAACTGACTGCCCTGTTTCCAGGGTAACTGTCTTCCCTGTTTCCGGGGTAACTGACTGCCCTGTTTCCAGGCTAACTGACTGCCCTGTTTCCAGGATAATTGATCACCCTGTTTCCGGGTTAACTGACTGCCCTGTTTCCAGGATAACTGATCACCCTGTTTCCGGGGTAACTGACCACCCTGTTTCCAGGATCACTGACCACCCTGTTTCCAGGATAACTGACTCCCCTGTTTCCAGGTTAACTGACTGCCCTGTTTCCGGGGTAACTGATCTCCCTGTTTTAGGGGTTACTGACCGCCCTGTTTCCAGGATAACTGACCTACCTATTTCCAGGTTAACTGACTGCCCTGTTTCCAGGTTAACTGACAGCCCTGTTTCCAGGGTAACTGACTGCCCTGTTTCCAGGGGAACTGACTGCCCTGTTTCCGGGGTAAATGATCACCTGTTTCCGGGGTAACTGACTGCCCTGTCTCCTGGGTAATTGACTGCCCAGTTTCCAGGTTAACTGACTGCCCAGTTTCCAGGGTAACTGATCACCCTTTTTCCGGGATAACTGACTGCCCTGTTTCCGGGATAACTGACTGCCCTGTTTCCAGGGTAACTGATCACCCTGTTTCCGGGATAAGTGACTCCCCTTGTTTCCAGGGTAAACTGACTGCCCAGTTTCGGGTTAACTGACTGCCCTGTTTCCTGGAGGTAACTGACTGCCCTGCTTCCGGGGGTAACTGACTGCCCTGTTTCCAGGGTAACTGACTGCCCAGTTTCCAGGGTAACTGATCACCCTTTTTCCGGGATAACTGACTGCCCTGTTTCCGGGATAACTGACTGCCCTGTTTCCGGGGGTAACTGATCACCCTGTTTCCGGGGTAACTGTCTGCCCTGTTTCCGGGATAACTGACTGCCCTGTTTCCGGGGTAACTGACTGCCCTGTTTCCAGGGTACACTGAACTGCCCAGTTTCCAGGGTAACTTATCACCCTGTTTCCGGGATAACTGACTGCCCTGTTTCCGGGGATAACTGACTGCCCTGTTTCCGGTGTGTAACTGACTGCCCTGTTTCCGGGGTAACTGACTGCCCTGTTTCCAGGGTAACTGATCTCCCTGTTTCCAGTGCAACGGAATCACCATGTTTCCGGGGTAACTGACTGCCCTGTTTCCAGGGCAACTGACCGCGCCCTGTTTTCCGGGGGGAACTGACTGCTCAGTTTCCAGGGTAACTGAACTGCCCAGTTTCCAGGGTAACGAACTGCCCTGTTTCCGGGGTAACTGACTGCCCAGTTTCCAGGGTAACTGACTGCCCTGTTTCCAGGGTAACTGACAGCCTACCTTCCAGTGTAAACTGATCACCCTGTTTCAGGATAATTGACTGCCCTGTTTCCAGGGTTACTGACCGCCCTGTTTCCAGGGTAACTGACTGTCCAGTTTCCAGGGTAAATTATCACCCTGTTTCCGGGATAACGAACTGCCCTGTTTCCGGGATAACTGACTGCCCTGTTTCCGGGGGTAACTGATCACCCTGTTTCCGGGGTAACTGACTGCCCAGTTTCCGGGGTAACTGACTTCCCTGTTTCCAGGGTAACTGACTGCCCTGTTTCCGGGATAACTGACTGCCCTGTTTCCGGGATAACTGAACTGCCCAGTTTCCAGGGTAACTGACTGCCCTGTTTCCGGGGTAACTGACTGCCCTGTTTCCAGGAGTAACTGACTGGCCCAGTTTCCAGGGTAACTGATCACCCTGTTTCCGGGAGAACTGACTGCCCTGTTTTCTGGGAGAAATGACTGCCCTGTTTCCAGGGTAACTGACTGCCCTGCTTCCGGGGTAACTGACCGCCCTGTTTCCAGGGTCACTGACCACCCTGTTTCCAGGATAACTGAAAGCCCTATTTCCCGGGTAACTGATCTCCCCTGTTTCCGGGGTAACTGATCACCCTGTTTCCGGGGTAACTGACTGCCCTGTTTCCGGGGTAAACTGACTGCCCTGTTTCCAGGGTAACTGATCTCCCTGTTTCCAGTGCAACGGATCACCATGTTTCCGGGGGTAACTGACTGCCCTGTTTCCAGGGCAACTGACCGCCCTGTTTCCGGGGGAACTGACTGCCCAGTTTTCCAGGGTAACTGAGTGCCCAGTTTCTCAGGGTCACTAACTGCCCTGTTTCCGGGGTAACTGACTGCTCTGTTTCCAGGGAAT